>NC_053037.3:591269667-593833417 GCF_002575655.3 Aegilops tauschii subsp. strangulata | reverse complement strand
ATTTTATCAATGACTGGACAGAGTTACAGGCACCGGAGGAAAAGCCGGATAACACGTACTGGACTATTCACTTTTATGGGTCCAGGCAATTGGAGGGCTCGGGGGCTGGAGTTGTGCTAGCTTCCCCTCGAGATGATAATTTTTGTTATATTCTCTGTTTAATGTTTCCTTGCACTAACAATGCAGCTGAATATGAGGCCTTACTCCACGGTCTTCGAATGGCTAAGGAGATGAACTTAAGCCGGGTTAGGTGCTTTGGTGACTCAGATTTGGTAGCTCAACAAGTATCTGGTACTTGGGATTCCAAAGATCCACTCATGGCAGCTTATCGACGAGAGGTGGATGTTATTGCTGGTCACTTCAAGGGCTATCAGGTTGAACATGTGGACCGGAGAAATAATGAAGCGGCGGACGCTTTAAGCCGTTTGGGTTCTCAACGTAAACCGGTGCCGCCCAATATTTTTCTGGATGTCTTATATAACCCGTCGGTCAAGTTACCTACAGAGGAGGATTTGGTTATTCCTGACCCGGAGGCTCAGTTGGTGGCGGCTCTTCATGTTATGCCGGATTGGACAGTCCCATATTTGGCATATATGACCCGGGGCGAGTTACCTCAGGATGAAACTTTGGCCAGGCAGATAATCCGGCGATCCAAGTCAATGACCATTATCAATGGAGAATTGCATCATTGCAGTGTAACAGGGGTGTTTCAGTGTTGCGTGTCTCCTGAAGAAGGCTGTGAGATTTTGCGTGAGATCCACGAAGGGGATTGTGGTCACCACGCCGGTTCAAAGTCCCTAGTAGCCAAAGCTTTTCGTCACGGCTTCTATTGGCTGACGGCTCATGCTGATGCTGAAGACTTGGTCAAAAAGTGTGGTGGCTGTCAAAAATTCTCACGACGTGCTCATGTACCGGCTCAAGAATTGAAGATGATTCCAATTACTTGGCCGTTTGCAGTCTGGGGGCTGGATATGGTTGGACCCTTTAAAAGGTCCAAGGATAAGAAGACCCACCTTTTGGTGGCGGTTGATAAGTTCACTAAGTGGGTGGAAGCAGAGCCAGTCAGTAAGTGTGATGTAGCCACGGCGGTTCAATTCATCAAGAAGGTGATTTTCTGGTTTGGTTTTCCACACAGCATCATAACTGATAATGGCACTAATCTGTCCAAGGGTGCTATGAAAGAATTTTGTCAACGTGAGCACATCCGGCTTGAGACGTCATCAGTGGCTCACCCCCAATCTAATGGTCAAGCGGAGAGAGCCAATCAAGAGATCCTGAGAGGCATCAAGCCCCGGCTTATGGTTCCTTTACAGAGGACGCCGGGTTGTTGGGTGGAAGAGTTACCTTCTGTGTTATGGAGTATCAATACCACACCTAACAGGTCTACGGGTTACACACCTTTTTTCATGGTTTACGGAGCAAAGGCGGTTCTCCCTAGTGACATCCTTCATGACTCGCCCCGTGTGGCGGCTTATGTTAGAGCTGACAATGAGAAAGCACGTCAGGAAGCACTTGACCTGTTAGATGAGGAGCGTGACATTGCCACAGCTCGTTCGGCGATTTACCAGCAAGATCTGCGTCGTTATCACAGCCGCCGGGTTAGAACCAGAACTTTTCAAGAAGGCGATCTGGTGCTCCGGCTCATCCAGGATCAGACTGATATGCACAAGTTATCCCCGCCTTGGGAAGGACCCTTTGTGGTCAGCAAGAATGTGAACAACAGGTCATACTACCTTATCGATGTTCGAGAGCACAAAGACTCACGTAAATCGGAGGAGGAGACCCACCGGCCGTGGAATATCGCTCATCTTCGGCCTTACTACACCTGAGCCATAGGCTCTTCTTATGTACATATTCTTGACAATGTATATATTATGATCAATATAATAAATCAGCATCCCTACTAAAGCGGGGCATCTGTTGTTCTTCCTTAAAAGCTTTTTGGTTACATGGGGGCTTCTGTTTATAAAACGGAGTTCTGATTACCCATTGATCCGGCTTATAAGCTATAAAAAAACTTGGGGGCTTGTTACCCAAAGTCAAAAGGGGCCAAAGAGAGTGTTGCAAAAGCACTACTCAAACATAGGTACCCATTGAGCACAGCTCAAAATATTGCTTGGGGGCTCTTTGCTTCTACAAGAACAAAGAGTCTATAACCTTGTAATAGGCTATAAAAGCCAGACTTGGAAGCCAGGTGTATTCACGTTAAACGCTGGGTTATCCAGCCTTTTTAAGTAAGTCACTCCGCCTAGGTAATCCTGGTAAGACCCGTCGAAAGTTTGACAAGTCAATCTTATAAAGACCCTGAACTTGTCATAGTTAAAATGACGATTGGTTAATGTGAGGTCCATCTTATAAGCCTTTGTAAAATGGTTTAACTCAGTGGCCTAGCAGCCCATGAAAAGCCTCGAATTCTTGCATGTTTTTTCTTTTGAAGTCTTTCTTTTGGCAGTTTATTTTGATGAGGTTTATACTAATCCGGTGCTTATTAACCCGGCTTGGCTTTCGATTATAAATCGTTAGTACATGATAAGTTACAATCCGGTGTTTATTGACCCGGCCCGGCTTTTGACTATAAGTCGCCAATACGAGCTAAATATAATCCGGTGTTTATTCACCCGGTCCAGCTTTGTTCACAAACCGGCAAGCATATGAAGAATTATCAGGTTGTGGGTTATCATCCTTACCACAATAAGTTGGTAAACCAACGACGTGATTCAATATCACAGGTATGATATATTTCATATTTAAGTATTCTTAAATAAAGCCTTGGTTATAAACCTTAGCTATATGTTGGGCATTATGACCCGTCCGGCGGTAAACCGCCAGGACACTTTCCAACTTATTGTATGCAGGAACAGATTGAATAAACTGCTAAGGGTTATAAGCAGACATAGCATATCTTTATCATGGCGGATTAACAGCGTCATGCACAGTGAATATGCACGATGGCATAGCAGACCAAGTGTTTAAACTAGCCTATTACAAGGCGCTTTGATGCCCAAAAGGATAATTGTTTTCAACAAGTGTTGCAGTATGCAGAAAGTTAAACCGGCCTCCGGTTCATGACTCTTCGCCGGGCTGACTTGACGGTTGTGGATCATCATGTGCCGGTTCATCCTCCTCCTCTCCACCCAGTGGCTGGAAGTCAGTGGTTGCCCAACCGATCCCAGTCAGGGCTTGGAATACAGCTTCATCTCTTATAAGTATGGAGGATTCAACATCAGGGGCATAGGTATGCTTACGGATTGGCGGGATAAGATTTTGCACATCATAAGTTGGTGCATTAAACCGCTTGTTGTCGGCGTCGTAAATCGACTGGTAATGAGAAAGATCGGTCTCTTCAGCCAATTTGCTAGCCAAGGGGCGCATTTCCTTCGTTAAAGCTCGGAGATCATCATTATCAAAATCTGATCCGTCCTCCTTTAAGCTTGGATAGCCATTACCCACATCTGCTGGATCAAGATCAGGTACCCACGCTTTAGCCCGGGTTAGCGCGGTCAGAGCACCTGCCCTTGCAGCTGATCTTTTTAACTCCTCAAACCGGGCAGGCAGCATCGACAACCTCTCCAAGGTTTCCTTGATTAAAGTTGGGGGCGACTTGTTATGAGAGGCAGTGCATATGATCTGTTGCGCGCTGGTATATAATTGCTCTATAAGAGTATAGGCAGCCTTCAATTTCTTCTGCATATCAGAGCCCAGATGGCTAATGCGCGATCCTGCATCATTACGAACGTTGATAAACCGGTAGTTTATGGGATAATACATGTTAAAAGCTTATAATAAGGATATTTACCAAACACAGGAGTGGTCATGGCATTTATTTGCCGCTTCAAACCAGTCAGTTCTTCTACCACTGGATTAAGGGCTGCTTCTGCATCCTCAGCCCTCTTCTGTAGTGTGGCTTTCTCTATGTCCCATTCTGCCCGTTCCTTCTTGAAGTTCTCCTTCAATTTCTCCATAGCTGCTAAAGCGCTGGTCAGCTCCTCCTTGGCCTTGGAAGTTTCTGTTTGTTGAGACTTGACAGTTTCTTGAAGATCGGCGATTTGGGTTTCCTTTTTGTTCAGATCAGCCTGCAAGAGATTCAGTTTCTAAGTTGGCAGTATATATTTGAAGTCCCAAGCACATAACAAATTATCCACTTGGTACTTGGGGGCTAATGCCTATTGCTTTTTATCACAAATTATTACAAAGTCCCAAGTTCAATACAAGTATTACTCTTGGCACTTGGGGGCCAATGCATCTTTGATCAAGGTCAGACTAGGAAATTTTTCTAAGGTTTACAAAAATGATCAGCAAGCATGTTGAAGTTTACAACAGAAAAGTACTGCTTCATCCTAAAGGTATAAACTGGCCCTTGGGGGCTACGCGGGCAAAGTTACAGTATTATTATCCTATAAAGTCCCGGTTCATATTGATATTATAAACCGGCCCTTGAGGGCTAATGGAGTGGCTAATCTAAACCGGACATAAGGGAAGAATACTTATGCAGAATCAACAGTATTTACCTCATATCGCTCCTTCATCAGGTTCACTAAACCGGCTTCATAGTCACGGCTTGTGTATAATCGGTTCAAAAACCCAGAGTGGATATCTTGGGCGTTGAGATGTGCATAGCTTTCCAAATCCATTTTCCACTTACCCTTTTCAATAGCAGAGATTTCTTTGCCACTGTGTTTGGACAGAGCGACGGGGTTGCCAGGGGATGTGAAACCAAAACCAGTAACTATAACGTCGTCAGTTTTATCATCAACAGTTTTGACTGGGCTTGTCGGTTTATCAGCATCTTTGACTGGGCTTGGCGGATCAGCAGCCTGACTTGCTGGATCAATTTCTGTCTGTTCAACAAAAGTGTCCTGATCTTGGGATGGCGGATCATCCAGAATAGCGTCAGCATTTGGTTCCAACGGTTCTGGGGTTTTCTCCGGTTCAATGGCCGTACTATCATCAGCCGTTTTACTCAGTTTGGCCTTTTTGCTGGGTCTGGCCTTGGCACTAAAAAGAACAAATATAAAGATTAGTATAAAAGGCAAGTATAAGGCATAAAGGATTAGTTTAATATGCTCACCCACGAACAGTTTTGAGAGTTGGGATTTGTGTCCCTGTTGAATCGCTAGAGGAGGAATGAGAGGTTCCCTCATAGTTGGAATCAGACGGATTAAGAGGTTGTCTGAAATAACCCGCCTTGGGATAATATGTGTCAGAAATATGAGAGACCTCTGGGCGGCGTTTATGAACCGGAGTGTTCGGTAAACCGGAGGAAGTTACCACCTGGCCGCTATGACGGGTTGTGCGGCGAGCTTCGTGTTGCCGTGTCTTCAAAAGAAAGTTTGGATCCAAGTGAGCTAGGGGTGAGAAAATCTTACTTTCCGGCTTGCTTGACGGGTTTTCTGTGTTGGCAGAGGATCTGAGTCGGAGGAAAGAATAATTACCTCTACGTCACCAGCATGGCTAGCCTCAGCATCACCCTGATAAGGATCATTGTCAATGAGATGTATGAAAAATGAACCAAGTGAATCAAGTTCTACCTCTGACTCAGGATCATCATCATCAGCATCCATGTTTAACTCGTTGGAGTCAGCGGTTTTCTTTTTGGCAGGCTTCTTCGTACCTTGGTCTTGGGGCGAGGAATTTTAGCCGGTTTATCCTGCGGCTTCCTTTTCCAGAACGGATCATCACCCTGTCAAAGATCGGCAAAAGTTATGAAGGAACAGTTAAAAGGGCCGGATTAAAACAAGAGTTATATAATTCTTACTGCTGGCGGTTTATTGGAAACGCAGAAGGGACTAAGCCCTGTTTTGCTGCAGACAGCCACCGGTTCATCCAATATCTTCTTGACAGCTTCAGTAATTTCAGCTTCCGTTAGTTGAATGTTAATATGCCGCTGAGGATCTTTCAAGTCCCCTGTGTACTCGCACATTAAACCGGGGCGACGGCTTAAAGGCAGAATGCTCCAGGATATCCAGCAATGAACAAAGTCAATGCCTGTTAAACCATTCGCAACAAAGGCTCTGAGCTTTTAAAGTTGTGGTGCATAGTTGGCCCGTTCTTTTGCAGTCAGCCTTTAGGGTAATGGATGTGTATTAGTAAGCCGATGAGCACGATAACCCGGCAGAGGATTTTCTTCAGCTGGAGACGTATCTCGGCAATAGAACCATGTCTGATTCCAATCTTTTGGGTGAGTATGATGTTTGGCGTGAGGGAAACTGACATCTTTCCTCTTCTGAATTGAAACCCCGCCAAGTTCAGTATTGGGCCCATCTGTAAATTCAGTACGGCGGTTCAAATAGAAGAAGTCTCTGAACAGTTCAATAGTGGGTTCTTCCTGCAGATAAGCCTCGCAAAACACTTGAAAATTACAAATATTGGACACAGAGTTAGGTCCAATATCTTGAGGGTGGAGTTGGAAGCTAGCAAGCACATCGCGGAATTTTTTTGATCCGGGAGGGCTGAACCCTCGACCCAGGTGATCAACGAATACAATCACTTCTGCATCCTTGGGCTCAGGAGGATTTTCTGGACCAGGGGATCTCCAGTGTATGACTTCCTTTTTTGCTAAGGCGCCGGTTGCGACGCACCCGTTCAGTTTTTCTTCAGTAACTCGGGAAGGAACCCAGTTGCAAGCATAAAAAGACTTGGCCATTTGTTCAACAAACCTGAAGGAAGGATTGTGCCGGCTTAAGATTCATGATTGGCAAGCATAAAGTGTTACAAGTTAAGAGACAGTTGTTAAGGTGTGCAAGATTGTTAAACAGGAGGGTGATATTATCAGGATTATAATGACAAGCGGTTGGCCGTTTAAGAGGGGACTAATGGTACCTGATGGATTATCATTTTCTAAAGTTAAACCGCTTATACTAGTATGGAAAGTATAGATCTGAAGTAATGAAAAACAAGTTTCACATATTGATATGATAATTTTAGATCTGCAGCGTGTCAGGAAATCAAAATATAGTCAGACCTAAAATATAGGTGCGTAAGCAGTTCATCACATCCAGATGAGATTTTTCTCTACAAAGAGGATGCTCTAATGATGAAAAAGGGAACTATAACTACGACTGCACAGGAAAAATACCAGATTTGAACTCGCCATTTACGCTATGGAGAAGAACAGGGAAGAACAGCACCGAGCTTCGATGAACTCGCAGAAACCCTAAAGGGATATATGGGAAGAACAAAGAGAGACTCACCAGGGCTGTTGAACGCGGAGGCGTGCAGACGAGAATCTGGTCGAATCAGGTTGATGCAGTGGCCGTTGTTGGGGCAGAGGTGAAGGTCGACGGCGGCGGCAGCGCTCGAGTATTGAGGCGACGCGAGGTGGAAGAAAGACGAAGAGGCAGGGGGATAAAAATGGAAGGGACCCTCGGCCCTATTTATAAGACGAGGGGATAAGTGACAGGTGCGAGAATCGAGGAGCCCAAAAATTGGATATGTGACGGAGCTGTCGCCTCGATCTTTGGAGATTCATTAATTAAGTGATGAATATATGGTTCTTAAATACAGGTGACGTCATGGCGGTTTACGATAATCTTGGAAGATGATGTCATGGCGAGTTACAAGAATTATGAGAAGATATTGAAGATTGACATGAACAAGTTCAAATCAACCTGGGGCCTAATGTTGGGGATATAACTAGCGAGTATAAACCGCCCAGGAAGGGCCGGGTTATGCTCATAGTAATTTACCATACCTGAAGCCCATGAAGACATGGAAGATGGCGCTTTACGGGGAGACTTGATAAGAAGGCCCAAGGGCGGATTAAGGCCCATAGATGTAAACCACCATATGATGTATGACTTGTATTGTAAGGAATATGAGATGAGTCACCGAGCCGGACACGTTATATGAGCCGGCCGGGACTCTGTAGACCGCAGGGCGTCAACCCGTGTATATAAGGGGACGACCCGGCGGCAGTTTAGGGACAAGAAACAACAGATCGAGAGCCAGGCAAAGCATATTCGCTCCCTGGTCATCGAAACCCTAGCAATCCCGCATCAACTGGATTAGGCTTTTACCTTCACCGCAAGGGGCCGAACCAGTATAAACTCCTTGCGACCTTTGTCCCGCTTTAACCCCTTTAAGCTAACTACGTTGCGATGGCTCCACGACTAAGTCCTCACACTAGGATATCTGCCGTAACAAAACTACGACACAACTCACGCCACCTAGAACAACACAGCGTAATGGTGTGTCTGAACATCGTAACCATACTTTATTAGATATGGTGCAATCTATGATGTCTCTTACCGATTTACCACTATCGTTTTGGGGTTATACATCAGAGACAACTGCATTCACGTTAAATAGGGCACCATCTAAATCCGTTGAGACGACACCATATGAACTATGGTTTGGCAAGAAACCAAAGTTGTCGTTTCTTAAAGTTTGGGGTTGCGATGCTTATGTGAAAAAGTTTCATCCTGATAAGCTCAAACCCAAATCGGAGAAATGTGTCTTCATAGGATACCCAAAGGAGACAGTTGGGTACACCTTCTATCACAGATCCAAAGGCAAGACATTCGTTTCTAAGAATGGATCCTTTCTAGAGAAGGAGTTTCTCTCGAAAGAAGTGAGTGGGAGGAAAGTAGAACTTGATGAGGTAACTGTACCTGCTCCCTTATTGGAAAGTAGTTCATCACAGAAATCTGTTCCTGTGACTCCTACACCAATTAGTGAGGAAGCTGATGATGATCATGTAACTTCAGATCAAGTTACTACCGAACCTCGTAGGTAAACCAGAGTGAGATCCGCACCAGAGTGGTACGGTAATCCTGTTCTGGAGGTCATGTTACTTGACCATGATGAACCTACGAACTATGATGAAGCGATGATGAGCCCAAATTCCGCAAAATGGCTTGAGGCCATGAAATCTGAGATGGGATCCATGTATGAGAACAAAGTGTGGACTTTGGTTGACTTGCCCGATGATCGGCAAGCCATAGAAAATAAATAGATCTTCAAGAGGAAGACGGACGCTGATAGTAGTGTTACTATCTACAAAGCTAGACTTGTCAAAAAAGGTTTTTGACAAAGTTCAAGGTGTTGACTACGATGAGATTTTCTCACTCGTATCGATGCTTAAAGTCGGTCCGAATCATGTTAGCAATTGCCGCATTTTATGAAATTTGGCAAATGGATAATAAAACTGCAATCCATAATGGATTTATTAAAGAAGAGTTGTATATGATGCAACCAGAAGGTTTTGTCAATCATAAAGGTGCTAATAAAATGTGCAAGCTCCAGCGATCCATCTGTGGACTGGTGCAAGCATCTCGGAGTTGGAATATACGCTTTGATGAGTTGATTAAAGCATATAGTTTTATACAGACTTGCAGTCAAGCATGTATTTACAAGAAAGTGAGTGGGAGCACTACAGCCTTTCTGATAAGTATATGTAAATGACATATTGTTGATCAGAAATGATGTAGAATTTTCTAGAAAGCATAAAGGAGTATTTGAAAGGAGTTCTTCAAAGAAAGACCTCGGTGAAGCTGCTTACATATTGAGGATCAAGATCTATAGAGATAGATCAAGACGCTTGATAAGATTTTCAATGAGTATGTACCTTGACAAGATTTTGAATTAGTTCAAAATGGAACAGTCAAAGAAGGAGTTCTTGCCTGTGTTACAAAGGTGTGAAATTGAGTAAAGACTCAAAACCCGACCACGGTAGAAAATATAAAGAGAATGAAAAGTCATTCCCTATGCCTCAGTCATAGGTTCTATGAAGTATGATATGCTGTGTACTAGACCTATTGTGTACCTCACCAAGAGTTTGGCAAGAGGGTACAATAGTGATCTAGGAGTAGATCACTGGACAGCGGTCAAAATTATCCTTAGTCACTAGTAGAAAAAGGGCCTTTAGTCCCGGTTCATAAGGGCCTTTAGTCCCGGTTCTGGAACCGGGACTAAAGGGTCGTTACTAAAGCCTCCCCCTTTAGTCCCGGTTCTTACACGAACCGGGACTAAAGGCCCTCCACGTGGCCGCTGCCTGGAGGTCCACCTTTAGTCCCGGTTGGTAACACGAACCGGTACTAAAGGAAATTTTATGATTTTTTTTTGAAAAAAAAAATTGAATTTTTTTTTTGATTTTCAAATTTCTGAATTATTTTAACCTCTAATCTCTAATCACCCCTCATCACTGCTCAATTTAACCTCTAATCTCTAATCACCCCTCATCATTCCAAATCATCTAACTTCCCGGACGGTCACCCATCCTCTCACTACTCCAGCCTGAGCACGCTTAACTTCCAGGTTCTATTCTCCCTCGTTTCCAAGTCTGAGGAATTTAGCTTGAGCATGAAGTCACACATTTCAATGTTTCAGTTTGAAACTATTGTTCTAAAAAAATAATTATTTAGTAACACTAATATTTCTTGAATAAGTAGTTTGACAATAGTTTGACCATATTTGACCAAAATTCAAAAAAACTGAAATAATTATTTCGTAACACTAATATTTCTTGAATAATTAGTTTGACCATTGTTTGACCACAGTTTGACCGCAATTTGACCAGATTTGACCAAACTTCAAAAAAACCGAAATAATTATTTCGTAACACTAATATTCTTGAATAATTATTTAGTAACACTAATACTTCTTGAATAAGTAGCTTGACCATAGTTTGACCAGATTTAACAAAAATTCAAAAAAACTGAAATTTGAGCATAACTTTTTTTCCTTTTAGAATTTGAGGATTCTAAAAATTTGCAAACACGCCGTAGGCGGTCAAAATCGGATGCGGATTTTCGTGCTGAACATTTTGATATATTATACGTTTTTTTCTGACATCGTATGCAAAAGTTATAGCCGTTTTACATTTTCCCTACACTTTTTGCAAAACATGTCCAAATTTAAGTTTTTAAATTTTCCTAACTAGTACATGTGGTGGCATAACTATATCTGGAAGGATTTTAATTTTTGAATTTTTTATCATTTTCTTTTGCTTTTTACAAAACTGAAAAGGCGATCCACAGGGGGGGGGTAGAGTTTGAAAATGGGACCTTTAGTACCGGTTCGTGGCACGAACCGGTACTAATGCCTCAAACCCCATTAGTACCGGTTGGTGGCTCGAACCGGGACTAAAGGTCTAACCTTTAGTACCGGTTGGTGCCACGAACCGGTACTAATGGGCATCGCACCCTTTAGTCCCGGTTCGTGGCACCAACCGGGACTAAAGGTCCCATTTGAACCGGGACTAATGCCTGTATGGTGCCCTAGCCGCTCGAACCGGGACTAATGCTCACATTAGTCCCGGTTCGTAATGCAACCGGGACTAATGCTCTTTTCTGGCCGAACCAAAGCCCTATTTTCTACTAGTGAGTGGAATAACGAAATATTTCTCGGTTATGGAGGTGATAGAGAGTTCGTCGTAAAAAGTTACGTCGATGCAAGCTTTGACATCGATCTGGATGACTCTAAGTCTCGATCTAGATATATTGAAAGTGGGAGCTATTAGCTAGGGTAGCTCCGTGCAAGAGCATTGTAGACATAGAAATTTGCAAAATACTTACGGATCTGAATGTGACAGACCCGTTGACTAAAATTATCTCACAAGCAAAACATGATCACACCTTAGTACTCTTTGGGTGTTAATCACATAGCGATGTGAACTAGATTACTGACTCTAGTAAACCCTGTGGGTGTTGGTCACATGTCGATGTGAACTATGGGTGTTAACCACATAAAGATGTGAACTATTGATGTTAAATCACATGGCGATGTGAACTAGATTATTGACTCTAGTGCAAGTGGGAGACTGAAGGAAATATGCCCTAGAGGCAATAATAAAGTTGTTATTTATATTTCCTTATATCATGATAAATGTTTATTATTCATACTAGAATTGTATTAACCGGAAACTTAGTACATGTGTGAATACATAGACAAACAAACTGTCACTAGTATGCCTTTACTTGACTAGCTCGTTGAATCAAAGATGGTTAAGTTTCCTAGCCATAGACATGAGTTGTCATTTGATTAACGAGATCACATCATTAGAGAATGATGTGATTGACTTGACCCATTCCGTTAGCTTAGCATTTGATTGTTTAGTCTATTGTTATTGCTTTCTTCATGACTTATACATGTTCCTATGACTATGAGATTATGCAACTCCCTAATACCGGAGGAACACTTTGTGTGCTACCAAACGTCACAACGTAACTGGGTGATTATAAAGGTGCTCTACAGGTGTCTCCGATGGTGTTCGTTGAGTTGGCATAGATCGAGAATAGGATTTGTCACTCCGATCGTCGGAGAGGTATCTCTGGGCCCTCTCGGTAATGCACATCACTATAAGCCTTGCAAGCAATGTAACTAATGAGTTAGTTACGGGATGATGCATTACGGAACGAGACTTGCCGGTAACGAGATTGAGCTAGGTATTGAGATACCGACGATCGAATCTCGGGCAAGTGACATACCGATGACAAAGGGAACAACGTATGCTGTTATGCGGTTTGACCGATAAAGATCTTCGTAACCAATATGAGAATCCAGGTTCTGCTATTGGTTATTGACCGGAGACGTGTCTCGGTCATGTCTACATAGTTCTCGAACCCGTAGGGTCCGCACGCTTGAAGTTCTGTGACGATCGGTATTATGAGTTTTTGTGTTTTGATGTACCGAAGGTAGTTCGGAGTCCCGGATGTGATCACGGACATGACGAGGAGTCTCGAAATGGTCGAGACATTAAGATCGATATATTGGAAGCCTATATTTGGACATCGGAATAGTTCCGGGTGAAATCGGGATTTTACCGGAGTGCCGGAGGGGTTACCGGAACCCCCCGGGGATTAATGGGCCTTGTTGGGCCCTAGTGGAGAGAGAGAGGGGCCGGCAAAGGCAGGCCGCGCGCCCCCTCCCCTTGAGTCCGAATATGACAAGGAAGGGGGGGCGGCGCCCCCCTTGCCTTCCCCCTCTCCCACTCCTTCCTTCCCCCTCGTAGTGGGACTAGGAAAGGGGAGTCCTACTCCCACTAGGAGGAGGACTCCTCCTCCTGGCGCGCCCTACTAGGGCCGGCCGGCCTCCCCCCTTGCTCCTTTATATACGGGGGCAGGGGGCACCCCGGGACACACAAGTTGATCATTGATCTCTCTTAGCCGTGTGCGGTGTCCCCCTCCACCATAATCCACCTCGGTCATATCGTAGCGGTGCTTAGACGAAGCCCTGCGTCGGTAACTTCATCAACACCGTCACCACGCCGTCGTGCTGACAAAGCTCTACTGGATCGTGAGTTCACGGGACGTCACCGAGCTGAACGTGTGCTGAACGCGGAGGTGTCGTACGTTCGGTACTGATGATCGGTGGATCATGAAGACATACGACTACATCAACCGCGTTGTCATAACGCTTCCGCTTACGGTCTACGAGGGTACGTGGACGACACTCTCCCCTCTCGTTGCTATGCATCACCATGATCTTGCGTGTGCGTAGGAATTTTTTCGAAATTACTATGTTCCCCAACATGACGGCGCTGCGCTCCTCCGAGCAGGTCGCATGTGCCTAGGGCGGCGGGAGGACGGTGGTGGTTGCGCGTGTGCTGCAGCGCGTGGAGGTGTCGATCCCTAGATCTTGATCTGGATCTGGGTGGGCTGGTGCTCGGCCCATGGCTGCGGTCGGGTGGCGCCGGGCTGGATCGGGGCAGCGAGAGGGGCCTGCTGCCATGAATAAAGGGGGCGGTCCTCGTGCTCCTCTTGCATCACAACACATCCTGCATGATCGGTCCTCCTCGATCTGGTCATCGACATGTTCCGGAACTGCTGTCGGAGATCTTGCCCAAGATATCTGGATTGTATAGAATTCAGTCGTGCACGTCCATTTCAGCCTACGAGCTTCCATGAGAGCGTGATGCGAAGCTCTATTATTTGTTGACACCATGGGACATGTCGGCTTCTTGATTTCTATGGTGTAGACAATTGTGGAGAAGGTCATGGTGCCTGAGATCGGAGGATAGTTAGTCAGACTGGGCCTTCGAGGCGTTGGAGTCAGACAAGTGTTTGATAACTCTCAGGAGCAGCAGTGTCAAGTGGGGGCGGCAGCACTGGAGGAATTCATTTTTTATGGTGCTTCTTGGGTGCCGAGCCGGACTTTCGGGTGAAAACCTAAGGTCTGGCCTTCATTGGTTGTGTCTGGCAATAACCTTGTTGAAGAAATTGTTTTAAGAGCTCGGACTTCACCAGGGTGGAAACCTAAGATTTCGGATCAGGCAACGACGGCGCTTGTGCACTGTTCTTTCTTGGAGACGTTGCTTTTGGAGACCTTTTATGTTTTCCGGGTACTGTATTTGATGGTGATTTGTGTGTGGCTGCTTAAAGGAGTCGACGGAGCATTTATTTATTTATTTTTTCTTTGGCTGCATGCGTTTTAGATGTCATTGCAACATCTTGTAAGTGCAGAGGCAGGGTGTAATTCGTATCTTTGAGATATTAATTTTTTTTAAAAGGTGGTTGGAGCAGTGAGGCTCGGCTTGGATGCAAACTTTCTTTCCTTTCCATGCCAGCGCATCGTGCCGTGCCGGGTGGGTCGAGGCTGCCGGCCTCGAGCGCAGCGCCGTGTGGCGCGGCGAGGCGCGGTGCGGCCAGGCCGTGGCATGAGCGCCACCGGCTTCAGAGTTCAGACCCGGCTCGAGGAGGCGAGAAATTTAACATGACACCTTGCTGGTGTCGATCGTGACCTGCCCGTCTCCGGCGCAAATGGAGTGGCTTAACTTGTCTGTGCGATACTGCCCGGCGTGATGGATTAGTTGATGCGTGGATGGTTGGTTTCACATCTATCGGACGGCTACTTTATCAGTGTCGACCTGGTCTCGCGCCGGAGCTGAAAGGAGTGCCACGTGACCTGCCCAGCTCAACCTTCCTTTTGTCGGGGGAAGACTAGAATAGTGTCTGCCCTTTAGATGAGATCGTAGGATCAACCCAAAAGACTCATATTTAGACATTTCAAAAAATTCCGAACCAAAAAAACCAGCTCAAAACTCAATCTAAAATCGGAGATACAAAAATGAAAAAAATTCAACTGTGAATAGTGCCAGCTCTAGATGAATAGTATTTGATACTATTCACATCCGATTTTGTCTTTTTTGTTTCTATAAGTGAATGTTGAATTAGTAGCTGAAACTTTTTCAGGTTGTACATTAAACATTGATGCGTGTCTATAATTATTTTCAGAAATTTTGAACATGTTTTATATCTTCAAAGAAGTTGATCTCATTGATCTCACATAAAGCCAGATCGTACAGAAGTTGCCCCGTTTAGAAGCACAAAGGAACTACACTTTTTCTTGTTGTCAATTCTATTGATCCATACGCATGAAAAGATTGGCACCACAGAAAATATATTATGCAAGCAAAAGAGGAGAGTAGTCGGACCAAGAGAAATGTTGAGCTACTGTGCACGAACGTTGCGCCCAATGTTCTTTCAGTAGCTTACGCATTGATTGAAAATTAATCATGGCAGAATCTCGCAGTTCTGAGCCTTGGCCTTAATTTTACAAACTTCCTCATGCCTCATACTCCTATGTACTGAGAACGAGAAGAAATCGTGTCCTGGGTATTTTATTGTAAGATCTCATATAAGAATTTAGAAGATTATATAACCAATCTAGATGATGGTCAGCTCCATGTTACACACAGAGTGGTATATTTCGACCCTATCTATGTGAAGACATCTGTGAAGAGACATCGCAGAAGGAGGGGGCACCTTTTAAAGACGAAGAAGGTGCCAGTTTGCACATAGATCATAAATACCGGCGGATCTTTATATTGCAATCGCCATGTTTGTGCTGCAATGGCTATAAATCAATGCACATTGGTACACCCACATGTTAGCTCCATAGATCAACCAAAACAATATCCCACATTTATAATTGTAAAAGAAGAGTTAGCAGATAAAATCGTTGGCAAACAAAATTGTGTTTGATCATACGGTAAAATACTGGAATAAGACATCGATTAGAATCAGGAAATCCGGTGATTGAAATTCGTTGTTGCTAGCTACTTGTGTTGCAAAATGCATAGACACAGTTTTTGGCGGTGACCGTGCAATGGTGTAACAACCCAACTGCTTACAAATTGGTAGTAGTTATCGTACGACAATAGCACACATGGTGCCCAATAATACTCTAAATCAAACATGCTTAACTAAGAGTTCTCACGTGGTTGCTTCCAGAAAAGAAGATGCATCTTATTAGTACTAGCTAAATTTGTCCTTTTTTAATTGGTTCCTCACAATGGTTATGATTTTTGGTTCTCGCTACCCATGGCTGATGCCAAATCCTCTGATAACGTTGGTTCCTTAATTTGGTTACAAATGGAAACTCATGTTATTTTCAATTTGGATTTAGAAATTCATCCTTGCAATCAAGTTGAACCAATTTTGACAGAGAATGATCAGGGAAGGGGACAGAGCGTGAGGGAGGATGTTAGAATTGTGTCGAATATTGTGTACAAGGTAGGTTATGGTTGGACAATGAGTTGTGTCCTAGTGGAACACTTGTATCCTAGGCCTCTCATATATAGTGGGGGTAGACACACGATGTAACCTATGCCAACATAATAGCACCGGAACGCTGGGGAAACCGGCGGCATGTGCCGGTGTCCAGGGCGACCGGGTGCCGTATTGTAGCGGTGTCATGGGGAGGAGCGCCCATAGTCAGGCCCCAGGGATGTAGCCATATCGGTGAACCTCGTTAACAAATCTCGGTGTCGTGCTCGTGTGATAATTGCTTGGTCCTCGGATGATCGACGAAGTGCCTCAGATTTATTTTAACAAGTGGTATCAGAGCTACGTTGTTCGGAGGTCATGGATTGTCGATTTTGAGGCAGGTTTGATGTTTGATCGGTATCATGGTGAGCACGGTTGTCATCGATGGGAAGACGTCAGGCGATGAGCAATCACGGCGAGTAGCGAAAATCGGACGGACATGCAAGCAGTCAAGACGTGCGGCGATTGTTCAGTGGATCGATCGGGCGAGCGTACAAGCGGCGTGTTTTTGGGCGAAAATACCCGACGAGATCGGATCGAGCAGGTGACGTGTCCTGGTGTTTTAGATTGACTCAGTCTCGGCAAGATCAATGTGTGATCGAAGGAACGGGACACAAGTCGGTGCAGTCTCCGAGGTGCGCACGGGTGGCAGAAGCAGCTGGTGGCCGCGCTTGGAGCGAGGCGCGCGTGAAGTGGCAGGGCAACGCCGATCGCGCACGAGGCTTGTGCGGGCAGCGGGCAGCACATAGGCTGGCGCGTACGGCCGTAAAGGCACACTGACGCGTAGCGAAGGCTCATGCAGCTACTGATGCTTATCGCCGGAGCATGCAAAACTAAAAAGGACAAGTGATTTGTTTGGGAAAAAAATACGGCACAAGGACTTAGTCAGATCGTGATGCTACCATGGAAAAAAGAAAAGAAAAAATAAAGCCCAGCTACAGACGTGTGATGAATCGGGTTTCATGTATGTTGACACGGGAAGGCTATGTGGACTTTGCCTTGGTTTTCTTTGTTGGTACAGATATGTGTACAGATGGTGATGGTCACGGTGACGGCTTGAGGGGTCTGGAACGTGTCATGCAGTCGGGGAAGTTCGTCTGAGGTCAGACTTGGACGGTTTGACGGATCGATGCGAGTCGGTTGGTACAGAAGGCGGTGGTGGGATCGGCGACGACGACATAGGAGCGTGATGCTAATGGTGACCGACTTCTGTGCGTGGAAACACGTGGCGCAGGCCCCGAGGGCTTGTGTGGCTTCGACAAGACTATGGCGTGGGGTTGATTCAAGATGGCGTACGAATATGAGCTTGAAGTCGACGGGACGGGAGGATGAACTGATCATCTACCATGGAGTCATGTTGAAGGTGGAGCTGGAGTCTGTAGGACTTCACTCGGTGCTGATTGAGGGGCTACTGCGTAAGAGCTCAGAGAGTCGAAGTCTATTTTAGCGGGAAAAGCGAGGGACGCGTAGTTCGGACTGGAGCCCAGTGGTCTGATGGAAGCGTGAAACTCGTCATCGGTCAGTGATGATCGGTGTTACTCTGTAGTGGGGGTTGAGTGGTGTGGGTTCACGACCCTTGAGACTCGACCGGGACACGGAGGCTCGACGCAATAATAGCGGCTAGGCATGCGGTATGCATGGGACACCGAGACGGGCCAGGGCTCTGGTGGTCATACATGTGGTGAGACAACTGTGAATTTGACTCGGGATGACTACAAGCAACGGTGAAATTCTTTCAAGTTTCAGACAGACAGTCAAGAAAGGAGCTGTGGCGTTGAGTTCAGGTAACTCTTATGTGTGGCACCCAATATGTGAGTTGTTCACTTTCACGCAGGTCAGTGATCAGTGTGTGATGGCGTTGGACGGATACTCTGAAAGTTGGGAGCACAAACTAGAGTAACAAGGAACTTAATTTTGCTCGAGTGTTGACTGTGGTCAAGAAAAGGAGGGACTACAAGTTACAGGTGGAGTCATATGGAGTCTTTGGAGTAGCAGCGGTACTCATGGGATAAGCTCAAGTCCAATATACATGGAAGTTTGACGCATTGACGAATTCAAGGTGGTGGAGAATATTCGCCAAGGTGGAGTTTGTTAGAATTGTGTCGAATATTGTGTACAAGGTAGGTTACGGTTGTACAATGAGTTGTATTGTGTTTACAGGGTACAGAGTCGTGTCCTAGTAGAACACTTGTATCCTAGGCCTCTCATATATAGTGGGGGTAGACACATGATGTAACCTATGCCAACATAATAGCACCGGAACGCTGGGGAAGCCGGCGGCATGTACCGGTGTCCAAGGCGACCGGGTGCGGTATTATAGCGGTGTCATGGGAGGAGCGCCCATAGTCAGGCCCCGAGGATGTAGCCATATCGGTGAACCTCGTTAACAAATCTCGGTGTCGTGCTCGTGTGATAATTGCTTGGTCCTCGGATGATCGACGAAGTGCCTCGGATTTATTTTAACAGAGGAGATGTGCATGGTCGCTCGAGTGCAGTCTAAGGTAGGATGGCGCCATGATGAAACCATTGAGGAAGTAGCGACGCGTGGGGTTGACCGGCGCCGTCGTCTCGATCGTTGCCACACTGGGCTAGCTACGAAAGGGTCATGGAGCCGCAGTGACGCATAGTTATTCTCTGTAGGGGGAATTAATGAGGGTGTCATGTAGGGGGATTAACGCAGAGGAGGGTCAGCGTCGTCGTCTCGCCGCTCACTGGTCGCTGGTTAATGTTGGGATGTTATTTTCCTCGAGAGATTGGATCTACCTTGTCTGCAACCCAAGCTCGAGATAGGAGAGCTAGTTATTCTCTGTAGTACGGGGAGAAGATAGGAGACTTTCTGCACAAGAATGTTATGTGGCAGGAGGGCTTCCCACCTCGCATCAAGACTGCCCACCCATCATCTGGTTGTTAGGCTCAAAGTTTTCAGATTTTCATCGAATTTGAGTTTTCACCTGATACATTGCCTAACTTATGGCTGAAAAGATAAAGCTAAAAATCGGAAGGAGAAAACAAGTGTCATGAAAAACATTGACCGTGGTATCCAAGGTCATGTTCACCCAACACACCGTAACTTCATGCTAAAATCTACGCATTTCAAGCCCTATTTACAAGCAAGGGAATTACATTTTTTTCTTGTGGATACTTTTATTAAACAATACATACAGAATATATTAGTAATGGATGAGGAACATTGTTGGGCCATTGAGCAGGGGCGTTGAGCTCAAGGTTCTTTTGGTAGCCTTCGTACCAATTGAAAATAAATCATGGCAGAATTTTGCACATCTGAGCTTGGACTTTGATTTTACAGTGTTCCTCATGCCTCATACTCCTATTTATATTTACTGAGAACGAGAGGAAAGCTTGGGGAAGACTAGTATGGGATCAACACTTCATGTGAGATCATGCGATCCAGCTATATGTGTTGTTGGATCGTCAACCTATGGTACAGATTAAGCAAGTCTGGAAGGGTTTGACACTTTTGCGTGAAACCCCTCGTTTTCATCTCATTATACTGCACAAAACACATTCTGAAACGAAACAGATCCCTTTTACTCTCTCTCTCTCTCTCTCTCTCTCTCTCTCTCTCTCTCTCTGGCATTTCAAATATTCTTCATCATTTTTGGTACATAGCAGAGCATCAAGCCTAGACTTTGCTCATGCGATTGTACAACACAATAGCAGAATCAAAGTGTCTCTACAAATTCATGAACAGATTACATTTACAGAGATGAGCAAAATCATAGGCACAAGTTCACATATAAAGCTACAGAGCAAGTGATTTGGTATAGGGGTACACTAGGAGCAGCAGACATATTCAGCATCAAAGGAACTCGACCCGCCATGTCTGAGGCGTGAGTGGAGGCATTCATGGTGGCTTGGAGGAAGTTACAACAGCGCACGAGATGCCAACAGTCAGCCCCGTCATGTTCGGAGATGGAGGTGCTGCGACATGGAGTTGGCGGGATCTGAGAACGGTAAGGCTCGGGAAGGTCAGAACTAGTGCGGAGTGATGCTCGGGGCAGGGATCCGGTGAGGTCGGCGGCGCACTCCGGCAGCCCACGCTGGTGCACGAGAGAGAAGATTACATTTGGGCTGGAAAAGGGGCTTCGTGTGAGGAGTTCGACCTGCAATACTTGGTACATCAAGGGTGTTTAAGCAAATGTTTAGTATACCTCTACCTTGTTAGATCTGTACCACACGTCCCACATCGAGTGGTGTTGATTGCTGGATCGTACGATCGCATGGTAAGTCCAGATCTCATGTAAGTTGTCCCCAGGAAATCTTGTCATGGTACTTAATTTTAAGATCTCATACAAGAATTTGAAGATTATATAACCAAGGCGGTACCAGTCATGGTCATTCTCACGACAAATACGGCTAAGTCGCGCTGGTTCCCGCTCATCCGCGGCATTCACGCCCAAACCCCTGTTGGCCGTCCATGGCTCAATGATCGATGGGATGGAAAGCCCCACCCCCTCCACACCTCTTGCCACCCTCGGCACCGCTGAAAACCCAACACAGGTCGCGGATTCGGTGCTTCACATACAAAAATGCGGCGCTAATGCATGAACCTTAGCGAGAGCTCTCGGCGGTGGTCACCACTCGCTCGGTCACCTCCACCCTACAACCCTTGTCAGCGTCGACTGGCAAACTGGACCGTTGGCCGTCGACCAAGGGGGCGGACCACATAGCAGCTACAATGAAGAAGGATGCGGTCGCCCCGGTGCCACCCCCTCCTGCTCGGGCTCGAGCGATGTCCACGACTACTCCGCGGCCTCCTGCAGCCGCGCCGCCACCCCTGCGCCTTTGCGGGCAGACGACGACCTGAATTCAGAAGAGACAAGGAGCGAGACCAATGTGCTCGTGGATATGCCCGCAAGGTAATAAAAGTTCCTTTTTTGCGTTTTTGTTTTGCAATTGCTCAAGAGATTGATGAATGATTTGTATTGATTGCTACATTCTTTCTTTGCTTTTGTAGTAAAAGAACAACTGAATGATGATGCGCCGGATATGATGGTGGTGCCTACGGTGATGGTGCGAGTGCATGAGGCCATGTGGACTATGATGGCTTTTGGTCCACCATGTATTGGTGTTGGTACCTTTTGGCATAAATTACATTATGTTTTAGAAGTTCGATGGATCTGATTAACTTTATTTATACTCGTAGTTGAATTATGATGTGGTGCATTTGAATTGTCTATGTTTGTTTCGGAATGTCGTGAATTTGTTTCAATTGTTTGAGCAAATGTTTGGCAGAAGTGGGAAAATATATGTTTGAGAGATTAAGTTTGTTGGAAATCAACTAGGTAAACAAATTTTTAATCACTGTAAAACTTGTATATAAAGAAATAGAATAATGAAGAGGTTTTGGACTTTTAGAATAAAGGATATGCTAGAGACGGCCTTAATGTCAGAGCCGTCTTTGATGGTGACTGTTTCAAAACGGAAGAAAAATTGCTTCTTCTCCGTTAAGCTGCTCCAAAAGTGCGAGCCCCGGGGCTTTTTGGACTTGTGAGTGTGTCTCATATTCCAAGTTTAAATAACCCTTTACTAAGGAGCATCATCTTATATCACCACACCACCTTGATCTTTCGCGAAAAAGAAGTCTCCATCTCGCCAGATAACTTTTTTCCTGGCCAGCAAATATCAAACAGCCGAGCCCGAAACAGCAGTCAGAAAGGGGCGCCGGAATATGGTTGCTTTGCATCTGAATTTTGATCTCGAGTTAGCTTTCTCCGGAGTCCGGACAGCCAGCCGGCAACGGCGCGACCCGAACCGTGGATCCCTTCCACCAACCCGTGCATGGCCGGCTAGCTTCTAGATCACTGTACGTGCGTACCATGTCGATCACTAGCTTGTATGTGTGTGTGTCAGCTCAACAAACCTCGGCCATTGATTCAAGCAGCACACTTTCCATTTGTCAAGGTAGTAAAGGCACGTGCTGTTCAGTCAGTCCGAATCGAATCCGGCTAATGGTCAATCTGCAACCGCGTGGCGTGGTGTGGAGAGAACCTTGTGTACTATACTACGCATCTACTATGCTCTATCTATGTGCTCTCCGCGTGCCTGTTGCGACGGTGTGGGTGGCGAGCAGCTAGCCGGCGGCGTGTATATATAGCTAGGACCTTGGGGCGTCGAGAAGAGCAGACAAGCGCCCATCATCATCATCCAGCTGAAACCATCGGCCCATCGCTCGCCGGCCACAGCATAAATTCTCCTCGCACACGCACATACGGATTCAGTCGATCGATAGATATACGTGATGGAGAATGAGAGGAACAACCAGGCTCCACCCCTACCCCCAGGTTAGTTAATTTCCGCCAGTTTTGATCTCCATGCTAATGTCTGAAAACTGAGGCTGAACTCACTTCAGTTAGCTGCGGTGTCGTCGTCAGATGAGATAAAGATACGCTAGCACGTACCTCAAGTTGTTGACTTTAGATTGCTCATGTGTGTGCCTTACGTATGCTTGTGCAGGCTACTACCCATCCGCGGCTGCGGAGCAACGTCAAGGCGGTGGCGGCGGCGGGAAGAAGTCGCGCCGGGGGAGCACCACCACCAGCAGGGGCGACAAGGGATTCATCCAAGGATGGTAAGCACGCCCTACCACCAGCTGCTCCATCGATCCATAGCACCTCCTTTGTAGTAGTAACTTGCTTAACTGTCGCTGGTGATTTCCGGCCTGACAATGTCTGAATTTGGCGCGTTTTTCAGCCTGGCGGCGCTGTGCTGCTGCTGGATCTGCGAGATGTGCTGCGACTAACCGCCCAAGACGTTGGTGCTACCGTGCTAGTACCTTTGAAGAGCATACACAATTACACATACAGAGAGGAGAGTCGTTGCTTAATTACAGCGTTTGTTTGTTATTTTAGGTTTTGCGCGAGTAACCGAGAACGCGTGCGTTCGTGTGTGATGTCCATGTACCGTGCGCGCCACACCCATAGTCAACTTTAAGGCGCCAAATTATCGGGCTACTGTTGAAGATCCTCTAATTAATGATAACATCTGCTGTGCAAAAATGAGAGCTTTCATTTGCAGAGGGAGAAGTCGTGAAGGCGTAATCAGCAGTCACTTGTGCAGAGGTAGTAGTGGTAGTGGTATCGAGAGTTAGGTCCATCGATCGGTAATCTAGTTGTGTGCATCATAAAGATGCAGATCGAGTGGGGTTATCCTCCTCTAAAAAAGGGTTATCTCTGATTGCTCGTTTGGCAGCAAGAGAGAGCATGTGTAGACAGCCCGAACTAAATTTGTAATTCTTCCCGGAATTTTGCCATGAATAAATGGGAACGGCTTTGTCTCGCTTCATGCGAGACCGAAGGAGGTCTCGCCGTAAGGGCACCCTCCTGTCGCTACAATTGGGCCGGCCAAGTAGCATCCTGTGTGTTTGTACATTTTATATTTTTTTTCTTTTCTTTACATTTTACAACTATTCTAAATAGATATATTTCAAAACTTATTTTAGTTAACATTTTAGAAAATGTTCACTGCACATTAGAATTTTATTAACGCGGTGTACAAAATTAGTTCGTACAACTTTTAGAAAATGTTGATAGTTTTTAAAAAATGTTGGTGGCATTTAAAAAAAGGTTTGAAAATTTCAAAAATCTTAGTGTAATTCATAAAAAATGTTTTCTGAGACATTTTTAAAAAGGTTCATGTGTTTCCAAATATGTTCATGACATTTTTGAAAAATATTTAGAAAATGCAAAAAAAAAATGTTCACATAGTTAGGAAAAATGTTATGCACCATTAAAGAAAATGTTCAACGTGTTTCTGAAAAATATTTATCATGTTTTCAAAAAAATCTCCAAAAATGTATTTAAAAAATATTTAACGTCTATCTGAAAATGGTTCTAGAACAACCTGTATTGTGAAATGTACTATGTAAGAAAAACACAAGGTACCTTCTCGCAATAGAAGATCACCAGATGGCTGGCACAATATGGATTCATGAGGATCCAGTTTTACTTCGTCTCACAGTAGGCAAGATGGTTCGATGGATTCCTGTCTTGTGTGTCCCGTGACCCGCGCGTCAGGTGGCGAAAGGAAAACTGGCTGGAGCAGCGAGGCTCGGCTTTGGATGCAGACTTTCTTTCCTTTACCTGCCAGCGCGTCGTGCCGTGCTGTGTGGGTCGAGGTTGCCGGCCCTCGAGCGTAGCGCCGAGTGGTGCGGTGCACCCAGGCTGTGGCATCAGCGCCACCGGCTTCACGCCTGGGTCGAGGTGACAGAAATTTAATATGACCCGGTCACCTTGCTGGTGTGGATCGTGACATGCCCATCTTCGGCGCTGCGACAAAAGGAAGGTGGTGGTGGTGGTGGAGGAGGAGGAGGAGGAGGAGAGAGAGAGAGAGATGTGGTCCTATTCCACCTTAGAGTGATGATGTAATCAAAACAGTGCCATAAAAAGTCAAAGCTGGATTTGGCCAAGAATGCTCTTGTTAGGGACAAATTCTACCCGGTATTAAGAGTTAAGGGACAAAGGTTGCACCATGATGTGCTCAAAACTGTGACACATCAAGTAAAAACCGGGTTTGACTGAGGAATACCACGGTAAGGACTAACTATGCCTAGTATTAAGAGTTGATGGATGAAGGTTACAGGAAGGAAAAGTTCAGGACGGAAGCCACACTTTGCGGTAAGTTGAGGGATGAAAAATGCACTTTATTCTAAAAGAATGTAAGGTTCCATGTTTCACTTTTATTTTCACCATCTCTTCGTCCAACCTTCCCACATGATAATCAATCATCTTACTTTACTTACCTTCTGAACCAATTTCATTTTAATTTACTTATCAAGCTTCTCATTAAAATATAAGGTAAATCACGGGTGTAGTATTTGATAAACATTTATTTACATGATCGCATTAATATTAATATGGGCATGCAAATCACAAACTAATGTCCTAGAATATTTATATCCCCTTGCAACGCACGGGCATTGTCCCAGTCAACTAAACAAAAGCGAAAGACAATTTTTTAAACCTAGTTTTAGAAGAAAAAAATGATGATCTTGGAGGCGTCGGTGTTCCACATCCTGCCTTCACCATGTCTGACAAGCTCAAGGGTTGTGAGCTTCGGAAAGTGAAGTTGCGGGATGGGAAGAATATGATGTGTGATTCGAGGCATCGTTGCGTCTGTGCCCCACCTCCTACACTTCGTCTCCTCGGCCCTAAAGGCACTAGCAACCGGACCAAGAAAAAGATTGAGCCATTGTGCAGGGACGTTCAGCTGAAGGATCTTCTCGTAGCTTACGTACCAATTGGAAATCAGCGAAGGCAGAATTTTGCACTTCTAAGCCATGACCTTGATTTTACAAAGTTCCTCATGCCTCCTCCTCCTATGTACTGAGAACGAGAAGATATCGTGTCCTAGGTATTTAATTTCACGATCTCATACAAGAATTTTGCAGATTATATAACCAGATGATGATCTGATCTATGTTACACACAGAGTGGTATATTTGGGCCATATCTTTGTGAAGACATCTGTGAAACGACATCGGAGAAGGAGGGGCTCCTTTTAAAGACCAAGACGGTGCCAACTTGCACATAGATCATAAATACCGGCGAATCATTACATTGCAGTCGCCGTGTTTGTGCTGCAAGGGCTATAAATCATGGCTCATTGGTACACCCACATGTTAGGTCCATAGATCAACCAAAAAAACATTCCACATTTATAAACTTAAAAAAGAGTTAGCAGATGAAATCGTTGGTAAAGAAAATTATGTTGGATCATACTGTAAAATACTGGAATAAGAGAGCAGTTAGAATCAGGAATCTGATGATTCAAATTTGTTGTTGCTACCTAAACTTGTGTTGCAAAATTCGTAGAGACGTTTTTTGACTGTGACCATGCAATACTGTAGTACCCCCGACTACTTACAATTGGTAGTAGTTACGCATGACACACAAATCTTTTACAGTGCACTTGGTGGCCAATAATACTCTAAGTCAAACATGCTTGACTAAGAGGTTGTCTCGTGCTTAAAGATGCATAGCTAAATTTCTCCCAATTTTTTATTTAGTCATGCACCAGTAGAGGAACGGCCTTTAGTCCCGGTTGGGAAGGGCCTTTAGTGCAGGGTCACCAACAGGGACAAATAAATCAGGACTAACCCCCCCCCCCCCCCCCCCTCCCCCCCTTAGTCCCGGTTGGCCACAACCAAGGACTAAAGCCCTACCACGTGGCTGGCAGCACGTGCCGGGGACTGGGGACCTTTAGTCCCGGTTGGTGACACCAACCGGGACTAAAGGTTTAGGGGTTTAAGGTTTATGGTTTATTTTTCCTTTTCATTTTGTGTTTTTCATTCAATTCTTTTCCATTTCAAACATAGTTTACGCTACTACATACTGTACACGTTATGCATATATAATATAATTTTTTTCGTACGACCATACATATCTCATATAATTTCTCGTACAATCATGCATACATACATATATATACAATTTGATATATATAATTTCTCCTAAAATTTACAGATCAATACATGCAGGGATTAGGTGCAATGGTATTATCCTCTATCAGATATGACCTCCTTAAGCAGAAATTCCGCCAATTCCTCTTGAATTGCTCGTATGTGGTTCTCTGGTAGGAGCCTATTTCGCATCTCCACCATCTTTAAAGAAGGAGATCAATATGAATATATTAGTTGTGTCTATATATATTAGATCATGATAAAAAAATGTGAATAGTGTTTACATACCTGAACTTGTCTTGCATCTCTGCGTCATTCAGACGTCATGCGAATGTTCTTGCAAATGTAGTATGCACATAAATTTCCTGGCTGTCAGTGTCTGAATTTGTTTTTTTAGAAATGGAGGAGGACCCCCGCCTCTGCATCTGGACTATGCATGCGGTCACTTTATTAATTATTCACACAAGACCTTACAAAGTCGTACAACAGTAAGACTAAAGCCACCGTCTAGGCAACATCTGTCGCTACTCCTATCCAGTTGATGAAAGGATGTTGATAGTCTGGGCCTAATACCAAACAGACCTTGCAGCCGAACCTAAACATCTAAGACCTGAGGTCCCAACCAGGACGCCTGCCGGGTATGGGGCACCTACACTAGTGCAGAACCGGGCTTTAGCGCCAGTTCGTAAGGGCCTTTAGTGCCGGTTCTACAACCGGCACTAAAGAGTGGGGACTAATGCCCCCCCCCCCTTTACTACCGGTTCATCACGAACCGGCGCTAAAGTGCCACCACGTGGCACGAGCCAGGCCCAGGTGCGGGTAGACCATTAGTACCGGTTGGTAACACCAACCGGTACTAAATGTTTGGGGGTTTTGGTTTTATTTTTTATTTTTCCTTTTAATTTTATGTTTTTCATTTAATTCTTTTTCGTTTGCTGGTATTTTATGATACTACATATTGTACATGTTATGCATATATATATATATATATATATATATATATATATATATATATATATATATATATAAATAGAATTTCTCGTAGAACCGATCATATATATATCATCGAATGCCTCGCACCACCATATTCACACATACACATGCATGTACGTATATATATATACAATTTGGTATATACAATTTCTCCTACATGGAGGCATTAGTGCGGTAGCGGGTAATGGAATTCTCCTCTAGGATCTATAACTTGGTCGAGCAAAAATCCCGCTATTTCCTCTGCAATTGCTCGTACGCGATCCATTGGTAGGAGCTTCTGCCGCACCTCATCGAACTGTTAAGAAGGAGATCAATATGCATGTATTAGTTGTGTGACTAGATATCGATAATGATGTAAAAATTGTGTATAGTGTGTTCTGGCAAAAGTACCCATATCTGTCTATCAGATGTGCTCCTTTCGGACGTCATCAGGCAAATGTTCTTGCAAACGTAGTATGCACATAAATCATTCCCCGGCTCCTGCTTCATGGCCTGTACGAGAATAGAGTTCAATCAGATAATAATTAATCAAGCCTGATAATTAATGTTATTGAAACTATAGAATTAAAGAGATTGCATGGTAGCTAGCTAGCTAGCTATAGTACTACTTAATTAATTACCGTGGGTCGATACCAATACAGTTTATCTCTAAACGGGCTGGGAACGTCTTCGATGAACTTTTGCCAAGCCCTGCCGGCCCGCCGGCAAAGAAAATGACTAAAGGAGTTATTAATTAGTTGATATCAGGACATATATATAATGAGATTGAAATTACCTGTTGACTATCCTCTTCACGATTGAGTACTCTTTAGGTTCTTTAAACAGTGAGTCCAGTACTTTAACTTTTCCTTCTTTAACTTTAATGTCTACCAAGATCCAGTGGAACCTGCATGCGCACTTTAATGTCTACCAAGATCCAGTGGTATCTAGCTAGTAACAAAAACAGAATTTGTAGTATAAGACAGTGTGGACTCACTTGAAGTTGTAAGGAAGTAGTATATCTGCATTGGTATTGAGGCGCTTCAAGAACTCTAGCATGTTATTCTCTACTTCTTGTTTATAATGTTCATATGACCATGTCTCTTCATTAATGGTATTTGGGTCAATGAACCCAATGCCATGGCGTTCAACTTTTCTCATTTCGGACATCTTCATCCTGCATAATACCACAGGAAAGAATACAGTGAGGATAACTACATGTAATGACCAACGAGAGCACTAAAGCTAACTTGAGACTTAAATTACAGAAAGAAATCACTTACAGACAATAGCAACTGACGATAGATTTGTCGAGTGCGTCATAATTGAATAACTGAAACAGTTCTGTATACTCAATAGACAGAGCTAGCTTATGGAAGTAATCCTCTTCCTTGACTTTCACCATGAGGGACTGTAGATTGTGGGTCTTGCAAATTTCCATGTACCATTAATGCAATTCATACATTCTCGTTGGGAGGTTCTTGACCTCCTCGGGCTTGACCAAAGGTTCGCCGCGGACATATTTCCGTTTTATTTCCTCCTCTCTAAGCGGAGACATGGGCTCGATCTCGAGGAATTGTCCAGCAGTCATACCAAGCATTTCAGCCTGCATTATATGCTCCTCGGTTATTACCAGATTGCCCAGCTGGGGAACGTTAACGGTTTGCCCACATATATATAGGGCGCCGGTACTCTTATGTGTTGTTGGCACAACAAGCGGGGGGGGGGGGGGGGGGGGGGTCAATTGCGTCGCCTGTTCTCCCAGCTGGGGAACGGTTTTCCCATATTTTTTGCCAGCTGCTTGGCTCGAGCTCGAGCTCGACTCTTACTCGTGCTCGATGTGCCTTCCTGATTTGGCGCTCATAGTCTGAGTCAACAGGCTTGGGAGCTGGTGGTCTAGCCATACGAATAAAGTGGTCAATCGTTTCCTCGGGCATTTTCTCCCTTGGCGGCGGTGCCGGTTTCGGTCCAAAATGGGCGTCCACTTGGGCCTTCACTATGGCTCTGTTTTGCTCCTCGTTCATGTCGTAAGGCCTCTGAGGAAGAGGAGCGAGGCTTAGACCATATTTATATCGCTTGCCTCCGCCTGTACCTCCTATACTACCTCGACTCATAGCGCTACGCACCATAGCTGCGGCGGCTCTCTTCCCCGATTGCTGAGGCGGCGGAGACGGCTGACGTGGCTGAGATGGAGCAGGAGGAGTGGCCTAACGCTGTACCGGACTTGAAGCAGGAGGAGTGGCCTCACGCGGTGTCAGACTTGAAGCAGGAGGAGTGGCCTCATGCTGTGCCGGACTTGAAGCAGGAGGAGTGCCCTGCTGCTGTGCCGGACTTGGAGGAGGAAGAGTGGCCTCACATCGAGGAGGAGTCGGATGACGACGCGGTGTCGGTTTATAAACCCAGCCGCGGCGAAGGGCAGCCGCACTGGTTTATAAACCCAGCCGGGCGAAGGGCAGCCACACTGGTTTATAAACCCAGCTGCGGCTGCTCCCTCGAACTCCTCTGTATAGCAGGCTTCTGGGTCTAACTATGGCGCGCTGCCCTGTGAGTCTGCTGGGCCTGAGTTTGCACACCCGAGGTCTGGGAGGCCAGTGGGCAGCGCCCCAACAATTTTTTATATAGTTTTTTCTTTTCTGCATTATTTATTTTTTTCTATTTATTTCTGAGTAAATTTTTTATATAGTTTTTTTCTTTTCTACTTTATTTATTTTCTTCTATTTATTTCTGAGTAGTTTTTCTATATAGCTTTTTTCTTTTCTGCTTTATTTATTTTCTTCTATTTGTAGTGCTTTTCAGAGTTCATTTATAGTGCTTTTCAATTTCAGGGCCATTTAGCTCAAAACAAATCAGTAAATGCATTAAAAATAGCAAATTATGTCAAAAAGTGTTGAAAGTTGATGACGTGGCTTTGAATGACGCTTGCTGAACGCAAAAAAAAGTCCGGAGTTGTAATAAGTTATTAAAATTTTGAATTGCCGGTGTAACAGATGAGTTCTCGTCCGAAACCCTGATACTTCGAAAAAGATTGTCCAGTTTGTACACGAAGTGCATCCAGTTTTTGCCGTGACCCTCTCTACTTTTTTGCACATGCTATGTGGGTGAAATGATGATACGATGTCAAGTTTCAACATTTCCAAAGTTCATTTTGTAATGATTTTCAACTTCACGGTCATTTAGCTCTCTAAACAAATCGGTAAATGACTGAAAAAGAGCAAATGATGTCAGAAAGGGTTGAAAATTGATGACGTCGCTTTGAATGCTGCATACTGAATGCAAAAAAAGTCCGGAGTTCAAATAAGTTAAAGAAATTGAAGTAACCGTGTAACAGATGAGTTCTCGTCCGAAACCCTGATACTCCGAAAGAGATTGTCCAGTTTGTACACGAAGTGCGTCCAGTTTTTGCCGTAACCCTCTCTACTCTTTTGCACATGCTATGTGGGTGAAATGATGATACCATGCCAAGTTTCAATATTTTCAGAGTTCATTTGGTAGTGATTTTCAATTTCACGGTCATTTAGCTCTCTAAACAAATCGGTAAATGAATGAAAAACAGCAAAATGATGTCAGAACGTGTTGAAAATTGATGACTTCACTTTGAATGGTGCATACGGAAGCAAAAAAAGTCTGGAGTTCAAATAAGTTTTAAAAAATGAAGCGCCCGTGTAACAGATGCTATGTCAGCAGAGAGTGAGGGGCGGCCGGCGGGGGAGGACCGGCGCGGGGGGGTTGAGGGGGAGACCGAGTGAGTGGAGAGAGTGAGGACGTAAACATGTCAGCAGAGAGTGAGGGACGGCCGGCGGGTGAGGACCGGCGCGGGGGGGGGGGGGGTTGAGGGGGAGACCGAGTGAGTGGAGAGAGTGAGGGCGTAAACATGTCAGCAGAGAGTGAGGGATGGCCGGCGGGTGAGGACCGGCGCGGGGGGATTGAGGGGGAGACCGAGTGAGTGGAGAGAGTGAGGGCGTAAACATGTAAAAATATACATCAAAAATACATTTATTATCAATGATCTTTTTGTGTACAATCTGAATTGTCAACATGAGTCCTCAACGGTTTAGAAACCAGTGAAGACTCATATTGCGACCACAAATTCTGCACATAGAGTTCAAATGAAGACCAAGTGCTTGTGATAGTTTGAGAAGTAACATATTTAAGGTGGTAAAAATCTTGCTAGGGGAGCGACGTGGGACTAAAAATAGCCTGCCACAACCTCTTTACTAGCGGTTTATGCCACGAACCGGTACTAAAGGGGCTGGCCGGGCCCCAGCCTCTTTAGTACCGGTTCGTGGCATGAACCGATACTAAAGGTTCGCTACGAACCGGTACTAAAGATCTCCTCCTGCCTAGCCGTTGCAACCGGCACTAATGGACACATTAGTGCCGTCTCAAATTCAAACCGGGACTAATGTGTCTCATATTTGACCCTTTTTCTACTAGTGCTACCAGTCCGGCGTATTCCTCAACCAGGACGCCTGCCGGGTATGAGGCCGCCGCAGCCACCTGCCATCAATCCATCTTCAGAGCTGTACTATTGCATCTACCGTGCCAGGTCTCTCTGCCATCGACGCCACCACGACGCCAGACAGCGTCGACCTCCTGCGCAAGTCCATCCTCGCACATCGAACGCCGAATCTGTATTGCGCCACACTGTCGAGATCTGTCGTCATGAATGTGTAGGATGAAGCGCCGCTCCACCAAAAAAGCCGTCCGCTGGTCCCGCGAGAACGAGTGCACCTCCAAGAATGCCGCCCCCAAGGGGGTAACGACACATGATTGCCGCCAACATCCGATCAGCTGATCTAGGGCTTCCCCCGGAGGTATTGAGTGGAGCTGGGAGCTTCACCTCGATGATGCCTTCATGAAGGAAATGATGATAAGGACATCGTCATCACCGGCTCCGGCCATCGACCGAAGACCAGGTTTTCACCCGGATCCGTCCCAAGTAGTCCACCCGATAACCTGTGCATCGTCTCGACTACCTTCAAAGCCCCGGATCTAGCCGCCTAGATCCGGCGACCAACCGCAACAGCAGTGCCACCGTAGGAGCCCTGGCGCACCGGCCACTGCCTGAGTGTGCCACCACTGGAGCCTAGGAGGAGGGCTCTCACCCCGCCTCGCCAAGCCGCGAGAGCCGCCAAGATGGATCCCGCGTGCTCGTCACCGTCTCTGATCCGAACCAATCCGTAGATCAGATCGCCGTCACAGACCCGCCTTGGACAGGGACTGCACCACGCCATGCCGCCGCGGAAAGCCCCAGCTTCACCGGCCGCCACCCTCCAGGGCCGCCGCCCCGGGATCCAGACAGAACATTGCCACTGCCACCGGCCATGTTCCGCCGCCGGCCACTGCGACCTCCACCGCCATGACCATGCGAGCACAGCCAGCCGGCCGACCAACTCCGACGAAGAAGAAGGCCACCACCAACAAGCCTAGGGCCGGCGCCCCAGACATTCTCGTGTTGTAGATCAAGTCCAGGAGCAGTGCACTGCTGACGGCGATTGCGATCGGTAGCACAACGAAATAGCCTGTCAAGGCCAGATCCGCCATTGATGGTGCCGTCCTCCACCGCCGCCGCCGCACGCACCACTTCCATGTCGCTGCCGATCTGCGCGGCCGCCGATCTGGCCAGAAAGGAGCGCCGCCTCCCAACCAGATCGCGATCCGAGGAGAAAACCGCCGCGGCCGCCACGCCACAAGGGCTTTGCCCTGTGACGCCCCGGGCGACGGCGGCGGAGGGGAGCGGAGGTCGGGCGAGGCTGTAGGAGGAAGGCGGGGGCTCCCCGGTGCGGGGCGGCGCCGCCGCACGGGGGAAGGACGGGGGGCCAGTGTCTGAATTTGGTGTGTGTTTTGCAGCCTCGCGGCGCTGTGCTGCTGCTGGATCTGCGAGATGTGCTGCGACTAACCGGCCGGCGACGTCTCTGCCGTTGGTGAAGAAGGTACACATACAGAGAGTTGTTGCTTGATTACAGTATTTGTTTGTTGTTTTAGGTTCTGCAGAAATAACCCAGCACACGTGCGTGTGGTGATGTCCATGTACCGTGCGTGTCCGCGTCGATCGTCCCGTGTTATCCGTGTGTCCGAAATATGCTGACGTGCGTACGCACCATACTGAACTGAATGGATTTAGTTAAGGTGCCTTTGAGTGCGCATCATTGACTCCTCATCTGCAATCGTATTGTCTAAAGTCAAACTTCATCAACGTTAACTAAGTTTATTTATAAAAAATAGTAACATATACAATACTTTTTTTCCGGATAAGTAATATATACAATACCAAATCAATACAATTTAGATTCATCATGAATATATTTTTACATCATATATTTGCGATTCTAAATGATTATATTATTTTTATAAACTTTGTCAAACTTAATAAAGTTTGACTTCAATCAAAGCTAATATGTGGATTAAATAAACACAAACAGAGTGCTTACTACGAGGAAGAGCATCTTCAGCATCGTTCCTAAAAAAATAGCCGTTCCAAATGCCAAAAAAACTGTCTTTTCAGTCTTTTGGTGCAATCTCTATCTCTATCTCTATCTCTACCTAATAATAAAGCACGTAGGGTTTCGGCCCGTCCGTCGCGCCAATTTGCAAAAAAGCTCCTGCGTTTTCATGAAATCAACCCGCGGTCCAGATTTAAATCACACCGAACCGTTATTTTACAGTTTTTCAAAAACCCCCTTGACTTTTTAGGTATTGCATCCGCAGATCATATTTAAGTCAAACAAAAGCTTTTCTAAACCATCCATATCTTTTAAACCGTAACTCCGATTTAAACATGTTATATATGAAATTTGATTAGAAAAATATGTAGAATATGAATATAAGATTATTTTAACCTGTTAAGTATTTATAAATATTATTTTGAAAGATATTTAATTCAAACAAATGGTTTTCTAAATTATACGTATCTTTTAAACCGTAACTCCGATTTTAATATGTTATATATGAAATTTGATTAGAAAAATGTATGAAATCTATATATGATGTTAATTTTACCTGTTAAATATTTTTTAAATATTGTTTTGGAAGCAAAATTTTTTGAGAGAAAGCGAGAGAGTGGGAGAGGGAGGAGAGAGGGAGAGGGAGGAGAGAGGGAGAGAGAGACGTCTCAGGATTAACCACAATCTAACATGTTTTGGTTTGTGTGAACACTAAGGCCACCGTCGGCGAGGGTGAGAAGAAGGATAAGCGGCAACACAAATATGATGCGTCGCTAAAATAAAGGAGATGGACCTATTGTGGTCTTGAGTGATGGTTATTCGGTTAAGAGTGTGTCGTGTGTTTTTTCTCCCGTTGCAACGCACGGGCTCTTTTGCTATAACACAAACGCTCTCAAGACCATAGTTTCAAAAAAAAAACAATGGACCAAACACAAAAGTAGTGCTAAATAAATAAGACATGCAATATAATATTCCAAAAAAAAAAATCTTTCACCATAAAAATATTAAAATTTTCAAATTATTCTTGAAAATCTAAAAAACCTACTCAAAGTAATAAAAATTCATGTTTTACTGAACAAAAAAAAGTTGATACTTTTTAATAGGATGAAATGAAAATTAGGAGCCGAATAGGTCATCACAAACATTGTTAGGATAGGTCCAAATTACAAAGTTCAAAAATAAATACTCGGTGTAACCTTATTTCTGATGTTTCAACAAATATGTTCGTGCTTTTTTAAAAACACTTAAAAAACAGCCAAAAAGCACTACTAACTACAAAAAATTCAAAATGTAAAATAGAAATAATTAATTTACATAAAAATATATTATAGAGAAATGTGCCGATTTACATAATTTTTATACTACTCTTCAAAAGGTTTTACATTTTAAATGAAAATATTAAGTTTTAATAAAAACAAGGAAATTTTCACATTCAAAATTTATTTAAATTAAACATATAAAGTGGCAAAAAAGTATCCATGAAGCAAGTACTGTCACATTTATCACCCGATGCAACGCACGGGCATTTGTACTAGTATAAATCAAACGCCTCCAACAATAGCGCTATAGCTTTATGGTTCCCAAAAGAAATTAGGCCCTGCCTAAAAAATTGCTACACGTGGTTGTTATTTGCATCACCATTAGCAGCTGCCCAAACACTAAAAACCCCGTGGCGGGAGCCCCAACAGCCGATTCTTTCCTGATTTTCTTCTGTTTTCACTTTGTTCCACTGTTTTGATCGGTTTACTTCGCGTTTTTCCCTTTTTTTTTGTTTTCTAACACATGTCAACTTTTTTGTATACATTAAGAATATACATCTTTAAAAAATTTCAAATACACTTTTTTAGAATTTATGTTTTTATGTCTACATTCTTTGTATAAAAGATTAACATTTTCCCAAAAATAGATGTTTTTGATGTCTAACTTTTTACATACATGTTGTGCATTTTTCGTATACATATGAAACGTAATTTTTATACATGTTTAAGATTTTTAAAATAAATGGTTAAACTTTTAAGAAAATGATTTCTACCCTTTTCATATGTATTGTAAATTTTCCCGTATACATAAGGAATATTTTTATACATATCTAAAATTTTCAAATGCAATGATTAACATTATTTTCAAATACATGTTTTTATATCTATTTGTTTCATACACATTGTACATTTTCGTATACATCTGAAACATTCATTTTATGTACATTAAATATTTTCAAATACATGTTTAACATTTTTTTCAAACACAAGTTTTCAAGTTTTTTCTGAATACATGGTAAAAAATTCAAATACCCGTTGAAACATTTCTGTTCAAAACAAACTTTCAAAAAATGAAAATTAAAAGTTTAAAATGGAAAAGGAAAATTAACATAAAAAAGAAACAAAGTGAAGAATGCTACTGGGTCGGCCCACTGGTCTCTCTCGCGCGACACATGGCTTCGTAATTTGACTCAAAGAAAACATAGCTTCGTGAATTACATGAAATAATATTTTGTCTGCGGCGCTCCAACAAAAGGGAGGTGGAGCTGATAAACTAGCCATCCGATAGATGTGAAACCAACCATTCATGCATCAACTAATCAATCCATCACACCACGCAGTATCGCACGGACAAGTTAGGCCAGTCCATTTCCCCTGTTTAGAAGCAAGGGAACTACCGCTTTTTCTTGTGGTCAGTTCTATTCATCCATACGGATGAAAATATTGGCACCACACAAAATATATTATGCAAGCAATGGACGAGAGTAGTCGGACCAAGAGAAATGTTGAGCCACTATGTATGAACGTTGCGCCCAAGGTTCTTTCAGTAGCTTACGCACCGATTGAAAATCAATCATGGTAGAATCTCGCAGTTCTTAGCCCTGACCTCGATTTTACAAACTTCCTCATGCCTCCTACTCCTATGTACTGAGAACGAGAAGAAATCGTGTCCTGGGTATTTTATTTTAAGATTTCATAGAAGAGTTTAGAAGGTTATATAACCAATCTAGATGATGGTCAGCTCCATGTTACACACATAGTGGTATATTTCGACCCTATCTATGTTAAGACATATGTGAAGAGACATCGGAGAAGGAGGGAGCACCTTTTAAAGACCAAGAAGGTGCCCGTTTGCACATAGATCATAAATACCAGCAGATCTTTAGATTGCAATCGCCGTGTTTGTGCTGCAAGGGCTATAAATCATGGCATATCGGTACACCCACATGTAGCTCTATAGATTGACCAAATCATTATTCCACATTTAAAAAAGGTAAAAAGGAGTTAGCAGCTGAAATCGTTGGCAAAGAAAATTTTGTTTGATCATACGCTAAAATATTGGTATAAGAGAGCGATTAGATTCAGGAATTCGGTGATTGAAATTCGTTGTTGCTAGCTACTTGTGTTGCAAAATTCGTAGATACATTTTTTGACGGTGACCGTGCGATGGTGTAACAACCCAATTGCTTACAAATTGGTAGTAGTTCCGTACGACAACACAAATCTTTTTCAGCACACTTGGTGCCCAATAATACTCTAAATCAAACATGCTTAACTAAGAGTTCTCACGTGATTGCTTCCAGAAAAGAAGACTATGCATCTTATTAGTACTAGCTAAATTTGTCCCTTCTTTAATTGGCCCTTCGCAAGGTTACGATTCTTGGTTCTCGCTACCCCTGGCTGAGTGCAGTCTAAGGTGGGATGGCGCCATGATGAAACCATCAAGGATGAAGCGACGCGTGGGGTTGACTAGCGGTGTCGTCTCGATTGTCGCCACATTGGGCTAGCTACGAGAGTGTCAGGGAGCCGCAGTTACGATATGACAACGCATTGGAAGAATTAATGAGGGTGTCATGTAGGGGGATTAATGCAGAGGAGGGTCAGCGTCTTCGTCTCGCCTCTCACTGGTCGCTGGCTAGTGCTGGGATGTTATTTTTGTCGAGAGATTGGATCTACCCCGTCTGCAACCCAAGCTCGAGGTAGGAGACCTAGTTATTCTCTGTAGTACGGGGAGAAGATAGGAGGCTTTCTGCAAAAGAATGTTCAGTGGCTGGAGGGCATTCCACCTTGCATCAAGACTGCCCACCCATCATCTGGTTGTTAGGCTCAAAGTTTTGAGATTTTCATCGAATTTGAGATATCACCTGATACATCGCCTAACTTATGGCTGAAAAGATAAAGCTAAAAATCGGGAGAGAGAAAACAAGTGTCATGAAAACCATTGACCTAGTATCCAATGTCACGTTCACCCAACACACCCTAACTTCATGCCAAAATCTACGCATTTCAAGCCCTGTTTAGAAGCAAGGGAACTACATTTTTTTCTTGTGGATAATTTTATTGATCCATACATACATGTATGGGTGAGGAGATAGGCACCACACAAAATATATTAGTAATGGATGAGGAAAATTGTTGAGCCATTGAGCAGGGGCGTTGAGCTCAAGGTTCTTTTGGTAGCTTTCGTACCAATTGAAAATAAATCATGGCAGAATTTTGCACTTCTGAGCTTGGACTTTGATTTTACAAAGTTCCTCATGCCTCCTACTCCGATGTAATGAGGACGAGAGGAAATCCTGACATGGTATTTAATTTTAAGATCTCATACAAGAATTTGTAGATTATATAACCAATCTAGATGATGACCAGCTCCATGTTACACACAAAGTGGTATATTTGGGCGCTATCTCTGTGAAGACATATGTGAAGAGACATAAGAAGGAGGGGGCACCTTTTAAAGACCAAGGCGGTACCAGTTTGCACATAGATCATAAATACCGGCGAATCTTTACATTGCCAATCGTTGTCTTTGTGCTACAAGGGCTATAAATCATGGCTCATTGGTACACCCACATGTTAGCTCTATATATCGACCAAAACAATATTCCACATTTATAAACTTAAAAAGAATTAGCTGATGAAGCCATCGGCAAAGAAAATTATGTTTGATCATACGGTAAAATACTGGAAGAAGAGGCCGATTAAAATCAGGAATCTGATGATTGAAATTCGTTGTTGCTGGCTAGACTTATGTTGCAAAATTCATAGACACATTTTTTGGCGGTTACCATGCAATGGTGTACCACCCCCAACTACTTACAAATTGGTTGTAGTTACGCACGGCAACACAAATATTTTTCAGCACACTTCTTGCCCAATTAATAATACTCTAAGTCAAGCATGCTTGACTAAGAGGTTCTCACGTGATTGAAGATGCATAGCTGAATTTCTCCCTTTCTTAATTGAACCTGCACAACGGCTATGACTCTTCGTTCTCGGTACCAATGGATGATACCAAATCCTCTCACAAAATTGGTTCCTTAATTTGGTTACAAATGGAATCTGATGTTATTTTCAATTTGAATCGGAAGTTCATCATTCAATCAGTTTGAACCAATTTTCACAGAAAATGATTACGGGAGGGGACAGAGCGTGGCAGGAGATGCGCGAGGCCGCTTGAGTGCGGTTAAGGCGGGATGGCACCGTGATGAAATTATCGAGGAAGTAGTAACATGTGGGGTTAAGCATCATCGTCGTCTCGCTGGTCGCCAGGTTGGGCTAGCTACGAGAGGGTTGAGGAGCCGTAATCACAACATGACAATGCACAAGAAGAATCAGTGAGGGTGTCCTGTAGTGCACATGGATTAACGCAAGGAGGGTCAGCGTCGTCGTGTCGCCTGTCGCCGGCTAGCGTTGCGATTTTATTTTCCTCGGAGCATTGGATTTACCCAACCTACAAGGCTGCAACCCAAGCTCAAAGGTAGGAGACGTATTTAGTCACTGCAGTACGGGGAGAGGATAAGGGGCTTTCTGCAAAAGGAATGTTCAGTGTCCGAACGACATCCCACCTCGCATCAAGACTGTCCATTTATGATGGTTAGGGCTCGAAGGTTTCTGATTTTCATCGAATTTGAGTTTTCACCTGATACACCGACTAACTTATAACTGAAAAGATAAAGCTAAAAATTGGGAGTGAGAAAACAAGTGTCTTGAGAAACATCGACCATAGTATCCAAGGTCAAGTTCCCCAACACACCCTAACTTCATTTGCAAATCTACGCATTCATGGCCTGGAGCTCAGGGTCGAGATCCCTCGGCGGTGACCATGCAATGGTGTAATAAGTAATAACCCAACACATCATTTTAGATATATAACTTTTCTATTTGGTTTGCACATGGCCTGTTGTGGAGCGGCTAGCAAGAGGCTAGTGGTGGCGGAATGTATCTCTAGTGCTGGTCGCTGCTCAGGGCGAGAGTCTATAGGGCTTGCTGATCCTTCCTAGGGTATGTTGTTCTCCGGACCGCGTACTCCTTTAGTTGGATATATAGGCGGGGGTATGGTGACCCAGATAGTTTGGAGATATGGTTGTGCCACGAAGGTGTCCAACCTCGGTCAAGATGCGACCTTGATGATCTGGCCAAGCAAGATGATTCCCTGTCACTATGGTCACACAGTCGAATATAGTGTCATCTTATATCTGTACAGCACCTTGATCTTTCGCGACAAAGAACGCTCCATTTAGCAAGATAATTTTTTCCTGGTCGTATCACCAAAATTTCAGGCACGGCATGAGCGAATATCAAACAGCCGAGCCGGAAACACCAGTCAGAAAGTGGCGCCGGAGCATGGTTGCTTTGCATCTGATCTCTAGCTAGCTTTCTCCGGCCAGCTAGCCGGCAACGGCGCGGTCGAACCCTTGCACCAACCCGTGCATGGCCGGCTAGCTTCTCGATCATTGTACCTGCCTACCATGTCGATCAGTAGCTAGTCTGCTAGTGTGTCTCACAATCTTCCAAACAAACCTCGGCCATTGATTCGAGCAGCACACTTTCCATTCGTCAAGCTCGTAAAGGGACGTGCTGTCGAGTCACTCCGAATCGAATCCGGCTAATGGTCCATTCGCAACCGCGTGGCCTGGTGTGGAAAGGTGGGGGAGTATCTACTATGCTCTATCTATGTCCTCTCCGCGTGCCTGTTGCTGGCGGGCTGTATATATAGCTAGGAGCCTAGGACATTGGGGTGTCGAGAAGAGCAGAGAAGCGCCCATCATCATCCAGCTGAAACCATCGGTCGATCGCTCGCCGGACACGCACGCGCACGTCGGAGGTGGTTGATCGATAGATAGATAGGTGATGGAGAACGACAGGAACAACCAGGCTCCGCCACCACCCCCAGGTTAATCAATCTCGTTATTTTCGACCTCCATGCGGCGGACCTCTTCTAAATGCTATAGCGTGATATAGCGATACTATAGCACGCTATTTAAAATGTTTTCTCATGTGTTTGGACAAATGACCCTTAGCACATGACCTTTTTCAAACGCTATAGCGTACTATAGCGGAGCTATAGCGGGCTATTTAAAACCATGCTTATGACTGAAACTGTCGCTGGATTCGCTGCATCGATTCAGTTAGCTGCAGTGTCGCCTTCAGAAGTTCAGATCAGCTAGGCTAGCACATACCCCAGGTCGTTGGCTTGTTTGCTCATGCGTGTGCCGTTGGTGTCCGTGTGCAGGTTACTACCCGTCGGCGGCTGCGGAGCAACGTCAAGCCGGTGGTGGCGGGAAGAAGTCACGCCGGGGGAGCACCAAATCCAGGGGCGAGAAGGGATTCGAAGGATGGTACGTACGCCCCACCACCACCACCAGCTAGCTGCTCCATCGATCGATACCAATACCGCCTCCTTTGTAACTCGTTTAATTGTCGCTAGTGATTTCCGGCCTGATATATAGTGTCTGAATTTGGTGTGTTGTGTTTCAGCCTGGCGGCACTCTGCTGCTGCTGGATCTGCGAGATGTGCCGCGACTAACCGGCCGGCGAGGTCACTGCCGGCAAAAGACGTTGGTGCTAGTGCCTATGAAGAACATACACATACAGAGAGTCGCTGCGTAATTACAGTGTTTGTTCGTTTGTTGTTTTAGGTTCTGCGGAAGTAACCCTTGTGTTCGTGTGTGATGTCCATGTAGGCATGTACCGTGCGTCACAACTATAATCAATTTTAAGGCGCCAAATTATTGGGCTACTGTTGAGGATCCTCTATTGAGGATCCTCTAAGAGCATCTCCAACAGGTGCTCAAAAAGAGCTCCGCGTATTAAAAATTTATTTATTTTGGCGCCGAACAGCTCCAGCAGATGCTGTAGCGCTAAAAGATTTAGGGCGCGCACTGAAAAATGCTATCGCGTGCGACATATTTTGGACTCCGGATTACGCGTGCTTCACAATTTGCACCGTCTGCTTTTTGGGCGCGTGTTTTTGGACATCTGCTAAAACAATGTTGTTCCGGGCGCATTAAAAGTGCTACAGTGGCGCGCTAAAACTTTTATTGGACGCGAAATTTTTATGCGGCCGTTGAAGATGCTCTAATTAAAGATAACACCTGCTGTGCAAAATGAAGGCTTTTATTTGCCGAGTGAGAAGTCGTGAAGGCGTAATATAATCAGTAGTCACTTGTGCAGAGGTAGTAGTAGTAGTGGGATCGAGGGTTTTTTGTTTTTGTTTTTGAGAAATATAGTGGTATCAAGTCAGGTTCATCTCTAATTGCTCGGTAATCGAGTTGTGCACATCATAAAGATACAGATAAAATAGGGTTATCCTCTAAAAAAGGAAAACGTTTGGATTCATCCGGATGATTTCTTCCTTCCGTAAACCGTGTTCTGTGCACCCGACGTGTCCTCGCCCACCGATCCATCCCGGCCTTATCTACTCGCAATCTCTTTTCTCCACACGTTCTCTCCTTTTCCCCTATCATCCTCATTTGTTGCAGCAGAGAAGAGCCATTGACCCCATGGCAAGCACCACCAACCACCACAGCTGGAACCGAAAGGGGCCGCCTCCGACGGCTACATGATGCTACTCTGCCCCAACACCATCCCTGTTGCAAACATTGGGTGCAGCAGCCACCCTCCTGATGCATTCACGCCATGGCCAGTAGTCGCCATTGACACAAGCAGGCCAGAATCTGACACCGGCAACACAAACGACAAGGTCGTAGCAAGGGCGGGGGAGGGCGACTCTGGCCAGCACCACTGTAAGGTTCCCGCTCGCCACTGTCACTCCACGCTTCAATCCATGTTTCTTGCACCAGCACCATTGCTGCGACGTGCCATCTCCCTCAACTCCGGTCGTCGTCACACGGCGGTGCAGCGTTGTAACGCAACCGGTGCTACCAGAGGAGGAGGCTGCGGTGAGCACATCTGATGCTGCTGCTTATTGCAACATCACCACAACAACTGTCAGGGTAGTCATGCGGCTAATCGGAACGTGTGTCGACGCAACTATCTCAACTCCGACGAAAGCAGAGCCGACGCTGCAATGGAACTTCGCCGGAGTTGCAATGGAGTTCGCCGGACGCCATCGGTGCTGCATTGGAGCTCCGCCGAAGTTGCAATGGAGCTTCGCCGGACAACGTCAGTGCTCCGTTGGAGCTCCTTCCGGGCTGCCATGGAGCTTCGCCGGATGACATCGGTGCTCCGTTGGACCTATGGCCACGCCGTGCTGTGCTACAGTGAAGCTTTGCCAAGTGCCAGCAGCGCTGCGTTGAAGCCGGTCTACTACCGTGGCGTTCCTGCATAGAACGGCCACCAGCACGCTAATCCAACGGCACCAGCACGCTAATCCAACGAGTGGCTAGGCGGACGATTTCCTAGAGAAATCATCTGGTTAATTTGTAGCATGCACCCTAAAAAAAGGGTTATCTCTGATTGCTCGTTTGGAATTCTTCCCGAACTAAATTTGCAATTCTTCCCAGAATTTTGTCATAAATAAATGTGAATGGCTTTGTCTCGCTTCATGCGAGACCAAAGGAGGTCTAGCCGTAAGGGCCCTCCTGTCGCTACTATTGGGCCAGCCAAGTACCTTCCTCTGTGTTTGTACTTTTTTATATAAGTTTAAAAAATATTCTAAATACATATATTTCAAAACTAATTTTAGTTGAAATTTTAGAAAATGTTCACTACACATTAGAAAAATGTTAATGCGGTGTACAAAATTAGTTCATGCAACTTTTAGAAACTGTTGATAGTTTTTAGAAAATGTTGGTGGCATTTAAAAAAAGGTTTGACAATTAAAGAAATCTTAGTGTAATTCATAAAAAAATGTATTGTGAGACATTTTAAAACATGTTCATGCGTTTTAAATATTTTCATGACATATTTTGAAAAATATTTAGAAAATGCAAAAAAAATGTTCACATAGTTATGTTATGCACCATTAAAGAAAATGTTCAACGTTTTTTCTGAAAAAATGTTTATCAGTTATTCAAAAAAAATCCAAAACATGTATGTAAAAAATATTATAAATTGTATCTGAAAATGGTTCTAGATGTATAAAAATGTACATCCTGTATTGAGAAAAGTATAGATATGTAAGAAAAACACAAGGTGTCGTCTTGCAGTAGACGATCACAAGATGGCCGGCACAAAATGGATTCATGAGAATCCAGTTTTACTTCGTCTCACAGTACGCAAGATATACCTAGTAGTTTCATATGCAACGGCGATGCCACTGCTCCCACTTGGCTCGACGGATTCCTGTCTTGTATGTCCCGTGGCCCGCGCGTCAGGTGGCGGAAGGAAAACTGGCTGGAGCAACGAGGCTCGGCTTTGGATGCAACTTTCTTTCCTTTCCTTGCCAGTGCGTCGTGTTGTGCTGTGTGGGTGGAGGCTGCCGGCCCCTGAGCGCAGCGCCACTGGCTTCATGCCTGGGTCGAGGAGACAAAAATTTAATATGACCCGGTCACCTTGCTGGTGTGGATCGCGACTTGCCCGTCCCCGGCGCTGCGGCAAAGGAAAGCGGGAGAGAGAGAGAGAGAGAGAGAGAGAGAGAGAAAGAGAGAGAGAGAGAGAGATGTGGTCCTATTCCACCTTACAGTGGTGATGTAATCAAAATAGTGCCATAAAAAGTCAAAACTGGATTTGGCCAAGAATGCTCTTGTTAGGGACTAATTCTAGCCGATACCCGATATTAAGAGTTAAGGGATAAAGGTTGCACCATGATGTGCTCAAAACTGTGACACATCAACTCAAAAATGGGTTTGACTGAGGAATACCGCGGCAAGGACTAACTATACCTGGTATTAAGAGTTGATGGATGAAGGTTATACGAAGAAAAAGTTCAGGACGCAAGCCACACATTGCGGTAAGTTGAGGGATGAAAAATGCACTTTACTCTAAAAGAATGTAAGGTTCCAAGTTTCACTTTCCTTTCCACCATCTCTTCGTCCAACCTTTCCCACATGATAACCAATCATATTACTTTACTTACCTCCTGAACCAATTCCATTTTAATTTACTTATCAAACTTCTCATCAAAATATAAGGTAAATCACAGGTGGTATTTGATAAACATTTATTTACACAATCGCATTAATATGTGCAGGTAAATCACGAGCTAATGTCCTAGAATATTTATATCACATTGCAACGCACGGGCATTGTCCCAAACAAAAGCAAAAGACACTTTTTTTAACCTAGTTTAAAAAAATTAACGATCATGGAGGCGTCCGTGTTTCACATCCTGTCTTCTCCATGTATGACAAGCTCAAGGGTTGTGAGCTTCAGAAAGTGAAGCTGCGGGATGGGAAGAATATGATGTGTGATTCGAGACGGCATTGCGTATGTGCCCCACCTCCTACACTTCGTCTCCTCGGCCCTAAAGGCACTAGCAGGCACACACAGAACCGGAAGCGCCCCTTGTTTCAGCCATTCATTCCTTTTTATGAAAGAACTATAAGGAACAGAAAAATATTAAAGAAACAAACGTATTCAATAAGCAAGAGGAGAGAGAGGGATTCAAACCCTCGTCGGGCCAAGAAAAAGATTGAGCCATTGTGCAGGGACGTTGAGCTCAAGGATCTTCTGTAGCTTACGTACCTATTGGAAATCCGTCAAGGCAGAACTATGCACTTCTTAGCCATGACCTCGATTTTACCAAGTTCCTCATGCCTCCTACTCCTATGTACTGAGAATGAGAAGATATCGTGTCTTGGGTATTTAATTTTCCAAGCTCATACAAGAATTTTGAAGATTATATAACCAATCTAGATGATGATCTGATCTATGTTACACACAGAGTGGTATATTTGGGCCATATCTTTGTGAAGACATCTGTGAAAAGACATCGGAGAAGGAGGGGCTCCTTTTAAAGACCAAGATGGTACCAGCTTGCACATAGATCATAAATACCAACGGATCTTTACATTGCAGTCGCCGTGTTTGTGCTGCAAGGGCTATAAATCATGGCTCGTTGATACACCCACATGTTAGGTCCATAGATCAACCAAAACAACATTCTAACTTTATAAACTTAAAAAAGAGTTAGCAGATGAAATCGTTGGCAAAGAAAATTATGTTTGATCATATTGTAAAATACCGGAATAAGAGAGCGATTAGAATCAAGAATCCGATGATTCAAATTCGTTGTTGCTAGCTAGACTTGTGTTGCAAAATTCGTAGACGCATTTTTTGACGGTTGTCGTGCAATGGAGTAGTACTCCCGACTACTTACAATTGGCAGTAGTTACGCATGATAACACAAATCTTTTTTCAGCGCACTTGGTGCCCAATAATACTCTAAGTCAAACATGCTTCACTAAGAGGTTCTCACGTGATTGAAGATGCATTGCTAAATTTCTCCCTTTTTTTTATTTGGTCCTGCACAATGGCTACGATTCTTGGTTCTCGGTACCAATGGCTGATACCAAATCCTCTCACAATGTTGGTTCTTATTTTGGTTACAAATGGAACCTGATGTTATTTTCAATTTGGATTCAGAAATTCATTGTTCAATGAAGTTGAAGCAACTTTGACAGAAAATTATTATGGAAGGGGACAGAGCGTGTGGCAGGAGATGCGCGGGTCCGATTGAGTGCGGTCTATGGATGGATGGCACCGTGATGAAATCATCGAGGAAGTAGTGACGTATGGGGTTGAACAATGCCGTCGTATCGTCACCACGTTGGGCTAGCTACGAGAGAGTTGATGAGCCGCAATCATAATATGACAACACACAAGAAGAATTAGTGAGGGTGTCATGTAGGGCACACAGATTAACGCTGAGAGGGTAAGCGCCGTTGTATGGCCTGTCGCCAGCTAGCGTTGGGATTTTATTTTCCTTGGGGCATTGGATTTACCCAACCTGCAAGGCTGCAACCCAAGCTCAAAGGTCGGAGACATAGTTAGTCACTACAGTACGGGGAGAATATAGGGTTCTTTCTGCAAAAAGAATGTCCAGTGGTTGAACGCCATTCCACCTCGCATCAAGGCCGTCCATCCATGATCTGATTGTTAGGGCTCAGAGTTTTCAGATTTTCATCGAATTTCAGTTTTCACCCGATACACCGACTAACTTATGACTGAAAAGCTAAAGCTAAAATTTAAGAGTGAGGAAACAAGTGTCATGAGAAACATTGACCGTAGGATCCAAGGTCACGTACCCCAACACATCCTAACTTCATGGCAAATCTACGCATTTCATGGCCTGGAGCTCAGGGTCGGGATCCCTCTGCGGTGATCATGCAATGGTGTAATAACCCAGCACATCATTTTAGAGATATAACTTCTCTGTTTGGTGTGCACATGGCCTAGTGTGTGTGTATGTGTGTCGACCTCCCCAACAAAACTCGGCAATTGATTCGAGCATCACACTTTCCATTTGTCAAGCTCGTAAAGGCACATGCTGTTCAGTTAGTCTGAATCGAATCCGGCTAATGGTCAATCTGCAACCGTGTGGCGTGGTGTGGAAAGGTGGGGGAGAGAATCTTATGTATTACTCTCTCCGTCCCATAATATAATATAAGAATATTTTGTACACGAACGGAGGTAGTATCGGTAATCTACTTCTGATCCCAGGCTCAGCTGCACCCACCCTGATAAAAAAGTCAAAACAAATACTAGAAAAATTCAAACAATTCCAATTTTTTTTGTGGTAGATAATTTGATGCGTGAGGTTCACTCCAATTTTCTAATCATTTGGATATCTGTGCAGCTCTCGACAAAAAAGACAAATTCGTGGTCTGTAAAAATGTTTACTGTTCACGCACTGTTTTGACCCGATTTGTCTTTTTTGCTGAGAGTTTCTCAGAAGTCCAAATGATCTAAAATGTGAAGCGGACCTCACGTGATAAATTGTCTACCATGCAAAAAAAGATTGGAATTTTTTGAATTTATTTTGATTTTTTTCTTGGGCGGGTGCAGATGAGCCTGGGCACCGAAACGCCGCACTCAGGGAGTATATACTACTATGCTCTATCTACGTGCTCTCCGCGTGTGCCTGTTGCGATGGTGGGGGGTGGCCAGCGGCTAGCCGGTGTGTGTATATAGGACCCCGCCGGACCTTGGGGCATCGAGAAGAGCAGACAAGCACCCATCATCATCCAGCTGAAACCATCGCTCGCCGGACACAACATCGATTCTCCTCGCACACGCACATCGATAGATATACGTGATGGAGAATGAGAGGAACAACCAGTCGCCGGCGCTGCGACAAAAGGAAGGTGGAGCTGAGCAGGTCACGCGCCACTCCTTTCACCTCCGCTCGCGAGTCCAGGTCAAACATCCCCTGTGGAGCTTACTGAGGAGCCCGACACGGTGTCGTGGCACCTCAACGCATCCGGGAAGTTTTTTGGCAAGTCCTTATACCATAAACTGTGCCAAGGAACGGTACAGAGAGAGGTGAAAGGACTTTGGCAAGCGCGCGTCCCGCTGAAGATCAAAGTTTTTCTTTGGCAACTGTTTCGAGACCGGCTTCCCACGTCCATCAACATAGCAAAACGGAATGGCCCGGCAACGGGCCCGTGCGCGCTTTGTGGGAGCCCCGAGAACGCAAACCACGTCTTTTTCCTTTGCCCTCTAGCGCGGTTTGCTTGGAGTGCAGTGCGCGAGGCCGCTGGGGTGGCATGGGACACGCGATCCTCCTCCAACCTCGTGGACCTCCTTCATTCGGTTCTGGGTCAGAACAAGCGTGTACTCTGGGCTAGTATCGGGGCGATGTTATGGTCTTTATGGCTCACTCGCAACAAATTTACCATTGAAGGATCATTCCCGTCGCACCCGACTAATATTATATGCAAATGCTCTATCCTCTTGCAGCAATGGAGTCCGTTGGCGAAGCAGAAGGATGCTGAACTCATGAAGCTTGCTCAAGCCCGCGTGCACTAGGTCTATGTGGCGGCTAGGGAGCCGGCGATGCCTACCTAGAGGAGGGGCATCTATTTTGTTTGCGAGCCTGCACGCTCTAGGTCATGGGCTTCGGCCATGTAATGCGCTCGCTGCCAGGCGTTTGAACCATACCCAGACTCCAGTTTCTAGCTTTGCCATGGCTTTTGGCTTATCCGTCTAATGTCCGACCGCTTGACACTCCGCCTGTTCGTTTGTGGGCTTTATTAATTTAAAGCCGGACGCTCCTAGCGTCTTCGTTCAAAAAAAAAGTCCAGGTCAAATACTGATAGCATTCACGCATCGACCAATCCATCACGACACGCAGTATCGCACAGACAAGCTAAGCAAGGGAACTACGCTTTTTCTTGTGAACAATTTTATTTATCCATACATGCACGATAGGCACCACACAAAATATACTATTACCAAGCAAAATTTTTTTGCATCTAAACACACTGTTTTATTACTCTAAAATGTTCATAGGGATACAATTCAAGTCTGGAGGGTTTATAAGCCACAAATGACGCCCTAAGTCCAGACCAAAGGTGTGCTTAGCAAGGCTATGCGCCTCAAGATTAGTACCGTGACCTTCGATGATGAAGGTGCATTGCTGAAATTGTTCGGACGTATTTCTTATTTCCTTCACTATGCTTTCATACATACCTCCCGTGCCTAGCTTGATGTCGTTCACCACAACTTTGCAATCTGAAGCAACAAGTACATTTGGCAGCCCAAGATCCAGGGCTAGAGCAAGCGCCTCGCGACAAGCTAACGCCTCGAGAGTCCCCGGGTCCGTGATACCCGGGACTTTGATGGCTGATGAGCCCAAGTATTTGCCATCATGGTCCCTGCATATTGCACTATAGGTTCCTTCCTTCGCAGCTCTTGAAACAGCACCATCGACTCAAATTTTTGCTATACCTTCAGGGGGATGGACCCATCTTGATATGGCGTTGTTGCTGGATGTATTGGCCACTTGCTGCATCTTCTTTGGTCGACACTCTTCAAGCTCACTGATGTACTTCATAATAAAATGATGAGTAGCCAGCGGACATTAGCAAGCAAATGGACGATAGTAGTCGGACCAGGAGAAAATGTTGAGCCACTGAGCAGGGGCATTGGGCCCGGCCCAAGGATATTTATGGTAGCTTACGCTCCGATTGGAAATCCATAAAGGCAGCATTTTGCACTTCTTAGTCCTGAACTCGATTTCACAAAGTTCCTCATGCCTCCTACTCCTACGTACTGAGAACGACAAGAAATCCTGCCCTGGGTACTCAGTTTTAAAATCTCATACAAGAAATTTGAAATAACCAGTCTAGATGATGATCAGCTTCATGTTACACACAGAGTGGTATATTTGGGCTCTATCTTTGTGATGAAGACATATGTGAAAAGACAACGGCGCAGGAGGGGCACCTTTTAAAGACCAAGACGGTACCAGTTTGCCCATAGATCATAAATACTGGCGGATCTTTTTTTTTTTCAATCGCCATGTTTGTGCTGCAAGGGCTATAAATCATGGCTCATTGGTACACCCACATGCTAGATCCATAGATCAACCAAAACAACATTCCACATTTATAGACTTAATTAAAAAGAGTTAGCAGATGAAATCGTTGGCAAAGAAAATTATGTTTGATCATACGGTAAAATTCTGGAATAGGAGAGCGATTAGAATCAGGAATCCGGTGATTGAAATTCGTTGTTGCTAGCTAGACTTGGATTGCATAATTCGAAGACGCATTTTTTGGCAGTGACCGTGCAATGGTGTAGCATCCCCGACTACTTACAAATTGGCAGTAGTTACGCATGACAACATAAATCTTTTTTAGCACACTTGGTGCCCAATAATAAACTAAGTCAGATTAAATCAGTCATACAGGCTCTCCCAGTCTATGCAATGGGCATTTTTTAATTTCCTGCATCTCTTTGTGAAGAGTTATCCCAGATCATTAGGAATTTTTGATGGGGTGATGAGGAGAATAGAAAGAAAACTCATTGGCTAGCGTGGGATAAGATGACGAGACCCAAAGGTGAAGGAGGTATGGGCTTTCGAGATCTAAGATTATTTAATCAAGCACTTCTCGTAAAACAAGCCTGACGATTGTTGGTTTTTCCGGACTCATTATGTGCAAAGGTGATGAAAGCAAAGTACTATCCTCATGGGCACCTGCTGGACACTGTATTCCCTCAAGTGACATCGACTACTTGGCAAGGTATTATGCATGGTCTTGAACTACTGAAAAAAAGGTATCATTTGGAGAGTTGTCGATGGCACGAGTATAAATATCTGGAGGGATAATTGGCTGCCTAGAGATTCGGGTCTTCAAATTTCTGCAAAAAAGAATAGAACCAGACTTAGATGTGTGTCTGAGCTATTCATGAGGGGTCTAAAAGATGGGATGAGAATCTGATCAGGCATTTGTTTTATTCTTATGATGCCGAGGAAATTTTAATGTTACGTATTCCGACTATAGGTGAGGAAGATTTTATTGCTTGGCACTATGAGAAAAATAGAATGTTCTCGGTTAAAAGTGCGTACAGGCTGGCGCTGAATTTGAAGAACAATAAGAGTGAGACGGGGAGCTCTAGTGATGCTGTGAATGGAGAAAGGAGGCTTTGGAACATTATTTGGAAGGCTCAGGTCCCTCAGAAAATCAGAATTTTTGCTTGGCGTGCTGCTACTAATAGTTTGGCGGTTCAAGTTAACAGGGTTAAACACCATCAAACTACCATTGGCTTATGTTCGATTTGTGGCGTCGAAGATGAATGTGTGTTTCATGCTCTGGTGAGATGTCCCAAGGCGTGGGTGCTCCGTATGGCGGTAAGGGAGGTATGGAACTTACCAGATGATGAGATATTCAATTTTTCGGGGCCGTATTGGCTACTTATTTTATTGGAGCAGTTAACGTCGCCGGTGCGTGAGAAAGTTATATTCATGTTTTGGAGGGCATGGTACCTGAGGAATGACTTGATCTTTGGTAAGGGAAAGGAAACTATCTCTACCTTTGTGAGCTTTATTCAAAACTACTGGGGGTCCTTCTCGTCCTGTCATACCAATAGGAAGATGGAGGTTACCAACAAAGGTAAGGAAAGGGTCGATGGGTTTTATGATACAATTAAAGTGAAAGAAAAAGTTGTGAATTGGCAGCCACCCAACCCGGAGTCCATTAAGATTAATGTTGATGCAAGCTTTGTGGAGGCCATTAGCTCTGCGAGTGTGGGTGTGGTTGCCAGGAATCATTTGGGAGAAGTGATCATTTCTTCATGGGATTATATTGAGGTTTGTAATAGCGTGGATGAAGCGGAACTTAGAGCGACCCTCGCAGGGCTTTACATCGGTATTAGTCTACACAAGTCCATCATCTTAGAAACTGATTGTTCTTTTGAGGCTTCCTTTCTAGGAAACGATTAGTTGGACAGGTCTTCCCTAGCTGATCTGAAGATGGAAGCATTGAGCATTTCCAGGTTGATGACAAATTTCAAGATTTTCAAGATTAACAGAAGGGCCAATAGGGTGGCGCATGAAATTGCTAAATTCAGTTTTGTTAATAGGTCTGATGGTCTGAGTCTTAATAGTGTTCCGCCCTGCGTGGCTGAAGTTGTAATAGACGATTGTATGAACATTTTTAATTAATTAATATATGGGAGGGGTTTTCAAAAAAAATACTCTAAGTCAAACATGATTGACTAAGAGGTTCTCACGCGATTGAAGATGTATAGCTAAATTTCTCCCCTTTTTTAATTGGTTCTGCACAACGGCTATGATTCTTGGTTCTCGGTACCAGTGGCTAATACAAAATCCTCTCACAACGTTGGTTCCTTAATTTGGTAACAAAAAGAATATGATATTATTTTCAATTTGGATTCAGGAATTCATCGTTCAATCGAGTTGAATCAATTTTGACAGAAAATGATTATGGATGGGGACAACGGGTGTGGCAGGAGATGCGCGGGGCAGCTTGAGTGCGGTCCAAGGAAGGATGGCACCGTGATGAAATCATGGAGGAAGTAGTGACGTGTGGGGTTGAGTAGCGTTGTGGTCTCGCTGGTCACCACGTTGGGCTAGCTACGAGAGGGTTGAGGAGCCGCAATCATAATCTGGCACCGCGCAAGAAGAATTAGTGAGGCTGTCATGTAGGGCACGTGGATTAACGTGGAGAGGGTCAGTGTCGTCGTGTGACCTGTCGCCGGCTAGCATTGGGATTTTATTTTCCTCGGGGCACTAGATTTATCCAACCCTGCAAGGTTGCAACCCAAGCTCAAAGGTAGGAGACGTAGGAGAAAGATAGGGGGCTTTCTGCAAAAAAAGGTTCAATGGTTGAACGACATCCCATCAGGCTGTCCATCCATGATCTGATGGTTAGGGCTCGAAGTTTTCAGATTTTCATCTAATTTGAGTTTTCACCCGATACAAAGACTAACTTATGACTGAAAAGATAAAGCTAAATATTGGGAGTGAAAAACTAAGTGTCGTGAGACCATAGTATCCAAGGTGATGTTCCCAACACATCCTAACTTAATGGCAAATCTACGCATTCGTGGCCTGGAGCTCAGGCTTGAGATTCCTCAGCGGTGACCATGCAATGGTGTAAGGGCATCTTCAAGACGGACACATATAAACCTTCCGCAATTGTTCGAATCACGCTGTCCAGACCGCAGAAGCCATGGTCCGCGGAGCTGCCCGGACGCGATTTCTCCTGCAAACCGGAGACAAGCGTGGGGGCGATTTGCGGGAGTCCGGAACGATCCCAAGCGGGTTTTTTGACCGCCCTGGCCCACCTTAAAATCCTCCCCCACCCACGCACGCTCCCTTCCGGCGCCAGCTGCCCGCATTCATGCCGCTGTAGAGTGCGCCGCTCAACATTGAAGACGGCTCAGGGCGGACGCGACCTCTCACTGCCTCGTCCATTGAAGCGGCGCGCCGGCCGAGGGCGCCGCCCGCGACATGTCTCTGGAGTCCGCGCCGATTCAATGTTGGAGACGCGTGATTGGATGGGACGGGACGGATAGCTACCACGCCTGTTCAATGCCGTTGTCCGTCCATCTGCCGCCATTAAGCAGGCTCGCCGACTGAGAACCCACTCCGGCGCCACGTATTGACGCACCTGAACGCCTGGCCTCACCGGAATCCGCTATATAAAGGCGGCCACACCCGGCTAACTCCACACCACAACACCAGTCCCTCCACATCCTCCTCGCTTGCACTGCATCCGCCATGACCATCAGGGGGAAAGTAATGTTGGACAGTCTGTCACAATGTTGGGAAAGCAAAAAATGTTAATCAAGCATTTGATTTTTTTTGAACAAGTATTAGAAAAATGTTAAATGTGTGTAGAAAAAAATGTTGACCATGTATTAAAAAAGGTGAATTTTTTTATCATGTAGGTTAAAATGTTAATCAATAATTTGAAAAAAATGTTGAATAAGTATTTTAAAAATGGTGATCAAGCATTTCAAATTTTGTAAATGTGTATAGAAAAACATGTTGACCATGTATTAAAAAATGATGATTTTTTTATCATATACAAAAATAATTAATTAAGCATTTGAAAAAAATGTTCAACAAGTATTTGTAAACGTTGATAAAGCATTTGATAAATGTGAAATGTGTACAGAAAAGCTGTTGACCATGTATTAAAAAATAATGATTTTCTTATAATGTATATAATAAATGTTAATCAAGCATTTAAAAAAATGTTGAACAAGTATTTGCAAAATATTAATCAAGGATTTAGAAAATGTTAAATGTGTATAGAAAAAAGTTTAACCATGTATTAAAAAAATGTTAATATTGCATTTAGAAAAATATTAATCAAGCATTTGAAAAATGTTTAAAATGTGCATAGCAAAAATATTGACCATGTTATTGGCCATGCCTTTGCCCTTTTTTCCTTTTCAGCTCCATCAATATAATAGTCATCCGGCCTACCTATACCTACATATAGGTGAGGAAATCAAGGTAGGGCGAATGCCCAACCTCGCCGCCACCACGTGAAGGCGACTAGGGAGGCGATCCTCTACCTCCGATATACACCGGCCATGGTTGGTCCCCTCTCCCTCAGACTGCTGCTCCGGCGGCAGGAGGGAGGACTCCGTTCCTCCGCTCTGTAGTTAGGGTTTGATTTTGTAGGTCGTGGTGTGACATTGTGGTGGGGTGAGTGGCGCCCGGACGGATAAATATGCCTCAGCTCCACTCACCACATCGATGGTGTCTCGGAGTTGATGGCATTGTGTGTTTGTCGATCCTTCAGATCAGCGGCGTTAGTATTCATGGATGGTGTCGATGAGGCTGCGACAATGACCCCTTCAGGTGTGTCTCTCATTCTGCTCTGTCCGTGTTGCTGTTGCCTTGTCTCCAGCGTCATAGTAGAGCAAAGAAGTTTTGTCGTTCGGGAGTACACGCAGACGGTTGTTTACGTAGGTGACAGCTGGAAGAAGGTGCATCCTATGTTGGTTTGGTGGTTGGAGTCTGACAGTTCTGGTTTCCTCCTCCAATGTTGTAGTTGTGCGGGGGCGTGAGTTCTGGAGTTTGATGGCGTGTTCGGGGCACGTTGCCCCGGTCTGATTCTTTCAACGACAAAATGGTTTTGCTTCAGGCAAACTACTTTGGAGGTCCGTAAAGCTGCAGAACAGCGATGGAGCCGCGTCGAGCTCGGGTGAAAGATGATATGTCACCTTTTTCTTGGTGAAGAGGGACAGGCGTTGATTTTTTGCATAGGATTATCTTAATTTTCAGTCATATGTAATGTCTAATGTTGATTTTATTAATGAGACACGTATTATCATGGAAAAAAACTCGCATTACCGAGAGCTCCGCCCGTGAGTCCAAAGTGTGTCATGGAGCGCGTCAGGCGACCCAAAAACAAAAAGAAATCAAGGTCTATTTCAGATTTTTTTTATCATATACAAAAATAATTAATTAAGCATTTAATAAAATTTCAACAAGTATCTGTACATTGACAAACCATTTGAGAAATGCGAAATGTGTACAGAAAAGCTGTTGACCATGTAATAAAAAATATGATTTTTCTTATAATATATATAATAAATGTTAATCAAGCATTTATAAAAATGTTGAACAAGTATTTGCAAAATGTTAATCAAGCATTTAGAAAATGTTAAATGTGTATAGAAAAAAGGTTGACCATGTGTTAAAAAATGTTAATATTGCATTTGGAAAAATATTAATCAAGCATTTGAAAAATGTTTAAAATGTGCATAGCAAAATTATTGACCATGTGTTAGAAAATGTTGAAATTGTATTAGAAACAAAACAAATGTAGAGTAAAACCAAAAACAAACATAAGAAAACACAAAAGAAAAAATGGAGAAGAAACAATAAAACAAAAATGAAGAAAACCCAGTCAAAAAAAAAAGAAGAAAAAATTACCCATGGAAACCAATGAAAAATGCTTCATTCGCCTCAATTACACAACGTGCCACGTGCAAGACACGGGCGTAGTGGCTAGTAGAGCGAGCCATCTCCAAGGAGGCTAGGTATTGATCCCCACTTCTCCCATTTTCATTTAACTGTGCGCGAAAGTGGGCAGGCCCAATTACTATACACCCTTCAGCGAGAGTTCGTACGGTCTCACTTAATGTGAGAAATAGTCGCATAGGCGAACGAACAAAGGTGTCCATGACCCAAATAAGATGCTGCTCACGGCCCAACAACAGAGAGACCGCCCTGCCTTTGCCCTTTTTTCCTTTTCAGCTCCATCAATATAATAGCCATCCGTCCTACCTATAGCTATGTATAGGTGAGGAAATCAAGGTAGGGCGAGCGCCCAACCTCGCCGCCGCCATGTGAAGGCGACTAGCGAGGCGATCCTCTACCTCCGATATACACCGGCCATGGCTGGTCCCCTTTCCCTCTGTCCGCTGCTCCGACGGCAGGAGGGAGGGGGGACCCCGTTCCTCCGCTCTGTAGTTAGGGTTTGATTTTGTAGGTCGTGGTGCGCCGTTGGGGTGGGGGGAGTGGCGCCCGGACGAATAAATATGCCTCAGCTCCACTCCCATATCGGCGGTGTCCTTCATGGCGGCGTCTCAGAGTTGATGGCATCGTGTGTTTGCCGATCCTTCAGATCAGCGGCGTTAGTATTCATGGATGGTGTCGATGAGGCTGCGGCAGTGACCCCTTCATGTGTGTCCCTCCTTCTGCTCTGTCCCCCTAGTTGTTGCGTTGTCTCCGGCGTCATAGTGGAGCAGAGAGGTTTTCTCGTTCGGGAGTACGCGCAGATGGTTGTCTACGCAGGTGACAGCTGGAAGAAGGTGCATCATATGCTGGTTTGGTGGTTGGAGTCTGACAGTCCTGGTTTCCTCCTCCGACATTGTAGTCGTGCGGGGGTGTTAGTTCTGGAGTTTGGTGGCGTGTTCGGGACACGTTGCCCCGGTCTGATTCTTTCAACGATAAAATGGTTTTGCTTCAAGCAAACTACTTTAGAGGTTTGTAAAGCTGCAGATCAGCGATGGAGCCGCGTCGAGCTCGGGTGAAAAGATGATTTGTCCCCTTTTCCTTGGTGGAGAAGGACAGACGTTAATTTTTTGCATAGAATTATCTTATCTTTTCAGTCATAGAATGTCTAATGTCGATTTCTATCTGACTTGTACAGAAACTGAATCTTTATTTTATTAATGAGACACGTATTACGACCTTAAAAAAAAGAGACAGTATTACCATGGAAAAAAAAAACTCACCCTACCGAGAGCTCCGCCCGTGAGTCCAAAGTGTGTCACGGAGCGCGTCAGGCGACGGAAAAACGAAAAGAAATCAAGGTCTATTTCAGACTTTTTTTAATTTATTAATATGATCCGGTCACCTTGCTGGTGTGGATCACGGACCTGCCCGTATGTGGCGCTGCGATAAAAGGAAGGTTGAGCTGACCCGGTCACGTGCCACTCCTTTCAGCTCCGCGCGCGAGACCAGGTCAACACTGATAAGCTAGCCGTCCGATAGATCTGAAAGCAACCATTCACGCATCAACTAATCATTCACGCCGCGCAGTATCGCACGGAAGTTAGGCCAGTCCATTCCCGTGTTTACAATTCTTGTGGACAATTATTGATTCATTTTTTTTTTTTGCGGGATGCACGGATGGAAAGATAGGCACCACACAAAATATATTGGCTATGCACAAGGCCACAGTAGCAACATTATTTTTACTCTCACATTTTCGGCTTGCGAGCCTAGCAATAACTGAACCCAGTCCACTCTTGTGTATCTACACGCGAACGACATTTTTTTAACCTAGTTTAGAAAAAAGTGCCAGTCGTGCAACCGTCCGTGTTCCGCACATCCTGCCTTCTCCATGTCCGGCAAGCTCAAAGGCTGTGAGCTTCGAAAACTGAAGCTATGGGAGTGGAAGAATATGACGTGTGATACGACACGGTGCTGCGTCTGTGTCGTGCCTCCCACCCTTCGACTCCTCGGCCCTAAAGGCATTAGCAGTCGGGCCAAGAAAAAGATTGAGCCATTGCGCAGGGACGTTGAGCTCAAGGTTCTTTTGATGGCTTGCATACCAATTGGAAATCCATCACGGCACAAGATTGCACTACTGAGCCATGACCTTGATTTTACAAAGTTCCTCATGCCTCCTACTCCTACATAATGAGAACGAGAAGAAATCGTGTCCTGGGTATTTAATTTTAAAATCCCATACAAGAAATTTGAAATAACCAGTCTAGACGATGATCAGCTCTGTGCTACCCATGAAGTGGTATATTTGGGCCCTATCTTTGTGAAGACATATCGGAGAAGGAGGGGCACCTTTTAAGGACCAAGACGGTACCAGTTTGCACATCAATCATAAATACCCGCAGATCTTTACATTGCAATCGCCGTGTTTGTGCTGCAAGGGCTATAAATCATGGCTCATTGGTACACCCACATGTTAGGTCCATAGATTAACCAAAACAACATACCGCATTCATAAACTTAAAAAAGAGTTAGCAGATGAAATCTTTGGCAAAGAAAATTATGTTTGATCATAATGTAAAATATTGGAATAAGAGAGTGATTAGAATCAAGAATCCGATGATTGAAATTCGCTATTGCTAGCTAGACTTGTGTTGGAAAATTCGTAGACACATTTTTTGCCAGTGACCGTGCAATGGTGTAGCACCCCCGACTACTTACAGATCGGCAGTAGTTACGCATGACAACACAATCTTTTTCAGCACACTTGGTGCCCAATAATACTCTAAGTCAAACATGCTTGACTAAGAGGTTCTCGCGTGATTGAAGATGTATAGCTAAATTTCTCCCCTTTTTTAATTGGTTCGGCACAACAGCTACGATTCTTGGTTCTGGGTACCAATGGCTGATACCAAATCCTCTCACAACGTTGGTTCCTTAATTTTGTATAATAGATGGGATATGATGTTATATTCAATTTGGATTCAGGAATTCATCGTTCAATCAAGTTGAACCAATTTTGACCGAAAATGATTATGAAGGGGACAGAGCGTGTGGTAGGAGATGCGCGGGGCCGCTTGAGTACGGTCTAAGGCAGGATGGCACCGTGATGAAATCAACGAGGAAGTAGTGATGTGTGGGGTTGAGCAGCGTCGTCGTATCGCTGGTCGCCATGTTGGGCTAGCTACAAGCGGGTTGAGGATCCGCAATCATAATCTGACAACACACAAGACGAATTAATGAGTGTATCATGTAGGGCACATGGATTAATGCGGAGAGGGCCAGCCTCATCATGTCTCCTGTCGCCGGCTAGCGTTCCGATTTTATTTTCATCGGGACATTGGATTTACCCAGCCTGCAAGGCTGCAACCCAAGCTCAAGGTAGGGAGCTTTCTGCAAAAAGAATGTTCAGTGGCTGAACACATCCCACCTCATCAAGGCTGTCCATCCATGATCTGATGGTCAAGGCTCGAAGTTTTCAGATTTTCATCGAATTTGAGTTTTCACTCGATACAACGACTAACTTATGCCTGAAAAGGCAAAGCTAAAAATTGGGAGTGAGAAAACAAGTGTCATGAGAAACATCGACCATAGTATCCAAGGTCACGTTCCCCAACACATCCTAACTTCAATGCAAATCTACGCATTCATGGCCTGGAGCTCAGGGTCGAGATCCCTCGCCGGTGACCATCCAATGGTGTAATAACCCAACACATCAGTTTAGATATATAACTTTTCTATTTGGTTTGCACATGGCCTGTTGTGGAGTGGCTAGCAAGAGGCTAGTGGTGGTGGAATGTCTCTCATGTGCTACTCGCTGCTCAGGGCGAGAGTCTTCAGGGCACACAGCATGTCGTTGCTGATCCTTCCTAAGGGATGTTGTTCTCAGGACCGCATACTCCTTTAGTTGGATATATAGGCGGGGGTACGGTGACCCAGATAGTTTGTATGTATGGTTGTGCTACAAAGGTGTCCAACCTCGATCAATATGCAACCTTGACGATCCGGCCAAGCAAGATGATTCCTTGTCACTAGGCTCACACAGTCGACCATAGTGTCATCTTATATCTCTACACCACCTTTCCCTTTCGCGACAAAGAAGGTTCCATTTAGCCAGATAAATTTTTCCTGGTCGCATAACCAAAATTTCAGGCACGGCATGAGCGAATATCAAACAGCCGTGCCGGAAACACCAGCCAGAAAGTGGCGCCGGAGCATGGTTGCTTTGCATCTTATCTCTTGCAAGCTTTCTCCGGCCAGCTAGCCGGCAACGGCGCGGTCGATCCCTTGCACCAACCCGTGCATGGTGTTGGAGCTGCCTCCGGCGACGAACGTCGAACAGCCCTCCGGCGACAAACGCCGAACGGAGGTAGAAGAAGGATGAACAATAGACTTGCATAAACAGTGACGAACGCCGGGGGACGAACCCCATTATCTCGGCAATATACAAGTACACTGAACACAACTCAACTCTACTCAACACCACCGGCCGGTGATGAACGCCGGCACCACCACGCTGGCTGGGCTCCACCTCTACCTCTGCTTTAAGTGGCTACCACTTAAATACACACGCACACACAGCAAGCCATCACGTCCGGCTACCACGCACTCACTAACCCAACTAATTCCTAACTAGATGCACCACGTCCGCCACTAGTGCAGCTCTCCTCAACGGCCACCCAGCCTGGTCATGCGGGCTAACAAACCCATGCATGCATGGAGCTAACAACCTCGCACTAACACACGACGCACGCACGCGCCCGCACGTCCGGCAGACAGACCATGGCGTGCTTACTGCCTAACACATGGCCGGCTAGCTTCTCGGTCACTGTACCTGCCTACCACGTCGATCAGTAGTAGTCTGCTAGTGTCTCTCTCAATCTTCCCAACAAACCTTGGCCATTGATTCGAGCAGCACACTTCCCATTTGTCAAGCTCGTAAAGGCACGTGCTGTTGAGTCACTCCGAATCGAATCCGGCTAATGGTCAATCTGCAACCGCGTGACGTGGTGTGGCAAGGTGGGAGAGAGAACCTTGCGTACTATACTATGTATCTACTATGCTCTATCTATGTGCCCTCCGCCTGCGGCGTGCCTGTTGCGACGGTGGGGGTGGCCAGCAGCTAGCCGGCGGCGTGTATATATAGATAGGACCTTGGGGCGTCGAGAATAGCAGACAAGCACCCATCATCAGTCAGCTGAATCCCGAGGATAGATCAATCGATCGATCGCCGGCCACAGCATCAGTTCTCCAAACGACGACGAGCAGGCTACTACCCGCTCGTCCACAACCTTCCTGACAACCCCGTCGCTGGTCGTCCCTGGCCCCGATAATCTGTGGAATTGAAAGCACCACCGCCTTCGCACCCCTTGGCGCCGCCGGAGACCCAACACCGGCCGCGGATTCAGTGTTGTAAGTACCAAAATGCGGCGCCAAGGCAAGAACCTTATCAGCAGGCTACAAGCGATTCCACATCAGCAAAATTCTGAGCTGGAGGGTAGTAAATGCATGAAAGAGAAGAGAGCGAGCGCTTCCTCAGTCGCCCGGCTGCAGCACGGGACGCGAGAAATAGCAGCCCGCTTGTAGCCCAAAGCCAGCGCTAACCCTGCTGTTCACAGTCTCCTATGTCTCACAATCCAATCAATTGTATTTTACTTTCTCCCCATGCATGCAACCATTGATTACTCTGATCATGCAACAGCTGGCATAGAGCCGGCCTATTACACGAGCCTACTTTTACAAAGGCTACTGTTGACATGGCACATGTATACAGCCGGTAGCCGGCGTTTCTATTAACCATGCTCTCAAGAGCGCTCAACAATCAGTCAGTACTAGGAAAAAACCTATACACAGAGGTATAGCAGTAGCGCTTGTTAAAATAGGGCGCTACTGCTACTTTATAGTAGCGTGTTCCTAGAAAGCGCGCTATAGCTACAACTATAGCAGTAGCGCGTGTGCAGGGAATAGCGCTATCACTATAAATCCCACCATGTTGGCGGTAGGCTAAGAATAGTAGTAGCGGTTCCGCATAAAGCGCGCTACCACTATGGTTGTTGTTGCAGCGCATTTCCCGCGTAGAGCGCTACTTCTAAAAAAGAAAAAATGAAAAAAAAAATTAGAAAAATAAATGAAAATGAAAGAAGTAGGAAACAGAGAAATGAAAAAAAGAAAATGTAAGGATAAGCAAAAGAAATAACTGCTTTCTATAGCAGTAGTGTGTTTGCTAAAATGCGCTATAGCTAATTTAGCTATAGCGCGTTTCCGAAACAGCGCTGCTGCTAGTTTGACTTAACCACCTCAAAATTTTACTAAGTCCTGCTTCCCCCCTCTCTCCCCCCTGTTCCCCTAACTCCTCCGTCGCCGCCGCCCGAGCCCGAGCCTGCCCTCACCGCCGTCGCCCGCCGCACACCCTCGACGCCGCCCCCGACCCCGGATTCGCCGCCGCCCCCGACCCCGACCTCGACGCCGCCTGCCCCTCCCTCGCTGCAGGCACCCGAGGTGAGCACGCCTGCTCCTCCCCTCCCCTACCTCTGCCTAGGGTTCTTCAAATTTTAGTTGCATCAAATTAGTTAGGGTTCATCTATGGGTGGAAACGAATCGGATGCGGATATTGTCGGATACGGATGCGGCTCGGATGTTTTCTTAGATGATGAATAAACACTATTGTAATGCATAATAAAACGAGTAAAATTTGACCACTTATTTCACTTTTAAGTTGGATAATTGGAATATTCGCTACCACTTTCCACCCCTAGGTTCATCAAATTAGATGGTAATTAGGGCAGTAGTTCCTAGTTACTAATTAGTTAGTAAGAACTAGGTACTAATTAGGTACTAGTTTATTTTTATTTATAATAAGTTTATTTTTAGTAAGAACTAGTTGAATTAATAGAACTAGTTGACATGTCACATTTGTTGTTATTTTTTTAGTTAAAGCAATTATTCCCGCATCGACGTCGACGACGCCTATCCCGCATCCTCGTCGTCGTCGACTCGGCGGAGGACACCTGCTTGACCAGATGGGCCATGTCCGGGATTGGGCTCCGCCAGGCTGGTACTGGGAGGCGCTACCTACCGGGGGGCGCAGCTTGGTGAGGAGTCAGCCCGTCGTTGACCCGAACCTTCTTTGGTGGCGGTCGCGTGGGCCAGTGACGGTCCAGAGGCTCGAGGACCCCGCGGAGGTGGTACGTCACCGTGTCAGGGTGGAGAACGCGCACGTCCGTCGCTACTTGTTTGCGTTGGAGCACAGGTTCTCCAATACCTGGCAGGTTCTCCAGGGATCTCACTGGATCTATGATCCTGTGATGAATCCTTCTCTTTGGGTGTCCACCGCACGCGCCGATACCCGTCGTGCGCTAGGGTTTTAGTTGTATTAGTGATGTTATATGTATGATACCATTCGGGATGTATTAGTGATAATATTCGACGATGTACGGACGCATGATATGATTTACTTTTGCTTACTGAATGCATGCTAATTTGAATACTTATTTATTTTACGATTTGGTTTTGCTTATTGAATGCTCATGTCAATATGAGTCCTATAAGATATTTTGAAATGTATATCTTGTGTTGCTCAAATAGGATATGTGCTTGCCCAAGTGGCCGGTCATGTTTGCAGGGTATACCTCCGGGTGGCCTATGTTTTGCTGGAGTGTTGATTCATTTCCGTTCCGGCAAATTTCAGGCGCTCGATATGTCCTATTTTAGCAAAGGTCATGCCGGATTTTTTCGTGAATCTTGGCATGACTTGTGCCAGAATATGTAGGAAATATCGAGTGCCCCGGATTTGTGTGTTGAGTATCTTGGTAGTTGCCTTCGATCGATTTTCAATTAATGTTTCAACTATGAACATAGGAAATGTCTGACGACGAAAAGGATTTCGGTATTTGCGAATACTGCGAAGACGAGCGCGGCCTGTGCGATAGAATCTTCCTAGATGATGGTAGGCGCTTCAGCATCAAGCTGGACGAGAACTTCGAAGTGGATACAGTAAGTCACAACGACAAGTCTTTTTTCGTAATTAAGCATGACATCTGCTTCATTTGCTTCAACTTATAATTTAAATCTTTTACTATTCTACTAGCATATCCCCTGCCATGCAAGAGTTTTTGTCTTAGATAAGATAGGTTTCAGTCCTATGAAAACTACTATGGAGGTAAAGAGAGTTAACTTGAAGACCGAGCATGGTTATACTTTCCACGCAAAATTATACAACGCAGACACCTACAACTATTTTGAATGCAAAACTTGGCAAGCACTATGCAAGGCTTATGCATTTGAGCCTGATATGTTTATCACCTTTGATATTCGTCCCGAAGATGATATTGGTAATAGAGACATCTGGCTCGATGTGCAGACGCCACCAGTTATACCATTATGTGAGTTTCTCCACCATATTTATGTCTTCGATATTGCTTATTCAAAAATAGTTGGCAACTAATTTCTATTGACAGCTTATTTCTATTCAAGCAAACATGTCCGGCGCTTGGTAGACATGACCGTCCACTGTCCCGGGGCTGAACTAAACTGCGATGAGATAGGTCATTATGTTTCATGGCTTGAGGATCTTCATACTGTCAAGAAAAAATATTTTCCTGGACTTAAAAATCTTAGTACTCAAAACGTGCGACCAATAGTGTTCGTACTGAACTACGGTAACATCTATTTAGGAAAGATGGTAAGATTTTTACTATTTGTCATCACTGCATCTTTTGCATACATTATTTTTTAAGCTAAACTTCATTGCTAAGTATGTTACTATACGATGTTCTTCAACAGGGACTCCCGATGAATGTTGTGCCTCATTGGATCGAGACTAAAGGTCCCATGAGAATTGTTAGCTTACGGCCAAGATATCCTACAATGCACTTTAGTGCATTCAGGATTTCTAATAGTGAGGAATGCTTAATAGTGAAAGACTGGAGCAAAATTGCGAACGATCACAGAGAAGTACTAGGGGGCAGCAATCAGAAGCGCAGCCCACGATTAGGAGACAGGTTCATCTGCATGCTCCAACTTGATGAAGCAGGAGTGCTACACATGTTTTATGTTATTTTACCTGAGAGAGAGCAGCAGGAGTGATTAGCTAGCTAGAAATGAGTTCTGATGATTAAATAGCTAGTGTTGGCAGTAATGACTATGATGATTATTATTAGCTAGTGTTGGTGGTGATTAGATAGCTAACGCAGCTAGTGTTGGTGGTGATTAGCTAGCTAGAATGAGTTTGAAGATGATGATGTGTGCTACACTATGACTATGATGATTAAGTCGCTACTGTTGGTGGTAATGACTATGATGATGATTAAATAGCTTGTGTTGGCGGATTAGATTCAAGTGGAGGCAACATGTGGTACACATCGAAAGTACTACTAGTCCAAACTACATCAAGTTTGGATTAGTAGTATACTTTTGACACACCACATGTTGCCTCCACTTGAACCTAATCCACCTTTATTTGACACACTGCTATGGACATATTGATATAACAACCTCATAATTGGTATTGTGCCAAAATTTGTATAATAGCGTATAAATACACTAAAAATTAAAAAAATAAGAAAAAGAATACTAGTAGCGATGGAGAGTAAACACGCTACTACTAGCTATATTAGCAGTAGCGCGGGAGAGAACAAACGCTGCGGCTATATGTCTTAGCAGCAGCGCGTGTAGCACGCGCTACTGCTAAGGAATAGCTGTAGCGCCTTACTAGTAGCACGGTGTCCTGCGCTACTAGTGGGCATTAAACCCGCGCTACTACTAGAGTTTTCCCTAGTAGTGAGTGGTGGTCGCCACTTGCTCCGCCGCCGCCAACCTATGACCCTTGTTGGCTTTGACCGGCAAATGGGACTGTCGGCCAAGTTGGCAGACGCGGTAAAGTTGAGACAAGACAAGGAGTGAGGCTGACGTACTCGAAGATATGCCCGCAAGGTAATAATATTCTGTCTTTTTTGTTTGTTTTTATTTTGCAATTGCTCAAGAGATTGATGCACGGTGTGATATTGATTGCTAGGTTCTTTCTTTGCCTTTGTAGTGTGCAACTGAATGATGATGCAATGGATTTCATGGTGGTGCCGACAGTGATGGTGCGAATGTATGAGGTCCATGTGAACTATGATGGCTCTTGGTCCACCACGTGTTGGTGGTATTTTAGAATGAGCTTGTTCATTTGGTGCCTTTTTAGTACAAATTATGGTTATGTTTAGGTATTTGATGGATCTGATGAACCTTATTTATGCTTGAAAGAGATTCTCTAGCAAACCCCTTAAAAACGCCAAACCTATAAAATTCTGGCGGGTTTACGGTTCCGAATCAATTTTGTGTCCAGAACAGACACTGTAGAAGTTTGCGAAACCGTAAACATTTTACACGCCACCGAAAACACGAGCCTCAAACCTATATTTATACCTTTTGCGGGCTCTATTCCGCCGCAGCTGATTTCGACCTTTAAACCACGGTTCTTTCGGCCCTTATCCGAGGTTTAAGGGTCGCGGTTTTAAGAGGTCTGCTAGAGATGCTCTAAACTCATAGTTGAATTATGATGTGGTGCATTTGAATTTTCTTCGTCTGCTTTGAAATGTCGTGATTTTGTTTCAATGCAAATGTTTGGAAGAATTGGCAAAATACGATGTTTCGAGAGATCAAGTTTGTAAGAAATGTACTAGATGAATAAGCATTGTAAAACTTGTATATAGAGAAACAGAATAATGAACAGGTTGTTAGGAATTGTGGGCTATGCGGTGTACCATCTAATTCCTCTGCCTTTTCCGTGGTGGCGCTCACAATGCATATTGAGGCTAGAGAGTTGGGACCTATTTATAGACTCCACTTCTAGGCGTTTCATTATTTCACCTGTTTCCGGAAAGATCCGTACGACTCCTGGGCAATGTTACCAACCATGATAAAACATGCCAGTTTTCTGAGCCTAAATATACTTGTCCCTAGCACACATGTGTGAGTCATGTGCCATGATTAGATTGTATGTGTGAGATCAACTTCCAATTTTAATCATGTGGATCAACAGCCTGCAGATCCGATCCTGCAAAACAAACCCAGCTTTTCCACCCTGTGATGTCCCGGGAAAAACATGTACGTACATATAGAATTCCAGTAGAGTCGATCCCTAATAATTCATCTATTGTATTCCATCACAGTCGTCCTCGGCACCTCGAGTATTACTTCCTCGAGTGCAATTCCGCATCAGTTATTCCCCGTCACAAACATTAATAATATGAATAATTCCATGTTGATTTCAATAAATAATAATCATGTTGAATAAATATTGAAAGCCTCATAAATATCAAACATCTCCCACTTGGCTGAAACATATGAATCAATAAATGAAGTTCCATGTGTAAACATGTTTTGAAAAGAATTCCTGACTATATATAGTCAGTGAACCTGCACCATATTAGTATTATTATCAAATAAATGAAACATACGTACCTAAGTTTGATCATTCCACACCTCGTGTATACAATGGTAACTTCCTCAGTGTGTTTACTTTTAACCATAAATTCTGAAATAACTGACAGGTTGTGATGCACATTCCATGATCATATATGATGCGCGAGATTCCCTTAGCGACACATATTTCCTTCTACCGCTTGAATGCGACAATAAATTCTGGTAGCTAAGTTTGATAGTATAACAAAAATGAATACAAATTCCAATACCATTTAGTATCCCTTTTTCCTTAGGAGTTCAAACATAATTTCTCACTGAGTATGATTCCCCTTATAAGGTATTTTAACAGGTTTGCAATTTTCCATAGGAAAATGTATCACTACACTTCATATGTATTTCCACTCCTAAAAATTGGAAGTCTCAAACATGCCTTTAATTTGAGAATTATAAGATAACGAAGCTTTCACTTCCACCAATGTAACATTATCATTGCAAACGAAAATAATAATATCATTAATAACATATACAATAGTCATGCAAAATAGTTTACACTTATGTTTGTAGATGATCACCACGCTTCATTTAGAAAACTATATGACCTGCTATTCCATTGATGTGAAGCTTGTTATGACCATACATTAATATATTGGATTAGAAAACAAAGTCTTTATTCCCTCTTTCCCTAAATTCCGGAGGAAGAGTTTCCACAAAAATATACATATTCCGGAACAATGGGCTTGCGGTTGTTTGGTGAGATAATAAATTCCCAAATTTATTATTCCTCTTTGAGTTCATTCCTTCCTGCATTTCTTCCACCCATAGCTTGCGTTCATGAAATATTTAAACCTTCCTATTAAGAGACTTCAGTTATTCCTCTAAAAAAATAGAGTGACTTCCCCCAAGTTAATTCCTCCCACTTATCCTAAGCATGCTAGTGTCAGGAGTTTCACTTGTAATTTCCTTTGGGGTCAAGAATATATTCTCGTATGATTGCCAATAATTCCACCATTATCCATCAAAATATTGTGCTCCCACTTTCCATCATTTTTTCTTTTCCAGATCAAAAACATACCCTTGATCCATTGGAATAATAATTAATAAATTCCTGGTGTGTGCTTTGTAGTAGTTGAGAATTCCTTGCCATAATAGAATACTTCTTTCCAGTCTACAAACCATATGGAGTGACTGTGCTAGATGAAAAATGATGCGAACACAATATGTAATGCTTCCTCCAAAGAAAAAGAAGGGAGTATCAAGGATATTCAGTTCCTCCATTCAATTGTGAAGTATACGGGAGTATATATTACAACGGTGAATGAAGGTCCGTGCTCTTTACATCTTCAACTGATATATATACCTCTAGTGGGAGTGTCAAAAAATACCAAATGTACCAAAAGAGAAGGTCTGAAACCTTTTTATTTCCTACCACCTTAAGAAAAGGTGTGCAAGTCAAAATACTCATTATAGATGCTTCCCAAGTACCACAATCCTCCCACTAAAGATTAGAATTCCAGAACCAGTAAGCCCCACTCAATTCTATTCCATGGTATCTGACCAAGTTGTCCATGACAAAAAAATAATAAGTTCCAAGCATGTGTTCCCATTATCAGCATTCCTCTCCGCGAGTTATCTTCCCCAATTAAAAATTTGGGTTGCTAACTTCCAATGGACTGTCAAAAAATAATAATCATTGTGTGAGGTTCCATAATGCCCTAATTTTATCATTGAGCGATATTTCCACTCTTTTCCAAATATTATTTCATAAACAATGGGTTTTCAAGATAGAACCATAAATCAAGTTCCTTCACATTGAAGTTGCATATAGAGTGTCCTATAACAATAACACATTTCCTCCACCAAGGAGTTTCATGGCAAAATTCCCAGTTGCAAAGTGTATAAGATTTAGCAGCAATGACAAAAAACACAAGATATATAATTTCCTTTGGTAGCGTTAGCTTGCCAATAAAATTGCTATTGTATTCCAGCAATATAAGACATAACCACAATCCAACTAGTTGAAAAAGTACTGACATATACATGTTTAATGCAACCAATGATATGGCGGTCCATAAAAGATCTTATGTGAGTATCGATACTCACCCAAAAGAAGAAAGAATGCAAAGGCATCGGGTTATAGATATAACTGGATAACTTCAAAGCTTGAATACAAAGGAATTACGATTTTCAAATCAGAAGATCTGAAGCAGAGGCTCTGATCATAAGATAATTGAGTTGAATCGATACAGATCGACAATCAAACAAGGGTTGATTTGACAAGAACAAGCTCATGTTTGGAGTGACGTCTGAGCCGGAAGGATGAATGCTAGGATCTGATTGAGGATTACGAGCATTCGCGACATATTGGATCAAGGGACTCGAAACGATAGTGACAGAGGATGTCAACGAAGATTACTAGAATTATGGAATTAACCATAATGCAAGCAAACAAGAATTTCAACAACAATAGGATGCTGAGGATTTTTGAAAGATCGAATAGTATTCCAAAGACTTTTGTGAAACATATGAACAACTGGGGAAAAACAAATCATCGATATGTGTGAGGATTAATTTGTCGGTGTATTCAGGCGACAAGGAACCGCAAGGCAGTAGGCACAAAAGGATTCTCGGAACAACGACAAGTATTTCGGGGTATCTTGTAATAACAAGAGCAATTGGGGATGAAGGTATGAGCGACAAGGATATGCAGTTAGTCATAGGGGCTTATCGGTGGTAGGGAATTGCAAACGCGATGAGCACAAGTTATCGGGATAACATCGGAGCGTATCTTCGGAATCTTCTGGTGCAGCAGGCGATCATCTGTAATAAGGGGCTCTCCGGGAGGAAATAGTTACGAGATCATAATGTTAGAATTCGCAAAATCATTTAACCGAATGGAAGAGAGATCAGAATCCCAGAGTATAGACGAGGAATAAAAGATCCTAATACCACCCAATTGGTGACGTGGGCCCGTAATTCACACAGCCAAGTTAGTAAAACGATTTTCGGTTTCTAGACTCAACTTCGGCCAAGGAGTTGGAAAGGGGGCTACCTACAGGCAGTCGGCTCTGATACCAACTTATGACACCCTCGATTCAATCGTACACTAATCATACATGCAAATGTGTACGATCAAGATCAAGGACTCACGGGAAGATATCACAACACAACTCTAGACACAAAATAAAATAATACAAGCTTTATATTACAAGCCATGGGCCTCGAGGGCTCGAATACATAAGCTCGAAAACACAAGAGTAAGCGGAAGCAACAATATCTGAGTACAGACATAAGTTAGACAAGTTTGCCTTAAGAAGGCTAGCACAAAACATCTACGATCGAAAAGGCAAGGCCTCCTGCCTGGGAGCCTCCTAACTACTCCAGGTCGTCAGCGGTCTTCGCTTAGTAGTAGGCATTAACGGTGGCATCTGGCTCCTGGGCTCCGACATCTGGTTGCATCAACCGAAAAGAAGAAGAAAGGGGGAAAGGGGGGAGCAAAGCAACCGTGAGTACTCATCCAAAGTACTCGCAAGCAAGGATCTACACTACATATGCAACATTATCAAAGGATGGCTGTATATGTTGACTGGGCTGCAGAAATGCCAGAATAGAGAGAAGGCCTAGTCCTATCGAAGACTAGCATCTTCTGGAAACCACCATCTTGCAGCAACAGAAGGGAGTAGAGTAGCATAAAGTAAAGTAGTAGTAGTGTTATCAACCTCGGCCAGAGATCCTTTCTCGACTCCCTGCGAGAAAGCAATCCCAGAGCCATACTATCCAGTTCTCATCTCATATCCAAGTCCCATCTCAAGTATCCAGTTCTAGTTGTATCGATCGGGATACAACTCCAAGTGTCCGTTACCGTAGGACAGGCTATCGATAGATGTTTTCTTCCCTGCAGGGGTGCACCAACTTACCCACCACGCTCGATTAACTCCGGCCGGACACACTTTCCCGGGCCATGCCCGGCCTTGGCCAAAGAATACGCCGCAAGCCGACCTAGGCTTAATAGAGAGGTCAGCACGCCGGACTAAACCTATGCCCCCAGGGGTCATGGGCCATCTCCCCGGGAACTCCTGCACGTTGCGAGGGGGCCGGTGAGCAGACCTAGCTACCTCCATCAACAAGGCAAGTGCTTACGCAAGCCAACCCGGCGCGCGCCGCTCAGTCGCTGACGTCTATTAAGCTTCGGCTGATGCATACGACGCAGAACGCCCATACTATGCCCACGTGATGGTTAGTGCTATCAGGCCAGAGGCCCCTCGAATCAAATATCCAAATTGTAGTGGATTAGGAACGCGCGGTAACAAGCAGAGACTCACGAAAGATGTGACCCCATTGCCCCGTCTCGAGGACTTGCGGCATGGGCTAAGAATGCCCGGCCACGCCTCGTAATTATCTCGCGGGCACCCTCCGGGTCAACCCGACTCCTCATCACTCGCAAATATGCTCGCGCGGGTACCCCTCAGGGCTGACCCGTCTTTAGTAACAGGGTTCAGTGTAAAGTCATAGTAACCATAGTAACCGTGTGTCGTAATAATCAAGGTGAACGTAAGAGGAACCACCCCCAAGGTTCACACTTGAGGGGTTGCACGACAGAGTCGTATCGGAAGTTGTGAAGGCGGAATCACCCCCGATGACCACGACCGAATAGCTACACTACAGGGTTAACATAAGAAGTGCTGCAGAGGTCTCACCCTCGGCACTCGAGAGTAACCCAGTAGTGTCGAGCAACTAAGGGGAAAGTGATGTGCGGTGCCGGGGCCTGGTCTTCGATCCCGTTGATCGGGTCTTCAATGATGAAGCAGGGGCAACAAGGACATGGTGGGGGTCACTGATGGATCACTAACCAACCTATACTAAGCAGTTTAGGATAAGCAGGTAGGTAACAATGATCAGGTTACAAAAGCAGGCTATGCATCAGAATAGGAGCAAACAATAACAGTAGCAAAATCTAATGCAAGCATGAGAGAATGGAATGGGCGATATCGGGATGATCAAAGGGGGGCTTGCCTGGTTGCTCTGGCAAGGAGGGGTCGTCGTCGACGTAGTCGATCACAGGGGCAGCATCGGTCTCGGGGTCTACCGGAGAGAAGAGGGGGAAGAAACAATAAATATAAAGCAGACAAAGCATCAAAAAGCATAACATGGCAATATGTTGTGCCGGGTGTGACCTAACATAAGGCTACACTGTATAGGTGAAGGGGGAATTCAACCGGGAATGTTTTCCTGGTTCCGGACCTGTGTCAGACAGATGACCGGAGGGGGAATGTTCCATGTTGAGATAGTTAGAGGCATCTGACAGGTAAATGAATCGCATATTCGGATTCGTCTCGTCATTCTGAGCAACTTTCATGTAGAAAACATTTTCATCCGAGTTACGGTTTATTTTCTATGAATTTTCAAGGATTAAACCATTTTCTGGAATTAAATAAATTAACAGAAGGGTTTATTGCGTCAGCATGACATCACAGTGACATCAGCAGTCAGCAGCAAGGCGGACCAGGTCAAACCTGGCGTATGGGTCCAGTGGGACCCACATGTCAGCCTCTGTTAGTCTAACAGTGTATTAAACTAACTAATCTAGGTTAATTAGCTACTGGACCCCACCTGTCATAGACTAATTAGCTAAACTAATCAGTTTTAATTATTAAAACATTTTAGTTAGAGGAATAAGCGGTGGGGCCCGCACGTCAGTGGCTGGGGGCTGCCCAGTCAGCACATTGACTGGGTCAGCGGGGCCACTGGGCCACTAGTCAGCGACCCAGAGGGTGGCCCCAGGGTGGCCACGTCAGCATGCCGGCGGTGACGCTCCGGCGAGCCGTCTTGCGGCGGCGGGCTTGGACCTCGCCGGAAACGCACCACAAAGGGCCGTTTCAAGCGCGGTCGGGCTCGTTCGGACGCGGGAGGAGCGGCGCATCCAACTGCGGCCTTAGCTCGGGCTGGGGCGGGCTGCAACGACGACGGCGTCGAGCGGGCGGGAAGGCCGGAACGGGCGTTGGTGGGGATCGGGCTACGGGGCTTGGTAAGAGCAGCGGACGTGCACGTTGGGCCCCTGGGAACCCCAGGAGCACGATGCGGCGCACGGCCGCATGTGACGGCGACCATGACCACGGCGCCTGTTGGGGAACGTAGTAATTTGAAAAAATTCCTACGCACACGCAAGATCATGGTGATGCATAGGAACGAGAGGGGAGAGTGTGTCCACATACCCTCGTAGACCGAAAGCGGAAGCGTTAGCACAACCGGTTGATGTAGTCGTACGTCTTCACGATCCGACTGATCAAGTACCAAACGCACGGCACCTCCGAGTTCTGCACACGTTCAACTCGATGAAGTCCCTCGAACTCCGATCCAGCCGAGCTTTGAGGGAGAGTTTCGTCAGCACGACGGCGTGGTGACGATGATGATGTTCTACCGACACAGGGCTTCGCCTAAGCACCGCTACGATATAATCGAGGTGGATTATGGTGGAGGGGGGCACCGCACACGGCTAAGATTTCAACAGATCAATTGTTGTGTCTAGAGGTGCCCCCTGCCCCCTATATAAAGGAGGGAGGGAGAGGCCGGCCATAGAGGGGGCGCGCCAGGTGTGGGGAGTCCTACTAGGACTCCCAAGTCCTAGTAGGATTCCCCTTTCCTTTCCGGAGTAGGAGAGAAGGAAAGTGGGGGAGAGGGAGAAGGAAAAGGGGGCTGCACCCCTTGTCCAATTCGGACCAGAGGGGGGGCGCGTGCTGTCCTCTCTCCTCTATTCCCGTATGGCCCAATAAGGCCCAATACTTCTCCCGGTGAATTCCCGTAACTCCCCGGTACTCCGAAAATACCCGAATCACTCGGAACCTTTCCGATGTCCGAATATAGTCGTCCAATATATCGATCTTTACGTCTCGACCATTTCGAGACTCCTCGTCATGTCCCCGATCTCATCCGGGACTCCGAACTACCTTTGGTACATCAAAACACATAAACTCATAATATAACCGTCATCGAACTTTAAGCGTGCGGACCCTATGGGTTCGAGAACAATGTAGACATGACCGAGACACGTCTCCGGTCAATAACCAATAGCGGAACCTGGATGCTCATATTGGCTTCCACATATGCTACGAAGATCTTTATCGGTCAAACCGCATAACAACATACGTTCTTCCCTTTGTCATCGGTATGTTACTTGCCCGAGATTCGATCGTCGGTATCTCAATACCTAGTTCAATCTCGTTACCGGTAAGTCTCTTTACTCGTTCCGTAATACATCATCCCGCAACTAACTCATTAGTTACAATGCTTGCAAGGCTTATAGTGATGTGCATTACTGAGTGGGCCCAGAGATACCTCTCCGACAATCGGAGTGACAAATCCTAATCTCGAAATACGCCAACCCAACAAGTATCTTTAGAGACACCTGTAGAGCACCTTTATAATCACCCAGTTATGTTGTGACGTTTGGTAGCACATAAAATGTTCCTCCGGTAAACGGGAGTTGCATAATCTCATAGTCATAGGAACATGTATAAGTCATGAAGAAAGCAATAGCAACATACTAAACGATCAAGTGCTAAGCTAACGGAATGGGTCAAGTCAATCACATCATTATCCCAATGATGTGATCCCGTTAATCAAATGACAACTCATGTCCATGGTTAGGAAACATAACCATCTTTAATTAACGAGCTAGTCAAGTAGAGGCATACTAGTGACACTCTGTTTGTCTATGTATTCACACATGTATTATGTTTCCGGTTAATACAATTCTAGCATGAATAATAAACATTTATCATGATATAAGGAAATAAATAATAATAACTTTATTATTGCCTCTAGGGCATATTTCCTTCAGTCTCCCACTTGCACTAGAGTCAATAATCTAGTTCAGATCACCATGTGATTTAATCCCAATAGTTCACATCACCATGTGATTAACACCCATAGTTCACATCGTCAGGTGACCAACACCCAAAGGGTTTGCTAGAGTCAATAATCTAGTTCACATCGCTATGTGATTAACATCCAAAGAGTACTAAGGTGTGATCATGTTTTGCTTGTGAGAGAAGTTTAGTCAACGGGTCTGCCACATTCAGATCCGTATGTATTTTGCAAATTTCTATGTCAACAATGCTCTGCACGGAGCTACACTAGCTAATTGCTCCCACTTTCAATATGTATCCAGATTGAGACTTAGAGTCATCTGGATCAGTGTCAAAATTTGCATCGACGTAACCTTTTACGACGAACCTTTTTGTCATCTCCAAAATCGAGAAACATATCCTTATTCCACTAAGGATAATTTTGACCGCTGTCCAGTGATCTAGTCCTAGATCACTATTGTACTCCCTTGCCAAAATCAGTGTAGGGTATACAATAGATGTGGTACACAGCATGTCATACTTTATAGAACCTATGGCCAAGGCATAGGGAATGACTTTCATTCTCTTTCTATCTTCTGCCGTGGTCGGGCTTTGAGTCTTACTCAATTTCACACCTTGTAACACAGGCAAGAACTCTTTCTTTGACTGTTCCATTTTGAACTACTTCAAAATCTTGTCAAGGTATGTACTCATTGAAAAACTTATCAAGCGTCTTGATCTATCTCTATAGATCTTGATGCTCAATATGTAAGCAGCTTCACCGAGGTCTTTCTTTGAAAAACTCCTTTCAAACACTCCTTTATGCTTTGCAGAATAATTCTACATTATTTCCGATCAACAATATGTCATTCACATATACTTATCAGAAATGCTGTAGTGCTCCCACTCACTTTTCTTGTAAATACAGGCTTCACCGCAAGTCTGTATAAAACTATATCCTTTGATCAACTTATCAAAGCGTATATTCCAACTCCGAGATGCTTGCACCAGTCCATAGATGGATCGCTGGAGCTTGCATATTTTGTTAGCACCTTTAGGATTGACAAAACCTTCTGGTTGCATCATATACAACTCTTCTTTAATAAATCCATTAAGGAATGCAGTTTTGTTTATCCATTTGCCAGATTTCATAAAATGCGGCAATTGCTAACATGATTCGGACAGACTTAAGCGTAGATACGAGTGAGAAACTTTCATCGTAGTCAACACCTTGAATTTGTCAAAAACCTTTTGCGACAATTCTAGCTTTGTAGATAGTAACACTACTATCAGCGTCCATCTTCCTCTTGAAGATCCATTTAATCTCAATTGGTCGCCGATCATTGGGCAAGTCAATCAAAGTCCATACTTTGTTCTCATACATGGATCTCATCTCAGATTTCATGGCCTCAAGCCATTTCGCGGAATCTGGGCTCATCATCGCTTCCTCATAGTTTGTAGGTTCGTCATGGTCAAGTAACATGACCTCCAGAACAGGATTACCGTACCACTCTGGTGCGGATCTTACTCTGGTTGACCTACGAGGTTTGGTATTAACTTGATCTGAAGTTTCATGATCATTATCATTAGCTTCGTCACTAATTGGTGTAGGTGTCACAGGAACCGGTTTCTGTGATGAACTACTTTCCAATAAGGGAGCAGGTACAGTTACCTCATCAAGTTCTACTTTCCTCCCACTCACTTCTTTCGAGAGAAACTCCTTCTCTAGAAAGGATCCATTCTTAGCAACGAATTTGCCTTCGGATCTGTGATAGAAGATATACCCAATAGTCTCCTTTGGGTATCCTATGAAGACGCATTTCTCCGATTTGGGTTCAAGCTTATCATGTTGAAACTTTTTCACATAAGCGTCGCAACCCCAAACTTTAAGAAACGACAACTTTGGTTTCTTGCCAAACCACAGTTCATAAGGTGTCACCTCAACGGATTTAGATGGTGCCATTTTTAACGTGAATGCAGCTGTCTCTAATGCATAACCCCAAAACGATAGTGGTAGATTGGTAAGAAACATCATAGATCGCACCATATCTAATAAAGTACGGTTATGACGTCCGGACACACCATTACGCTGTGGTGTTCCAGGTGGCGTGAGTTGCGAAACTATTCCGCATTGTTTCAAATGAAGACCAAACTCGTAACTCAAATATTCTCCTCCACGATCAGATCGTAGAAACTTTATTTTCTTGTTACGATGATTTTCCACTTCACTCTGAAATTATATGAACTTTTCAAATGTTTCAGACTTTATGTTTCATCAAGTAGATATACCCATATCTGCTCAAATCATCTGTGAAGGTCAGAAAATAACGATACCTGCCGCGAGCCTCAATATTCATCGGACCACATACATCAGTATGTATGATTTCCAACAAATCTGTTGCTCGCTCCATTGTTCCAGAGAACGGCGTTTTAGTCATCTTGCCCAAGAGGCATGGTTCGCAAGCATCAAGTGATTCCAAAAGCCCATCAGCATGGAGTTTCTTCATGCGCTTTACACCAATATGACCTAAACGGCAGTGCCACAAATAAGTTGCACTATCATTATTAACTTTGCATCTTTTGGCTTCAATATTATGAATATGTGTATCACTACGATCGAGATACAACGAACCATTTTCATTGGGTGTGTAACCATATAAGGTTTTATTCATGTAAACAGAACAACAATTATTCTCTAACTTAAATGAATGACCTTATTACAATAACATGATCAAATCATATTCATGCTCAACGCAAATGCCAAATAACACTTATTTAGGTTCAACACTAATCCCGAAAGTATAGGGAGTGTGCGATGATGATCATATCAATCTTGGAACCACTTCCAATACACATCGTCACTTCATCCTTAACTAGTTTCTGTTCATTATGCAACTCCCGTTTCGAGTTACTACTCTTTAGCAACTGAACCAGTATCAAGTACCGAGGGGTTGCTATAAACACTAGTAAAGTACACATCAATAACATGTATATCAATTATACTTTTGTTCACTTTGCCATCCTTCTTATCCGCCAATTATTTGGGGTAGTTCCGCTTCCAGTGACCAGTCCTTTTTGCAGTAGAAGCACTTAGTATCAGGCTTAGGTCCAAACTTGGGCTTCTTCACTTGAGCAGCAACTTGCTTGCCGTTCTTCTTGAATTTACCCTTCTTTCCCTTTGCCCTTTTCTTGAAACTAGTGATCTTGTTAACCATCAACACTTGATGCTCTTTTCTTGATTTCTACCTTCACCGATCTCAGCATCGCAAAGAGCACAGGAATTACTTTCGTCATCCCTTGCATATTATAGTTCATCACGAAGTTCTATTAACTTGGTGATAGTGACTAGAGAAATTTGTCAATTACTATCTTATCTGGAAGATTAACTCCCACTTGATTCAAGTAATTGTAGTACTCAGACAATCTGAGCACATGGTCACTGGTTGAGCTATTCTCCTCCATCTTATTGGCAAAGTACTGTCAGAGGTCTCATACCTCTCGACATGGGCACGAGTATGAAATACCAATTTCAACTCTTGGAATCTTATATGCTCCGTGGCGTTCAAAACATTTTTGAAGTCCTGGTTCTAAGCCGTAAAGCATGGTGCACTAAACTATCAAGTAGTCATCATACCGAGCTTTTGTTAAAACCTTCATAACATCTGCATCTGCTCCTGCAATAGTTCTGTCACCTAGCGGTGCATCAAGGACATAATACTTCTGTGCAGCAATGAGGTTAATCCTCAGATCACGGACCAAGTCCGCATCATTGCTACTAACATCTTTCAACTTAGATTTCTCTAGGAACATATCAAAATAAAACAGGGGAGCTAAACGCGAGCTATTGATCTACAACATAGATATGCTAATACTACCAGGACTAAGTTCATGATAAATTTAAGTTCAATTAATCATATTACTTAAGAACTCCCACTTAGATAGACATCTCTCTAATCATCTAAGTGATCACGTGATCCAAATCAACTAAACCATGTCCGATCATCACGTGAGATGGAGTAGTTTCAATGGTGAACATCATTTATGTTGATCATATCTACTATATGATTCACGCTCGACCTTTCGGTCTCAGTGTTCTGAGGCCATATCTGTTATAAGCTAGGCTCCTCAAGTTTAACCTGAGTATTCCGCGTGTGCAACTATTTTGCACCCGTTGTATTTGAACGTAGAGCCTATCACACCCGATCATCACGTGGTGTCTCAGCACAAAGAACTTTTGCAACGGTGCATACTCAGGGAGAACACTTATACCTTGAAATTTAGTGAGAGATCATCTTATAAAGCTACCGCCGAACTAAGCAAAGTAAGATGTATAAAAGATAAACATCACATGCAATCATAATAAGTGATATGATATGGCCATCATCATCTTGTGCTTGTGATCTCCATCTCTGAAGCACCGTCATGATCACCATCGTCACCGGCGCGACACCTTGATCTCCATCGTAGCATCGTTGTCGTCTCGCCAACTATTGCTTCTACGACTATCGCTACCGCTTACTGATAAAGTAATGCAATTACAGGGCGATTTCATTGCATACAATAAAGCGACAACCATATGGCTCCTGCCAGTTGCCGATAACTCGGTTACAAAACATGATCATCTCATACAATAAAAATATAGCATCATGCCTTGACCATATCACATCATAACATGCCCTGCAAAAACAAGTTAGACGTCCTCTACTTTGTTGTTGCAAGTTTTACGTGGCTGCTACGGGCTGAGCAAGAACCGTTCTTACCTACGCATCAAAACCACAACGATAGTTCATCAAGTTAGTGCTGTTTTAACCTTCTCAAGGACCGGGCGTAGCCACACTCGGTTCAACTAAAGTTGGAGAAACTGACACCCGCCAGCCATCTGTGTGCAAAGCACGTCGGTAGAACCAGTCTCGCGTAAGCGTACGCGTAATGTCGGTCCGGGCCGCTTCATCCAACAATACCGCCGAACCAAAGTATGACATGCTTGTAAGCAGTATGACTTGTATCGCCCACAACTCACTTGTGTTCTACTCGTGCATATAATATCTACGCATAAAACCAGGCTCTGATGCCACTGTTGTGGAACGTAGTAATTTCAAAAATTTCCTACGCACACGCAAGATCATGGTGATGCATAGCAACTAGAGGGGAGAGTGTGTCCACGTACCCTCGTAGACCGAAAGCGGAAGCGTTAGCACAACGCGGTTGATGTAGTCGTACGTCTTCACGATCCGACCGATCAAGTACCGAACGCACGGCACCTCCGAGTTCTGCACACGTTCAACTTGATGACGTCCCTCAAACTCTGATCCAGCCGAGGTTTGAGGCAGAGTTCCGTCAGCACGACGGCGTGTTGACGATGATGATGTTCTACCCCCGCAGGGCTTTGCCTAAGCACCGCTATGATATAATCGAGGTGGATTATGGAGGAGGGGGGCACCGCACACGACTAAGAGATCAACAGATCAATTGTTGTGTCTAGAGGTGCCCCCGTGCCCCCGTATATAAAGAAGGGAGGGAGAGGCCGGCCCTAGAGGGGGCGCGCCAAGTGTGGGCAGTCCTACTAGGACTCCCAAGTCCTAGTAGGATTCCCCTTTCCTTTCCGGAGTAGGAGAGAAGGAAAGAGGGGGAGAGGGAGAAGGAAAAGGGGGCTGCACCCCTTGTCCAATTCGGACCAGAGGGGGGGGGCGCTGGCCTCTCTCCTCTATTCCCGTATGGCCCAATAAGGCCCAATACTTCTCCCGGTGAATTCCCGTAACTCCCCGGTACTCCGAAAATACCCGAATCACTCGGAACCTTTCCGATGTCCGAATATAGTCGTCCAATATATCGATCTTTACGTCTCGACCATTTCGAGACTCCTCGTCATCTCCCCGATCTCATCCGGGACTCCGAACTACCTTCGGTACATCAAAACACATAAACTCATAATATAACCGTCATCGAACTTTAAGCGTGCGGACCCTACGGGTTCGAGAACAATGTAGACATGACCGAGACACGTCTCCGGTCAATAACCAATAGCGGAACCTGGATGCTCATATTGGCTTCCACATATGCTACGAAGATCTTTATCGGTCAAACCGCATAACAACATACGTTCTTCCCTTTGTCATCGGTATGTTACTTACCCGAGATTCGATCGTCGGTATCTCAATACCTAGTTCAATCTCGTTACCGGTAAGTCTCTTTACTCGTTCCGTAATACATCATCCCGCAACTAACTCATTAGTTACAATGCTTGCAAGGCTTATAGTGATGTGCATTACTGAGTGGGCTCAGAGATACCTCTCCAACAATCGGAGTGACAAATCCTAATCTCGAAATACGCCAACCCAACAAGTATCTTTAGAGACACCTGTAGAGCACCTTTATAATCACCCAGTTATGTTGTGACGTTTGGTAGCACACAAAATGTTCCTCCGGTAAACGGGAGTTGCATAATCTCATAGTCATAGGAACATGTATAAGTCATGAAGAAAGCAATAGCAACATACTAAACGATCAAGTGCTAAGCTAACGGAATGGGTCAAGTCAATCACATCATTATCCCAATGATGTGATCCCGTTAATCAAATGACAACTCATGTCCATGGTTAGGAAACATAACCATCTTTAATTAACGAGCTAGTCAAGTAGAGGCATACTAGTGACACTCTGTTTGTCTATGTATTCACACATGTATTATGTTTCCGGTTAATACAATTCTAGCATGAATAATAAACATTTATCATGATATAAGGAAATAAATAATAATAACTTTATTATTGCCTCTAGGGCAACGCGCTCGGGCGACGGCGGGCGAGCTAGCTAGGAGGCGCGCGAGAGCGAAAGGACAGGGGGGGAGGGGGAGCAGCTCACGGCAAGGCTGTAGGGGGACGGCAGCGTGCTCGGGGAGGTCTCGGTGCAGTGAATCGAGGCGGCGGAGGTCGGCGATCGAGAGATGGGGAAGACGGCGTCGACGGTGATCCCGAGCCTCCGAGCGCGAACAGTGGCGTGTAGATGACGCGGAGGACGACGGCGGTCCACCTGGGCACGGGCGGACGCGAGGAGGGCACGGCGGCTGCGTGGGCGAGCTCGTTCATGGCGGCGCAGCTCGGGTGCGGTCTATGGGGAGGAGAACGAGAGAGAGGGGAAAACTGAGGGGCGTCTAGGGTTAGGGTTCGGTCGGGGGCGTCGTCGGGGACTTGAGGTCGCCGCGGAGCTGCCGGATGGTCGACCCGTGGCCGATCCAAGCTGTGGACGACGCACGGGTGTCCACCGTGCTCCTGTGAACAGGAGGTAGGTGATGACCCGGTTAGCGGGCTGGGCCAGCCACTTTGTTGGCAGGCCTAAGTGCACAGAGCACTTTGCCCCTTTTCTATTCCTCCTTTTCCATTTCCTTTTCTGTTTTTGCTTTTATTTTTAACAGAGAGAGAAAGGGAATTATTTGGTCAACTGTTTCACTTAGGAAAAATTGGGGACGTGTCCCATTAAATCCCTGGTGATTATAGACAGTGTCATAAATATTTTGGAGACCAGAAGAATTCATTTGTATTTTTCATAAATAGGATAGCATGAAAAATGCTGAATTGGTGCTGTTATTATTGCTAAAGCTCATCTCTGCACAAAAGTGATGTTGTGTTCCTTAACAAATAATTGTTATGGAATTTTTGACAAATGATGAACATTTTGCCAGCAACTTTTGATTAACTTCATACTTCACTTGAATTTGAATTGGCTGGAATTTCAAATGGGATATAGAACAAAGGTGATTAAGCACTGTTTGGAAAAAATGATTAGCTTAATCACGGAGGGTTACTGTAGCATGACATTGGGGGTGTTACAAATCTCCTGCACTACAAGAAATCTCGTCCCGAGATTTAAGTGCGGAAGTAAAGAGTCACTTCGGGAGAACTGAACCTTATAGAGTTAATTATCTGGTGAAAAATTCAGGGAATGTGGCAGAAGTATCTCTCGAGTTGAAACTTAAGAAAACATCGAGAGCAAAATATGAAGGTACAATAGGAAGTTTCAAGAGCGTGTGAGAAGGGGGTTCAGAGCATCGGGAATAGACCATCTCTCGGATGATGGCTCGTGACAACACACAAAGCCAGAGCAAATGATACTTGGGAATAAAGGATATACAGGAGAGTCAGGTTCCGATCCTGTGGAACTGTGGGTTATGAGCCCACCATGTTGGTTAAAAATAGAAAGGGGCCGATAGCAAGGCATGTCAGATGATAGACTGTCAGTTATGTTGTCAACAACGTTGGTACCAAGGGCGAGGGACGGAGAGAACTATTTTCCCGCTCGTTGAACGAGGCAAACCAATAGGCAAAGTTCTCGTCCCTCGGTGGTTACCGGAATGTCAACAACAATAATAACAAGGTCTTACTGACAAATTGTGCACCGAGGTGTTTTCATAAGCAGGGAACTATTACTGCTTAGATCTCATAAACCACCAGAAAGGTTAAACAAAACAATGGAAAAGAAAAGGTGATCATTAGATTAATCAGAACATTTGAAAGGAAAATGTGTTTACACACAAGGATTGGGAGTATATCCTTCCCAAGGGGAAGCGGAGCAGGATATACATGATATGACAGCAATTTCAAAAGCATTTAGATAAAGGGGGCGAGGGAAGAATCATGATATTGCCCATACAACGGTGTTTGGATAATAGATCAAGAAACATTCGACAATGTGCTTCCAAGTAGGGGGTTGGAGTAGAAGATCACAAGAAATACTCAAGAACAATTGCAGGAATAGCAACGAGTCCAAGGTATAACCAAGACATGATCAAACATGTGTTGGAAAGAAGACAAGGGGGGGGGGGTAGTCGATGTTAACTCAAATCATCGTAGGTCAAGGATGGTATTTCTCATCATGAATTTAATTAATATCCTGGAAGAGCTCAGAATGTTGATGATGATCACGACATATTTGTCGAGAGGCTCTACGAAGATGCCATCGAGGAGCGACGACATCAAGCAACAGGAAGGATGAAGCAAAAAGCTATTGGAACCACGGATATGACACAAACTCGAAATCAAGCTTGTTGTTCAAGGCAAAATGATATGACGAGGAAGATCGACGTACGTTTATCTCATCGCCAAAAACTGTGCTCTGGGAAGAAGGACCAGGTAGCACAGTTAAAAGTTACCACGGTAAAGATATAACCGATCAAGCTAGGAATGACTTGAAGGATTATTAAACTCGTAAGCAACAAAAATTACTTGGAGTTATAGAATCGGAGTGTGGAATCGATTCTCTTACCGGCGTTCTCGAGTGACTAACAACTCAAAACCCCGGGGAAATCTGAAATCGATGAGAAGCAATACCAGATGAAGACTCGTAGGAAGCAACACGGTTCTTTGTTATTATCAAGATACCAGAGGGTAATACTCGGTGGAAGATCAAAATAGAGATTGCGAAGATGCATTTATATATAGAAGACAAGTGCTTTATCTTGTCCGAGAAATGGAATTAAAGGGGAACAATCATGGTCAGAACCACGGTTGCAAAGGATCAAATCCTAGATATAAGATGAACTTATAACAAGGGGGTAATTATTTTTACGAGCAGCCTCCATGATAAGTTCTACATCGGGTCCATGGGCATGAACACAAAGGTTCAAGGTCGACTCCAACTTCTTCAATGCATAACCTTTCATTCACTCCTCATTTTTGAAGAATTTGTAGTGCGAAAGATTTATCTGGTGAAGCACCAGAAGAGTATGACTCACATCTCTTTCGAGTTCACACGGATTAGTGAAGGCATAGGTTCAACCCGTAGGGGTATCTTAAGAACATATACCACTAACTTCAGGATTAAAATATACCAGCTCGAAAGTAGAGCATGGTTGACAAAAGCAGATGATAGAGTTTACCAAAGGCATTATGTGTCAGGGCAAAACTCACAAGTTTAATGAATATGAGGACATTGTCGGAAAATAATCCAACCAAGGATATGGCTGTCCATAAAAGATCTTATGTGAGTATCGATACTCACCTGAAAGAAGAAAGAATGCAAAGGCATCGGGTTATAGATATAACTGGATAACTTCAAAGCTTGAATACAAAGGAATTATGATTTTCAAATCAGAAGATCTGAAGCAGAGGCTCTGATCATAAGATAATTGAGTTGAATCGATACAGATCGACAATCAAACAAGGTTTGATTTGAAAAGAACAAGCTCATGTTTGGAGTGACGTCTGAGCCGGAAGGATGAATGCTAGGATCTGATTGAGGATTACGAGCATTCGCGACATATTGGATCAAGGGACTCGAAACGATAGTGACAGAGGATGTCAACGAAGATTACTAGAATTATGGAATTAACCATAATGCAAGCAAACAAGAATTTCAACAACAATAGGATGCTGACGATTTTCGGAAGATCGAATAGTATTCCAAAGACTTTTGTGAAACATATGAACAACTGGGGAAAAACAAATCCTCGATATGTGTGAGGATTAAATTGTCGGTGTATTCAGGCGACAAGGAACTGCAAGGCAGTAGGCACAAAAGGATTCTCAGAAAAACGACAAGTATTTCATGGTATCTTGTAATAATAAGAGCAATTGGGGATGAAGGTATGAGTGACAAGGATATGCAGTTAGTCATAGGGGCTTATCGGTGGTAGGGAATTGCAAACGCGATGAGCACAAGTTATCGGGATAACATCGGAGAGTATCTTCGGAATCTTCTGGTGCAGCAGGCGATCATCTGTAATAAGGGGCTCTCCGGGAGGAAGTAGTTACGAGATCCTAATGTTAGAATTAGCAAAATCGTTTAACCCGAATGGAAGAGAGATCAGAATCCCAGAGTATAGACGAGGAGTAAAAGATCCTAATACCACCCAATTGGTGACATGGGCCCGTAAGTCACATAGCCAAGTTAGTAAAACGATCAAGATACCTACAGGCAGTCGGCTCTGATACCAACTTGTGACGCCCTCGATTCAATCGTACACTAATCATACATGCAAATGTGTATGATCAAGATCAAGGACTCACGGGAAGATATCACAACACAACTCTAGACATAAAATAAAATAATACAACCTTTATATTACAAGCCATGGGCCTCGAGGGCTCGAATACATAAGCTCGAAAACACAAGAGTCAGCGGAAGCAACAATATCTGAGTACAAACATAAGCTCGACAAGTTTGCTTTAAGAAGGCTAGCACAAAACATGTACGAACGAAAAGGCAAGGCCTCCTGCCTGGGAGCCTCCTAACTACTCCTAGTCGTCGGCGGTCTTCACGTAGTAGTAGGCATCAACGGTGGCATCTGGCTCCTGGGCTCCGACATCTGGTTGCATCAACCGGAAAGAAGAAGAAAGGGGGAAAAGGGGGAGCAAAGCAACCGTGAGTACTCATCCAAAGTACTCGCAAGCAAGGATCTACACTACATATGCAACATTATCAAAGGAAGACTGTATATGTGGACTGGGCTGCAGAAAACATGAGCCTCAAACCTATATTTATACCTTTTGCGGGCTCTATTCCGCCGCAGTTGATTTCGACCTTTAAACCACGGTTCTTTCGGCCCTTATCCGAGGTTTAAGGGTCGCGGTTTTAAGAGGTCTGGTAGAGATGCTCTAAACTCATAGTTGAATTATGATGTGGTGCACTTGAATTTTCTTCGTCTGCTTTGAAATGTCGTGATTTTGTTTCAATGCAAATGTTTGGAAGAATTGGCAAAATACGATGTTTTGGGAGATCAAGTTTGTAAGAAATGTACTAGATGAATAAGCACTGTAAAACTTGTATATAGAGAAACAGAATAATGAACAGGTTGTTAGGAATTGTGGGCTATGCGGTCTACCATCTAATTCCTCTGCCTTTTCCGTGGTGGCGCTCACGTTGCATACTGAGGCTAGAGAGTTGGGACCTATTTATAGACTCCACTTCTAGGCGTTTCATTATTTCACCTGTTTCCAGAAAGATCCGTACGACTCCTGGGCAATGTTACCAACCATGATAAAACATGCCAGTTTTCTGAGCCTAAATATACTTGTCCCTAGCACACATGTGTGAGTCATGTGCCATGATTAGATTGTATGTGTGAGATCAACTTCCAATTTTAATCATGTGGATCAACAGCCTGCAGAGCCGATCCTGCAAAACAACCCAGCTTTTTCACCCTGTGATGTCCCGGGAAAAACATGTTCGTACATATAGAATTCCAGTAGAGTCGATCCCTAATAATTCCTCTATTGTATTCCATCACAGTCGTCCTCGGCACCTCGAGTATTACTTCCTCGAGTGCAATTCCGCATCAGTTATTCCCCATCACAAACATTAATAATATGAATAATTCCATGTTGATTTCAATAAATAATAATCATGTTGAATAAATATTGAAAGCCTCATAAATATCAAACATCTCCCACTTGGCTAAAACATATTAATCAATAAATGAAGTTCCATGTGTAAACATGTTTTGAAAAGAATTCCTCACTATATATAGTCAGTGAACTTGCACCATATTAGTATTATTATACAAATAAATGAAATATACGTACCTAAGTTTAATCATTCCACACCTCGTGTATACAATGGTAACTTCCTCAGTGTGTTTACTTTTAACCATAAATTCTGAAATAACTGACAGGTTGTGATGCACATTCCATGAACATATATGATGCGCGAGATTCCCTTAGCGACACATATTTCCTTCTACCGCTTGAATGCGACAATAAATTCCGGTAGCTAAGTTTGATAGTATAACAAAATTTAATACAAATTCCAATACCATTTAGTATCCCTTTTTCCTTAGGATTTCAAACATAATTCCTCACTGAGTATGATTCCCCTTATAAGGTATTTTAACAGGTTTGCAATTTTCCATAGGAAAATGTATCACTACACTTCCTATGTATTTCCACTCCTAAAAATTGGAAGTCTCAAACATGCCTTTAATTTGAGAATTATAAGATAACGAAGCTTTCACTTCCACCAATGTAACATTACTATTGCAAACAAAAATAATAATATCATTAATAACATATACAATAGTCATGCAAAATAGTTTACACTTATGTTTGTAGATGATTACCACGCTTCATTTCGAAAACTATATGACCTGCTATTCCATTGATGTGAAATTTGTTATGACCATATATTAATATATTAAATTAGAAAATAAAGTCTTTATTCCCTCTTCCCGTAAATTCTGGAGGAAGAGTTTCCACAAAAATATAGATATTCCGGAACAATGGGCTTGCGGTTGTTTGGTGAGATAATAAATTCCCCAATTTATTATTCCTCTTTGAGTTTATTCCTTCCTGCATTTCTTCCACCCATAGCTTGCGTTCATGAAATATTTAAACCTTCCTATTAAGGGACTTCAGTTATTCCTCTAAAGAAATAGAGTGACTTCCCCCAAGTTAATTCCTCCCACTTATCCTAAGCATGCTAGTGTCAGGAGTTTCGCTTGTAATTTCCTTTGGGGTCAAGAATATATTCTCGTATGATTGCCAATAATTCCACCATTATCCACCAAAATATTGTGCTCCCACTTTCCATCATTTTTCCTTTTCCAGATCAAAAACATACCCTTGATCCATTGGAATAATAATTAATAAACTCCTGGTGTGTGCTTTGTAGTAGTTGAGAATTCCTTGCCATAATAGAATACTTCTTTCCAGTCTACAAACCATATGGTGTGACTGTGCTAGATGAAAAATGATTTGAACACAATATGTAATGCTTCCTCCAAAGAAAAAGAAGGGAGTATCAAGGATATTCAGTTCCTCCATTCAATTGTGAAGTATACGGGAGTATATATTACAACTGTGAATGAAGGTCCGTGCTCTTTACATGTTCAACTGATATATATACCTCTAGTGGGAGTGTCAGAAAAAATACCAAAAGTACCAAATGAGAAGGTCTAAAACCTTTTTATTTCCTTCCACCTTAAGAAAAGGTGTGCAAGTCAAAATACTCATTATAGATGCTTCCCAAGTACCAAAATCCTCCCACTAAAGTTTAGAATTCCAGAACCAGTAAGGCACTCAATTCTGTTCCATGGTATCTGACCAAGTCGTCCATGAAAAAAATAAGTTCCAAGCATGTGTTCCCATTATCAGCATTCCTCTCCGCGAGTTATCTTCCCCAAATAACAATTTGGGTTGCTAACTTCCAATGGACTGCCAAAAAAGAATAACCATTGTGTGAGGTTCCATAATGCCGTAATTTTATCATTGAGCAATATTTCCACTCTTTTCCAAATATTATTTCATAAACAATGGGTTTTCAAGATAGAACCATAAATCAAGTCCCTTCACATTGAAGTTGCATATAGAGTGTCCTATAACAATAACACATTTCCTCCACCAAGGAGTTTCATGGCAAAATTCCCAGTTGCAAAGTGAATAAGATTTAGCTGCAATGACAAAACACACAAGATATATAATTTCCTTTGGTAGCGTTAGCTTGCCAATAAAATTGCTATTGTATTCCAGCAATATAAGACATAACCACAATCCAACTAGTTGAAAAAGTACTGACATATACATGTTTAATGCAACCAAGGATATGGCGGTTCATAAAAGATCTTATGTGAGTATCGATACTCACCCAGAAGAAGAAAGAATGCAAAGGCATCGGGTTATAGATATAACTGGATAACTTCAAAGCTTGAATACAAAGTAATTACGATTTTCAAATCAGAAGATCTGAAGCAGAGGCTCTGATCATAAGATAATTGAGTTGAATCGATACAGATCGACAATCAAACAAGCTTTGATTTGACAAGAACAAGCTCATGTTTGGAGTGACGTCTGAGCCGGAAGGATGAATGCTAGGATCTGATTGAGGATTACGAGCATTCGCGACATATTGGATCAAGGGACTCGAAACGATAGTGACAGAGGATGTCAACGAAGATTACTAGAATTATGGAATTAACCATAATGCAAGCAAACAAGAATTTCAACAACAAAAGGATGCTGAGGATTTTCGGAAGATCGAATAGTATTCCAAAGACTTTTGTGAAACATATGAACAACTGGGGAAAAACAAATCCTCGATATGTGTGAGGATTAATTTGTCGGTGTATTCAGGCGACCAGGAACTACAAGGCAGTAGGCACAAAAGGATTCTCGGAAAAACGACAAGTATTTTGGGGTATCTTGTAATAACAAGAGCAATTGGGGATGAAGGTATGAGCGACAAGGATATGCAGTTAGTCATAGGGGCTTATTGGTGGTAGGGAATTGCAAACGCGATGAGCACAAGTTATTGGGATAACATCGGAGAGTATCTTCGGAATCTTCGGGTGCAGCAGGCGATCATCTGTAATAAGGGGCTCTCCGGGAGGAAGTAGTTACGAGATCCTAATGTTAGAATTAGCAAAATCGTTTAACCCGAATGGAAGAGAGATCAGAATCCCAGAGTATAGACGAGGAATAAAAGATCCTAATACCACCCAATTGGTGACGTGGGCCCGTAAGTCACACATCCAAGTTAGTAAAACGATTTTCGGTTTCTAGACTCAACTTCGGCCAAGGAGTTGGAAAGGGGGCTACCTACAGGCAGTCGGCTCTGATACCAACTTGTGACGCCCTCGATTCAATCGTACACTAACCATACACGCAAATGTGTACGATCAAGATCAAGGACTCAGGGGAAGATATCACAACACAACTCTAGACACAAAATAAAATAATACAAGCTTTATATTACAAGCCATGGGCCTCGAGGGCTCGAATACATAAGCTCGAAAACACAAGAGTAAGCGGAAGCAACAATATATGAGTACAGACATAAGTTAGAAAGTTTGCCTTAAAAAGGCTAGCACAATACATCTACGATCGAAAAGGCAAGGCATCCTGCCTGGGAGCCTCCTAACTACTCCTGGTCGTCGGCAGTCTTCGCGTAGTTGTAGGCATTAACGGTGGCATCTGGCTCCTGGGCTCCGACATCTGGTTGCATCAACCGGAAAGAAGAAGAAAGGGGGAAAGGGGGGGAGCAAAGCAACCGTGAGTACTCATCCAAAGTACTCGCAAGCAAGGATCTACACTACATATGCAACATTATCAAAGGATGGCTGTATATGTTGACTGGGCTGCAGAAATGCCAGAATAGAGAGAAGGCCTAGTCCTATCGAAGACTAGCATCTTCTGGAAACCACCATCTTGCAGCAACAGAAGGGAGTAGAGTAGCATAAAGTAAAGTAGTAGTAGTGTTATCAACCTCGGCCAGAGATCCTTTCTCGACTCCCTGCGAGAAAGCAATCCCAGAGCCATACTATCCAGTTCTCATCTCATATCCAAGTCCCATCTCAAGTATCCAGTTCTAGTTGTATCGATCGGGATACAACTCCACGTGTCCGTTACCGTAGGACAGGCTATCGATAGATGTTTTCTTCCCTGCAGGGGTGCACCAACTTACCCACCACGCTCGATTAACTCCGGCCGGACACACTTTTCCGGGTCATGCCCGGCCTCGGCCAAACAATTCGCCGCAACCTGACCTAGGCTTAATAGAGAGGTCAGCACGCGGGACTAAACCTATGCCCCCAGGGGTCATGGGCCATCTCCCCGGGAACTCCTACACGTTGCGAGGGCGGCCGGTGAGCAAACCTAGCTACCTCCTTCAACAAGGCAAGTGCTTATGCAGTCCAACCCGGCGCGCGCCGCTCAGTCGCTGACGTCTATTAAGCTTCGGCTGATGCATACGACGCAGAACGCCCATACTATGCCCACGTGATGGTTAGTGCTATCAAGCCAGAGGCCCCTCGGATCAAATATCCAAATTGTAGTGGATTAGGAACGCGCGGTAACAAGCAGAGACTCACGAAAGATGTGACCCCATTGCCCCGTCTCGAGGACTTGCGGCAAGGGCTAAGAATGCCCGGTCACGCCTCGTAATTATCTCGCGGGCACCCTCCAGGTCAACCGACTCCTCATCACTCGCAAATATGCTCGCACGGGTACCCCTCAGGGCCGACCCGTCTTTAGTAACAGGGTTCAGTGTAAAGTCATAGTAACCATAGTAACCGTGTGTCCAAACATCAAGGGGAAAACCCGAGGAATCACCCCCGGTGAATTCCACTCGATGTAATAATCAAGGTGAACGTAAGAGGAACCACCCCCGAGGTTCACACTTGAGGGGTTGCACGACAGAGTCGTATCAGAACTGGTTAAGGCGGAATCACCCCCGATGACCACGACCGAATAGCTACATTACAGCGTTAACATCAGAAGTGCTGTAGAGGTCTCACCCTCGGCACTCGATACTAACCCAGTAGTGTCGAGCAACTAAGGGGAAAGTGATGTGCGGTGCCGGGGCCTGGTCTTCGATCCCGTTGATCGGGTCTTCAACGATGAAGCAGGGGCAACAAGGACAAGGTGGGGGGTCACTGATGGATCACTAACCAACCTATACTAAGCAGTTTAGGATAAGGAGGTAGGTAACAATGAGCAGGTTACAAAAGCAGGCTATGCATCAGAATAGGAGCAAACAATAACAGTAGCAAAATCTAATGCAAGCATGAGAGAATGGAATGGGTGATATCGGGATGATCAAAGGGGGGCTTGCCTGGTTGCTCTGGCAAGGAGGGGTCGTCGTCGACGTAGTCGATCACAGGGGCAGCATCGGTCTCGGGGTCTACCGAAGAGAAGAGGGGGAAGAAACAATAAATATAAAGCAGACAAAGCATCACAAAGCATAACATGGCAATATGCTGTGCCGGGTGTGACCTAACATAAGGCTACACGATATAGGTGAAGGGGGAATTCAACCGGGAATGTTTTCCCGGTTCCGGACCTGTGTCAGTCAGATGACCGAAGGGGGAATGTTCCATGTTCAGATAGTTAGAGGCATCTGACAGGTAAACGGATCGCGCATTCGGATTCGTCTCGTCATTCTGAGCAACTTTCATGTAGAAAACATTTTCATCCGAGTTACGGTTTATTTTCTATGAATTTTCAAAGATTAAATCATTTTCTGGAATTAAATAAATTAACAGAAGGGTTTATTGCGTCAGCATGACGTCACAGTGACATCAGCAGTCAGCAGGGCGGCTGAGCAGGTCAAACTTGGCCTATGGGTCCAGTGGGACCCACATGTCAGCCTCTGTTAGTCTAACAGTGTATTAAACTAACTAATCTAGGTTAATTAGCTACTGGACCCCACCTGTCATAGACTAATTAGCTAAACTAATCAGTTTTAATTATTAAAACATTTTAGTTAGAGGAATAAGCGGTGGGGCCCGCATGTCATTGGCTGGGGCTGCCCAGTCAGCACATTGACTGGGTCAACCCAGTCAGCGGGGCCACTAGTCAGCGACCCAGAGGGTGGCCCCAGGGTGGCCACGTCAGCATGCCGGCGGTGACGCTCCGGCGAGCCGTCTTTGCGGTGGCGGGCTCGGACCTCGCCGGAAATGCACCACAAAGGGCCGTTTCGAGCGCGGTCGGGCTCGTTCGGGCGCGGGAGGAGCGGCACATCCAACTGCGGCCTTAGCTCGGGCTGGGGCGGGCTGCAATGACGACGGCGTCGAGCGGGGCGGAAGGCCCGAACGGGCATTGGCGGGGATCGGGCTACGGGGCTCGGCAAGAGCAGCGGATGCGCGCGTTGGGCCCCTGGGAACCCCAGGAGCACGATGCGGCGCTCAGCCGCATGTGACGGCGACCATGACCACGGCGCCGAGCTCGTCGGCGGCAACGCGCTCGGGCGATGGCGGGCGAGCTAGCTAAGAGGCGCGCGAGAGCGAAAGGACATGGCGAGGAGGGGGAGAAGCTCACGGCGAGGCTGTATGGGGACGACAGCGTGCTCGGGGAGGTCTCGGTGCAGTGAATCGAGGCGGCGGAGGTCGGCGATCAAGAGATGGGGAAGACGGCGTCCACGGCGATCCCGAGCCTCCGAGCGCGAACAGTGGCGCGTAGATGACGCGGAGGATGACGGCGGTCCACCTGGGCACGGGCGGACGTGAGGAGGGCACGGCGGCTGCATGGGCGAGCTCGTTCATGGCGGCGCAGCTCGGGTGCGGTCTATGCGGAGGAGAACGAGAGAGAGGGGAAAACTAAGGGGCGTCTAGGGTTAGGGTTCGGTCGGGGGCGTCGTCGGGGACTTGAGGTTGCCGCGGAGCTGCCGGATGGTCGACCCGTGGCCGATCCGAGCTGTGGACGACGCACGGGCGTCCGCCGTGCTCCTGTGAACAGGAGGTAGGTGATGACCCGGTTAGCGGGCTGGGCCGGCCACTTTGTTGGCAGGCCTAAGTGCACAGAGCACTTTGCCCCTTTTCTTTTCCTCCTTTTCCATTTCCTTTTTTTGTTTTTGCTTTTATTTTTAACAGAGAGAGAAACGGAGTTTCACTTAGGAAAAATTGGGGAGGTGTCCCATTAAATCCCTGGTGATTATAGACAGTGTCATAAATATTTTGGAGACCAGAAGAATTCATTTGTATTTTTCATAAATAGGATAGCATTAAAAATGCTGAATTGGTGCTGTTATTATTGCTAAAGCTCATCTCTGCACAAAAGTGATGTTGTGTTCCTTAACAAATAATTGTTATGAAATTTTTGACAAATGATGAACATTTTGCCAGCAACTTTTGATCAACTTCAAACTTCATTGAATTTGAATTGACTGGAAATTAAGCACTGTTTGGAAAAATGATTAGCTTAATCACGGAGGGTTACCGTAGCATGACATTGGGGGTGTTACAATTTAGCAGCAATGACAAAACACACAAGATATATAATTTCCTTTGGTAGCGTTAGCTTGCCAATAAAATTGCTATTGTATTCCAGCAATATAAGACATAACCACAATCCAACTAGTTGAAAAAGTACTGACATATACATGTTTAATGCAAACATTGACGATGTGCATACCTTTACGTGAGAGCAAATTTCCTTAATTTTCCATGGAGTGGTTCCCATCTTCCTCCATAAATAAGTGATTGTCATAATAGACACTTTTTGAATTCCTTCTCATGCAAAGTTAGTATAATAGTGTAAACATCAATAATAATTTTCCTCCAAAACAACGGAGTCTGAATGCATAATTTTCAATCCCAAGTTTATTAACTTTAGCATTTCCTTGGAATTGTTTGCATGAAAGTATATGATATATAACCAGAATTTGCAACACAACTAAAAATAGTGGTAAATGAAAAATTCCGTGCATAAAAATTATAGACATACCTTCCTGCCAATTGCATTGTTAAAAATATTAAATCTTCCTCTTTGAGGTGCAACCAATAATATTAAGTTTGATCCTTCCCCCGGAGAGTTTCTATCTTCCTCCATAGAGCAAATAATATCTCATACAGCACATACTGAATAACAAATCAGGGTGACAAGTGTATACAAAATTATTCCAAACAATTTGGCATAGTGTTTAGGACAATAATGATTTGCATTTCCCAAAAATAGGCTTAGACATGTTCCACCAAGAATATATTCCAGATTGCACATAAATTTCCATGCAACCTGTTTACTCACTTATTGAACAACCAAAGTTTAATAAAATGATCCAGAATAGATGAGCCATTTGGTACACATAATCCCAGTCTAACCATATATTTCCTTTTCTTCAGTAATGAAAGTTTAATTGTACAACATTTGTCCGGCTTGTTTCTCAGTAATATTCCAAACCGTGATTTTAGATGCACTAGATTATGGATACCAACTAACTTAGGGAACCTTTTTTTTTCTTTATGTCATTGGAAGAAAAGTGTTACCGATATGTTGACTAGACGAAGGACAGCAATGACAAACTTTGATTACGTGAATCACTTTCCTGCGCCTGCCCTGAGAATTACCACAAGAGTCTGAGGACAAAGAAAAGTATCCTTCCCCGATCCACGTGCGTGTGAGGATTGAGTGTGAGCTTTGCTTTCCAAGCTTCCTGGATCTTCCAACAATGGTGTGAATTAGCTTGCTCCTTGATTTCCTCGGGCCGTGTGCTATGCCAAGTAGTAGTTGTTGTGTTTTCCTCCTTCCATAGAACCTGAAATCTTCCAGCAAAAGAGCACTTCACTTCAGGACTCGTAAGTCGCAACAGCAGCCAAAGTCGTGGGCGTGACATGCAGTTTCCGAGCAGGTAGCTCGTTCGTCTTGGCGCGGCATCGAGCGAAGATATCGTAGCAGCGCCAACTTCATCAGGTCGGATAAGTTGGCGAGCATAGGGACGAACAGATGCCACGGGAGGATCGGGATCACGTCAGGTCGATAGGGCATGGCGAAAGAACGCCTGTTCCGCGCGAGATCGACGAGCGCCATAGTGTCTGGCGGACGCGTGTGAAGGCTTTGTCGTGGGCTCGATTCCGAAGAAGGCACCGGCAGCGATGCGCACATACGTACAAGAGCCTGACTCGTACGTTGCAGGCTTGATTTCCTCCGTCGGCGATGCGGAAGGCCATGACGCGGAGTTGTGCAGCGGATGCAATCACGGAGCGGCGACAGATGACGACGACGGAGTTGCACAGCAGATGAGGCGACGACGGATGCACGCTACACACCAGGGAGAACGCGTGCGCTTCGGTCGATGTGATGAGTAGCAGCGGAAGCTGATTTTCTAACGCATTGATGTGAAGATGAATCACGAGGCGTACTAATATTCCTCGATCCGTGTGGCCACAAACAACCAGTAAATCTAATTTTCTTTTCAGATCAAGTGAACAGCTAGCCTCCATCAATTCCGTCTTCCATGCAGCCCGAGCAGACAAACATCACAACAATACAGGAGCACGTGGCCATGGAACCAGCAGGGTCTGTCGCCGTGGACGGAAAGAGCGCCGCTAGCTGGCTTTGGGGACGTACGGCGCAACAGAAGCACCGCCCTCAGCATAGATCGGTTCGGTGTACACACGAAAATCAATCACGCGTGACGGCAAGTGATTCGGCAGATTTGCAGGCCACGATACGGCAGAGTTCGTAGCAGCGGATTAGAGTTAGCAGCGACCGGGGATAGCAAAACCTAGCCTCTATATCAATGTTAGGAATTGTGGGCTATGCGGTTTACCCTCTAACTTCTCTGTCTTTTTCGTGGTGCCACTCATAATGCATATTGAGGCTAGAGGGTAGGGACCTATTTACAGACTCCACTTTCAAGCGTTTCATTATTCCATCTCTTTCCGGAAAGATCCGTACGACTCCTGGGCAATGTTATCAACCATGATAAAACATGCCAGTTTTTCGAGCCTAAATATACTTGTCCTAGCACACATGTGTGAGTCATGTGCCATGATTAGATTGTATGTGTGAGATCAATTTCCAATCTTAATCATGTGGGTCAACAGCCTGCAGAGCCGATCCTGCAAAACAAACCCAGCTTTTTGATCCTGTGATATCCCGGAAAAAATACATACGTACATATAGAATTCCAGTAGAGTCGATCCCTAATAATTTTTAGGGTCTGTCTAGGTCTCAGTCGACTGAGACTTCGCGAAGTCTAAATCGACTGACATCGTCAGTTTTTTTTCTAGAACACGTCATCCCTTCGTTGCTTGTTGGTTGTCAAGCCAGCCCATGTCCTCCTCCCTTGTTGCTTTTTGGGCTGGCACTGTCTTCGTGCGTACTGGAGCAGCGTTGGGCCAGCAGCTGCTGCTCATCTCGGTGTTGCAACAGCCAGGATATTAGCTGCTGTAGGTACCCCTCCAAAAGGAAAATTGTTGTACGCACAAATTTCTTAATGGTTTCTATCACTTTTTTTTGTTTTTATTTTTCATTTTACTTAGATTTTACTATTGTATTTATCAGCTGGGCTATAAATTTCTTTTTTCACACAACTAAAAAGGTACCACGAATCGTTTGCATCATGTACACGCATCCGCTTCTGCATCAAAAACATACGCATGCATCATGTACATGCATGCACGGTCGATCTTCAAAAAAGCATATCGCTATCCCACGTCATTGTCGAAGGCATGCAATTGAAGTCGAGGGCGACACTTGCAGTTGCAACCATGTTGGAGACATGCAGTTGCATTCGAGGGTGACACTTGCAATTGCATGCCTAGTGTTGGACATGCAATCCCCCCCCCCTCTCTCTCGCCGCTCACTTACAAAATAAAAAGATCAGTTGCAGTCGGGTGCGTAGACATGCAGTTGTATTCAAGGGCGACACTTGCAGTTGCAAGCCTAGTGTCAGACATGCAAGTTCCTCCCCCCTCTCCCGCCGCCTACCGACAAAAAAAAGATCGGTTGCGGTTGGATGTGTGAACATGCAGTTGAAGTCGAGGACGACACTTTGAGTTACAAGCCTATTGTCGGACATGCAATTGCCCCCGCCTCTCCCGCCGCCCTTTGACAAAAAGACAAGGCCAATCGCAGTCTGAGGGGAGACATGCAGTTACAGTCGGGGCGACACTTGCAGTTGCATGTCTAGTATCAGACATGCAACTCCTCCTCTCCAACCGTCGACTTATAATAACAAATGTTAGTTGCAGCCGAGGTGTGTGGGCATGAAGTTGCAGTCAGGGGCGACACTTGCAGTTGCAGGCCTAGTGTTAGCCCCTCGACTGTCCACCTCCCCTACCCCGTCCAACAAAATAGTATCCAGTTGCAATCATGTTGAAAGACATGCAGTTGTAGTCGAGGGCGACACATGCAGTTGTAAGCCTAGAGTCGGATACGCAACCGCCCTTCTCCTGCCACTCACTTATAAAACAAAAGGTTAGCTGCATTCGGGTGTGTGGGCATGCAATTGTAGTCGAGGGCAACGCTTGCATTTGCAAGCCTAGTGTCGGACATGCAACTACCTACCCCCTCTTTCGACACCCACCTACAAAACAAAAGGTCAGTTGCGGTTGGGTGTGTAGATATGCAGTTGCAGTCTAGGGTGATACTTGCAATTGCAACCCTAGTGTCGGACATGCAACTACCCACCCCCTCTTTCGACGCCCACCTACAAAACAAAAAGTCGGTTGCGGTTGGGTGTGTGGACATGTAATTGCAGTCAAGGGTGATACTTGCAGTTGCAAGCCTAGTGTCGGACATGCAAATGCCTCCTCCCTCTCTCGCCGCCCCCCCCACTAGTAGAAAAAGGGGCTTTTACCCCGGTTGGTAAGGGCCTTTTGTCCCGGTTTTCGAACCGGGACTAAAGGGTCGTTACTAAAGCCCTAACCCTTTAGTCCCGGTTCTTACACGAACCGGGACAGAAGGTCCTCCACGTGGCCGCTGCTGCCAGCCCAGGCAGGGGGACCTTTGGTCCCGGTTGGTGACACCAACCGGGACCAATAGGCAGGGCCTTTTGTCCCGGTTGGTGTCACCAACCGGGACCAATAGGCATCCACGCGTCAGCATTTCAGGGGCTGGGGTTTTTGTTTTTTTTGAAAGGGGGGGGTTGGGGGGTTAATTTAGATGTTTCATATATTCTGTTAGCTAGCTAATTAATAGAGAGAAGTGTCCTCTCTTATCTCCGTGCTTGGTCGACGCTACGTACTATATACGTATGGAGAGGACTAGACACGCTAGCTAGTAAGCAAATGAAGGAAACAGAAGATCGTCATGAACATATGCATACAGAGAGAAGTGATATCGACCACCTCTCCTTCTCCGAGAGATTGGTCGAACAACAAGTTCTCGTATATCTATCTGACACTACCGGCTACATATATACAATAATTATCTCTTACAATATAATCTCCTAATTAAATTGTAAGAACACAGGGTCCACATAGTATTCTCCGTTTTCAGCGATCACGTGGTCAAGGAAGAATGCCGCCAATTCCTCTTGAATTGCTCGCATACGATCTGGTGCTAGGAGTTCATCCCGCATCCGAAACATCTAATTTGAAGAAGGGGGTCAATACATATATATCAATAAATGAAACTCGACACAAATGATGGTAATAAAATAAAATTGTGAATCTTATTGCTTACGCACTTCATATTGTTCGTCAGAGTAGCCCCGCTCACAGGTCGTGTGGCGGATAGACTCACAAACGTAGTATCCACAGGAATCATTCCCTTGTTCCTGCCGCAACCACTTTACAAGAAATATAGGTCAATCTAACTGATAAGCAAGCATGCTAAATGGTATTGATGAAACTAGCGCTTGAATCACTAGGAGATGTGCGGAACATGCTACTATAGTACTTACTTTCGGGTGTCTAAATTGCAGCTTCTTCGGCAGTCCCGGAGCTTTTGTGGTGAATTTTCTCCAAACCCTGCCAGACAAAGAAAACAATTACTTGATATCAGGAAATGAACAAAGTTGCTGATATGGTGGATAATTATCGATTTAACTTACTTCTCAAGCATTTGAGTCATGTCTGCATAGTCCTGGGGATCTTTTCGTCTCGAGTCTAAGACGGTTACTACTCCCTGCTCAAGCTTAATCTCTAGGAGAATATAGTGGAAGCTGCGCATGCATGCATAAGTCATCAATTACATTACCATAACCTGGACTAATAAGGGAAACCGAATATGCACAAGACAGTAACACTCACTTGAAGTTGTAAGGAAAGAGTATTATATCTTTGTTTTGATTTAATACCAACGATCGTAGCAAGTTGGCCTCGGCTTCTTTGGCATGTTTTTCAACCATATATGCATCTATGAGATTTGTGTTAATGAACCCAATATCACCGATTTGTCTTTTCTTCAATTCGGCGATCTTCAATCTGCATAATATAGTGAGGATAATTATAAATACATGCAATGAAAGAGCTGACCTATATAGAGAGACTTAATGACAGAAGTAGTACTACTTACAGACAGTAGCAAGTGATCGTTGATTTATCAAGGGCCTTTTGATTGAAAAACTGGAAGAACTCCTCAAATGGAACATTCAGCAGTTCAATTCCAACAAGGGCATGCTCCGGTTTAACTCTCAGCGTCAAAGTATTCATCCCATCAGACTCTCTGCAGGTTTTCATGTACCAATCATGTAATCTTCGCATCATCGTTGTTAGAGATCTTTCATCTTTGACGAGAGGCTTACCGTAATGGTATTTGTGTTCGTCCACCTCCATGATTTCATAATGTACATTGTCGGGCAGGTAATCTCCAAGATTGCTATAACCGGGCACAATCCTCGGATCATTAGCGACGATGTCGCTAGACACCTTGAGCGGGGGGCACGATTGGTTCGCTTGTTCGCCGAGCTGGGCAATTTTTTTCCCAGCTCGTTGTTCTTTTAACCTTTGATCACTGACAGTACTTCCCGACCGCTCCGCTTCGACAAATGTCTTTGCAATAATGCGCTCATAGTTGCCTTTCGGCGGAGACTTTGGTGGTTTTGTTAGGGCAGCCAGAGTGCGCTTCGCTTTCACCGGATCTACCTTCTCCTCTGGAGGTGGATGTTTCTTTGCTTTCACCCCTTCAAAGAAGTTTGTCACTTCGGCTCGTACGATCTTCGCGTTCTCCTCCGGGGTCCTCTCGTATGGTAACTTCTCTGGAGTCTTCAGAGAAGGACCGAATCTGTATTGCCTCCCGCCTCTGGCAGCTGTACTGCTAGACGCCGACAGAGCAGACGGACCGGCTGCGGCTGTCTTCTTTCCTTGCTTACGAGGCGGAGGAGAAGGACTACGACGCGCCGGAGCTGCCAGAGCGGCGGCGGGTCTCTTCCGCCCTTGCTGACGAGGCGGAGAAGGAGGAGGCTGGCTGCTCTGGCACGCCGGCGCAGGCGGAGAAGGAGGCGGAGTGCCGCCACGCGCCGGAGAAGGAGGTTGAGTGCGCTGATCACTCGCCGGAGGAGGAGGCGGAGTGCCGCCACGCGCCAGAGAAGGAGGCTGAGTGCCCTGATCACTCGCCGGAGGAGGAGGCGGCGGAGTGCCCTTACTCGCCGGAGGCGTCCAGTTCGGAAGGTTAATGAGCTCCTTCCGCCATAGGCACGGAGTCTTCAGAGCAGAACCCAGCCGAGTCTCCCCTTCACCGGTAGGGTGGTCAAGCTGGAGGTCCCCAAATCCCTCCGTTATTTCATCCACCATCACCCTAGCATATCCTTCTGGAATCGGCCGGCAGTGGTAGGTTGCGCCGGGTTCAGGAGGTAAAACAGAGCCAACAGCCGCCTTGACTTTGAAGTTCTGCCATTGCGCCATAAGGTGGCAATGTTGAGACTCCGTGATAGCATCCACGGGGTAGCTAGCAGGAGCCGTCAAGACATGCTCTGGCTGAAGCAGCTCGGTGAAAGCCACGCTGCTTCTCCGCTGAGATGGCGGGGTAGCTTCGGGGGTAGTTTCGGCATGTCGATTGCCGTCTCGTTCCTCTAGCGCTTGAACCCTTTCGTGCAGCTTCTGAATTTGGGTCTGCTCCACATTTTTCCTCCTCTCCTGGCTTTTGTAACCGCCTGCGTCCGGAAAACCAGCCTTCCACGGAACGGAGCCTGGCGTGCCTCGTGTCCGTCCAGGGTGCTCAGGATTCCCGAGGGCCATTCTGAGCTCGTCATTCTCTCTGTCTGGAACGAACGTCCCTTGCTGCGCTGCATCGATATAGTGCTGAAGCCTCTTGACTCGTATTCTCAAAAGCTCGTCCGTCCAAACGCACCTCCCTGATACAGGGTCCAATTTTCCGCCAGCCCCGAAGAACCAAGTCCGGCAACGGTCTGGCCAGTTCATTGTCTGTGGTTCGATCCCTTTTTCAAGCAGATCATTCTCAGCCTTGGCCCACTTAGGCCGGGCTTTGAGGTAGCCACCTGACCCCGTGCGATGGTGAAGCTTCTTCTTCGCAGCATTCTTCTTGTTTGTCGCTGACATCTTCTTACTCTTTTCCGATGTCTTGTGGGCCACAAATGCTGGCCAGTGATCTCTGATCTTCTCATACCGGCCGATGAATTCTGGTGTCTCTTCTTTGTCGACAAACGTTCTCAGCTCATTCTTCCACCTCCTGAATAGGTCTGCCATCTTCTTAAGAGCATGAGACTTGATTAATTTCTCTTTAACTGGCTTCTCCGGATCCTCCTCTGGCGGTAGGGTGAAATTTGCCTTCAGCTCAGTCCAAAGATCATCTTTCTGCATATCATTGACATAAGACACCTCAGGGTCTTCCTTCTTAGGCTTATACCATTGGTGGATGCTAATCGGGATCTTGTCCCTAACAAGAACCCCGCACTGAGCAGCAAATGCTTCCTTTGTCCGGATGGGTTCAATCGGTTGGCCGTCGCGCGCGATTGCTGTGATCTCAAACCTTTCATCCGAGCGCAACTTTCTCTTCGGGCCTCGTCTCTTTACCGAAGTTATGCTTGATCCGGAGGGCTAGAAAAAAGAAGAAAGACGAGAGTTAATTAATATGTGTACATACCAAAACAATGAATGCATCAATTAGCTAGTCAGCACAGGCTTAACTAATATATTTACCTGGCCGGACTCTGTTCGGTCACCGGAGCCGTCACCACGGGCTCCTTCTTGCACCAGCATTGGGTCACCGGAGCCATCATAATCATGTCTTTCCTCCTCCACTCTTCGATCACCGTAGCCTGCTTCTTCACCCTGTTCTTCCAGACCATCATTGTCGTTAAGATACGACAAGATATCACCTCTGGCTAAGATTATGTCCCCCAACACCTCTTCTGCTTGCTCGTCTCGTCCGTGCTCCATTGTTTCTGCAAATATTACAACATGGCAATTATTACACAAACATGACAGCAGGTGGATATATTAGTGCAAACGTAGACCTAGCTTATTCCGAGTTTGGGGTGGCCTCGACAACGCTTCAAGGGTAGGGGCGCGGCGGGAGGGGGTAGGAGACCGACATCGTTTTTTTCTAGGGTTTGGGTGCCCTCGAGAGTTTTGGTCGAGCGAGAGGGCCGGGGGGGGGGGGGGGAGGGGTGCTCCCGTGGTATAAGTTATCACGGTCGAAAGGGGGTATAAATATTGACCGTCCATCATGTCGAAGTTATCTGGGAGGGAGTTATATATATCGACAACGACGACATACATACATGGGAAAATAATGTTATCGGGGAGTGGGTATATCGACAACGACATACCCGATAAAAAATAAGAAGACAAAGAAGAAATAAAAAGAGGAGAAGAAGAAAGGAATAGAGGAGAAGATCGAAGAAGAAAAGAAGAAAAAGAAGAGGAGAAGAAGAAAGGAATAGAGGAGAAGAAGAAAAAATAGATATATCTATTTTTCTTCCTTTTTCCTCTTCTTGTTTAGTTCTCCTCTTCTTCCTCTCCTCTTCTTCTCCTTTCTTCCTCTTCTTATTTTCTTTTTTCCTATCCTTCTTTTTCTTCTTCTTCCTTTTCTTCCTAGCTAGATATATAAAACTTTTCTAAAAATGTAACTTTTGCATATATATAAAACTTTTTCTTCTTCTTCCTTGTTCCTTCTCTTCCTTCTTTTCCTAAATATATAAAACTTTTCTAAAAATGAAACTAACCTAAAATGGACTAAATCAGAGAACATATATAGATAAAACTTTTCTAAAAATCTATGTTTTGCATACATGAACATATATATACACAGAGAACATACATACATATATACATTTTTATAAAAATGCAAAAAAACAAAAAATATGAAAAGAGGACATATAATCAGATATACACACATACATATACTCACACATATACATATAATCTGGAAAAAAAACATCATATATATGTGAAAAAAAAATAGGGAGGCAGGGGGCGGCGCCGGCCTGACCAAAGGAGAGGTGCGGCGTGGTCGGGACAGGGGCAGAGGCATGGCGCGCGTCGGGGTAGAGGGCGGCGACGGCGGCGTGGTCGGGGCAGGGGCGACGGCGGCGTGGTCGATCAGGGCAGGGCGAGGCAGAGGCACGGCGAGGGCCCGCGGCGTGGTCGGGGCAGGGACGCGCGGCGTGGTCGGGGCGGGCCGACGACGGCGTGGTCGGGGCAGGGGCGGCTGCGTCGACGAGGCAGAGGGCGGCGACGACGTCGACGGGGCGAGCTCGGGCAGCCTGGCGGCGTCGTCGGGGCGGGGCAACTGCAGAGATGAATCTGAAAAACGCTAAGTGTTTTCTTATATACTCAGAGCATTGGTCCCAGTTCGTGGCACCAACCGGGACCAATGCCCCCCTTTAGTCCCGGTTGGTGCCACCAACCGGGACTAAAGGGGGGGGCATTGGTCCCGGCTGGTGCCACTAACCGGTACCCATGCCCCGCTTTAGTCCCGGTTGGTGCCACCAACCGGGACCACAGGACATGTGCTGCCCGCGTCGCGGCCAAAGTTTAGTCCCACCTCGCTAGTTGAGAGAGCTCGAGAGTGGTTTATAAGCGCTGCTGCGCCCACCCTCTCAAGCTCCTCTCAACTGCAGGCTTTCGGGCCTAACCATACACTATGTGCCTATGGGGCCTACTGGGCCACGTGCGGGCCTGAATCCTGGCCCATGGTTGGGTTTCTAGTCGTATTCAGGTCGTGGTGGCCCAGTAGATGGCACTTTTTGTTCTTTGTTGCTTTATTTATTTTATTTTGTTTCTACTTACAACAAAATACTTACTGTAGCTATTTTTATTTATTTTATTAAAGTTTATTTTTTAATTCTTTTTGCTTTTAGGTCACAAAAATTATAAGCTTTCTGTTAGTGCCATTAGTTTTCAAATTTGAATAGTTTAAATTTGAATTCTTTGAAATTTGTGTGAATCACTAGTTTGTGATTAACTTTACTATAAAAATAGATTTTGGAGTGATTCTTTTTCCTGCTATTTAATATTACTGTGTTTTATGATTCTATTCAAAAACAGATTTTGTATCTTTATGATAATGCTTTTTGCTATTAAAGTTTCTAACAAAAACATTCTTTATGAAAATTCCTTTTGCTATTGGAGTTTTATAAAAGCTTTTTAGCTGATTCTTTTGGTATTGAAGAATATTATAGTTTTGTTTTAGTTGATCATAACAACATATTTTAATTGATTATTTTTAGTTCATTCTTTTTGCTATTAGTTCATGAGCTATAAATGACCCTGAAATTGAAAAGCAGTACAAATGAACTCTGAAAAGGTTGAAAGTTGGCATGGTGTCATCATTTCACCCACATAGCATGTGCTAAAAAGTTGAGAGGGTTACGGCAAAAACTGGATGCACTTCGTGTACAAAATGGACAATCTCTTCCGAAGTATCAGGGTTTCGAACGAAAACTCATCAGTTACAAAGGGATTTCATTTTTTTGAACTTATTTGAACTCCAGACTTTTTGTGTGTTCAAAATGCACCATTCAAAGCCACATCATCAATTTTCAACCCTTTCTGACTTCATTTGTTATTTTTCATGCATTTACTGATTTTCATGAGCTATATGACCGTGAAATTGAAAAGCACTACAAATGAACTCCGAAAAGGTTGAAAGTTGGCATGGTGTCATCATTTCACCCACATAGCATGTGCTAAAAAGTTGAGAGGGTTACGGCAAAAACTGGATGCACTTCGTGTACAAAATGGACAATCTCTTTCGAAGTATCAGGATTTCGGACGAAAACTCATCTGTTACAACACGCATTTCAAATGAACTACAAAAAGGTTGAAAGTTGGCATGGTATAACATAATAGTTGTGGAGAGAAAGTCTTCACTTTTTCTTTGCTTGTGTCCTTTGCTTATTGCGCCGTAACCATGGATAATCTTTATCGTTTATCAGGATGCTTGGATCAGCCTTGACTTTGAAGGGAGGAATTTCATGAAACTTTTCATAATCTTCAAACATGTCTGTCTTGCCCTCCACTCCCACGATGTCCCTTTTTCCTGAAAGAACTATGTGGCGCTTTGGCTCATCGTATGATGTATTCGCTTCCTTATCTTTTCTTTTTCTCGGTCTGGTAGACATGTCCTTCACATAGATAACCTGTGCCACATCATTGGCAAGGACGAACGGTTCGTCAGTGTACCCAAGATTGTTCAGATCCACTGTTGTCATTCCGTACTGTGCGTCTACCTGTACCCCGCCTCCTGACAGATTGACCCATTTGCACTTAAACAAAGGGACCTTAAAATCATGTCCGTAGTCAAGTTCCCATATGTCCACTATGTAACCATAATATGTGTCCTTTCCCCTCTCGGTTGCTGCATCAAAGCGGACACCGCTGTTTTGGTTGGTGCTCTTTTGATCTTGGGCGATCGTGTAAAATGTATTCCCATTTATCTTGTATCCTTTGTAAGTCAATACAGTCAAAGATGGTCCCCTGGCCAACGAGTACAGCAAATCACAAACAGTGTTGTCACCTCTGAGACGTGTTTCCAACCAACTGCTGAAAGTCCTGATGTGTTCACATGTAATCCAGTCGTCGCACTGCTCCGGGTGTTTGGAGCGCAGACTGTTCTTGTGTTCATCGACATACGGGGTCACCAAGGTAGAGTTCTGTAGAACTGTGTAGTGTGCTTGAGACCAAGAATATCCGTCCCTGCATATTATTGAGTCCCCTCCAAGCGTGCCTTTTTCAGTCAGTCTCCCCTCATACCGCGATTTAGGGAGACCTATCTTCTTAAGGCGAGGAATGAAGTCAACACAAAACCCAATGACATCCTCTGTTTGATGGCCCATGGAGATGCTTCCTTCTGGCCTAGCGCGGTTACGGACATATTTCTTTAGGACTCCCATGAACCTCTCAAAGGGGAACATATTGTGTAGAAATACGGGCCCCAGAATGACAATCTCGTCGACTAAATGAACTAGGACGTGCGTCATGATATTGAAGAAGGATGGTGGGAACACCAGCTCGAAACTGACAAGACATTGCGCCACATCACTCCTTAGCCTTGGTATGATTTCTGGATCGATCACCTTCTGAGAGATTGCATTGAGGAATGCACATAGCTTCACAATGGCTAATCGGACGTTTTCCGGTAGAAGCCCCCTCAATGCAACCGGAAGCAGTTGCGTCATAATCACGTGGCAGTCATGAGACTTTAGGTTCTGGAACTTTTTCTCTGGCATATTTATTATTCCCTTTATATTCGACGAGAAGCCAGTCGGGACCTTCATACTGAGCAGGCATTCAAAGAAGATTTCTTTCTCTTCTTTCGTAAGAGCGTAGCTGGCAGGACCTTCATACTGCTTCGGAGGCATGCCGTCTTTTTCGTGCAAACGTTGCAGGTCCTCCCGTGCCTCAGGTGTATCTTTTGTCTTCCCATACACGCCCAAGAAGCCTAGCAGGTTCACGCAAAGGTTCTTCGTCACGTGCATCACGTCGATTGAAGAGCGGACCTCTAGCTCTTTCCAGTAGGGTAGGTCCCAAAATATAGATTTCTTCTTCCACATGGGTGCGTGTCCCTCAGCGTCATTCGGAACAGCTAGTCCGCCGGGACCCTTTCCAAAGATTACGTGTAAATCATTGACCATAGCAAGTACGTGATCACCGGTACGCATGGCGGGCTTCTTCCGGTGATCTGCCTCGCCTTTGAAATGCTTGCCTTTCTTTCGACATTGATGGTTGGTCGGAAGAAATCGACGATGGCCCAGGTACACATTCTTCCTGCATTTGTCCAGGTATATACTTTCAGTGTCATCTAAACAGTGCGTGCATGCGTGGTATCCCTTGTTTGTCTGTCCTGAAAGGTTACTGAGAGCGGGCCAATCGTTGATGGTTACAAACAGCAACGCGTGCAGGTTAAATTCCTCCTGTTTGTGCTCATCCCACGTACGTACACCATTTCCATTCCACAGCTGTAAAACTTCTTCAACTAATGGCCTTAGCTACACATCAATGTCGTTGCCGGGTTGCTTAGGGCCTTGGATGAGAACTGGCATCATACTGAACTTCTGCTTCATGCACATCCAAGGAGGAAGGTTATACATACATAGAGTCACGGGCCAGGTGCTGTGATTGCTGCTCTGCTCCCCAAAAGGATTAATGCCATCCGCGCTTAAACCAAACCATACGTTCCTTGGGTCAGCTGCAAACTCAGCCCAGTACTTTCTCTCAATTTTTCTCCACTGCGACCCGTCAGCGGGTGCTCTCAACTTCCCGTCTTTCTTACGGTCCTCACTGTGCCATCGCATCAACTTGGCATGCTCTTCGTTTCTGAACAGACATTTCAACCGTGGTATTATAGGAGCATACCACATCACCTTCGCAGGAACCCTCTTCCTGGGGGGCTCGCCGTCAACATCACCAGGGTCATCTCATCTGATCTTATACCGCAATGCACCGCATACCGGGCATGCGTTCAGATCCTTGTACGCACCGCGGTAGAGGATGCAGTCATTAGGGCATGCATGTATCTTCTGCACCTCCAATCCTAGAGGGGATACGACCTTCTTTGCTGCGTATGTACTGTCGGGCAATTCGTTATCCTTTGGAAGGTTCTTCTTCAATATTTCCAATAGCTTCTCAAATCCTTTGTCAGGCACAGCATTCTCTGCCTTCCACTGCAGCAATTCCAGTACGGTACCGAGCTTTGTGTTGCCATCTTCGCAATTGGGGTACAACCCTTTTTTGTGATCCTCTAACATGCGATCGAACTTCAGCTTCTCCTTTTGACTTTCGCATTGCGTCCTTGGATCGACAATGACCCGGCGGAGATCATCATCATCGGGCACTGGTTCCTCTTGATCTTCAGCAGCTTCCCCCCTTGCAGCATCATTGGGCACATTGTCTGGCTGCTCTTGATCTTCAGCAGCTTCCCCGTTGCAGCATCACCGTATTCAGGGGGCACATAGTTGTCATCGTCCTCTTCTTCTTCGCCGTCTTCCATCATAACCCCTATTTCTCCGTGCCTCGTCCAAACACTATAGTTTGGCATGAAACCCTTGTAAAGCAGGTGGGTGTGAAGGATTTTCCGGTCAGAGTAAGACTTTGTATTCCCACATGTAGGGCATGGACAACAGATAAAACCATTCTGCTTGTTTGCCTCAGCCACTTCGAGAAAATCATGCACGCCCTTAATGTACTCGGAGGTGTGTCTGCCACCGTACATCGGTTGCCGGTTCATCTGCGTGCATTTTATATAATTAAGTGTGTCAAAAACCATTACAGAACATCATGAATAGATAATTAAGTGACCAAATTAATAGAAGTTCATCGTCACATTAAAACCAAAGTACATACATAGTTCTCATCTAACAACATATAGCTCTCCAGAGCATCTAATTAATTAAACCATACATTGAAACTATGTAGAATATTTCAATGCAAAACAAATGCGATCATAATCGCAACCAAGGTAACAATTGATCCAACGGCATAATGATACCAAGCCTCGGTATGAATGGCATATTTTCTAATCTTTCTAATCTTCAAGCGCATTGCATCCATCTTGATCTTGTGATCATCGACGACATCCGCAACATGCAACTCCAATATCATCTTCTCCTCCTCAATTTTTTTTTATTTTTTCCTTCAAGTAATTGTTTTCTTCTTCAACTAAATTTAACCTCTCGACAATATGGTCGGTTGGAATTTCCGGTTCAACCACCTCCTAGATAAATAAAATCTATGTCACATTGGTCGGCATATTTGTCATAAACAATTAATGAACCAAATAGTTATAAAAAGATAATATATACCACATCCGAATCATAGACAGGACGAGGGCCGACGGGGGCGGATACCAAAACCATCGCACTATGTAATAAGAAGGAATAATAAAAGTAACAAAATTAGACAAGTATCTATATAAAGTAAGAATTTTTTTCTTTCAGAAAGAAGATAAGAACAAGAGGCTCACCACGGTGGTGCTGGCGACGAGATCGGCGCGGGCGATCGACGGCGGTGAAGACGGGGACGGGACGTGACGGACCGCTAAACCTAGACAAATCTCGAGGAAAATGGAGATCGGAGGTCCAGTTTCGAGAGGAGAAAGATTAACTAGCGTGGCTCAGACATTTCATCGAACACCTCATGTGCATAGGAGGTGAGCTAGAGCACCCAAATGCCCTCCCCTCGCCGGCCAGAAAAAACAGAGCACTGTGGAGTGCTCTGCTGTGGCGATGGGGTATATATAGGCAACTCATTGGTCCCGGTTCGTGGCACCAACCGGGACTAAAGGGGGGGCATTGGTCCCGGTTGGTGCCACGAACCGGTACGCATGCCCCCCTTTAGTCCCGGTTGGTGGCACCAACCGGGACCAAAGGCCATGTGCTGCCCCGCATCAAAAGTTTAGTCCCACCTCGCTAGTTGAGAGAGCTCGAGAGTGGTTTATAAGCGCTGCTGCGCCCACCCTCTCGAGCTCCTCTCAACTGCAGGCTTTCGGGCCTAACCGTTCTCTTTTCCTGTGGGGCCTACTGGGCCTTCTACGGGCCTGAATCCTGGCCCATGGATGGGTTTCAAGTCGTATTCAGGCCGTGGTGGCCCAGTAGGTGGCATAATTTTTTTCCCTGTTTTTTGTTTTCTCTTTTGCTTTATTTATTTTGTTTTGTTTCTACTTACAACAAAAAACTTATTTATTTTATTCCATTTTGTTTCTAATTACTTATGTATTTTACTTTATTTATTTTATTTTTATTTATTTTACTGCTGCTATTTTTATTTATTTTACTGCTGCTATTTTTATTTATTTTATTAAGTTTTATTTATTTTATTTACTATAGTTTATTTTATTTTATTAAGGTTTATTTATTTTTATTTATTTTATTAAGGTTTATTTATTTTATTTACTATAAAAAAATGAACATAGATGCGCCTATAGAGAAAATTCAACCTAAATTCATAATAAATTTTTATGAAATTCAAAGAAATTTACTCTGAATTTAGGTCAAATTCCCTGTATAAGGGCATCTATTTTCACTTTGAGACGAGCTCAACAAGGCAGAGAGGGACGGGCTTATAAACCGGTGTGAGCGCCCTTCGGTTGGCGAGGTGGGACTAAACTCTGGCCGCAACTAGGACCAACCCTTTAGTCCCAGTTTGTGGTATGAACCGGGACTAAAGGGTGAGCCTCTGGTCCCGGTTCAAGCCACCAACCAGGACCAATGGTGGTGGGCCAGGAGCGAGTCCCATTGGTCCCGGTTTGTCCCACCAACCGGGACCAAAGGGGCCGGACGAACCGGGACCAATTCCCCCACGAGGCCCGGCAGGCCCCTGGCCGCACACACCGGGACCAATGCTCACATTAGTCCCGGTTCGTGACTGAACCGGGACTAACGTGAATATTGCCTTGTGACCAAAGCCCAGTTTTCTACTAGTGTCCGACAAAAACACAAGGCTAGTTACATTTGGGAGGGAGACATGCAATTGCAAATGGGGGCAACACTTGCAGTTGCAAGGCCTAATGTTGGACATGCAACCGCCCCCCTCTCCCACGGCTGATTTACAAAACAAAGGTCGGTTGCAGTCGGGTGTGGGCATGCAGTTGCATACCTAGTGGTAGACATGCAACCGCCTCCCTCCACAAAACACCATAGAATTGCGGGCGGGTGTGACACTTGCAATTGCATGACTAGTGAAACACATGCAACTTCCCTCTTCCCGATAAAACACTACTGAGTTGCAATATCAGTCGGGGACAACACTACACTTGCATGCCTATTGGCAGACATGCAACTACCCCCTCCCCTGACAAACACACCACTGAGTTGCAATCACGTCGAAGACATGTAGTTGTAGTTGGGGACCGCACTTGGAGTTGCATGCCTAGTGGCAGACATGCAACTGCCCCCTCTCCCAACGAAAAAAGAAAAAAATACGCAAAAGCCAGTCCTTCACCAATTGCATGTGGAGTAAGCCGTGTGTAGTTGTGCACGGATAAACGAACATGCTACATACAATCAATTTTTCCTTCGAGGCTAAAAATAAAGAATAAATAAAAACATAGTTACACATGAATACAATGTTTGCGGATGAAAAAAATAAACATGAACAATTAATAATTAATAAAATTCAAAAAAAATAAAAATTGAAAAAACAAACAAACATACTTCAAAGAAGGAATTATGAGAGAAAAAATAACAAGAAAAAATGAGAAGAATGGAAATAATTGATAATTTTAAAACAAGAAACAAAAAAATCAAAAGGAAAACTATCCTAGAAATCCAAAATGAATTGGCACAAGCCATTTTGAAAAAATAATACAGAATGTTGCGACCGGAAAAAGGAAATGCAACACAAATTTGCACGAATTGGTGCATAGATTAAACGGTTTATCGCATTACAAAATCTTATACTAGGAAAGTTTGACCCACAGCGTGGAGGAAAATAAAATAAAAATGCATGGAGGAAAATAGAAGTGTGCATTGATTATTATATGCTAGAAGATATAGGGAAACATTGGACACACATGCTGATCTATTAGAAAAAACAACACAACGCTTTCGCTCTTTGCACTTTGCACGGTCTATTTTCAATCGTAGCCCAACAGACAAAAACAAAAAGAAACAGGCCGGCCGTGTCATCCTAACAGGCTGATTTAAACGTGACAAGCAGCTAGCATAAAACAAAATCAATGGATGCATCGACTGAGACTTCGATAGAAATCAGTCGACTGATTTTTAGTCGTTCCGTAATTTCTATATTGTATTCCATCACAGTCGTCCTCGGCACCTCGAGTATTACTTCCTCGAGTGCAATTCCGCATCAGCTATTCCCCATCACAAACATTAATAATATGAATAATTCCATGTTGATTTCAATAAATAATAATCATGTTGAATAAATGTTGAAAGCCACATAAATATCCAACACAGGTTTCGGACATTTAGAAAAATGTATCTACTAGAGATGCCCTTGATGTAAGAGCCGTCAGGTGACTGTTCCAAAACAGAAGAAAAATTGCTTCGTGTCCGTTAAGCTGATCCAAAAGTGCGAGTCCTGCGGTTTCTGAACTTGCGAGTGTGTCCCATATTCCAAAGTTTAAATAACCATTTACCAAGGAGCACTATCTTAAATTAAAAAAAAACACCTTGATCTTTTGCGACAAAGAAGGCTCCAAAGTCCAAACAGCCGAGCCCGAAACAGCAGTCAGAAAGGGGCGCCGGAATATGGTTGCTTTGCATCTCGAGCTAAGCTTTCACCGGACAGCAAGCCGGCGACGGCGCGACCCGAACCGTCGATCCCTTCCACCAACCCGTTCATGGCGTGCTAGCTTCTCGAGTTCACGATCACTGTACATGCGTACCATGTCGATCACTAGCCATTGATTCGAGCAACACACTTTCCATTCGTCAAGCTCGTAAAGGCACGTGCTGTCGAGTCACTCCGAACCGAATCCGACTAATGGTCCATCCGCAACCGCGTGGCCTGGTGTGGAAAGGTGGGGGAGTATCTACTATGCTCTATCTATGGGGAAATATCAAGTACTCCCATCCTTGGAGTACTCCCTTTGCTCCAAGTCTAAAACATCAATTTTAAATGTTTCAAAAATTCTGAAAAAAACTGTGTACATTCACATGGAATGTGACTACATCCCCTAAAAAATTCAGGTCCAAACTCGTAATGTACATTGAGAAACAAAAAAGACAAATTCAGATGTGAATAGTGTAAAATGTTGCTTTTGTCTTTTTATGACACTATTCATGCTAGATTTCACATTTTTTTTCTCAATGTGCATTTAGAATTTGGGCTTGAAATTTTTAGGAGGTGTAGTCACAATCCTAGTAAACATACATATTTTTTCCAGAATTTTTGAAGGATTTAAAATTGATTTATTTCAAGTTGGAGCATGGGGAGTACCTTAAGGATGTGAGTACTTGATATTTTCCCTGTATCTATGTCCTCTCCGCGTGCCTGTTGCGACAGTGAGGGTGGCCAGCAGCTTGCCGGCGGGGTGTATATATATAGCTAGGAGCCTAGGACCTTGGGGCGTCGAGAAGAGCAGAGAAGCACCCATCATCATCCAGCTGAAACCATCGGTCGATCGCTCGCCGGACACAGCATCGATTCTCCTCGCACGCGCACGTCGGAGGTGATTGATACATAGATAGATAGATAGGTGATGGAGAACGACAGGAACAACCAGGCTCCGCCACCGCCCCCAGGTAAATCAATCTCGATCGTCATTTTCGACCTCCATGGTATGACCGAAACTGTCGCTGGATTCGCTGCATCGATTCAGTTAGCTGCAGTGTCGTGGTGGACATGGATTTTTGGAACATCTGCACCGGGGCCGCACTATCGCGGGCGTTCATTTGCAGCCGTGATTCTCGAGATGTGCGTCAGCCCAAGGATCTTTACGAGTCATTACGAGTAGTAACAAAGCTATGGACTGTGGGCTTTATTCTGCACTATCTTGTCCTGATGTAAGTGTCTTCTGCATATTTGCATGTACTCCCTCTCTCTCTCTCCATGCATGTCTTCTGCCGCATTCTTTTTCTTTTTCTTTTTCGAAAAGGAGGTTATCCCCGGCCTCTGCATCAGAAAGATGCATGTGGCTATCTTATTAATAAAAGCAAATATTCTGACAAAGTCAACCGATCTCACAATATAAAAGATCACTCATCAAGAGCTAACTGCAAGAGATCCGAATAGCCACAACCGGCATAGAAAAAGAGATAGGAAACTAAACTCCTATCCTATTACATGACCGCCATCCAAACCAGTCGAAGATATCCTGTGCTACCGTCTCCCAACGGATAGACCGAGTAACCATACGCTCCCTGGCATCCGTCGGAGTGAGTAGCGACCACATACGGAGCATTGTAGTAGCCCGAAACACAACCTACAAGAAATGAATATGTGTTGTTCTGTTAAAAACCAAATCGTTCCTGCAATTCCATATAGCCCATAATAAAGCACACACTCCTACACGAATGAGTTTCGCGGTGCCTGATTGTACTCCATCCAACCACGTCCCAAATAACGTGTGGATGGTATTCGGAGGAGTAATGTTAAAAGCTATGTGCAAAGACCGCCATAATATTTTTGCCATCGGGCAATCGAGAAAGAGGTGTTTGACAGACTCATCATGATCACAAAAACTACATCTCGGCGATCCTGTCCAGTTACGTTTAGCCAAATTGTCCTTTGTTAGAATGACTTGCTTGTGAACAAACCACATAAACACTTTAATTTTTAAGGGCACTTTGACTTTCCAGATGTGCAAAGATCTAGGGATAATGCCAGAATTAATAATATCCACATACATGGATTTTACCAAAAATACTCCATTCTGAGTGAGTTTCCAGCGCAACTTGTCTGGCTGTTGAGAGAGTTGAACATCCATCAGTCTTCTCACAAGATGGAGCCAAGCTTCCCAACGGTTTCCCGCTAAAGTCCTCCTAAATTGTATATTAAGGGGAGTGGACTGTAGTACTGTTGCAACGTAAGCATCTCTATACTGAACAATATTATAGAGAGAAGGATATTGGATAGCTAGAGGCGTCTCCCCTAACCATGTATCCTCCCAGAATCTCGTTGAAGTACCATTACCAATAATGAATCTTACCCTGTGGAAAAATGTTGATCTAACTCTCATCAGACCTTTCCAGAATGGTGAGTCGGTCGGTCTGACTGTCATCTGAGCTAAGGTTTTAGAATGAAGGTACTTATTACGCAGAATCTGTGCCCACGTGGCCTCGGTCTCTACAGATAGCTTGTACAGCCATTTGCTGAGAAGACATCTGTTTTTCACCTCTAAATTTTCGATACCCAGCCCCCCTTGGTCTTTTGGCCTGCAAATAATATCCCATCTAGCGAGTCTGTACTTCCTTTTTAACTCATCACTCTGCCAGAAAAAACGAGAACGATAAAAGTCCAATCTTTTCCGGACCCCAACTGGGACTTCGAAGAAGGACAAAAGAAACATTGGCATACTTGTGAGCACCGAATTAATGAGAATTAGTCGGCCTCCATATGACATTAGTTTGCCCTTCCAGCAACTAAGCTTCTTTTCAAATCGATCTTCAATACACTTCCATTCATTATTAGAAAGCTTGCTATGGTGAATCGGTATGCCCAAATATGTAAATGGCATCGAACCCAATTCACATCCAAACAACTGTTTATAAGCTTCTTGTTCGTCTTTAGCTCTCCCAAAGCAGAACAATTCACTTTTATTAAAGTTAATCTTAAGTCCCGACAGTTGCTCAAAAAGGCATAGCAGAAGCTTCATGTTTCTAGCTTTCGCCAAATCATGCTCCATAAAGATGATGGTATCATCCGCATATTGTAAGATGGAAACTCCTCCATCAACTAGATGCGGAACGAGTCCACCAACCTGGCCATTATCTTTAGCTCTCCCTATTAGTATCGTCAACATGTCCACTACAATGTTAAACAAAATAGGTGACATCGGGTCTCCCTGTCTCAGACCCTTATGTGTCTGGAAGTAATGACCTAAATCATCATTTACTTTGATTCCGACACTGCCCTTCTGCGTAAAGGAGTCGACCTGGTTCCTCCAGGACTGATCAAATCCTTTCATCCGCAAGGCTTGCTGAAGAAATGGCCACTTAAATTTATCGTACGCCTTCTCAAAATCCACCTTAAAAACCACTCCATCTAGTTTTTTCGTGCGGATCTCATGTAGCGTTTCATGAAGAACCACCACCCCTTCTAGGATGTTTCTGTCCGGCATGAATGCTGTTTGAGAAGGCTGTACCACAGTATGTGCAATCTGTGTTAATCTATTCGTCCCCACCTTGGTAAAGATTTTAAAACTGACATTGAGAAGACAGATCGGTCGGAACTGCTCAATCCGCACCGCATCTGTTTTCTTAGGGAGGAGAGTAATCGTCCCAAAGTTCAGGTGAAATAGCTGCAAATGCCCATCGAACATATCATAGAACATTGGAAGCAAATCTCCCTTGATAATAGGCCAACATCTCTTATAGAACTCAGCCGGGAATCCATCCGGTCCAGGAGCTTTATTATTTTTCATCTGTGAAATTGCGTCAAACACCTCTTTCTCCGAAAACTGGGCGGTTAGGATATCGTTCTCATCCGTCGTAAGTTGAGGTATATCGTCCACCCTCGACTCGTCTAAGGATAGAAAACTCTCTTCAGGAGTCCTAAACAACTGTTTGTAATAATTTGTGATGTACAGTTTAAGGTTATCCTGACCCACAATCGTCCCCTCATCTTGCTCTAGTTGGAATATTCTCTTTTTCCTATGCTTGCCATTCGCAGTCATGTGGAAGAATTGAGTATTGTCGTCCCCTTGGACGACCTTTTGCACTTTAGCTCTAAGAGCCCACTTCAACTCTTCCTCTCGAAGCAGTTCTTTGAGCCTGAGTTCAGCCTCCACTTTAGCTTCCAGCTCCCTGTGATCTAAAATGGATGACTCGGCTTTTAAATCTAAGTTACTTATAATGTTAAGGAGCCTATACTTTTCAACCCTATAGACGCCACTCAGATGTTTAGCCCATCCACGAAGGAACTGACGTAAGTGCCTAATCTTATTCTGCCATCTTTCTATACTCGATCGTCCTCCTGAATCGTTTTCCCACTCCTGTGCTATTAAATCCAGGAAACCCTCTCGCTCAAACCATGCTAATTCAAATGAGAAGGTATTTTTATTTCCCACGTGAGTTGCCTTCCCAGAGTCAACAAGCAATGGAGTGTGATCAGAAATCCCTCACAAAGGAAACTTCTGCTCCCAATCCACGCTGGTGAGAACACGATCCAGCTTTTCATATGTTGGGATTGGCAAGGTATTGGCCCAAGTGAACTTTCTACCAGAAAGCTCGATCTCTCTAAGGTCAAGGCTTTCAATTATTGTGTTGAACATAAACGACCATCTGCCGTCAAAGTTGTCATTGTTCCTTTCTTCCCGCCGACGTATAATATTGAAGTCACCCCCACCAGGATGGGGAGCTGTTCATTTCCACAAATACGAACTAAATCAGCCAAAAACTCAGGTTTGAGCTCAGGCTGAGCGGCTCCATACACTGCCACGAGTGCCCATTGGAACCCATCCACCTTTCACCGAACTCGAAATTTAACCGCAAAGTCCCCCATGACAACATTCCGGACCTCCAGCGTGTCACACTTCACCCCAAGTAAAATCCCACCGGATCTTCCTCTTGGGGATAGGCAATGCCAATCAAACTCGACTCCTCCAGATAAGGTACCAAGAAACTGAGACGTAAAATTGTCTCTACCAGTTTCAGAGAGGGCAATAAAGTCTAATTTGTGCTCGATAGAAGCATCCGCTAGGAACCTCCGTTTAGCCAAGTCATTCAGACCTCTGCTATTCCAAAAAATGCCCTTCATAATTCATCATGAAATTTTTTAGTAGTCCGAATTCTAGCACTTCTGCGCACCGCCGAGGCCGGATGGATCCTCCGGTTCCATTTGGGCTTAGGCTTGTATTGCTTATCAACTTGATCTATCCCATCTGCCATGTTGTACGTACATGCAGCCGTGTATTCTAGCTCTCTTTCCCTCTATGCATGCACTCCCTGTGCTGCATGTAACCCCTCTCTCTCAAATGACCTTTTTTATTCACCACAGGCATGGACGACCGCGTCTTCTCTCTCTCTGAATTCTTCTCTCTATATATCTCTGAATGGCTCATATTGTAGGCACTCTTTTCATTTATTTCTTGTGTGCGCTAGTCTTCAAACGAGGGTTGGATCTACATCAGGAAAATAAGGATTGGCCGTTCTTGTCTGCACTATTTTTTTGAGCTCTTTTATGGTACCCAGCGACAAATATGGGCCGTCCATTGACAAAATCTAACTGTGACAAGCGAACTGTACTGCTCCAATTTTGCCAGTTGAATCACGAGCAGTATAGCTGGCACTGCTTCGTTCCCGTCCTCCAGTATACTATTCTAAGGGTACTTTGGGACGTAAAAGTTCAGCTCGCATGAGTGTCAAGTGTCGACATGGCCCAACACACCCTTTTCCTCCTGCCGCGAGGAGCTCGAGGAGGCCCCTGACACCGCTGCTCTCCTAGGAGCCCGTCGCCCTGGCGCTCACCGGCGACTGCTCTCTCATCGTCTTCGTCTCCACGAAAGTCCCTGCCGACGCCCTGCGCCATCCGCCGCTTAACCTCTGGCAGCGCGCCGCCTCACCCCAGCTTGGCCACGTCGCCAAATTCAGCGACGCCGTCTCGCTCTCCGGGGACTGGACAGCCGCCTCCTCCCTCAGCGAGGACAGCTGGGCCGAAAAGGTTTAGGACCTCTGAACCGACGTCTCCGCCTTCCGGATATCCGATGGCTCCAGGTGCACACTGCTCGTCCACGACGGCAGCTGGTAGTGCCGGGCAGATGAGACCACGGCGATGGGAGGGCTACGACTACGACAGGGAGAAGGGGGCGAACAGATGAATCTGCGGCGAGTGTTTCCTAGAAAATGAAATCTCTAGCTAAATTTTAAACTTCAATGTCTATCCTATCCTCAGCAAATCGATGGTCAGATTTTAATATACTGCTCCCTCTTCGGTCAGCAGTACAGGGTACCGTAAAAACGGCCATTTTTTTACACACACACACACACACACACACACACACACACACACACACACACCCCCCGCGCGCGCTCTCTCTCTCTCTCTCTCCAAACAACAAGGATTGGATCTGCCTGTACTAGAAAACTACGTCTGCCTGGTTGACTCATCCAAGAAAACCTTGGTCTCCTTGAGCACCATTGCTATTGGAGGCTATGCTCACCTCTCCATCTCTATCAACCATTTTGGCTCTCGTTCGGGTGCAGGGATCAGCTCTTTTTGTAGCCATCATGCTCGTTGAGGAAGACAATATAGCTCTCCAAGGAACAAGAAGATGTAGGCATGTAGCAGTGTCCGTCCATGTGCTCCCAGGAATTTCGTCCAGCTCCTGTTGTCTCCTTGTGGGATGTGTACAGAGGTCTGATGAACAGTTCCTTATAGGCCCTAGGTGTATCACAGAAGCCAGCTCTCATTAGCGGCTGATGACGGCACGGATCCCTGCGCGTACGGGCGGTCAAGATAACGCGGCCGGGGTGCAGATGTTCTAATGAATGTTTTCGGTCGTCTTCAGATCAGATAAACGTACCCCAAGTCGTTGGCTTGTTTGCTCATGCGTGTCCCGTTGGTGTGCGTGTGCAGGCTACTACCCGTCGGCGGCTGCGGAGCAAAGGCAAGCCGGCGGCGGGAAGAAGGGCCGCCGGGGAAGCACCAAATCCAAGGGCGAGAAGGGCTTCATCGAGGGATGGTACGCCTCAAACCCACGCCCCCACCACTGCTCCATCGATCCATACAACCTCCTTTCTAACTTGCTTCATTGTCGCTGGTGATTTCCGGCCTGATGATGTCTCTATGCGTCGTGTTTTTCAGCCTGGCGGCGCTGTGCTGCTGCTGGATCTGCAAGATGTGCTGCGACTGGCCGCCGAGGTCGCTGCCGGCCAAGACATTGGTGCCAGTGCCTATGAAGAACATACACATACAGAGAGAGTCGTTGCTTAATTACAGTGTTTGTTTGTTTGTTTGTTTGTTGTTTTAGGTTCTGCAGAAATAACCGAGAACGCCTGCGTCTGCGTATGTACCGTGCGCCACACCAATAATCAATTTTAAGGCGCCAAATTATCAGCCTACTGTTGAGGATCCTCTAATTAAAGATAACGTCTGCTGTGCAAAAATGAAAGCATTTATTTGCAGATGTCGAAATCATGAAGGCGTAATCAGCGGTCACATGTGCAGAGGTGGTAGTAGTAGTGGTGGTGGTGGTGGGATCAAGTTTTTTTTTTGAAAAATATAATGGTATCGAGTCAGGTCCATTTCTAATTGCTCGGTAATCGAGTTGTGTGCATCTTAAGTATGCAAGTCGTGTGGGATTATCCTTCTTTAAAAAGGGTCTATCTCTGATTGCTCGGTTGGTAGCAAGAGAGAGCATGTGTAGCATCGTTGATAGGCCTTGGTCTCTTGACAGCCCGAACTAAATTGCAATCCATCCCAGAATTTTGCCATGAATAAATGGGAACGGCTTTGTCTTGCTTCATTGAGACCGAAGGACGTCTCGCCGTAAGGGCGCCCTCCCCTCCCTACTATTGGGCTGGCCAAGTAGCTTCCTGTGTGTTTGTTCATTTTTTAAAATATGTTTTTGTTTTGTTTATATTTTAAAAATATTCTAAATGCATATATTTCAAAACTTATTTTAGTTATTTTTTTAAAAAATAACTGCACATTACAAAAATGTTAATACAGTGTACAAAATTAGTTCACGTGACTTTTAGAAAATGTTGATAGTTTAAAAAAATGTTGTGGCATTTAGAAAAAAGTTTGACAATTAAAAAAATCTTAGTGTAATTCATGAAAAAATTGTTTAATGGGACATTAAAAAAATCTTCATACGTTTCGAAATATGTTCATGACATTTTCAAAAAAAATACTTATAAAAATTTAAAAAAATGTTCACATAGTTAAGAAAAAAATATTACACACCATTCAAGACAATGTTCAAAGTGTTTCTGAAAAATGTTTATCATGTATTAAAAAAATATTACACACCATCTCGCAAATTATTTTGGCATGGAATTAGGAACAATCTGGCAGAAACCGGGAGTGTCTTTAGCTTGCAAAGACAGTTCAAGTCGGAGCATTACCTTCTCAAAAAAGTTGTACTCTTAATCTGAAGGTACTATATACATGTCTGATCTTTTGGTTTGTCCTGCTGTAGTTTTCCTCAGGGAGAAATAGGCTTTGCCAACAATGAAGTCTGGCACGTGAATGTGCATACATGCACGTAATTTTATCTTTTTGTTTTTCTTGCGGGTCACCTAATTATCAGTATTTGTTCCAGACGCGTCTTGCATGCTCCCGCCTCGGTGCTCCCATCCGTGCTCCTCTCTTGTGTGTGGCGGAAGGAAAACTGGCTGGCTGGAGCAAAGAATCTCGGCTTGGATGCAGAATTCTTTCCTTTCCTTGCCAGCACGTCTTGCCGTGCCATGTGGGTCGAGGCTCCCGGCCCCCAGCGTGGCCAAATTCACTGTTTTGACCCTTATGTGAAAATTTAACCTGATTTGACCCTGTTTGTAAAAAAAGTTCGGATCTGACCATTTTCGTACCGCCGTAGACGTTGACTGTAGAATATAACGGGCTACCGCCATGGTCAAAGGCGGTAAGCTTGTGGTCAACGTGATGATGTGGCAGCGATGTGGCAGGCCGTGGTTGTAGCACCTGGGCCGACCTGAATGCTATATACACTGGTTGATCTAGTGGCTAGCGCCAGGGAGGCAGCAGTAGTTGGTCTTGTGTTCTAATCTGGAAGACGGAGCATCTGCTGGGCTCGTGGTTCGTGGATGGCAGATACAGTTTCCTCCTTCGGCGTTTTAGTCGTGGTGGGGTGCCAGATCTGGAGTTCGATGGCGTGTCCGGGGTGTTGCCCCGGTCTGATTAGTTCAACGGTAAGGGCTTCATTTTTGGTGAGCCACCTTGGAGGTCCGCAAAACTGCATATCAGCGATGGAGCCGCGTCGAGCTCGGGTGAGGAGGTGATTCGTCATTCTTTTCTTCGGTGGCTGCTGTGGTGGTGCCGGAGGCAGGTGACGGACGTTGGTGTCAAGCTCAGAGATGCTCTGCTATCTTTTCAGTTTTGTCATGTCGGTCTTTACGTGACTTGTACTTTGTTCTTTATGATATAAATGAGACACGTAAACCATGCAAAAAAATCTGGCCAGAGGCATTTTTTTTTGTTTGTTTGTTTTTTCCCGATAAACATGAAAAAAATAGTCTAATTAATGTTAGATCGAATTATTGTCAAAAATAATTTTTTACTTATCTGTAACTGTTCGATCTAGACCGTTCATTGATTGAGCATAATTTTGACCATGTAAATATCATTTATAAAAGAAGTGTTTTTAAGGAATACAGGAAAAGATATTCTCTTTTTCCTCAATACAATCACACAATGCATGTTTCCATATGTACAAGATATGATGGCATCTCCATTCAACATCTTCACGGTCCGTTGTTAACCGTGCCACAATTGGATGAGAGTTTGTCGTACGCTAAATAAATTCAATTTAATTTTGCTATTGAACTAGTCTGAGATAATTACATTAATCAATATGTTACTAATCAAGTGAACATTACAATGTCATTTGAAGTGTGGACACATATGACATGGCGTTTGATTCTAATTTTCACATAAATTATAAAGCACATACATGAATATTAATCTCCATTCCAAAATATAGTGCTATATTTTTGAAGTCAAACTTTAACCAAATTTATAGAGAAAACTATTTATATCTATAATACCTAATATATAAAATATGAAACTACATCTCATGATGAGTATAATGATGTATATGTTAGGCATTCTAGATGTAAATATTTTTCTTCAAAAACTTGGTCAAAGTTGGTGATGTTTGACTTCTTAAAACATATATATGCACTACATTATGAAACGGAGGGAGTAGATTACACGCATGTTGGAAGTCGTAAGGTCACACATATATTACTGCTATATGAATATAGTTCACGCATATGAGAGTGCTACTCCAGACATTTTGTTAAACATTAGAGCTCCAGACGTATTTTTAGTATGGTAAAGAAAGAGAGAAAAGGGGAACATTTCCTTGTCCTATCGCATATCTTGTATATAAAGAAACATGCACCGTTTGATTGTGTTTAGGAAATAGAGAATATTTTTTCCTGTCATTCCTTTAGAAAGACACTTATCTTATAAATGATATTTACATAGTCAAAATTATGCTCAATCAATCAACAGTCACATAGTAAAAAATTGTTTCTGACAATAATCCATATCTAACATTAATTAGACTATTTTTTTCATTTTTATTGGGAAAACAAACAAACAAAAGAATTGCCTTCAGCCGGATTAGAACACAAGACCAACTACTGAAGCCTTGCTCACGCTAGCCACTAGGGCCCAAACTGCTTCAATTTAGTAGAGCAACGCGGTCTATTTATAGCAATCAGCTCGGCCCAGGTGCTACCGCCCAAGACTCTGGCGGTAGCCACTTGCCACATGGCTGCCACATCATCATGTTGACCAGAAACCTACCGCCACCGCCAATGTCTATGGCGATAGAAAAAGGGTCAGATCCGAATTCTTTTTACAAACAGGGTCAAATTCGGCTAAATTTTCGCATAAGGATCAGAACAGTAAATTTGGCTCCCGAGCGCAGCGCCGTGTGGCGCGGCGAGGCGGGGCGAGGTACGCCCAGGCCGTGCACGTGCCACTCCTTTCAGCTCCGGCACGAGACCAGGTCAGCACTGATAAAGTGGCCGTCTGATAGATATGAAACCAACCATTCACGCATCAACCAATCCAGTCCATTTGCCCTGATTAGAAGGGGGAAGACTAGAATATAATCTGTCCATGAGATAGTAGGATCAACCCAAGAAACTCATATTTAGACCATTCAAAAAATTCTGAAATTATTTGACAAGATATGTATGATGTATGTCTACAACTTCAAAAAAGAAAATCAGCTCAAAACTCGATTTAAAATCGGAGATACAAAAATGAAAAATTGAACTGTGAATAGTGCCAGCTTTGGGTGAATAGTACTCCCTCCGTCTGATAATGTAAGACGTTTTTTGACACTACACTAGTGTCAAAAAAGTCCTACATTATAAGACGGAGGGAGTATTTCACAGTATTCACATCCAATTTTGTCTTTTTTGTTTCTATAAGTGAATGTTGAATTAGCAGCTGAAACTTTTTCAGGTTGTACATTAAACATTGATGTCTGTCTGCAATTATCACTAGTGTCAAAAAACGTCCTACATTATGGGGCGGAGGGAGTATTTGACAGTATTCACATCCAATTTTGTGTTTTTTGTTTCTATAAGTGAATGTTGAATTAGTAGCTGAAACTTTTTTGGGTTGTACATTAAACATTGATGTGTGACTGCAATTATTTTCAGAAATTATAACATGTTTAATATCTTCAAAGAAGTTGATCTTATTGATCTCACCTAAAGCCAGATCCTACACAAGTTGCCCCCCGTTTAGAAGCAAGGGAACTACGCTTTTTCTTGTGGTCAATTCTATTGATCCATATGGATGAAAAGAGTGGCACCACACAATATATTTTATGCAAGCAATGGAGGAGAGTAGTCGGACCAAGAGAAATGTTGAGCCACTGTGCATGAACGTTGCGCCAAAGGTTCTTTCAGTAGCTTATGCACCGACTGAAAATCAATCATGGCAGAATCTCGCAGATCTAAGCCCTGACCTCGATTTTACAAAGTTCCTCATGCCTCCTACTCCTATGTACTGAGAACGAGAAGAAATGATGTCCTGGGTATTTTATTGTAAGATCTCATACAAGACTTTAGAAGATTATATAACCAATCTAGATGATGGTCAGCTCCATGTTACACACAGAGTTGTATAATTCGACCCTATCTATGTGAAGACATCTGTGAAGAGACATCAGAGAAGGAGGGGCGCCTTTTAAAGACCAAGACGGTACCAGCTAGCATATAGATCATAAATACCCGTGGATATTTACATTACAATCTCCGTGATTGTGCAGCAAGGGCTATAAATCATGGCTCATTGGTACACCCACATTTAGGTCCACAGATCAACCAAAACAACATTCCACATTTACAAACTTAAAAAAGAGTTGGCAGATGAAATCACTGGCAAAGAAAATTATGTTTGATCATACTGTAAAATACTGGAATAAGAGAGCGATTACAATCAGGAATCCGATGATTGAAATTTGTTGTTGCTAGCTAGACTTGTGTTGAAAAATTTGTAGACACATTTTTTGGCGGTGACCGTGCAATGGTGCAACAACCCAACTGCTTACAAATTGGTAGTAATTACATACGACAACACAAATCTTTTTTAGCTCACTTGGTGTCCAATAATACTCTAAATCAAACATGCTTAAAGAGTTCTCACGTGATTGCTTCCAGAAAAGAAGATGCATCTTATTAGTACTAGCTAAATTTGTCCCTTTTTTAATTGGTCCCGAACAACGGTTACGATTCTTGGTTCTCTCTACCCATGGCTGATGCCAAATCCTCTGATAACGTTGGTTCCTTAATTTGGTTACAAATGGAAACTAGTGTTATTTTCAATTTGGATTTAGCAATTCATCGTTGCAATCAAGTTGAACCTATTTTCATAGAGAATGGTTATGGAAGGGGACAGAGCGTGTGGGAGGAGATGTGCATGGTCACTTGAGTACAGTCTAAGGTGGGATGGTGCCATGATGAAACCGTCTAGGAAGTAACGACGCGTTGGGTTGACCGGTGCCGTCGTCTCGATCGTCGCCACATTGGGCTAGCTACGAGAGGGTCGGGAACCGCATTGATGATCTGACAACGCATAGGAAGAATTAATAAGTGTGTCATGTAGGGGGATTAATGCAGAGGAGGGTCAGTGTCGGCGTCTCGCCGCTCACTGGTCGTTGGCTACTGTTGGGATGTTATTTTCCTCGAGAGATTGGATCTACTCCGTCTGCAACCCAAGTCGAGGTAGGAGACCTAGTTATTCTCTGCAGTACGGGGAGAACATAGGAGGCTTTCCACAAAAGAATGTTCAATGGCTGGAGGGCATCCCACCTCGCATCAAGACTGCCCACCCATCATCTGGTTGTTAGGCTCAAAGTTTTCAAATTTTCATCGAATTTGAGTTGCCACCTAATACATCGCCTAACTTATGGCTGAAAAGATAAAGCTAAAAATCGGGGGAGAGAAAACAAGTGTCATGAAAAACATTGACCGTAGTATCCAAGGTCACGTTCACCCAGCACGCCCTAACTTCATGTCAAAATCTACGCATTTCAAGCCATGTTTAGAAGCAAGGGAACTACATTTTTTCTTGTGGATAATTTTATTGATCCATGCATACATGCATGGGTGAAGAGATAGGTACCACACAAAATATATTAGCAATGGACGAGGAAAATTGATAAATCATGGTAGAATCTTTACATTGCAATCGTCGTGTTTGTGCTGCAAGGGCTATAAATTGGTACACCCACATGTTAGCTCTATATATCAACCAAAACAATATTCCACATTTATAAACTTAAGAAGAATTGGCTGATGAAGTCATTGGCAAAGAAAATTATGTTTGATCATACGGTAAAATACCGGAAGAAGAGAGCGATTAAAATTTGTTGTCGCTAGCTAGACTTATGTTGCAAAATTCATAGATACGTTTTTTGGCGGTTACCGTGCAATGGTGTTGCACACCCGACTACTTACAAATTGGCAGTAGTTACCCATGACAACACAAATGTTTTTCAGCACACTTGGTGCCCAATAATACTCTAAGTCAAACATACTTGACTAAGAGCTTCTCACATGATTGAAGATGCATAGCTGAATTTCTCCCTTTCTTAATTGAACTTGCACAACGGCTATGATCTTTCGTTCTTGGTACAAATGGATGATACCAAATGCTCTCACAACGTTGGTTCCTTAATTTGGTTACAAATGGAATCTGATGTTATTTCCAATTTGGATCAGAAATTCATCATTCAATCAAGTTGAACCAATTTTGACAGAAAATGTTATGGAAGGGGACAGAGCGTGGCAGGAGATGCGTCGGGCCGCTTGAGTGTGGTTTAAGGCGGGAGGCACCGTGATGAAATCATCGAGGAAGTAGTGACATGTAGGGTTAAGCGGCGTCGTCGTCTCGCTGGTTAAAATTCAGCTAGGTTCACGTGTTTCAAAAATATGTTCGTGAGATTTAAATAAAATATTTATATACTTTTTAGGAAAATTAAGTAGATAGAAAACATGTTTCGTATTTTGCAAAAAAAGATGTTTCGGATCATTAAAGAAAATGTTCAACATGTTTTTGGAAAATGTTTATCACACATTCAAAAAAGTTCAAAACATGTATTTTAAAAAATATTGAACGTTTATCAAAAAAATTCAAAAGGTATAAACAATGTACAACATGTATTGAGAAAGGCAGATGTGCATTAAAGAGAAAAAAAAAAGCATAAGAAAGACACAAAGTACCGCCTCGCTGCAGGCGATCGCCAGATGACCAGCTCAATAGACCATCCGGTTTTGCTTGGTTTTGCATTAGGCGAGATATAGCTTCCGCATGACTCACCCTAAAAAAACAATAATAACTCCCTCGTGACTCGATAGTACTCACGACAACACAACTGCTTACAAATTGCCGTAGTAGTTTTGATTTGCGCGGTGGTGTTTTTTTTTAACACAGTACAGACACAAGCGCTCATATACACGCGCATACACTCACCCCTATAAACGCACACACGCATATCCTACCTCTATGAGTACCTTCGAAAGACTGAGCCGGCATATCATCTTGAAATTTACGAAATCACCATAGGCACCTGGATCGTCGACGGGAACGTATCCTCTCACTGAATGCGTATCGCCGGAAATCCTAAAATAAATTCAGAAATAAATGCGAGCATTAGGACTTAAACCCTGATGGGCTGAGAATACCACAGTCCTCTAACATCCAACCACAGGTTGGTTCGCCGGTGGTGTGGCCGTGGCATGCCCAGTCACCTTACTGGTGTGGATCGCGACCCGCCCGTCTCCGGCGCTGCAACAAAAGGAAGGTGGAGCTGAGCCACTCCTTTCACCTCTGCTCGCGAGACCAGGTTAAACACTGATAGAGTAGCCGTCTCTCCAATGGATGTGTCAACAAGAAGACGAAAGCAACCATTCAGCCATCGATCAATCCATCACGACACGCGGTATCGCACGGACAAGCTAAGCAAGCGAACTACGCTTTTTCTTGTGAACAATTTTATTTATCCATACATGCACGATAGGCACCACACAAAATAGTACTCCCTCTATAAATAAACTAATATAAGAGTGTTAGTTTAAAAAAAACTAATACAAGAATGTTTATCATTAAAACACTTTTATATTAGTTTACAGACAGGGGCGGAGTCAGCACATTGGCGTTGGGTTCAGCTGAACCCAACGATTTTTTATAGCCGCCTATAGTATACAGATACGTACATGCTTTGACCCCAACAAAAAATAAGGGCTGACCCCATCAAACTTAGATGCTCAATGCAAAGCCCAAAAGCCCACAAGGGAATTGCCACGTGACAAGCCTGTTCGTGGGTTCCTATTTGCTTCGTGCCCTTAATCCTAATCTCTTTTTTTTGCGATGCTTAATCCTAATCTCTTGTATGTAAACCACAACCGCATGACCTCTTGCCCTAGTTGTTCGCTTCCTCGATCCTCCGATCTGGTCTCTCCTATTCGCCATCAATTGGTCACCACTTGAGACACCACCGACGAGCTGACAATGACAAGTCGACGGCGGCAAGCAGACTATTATAGTTCAAATTCGAGGTGATGAGACCGCATCATCATATCTCTTGCACATCCCCTAGTTTCTTAATTGTGTATTCCAGAAATTTTGATTGATTTAGCCTATCCAAAGGAGTTTCTGTAAGGGAAGTCGTCAAGTCGATCACCAGATCCGAAAAATGATGCGGGTACATCAAGGCCAGCCGTTAGGTGTACGCAAAGTCCATCGAATATCGTTCTTGCAAGCGGGTTTTAAAGCCATATGGATTAATTTAGATATGTTGCGTTATGATCCAACTAATCAGAAGATAATTTTAGAGGATGGTGATACTAGGCAAAGATATTTAATAAGGCCACTATCTAATTTTCATTATCCACAAAGGGCCATTGGTGATGTTTCATAAAAAGTAATCTAGAACGGTTTGATCAATAAGCATGTTACTTTTTCTTTTATCTGTCATCGTCTAAAGGTATTGTGAGATGACACAACATCAATGAAGAGATGCAAATCATTCTTGAATGTTGTCAAGAAAAAGTTGTGTCACAAAATGGGTAATCGGTTCATGAGTGATTCTTTAATTTGCTATGTGTTGAAAACTATGTTTTCTATCATTAGTATTAAATGTTTTGATTGATCTTTTTGAGATGATGAAATCGAACGGGGTACTTGAGTGACTTAACATACTTCTTTTGCTTGCTGGTCTTTAATTTTAAACTTTTTAAACTAACTTGTCATTTGCTTCAATGTTTTCAGGAACATGAGAAAATAAACCTAAGACTTGAAGTCATCTTGGTACCACTCTATTTATAACATGTAAAAAAGAGGTTTTATTATTTCGGTCAATAGGTATGTACAGCACCCTTTTGATTTTACCGTCATACAGTATGTGATAAATGATATCATAATTCTATTCGTTATGTTGTCTTTGAATGTTATACTTTTGTTATAATATTGTATAAAATCAGACCTTACACGTAAATTATTTATATTGAATTCTCACAATAATTCAGTGAGTAAACCCAATAGCTAAATTTTCTGGCTCCGCCCCTGTTTACAGAGGAAGTATATTAGCAAGCAAATGGAGGAGAGTAGTCGGACCAGGAGAAAATGTTGAGCCATTGTGCAGGGGCATTTGGCCCAAGGTTCTTTTCGGTAGCTTACGCACCGATTGGAAATCCATCACGGCAGAATTTCCCACTTCTTAATCTTGACATCGGTTTTACAAAGTTTCTCATGCCTCCTACTTCTATGTACTGAGAACGAGAAGAACTCATGTCCTGGGTATTTAAATTTCAAATCTCATAAAAGGATTTTGAAGAGTATATAACCAACCTAGATGATGATCAGCTCCATGCTACACACAGAGTGGTATATTGGGGCCCTATCTTTGTGAAGACATCGGAGAAGGAGGGGCGCCTTTTAAAGACAAAGACGGTACCAACTTGCACATAGATCATACATACCGGCGGATCTTTAGATTGCAATCATTGTGTTTGTCTTGCAAAATCATGGCTCATTGGTACACCCACATGTTAGCTTCATATATCGACCAAAACTATATTCCACATTTATAAACTTTAAAAACAGTTAGCAGATGAAATTGTTGGCAAAGAAAATTTTGTTTGATCATACAACAAAATACTGGAATAAGAGAACGATTAGAATCAGGAATCCGGTGATTGAAATTCGTTGTTGCTAGCTACTTGTGTTGTGTCGCAAAAATTTGCAGGCACAGCTTTTCGTGGTGACCGTGCAATGGTGTAACAAGCCAATGAATGAAATATGCCCTAGAGGCAACAATAAAGTTGTTATTTATATGTCCTTATATTATGATAAATGTTTATTATTCATGCTAGAATTGTATTAACCGGATACTTAGTACATGTGTGAATACATAGACAAACAGAGTGTCCCTTGTATGCCTCTACTTAACTAGCTCGTTAATCAAAGATGGTTAAGTTTCCTAGCCATAGACATGTGTTGTCATTTGATGAACGGGATCACATCACTAGATAATGATGTGATGGACAAGACCCATCCGTTAGCTTAGCATTAATGATCGTTTAGTTTTATTGCTATTGCTTTCATCATGACTTATACATGTTCCTCTGACTATGAGATTGTGCAACTCCCGAATACCGGAGGAACACTTAGTGTGCTATCAAACGTCACAACGTAACTGGGTGATTATAAAGATGCTCTACAGGTGTCTCCGATGGTGTTTGTTGAGTTGGCATAGATCGAGATTAGGATTTGTCACTCTGTGTATCGGAGAGGTATCTCCGGGCCCTCTCGGTAGTGCACATCACTATGAACCTTGCAAGCAATGAGACTAATGAGTTAGTTGCGGGATGATACATTACGGAAAGAGTAAAGAGACTTGCCGGTAACGAGATTGAACTAGGTATGATGATACCGACGATTGAATCTCGGGCAAGTAACATACCGATGACAAAGGGAACAACGTATGTTGTTATGCGGGTTGACCGATAAAGATCTTCGTAGAATATGTAGGAGCCAATATGAGCATCCAGGTTTCACTATTGGTTATTGACCGAAGATGTGTCTCGGTCATGTCTACATAGTTCTTGAACCCGTCGGGTCCGCACGCTTAACGTTCGATGACGATTTGTATTATGTGTTATGTGATTTTATGTACCGAAGTTTGTTCAGAGTCCCGGATGAGATCACGGACATGACGAAGAGTCTCGAAATGGTCGAGGCATAAAGATTGATATATTGGAAGGTTGTGTTTGGACAGCGGAATGGTTTCGGAAAGGTTCGGACATTTTCCAGAGTACCGGGGGTTACAGGAACCCCCCCCCTGGGGGGAGTTAATGGGCCCTAGTGGAGAGAGGAGGCGGTGGCCAGGTGGAGGTGCGCGTTCCTCCTAGTGGGAATAGGAAAGGGGGGGGGGGGCGAATCCTACTTGGACCGGGAGTCCAAGTAGGACCCCCCCCCCATGGTGCGCCCCCACTTGTGCCGGCCACCACTCCTCCCCCTTTATATACGTGGGAGGGGGCACCCCAAAGACACACCAAGCCTTCTCTTAGCCGTGTGCGGTGCCCCCCTCCACAATTACACACCTCGGTCATATCGTCGTAGTGCTTAGGCGAAGCTCTGCGCCGGTAACTTCATCATCACCGTCGCCACGCCATCGTGCTGACGGAACTTTCCCTCGGCCTCAACTGGATCAAGAGCTTGAGGGACGTCATCGAGTTGAACGTGTGCTGAACGCGGAGGTGTCGTACGTTCGGTGCTTGGATCGGTTGGATCGCGAAGACGTTCGACTACATCAACCGCGTTACTAAACGCTTCCGCTTTCAGTCTATGAGGGTACGTGGACACACTGTCCCCGCTCGTTGCTATGCTTCTCCTAGATAGATCTTGTGTGATCGTAGGAAATTTTTGGAAATACTACGTTCCCCAACAGTGGCATCGGAGCCAGGTCTATGCGTAGATGTTATATGCACGAGTAGAACACAAAGAGTTGTGGGCGATATAGTCATACTGCTTACCAGCAACGTCTTACTTTGATTCGACAGTATTCTTGGATGAAGCGGCCCGGACCGACATTACATGACCGCGTTCATGAGACTGGTTCTACCGACGTGCTTCGCACACAGGTGGCTAGCGGGTGTCACTTTCTGCAATTTTAGTTGAATTGAGTTTGACTACGCGCGGTCCTTGTTGAAGGTTAAAACAACACACTTGACGAAAAATCATTGTGGTTTTGATGCGTAGGTAAGAACGGTTCTTGCTAGAAGCCCATAGCAACCATGTAAAACTTGCAACAACAAAGTAGAGGACGTCTAACTTGTTTTTGCAGGGCTTGCTGTGATGTGATATGGTCAAGACGTGATGATATATAAATTGTTGTATGAGATGATCATGTTTTGTAAAACTTATCAGCAACTGGCCATGAAACTTATGGTTGTCACTTTATTGTATGAAATGCAATCGCCATGTAATTTCTTTACTTTATCACTAAGCGGTAGTGATAGTCGTAGAAGCAATAGTTGGTGAGACGACAACGATGCTACGATGGAGATCAAGGTGTCAAGCCGGTGACGATGGTGATCATGATGGTGCTTTAGAGATGGAGATCAAAGGAACATGATGGCCATATCATATAACTTATTTTGATTGCATGTGATGTTTATCCTTTATGCATCTTATTTTGCTTAGTACGGCGGTAGCATTATAAGATGATCCCTCACTAAATTTCAAAGTATAAGTGTTCTCCCTGAGTATGCACCGTTGCTACAGTTCGTCATGCCGAGACACCACATGATGATCGGGTGCGATAAGCTCTACGTTCACATAAAACGGGTGCAAGCCAGTTTTGCACATGCAGAATACTCGGGTTAAACTTGACGAGCCTAGTATATGCAGATATGGCCTCGGAACACTGAGACCGAAAGGTCGAGCATGAATCATATAGTAGATATGATGAACATAGTGATGTTCACCATTGAAAACTACTCCATCTCACGTGATGATCGGATATGGTTTAGTTGATAGGGATCACGTGATCATTTAGATGACTAGAGGGATGTCTATCTAAGTGGGAGTTCTTTAGTAATATGATTAATTGAACTTTAATTTATCATGAACTTAGTACCTGATAGTATTTTGCATGTCTATGTTGTTGTAGATCTATGGCCTGTGCTACCATTCCTTTGAATTTTAATGTGTTCCTAGAGAAAGCTAAGTTGAAAGATGATGGTAGCAATACACGAACTGGGTCCGTAACTTGAGGATTATCCTCATTGCTGCAGAGAAGAATTACGTCCTTGAAGCATCGCTAGGTGCAAGACCCACTGCAGGAGCAACATCGGACGTTATGAACGTCTAGCAGAGCAAAGCTGATGACTGCTCGATAGTTCAGTGTGCCATGCTTTACGGCTTAGAATCGGGACTTCAACAACGTTTTGAACGTCATGGAGCATATGAGATGTTCCAGGAGTTGAAGCTAATATTTCAAGAAAATGCCTGAATTGAGAGATATGAAGTCTCCAATAAGTTCTACAGCTGCAAGATGGAGGAGAATAGTTCTGTCAATGAACATATACTCAGAATGTCTGGGTACCACAACCACTTGACTCAACCGGGAGTTAATCTTCCTGATGATAGTGTCACTGACAGAGTTCTTCAGTCACTGCCACCAAGCTACAAAAGCTTCATGATGAACTATAATATGCAAGGGATGGATAAGACAATTCCCGAGCTCTTCGCGATGCTAAAGGCTGTGGAGGTAGAAATCAAGAAGGAGCATCAAGTGTTGATGGTTAACAAGACCACTAGTTTCAAGAAAAAGGACAAAGGGAAGAAGGGGAACTTCAAGAAGAACGGAAAGCAAGTTGCTGCTCAAGTGAAGAAGCCCAAGTCTGGACCTAAGCCTGAGACTGAGTGCTTCTACTGCAAAGGGACTGGTCACTGGAAGCGGAACTGCCCTAAGTATTTGGCGGATAAGAAGGATGGCAAAGTGAAAGGTATATTTGAGATACATGTTATTGATGTGTACCTTACTAATGCTCGTAGTAGCGCCTGGGTATTTGATACTGGTTCTGTTGCTCATATTTGCAACTCGAAACAGGGGCTATGGATTAAACGAAGATTGGCTAAGGACGAGGTGACGATGCGCGTGGGAAATGGTTCCAAAGTCGATGTGATCACCGTCGGCACGCTACCTCTACATCTACCGTCAGCATTAGTTTTAGACCTGAATAATTGTTATTTGGTGCCAGCGTTAAGCATGAACATTATATCTGGATCTTGTTTGATGCGAGATGGTTATTCATTTAAATCAGAGAATAATGGTTGTTCTATTTATATGAGTAATATCTTTTATGGTCATGCACCCTTGATGAGTGGTCTATTTTTATTGAATCTCAATAGTAGTGATACACATATTCATAATATTGAAGCCAAAAGATGCAAGGTTAATAATGATAGTGCAACTTATTGGTGGCACTGCCGTTTAGGTCATATTGGTGTAAAACGCATGAAGAAACTCCATGATGATGGGCTTTTGGAATCACTTAATTATGAATCACTTGATGCTTGCGAACCATGCCTCATGGGCAAGATGACTAAGACTCCGTTCTCCGGAACAATGGAGTGAGCAACTGACTTATTGGAAATAATACATACTGATGTATGCGGTCCAATGAGTGTTGAGGCTCGCGGTGGGTATCGTTATTTTCTGACCTTCACAGATGATTTGAGCAGATATGGGTATATCTACTTGATGAAAGTCTGAAACATTTGAAAAGTTCAAGGAATTACAGAGTGAAGCGGAAAATCATCGTAACAAGAAAATAAAGTTTCTACGATCTGATCATGGAGGTGAATATTTGAGTTACGAGTTTGGTCTTCATTTGAAACAATGTGGAAAAGTTTCGCAACTCACGCCACCTGGAACACCACAGCGCAATGGTGTGTCCGAACGTCGTAACCGCGCTTTATTAGATATAGTGCGATCTTTGATGTCTCTTACCGATTTACCACTATCGTTTTGGGGTTATGCTTTAGAGACGGCTGCATTCATGTTAAATAGGGCACCATCTAAATCTGTTGAGATGACACCATATGAATTATGGTTTGGCAAGAAACCCAAGTTGTCGTTTCTTAAAGTTTGGGGCTGTGATGCTTATGTGAAAAAGCTTCAACCTGATAAGCTCGAACCCAAATCGGAGAAATATGTGTTCATAGGATACCCAAAGGAGACTGTTGGGCCTTCTATCACAGATCCGAAGGCAAGATATTCGTTGCTAAGAATGGATCCTTTCTAGAGAAGGAGTTTCTCTCGAAAGAAGTGAGTGGGAGGAAAGTAGAACTTGATGAGGTAATTGTACCTGCTCCCGAATTGGAAAGTAGTTCATCACAGAAATCAATTCCAGTGATTCCTACACCAATTAGTGAGGAAGCTAATGATGATGATCATGAAACTTCAGATCAAGTTACTACCGAACCTCGTAGGTCAACCAGAGTAAGGTCCGCACGGGAGTGGTACGGGAATCCTATTCTGGAGGTCATGTTACTTGCCCATGACGAACCTATGATTTATGAGGAAGCAATGATGAGCCCAGATTCCGCAAAATGGCTTGAGGCCATGAAATATGAGATGGGATCCATGTATGAGAACAAAGTGTGGACTTTGGTTGACTTGCCCGATGATCGGCAAGCCATAAAGAATAAATGGATCTTCAAGAAGAAGACTGACGCTGACAGTAATGTTACTGTCTACAAAGCTCGACTTGGTGTGAAAGGTTTTCGACAAGTTCAAGGAGTTGACTATGATGAGACCTTCTCACCCGTAGCGATGCTTAAGTCTGTCTGAATCATGTTAGCAATTGCCGCATTTTATGATTATGAAATTTGGCAAATGGATGTCAAAACTGCATTCCTTAATGGATATCTTAAAGAAGAGTTGTATATGATACAACCAGAAGGTTTTGTCGATCCAAAAGGTGCTAATAAAGTGTGCAAGCTCCAGCGATCCATTTATGGACTGGTGCAAGCCTCTCGGAGTTGGAATATACGCTTTGCTAGTGTGATCAAATCATATGGTTTGATACAGACTTTTGGAGAAGCCTGTATTTACAAGAAAGTGAGTGGGAGCTCTGTAGCATTTCTGATATTATATGTGGAAGACATATTGTTGATCGGAAATGATATAGAATTTCTGGATAGCATAAAAGGATACTTGAATAAGAATTTTTCAATGAAAGACCTCGATGAAGCTGCTTATATATTAGGAATCAAGATCTGTAGAGATAGATCAAGACGCTTAATTGGACTTTCACAAAGCACATACCTTGATAAAGTTTTGAAGAAGTTCAAAATGGATCAGTCAAAGAAAGGCTTCTTGCATGTGTTACAAGGTGTGAAGTTGAGTCAGACTCAATGCCCGACCACTGCAGAAGATAGAGAGAAAATGAAAGTCATTCCCTATGCCTCATCCATAGGTTCTATCACGTATGCAATGATGTGTACCAGATCTGATGTGTGCCTAGCTATTAGTTAGCAGGGAGGTATCAAAGTAATCCAGGAGTGGATCACTGGACAGCGGTCAAGAACATCCTGAAATACCTGAAAAGGACTAAGGATATGTTTCCTGTTTATGGAGGTGACAAATAGCTCATCGTAAATGGTTACGTCGATGCAAGGTTTGACACTGATCCGGATGACTCTAAGTCACAAACTGGATACGTATTTATATTGAATGGTGGAGCTGTCAGTTGGTGCAGTTCCAAGCAAAGCGTCGTGGCGGGATCTACATGTGAAGCGGAGTACATAGCTGCTTCAGAAGCATCAAATGAAGGAGTCTAGATGAAGGAGTTCATATCCGATCTAGGTGTAATACCTAGTGCATCGGGTCCAATGAAAATCTTTTGTGACAATACTGGAGCAATAGCCTTGGCGAAGGAATCCAGATTTCACAAGAGAACCAAACACATCAAGAGACGCTCCAATTCCATCCGCGATCAAGTCAAGGAGGGAGACATAGAGATTTGCAAAAAACATACGGATCTGAATGTTGCAAACCCATTGACTAAGCCTCTCTCACGAGAAAAACATGATCAGCACCAAGACTCCATGGGTGTTAGAATCATTACTATGTAATCTATATTATTGACTCTAGTGCAAGTGGGAGACTGAAGGAAATATGCCCTAGAGGCAATAATAAAGTTGTTATTTATATTTCCTTATATCATGATAAATGTTTATTATTCATGCTAGAATTGTATTAACCAGAAATTTAGTACATGTGTGAATACATAGACAAACAGAGTGTCCCTAGTATGCCTCTACTTAACTAGATCGTTAATCATATCAAAGATGGTTAAGTTTCCTAGCCATAGACATGTGTTGTCATTTGATGAACGGGATCACATCATTAGAGAATGATGTGATGGACAAGACCCATCCGTTAGCTTAGCATTAATGATCGTTTAGTTTTATTGCCATTGCTTTCATCATGACTTATACATGTTCCTCTGACTATGAGATTGTGCAACTCCCGAATACCGGAGGAACACTTAGTGTGCTATCAAACGTCACAACGTAACTGGGTGATTATAAAGATGCTCTACAGGTGTCTCCGATGGTGTTTGTTGAGTTGGCATAGATCGAGATTAGGATTTGTCACTCCGTGTATCGGAGAGGTATCTCTGGGCCCTCTCGGTAATGCACATCACTATGAGCCTTGCAAGCAATGTGACTAATGAGTTAGTTGTGGGATGATACATTACGGAACAAGTAAAAAGACTTGCCGGTTGATGACGACATGTACCTAGGGTAGGGCAATAGACCTGATCTAAGTACCCTACCCAAGGACACTGCCCTGCAATCAAAGACAGCAGATTCAACCGACTCAAATAACTACATAGTCCAACCCACTCGACTGAGAGTTCCACTCGGACAACCCAAGTCCATTCGACAAGAGTAGGATCACTCGACCATATCAGAAACCACTTGGAGTATGGAAGATCTAAGGTCACTCTGAATGAAAACGGCCAGGCGTTCACTCCGTAGTTTTAATGATCATTTATATGACTTTAATGTTGGCGTTACCAGTAACGTCCTGTCTTTATGTACATTGAACCCTGTGTAACTGAGGGCCGGAGGGGTCTGGCGAACTCTATATAAGTCACCCCCCTCCTCAGGCACAAGGGTTCACCCCCCCTATAACTCCACACATATAATCTAGTCGACCGAGCTCCCGAGCACCAAGACGTAGGGTTGTTACTTCCACTGTGAAGGGCCTGAACTCGTAAATCTTGTGTGTACAACTTCACCATAGCTAGGATCTTGCCTCCTCATACCTACCCCCCATTCTACAGTCAGGTTTAGACCCACGACAGTTGGCACCCACCTTGGGGCAGGGGTCTTAGCGACTTTCTGGTGAGGTTGCGATTTTTTCGATTCCCATCATCATGGTTTCCGGCGGCGGTTTGGCTAAGGGCCGCGAGATCCGTCTCGGCGCGCTCGTCTTCATCGCCGACGACTCCGCTTGGCCCCAGGAGGCTCCACTCGACATCGAGACGCTCCCCGTCCGCGGGGCGACGCACTTTCGTGCATGTGTTCGCGGCGTCCTTCTGCGGCAGCCATCAACTAAGTATCAGTCGGCCCCCGCAGTATCCTTGCTCCCCGCTGTTCGCCGCAGCAAGCGATCCGGTCGCTCGCGGCTTCAGCAGTGGGTGAAACACGCGGTGGCACGCCAGTCGGCCACCCCCAAGTCGTGGCAATCGAGCCCGACGAATCACTCTACGGCCTGTTCGACTGGCTCCGTCGAGACCTTGTCTGAGTGCGACAGCAGCGATCCTGCAGTTGAAGTCCTGATGGTCGACTCTCCGCGCAGCCCCCCTGGCATGCGCCGCAATGGTGGCGGCGATGGCGGCGGCGATCAGTCGCGCGTTCACGAAGAGTACCATCCCGAAACCCTTTCCTCTAAGCAGAGGGAGGAACTTCACCGCCGCAACATGGACGCGCTCCACACGCCCATCGTTGGAGAGACCTCTAAGGCTCGGGCCTTGGAGGAGGTGCGCCTAGCCACTTTGGCTGAGCGCACTCGGTTGAAGAACCTTCAGCATGCACCCGACGAGCGGGCTCGTCAGCAGATCCCCGAATCTAGTCGACACACCCGGCAATTGTTCCCGCCTCAACCTCAGGTATAACGCACTCCGATTCAGAATCTTACAGCTGCAACCCATATACCAGAGTCCATTCAGCCTTCCCAGTCGGAGGCTGGAAGAGGTTTGATGCAAATCCGGGCTTTACTTCGGGCAGCAGGTGAGCAGAACACAACAGTGTCTCAGTCACGGGACATGATCTATAGCAGATCTGTGGTGGCTGATACAGTCCAGTCAGCTCATAGCCCAAGATCGCCTCTGAGGCATGAGGGACGTGGGCATCGTCAAGAGCAGTACTTGGGTCGGAATCATGAGCAGTTTGATAACCGATTCGACCGCGATAACCGCCGTCGAGTGCCTACGCCCCCTCCGAGGGGCGGCTCATATGTGCCCCGTCATCATGATGACAGGTGTCCATACGGTGGTGAGCGGAGATTGTCAGTCGACCCAAGAGAGCTTGGGTTTGATGCAAGGTCAATTTTGGTGCAAGGTCTGGCCGACAGGAATCGGGCACACAGAGAAGGGCAAGACAGAGATCGCCCGAGTGGAAGCAGAGTACATGTTTCATGTCCCGAGTGCTTTAGCAGAGCCATCAGGGCCGCTGAGATCCCTCCCAACTTCAGGTTGGCGACTGGGGTTAGTAAGTTTACCGGTGAGTCGAAGCCTGACACTTGGCTCGAAGACTACCGAGTGGCTGTTCAGATCGGTGGTGGAAACGATGAGGTGGCTATGAAGCATCTTCCTCTGATGTTAGAGGGTTCGGCCAGAGCATGGCTGAATCAGTTGGCCCCAGGCAGTATATTCAGTTGGGAAGAGTTAACCCGAGTGTTTGTCAGAACTTTTGAAGGTACTTGCAAACGACCAGCAGGGTTGGCAGAATTGCAACATTGTGTACAGAAGTCGAATGAGACCTTGAGAGATTACATTCAGAGGTGGACCACTTTGCATCATACAGTGGAAAATGTATCTCAACATCAATCAGTTTGCGCCTTCAAGGAAGGCGTACGATATCGAGAGCTTAACCTGAAATTTGGCCGGACAGGAGACATGACCCTGACCCGAATGATGGAAATAGCCACTCGGTACACTAATGGAGAAGAAGAAGACCGACTCCGCAGTGGAAAGGGCGAGCCAGTCGCCCAAGATACCGGAGGAGGTCGGAAGCAGAAACGCAAAGCCGAGCCAGCAGATCCATGTGAAGCTTTGGTCATAGGTCAAGGAAAGTGCAAGGGGAAGCCCAAAGTGCCCTGGATCCCCAAGAAAGTAAAAGATCAAGAAGGAAATGATGTGTTGGATTTGCCATGTCACATTCATACCAAGAAGGATGAAGAGGGTAATCTGATTTATCCTAAACACACCACTCGACAGTGCCGGCTCCTGATCCAGCAATTCCGAGAGAAACAACCCAGTGAAAAGGAAAAGGAAAAGGACAAGGATGAGGACAAGGAAGAAGAAGATGATGGTTTTCCCAACGTCAATTCCACTCCGGTGATTTTTGCTGACATCGAAAGCAAAAGTTGATTGAAGGTCATCAATAGAGAAGTAAACATGGTTGCTCCAGCAACGCCAACATATTTGAAGTGGTCCAAGGTTCCCATCACATTCGACCAGTCCGACCATCCCCCGAGTGTTGCCACCCCTTGGAGGCAAGCGTTGGTGGTCGACCCAGTCATTGGGGGCACCCGACTGACTAAGGTCCTGATGGATGGAGGCAGTGGTCTGAATATTCTGTATGTTGAGACCCTCCGAGGGATGGGCATTCCGATGTCCAAGCTCAGCGAAAGCAACATGCGATTTCACGGAGTTATCCCTGGGAAGAAAGCTGATTCACTCGGCCAGATTACACTCGGCGTGGTTTTCGGTGATTTGACCAATTACCGTAAGGAAAAGTTGACATTTGAAGTTGTGGATTTTCATAGTGCCTATCATGCTATTCTAGGCAGGACCGCGTATGCTCGTTTCATGGCTCGACCATGTTACGTGTACCTCAAGCTGAAAATGCCTGGCCCTAGAGGCGTGATCACAGTCACTGGCAATCGGCAGCGAGCTGAAGAGTGTTTCCAGAAGAGCTCAAAGATCGCCGATGAGCAAATGGCAGCAATTGAGATGGCAGAATATCAGAAGAATGCAGGTCCGAGTGATTTGTTGAGAGCAACGAAGCCTGCTTCAGATTCTGCATTTCAGTCATCCGGTGAGACAAAGTCAGTTCATATTCACCCGACTGACCCCAGTGCTGCTCCGACTCACATCACGTCAACACTCGACGCCAAATAGGAAGAAGCGCTCATCCAGTTCCTCCGTGAGAACTGGGACATCTTCGCATGGAAACCTTCTGAGATGCCGGGTGTGCCCAGGGAACTGGCTGAGCACTGTTTGCGAGTCGACCCAAAGGTAAAACTAGTCAAAGAGCATCTTCGACGGTCCGCCGTACAGAAGAGAAAGGCAATTGGTGAAGAAGTGGCTCGGCTTTTGGCTGCTGAGTTCATCCGAGAGATTTACCACTCCGAGTGGCTCGCCAATGTCGTCATGGTTCCTAAGAAAGATGATTCACTCCGCATGTGTATCGACTTCAAGCATATCAATCGGGCCTGCCCGAAGGATCACTTCCCTCTTCCTCGCATCGATCAGATAGTCGACTCGACTGCGGGGTGTGAGCGGTTGTCTTTCCTGGATGCATATTCCGGGTACCATAAGATCCGACTATATGGACCCGATGAAATAAAAACAGCTTTCATAACCCCATTGGGGTGCTTTTGTTATGTCACCATGCCCTTTGGTCTCAAGAATGCTGGTGCCACATTCATGCACATGATTCAGAAGTGCCTGCTCCCTAAAATCAGTCGGAATGTGGAGGCATATATGGATGACATCGTTTTTAAGTCACGCAAAGGTTCCGACCTGCTGACTGATCTCGCTGAAACCTTTGCCAATCTAAGGAGATATGATATCAAGCTCAATCCATCGAAGTGTACGTTTGGAGTTCCAGGTGGCAAGTTACTCGGTTTCCTCGTTTCCGAACGTGGGGTCGATGCGAACCCAGAGAAGGTTGGTGCAATTCTCCGAATGAAACGCCCCATGCGTGTACACGACGTTCAAAAGCTTACTGGTTGTTTGGCCGCTTTGAGTCGATTCATCTCTCGTCTCGGTGAAAAGGCACTGCCTCTTTACCGACTGATGAAGAAATCTGACAAGTTCGAGTGGACTCCTGAAGCTGACGCAACGTTTGCAGAGCTATAAACCCTGCTTTCCATCCAGCCGGTGCTTGCTGCCCCAATCAGCATAGAGCCTTTATTGCTTTATATTGCAGCCACTGGACAAGTTGTCAGTACCATACTCACGGTCGAGCGGGAAGAAGAAGGCAAGGCCTACAAGGTTCAGCGCCCAGTATACTATATTTCTGAAGTTTTAACCCCATCCAAGCAAAGATACCCGCATTATCAGAAGCTTGTCTATGGGATCTACTTGACCACAAAGAAGGTTGCACATTACTTCTCAGATCATTGATATGTCCATTTTGCATCATGCTTTTATATCGATATTTATTGCATTATGGGCTGTTATTACACGTTATGTCACAATACTTATGCCTATTCTCTCTTATTTTACAAGGTTTACATGAAGAGGGAGAATGCCGGCAGCTGGAATTCTCGGCTGGAAAAGGAGCAAATATTAGAGACCTATTCTACACAACTCCAACAGTCCTGAAACTTCACTGAAGTCATTTTTGGAATTTATAAAAAATACTGAGCGAAGAAAGTACCAGAGGGGTCCCACACCCTGGCCACGAGGGTGGGGGCGCGCCCTACCCCCCTGGACGCGCCCCCTGCCTCGTGGGCCCCCTGGCAGGCCTCCAGTGCCCATCTTGTAAGTGCATCTAGTGCCCCTTAGTGATTTTGGTGTACTGAAGACTTATAGGTTAAGGGACTAATATGTTTATGAGTGTACACAGGTCTATAAGTCTATGAGGAGTTTGATATTTACAGAGAAAGTCGACCCCTAAAAATGAAGTTCTTCGACTGAAGACTTTGGATTTCTGAAGACTTTGAAAGTGAAGAAATTGGTGTGACCTTGAAGACTTGGTATTCATTTGAGGAACATGAAGCGTGAAGACTTTTGTTTTCGTAGTTTCATTTTCTCTTTCTTGAGTCATAGGAAACACCGTACTGTTAGAGGGGGTCGAGGAAATACTAAGGAAAAATTTCCATGTGATGCTCAACTCAAAATCCTACACCTACCAATCCCTTCGAGTGAAGCCATTGGAAATCTCATACAGTTCAGTCATATTCTTCAGTGACAGAGACGAAGTTCTTCTGGTCTCTGAGGAATTTGTTCTGACTGAGGAGTTAGGAATTCGCCAGTGCGGATTGCCTACACAGTGAGGAACATGATAGCCCTGAGGAATTTGATACTTAAATTTCCGACCATTGCTGTGCTATGCGCCAGCTGTCCCAAAATATCTACCCACCTAACGGTCATATCATTGAAGGGCATTTATGTCTTATCATGTCGGGCTACTCCCTAGGCTATAAATAGCCGCCCCCTACAACCACTAGCTGGTTGGCTGCTCCGAGAGAAACTGACATTTGTCATTTGAGAGCATCCCATCCTCCGAGGACTTTGAGCGAAAATCATCAAGTGAGTAAAACCCAAACCCAAACACCTACAAACCCAAAGTGATTGACCATCACTGAATAGATTGATCCTGCATGGATTCGACGCTTGTTACCTTTGAAGACTGTGCTTCTTCCACACGGTTAGGCATCATGGTCTAGAGCATCCAAGAGGAATTGTGGATCGCCGAGTGACCGAGTCTGTGAAGGTTCGGAAGTCACCTGAAGACTTACCACGAGTGATTGGACGAGGTCTGTGTGACCTTAGCTCAAGGATAATATGGTGAGGACTAAGTGTCCTGGACTGCGTGTTCAGGACTAGGTGTCCGGGACTGTGTGTCCTCAGGTTTAAATACCTAGCCGCGCCAACCAGATGTACAACTGAGACAGCAGTTGGAACTGGTCTACCAAATCATTGTCTTCACCAAGCCAACTGGTTCGATTTCCTCAGTACTGTGTTGTGTGCTTGTCATATCTGTATTTGAAGACTTTGACTGAAGACTTTCTCAATTTCCTCAGTTCAATTTCTTCAGTCTATTTGTCTTCATCCTGTGTTATCCTGTGTTTGCGCTTTCTCTACTCTGTGCATGTCTTCATTTCATCATGATGACCATGCTTGTATCCTGTTATGTTTACTTCTGAGTACGTATTCCGCTGCAAGTAGTTCTTCGCTAAGGAATTTCCTCACCCGCAAATTCCTCAGTGAAAAATTCATAAAAATCGCCTATTCACCCCCCTCTAGTCGATATAACGCACTTTCAATTGGTATCAGAGCGAGGTACTCCCTTGTTCTGTGTGATTTTAGATTAACCGCCTGGAGTTTTAGTTATGTCGACCGCAGGTATGATCAAGGTCTCTGCTGGGTGTCCTACCTTCAATGGGACGGACTACCCCTGCTGGAAGAATAAGATGCGAATGCATCTTGAGGCAATTGATAATGTTGTGGAAAATGGTGTTCCCTCTGTCTCACCCTCACTGAACGCTACCGATGTGAAGAGATTCAAGAACCTCGATTCTCAAGCGAAGAATATCATATGTGGCCATTTGAGCGAAGGACAGTATGGAAGAGTGAGTGCTTTGGAAACTGCTAAGCTTATCTGGGATAGGCTGTCCAAAGTGAATGAAGGAGTCTCAACTCAGCGGACTCTCGAGTTGATGTTCTTCGCAATCTCTTCAACCGCTTCAAAAGACTCGATAATGAAAATGTTCAACAAACCTTTGATCGCCTCACTGACATCTCAAATGAACTTCAAGCGCTTGGTGCCACTGACATCACTTGATTCCTCATTTGATACAATGGCATTGATGATACAAGAACGTGCTGATTACAAGTCACTTGATCCCGCCGATATCCTTGAAAGGCTAAATACTCATGAGTTCCAGCTCGCTGAAAAGAGAGACCTCTATGGTTCGAGCTATGGCAGATCACATGCACTGAAGGCCAAGGCAGTTTCTGAGTCGGAAGATGAAGACTCTGGCAGCAGCCTTGGTGATCCTGAAGAACTGAGCCAGGAACTAGCACTGCTCGTGAAGAAATTTCAAAAGTTCTCAAGACGTGGTCGCTTTGGAAGATCCTCAAGGAGCAATGATTCCTCATCCAGTGACTACAAGAAGAGGCTTTGTCATAAATGCAAGAAACCTGGACACTACATTCAAGATTGTCCTTAGTGGGAAAAGGAATCAAAGAAGAAGAAATACAAGGATTACAGTTCTGATGATGCGAAGAAAAAGAAGAAATCCTCAAAATCTTCATCATCAAAATCCTCAAAGTCTTCATCTCACAAGAAGAGCAGCTCCAAGAAGGCTCGGGCATTCAATGGCAAGGAAATGGACTCTGAAGCTGAATCTGAGGAACATGAGGAAGAGGAGGCATCTGAGGAGTCCGAGTCTGGAGTAGCTAGTCTAGCTCTCACTACTGCATTCGTCAGCAAGTCTATCTTCAACTCTGAAGAAAATGGCTTCACCAACAAAGCTGATGAAGGCAATGATGACTACGCTCCCACCTATTGCTTCATGGCAAAGGGTGCCAAGGTACTCAAATATACCTCCTCTGAATCTAGTGAGAATGAATCTGATGAAAACCTCAAGCCCAGCTACTCTAAACTTGATGAGATTGCTGTGAAACAACAAAGGGCTTTTGAGAAGGTTCAAAACATGCTAGACAAAAGTGATGATATGTTGGGTGAAGAAATGGATCACACTAAAACCTTGACTGAAATCTTCAGAGACTTCAGACTAGGTTTGACAACCTTCAAAGTCATCATAACACTCTCTTATCTGATCATGAGAAGCTTTCTTATGAATTTCTTCAAAGAAAGCAAGATCTTGAGAAGCAAAGAGTGAGTTATGAAGATCTTTAGAAGGAGCGCGATTCATTACTTGCTCAACAAATCAGCGCTGCTCAGGAAGAATTTGTTCCTCGATGTTTGAAATGCATTGAACGTGAATATGCTAATTCTTCACCTGAATGTTCAAATGCTTCAAATGCTACAAATTCTTCAACTGTCTCTGCTATCACTAATTCCTCATCTGAGGACATTGCTAGTATCACTGACGATGCAGGGCTGAAGGAATTGTACATGACAGGCATGTACAAAAGCCTCAAAGGGCAGACTCTTTGTGATGTGCTTAAAAAGCAGATCCTCGATAGGAACCCTAGGAAAGAGGGTATTGCCTTTGAGAGGAAACTCAATGCTGATGGTACATATTGGAAGCCTGAGCAGTACCCCAAAACCTCATGGGTTGCCGCAAAGGGACCTCCAGTTGATCCATTTAATTTATCTGGTTTTGCATGTGAATCTTCTCATTCTTCTGATGAGTCATTTGACTCCAACTATAAACTGTTTAAAAATCAGAATGGTGAAGTATTTGCTAGATATGTTGGCACTAACTGCAGGAACGGTTCTCCTATGAAGAAAATCTGGGTTCCCAAAAGGTGCCTTGAAAGTCTTCAGGTGAATGTCCTCATGACACCACCTGTGAAGAATAGGAACCCCAGATCAAATTCTTCATATGGATCCAAGTCCTCATACTGATCGAATTCCTCACGTGGATCATATTCCTCAAAAGGATCAAAGTCCTCATATGAACATCATCGTGCTAACAACTCTGTTTCACAGGGAAGAGCTAAGGGCTATGAATATGAGCATTATTCTTCTAATCATTATGTTCATAAGTCCTCGAAGAATTTCTCTGCTTATTCATATGCTTACCCTAACTCCTCTTATGTGAAACGAAATGGATTGGCTTCGATGCCACCTTTCTCATATGGAGCTCGCAGAGTGATGAACTCTTTGCCACCCCTTCAGATGTGGGTGGTGAAGAAAAAGAACTAATCTCTTATGCAGGGTCAGGTCTCCAGACGTGCTCAAACGTCTGAAGAATTTGCTGGAGACCTGAAAAGTGCCTGAAAGGACGCAGGCTAATCATGAAGAAATGAACTTTCATTTCTCACGTCCTCATACTATTTTAACTGTTGCATTGCTTGATGAAATTGGTCTGATGAATTGTGATGTCATATTCTTCACTGATGAAGTATATGAAGTTCGTAAGCTGCACTAATTCATCTGCAGGATGATCAACCCAAAGCCACTGAGTGGGTCCTCGATAGTGGATGTACAAATCACATGACTGGTGACAAGAATCTATTGATGGATGCTCCCTTATCACCATCGCGTCTGAAGCATATCATGTTCGCTGAGAAAGGCAAAAGTCAGGTATTGGGTCTCGGTAAGGTTGCGATCACAAAGGATCGACACATGGAAAAAGTCATGTTTGTCGAGTCCTTAGGATACAACCTCATGTCTGTCTCAATGCTTTGTGATCTTGATATGGTTGTTGTCTTTGGCAAGTATCATTGTGTTGTGGTTATGGAAGCTGACAATTCCAAAGTCTTCGAAGGCTTTAGGAGAGGAGACTTGTGTATTGTTGATTTCTCTGCAGGACCGCAACCAGCCGTGTGCCTACTTGCAAAAGCTTCAGAAGGCTGGCTATGGCATCGACGACTTGGTCATGCAGGTATGAGGAATTTGCACACGCTTGCGAAGAAGAAGCACGTCATTGGCATTGAGAATGTGAAATTCCTCAAGGATCACTTATGCGGAGCCTGTGAAGCTGGAAAGATGACCAAGGCTAAGCATCCAGCAAAGACTATCATGACCACTACCCGACCATTTGAATTGCTTCATATGGATCTCTTTGGTCCTAATCATTACTCAGCAGTCACAAATGATGCATCTCTCTATGGCTTTGTTATTGTTGATGATTACTCTCATTACACATGGGTACATATTGCCACTTACAAACATGAAGTGCAGGAAGTCTTCAAACGATTTTCCTCGAGGGCTTCAACCAACTTCGGTGTGAAAATCAAGCACATCAGAAGTGACAATGGAACTGAGTTCAAGAATTCTGGTCTTGATGACTATCTTGATGAACTTGGTATTACTCATGAGTTATCTGCTCATTATACTCCTCAGCAGAATGGCGTCGTGGAGTGCAAGAACAGAACTCTTGTTGAGATGGCTCGCACTATGCTTGATGAGTACAAAACGCCTCGTCGTTTCTGGATTGATGCAATTTATACTGCGTACCACATCATCACCAGAGTATATCTTCACAAATTCTTCAAGAAGACTGCCTATGAACTCCTCACTTACAAGAAACCCAATGTGAGTTATTTCAAAGTCTTCGGTGCTAAATGTTGGATTAGAGATCCTCATCACAACTCAAAATTTGCACCGAAAGCACATGAAGGTTTTATGCTTGGTTACGGAAAGGACTCGCACACCTACAAAGTCTTCAACAACGTTCTTCACAAGGTTGTTGAAACTATAGATGTGCGGTTCGATGAAACTAATGGCTCGCAAAGAGAGCACCTACCTTCTGTGATAGATGAAGCAACACCTGAGGAATCTATCAAGTTCAAGGCTACTGAGGATGTCATTCCTACCGAAGAATCTGCTGAAGAATTCATTCCAGAATGTGAAGAACGTCGAGCTAATGCACCTGAAGAAAATACTGAAAATGGTGCTGAAGAAAATGCTAATCAAATTCCTCGACGACAACCAGCTCATCCTCGCGTTGCAAAAGAAGTGCAAGTTGAAAAGATCATCGATGACATTGAAGCACCAGGTCCTCTCACACGCTCAAAAGCTTCACATTTATCTAACTTTTGTGGGCACTATGCTTTTGTCTCTATCACAGAGCCCACTAAGGTAGATGAAGCATTTCTAGAGCCTGAGTGGATTCAGGCCATGCAAGAAGAATTACATCAATTTGAGCTCAACAACGTCTGGGAACTGGTTAAACGTCCAGATCCTCGCAAGCACAATATCATTGGCACAAAGTGGATCTACCGCAACAAGCAAGATGAAAATGGCCTTGTGGTGAGGAATAAGGCACGGCTTGTAGCTCAAGGCTACACACAGGTTGAAGGAATTGATTTTGATGAAACTTTTGCACCTGTTGCTAGACTTGAAGCTATTCGCATATTACTTGCTTATGCTAACCATCATGATATCACTTTATATCAAATGGATGTGAAAAGTGCATTCCTCAATGGTAAGCTTGAGGAAGAAGTATATGTTGCTCAACCCTCAGGTTTTGAAGATCCAAAGCATCCTGACAAAGTCTTCAGACTCAATAAGGCCCTCTATGGCCTCAAGCAGGCCCCTCGGGCATGGTATGATACTTTGAAGGAATTCCTCATGAAGAAAGGCTTCAAACCCGGTTCACTCGACCCTACTCTTTTCACTAAATCTTATGATGGTGAATTGTTTGTGTGCCAAATATATGTTGATGATATTATCTTTGGCTGTACTGACCAACGTTATAGTGATGAATTTGCATATATGATGAGTGAAGAATATCAAATGTCTATGATGGGAGAATTGAAATTCTTCTTAGGTCTTCAAATTCGTCAACAGCGCAATGGCATATTCATATCTCAGGAGAAATACCTCAAGGATGTACTGAGGAAATTCGGCATGCAAGATTGCAAAGGCGTCAAAATTCCGATGCCCACAAATGGCCATCTGTGCATTGATGAAAATGGTATTGACTTTGATCAAAAGGTATACCGCTCCATGATTGGTTCTTTATTGTATTTATGTGCATCTAGGCCAGATATTATGCTTAGTGTTTGCACGTGTGCCCGATTTCAAGCTACACAGAAAGAATCACACCATAAGGCTGTGAAGCATATTCTTCGATATCTAGCTCACACACCAACACTTGGATTATGGTACCCCAAGGGCTCGACTTTTGATCTCATTGGATATTCTGACTCTGACTATGCTGGTGATCGTGTGGACTGCAAGTCAACATCTGGTACATGTCATTTCCTTGGACGATCTTTGGTCTGTTGGTCCTCGAAGAAACAGAACTGCGTATCACTGTCTACTGCTGAAGCTGAGTACATTGCTGCTGGTTCTTGCTGTGCTCAATTGATGTGGATGAAGCAAACTCTCAAGGACTACGGCGACAACATGAAGAATGTGCCTCTCTACTGTGACAATGAGAGTGCCATCAAGATTTCTCACAACCCAGTTCAGCACTCGAAGCCAAAGCACATTCAGATTCGTCATCATTTTCTTCGTGATCATGTGTTGAAGGGAGACATTTCTATGTAGCATGCGAAGACTGAAGAACAGCTAGCCGATATCTTCACAAAGCCCTTGGATGGGAAGAGATTTAGCAAGTTGCGAATCTTCGAATGTTCTTTGAAAAGGACACTCATCCTAACACTTATGCAAAATTGATGACTTAGATGTGCAACACATGAAGAAACATTTTTCTTCAATCAATGAAGAATAACACTCTAAGTGTGAAGAAATTAACGAAGAATTTGATTCTCAGAACCCTACGACAATTGTATGCGGTGTCTGAAATCATAATTCTTATATGGTGGGTCACGCCACCACTAAAGTTGAAAATCTTCAATTTGAGTTTCTCCCCAGTTTTGAAATTCCTCAGTTGTTCATATTCTTCAACTTTGCATTGTCTTCACTTTTTCCGTCGTTTTTCTTCATTGGCTATATATATATGTGTGTGTATGTGTGTGTGTGTGTGATTATGTCCTCTACAGCATTCACTTATGGCTAATTCTTCAAGTTGGTTTTTCTGCTAAGTGAATGTGACCGGACTCTTCCCCCTCTATGCTAAACTCAACCCAATCTATTCACAAATTCTTCATGTGCGTTCTATTTGAAACTCGTTCAAAATCTTCACTGTGTCCTTGTCAGCTGAAGAATTTGCGAACGGAACTTTTAACTTATCTTATCCAAATTTTCGGCTTTGCCGCTCAAACCGTTCTGCATCCCACGAAACACTTATCTATTCACCCACGATCTAACACGATCTCCACTTCTCAGTACGTGGGTGACACATGTCAAGCGAATGAGAAGGGTCAGGGGCACGTTCGTCCAAAATCTTTAGGCGAACAGTTTTTCACCGTGGCTGTAAATACCCCCTCTTCCCTTCCTCACTTCCTTTACTCCGCTCAACCTCTCTCCAGCTCGATCTTCTCAAACCCTAGCGCCGCCGCTACTTCATAGTCGCCGGTGAGGAAGAGCTTCACTGCCTCGGCCGCGTCGCCGCCGTACTCGCGCTGGCCGTGGAAATCTTCACTCCTCCGCCGCCGTAGCCGTCTTCCTCCGCCGAGTTAGGGCGTGGAAGATCTGCACATACAAACTTCTCATCTCTACCTCACAGTTCGTCGTGTTCTTCGTCCAGGGTAATTAAAAGTTACTTTTACTACCCTCTTTGATTCAAATGATTTCTACAAAATCTTCAAAGGTGTTTATTCTTCAAATTCTTCACACACTAAACACCTCACATGTCATCTGTTCTTGATTCGTTTCTCTAAGCAATAATTTTTCTTCAAGATTCCTCAATTGTGTGGATCTTCGATCTATACAACTCTGGAACCTAAGACAAAGAACGCTTAGTGAAATTCTTCAAGACTCATCTGGTCAAATTCCTCAAACTTGTTCTTTTTGAAAAACCTTCTGAGAACGCATATGACCTCTCCAAATTCCTCGCAACTATACTCTGTTCATAGGTACTCATGTCTACTGCTGAATCTCTAGGTTCTCATCAACTTGACTCATTTGCAGCGTTCCTCGAAGAAAAGTTGCATACTTCCTCAGAGAATTCAATTGTTCAAATTCCTCATCTGAAGAAAATGGCTGATGGAAAGAAGCCACAGAAAGGAGGAAAGAGGCCTGAGGTCAACACTGCATTTAAAATCCCCGAGGACATCTATGCTGGGTACTGCACACCCCCTGAGGAAGATAAAAATCAGCGCAAGGTGCACATTCAGAAGATAGAGAGGAGATGGGCAAGAGAGTGGAGGGAGTACAGGTATGTGACTCCCAAGTACATGAAGAAATTCGCACTCAATCCTCCATGCCCAAGACCTCCGTTGGCACCTGGCCAAGAAGCTGATCTCACCAGCCTCAAGCGTGGTGAGGATTATCCTGATGAATGGGCCAAGCGCCAGGCCAAGCTGGCTAGATAAGCCAGAGAAGCAGTGAGGAAATTCAATGAAGACTCTGCTGCTGCTGCTGCCGCTGAGGCCTCTTTCAAGCCGAAGAAATCCATGGCAAAGAAGCCTGCGCGTAAGCCAAGTGCTTCACCTTCAATGCCCTCACAGCCAGAATCCTCAAAGCCCTCACGGCCAATTCCTCACGCTGCTCCTGCTCCTCCAAAATCCTCAGCTCCTCCGCATAAGTCCTCAGCTGCTCCGACCAAATCCTCAGCACCTGTGCATCTTGCCACGTGCCAAAGGACTACAGGCATCTCTATTTCCTCTGGAGCTTCAGCTAGTTCCTCAGCTGCTCCAAATTCTTCAACAGGACCCTCTCTGCTGAAGACAAAGACCACTGCTGGACGAGGTTCTCGCCCAAGTCCTCACAAGAAGCAGGTCGCCTTCCAAGTGCCGTCTGAAGAAGACGAAGCTGATGATGAAGAACTTGCTGAAATCATCAGGGATAGGCAAGTCAGGGCCGCTAGAGCCAAGGGCACAAATGTGCCACTGCTTTTGGATCCAAAGTTGATCCTCGACTACATTGATCTCTGGCACAAGGACCCAAACACTCCTATGCCTAATTTCAAGTTGACTCCTGGCCAAAGTCATATGCTGACTGCCTTCATCCAAGAAGAGAAATGGAAATTTGAGAAGGCCAGGCAGATCAAGAAAGTGCAGTACAGGAAGGAGAAATTCCTGAAGAACAACGTTGTCTCTATGACAACTGATGAACTTGTGAAGATCCAGTCTGAAATCAAAGTCCTCAGCGATGATTTCAATGCTTACTATGCTGATTGGAAAGGAGCCAAGGTCAGGTTTGTTAAACTGACTGAGAACTACACCTCCAATGTTGCAGCCCCATTGCAACAAGAAATTCCTTAGACTGAAGCATCTGTTCAGCCAATTGAAGAACATGCCAGCTCCGTTGATGATTTTCAGGCTGCTTAAGAAAATGTGAGTTCCAGGGCTGATGACTGCATTCCAGCCGCTGATGAAATTGCCAGGGCATCCACTAGCGGTGCGCCTGAAGAAAATGAAGAAGTCAGGGCAACTGCATCAGTTGTGCCTGAAGAAAATCAACCACATTCCTCTGCTCCTCCTGCGCCTACCCCAACTCCAATTCTTCCATCTGCATTAGATGTGAAGAAGACCAAGGCTACAGAACATGCAGCAGTGAAGAAAAGGAAAGCATCAGCTTCATCAGATTCTTCAGCTCCGAAGAAGATGAAGAAATTGACCAGCTCAGTTGCAAACCCCATTGATGCTGTTTCGATCTCAACCATGCCATCAAAGGACCTTGTTCCTTTTGATGAAGAATATGTGATCCCTAGCGGATCTGATGAAGAAAATCCTTCTGCTGCTTCGTCAGAGCAGATGGATGAAGAAATTGAAGTGGATGAAATCCCTTCAACTCCAGCTGTTTCCTCGCCTATGCCTCAGTTTACTGCTGAAGAGGCCGGCGTTGAAGAAATGGAAGATGAAGACGTGGATATTGGCTGTACCACACCTGTGATGAATGATGACTTTTGGGAAAGTCAGCACCCCAACTCTCCGCTCTTCACACCTTTACAGCAAATTCCTCAGTCCCCTGTTGCTACTGAAGTACAAATGGGATCTGAAGAACCTCGTGCAACCCCATCTGTCCATGAAGAAATTCCAGCCACTAGTGCTGAAGAAAATGTAAATGAAGAATTAAAGACCCAGGCTGCCACTGAAGAGGAACCAGAAATTCCTCAACCTGAAGAACCTGAGATTGCGATTCCTGAGGTTGTAATGCAACTGACTGACACTCCTCTGCCCAAACCAAAGGATCCATTCTCAAGGAAGCAAAAATTCAAGGCTAATGATTTCTTCGGCGAGCACGTATTCTTCACTGATTACAACCCCTATGACTCTGCTCGCATTAGGAAGAGGCGTTTCTGGACTGCCAGCCAGGCAAATTTTTATTCCTCATTGCTGTTCAACAAAGACAAAGTCTTCGATCATGAGCACATTCCTCACGTGGATATGGAATCTGTGTCGTGCTTCGTGCTAGTCCTCAGTGTTCTTCATGATGCTGGGCTGTTAAATTTCTGCACTGATATATGTGATTGGAATGAAGAGCTCATTCTTCAATTTTATGCAACTCTGCACATCACCGGAGACTCTGAAGATGTGAATTCATGGGTGATGGACTGGATGTCTGAAAATACTAACTACAAGGCACCAGCTACTGAATTGCTTCGTGCTTTGCCTCTCGGTCCTCCCCTTGAAGCTGCTCCTTGCGTCTATAGTGAACCTGAGCTTACAGATCACTATATGCAAGTGCTGATGAAGCCATTGAAGCCAGGTCAGGCCCCAAGAACTAAATTCCTTGTGAAGGAATTGTTATATGTGCCTCGGATTGTCTATCGCATTCTGACGAAGACATTGAGTCCTATCAAGGGCCACGACTCGAATGAAGAAGAAGTCGTTGGCATCATGAAGAATATGCTTTTCAATATCATTCATGGCGTTCCCGTCAACTTCCATGATTTCTTCATGAGGACTCTGGCAAATGTCGCAATGTCACCGTTTGAGTTGAAGCCTTATGCTCCGTGGATTATGAGATTCATCAGAACAAGGTCTTCACTAAACTACAAAGCTGATACACTGAACCATTGCAGCTACTTGCCCCCGATTGAAGTCCTCAAACGGACATTTTCCTCAACTGATGAAAAGGGCAAGGCTACTGCTGTTATTGATGAAGGCATTCGTCCATTGGATGGTCAATTTTGCAAGGTTGCATCCTACTCCACCAATGATGACTCTACCACCCATGACTCTGCCGCCAACGCAACCAAGCCAAATCCTCAAGGCACAGCTCCTAGGGTGATGACTGACCATGAGCTTTTCCTCAGTCTTCACCAGAAGGTTGATCGCAATCACAAATGGGTCAAGCGTCAGTTTGGTTCAATTCTTCACAACATGATTTCTACCCACAATGCAGTGAAGAAAAACCATTACTACCTCCATGAAACCTTCAACCGTACCTGGGCTGTTCTGTCTCACATTTATAGCGCAGAAGATCTGAAGAAAATGGGTCTCAAGGAAGATTTTGACTGGTCTGCTCCTCCACCGAAGAAATACAAGAAGGTCAAGGTTTCGTCCTTGGTGGCCAGCTCCTATTCTTCAACGCGTGACACCGACGAGCATGAAGACTTGGACGACACTGCGGCAGACCCTACATCAACAAACGAACCCAACAACGCTGGCGCTCCTTCATCAACCTGATATTATTCAGGGGCGTTAGTCCTCATTTTCGAACCTTTTGGTCATTCGATGACAAAGGGGGAGAAATTTGAGTTAGTCTTCAAGCAGGTCTATCTTTTATGGGCGTTTTTTTCTAAGTTACAACTCTCGTTCTTCTGATGACTTTGTTGGGTCGAGTTGTAAATTTAAAACTCTATGGTGGCCTGATACTTTTGCTGTTTCTTCTGCATGCTTATTCCTCGTTAATGTTATTGCACGCATGCTGAATTACACCAGTCACATATTTCATCATGCATTTCAAATTCTTCATATATTATGTCAAATGCGTGTATGAATTACAAGATATAGGGGGAGATCTCCATGATTCAACTCTTCAAGTGTGCATTGCTTCAAAAGCAAATTCCTCACTATGCACATCTTCAGGGGAGTTCTTCTATATCTTGCAATCAAATTCCTCAATATCAGTATTTACACTTCATATGTTTATCCCCGTTGAAAACTTAACCTATATTGTTATCAATCACCAAAAAGGGGGAGATTGTAAGTGCATCTAGTGCCCCTTAGTGATTTTGGTGTATTGAAGACTTATAGGTTAAGGGACTAATGTGTGTATGAGTGTACACAGGTCTATAAGTCTATGAGGAGTTTGATATTTACAGAGAAAGTCGACCCCTAAAAATGAAGTTCTTCGACTGAAGACTTTGGATTTCTGAAGACTTTCTGAAGACTTTCTGAAGACTTTGAAAGTGAAGAAATTGGTGTGACCTTGAAGACTTGGTATTTATTTGAGGAACATGAAGCGTGAAGACTTTTGTTTTCGTAGTTTCATTTTCTCTTTCTTGGGTCATAGGAAACACCGTACTGTTAAAGGGGGTCGAGGAAATACTAAGGAAAAATTTCCATGTGATGCTCAACTCAAAATCCTACACCTACCAATCCCTTCGAGTGAAGCCATTGGAAATCTCATACAGTTCAGTCATATTCTTCAGTGACAGAGACAAAGTTCTTCTGGTCTCTGAGGAATTTGTTCTGACTGAGGAGTTAGGAATTCGCCAGTGCAGATTTCCTACACAGTGAGGAACATGTTAGCCCTGAGGAATTTGATACTCAAATTTCCGACCGTTGCTGTGCTATGCGCCAGCTGTCCCAAAATATCTACCCACCTAACGGTCATATCATTGAAGGGCAATTATGTCTTATCATGTCGGGCTGCTCCCTAGGCTATAAATAGCCGCCCCCTACAACCACTAGCTAGTTGGCTGCTCCGAGAGAAACTGACATTTGTCATTTGAGAGCATCCCATCCTCCGAGGACTTTGAGCGAAAATCATCAAGTGAGGAAAACCCAAACCCAAACACCTACAAACCCAAAGTGATTGAGCATCACTGAAGAGATTGATCCTGCATGGATCCTACGCTTGTTACCTTTGAAGATTGTGCTTCTTCTAGACGGTTAGGCGTCATGGTCTAGAGCATCCAAGAGGAATTGTGGATCTCCGAGTGACCGAGTCTGTGAAGGTTCGGAAGTCACCTGAAGACTTACCACGAGTGATTGGACGAGGTCTGTGTGAACTTAGCTCAAGGAGAATACGGTGAGCACTAAGTGTCCTGGACTGCGTGTTCAGGACTGGGTGTCCGGGACTGTGTGTCCTCAGGTTTAAATACCTAGCCGCTCCAACCAGATGTACAACTAAGACAGCAGTTGGAACTGGTCTATCAAATCATTGTCTTCACCAAGCCAACTGGTTCTATTTCCTCAACTCTTTCATTTCCTCATTACTGTGTTGTGTGCTTGTCATATCTGTATTTGAAGACTTTGACTGAAGACTTTCTCAATTTCCTCAGTTCAATTTCTTCAGTCTGTTTGTCTTCATCCTGTGTTATCCTGTGTTTACGCTTTCTGTACTCTGTGCCTGTCTTCATTTCATCATGATGACCATGCTTGTATCCTGTTATGTTTACTTCTGAGTACTTATTCCGCTGCAAGTACTTCTTCGCTAAGGAATTTCCTCACCCGCAAATTCCTTAGTGAAAAAATCATAAAAATCGCCTATTCACCCCCCTCTAGTCGATATAACGCACTTTCACATCTTCTGCTATATGAAGTCTTTCGTCCGAGAAAAAGTCATAAGCAAGCTTTCGGGAAGAAACTCTGCCGCCACGAGGCGGAACCATGGCGGAACCAATCTAGGGCTCCGGCACAGCTGTTCTGCCGGGGAAACTTCCCTCCGGGAGGGGGAAATCATCGCCATCGTCATCCCAACGATCCTCTCTTCTGGAGGGGGTCAATCTTCATCAACATCTTCACCAGCACCATCTCCTCTCAAACCCTAGTTCATCTCTTGTATCCCATCTTTGTCCCAAAGCCTCAGATTGGTACCCGTAGGTTGCTAGTAGTGTTGATTACTCCTTGTAGTTGATGCTAGTTGGTTTATTTGGTGGAAGATCATATGTTCAGATCCATTATGCATATTAATACTCCTCTGATTATGAACATGAATATGATTTGTCAGTAGTTACGTTTGTTCCTGATGACATGGGAGATGTCTTGCTATAAGTAGTCATGTGAATTTGGTATTCGTTCGATATTTTGATGAGATGTATGTTTTCTTTCCTCTTGTGGTGTTATGTGAACGTCGACTACATGACACTTCACCATTGTTTGGGCCTAGACGAAGCCATTGGGAAGTAATAAGTAGGTGATGGGTTGCTAGAGTGACATAATCTTAAACCTTAGTTTATGCGTTGCTTCGTAAGGGGCTGATTTGGATCCATATGTTTCATGCTATGGTTAGGTTTACCTTAATACTTCTTTTGTAGTTGCGGATGCTTGCAATAGGAGTTAATCATAAGTGGGGTGCTTGTCCAAGTAAGGACATCACCCAAGCACCGGTCCACCCACATACCAAATTATCAAAGTAACGAACGCGAATCATATGAGCGTAATGAAAACTAGCTTGGCGATAATTCCCATGTGTCCTTGGGAGCGTTTTCCTTCATATAAGAGTTTGTCCAGGCTTGTCCTTTACTAAAAAAAGGATAGGGCCATCTTGCTGCACTTTATTTACACTTGTTACTTGTTACCCGTTACAAATTACCTTATCACAAAACTATCTGTTACCGATAATTTCAGTGCTTGCAGAGAATACCTTGCTGAAAACCGCTTATCACTTCCTTATGCTCCTCGTTGGGTTCGACACTCTTACTTATCGAAAGGACTACGATAGATCCCCTATACTTGTGGGTCATCAATCAGTCAATTGCGGTCGTCAGTGACGCTCCATTGTCAGAAATATTGAATAACAGAGATGAAACTGGTCGAGTGGCTAAGTGGGCGATTGAACTCCTTTCGCTGGATATCAAGTTTGAGGCAAAAAAGCAATCAAATCCCAGGCAATAGCAGATTTTCTCGTCGAGTGGATTGAACAACAACTGCCGACTCAGATTCGGTCAGAACATTGGACCATGTTCTTCGACGGGTCCAAAATGTTGAATGGTTCGGGTGCTGGGGTAGTCCTGGTATCTCCGCGAGGCGACAAGCTCAGTTATGGTCTCCAGATTCACTTTGACTCTTCCAACAATGAAGCTGAATATGAGGCACTTCTGTACGGGTTGCGTATGGCCATTTCACTCGGCATCCGGCGCCTAATGGTCTACGGCGACTCCGATTTGGTAGTCAATCAAGTGATGAAGGAATGGGATGTTAGGAGTCCAGCTATGACTGGTTATTGCAATGCAGTAAGAAAATTGGAAAAGAAGATTGAGGGGTTAGAGCTTCACCATATACCCCGGCTGAAAAATCAAGCAGCCGATGACTTGGCAAAGATAGGTTCCAAGAGGGAGCCCATTCCCAGCAATGTGTTTTTGGAGCATATTCACACACCTTGAGTCCAAGAGGATCCTTTCACCGAAGAGCCCCCACGGCCTAAGAGCACCACTGATCCGACTGAAGTTTAAATCCCAGCCATGGTCGACATGGTCATGGAAGTGTTGGTCGTCATTCCCGATTGGACAGTGCCATACATTGCATATATTCTCAGGAAGGAACTCCCAAAGATGAAGAAGACGCTCGTCAGATCGTCCGTCGATCCAAAGCCTTTACTGTGATGGGTGGACAGCTTTATAGAGAGAGTGTCACTAGAGTCAGTCAGAAATGCATCATGCCAAAAGAAGGCCGAATGATCCTCAATGATATCCACTCGGGGACCTGTGTTCACCATGCGTCCTCTCGGACTATCGTGGCCAAAGCATACCAAGCCGGGTTTTACTGGCCACATGCCAATGAGATGGCAAAAGAAATAGTCGACAAGTGTGAAGGTTATCAGTTCTACTCCAACATGCACTACAAAAAAAATACACTTCCGTGATGATACGTGTTTGTCACAGTAGGTCGCGTTTTTTGTCATGCATGTACATCCATGACAAATTTATGACAGAATCAAGATAGTCATACCTGTGCTGTCGTAGTAGTGTTCCATGACATTGTCAAAATTATCATCACAGAAGTGTCCACTTCCATGACGATAAATTACGTGTCACAGAAGTGCTTTCGTCAAGGGTGACCGACACGTGGCATCCACCGTAACGGAACGTCGTTAAGCTATCGGGTCGGGTTTTGGATCCGATAACCCGTTAATAGCCCCGACCAATGGGGATTTTCCACGTGTAAAATCATCATTGGCTGGAGGAGACACGTGTCAGGTCCGGCCCATCATGTTTAAATGGGCCGGCCTAGCTAAAGGCCCACGAGATTTTGCGGACCATAATGGGCTGGCCCAGCTAAAGGCCCACAAGATTTTGCGGGCCATAATGGGCCGGCCCAGGTAAAGGCGCACAAGATTTTTGTGTGCCATAATGGGCCGGCCCAGGTAAAGGCCCACAAGATTCTTGCGGATCATAATGGGCCAGCCCAGCTAAAGGCCCACGAGATTTCGCCGACATTAATGTACCGGCCCAGCTGTAGGCCCACAAGATTTTGAGGACCCTAGGAGGCTGTCCCATTAACTGGCTGCCATGTTTTGGGCCAAATGTCGGCCCATGTTTGATCCGGTCCATTAAAGGCCTACCACGCTTCGGGCCTAATAGTGGCCCATATGAGATCCGGCCCGTGAAAAGCCTACCATGTTCTGGGCCAAATTACGGCCCAGATCAGGTCCGGCCCTTTAAGAGGCTTTGGGCTCAATTATGGCCCATATCAGATTCGGCCTGTCAACTGGACACTATGCTTTTGGGCCCACTTGCTAAAGGCCCACTTAGTAATTCGGCCTGATATTAGTTTTGGCCTGTTAAGGGCCCGTTTAACATTTCGGCCCTATATTAATTTCGGCCTGTTAGAAGCCCGTCATATAGTTGGGCCTAACTACGGCCCGGTTTGCATCCGGCCTGCTCGCAGCCGATATCTGATTGGGCCAAACAAGGACCGAGACAATTTTGGCCTGTTAAAAGCCCGTGATTTGATTCGCACAATCATGGGCCGGGGTACATTGCGGGCTGCTGCCGGCCCATGAGCTGTTCGGCACGTTTCAGGCCCAACCTACATCGTGATTGCATGACGGCCCGATTATGTACCGTAATTTTACGGTTTGGCCGGTTTACTGCGAAGACAGGATATATATACAGTAAAATAACTGCAGCATCGTGAATAAGAAAAAACCTAGACTATACAATAAAGAAATTATGGCATATTACATCCACTGGGCATCAAAGTTCACCACTATGATGATAAAGCACAAGCAGACAACAGATTACATACACTGGGCATCAAAGATCGCCACCAGTGCAAATAAACACGCCGACAAAATAATATACAAAACCGACAACACTTCAATAGAGTTCAAGAAAGGTTAGCCCTGCTGGGGAGCTGCAGCGCAAGCAGCTGAGCAAGATGATGAGACTGCGCTTGTTCAACACTTATATCTTCCTCACTCTGAAAGATAAACAAGCAGACAGATGACAGGTTTTGCACATAAAAGTATCAGTGCTGACAATTCATCACATTTCTTACTGACGAATAAAGTGACACAGTTTAAAATTGCATTAACACAATATGGTATTGTTCAGGTCAAGACATGGCAGGAAATGACATTGTGAAGGAGTTGGCAGCTTCACGACACCACTGGATTACAGATCAAGAACTCATAAGTATCAATGGTTAGTGTGCTGTCAATTTATACCATTTCAGATTGGCAAATAAAGAGACGGTTTAAATAATAGTAGAAGAATATGACATTGTGTTGTAGTGGGTAGGCTCACCACACCACTGGATTACGGATGAAGAACAGAAGCATACATGCAGTGCAAAAGAAGATCACTTGCTCTGTATAGTTTAATTTACATGGTATGAAGAAGGAACTTGGTTGTACAACTGGAAACTTAAATTGAGAAAGGACAAACTTTTGTTTATGAACTACATAATAAACTTTAAACAAGCAATTTGATGCAAACACCAAAAATAAACAGCTGTTGCAGTCATGCCTAACCAAATATATACAACAAAGTTTGAAGGCTTGAGATGGACAAACTTACATTATTGGTGAAGACAGGCTCTATAAAGGTCTTGTCCATGCTGATGGGGGGGCAATTCAAGAAGTTTACCATAGAATCTTCTTCAAAAGCATTGCCTTTATTCTACATTTTGTTAAGAGTAAATATAGATGTGATAATATATGAAAAACTAGAGAATATTTAAGATAAGATGAAGAGGGATGCTACATAACCAAGTAGCTATAAATGTAAGTGCAGCGATACAGGCAAAAGGTACAGCCAAGAGCAATGCACAGCTAAACTTCTTCAGTACCAACCTTATGGTAAGAGTAAATATAGATCTGATGTGTAGAAAATGGAGGGCAAAGGAAAATAAGCTGCAGAGTGATGGTACATGAACAACTACCTGTCATTATAAGTACACTGATAAAGGACAGCATGTACTTACAAGAACAATGCAGAGCTAAAAAAATTGGCATTGGATATATTCTACACTAATGTAACCATTCATACAGATCAGATAATTTGGAGCGAACAATTGATAAGCAAGCTATCATGCATACTGCTGTCACATAATGAACTAGGTATGTATGCAAGTACAGTGATACAGGACAACAGGTACTAACAAGAGCAAAGCAGCGGGCAGCATATTTGCGATATCCTGTCGTTCTTGTCAAACCGGAATTCTTCTTCGAGCAGATATCCTACAAAAAAGATCCGTAAGGCACATGCGGAAAAGTAGAAGTTCAAATTGTCATGTGATTTCATAGACAGTACCTCATCTTGGGAACGAGGCCAGTGCATAACAAGGAGACTTCACCGGAAATTCGTTTATAGACTTGCCATCAAAGTGTGATTTCCTTAGGTAACACCGATACTGCTGCAATGCTTCCTTGAAAAGCACAAGCAAGCTTTGCTCGTCATGACTATCCAGATTGACCCTCGTCTAGTTACAACAATGTAATGTAAATCATTGATGTGTTCAATCAGCAGAAAACAGGAAAATAATAACCATGAATAATAGCACTTACACGTAAGTTGGACAGGAAGATGTGAAAATGGTGTTTGTCTTCACAATAATCTTCCCATGATGGGAATATATGCACGTAGTCCCTAACAACATTGAAAGCGTTGTCTTTTAAACTGGGAATAAATGGAATGGAGTTCCAATCTGCAGGAATTGGCCGTCTCTGCAGTTGGGATAGGTCTTCGGCCGGTGGACTTGCTGTAATTTTTGCTGGAGTGGGATTTTTCTGTGGTACAGCTGGTGCTATGGCAAATGAAATCGGTATACCTTTTGCTGGAGTGCAGGTCCTGTGTGGTGGGGCTAGTGGTGTGGCCAGTGAAGTATGGGTACAGTCTGCTGGAGTCAGCCCTACGTTTTGTGTCACTGGTTGTACAGCCAATATAAGTGGGGTGTTGTCTGATTTCTCCGACACCACCACGTTTTTCAAGGACTTTGCTGGTGCTCCTTCAGGTTCGGCAATCACCCTCTTCCTTTTTGATGTCTGATGCACAAGAACAACATTTGAGTGAAAAAACATGGTATGATGACAGATGGAATATGTATTGATAATGGATGGGCATGGCGTCTGGACATATATGATGAGTAAATTAAGCAGATGGCGGTGCAACAAAGTAGAAGAAATGCAAGACAACATATGCAAGATACCCGCAATCAATAAAACATTGCCAAATTAGAACAGACACCTTGATGGGTGAACATGACAGGCCATCTGCCTTTGACTCCTCGAGGTTAGAATAGTCATTAGGATCATATTCTGAACAAGAATCAACAGGTGGGGAGCGTATGAGTTTCATTGCATCCAGAATGGCACTCAATGCCTTGGTGCCAATTTTGTAAGTCATTGCAGTGTTTAGCTTCAAGAGTGGACTGCTGCTAGTGCGACACAAAGCAGCTACACAGATCATAGTGTAGATATAACGGGAAAACCTTAAGCATCAGAGTAAAATCAGCAAAGTGGAACTTGCTGGAATATATGTGCTAGTATTGCCGGTACGGCTAGAAAGGCTTCGGATACCAGCTCTCTTCAAGTGAAGGTGCGGTACTGTTAATATCAGTGTTACTCTCAAAGGCGACACAGCTCCCCTCATTTCCTTGCTATTCTTATAGGATTCAAGTGGGCAGGTGACTACAAATCCTATTCCTATGTTTAAAAGATCCTACGAATCAAAGAGGCTCAAAGTGTCCATCACAACCGACCGTATAGACCTCTACACTACAAAAGTCCCTGCTCATCTTCAGTACAAGGAACATACTGTACCACTATCATACTCCCTCCGTTCCAAAATATAAGTCTTGGTAGAGATTTCCACTATGGATCACATACAGATGTATCCAGATACATTTTAGAGTGTAGATTCACTCATTTTGCTCCATATGTAGTCCATGGTGGAATCTATACAAAGACTTGTATTTAGGAACGGAGAGAGTACATATTAAAGAAGAACGGAAGAGGAACATGGTAAAGAAGAGCAAGCATATTTTGGATAATAAAATGTTGGTTGCGCAGTGCCCACACATGATGAACCAGAGCGCATTAAGAATGCAACTCCCAGCTGTCTCTCGACCATTTCAGGCGGTTGGATGAAGATCCTACGTCTCCTAACCCATCTTCTTCCTCGTCTCTGATTCTTCCCATACAGAACACTGCACGGGCTGCCGGCCTGACCGCCGGCCCCCGCCGCCTGTGTTCCTCCGCCACCCCCGCCCCAACCCCCACCCGCGTCGAGTTTTCTTCGTTCGGCAAGGCCCCACAACCACCCTAGCCCCTTCGTTCGCACCGGCGAACTCCGGCGAGCTCTGAAAAATTGACTGGCCCAATTTTGAAATTTAGTCTACTGTGATTTAACTAGTGTGGAATATAAAAGGGGAAAACCATAAGCATTGGGAGTATAGTGTTGAGCGTGCCATGGCGGATCTGAAGGTGCAAACCGGACAAAGGCAACTTCGCAACCAAGACAAGAAATCAGAGTAAAGAAGTGGCGATTTATTTTCTTGCTGCGATAAATAAGTTGAGCAGATACGAAAGAGTACCGCCTCTGGTGCGGCGCCGTGTACGCATCTGCTGAGAATTTGACGGTGCTGCGGTAGCGATGGCTGTCGGCGGCGTGGAAGCAGATCTAGGAGGGTAGACGATGGCGGCGGGGCACGGTGGACGAGGCGGTCGTACGAGCGGTGCCGGCAAGGTGGACGACGGCGGGGATGAAGCAAGAGGACGGGATGCAAGGATCCCGGTCCGAAGCCGTGGATGAGAGAGGTCGATCTCTTGTAATGGACGGCGGCGTCGGGGTATCAGCTCCAGCATGGTGGAGGAGGACGGTAGTGGATGGGGTGGTGGACGGCGGCGGACGGAGGAGGGTGGGGTGGAGAGGGTGTTTTGGCGCCCACGGAGTACGAATGGGGAAAAGGGAGGTAGAGAGGAAGGGGGAAACCATGTATTCAGAGCGCGCTTGTCTCAAATGCGAGGAAATTTACAAACTTAGCCCCCGTTTCAAATTTCTACTACATCACAGCAACATTAGTCGGTTGGGGATAGGACGGTAATCTCGCATACACCGAATATTTGCCGACGAGGGTTTGTTTTTGGCGCCCACCTTGTATGAATATGAATCGGGGAGGGAGTCGATTTCGGCCGAGGACACACTGTTTTGGTGCCCACCGTGTATGAATCCGGGTGAGAGGCGGTTACGTCACGTTTGGGTGAAATTATAAACCTACCCCTATCGAAACCTATAGAAATCCAGCAGATAGGCTTTGCGTGGCAGGGATAGGCAGTAGTGATTTCCATCTCGCGGATTTTGGTTTCGGGCGGTTACTACGACTTTCCCCGCTTCGTTCAAATTTTCCAGAGTGCATGTTTACCGTGCCAACTCAATTCGAATCCCGTTTGTATTCTATTTTTTTCGGGCGGGATCCATTTTCAATTGGAATTACATTCTATATACATCATTTTTTAATATATACTTTCAAAAGCACAACAAAGAATTCTGCTCCTTTATATGTATAATATGATTTACAAATACAACGATCTCGAAATCTTAAGGTTGAATTCGAAAAAAATTAACCAAATTATGTTCTACTAAAATGTATGGATCAGTAATATCTACATATTAAATAACATAGATGTGTGTGAATTCATGTGAGTATGCATGTTTGATAGATCAATTTTGGTTCGAGTATGGATTACATGTATCATCATATCGAATTCAAATATTTGAATCCCTTTTTTGTTCACTCCTTTCACGCCCATCTCTCTCGCATGCATGCTCCTTCAGGTAGCTATCACTCTCTTTTCTCCAGCTCACCCGCACGCTCACTTCATGTTTCTCCTATCCTCGCAAACATGGTCTCTCGACGTCTCCCTGGAGAAGTGTCACACTCTCCCTATCATTATACATTACACGGTTTTCATTATCTCTCACGTCTCTACTGTTCTCTGGTATCACTCGGTACCTAAGCTTTCTTTTTCACCGCCACACACACAGTCTCCACTCGTCTTTCACTTTGTCTTTCTCTCTATGGGATTCTCTCACACACCCTATATGTCTCTACATATGACTCATACCACTAAAATTACTCTCTCTCTCTCTCTCCTGTAGACACAACATTTGTTGCGGTCTCCTTTTCGTCTCCATCCCAGACTGACATTATTCATTTGTTTACCGATCAGACAACCCCGACTACCGTCTCCTCAATCTCTCTCTCTCTCTCACAGACATACACACACAACTCCTGCTTCCACTCCCCTTCCCGACTACCGTCTCTCTCTCACACACACAAAACTCTCGCTTTCGCACCCCGACACATATTTCTCACACAAACATTTATCGACTAGCTAGCCTCTAGATAGGTTTATACACCCGCACACTCGTGCTTCCACCATCGCATACATGTCTCTCTCCCACTCCTTGTATCTATGTAGATTTTTCTTCCCTTCTTGAGACACGCCCTCTCGATCGTGCACACACACTATCGCCACATTTTAAGCTGATACCTATCGCACACACACTCCTTGAGTCTTTGTCACACATGCACTCCGTCCTCCCCCACTCTCCCTCTCTCTCTCACACACATGGGCTTTTTGCAACAACTAGCAAGATGCCCATGCGTTGGACGGAACATCAAGATGCATTTGTATGAGTAGTTTATCTTGTGGGGGAAAAGGATGAATGAGGGAAGGCCTTATTTGCAAATGTGGAGAGGGGTGTGGGTATCTTTTTGCAAAATTGCCATAGTTTCCTTCCTATCCGTCAGATATAGATCGGACGGCCTATATTGCAGGATGGCAGGCACACGATCATCACTGACAATGCTTTTTATAAGAGTAGGGATAAAAAATAGAGTTGGTGATGATGGTGGGCCTGCCATCCTGCAATGTAGGTCGTCCGATTTATATCTGACGGATAGGAAGGAAAATATGGCAATTTACCCGCACTCTTCACCACATTTGCAGATAAGGCCTTCCCTCGTTCATCCTTTTCTCCCACAAGATCTTGATGTTCCGTGCAACGCACGGGCATCTTGCTAGTAAGAGTAGAAATTAGACATATACCACTTCTCGAATCTTGAAACCAACAACATTCCTCCCTTATCTCATCAAAACCGCCAAAGGAATATATTTTGAGTGAAACATAACATATTTTTAGTGATATACGTATTTCAAAACTAGACCTTTTTTCTATCAAATCGGTGAATATGTATTAATCTACTTTGATCGTGTGGCAACGCATTGGCACATTGCTAGTAGTTATTATAATTTTTTGGACACCAGACAAACGGTGGAGTACATATACGAAGAGAAGAGGCGCACGCACGCAGTCAGCCTCTCGCTGTCTCGCACACATGAGTGTTACGTAAAGGAGACGTTAACAAATAAACCCTAAAACCCTAGGTGCATGATTGCTGCATTCGCGGGTACCGGGTACGTGGTGGAGCACCTTTGTAGGAATAGTCAGCTCGCGTGATAATTTGATCCGTAGGAGTTGATGGTCGGGACCACAGGTGAACGACTTGGAGCGCGGTGGCTCGCCAGTTGCCACAGATCTAGTAGCCACGTTTAAAATATCGTTTTTTAGCGGGGTTAAGAGTTCCGATTTTCAATGGCGCGTTATAAGTAGTAAGTAGTTTTTAGAACGATTGGTATGGAGCGAAAATGGAATTCATAGTACTACGTACCTCCGTGGCGTATGGTTGTATGGTTTTTTTTTGCGACGGAGGTTGTATGGGTTTATGTTGCTAGATGTTGAACCTGGTAGTTCTAGGGCAAATACTATGGTTTAGATTTAGATGCTGGTTTTCAGTAATGAAAATCGGAAGGGGAAACCCTTCTTTGATTAAAAAAACTACTACCTCCATTCTGGTTTACTAGTCCCCATCGTACTTTGGGTCAAAGTTTGTCCACGAATTTTACTTGTAAAATGTGAATGGAAAACGAGATTTTGTTATACCCAAACAAAAAAGGACTGGAGGGAGTGATTGCTCTGACACGGACGCGACCTCTCATAGCGCAGGCATTGAACTGGCGCGCCGGCCAAGGGGGCCGCACTCGCTGCAGGCCTGGCTGAGCACGCCTCCTCGCCGCGTGCCCCGCGTGCCTTCATTGAATCCGCGCGTGTGTCGGCAACACGTCCTTCTGCGAGCCGGCAGGCATTTTAGAACACAAAAAATGACTAAAATATAATTAATTTACGCATGGTCTTGACTTGTTGTGCTCGCACTGGTAGCAGGAACTAGTAGAGGATTTTCTTTATTTATAACTCTCCTCACATTTTTTTTGGCTTTGAAGTGAATCATGGTTGTGGACATTATGCATGAATGTGCATATATCTGTGAACATGAGTTTGATGTGGAAGTTGAACTTGGAATGTCGCGCTTGCGCGTGAACTATACCATGTCCAATGCTTCGTCTGTTATTGTTTGGAAAGTAATTGCTATTATTACATGACCCGAAAAAAGACATTTTGTACCACATTAGTAGATGCACGGACATCACAACAGGCATGCTGACTGGATAAACATTTGAACCTAGCTATTATGAAGCAAATTTTGTATTGACAACAGTTTTAGATAGCAGGAGACGCCTAGCCGGCTCTGCCTCTGCTAGCTTATTTCTGGCTTCTTCCATCTCTTCTTTGGCTTGGGTGAAGAGAGCATCTGATTGCTCTTTTCGCTTCTTCAGAACTCAGCTACATTCTCAAGGGCTGCTGCATGCTTTCTTTCAGCCTTTACTAATGCCACGAGGACACGAACAGCTGACGACTCCACCTGGCTTGTGTGTAATCCAGCATCATCTGGGAATTTGCACCTAGTGTCTAATCCAGCGTCATTAGGGAACTGGCACCTTGTGTGTAATCCAGCCTCATTTTGGAAACATGATCTCAAGGTTGACCATACTTCCCTCCTCGCAGGAACTGCATCCTGACATGAAGTTACTTCTTTTTTAGATCAATACTCAGAGCAACCTAGATCCATTTAGTAGAAGCCAGATAAACAGAACTCGGAGAAGTGAATTCAAAAGGAAAAATAAAATAAAAACAGACTACAAGGTGAGAACACCCACTTCCTACATCAAGCTAAAAACGAAAGCATTAGGACGATTAAGACTCTTCTTATTACACATCGAAGAACACCGCGCTTAAGAGAAACAGAAACTACAACATATACACATCGAAGAACACGAGGCTACACCAAAGTAATTGAAAGGGTGTTACTTACCAAAGCTCGTTTTACAGGTTCGGTGCAGCTCCTCTTTAAATTTCCACGCTCCTCGAAGATGTCCCGAATATCCCGTGTTTGGTCTTCATTGCTCCTCTGCATGTTCGCACTCGTGGTTTTAAAATCTCAACATGGCAAGAAAAATATACTAAAAGTAATACTCGCGCATCTTGTGGGCAACATTAAAGCACTCGTCTGCCATGTTAGAGCATCTCCAACAGAATCGCAACGCGCGGCGCTTTAAAAAAGCGTTTACAGTGCTGAGATCGAGAAGTAGATACTAGAGAGTAGAGGATAGTTCTCAGCATAGATAGATAAAAAAAGATAATTCAACTACTCCTCGTCGTCCGACTCCTCCTCGGTGATGTCCTCCTCCGACGTCTGACTGTAGGCGTGAAGATATCGATTGTCGTCGGATTCCCAGGGCGACGCTGCTCCTGGCCTCATGTTGAATCGAGCGTCCGCTTTTCGCCTACGCTTGTCCTCACGATAGGCGGCTCGCTCCGCCCTCCTCTTATCCCTCTCCACCCTCCTTTGCGCGTAGAACTCGCGCTCGTTGATGATGTCCTGCGGGAAGTGTTGGCGCCACAGCGCCATGGCTTCCTCGTCCATCTCGGCGATGCCGAGACGGTGCTCCCGCCTCCGGTTGTCGCGACGATCCTCGTCGGTGCTAAGCCGCGGCAGAGGCGCGAGCTCCCGCGCCCGCTCCTGCGTCGGCACGTTGGGGAAGTTCAATGTTCTATGAGGCCACCGGAGGCGCCACACCGCCACGTCGTACGCGCGGGCGGCCTCGTTGGCGGTGTCGAAATTGCCGAGGCCGAGGCGCATCCCGCGGAACCGGATCTCGGCGGAGAAGCCGCCGGAGGGGCGCGCGCGGACGCCGCGGTATCCCCAAGTTTCCCAGCGACGCGGCGGCCGCGAGGCGAAAAAGTGCGGGGAGAGAGCGGTGGCAAGGCACAGAGCGGGGAGAGAGCGGTGGCAAGGCACAGAGCGGTGGGAGGGCGTTGGATTATATAAAGCGCGCCGGACGCCGCGCGCCAAAACTAGCGCACGCCCGGCCGCTTTTTCCCGCGCGCGCGCGATCCTTTCCCGACATCTCTGCTATCTCTACTCTCTTCTCTACTGTTATATTTATTTTATATTTAATATTTAATATTTATCTCTACTTCCTTTACTGTCTACTTTTTTCACTATACTTATTTTTCTTGCAATATAGGCCGTCCGATTTATATCTGACAGATAGGAAGGAAACAAATGGGAATTTTGCAAAAAGATACCCATACCCCTCTCCAGATTTGCAAATAAGGCCTTCCCTCGTTCATCCTTTTCTCCCACAAGATAAAATACTCATACAAATGTATCTTGATGCGTGCAATGCATGGGCATCTTGCTAGTTCTAAAAACCTTTCCATCATTTGCCACACTACTGGTTGCAGATGAAAAACCTACCCAAGCACAGCGTGATACAGGAGCGACGCACAATTACAAGCTGATATTCTGTTGGACAATGGAGGCTATAACCAATTACTTTTACGGGAACAATAGCACCCAGGAAATTTGAAGGGTAGGTATGAACAAAATTGGAACTACACATGTACTGCTAAGTGATTCAATACACACACTACCAATCGAGGAGGAGAACGATGGTCGCGGCGGCCTCTATGAGTCATGGTCGGCAACGGGAGTCAGTTTCATTGTCCACGACGGTGGTACTTCTGCGCTTGGCGTCGGCTTCCGGGAAGCAGATCCGAGACCGTGGAAGACGATGCCGCTCCAGTGTTGCGTACGAGGTCGTCGATGAGGCAGATGCGCTGCGGTGGACGAGTGCGCCGATGTAAAGGGGAGGAGCATGAAAGCTGCGGTGCCGTGGAGAAGTCTATTTTGCGGTGGGGATAGAAAATGGGGAGAATTCAGGTGTACTACTCTGGGTGTCGGGGTGGGGTTGGCTGGGTAGGGTGAACCTGAAGTTACGAAAACAGCCCCCTACCAAGCGTCATCCGCAGGCCTGTTCCGAAGGCTATGATGGTAACTTCCCACTGCTCGAATCAGGGTCGCGGGAGATTTTCCCGCCGACCTCAAAATTTTGTGACACTGGACTCCCCGTGTGGCGTGTTGAGTGATTCGGCTAAGCAACTAGCGAGTAGTAGTAGTAAACTCTGCATATTAGGTTTGACCGAAGTCAAACTTCCTAAAGTTTGACCAAGTTTATAGAAAAATATAAACATTTACCATAACAAATATGTATGATGTGAAAGTACATTCAATAATGAATCTAATGGTATTTATTTGTTATTGTATATGTTAATATTTTTTGTTATAAGCTTTCTGAGAGTTTACAAAACTTGACTTTGACCAATGCTAATACGCGGACTTAAATAAAAACGGAGGGAGTACACATTTGTTTTCATAGTTTGTAGTGAACTAATCATTTGTTGAAATTATGAAATAAATATATTAGGCTATTGACTTCGAATGTAATGGTCTATACAATTCAATAGTTACAATCATTGTCGAATCCCAAGATGTATACAAGGTCTATAGTACTTCACAACATGCTCAAACTCACATAATCCCAGTCAAATGAGAATCTAAATGCATTTCATAGTTATTACTTTGTAGGATGCAACAAAAACAACCATAACTCTACATCAGCCATTATAGAAGCAACATTTTGACATATCCCAATGTGTGAATGAAACGTGCAGAGAGAGCTTTTGAAGATGGAGCAGATAGGGCGGGAAAGATTGTATGTATGTGGACGAGAGAGTAGGAGACAAACCTAACAAGGCAGAGAGAGAGAGATAGAGAGAGAAAGAGAGAGGAAGAAGTTAGGTCTGTGAGAAAGATGGATACATGTAATATACATGAGATGCGTGTGCATCTGGATTCTATATACGTGGAAGGAGAAGAGACAACATGTTTGATGAGAGAGCTGGAAAAACATGGACGAGAGGGGAAGGATCTCGTGGGTTGAGGGATGGACAATTTTGTGCGGGGGAGAGAGGGATTGGTAATTTTGTGCAAGAGAGAGAGAGAGAGAGAGAGAGGGTGGGGGGAGGAGTCAGTCAGCCGTCGTCACATCACCCTGCTTCCAAATGACCCCGCATTCTCTAGCGTGGTGTGGTCGCCGTCTTCGATCTGCTCGATGCCCTCTTTGAAGATTGAGGTGTTGTGCATGTTGGGGTGCAAAGAAGCACAAGCGAGAGTGGTCGCCGTATAACCTTGGATGGGGATGAATTGTGTGCTCGGGAGAGTGTGTGTGTGTGTGTGCGTTGTGCTGCGTGTGTCTCTGTGTGTGTGTGTGTGTGTGTGTGTGTGTGTGTGTGTGCGTGTGTGTGTCAGATATTGAGAGAAAACAAACCTAAGGAGAGAAATGGGTATTCACGAAGAGATTGTGCGGGCCTTGAGGTGGGCAGGGGCCGGGTGAGGGTGTCAAAATGTGCGCGTTGATGCATGTGTTGCATGCGACCGTGCGAGGGACGGACGAATCGAGAGAGATGGTTGTTGTGTTACGGATGCTCCTCTCTCTGTCTCTCTCTCCCTCTCTCTCTCTCTCTCACACACACACACACACAAGTAAACTAGAAGACCATTCTCTCATGTATACACAACGTATCGGCATCTGTCTATGTCTCACTCATGCATGATAATTTGCACATTCACACCTCTCTATGTCTGTATCACACGCACACCGTCTCCACATTGCCCTTCCGCCACAACACACATATAGACACATACACACGTTCTCTCTCAGTCACACACACAAAATCAGTATTAAAAAAACTAGGGCGCACCTAAAACGTCCAAATCCAAGTAAACACGAACTGGAGCTAAATTCAAATATATGGAAATATTGCAGCGTCAAGAACTTTCACAGGAAAAAAAGTTGAGTAATATTCGAGGATTGTTTTCACACACACAAAAAGGTTCGGTGGATGTCCTTCGAGCGCAACACGGTGACGCACCATTCGATCGACCGCGCGGCCGCGGTTCACGCGCTTGCACAGGATTCCGTATCGTGGCTGTGGTACTAACTAATAAAAGCGATGCCTAAGTCTAATGTTTACGTGTACTAGTACGGTTTTCTTTTAAGTTTGACCAACCTTATATATAAAACTAAAGTAAGCTCCCACACACGCACTCATCAATATGCCGCCTCCGCCGTTGCGCATGCCGGCGCCCGCCTGCTCCGGCCAACAATTTCTCGCCCATCACCGCCATGTCGCCGCCATCCCTGTGCCATGAAGCCGAAGGCTCGCCCGCTCACGTCGTCCTTTAGATCCTTCTCTGGTCCCAGGACTGTGGTGTACTCAACATCTAGCCCAGCGACCCACTCATCCGTTGAACTGTTGAACATGCGTAGGAAGCGAGCAAGCCATGCTTTCACCGTCTCGGATCCACGTGTGTAGATGACGATGAACTGATCGCCGGTGATGGCTCTAACCTAGTACTCAGCGGTGACCATGGAGATTTGGGAGGCCATGGATTTTGGAGGAGGGTTAGGAGAAGTTGAACTGTTGTACCCCGCAAAATAAAAACTGGGAGCGAACTAATGTGAAAAATGAGACCAACCCAAGGGCTAACCCTCGTTGGCTTTTCTTTATAGGAGAAACTCTGTGAGCACCGCGTGTCCGTGCCGGGACTCGAACTCGGGTGGGCTGGCAGCAACCTCAGTTGCCCAGCCAACGGGTCGACGCGAAAGGACGGGACGACTGGGAGCGAACTGTTGTAAGGTAGGAGACGGGGACGAGTAGGGCGTGAACGGTATAGCTTCTGCCTGTTCGCACGCCATGCCGGCGCGTGGATGTAACTTCACTTAATTCCGTCAAACGTCGCGCCTCCCACGACCTTCGCCTCCCTCGCGTGGTCGCGCCCTTTGAGACTTCGACCGGCTATAAATGAGCAATTGTTTTGCCTTTTTTAGACAAGCAATTTTTTTTGCCTACTCCGCATGCATGATACTCCCTCTGGTCCTTTTTACTCCCGTCAACCGTTTGCAAAGTGTTTGACCAAATTTATACTTTTTTTAACACCACCTTATGTTAATTAACCAGCCACACCAGTACACTCATTCGATACAATATTCACCACACAGGGCGGTACGTTATTTACAAGAATACCATCTAATCTATTGTCAAAGCTATACTAAGCGATTAAGTGTGCCACCTTATTGGCCGAACGGTTAATATTTGACAATTGAAGATTGTTGATCAACTTCGAGATGCTCAACGCTTTCATCTTCAGGTCACGCATAGCAGACCTGTCATAGTCCCCCGATGCAAGAGACGCTACCACAAATGCGCAATCAGTCTCTCAAATTACAGGATTATGAAGAGAAATACCTATGTAGAGACCGGCAATGTAAGCCCTAAGCTCCGCTTCCTCCACGCTTTGACAGGCATCAATGAAATCCCACGACCAAATTTATACTAAAAATATCAATATCTACAATACTGATTATAATGAGTATAAGAGAGAGATGATTATAGTAACATAGGTAGATACCGTAACATAATAAATGTGATGCTACTATGTGTCATGCATGGCAATAAATGAGACCACCTATGATACTAATCTATGATACTATGCACTATAGAGGTAGTAATATAGACTAGTAAAGTTACTCTCCACTATGACCAGCCTTAGAGTACCACTACCTCCCTTCTAGTTTAAAGGGCTCGATTCAAAAATTTCACCTACTCTTAGCAAGATAGTAGAGGCGGTGGAATAGTTTTTGAAGTCTGCAAAAGTACTCAACTAGTGCTGTAGTTCTTCACAAAAAAATGTGTTTACCAATGCATGCATGAACACTAGTTACTCTAACCCCCCTCTCTTCTTTAATTCTTTGCCACATCAGCATGTTTGCTATTCCCGTGTGCATGATACCAGCTAAGATACCACCATTATGGCCAGCCTTAATCATCGCACGCAATAATTTAGTGCACCTAGAAATATGAACATGTGTGGGGCGTGTATGTTTTTAATGACTTGAGACTATACCTAGCCCGGCATGCAAGATGACTTATTATGCACCGTTCCCCATACCTGCAGGAAGCCCGTTCGTCTCCAAATCTTTTCCTCTCCATGTGTGGAAACAATATGCCTGCCAAACTCTCCTTCTCCCTCCGGCGGTCCCACCACTCCACCCCGTGTGGAAAAATCTGCATGCATGACTCTCCTCCCCCCACGCTCGTCCAATCCGTTGTGACCAGCAATATTTCCACCCCTTCGCTCCCCCGTAATTTACTCCAACAAATATGCCCACGTAGCTGTTACTTAACTGCAGGTGCATTGGGTCACTGACATATGGGCCCAACAGGGGTCTGGCCCACATGTCAGTGACGCAACTGGACCTGCAGTTAAGTCAGTGCAGCTCAGTCCATATCTTACGTAGGTGTGCCATTGCTCGCTATAAATACTGCGCCTCCCACGACATCGCTATCTCCTCCCCCTCACGTTCACGTTCATCGCTATCTCCTCTCCCTCCCTCTCACATCGACCACCATGGCATCGCCCCTCCCAAGCCCTAGGAGCCCCTCGCTGCACCGCATGGACGGTCACGCGTTGCCGTTCCGTTCCTCGCCGCCACTAGTTGAGGAGGACGCGTCGGTGTTCTGCTCCTCGCCGCTAGGCGGCGCGTCGCCGTTCCGTTCCTCGCCGCCACTAGTCGAGGAGGACGCGTCGGTGTTCCGCTCCTCACCGCGACGTGACGCGTCGCCGTTCCGTTCCTCGCCGCCACTAGTCGAGGAGGACGCGTCGGCGTTCCGCTCCTCGCCGTGACGCGACGCGTCGCCGTTCCGTTCCTCGCCGCCACTACTCGAGGAGGACGCGTCGGCGTTCCGCTCCTCGCCGCGACGCGTCGAGGCGGACGCGTCGGTGTTCCCAATCTCGCCAGCACGCGCGCCGGAGGACGCGTCGGCTCCCCGCTACGAGGAAAACGCCGCGCCGCCCGCCGAGCCCCCCAGCCTTGAGGAGCTTTGGAAAGAAATGGATGTCGCCTTGTGGGAGGCTTTGCCTCCAGCAGAGCGCGCCAAAATAGAGGCGGAGAAGAAGGCCGAGGAAGAGAAGCGCACCGCGGAACAAGCTGCCTGGGAGGCCTATGTCGCGTCCGAGAGAGTCGGGCAATTGGCTTTTTGGCAGAAGGCTCGTGCGAGGGCCGTGAGGGTGGCGGAGGACGCCCGTGCCGACGCCCTGAGTGCAGTCGGGCCCAAGCGCCTCATCTACGCTTGGCGGTACATGGACCGGGTGCACGCTTCCAGCGAGGAGGAGTACCTGTTGGCGCCGGATCACCACACCGATGAGATCGCGCTCGCCCGCCGGCAAGCCGCCAATCAGCACCTCGCGAGTTGCGAGGCTGAGGAAGAGGCGTTGTGTCGGCGTGCTGGGAAGCGGCCGCGCACCAGGGCACTCGTGGCGCGCCGCAAGCGCTTCTGCGAGCGCCGTGGCTTTTAGGAGGAGTATAATTTTTGTTTCGTAAGGCGATCTCATTAGTTTTGGGACGCAAATGATAAATCCCGAATGTTCAGGAATTTTTAGCGTCCTTAATTAAGTATGTAAAAGGGAAAGTTTGGAAACCTTGTGTATTTGGACGCATTTTGCAAGTACGTGCATATAGCACAAACTTTACTATATACTATCGCACTACACGTCTTTCTCGATATATGCTTGCAGACTGTGCTACTCCCTCCGTCCAGGTCAATAAGTCATCTTTGGTTGTGCACCGTGACCAAGAAGGAGGGAAGACTTATACACCTAGACGGAGGGAGTACTACTATTACTTATGTACGTGCAAATTCACGTTTCAACATTACGATGCGGTTTTTGTAAAAGTAGAACAACATCACTAGTCTAGCTTGTGAAACGATTCAATGCAAAACAAATGCAAAAATGCTCGTTTGATTGTTTACTTTTAGCTTTCTTCTCTGTGGTTATTTCTCTGTCGTACTTTGTACGGAGTATCTCACTGGTTGGAAAGGCATACAAATTCCCAAACCGCTTCCTACACCCTGTATCGAATATTTTGCCTAACAAGTTGTGCCGTGCAATTGGAATTCCAACTTGAGTACTACTACTAGTAGGAGTACCAGGGGCCAGTTCTTTTAGGCTTCTAGATTAGTAATCCCATAACTACTACCTCCGTCCAGGTTTATTGGTCCCCATTGTAATTTGTGTCAAATTTTGGTCATAAATTTAACTATTGAAATGTTAGTGCATGTCACATGCACTAACATTTTATCAGTTAAATCTTTGGTCAAAATTTAGCACAAATTACAATGGTGAGGAATAAACCAGGATGGAGGTACTACTAGTAGTAGTTTAGAAGCCCAAATAAATGGGTGAGGCGCCTTAATGTTACTCTCCACTGTGACTAGTCTTATGGGAAAAGCTGGGGAAGCCGCCAAAAGAACTGGCCCTGGGAGTAGTAGCTAGGGATACTAGGAGTAGTAGCTAGGGATCGAGTGTGCGAGATGAACCGGGGAAAGTAAATGCAGAGAGATGAAATGCAAAAAAGACGGAGGGATGTGATGGTTGCTTGTCCGTTTATTTTACCAGGCCACTTATTACTAGGAGTGGTTGGGTTTTGTGATATGACGGCTTTACTGCCGCGCCACGAGCAGGGTGAGAGGTGAGACTCCCGTGCAGCGCCGCCCTCTACACTAGTACTACTACGTCGGTCGTGGTTTATCCCCCATTGAATTTTGACAAAGGATGTGGGGGGTCATCTCATGTGCAACGGGTATCGATAGGTTTGTTCGAATATTATTTCATCTCTAGAGCTCACAAACATCCGGGTGAAATAGATAAAAAAGTATCTTTTGCAAAAAAAAGCGTTCAACTGTTCAACCTGCATCCAAAACTTGTGAAGAAATAACTCTTATTGTGCTTTGCAGGAAATGATCTTCAAGAATTAGTTTTTGAGTATCCATTGTTATACATGTTGGCTACAGATGACATGGCACTTTCTTATAGTCAACAGTTGGCTATAGTATTTAAGTATTAACCATGCCCTTATACACCTAGACGGAGGGATTAAATCAGGATGACTTGGAAGGGGGCAGAGGATATGTAAGAAATGGTTCATCATAAGTCTTTCACCAGTACTATAGTAAAAATTCATACATGGAAGATTCTAGACTAAACCATAAATGGATACACTTTTATTCATGCGCGATACTCCAATAGAGCAAGATCATGCATGGAAGTCTCCACATGCTTAGACAGCGGATTACATTGAGCGAAGACTAATGATCAACATTTAACTTGAATATGCAGATGTCCAAGTGAACCTCCTTGGAGTCCCCGTGCACATTGTTGGGGGTGATCAAATAACACCGTGCGTCTTCCATGTCCACATCGGCGGGAAAGTCCCAGCTCGGCAGAGTCCAAGTATGCTTGGTGTAGCCAGTGTCGCCGCCCACGGACCTCCGAGGGGTAGTAATAGTGAGCACGCACCCGTACATCGGCCTCGTGTCAGTGTCGGCGTCGGCGGCGTCGCCCCTGACGCACACTACAGAGATGTGGCGGCGGCCTGCGCGGGCCTCGCTGGTGGCCACGATCAAGAGGAAGACGCTGTCGTCCTCCTCCGAGGCTAGCAGGTGGCGCTGATCCTCCAGCGACTCCGGCACGGTGAATGGGTAGCACGTCTCGTACTTGATGTTCTTCGCCAAGGGCCAGTAGTGATTGTCGCACGCCTGCGTCAGGTGACGCACGATGTCCGCCGGCGAGCCCCAAAACGGCACGGGGCACTCATAGCAGTAGACGAAGGGCTCCTTAGAGGCATCGACCAGGCCGTCCATGAAATGGGAGTGGCTGTAGGGGATGTTCCGCCAGTTGAATATATGAGCAAGTTACTACGAGATTTAGTCCGAATAAGCACAAAATAAATCATGACGGCTATAACAGAGATTCAACTAATCATGTGGACTAGCATAGTAGATGAACAGATCGAATCTAGGACACAGACTAGAAACATGAATTCTACCACGATTTCGAACAGGAAGGACAGAAACACATACGGTGCAATGGGAGCAGCACCATTGGCGTTGAGGTTGTCGCCCATGTCGTTGAGGAAGAGGTTGCCAAGGTCGGGGAAGAAGTCGTCGTCGGTGAAGTCGTCGCTGCTAGCAGTCGCTAGAGTGCGCTCCCCAAATTTCAACAGCGCCCGCCGAATGGAGCACACGAGGGAGTGGCTGTAGGGGACGTTGCGGCCGCCGAATGGAGCGCAGGAGTAGCCCACGAAGCAGTAGATGGTGCTCCTCCCTAGTCTCTATTCTTATCTCTATCTCTACTACTCTTCTTTGTTTTTTATAATATACTAGTTGTAGTTGTCAAATCGAATAGTACTGCGCCGTCCACTGCACGCCCGACTGAACACGCCTCCTCGCCTCCATCAAACCCCTCCGTTAAACCCGCATGCAAACGGAGAAACCTACTCCGGCCCGCGGGAGGAAATTTGCCGGTTGCCATTGGAGAATAATAGAGTCACGTCCAATCCATTTGAGTTAATTGCGTGTATGATTCTCCCTCTATAAAAAGTTAATTGCATCCTTAATCTTGTATTCTAAGTACTCTGTGGGTTCCACTGTCAGTACAGTGCACATGACTTGCGGGCTGGCTACAGATTCGTACAGAAAGTTAAAAAGAAACAAATCCATGACTTGCAGGATTGGAGTTAGCACCGACGGCGGTTCGTAGTCGTTCCACGCTCGGGCATTGAAGTTTGTAACTATTTTAGATTAGAACATACTACTCCTCCGGTGCTAGTAGTAGAGCAGAGTCCTACTCCACTACTACTCTACTCAAGCAAGTTAGGGCACAGTAGCAGGTACTGTAGGGAGTACCAGTACGGTGATCACTCAAGCAGGTTGTCTGACTTCGATATGACCCTACGCTTCTGGTATGTGTCTCGTAAGTCAAGTGGCGTGTTGTAGTCATCATCACATGTCCACTTCCCACAACACATATTCGCTTCTCCATCTTTGTCCGCTCTTTCATCCCCGCTAAGGCGCCTCCCCCCTCGTCCGAAACCCAAGCACTAACAATGGCAGAACCGAGCAGTGTCCGCCGAAAGAGTGGCTGGAATTCGCTCCCCATAGAGGTAATCAAGCTCATTGCTTCGCGTGTGGACAATCTCAGTACCATGCCACTCGCCGCGTGCTCGTCGGGGCTGTACCATTTACTCAAAGCCCTTAGGCCGGAGCTTTTTAAGCCAGCTCCTTGCTTGCTGATGCCGCCTGATCTTCAGAAACGGCGCGTCACACAGCATAACGATCGTAGGGTGGCGAGCATCAACCCCCTTGACTGCGATCCGATCCCCGTCACCCTCAACTACCTTAACGGTATGTACTGGGTCGGCATGAACACATCTTGGATGGTGCTCGTCGACGGTCGCGGCAGCTGGATGCTCGTGGAGGTCTACACCCGGCGATTGATCCCCCTTCCTTCGATTAACACTGCACTGCTTTGGCACCGCGTCCCAGAATACTCGGAATCTTACAGTAGCCAACATGATACCAAGTTTGATTTGCTCAAGGTTGTAATCTGCCAAGTGCCCACAAGATCTGCGAATTATAAAGACTTCAGGCTAATTGCGTTCTTCAACCGCGGTCTCGCCTATCTGACAGGTCACTACGGTAAGTGGATAAATCTGCACGTCCATCGCAGGATCATACATCCTCCATGGTTCTCTGATGCCATTGAACACAAGGGCTTCATTTACGCTGTCGACTCCTTCTATGGCTAGACGTATTGCTGGCCTACTCCAGTCATCGCTACAAACGGCTGTTACAGCAGTATGTTACTTTCCTATGATATCATGATGGCTTGCTTATATTACTGTCAACATTTGCTGAAAAAATATTCATGCTCATAACATGTTGTTCTTAAGATTGACTAAATCAAGAGCCCTTTTTTATTTGACTCCAACTTGATATGATGTTGTAGGCCGCCTGGTGTCCCTACCCTTCCTAATCCCAGAACCTTTCAAAGAAAAGCGGCATGGCAGTTGCAGGTGGTTCCTGGCTCGATCAGACAATGGCGAAAGATTGATGATCGTTCGCACGTACCGGACGTGTTGTTTCGCGGAATACAATCACAGTCACTGCAAGGTCTTTGAGCAGGATCCCAGCTTCTCTGGGCCTTCAGGAATTTTTGACTGGAGGCTGGTAAGTAGCCTTGGTACACGCTCTCTGTTTGTCAGACTGAATTATCTGATTAACCAGGAGATAACCGACGGCAAGGATCATGATGGCAGCGCGGTTTCGTTCATCAGGCAAAACTGTGTGTACACTACGTACCATGCGTCTCTGCATGCACCATACCCTGATATGTGCCACCACGCTCTGCAGCCCAAAGTAGGAGAGAGGGTCGCAAGTATCAGACTTCGACCTGCTGGCTGGAGTTTCCTCCGTCAGGCACCCATCTGGTTCAAGCCGTCAGCCAATCTCCACAGCTTAATAAATAGTAACGTCTAACTGAGCCAGTTAGTTAGATGCGTACACTTGGTGTAGTAGGATCTTTATTTAGTTTGATGCATACACTTGTTCTTTTTTGGTAGCCCTTTTGTAATGATGGCTGATGTTTCGTTTGGAAGAGAGAGCAGCGTGTTCACTCTTCTGGCCTGCTTACTGCTTCTGTTGCACCCCCAGCCCTGGTTGCTGCTGCTGCTGTTTTCAATGTACAATCAGTAGTATATTTTGTCTGTTGGTTGAATAAATGTGTTGTTAGAACGACAAACACAATGTTTTGGAAGTCGTTGCATGGTTCGATCCTTTAGTGCCCTGTACCGTACGTAGCGCATACTATTTTTCGTACGGAACACATTTTCCACTTGTTGATAACATGCAGCCCACTGATGAAGGCCCAATAGAGAAGCCCATAATTAACTAGAAGGGAGGCTCTCACATGAATCCGGCCGAGGTACATGCTCATGGTCCCCTAAACATAAATAAGTAAATAAATAAATAAAGCTAAATGCTCATGCACCAGTTCTTTAGGAAAATAGGTAGCCCAGTATTTCTTTTTGAAGAATACCCAAGCTAGGCCTATTTGTTTTCTCCGAATTACTGGGCTGCAAATCTTTCAAGACGAGGAGGGATGCATTCCGGCCTGGCTTAAGAGTATGGTCAATGTCTGTTAAAAGTAATATCAAAAGGGGTTGAAAATTCCAAAAAAATTATAGCAAATGGGATATAAGTTTCTTTTTTTGTTTCTGTTCTTCACTGATATCTTATACGTATTTCATTGGATTTAACATGACATAGTACTAATTTATTTTTAAATTTGTTTTAGTATGGCTATTAATTTTTGGATTAAGAATATTTCGTTCCCCAGCAAAAATTTGCGAATTTTCAAAATTTCCCACATATTTAGTTAATTTTTTGACCCTGGTACTGACCAGAAAATGGCCAGCAATTCTAAAAATGGAAAACAGGCTGCCATAAATTCCATATGAATTAGAAAATGAGTAAAAATTCTAAAAATAATAGCAAATGGGCTATACACGCCACAGATTTCGAGGCTGACCTGTTTACGCAAGGCTTTGTCAGTGAACACACGATTCTAGCAGCAGTGACTGTTGGATGTCCATCCAACGGCCCACGTGCTTCTTCAATCTCTGATCTTCCTGCTCCAGCCGCCTAAACTAGCCGCCGGCGGGACTGCCTGCTCCCTCCTCTTGTGGCCCGCTGTGATGCCGCGCAGGCTTCCCCGGCCCACCCTACTCCCTCCGCTGGCCTGGCCGCACGCAATCAACTGCCTCCTTATTACACGAAAAAAATGATTCCTCCCACTGACATCTGGGGCGCACCGGTTGGGAGGCTGACCTGTGGGCCTACTAAGTTGACGCGTACGCAGGGCTTGTCAACTTAGTCAACAAACAATTCTAGCAGCAGTAACCGTTGGATTTCAATCGAACGGTCCTGCTGCTTCTTCAATCGCTGCTCTTCTTGCGCCAGCCGCCCAAACCAGCGCCGGGGAGACCGCCTGCTCCTGCCTCCAGTGGCCGGCTATGCTGCCGTTGAGGCCTCATCGCCTCCTACTACTCCCACCTCTAGCCAGGCCCTGCGGCGACGGCAGCCTCACACCGAACCGAACCAGTGAACCCTCGTACTCCTCTCCGCGTGGGCATCCACTGCCGCGTCTTCCCCGGCTCCACGTCGTCCCCTTCCTAGGCCTTGCTGTCGTCCACCGCCTTGGTGCTCTCGGCGCGGCATGGTCAACGTGGTCAACGACATTCCATCGGAAGAGTACTGTACGTGGAGAGGCTGACAGCTGGGTCCACGGCCACAGCCCAGTTTTTTTGTGATTTGCCAAGTACGTGGAGAGGAGAGCTTTCATTCGGCTGGCCGAGAAAATGGCCCATCAGTAATGAGAAATGGGCTATGCATTTTTAAAACACATCAAACCGGCAATTAGTTTCAAATAACTTTTTTTTCATTTCGAGATTTTAAATTACATTAATTTTTATGCATGGAGAATTTGTTGGATTTTATATTGATATACATTTATTTTTAAAATCAGTTTGAATGTGAGTCAAAATTTGGGATTAAAAACAGTTCGGACCGCACCGAAATATGCAAAATTTCGTATAATTTTTTAACCGTGGCCACAATATGGTGTGTAATGCTAACAAAAAGAATATGGGCTCCAAAAAAAGCTTAATAATTAGCAAATGGGCTGTAAATTATTAGAAATAATGGCAGATGGGCTGTATGCTGTTTTCCACAGATTTGAGGCTTTCCTAAAAAAACGTTGACGCACAAGCACTGACTGTTGGATGTCCATCCAACGGCCGTCATGCTTATTCAATCTCTGCTCTTCCTGCTCCAGCCGCTCAAACAAGCGCCGGCGGGACTGCCTGCTCCCTCCTCCCCACGGTTGGCTCTGCTGCCGCGCAGGCCTCACCGCCCCACCGTACTCCCATCGCTGGCCTAGCCATCCCTCTACTCACCCACACCAGCTGTTATTCTCCGGCGACGGCAGACGAACGAGTAAACCCTCGTACAGTCATACTCCCCTCCGCGTGGGAAACAACTGGCGAGTCTTCCCTGCCTCCGTGTCGTTCCCTTCCTAGGCCTCGCCGTTGTCGACCGCCCTGGTGCTCTCGGCGCGGCCTGGTCAACGTGGTCAACGACCCACATGCATCTGAAGTGGACTGTACGTGGAGAGGCCGACAGCTGGGTCCATGGTCGCATGCAAGGAAATGCCTCCTTATTACGCGCAAAATAATGATTCCTCCACCTGACATCAGGGACCCACCGAAAGAGCCTCTGTATTTCGCGAAAAAAACATTACCGCCACTGACAGCTTGGACCCACCAGCTATATCTTCGCACACAAGGAAGTGCCTCCTTATTACGCACAAAAAAAATGAATACTCCCCCTGTTAGCTGGGACCCAGTATAGTGGCAGGCTGACTTGTGGGCCTACTAAGTTGACGGGGACGGATGGCTTTGTAAACTTAGTCAATATGCACGATTCTAGCTCCAGTGACCGTACGATGTCCATCCAACGGCCGTAGTGCTTCTTCAACCTCTGGTCTTCGTGCTCCAGCCGCCCAAAGCAGCGCCGGTCGTGCCGCATGCTCCTGCCTCCCGTGGCCGGCTGTGCTGCCGCGGAGGCCTCACCGCCCCCTACTATTCCCACCGCTGGCCAGGCCCTGCAGCGATGGCAACCTCACACCGCAGCCGAACCAGTGAACCCACGTACTCCTCTCCGCGCGGGCTTCCACTGCCGCGTCTTCCCCGGCTCCTCGTCGTCCCCTTCCTAGGCCTCGCCGTCGTCCACCGCCCTGGTGCTCTCGGCGCAGCGTCGTCAACGTGGTCAAGGAACGACTTCCATCGGACATGGACTGTACATGGAGGCTGACAGCTGGGTCCACAGCCGCACCAAGGAAGTGCCTCCTTATTACGCGCAAAATAATTATTCCTCCACCTGACAGCGGGGACCCACCGGACGGGCCACCGTATTTCGCGAAAAAAACGTTTCCCCCTGACTGCGGGGACCCACCAGCTACATCTTCGCACGCAAGGAAGTGCGTCCGAGCAAAAAAACGAGTCGCCCCCTGACTGCTGGGACCCACCAGCTACATCTTCGCAGGCAAGGAAGTGCCTGAGAGTCGGGACCCACCTGGTTGAACCGTACGTAGCATTGTCATTTTGGTCGCGAACGTGTACGTACATACTGGTCGATGTAGAGGCGCGCACGTGTCGTAGTAGAGGCGCGCACGTAGCATGTACACGTACATACAGCGGCCAGTGTGCAAGAAAGAAACTACGGCCACGTATGTACATACGGGCAGGGTCTCGAACGCCTACTCGCGCATACGTACGACTAGGGCTCGTGTACATGGCTGGGTCGGAACGGAGAAACAGCGTCGTCGTCGTGTTCATGGGGAGCCAACCGGCTGGGTCGGAACGAAATGCGTCGTCGTGTTCATCGGGAGGGCTTGGACGGAACAGCCGATGGAAACGAGGCCTGGCGTACCGCAGGACGGAGGAAACGGCCTTGTGTTCGACCGGCCACGTTTGAAACGGGATCTTGTTCATCGGGACGGGTCTGGCGTACCGCAAAACGGAGGAAACGGACCTCCTACGGTCGAAACGGGGGTCCTGTTGATCGGGAGGGGTGTGGCGTACCGCAAAACGGAGGAAACGGACTTGTGTTGGAGCGCTACGGTCGAAACGGGGGTCCTATTCATCGGAAGGGGTGTGGCGTACCGCAAAACGAGACTCCATGGGATACTGTTCATCTCCACCGTCGACCCCCTCCAGCCTCCACAGGCTATTGTTCATCCACCGTCGACCTCCTCCAGCCTCCACCTGCGACTGTTCATCCACGGGCTCCTGTTCATCCAGCCTCCACCACGCGCTACTCCACCGGCTACTGTTCAACCAGCCCTCTCCACGGGCTCCTATTCAACCACCCCTCCACGGGCTACTGTTCATCCAGCCCTCCACCGTCTACTGTTCATTCTACCCTCCACGGGGTGGTCCTGTTCATCCTGGCCTCCACAGGGTCCTGTTCATCCAGCCCCAACCGGCTCGATCGATCGGGGTCCTGTTCATCCAGAGGCAATACCACGGGGTCCTGTTCATCCACCCCCACCGGGAACTGTTCATCCAAACCCCCCAGCAACGCTCACTGTTCATCCAGAGGCAGCATCGTTCGGCTTCAGTTAGCAGCAGTAGCGAAGGAATCGCTCGATCGGGTTCAGTTAATAGCCATCGATCGATCGCTCGGGTTCAGTAACGCATAGCCTGCAGTGCAATCGCTCGGGTTCAGTTAGAGCCCAAGGCCTCGCTCGGGTTCAGTTACAGCCAACGCCTCGCACACACGCGCGTACGTGGACGAGAGAAACGCGCATCGCTCGGCCCCCGACCTCCCACCGTAACCGGGAACTCCCCGAAATTTTCCTCCCCCTCGCTTCTACCAAGGGTTTTTCGTCATGGACGGCCCAAAGAATGTCATGCAGCTGCGTCTCCGGCCCGCCCAGGACGAAAAGCCCATTTTCTGTCATGATTTTTTGTCATAGAAGTAGGAGCCCACCACATCTCTGATGATACCGGGTTTTGTCACAATTATCGTCATAGAAGTGTCATATGTATGACAGAAAAAAAATCATTTGGCCCAAAATGTCGCGGATGTGTCTTTTTTTGTAGTGATGTCCCACTAAACTGCTTCAGCTTTGAAGACCATTCCACTCGTCTGGCCATTTGCCGTTTGGGATTAGATATGGTCGGACCTTTGAGGACTAGTAGGAGTGGCTTCACCCACGTGCTTGTAGCAGTCGACAAGTTCACTAAATGGATTGAAGCTAAACCTATCAAAAACCTCAAAGCAAGTACTGCTGTCAGCTTCATCAGAGAGTTAACATTCAGATATGGAGTTCCGCATAGTATCATCACAGATAATGGGTCAAACTTTGATTCAGATGAGTTTAGAGCTTTCTGCGCTTCCCAAGGCACTCGGGTCGATTATGCTTCAGTCGCCCACCCACAGTCGAATGGGCAAGCAGAAAGAGCAAACAGTTTGATCCTCAAAGGGCCGAAACCCCGATTGATGCGTGATCTCAAGCATGCCGTGGGTGCTTGGGTTGATGAGTTGTCGTGAGTACTTTGGGGATTGAGAACAACTTCAAATCGGTCGACTGGTCGAACCCCGTTCTTCCTAGTCTACGGGGCTGAAGTTGTGCTTCCGAGTGACTTGCTTCACAATGCACCCCAAGTGGAACTTTTCTCAGAAGCCGAAGCAGAACAAGCCCGACAAGATGCTGTTGATCTTCTGGAAGAAGAAAGAGAGATGGCCCTAATCCGGTCGACCATTTATCAGCAAGACCTTCGTCGATTCCACGCTAGGAACGTTAGAGGTCAAGCATTTCAAGAGGGGGACCTGGTTCTCCGAGTGGATCAACAATGGCCGCACAAGCTTACTCCTGCGTGGGAAGGTCCCTTCATCATCACCAAGCTGCTCAACAATGGAGCATATCACCTCTACAATGTGGAGCACAATAAAGACGAGCCACGCGCTTGGAATGCAGAGTTGCTCTGTCGTTTTTATACCTAAGCATTCAGACTGTTGAGATGTAATAAGAAATACCTTTTAGTTTGTTTATCAAAGACACAGTTTTACAGTCTTCTGAATGATTGTTGTTGCTTATACATATGTTTAAAATCCCCCAGTGGGTGGCTTAGCTGCGAATCCGTTTCGACTAAGTTTGAAAAATCCCACTGAGTGAAGAGCAAGCCTCTCACTCGGGGTCTTAATTAGCTGCGAATCCATTTCGCCTAAGTTTGAAAAAAAAAAATCCTACCGAGTGAAGAGCAACCCTCTCACTCGGGGGCTTAGCTGCAGTCTCGTACTCGCTTAAGTTAAAATGTGCTCCGAGTGAAGAACGATTTTCTCGCTCGGGGACTTGGCCACACGCTCCGTCCTGATCCGCAAGGACAACGAGGTGCAGGTCGACTGCGACCTTCTCCTCAGAGCTGCGCCACAAATACAATGTGCTCTCCATCCTGGTCCACAAGGACGACGAGGTACAGGTCGACCGCGACCTTCTCCTTAGAGCTGCGCCACAAATACAATGTGCACTCCATCCTGATCCGCAAGGACGACAAGGTGCAGGTCGACCGCGACCTTCTCCCCAGAGCTGCGTCACAAGTAGAAATGACTATTCCGAGTGAGGAGACAAGTTCCACTCGGAAACAAAAGACAATCAAATTAAAGGAAAAACCAGGTTCAGAAAAATCGCACGAGGTTCCGGGCAGCGAATAAAAGTGCTCAGGCATCAAGCCCGAAGGAGTTTAATGGTTACAGAATCACTCGGCATTCTCAGGTAAATTTAAGGCAAGGCATAAAGTTTGTTCTCTCCGCAGGAGGAGGGCTAGCAGGTTCGAGTAGCAGCAGCAATCCGAGTAGCAGCAGCAATGAAGGTTTCCATGAAAGATTGGAAGTGGAGCCTCTTGGTCGCTGCTAGCTTCTCTTCTCTAGCTTCTTTGCAGTGGACACGAACCAGAGAGAGAGCCACGTCAGCACCACATCGAGAAGAAGACTTCTTCCATTCCTGCACTCTACAGGAAATCTCATTAAGTCAAGTCATCGGAGACTCGGGATCATTCGGAAGTGTCGCCCTTGGCCAGAGTGCCGTGTCGATCCGCGACACCGCAACCTTCAGTCGAGCAAGGTAGTCAACGAAGCTAGTAAGACGAGATTCCAGTCAGAGCACATTCATGCTGGCTTCATCCTTGATAGGAGAGTTGATGGGGTCCAGGCTCGTTTCGATTTGGCCGGTCCCAGCCTCAAAGTTTTGGCAGAATTCTGCACCCACAGAGAAATAATGAGACGACAGTTTATGATTAGTCGACGAAAGCAAATCACTCAGTCAGATAAAAGTACCTTCAAGCATAAGGAATAACTTCTTAGCGAGTCCTCCCAGGTAGTTCTCCAGTTCGTCTCTCTTGCGGGAAATGTCTTCCACTTTGTCAGTCAAAGCCTCTTTACCCTTCTTCAGTCGAGTCACCTCCTTGTTGGCTTCATCAATGGCAGCCTTCAATTTGGTGTTCTCTTCCTCCAGCTTTCTGACTGGGGCCAGCTTCTGGTCGGCGAGCGCTGTTTTGTCTTCGGCCGTTTTTCGTGCGGCCGCAAGATCAGAGTCCTTCTCCAAAGCCGGTCTCATTGTTTCTGAAAAGAGCGACGTTCGAGTCAGAGAAAAGATGGAGAAGTTGGCAAGAGAAGCAGTCGACAAAGTTTTTCATACCAGCAGCTTCATCCTTAGCTTTCTGCAAATTTGTCTTGGCCAATTCCAGATCAAGGTTGAGCTGGATCTGCTTCCGTTCTAAATCAGCAAATCGAGCTCCAAGCTCACAGGATTTCTGTGATCAGAGGATAGTCAGTCAACAGATACAAAGGCTGGTTGTTTCCGAACAATAGAGTAACAAGTTCTAAGACTACTGTGGAATCAAACATTCAACAGTAGTCTCGGGGACTACATACCCAGTGGGTGCACTCAGCGTGCCCCCACTGGTTCGACTTTTCAATCGACTTGGTCCGCCCAGTCGAAAAAAAACAAGTTACTTCTCAGACCATAGCCGACTGCCCGCAGTCGACTACGGTCTCGGGGACTACACCCAGTGAGTGCACTCAGCGTGCCCCCACTGGTTCCGGTTCCACTCGACATCATCTGTTCAGGCCGAGTGGAAAAGATCTGTTCAAAGACCCCCGTCGAATCAAACATTCAATGGTGGTCTCCGGAACTACAACCAGTGGGTGCACTCAGCGTGCCCCCACTGGTTCAAAGACTCAATCGACGCAACCTACTCGACTCGAGCAAAAAATACTACTCAACAGAAATTGAAACACCCAGTGGGTGTACAGATGCAAAGTGCAGACTAACAAATAGATGCACTTTAAAGTTTTTCAGATAGCATATCCTAACAGAACAAGCGAAGCTAGAAGATTAGTCGGAAGTCAGTTAACGTGGACGTTGGCCTGGAGGGCTGAACTGACATCATAAGCTGCTTGACTGGTTTCGCGAACCACTTTCATCTACTCCATCATAATGCACGATTGGTGAATAGCTTCCCTGGCAGCGCTCACTTGGTCCTCTGGGACATGATGGGCAGTGAAAAGTGAAGACGGTGGATCAACTGGAGCTTGTGCAGTCGACCCTGAAGGCTGCGCACTCGACAATGGAATGCCAAAAGTAACATAAGCCCGGTTGAGGTCTCCGGACTGCTGAATTGCCGGTTCTGCCGCCGGCGTCGACTGAGGCGTCTTGTTGGTTGGTGCCTTCTTGCTCAAAGTCCTGCTCTTCCTCCCCGTGTGCTTCAGTGGTGCATCCTCGTCATCATCTGGAAATTCGATAACATTGGGCGAAGCTGCAAAGAAATCAATTACAAGAGTTCAGTCAACTGACAAAATGGCTGATAAAGTAAAGACAAAATGACAAGAGTGGTACCCGGATTGGAAGTGACTGCATCCTCCATCTCCTCGTCCTCATCATCTTTGTATACATAAGTCCCAGAAGTAGCGGCACTATAGATTCAAAAACCATTCGGACAAAACAGATAAATGATTCGACCAAAGAGCAAGTCGTGTCAAACTGAGAAGTCGAGTTCAAGGATTACCCAGAAGCAATAGGTACAGCCACTTTGATTTTGGGCAAGGCCTTCCGAGGTTTTTGCGGCACGACTTTGGGCTACTTCGGAGCCTTCTCAGTCGGCACAGGAGAAGCCGTCCGAGTGCGCTTGGAAGACTGACCAGTCTGTGCAGTTGCTTTCCCTCGGTGGATGGCTGGGTCATGGGTATGCTTGGATCGCCTTTCCATGCGAGGAGGAGAATCGACCTCTTCACCATCGCTCGGGTCGTCACTCTCCTCGTCCTCCCCTCCGTCAGACTGCCAGTCGGCGCTTTCCCCTTCGCTCACCTCTCCCTCCTGCTCCTGCACCTGCTCTTCGTTGGGCATTGAATACATCTCAGTGAAGACCTGCAAGACAACAAGTTGAACAAATAATAGTCAGTCGACCAGAACAATTACACGACGGATCAAGAAGACACTCGGAAATTCAGAGTCGGACCTTGTCTGGTTCATAAGTGTTGTCGAGTGGAGGAATCCTCCTGGACCCTCTGGGGTTATCCTTGTTGCCGGTGATGCCCTGCAGCCACTGCGCCACCGTAGCCTCGTCAACTTCTTCCGGGTGAATTCGAGTGGAGTCGTCAATGCCCGAATACAGCCACATCAGATGATCACGGGCTGGAAGCGGCTGGATGCGTCGACTGAGAAAGACCTCTAACAGATCCATGCCAGTCACGCCATCACGGACAAGCTGGACCACCCGCTCGACCAATGTCTTCACCTCCGCTTTCTCCGCCGGAGTTACTTTCAAGGAAGAGGGCTTCTTGACTCGAGCCATGGAAAAGGGGGGAAGCTCAATCGACTGACCTGGAGTCGGCTGGTCTTTGCAGTAAAACCAGGTCGACTGCCACCCTCTAACAGACTCGGGAAGTATCATGGCTGGGAAGGTGCTCTTACTCCTCATTTGGATCCCAAGACTCCCACACATCTGGATCACGTGTGTCCTCTCATCACTCGGGTTGGCTTTTTTGACCGACTGAGAACGACAGGTGAAAATGTGTTTGAAGAGACCCTAGTGCCGTCGACACCCCAGAAAATTCTCACACATGGACACATATGCGGAAAGATACGTGATGGTGTTGGGGGGAAAGTGGTGAAGTTGAGCTCCAAAGAAGTTCAAAAAACCTCGGAAGAAAGTACGGGGTGGCAGAGAAAACCCGCGGTCAACGTGAGTGGCGAGAAGGACGCACTCACCCTCCTGTGGCCGCGGCTCCGTTTCGTCCTCTACATGACACTTCACCATTGTTTGGGCCTAGAGGAAGGCATTGGGAAGTAATAAGTAGATGATGGGTTGCTAGAGTGACAGAAGCTTAAACCTTAGTTTATGCGTTGCTTCGTAAGGGGCTGATTTGGATCCATATGTTTCATGCTATGGTTAGGTTTACCTTAATACTTCTTTTGTAGTTGCGGATGCTTGCAATAGGAGTTAATCATAAGTGGGGTGCTTGTCCAAGTAAGGACATCACCCAAGCACCAGTCCATCCACATACCAAATTATCAAAGTAACGAACGCGAATCATATGAGCGTGATGAAAACTAGCTTGATGATAATTTCCATGTGTCCTCGGGAGCGTTTTCCTTCATATAAGAGTTTGTCCAGGCTTGTCCTTTACTACAAAAAGGATAGGGCCATCTTGCTGCACTTTATTTACACTTGTTACTTGTTACCCGTTACAAATTACCTTATCACAAAACTATCTGTTACCGATAATTTCAGTGCTTGCAGAGAATACCTTGCTAAAAACCGCTTATCATTTCCTTATGCTCCTCGTTGGGTTCGACACTCTTACTTATCGAAAGGACTACGATAGATCCCCTATACTTGTGGGCATCAATCAGTCAATTGCGGTCGTCAGTGACGCTCCATTGTCAGAAATATTGAATAACAGAGATGAAACTGGTCGAGTGGCTAACTGGGCGATTGAACTCCTTTCGCTGGATATCAAGTTTGAGGCAAAACAGCAATCAAATCCCAGGCAATAGCAGATTTTCTCGTCGAGTGGATTGAACAACAACTGTCGACTCAGATTCGGTCGGAACATTGGACCATGTTCTTCGACGGGTCCAAAATGTTGAATGGTTCGGGTGCTGGGGTAGTCCTGGTATCTCCGCGAGGCGACAAGCTCAGTTATGGTCTCCAGATTCACTTTGACTCTTCCAACAATGAAGCTGAATATGAGGCACTTCTGTACGGGTTGCGTATGGCCATTTCACTCGGCATCCGGCGCCTAATGGTCTACGGCGACTCCGATTTGGTAGTCAATCAAGTGATGAAGGAATGGGATGTTAGGAGTCCAGCTATGACTGGTTATTGCAATGCAGTAAGAAAATTGGAAAAGAAGATTGAGGGGTTAGAGCTTCACCATATACCCCGACTGAAAAATCAAGCAGCCGATGACTTGGCAAAGATAGGTTCCAAGAGGGAGCCCATTCCCAGCAATGTGTTTTTGGAGCATATTCACACACCTTGAGTCCAAGAGGATCCTTTCACCGAAGAGCCCCCACAGCCTAAGAGCTCCACTGATCTGACTGAAGTTGAAATCCCAGCCATGGTCGACATGGTCATGGAAGTGTTGGTCGTCATTCCCGATTGGACAGTGCCATACATTGCATATATTCTCAGGAAGGAACTCCCAGAAGATGAAGAACACGCTCGTCAGATCGTCCGTCGATCCAAAGCCTTTACTGTGATGGGTGGACAGCTTTATAGAGAGAGTGTCACTGGAGTCAGTCAGAAATGCATCATGCCAAAAGAAGGCCGAATGATCCTCAATGATATCCACTCGGGGACCTGTGTTCACCATGCGTCCTCTCGGACCATCGTGGCCAAAGCATACCAAGCCGGGTTTTACTAGCCACATGCCAATGAGATGGCGAAAGAAATAGTCGACAAGTGTGAAGGTTATCAGTTCTACTCCAACATGCACTACAAAAAAAATACACTTCTGTGATGATACGTGTTTGTCACAGTAGGTCGCGTTTTTTGTCATGCATGTACATCCATGACAAATTTATGACAGAATCAAGATAGTCATACCTGTGCTGTCGTAGAAGTGTTCCATGACATTGCCAAAATTATCATCACGGAAGTGTCCACTTCCATGACGATAAATTGCGCGTCACAGAAGTGCTTTCGTCAAGGGTGACCGACACGTGGCATCCACCATAACAGAACGTCGTTAAGCTATCGGGTCGGGTTTTGGATCCGATAACCCATTAACAGCCCCGAACAATGGGGATTTTCCACGTGTAAACTCATCATTGGCTGGAGGAGACACGTGTCAGGTCCGGCCCATCAAGTTTAAATGGGCCGGCCCAGCTAAAGGCCCACGAGATTTTGCGAACCATAATGGGCTGGCCCAGCTAAAGGCCCACAAGATTTTCCGGGCCATAATGGGCCGGCCCAGGTAAAGGCCCACAAGATTTTTGTCTGCAATAATGGACCGGCCCATGTAAAGGCCCACAAGATTCTTGCGGATCATAATGGGCCGGCCCAGCTAAAGGCCCACGAGATTTCGCCGACATTAATGGGCCGGCCCAGCTGTAGGCCCACAAGACTTTGAGGACCCTAGTAGGCCGGCCCATTAACTGGCTGCCATGTTTTGGGCCAAATGTCGGCCCATGTTTGATCCGGTCCATTAATGGCCTGCCTCGCTTCGGGCCTAATAGTGGCCCATATGAGATCCGGCCCGTTAAAAGCCTACCACGTTCTGGGCCAAATTACGGCCCAGATCAGGTCCGGCCCTTTAAGAGGCTTTGGGCTCAATTATGGCCCATATCAGATTCGGCCTGTCAACTGGACACTATGCTTTTGGGCCCACTTGCTAAAGGCCCACTTAGTAATTCGGCCTGATATTAGTTTTGGCTTGTTAGGGCCCGTTTAACATTTCGGCCCTATATTAATTTCGGCCTGTTAGAAGCCCGTCATATAGTTGGGCCTAACTACGGCCCGGTTTGCATCCGGCCTGCTCGCAGCCGATATCTGATTGGGCCAAACAAGGACAGAGACAATTTTGGCCTGTTAAAAGCCCGTGATTTGATTCGCACAATCATGGGCCGGGGTACATTTTGGGCTGCTGCCGGCCGATGAGCTGTTCGGCACGTTTCAGGCCCAACCTACATCGTGATTGCATGACGGCCCGATTATGTACCGTAATTTTACGGTTTGGCCGGTTTACTGCGAAGACAGGATATATATACAGTAAAATAAATGCAGCATCGTGAATAAGAAAAAACCTAGACTATACAATAAAGAAATTATGGCATATTACATCCACTGGGCATCAAAGTTCGCCACTATGATAATAAAGCACAAGCAGACAGCAGATTACATACACTGGGCATCAAAGATCACCACCAGTGCAAATAAACATGCCGACAAAATAATATACAAAACCGACAGCACTTCAATAGAGTTCAAGAAAGGTTAGCCCTGCTGGGGAGCTGCAGCGCAAGCAGCTGAGCAAGATGATGAGACTGCGCTTGTTCAACACTTATATCTTCCTCACTCTGAAAGATAAACAAGCAGATAGATGACAGGTTTTGCACATAAAAGTATCAGTGCTGACAATTCATCACATTTCTCACTGACGAATAAAGTGACACAGTTTAAAATTGCATTAACACAATATGGTATTGTTCAGGTCAAGACATGGCAGGAAATGACATTGTGAAGGAGTTGGCAGCTTCACGACACCACTGGATTACAGATCAAGAACTCATAAGTATCAATGGTTAGTGTGCTGTCAATTTATACCATTTCAGATTGGCAAATAAAGAGACGGTTTAAATAATAGTAGAATGATATGACATTGTTCATAGTTAAGACATTGCAGAATATGACATTGTGCTGTAGTGGGTAGGTTCACCACACCACTGGATTACGGATGAAGAACAGAAGCATACATGCAGTGCAAAAGAAGATCACTTGCTCTGTATAGTTTAATTTACATGGTATGAAGAAGGAACTTGGTTGTACAACTGAAAACTTAAATTGAGAAAGGACAAACTTTTGTTTATGAACTACATAATAAACTTTAAACAAGCAATTTGATGCAAACACCAAAAATAAACAGCTATTGCAGTCATGCCTAACCAAATATATACAACAAATTTTGAAGGCTTGAGATGGAAAAACTTACATTATTGGTGAAGACAGGCTCTATAAAGGTCTTGTCCATGGTGATGGGGGGGGGGGGCAATTCAAGAAGTTTAACATAGAATCTTCTTCAAAAGCATTGCCTTTATTCTACATTTTGTTAAGAGTAAATATAGATGTGATAATATATGAAAAACTGGAGAATATTTAAGATAAGATGAAGAGGGATGCTACATAACCAAGTAGCTATAAATGTAAGTGCAGCGATACAGGCAAAAGGTACAGCCAAGAGCAATGCACAGCTAAACTTCTTCAGTACCAACCTTATGGTAAGAGTAAATATAGATCTGATGTGTAGAAAATGGAGGGCAAAGGAAAATAAGCTGCAGAGTGATGGTACATGAACAACTACCTGTCATTATAAGTACACTGATAAAGGACAGCATGTACTTACAAGAACAATGCAGAGCTAAAAAAACATTGGCATTGGATATATTCTACACTAATGTAACCATTCATACAGATCAGATAATTTGGAGCGAACAATTGATAAGCAAGCTATCATGCATACTGCTGTCACATAATGAACTAGGTATGTATGCAAGTACAGTGATACAGGACAACAGGTACCAACAAGAGCAAAGCAGCGGGCAGCATATTTGCGATATCCTGTCGTTCTTGTCAAACCGGAATTCTTCTTCGAGCAGATTTCCTGCAAAAAAGATCCGTAAGGCACATGCGGAAAAGTAGAAGTTCAAATTGTCATGTGATTTCATAGACAGTACCTCATCTTGGGAACAGGACCAGTGCATAACAAGGTTTTTCCATTCAATGTCTTCTAAATTTAGCACAGGAGACTTCACCGGAAATTCGTTTATAGACTACATTCTGCTAGAGTCGGCCCTACGTTTTGTGTCACTGGTTGTACAGCCAATATAAGTGGGGTGCTGTCTGATTTCTCTGGCACCACCACGTTTTTCAAGGACTTTGCTGGTGCTCCTTCAGGTTCGGCAATCACCCTCTTCCTTTTTGATGTCTGATGCACAAGAACAACATTTGAGTGGAAAAACATGGTATGATGACAGATGGAATATGTATTGATAATGGATGGGCATGGCATCTCGACATACATGATGAGTAAATTAAGCAGATGGCGGTGCAACAAAGTAGAAGAAATGCAAGACAACATATGCAAGATACCCGCAATCAATAAAACATTGCCAAATTAGAACAGGCACCTTGATGGGTGAACAGGACAGGCCATCTGCCTTTGACTCCTCGAGGTTAGAATAGTCATTAGGATCATATTCTGAACAAGAATCAACAGGTGGGGAGCGTATGAGTTTCATTGCATTCAGAATGGCACTCAATGCCTTGGTGCCAATTTTGTAAGTCATTGCAGTGTTTAGCTTCAAGAGTGGACTGCTGCTAGTGCGACACAAAGCAGCTACACAGATCATAGTGTAGATATAACGGGAAAACCTTAAGCATCAGAGTAAAATCAGCAAAGTGGAACTTGCTGGAATATATGTGCTAGTATTGCCGGTACGGCTAGAAAGGCTTCGGATACCAGCTCTCTTCAAGTAAAGGTGCGGTACTGTTAATATCAGTGTTACTCTCAAAGGCGACACAGCTCCCCTCATTTCCTTGCTATTCTTATAGGATTCAAGTGGGCAGGTGACTACAAATCCTATTCCTATGTTTACAAGATCCTACGAATCAAAGAGGCTCAAAGTGTCCATCACAACCGACCGTATAGACCTCTACACTGCAAAAGTCCCTGCTCATCTTCAGTACAAGGAACATACTGTACCACTATCATACTCCCTCCGTTCCAAAATATAAGTCTTGGTAGAGATTTCCACTATGGATCACATACAGATGTATCCAGATACATTTTAGAGTGTAGATTCACTCATTTTGCTCCATATGTAGTCCATGGTGGAATCTATACAAAGACTTGTATTTAGGAACGGAGAGAGTACATATTAAAGAAGAACGGAAGAGGAACATGGTAAAGAAGAGCAAGCAGATTTTGGATAATAAAATGTTGGTTGCGCAGTGCCCACACATGATGAACCAGAGCGCATTAAGAATGCAACTCCCAGCTGTCTCTCGACCATTTCAGGCGGTTGGATGAAGATCCTACGTCTCCTAACCCATCTTCTTCCTCGTCTCTGATTCTTCCCATACAGAACACTGCACGGGCTGCCGGCCGGACCACCGGCCCCCGCCGCCTGTGTTCCTCCGCCACCCCCACCCCCACCCCCGCCCCAACCCCCACCCGCGTCGAGTTTTCTTCGTTCGGCGAGGGCCCACAACCACCCGAGCCCCTTCGTTCGCACCGGCGAACTCCGGCGAGCTCTGAAAAATCGACTGGCCCAATTTTGAAATTTAGTCTACTGTGATTTAACTAGTGTGGAATACAAAAGGGGAAAACCATAAGCATTGGGAGTATAGTGTTGAGCGTGCCATGGCGGATCTGAAGGTGCAAACCGGACAAAGGCAACTTCGCAACCAAGACAAGAAATCAGAGTAAAGAAGTGGCGATCTATTTTCTTGCTGCGATAAATAAGTTGAGCAGATACGAAAGAGTACCGCCTCTGGTGCGGTGCCGTGTACACATCTGCTGAGAATTTGACGATGCTGCGGCAGCGATGGCTGTCGGCGGCATGGAAGCAGATCTAGGAGGGTAGACGATGGCGGCGGGGCGCGGTGGACGAGGCGGTCGTAGGAGCGGCGCCGGCAAGGTGGACGACGGCGGGGATGAAGCAAGAGGACGGGATGCAAGGATCCCGGTCCGAAGCCGTGGATGAGAGAGGTCGATCTCTTGTAATGGACGGCGGCGTCGGGGTATCAGCTCCAGCATGGTGGAGGAGGACGGCGGTGGATGGGGTGGCGGACGGAGGAGGGTGGGGTGGAGAGGGTGTTTTGGCGCCCACGGAGTACGAATGGGGAAAAGGGAGGTAGAGAGGAAGGGGGAAACCATGTATTCAGGGCGCGCTTGTCTCAAATGCGAGGAAATTTACAAACATAGCCCCCGTTTCAAATTTCTACTACATCACAGCAACATTAGTCGGTTGGGGATAGGACGGTAATCTCGCATACACCGAATATTTGCCGACGAGGGTTTGTTTTTGGCGCCCACCGTGTATGAATATGAATCGGGGAGGGAGTCGATTTCGGCCGAGGACACACTGTTTTGGTGCCCACCGTGTATGAATCCGGGTGAGAGGCGGTTACGTCACGTTTGGGTGAAATTACAAACCTACCCCTATCGAAACCTATAGAAATCCAGCAGATAGGCTTTGCGTGGCAGGGATAGGCAGTAGTGATTTCCATCTCGCAGATTTTGGTTTCGGGCGGTTACTGCGACTTTCCCCGCTTCGTTCAAATTTTCCAAAGTGCACGTTTACCGTGCCAACTCAATTCGAATCCCGTTTGTATTCTATTTTTTTCTGGCGGGATCCATTTTCAATTGGAATTACATTCTATATACATCATTTTTTAATATATACTTTTAAAAGCACAACAAAGAATTCTGCTCCTTTATATGTAGAATATGATTTACAAATACAACGATCTCGAAATCTTAAGGTTGAATTCGAAAAAAAATAACCAAATTATGTTCTACTAAAATGTATGGATCAGTAATATCTACATATTAAATAACATAGATGTGCGTGAATTCATATGAGTATGCATGTTTGATAGATCAATTTTGGTTCGAGTATGGATTACATGTATCATCATATCGAATTCAAATATTTGAATCCCTTTTTTGTTCACTCCTTTCACGCCCATCTCTCTCGCATGCATGCTCCTTCAGGTAGCTATCACTCTCTTTTCTCCAGCTCACCCGCACGCTCACTTCATGTTTCTCCTATCCTCGCAAACATGGTCTCTCGACGTCTCCCTTGAGAAGTGTCACACTCTCCCTATCATTATACATTACACGGTTTTCATTATCTCTCACGTCTCTACTGTTCTCTGGTATCACTCGGTACCTAAGCTTTCTTTTTCACCGCCACACACACAGTCTCCACTCGTCTTTCACTTTGTCTTTCTCTCTATGGGATTCTCTCACACACCCTATATGTCTCTACATATGACTCATACCACTAAAATTACTCTCTCTCTCTCCTGTAGACACAACATTTGTTGCGGTCTCCTTTTCGTCTCCATCCCAGACTGACATTATTCATTTTTTTACCGATCAGAAAACCCCGACTACCGTCTCCTCTCTCTCTCTCACAGACACACACACACAACTCCTGCTTCCACTCCCCTTCCCGACTACCGTCTCTCTCTCACACACACAAAACTCTCACTTTCGCACCCCGACACGTATTTCTCACACAAACATTTATCGACTAGCTAGCCTCTAGATAGGTTTATACACCCGCACACTCGTGCTTCCACCATCGCATACATGTCTCTCTCCCGCTCCTTGTATCTATGTAGATTTTTCTTCCCTTCTTGAGACACGCCCTCTCGATCATGCACACACACACACTATCGCCTCATTTTAAGCTGATACCTATCGCACACACACTCCTTGTGTCTTTGTCACACATGCACTCCGTCCTCCTCCACTCTCCCCCTCTCTCACACACACATGGGCTTTTTGCAACAACTAGCAAGATGCCCATGCGTTGCACGGAACATCAAGATGCATTTGTATGAGTAGTTTATCTTGTGGGGGAAAAGGATGAACGAGGGAAGGCCTTATTTGCAAATGTGGAGAGGGGTGTGGGTATCTTTTTGCAAAATTGCCATAGTTTCCTTCCTATCCGTCAGATATAGATCGGACGGCCTATATTGCAGGATGGCAGGCACACGATCATCACTGACAATGCTTTTTATAAGAGTACGGATAAAAATAGAGTTGGTGATGATGGTGGGCCTGCCGTCCTGCAATGTAGGTCGTCCGATTTATATCTGACGGATAGGAAGGAAAATATGGCAATTTACCCGCACTCATCACCACATTTGCAGATAAGGCCTTCCCTCGTTCATCCTTTTCTCCCACAAGATCTTGATGTTCCGTGCAACGCACGGGCATCTTGCTAGTAAGAGTAGAAATTAGACATATACCACTTCTCGAATCTTGAAACCAACAACATTCCTCCCTTATCTCATCAAAACCGCCAAAGGAATATATTTTGAGTGAAACATAACATATTTTTAGTGATATACGTATTTCAAAACTATACTTTTTTCTATCAAATCGGTGAATATGTATTAATCTACTTTGATCGTGTGGCAACGCATTGGCACATTACTAGTAGTTATTATAATTTTTTGGACACCAGACAAACGGTGGAGTACATATACGAAGAGAAGAGGCGCACGCACGCAGTCAGCCTCTCGCTGTCTCGCACACATGAGTGTTATGTAAAGGCGACGTTAACAAATAAACCCTAAAACCCTAGGTGCATGATTGCTGCATTCGCGGGTACCGGTTACGTGGTGGAGCACCTTTGTAGGAATAGTCAGCTCGCGTGATAATTTGATCCATAGGAGTTGATGGTCGGGACCACAGGTGAACGACTTGGAGCGCGGTGGCTCGCCAGTTGCCATAGATCGAGTAGCCACGTTTAAAATATTGTTTTTTAGCGGAGTTAAGAGTTCCGATTTTCAATGGCGCGTTATAAGTAGTAAGTAGTTTTTAGAACGATTGGTATGGAGCGAAAATGGAATTCATAGTACTACGTACCTCCTTGGTGTATGGTTGTATGGTTTTTTTTGCGATGGAGGTTGTATGGGTTTATGTTGCGAGATGTTGAACCTGGTAGTTCTAGGGCAAATAATATGGTTTAGATTTAGATGTTGGTTTTCAGTAATGAAAATTGGAAGGGGAAACCCTTCTTTGATTAAAAAAAACTACTACCTCCATTCTGGTTTACTAGTCCCCATTGTACTTTGGGTCAAAGTTTGTCCACGAATTTTACTTGTAAAATGTGAATGGAAAACGAGATTTTGTTATAACCAAACAAAAAAGGACTGGAGGGAGTGATTGCTCTGACACGGACGCGACCTCTCATAGCGCAGGCATTGAACCGGCGCGCCGGCCAAGAGGGCCGCACTCGCTGCAGGCCCGGCTGAGCACGCCTCCTCGCCGCGTGCCCCGCCTTCCTTCATTGAATCCGCGCGTGTGCCGGCAACACGTCCTTCCGCGAGCCGGCAGGCATTTTAGAACACAAAAAATGACTAAAATATAATTAATTTACGCATGGTCTTGACTTGTTGTGCTCGCACTGGTAGCAGGAACTAGTAGAGGATTTTCTTTATTTATAACTCTCGTCACATTTTTTTGGCTTTGAAGTGAATCATGGTTGTGGACATTATGTATGACAGATATCTGTGAACATGAGTTTGATGTGGAAGTTGAACTTGGAATGTCGCGCTTGCGCGTGAACTATACCATGTCCAATGCTTCGTCTGTTATTGTTTGGAAAGTAATTGCTGTTATTACATGACCCGAAAAAAAAACATTTTGTACCACATCAGTAGATGCACGGACATCACAACAGGCATGCTGACTGGATAAACATTTGAACCTAGCTATTATGAAGCAAATTTTGTATTGACAACAGTTTTAGATAGCAGGAGACGCCTAGCCGGCTCGGCCTCTGCTAGCTTATTTCTGGCTTCTTCCATCTCTTCTTTGCCTTGGGTGAAGAGAGCATCTGATTGCTCTTTTCGCTTCTTCAGGAACTCAGCTACATTCTCAAGGGCTGCTGCACGCTTTCTTTCAGCCTTTACTAATGCCACGAGGACACGAACAGCTGACGACTCCACCTGGCTTGTGCGTAATCCAGCATCATCTGGGAATTTGCACCTTGTGTCTAATCCAGCGTCATTAGGGAACTGGCACCTTGTGTGTAATCCAGCCTCATTTTGGAAACATGATCTCGAGGTTAACCATACTTCCCTCCTCGCAGGAACTGCATCCTGACATGAAGTTACTTCTTTTTTAGATTAATACTCAGAGCAACCTAGATCCATTTAGTAGAAGCCGGATAAACAGAACTCGGAGAAGTGAATTCAAAAGGAAAAATAAAATAAAAACAGACTACAAGGTGAGAACACCCACTTCCTACATCAAGCTAAAAACGAAAGCATTAGGAGGATTAAGACTCTTCTTATTACACATCGAAGAACACCACGCTTAAGAGAAACAGAAACTACAACATATACACATCGAAGAACACGAGGCTACACGAAAGTAATTGAAAGGGTGTTACTTACCAAAGCTCGTTTTACAGGTTCGGTGCAACTCCTCTTTAAATTGCCATGCTCCTCGAAGATGTCCCGAATATCCCGTGTTTGGTCTTCATTGCTCCTCTGCATGTTCGCACTCGTGGTTTTAAAATCTCAACATGGCAAGAAAAATATACTACTAGTAATACTCGCGCATCTTGTGGGCAACATTAAAGCACTCGTCTGCCATGTTAGAGCATCTCCAACAGAATCGCAACGCGCGGCGCTTTAAAAAAAGCGTTTACAGTGCTGAGATCGAGAAGTAGATACTAGAGAGTAGAGGATAGTTCTCAGCATAGATAGATAAAAAAAGATAATTCAACTACTCCTCGTCGTCCGACTCCTCCTCGGTGATGTCCTCCTCCGACGGCTGACTGTAGGCGCGAAGATACCGATTGTCGTCGGATTCCCAGGGCGACGCTGCTCCTGGCCTCATGTTGAATTGAGCGTCCGCTTTTCGCCTACGCTTGTCCTCGCGATAGGCGGCTCGCTCCGCCCTCCTCTTATCCCTCTCCGCCCTCCTTTGCACGTAGAACTCGCGCTCGTTGATGATGTCCTGCGGGAAGTGTTGGCGCCACAGCGCCATGGCTTCCTCGTCCATCTCGGCGATGCCGAGACGGTGCTCCCGCCTCCGGTTGTCGCGACGATCCTCGTCGGTGCTAAGCCGCGGCAGAGGCGCGAGCTCCCGCGCCCGCTCCTGCGTCGGCACGTTGGGGAAGTTCAATGTTCTATGAGGCCACCGGAGGCGCCACACCGCCGCGTCGTACGCGCGGGCGGCCTCGTTGGCGGTGTCGAAATTGCCGAGGCCGAGGCGCATCCCGCGGAACCGGATCTCGGCGCAGAAGCCGCCGGAGGGGCGCGCGCGGATGCCGCGGTATCCCCAAGTTTCCCGGCGACCCGGCGGCATGGTGACGCGGCGGCGGCGAGGCGAAAAAGTGCGGGGAGAGAGCGGTGGCGAGGCACAGAGCGGGGAGAGAGCGGTGGCAAGGCACAGAGCGGTGGGAGGGCGTTGGATTTTATAAAGCGCGCCGGACGCCGCACGCCAAAACTAGCGCACGCCCAGCCGCTTTTTCCCGCGCGTGCGCGATCGTTTCCCGACGTCTCTGCTATCTCTACTCTCTTCTCTACTGTTATATTTATTTTATATTTAATATTTAATATTTATCTCTACTTCCTTTACTGTCTACTTTTTTCTCTATACTTTATTTTCTTGCAATATAGGTCGTCCGATTTATATCTGACAGATAGGAAGGAAACAAATGGGAATTTTGCAAAAAGATACCCATACCCCTCTCCAGATTTGCAAATAAGGCCTTCCCTCGTTCATCCTTTTCTCCCACAAGATAAACTACTCATACAAATGCATCTTGATGCGTGCAACGCATGGGCATCTTGCTAGTTCTAAAAACCTTTCCATCATTTGCCACACTACTGGTTGCAGATGAAAAACCTACCCAAGCACAACGTGATACAGGAGCGACGCACAATTAGAAGCTGATATTCTGTTGGACAATGGAGGCTATAACCAATTACTTTTACGGGAACAATAGCACCCATGAAATTTGAAGGGTAGGTATGAACAAAATTGGAACTGCACATGTACTGCTAAGTGATTCAATACACACATTACCAATCGAGGAGGAGAACGATGGTCGCGGCGGCCTCTGTGAGTCATGGTCGGCAACGGGAGTCAGTTTCATTGTCCACGACGGTGGTACTTCTACGCTTGGCGTCGGCTTCCGGGAAGCAGATTAGAGACCGTGGAAGACGATGCCGGGGAAGAGGCTCCGTGTACGACGACGACGGTGGACCGGCTCCAGTGTGGCGTACGAGGTCGTCGATGAGGCAGATGCGCTGCGGTGGACGAGTGCGCCGATGTAAAGGGGAGGAGCACGAAAGCTGCGGTGCCGTGGAGAAGTCTATTTTGCGGTGGGGATAGAAAATGGGGAGTATTCAGGTGTACTACTCTGGGTGTCGGGGTGGGGTTGGCTGGGTAGGGTGAACCTGAAGTTACGAAAACAGCCCCCTACCAAGCGTCATCCGCAGGCCTGTTCCGAAGGCTATGATGGTAACTTCCCACTGCTCGAATCAGGGTCGCGGGAGATTTTCTCGCCGACCTCAAAATTTTGTGACACTGGACTCCCCGTGTGGCGTGTTGAGTGATTCGGCTAAGCAACTAGCGAGTAGTAGTAGTAAACTCTGCATATTAGGTTTGACCGAAGTCAAACTTCCTAAAGTTTGACCAAGTTTATAGAAAAATATAAACATTTACCATAACAAATATGTATGATGTGAAAGTACATTCAATAATGAATCTAATGGTATTTATTTGTTATTGTATATGTTAATATTTTTTGTTATAAGCTTTCTGAGAGTTTACAAAACTTGACTTTGACCAATGCTAATACGCGGACTTAAATAAAAACGGAGGGAGTACACATTTGTTTTCATAGTTTGTAGTGAACTAATCATTTGTTGAAATTATGAAATAAATATATTAGGCTATTGACTTCGAATGTAATGGTCTATACAATTCAATAGTTACAATCATTGTCAATCCCAAGATGTATACAAGGTCTATAGTACTTCACAACATGCTCAAACTCACATAATCCCAGTCAAATGAGAATCTAAATGCATTTCATAGTTATTACTTTGTAGGATGCAACAAAAACAACCATAACTCTACATCAGCCATTATAGAAGCAACATTTTGACATATCCCAATGTGTGAATGAAACGTGCAGAGAGAGCTTTTGAAGATGGAGCAGATAGGGCGGGAAATATTGTATGTATGTGGACGAGAGAGTAGGAGACAAACCTAACAAGACAGAGAGAGAGAGAGAGATAGAGAGAGAGAGAGGACGAAGTTAGGTCTGTGAGAAAGATGGATACATGTAATATACATGAGATGCGTGTGCATCTGGATTCTGTATACGTGGAAGGAGAAGAGACAACATGTTTGATAAGAGAGCTGGAAAAACATGGACGAGAGGGGAAGGATCTCGTGGGTTGAGGGATTGAAAATTTTGTGCGGGGGAGAGAGGGATTGGTAATTTTGTGCAAGAGAGAGAGAGGGTGGGGGAGGAGTCAGTCAGCCGTCGTCACATCACCCTGCTTCCAAATGACCCCGCATTCTCTAGCGCGGTGTGGTCGCCGTCTTTGATCTGCTCGATGCCCTATTTGAAGATTGAGGTGTTGTGCATGTTGGGGTGCAAAGAAGCACAAGCGAGAGTGGTCGCCGTATAACCTTGGATGGGGATGAATTGTGTGCTCGTGGGAGTGTGTGTGTGTGTGTGTGTGTTGTGCTGCGTGTGTCTCTCTGTGTGTGTGTGTGTGTGTGTGCGTGTGTGTGTCAGATATTGAGAGAAAACAAACCTAAGGAGAGAAATGGGTATTCACGAAGAGATTGTGCGGGCCTTGAGGTGGGCAGGGGCCGGGTGAGGGTGTCAAAATGTGCGCGTTGATGCATGTGTTGCATGCGACCGTGCGAGGGACGGACGAATCGAGAGAGATGGTTGTTGTGTTACGGATGCTCCTCTCTCTCTGTCTCTCTCTCTCCCTCTCTCTCACACACACACACACAAGTAAATTAGAAGACCATTCTCCCATGTATACACAACGTATCGGCATCTGTCTATGTCTCACTCATGCATGATAATTTGCACATTCACACCTCTCTATGTCTGTATCACACGCACACCGTCTCCACATTGCCCTTCCGCCACAACACACATATGGACACATACACACGTTCTCTCTCAGTCACACACACAAAATCAGTATTAAAAAAACTAGGGCGCACCTAAAACGTCCAAATCCAAATAAACACGAACTGGAGCTAAATTAAATTTATATGGAAATATTGCAGCGTCAAGAACTTTCACAGGAAAAAAAAGTTGAGTAATATTTGAGTTTTCACACACACAAAAAGGTTCGGTGGATGTCCTTCGAGCGCAACACGGTGAAGCACCGTTCGATCGACCGCGCGGCCGCGGTTCACGCGCTTGCACAAGATTCCGTATCGTGGCTGTGGTACTAACTAATAAAAGCGCTGCCTAAGTCTAATGTTTACGTGTACTAGTACGGTTTTCTTTTAAGTTCGACCAACCTAATATATAAAACTAAAGTAAGCTCCCACACGCGCACTCATCAATATGCCGCCTCCGCCGTTGTGCATGCCGGCGCCCGCCTGCTCCGGCCAACAATTTCTCGCCCATCACCGCCATGTCGCCGCCATCCCTGTGCCATGAAGCCGAAGGCTCGCCCGCTCACGTCGTCCTTTAGATCCTTCTCTGGTCCCAGGACTGTGGTGTACTCAACATCTAGCCCAGCGACCCACTCATCCGTTGAACTGTTGAACATGCGTAGGAAGCGAGCAAGCCATGCTTTCACCGTCTCGGATCCACGTGTGTAGATGACGATGAACTGATCGCCGGTGATGGCTCTAACCTGGTACTCAGCGGCGACCATGGAGATTTGGGAGGCCATGGATTTCGGAGGAGGGTTAGGAGAAGTTGAACTGTTGTACCCCGCAAAAAAAATGGGAGTGAACTAATGTGAAAAATGAGACCAACCCAAGGGCTAACCCTCGTTGGCTTTTCTTTATAGGAGAAACTCCGTGAGCACCGCGTGTCCGTGCCAGGACTCGAACTCGGGTGGGCTGGCAGCAACCTCAGCTGCCCAGCCAACGGGTCGACGCGAAAGGACGGGACGACTGGGAGCGAACTGTTGTAAGGTAGAAGACGGGGACGAGTAGGGCGTGAACGGTATAGCTTCTGCCTGTTCGCACGCCATGCCGGCGCGTGGATGTAACTTCACTTAATTCCGTCAAACGTCGCGCCTCCCACGACCTTCGCCTCCCTCGCGTGGTCGCGCCCTTTGAGACTTCGACCGGCTATAAATGAGCAATTTTTTTGCCTTTTTTTAGACAAGCAATTTTTTTTGCCTACTCCGCATGCATGATACTCCCTCTAGTCCTTTTTACTCCCGTCAACCGTTTGCAAAGTGTTTGACCAAATTTATACTTTTTTTTGAACACCACCTTATATTAATTAACCAGCCACACCAGTACACTCATTCGATACAATATTCACCACACAGGACGGTATGTTATTTACAAGAATACCATCTAATCTATTGTCAAAGCTATACTTAGCGATTAAGTGTGCCACCTTATTGGCCGAACGGATAATCTTTGACAATTGAAGATTGTTGATCAACTTCGAGATGCTCAACGCTTTCATCTTCAGGTCACGCATAGCAGACCTGTCATAGTCCCCCGATGCAAGAGACGCTACCACAAAAGCGCAATCAGTCTCTCAAATTACAGGATTATGAAGAGAAATACCTATGTAGAGACCGGCAATGCAAGCCCTAAGCTCCGCTTCCTCCACGCTTTGACAGGCATCAATGAAATCCCACGACCAAATTTATACTAAAAATATCAATATCTACAATACTGATTATAATGAGTATAAGAGAGAGATGATTATAGTAACATAGGTAGATACCGTAACATAATAAATGTGATGCTACTATGTGTCATGCATGGCAATAAATGAGACCACCTATGATACTAATCTATGATACTATGCGCTATAGAGGTGGTAACATAGACTAGTAACATATGCATGTTACTAGTCTAAGTTACTCCCCACTATGACCAGCCTTAGAGTACCACTACCTCCCTTCTAGTTTAAAGGGCTCAATTCAAAAATTTCACCTACTCTTAGCAAGATAGTAGAGGCAGTGGAATAGTCTTTGAAGTCTGCAAAAGTACTCAACTAGTGTTGTAGTTCTTCACAAAAAAATGTGTTTACCAATGCATGCATGAACACTAGTTACTCTAACCCCCCTCTCTTCTTTAATTCTTTGCCACATCAGCATGTTTGCTATTCCCGTGTGCATGATACCAGCTAAGATACCACCATTATGGCCAGCCTTAATCATCGCATGCAATAATTTTGTGCACCTTGAAATATGAACATGTGTGGGGCGTGTATGTTTTTAATGACTTGAGACTATACCTAGCCCGACATGCAAGATGACTTATTATGCACCATTCCCCATACCTGCAGGAAGCCCGTTCGTCTCCAAATCTTTTCCTCTCCATGTGTGGAAACAATATGCCTGCCAAACTCTCCTTCTCCCTCCGGCGGTCCCACCACTCCACCCCGTGTGAAAAAATCTGCATGCATGACTCTCCTCCCCCCACGCTCGTCCAATCCGTTGTGACCAGCAATATTTCCACCCCTTCGCTCCCCCGTAATTTACTCCAACAAATATGCCCACGTAGCTGTTACTTAACTGCAGGTGCATTGGGTCACTGACATATGGGCCCAACAGGGGTCTGGCCCACATGCCAGTGACGCAACTGGACCTGCAGTTAAGTCAGTGCAGCTCAGTCCATATCATACGTAGGTGTGCCATTGCTCGCTATAAATATTGCGCCTCCCACGACATCGCTATCTCCTCCCCCTCACGTTCACGTTCATCGCTATCTTCTCTCCCTCCCTCTCACGTCGACCACCATGGCATCGCCCCTCCCAAGCCCTAGGAACCCCTCGCTGCACCGCGCGGACGGTCACGCGTCGCCGTTCCGTTCCTCGCCGCCACTAGTCAAGGAGGACGCGTCGGTGTTCTGCTCCTCGCCGCTACGCGACGCGTCGCCGTTCCGTTCCTCGCCGCCACTAGTCGAGGAGGACGCGTCGGTGTTCCGCTCCTCGCCGCGACGTGACGCGTCGCTGTTCCGTTCCTCGCCGCCACTAGTCAAGGAGGAAGCGTCGGCGTGCCGCTCCTCGCCGTGACGCGACGCGTCGCCGTTTCGTTCCTCGCCGCCACTACTCGAGGAGGACGCGTCGGTGTTCCGCTCCTCGCCGCGATGCGTCGGTGTTCCCAATCTCGCCAGCACGCGCGCCGGAGGACGCGTCGGCTCCCCGCTACGAGGAGAACGCCGCACCGCCCGCCGAGCCCCCCAGCCTTGAGGAGCTTTGGAAAGAAATGGATGTCGCCTTGTGGGAGGCTTTGCCTCCAGCAGAGCGCGCCAAAATAGAGGCGGAGAAGAAGGCCGAGGAAGAGAAGCGCACCGCGGAACAAGCTGCCTGGGAGGCCTATGTCGCGTCCGAGAGAGTCAGGCAATTGGCTCTTTTGCAGAAGGCTCGTGCGAGGGCCGTGAGGGTGGCGGAGGACGCCCGTGCCGACGCCCTGAGTGCAGTCGGGACAAAGCGCCTCATCTACGCTTGGCGGTACATGGACCGGGTGCACGCTTCCAGCGCGGAGGAGTACCTGTTGGCGCCAGATCACCACACCGGTGAGATCGCGCTCGCCCGCCGGCAAGCCGCCAATCAGCACCTCGCGAGTTGCGAGGCTGAGGAAGAGGCGTTGTGTCGGCGCGCTGGGAAGCGGCCGCGCACCAGGGCACTCGTGGCGCGCCGCAAGCGCTCCTGCGAGCGCCGTGGCTTTTAGGAGGAGTATAATTTTTGTTTCGTAAGGCGATCTCATTAGTTTTGGGACGCAAATGATAAATCCCGAACGTTCAGGAATTTTTAGCGTCCTTAATTAAGTATGTAAAAGGGAAAGTTTGGAAACCTTGTGTATTCGTACGCATTTTGCAAGCACGTGCATATAGCACAAACTTTACTATATACTATCGCACTACACGTCTTTCTCGATATATGCTTGCAGACTGTGCTACTCCCTCCGTCCAGGTCAATAAGTCATCTTTGGTTGTGCACCGTGACCAAGGAGGGAAGACTTATACACCTAGACGGAGGGAGTACTACTATTACTTATGTACGTGCAAATGCATGTTTTAACATTACGATGCGGTTTTTGTAAAAGTAGAAAAACATCACTAGTCAAGCTTGTGAAACGATTCAATGCAAAACAAATGCAAAAATGCTCGTTTGATTGTTTACTTTTAGCTTCCTTCTCTGTGGTTATTTCTCTATCATACTTTGTACGGAGTATCTCACTGGTTGGAAAGGCATACAAATTCCCAAACCGCTTCCTACACCCTGTATCGAATTTTTTGCCTAACAAGTTGTGTCGTGCAATTGGAATTCCAACTTGAGTACTACTACTAGTAGGAGTACCAGGGGCCAGTTCTTTTAGGCTTCTAGATTAGTAATCCCATAACTACTACCTCCGTCCAGGTTTATTGGTCCCCATTGTAATATGTGTCAAATTTTGGTCATAAATTTAACTAATGAAATGTTAGTGCATGTCACATGCACTAACATTTTATTAGTTAAATCTTTGGTCAAAATTTAGCACAAATTAGAATGGTGAGGAATAAACTAGGATGGAGGTACTACTAGTAGTAGTTTAGAAGCCCAAATAAATGGGTGAGGCGCCTTAATGTTACTCTCCACTGTAACTAGTCTTATGGGAAAAGCTGGGGAAGCCGCCAAAAGAACTGGCCCTAGGAGTAGTAGCTAGGGATACAAGGAGTAGTAGCTTGGGATCGAGTGTGCGAGATGAACCGGGGAAAGTAAATGCAGAGAGATGAAATGCAAAAAAGATGGAGGGATGTGATGGTTGCTTGTCCGTTTATTTTACCAGGCCACTTATTACTAGGAGTGGTTGGGTTTTGTGATACGACGGCTTTACTGCCGCGCCACGAGCAGGGTGAGAGGTGAGACTCCCGTGCAGCGCCGCCCTCTACACTAGTACTACTACATCGGTCGTGGTTTATCCCCCATTGAATTTTGACAAAGGATGTGGGGGTCATCTCATGTGCAACGGGTATCAATAGGTTTGTTCGAATATTATTTCATCTCTAGAGCTCACAAACATCCGGGTGAAATAGATAAAAAAAGTATCTTTTGCAAACAAAAGCGTTCAACTGTTCAACCTGCATCCAAAACTTGTGAAGAAATAACTCTTATTGTGCTTTGCAGGAAATGATCTTCAAGAATTAGTTTTTTAGTATCCATTGTTATACATGTTGGCTACAGATGACATGGCACTTTCTTATAGTCAACAGTTGGCTATACTATTTAAGTATTAACCATGCCCTTATACACCTAGACGGAGGGATTAAATCAGGATGACTTGGAAGGGGGCAGAGGATATGTAAGAAATGGTTCATCATAAGTCTTTCACCAGTACTGTAGTAAAAATTCATACATGGAAGATTCTAGACTAAACCATAAATGGATACACTTTTATTCATGCGCGATACTCCAATAGAGCAAGATCATGCATGGAAGTCTCCACATGCTCAGACAGCGGATTACATTGAGCGAAGACTAATGATCAACATTTAACTTGAATATGCAGATGTCCAGGTGAACCTCCTTGGAGTCCCCGTGCACATTGTTGGGGGTGATCAAATAACACCGTGCGTCTTCCATGTCCACATCGGCGGGAAAGTCCCAGCTCGGCAGAGTCCAAGTATGCTTGGTGTAGCCAGTGTCACCGCCCACGGACCTCCGAGGGGTAGTAATAGTGAGCACGCACCCGTGCATCGGCCTCGTGTCAGTGTCAGCGTCGGCGGCGTCGCCCCTGACGCACACTACAGAGATGTGGCGGCGGCCTGCGTGGGCCTCGCCGGTGGCCACGATCAAGAGGAAGACACTGCCGTCCTCCTCCGAGGCTAGCAGGTGGCGCTGATCCTCCAGCGACTCCGGCACGGTGAATGGGTAGCACGTCTCGTACTTGATGTTCTTCGCCAAGGGCCAGTAGTGATTGCCGCACGCCTGTGTCAAGTGACGCACAATGTCCGCCGGCGAGCCCCAAAACGGCACGGGGCACTCATAGCAGTAGACGAAGGGCTCCTTGGAGGCATCGACCAGGCCGTCCATTAAACGGGAGTGGCTGTAGGGGATGTTCCGCCAGTTGAATATATGAGCAAGTTACTACGAGATTTAGTCCGAATAAGCACAAAATAAATCATGACGGCTATAACAGAGATTCAACTAATCATGTGGACTAGCATAGTAGATGAACAGATCGAATCTAGGACACAGACTAGAAACATGAATTCTACCACGATTTCGAACTGGAAGGACAGAAACACATACGGTGCAACGGGAGCAGCACCATTGGCGTTGAGGTTGTCGCCCATGTCGTTGAGGAAGAGGTTGCCGAGGTCGGGGAAGAAGTCGTCGTCGGTGAAGTCGTCGCTGCTAGCAGTCGCGAAAGTGCGCTCCCCAAAGTTGAACAGCGCCCGCCGAATGGAGCACAGGAGGGAGTGGCTGTAGGGGACGTTGCGGCCGCCGAATGGAGCGCAGGAGTAGCCCACGAAGCAGTAGATGGTGCTCCTCCCTAGTCTCTATTCTTATCTCTATCTCTACTACTCTTCTTTGTTTTTTATAATATACTAGTTGTAGTTGTCAAATCGAATAGTACTGCGTCGTCCACTGCACGCCCGGCTGAACACGCCTCCTCGCCTCCATCAAACCCCTCCGTTAAACCCGCATGCAAACCGAGAAACCTACTCCGGCCCGCGGGAGGAATTTGCCGGTTGCCGTTGGAGAATAATAGAGTCACGTCCAATCCATTTGAGTTAATTGCGTGTATGATTCTCCCTCTATAAAAAGTTAATTGCATCCTTAATCTTGTATTCTAAGTACTCTGTGGGTTCCACTGTCAGTACAGTGTACATGACTTTCGGGCTGGCTACAGATTCGTACAGAAAGTTAAAAAGAAACAAATCCATGACTTGCAGGATTGGAGTTAGCACCGACGGCGGTTCGTAGTCGTTCCACGCTCGGGCATTGAAGTTTGTAACTATTTTAGATTAGAACATACTACTCCTCCGGTGCTAGTAGTAGAGCAGAGTCCTACTCCACTACTACTCTACTCAAGCAAGTTAGGGCACAGTAGCAGGTACTGTAGGGAGTACCAGTACTGTGATCACTCAAGCAAGTTGTCTGACTTCGATATGACCCTACGCTTCTGGTATATGTCTCGTAAGTCAAGCGGCGTGCTGTAGTCATCATCACCTGTCCACTTCCCGCAGCACATATTCACTTCTCCATCTTTGTCCGCTCTTCCATCCCCGCTAAGGCGCCTCCCCCCTCATTCAAAACCCGAGCACTAACAATGGCAGAACCGAGCAGTGTCCGCCAAAAGAGTGGCTGGAATTCGCTCCCCACAGAGGTAATCAAGCTCATTGCTTCGCGTGTGGACAATCTCAGTACCATGCCGCTCGCCGCGTGCTCGTCGGGGCTGTACCATTTACTCAAAGCCCTTAGGCCGGAGCTTTTTAAGCCAGCTCCTTGCTTGCTGATGCCGCCTGATCTTCAGAAACGGCGTGTCACACAGCATAACGATCGTAGGGTGGCGAGCATCAACCCCCTTGACTGCGATCCGATCCTTGTCACCCTCAACTACATTAACGGTATGTACTGGGTCGGCATGAACACATCTTGGATGGTGCTCGTCGACGGTCGCGGCAGCTGGATGCTCGTGGAGGTCTACACCCGGCGATTGATCCCCCTTCCTTCGGTTAACACTGCACTGCTTTGGCACCGCGGCCTAGAATAATCGGAATCTTACAGTAGCCAACATGATACCAAGTTTGATTTTCTCAAGGTTGTAATCTGCCAAGTGCCCAAAAGATCTGCGAATTATAAAGACTTCAGGCTAATTGCGTTCTTCAACCGCGGTCTCGCCTATCTGACAGGTCACTACGGTAAGTGGATAAATCTGCACGTCCATCGCAGGATCATACATCCTCCATGGTTCTCTGATGCCATTGAACACAAGGGCTTCATTTACGCTGTCGACTCCTTCTATGGCTGGACGTATTGCTGGCCTACTCCAGTCATCGCTACAAACGGCTGTTACAGCAGTATGTTACTTTCCTATGATATCATGATGGCTTGCTTATATTACTGTCAACATTTGCTGATAAAATATTCATGCTCATAACATGCTGTTCTTAAGATTGACTAAATCAAGAGCCCTTTTTTATTTGACTCCAACTTGATATGATGTTGTAGGCCGCCTAGTGTCCCTTACCTTCCATATCCCAGAACCTTTCAAAGAAAAGCGGGATGGCAGTTGCAGGTGGTTCCTGGCTCCATCAGACGATGGCGAAAGATTGATGATCGTTCGCACGTACCGGACGTGTTGTTTCGCGGAATACAATCACAGTCACTGCAAGGTCTTTGAGCAGGATCCCAGCTTCTCTGGGCCATCAGGAATTTTTTACTAGAGGCTGGTAAGTAGCCTTGGTACACGCTCTCTGTTTGTCAGACTGAATTATCTGATTAACCAGGAGATAACCGACGGCAAGGATCATGATGGCAGCACGGTTTCGTTCATCAGGCAAAACTGTGTGTACACTACGTACCATGCGTCTCTGCATGAACCATACCCTGATATGTGCCACCACGCTCTGCAGCCCAAAGTAGGAGAGAGGGTCGCAAGTATCAGACTTCGACCTGCTGGCTGGAGTTTCCTCCATCAGGCACCCATCTGGTTCAAGCCGTCAGCCAATCTCCACAGCTTAATAAATAGTAACGTCTAACTGAGTCAGTTAGTTAGATGCGTACACTTGGTGTAGTAGGATCTTTATCTAGTTTGATGCATACACTTGTTCTTTTTTTGGTAGCCCTTTTGTAATGATGGCTGATGTTTCGTTTGGAAGAGAGAGCAGCGTGTTCACTCTTCTGGCCTGCTTACTGCTTCTGTTGCACCCCCAGCCCTGGTTGCTGTTGCTGCTGTTTTCAATGTACAATCAGTAGTATATTTCGTCTGTTGGTTGAATAAATGTGTTGTTAGAACGACAAACACAATGTTTTGGAAGTCGTTGCATGGTTCGATCCTTTCGTGCCCTGTACCGTACATAGCGCATACTATTTTTCGTACGGAACACATTTTCCACTTGTTGATAACATGCAGCCCACTGATGAAGGCCCAATAGAGAAGCCCATAATTAACTGGAAGGGAGGCTCTCACATGAATCCGGCCCAGGTACATGCTCATGGTCCCCTAAACATAAATAAGTAAATAAATAAATAAAGCTAAATGCTCATGCACCAGTTCTTTGGGAAAATAGGTAGCCCAGTATTTCTTTTTGAAGAATACCCAAGCTAGGCCTATTTGTTTTCTCCGAATTACTGGGCTGCAAATCTTTCAAGACGAGGAGGGATGCATTCCGGCCTGGCTTAAGAGTATGGTCAATGTCTGTTAAAAGTAATATCAAAAGGGGTTGAAAATTCCAAAAAAATTATAGCAAATGGGATATAAGTTTCTTTTTTTGTTTTTGTTCTTCACTGATATCTTATACGTATTTCATTGGATTTAACATGACATAGTACTAATTTATTTTTAAATTTGTTTTAGTATGGCTATTAATTTTTGGATTAAGAATATTTCGTTCCCCAGCAAAAATTTGCGAATTTTCAAAATTTCCCACATATTTAGTTAATTTTTTGACCCTGGTACTGACCAGAAAATGGCCAGCAATTCTAAAAATGGAAAACGGGCTGCAATAAATTCCATATGAATTAGAAAATGAGTAAAAATTATAAAAATAATAGCGAATGGGCTGTACACGCCACAAATTTCGAGGCTGACCTGTTTACGCAAGGCTTTGTCAGTGAACACACGATTCTAGCAGCAGTGACTGTTGGATGTCCATCCAACGGCCCACGTGCTTCTTCAATCTCTGATCTTCCTGCTCCAGCCGCCTAAACTAGCCGCCGGCGGGACTGCCTGCTCCCTCCTCTTGTGGCCCGCTGTGATGCCGCGCAGGCTTCCCCGGCCCACCCTACTCCCTCCGCTGGCCTGGCCGTACGCAATCAACTGCCTCCTTATTACCGGTTGGGAGGCTGACCTGTGGGCCTACTAAGTTGACGCGTACGCAGGGCTTGTCATCTTAGTCAACAAACAATTCTAGCAGCAGTAACCGTTGGATTTCAATCGAACGGTCCTGCTGCTCTTCTTGCACCAGCCGCCCAAACCAGCGCCGGGGAGACCGCCTGCTCCTGCCTCCAGTGGCCGGCTGTGCTGCCGTTGAGGCCTCATCGCCCCCTACTACTCCCACCGCTAGCCAGGCCCTGCGGCGACGGCAGCCTCACACTGCAGCCGAACCAGTGAACCCTCGTACTCCTCTCCGCGTGGGCATCCACTGCCGCGTCTTCCCCGGCTCCACGTCGTCCCCTTCCTAGGCCTTGCCGTCGTCCACCGCCTTGGTGCTCTCGGCGCGGCGTGGTCAACGTGGTCAACGACATTCCATCGGAAGAGTACTGCACGTGGAGAGGCTGACAGCTGGGTCCACGGCCACAGCCCAGTTTTTTGTGATTTGCCAAGTACGTGGAGAGGAGAGCTTTCATTCGGCTGGCCGAGAAAATGGCCCATCAGTAATGAGAAATGGGCTGTACATTTTTAAAACACATCAAACCGGTAATTAGTTTCAAATATCTTCTTTTTTTCATTTCGAGATTTTAAATTACATTAATTTTTATGCGTGGAGAATTTGTTGGATTTTATATTGATATACATTTAGTTTTAAAATCAATTTGAATGTGAGTCGAAATTTCGGGATTAAAAATAGTTCGGACCGCACCGAAATATGCAAAATTTCGTATAATTTTTTAACCGTGGCCACAATATGGTGTGTAATGCTAACAAAAAGAATATGGGCTCCAAAAAAAGCTTAATAATTAGCAAATGGGCTGTAAATTTTTAGAAATAATGGCAGATGGGGTGTATGCTGTTTTCCACAGATTTGAGGCTTTCCTAAAAAAAGGTTGACGCACAAGCACTGACTGTTGGATGTCCATCCAACGGCCGTCGTGCTTCTTCAAACTCTGCTCTTCCTGCTCCAGCCGCTCAAACAAGCGCCGGCGGGACTGCCTGTTCCCTCCTCCCCGCGGTTGGCTCTGCTGCCGCGCAGGCCTCACCGCCCCACCGTACTCCCATCGCTGGCCTAGCCATCCCTCTACTCACCCACACCTGCTGTTATTCTCCGGCGACGGCAGACGAACCAGTAAACCCTCGTACAGTCGTACTCCCCTCCGCGTGGGAAACAACTGCCGAGTCTTCCCTGCCTCCGTGTCGTTCCCTTCCTAGGCCTCGCCGTTGTCCACCGCCCTGGTGCTCTCGGCGCGGCCTGGTCAACGTGGTCAACGACCGACATGCATCTGAAGTGGACTGTACGTGGAGAGGCCGACAGCTGGGTCCACGGTCGCACGCAAGGAAATGCCTCCTTATTACGCGCAAAATAATGATTCCTCCACCTGACATCAGGGACCCACCGAAAGGGCCTCTGTATTTCGCGAAAAAAACGTTACCGCCACTGACAGCTCGGACCCACCAGCTATATCTTCGCACACAAGGAAGTGCCTCCTTATTACGCACAAAAAAAAAAGAATACTCCCCCTATTAGCTGGGACCCAGTATAGTGGCAGGCTGACTTGTGGGCCTACTAAGTTGACGGGGACGGAGGGCTGTGTGAACTTAGTCAATATGCACGATTCTAGCTCCAATGACCGTACGATGTCCATCCAACGGCCGTAGTGCTTCTTCAACCTCTGGTCTTCTTGCTCCAGCCGCCCAAAGCAGCGCCGGTCGTGCCGCATGCTCCTGCCTCCCGTGGCCGGCTGTGCTGCCGCGGAGGCCTCACCGCCCCCTACTATTCCCACCGCTGGCCAGGCCCTGCGGCGACGGCAGCCTCACACCGCAGCCGAACCAGTGAACCCTCGTACTCCTCTCCACGCGGGCTTCCACTGCCGCGTCTTCCCCGGCTCCCCGTCATCCCCTTCCTAGGCCTCGCCGTCATCCACCGCCCTGGTGCTCTCGACGCAGCGTCGTCAACGTGGTCAAGGAACGACTTCCATCGGACGTGGACTGTACATGGAGAGGCTGACAGCTGGGTCCACAGCCGCAGCAAGGAAGTGGCTCCTTATTACGCGCAAAATAATTATTCCTCCACCTGACAGCGGGGACCCACCGGACGGGCCACCGTATTTCGCGAAAAAAAACGTTTCCCCCTGACTGCTGGGACCCACCAGCTACATCTTCGCACGCAAGGAAGTGGGTCCGAGCAAAAAAACGATTCGCCCCCTGACTGCTGGGACCCACCAGCTACATCTTCGCAGGCAAGGAAGTGCCTAAGAGTCGGGACCCACCTGGTCGAACCGTACGTAGCATTGTCATTCTGGTCGCGAACGTGTACGTACATACTGGTCGATGTAGAGGTGCACACGTGTCGTAGTAGAGGCGCGCACGTAGCATGTACACGTACGTACAGCGGCCAGTGTGCAAGAAAGAAACTACGGCCACGTACGTACATACGGGCAGGGTCTCGAACGCCTACTCGCGCATACGTACGGCCACGGCTCGTGTACATGGCTGGGTCGGAACAGAGAAACAGCGTCGTCGTCGTGTTCATGGTGAGCCAACCGGCTGGGTCAGAATGAAATGCGTCGTCGTGTTCATCGGGAGGGCTTGGACGGAACAGCCGATGGAAACGAGGCCTAGCGTACCGCAGGATGGAGGAAACGGCCTTGTGTTCGACCGGCCACGTTTGAAACGGGATCTTGTTCATCGGGAGGGGTCTGGCGTACCGCAAAACGGAGGAAACGGACCTCCTACGGTCGAAACGGGGGTCCTGTTGATCGGGAGGGGTGTGGCGTACCGCAAAACGGAGGAAACGGACTTGTGTTGGAGCGCTACGGTCGAAACGGGGGTCCTGTTCATCGGGAGGGGTGTGGCGTACCGCAAAACGGGACTCCACGAGATACTATTCATCTCCACCGTCGACCCCCTCTAGCCTCCACGGGCTACTGTTCATCCACCGTCGACCTCCTCCAGCCTCCACCTGCGACTGTTCATCCACGGGCTCCTGTTCATCCAGCCTCCACCATGCGCTACTCCACCGGCTACTGTTCAACCAGCCCTCTCCACGGGCTCCTGTTCAACCACCCCTCCACGGGCTACTGTTCATCCAGCCCTCCACCGTCTACTGTTCATTCTGCCCTCCATGGGGTGGTCCTGTTCATCCTGGCCTCCACGGGGTCCTGTTCATCCAACCCCAACCGGCTCGATCGATCGGGGTCCTGTTCATCCAGAGGCAACACCACGGGGTCCTGTTCATCCACCCCCACCAGGAACTGTTCATCCAAACCCCCCAGCAACGCTCACTGTTCATCTAGAGGCAGCATCGATCGGCTTCAGTTAGCAGCAGTAGCGAAGGAATCGCTCGATCGGGTTCAGTTAACAACCATCGATCGATCGCTCGGGTTCAGTAACACGTAGCCTGCAGTGCAATCGCTCGGGTTCAGTTAGAGCCAACGCCTCGCACACACGCGCGTACGTGTATGAGAGTAACGCGCATCGCTCGGCCCCTGACCTCCCACCGTAACCGGGAACTCCCCGAAATTTTCCTCCCCCTCGCTTCTACCACGGTTTTTTCGTCATGGACGGCCCAAAGAATGTCATGCAGCTGCGTCTCCGGCCCGCCCAGGACGAAAAGCCCATTTTCTGTCATGATTTTTTGTCATAGAAGTAGGAGCCCACCACATCTATGATGATACCGGGTTTTGTCACAATTATCGTCATAGAAGTGTCATATGTATGACAGAAAAAAATTCATTCGGCCCAAAATGTCACGGATGTGTCTTTTTTTTGTAGTGATGTCCCACTAAACTGCTTCAGCTTTGAAGACCATTCCACTCGTCTGGCCATTTGCTGTTTGGGATTAGATATGGTCGGACCTTTGAGGACTAGTAGGAGTGGCTTCACCCACGTGCTTGTAACAGTCGACAAGTTCACTAAATGTATTGAAGCTAGACCTATCAAAAACCTCAAAGCAAGTACTGCTGTCAGCTCCATCAGAGAGTTAACATTCAGATATGGAGTTCCGCACAGTATCATCACAGATAATGGGTCAAACTTTGATTCAGATGAGTTCAGAGCTTTCTGCGCTTCCCAAGGCACTCGGGTCGATTATGCTTCAGTCGCCCACCCACAGTCGAATGGGCAAGCAGAAAGAGCAAACAGTTTGATCCTCAAAGGGCTGAAACCCCGATTGATGCGTGATCTCAAGCATGCAGCGGGCGCTTGGGTTGATGAGTTGTCCTGAGTACTTTGGGGATTGAGAACAACTCCAAATCGGTCGACTGGTCGAACCCCGTTCTTCCTAGTCTACGGGGCTGAAGCTATGCTTCCGAGTGACTTGCTTCACAATGCACCCCGAGTGGAACTTTTCTCAAAAGCCGAAGCAGAACAAGCCCGACAAGATGCTGTTGATCTTCTGGAAGAGGAAAGAGAGATGGCCCTAATCCAGTCGACCATTTATCAGCAAGACCTTCGTCGATTCCATGCTAGGGACGTGAGAGGTCGAGCATTCCAAGAGGGGGACCTGGTTCTCCGAGTGGATCAACAATGGCCGCACAAGCTTACTCCTGCGTGGGAAGGTCCCTTCATCATCACCAAGCTGCTCAACAATGGAGCATATCACCTCTACAATGTGGAGCACAATAAAGACGAGCCACACGCTTGGAATGCAGAGTTGCTCCGTCGTTTTTATACCTAAGCATTCAGACTGTTGAGATGTAATTAGAAATACCTTTTAGTTGTTTTATCAAAGACACAGTTTTACAGTCTTCTGAATGATTGTTGTTGCTTATACATATGTTTAAAATCCCCCAGTGAGTGGCTTAGCTGCGAATCTGTTTCGACTAAGTTTGAAAAATCCCACTGAGTGAAGAGCAAGCCTCTCACTCGGGGGCTTAATTAGCTGCGAATCCGTTTCGCCTAAGTTTGAAAAAAAATCCTACCGAGTGAAGAGCAACCCTCTCACTCGGGCGCTTAGCTACAGTTATGTACTCGCCTAAGTTTGAAAAATCCTACCGAGTGAAGAGCAACCCTCTCACTCGGGCGCTTAGCTGCAGTTCTGTACTCGCCTAAGTTTGAAAAATCCTACCGAGTGAAGAGCAACCCTCTCACTCGGGGGCTTAGCTGCAGTCTCGTACTCGCTTAAGTTAAAATGTGCTCCGAGCGAAGAACGATTTTCTCGCTCGGGGACTTGGCCACACGCTCCGTCCTGATCCGCAAGGACAACGAGGTGCAGGTCGACTGCGACCTTCTCCTCAGAGCTGCGCCACAAATACAATGTGCGCTCCATCCTGGTTCGCAAGGACGACGAGGTGCAGGTCGACCACGACCTTCTCCTTAGAGCTGCGCCACAAATACAATGTGCACTCCATCCTGATCTGCAAGGACGACGAGGTGCAGGTCGACCGCGACCTTCTCCCCAGAGCTGCGTCAGAAGTAGAAAGGACTATTCCGAGCGAGGAGACAAGTTCCACTCGGAGACAAAAGACAATCAAATTAAAGGAAAAACCAGGTTCAGATAAATGGCACGAGGTTCCGGGCAGCGAATAAAAGTGCTCAGGCATCAAGCCCGAAGGAGTTTAATGGTTACAGAATCACTCGGCATTCCGAGGCAAATTTAAGGCAAGGCATAAAGTTTGTTCACTCCGCAGGAGGAGGGCTAGTAGGTTCGACAAACTCGTCCAAGTCGATTCCATCAGCAATCCGAGTAGCATCACCAATGAAGGTTTCCATGAAAGATTGGAAGTCGAGCCTCTTGGTATTGGCAACCTTGATCGCTGCTAGTTTCACTTCTCTAGCTTCTTTGAAGTGGAGACGAACCAGAGAGAGAGCCACGTCAGCACCACATCGAGCAGAAGACTTCTTCCATTCCTGCACTCTACCGGAAATCTCATTAAGTCGAGTCATCGGAGACTCGAGATCATTCGGAAGCGTCGCCCTTGGCCAGAGTGCCGTGTCGATCCGCGACACCGCAACCTTCAGTCGAGCAAGGTAGTCGATGAAGCTAGTAAGACGGGATTCCAGTCGGAGCACATTCATGGCGGCTTCATCCTTGATAGGAGAGTTGATGGGGTCCAAGCTCGTTTCGATTCGGCCGGTCACAGCCTCAAAGTTTTGGCAGAATTCTGCACCCACAGAGAAATAATGAGCTGACAGTTTATGATTAGTCGACGAAAGAAAATCATTCAGTCAGGGAAAAGTACCTTCAAGCATAAGGAATAACTTCTTAGCGAGTCCTCCCAGGTAGTTCTCCAGTTCGTCTCTCTTGCGGGAAACGTCTTCCACTTTGTCAGTCAAAGCCTCTTTACCCTTCTTCAGTCGAGTCACCTCCTTGTTGGCTTCATCAAGGGCAGCCTTCAATTTGGTGTTCTCTTCCTCCAGCTTTCTGACTGAGGCCATCTTCTGGTCGGCGAGCGCTGTTTTGTCTTCGGCCGTTTTTCGTGCGGCCGCAAGATCAGAGTCCTTCTCCAAAGCCTGTCTCATTGTTTCTGAAAAGAGCGACGTTCGAGTCAGAGAAAAGATGGAGAAGTTGCAAGAGAAGCAGTCGACAAAGTTTTTCATACCAGCAGCTTCATCCTTAGCTTTCTGCAAATTTGTCTTGGCCAATTCCAGATCAAGGTTGAGCTGGATCTGCTTCCGTTCTAAATCAGCAAATCGAGCTCCAAGCTCACAGGATTTCTGTGATCAGAGGATAGTCAGTCAACAGATACAAAGGCTGGTTGTTTCCAAACAATAGAGTAACAAGTTCTAAGACAACTGCGGAATCAAACATTCAATAGAAGTCTCGGGGACTACACCCAGTGGGTGCACTCAGCGTGTCCCCCACTGGTTCGACTTTTCAATTGACTTGGTCCGCCCAGTCGAAAAAAAAACAAGTTACTTCTCAGACCATAGCCGACTGCCCGCAGTCGACTACGGTCCCGGGGACTACACCCAGTGGGTGCACTCAGCGTGCCCCCACTGGTTCCGGTTCCACTCGACATCATCTGTTCAGGCCGAGTGGAAAAGATCTGTTCAAAGACCCCCGCCGAATCAAACATTCGACGGTGGTCTCGGGAACTACACCCAGTGGGTGCACTCAGCATGCCCCCACTAGTTCAAAGACTCAATCGACGCAACCTAGTCGACTCGAGCAAAAAATACTACTCAGCAGAAATTGAAACACCCAGTGGGTGTACAGATGCAAAGTGCAGACTAACAAATAGATGCACTTTAAAGTTTTTGAGATAGCATATCCTAACAGAACAAGCGAAGCTAGAAGATCAGTCGGAAGTCATTTAACCTGGACGTTGGCCTGGAGGGCTGAACTGGCATCATAAGCTGCTTGACTGGTTTCGCGAACCACTTTCATCTACTCCATCATAATGCCCGCTTGGCGAATAGCTTCCCTGGCAGCGCTCACTTGGTCCTCTGGGACGTGATGGGCAGTGAAAAGTGAAGACGGTGGATCAACTGGAGCTTGTGCAGTTGACCCTGAAGGCTGCGCACTCGACAATGGAATGCCAAAAGTAACATAAGCCCGGTTGAGGTCTCCGGACTGCTGAATTGCCGGTTCTGCCGCCGGCGTCGACTGAGGCGTCTTGTTGGTTGGTGCCTTCTTGCTCAAAGTCCTGCTCTTCCTCCCCGTGTGCTTCAGTGGTGCATCCTCGTCATCATCTGGAAATTCGATAACATTGGGCGAAGCTGCAAAGAAATCAATTACAAGAGTTCAGTCAACTAACAAAATGGCTGATAAAGTAAAGACAAAATGACAAGAGTGGTACCCGGATTGGAAGTGACTGCATCCTCCATCTCCTCGTCCTGATCATCTTTGTATACATAAGTCCCAGAAGTAGTGGCACTACAGATTCAAAAACCATTCGGACAAAACAGATAAATGATTCGACCAAAGAGCAAGTCGTGTCAAACTGAGAAGTCGAGTTCAAGGATTACCCAGAAGCAATAGGTACAGCCACTTTGATTTTGGGCAAGGCCTTCCGAAGTTTTTGCGGCACAACTTTGGGCTACTTCGGAGCCTTCTCAGTCGGCACAGGAGAAGCCGTCCGAGTGTGCTTGGAAGACTGACCAGTCTGTGCAGTTGCTTTCCCTCGGAGGATGGCTGGATCATGGGTATGCTTGGATCGCCTTTCCATGCGAGGAGGAGAATCGACCTCTTCACCATCGCTCGGGTCGTCACTCTCCTCGTCCTCCCCTCCGTCAGACTGCCAGTCGGCGCTTTCCCCCCCGCTCACCTCGCCCTCCTGCTCGTGCACCTGCTCTCCGTTGGGCATTGAATACATCTCAGTGAAGACCTGCAAGACAACAAGTTGAACAAATAACAGTCAGTCGACCAGAACAATTACACGACGGATCAAGAAGACACTCGGAAATTCAGAGTCGGACCTTGTCTGGTTCATAAGTGTTGTCGAGTGGAGGAATCCTCCTGGACCCTCTGGGGTTATCCTTGTTGCCGGTGATGCCCTGCAGCCACTGCGCCACCGTAGCCTCGTCAACTTCTTCCGGGTGAATTCGAGTGGAGTCGTCAATGCCCGAATACAGCCACATCGGATGATCACGGGCCTGAAGCGGCTGGATGCGTCGACTGAGAAAGACCTCTAACAGATCCATGCCAGTCACGCCATCACGGACAAGCTGGACCACCCGCTCGACCAATGTCTTCACCTCTGCTTTCTCCGCCGGAGTTACTTTCAAGGAAGAGGGCTTCTTGACTCGAGCCATGGAAAAGGGGGGAAGCTCAATCGACTGACCTGGAGTCGGCTGGTCTTTGCAGTAAAACCAGGTCGACTGCCACCCTCTAACAGACTCGAGAAGTATCATGGCTGGGAAGGTGCTCTTACTCCTCATTTGGATCCCAAGACCCCCGCACATCTGGATCACGTGTGTCCTCTCATCACTCGGGTTGGCTTTTTTGGCCGACTGAGAACGACAGGTGAAAATGTGTTTGAAGAGATCCTAGTGCCGTCGACACCCCAGAAAATTCTCACACATGGACACATATGCGGAAAGATACGTGATGGTGTTGGGGGAAAGTGGTGAAGTTGAGCTCCAAACAAGTTCAAAAAACCGCGGTCAACGTGAGTGGCGAGAACGACGCACTCACCCTCCTGCGGCCGCGACTCCGTTTCGTCCTCTGGAAGCCGCCAAGACCCACACTACTAGGAAAAGGGCTATAGATGATATGGCCACTAATGGCGCACCAGACATGTGGTGCGCCATTACTATATACTAATGGCGCACCATGTGTTGGTGCGCCATTAGTAATATATTACTAATGGCGCACCTGCTGTTTGGTGCGCCATTAGTAGTTTTGAAAAAAAAAGTAAAAAAAATTGTTACTAATGGCGCACCGTGGTATAGTGCGCCATTACTAGTTGACATAGTAATGGCGCACCACACCCACCGTGCGCCATTAGTAGTTTTGAAAAAAATATAAAAAAAATTGTTAGTAATGCCGAGCCCCACCTCCCCTCGCCCCGTCGCCCCCCCTTCCCTCGCCGCCCCCTTGCCCCACCTCCCCTCGCCCCGTCGCCCCACAGTCCCAACCACCCGCCGCCGCCGCCGCCGCCCGCCACCACCCCCTGGCCCCACCGCCCCTCGCCCCGTCGCCCCCACCACCCGCCACCGCCCCGGCGCCCCGTCGCCCGAACGGCGCCCTCCCTGGTGCCCCGCCGCCCCCACCACCTGCCCGTCGGCCCCTGCGCCCGCGCCGCCCCCGGAGCCAGGCTCGCCGCCGCCCCTGCGCCCGCGCCGCCCCCAGAGCGAGGCTCGCCGCGGGCCCCCTGCGTCCGCCTCGCGCCCCCCCCCCCGGAGCCAGGCCCGCCGCCGCTGCCCTAACCGCGGCCATCCACCACCACCCCCTGCCCCCGGAGCCAAGGTGAGCATTTTTTGTTTTTTCTACTGTTACTAATGGCGCACTTCCATGTGGTGCGCCATTAGTATACCAGATACGACTGGCGCACCTGTGGGATACTAATGGCGCACCTGTGGTGCGCCATTACTAAAATATTCTAGTGGCGTGGTACTAATGGCGCACCTGTAGTGCGCCATTAGTAGCCATCACAGGTGCGCCATTAGTAGGCCTTTTCCTAGTAGTGCCATGGGGGATCAGGCCCCCCTCGACCAAATCCTCCACGTCCTCCTGCTGGATCGTCGACCGGATCCAGTCGCCCTGGATCCAGCCGGGCGGCAGGCCAGATCTCGACGAAGATCCACCCCGGCTGGTCTTCTTCCCCTTCGCCTTCGTCGTCGCCTTCTTCGCGCGCTCCAGAGCCGCCGTCTTCTCCTTCCCCATTGCGGTGAGTGGAGCTCGAGCCGAGCAGCGGCGCCGAGCGAGGAAGTGGATACGATGGAGAAACGGAGGAGGAAGGGAGAGAATGGGATGCACTGTGTAGAAAACCCCAGCCGCGGCACTTTATATAAGGCCTTCTCCCGAGTGGCTGACTCGTGGGCGCATGTAATCCTGTCAAATCCCGCAACAATCGCGTGCGCGGTACATGGCAAAAAAGGTGGCATGGAGATCGAGGCGCCCCTACCTAATCCACTCCGATTACTGCGGCCTCCTCCGTTCCGCGCGCTTCCCAAAATTTTGAATCCCGCAAGATCCGGGAGCAGGAGAGCAATCTGTCAGACCGAAGATTTATACCTTATCAAACACTCGAAGCTTATAGACGAAAGTTCACTCGACAACTTCTGAATAGCTCAAGGCGACTGAAAATGAAGTTAAAACTTTTTGCGTGCTTCACCAATCTAAGTAAAGTGCTTCTGAAGCAGGAAAGTTGAGTCGGAACCTCCTTCAATCTTAATTCCACTCGGACCCAGAACCATTCGGGGGCTAATGATGACGACATGTACCTAGGGTAGGGCAATAGACCTGATCTAAGTACCCTACCCAAGGACACTGCCCTGCAATCAAAGACAGCAGATTCAATTGACTGAAATCACTACATAGTCCAACCCACTCGACTAAGAGTTCCACTCGGACAACCCAATTCCATTCGACAAGAGTACGCTCACTCGACCATATCAGAAACCACTCGGAGTATGGAAGATCTAAGGTCACTCTGAATGAAAACGGTCAGGTGTTCACTCCGTAGTTTTAATGATCATTTATATGAATTTAATGCTGGCGTTACCAATAACGTCCTGTCTTTATGTACATTGAACCCTATGTAACTGAGGGCCGGAGGGTTCTGGCGAACTCTATATAAGTCACCCCCTCCTCAGGCACAAGGGTTCGCACCCCCTGTAACTCCACACATATAATCTAATCGACCGAGCTCCCGATCACCAAGACGTAGGGTTGTTACTTCCACTGTGAAGGACCTGAACTCGTAAATCTTGTGTGTACAACTTCACCATAGCTAGGATCTTTCCTCCTCATACCTACCCCCCATTCTACAGTCCGGTTTAGACCCACGACAGTTGGCGCCCACCTTGGGGCAGGGGTCTTAGCGACTTTCTGGTGAGGTTGCGATTTTTTTGATTCCCATCTTCATGGTTTCCGGCGGCGGTTTGGCTGAGGGCAGCGAGATCCGTCTCGGCGCGGTCGTCTTCATCGCCGATGATTCTGCTTGGCTCCAGGAGGCTCCACTAGACATCGAGACGCTCCCCATCCGCGGGGCGACGCACTTTCGTGCATGTGTTCGCGGCGTCCTTCTGCAGCAGCCGTTGACTAAGTATCAGTCGGCCCCCGCAGTATCCTCGCTCCCCGCTGTTCGCCGCCGCAAGCGATCCAGCGGTGGGTGAAACACGGGGTGGCACGCCAGTCGGCCACCCCCCAAGTCGCGGCAATTGAGCCCGGCGAATCACTCTACGGCCTGTTCGACCTGTCGACTGGCTCCGTCGAGACCTTGTCTGAGTGCGACAGGAGCGATCCTGCGGCTGAAGTCCTGATGGTCGACTCTCCGTGCAGCCCCCCTGGCATGCGCCGCAACGGTGGCGGCGATGGCGGCGGCGATCCGTCGCGCGTTCACGAAGAGTACCATCCCGAAACCCTTTCCTCGCAGCAGAGGGAGGAACTTCACCGCCCCAACATGGACGCTCTCCACACGCCCATCGTTGGAGAGACCTCTGAGGCTCGGGCCTTCGAGGAGGTGCGCCTAGCCAATTTGGATGAGCGCACCCGGCTGGAGAACCTTCAGCATGCACTCGACGACCGGGCTTGTCAGCGGATCCCCGAATCCAGTCGACGCGCCCGGCAATTGTTCCCGCCTCAACCTCAGGTATATCGCACTCCGATTCAGAATCTTACAGCTACAGCCCGTATAGCAGAGTCCATTCAGCCTTCCCAGTCGGAGGCTGGAAGAGGTTTGATGCAAATCCGGGCTTTACTTCGGGCAGAAGGTGAGCAGAACACAGCAGTGTCTCAGTCACGGGAAAGAATCTATAGCAGATCTATGGTGGCTGATACAGTCCAGTCGGCTCATAGCCCAAGATCGCCTCCGAGGCGTGAGGGACGTGGGCATCGTCAAGAGTAGTACTTGGGTCGGAATCATGAGCAGTTTGATAATCGATTCGACCGCGATAACCACCGTCGAGTGCCTACGCCCCCTCCGAGGGGCGGGTCATATGTGCCCCGTCATCATGATGACAGGCGCCCATACGGTGGTGAGCGGAGATTGTCAGTCGACCCAACAGAGCCTGGGTTTGATGCAAGGTCAATTTTGGTGCAAGGTCTGGTCGACAGGAACCGGGCACACAGAGAAGGGCAAGACAGAGATCGCCCGAGTGGAAGCAGAGTACATGTTTCAGGTCCCAAGTGCTTTAGCAGAGCCATCAGAGCCGCTGAGATCCCTCCCAACTTCAGGTTGGCCACTAGGGTTAGTAAGTTTACCGGTGAGTCGAAGCCTAACACTTGGCTCGAAGACTACCGAGTGGCTGTTCAGATCGGTGGTGGAAACAATAAGATGGCTATGAAGCATCTTCCTCTGATGTTAGAGGGTTCGGCCAGAGCATGGCTGAATCAGTTGGCCCCGGGCAGTATATTCAGTTGAGAAGAGTTAGCCCGAGTGTTTGTCAGAACTTTTGAAGGTACTTGCAAACGACCAGCAGGGTTGGCAGAATTGCAACATTGTGTACAGAAGTCGAATGAGACCTTGAGAGATTACATTCAGAGGTGGACCATTTTGCATCATACTGTGGAAAATGTATCTCAGCATCAAGAAGTTTGCGCCTTCAAGGAAGGCGAACGATATCGAGAGCTTAACCTGAAATTCGGTCAGACAGGAGACATGACCCTGACCCGAATGATGGAAATAGCCACTCGGTACACTAATGGAGAAGAAGAAGACCGAGTCCGCAGTGGAAAGGGCAAGCCAGTCGCCCCAAGATACCGGATGAGGTCGGAAGCAGAAACGCAAAGCGGAGCCAGCAGATCCTGGTGAAGCTTTGGTCATAGGTCAAGGAAAGTCCAAGGGGAAGCCCAAAGGTCCCTGGATCCCCAAGAAAGTAAAAGATCAAGAAGAAAATGAAGTGTTGGATTTGCCATGTCACATTCATACCAAGAAGGATGAAGAGGGTAATCTGACTTATCCTAAACACACCACTCGACAGTGTCGGCTCCTGATCCAGCAATTCCAAGAGAAACAGCCCAGTGAAAAGGAAAAGGAGTCGGACAAGGATGAGGACAAGGAAGAAGAAGATGATGGTTTTCCCAACGTCAATTCCACTCTGGTGATTTTTGCTGACATCGAAAGCAAAAGTTGATTGAAGGTCATCAATAGAGAAGTAAACATGGTTGCTCCAGCAATGCCAACACATTTGAAGTGGTCCAAGGTTCCCATCACATTCGACCAGTCCAACCATCCCCCGAGTGTTGCCACCCCTTGGAGGCAAGCGTTGGTGGTCGACCCAATCGTTGAGGGCACCCGACTAACTAAGGTCCGGATGGATGGAGGCAGTGACCTGAATATTCTGTATGCTGAGACCCTTCGAGGGATGGGCATTCCGATGTCCAAGCTCAGCGAAAACAACATGCGATTTCATGGAGTTATCCCTGGGAAGAAAGCTGATTCACTCGGTCAGATTACACTCAGCGTGGTTTTTGGTGATTTGACCAATTACCATAAGGAAAAGTTGACATTTGAAGTTGTGGATTTTCATAGTGCCTATCATGCTATTCTAGGCAGGACCGCGTATGCTCGTTTCATGGCTCGACCATGTTACGTGTACCTCAAGCTGAAAATGCCTGGCCCTAGAGGCGAGATCACAGTCACTGGCAATCGGCAGCAAGCTGAAGAGTGTTTCAAGAAGGGCTCAAAGATCGCCGATGAGCAAATGGCAGCAATTGAGATGGCAGAATATCAGAAGAATGCAGATCCGAGTGATTTGTTGAGAGCAAAGAAGCCTGCTTCAGATTCTGCATTTCAGTCGTCCGGTGAGACGAAGTCAGTTCATATTCACCCGACTGACCCCAGTGCTGCTCCGACTCACATCTCGTCAACACTCGACGCCAAATAGGAAGAAGCGCTCATCCAGTTCCTCCGTGAGAACTGGGACATCTTCGCATGGAAACCTTCTGACATGCCGGGTGTGCCCAAGGAACTGGCTGAGCACCGTTTGCGAGTCGACCCAAAGGTAAAACCAGTCAAAGAGCATCTTCAACGGTCTGCCGTACAGAAGAGAAAGGCAATTGGCGAAGAAGTGGCTCGGCTTTTGGCTGCTGAGTTCATCCGAGAGATTTACCACTCTGAGTGGCTCGCCAATGTCGTCATGGTTCCTAAGAAAGATGATTCACACGACATGTGTATTGACTTCAAGCATATCAATCGGGCCTGCCCGAAGGATCACTTCTCTCTTCCTCGCATCGATCAGATAGTCAAATCGACTACGGGGTGTGAGCGGTTGTCTTTCCTGGATGCATATTCCGGGTACCATCAGATCCGACTGTATGGACCCAATGAAATAAAAACAGCTTTCATCACCCCATTCGGGTGCTTTTGTTATATCACCATGCCCTTTGGTCTCAAGAATGCTGGTGCCACATTCATGCGCATGATTCAGAAGTGCCTGCTCCCTCAAATCAGTCGGAATGTGGAGGCATATATGGATGACATCGTGGTTAAGTCAAGCAAAGGTTCCGACCTGCTGACTGATCTCAGTGAAACCTTTGCCAATCTAAAGAGATATGATATCAAGCTCAATCCGTCGAAGTGTACGTTTGGAGTTCCAGGTGGCAAGTTACTCGGTTTCCTCGTTTCTGAACGTGGGATCGATGCGAACCCAGAGAAGGTTGGTGCAATTCTCCAAATGAAACGCCCCGTGCGTGTACACGACATTCAAAAGCTTACTGGTTGTTTGGCCGCTTTGAGTCGATTCATCTCTCGTCTCGGTGAAAAGGCATTGCCTCTTTACCGACTGATGAAGAAATCTGACAAGTTTGAGTGGACTCCTGAAGCTGACGCAGCGTTTGCAGAGCTCAAAACCCTGCTTTCCATCCAGCCGGTGCTTGCTGCCCCAATCAGCAGAGAGCCTTTATTGCTTTATATTGTAGCCACTGGACAAGTTGTCAGTACCGTACTCACGGTCGAGCAGGAAGAAGGCAAGGCCTACAAGGTTCAGCGCCCAGTATACTATATTTCTGAAGTTTAAACCCCATCCAAGCAAAGATACCCGCATTATCAGAAGCTTGTCTGTGGGATCTACTTGACCACAAAGAAGGTTGCACATTACTTCTCAGATCATTGATACGTCCATTTTGCATCATGCATTTATATCGATATTTATTGCATTATGGGCTGTTATTACACGTTATGTCACAATACTTATGCCTATTCTCTCTTATTTTACAAGGTTTACATGAAGAGGGAGAATGCCGGCAGCTGGAATTCTGGGCTGCAAAAGGAGCAAATATTAGAGACCTATTCTACACAACTCCAAAAGTCCTGAAACTTCACTAAAGTCATTTTTGGAATTTATAAAAAATACTGAGCGAAGAAAGTACCAGAGGGGGCCCACACCCTGGCCACGAGGGTGGGGGCGCGCCCTACCCCCCTGGGCGCGCCCCCTGCCTCGTGGGCCCCCTAGCAGGCCTCCGGTGCCCATCTTCTGCTATATGAAGTCTTTCGTCTGAGAAAAAATCATAAGCAAGCTTTCGGGAAGAAACTCCGCCGCCACGAGGCCGAACCTTGGCGGAACCAATCTAGGGCTGCGATAGAGCTGTTCTGCCGGGGAAACTTCCCTCCGGGAGGGGGAAATCATCGCCATCGTCATCACCAACGATCCTCTCATCGGGAGGGGGTCAATCTTCATCAACATCTTCACCAGCACCATCTCCTCTCAAACCCTAGTTCATCTCTTGTATCCAATCTTTGTCCCAAAGCCTCAGATTGGTACCTGTAGGTTGCTAGTAGTGTTGATTACTCCTTGTAGTTGATGCTAGTTGGTTTATTTGGTGGAAGATCATATGTTCAGATCCATTATGCATATTAATACTCCTCTGATTATGAACATGAATATGATTTGTGAGTAGTTACGTTTGTTCCTGAGGACATGGGAGAAGTCTTGCTATAAGTAGTCATGTGAATTTGGTATTCGTTCGATATTTTGATGAGATGTATGTTGTCTTTCCTCTAGTGGTGTTACGTGAACGTCGACTACATGACACTTCACCATTGTTTGGGCCTAGAGGAAGGCATTGGGAAGTAATAAGTAGATGATGGGTTTCTAGAGTGACAGAAGCTTAAACCATAGTTTATGCGTTGCTTCGTAAGGAGCTGATTTGGATCCATATGTTTCATGCTATGGTTAGGTTTACCTTAATACTTCTTTTGTAGTTGCGGATGCTTGCAATAGGAGTTAATCATAAGTGGGATGCTTGTCAAAGTAAGGACAGAACCCAAGCACCGGTCCACCCACATACCAAATTATCAAAGTAACGAACGCGAATCATATGAGCGTGATGAAACTAGCTTGACGATAATTCCCATGTGTCCTCGGGAGTGTTTTCCTTCATATGAGAGTTTGTCCAGGCTTGTCCTTTGCTACAAAAAGGATTGGGCCATCTTGCTGCACTTTATTTACACTTGTTACTTGTTACCCGTTACAAATTACCTTATCACAAAACTATCTGTTACCGATAATTTCAGTGCTTGCAGAGAATACCTTGCTGAAACCGCTTATCATTTCCTTCTGCTCCTCGTTGGGTTCGACACTCTTAGTTATCAAAAGGACTATGATAGATCCCCTATACTTGTGGGTCATCAAGACTCTTTTCTGGCGCCGTTGCCGGGGAGTGAAGCGCCTTTGGTAGGTGGAATTTGGTAAGAAAAAATTTATATAGTGTGCTGAAATTTACTGTCACTTGTTACTATGGAAAACAATCCTTTGAGGGGTTTGTTCGGGGTATCTTCACCTCGTCCGGAACCACAATTAGCTACCCCTCACCTACTGAAAATGTTTACCTTGAAATTCCTTCGGGTATGATAGAGAAACTGCTAGCTAATCCTTTTGCAGGAGATGGAACATTGCATCCTGATTTACACCTAATCTATGTGGATGAAGTTTGTGGATTATTTAAGCTTGCAGGTATGCCTGAGAATGTTATCAAGAAGAAGGTTTTCCCTTTATCTTTGAAGGGAGAGGCATTGACATGGTATAGGCTATGTGATGATATGGGATCATGGAACTACAAACGATTGAAATTGGAATTTCATCAGAAGTTTTATCCTATGCATCTTGTTCATCGTGATCGTAATTATATATATAATTTTTGGCCTCGCGAAGGAGAAAGCATCGCTCAAGCTTGAGGGAGGCTTAAGTCAATGTTATATTCATGCCCCAATCATGAGCTCTCAAGAGAAATGATTATTCAAAAAAATTATGCTCGGCTTTCTCTCAATAATCGCTCCATGCTCGATACTTCTTGTACTGGCTCTTTTATGATGAAGACTATTGAATTCAAATGGGATTTATTGGAAAGAATTAAACGCAACTCTGAAGATTGGGATCTCGACGAAGGTAAGGAGTTAGGTATAACAACTAAGTTTGATTGTGTTAAATCTTTTATGAATACCGATGTTTTCCGTGAATTTAGCACTAAATATGGACTTGACTCTAAGATAGTAGCTTCTTTCTGTGAATCCTTTGCTACTCATGTTGATCTCCCTAAGGAGAAGTGGTTTAAATATAATCCTCCCATTGAAGTAAAAGTAGTTGCACCTATTAAAGTTGAAGAAAAGACTATCACTTACAATGGTCCTATTGTTCCTACTGCTTATGTTGAGAAACCACATTTCCCTGTTAGAATAAGGGATCATGCTAAAGCTTCAACTATAGTCAATAAAAGTAATATTAGGACACACAAACCTCCTGAGCAAGTTATAGTTGAACCTAATATTGCTATGGTTAAAGATCTCTTGGCTGATAATATCGATGGGCATGTTATTTACTTTTGTGAAGAGACTGCTAGAATTGCTAAACCTGGTACTAATGATAAACATAGACCTGTTGTAGGCATGCCTGTTATTTCTGTTAAAATAGGAGATCATTGTTATCATGGCTTATGTGATATGGGTGCTAGTGCTAGTGCAATACCTCATTCTTTATACGAAGAAATTATGCATGATATTGCACCTGCTGAGATAGAAGATATCGATGTTACAATTAAGCTTGCCAATAGAGATACTATTTCACCAATTGGGATTGTTAGAGATGTTGAAGTCTTGTGTGGGAAGATTAAATATCCTGCTGATTTTCTTATTCTTGGTTCCCCACAAGATAGCTTTTGTCCCATTATATTGGGTAGACCCTTCTTGAACACTATTAATGCTAGGATAAACTACGAAAAGGATGTTGTTACTATTGGTTTGGGTGATATGTCTCATGAGTTTAATTTTGCTAAATTTAGTAGACAACCCCGTGATGAGGAATTGCCTAGTAAGGATGAAATTATTGGTCTTGCTTCTGTTGCGGTGCCTCCTAATGATCCTTTAGAACAATATTTGCTTGACCATGAAAATGATATGTTCATGAATGAAAGAAGGGAAATAGATGAAGTATTCTTTAAACAGGGACCTATTCTGAAACACAACTTGCCTGTTGAAATTCTAGGAGATCCTCCTCCACCCAAGGGTGATCCCGTGTTTGAGCTTAAACCATTACCTGATACTCTTAAATATGCTTATCTTGATGAAAAGAAGATATATCCTGTTATTATTAGTGCTAACATTTCAGAGCATGAAGAAGAGAAATTATTGAAAACTCTGAAGAAGCACCGTGCTGTTATTGGATATACTCTTGATGATCTTAAGGGCATTAGTCCCACTCTATGTCAACACAAAATAAATTTGGAGAAAGACGCCAAGCCAGTTATTGATCACCAACGACGGCTAAATCCTAAGATGAAAGAAGTGGTAAGAAAGGAAATATTAAAGCTCCTTGAGGCAAGTATAATTTATCCCGTTGCTGATAGTCAGTGGGTAAGCCCTGTCCATTGTGTCCCTAAGAAGGGAGGTATTACTGTCGTTCCTAATGATAAAGATGAATTGATCCCGCAAAGAATTATTACAGGTTATAGGATGGTAATTGATTTTCGCAAACTAAATAAAGCTACAAAAAAAGATCATTACCCTTTCCCTTTTATTGATCAAATGCTAGAAAGATTATCCAAACATACAAACTTTTCCTTTCTGGATGGTTACTCTGGTTTCTCTCAAATACCTGTGTCAGCTGAGGATCAAGCAAAGACCACTTTTACTTGCCCTTTCGGTACCTTTCCTTATAGACGTATGCCTTTTGGTTTATGTAACGCACCTGCTACCTTTCAAAGATGCATGATGGCTATATTCTCTGACTTTTGTGAAAAGATTTGTGAGGTTTTCATGGATGATTTCTCCGTTTATGGATCCTCTTTTGATGATTACTTGAGCAACCTTGATCGAGTTTTGCAGAGATGTGAAGAAACTAATCTTGTCTTGAATTGGGAGAAATGCCACTTTATGGTTAATGAAGGCATTGTCTTGGGGCATAAAATTTCTGAAAGACGCATTAAAGTTGATAAAGCTAAAGTTGATGCTATTGAAAAGATGTCGTGTCCTAAGGACATCAAAGGTATAAGAAGCTTCCTTGGTCATGCCAGTTTTTATAGGAGGTTCATTAAGGACTTCTCAAAAATTTCCCGGCCTCTGACTAACCTATTACAAAAATATATTCCTTTTGTCTTTGATGATGATTGTGTAGAGGCATTTGAAATACTTAAGAAAGCTTTGATTTCTGCACCTATTGTTCAGCCACCTGATTGGAATTTACCTTTTGAAATCATGTGTGATGCTAGTGATTATGTTGTACGTGTTGTTCTAGGGCAAAGAGTTGATAAGAAATTAAATGTTATCCTATATGCTAGTAAAACTCTAGACAATACCCAGAGAAATTAGGCTACTACTGAAAAAGAATTCTTAGCAGTTGTATTTGCTTGTGATAAGTTCAGACCTTATATTGTTTATTCTAAAGTAACTATTCACACTGATCACGCTGCTATTAAATATCTTATAGAAAAGGAAGACGCTAAACCTAGACTTATTAGATAGGTTCTCTTGCTACAAGAATTTGATTTGCATATTATTGACAGAAAGGGAGCTGAGAACCCCGTTGCAGACAACTGTCTAGGAGAATGTTCTTGATGACCCACTACCTATTGATGATAGCTTTCCTGATGAACAATTAAATGTCATAAATGCTTCTCGTACTGCTCCATGGTATGCTGAGTATGCTAATTACATTGTTGCTAAATTTATACCACCTAGTTTCACATACCAGCAAAAGAAAAAGTTTTTCTATGATTCAAGACATTACTTCTGGGATGACCCACACCTTTATAAAGAAGGAGTAGATGGTTTTATTAGGCGTTGTATACCTAAGAATGAACAGGAACAGATCCTACGCAAGTGTCACTCTGAGGCTTATGGAGGACACCACGCTGGAGATAGAACTGCACATAAGGTATTGCAATCCATTTTTTATTGGCCTACTCTCTTCAAAGATGCCCGTAAGTTTGTCTTATCTTGTGATGAATGTCAAAGAATTGGTAATATTAGTAGACGTCAAGAAATGCCTATGAATTATTCACTTGTTATTGAACCATTTGATATTTGGGGCTTTGATTACATGGGACCGTTTCCTTCCTCTAATGGGTATACACACTTTTTAGTTGCTGTTGATTACGTTACTAAGTGGGTAGAAGCTATTCCAACTAGTAGTGCTGATCATAACACCTCTATTAAGATGCTTAAAGAAGTCATTTTTCCGAGGTTTGGAGTCCCTAGATATTTAATGACTGATGGTGGTTCACATTTTATTCATGGTGCCTTTCGTAAAATGCTTGCCAAGTATGATGTTAATCATAGAATTGCATCTCCATATCACCCACAGTCTAGTGGTCAAGTAGAATTGAGTAATAGAGAGCTCAAAATTTTGCAAAAGACTGTTAATAGATATAGAAAGAATTGGTCAAAGAAACTCGATGATGCATTATGGGCTTATAGAACTGCATACAAAAATCCTATGGGTATGTCTCCATATAAAATGGTTTATGGAAAAGCATGTCACTTACCTCTCAAACTAGAACATAAGGCATATTGGTCTATTAAAGAGCTCAACTATGATTTCAAACTTGCCGGTGAAAAGAGGCTATTTGACATTAGCTCACTTGATGAGTGGAGAACCCAGGCCTATGAGAACGCCAAACTGTTTAAAGAAAAGGTTAAAAGATGGCATGACAAAAGGATACAAAAACGTGAGTTTAATATAGGTGATTATGTGTTGCTATACAACTCTCGTTTAAGATTTTTTGCAGGAAAACTTCTCTCTAAATGGGAAGGTCCTTACGTTATCGAGGAGGTCTATCGTTCCGGTGCCATAAAAATCAACAACTTCGTAGGCACAAATCCGAAGGTGGTGAACGGTCAAAGAATGAAACATTATATCTCAGGCAATCCTATAAATGTTGAAACCAATATTATTGAAACCGTAACTCCGAAGGAATACATAAGGGACACTTTCCAGAATGTTTCAGACTCCGAAAAGGAATAGGTATGTGGTACGGTAAGTAAACCAACTCCAAAATAGTTCTAATGGCAATTTCTCTCCGTTTTGGAATATTCAAGAAAATAGGAAAATAAGAAGTAGTCCGGGAAAGACACGAGGCTTCCACGAGGGTGGAGGGCGCGCCCTGCCCCCCTGGCGCACCCCCTGCCTCGTGGGCACCTCGTGTGCTCTCCGGACTCCGTTTTCTTGCACGATACTTCTTTTGGTCGGTAAAAATTCATTATATAATCTTCCGAAGGTTTTGACCACCGTACCACGCAAATATCCTCTGTTTTTGCTTCGAGTTGTTTTCTGCCGCAGATTTGGAGCAAGATGTGATCTCAGGATTCCGACGGAGAGAGCTATGTCTCACACCTCATTGCTGACCCAAAGACCTATGGGGATCTATCTCCTTGTGGTCGAACTACGGATGAGGAGGAGGATGCTCATTTGATGAGGATCAACGGCTCAAGTTCGGAGGAGGAGGATGTCCCTCTACCTCAACCTGGGGATATGCACGTGAAGTTCAAGAAGTCTAGTCTCCCTAAGAGGGCTAAACTATCTAACAATCGATCTATTCCTTCTTGTTTTCGGCAGAAAAGCAAGGAGATTTATGTGACAAGATCTTGAAGCTGGAGTCGGAGGTCGATGATTTAAAGGAGGAAATTGCTCTTCTCAATTACAACATGAAGAAGCTGAAAGCACAGTTTACATCATCAACAACTCCATCATCGCCACCTCCGAAGAAAGAGACATAATCACATGGGTATGGGCACTCCCCTTGGCAACAACCAAGCTTGGGGAGGTGCCCCGGTATCGTATCACCATCACACTCCTATCTTTACCATTTTTCTTAGTTCGATCCTTTTGGTAATATCTTGATCTAGGAGAATAAAGTTTTAGTGTGATTTAGTTTTGAGTTTTGCCTTATGATCCTTCTATGTAATCGAGTCCGTGAGCTATATATAATAAAGATTAGTGTTGAGTCAAGGGCTTGATTATCTTGCTATGATCGTGAGGGAATAAAAGAAAAGAGAAAGAATAAAAAGAAACAAAGGGATCACATTGATCTTATGGAGAGTAATGACTACACATATAAAGAGTATGATGAATAAAAGTTGTTGAGAGTTGACAAACATAGTTTTGGTCATCGTTGCAATTAATAGGAAGTAATAAAGAAAGAGAGGTTTTCACATATAAATATACTATCTTGGACATCTTTTATGATTGTGAGCACTCATTAAAGTATGACATGCTAAAGAGTTGATGTTGGACAAGGAACACAACGTAATGGGTTATGTTTTCTTATATCCGAAATAAAGTATATTGTCATGGATCATCCAACATGTTGAGCTTGCCTTTCTCCCTCATGCTAGCCAAATTCTTTGCACCAAGTAGAGATACTACTTGTGCTTCCGAATACCCTTAAAACCAGTTTTGCCATGAGTGTGCACCATACCTAACTATGGACTGAGTAAGATCCTTCAAGTAAGTTGTCATCGGTGCATGCAATAAAAAATTGCTCCCTAAATATGTATGATTTATTAGTGTGGAGAAAATAATCTTTGTACAATCTTGTGATGTGGAAGAAATAAAAGCGACGGACTGCAAAATAAAGGTCCATATCACAAGTGGCAATATAAAGTGACATTCTTTTGCATTAAGATTTCATGCATCCAACCATGAAAGCGCATGACAACCTCTGCTTCCCTCTGCGAAGGACCTATCTTTTACTTTTGTCTTATGCTTTATGCAAGAGTCATGGTGATCTTCACCTTTCCCCTTTTACATTTTATCCTTTGGCAAGCACCTTGTGTTGGAAAGATCCTTATATATATATATATATATATATATATATATATATATATATATATATATATATATATATATATATATATATATATATATATATCCAATTGGATGTAAGTTTACATGAAGAGGGAGAATGTCGGCACTGGAATTCTGGGCTGGAAAAGGAGCAAATATTAGAGACCTATTATGCACAACTCCAGAAGTCCTGAAACTTCACGGAAGTCATTTTTGGAATTTATAAAAAATACTGAGCGAAGAAAGTACCAGAGGGGGCCCACACCCTGGCCACGAGGGTGGGGCGCGCCCCTGCCTCGTGGGCCCCCTGGTAGGCCTCCGGTGCCCATCTTCTGCTATATGAAGTCTTTCGTCCGAGAAAAAATCATAAACAAGCTTTCGGGAAGAAACTCCGCCGCCACGAGGTGGAACCTTGGCGGAACCAATCTAGGGCTCCGGCAGAGCTGTTCTGCCGGGGAAACTTCCCTTCGGGAGGGGGAAATCATCGCCATCGTCATCACCAATGATCCTCTCGTCGGGAGGGGGTCAATCTTCATCAACATCTTCACCAGCACCATCTCCTCTCAAACCCTAGTTCATCTCTTGTATCCAATCTTTGTCCCAAAGCCTTAGATTGGCACCTGTAGGTTGCTAGTAGTGTTGATTACTCCTTGTAGTTGATGCTAGTTGGTTTATGTGGTGGAAGATCATATGTTCAGATCCATTATGCATATCAATACCCCTCTGATTATGAACATGAATATGCTTTGTGAGTAGTTACGTTTGTTCCTGAGGACATGGGAGAAGTCTTGCTATAAGTAGTCATGTGAATTTGGTATTCGTTCGATATTTTGATGAGATGTATGTTGTCTTTCCTCTAGTGGTGTTATGTGAACGTCGACTACACGACACTTCACCATTGTTTGGGCCTAGAGGAAGGCATTGGGAAGTAATAAGTAGATGATGGGTTGCTAGAGTGACAGAAGCTTAAACCCTAGTTTATGCGTTGCTTCGTATAAGGGGCTGATTTGGATCCATATGTTTCATGCTATGGTTAGGTTTACCTTAATACTTCTTTTGTAGTTGTGGATGCTTGCAAAAGGAGTTAATCATAAGTGGGATGCTTGTCCAAGTAAGGACAGCACCCAAGCACCGGTCCACCCACATACCAAATTATCAAAGTAACGAACGCGAATCATATAAGCGTGATGAAAACTAGCTTGAGGATATTTCCCATGTGTCCTCGGGAGCGTTTTCCTTCATATAAGAGTTTGTCCAGGCTTGTCCTTTGCTACAAAAAGGATAGGGCCATCTTTCTGGACTTTATTTACACTTGTTACTTGTTACCCATTACAAATTACCTTATCACAAAACTATCTGTTACCGATAATTTCAGTGCTTGCAGAGAATACCTTGCTGAAAACCGCTTATCATTTCCTTCTGCTCCTCGTTGGGTTTGACACTCTTACTTATCGAAAGGACTATGATAGATCCCCTATACTTGTGGGTCATCAATCATTCAATTACAGTCATCAGTGACGCTCCATTGTCATAAATATTGATAAGTGAGTGATTGAACTCCGTTCGCTGGATATCAAGTTTGAGGCAAAAAAGCAATCAAATCCCAGGCAATAGCAGATTTTCTCATCGAGTGGATTGAACAACAATTGCCGACTCAGATTCGGTCGAAACATTGGACCATGTTCTTCGACGGGTCCAAAATGTTGAATGGTTCAGGTGCTGGGGTAGTCCTGGTATCTCCGCGAGGCGACAAGCTCAGTTATGTTCTCCAGATTCACTTTGACTCTTCCAACAATGAAGCTGAATATGAGGCACTTCTGTACGGGTTGCATATGGCCATTTCACTCGGCATCCGGCGCCTAATGGTCTACGGCGACTCAGATTTGGTAGTCAATCAAGTGATGAAGGAATGGGATGTTAGGAGTCCAGCTATGACTGGTTATTGCAATGCAGTAAGAAAATTGGAAAAGAAGCTTGAGGGGTTAGAGCTTCACCATATACCCCGACTAAAAAATCAAGCAGCCGATGACTTGGCAAAGATAGGTTCCAAGAGGGAGCCCATTCCCAGCAATGTGTTTTTGGAGCATATTCACACACCTTCAGTCCAAGAGGATCCTTTCACCGAAGAGCCCCCATAGCCTAAGAGCTCCACTGATACGACTGAAGTTGAAATCCCAGCCATGGTCGACATGGTCGTGGAAGTTTTGGTCGTCATTCCCGATTGGACAGTGCCATACATTACATATATTCTCAGGAAGGAACTCCCAGAGGATGAAGAAGAGGCTCGTCAGACCATTCGTCGATCCAAAGCCTTTACTGTGATGGGTGGACAGCTTTACAGAGAGAGTGTCACTGGAGTCAGTCAGAAATGCATCATGCTAGAAGAAGGCCGAATGATCCTCAATGATATCCACTCGGGGACCTGTGGTCACCATGCGTCCTCTCGGACCATCGTGGCCAAAGCATACCGAGCCGGGTTTTACTGGCCACATGCCAATGAGATGGCAAAAGAAATAGTCGACAAGTGTGAAGGTTGTCAGTTCTACTCCAACATGTCCCACTAACCTGCTTCAGCTTTGAAGACCATTCCACTCGTCTGGCCATTTGCGGTTCGGGATTAGATATGGTCGGACCTTTGAGGACTAGTAGGAGTGGCTTCACCCACGTGCTTGTAGCAGTCGACAAGTTCACTAAATGGATTGAAGCTAAACCTATCAAAAACCTCGAAGCAAGTACTGTTGTCAGCTTCATCAGAGAGTTAACCTTCAGATATGGAGTCCCGCATAGTATCATCACAGATAATGGGTTAAACTTTGATTCAGATGAGTTCAGAGCTTTCTGTGCTTCCCAAGGCACTCGGGTCGATTATGCTTCAGTCGCCCACCCACAGTCGAATGGGCAAGCAGAAAGAGCAAACAGTTTGATCCTCAAAGGGCTGAAACCCCGATTGATGCGTGATCTCAAGCATGCAGCGGGCGCTTGGGTTCATGAGTTGTCGTTAGTACTTTGGGGATTGAGAACAACTCCAAATTGGTCGACTGGTCGAACCCCGTTCTTCCTAGTCTACGGGGCTGAAGCTGTGCTTCCGAGTGACTTTCTTCACAATGCACCCCGAGTGGAAATTTTCTCAGAAGCCGAAGCAGAACAAGCCCGATAAGATGGCCCTAATCCGGTCGACCATTTATCAGCAAGACCTTCGTCGATTCCATGCTAGGAACGTGAGAGGTCGAGCATTTCAAGAGGGGGACCTGGTTCTCCGAGTGGATCAACAATGGCCGCACAAGCTTACTCCTGCGTGGGAAGGTCCCTTCATCATCACCAAGGTTCTCAACAATGGAGCATATCACCTCTACAATGTGGAGCACAATAAAGACGAGCCACGCGCTTGGAATGCAGAGTTGCTCCGTCGTTTTTATACCTAAGCATTCAGACATTTGAGATGAAATAAGAAATACCTTTTAGTTTGTTTATCAATGACACAGTTTTACAGTCTTCTGAATGATTGTTGTTGCTTATACATATGTTTAAAATCCCCCAGTGGGTGGCTTAGCTGCGAATCCGTTTCGACTAAGTTTGAAAAATCCCACCGAGTGAAGAGCAAGCCTCTCACTCGGGGGCTTAGCTGCGAATCCGTTTCGCCTAAGTTTGAAAAAAAATCCTAGCGAGTGAAGAGCAACCCTCTCACTCGGGGGCTTAGCTACGAATCCGTTTCGCCTAAGTTTGAAAAAAAATCCTACCGAGTGAAGAGCAACCCTCTCACTCGGGGGCTTAGCTGCAGTTATGTACTCGCCTAAGTTTGAAAAATCCTACCGAGTGAAGAGCAACCCTCTCACTCGGGGGCTTAGCTGCAGTTCTGTACTCGCCTAAGTTTGAAAATTCCTACCGAGTGAAGAGCAACCCTCTCACTCGGGGGCTTAGCTGCAGTTCTGTACTCGCCTAAGTTTGAAAATTCCTACCGAGTGAAGAGCAACCCTCTCACTCGGGGGCTTAGCTGCAGTCTCGTACTCGCCTAAGTTAAAATGTGCTCCGAGTGAAGAATGGTTTTCTCGCTCGGGGACTTGGCCACACGCTCCATCCTGATCTGCAAGGACGACGAGGTGCAGGTCGACTGCGACCTTCTCCTCAGAGATGCGCCACAAATACAATGTGCACTCCATCCTGGTCTGCAAGGACGACGAGGTGCAGGTCGACCGCGACCTTCTCCTCAGAGCTGCGCCACAAATACAATGTGCGCTCCATCCTGATCCGCAAGGACGACGAGGTGCAGGTCAACCGCGACCTTCTCCCCAGAGCTGCGTCACAAGTAGAAAAGACTATTCCGAGTGAAGAGACAAATTCCACTCGGAAACAAAAGACAATCAAATTAAAGGAAAAACCAGGTTCAGATAAATCGCACGAGGTTCCGGGCAGCGAATAAAAGTGCTCAGGCATCACGCCCGAAGGAGTTTAATGGTTACAGAATCACTCGGCATTCCGAGGCAAATTTAAGGCAAGGCATGAAGTTTGTTCACTCCGCAGGAGGAGGGCTAGCAGGTTTGACAAACTCGTCCAAGTCGATTCCATCAGCAATCCGAGTAGCATCACCAATGAAGGTTTCCATGAAAGATTGGAAGTCGAGCCTCTTGGTATTGGCAACCTTGATCGCTGCTAGCTTCTCTTCTCTAGCTTCTTTGCAGTGGACACGAACCAGAGAGAGAGCCACGTCAGCACCACATCGAGCAGAAGACTTCTTCCATTCCTGCACTCTACCGGAAATCTCATTAAGTCGAGTCATCGGAGACTCGAGATCATTCGGAAGCATCGCCCTTGGCCAGAGTGCCGTGTCGATCCGCGACACCGCAACCTTCAGTCGAGCAAGGTAGTCGATGAAGCTAGTAAGACGGGATTCCAGTCGGAGCACATTCATGGCGGCTTCATCCTTGATAGGAGAGTTGATGGGGTCCAAGCTCGTTTCGATTCGGCCGGTCTCAGCCTCAAAGTTTTGGCAGAATTCTGCACCCACAGAGAAATAATGAGCTGACAGTTTATGATTAGTCGACGAAAGAAAATCATTCAGTCAGAGAAAAGTACCTTCAACCATAAGGAATAACTTCTTAGCGAGTCCACCCAGGTAGTTCTCCAGTTTGTCTCTCTTGCGGGAAACGTCTTCCACTTTGTCAGTCAAAGCCTCTTTACCCTTCTTCAGTCGAGTCACCTCCTTGTTGGCTTCATCAAGGGCAGCCTTCAATTTGGTGTTCTCTTCCTCCAGCTTTCTGACTGAGGCCATCTTCTGGTCGGCGAGCACTGTTTTGTCTTCGGCCGTTTTTCGTGCGGCCGCAAGATCAGAGTCCTTCTTCTCCAAAGCCTGTCTCATAGTTTCTGAAAAGAGCGACGTTCGAGTCAGAGAAAAGATGGAGAAGTTGGCAAGAGAAGTAGTCGACAAAGTTTTTCATACCAGCAGCTTCATCCTTAGCTTTCTGCAAATTTGTCTTGGCCAATTCCATATCAAGGTTGAGTTGGATCTGCTTCCGTTCTAAATCAGCAAATCGAGCTCCAAGCTCACAGGATTTCTGCGATCAGAGGATAGTCAGTCGACAGATACAAAGGCTGGTTGTTTCCGAACAATAGAGTAACAAGTTCTAAGACTACTACAGGATCAAACATTCAATAGTAGTCTCGGGGACTACACCCAGTGGGTGCACTCAGCGTGCCCCCACTGGTTCGACTTTCCAACTGACTTGGTCCGCCCAGCCGAAAAAAAAACAAGTTACTTCTCAGGCCATAGCCGACTGCCCGCAGTCGACTACGGTCTTGGGGACTACACCCAGTGGGTGCACTCAGCGTGCCCCCACTTGTTCAAGTTCCACTCGACATCATCTGTTCAGGCCGAGTGGAAAAGATCTGTTCAAAGACCCCCACCGAATCAAACATTCAACGGTGGTCTCGGGGACTACACCCAGTGCGTGCACTCAGCGTGCCCCCACTGGTTCAAAGACTCAATCGACGCAACCTAGTTGACTCGAGCAAAAAATACTACTCAGCAGAAATTGAAACACCCAGTGGGTGTACAGATGCAAAGTGCAGACTAACAAATAGATGCACTTTAAAGTTTTTCAGATAGCATATCCTAATAGAACAAGCGAAGCTAGAAGATCAGTCGGAAGTCAATTAACCTGGACGTTGGCCTGGAGGGCTGAACTGGCATCATTAGCTGCCTGACTGGTTTCGCGAACCACTTTCATCTACTCCATCATAATGCCCGCTTGGCGAATATCTTCCCTGGCAACGCTCACTTGGTCCACTGGGACGTGATGGGCAGTGAAAAGTGAAGACGGTGGATCAACTGGAGCTTGTGCAGTCGACCCCGAAGTCTGCGCACTCGACAATGGAATGCCAAAAGTAATTGAAGCCCGGTTGAGGTCTCCGAACTGCTGAATTGCCGGTTCTGCCGCCGGCGTCGACTGAGGCGTCTTGTTGGTTGGTGCCTTCTTGCTCAAAGTCCTGCTCTTCCTCCCCATGTGCTTCAGTGGTGCATCCTCGTCATCGTCTGGAAGTTCGATAACATTGGGCGGCGCTGCAAAGAAATCAATTACAAGAGTTCAGTCAACTGACAAAATGGCTGATAAAGTAAAGACAAAATGACAAGAGTGGTACCCAGATTGGAAGTGACTGCATCCTCCATCTCCTCGTCCTCATCATCTTTGTATACAGAAGTCCCAGAAGTAGCGGCACTACAAATTCAAAAGCCATTTGGACAAAACAGATAAATGATTCGACCAAAGAGCAAGTCGTGTCAAACTGAGAAGTCAAGCTCAAGGAATACCCAGAAGCAATAGGTACAACCACTTTGATTTTGGGAAAGGCCTTCCGAGGTTTTTGCGGCACGACTTTGGGCTACTTCGGAGCCTTCTCAGTCGGCACAGGAGAAGCCGTCCGAGTGCGCTTGGAAGACTGACCAGACTGTGCAGTTGCTTTCCCTCGGATGCTGGCTGGGTCATGGGTATGCTTGGATCGCCTTTCCATGCGAGGAGGAGAATCGACCTCTTCACCATCGCTCGGGTCGTCACTCTCCTCGTCCTCCCCTCCGTCAGACTGCCAGTCGGTGCTTTCCCCTCCGCTCACCTCTCCCTCCTGCTCCTGCACCTGCTCTCCATTGGGCATTGAATACATCTCAGTGAAGACCTGCAAGACAACAAGTTGAACAAATAACAGTAAGTCGACCAGAACAATTACACGAGGATCAAGAAGACACTCGGAAATTTAGAGTCGGACCATGTCTGGTTCATAAGTGTTGTCGAGTGGAGGAATCCTCCTGGACCCTCTGGGGTTATCCTTGTTGCCGGTGATGCCCTGCAGCCACTGCGCCACCGTAGCCTCGTCAACTTCTTCCGGGTGAATTCGAGTGGAGTCGCCAATGCCCAAATACAGCCACATCGGATGATCACGGGCTTGAAGTGGCTGGATGCGTCGACTGAGAAAGACCTCTAACAGATCCATGCCAGTCACGCCATCACGGACAAGCTGGACCACCCGCTCGACCAATGTCTTCACCTCCGCTTTCTCCGCCGGAGTTACTTTCAAGGAAGAGGGCTTGTCGACTCGAGCCATGGAAAAGGGGGGAAGCTCAGTCGACTGACCTGGAGTTGGCTGGTCTTTGCAGTAGAACAAGGTCGACTGCTGTAAGTGCATCTAGTGCCCCTTAGTGATTTTGGTGTATTGAAGACTTATAGGTTAAGGGACTAATGTGTTTATGAGTGTACACATGTCTGTAAGTCTATGAGGAGTTTGATATTTACAGTGAAAGTCAACCCCTAAAAATGAAGTTCTTCAACTGAAGACTTTGGATTTCTGAAGACTTTCTGAAGACTTTGAAAGTGAAGAAATTGGTGTAACCTTGAAGACTTGGTATTCATTTTAGTAACACGAAGCGTGAAGACTTTTGTTTTCGCAGTTTCATTTTCTCTTTCTTGAGTCATAGGAAACACCGTACTGTTAAAGGGGGTCGAGGAAATACTAAGGAAAAATTTCCAAGTGATGCTCAACTCAAAATCCTACTTCGAGTGAAGCCATTGGAAATCTCATACAGTTCAGTCATGTTCTTTAGTGACAGAGACGAAGTTCTTCTGGTCTCCGAGGAATTTGTTCTAACTGAGGAGTTAGGAATTCGCTAGTGCGGATTGCCTACACAGTGAGGAACATGATAGCCCTGAGGAATTTGATACTCAAATTTCCGACCGTTGTTGTGCTATGCGCCAGCTGTCCCAAAATATCTACCCACCTAACGGTCATAGCATTGAAGGGAATTTATGTTTTATCATGGCGGGCTGCACCCTAGGCTATAAATAGCCGCCCCCTACAACCACTAGTTGGTTGGCTGCTCCGAGAGAAACTGACACTTGTCATTTGAGAGCATCCCATCCTCCGAGGACTTTGAGCGAAAATCATCAAGTGAGGAAAACCCAAACCCAAACACCTACAAACCCAAAGTGATTGAGCATCACTGAAGAGATTGATCATGCGTGGATCCGACGCTTGTTACCTTTGAAGACTGTGCTTCTTCCAGACGGTTAGGCGTCATGGTCTAGAGCATCCAAGAGGAAATTGTGGATCGCCGAGTGACCGAGTTTGTGAAGGTTCGGAAGTCACCTGAAGACTTACCACGAGTGATTGGGCGAGGTCTGTGTGACCTTAGCTCAAGGAGAATACGGTGAGGATTGTGTGTCCGGGACTGTGTGTCCTCAGGTTTGAATACCTAGCCGCTCCAACCAGATGTACAACTGAGACAGCAGTTGAACTGGTCTACCAAATCATTGTCTTCGCCAAGCTTTCTGGTTCTATTTCCTCAACTCTTTCATTTCCTCATTACTGTGTTGTGTAATTGTCATATCTGTGTTTGAAGACTTTGACTGAAGACTTTCTCAATTTCCTCAGTTCAATTTCTTCAGTCTGTTTGTCTTCATCTTGTGTTATCCTGTGTTTACGCTTTCTGTACTCTGTGCTTCTCTTCATTTCATCATGATGACCATGCTTGTATTCTGTTATGTTTACTTCTGAGTACTTATTCCGCTGCAAGTAGTTCTTCGCTAAAGAATTTCCTCACCCGCAAATTCCTCAGTGAAGAATTCATAAAAATCGCCTATTCACCCCCCCCTCTAGTCGATATAACGCACTTTCAACTGCCACCCTCTAACAGACTCGGGAAGTATCATGGCTGGGAAGGTGCTCTTACTCCTCATTTGGATCCCAAGACCCCCGCACATCTGGATCACGTGCGTCCTCTCATCACTCGGGTTGGCTTTTTTGACCAACTGAGAACGACAGGTGAACATGTGTTTGAAGAGACCCCAGTGCCGTCGACACCCCGGAAAATTCTCACACATGGACACATATGCGGCAAGATACGTGATGGTGTTGGGGGAAAAGTGGTGAAGTTGAGCTCCAAAGAAGTTCAAAAAACCTTGGAAGAAAGTATGGGGAGGCAGAGAAAAACGGCGGTCAACGTGAGTGGCGAGAAGGACGCACTCACCCTCCTGCGGCCACGGCTCGGTTTCGTCCTCTGGAAGCCGCCAAGACCCGTGGGGGATCAGGCCCCCCTCAACCAAATCCTCCACGTCCTCCTGCTGGATCGTCGACCGGATCCAGTCACCCTGGATCCAGCCGGGCGGCAGGCCAGATCTCGACGAAGATCCACCCCGGCTGGTCATCTTCCCCTTCGCCTTCACCGTCGCCTTTCTTCGCGTGCTCCAGAGCTGCCGTCTTCTCCTTCCCCATTGCGGTGAGTGGAGCTCGAGCAGAGTGGCGGCGCCGAGGTAGGAAGTGGATACGATGGAGAAACAGAGGAGGAAGGGAGAGAATGGGATGCACTATGCAGAAAACCCCAGCCGCGGCACTTTATATAAGGCCTTCTCCCGAGTGGCTGACTCGTGGGCCCAAGTAATCCAGTCAAATCCCGCAACAGTCGCGAGTGCGGTACGTGGCGAAAAAGGTGGCATGGAGATCGAGGCGCCCTGCCTAATCCACTCCGATTACTGCGGCCTCCTCCGTTCCGCGCGCTTCCCAAAATTTCGAATCCCGCAAGATCCGAGAGCAGCAGAGCAATCTGTCAGACCGAACATTTTATACCTTATCAAACACTCGAAGCTTATTGACGAAAGTTCACTCGACAACTTCTGAATGGCTCTAGGCGACTGAAAATGAAGTTGAAACTTTTTGCGTGGTTCACCAATCTAAGTAAAGTGCTTCTGAAGCAAGGAAGTTGAGTCGGAACCTCCTTCAATTTCAATTCCATTCAGACCCAGAACCATTCGGGGGCTAATGATGACGACATGTACCTAGGGTAGGGCAATAGACCTGATCTAAGTACCCTACCCAAGGACACTGCCCTGCAATCAAAGACAGCAGATTCAATTGACTGAAATCACTACATAGTCCAACCCACTCGACTAAGAGTTCCACTCGGACAACCCAATTCCATTCGACAAGAGTACGCTCACTCGACCATATCAGAAACCACTCGGAGTATGGAAGATCTAAGGTCACTCTGAATGAAAACGGTCAGGTGTTCACTCCGTAGTTTTAATGATCATTTATATGACTTTAATGCTGGCATTACCAATAACGTCCTGTCTTTATGTACATTGAACCCTGTGTAACTGAGGGCCGGAGGGGTCTGGCAAACTCTATATAAGTCACCCCCCTCCTCAGGCACAAGGGTTCACACCCCCTGTAACTCCACACATATAATCCAATCGACCGAGCTCCCGAGCACGGAGACATAGGGTTGTTACTTCCACTGTGAAGGGCCTGAACTCGTAAATCTTGTGGTACAACTTCACCATAGCTAGGATCTTGCCTCCTCATACCTACCCCCCATTCTACAGTCCGGTTTAGACCCACGAAAGTTGGCGCCCACCTTGGGGCAGGGGTCTTAGCGACTTTCTGGTGAGGTTGTGATCTTTTCGATTCCCATCATCATGGTTTCCGGCGGCGGTTTGACTGAGGGCCGCGATATCCGTCTCGGCGCGCTCGTCTTCATCGCCGATGACTCCGCTTGGCTCCAGGAGGCTCCACTTGACATCGAGACGCTCCCCATCCGCGGGGCGACGCACTTTCGTGCAGGTGTTCGCGGCGTCCTTCTGCGGCAGCCGTCGACTAAGTATCAGTCGGCCCCCGCAGTATCCTCGCTCCCTGCTGTTCACCGCTGCAAGAGATCCGGTCGCTCGCGGCTTCAGCGGTGGGTGAAACACGTGGTGGCACGCCAGTCGGCCACCCCCCAAGTCGCAGCAATCGAGCCCGACGAATCACTCTACAGCCTGTTCGACTAGCTTCGTCGAGACCTTGTCTGAGTGCGACAGCAGCAATCCTGCGGCTGAAGTCCTGATGGTCGACTCTCCGCGCAGCCCCCCTGGCATGCGCTGCAACGGCGGCGGCGATCCGTCGCGCGTTCACGAAGAGTACCATCCTGAAACCCTTTCCTCGCAGCAGAGGGAGGAACTTCACCACCGCAACATGGACGCGCTCCACACGCCCATCGTTGGAGAGACCTCTGAGGCTCGGGCGTTGGAGGAGGTGCGCCTAGCCACTTTGGTTGAGCGCACTCGGCTGGAGAACCTTCAGCATGCACTCGACGAGCGGGATCGTCAGCGGATCCCCGAATCCAGTCGACGCACCCGGTAATAGTTCCCGCCTCAACCTCAGGTATATCGCACTCCGATTCAGAATCTTACAGCTGCAGCCCATATAGCAGAGTCCATTCAGCCTTCCCAGTCGGAGGCTGGAAGAGGTTTGATGCAAATCTGGGCTTTGCTTCGGGCAGCAGGTGAGCAGAACACAGCAGTGTCTCAGTCACTGGACAGAATCTATAGCGGATCTGTCGTGGCTGATACAGTCCAGTAGGCTCATAGCCCAAGATCGCCTCCGAGGCGTGAGGGACGTGGGCATCGTCAAGAGCAGTACTTGGGTCGAAATCATGAGCAGTTTGATAATCGATTCGACCGCGATAACCGCCGTCGAGTGCCTACGCCCCCTCCGAGGGGCGGGTCATATGTGCCCCATCATCATGATGACAGGCACCCATACGGTGGTGAGCGGAGATTGCCAGTCGATCCAAGAGAGCCTGGGTTTGATGCAAGGTCAATTTTGGTGCAAGGTCTGGTCGACAGGAACCGGGCACACAGAGAAGGGCAAGACAGAGATCACCCGAGTGGAAGCAGAGTACATGTTTCAGGTCCCGAGTGCTTTAGCAGAGCCATCAGGGCCGCTGAGATCCCTCCCAACTTCAGGTTGGCGACTGGGGTTAGTAATTTTACCGGTGAGTGGAAGCCTGACACTTGGCTCGAAGACTACCGAGTGGCTGTTCAGATCGGTGGTGGAAATGATGAGGTGGCTATGAAGCATCTTCCTCTGATGTTAGAGGGTTCGGCCAGAGCATGTCTGAATCAGTTGGCCCCGGGCAGTATAATCAGTTGGGAAGAGTTAGCCCGAGTGTTTGTCAGAACTTTTGAAGGTACTTGCAAGCAACCAACAGGGTTGGCAGAATTGCAACATTGTGTACAGAAGTCGAATGAGACCTTGAGAGATTACATTCAGAGGTGGACCACTTTGCATCATACAGTGGAAAATGTATCTCAGCATCAAGCAGTTTGCGCCTTCAAGGAAGGCGTAAGATATCGAGAGCTTAACCTGAAATTCGGTCGGACAGGAGACATGACCCTGACCCGAATGATGGAAATAGCCACTCGGTACGCTAATGGAGAAGAAGAAGACCGACTCCATAGTGGAAAGGGCAAGCCAGTCGCCCAAGATACCGGAGGAGGTCAGAAGCAGAAACGCAAAGCCGAGCCAGCAGATCCTGGTGAAGCTTTGGTCGTAGGTCAAGGAAAGTCCAAGGGGAAGCCCAAAGGGCCCTGGATCACCAAGAAAGTAAAAGATCAAGAAGGAAATGATGTGTTGGATTTGCCATGTCACATTCATACCAAGAAGGATAAAGAGGGTAATCTGATTTATCCTAAACACACCACTCGACAGTGTAGGCTCCTGATCCAGCAATTCCAAGAGAAACGGCCCAGTGAGAAGGAAAAGGAGTCGGACAAGGATGAGGACAAGGAAGCAGAAGATGATGGTTTTCCCAACGTCAATTCCACTCTGGTGATTTTTGCTGACATCGAAAGAAAAAGTTGATTGAAGGTCATCAATAGAGAAGTAAACATGGTTGCTCCAGCAACGCCAACATATTTGAAGTGGTCCAAGGTTCCCATCACATTCGACCAGTCTGACCATCCCCCGAGTGTTGCCACCCCTTGGAGGCAAGCGTTGGTGGTCGACCCAGTCGTTGGGGGAACCCGACTGACTAAGGTCCTGATGGATGGAGGCAGTGGTCTGAATATTATGTATGTTGAGATCCTCCGAGGGATGGGCATCCGATGTCCAAGCTCAGTGAAAGCAACATGCGATTTCACGGAGTTATCCCTGGGAAGAAAGCTGATTCACTCGGCCAGATTACACTCGGCGTGGTTTTCCGTGATTTGACCAATTACCGTAAGGAAAAGTTGACATTTGAAGTTGTGGATTTTCATAGTGCCTATCATGCTATTCTAGGCAGGACCGCGTATGCTCGTTTCATGGCTCGACCATGTTACGTGTACCTCAAGCTGAAAATGCCTGGCCCTAGAGGCGTGATCACAGTCACTGGCAATCGGCAGCGAGCTGAAGAGTGTTACCAGAAGGGCTCAAAGATCGCCGATGAGAAAATGGCAGCAATTGAGATGGCAGAATATCAGAAGAATGCAGATCCGAGTGATTTGTTGAGAGCAAAGAAGCCTGCTTCAGATTCTGCATTTCAGTCATCCGGTGAGACAAAGTTAGTTCATATTCACCCGACTGACCCCAGTGCTGCTCCGACTCACATCTCGTCAACACTCGACGCCAAATAGGAAGAAGCGCTCATCCAGTTCCTCCGTGAGAACTAGGACATCTTCGCATGGAAACCTTCTGACATGCCGGGTGTGCCCAGGGAATTGGTTGAGCACCGTTTGCGAGTCGACCCAAAGGTAAAACCAGTCAAAGAGCATCTTTGACGGTCCGCCGTACAGAAGAGAAAGGCAATTGGCAAAGAAGTGGCTCGGCTTTTGGCTGCTGAGTTTATCCGAGAGATTTACCACTCCGAGTGGCTCGCCAATGTCGTCATGGTTCCTAAGAAATATGATTCACTCCGCATGTGTATCGACTTCAAGCATATCAATCGGGCCTGCCCGAAGGATCACTTCCCTCTTCCTCGCATCGATCAGATAGTCGACTCGACTGCGGGGTGTGAGCGGTTGTCTTTCCTGGATGCATATTCCGGGTACCATCAAATCCGACTGTATGGACCCGATGAAATAAAAACATCTTTCATCACCCCATTCGGGTGCTTTTGTTATGTCACCATGCCCTTTGGTCTCAAGAATGCTGGTGCTACATTCATGCGCATGATTCAGAAGTGCCTGCTCCCTCAAATCAGTCGGAATGTGGAGGCATATATGGATGACATCATGGTTAAGTCAAGCAAAGGTTCCGACCTGCTGACTGATCTCGCTGAAACTTTTGCCAATCTAAGGAGATATGATATCAAGCTCAATCTGTCGAAGTGTACGTTTGGAGTTCCAGGTGGCAAGTTACTCGGTTTCCTCGTTTCCGAACGTGGGATTGATGCGAACCCAGAGAAGGTTGGTGCAATTCTCCGAATGAAACGCCCCGTGCGTGTACACGATGTTCAAAAGCTTACTGGTTGTTTGGCCGCTTTGAGTCGATTCATCTCTCGTCTCGGTGAAAAGGCACTGCCTCTTTACCGACTGATGAAGAAATCTGACAAGTTCGAGTGGACTCCTGAAGCTGACGCAGCGTTTGCAGAGCTCAAAACCCTGCTTTCCATCCAGCCGGTGCTTGCTGTCCCAATCAGCAGAGAGCCTTTATTGCTATATATTGCAGCCACTGGACAAGTTGTCAGTACCGTACTCACGGTCGAGCGGGAAGAAGAAGGCAAGGCCTACAAGGTTCATCGCCTAGTATACTATATTTCTGAAGTTTTAACCCCATCCAAGCAAAGATACCCGCATTATCAGAAGCTTGTCTATGGGATCTACTTGACCACAAAGAAGGTTGCACATTACTTCTCAGATCATTGATACGTCCATTTTGCATCATGCTTTTATATCAATATTTATTGCATTATGGGTTGTTATTACACGTTATGTCACAATACTTATGCCTATTCTCTCTTATTTTACAAGGTTTACATGAAGAGGGAGAATGCCGGCAGCTGGAATTCTGGGCTGCAAAAGGAGCAAATATTAGCGACCTATTCTACACAACTCCAAAAGTCCTGAAACTTCACTGAAGTCATTTTTGGAATTTATAAAAAATACTGCGCGAAGAAAGTACCAGAGGGGGCCCACACCCTGGCCACGAGGGTGGGGGCGCGCCCTACCCCCCTGGGCGCGCCCCCTGCCTCGTGGGCCCCCTGGCAGGCCTCCGGTGCCCATCTTCTGCTATATGAAGTCTTTCATCTGAGAAAAAATCATAAGCAAGCTTTCGGGAAGAAACTCCGCCGCCACGAGGCGGAACCTTGGCGGAACCAATCTAGGGCTCCGGCAGAGCTGTTCTGCCGGGGAAACTTCCCTTCGGGAGGGGGAAATCATCGCCATCGTCGTCACCAACGATCCTCTCGTCGGGAGGGGGTCAATCTTCATCAACATCTTCACCAGCACCATCCCCTCTCAAACCCTAGTTCATCTCTTGTATCCAATCTTCGTCCCGAAGCCTCAGATTGGTACCTGTAGGTTGCTAGTAGTGTTGATTACTCCTTGTAGTTGATGCTAGTTGGTTTATTTGGTGGAAGATCATATGTTCAGATCCATTATGCATATTAATACTCCTCTGATTATGAACATGAATATGATTTGTGAGTAGTTACGTTTGTTCCTGAGGACATGGGAGAAGTCTTGCTATAAGTAGTCATGTGAATTTGGTATTCGTTCTATATTTTGATGAGATGTATGTTGTGTTTCCTCTAGTGGTCTTATGTGAACATCGACTACATGACACTTCGCCATTGTTTGGGCCTAGAGGATGGCATTGGGAAGTAATAAGTAGATGATGGGTTGCTAGAGTGACAGAATCTTAAACCCTAGTTTATGCGTTGCTTCGTAAGGGGCTGATTTGGATCCATATGTTTCATGCTATGGTTAGGTTTACCTTAATAATTCTTTTGTAGTTGCGGATGCTTGCAATACGAGTTAATCATAAGTGGGATGCTTGTCCAAGTAAGGACAGCACCCAAGCACCGGTCCACCCACATACCAAATTATCAAAGTAACAAACGCGAATCATATGAGCGTGATGAAAACTAGCTTGACGATAATTCCCATGTGTCCTCATGGGCGTTTTCCTTCATATAAGAGTTTGTCCAGGCTTGTCCTTTGCTACAAAAAGGATTGGGCCATCTTGCTGCACTTTATTTACACTTGTTACTTGTTACCCGTTAAAAATTACCTTATCACAAAACTATCTGTTACCGATAATTTCAGTGCTTGCAGAGAATACCTTGCTGAAAACCGCCTATCATTTCCTTCTGCTCCTCGTTGGGTTCAACACTCTTACTTATCAAAAGGACTACAATAGATCCCCTATACTTGTGGGTCATCAAGACTCTTTTCTGGCGCCATTGCCGGTGAGTGAAGCGCCTTTGGTAGGTGGAATTTGGTAAGGGAAAATTTATATAGTGTGCTGAAATTTACTGTCACTTGTTACTATGGAAAACAATCCTTTGAGGGGTTTGTTCGGGGTATCTTCACCTCGTCCGGAACCATAATTAGCTACTCCTCAACCTACTGAAAATGTTTACTTTGAAATCCCTTCGGGTATGATAGAGAAACTGCTAGCTAATCCTTTTGCGGGAGATGGAACATTGCATCCCGATTTACACCTAATCTATGTGGATGAAGTTTGTGGATTATATAAGCTTGCAGGTATGCCCGAGGATGTTATCAAGAAGAAGGTTTTCCCTTTATCTTTGAAGGGAGAGGCATTGACATGGTGTAGGCTATGTGATGATATGGGATCATGGAACTACAAACGATTGAAATTGGAATTTCATCAGAAGTTTTATCCTATGCATCTTGTTCATCGTGATCGTAATTATATATATATAATTTTTGGCCTCGCGAAGGAGAAAGCATCGCTCAAGCTTGGGGGAGGGTTAAGTCAATGTTATATTCATGCCCCAATCATGAGCTCTCAAGAGAAATGATTATTCAAAAAATTTATGCTCGGCTTTCTCTCAATAATCGCTCCATGCTCGATACTTCTTGTACTGGCTCTTTTATGATGAAGCTATTGAATTCAAATGGGATTTATTGGAAAGAATTAAACGCAACTCTGAAGATTGGGATCTCGAAGAAGGTAAGGAGTCGGGTATAACACCTAAGTTTGATTGTGTTAAATCTTTTATGGATACCGATGTTTTCCGCGAATTTAGCCCTAAATATGGACTTGACTCTGAGATAGTAGCTTCTTTCTGTGAATCCTTTGCTACTCATGTTGATCTCCCTAAGGAGAAGTGGTTTAAATATAATCCTCCCGTTGAAGTAAAAGTAGTTGCACATATTAAAGTTGAAGAAAAGACTATCACTTATAATGATCCTATTGTTCCTACTGCTTATGTTGAGAAACCACCTTTCCCTGTTAGAATAAGGGATCATGCTAAAGCTTGAACTATAGTCAACAAAAGTAATATTAGGACACACAAACCTCCTGAGCAAGTTAAAGTTGAACCTAATATTGATATGGTTAAAGATCTCTTGGCTGATAATATCGATGGGCATGTTATTTACTTCTGTGAAGAGACTGCTAGAATTGCTAAACCTGGTACTAAAGATAAACATAGACCTGTTGTAGGCATGCCTGTTATTTCTGTTAAAATAGGAGATCATTGTTATCATGGCTTATGTGATATGGGTGCTAGTGCTAGTGCAATACCTCATTCTTTATACGAAGAAATTATGCATGATATTGCACCTGCTGAGATAGAAGATATCGATGTTACAATTAAGCTTGCCAATAGAGATACTATTTCACCAATTGGGATTGTTAGAGATGTTGAAGTCTTGTGTGGAAGGTTAAATATCCTGCTGATTTTCTTGTTCTTGGTTCCCCACAAGATAGCTTTTGTCCCATTATATTTGGTAGACCCTTCTTGAAGACTGTTAATGCTAGGATAGACTGCGAAAAGGATGTTGTTACTATTGGTTTCACTACAGGAATCAGCTACTTTCACGGCAGACGGCAAAGGCAAGGATGGTGGATGGCAAAGGCCTTTGCCGTCTGCCGCGGACGGCAAAAGGCTCCGGCAAAGTAGGCATCGGTAAAGAGCTTCTTTGGCGTCTGCTTCCTGAAGCGGACTGCAAAGGGGCCTTTGCTATCAGCGTCTGACGGCAAAGAAAGCCGACGGCAATAAATGCGCTGTTAGTCCGTTAGGCGGCTAACGGCAGCCTTTGCCGTCCGCCGCTGACGCAAAGAGCATCCGACCTTTGCCGTCCGCCGCTGTAGGCAAACTAACCAAATGGGTCAGCTCCCAGGGAGCACAGGTGGCCGCCGCGTGGCTTCTTTGCCGTCCGCGGCAGACGGCAAAGGAGCCTTTGCCATCAGCGGCTGACGGCAAAGGTGCCTCTTTTTCTGTTTTTTTTAATCCAGCAATTTTCACAGCAAATATATGACATATATATATATATTTCACAGGGCTATTTAGCAGCAAACATATGACATATCCAGCACATAAGTTTCATCGTGCATACATATATAGTTCCATCCATTCATACATAGCAAGTTGCACATACACATTGTTCCATCCATACATATTACAATGCAAAGTTTCATCAAGATAGCAAGTTCCATCATAGCAAGCTAGAAGAATACTAGAGGAGAATGAAAGAAAAAACAAGCACTCCATCATAGCAAGCTAGCTTCCGTGAAGTGAATGAAATCTGCAAAATGGCAAATAAGAAAGTTAGAAAAAGGTGACTAGAAGAAGAAGTATATGCCATTTATGAGCTAACTTAGGTGAAATGGATCATTTATGAGCTAACTTAGTTGAAATGGATCGTTTATGAGCTAACCTAGGTGAAATAGATTGTTTATGAGCTAACTTAGGTATAATGCATCATTTTAGAGCTAACCTAGGTAAGATGGGTCATTTTGGAGCTAACCTAGGTGAAATGGATCGTTTTTTATCTAAGTTAGGTGAAATGGATCGTTTATGAGCTAACCTAGGTGAAATAGATCGTTTATGAGCTAACTTAGGTAAAATGCATCATTTTAGAGCTAACCTAGGTGTGATGGGTCATTTTGGAGCTAAACTAGGTAAAATGGATCGTTTGTGAGCTAACCTAGGTGAAATGGATCGTTTATGAGCTAATCTAGGTAAAATGGGTCATTTTAGAGCTAACTTGGGTAAAATGCATCATTTTGGAGCTAACCTAGGTAAGATGGGTCATTTTAGAGCTAACATAGGTAAAATGGATCATTTTGGAGCAAGTCTAGGTAAAATGGGTCATTTTAGAGCTAACTTGGGTAAAATGGATCATTTATGAGCTAACTAAGTTAGAATGGGTCATTTTAGAGCAAACTTAGGTAAATGGATTGTTTATGAGCTAACTAAGCTAATTATGCCATTTTTTGACATAAGTAAGCTAAGTACATGTCATTATTGAGCAAACCTAGTTAACTAAGCATATTAGAGCTAACTTAGGTCATTTTGGAGGAAACAAAGCTAAGTATAGATCGTTTTAGAGCTAACTTACGTAAAATGGATGGTTTTGGAGGTCAGTAAGCTTATTAAGTCATTTTGTAGGAAAAGAAGCTAACTCTAGGTCATTGTGGTAAGCATATTAGAGGAAATAAGGCTAAGTCTAGGTCTTTATGCATTTGTTAAGCAAAACACTAGAGATACTTACCATGATCATGGAGGTGTAGGAGTGGGCTGGCTCATGCCGGTAGCTGGAGAAGGATCGTGCGATGCTTGTCTGGAGTTACGCTGCACCAAAGATCATTTCCAATGTCTCGTTAGCATGATGACACTCAAATGTTAAGACTAGCAAGTAATGTCCATTCAAATTAAACTCACCGTGGTCCCAGGAGCAATCACTGGCATCGGCGGAGCGGTCTGACCGGTCTTCTCGCACACAGACTGCACATTTGGTTTTGATGACTCAATCATACTAGTTAGTAATGAGACAAACACTACATGAATGGTTTGGCTAATCTGTAGAAGAAACTTACCACAAGGAGCTCGTACATGGCCCTTGCCTGCATGTCATTCCGTGCCCTCTCCTCCTCCAACAGCGTTGTCGTCCTCTCCTCCAACTCCCGCTGCCTCTCCGCCGCCTCCGCCAGAAGTTTCTCTGTTCTATCTCTCTCACTCTGTATAGCAGCCTGCAACACCACTCCTCGTTACCATTTGTAATCATTGATGGAAGCACAGACAATGTAATGGAGAAAGATAGCTGAGTACGTATGTCGAGTGGTTGGTGCGACATATGCCAAGGGATGGCTTATCATTGTGGGAGCCAATAAAACGTCGCCGGTGCCCGGAAACGGGATGAGGCGAAGACATGCACGCCGGCGAATCTTACCCAGGTTCGGGGCTCTCCGAGGAGATAACACCCCTGGTCCTGCTCTGCGGGGTCTCCGCATGATCACTAGATCGATAAAAGGTAGCTACAATCGCTCCTCGAGCTGTTGAGATCAAGGGAGAAGAAGAACAAGGCTAGCTCTTGCTTCTCTCTATCTATGGTGGGTGTGCTATGCTTAGGAGGCAACTCTATGCTCAGAGGCCAACTATGCTTAGGTGCCCACCCTTTGCATGGGTGCTCCGGGGGGTTTATATAGGCCTACCCCACGGGGGTACAATGGTAATCCGACTGGGAACTGGTCCCAGCCGTCAGTGTCTACGCTCGCCGGCTTCTCCGCCGGCTGCTGGGTCCCGCCGGCTGCCGGCTACTTGGTCGACAGGCCGGCCCCACCGCCTAGGGTCTTGTCGGAGGCTGCTTACTATAGCCTCACCTGTGATGACGAGGGCTTTGTCGAGGTAAGCATGGCTACAGTGGGCCGCCTCGGGGGCTATCACTGTAGCCTTACCTCGTCTTGTCTCCTTAATGGGGCTCCCGCTTCGAGGAAGGGAGTAGCCGGCTTCTGGAGGCCGGCTATGCTCTTGGCCGACTGGGAAAGGACGGGCCGCCTTCGCGCCTCTCTCTGGCTGAAGGGACCCGCAGTCCTTGGGCCGTACAGGAGTGGGTCGTGGATGACGTCGAGGCTAGCATGGCTACAGTGCCGAGCCGCACGGGAGACGACCGTCCCATACGGCCTCCTGTAGCCATGCCCGCCTCGGGCTTCGGGGGTAGTGGGCCACACTGTGGCCACACCCCGTCGTGTCGCCGTTATGTGGGAACAGCTTTGGTGGTTGTGGTCTCGGCCGGCGGCTAGGAGCCGGCATCCTTCTTGGCCGGCTTCTTGGAGTCGGCCACCCCGTAGTCGTCCTGGGGAGAGGTTACCCGAGGCTGGGTCGCCTTCCGGGAGTCGGCTTTAGAGGTAGCCGGCCAGGGAAGGCGGCCCAAATGCTTGGAGTGCTTGAAGGCCCAAAGGCCTGATAATTTTTCTGAAGAACCAGGGGTAGTCGGTTGGGCTACCCGTGGCCATTTACTCCGTCAGTAGTCCCCGAAGCTGATTGGGCTTCGAGGTGGAGTAGGGGTTGAGAAGCTCGATCAGCTTCCTATCTTGACAAGCCGGCAGCTGGGAGCCGGCCTAGGCGCGCCGCCTGAGTCAAAATCTTCTGGAGTCGGAGGGCGGGAACCCGGAAAGCCTGCCAGCCCACGCGCGTGATGGGACGTCGCCGCGGGGAGGGGGCCCGCCACGTCCGCGCCCCGGCCCAGGCGCGGATCCTTTGTATCCCGAAACCGCCCGCACGTTCCGTGCGGCAATTTCGGCTCGCACTTATGCGTAATAAACGCGAAACGTGGGGGGAGTGGACGCAGTTAATCCCACGTCTCCCCCCCACGTCCGGCCTCTTCGGCCTCGTGAGGCTATAAGTAGGGGGAGGTGGAGGGCGGCAGGCCCTCGCACGCTCCTCCTACTTCCACCGTCTTCTTCCCTCGCTTGTTCTCGCGACAGCGCCTCGCCGCCGCGCTCTTCCACCGCACGCTCCTCCACCGCCGTGCTAGCTCTCGCCATGCCTCCCCATGTAGAGCAGCTTGGAGGGGATTGGGACGGCTCCATCGTCCATGGCGACCACGTCGACTTCCTCCGCGACACGCGGCGGCTGCCCGGCGCGGACAAAGTGGAGGTCCGTCTTGCGCCGGCGAAGGAAATCTCGCCGAGGCCGCAGGAGGGCGAGCGGGTGGTCTTCCGCTCGCACTTCTTGCGCGGCTTCGGCCTACCAGTGAGCGCCTTCTTCCGCTCCTGGCTCGAATTATATCAGCTCCAGCCGCACCATTTCACCCCCAACGCGGTGGTGCTGCTGTCCGCCTTCGTCACCCTGTGCGAGGGCTACCTCGGCGTCCTCCCCACCCTTGAGCTCTGGGGGGAGTTCTTCCAGTCGAAGCTGGGCACGTGCATGCGGGGCGTGCCGGCTCAGACTGGCGCCTTCATCGCGTCGCGGAGATCGGCCGCCGACAACCCCTTCCCCGTCATCACGCTGATCCAATCGGTGAAGAAGTGGCAGAAGTCGTACTTCTACGTGCGGAACATCGCTCCGCGGGGCGACTACATCAACCTGCCGGCTTACGTAGCCGGCCCACCGGCGGGCAGGCTGCCCCAGTGGTCCTTCCGGGCTGTGACGCTGTCGCAGGCAGGAAACGCCGCCATCGCCCGACTGCGGGTGATGGTCCAGTCGGTGGGCCTGACGGGGCCCTACCTCCTGGCCGCGTTCGTCACGCGCCGGGTTCTTCCGCTCTAGAGCCGGCCTCATCTGATCTGTCAGATGAGCGGCCAGCTCGATCCGAGCCGAATGTGCACCAAGGAGATGCCGCGCCACGAGGTCGCCTACATGGTGAACTACCTCGCCAACTGCCAACTATCTGACGAGTGGCAATTCGGCAAGGAGCCATATAGCCGTGCCAATCCTCCGCCTTCGGTACGCTTCCCTTGTCTCTTTTTCTCTCTCTCTCTCAGCCTTGTTGCCGAGTTCCTCTGGGCCGACTCTAACTTAGTCGGCTTGTTCTTTTGACAGAGTCCTGTGCTTCGGCCGGCCGGCGGGACAGACGTGGAGCGCCCCTTCGTCCCCGACCGGACCGAACACGACCTGGAGGACCCCGACCTGGGGGCGGTCCATATGGACGACGCCGTCGAGCCGGCCGGTGGCCAAGCCGGCGGCGAAGCAGGCGGCTCCGGGTTCACTGCTACCTTCGACGACTGGCCGGACGAGGATGAAGCCGAAGCCGTCCCGCGCCGCCAGCCGGCATCCGGACGCGGCGCGGGCTCCTCCGGCGCGCAGCCTGCTCGGGGTGGAGGCCAGAAGCGTCGCGCCGCCCAGGGCTTGTTCGGCAGCCGAACGAAGAAGCCCAGGGGCGGGGCGGCAGCCACCAGGCGGGAGGAGGCGGCCGCGAAGGCGGCTCGTTTCCGCAAAGTGGTGAAGCAGCCGCAGACCGTGTCGGCGTAAGTTCTCTTTCTCTGTGTACTCTCTTTCTTTCTTTTCTTTGGTGGTTCTTAACCTCTCGTCTTTTTCTTCGACGATTAGAGCTCCGTTGTCACTTGAGCGGGCGGCTGCCGGCTCCGTCGTCGAGTCGCCAGGGGGCTCTGGGAGCACCACCCGCCGCGTGGACCCCCGCGCCGCCCTCCAGGAGGCGACGGAAAGGAACGCGCGGGAGGTGCGGGAGGAGCAGGAGGCACGGGAGGCGGAGGCACGGAAGGCAGCCGCCGCCCAGGCGGCTCGGGAGGAAGAGGCGGCGAAGGCACTCGCCGAGGCCGCAGCCAGGGCCCAGGCAGAGGCTGAGGCCGCGGCGGCGGCAGGGGAGGCTTTGATGGTCACCCCCCTGCGCGCCATAGCGCCTGGGGACGTGGAGCCCTCGCCAGGGGGAGCCAGCGGCTCCCAGCCGGGGCTGGGAGGAAGCGGCGACGACGTCATCATTTTGGAGAAGGGGCCGGAGCCGACCCAGCCAACTGGGGCGGCCCAAGGCGGCCGGCCTGATTCGCCGCCTGCACAGTCGGCGGAGGGCGAGCCGGCCGCGGGGGCTGAGGTGGCGGTCCGGGTTCCGCCAAGCCGGCGTGCGGGGAAGGCCGCGTCGGAGCCGCAGAAGGCTGCGTCGGAGCCACAGCCGGCCGTGGGCTCCAGCTCGTCGGCCCGAGACACGGAGGCGGCCAGCGCTACCTCGGGGTGGACGCCGGGCGGAGGGACAGCCGTAGTGAACGTGGCTGCACAAGACGTCCGGACCCGGCTCCAAAGCCAAGCCACGGCGCTGAGGCAGTTCACCGACGAATTCCTCGCAACGCGGGCAGCCATCCGGGTTAGTATTCCCATCTTGTTTCTTCTTGAACTTGATTTCTTCCGTGGGGGCGCGTCAGCGCACCCACTGGGTGTAGTCCCCGAGTTCCGAGTCGGCTGCTGAGCAGGCGGCTTGGAACTTCTTGGAGAATTTGCCTTTGCTGTTTTTGTTCTCACTTCGGTCTTTTGTCCATCTTGCAGGACTACCAACCTTCGAGCGGCGGCCTTTAACTCCCAGGATCGGGAGCTGACTCAGAAGACCGCCGACCTTACTGAGAGCCGAGGTATGTGACTTGATCCTTATCTCATGTGGGGGCGCGTCAGCGCACCCACTGGGTGTAGTCCCCGAGATTCGGGCCGACTGCTGAGCAGTCGGCTCGGATCTTCCTTGACGATTTCTTATTGTTCTTCTTCTTCTTCCGTTCCTGCAGCGGCCAACGCCGGTCTGAGGGCACAGCTGGGGGAGTCCCAGACTGCTCTTCGTGCCAAGGATGCCGAGCTCGCCGCCTTGGTGCAGGAGCGCGACCGCCTCGTCAAGAAGCTGGCCGACCAGGAGGAAGGCCACAAGGCGGCGCTGAAGGCTGCACAGGATCGCGAAGCCACCCTCCAGGCCGAGTTCGAGACGGAGGCGGCCGGCTGGGCAGAGGCCAGGCAGACTCTGATCTCCGGCTATGGCCAGATCGAGGATCTGGTTGACGGTAAGTCGTCTACCCCTTCGTCCTTTCTTGCCATCTGCCACTTTGGCTTGTTTTTCTGGTTTTGGTGTTCTTCTCTTCCTTTCTTCTTCTTCGCGCAGAGTATTTCCCTGGCTACTCAACTGCCGCCAACCAGGCCATCGAGGCCCGTCGCCAAGCGAAGAGGCAAGCCGGCTTTGAGATCTCGCCGACCGCCGACCGCTCGCTGGAGGAACAGCTCCTGGCGATCCAGGCTCGCATCCAGCCGGCTCACCGGCTGCTCCGCCGGCTTCAGCGTGCTGGGTCACAGGTCTTGGCCGCCTTCTGGCCCGGCCAAGTGATCCCTCGCACCCCTAGTCGGACCGCCGACTGGCTGGAGGTGGCAGTCGGCCGCTTCGAGGCTTGGAAGGCGTCGGCGGCTCGCTCCGGTGCTAGGCGGGCGCTGGAGTTCGTCAAGGCCTGGTATCCCGGCCTGAACCTGGACTAGCTGGCTACCTGGCGGCAGCAAGCCGACACGGAGCTGGAGCCGGCGCTGCCAGCCATCATCCGGCGGGCTTCGGCGATCGCCGACTACACCGACACCAACGTCTTCGCCCCCGAGGTGGACGACAATGGAGTCGCCCAGCCGGAAGAGTGGTTCGGGCTGGACCCGGCGCATGGTGAGGACTCGGCGGAGGAGATCGACTCCAGCGACGAGGGCGAAGAGGAGGAGGAGGGTGAAGACACCGAGCCGGCTGGTGGAGTAGCCGGCCAGCCTCAGCCTGACCGCGCCTCCAGCACTACGTCGCGCGCGAGTGCGTCTCCTGCCGCAGGAGGTGGTCAAGCCGGGACCAGCTAGGCGGCCACTCCTTCAGCCGGCGAGGCCGCCTTCACCGACCAGCTCGGCCTTCATGTCGCGCCCTAGTCTTCTTTCTTTTGTTTTCCTGTCTTGTTACTTTTGAACAATGTTTGGTTAAGTCTGCACAATTCCACCCACTGGGTGTATTCAAATTTAAGTCTGTCGCCGGCCTATTGGCGGCTTTCATGTATATAACTTATGCAATTGGTCTTTCCTTCTACTTTGCTCTTTGTCCTTCTGCTTTTTCCTTTGCCGCCCTCCCTTGGTTTCCGCCTCCCCAGTCAAACAGTTGCTCTGCAATCTGTAGCCGGGGAGTGCCTGGCTGGTTGGGGAGGGGGAAGTACTTTAGCTCTGCTGGACTAAAGCTAAGTTTTTTAGGAAGCCGGCTAGCCGGCTGCTTTGACAGCCGGCAGGCATATTTGGAGGCCGTCTCTTTGCTATATAGGTTAGTTGTTCCTTAGCCATTTTTCGTGTGGGCGTCCTTTCTGTCTTCTCTCTTGCTAGTCGGTCAGTCAGTTCTTTGAGCTGCGACTTTCAACAAGAGAGGACTTGGGAGCCAGCGCACTACTTTTCTGACTTCAGGAAGAACTTTCAATATAGCTCAAGGCGGCCAGTCCCCGGGCCGACTAGTCGAACCCGGTGCCGGACAAGAATTCGAAATGTAATAATACATTCATGGATATGACACTCGTCATTCATAGATGAATAAAAAGGCAGTCCCCGAGTACTGTTCGGGGGGCCTGTTGGTTTGTACTTAATACAAAAAGGGGGAGCGTGATACATACTGCTTTTCAGCTGTAAAATCGTCTTAGGAGGTTTGCGTTCCATGGTCGCTCCGACTCCTTGCCGGAGTCGTCTCTCTTGCGTGCTCTTGGTTTTTGCGCGTCGATCAAGTAGTAGGAGTCGTTGCCGAGTGCCTTGCTGACGACGAAAGGGCCTTCCCAAGGGGCCGAGAGCTTGTGTTGGCCGGGTGTTCGCTGGATCAGCCGGAGCACAAGGTCGCCCTCTTGGAAGGATCTTGGCTTGACCATGCGGTTGTAGTAGCGGCGCAGCCCTTGCTGGTAGATGGCGGACCGGCTGAGTGCCAATAGCCGGCCTTCTTCCAGTAGGTCCACGCCGTCTTCTCTTGCTTCTTTGGCTTCCTCCTCCGTGTACATGGTGATCCGAGGCGAGTCGAACTCGTGTCTGTTGGGATGACAGCCTCGGCACCGTACACAAGGAAGAATGGAGTGAAGCCAGTTGACTTGTTGGGTGTAGTGCGCAGACTCCAGAGGACAGCCGGCAGCTCTTCGAGCCAGCAGCCGGCCGATCGCTCCAGTGGTACAACCAGTCAGGGCTTGATGCCGGAGAGGATGAGTCCATTTGCTCGCTCGACCTGGCCGTTTGACTGCGGGTGGGCAACGGACGCTAAGTCCAGTCGGATGCCCTGTGTCACGCAGAAACGTGCCAGTGCTCCTTTGGCGAAGTTCGTGCCGTTGTCGGTGATGATGCTGTGCGGCACGCCGTACCGAGTAGTGATGTCGGTGATGAATGTCACGGCAGTCGGCCCGTTCAGCTTTTTAATCGGTTTGACTTCGATCCACTTTGTGAATTTGTCCACAGCAACGAGTAGATGTGTCAAGCCGCCGCGGGCTGTCTTGAAAGGGCCCACCATGTCCAGTCCCCAGACGGCAAAAGGCCAAGTGAGGGGAATGGTCTTGAGGGCAGAAGCCGGCAGGTGTTGCTTGGAACTAAAAACTTGGCATCCTCTGCAGCTCTTGACTATTTCTTTAGCATCCTCCAAGGCAGTCGGCCAGAAGAAACCGTGGCGGAAAGCTTTGGCCACGAGGGATCTTGAGGCTGCGTGATGGCCACATTCGCCTTGGTGGATGTCTTTGAGGATTGCCACTCCTTTTTCTGGCTCGACACAACGCTGGAAGACTCCAGTGACGTTGCGCTTCACAAGCTCTCTGTTGATTATTGTATATGCTGCGGCTCGTCGTTGCACTAGTCTTACTGAGATCTCATCAGCCGGCAGCTCTCTGCTGACTAGGAACTTGAGGATGGGCTGGGCCCATGAGGGAGCTGTGACTTCTTCTTCTGTTAATGTGGCCACCATGACTCGGGTGGGTGGGTTGGGCGCTGAATTGGAGTCGGCCACCGCTTCTTGTGTCGTTGCAGTCCCCGGGCCAACTGCTGCAGTCCCCGAGCCGGGTTCTGAAGTCCCCGGGCCGGGTGCGACTACAGCAGTCCCAGGGCCAGTCGTCGAAGTCCTCGTGCCGCCTGCGGGATTTCTAAAGTCGGATCCGGCTGTTTCTGGCGTAGGCGGCACGAAGATGGAATCCGACTCTGGAGACGGCTTGATGGACGGCTTGAGGAGGCGCTGGAGGGAGACGCCAGTCGGTATGGCTTGTCGGGTGGAGCCGATCCGTGCTAGGGCATCTGCTTGGTCGTTGTCGGCCCTTGGCACGTGAAGGAACTCGCACCCTTCGAAGTATCCGCTCATCTGCTGGATGAGGAAACGGTAGCTCGCCATGTTCGCGTCCTTGGCGTCCCAGTCGCCAGATGATTGCTGGACCACCAAGTCTGAGTCGCCGTAGCACAGGATCCGGCGTATGCCGAGTTCTTTGGCTAGCCGGAGCCCATGTACGAGCGCCTCGTACTCGGCCACGTTGTTGGAGGCGGCGAAGTGGATCTGCAGCGCGTACTTGAGCTTGTCGCCTTTGGGAGAGGTGAGGACGATGCCGGCTCCCAAGCCGGTGCGCATCTTGGACCCGTCAAAGTGCATGCGCCAATGGGTAGAGTCGGGAGCCGGCGGTAAGTACTGGGTCTCGGCCCAGTCGACGAGGAAGTCGGCCAATGCTTGCGACTTGATGGCGGTGCGGGGCTGATAGAAAATTGTGTAGAGCGCCAAGGCAATGGCCCATTTGGCCACCCGGCCGGATGCATCCCGGCTGCCTATGATCTCGGCGAGCGGGGCAGTGCACACAACCGTGATGGGGTGCTCTTGGAAGTAGGGCTTCAATTTCTTGGCAGCGAAGTACACCCCATAGCACATCTTCTGGTAGTGCGGGTAGTTTTGCTTTGAGCTGGACAGTACTTTGCTGAGATAGTAGACCGGCCTCTGGACTAGCTGAGCTCGGCCTTCCTCCGGGCGCTGGACCACAACAACAGTGCTGACGACTCGGCTTGTCGCGGCGATGTAGAGGAGCATGGGCTCCTTCTCAGTCGGCGCAGCCAGGACAGGCGGAGTGGTCAACATTTTCTTCAACTCATGGAAGGCTTGGTCGGCTTGATCATTCCACTCAAAGTGAGTGGACTTCTTCATGAGTCGGTACAGAGGGAGAGCCTTCTCTCCTAGTCGGCTGATAAAACGGTTCAGGGAGGCTAAGCAGCCAGTGAACTTCTGCACATCTCGCAGCTTGGTGGGAATCTCCATCCTCTCGATGGCCTTGATCTTGACAGGGTTGCACTCAATGCCGCGTTCGGAGACCAGGAAGCCTAGCAGCTGGCCGGCTGGCACTCCGAACACGCACTTCTCGGGGTTGAGCTTGATCTGGAATCGGCGCAAGTTGGCAAATGTTTCTTTCAGGTCTTCCAGCAAGGTACCGCGCTTCTCTGTCTTCACCACAATGTCGTCTACGTAGACGTGGGCATTTCTGCCGAGTTGTTTCAAGAGACATTTCTGCATGCAACGCTGAAAAGTGGCACCGGCATTTCTCAAGCCGAATGTCATTGTCAGGTAGCAGAAAGCTCCAAAGGGTGTGATGAAGGCAGTCTTCAGGCAGTCAGCCGGGTCCAACTTGATCTGATGATACCCTGAGTATGCATCCAAAAAACTTAACAGCTCGCATCCGGCTGTGGAGTCTATCACTTGGTCAATCCGTGGCAAAGCAAACGGATCTTTTGGGCAGGCCTTGTTCAAACTCGTGTAGTCTATACACATATGCCATTTGTTATTCTTCTTCAGAACCAGAACTGGGTTGGCAAGCCATTCTGGAAAGAACACTTCCATGATAAAGCCGGCGGCTATAAGCTGGGCTATCTCTTCTCCCACAATTCTTCGCTTCTCTTCTGATAGTCGGCGGAGGGGTTGCTTGACCGGCTTCGCATCAGCTCGGACATGTAGTTTGTGCTCGGCATGTCCTTTGGGGACCATGCAAAGATGTCTCGATTCTCATAGAGGAAGTCGACAAGCTCGCCTTCCTATTTACTGTCCAAGTTCGCCCCAATCACAGCGAACCTCTCCGGGTTCTCCGGGTCTAGAGGTATCTTCTTCGTCTCTTTGGCAGGCTGGAAGGAGCCCTACGCATCGCAATCCTTGGGGTTGGGGGACAAGGCCGGCTGCTTGCCGGCCATGGCCACAACCCGTTCCAACATCTTCTTCTCTTCTGCCACCACGAGGGACTCGGCCAGCCGGCTGCTGGCCATGGCACACTCGATGGACTTCTTGTAGTCGCCGGCTACCGTGATGATCCCCTTCGAGCTCGGCATCTTCATCTGCAGGTAGGCGTAGTGGGGCACAGCCATGAACTTGGCCAAAGCAGGTCGGCCAAGCAGGGCATGATAGGGGCTCTCCAAATCCACTACCTCGAACCATATCGCTTCCCGGCGAAAATGATCTTTGTCTCCGAAGAGAACATCCATTTTGATCTTGCCGATTGGAGAGCAAGACAGGCCGGGTACGATACCATGGAAGACGGTGCGGCTCGGCATGAGCTGCTTCGCTTTGATGTTCAGCTTGTCCATGGTGTCGCGGTACAGTATGTTGATACTGCTTCCGCCGTCTATCAGGACGCGGGAAAATCTGGCAGCTCGCCTCTCCGTCGCGAGGGTGACGTCCAAGACCATCGCATAGGAGCTAGGCGAAGGCATCACCTCTGGGTGGTCGGCCTGGCTCCAGCTGATTGGCTTTTCCGACCAGTGCATGAACTCGGCGGTGCTAGAGGCGACTGCATTCACTTCTTAGTGCTGCCGGCGTCGGCTGCGCTTGTCGTCGGCTTGACTAGTGAAGATGACGTAGGCGGCGTGCTCTTCGGGGAATTCGTCTTGGATGGCGCCGACTGCCGGCCGAGCCACCGGCTGCTGGGGGGCTGGAGGCGGCGGGCCGGGAGGCGGAGGCGGCACCATCCCTTCGCCCTTGGTGATGCGGGTGAGCCAGTGGCATTTTCGGGTTGTGTGGTTGGACGGCTTCGCGCCGCTGTGGAACTTGCAAGGGGCGTCGAGTGCTTGCTCGTAGGAGAAAGACGGCTGCCAGGGCGGCCGGCCACCCTTTTTCTTGGGAGCGGGCCGCTCTTCGGGCTACTCGTCTTCAACTGTGGCCACCTGCCGACTGGAGGAAGTCGGCATGGGGCCCTTGCGCTTGTGGTCGTTCTGGTAGGGGCGCCGGTTAGGGTCGCCAGCCGGCGTCTTGGGAGCCGGAGCAATTACCTTCCCCGAGGCGTCTACTCGCAGCTCGGTCTTCATTGAGGAGTCGGCGGTGGCGTATTTGTCGGCGATGACTAGCAACTCATCGAGGGTAGCCAGCTCGTCGCAGAGGAGTCGGTGCTTGAGGAGGGTGCCCTCTCGGCACCCGGCGGTGAAGTACTCGATGGCTTGGACCTCGTGCACTCCCTCGCAGGAGTTGCGGAGCTCGGCCCATCGCGTGAGGTAGTCGCGGGTCGACTCGTTGGGCCCTTGGACGCAGAGGGAGAGCTGGCGAGGCTTGGGAGGCCGCTTGTAGGTGCTGGTGAAGTTGCGGACGAAAACTTCGGTGAAGTCCAGCCAACTGTTGATGCTGTAGGGCTTGAGGCTGTTGAGCCATGTGCGCGCCGTGCCTTGCAGCATCAGGGGGACATACTTCACGGCGACGCGTCGATTGCCATTGGCTATGCTGACGGCCGTGGAGTAGTCGATGAGCCAATCTTCCGGCTTCACTGAGCCGTTATACTTGGGCGTGTCTCTGGGGAGCGAGAACCCTTTGGGGAAGGGCTCGTCGCGGATGCGGGGGCCAAAGCATGGCGGGCCGACATCGTCTTCTTCTTCTAACGCCAAGGATCGGGCAAGGCGGTCGATCCTGTGGCGGGCGTCACTCTCGCCGACTCCTTCTCGGCGACCGAGTCAGTCGCCGAGAGTCGGATGTGTGATGGGCGGCGGAGTGAGGCGTCTTTCTCTTCAAGGCGGGGGAGGAGGCAGGTTTCCTTGGTGCTCTACTGCTCGAGGGCGGCCCTCCGTGTCGCGCTCGATGGTGATGCGAGTCCGGCTGCGGCTGGCAGCCGGCTCCTTGTCTTTCTTCTGGCGCGCGCCGCTCGCAGTCGGCGAGCGGGACGTCGCGGCGTGTTCCCGGCGCGGGGGATGACTATCAGCACGGGCGCTGGCTTCGTGCCGTTCTGCAGCCGCATCGATCAGCTGCTGGATCCGTCTTGTCATGTAGGGGAGCTTATCGGCTCCCAGCCCATTGAGCTCCTCTGCAGCCGCCTGAGCGGCTCGCAGATTCTCGAGCGGGGTGGCGTAGACGGGGCGATCTGCGCCCAGTATGCTGGCAACGGCCGCGCCACGCTTCTGGACGAAGCCGGCTCGGCTTGGGCCGCTAGGCGGCGGCGTGTCGAAGGCGGCGTGGTCGACTTCGCGCTGGTGGGCCTTGGTGAGGCGTCTCATCGAGGCTATCTTTTGGCCCTCCGTGATGAGGGCAAGGCGGCGTGCCTCCAGGGTCTCGGCATCGGCATCGGCCGGGATGGGGGCGGAGAGGTCGTGCATTGCTGCTTGCAGGGCGTCGCGGGCATTCTCGCCCGAGTTGGAGACGTGGCTGATGACCAGCACTTCGGTGACAGCGCTGCTGCCGCTATCAGCCCGAGGGAGGGGGTCGTCGAAGACCACCACGTCGGAGGGGTAGGCGTCAAGCGACGCGGTGTCGGAGTCGATGAGCATCGGGTCGGTTGAGCCGACCGACTCCATGTCCGTAGCAGGCTCGCTGGAGACGTGACGTTGGTCGAGGAGGCTGACGAGGCGGCTCTCGGGGTAGTCGGTGCCTGCGTCGGACGCAGGCTCGTCGGAGATGCGAGTCTCGCCGAGCAAGTCGGCGAGGCAGCTCGCTGCGCAGGCGGCGTCGACGCCTTGCAGCGCGTCAAGGCAAACGCCATCGGGCACAGCAGGCTGGCTGCGCTCGCGGGGGAGGAAGAGGGTTCCCGTCCAGAACAGGTCTCCGGACGATCGTGCACCTGGCCCCACGGTGGGCGCCAAATGTCGGGTGGTTGGTGCGACATATGCCAAGGGATGGCTTATCATTGTGGGAGCCAATAAAATGTCGCCGGTGCCCGGAAACGGGATGAGGCGAAGACATGCACGCCAGCGAATCTTACCCAGGTTCGGGGCTCTCCGAGGAGATAACACCCCTAGTCCTACTCTGCGGGGTCTCCGCATGATCACTAGATCGATAAAAGGTAGCTACAATCGCTCCTCGAGCTGTTGATATCAAGGGAGAAGAAGAACAAGGCTAGCTCTTGCTTCTCTCTATCTATGGTGGGTGTGCTATGCTTAGGAGGCAGCTCTATGCTCAGAGGCCAACTATGCTTAGGTGCCCACCCTTTGCATGGGTGCTCCGGGGGGATTATATAGGCCTACCCCACGGGGGTACAATGGTAATCCGACTGGGAACTGGTCCCAGCCGTCAGTGTCTACGCTCGCCGGCTTCTCCGCCGGCTGCTGGGTCCCGCCGGCTGGTGGGTCCCGCCGGCTGCCGGCTACTTGGTCGACAGGCCGGCCCCACCGCCTAGGGTCTTGTCGGCGGCTGCTCACTCTAGCCTCGCCTGTGATGACGAGGGCTTTGTCGAGGTAAGCGTGGCTACAGTGGGCCGCCTCGGGGGCTATCACTGTAGCCTTACCTCGTCTTGTCTCCTTAATGGGGCTCCCGCTTCGAGGAAGGGAGTAGCCGGCTTCTGGAGGCCGGCTATGCTCTTGGCCGACTGGGAAAGGACGGGCCGCCTTCGCGCCTCTCTCTGGCTGAAGGGGCCCGCAGTCCTTGGGTCGTACAGGAGTGGGTCGTGGATGACGTCGAGGCTAGCATGGCTACAGTGCCGAGCCGCACGGGAGACGGCCGTCCCGTACGGCCTCCTGTAGCCATGCCTGCCTCGGGCTTCGGGGGTAGTGGGCCGCACTGTGGCCACACCCCGTCGTGTCGCCGTTATGTGGGAACAGCTTTGGTGGTTGTGGTCTCGGCCGGCGGCTAGGAGCCAGCGTCCTTCTTGGCCGGCTTCTTGGAGTCGGCCACCCCGTAGTCGTCCTGGGGAGAGGTTACCCGAGGCAGGGTCGCCTTCCGGGAGTCGGCTTTAGAGGTAGCCGGCCAGGGAAGGCGGCCCAAATGCTTGGAGTGCTTGAAGGCCCAAAGGCCTGATAATTTTTCTGAAGAACCAGGGGTAGTCAGTTGGGCTACCCGTGGCCATTTACTCCGTCAACGTATAACTAACCTTGATGGCGAGTTGGACTGGCCGTTCACGAGGCCTTATCTCAGGAGCGGAGCTCGACTGGCGCGCCTTGATCTCCGGGAGAGTGCTGGGACAACGGATAAGTCCATCTCCAATGGCTATGGAGCCATGGGACCTCCCGCCACCAGATATCATCACCAGCTCTGGATCAATGGGACCCTGGCTCGGGTTAAAGTCCTCCCCTTTCCTCGCCTTCCCCTCATCTCTATATTTCACGAGCTTGTCGTGGGAGGAGATGTTGGTGAAGTTGTTTGCATCATCGAGGACAGATGGAGAGAATGCCTTCTTTCTTGAAAGAGGCAGTGTGGGCCAAGGCATACAGGTCGTACACCTCTGGCACCTTATCCGCCTTATTGTAGCGTGCCTGAAAGAGAGAAACAAAGTAAATTGGTAATTAAAGGGCTCAAGCTAGCATGATGAATGAATTGCATGAATCATGAAGCAAACCACATACCCAGTTCCGCCCGAACTGATATAAGTTGGAGCTGCCTTGATGATGTGGCACACCTTCCATTTGGGCACGTTTGTCCTTGGCCGCGTTGTGGACGGCTAGCCATTCTTTTGAGCACCACTCATTGACCAACACCTCCCAACAATCCATCCGATCCGCACACCATCTCGGAGGCGCCTAAGTTAGCAAATAGAAACTTGAGCGCTACGGCTATGAATTACTAAATGAAGGAAGTAAGGACAAGGCCTTAAGGATTACCTTCATGTACTGCTCCTTACTCAGGAACTTCTCGCGGCACGCCGGCTTGGGCTTCTTGATACCACGCAAGGCGTAGTAGTCTCGAACAGCCTGCACCCGAGCCTCGTGCCGTAAGTTCTGTAGTAGGCGCTTGCAGACGTTCTCGATAACATTTGCCGCCTCCTCCTCGTATCCCTCCTCACACCTATAGAATGTCTGCAATCAAATGAGACAATATTGATTAGTACAATTAATAACTAGCTAGTTGAAGATTTTTAAATGTGTAAAGGAGAAATTACCTAGAACTTTCTGATCACCACGTATGCCCTCGTGTCGCACAAGACACCGTCGATAATCTCACCCGGCGGGGCCGGGGCAGCCAAGTAGTGCTCCCGGCTCAATCCAAGCTCTGGAAGCCGACCCTCACCAGGCAACGTGACAAACCCCGGGAAGTTTTGCCGGCAAAGCACTCCAAGGACGGAGTTGGGCCGGCGGACACTATGATGGTGGTCCCAACCCCTACAGCATGACAAGGCCAACGCGTTAGATATTTGAAGAAACGTGAATGCAGAAGGTACAAAAAGATTAAATGCACTTACCTCTCCCCATCAGGGAAAATCAACCACCTCTGCTAGCGGGTCGCCGGCACGGACGGGAGCCGTGTACAACCACGCTGGTAGACGGTGCCCCCTCCTCCTCAATATCAGTCGGCTCCCCGCCATCATCAGCATGGCCATTCGGCCCCTCAGGCTCATCCGGCCAGGTACCCCATCCAGACGTGTGCTCCTCCGGGGTCTCGTGGGCCGAAGGCCCGTCGACCCAAGGCTCGTGGGCTGAAGGCTCGTGGGCCGAAGGCCCGTCGACCCGAGGCTCGTGGGCCGAAGGCTCGTGGACCGGAGTCCATGTAGCCTCCTCCTCGGACGAGTCCACCCTAGCAGTCACGTGCTCGGGTGAAACAGCTGGGGGTGGCGGCGAGGAAGGCGCCCTAGCAGTCACCCTACCTCCTCTCCCGCGACCACGTGCTCCAACTCCTCTCTTCTTCCCTCCCTTACCTCGTCCCCTGCTGGGCACCGCTGTCGCTGAAGAAGGGCCCGGTGGTGTCGCCATACTGTCCAGCAACGCTCGGCGGAGAGGTGCGTGTGGAATGGAAGACCTCCCACCATGCGCCGACGAAGAAGGGGCCTCGGAGCGCTCCCGACCAGCGCCCACCATCTTTCAACACCTGCCATGACAAAGAGTAAACGAAATTAGTACAACATAAAAAAATACCGACATGAATAATAATATGTATATCACTTAAGTGTATCATCATCAAGTACAAAATAAAAAATTGAATACCTGACACTACTAATAATCTCGATCACTATCATCAATAAATGCATAATCATCATCATCACTATAATCAATGACGGGCTCATAGGGTTCAGTGGCATCAAATATATGACCTAACTCATAATTCACAAATATATGACCTCGTCGGCCTCTAGTGTCGTGGGTGTCGTGTCGGGGTCGGGGTGCCGTGTCGGGGTCGGGGTGCTGTTTCGGGTCGGGGTGCTGTTTCGGGGTCGGGGTGTCGGGGTGGTCGGGGTCGGGGTCAGGGTGTCGGGGGTCGGGGGTCGGGGTGTCGTGCCGGGGTGTCGGGGTGGCGTGTCGGGGTCGGGGTGTCGTGCCGGGGTGTCGGGGTGGCGTGTCGGGGTCGGGGTGTCGGGGTCGGGGTGTGGTGTCAGGCTGTCGGGGTCGGTGTGTCAGGGTGTCAGGGTGTCGGGGTCCGGGTGTCAGGGTGTCGGGGTGTCAGGGTCGGGGTGTCAGGGTATCTTTTTCTTCTTCTTCTTCTTATTTTTTCCTGTTTTTTCCTTTTCTTCTTCTTCTCTTCTTCTTCTTCTTTTCTTCTTCTTCTTCTTCTTCTTCTTCTTCCTCTTCTCCTTTTTCCTCCTCTTCTTCTTTTCTTCTTCTTCTTCTTCTCCTCCTCTTCCTCCCTCCTCCTCTTCCTCTTCCTCTTCTTTCTTCCTCTTCTTCTTCTTCTTCTTCTTCATCTTCTTCTTCTTTCTTCTTCTTCTTTTCTTTCTTCTTCTCCCTCCACCTCTTCGTCCCTCCTCCTCCTCCTTCTTATTCTTCTATACTAAAACTAAAACTAATCTAAAATAAACTAAACTAAAAATAAAAACTAAAACTAAACTAAAACTAAAGTAAAACTATAACTAAAACAGAAACTAAATTAACTAAAAGAAACTAAAACAAACTAAACTAAAAAAAGGGGGAAGATCACTCACCTGCAGGGGATCGCCGGTGGAGGGGGAGGCGGCGGTCCGGTGGAGGGGGAGGCCGCGGCGGGTGGGGGCGGCGGCGGCCCGGTGGAGGGGAGTCTGCGGCGGCTGGGGGCAGGGGCGGCCTGGTGGAGGGGTAGGCCGCGGCGGGTGGGGGCGGCGGCGGCCCGGTGGAGGGGGAGGCCGCGGCGGGACGGGGCGGGGACGGCCACGCAGGGGAGGGGAGGGGGCGGCTGGCCGGCCGCGGCGTGGCTGGCCGGCGTGGAAGGGGCGCCGCAGGGGAGGGGTGCGGGGCGAGGGGGCGGCGGCGGGTGGTGGGCCGACGGGGCAAGGGGGGCTGGTGGCGGGGGCGGCGGCGGGTGGTGGGGGTGGCGGCGGGTGGCTGGTGGCGGGGGCGGCGGCGAGTGGCGGTGGTCGGGGTGGGGAGGACAGAGAGAGAGAGAGAGAGAGAGAGAGAGAGAGAGAGAGGGAGAGGGAGGGAGGGAGCGGGGTGGGGACCCGGCCGTTAGTTAGGTTATCTCTTTGCCGTCCGCCCCCCTTTGCCGTCCGCTTTTCTGCTCTTTGCCGTCTACTAGCAGACGGCAAAGAGAGGGGCCGTTAGGTTTTTTTCTAAGCAGCTCGTTAGTGGGGCCCACCTCTCTCTTTGCCGTCCGCTAGCAGACGGCAAAGAAATGGCTGATGGCAAAGACCTTCTTTGCCATCAGCCAGTTCTTTGCTGTCCGTTTTCTGTAAGCGGACGGCAAAGAAATGGCAGACGGCAAATAAGCTAATTCCAGTAGTGTTTGGGTGATATGTCTCATGAGTTTAATTTTGCTAAATTTAGTAGACAACCCCGTGACGAGGAATTGCCTAGTAAGGATGAAATTATTGGTCTTGCTTCTATTGCCGTGCCTCCTAATGATCCTTTAGAACAATATTTGCTTGACCATGAAAATGATATGTTCATGAATGAAAGAAGGGAAATAGATGAAGTATTCTTTAAACAGGGACCTATTCTGAAACACAACTTGCATGTTGAAATTCTAGGAGATCCTCCTCCACCCAAGGGTGATCCCGTGTTTGAGCTTAAATCATTATCTGATACTCTTAAATATGCTTATCTTGATGAAAAGAAGATATATCCTGTTATTATTAGTGCTAACCTTTCAGAGCATGAAGAAGAGAAATTATTGAAAACTCTGAAGGAGCACCGTGCTGCTATTGGATATACTCTTGATGATCTTAAGGGCATTAGTCCCACTCTATGTCAACACAAAATAAATTCGGAGAAAGACGCCAAGCCAGTTATTGATCACCAACGACGGCTAAATCCTAAGATGAAAGAAGTGGTAAGAAAGGAAATATTAAAGCTCCTTGAGGCAGGTATAATTTATCTCGTTGTTGATAGTCAGTGGATAAGCCCTATCCATTGTGTCCCTAAGAAGGGAGGTATTACTGTCGTTCCTAATGATAAAGATGAATTGATCCCGCAAAGAATTATTACAGGTTATAGGATGGTAATTGATTTCCGCAAAATAAATAAAGCTACAAAAAAAGATCATTACCCTTTGCATTTTATTGATCAAATGCTAGAAAGATTATCCAGACATACACACTTTTGCTTTCTGGATGGTTACTCTGGTTTCTCTCAAATACCTGTGTCAGCTGAGGATCAAGCAAAGACCACTTTTACTTGCCCTTTCGGTACCTTTGCTTATAGATGTATGCCTTTTGGTTTATGTAACTCACCTGCTACCTTTCAAAGATGCATGATGGCTATATTCTCTGACTTTTGTGAAAATATTTGTGAGGTTTTCATGGATGATTTCTCCGTTTATGGATCCTCTTTTGATGATTACTTGAGCAACCTTGATCGAGTTTTGCAGAGATGTGAAGAAACTAATCTTGTCTTAAATTGGGAGAAATGCCACTTTATGGTTAATGAAAGCATTGTCTTGGGGCATAAAATTTCTAAAAGAGGCATTAAAGATGATAAAGCTAAAGTTGATGCTACTGAAAAGATGCCGTGTCCTAAGAACATCAAAGGTATAAGAAGCTTCCTTGGTCATGCCGGTTTTTATAGGAGGTTCATTAAGGACTTCTCAAAAATTTCCCGGCCTCTGACTAACCTATTACAAAAAGATATTCCTTTTGTCTTTGATGATGATTGTGTAGAGGCATTTGAAATACTTAAGAAAGCTTTGATTTCTGCACCTATTGTTCAGCCACCTGATTGGAATTTACCTTTTGAAATCATGTGTGATGCTAGTGATTATGCTGTAGGTGTTGTTCTAGGGCAAAGAGTTGATAAGAAATTAAATGTTATCCAATATGCTAGTAAAACTCTAGACAATGCCCAGAGAAATTATGCTACTACTGAAAAAGAATTCTTAGCAGTTGTATTTGCTTGTGATAAGTTCAGACCTTATATTATTGATTCTAAAGTAACTATTCACACTGATCACGCTGCTATTAAATATCTTATGGAAAAGAAAGACGCTAAACCTAGACTTATTAGATGGGTTCTCTTGCTACAAGAATTTGATTTGCATATTATTGACAGAAAGGGAGCTGAGAACCCCGTTGCAAACAACTGTCTAGGTTAGAGAATGTTCTTGATGACCCACTACCTATTGATGATAGCTTTCATGATGAACAATTAAATGTCATAAATACTTCTCGTACTGCTCCATGGTATGCTGAGTATGCTAATTACATTGTTGCTAAATTTATACCACCTAGTTTCACATACCAGCAAAAGAAAAAGTTTTTCTATGATTTAAGACATTACTTCTGGGATGACCCACACCTTTATAAAGAAGGAGTAGATGGTGTTATTAGGCGTTGTATACCTAAGCATGAACAGGAACAGATCCTACGCAAGTGTCACTCTGAGGCTTATGGAGGACACCACGCTAGAGATAGAACTGCACATAAGGTATTGCAATCCGTTTTTTATTGCCCTACTCTCTTCAAAGATGCCCGTAAGTTTGTCTTATCTTGTGATGAATGTCAAAGAATTGGTAATATTAGTAGACGTCAAGAAATGCCTATGAATTATTCACTTTTTATTGAACCATTTGATGTTTGGGGCTTTGATTACATGGGACCGTTTCCTTCCTCTAATGGGTATACACACATTTTAGTTGTTGTTGATTACGTTACTAAGTGGGTAGAAGCTATTCCAACTAGTAGTGATGATCATAACACCTCTATTAAGATGCTTAAAGAAGTCATTTTTCCGAGGTTTGGAGTCCCTAGATATTTAATGACTGATGGTGGTTCACATTTTATTCATGGTGCCTTTCGTAAAATGCTTGCCAAGTATGATGTTAATCATAGAATTGCATCTCCATATCACCCGCGGTCTAGTGGTCAAGTAGAATTGAGTAATAGAGAACTCAAATTAATTTTGCAAAAGACTGTTAATAGATCTAGAGAGAATTGGTCAAAGAAACTCGATGATGCATTATGGGCTTATAGAACCGCATATAAAAATCCTATAGGTATGTCTCCGTATAAAATGGTTTATGGAAAAGCATGTCACTTACCTCTCGAACTAGAACATAAGGCACATTGGGCTATTAAAGAGCTCAACTATGATTTCAAACTTGCCGGTGAAAAGAGGCTATTTGACATTAGCTCACTTGATGAGTGGAGAACCCAGGCCTATGAGAATGCCAAACTGTTTAAAGAAAAGGTTAAAAGATGGCATGACAAAAGGATACAAAAACGTGAGTTCAATATAGGTGATTATGTGTTGCTATACAACTCTCGTTTAAGATTTTTTGCGGGAAAACTTCTCTCTAAATGGGAAGGTCCTTACGTTATCGAGGAGAGGTCTATCGTTCCGGTGCCATAAAAATCAACAACTTCGAAGGCACAAATCCGAAGGTGGTGAACGGTCAAAGAATCAAACATTATATCTCAGGTAATCCTATAAATGTTGAAACCAATATTATTGAAACCGTAACTCCGAAGGAATACATAAGGGACACTTTCCAGAACGTTTCAGACTCCGAAAAGGAATAGGTATGTGGTACGGTAAGTAAACCAACTCCAAAACAGTTCTAATGGCAATTTTTCTCCGTTTTGGAATATTCAAGAAAATAGGAAAATAAGAAGTAATCCGGGAAGGACACGAGGCTTCCACGAGGGGGGAGGGCGCGCCCCCTGCCTCGTGGGCACCTCATGTACTCTCCGGACTCCGTTTTCTTGCACGATACTTCTTTTGGTCGGTAAAAATTCATTATATCATCTTCCGAAGGTTTTGACCGCCGTACCACGCAAATATCCTCTGTTTTTGCTTCGAGCTGTTTCTGCCGCAGATTTGGAGCAAGATGTCATCTCAGGATTCCGACGGAGAGAGCTATGTCTCACACCTCATTGCTGACCCAAAGACCTATGGGGATCTATCTCCTTGTGGTCGAATTACGGATGAGGAGGAGGATGCTCATTTGATGAGGATCAACGACTCAAGTTCGGAGGAGGAGGATGTCCCTCTACCTCAACCTGGGGATATGCACATGAAGTTCAAGAAGTCTAGTCCCCCTAAGAGGGCTAAACTATCTAACAATCGATCTATTCCTTCTTGTTTTCGGCAGAAAAGCAAGGAGATTTATGTGACAAGATCTTGAAGCTGGAGTCGGAGGTCGATGATTTAAAGGAGGAAATTGCTCTTCTCAATTACAACATGAAGAAGCTGAAAGCACAGTTTACATCATCAACAACTCCATCATCGCCACCGCCGAAGAAAGAGACATAATCACATGGGTATGGGCACTCCCCTCGGCAACAGCCAAGCTTGGGGGAGGTGCCCCGGTATCGTATCACCATCACACTCCTATCTTTACCATTTTTCTTAGTTCGATCCTTTTGGTAATATCTTGATCTAGTAGAATAAAGTTTTAGTGTGATTTAGTTTTGAGTTTTGCCTTATGATCCTTCTATGTAATCGAGTCTGTGAGCTATATATAATAAAGATTAGTGTTGAGTCAAGGGCTTGATTATCTTGCTATGATCGTGAGGGAATAAAAGAAAAGAGAAAGAATAAAAAGAAACAATGGGATCACATTGATCTTATGGAGAGTAATGACTTCACATATAAAGAGTATGATGAATAAAAGTTGTTGAGAGTTGACAAACATAGTTTTGGTCATCGTTGCAATTAATAGGAAGTAATAAAGAAAGAGAGGTTTTCACATATAAATATACTATCTTGGACATCTTTTCTGATTGTGAGAACTCACTAAAGTATGACATGCTAAAGAGTTGATGTTGGACAAGGAAGACAACGTAATGGGTTATGTTTTCTTATATCCGAAATAAAGTATATTGTCATGGATCATCCAACATGTTGAGCTTGCCTTTCTCCCTCATGCTAGCCAAATTCTTTGCACCAAGTAGAGATACTACTTGTGGTTCCGAATACCCTTAAAACCAGTTTTGCCATGAGTGTCCACCATACCTACCTATGGACTGACTAAGATCCTTCAAGTAAGTTTTCATCGGTGCATGCAATAAAAATTGCTCTCTAAATATGTATGATTTATTAGTGTGGAGAAAATAAGCTTTGTACGATCTTGTGGAAGAAATAAAAGCTATGGACTGCATAATAAAGGTCCATATCACAAGTGGCAATATAAAGTGACGTTCTTTTGCATTAAGATTTCGTGCATCCAACCATGAAAGCGCATGATAACCTCTACTTCCCTCTACGAAGGACCTATCTTTTACTTTTGTGTTATGCTTTATGCAAGAGTCATGGTGATCTTCACCTTTCCCCTTTTACATTTTATCCTTTGGCAAGCACCTTGTGTTGGAAAGATCCTGATATATATATATATATATATATATATATATATATATATATATATATATATATATATATATATCCAATTGGATGTAAGTTAGTATGAACTATTATTGTTGACATTACCCTTGAGGTAAAAGGTTGGGAGGCAACACTATAAGCCCCTATCTTTCTCTGTGTCCGATTAAAACTCCAAACCCATAAGTATTGCGTGAGTGTTAGCACAATTGTGAAAGACTAAATGATAGTTGAGTATGTGGACCTGCTGAAAAGCTCTTATATTGACTCTTTCCGATGTTATGATAAATTGCAATTGTTTCATTGACTGAGATTATAGTTTGTTGGTTCTCAATAAAGTTTCTGATTCATACTTGACATTGTGAATAGATTATTAGTTGAGCATAAAAAATCATATGACAATATCCATATATGTTGCTGTTATAAGAATAATCATGATGCCCTCATGTCCGTATTTTATTTTATCGACACCTCTATCTCTAAACATGTGGACATATTTATCGTTATCGGCTTCCGCTTGAGGACAAGCGAGGTCTAAGCTTGGGGGAGTTGATACGTCCATTTTGCATCATGCTTTTATATCGATATTTATTGCATTATGGGGTGTTATTACACGTTATGTCACAATACTTATGCCTATTATCTCTTATTTTACAAGGTTTACATGAAGAGGGAGAATGTCGGCAGCTGGAATTCTGGGCTGGAAAAGGAGCAAATATTATAGACCTATTATGCACAACTCCAAAAGTCCTGAAACTTCACGGAAGTCATTTTTGGAATTTATAAAAAAATACTGAGCGAAGAAAGTACCAGAGGGGGCCCACACCCTGGCCACGAGGGTGGGAGCGCGCCCCCTGCCTCGTGGGCCCCCTGGCAGGCCTCCGGTGCCCATCTTCTGCTATATGAAGTCTTTCATCCGAGAAAAAATCATAAGCAAGCTTTCGGGAAGAAACTCCGCCGCCACGAGGCGGAACCTTGGCGGAAACAATCTAGGGCTCCGGCAGAGCTGTTCTGCCGGGGAAACTTCCCTCCGGGAGGGGGAAATCATCGCCATCGTCATCACCAATGATCCTCTCGTCGGGAGGGGGTCAATCTTCATCAACATCTTCACCAGCACCATCTCCTCTCAAACCCTAGTTCATCTATTGTATCCAATCTTTGTCCCAAAGCATTAGATTGGTACCTGTAGGTTGCTAGTAGTGTTGATTACTCCTTGTAGTTGATGCTAGTTGGTTTATTTGGTGGAAGATCATATGTTTAGATCCATTATGCATATTAATACCCCTCTGATTATGAACATGAATATGCTTTGTGAGTAGTTACATTTGTTCCTGAGGACATGGGAGAAGTCTTGCTATAAGTAGTCATGTGAATTTGGTATTCGTTCGATATTTTGATGAGATGTATGTTGTCTTTCCTCTAGTGGTGTTATGTGAACGTCGACTACATGACACTTCACCATTGTTTGGGCCTAGAGGAAGGCATTGGGAAGTAATAAGTAGATGATGGGTTGCTAGAGTGACAGAAGCTTAAACCTTAGTTTATGTGTTGCTTCGTAAGGGGCTGATTTGGATCCATATGTTTCATGCTATGGTTAGGTTTACCTTAATACTTCTTTTGTAGTTGCGGATGCTTGCAATGGGAGTTAATCATAAGTGGGATGCTTGTCCAACTAAGGACATCACCCAAGCACCGGTCCACCCACATACCAAATTATCAAAGTAACGAACGCGAATCATATGAGCGTGATGAAAACTAGCTTGACGATAATTCCCATGTGTCCTCGGGAGCGTTTTCCTTCATATAAGAGTTTGTCCTGGCTTGTCCTTTACTAAAAAAAGGAGTGGGCCATCTTGCCGCACTTTATTTACACTTGTTACTTGTTACTCGTTACAAATTACCTTATCACAAAACTATCTGTTACCGATAATTTCAGTGCTTGCAGAGAATACCTTGCAGAAAACCGCTTATCATTTCCTTCTGCTCCTCGTTGGGTTCGGCACTCTTACTTATCGAAAGGACTATGATAGATCCCCTATACTTGTGGGTCATCAATCATTCAATTACAGTCGTCAGCGACGCTCCATTGTCAGAAATATTGAATAACAGAGATGCAACTGGTCGAGTGGCTAAGTGAGCGATTGAACTCCTTTCGCTGGATATCAAGTTTGAGGCAAAAAAGCAATCAAATCCCAGGCAATAACAGATTTTCTCGTCGAGTGGATTGAACAAAAACTGCCGACTCAGATTCGGTCGGAACATTGGACCATGTTCTTCGACGGGTCCAAAATGTTGAATGGTCCAGGTGCTGGGGTAGTCCTGGTATCTCCGCGAGGCGACAAGCTTAGTTATGTTCTCCAGATTCACTTTGACATTTCCAACAATGAAGCTGAATATGAGGCACTTCTGTATGGGTTGTGTATGGCCATTTCACTCGGCATCCGGCACCTAATGGTCTACGGCGACTCAGATTTGGTAGTCAATCAAGTGATGAAGGAATGGGATGTTAGGAGTCCAGCTATGACTGGTTATTGCAATGCAGTAAGAAAATTGGAAAAGAAGTTTGAGGGGTTAGAGCTTCACCATATACCCCGACTGAAAAATCAAGCAGCCGATGGCTTGGCAAAGATAGGTTCCAAGAGGGAGCCCATTCCCAGCAATGTGTCTTTGGAGCATATTCACACACCTTCAGTCCAAGAGGATCCTTTCACCGAAGAGCCCCCACAGCCTAAGAGCTCCACTAATCCGACTAAAGTTGAAATCCCAGCCATGGTCGACATGGTCATGGAAGTTTTGGTCGTCATTCCCGATTGGACAGTGCCATACATTGCATATATTCTCAGGAAGGAACTCCCAGAGGATGAAGAAGAGGCTCGTCAGATCGTCGGTCGATCCAAAGCCTTTACTGTGATGGGTGGACAGCTTTACAGAGAGAGTGTCACTGGAGTCAGTCAGAAATGCATCATGCCAGAAGAAGGCCGAATGATCCTCAATGATATCCACTCGGGGACCTGTGGTCACCATGCGTCCTCTCGGACCATCGTGGCCAAAGCATACCGAGCCGGGTTTTACTGGCCACATGCCAATGAGATGGCGAAAGAAATAGTCGACAAGTGTGAAGGTTGTGAGTTCTACTCCAACATGTCCCACTAACCTGCTTCAGCTTTGAAGACCATTCCACTCGTCTGGCCATTTGCAGTTTGGGATTAGATATGGTCGGACCTTTGAGGACTAGTAGGAGTGGCTTCACCCACGTGCTTGTAGCAGTCGACAAGTTCACTAAATGGATTGAAGCAAAACCTATCAAAAACCTCGAAGCAAGTACTGCTGTCAGCTTCATCAGAGAGTTAACATTCAGATATGGAGTTCCGCACAGTATCATCATAGATAATGGGTCAAACTTTGATTCAGATGAGTTCAGAGCTTTCTGCGCTTCCCAAGGCACTCGGGTCGATTATGCTTCAGTCGCCCACCCACAGTCAAATGGGCAAGCAGAAAGAGCAAACAGTTTGATCCTCAAAGGGCTGAAACCCCGATGATGCGTGATCTCAAGCATGCAGCGGGCGCTTGGGTTGATGAGTTGTCGTGAGTACTTTGGGGATTGAGAACAACTCCAAATCGGTCGACTGGTCGAACCCCGTTCTTCCTAGTCTACGGGGCTGAAGTTGTGCTTCCGAGTGACTTGCTTCACAATGCACCCCGAGTGGAACTTTTCTCAAAAGCCAAAGCAGAACAAGCCCGACAAGATGTTGTTGATCTTCTGGAAGAGGAAAGAGAGATGGCCCTAATCCGGTCGACCATTTATCAGCAAGACCTTCATCGATTCCATGCTAGGACGGTCGAGCATTTCAAGAGGGGGGCCTGGTTCTCCGAGTGGATCAACAATGGCCGCACAAGCTTACTCCTGTGTGGGAAGGTCCCTTCATCATCACCAAGGTGCTCAACAATGGAGCATATCACCTCTACAATGTGGAGCACAATAAAGACGAGCCACGCGCTTGGAATGCAGAGTTGCTCCGTCATTTTTATACCTAAGCATTCAGACTGTTGAGATGTAATAAGAAATACCTTTTAGTTTGTTTATCAAAGACAAAGTTTTACAGTCTTCTAAATGATTGTTGTTGCTTATACATATGTTTAAAATCCCCTAGTGGGTGGCTTAGCTGCGAATCCGTTTCGACTAAGTTTGAAAAATCCCACCGAGTGAAGAGCAAGCCTCTCACTCGGGGGCTTAGCTGCGAATCCGTTTCGCCGAAGTTTGAAATAAAATCCTACCGAGTGAAGAGCAACCCTCTCACTCGGGGGCTTAGCTGCGAATCCGTTTCGCCTAAGTTTGAAAAAAAAATCCTACCGAGTGAAGAGCAACCCTCTCACTCGGGGGCTTAGCTGCAGTTATGTACTCGCCTAAGTTTGAAAAATCCTACCGAGTGAAGAGCAACCCTCTCACACGGGGGCTTAGCTGCAGTTCTGTACTCGCCTAAGTTTGAAAAATCCTACCGAGTGAAGAGCAACCCTCTCACTCGGGGGCTTAGCTGCAGTTATGTACTCGCCTAAGTTTGAAAAATCCTACCGAGTGAAGAGCAACCCTCTCACTCGGGGGCTTAGCTGCAGTCTCGTACTCGCCTAAGTTAAAATGTGCTCCGAGTGAAGAACGGTTTTCTCGCTCGGGGACTTGGCCACACGCTCCGTCCTGATCCGCAAGGACGACGAGGTGCAGGTCGATTGCGACCTTCTCCTCAGAGCTGCGCCACAAATACAATGTGCGCTTCATCCTGGTCCGCAAGGACGACGAGGTGCAGGTCGACCGTGACCTTCTCCTCAGAGCTGCGCCACAAACACAATGTGCGCTCCGTCCTGATCCGCAAGGACGACGAGGTGCAGGTCGACCGCGACCTTCTCCTCAGAGCTGCGTCACAAGTAGAAAAGACTATTCCGAGTGAAGAGACAAATTCCACTCGAAAACAAAAGACAATCAAATTAAAGGAAAAACCAGGTTCAGATAAATCGCACGAGGTTCTGGGCAGCGAATAAAAGTGCTCAGGCATCAAGCCCGAAGGAGTTTAATGGTTACAGAATCACTCGGCATTCCAAGGCAAATTTAAGGCAAGGCATAAAGTTTGTTCACTCCGCAGGAGGAGGGCTAGCAGGTTCGACGAACTCGTCGAAGTCGATTCCATCAGCAATCCGAGTAGCAGCAGCAATGAAGGTTTCCATGAAAGATTGGAAGTCGAGCCTCTTGGTATTGGCAACCTTGATCGCTGCTAGCTTCTCTTCTCTAGCTTCTTTGCAGTGGACACGAACCAGAGAGAGAGCCACATCAGCACCACATCGAGCAGAAGACTTCTTCCATTCCTGCACTCTACCAGAAATCTCATTAAGTCGAGTCATCGGAGACTCGAGATCATTCGGAAGCGTCGTCCTTGGCCAGAGTGCCGTGTCGATCCGTGACACCGCAACCTTCAGTCGAGCAAGGTAGTCGACGAAGCTAGTAAGACGGGATTCCAGTCGGAGCACATTCATGGCGGCTTCATCCATGATAGGAGAGTTGATGGGGTCCAGGCTCGTTTCGATTCGGCCGGTCTCAGCCTCAAAGTTTTGGCAGAATTCTGCACCCACATAGAAATAATGAGCCGGTAGTTTATGATTAGTCGACGAAAGCAAATCACTCAGTCAGAGAAAAGTACCTTCAAGCATAAGGAATAACTTCTTAGCGAGTCCTCCCAGGTAGTTCTCCAGTTCATCTCTCTTGCGGGAAACGTCTTCCACTTTGTTAGTCAAAGCCTCTTTACCCTTCTTCAGCCGAGTCACCTCCTTGTTGGCTTCATCAAGGGCAGCCTTCAATTTGGTGTTCTCTTCCTCCAACTTTCTGACTGAGGCCAGCTTCTGGTCGGCGAGCGTTGTTTTGTCTTCGGCCGTTTTTCGTGCGGCCGCAAGATCAGAGTCCTTATCCAAAGCCTGTCTCATTGTTTCTGAAAAGAGCGACGTTCGAGTCAGAGAAAAGATGGAGAAGTTGGCAAGAGAAGTAGTCGACAAAGTTTTTCATACCAGCAGCTTCATCCTTAGCTTTCTGCAAATTTGTCTTGGCCAATTCCAGATCAAGGTTGAGCTGGATTTGCTTCCGTTCTAAATCAGCAAATCGAGCTCCAAGCTCACAGGATTTCTGCTATCAGAGGATAGTCAGTCGACAGATACAAAGGCTGGTTGTTTCCGAACAATAGAGTAACAAGTTCTAAGACTACTGCAGAATCAAACATTCAACAGTAGTCTCGGGGACTACACCCAGTGGGTGCACTCAGCATGCCCCCACTGGTTCGACTTTTCAACTGACTTGGTCCGCCCAGTCGAAAAAAAAGTTACTTCTCAGACCATAGCCGACTACCCGCAGTCAACTACGGTCTCGGGGACTACACCCAGTGGGTGCACTCAGCGTGCCCCCACTGGTTCAGGTTCCACTCGGCATCATCTGTTCAGGCCGAGTGGAAAAGATCTGTTCAAAGACCCCCGCGCCGAATCAAACATTCGACGATGGTCTCAGGGACTACACCCAGTGGGTGCACTCAGCGTGCCCTCACTGGTTCAAAGACTCAATCGACGCAACCTAGTCGACTCGAGCAAAAAATACTACTCAGCAGAAATTGAAACACCCAGTGGGTGTACAGATGCAAAGTGCAGACTAACAAATAGATGCACTTTAAAGTTTTTCAGATAGCATATCCTAACAGAACAAGCGAAGCTAGAAGATCAGTTGGAAGTCAGTTAACTTGGACGTTGGCCTGGAGGGCTGAACTGGCATCATAAGCTGCTTGACTGGTTTCGCGAACCACTTTCATCTACTCCATCATAATGCTCGCTTGGCGAATAGCTTCCCTGGCAGCGCTCACTTGGTCCTCTGGGACGTGATGGGCAGTGAAAAGTGAAGACGGTGGATCAACTGGAGCTTGTGCAGTCGACCCCGAAGGCTGTGCACTCGACAATGGAATGCCAAAAGTAACAGAAGCCCGGTTGAGGTCTCCGGACTGCTTAATTGCCGGTTCTGCCGCCGGCGTCGAATGAGGCATCTTGTTGGTTGGTGCCTTCTTGCTCAAAGTCCTGCTCTTCCTCCCCATGTGCTTCAGTGGTGCATCCTCGTCATCGTCTGGAAGTTCGATAACATTGGGCGGAGCTGGAAAGAAATCAATTACAAGAGTTCAATCAACTGACAAAATGGCTGATAAAGTAAAGACAAAATGACAAGAGTGGTACCCGGATTGGTAGTGACTGCATCCTCCATCTCCTCGTCCTCATCATCTTTGTATACAGAAGTCCCAGAAGTAACGGCACTACAGATTCAAAAACCATTCGGACAAAACAGATAAATGATTCGACCAAAGAGCAAGTCGTGTCAAACTGAGAAGTCAAGTTCAAGGATTACCCAGAATCAATAGGTACAGCCACTTTGATTTTGGGCAAGGCCTTCCGAGGTTTTTGCGGCACGATTTTGGGCTACTTCAGAGCCTTCTCAGTCGGCACAGGAGAAGCCGTCCGAGTGCGCTTGGAAGACTGACCAGTCTGTGCAGTTGCTTTCCCTCGGATGCTGGCTGGGTCATGGGTATGCTTGGATCGCCTTTCCATGCGACGAGGAGAATCGATCTCTTCACCATCGCTCGGGTCGTCACTCTCCTCGTCCTCCCCTCCGTCAGACTGACAGTCGGCGCTTTCCCCTCCGCTCACCTCTCCGTTGGGCATTGAATACATCTCAATGAAGACCTGCAAGACAACAAGTTGAACAAATAACAGTCAGTCGACCAGAACAATTACATGACGGATCAAGAAGACACTCGGAAATTCAGAGTCGGACCTTGTCTGGTTCATAAGTGTTGTCGAGTGGAGGAATCCTCCTGGACCCTCTGGGGTTATCCTTGTTGTCGGTGATGCCCTGCAGCCACTGCGCCACCGTAGCCTCGTCAACTTCTTCCGGGTGAATTCGAGTGGAGTCGTCAATGCCCGAATACAGCCACATCGGATGATCACGGGCTTGAAGCGGCTGGATGCGTCGACTGAGAAAGACCTCTAACAGATCCATGCCAGTCACGCCATCACGGACAAGCTGGACCACTCACTCGACCAATGTCTTCACCTCCGCTTTCTCCGCCGGAGTTACTTTCAAGGAAGAGGGCTTCTCGACTCGAGCCATGGAAAAGGGGGGAAGCTCAGTCGACTGACCTGGAGTCGGCTGGTCTTTGCAGTAGAACCAGGTCGACTACCACCCTCTAACTGACTTGGCAAGTATCATGGCTGGGAAGTTGCTCTTACTCCTCATTTGGATCCCAAGACCCCCGCACATCTGGATCACATGCGTCCTTTCATCACTCGGGTTGGCATTTTTGACCGACTGAGAACGACAGGTGAAAATGTGTTTGAAGAGACCCAGTGCCGTCGACACCCCAGAAAATTCTCACACATGGACACATATGCGGCAAGATACGTGGTGGTGTTGGGGGAAAAGTGGTGAAGTTGAGCTCCAAAGAAGTTCAAAAAACCTCAGAAGAAAGTATGGGGAGGCAGAGAAAAACCGCGGTCAACGTGAGTGGCGAGAAGGACGCACTCACCCTCCTGCGGCCGTGGCTCGGTTTCGTCCTCTGGAAGCCTCCAAGACCCGTTGGGGATCAGGCCCCCCTCGACCAAATCCTCCACGTCCTCCTGCTGGATCGTCGATCGGATCCAGTCGCCCTAGATCCAGCCGGGCAGCAGGCCAGATCTTGACGAAGATCCACCCCGGCTGGTCTTCTTCCCCTTTGCCTTCGCCGTCGCCTTCTTCACGCGCTCCAGAGCTGCCGTCTTCTCCTTCCCCATTGCGGTGAGTGGAGCTCGAGCAGAGCGGCGGCGCCAAGGGAGGAAGTGGATACGATGGAGAAACATAGGAGGAAGGGAGAGAATGGGATGCACTGTGCAGAAAACCCCAGCCGCGGCACTTTATATAAGGCCTTCTCCCGAGTGGCTGACTCATGGGCCCAAGTAATCCTGTCAAATCCCGCAACATTCACGCGCGCGGTACGTGGCGAAAAAGGTGGCATGGAGATCGAGGTGCCCATGCCTAATCCACTCCGATTACTGTGGACTCCTCCGTTCCGCGCGCTTCCCAAAATTTCGAATCCCGCAAGATCCGGGAGCAGCAGAGCAATCTGTCAGACCAAAGATTTTATACCTTATCAAACACTCGAAGCTTATTGACGAAAGTTCACTCGACAACTTCTGAATGGCTCAAGGCGACTGAAAATGAAGTTGAAACTTTTTGCGTGGTTCACCAATCTAAGTAAAGTGCTTCTGAAGCAGGAAAGTTGAGTCGGAACCTCCTTCAATTTCAATTCCACTCAGACCCAGAACCATTCGGGGGCTAATGATGACGACATGTACCTAGGGTAGGGCAATAGACCTGATCTAAGTACCCTAACCAAGGACACTGCCCTGCAATCAAAGACAGCAGATTCAACCGACTGAAATCACTACATAGTCCAACCCACTCGACTGAGAGTTCCACTCGGACAACCCAATTCCATTCGACAAGAGTACTCTCACTCGACCATATCAGAAACCACTCGGAGTATGGAAGATCTAAGGTCACTCTGAATGAAAACGGTCAGGCGTTCACTCCGTAGTTTTAATGATCATTTATATGACTTTAATGCTGGCGTTACCAGTAACGTCCTGTCTTTATGTACATTGAACCCTGTGTAACTGAGGGCCGGAGGGGTCTGGCGAACTCTATATAAGTCACCTCCCTCCTCAGGCACAAGGGTTCACACCCCCTGTAACTCCACACATATAATCCAATCGACCGAGCTCCCGAGCACCGAGACGTAGGGTTGTTACTTCCACTGTGAAGGGCCTGAACTCGTAAATCTTGTGTGTACAACTTCACCATAGCTAGGATCTTGCCTCCTCATACCTACCCCCCATTCTACTGTCAGGTTTAGACCCACGACACCGGTAACGCGATTGAACTAGGTATGATGATACCGACGATCAAATCTCGGGCAAGTAACATACCCATGAAAAAGGGAACAACGTATGTTGTTATGCGGTTCCGCTATTGGTTATTGACCGGAGATGTGTCTCGGTCATGTCTACATAGTTCTCGAACCCGTAGGGTCCGCACGCTTAACGTTCGATGACGATTTGTATTATGAGTTATGTGATTTGATGTACTGAAGTTTGTTCGGAGTCCCGGATGAGATCACGGACATGACGAGGAGTCTCGAAATGGTCGAGACATAAAGATTGATATATTGGAAGGTTGTCTTTGGACACCGGAATGGTTTCGGAAAGGTTCGAACATTTTCCGGAGTACCGGGGGTTACCGGAACACCACCCCCCCCCCCCCCCGCCCGGGGAGTTAATGGGCCTTTATGGGCCCTAGTGGAGAGAGGACGCGGCGGCCAGGTGGAGGTGCGCGGCCCCCCAAGCCCAAACCGAATTGGACTAGGGTTGGGGGCGGCCGCCCTTTCCTTCTCTCCTCCTCCTCCTCCTTCCCCCCTTCTCCTAGTAGGAATAGGAAGGGGGGCGAATCCTACTTGGACCAGGAGTCCAAGTAGGACAGTCCCCCATGGCGCGCCCCCCCTTGGGCCGGCCACCTCTCCTCCCCCTTTATATACGTGGGAGGGGGGCACCCCAAAGACACACCAAGCCTTCTCTTAGCCGTGTGCGGTGCCCCCCTCCACAGTTACACACCTCGGTCATATCGTCGTACTGCTTAGGCGAAACTCTGCGCCGGTAACTTCATCATCACCGTCGCCACGCCATCGTGCTGACGGAATTCTCCCTCAGCCATAACTAGATCAAGAGCTCAAGGGACGTCATCGAGCTGAACGTGTGCTGAACGCGGAGGTGCCGTACGTTCGGTGCTTGGATCGGTTGAATCGCGAAGACGTTTGACTACATCAACCGCGTTAGTAAACGCTTTCGCTTTCGGTCTACGAGGGTACGTGGACACACTCTCCCCGCTCGTTGCTATGCTTCTCCTAGATAGATCTTGCGTGATCATAGGAAATTTTTTGAAATACTACGTTCCCCAACAGCTAACTTCTACGGATTGGTAGTAGTTACGCACGGCAAGACAAATATTTTTCAACACACTTGGTGCCCAATAATACTCTAAATCAAACAACTAAGAGCACTCACGTGATTGCTTCCAGAAAAGAAGATGCATCTTATTAGTACTAGCTAAATTTCCCTTTTTTTAATTGGTCCTTCACAATGGCTACTATTCTTGGTTCATTGGTACACCCACATGTTAGCTTTATATATTGACCAAAACAATATTCCACATTTTTTAGCTTAAAAAGAATTAGTTACTGAAGTCATTGGCAAAGAAAATTATGTTTGATCATACGGTAAAATACTGAAAATTCGTTGTTGCTAGCTAGACTTATGTTGCAAAGTTCATAGACACATTTTTTGGCGGTTACCATGCAATGGTGTAGCACCCCGGACTACTAACAAATTGGCAATAGTTACGCATGACAACACAAATATTTTTTAGCACACTGGTGCCCAATAATACTCTAAGTCAAACATGCTTGACTAAGAGGTTCTCACGCGGTTGAAGATGCGTAGCTGAATTTCTCCCTTTCTTAATTGGTTCTACACAACAGCTACAATTCTTCGTTCTTGGTACCAATGGATGATACCAAATCCTCTCACAACGTTTGTTCCTTATTTTGGTTACAAATGGAATCAGATGTTATTTTCAATTTGGATTTAGAAATTCATCGCTCAATGAAGTTGAACGAATTTTGACAGAAAATTATTGTGGAAAGGGACAGAGCGTGTGGCAGGAGATGCATGGGGCCGCTTGAGTGCGGTTTAAGGCAGGATGGCACCATGATGAAATCATCGAGGAAGGAGTGACATGTCGTGTTAAGCGGCACTGTCGTCTCGCTGGTCTCCAGGTTGGGCTAGCTACGAGAGGGTTGAAGAGTCGCAGTCACAATATGACAATGCACAAGAAGAACCTGTGAGGGTGTCATGTAAGGCACATGGATTAACACGGAGAGGGTCAGTGTCGTCGTGCCGCTTGTCACCGGCTAGCATTGCGATTTTATTTTCCTCGGGACATTGGATTTACCCAGCCTGCTAGACTGCAACCCAAGCTCAAGGTAGGAGAAGTAGTTAGTCACTGCAGTACGGGGAGAAGATAGGAGGATTTCTGCAAAAAGAATGGTCAGTTGATGAACGACATCCCACCTTGCATCAAGGTTGTCCATCCATCATCTGATGGTTAGGGCTCGATGTTTCCATATTTTCACCGAATTTGAGTTTTCACCTGATACAACGACTAACTTATGACTGAAAAGCTAAAGCTAAAAATTGGGAGTGAGAAAACAAGTGTCATGAGAAACATCGACCATAGCATCCAAGGCCAAGTTCCCCAACACATCCTATCTTCACGGCAAATCTACGCATTTCATGGAGCTCAGGGTCGGGATCCCTCGGGGGTGAGCATGCAATGGTGTAATAACCCCAAAGCATCATTTTAGAGATATAACTTCTCTGTTTGGTGTGCACATGACCTATTGTGGAGCGGCTAGCAAGAGGCTAGTGGTGGTAGAATGTCTCTCTAGTGCTGGTCGCTGCTCAGGGCGAGAGTTTCAAGGACACAATGCATGTCGTTGCTGATCCTTCCTAGGGGGTGTTGTTCTCAGGCCCGCATACTCCTCTAGTTGGATATAGTCGGGGGTACGGTGACCCAGACAATCTGGAGATATGGTTGTGCTACGAAGGTGTCCAACCTCGGTCAAGATGCAACCTTGATGATCTGGCCAAGCAAGATGATTCCTTGTCACTATGGTCACACAGTTTAACTGGTGGTTAATATCTTAGATTAGGGTTAGATGAAAGTGATTGTATAAGCCACTTGGCTATCCTTTTATGAAAAATGGCACAACTCTCTAATGCTTTTTCAAGGCAAGAAAAAAAGGAATTATGGTTCACCTCCACCTGCAAAAGCAAAACAACCAGATCTCCTTGACCAGGATCCACTTATACTGTGGTTGAGTCTCGCCGAAGTCCATAATCTATTTTTTTCTTTCATCTAAAGGTCACGACATCTAGACACATATGTCTACCAATTATACCTTCACTCGATGCTAACAGATAGGTAAGACATCCAAAACTCTAAAACAAGCTCTCCAAAACCGTCGTGGCAAGCAGTTTGATGCAAAGACAAAACCAAACCAAGGTAACTAAGTGCCCTACAAAAGGAAAACTATGCAAGCCCGTAAAGTACCACTATCATTGGACTTTCAGATAAGGTTTTATCCAAGGTTATGACACGCAACTGAGAATGGGAGGCCAGAAGGAGAAAACAACATGCAATCATCTAAAAAAACCAAACTTTTATGATGAAATCCAAGGATCCACTTACCGCCTCATCCGGCATCAGAAAATAATACTAAAGTTCAGATATTTTAAGTGAATCGCGCGCAGCTTTCCTTGTGATGAAAACAACTCATGAGGGGTGAAGTCTTAGACTTGCCACTGGTTCTTGCATTTTTTTCTGAATTATTATAAAGCATTTGTAGGGTTGTGTGTATGTGAGTATCTACGTTTCTATCATGCTAAAAAAAACAGCCATTATTTCAATAATTCCGGGGAATATCAAATAGGAACATCGACTACTACCCATATTTGGGGCTAAATTTGACAATCATGTGAAACACACTAGATTTGAAACGGCCCGAGTCAAATTCAAATTATTGGTTTTTATATATAAAAAAAATCAAATTATTGGTTGACAAGCCATTCATAGCCACTGGCCGTGAGTGCGTTGCAAATCGAGGCAGCATCCTGTCGTCCGACTCGGTCGTAAACCGATGAAACACGCGACGCGATGAGCTATCCCGTCTGGCTCACTTCACTCGCCGCGCGTCGCGAAAACCGGAAAGCTGAGGCGGACAGACAGCGACCGCCGGCGCCTCCCAGCCTCGGGCTGGTCGCCTCCCCTCCCTCCCCCATGGACGACTTGACCTCTTCTTCCCCCCTCCCCCCTCCTCCGCTCGCTATACCACCACCATCACCACCACGCCCACTCCTCCTCCTGCTACGGCACACCTTCGCCTCCGCACGGGTGCCGGTTACACTTACAGGCAGTGCCGTTCGCTTCTTGGGCGCGCCGCGATGCCGCCGGGGGCGGGCCGCCGGGCGGCGGTGGACGTGGAGGACCTCCTGGTGCGCGTCAAGAACGGCGCCGGGCCCGAGCTCGGCGCCGTGGCGCGGGAGGTGGCAGCGCTGGCCGCCGAGGGGAGGCTCGGGGAGGACGAGGAGGGCGGGGTCCTGGTGCCGGCGCTGCTCGCGCGGCTCGCCGGCGCGGGGGACGCCGAGGTCAGGGTCCTCGTCATGGCCGCGCTGCGGCGCCTCGCGGGCTGCGCCGGCGCCGAGACCAAGGTGAGTGAGCCGAGCGGACGCTGTTTGGCCTCTTGTGGCCGTGCACCCTATGTGTTCGACGGTATGCTCGTGGAGGGATGGTCTTGAATGGCTCCTCCTGGGAGTATTTCGAAGCTGAATTTAGTGTTGTTTTGGATCATGGAACCACGGAAGTGGACAGCTGTAGGAATTTCGACCTGTGCCCAACCGCTCGCCGCACGGCACAGTGGCTTGCCGTGCGGACGCGATTAGGCGTACTTGATTATATAAGTTTTTCATTTTGCAGAATATGATGGTTGAAGACTAGTAGTTCATCATCAGAGTACAATAAATAACCAACCCGATCATGCTTCCCAATCTGATTGTATTTTCCGCATGGCTTTGCAGGAGAGGATGGCAAGCATTGAGGCACTTTCAAGCATCGTACGTTCCTTGTCTAGAGACGTCGACGAGAGAAATGAAGCAATTGCGCTGCTATTGGATTTGTCAGACATTCCGCAGGTCCGGCAGAGGATTGGCAGGATCAAGGGATGTATAGTGATGCTGGTTACGCTCAGGAATGCACATGAATCAGGCACCTATGATGACGCAGAGAAGTTGCTGCACATTTTGTCGTGCAACCCACAAAATGTGCTGCTCATGGCAGAGGCTGGCTATTTTCGACCATTGATACATTACCTGAAAGAAGGTATTTTAATTATTCTACACTCTGCATCACACTGCCATGTTCTAGCATATGTAAGTGTGAGTTATAGTGGTATTCGTCAAAATCAGGGGGTTATGAGCCTCTCCCTTTCTATGCGATAAACCAATTAAGAGCTTCTCAAAATGCACATGTGAGATCCGAGCCATAAAATTGAAGATGAGGTCATGTAAAACCATGAAAATAATGCAACAAGCAATAAGAGAGTGCAACCCAGAACCGTGAGAAAAACAGGACAAGACTTCGAAATTAATCTGACTAGCTGAATCCCCCTTACTTTCAGCGCAGCTGTGTGTCATCTAGCTATAATGATGTTCTAAGGTTTATTTTCTGTTTTTACAGGTTCAGATATGAACAAGATCCTAATGGCAACCGCTATTTCTAAGATGTTCCTCTCTGAACAGATGAAATCTTCCCTTGGAGAAGATGGAGCAGTCGAGCCCCTTGTGGAGATGTTTAAATCTGGAAACCATGAAGCCAAGCACTCGGTGCTAGCCGCCTTGCGTAATCTCTCTAGCTCTTTGCAAAACGCAGAAATTTTGATAAATTGTGGCATAACTGGATCACTGCTTCAACTCCTTTGCTCGGTCACATCAGTGCTCATGACCCTTAGAGAGCCAGCCGCAGCTATACTCTCAAATATAGCAGAATCTGATCGTATCCTACTACATAGGGATGCAGCTCCTCAGATGCTCTCACTTCTTAACTTATCGTGTCCAGTAATTCAACTTCATCTTTTAAGGGCCCTCAATAGTATTTGTGGGCACACAAATGCTAAGAGGGCTAGAGCTAAAATTAGACAAAATGGTGGAGTGCAGCTCCTCCTGCCATTCCTTAGAGAAAAGAATGTTGGTATCAAAGTTGCTGCTTTGAATCTAATGTTCCATCTATCAAAAGATGCTTCACAAGAATTGGCCGAACAGATCAGGGAGACCCATCTTGATATCTTAGTGAAGATTATTGCTTCTCCTACACCTGGGATTGCCGAGAAGGCTGCAGCTGTTGGTGTCCTAAGTAACCTCCCGGTGTCAGATAAGAACATCACTAAGTTTCTCACACAAGCAAACTTGCTTCCAGTTCTGATCTCCTTATTGGAGGCAAACATCTCAGCGTCTCCGTCGCCACAAAAAATGTGGTTACTCGAGGGCATTGCTAGTGTGTTAACCAGGTTCACCGTTCCTTGGGATAAGAAACTACAAAGCTTAGCAGTTGGACATGGGGTACTTCCTTGGCTCGTCAAGCTGCTTTCAGAAGGATCAGTAAAGGCAAAGTCTAAATCAGCGACATCTTTGGCTCAACTGTCACAGAATTCAGTAGCATTACGCAAAGCAAAATCTCCAAGGTGGCTTTGTGTTCCCCCATCAGCCGAATCTTACTGTATAGTTCATGATTACCAGTGCACTATCAAAAGCACTTTCTGCTTGGTAAAAGCTGGTGCCGTCAACCCTCTGGTCAAAATACTAGAAGGCGAAGAGCGAGAAGCAGATGGAGCGGTGCTGGAAGCACTGGCTACCCTCGTGCAGGACGAGATCTGGGAGAACGGGAGCAGGGCGATAGAGAAGGCGTCAGGTGTCCATGCTCTGCTGAGAGTCGCCGAGGCAGGCGAGTTGACCTCCCAGGACAAGGCGATATGGATACTGGAGAGGATCTTCCGGCTCGAAGAGCACAGAGAGCAGTACGGCGGGATCGCGCAGGCTCTGCTCATCGATCTCGCTCAGAAAGGCGACCCTGTCCTGAAACCGATGATCGGCAGGATACTTGCTCACCTTCAGCTACTTCAAACGCAGTCCAGCTACTTTTAAGCATAGCCGTTGTGCAGTGATGCTGGTTGAATGACCTGGGCAACCACCGGTGCCCCTTGAAGGATGCCTGATACATACAGTACTTGACAGGATGTTTGAAGTGCAACATCTCCTTTCTCCAGCAAGATGTTTATCGATCTACCGGTTTATCTGTAAAGGGAGATATTGTTATTGTGCAGTAGTGTCAACACGGCTGCTCTGTATTTTCCTGCTCATTTTTGTTAGTTAAAGGAGTGTGCTACTCAGATGAGAGAAAGATGCAAAGTTCTATAGCTTATAGGTTAATTATATGTCCGGCGAGATGCTTCATTGATATGTAGATATATACATGCAGCAATTGTTTTGTACAGCACATTTGTTCGACTCCCAGTGATTGTAAATTGGGTTACCATGAATCCACGATTGCAGACAGCCGCACGGGCACAGCAAATTGCTTGAGTCTTCTTTCTCCGGCAATGCTAACTGGTGCACGTTCGCTGGGAAGGAACTCCCAGCGAACGCCCTTGCAGCCGTTTGATCTCTAGAAAGAAATTGTCACCCCTAGGTCCTGTCTTTCGGGAGAGACCTGCGGACGAAGGATTGCGTCCATATTTTAATTTTCTTCCCCTCCGGAAAGACTTGCCAATGTACGATCGCCGGTGACAATTAAAGACTTCTGATCTCTTGGATCCATTGCCATAGCCATATTCATCTCCTCGCCGATTTCGCCCACGTGAAATCTCAAAGAAATCATCATGGTCATGGAAACCAAGCGGAGGAAAGCCGTCTTCGTCTTCCCGCGGTGCCTTGGCCTTCGCCGCGCACGGCCCCGCCACGGCAGGAAGGAGAAGGAGCGTCCCGCTTCTCGGCCAGCAGATTGGAGGGACTGGGCGGCGCTGCCCGGCACCGCCCTGCGCGCGATCCTCGGGCGGCTTCATCAGACCGACGTCCTCCGCGGGACGGGGCCGGTGCTGGCGTGCGCGTCGTGGCGGCGGGCGGCCGTCGAGGACCCGCTGCTGTCATCGACCTCGCCTCCGACGAGGACGGGTACAAGGACGCTCCGGCGGGGTGGAAGGCGATGGCGCGCGCCGCCGTGGACCGCAGCGCCGGCCGGTGCGAGTCCTTCCGCGGCCGCGTCGACGGCGACCTCCTCGTCTACCTCGCCGACAAGTACGTACGCCACCGTAATCCGATCAAACTTCCAATTAGCAATAGATCGATCTACCAACACATGACGTGATCTAACCGAGGAGCGTGCATGATCTCCGTGCAGCGCGCCGCTGCTGAGGCTTGGCACGACGGCGATGGAGAAGCTGCCCCTTCTGGAGCAGCTCGTGGTGGCGGGGGGATACTTCGACCACGCTATGCTGTGCGCCGTCCTCGACCACTGCCCGCGTCTCCGGCTGCTCGACGCCGGCGGCTGAAGCAACGGGAAAAAGGCTCGTAGCTAGGTGCGAGAGCAGGATCCGGGACCTCCGGCTGCCGCGCTGGTCGACCGGTGGCGGATGCGGCTGCTGCAGACAAATGGCTCAAGAGTACGCAGACGAACATGATGAATGATCATCTGTTGCAGCAGACTATTCCCGGCTTTAAGTTTTAGTTTTGCCTCAGGCTCCATGGACTATATATGCAAGCTAGCTAGTTAATTAGTTTACATGCTCTTTGTGTTTTGGCTATATGTAGATGTTAGTCATTCTTGTGATCTTATCACATATTCCGTCTATCCCACAATATAAGACGTTTTTTCAAGCTAAGACAACTTGTAAAAACATTTCGCCCTCACAAGGTGAACTCCGGAGAGAAAGCCAAGCCATGGTGAGAAAACATGCTTCTCCCGCTCCTTGTTTTTGTCGTGATCGTGGATGTGGTGTTTTTTTGTTGGTGTTGCAGCATCCGCCTCCCGTCAGCGCATGTTCGACCACTCGACGGATTTGGCCGTGGTTGGGTGGTGGTTTATCGTCTGATTGTAGGCTCGCACGCTGGTTGGCTTCATCTGCATCTTTGGGCGGTGAGTGGATTTGGTTGTGGTCATGTGGAGGCTCGTCGCTTTGTCGTGGGCTCTTTTGCTTCCCTCGGTGTTGTCCGTAACCTCCTCGGACCCTCATCTATGGACTGGGTGGAGGCTAGTCCATCGTCGTTCGACTGGTGGCTTTATCGGTTGCTCGATGATATTCCGCCTATTCTCATGCAAGGGATTTGGCTCGAGTATTTGGTGGATCCGTCCTTGTAATGCTTGTGCTTCAGTCGTTTGTCGTCGTCTTGTAGCAAGTCGTTTAGGTTGTCTGTTGAGTCATGCCTCTTGCATTGTATCTGCCATCCTTCTTTGGCTTTGTATCATATACTTATTGAATACACATGCAACTCTGCAGCATGGTTCGAAAAATTATATCAGCATCTTCGTGAGAAAACATGTTCACGAGTTCAGCAAAAGTGATGGGGAACCAACGATACCTTGGGATGATGAAAAGTATGCACGCATGGAAGAAGCCAAGAGAGCAGTCTGTGAATGAATTTTGGCAAGGACTTCTCTCAACAGGATGGAAAGAAGCATGGGTTTTGTGGCCATTCATTGGACGAGAACACCGATGAGACAAAAATCGCAGGGTCAACGCAAATGTCGAACATCAACGGGAAGCGATCCTTGAAGGTGGTGTCACCTAGCCACCAATTTGTCCAAAAGAAACAGCTACGCCACCCTTCACCAATGGAATGGTTTGCCCCCATGTTGAAGTAGTGTTTGATAAGTTGTGAGGTGCATTAGGAGAGTTTCCCTGGCTCAAGGAAGAGAAAATATTTGAAGCACCCAGAATTAGAATTAAGAGTTTCCCTAGCTCAAGAAAGAGAAAATATCTGAAGCACCCAGAAGTAGAACTGAGAGTTTTCCTAGCTCAAGAAAGAGAAAATATCTGAAGCACCCATATACTTAGCAAACATAATTGATTTCCGTAAGCTATTTTGAACCGAATACAATTTCAAATTCATCTAGCCATGATAGATATATTCGTTAGTTTCGATTTGAGCACCCCTAGAGACACACAATCTTTACGGCGACAAATTTCTGGCCACTTAACAAGGTGATAATTCCTTTTAGGTTTCACCCTCCCCAAAGAAGCATCCCTCTCTTTATTGAATTCCCTATGGTACCATCAGGAAGTAAAGACAATCCCATCGTGCAAGAAGGAAGATTTGAGAGGCAGGCATTAGTGAGGATGGTTTTTACTTGAAGAAAAAAAATCCTCCTTGCCAAGGGTTGACACGTTTTGCAACTTTCGCCACAAGATGACCCTAGTCAGCCTTCAAAATCTTCTTATGGTAATGGGAAGCCCAAGGTACGCACCCGAAGCTCCAAGGAAGACCAAGTTATAATTGATTATGTTTCATTTAATCTAGTGATTAGTGAATGCTCTCAACTCCAATACCTACAAAAATGCTTTTTTGGGCGGGAATGTCAAACTCTTATTTGGTCGCAATATAGTCAGCTCAGCTTTGGCTAGCCCCGTCATTGGAGCATGCATGTGTACATATGAATAGTGATGCAGGTAGGGCCATTGGGGGGATTAAGAAACATTCGAGACCCTCGCCAAAAAAAAACATGTGAGAGCATCCAACCTTAGATCCCTAAGTTGTATTTCCACCATCAACACATACAATTTTCTTACATTTACATAATGGACCTTTATGAACTAAACCAGGCCAAAGATTGCCGTGGAGATTGGCAAGACCCGTGCTATTCTTGGCGACGAAATGGTTGAGATCCTTGAAATAACATTCACTTATGATCAGATTGGAGAAAGGCAGGCGAGACAAGCCACGATAAATCAAGAAGAAAGCGGGGGCATAAGAAAAGCTCAGAGGGTGAGATTCTAGACGGTCAATGGAACTGCGAAAAACGGTATAATGGAATTGCAATGCCAGCCGAAGAAAGTTTTTTCAGTTCAAATTGAGCTACAAAAGCGTCTTATATTTTGGCACAGAAGTAGTGCAAAGCAATGTTTACCGGTGCTTGCGCCGATTGGATCGCGTTTGTTTGTTTGTTTGCTTGCTTAGGAACTGCTGTCCATAGATTTTGTTGTGTGGAGCCGTCGAGCGTGTCCATCCAGTCCAATCCAAACAAACAGAAGAACAAACGTGGCGCAGATACGTGCAGCCCGAGTCCCCTCCCGAGTCGCCCCCCGCGTGGGCGGCCGGGAGGCCCCCAGATCCCGTCGGCCGGCCCTCCCCCACTCCTCCTCCTCCCTCGCCGCCGCCCAAGGGCGCGGCCAAGCGAAGCCTGGTCGTCGCCGGCGGCGGCGGGGACTCGGGCCCTCTCGCTCGCGTAGGGCTGGCGCGGGCCGGCGCCCCCGGGCCGGAGCGTGGCGGCGGGCCGGACGCCACGGCGGGTGGTGGCGGCGCCTCGGCGACTTCGCTCCCCCGCGGCAGGAGGCCTCGCGATCTGGTGCGTCGCGGTCGCTAGGGACGGCGGCGGCGTGACCGGATCGGGTCGCGGCGGCGCGGCCGGATCTATGCCCAAGCGTGGGCCTTGATCGCTGGTCTGCCGTCGGCACAGTGGCGAGTGCGACTCGTCGGCAGCTGGGCAGATCCGCCGGGATTCTACCCTTGTCTGGTCCTTGACAGCGCGGGCAACTCCGGGGGAAACCCTAGATCTCCTTGGGATCGAGCGATGACGGCGATTTTGCGTCGTAGTCCCTCTTTAGGGCATCGTTTTGGAGTTTACTCCGGTTGAAGGGACCAGCGACGTCGGTGACGCACGTCTGGTGGAGCAACTGCCGATGAAAATCGCGCCGACTACGGTCATGGCGGACGATGACGGCGTCTTTGATGTCGTTCCCTTGTCGAGGCATCGTCGTTGCAGTCTGCGTCATCAGGCTCGGGATGCTCCGGAGGAAACCCTAGATCTGGGTCTTCCGGATCGGACGATGATGGTGTTTTATCGCTTTCCCTCCTGGGGGCATTGTTTTGGAGCAAGTGATGGCTGGGGGGATGGTGGAGCGGTACTTCATCTCACACATTGATGGCGGCAGAGATCGGCGGCATGGCGTTGTGGAGGCTCGGCGTCCGATGCGCGGGGATGGACTCGCGCAGGAGGAGGTAGCTGTGTGGCGTCATGGTGACGTCGATGGCAGAGTGGCCAGACAAGGTAGAAGCCTCAATATGATCTGAAGACAGACCTGTGGAAGATGGCGGCGACGGCACACGAGTGCGTCTGACCGGATTGTGCCCCAGACCCAGTATGTGGCTCGGCTGGGGCTTCCGGCTTTTGATGTTAGGCTTAGGTGAGTGGTTTGGGTAGTGGCCCAGCTAGCACCCCTTCATCTTATGGATAGGAGTAGCAGTATATGTTGCCAAGATGGTGGATTCAGGTATATTGTTTGTAATACTTTGTAAGGTCCTCGAGAATAATCAATAAAATGGCTGTATGCATCTGCCAGATGCAGAGGCCGAGGGTCATCCTCCTTTTCTAAAAAAACGTGGCGCAGATATTTCGGTGACAAGCATGATGATGGAGGGCAGGAGCATCCATCCAAACGGCGGCCGCAGAAAGCGGCACGTTCCGCCGGCTTCGTGTCGCCCCGCGCCAGGCCGAGCCCACAGATCCAAGCGCGCAACCAGCGTCCACCTCGAGTCCTCGCCAGACCCGTGTGCCAGCCGCCAACAACTCCCTCCCCCCACCCCTGCCGCTCGCGTGCGTCCAAACAGCCTCACCACTCTCCAGCCGCCGCGCCCGCCGCCCCTCCTCCTCCTCCTCCCAATGGCGGCCGCGCCTCCCCAGCCCGCCGCGCCCCCCGCCCCCGCGAACGGCGGCGACGCGTTCCGCCTGGGCTTCGTCGGCGCGGGGAACCTGGCCGAGAGCATCGCGCGCGGCGTCGCGGCGTCGGGCGTCCTCCCGGCCTCCGCCGTCCGCACCGCGCCCCACCGCCGCCCCGAGCGCGCCGCCGCCTTCGCCTCCCTCGGCGCCACCATCCTCGCATCCAACGCCCAGGTCCGTCTCCTGCTCCTCCCCCTCCCCCTCCCCCTGTACTCGAAGCAGCCAAGCATCTCTGTCTGTCTGTCTGTCTATCACGTGTTCAAGCCTGACATACCACTCCGTATCTCACGTGATGTTTTTTCCTTCTCGTCCTAGGTTGTCGACGACAGCGATGTGATCGTCATCTCCGTCAAGCCCCAGATTGGTAAGTGCACTAGTTAGTATTATTAGCCCCAGTCAATCGCTGGTGCGTATCGCAAACGTTTGTGCTCAACATAGTGTTTGCTAGTCCCTGAAAGCAATCACTGATGCCTCAGATTTAACAATTTTGGGCTTTTGTTTTGCGTGCTTAAGAGATTATAATGCACGTATATGAAATTGCAGTGAAGCAGGTTCTGGTTGAGCTCAAGCCCTTGCTGTCTGAAGAAAAGCTTCTTGTCTCCATTGCTGCTGGCATCAAGATGAAAGATTTGCAGGTCAGTCAGTCAGTCCGCATTCAGGGTTTACTCAGCTTTCCGTTGTTAACTGGTGATTCAGGGTATTCACTGCATGATATAATTTCTAGCTATATTCCAATCGAGAAGAAGCCAACTGATGCCATGTTTCTGTATATGGGTTGAGCTGGACATGAAACATCTCGCTTCACGCGAGCTCCTTTTTTTTCTGTCTTTACATTTATTTGCAGTATTAAATCCTGATCTTGATTTTGCGGCCTTTGCTGAACCTGGCAACCAATATTGGAACTTTTTTGAAGTACAACTTACCAAGCCGATACTCCATTTATATAATTTGCGGAGCTATGAGTAGATTTGTAAAGTTCACCTTACCATGTACTCCATTTGCCAAAATAAAAGCAGCTACCAGAACTAGACGTTTGTAAAATTACCCTCCATACAAGTACCAAAGTTGAGCCATGCACTTTTTTGCCTAACTAAGAATAAGACTACCACTTGAGTTACTCAACATAGTATGACTGTTTTTGTCTTATGGTTTTTTTTGCTCTTTTGATCCCAGGATTGGTCTGGTCAGCGCAGAATTATTAGAGTAATGCCAAACACCCCCTCTGCTGTCGGACAAGCAGCATCAGGTAAACATATGCAGATCTGTCTCCTGTAAACTTACTTCTTGTCTTTTAATCTATCAACTACACACATAATGCTGATATTGTGAAGCTATCAGTTGACCGAATTGTGTGGTGATCTCCCTTTAGTGATACCTTGAGAAAAAAGTCAACTCTAATTTCTTTTCTATTTCTAGTGTCTCTAATGAAATAACAAGGTTTACCTAATTGAAATGTCAAGGATTCGACTTTTAAAATCTTCAAAATACGGTCTGCTTTATTGATTCATTATTACCTACATATGTAAATTTGAATTTGAAACGTGCAACACATTATCTACTTTGGTTTTTCCAGTAAAATGACTACCATTCTGTGATGTTATGAATCTCTATTATAAGTAGAAATTTTGTTGCTGGTGGAATTACTAAATGGAGGTTGTATCACTAGAAACATGCCATTTTTCACACATATGTTTCTTGCTGATGTTGTTTCATGTGCTTAGTGATGTGTCTGGGAGAGACGGCTACCGAGAATGATGAAAACCGTGTCAAAAGCTTATTTAGTGCCATTGGAAAAGTTTGGACAGCTGAAGAAAAATATTTTGATGCGGTTACTGGCTTGAGGTATGTCACATATTCTATATGAAACTATAAGGAAGCAATGCCAAGAGTAGGCCGTGATTGGCTCAAGAGTTAACATGCATTTCCATCTATTTGAATACAGTGGTAGTGGTCCGGCCTACATTTTCTTGGCAATAGAGGCCATGGCTGATGGTGGAGTTGCTGCTGGGCTTCCTCGGGATCTTGCTCTTGGTCTTGCAGCTCAGACAGTACGTATCCATTCCATATTCTGTTATTTTACATAGTCCGTTGGACATTATCTTGCATAGTTATTAAGCTGGGATGTGCATAGTTCCTTTGCACATTATGATTAATTTGCATTCTACCATATCAACAATTATGATATTCTGATCTCAAGTTTGCAGTATCCTGTTTTTGTCATTTGTTGATCTTCTACATGTTCTCATTACCTCTTTTTGTCATATGATCTGCTATTTAGGTGCTAGGTGCTGCAACCATGGTTAGCGAGACGGGTAAACATCCCGGGCAGCTGAAGGATCAGGTCACTTCCCCTGCAGGAACTACCATAGCTGGTGTTCATGAGCTCGAGAAGGGTTCGTTTCGCGGCACACTGATAAATGCCGTCGTTGCTGCCACAACAAGATGCCGAGAGCTCTCGAAAAATTAGTCTTCTTATAATCCTGGTAGCCATTGTTAGTTTTGCTACAATTCCGCAATAAAATGGTGTAGACATGATTTATGACATCTTAATCTCAGACTCCAAACAGGTTCTCGACATATTTTCCTGGTCTAGCTGTGTGATGTTACAAAAAATTGGCATGCATTAACCTGTGCTTGCATACACAGAAACCAAGCACTTATCTGAAACTCAAGACAACGTCAAATCACATCATTTTTGTATGTCCAATCTGTCATCCATTTGGTATTGTCTCTACAAATATGTCATACACGCCCACAATTTGAGACACTACCTTATTATGAACAAAGTTTCCACAACAATCCGGTATGCATCGCCATTTGCTATGACATATGTACACAGAGAACTTACAAGCCTTCAACAGCACCACAATGTCACATGTAATTGCGAGAATTCCAGCGATCTTCAGGAGACCATTTGTCTTCATACCTACCAAGTGAGTACCCCGCAGCAGGTATATCAGCGAGATGCAGAGGATCAGGTTCTATACCATAGTCTGTCAATGGTCGGTGCTCAAGGATCTTGTCATGTTCAGTAACAAAATCTGGAATCTCAACTTCACCCTTTTTGATGTCCCCCCATAGATACTCCAGCCGACTAACATACTTGATTTTCCAATACAACCTGCAATGGACAACCAATAAAAATGAGTTAGTATACACCGAAAGGCTAGTGGTACACAACATAAATGGTACTATAAAGTAGCAATATTGTATGTTCCATCAATATCTAGTCAAGTACACAAGACTGAACCGTAACAAATCAACAAATGAATGAGTTGATGGTCTCTGCAATTTGCTTGTCACAAGTATAGATTACTTCTTACGATTCATGAATGGCATAACACAACCCTGGAAGCCCATTCGGCAAAATTATTCACAATCCAGAGAAGGTAAATAAAAACCATAATGCTTGTAGACAATTATTTACTAGTTTCCTTATGTTGTTGGAAGCAAGCTCCTTGTAAAATGGCATGCAAGTTTTCTGGCTATCATTATAAAACAACTCGACATATTTGAGCATTTTTAATGATCAAGAAATGTATGAGAGAAAACTGACCCTCCGCTTAAGAAGAGCCTGCCTAGTGTGGCCATGGCGAGCCAGGAATAAAGCCCAGGATGCAGGAAGTAGAATATTTGCAGCCTTTCCTTGTATTCAGCTGGAAGTTCTTCATAAATCCCCCTCAAGATTGTCATTCCAGGATTGTTATCATCAGATTGTACAGTGGTGTGTACGTACAAGATGCAGAACGGACCCTCTGGCAACTCGGTGCGGAGCTTGTGAAACACATACCTCTTCAGACGTCCACCATCTATAACAGGAGCTGGAATACAAAAATAAAATGCCATCTGAGTGTTACAGGGAGCGGTAGAAACTAATACTCCCTCCGTTCAAAAATAAGGGTCATGATTTTAGTTCAAATTTGAACTAAAACCACGACGCTTATTTTGGAACGGAGAGAGTATCATATTAGCGGCAAAGCTTGTAGCATCAGAACATCAAGTGCCTGTAGAAGTTGTGAACCTCCCTTGTGTCAAATGGTGATCGTGTCTGTGAGGTGATTTTGAGAAATAATGCAAGGTTATCCAACAGGATGTTAAGCCAATATGACATGGAAAGGAACCATCCACTACTAGCAAAGAAACTACATATAAATTGGCATGTAAGTTCCCTTATAAAATGGTATGATCGAGTCTGCCAACAGATTTTGAGAAATAATAGTACTCCCTCTGTTCCTAAATAAGTACAAGTCTTTTTAGAGAGTTCAATATGAAGTACATACGGATGTATATAGACATACTTTAGAGTGTAAATTCACTCATTTTGCTTTGTATGTAGTCCGCATTGGAATCTCTAAAAAGACTTATATTTAGGAACCAAGGGAGTAATATAACATCTTTTATTAGATCACTACTTTTTATTACTAGTTTACAAAAGGGGGTACTAATTTGCAGTACTGAATCTGTTATCAAACCAGAAACTAGATCAACAGGGGATGGTACCACTAGCAAAGAAGCCACATACAAAGCAGATAACTATCGAAATGAACAATCATGAACCGTGCCTCTCCAAAATCCAGAATTTTCAATTTTTGACAACCGGTCACAATAGAATTGCTAATTTGCTCGAGACATAAATATGCTGAAATCCTAAGTATATCATGCATTTATCACTCCATACCAACTCCAGGAATGCAGCTACGAGCTAACAGCAAAGAATTCATCGAACGACTCGCGCCAAACCCTAGACGCGCACCAGCAATCCCCAAATACCACCCGATAAATCCCAGGATGAGGAGAGGACGGGAAGTAACGGGAGGGGTTTGGCGCACCGGGGAAGAACTTGCCGACGACCCGGACGACGGGCCGGCCGGATCTGTCCGCGCCCTGCACGCGGACCACCTGGAGCTCCTCGAGGTCGGAGAAGTCGTCGCCGAGGTCGGGGGCGCAGTCGTGCCACTCCTCGCGGTCGGCGGGGGAGGCGAGGAGCGCCGCGCCGGCGTCCACCGCGAAGTCGGAGCCTATCACCATCACGGAGAAGTCGCTCCCGCCGCCGCCGCCCGAGCCCAATGCGAGCGCCATGGCAGCCGCCCCTCCTGCTCCACAGTCCCGAGAGTCCGGTCCAGGTATGTGGTGCGGAGTAAAAAAAAAAGTCGAGCAACTTTTTTGAGGGTTTTTTTAGGCAAATGTGGTGCGGAACATGTGCACGAGGCCACACATAGGGATGGAATTCAAGTCGGCTCGACTCGTTAGAGCTGGTTAATAAGATATGTTTGTAGACACATACTTTTCATCACAAATCACAACAACAATGTACAGTGAAGGAACACTTGGTGCACTCCATAAATGACAATATAAAACAGTATTGGGAGTGACCTTATTGTCCTTTGTCGGAACTTTATTCAGGACATGACAAGATGTTAATATAGCCTCCCTCCACCATGCCTTGAATAAATTCGATGTATCTAACATGGTGTTAACCACGTATTTGTCGGTGGTGGCAGATTCTATTCGGCGATGTAGGCGCTCGTTCTTACTGTTTCTTCACTCACATTAGCCAACGGAGGCAGACCACACACTGACAACTTATTTCCTTTGTCTTTTATAGTTTGGCTAGGCGATTTTTTTTCTTTTTCGTTGTGAGTTTTTCTGGACCAGTTTTTTGTTTCTCTTTCTTCCTTTTTCTGTTTTTTTCTTTCATCTTTTTCTTTTTTTCTTTACCTTTTATGCACCAAATTTTTCAAATTTGATGAACTTTCTTTTTCAAAATCGATTAGCTTTCTTTTTCAAAATAGAGTATTTTTTTCCAAATTCGATGATTTTTTTCCAAATTCAAGAATATTTTCTAAAAATCAATGAACTATCTTTTCCAAATCTGTGAACTTTTTTCAAATTCAGTAAACTTTTTCTGAATGGACGGACTTTTTTTCAAAACCAGTGAACTTTTATCAAAATCTGTGAATTTTTTTCAAATTCAATGAAATTTTTTCAAATTCGGCAAACTTTTTTCTGAAATAGATGAACTGTTTTTCAAAACCAGAGAAGTTTTTTCAAATACGACGAACTTTTCTTCAACTTTTGTGAATTTTATTCCAAAGCGTGAACTTTTTCAAAATTTAATGAACTTTTTTCAGAGCAAAATTAACCTTTTTCAAATTATGTTCAAATAACTCAAAAATCTTTGCGACGCGCCTATATTGGTTCTAAAAGAGTTTGTGTTGCTATTAATCACTACTGTTCACAAGCTCTAGTGGTTAGCTAAGCAAATCCAGGGATGCGTCGGTGCGACTTTGAATCTGCACACACACACTTTTTGCAAGTGATTTTTTCGTGCAATATAACACAGTGCACTGTGCGTAATTGGGCTGGCCCACTATGCGCTGCATTGGCTTCTCTGGTGCTGAGGGCGTTAAATAGGATCACCCATCGACGACGGCAACACACAACTAGCCCACAGAAATTTTATGGGCTGGCTTAGGCCCAAGTAATGCCTAAATCCCCCCTTGGTATATTTATGTGACTCCCAGCACAGGCGTTATGTCTCGCTTATCGCGAGAGATACAAAATCACTCATTAAGGAGTACTCTTTGATAAGATCAGTCTCATCTTCCTAGGTTGTGAACAGTGCCACACTGCATGTCGCAACCTGAGAGTTTTCCCATTTTTTGTAGATTCGTTTATTCAAAATGTTTTATCACTCAGACCACGCGTTCCAAATCTCGAACAATTTTCACCATTGTATTCCTCGCGACGAGATCTTCAAAAGTAGATGCCATGTTGATAGGTTTTGATGATCTTCTTTTTCACAAAAAAAGTACGAAAAAGCTGAACCGGATGCACGTTTTTTCCCTTTCACAAAGGGGAAAACACGTTTTTTTTTGCCCTTTCAAAGAGGCACCTCTCACGGAAGCAAATTCATGCCTCTCGCAAAAGGAAAAAAAAACGTGTTTTTCCCTTTCCTGAGAGGCACGGTTCGCGGAAGCAAATATGTGCCTCCACGAGAAGTAAACCCGTGCCTCTCGCGGAAAAAAATACATGTTTTTCCTTTTTCGAGAGTCAAGGTCGTGCCTCCACGAGAATTAAATCCGTGTCTCTTGCGAAAGGAAAAAATATTTTTTTTTTGTCGTGCCTCTCGTGTAAGCAAATCCGTGCCTCCACGAGAAGTAAATTCGTGCCTCTCGCGGAAGAGAAGAAAACGTGTTTTTTTCTTTCTGCAAAACCACGGTCGTGCCTCTCTTATAAGCAAATCCGTGTCTCCACGAAAAGTAAGTCCGTGCCTCTCGTGATGCATTTTTTTGGGAGTCACGACCATGTCTCTCGCATACGCAAATCTGTGCCTGCACAAGAAGTAAATTTGTGCCTCTCGGGAAGAAAACATGTTTATTCTCGCAAAATTTTGTTTTTTCCAAAAACAAAATGGCAGAAATCCAGGGGAAAACCGAGAAGCCGAAAAAATAATCTAAAAGCCAAAAAGGCGTATAGAAAATAAAATAAAATTCAAAGGGAACACCCAGAGTGTGACACACGTGGCGACGGTTCAGACTGGGCCAAGTGACGCACTACCAGCCGACCCCAAGTGACCCTTGGGAGGGCTCTCGAAGGAGTACCCGTTAATTAGTTGCTCCCCGAGAGGTAAGGTGGGATCTTTTTTTTTAGGGGAAGGTAGGGCAGGACCTATTCTCGGGACCTCCTATTCAGCAAGTTCAGAACCGCGTAATCAAGCTGGCGCTCATTGCAGCGCCCTGGTGGGCCTGCCCGCGAACACGCAACAACAGTGAAAAAATACTAGCAAGAATTGTTGCTCCGTGGATTCGAACTCACACCACTGCATTGCTGCATGAGCCTCGCTAACCACTAGACTCAGCAAAATATGACTGATCATAGTACCGCGAGATGTTTAAGGACAATAGTAGCAGTGCTGGCCAAAATTTAGAAGTTCACAGATTAAAAAAAAGTTTATGAATTTGTTTCAAAAGTAAAAGGTTCAGGTATTAATAAAAGCTCACGAAAATTGAAAAAAGTTCACTAATTCGAGAAAAAAATTCATAAATTTGAAAAAGTTCATGGAATTTGAAAAGGTCCACTAATTTCAGAAATGTTAACGAATTTTAAAAAGTTCATGAGTTTGAAAAAAGTTCACGGATCAAAAAAGTTCACGCAATTCAAAATAGTTCAAGAAAATTGAAAATAGTTCATCAATTTTCATAAAAGTTCATGAATTTTGAAAAACGTTCATTGATTTTGATAAAAGTTCATCGAATTAGAAAAGGGTTCATCGAATTTGAAAAAAATTCAATGATTTTGAAAATCCGGTGATTCACAGAATTATAAAAAAGAAAAAGGGAAAAGTAGAGAAAAACTAAAGGAAAAACAAAACGAAAAAGGTAAATGAAAAAAATAAAAAATAAATAGGGAAAAGAATAAGAAAACAAAAGAACAAAGCAGGGAAGAAGATCTATGTTATCGTAGGGGTGACGTCGGTGGGGTGGTTTGCAAAAAACACATTAACAGGCGTCTGCAGCGCCAGATAGGATTCACCCCTATTCTCACCGATTGCGAGCAATAGGCGTGCGCACTTTTGGCCGGCCCAAATCGGGTTCCATCGGGATAGGCTTTCTATGCACTATTTTCTTTATTTCCGTGTTTTTTTTAACAATTCTCTTAGGCTTTCTTTTTTTATATTACTTTCCAGTTATTTATTTATTTATTTATTTATTTTTATGTTTGTTTTCATTGTTTCTTCTTTCTTCATTAGGCTTTTGGGTTTTTATATTGCACGTCTACATGTTCAATACACGTTATATTTTTTTATTAATACATAACATTTTCTTGATACTCATTCAACAATTTTGAAATACATGTTTTTAAACATTTTTTCACATAGAGTACATGCTAATTTTTTTCAAAGATACATCAAAAATTATATTAAACGAATATTTGACATGATTTTTTAAACTACAAGAACATTTATTAACACTGTATAAAAAAACAACGAACTTTTTTTTTCTTCAAAATTTCACAACCAACTTTTGGAATGGTACTGTACATTTTATTTTTCTAAACTAAACCAATATTTGTTGAACGGTATCCCGCTACTCTCATGAACAAGTATTACATCACTAAACATCTTCCTTTGTTTGCGACGACCTTCACTTGAAGCGTCGCCGGGTCCGTCACGTAGTGATGAAAAACACGACTCCATGACCCCTGAGAGATGCCGTCCGCGTGCACTCCGGCATGTCGCAGCAGTGCGTGCCCTTCAGCTCGACCTTCGCAATTCTTCCGGAGGCACCACCATGGCCAATGGGGTTCGCTTTGGGATAGCGATGTTCGGCTCAGCTTGGAGACTGGTGAGTGGCCAAACCGTAGCTCTTCTCATGTATGTACAGCTTTCTTCGTTGCCGCCGGTCGGATGGATGGATGGATCAGGCCATCTTGGCGGCGAAGCCGGAGGCCATCATGACCTTGAACTCGTCGAAGGAGATGAGGCCGTCGCCGTTCTTGTCCACGCCCTCGATCATGCGGCGGCACTGCTGGACCGTGGCCTTCTCGCCGAGGACGTGGAGCACGCGCGCCAGCTCCGCGGCGGAGATGTCGCCGCTGCCGTCCGCGTCGAACACCTTGAAGGCGAGCCGCAGGTCCTCCTCGTCGTCGCCGGGCGCGGTGGCGTTGAGCGCCGCGAACTCCTCCAGGCTGATGAAGCCGTCGCCGTCCGCGTCCGCCTCGGCCATCATGCGGGTCAGCTCGTCCTCGGTGGCCGCGTGGCCCAGGCTCTCGAAGAGGGCGGCCAGCTCCGGCCGCGAGATCCGGCCGTCGCCGTTGGCGTCGAACTTGCGGAACACCCGCTCCATCTCCTCCTCCGCCGACCGCGCCGGGGACCCCGCGCCCGACGCCGGCCGGTTCTCCTCCCGCTCCTCCTGGGGAGGCGGCGGCGGGGAGGCGGAGCGCGACTTGGAGGAGGAGCGGCGGCGGAACAGGGCCGGCATCTTGATCTTGCCCATCGCCGACGACGTCTACTTAGCGGCGCTAGCAACGAGGAAACTCTTCTTGGCTTTGGTTCCGCTCGATTCGATTCGATGGCTTGCTCTGCGGTGGTTGCAGGTTCGTTACAGAGGGGGACGTCGGGCATTTATAGATAGATGGAGGAGGAGGCAGCCACCATTGGAGGAGATTCGGAGGCGAGGAAGGAGCGGAGGAAGGTGTGCGACTAGACTCCGACTCTGGCTAGCTGTGCGTGGGCGTGGGCCGCGCTGGAGGTTGCGCGTGGTCTCTGACGGTGGGCCCGTCATGGATAGTGAGAGGGGAGGCCCGGTCCCGCACGCGTCGATTACATCGCGGATTACCGGATTAAGCCAACGGCCGTGATGACCGTGTCCACGACTAATCCCCTTCTTGTGTTGTGGAATTCTTTTTGGATCCGCACGAGCAACTTAACTCCGGCGAAAGTTTCAAAGAGAGAAAAAAACTGACTCCGGCGAATGTTGGTCCTCGTCTCGACCCATGACCGGCGAGAACGCTCGGTCCATGGCCGATAGTCTGCCACGCTTCATTTGTGTTTCGGTACGTAGCCAATAGTTCGCCACGCTTAATTGCTGGCAATCCACAAACTTGATGGATAAATTAGTCAACACAAGTGCGGCAACATTTGAGAAAAATGTGAGGGTAGTATGTCAATAATATTCCTTAAGAAACATGTTAGAGCATCGGCAGCCGCATACGCCAAATCCGACCCCACAAACGTTCGCGGATGCGTCTAGGCGCGTCTGCGGACCGTAACCGGTCTCGCCTCAAATTTTTTCTATCCACAACCCGGATACCTTAATTATTAATCCTCAAATCCATACAATTCTCTTTTTAATGAACAGACATATCTCATGTTGGTTACTCAACAGAAAATCTAACACACTTGTCGAAAAGTTTAGCTAAGAAATGAACATGTTGTTACGCTTCTCGCTCGGACATTCCATTTATCCGTTTGGTTTGGCCAACTATATTGATTTATCTTCAGTGGGAAATGTGCTTTGCAATGGGTTTAATCTTGCGGTGTCCTCACCCAGTGACAGAAGGGGTAGCGAGGCATGTATTGCATTGTTGCCATTAAGGATAAAACGACGGGGTTTTATTCATATTGCTTGCGTTTAGTTTGTCTACATCATGTGGCCTCCGCCGCTCTCTGCCGGGCACAGCGAGGCGCCCTTGCCTCCGATTGCGGTGGCGCGGGCGACACATGCTTGGTAGTGCGTGCACGAGCACCCGTCGCCGGCCCGGGGTGGGGGGGAGCAGCTTCCGAAGGGGACGGCCACGAAGCGCGACAAGTTAGGGCCGAATGAGACGAGTCGACATGGTCGACCGCACAGCTTGCCCGCTGGACCACCGGGGATAGCGCGGTGCTCGAGCTTCTGTCGTTGTCCAGCCGCGATCGAGGATGGGCAATGCAGAGCACGAGCTCGTCGTCTTCTAGGGCTTCGCTTCCAGAGTCCTCATTCAAGAGCCCATCCTAGTCGATGGAGCCAGATTCACTGCTGTAGCCGGGCATGCTGGAGGGAGGGGAGAAAATGGGCAGTGGAATTGGAGCCATCGATATTCGCGAAGGGTGGACTATTAGGCTTTGGTCCGGGGTGGGGTGGGCTAGAGAGGACCGGATCCGATATGGCGGTCGCGTCCGGACTACACCGCATATGGCCTAGGTATGGGGGGTGCCGGACGGCTTGGACGTATAGGGACGGTGTGAGGGGTCCGGTTGAGTGGCAAAATCGTGATTGGGTAGTGACCAAAAACATGTTCAAAAATTATACCAGTGGATTCACATGTGGGACGTGGCATATACTCGCTCTGTCCCATAATGTAAGGCGTTGTTGAAACTACGTCAATGTCGGAAAACGTATTACATTAAATGACAGAGCGAGTACCTCATATTTTGTTCGTCAAGTTAAGATATCTTTTCTAAATTTCCCGCAAAAAAAGTGTTCATTTGTAAATATGTACGTAGCTTATCTGAACGGATGTAGTGTTTTTTCAAAAAAAGAAAATTGCAGTGGGCGGCGGTCAGGAGCAGTACTTGTGTCCAATAAAACACCTAGAAATCACACAAACGGTGTGACTTGAACACAGAGTCACGTGCAAGATGTACTACTTGCTGCCCCTAACAAAATATGAGGACACGCCTAACATGAAAAAGGCAGTACCCAAAATCATGCTCTGCGCATGACTGGATCGCATCATTCACGCGCAAATGTTCATGTGGGTATCAGTGCATGGCAAGAAAAGCATTTCTTGCGGTGGTGGTGCACGTTTAATTCCCCCATAAGTCCATATACCTTTCGTGCTGTACCCCGCGTGTTTTGTTAGGTTGCCTTGGTTGCCCTTGAAAAGGTACCAGAGTACTAGCATGAATATATATAGCACGAAATGTTTGGCACGAAGAGAGCGCGCTCGTGTAGAATTGCTCTTTCGAGCCGCAACGGTTTCGTGGACTCGTCACGACGTGATTTGCACTAGGGTCACGTGCACGCAGTTTGCACCGTAGACTTAGTGAGAGCTAGCTATGGCTCTACTGGATGCCCAACTTTTTATTAAGGGCACCTTCAAGCCGGACCCGTAAACCTCCCGCAACCGTCCGGATCTCATAAACCATCGCCGACCTGTATCGTAGACGTTTGACTGGACGAGATGGGACGGATATCTACCGCGCCCGTTCAATGCCGTTGTCCGTCTGTCTGCCGCCATTAAGCAGGTTCGTCAGCCGAGAAACCCACTCCGGCGCCGCGCATTGACGCACCCGGACGCCTCGCCTCACCTGAATCCGCTATATAAAAACGGCCACAACCGGCTAACTCCACACCACAACACAAGCCCCTCCACATCCTCCTCCCTTTCACTGCATCCATCATGACCGCCAGCGGGAAAACACTGCGGGACAGTCTGTTACCGGAGATGAAGCATGCGGTGGCCACCCTTGTCACCGACTGGCATAGCCGCCGTGCCAGGCGGATCGTGGCCGGCTTGCCGGCCAGCTCGCCCGAGGTCTTATTGCCGGTGCTCATGGAAAGGCGGAAGGAGGACGACACGGGCTTGGACACCGGGCGCTGCCGTAGGATAGGTTTAGGGGTGGGGCATTTTTTTTGTTCTAAATGTTTGAAATGTAGTTAAATCCACCGTGTTTGTATGAATCCGTCATGTTTTTATGAAATGCGGCCGTTTTTGCATTAATTTCATCTGGTCTGTTGAAAAAGAGTTAGAAATGTATGCGGCTATCCTTGGATGTTGACCTCCCGCATCCATGTCCGCGGACTGATTCTCCCCTGTCCGTGGATGGATGCGGGAGAAAATTTACGGGCTGCCGTTGGAGATGCCCTAACGTCTTCCATCGGCATTCCAGTAGTGTGATCTTACTTATGCTCCACACAAATCCCCCCCCCCCCCCCCCCTTTTTTCCCGAAACGTCATGAACAAAGTATTTGATTACATACTTCCCCGGCTCCAATTACTTGTCGTGGTTTAAAGTATTTTGTAAAGGAGATAGTATTGGGGTGCTTGACATTTGTTTTGCAAATGCATTATTGTGGACCTTCCTGCGTATGTAGGCTTGCTTTCCCCCCCCCCCCCCCCCCCCCCCCCCCCTTTTATTTTCTTATCTAAACAAACACCATTTCAAATGTATTTTTGAGGCCCAAGTCAGCGGGCCATGTTGTGTTTGCTGCGACTGGAAAGAGAGGGACAGCCTGCAATGCATTGCCGCAAAAGCGCGAGTCCAGCTTAATCTCTTGTGTGCAGGCATTTGTTGTAAGCAATCCCCTCCACCAACACCAATACATGCCCGATAACTAGATTAGGAAAAGGATAGGCGGCGTTCGTTAAGAATTATAAATAAAGCCACAGATGGGATGATTGTGCGTTGACATGCGCTTGGAATGATCGGCCATGTTCACGGAGGAACGGATGCTGTGACTTTCGAGAGAATGAAAGATAAATGAAATGAGCATATCCCAACAGAAATGCCGCCGTAGCTTAGCTAGTCCAGATCCATTGAGGACGCATGGAGTAGGATGCCGGCGAGAGACGCACCGCGCCGTCCGCACTAGCTACGACCTACAGCTAGCTTGCGTAACGTAACGGCGAGGCTGGGGAGCCGGAGCTGGAAACCGTTACGGACGCTAGGCCCCACCTCACCTGCGCCGCTCTCCTCTCCGTGATCGAGGGAAGGAAGCCGTTGGAGGAAAGGAAAGAAAAGAAAAGGAAAGGAAAGGAGGAGGAAACCGCGTGATGGAAAGGAAAGGAGAGTAGCTCGCTTGCGTTGGCATCTGCTCGCTGGCCCCTGCGCTGTCGCCGGGCCCGGGCCCGCCCGCGATTCACTTCGCTTCGCTTGCTGGTTTATTTTCCCTTGGTGTACGTGCGGGCGCGCTCGTGTGCGGCTCTGCATGCCCCGCCCCATCGCTGTCGCGGCTCCGGCCGGGGCCCCGCCGTCGACTGGCAGCGGGGCTGCGGGTGGGCCGCCGTGCATGGCGCACCACACACACGGTGGCCTGGCCTCTGCATGCAGTACGCTGTGTTTGTGTGGAGTGCGCACGGTGAGCAGGCTACGGACTACGGAGGATCTGCGTGGCGGTGAAGCGCCACCGTCTCCAAGATCTGACGCGGGGGGCCGGCGCGCAGCATGTCAGCGTCAACGTAGCGAGCAGCTGCTGCGTTACACATGGCCTAGTTAATCATGGTTCGTCTTGTGTTGGTAGGGTAACGTGGGAGCGAGTAGCGTGAGCCCTCGCTGTGTGTCTGTCCCGGCCGGCATCTCGCGAGCACTGCCCCGGTCCCTCCCTTGCCAGGACCTTTGGGGTGCACAGCAATCAATGGGGAGGAAGGAACCTGTCTCTTTAACACGCACTTTCCTCTGCCAGCTGGGGTAAGTATAGTGCAACTCCAACGCTCTGCATCAAAACGTTCATAAATGTCCGGACGATGCTGCCTCGACTCGTTATGCCATCCAACGTCATGCATCAAATGTTGGCGACGTGGTCCGGAAGTCTAAAATCCCTCATAGACCGCAAGCAAGGCCGGGAAAGCCAGACAGCCGTTATGCTCCCGAAACCATCAACCTCCGACTCTCCTCTGTCGACGATGACGCTGCCGAGTTGTGTCCATCTCTAGGCCCCTCCTGGCTCAATCTTGACGGCGTCCCTATACCTCGTTGCCGCCCACCGCGGCACCCACATCCCGGTCTTGCGCGCTTGGCAAAGTCGACTGATCCGGGTTGCATTTCCAGACATAGTAAGCAAAACTGATTAGTTTGTCGTACCCGAGGCTAGCAAACAAGGTTAGTATTGAAGTATGAATATAGTACTGTATAACAATGTTGATAAATCTCAATCGACCGAGACTTAACCAATTCTCGGTCGATGCTATATTCGTGAGATCTTACATTGAGATCCGTGCATATTTTGCTTTTCAATTTGTTTCTTCTTCTTCTTCTTACATGTTATATCACTTGACTAAGTCCTAGCCACACCCACTGTATAAACATACATGTTTTTTTCTTCTTCTTACGTGTTATATCATTTGAAGTCTCAGTCGACTGAGACCTAGTCACAACCACTGTATACATACGCGATCACAATTGACAACCAAGTGCACAACTACTACATGACGTTAATATATGCAGCTCCGGCACTCGGGCGCGGATGGTTAACAGCGCTGCCTAGACATGGAGAGTATGCTGGAATTTTGTCCATTTTGGGCCTAGCCCAATACGCAGCCCGTTCGTGCAAGGCAAGATGTGGAATTAAAGTTTAGTCCCACATTGCTAGTTTAGAGGGAGTTGGAGCTCTTTATAATGGAGGCTTTTTCTCCACATGTATGAGGATGAGAACAAGAGGGACATCCACGCACTCCTCCTCTGCCGCCCACCTCGTCACGACGCGCCGCGCCGCGGGTTGCGGGAATGAGCCGAGCCGATGTCTAAATTTTTGCCACGCACGACGGGTATACAAAAGGTCACGCGGAAGCTGAAATGCTTTTGCTGTAGTGGAGATTGAATACGAACGGCGCACCTCTTCGCCTGTTGCCTGTTCGTTTCGTCTCCCTCGTTCTCTTCAGCTCCCGGCGCAGCCTCTCGCCTCCTTCTCTTGCGCCTATAAAAGGGAGGTCGCTCCTCTCATAGAGACGCACCAGAACCTCTTCTTCCTCTCGCCACAAGTTCTTGAACACTGCGCTGCTGCTATGTTCTTCCCCATCCCGGCTTGCGGCGTGCACCGCAGGTCGGGACAGTAGGCCTCCGAAACCACACCTCTTTGAGTCCTGTACGGGAGAAGGATGATAAGGTTTTTGGGGAGCGCTTCGCGCGACTACTGACTTCTTCGTCACGGACGCCCCGGACTCCAACGACTACTTCCCCGACGTCGACAACCTCCTCGACGACATGGCTGGCGATGACTCCGACCCCAAGTCCAGCGCTTTTGCTGCTGCTGTCCCGTACGCGTTCTTCCTCTTTCTAATAGAGGCCCTGCTACAGTTCCTTGTTCTAGTGTTAGCCCTAGATATGTTAGACTCTGTTTCATATATGCAACTTGCTATACTGTCTGCTCTAGATGTGTTTAGTTACAATTCATATATGAAGATGATGTTTACCTTCTCTTTGTCAAATCGCATGACTTGTTTTATCACTGCTATACTAGTCGAGTTTTATCTAGTATTTCTGTTAATAAAATCATTCGGTAAATTGTTAATATTTCCAACCGAGTACGCAGGCGGCCAGGCATGTGCCAAAAGCTAGCTAGTTGGCTCCGTTGCCGGCCGATGAGCTGGGCTGATTTGCCGGACGGTCCCTGCGTGCCGCTAGCTTTGCCCACAGCTGCCTCCGATCGATCAAGAACAAAATCGTAACCAATGCATGAACGAACAGAACCGGATCATATCGTATCGAAATAGCTCCATGCACGCACATCAGCACATGGCCGCAGCTAATCTGCGCCACGAGAGCTAGCAAATCCCGCCTCACGCGTTCGGCGCCGTCCGTTGCGTTGCGTGGTGACCGCGGGCGTGGCCGGGAGCGCGGCGGAGCACGTAGCATTGTGCGCGCGTCGTTGTCCGGCGATGGTGTGGTCATTCGACGTGCGGCTGTCTCTTGGTGAACACTCGCATCACGTCGCATCAGGCGAAGTGAGGACCGAGTCAGTGGTCGGGTCTGTCTCTTGGTGGGACGGTGCAGGCAACAGCCAGCCGGGCCGGCCGCGGCATGCTTGGAAAAGGGCGCGTGCGGTCGCGCTTGGCCCGGCGGGAGTTAATTGCAAGGCACTACCACACTTCGGCACGTTGTGACGAATCAGTACTAGTAGTCATTTTTGCCATGCAGTGCCAACTCTAAGCCTAAGTGTTGTAAAACGGTCTGACAGCCGTATAAGCTCGTATTGACCACGTATCTGACCGACCGGGCCCACTTGTCAGGTGCCACGGTGGCCTACCCGCACGCACCCGCACCCGCGCGGTCACTCGTCCCAGCCTGCTCGGTCGCACCAAATAGCTTGGTCCGGTCCGGTCGAACCCGTACGCGACGAACCCTGGTTTCCTCGCCCCCCCCGCCCTCGTCTTCCTCTCCCCTCTCAGGCGATGGCGGCGGTGTCGACGGCGCGGGCGGGTACGGGGACCTTCCTGGCCTCGGCGTTGCAATTAACTCGCCCGGCGGCGGCCCGCCCGGTTCCCTCCACGAGCCGACGCGGTACGCGACGTTTCTTACACCGATTTTTTTTGGACAGCAACGTTTCTTCCACCGAATTACTGGAGCAGTTTTATCAGCAGCGGGCGGCTGGTCATAGTCCAGAAGACGTACTGCACGCACGTACGCCAGCCACCGTGCCATACGGGTCCCTCCCTGCCTGCTTGCTCTCCTCTTTCTGATTTCTGAACACTCGCACTCACCATAGTTGCCGAAGGTCCCATGACTCCCATGCATGCGTGCATTATTGATGCACGTACGTATGCATGAAACCAGCCATGCCGCCGAACCGCATACCTACGGGCAGTGCAAACATGCATCTGCATAGCTACGTCGCCCTTCTCTTTCCGATTTCACCGAGGCCTAAAGCCTAGTAGTAAGCGGAGTCCCCCGTATCAAAATCATAGTACCAGGCCGACGGCTAGACGCGCGTATATATGTAGTATATACAAGTGCAATCGATGGCGAGGTGAACAAGTTAAGTACTACCTCCCTCATGCCCACGAAGTTAAACAGCATCTCCAACAGACGTCCTACCGAGCCGCGCGCTAAATCTTTTTTACAGCACTAAAATAGCGTTTTAGCATGCCGGGTGACCGAGCATCTCCAGCAGACGCCCAAAAATATATTGCCCAGCTAGCAACGGTAACATCTCCAGTAGACACCCAAAATTAACCACACGCGCCCGTATCCAGCTCGCCGCCATGGTCATGGCCACGCGCCGCCGCCCGTGGCCTACTCGCTGCCGTGGCCGTGGCATGCTCGCCCCGCCCCGCCGCCGTTGTAGCAGTGGCCGCGCTTGCGCCCCGCCGCCGTGGCCACGCCCGCGCTCCTCCCCCGCTGTGGCCTGCTCGCACCGCCGTGGCCGCGGTCCCCCTGCCCCGCTGCCGTCGTAGCCGTGGCCGCGCCCGCGCCCCGCCGCCCGTGGCGGTGGCCGCGCTCCTCCCCTGCCTGCCCGGCGGTGGCGCCGCCCGCGCTCCTCCCCTGCCTGCCGCCGCCCGTGGCCGCGCTCCTTCCCGCCCACGCTGCCGTTGTGGCCATGGCCGCACCCGCGCCCCGCCGCCCATGGCCGGCTGGCAGGCAGGCGCGCGCACGCGAGGAGGCCGGCGGCGGGCACACGCGAGGAGGCTAGCAGCAGGCGTACGCGAGGAGGCCGACAGTGGCCAAGGGCGCACGAGACACTTTTCAGCGCGCGCGGGAGCTCACGCCCCAAATATACAGCTTCCGGTCCAGTTTCTTCCGGCGCACTGAACACTTTTTACAGCGTGCTCTATTATGCAGCGTCCGCTGGAATGCTATTTTTAACTCCGCGTGCCCTAAAATTGCGATTTTTTGGGCGCGACGGTAATATTGGGCGTCTGTTGGAGATGCTCTAAATAGTTGAGTCGTCCTTCGTGAAGCACGTACAACAGCTTTTTTTTTGAGAGAACGTCGGCTTTATAGATCAATGAACAACATTACACAGAGTTTGCCGGATGCAATCCGGAACAGAATGGAACACACAAAGACTAGAAGAGTTCATACAAGATTTAGCTAGCACATGAGCAGGAACATTTAAATGCCGACGAACATGTTTGAAGGACACTGAAGAGAAACCTTCAGACAAAGACTTGATATCAGCCACCACCACTCCAATTGAAGAACGGTCCCTCATAGGCGAGTTGATCCTTTGCACAAGTGAGAGACAGTCAGCGGCGAAGATAACATCTGATACTTGTTCATCATGCGCCAAAAGAACAGCACGTCGAAGAGCCATGGCCTCAGCCATTTCAGGTTCCAAGCTACCCGCAATAGGCTCGCTACAGGCCACCACGAATTGACCTCCGTCAACCCTGCCGACGACCCCAATGCCGGACTTATCCAGGTTTGAGAAAGTTGCAGCGTCTGAGTAGAACATAATGGTACCTGACGGCGGCGGAGACCAGTTGGAGCTGGACGCATTGGTTTCACGCCTGTGTTCAGATACTGGAAGGAAAAGATGCTGCAGGATAAGGGCGACATAAGCCTTGATCTTCTCAGCAGTACGTCGTGGATGGGGAGCCTCCGGATTGTTTCTCGTAAAATTTCGAGCCTCCCAAATATGCCAGAGGGTCACAACCAGGACAGTACGCACCTGATCAGACGACCTTGCCAAGAAGTCAAAAATCCATTGCCTTGGAGACAGAAAAGTGCCACGGTGCAGGCTGAAATTATATTCCTCTTTGACGATATCCCACACGTCCCTGGCATGTGGGCAAAACAGCAGAGCATGCTCAACAGATTCAGACCGAGCACAAAAGCAGCAGTGTTCAGAGTTGGGTACCTGGCGGCGTTTAAGTTGTTCCCAGATGGTAAACAATCCTGCGCAAAGCGCCATAAGACGACTTTCATCTTGCCCGGTGCTTTGATAGACCATAACAATCTCCAATCCTTTTCCTGGGAAGAAAAATTGGAACTCAAACCCATTCCTTTGTTACTATGAGACTCCAGGAAGAGTGCAGACCGAGCCAAATTGTAGGCTGATCGCACCGTGTATTCTCCGAATCTTGTGAATGGCCATCGAACAAAATCCTCACCATGCTTGTAGATAGGGATCCGAAGAATCTCGCATGCGACGTCGTTCCGAAAGAAGGCACGCACCGTTGCTTCATTCCAGGACCCGCTTTCCTCATCCATAAGGCACTTAACTTTAGCATTAGCAGGAATAGGAGAGAGCGGCTGAAGAACACAAGGCGGAGATGATGGGATCCAGTGGTCAGAAATAATGTGAACCTGGCAGCCGTCCCCAATTCCCCATTGAACTCCCTTCTTGAGCAGGTCACGGCCAGCAAGAATGCTGCGCCAAGTGGCAGAAGCCGAACGCGGGGCCGGTGCATTCCAGAAATCCGTGTGAGGGAAATACCGGCCTTTTAAGACACGAGCACACAAGGAGTCCGGAACAGTAAGTAGTCGCCACCCTTGTTTGCCCAGCATTGCCAAATTGAAGATGTGCATATCCCGAAAACCCATCCCACCAAACGACTTGGGCGTTGAGAGCCAGTCCCATGATCTCCAGTGTATCTTCTTTTTCCCTTCCTCTCTGCCCCACCACTCATCTGCAATAATTTGTCTGAACATTCTGCAGATAGCCTTAGGAAGTTCAAAGCAGCTCATGATGAAAGTAGGGATCGCCTGAATGATAGATTTCAGTAGTGTTTCTTTCCCTGCTCTGGAGACCGGTCGATCAGACCATCCATGAACACATCGCCAAGCTCTATCTGGCAAGAACTTGAAGATACTAGTAGGGGATTTACCAACCTCGGTAGGCATACCAAGGTATGTGTCATTGAAGGCTTCATTAGATATCCCAAGACTCGCCTTCACTCTTTGCTTAACAGTCTCCGAACAGCCATGACCAAAGAGTAAAGAGGACTTGTCCTTGTTAATTAACTGACCAGAACCAGAGCAATATAGGTCCAGAGTAGTCTTCAAAGCAGCCACGCTACGAGCATCAGATCTTGCAAAGAAGATACTGTCATCGGCAAACAGGTGATGTGAGATAGGAGGACCGGAGCGACCGTTCCTAATGCCATGTAGCTCGCCACAACTCTCCTTTTGGAGTAACAGACTTGACAGTCCTTCGGTGCAGAGCAGAAACAAATAGGGGCTGATAGGATCACCCTGACGAATTCCTCTTGATGGAACAACAGGTGCAGTAAGCTCACCATTAACCCTTACAGCATAGCGGACATTGGTGACACACCTCATCACTGAATTGATCCACGTAGGGTTAAAACCAAGTCTGGAGAGACAACCATGAAGAAAACTCCACTCAACACGGTCATAGGCTTTCGTCATGTCAATCTTCAAGGCAAAGAAGGGTTGTTTAGCTCGCTGATGTCTGATGGTGTGAAGAGATTCATAAGCAATAAGAGAGTTGTCAGTGATCAATCTTCCAGGCACGAATGCACTTTGAAACTCAGAGATGACAGTAGGGAGCAATAACTTCAAACGATTGGCCAAGACCTTCAAACGATTGGTGCACGTACAACAGCTAAGCTTATACAAGTCCGTGTAGCTTTTTAAACACGTACACGTACGTGGACGCGTGTTCTGAGTCACTTGTATATATATATATATATATATATATATATATATATACACGCCAAGACGTACAGGCCCTGTTTTTGGAGCTTGGACAGAGCGCGATGAGCGGATGTACAGTAGCAATACTGGAGTCAAGTCATTCCGCGTTCGGGGAACTGAGGGTCAAGGTCAAGCTGGACCCACCCACCCGGCCATGTGCGTGCCTACGTTTACTCTCCACCGAGCAGCAGTACTACAACTTCGAAGAAAAACAGTTCTGTCGTGCTCGCTGATTTTATTAGGCCAAGTTGGGCACAGACACCAGGGATCAAATGGCATGCAGTAGTACGCGACTGTGCTAACTCCTGCAGTTATGGAGTGCCAGGTTGAACCGTTGTTTTTTGTTTGAGAGCCGGCCAGCTACACATCACTGCGTCCCAAATGACCCGGCCGGCCGGTGTCCCACTTGCGCACCCAGCAGACTCGGACCTGGCTAAAATTCTGCGCAAGCTTCAGTCCGTAGGTAAAAACGCTGCGGCTCTCTGGCCGCCACTGTGGTAGATAATTCGAACTTGGTAGTCGCAGTGGCGACCTAGATGTTGACCACTCGGGCTGGGCCGGTCTAGGTGCATGGCCACATCGTACGTACGTGAGGTGCTTTCAGCAGTGGTCACCACCACGACTGCCCGGTTCACTGTACAGTATATATCACGCAACATACACACGCCACTACATCCCACTGAGACTGAACTTGAGCAAAACCTGCATGCGTGTGGACTAGGGCACACCATCGTGTTCGTGTGGCAACCGAGAGCGTCGCGGCCAGTGCACGCGGTGCGGTGCTAAATTGGCAGAACACCACATATACATAATCTCCGGTTGTGAACGGGCAAAAGGTGCGGTGCAGGGTCGCCTTCGCGCATCGTGCCGCACTCGACTCGAGCAAACCGTGGAAAAAGTGCTTAGCGGTGACTAACCGTACATGCGTACGTGTGTTAATTCCGTTTACGTGAACTGTACGCTTATCCCCATCGAGAATGAAATGTAAAGCGTGGAGAACAAAGGTGCGTGCGTGTGGTAAACGTTCGTCAAGATGGGTAGAGCTAGCTACCTCGTGCACCAAGTTGCACGGCAGTGAGAAGAGCCGCAAACTAATTCCTGCACTTTGACCAGACGACATATATATATATCCGGAGCAGCGTGTGACGATCTCTAAGTTCTGTCTTCTCTCTAGTCTCTACGAATGAAACAAGACATATATAAATTCGATCCAGATGTGAACAGGTAAAAGGTGCAGGTCGCCTTCGTGCACATATAGTACATCGTGGTGCACAGGAACGTGCGTGGGAAGAGTATGCGTGTTGATCCGTACCAAGTTTGTCAAAAATGGCCAAATGGGTAGATCAGGCTAGTAAATTAGAGCATCTATAATCGAACCCCTCAAACCCGTCTTAAACGTCCGGGTAGGCCGTCCGGTCACGAAATTTCGATCCAACCGGGCCTCTCAAACTGGCCTTAAACGCCCGGCCTGATTGACACACTCACATATCCAGCCCAAATATGAGGCGGGCCAGCCATGTCGGCCTGATGGCGTGGCCCTACGCGGACTCGCTGGGAAACCCCACGGTCCGACAGGCGCCTCGACCGTCGCCGCTCCGGCTCCCCGCCCGAGGTTGTAGCCGGCTATTTAAGCCAGCCGGCGCCTCCAGCCGTAGCACATCCGCCTCTTCCCTCCCTCCGCCGCTGCTTGAGCCTGTTAGCCATGCCCCCACGCCACCACTACTACACAATCGAGCACTGTCTCTTCCTCCTTGAGCAGGTCCGGATCCGTAGGGAAGCGGGGCTACCTCTAGAACCGGAGGAGGATTTCGAGGACGTGGAGGAGGAGGTGCCGGCAGAGGAGGAAGAGGAGGAGGAGCAGGAGCCGGCGGACGAGGAAGAGGAGGAGGAGCAGGACCCGGTGGAGGAGGCGCCGCCGCTGGATGTGGGGGAGGAGGATTTGCCGGCGATGGAGGAGGACGTGGATGTATGGCCGGAGCAGCACGCCATCCTGAACTCCATCCCCCCGGAGTCGGCTGCGGAGGCCAGGCGTCGCCGTCGGCAACAGATGGAGGCGGCGCAGGTGGCCCATGCTCCGGCGCAGACGGCTCCAGCTTCGGCGCAGGCGACTCAGGCCTTCTCCGACAAAGACGAAATTTGAGTAGTATAGAACGTAGTACGTAGCTATATATCTTGCATAGACCGGGATGAATATGAGAGAGTTGTATGTGGAGAAGGAAATATGAGACATGCCCGGTCAGTTTCCGCGGACGTTTGAGGGATCGAATTTACCAAGTCCGGCTGTAGATGCTCTTAGCTAGGGCACCAAGTGGGCTAACCAGCGCACGCACAACCGCAAACATATTCCTGTATTTTGACCAGACTATAGGATATATCCCGATCAGAGTGTGTGAAGCTTTGTTTCTCTTTCTCTCTACAAATGACGGCGCGTACACAAACACAAAGTTGTGGACGGTGCCTGCCAACGTCTCAATGTACCATGGAATGAAATGTCTTATCTGAAAAAGAAGGAGAGGTATTTCTCATCCAGTCATCCATGCCTCGGTGGTGCAACCGTGTGTACATTGTTGCCTCTGGCCGGCATGGTGATGGTGTGTAGCACGTTTAGCATCTCGAATGGGGACTAGTTCGAGCCTGTGCGATAGTTGAGTGTTCCATTCGTCGCGTCTCGCCTTCATCGAGTTTTGCAAAAAAAAAGAACAAAAAAAAATCTGGATGTGTAGCGAGCAGCCTTTCCAGCAACATTTTTCTGAAATCTGAACTCATGATATAGTGGGTGACTACAAGCCATGGCAAATTGCATTGTTGCTGAAATGGTCACTCTACTGAAGCTTCCAACTTCTTTGAACACTTTCACTGGCAAGCTTTAGAAAACCTGCAAAGCAAAAAAGAGCACGAGCGATGTCATTACTATACAATATCACATTTTACACACTTCTTTTTATTTGTATGCATGCTTTCCAAAGAAATGGTTTTTTAGATCCCCAAAGAAATAGTTGCAAGCATAATAACCACACAATAGTTTATGTTATTATAGACAATACATAGAAGAAGTTCTTTGGAGGCGCCACAATTTTGGCATGGTCGACATGGGCACTGCTAGCCTACTATCGCACTGGACAAACGTGATGCAAGAGGCCGCAGGTCGACCGAGGACTATAACGTCGATGAAGCTGTCGAGGAGTGTCTGCCGAACAGACACCATCTCATCTCCTCGGCAATGACAATGCTACCCAGCACAGCAAGAAATAATATAAGCTAATGGTTTGTGTGATGTTGCATAAGATTTTTTTTAAGTAGTACATGATCAGTACCAGAGTTTTAAATTTCGATTGTGGAAAGACTCATGTTCAGTCTGAATGGCCAAGATACAAAAAACTCTTCTTTTTTCTTTTCAAATTTCAGTTATAATTTGAAGTTAGTTTGAATTTGATATGTAATCTAAGTGAAACATAACCAGATGGGCCGCTGAGTCGTACACTTTCGCCATCCTAGCGCTTCTCTATTGAAATTCAAATTCTTTCCGGTCAAAACAATCTACACTAAAATAATAATAATTAGAAAACTCAACCTAATCTTCCATATCCTTTGTGGACTCTTGAGACAGCAATGGAAAAGGTGAATACAATCATTGATGACTACCTACCAGAATTTATCACCTAGCTAGGACAGAACTTGGAGTATAAATCAGAGAACTCACGAATGTATTCCTCACAAGCAACACACAAGCTTCCACATGGTTTCCACAACTTGTCTTTTCGGGTGGCAATCCTAGTTTGTGTGAGAGTGCATGCATATGGCTGGTGCATATTAGAATTAGGAGGCATCGGGTGTGTAGCAATTCCTTGCCTTGGCATACTCTGTGTTATAATTAAGCTCATTAGATAATCATTTTGACGAGCAAGTTGAGGACTCCTAGTCCCATTGTGGCTCTAGGTAGACAGCAACTCATGTAACTCTAGGCCCCATCGCCCTTTATAAGGCGAGGCCAGGGGTACTTTGAGGCTCATTACATTGTACATCTTAGTCTCGATTGAATAATCTCAATCTCCATTGTAACCCCCTCATATGCAACACATCAAGCCAATCAAAGCAGGAGTAGGGTATTATCTCCACAATAAGGGTCCTCACCTAGGTAAACGCTCCGTGTCCAGTTACAACATATTTTTTGCGAGAGCCCGATTAAAACATCTAGCTAATGGTTCCCTCATAGCTGGAGAGTTAGCTTGCCCGTAACATGTCCCACAATCTCTACTTCCAAAGATTAGAGTATTACGTCATCTGTTCCCTATTTATAATGTGTATTAAAAACTAAATTGCTTTATATTTGACCAAGTTTATAGAAAGCAAATAGTATCTACAGCAAAATAATATGTAAACATAGCTTTTGATATTTTTCTGTCAAAAATAGAAGAGTTTAACTTTTGAAACAAATTAATGCACCATATAAAAAGATTTGAATATGTACATATGTTCTCTAAAAAAGGGATATGTGCATATGTATCCTTTTATTGACATTTCTGTTACAACCTAAGTATAAGTTTTGCTCTGATTTTATTATACGCCCTGGGCTCAGCTGTCCTGAACCCGGGATTCTGTCCTTTCTGTTTAAGGGCTAAATTGTCCAATAAAACACTCCAAATCACACAAACGGCGTGACATGGAAATGGAGTCACGTGCAAGAGTACTTGCTACTCCTAACAAGATGTGAGGACAAGCCTAACAAGAAAAGGTGATACCGTGTTAAAAAAAAAGGTGATACCCAAAAATCATGCTACGTGTGACACTTGATGGGCCATGGTATCACGTGCGAATGTTCATGTGGGTATCGGTACATGGCAAGAAAAGCATTTGTTGCCGTGGCAGTGCACGTTTAATTCCTTCATAAGGTCATGTACCTTTCGTGCTGTACCCTACGTTGTTTTGTTAGGTTGCTTTGGTAGTGGGAAGCACTCCAGCTTGCATGCATATATGGCACATAATGTTCGGCACGAAGAAAGAGCGCCCGTGTAGAATTGCTCGTTTTGGCCGGCCGCAACGGTTTTATAGACTAGACTCGTCACAACGTACTTTACACTTGTGTCACGTGCACGCATTCTGCATTGTAGACTCGTGAGAGTTCAGGTATAGCTCGATCGGGCACCGAGCCTTCTATTAAGTTTTCCATCCGTTTAACAGTAGTGCGATTATTTGTTCCACAAAAGTCATGAACCGAATAGTATTTAATTGCGTGCTTGCCATCTGTTTTGCAAATGCATTCACTAGTAGAGAATAGGGCTTTCGTTCGGGCCTAGCCAGCCCATTAGTCCCGGTTCGGCACGAACCGGCACCCATAGGGTGCATTAGTCCCGGTTCGTGAGCCCAGGGGGCCGGCCGGGCCACGTGGCCACTGGTCCCGGTTCGTCTGGACCTTTTGGTCCCGGTTCAGGGCATGAACCGGGACCAATGCGGCTCGCCCCTGGCCCATGACCATTAGTCCCGGTTTGTGCCACAAACTGGGACTAAAGAATTGGTCCAGTTTAGTCCCACCTCGCCAACCGAAGGGCGCTCACACCGGTTTATAAGCCCGTCCCTCTCTGCCTTGTTGAGCTCCTCTCAAAATGAAAATAGATGCCCTTATACAGGGAATTTGACCTAAATTCATAGTGAGTTTATCTGAAATTCATAGGAATTTATTATGAATTTAGGTTGAATTTTCTCTATAGGCGCATCTATGCTCATTTTTTTATGTTGGGGTTGGCGATCTTTACAGACTTTTTGTGTGTTGAATATGCACCATTCAAAATCAGTCTCTGCTTTGAATGGTTCATTTTGAACACACAAAAAGTCAGGAATTCAAATAAGTTCAAGAAAATGAAATCCCTTTGTAACAGACGAGTTTCCGTATGAAATCCTGATACTTTGAAAGAGATTGTCCATTTTGTTCACGAAGTGCATCCACCTTTTGCCGGGACCCTCTCAACTTTCTTGCACATGCTATGTGGATGAAATGATGATACCATGCCAACTTTCAACCTTTTCAGAGTTAATTTGAAATGCTTTTCAATTTTAGGGTCTTATAGCTCAAAATAATTAGTAAATGCATGAAAAATAACAAATAAAGTCAGAAAAGATTGAGAAATGATGATGTGGCTTTGAATGGTGCATTTTTAACACACAAAAAGTCAGTAGTTCAAATAAGTTTTAAAAAATGAAATCCCTTTGTAACAGACAAGTTTCCGTATGAAATCCTGATACTTTGAAAGAGATTGTCCGTTTTGTACAGGAAGTGCATCCAGTTTTTGCCGTAACCCTCTCAACTTTCTTGCACATGCCATATGGATGAAATGGTGATACCATGCCAACTTTCAACCTTTTCAGAGTTCATTTGAAATGCTTTTCAATTTTATGGTCTTATAGCTCAAAATAATTAGTAAATGCATGAAAAATAACAAATAAAGTCAGAAAAAATTGAAAAATGATGATGTGGAGTCATCGGAGCGATCGGCAGAGCAACTTCTTCCTTTGATTGATTTCCACTGTGACGCCCGGGTAATCAAGCTACAGTAACCCTCTGGTAATGATGCCATGTCACCTCACCTCGATTACTGTTGATAATCTCGCGTTAGTTTAGAACCGATCCAAATTCAAGTTTGAATCAAAGTCAAAACAATTAAAGTTTTTCAAAAGTCAAAACTAAATTGTTCCTAATGTGTCAAATAATCCATAATAAATGTTGGTGAAGAAATCATCTTTTAATAAAATACTTAAATGCACTAAATAAACTAAAACAACGATAAAACAATTATCTAAAGTGCTTTTAAAGTAATAAGCAAATGCAAAATACTTTATTTAAAGTGCCAAAGTATTTGGGGCTCTGACCTATTTAACAACACCAAATTAGTTGTCGCTTTTAAATTTTATAAAACAAAAATAAAAGAAAACAAAAAAGAAATAGAATAATAAAAAAAGGCAGAACAAACAAAAAGAAGGAAAAGAACCCCCCTCCCCGCTGGGCCTCGGCCCAGCTGGCCACTGGGCAAGCCAGGCCGGCCCGGCCGGCGCCCCCATAACCCCCCCAAACCATAACCCACGTCGCCCGTAACCCCCACTCCTCCCCCGATCCACCTCGTCTCCCCACGCCGCCCCGAGTGGATCTGGATCGGGGCAACCGATGCCCCCGACCCCGCCCGTCGCCCGCCCTGTCGCGCCTCCGTCCTCCTCCGCGGCGTAACCTCGCCGGCGCCGCTTCGCCGCTTCGCCGCCGGATCGCCCCGTCTCCCCCGCCTCTGCTTTGCCAGCGCCGCTGGACGTCCTCCCCAACCCACTCCCCGCGGGTCTTCACCACGCCTCGACCGCCGCACGTTGTCCCCGTCATCCTCCTCACCGGCCGACCTCGAGCCCCGCCGCCCCCTTCTCACGACGAACGTGAGCACCGCCCGTCTTCCCCATCCCTCCCTCTGCTTGCCGCTACAGCGCCCGGGCACGGCCACGAACGGCCATGCATCCTCGTGCACGGGCCCCGCCCCGGTCCTCCCCTGCCTCACCCCGACCCTGCGCGCCGCGCCCCCGCCTTGTTCCTGCCTCGCTCGGCCGCGCACCCACGCGTGCTTGGTCGCATGGGGCCGCGCCCACAACCGCTCGCTACTCCGGCCACCCGCGCACAAGCGTTTCCGTCGCGGCTCCTGCTCCACGAGTTCTTCAACGCGCCCTCCCGTCACCGGAGTTGTGCTCCCGAGCACCTCCGTCGTCCCCTGTGCCTCGCCGGCGCGCACAGCACACACGCGCCTAAGCCAACGGGCTGGCTCACTGACGTGTGGGCCCGCCCAGATTAATTTTGACCTAAACGCTAATTAGCACTAACCGGCACCCTAATAGCCACCAACACGTGGGGCCACCTCACTAATTAATCAGATTGGTTAAATAAAACTCTGTTAAGCAAATGAACCACCGACAGCCTGGTCCCAGCTCACTAATTAGTCTAATTAGATTAACTACTAAAACTCTGTTAACAGTCCCTGTCGCTGACTGACCAGTGGGTCCCACTAGCCAGGTTTGACCAGTCAACGCCCTGTTGGCTCCTGACTGGACCTGCTGACTGGGCAGTTGACTTAGTCAACTGTCCCCACCTGTCAGCCTTAGGTGCACACTTCTGGGTACACTTCCTGTGTACCCATAGCATTTAGATACTAATTTAGTTTCAAATTAAATTAAATCCAAAAATTAGAAAATTATTTAAAACTTTGAAAATTAATATAAAGCAAACCTTAACTCGGATGAAAAAACTTTGTACATGAAAGTTGCTCAGAACGACGAGACGAATCCGAATACGCAACCCGTTCGTCCGCCACACATCCCTAGCATAGCGAACACGTAACTTTCCCCCTCCGGTTCATCTGTCCGAAAACGCAAAACACCGGGGATACTTTCCCGGATGTTTCCCCCCTTCGCCGGTATCACCTACTACTACGATAGTTCACCTCTAGCACCGCGTAATGCCATGTTACACTTTGTGATGCTTTGATTGCTCTGTTATTTATTGTGTTCCCCCTCCGTTACTTCTTTCCGGTAGACCCTGAGATTGCCGGTGACCCCCAGTTCGACTACGGTGTTGACGACCCCTCCTTCTTGCCAGAACAACCAGGCAAGCCCCCCCTTGATCACTAGATATCGCCTATTCTTCTCTATACTCTTGCATTAGAGTAGTGTAGCATGCTACTGCTTTCCGTTAATCCTATTCTGCTGCATAGCCTGTCTTTGCCACTACTGTTGTTACCTTTACCTGCAATCCTACATGCTTAGTATAGGATGCTAGTTTTCCATCAGTGGCCCTACATTCTTGTCCGTCTGTTGTGCTATACTATCGGGCCGTGATCACTTGGGCGGTGATCACGGGTATATACTTATATACTTTATACATGATACATGTGGTGACTAAAGTCGGGTCGGCTCGAGGAGTACCCGCAAGTGATTCACGGATTGGGGGCTGAAAGGACCTTTGTCCCGACGGCCCTCTGGGTGGATCTTTGTGGCGGAGCGACAGGGCAGGTTGAGACCGCCTAGGTGAGAGGTGGGCCTGGCCCTGGTCGGTGTCCGCGGTTACATCAATTAACACGCTTAACGAGATCTTGGTATTTGATCTGAGTCTGGCCATTTGATCTATACGCACTAACCAACTACGTGGGAACAGTTATGGGCAATCGACGTCGTGGTATCTGCCGAAGCCTTCGTGACGTCAGCGACTGAGCGGCGCGCGCCGCATTGGACCGTAAGCTCGCACTTGTATTAAGGGGGCTAGGTCTGCTTCCGGCCGCGTACGCAACGTGCAGGCGTGCAATGGGCGATGGGCCCAGACCCCTGCGCGCATAGGATTTAGACCGGCGTGCTGACCTCTCTGTTGTGCCTAGGTAGGGCTGCGACGTGTTGATCTTCCGCGGCCGAGCATGACCCAGAAAAGTGTGTCCGGCCAAATGGGATCGAGTGTGTTGGGTTATGTGGTGCACCCCTGCAGGGAAGTTTATCTATTCGAATAGCCGTGTCCCTCGGTAAAAGGACGACCCGGAGTTGTACCTTGACCTTATGACAACTAGAACCGGATACTTAATAAAACACACCCTTCCAAGTGCCAGATATAACCCGGTGATCGCTCTCTAACAGGGCGACGAGGAGGGGATCGCCGGGTAGGATTATGATATACGATGCTACTTGGTGAACTTACCATCTACTCTCTTCCACATGCTGCAAGATGGAGGTGGCCAGAAGCGTAGTGTTCGACAGGATTAGCTATCCCCCTCTTATTCTGGCATTCTGCAGTTCAGTCCACCGATATGGCCCTTTACACATATACCCATGCATATGTAGTGTAGCTCCTTGCTTGCGAGTACTTTGGATGAGTACTCACGGTTGTTTTTCTCCCTCTTTTCCCCCTTTCCTTGCTACCTGGTTGTCGCAACCAGATGCTGGAGCCAGACGCCACCGTCGACGACGACTCCTACTACACCGGAGGTGCCTACTACTACGTGCAGCCCGCTGACGATGACCAGGAGTAGTTAGGAGGATCCCAGGCAGGAGGCCTGCGCCTCTTTCGATATGTATCCCAGTTTGTGCTAGCCTTCTTAAGGCAAACTTGTTTAACTTATGTCTGTACTCTGATATTGTTGCTTCCGCTGACTCGTCTATGATCGAGCACTTGTATTCGAGCCCTCGAGGCCCCTGGATTGTATTATTATGCTTGTATGACTTATTTATGTTTTAGAGTTGTGTTGTGATATCTTCCCGTGAGTCCCTGATCTTGATCGTACACGTTTGCGTGCATGATTAGTGTACGATTGAATCGGGGGCGTCACAAGTTGGTATCAGAGCCAACTGCCTGTAGGAATCCCCTTCCACACTCCTTGGCCGAAGTTGAGTCTAGTCATTGCAAAACTTTTACTGACATGGCTGTGCGGCTTACGGGCCCACGTCGCCATTGGGTGGTATTAGGATCTTTTACTCCTCGATCTTTACTCTGGGACTCTGAGCTCTCTTCTATTCGGGTTAAATGATTTTGCTAAAAAAACTAACTTTAGGTTCTCGAAAATACTTTCTCCGGGAGAGCCCCTCACTTCAGATGATCACCTGATGCACTAGAAGATTCCGAAGTTACTCTATGATGTTCTCTTGAGTCTTTGTGCCATCGCATTTGCGATTTCCTTCCACCGTCAACCCCTATGAAAACTGCATACACTTGCCATTCATACAATCATTCCCAGTTGATCTTGTTATTACAAGATACCATGAAATTCTCTCTATTGTTCCGAGAATATTTTGTGCCTACTGCCTTGCAGTTCCTTGCCACCTGAATACCCCTACGAATAATTTATCGCCCTTATCGAGTATCCACTCATCCCCCGTTGTTCATGTGTTTCACAAAGGTCTTCGAAACATTATTTGACCTTCCAAAAATCCTCAGCAGCTTATTGCTCTTGCAGTTCTTACTTGCTTGCATTATGGTTAATCCCATAAGTATAGTAATCATATTGGAATCCTTTGCCACTATCAATTTTTGAGTCCATTGATTCAACACGTTGCAAATGTTCACCATCATCAGTTGAATCCTAGGATTATCCTTCCGGCTCTGGCGTCTTTTGGATATGAGCTGGTTCTTGACCAATCAATGCCTTGATCGGTTGTGCTTCTAAGTCTATGTAACTTATTCATTTTCGATCAGAACGATGGCTTCTGATCCCTTGATTTGGAGATCTTAATTCCTTTGCCTTTGAGATTTGATTTAGTCAGTTGTTTCTATAATCTAATCCCTTGCATTCTTTCTTCTTATGGTTGAGTACCGTTACTCACATTAGATCCTTTGTTGGATTTTATCCGATAAAGTCCTTCATATTCAATCACTTTGGAAGTTCTTTCCCTGATACATAATGCCATTGGTTAATCCTATTCTCTCATTTGGCCAACCATGCTCTTCTTTCGAGCTGGTGATATTTACTATTGAAGCTGGTGGTATACGTTTCCATGATACCCCGATGGGTTGAACCTATGCCTTCCATAATATGTGTGAACTCGAAAGTTTTCATGAGTCGTACTCTTCTGGTATTTTGCCAGATAAAATTTCAACACTACAACTTTTTCGAAAGCGAGAAGTGAATGAAAGGTTATGCATTGGAGAAGTGGGAGTCGACGTTGAACTTTGTGTTCATGCCCATGGACACGATGTAGCTCTTATCATTAAAGCTTCTCTTAAATTAATTATTCCTTTGGTATAAGTTCATCTTATATCTGGGATCTGGCCTTTTGCAATCGTGGTTCCAACCATGTTCTCCTTTAAATACCATTTCTCGTGCAAGTTTAAGCACTTGTCTTTTGCAGAGCACTACCCCAGTCCAACCTCTACCTTGATTCGTCGTCGAGTATTACCCCCTGGTATCTCGAGATTATCTTGGAACTGCATAACTTCTTATGAGTTCTTCATCAATTACTACATTCTCACTGATTACAGTCTTTCACGGGCTTCGAGTTATTAAACACTCAAGGACATCGATAACTGAATCAAGTCCGCGTCGCGATTAAACAACTCTTAGTAATCTTCTTTACTTGCGAGTTTGTACTCGATCACGTCATTCCTAGCCTGATTGGCTATATCATTATCGTGCTAAATTTTAACTGTGCTACCGGGTCCTTCTTCCCGGAGCACAAATTTCGACGGTGAGCTATCGATCTTCCTCGTCTTATCATTTCGCCTTGAACATCAAGCTTGATTCCGAGTGTGTGTCGTATCCGTGGTTCCAATGACCCTACGCTTCACCATTGCTTTTTCTTGATGTCGTCCCTGTTCGATTGCTTCTTCGTGAAATCTCTCGACAATTGTGTCGTGATCATCATCAACATTTTGAGCTCTTCCAGGATATCAATTGAATGCATGAAGAGAAATACCATCCTTTCCCTCGATGATTTATATTATCATCGACCACTTTATTGCCTTCCGTTCAACACAAACTTGTTCGTGTTTCGTGTTATACCTTGAGATCCATGCTATCCAGCAATTGTTCTTCTTTACCTTGGAGTATTACCATCTTTTATGTCAATAATGTCGTGAGAATTTCACCACCTCTTATGCATTCTTGGTACAAGTGATACTTCCTGCCATCTCCGATCATTCCTTGGTCCCCGTGTTGTTTCTAACCGGAAAACCGACAATTGAACTATGCTGTGCGACTTCAAAATTCTAGCAACCCTATTGCTTTGAAGTTAATGGCCGATATTTCATTCTTAGACCATTGGTTACCGAATCACCATTCTAACATTGATCATCCTACCTAAGCCCATATTTCGGGTGCACCTTTCAACCAATGTTTAACTGTGTATGTTTTCCTTGAGCATACCTCATTATATCACTTGATCTGACAAATGTTATCTCCTTGTTCACATAGTTGTGGAAATCCATCTTTTGTTAATCTCGATGAATTGTCGCTTATTCCATCAGCCACCTCCTCATCCTCTCGTTGGTTTACGGATGAACTCTTGTTTCGGAACTCGCTTCCATAGTTCATTTCCCGAGAATCTTACAATGACATCTCGACAATTTGTGTTGCACCTTTTCTCCTCAGACATCCTGAGTCTGAGGTATCTTGACACCAATCAGATTTGAATCTCGGTCAGATATGATGGTTGGAACATATTTCCAGGAGTTATAACATCTTTACATGACCCGGTAAGGTGGTGCCTTTGCTTAGCACCCCTGGCCTGAGGCCCTATTGTTATAGATTCCTTTTCAGCAAGGTTATCCTTTCTTCCATGAGGAAATCGTAAGACTTATTTTATAAGTTGTTCCTGATGGATCCTTTGTGTATTCAAAGTCTGATCTTTACCCAATGACCATGTCAATGCTATCTCGATGCTTCTCTATGGTACTCCGCTTTTCAATAAGAACATTTGAAGCCCAATGCTAAATGTTTCTTGTTCAATTATCCAAACACCGTTGCATGGGTAATGTCATGAAATTACTCTCCCCTTATCTAAAGGGTTTTCTACATTATATCCTGTCACGGATATCATGCTCTGCTTATCATTGGGAAGGATATACCCCTGAAATGTCTGATAATCATATTTTTCCTTTCCATTATTTGGTTTAACCTTTCTTGTGATCTATATGATCTGAGCAGTAATATTCTCCTGCTTATGTAAACACCTCGGTGTACAACTCTGTCAGTAAGACCCTGTTACTATTGTTGATGACATTCCGGTAACCACCGATGGACGAGAACTTTGCCTATTGGTCCGCCTCGTTTCAACAAGCAGGAAAATGGTTCTCTTCGTCTCTCGCCCTTGGTACCAACGATGCTACCAACATAACTGACTGGTTATTCTCTGACATGCCTTGCTTACATGATCGTGCAAGACGTCACCCCTCTTCCTACTTTTAACCCACATGGTGGGCCCATAACCCACAGTTCCACAGGATCGAAACCTGACTCTCCTGGACACCACCTGTTCCCGAAGTTATTCCTCGCGTGTGGCCTCGTATGTAATTCACGAGCCACCGTCTAAGAGTTCATCAATTCTGATATCAGACACAATACTTATTCCCATTGCTTTGAACCCCTTTCACGCCCTGTTTCAGGCATCGAACGATTGCCTGCCCGCTCGAAACTTCCCATGAATACCCCCTTACTTTGCTCTCGATATTTTCTTAAGTTTCAATTCGAGAGTACTTTTCGCCACCTTCCCTGATGTTATCTGCTAAATAAGCAAACATTGTAGAGGTCCATTCTCCTGGAATACCCACCCTTTATTCTTTCGTAAGTACGATGGAGATCCCGAAGGAATGATGACGACTTCATCATGATGACCTGAAGCGGAGAAATGAAGACCTCAACGTAATGGATCGACCTCTTCGAGAAGTGCAACCAAGACCGAGAAGATCCGTTAGAATTTCGTAATCAATTCCTTCCCCTTACTCCACCTCTTAAATCTCGGGACGAGATTTCTTGTAGTGGAGGAGAATTGTGACGCCCGGGTAATCAAGCTACAGTAACCCTATGGTAATGATGCCATGTCACCTCGATTACTGTTGATAATCTCGCGTTAGTTTAGAACCGATCCAAATTCAAGTTTGAATCAAAGTCAAAACAATTAAAGTTTTCAAAAGTCAAAACTAAATTGTTCCTAATGTGTCAAATAATCCATAATAAATGTTGGTGAAGAAACCATCTTTAATAAAATACTTAAATGCACTAAATAAACTGAAACAACGATAAAACAATTATCTAAAGTGCTTTAAAAGTAATAAGCAAATGCAAAATACTTTATTTAAAGTGCCAAAGTATTTGGGGCTGTGACCTATTTAACAACACCAAATTAGTTGTCGCTTTTAAATTTTATAAAACAAAAATAAAAGAAAACAGAAAAGAAATGGAATAATAAAAAAGGCAGAACAAACGAAAAGAAGGAAAAGAACCCCCCCTCCCCGCTGGGCCTCGGCCCAACTGGCCATTGGCTAGCCAGGCCGGCCCGGCCGGCGCCCCCATAACCCCCCAAACCCTAACCCACGTCGCCCGTAACCCCCACTCCTCTCCCGATCCACCTCGTCTCCCCACCCCGCCCCGAGTGGATCTGGATCGGGGCAACCGACGCCCCCACCCCGCCCGTCGCCCGCCCTGTCGCGCCTCCGTCCTCCTCCACGGCGTCACCTCGCCGGCGCCGCTTCGCCGCCGGATCGCCCCGTCTCCCCCGCCTCTGCTTTGCCAGCGCCGCCGGACGTCCTCCCCAACCCACTCCCCGCGGGTCTTCACCACGCCTCGACCGCCACACGTCGTCCCCGTCATCCTCCTCACCGGCCGACCTCGAGCCTCGCCGCCCCCTTCTCACGACGAACGTGAGCACCGCCCGTCTTCCCCATCCCTCCCTCTGCTTGCCGCTACAACGCCCGGGCACGTCCACGCATGGCCGTGCATCCTCGTGCACGGGCCCCGCCCCGGTCCTCCCCTGCCTCACCCCGACCCTGCGCGCCGCGCCCCCGCCTTGTTCCTGCCTCGCTCGGCCGCGCACCCACGCGCGCTTGGTCGCATGGGGACGCGCCCACAACCGCTCGCTACTCCGGCCAACCGCGCACAGGCGTTTCCGTCGCGGCTCCTGCTCCACGAGTCCTTCAACGCGCCCTCCCGTCACCGGAGTTGTGCTCTCGAGCACCTCCGTCGTCCCCTGTGCCTCGTCGGCGCGCACAGCACACGCGCGCCTAAGCCAACGGGCTGGCTCACTGACGTGTGGGCCCCCCAGATTAATTTTGACCTAAACGCTAATTAGCACTAACCGGCACCCTAATAGCCACCAACACGTGGGGCCACCTCACTAATTAATCAGATTGGTTAAATAAAACTCTGTTAAAAAATGAACCACCGACAGCCTGGTCCCAGCTCACTAATTAGTCTAATTAGATTAACTACTAAAACTCTGTTAACACTCCCTGTCGCTGACTAACCAGTGGGTCCCACTAGCCAGGTTTGACCAGTCAACGCCCTGTTGGCTGCTGACTGGACCTGCTGACTGGGCAGTTGACTTAGTCAACTGTCCCCACCTGTCAGCCTTAGGTGCACACTTCTGGGTACACTTCCTGTGTACCCATAGCATTTAGATACTAATTTATTTTCGAATTAAATTAAATCCAAAAATTAGAAAATTATTTAAAACTTTGAAAATTAATATAAAGCAAACCTTAACTCGGATGAAAAAACTTTGTACATGAAAGTTGCTCAGAACGACGAGACGAATCCGAAACGCAACCCGTTCGTCCGCCACACATCCCTAGCATAGCGAACACGTAACTTTCCCCCTCCGGTTCATCTGTCGGAAAACGCAAAACACCGGGGATACTTTCCCGGATGTTTCCCCCCTTCGCCAGTATCACCTACTACTACGATAGTTCACCTCTAGCACTGCGTAATGCCATGTTACACTTTGTGATGCTTTGATTGCTTTGTTATTTATTGTGTTCCCCCTCTGTTACTTCTTTCTGGTAGACCCCGAGATTGCCGGCGACCCCCAGTTCGACTACGGGGTTGACGACCCCTCCTTCTTGCCAGAACAACCAGGCAAGCCCCCCCTTGATCACTAGATATCACCTATTCTTCTCTATACTCTTGCATTAGAGTATTGTAGCATGTTACTACTTTCCGTTAATCCTATTCTGCTGCATAGCCTGTCTTTGCCACTACTGTTGTTACCTTTACCTGCAATCCTACATGCTTAGTATAGGATGCTAGTTTTCCATCAGTGGCCCTACATTCTTGTCCGTCTGCTGTGCTATACTATCGGGCCGTGATCACTTGGGCGGTGATCACGGGTATATACTTATATACTTTATACATGATACATGTGGTGACTAAAGTCGGGTCGGCTCGAGGAGTACCCGCGAGTGATTCACGGATTGGGGGCTGAAAGGACCTTTGTCCCGACGGCCCTCTGGGTGGATCTTTGTGGCGGAGCGACAGGGCAGGTTGAGACTGCCTAGGTGAGAGGTGGGCCTGGCCCTGGTCGGTGTCCGCGGTTACATCAATTAACACGCTTAACGAGATCTTGGTATTTGATCTGAGTCTGGCCATTTGGTCTATACGCACTAACCAACTACGCGGGAACAGTTATGGGCACTTGACGTCGTGGTATCAGCCGAAGCCTTCGTGACGTCAGCGACTGAGCGGCGCGCGCCGCATTGGACCGTAAGCTTGCACTTGTATTAAGGGGGCTAGGTCTGCTTCTGGCCGCGTACGCAACGTGTAGGTGTGCAATGGGCGATGGGCCCAGACCCCTGCGCGCATAGGATTTAAACCGGCGTGCTGACCTCTCTGTTGTGCCTAGGTAGGGCTGCGACGTGTTGATCTTCCGCGGCCGGGCATGACCCAGAAAAGTGTGTCCGGCCAAATGGGATCGAGCGTGTTGGGTTATGTGGTGCACCCCTGCAGGGAATTTTATCTATTCGAATAGCCGTGTCTCTCGGTAAAGGACGACCCGGAGTTGTACCTTGACCTTATGACAACTAGAACCGGATACTTAATAAAACACACCCTTCCAAGTGCCAGATATAACCCGGTGATCGCTCTCTAACAGGGCGACGAGGAGGGAATCGCCGGGTAGGATTATGATATACGATGCTACTTGGTGAACTTACCATCTACTCTCTTCCACATGCTGTAAGATGGAGGTGGCCAGAAGCGTAGTCTTCGACAGGATTAGCTATCCCCCTCTTATTCTGGCATTCTGCAGTTCAGTCCACCGATATGGCCCTTTACACATATACCCATGCATATGTAGTGTAGCTCCTTGCTTGCGAGTACTTTGGATGAGTACTCATGGTTGCTTTTCTCCTTCTTTTCCCCCTTTCCTTGCTACCTGGTTGTCGCAACCAGATGCTGGAGCCCAGGAGCCAGACGCCACCGTCGACGATGACTTCTACTACACCGGAGGTGCCTACTACTACGTGCAGCCCGCTGACGACGACCAGGAGTAGTTAGGATGATCCCAGGCAGGAGTCCTGCGCCTCTTTCGATCTGTATCCCAGTTTTTTCTAGCCTTCTTAAGGCAAACATGTTTAACTTATGTCTGTACTCAGATATTGTTGCTTCCGCTGACTCGTCTATGATCGAGCACTTGTATTCGAGCCCGCGAGGCCCCTGGCTTGTATTATGATGCTTGTATGACTTATTTATGTTTTAGAGTTGTGTTGTCATATCTTCCCGTGAGTCCCTGATCTTGATCGTACATGTTTGCGTGCATGATTAGTGTACGATTAAATCGGGGGCGTCACATCCACCTAGGCCGAAAGGCCATTAAGATATGTTTGGCCCACATAGCATATTTAGATGGGCTATTGGTTGGGCTTTGACCCGATTCCATGGGAGCTCGTCACTAGTAGAAAAAGGGTCAAATGTGAAGCACATTAGTGCCGGTTTGATTTTGAGCTGTGTCCATTAGTGCCGGTTACAACGGCTAGGCGGGAGGAGCTCTTTAGTACCGGTTTGTGGTGAACCTTTAGCACCGTTTCGTGCCACGAACCGGTACTAATGAGGCTGTGGCCCCACGAGCACCTTTAGTACCGGTTCGTGGCACGAACCGGTACTAGAGTTTCTTACTAAGCTGTTTTTAGTCCCACCTCGCGAAGAGAGAGGCACTAGGAGCGGTTTATAAGCCCTGAGTGCAGAGACGATGAAGAAGAGGCGCAATGCTCGCCTTCACGTTGCTTAGCTTCAAGCCTTGAGGAATAAGGTAGACTGCATGGAGCTATGTGCAGTGCAGTCTACACTATTCCGAAAGGCTTGAAGCTAATTAACGAGCATTGCGCCTCTTTTTATTTTTAATAACTTATTACAACTCCGGACTTCTTGTGTTACGGCAAAAACTGGATGCACTTCGTGTACAAACTGGACAATCTCTTTCGAAGTATCAGGGCCTGTTTCGGACGAAAACTCATCTGTTACACCGGCACTTCATTTTTAAACTTATTACAACTCCAGACTTTTTTTGCGTTCAGTAGGCACCATTCAAAGCGACGTCATCAATTTTCAACACTTTCTGACATCATTTGCTGTTTTTCAGTCATTTACCGATTTATTTTCAGAGCTAAATGACCGTGAAATTGAAAAATCGCTACAAAATGAACTCTGAAAATGTTGAAACTTGGCATGGTATCATCATTTCACCCACATAGCATGTGCAAGAGAGTAGAGAGGGTTACGGAAAAAACTGGAAGCACTTCGTGTACAAACTGGACAATCTCTTTCGGAGTATCAGGGCTTCGGACGAGAACTCATCTGTTACACCGGCACTTCATGTTTTTTAAACTTAATTGAACTCCAGACTATTTTTGCGTTCAGTACGCACCATTCAAAGCGACGTCATCAATTTCCAACACATTCTGACATCATTTGCTGTTTTTCAGTCATTTACCGATTTGTTTAGAGAGCTAAATGACCGTGAAATTGAAAATCGCTACAAAATGAACTCTGAAAATGTTGGAACTTGGCATGGTATCATCATTTCACCCGCATAGCATGTGCAAAAGAGTAGAGAGGGTCACGGCGAAAACTGGACGCACCTCGTGTACAAACTAGAGTTCATTTGAAATGCTTTTCAATTTTAGGGTCTTATAGCTCAAAATAATTAGTAAATGCATGAAAAATAACAAATGAAGTCAGAAAGGATTGAAAAATGATGATGTGGCTTTGAATGGTGCATTTTGAACACACAAAAAGTCAGGAGTTCAAATAAGTTTAAAAAAATGAAATCCCGTTGTAACAGACGAGTTTCCGTATGAAATCCTGATACTTTGAAAGAGATTGTCCGTTTTGTACACGAAGTGCATCCAGTTTTTGCCGTAACCCTCTCAACTTTCTTGCACATGCTATGTGGATGAAATGATGATACCATGCCAACTTTCAACCTTTTCAGAGTTCATTTGAAATGCTTTTCAATTTTAGGGTCTTATAGCTCAAAATAATTAGTTAATGCATGAAAAATAACAAATAAAATAAATAAGTAATTAGAAACAAAATAATATAAACTTTATTAAAATATATAAGTAGAAACAAAATAAAATAAACTTTAATAAAATTTATGAATCTAAAATTAACAAAGTATTTTCTGTTCAAAACATTATAAGAAACCTCTAGTATTATTGAAACTAAAATCATATAAAATTGATGCAACTAAAATTATCGAAGTATTTTCTGTTCAAAATCATTAAAAGCAAAAAGAATTTTCATAAAGAACTTTTTTTGATAGAAACTTTAATAGCAAAAAGAATTATCATAAAGTAAAATAAATAAGTAATTGGAAACAAAATAAAATAAAATAAATAAGTATTTTGTTGTAAGTAGAAACAAAATAAAATAAAGAAAGCAAAAAAGAAAACAAAATAACTGGGAAAAAATAAAAAAATGCCACCTACTGGGCCACCACGGCCTCAATACGACTAGAACCCATCCATGGGCCAGGATTCAGGCCCGCAGAAGGCCCAGCAGGCCCACATGCATAGCAGTGCAAGATTAGGCCCAGAGGCCTGCAGTTCAGAGGAGTTCAATGGAGATGGCGGGTCAGGGCTTATAAACAGGTCATGCCGCTCCTCGGCTAGCGAGGTGGGACTAAACATCCCACCGCACCGCGGCTTTGGCAGGCGCAGGACATTGGTCCCGGTTGGTGCCACGAACCGGTACCAATGCCCCCTTTGGTCCCGGTTGGTGGCACCAACCGGAACCAATGCCCACCATTTACTCCCGGTTGGTGCCACCAACCGGGACCAAAGCCCTCTGCTTCCCGCCATTCGGGCTGCTGAAAAGAGGCCTTTGGTCCCGGTTGGTGGTACCAACCGGGATCAAAGAGGGGCATTTGTCCCGGTCCGTGACAAGAACCGGGACTAAAGCTTCATGTATATAAGGCAAACTTGTGAAAATTTTGGTTTGCATCTTGCAGTTCGCCCCCGACGACGCGCGCCGAGAGGATGCCGCCAGGCTGCCGGACGTCGTCGCCCCCGCCCCGGAGCCCACGCCGACGCCGTCGCCGTCCGCCGCCCCCGCCCCGGAGCCCACGCCGACGCTGTCCGCCGCCCACGCCGTCGTCGTCGCCCGTGCCCTACTCCGGGCGCCCGCCCGGATCCTCTGCACGCCGACGCCGTCCGCTGCCCCACCGTCGCCGCCCCCGCCGTCGCCCTAGCCGGTCGGCCCCGCTGTGAGCCCCCGAATCCTTTTTTTCATTTTTTTGTATATGTATTTTTTCCATGTATATATACTTGTAAGTGTTTAATAAAATTAGTTAGATTGGGTGAATTAGATGTTTCTCCATGTAGTTTAGATTAGTTGAATTAGATGTTTTTTTTCAATTTATGTATATATATGTGCATATTTAGAAAAAAATGTGTTGAATTAGTTAAATATAATAGAACTAGTTAAACAAGTTTATATTTAGTAAGTGCTTAGTAGTTGAACTAAGTTGATTTAATAAAACTACTTTATTTTACTATATATAGAAGTAGTTTATTTTTAGTAAGAACTACTTTATTTTATTTACTTATAGTAAGTGCTTAGTAGTTGAACTAGTTGAACTACTTTATTTTAGCAAGAAAATTAATAGAACTAGTTTATTTTTTTAGTTCAAGCAATTAATCTCGCATCGACGTCGATGATGCCTATCCCGCATCCTCGTTGTCGACTCGGCGGAGGAGGCCGGCTTGATCAGAGGGGCCATGTCCGGGACTGGGCTCCGCCGAGCTGGTTTTGGGAGGTGCTACCCTCCGATGGGCGTAGGTTGGTGAGGAGCCAGCCCGTCGTTGACCCGATCCTTGTTTGGTGGTGGTCGCGTGGGCCAGTGACGGTGCCGAGGCTTCCGGACACCGCGGAGGTGGTACATCACCGTGTCAGGGAGGAGGACCAGCACGTCCGTCGGTACATGGTTGCGTTGGAGGGCAGGTTCGACAATACCTGGCAGGTTCTTCAGGGATCTCACTGGAGCTATGATCCTGTGATGGTTCCGTCCCTTTGGGTGTCCACCGCCCGCGCCGATACCCGTCGGGCGCTACTGTTCTAGCTGTACTAGCGATGCTATATGCATGTATGATAGTATTCGAGGTGTATTAGTGATAATATTCGACGATGTACAGACGCATGGAGATGATGTAGTTTTGCTTATAATTGAATGCATCCTAATTTGAATACTACTTTATTTTGTTATTTGATTTTGCTTATTGAATGCTCAAAGTGCAAAACTACTCCTACTTTGAATGCTAAAATTGGAGAGCACTATGCAAAGCGTATGCATATGATTAGTTGATAGCTTATAGGGTTTTTGTTTTCACAGAAATCTAGGAGCCCCCGGCCCCTCCATCATCCCCACCGTTGTCCCCGTCACCGCCCCCTCCGACATCGAGGTGAGACTAGCCAAATCCTCTTTTAGAAAGATAATTAAACGATATTTCGGGTTGACCGTAAGTCTGTCGAGTCTCCACCATATATGAGAGGACAAAGAATCCCGACTGTTGTCGTGGGGGTAGCTTCTCCTTCGTTCCCGTGTGCTAGAAAATTTGGTGTAATGCACTCGAGAACGAAAGGAGGAGCTACCATACCATCACCGACGGTCGCAAATGTCAGAGAGGAATCAGTGAGGGAGAGTTCCACCATATATATATGAGAGGACGAAGAATCCCGACTGTTTTCGTGGGGGTCGCTTCTCCTTTGTTCCCGTGTGCTAGACATTTTGGTGTAATGCACTCGGGGACAAATGGAGGAGCGACCATCACCAACGGTCGAATGTATACACCACGTGAGCTGAGAGTTTTCAAGAAAAGACTCGACAAACCGATAGTCAACCCGTGATGAATAATAATGATCTAACTTAGGTTTTTTAGTACACATATTTAATTGTAGACGTTTAATATTTGAATTATGAACATAGGAAATGTCGTACTCGGACGACGAAAGTCTCCCTTGGGAGTGCGACTGGTGCCACGACGACCGAGGTCAGTGCGACAGGCCTCACCTGGACGAAGATCGGCGCTTCAATATTAAGCTGGAGGAGACCTTCGATGTTGAAACGGTACGCAACGACGACATGTGTTATTTTTTTCGTAATTAAGCACGACTTCAACTATTTCAACGTGTACTTTTCATCTTTTACAATTCGGCTAGCTTATCCCATGCCATGCAAGATGCTACGTCTTGGAGAGGATGGGTTTTGAAGACCATGAAAGTATGGAAACAAAGAAAATTCACCTAAGGACCCATCATGATATAGATTTTGAATTAAATCTGTATAATTCTGAGAGCGTAACCCATTTTGGTTGCAAAAATTGGGAAGCATTTTGCAAGATGTATGGTTTTGATGAGGGTATGCTTGTCACCATGGATCTTGGTGATCCTGACATCGAGCAAGACAATATGGACATTTGGGTCCTTGTTGATACGCCTCCAATTCTACCGCTATGTGAGTTTCTCAAACATAGTTATTAGCTAATTTATATGGTTCATTTCAAAATAGTTGACAGCTTATTTTCATTGACAACTTATTTTGATTGTTCAAACAATTTGCGGAACATGGTTGACAGAACCTACTACACCGATGGCTCTGAGTTAACTTATAAGGAGAAAACTCATCAGGTCGGATTTTGTACTGATCTTGAGAATTACAATATTTATTGTAAAACTCCTCCACATTACGGTCAATACGTGCCACTAGTGCACGTGTTGAACTACGGTAACTACTATGGAGATACCCTGGTAAGATTTCTTACTATTATTACGACATCCGTGCATCTTTTGCATACTTCTAAAACTAGTACATCATTGCTAACTATGAAGTTATTACTATGTTTTTCAACAGATAATCCCAGAGGATTGTGTGCCTCATTTGATGTATCAGAATGGTAGGCTTGATGTTTTGAACATACAACCAGGTCATCCTACGAATCTCAACTGTCCATACCGGATTTCTAAAAAAAGTGGAGACATGCAAATCAAAGAATGGAAAAAATGTATGGACAGTCGCATGGAGGTTCTTGGAAGCAAAAGGAAGCGAAGCGCAAGAATTGGAGACAGGATGGTCTCCATTCTCCATAATGGAGAGTCAGGGTCTATATTGTTTTATGCTATTTTACCTTAAAGATGGTATTTCGGTCCTACCTAATACTGATGATCATGTGCTAAAAACAATTAAGTAGGGTTGGTTCGATGACTATGTGGATGATGATCGTATGACTGGTTATTAATAACGAGTAGAAGTTGTATGATGATGATTAGTAGGACTTATTATATATGATGATGCATGATGCACGCATGAAGAGTTATTATATATCAGCGGGTGAAATGAACATGGATTGGATTGAAGTGAATGGGGCAACATGCATGTGGTGCATGTGGAAAGTAGTACAATCCAAACTTGATCAAGTTAGGATTAGTATTACTTTTGACATGCACCACATGTTGCCTTCACTTCAATCTAAGCCATGTTTAGGCATAGCAGTACGTAGCGTTGGTAAACCAAGCACGGAGATATAAGAGAGGACACTTCTCTCTAATAGCTACCTAATAACAACTTAAATTAACCCCCAAAACCCCTAAATCAGCCTCTTTCAAAAAAAAATCTCAGCTCCAGCCAGATGTTGACGCGTGGATGCCTATTGGTCCCGGTTGGTGTCACCAACCGGGACCAAAGGCCCCTCGGCCTGGGCTGGGCGCAGCGGTCACGTGGAGGTCCATCTGTCCCGGTTCGTGTAAGAACCGGGACTAAAGGGTTAGGGCATTAGTAACGACCCTTTAGTCCCGGTTCAAAAACGGGGACAAAAGGCCCTCATGAACCGGGACAATAGGCCCTTTTTCTACTAGTGATTATCGCTGACCTTCGTACGTGGACTTCCTTTTTTTTCCTTACCTAAATAGATACCATTTGAAATGTAGTTTTATTCCACTGCTGTCGCTGAAAAGAGAGGGACAGACTGCAGTGCGTTGCCACAAAAGCGAGGTCCAGCTTAATTCTCATCTGTGCAAGCATTTGTTGTAAGCAGTCCCCTCCACCAACATTGGAGTAGTACATTCCGCATGGATTAAGAAAAAGGATAGGCGCCGTTTGTTGATAATTATAAATAAAACTAGAGACGGAATGATTGGAGTTGACATAGGCTTGGAATGATCGGCCATGTTCACGGAGACGGTGATACTTTGACTTTCGGCGGAATGCAGTACTTATCAGTATATCCCAACACAAAAATAATGGGATGCTACAGCCGGCCTAGCCTGCCCAGATCCAGCGTTGACACGCCCCCAGAGAGCACGCGTTCGTTCCTCCGAGACATCCCGACGACGTGCCCCGCACACCGCGGGAAGAAGACACCGGAGACGCCGCGCGGCGCCGTCGCACCTACGTCACGTACGTACGCCGGCGGTGGAGCACCACACCACGGGCTAATACCAGACCTAGCTAACTTTGCGTTGTCTCAGAAAAAAAAGGGTAAATTTGCGTAACGTAACGGCGACGCGACTCGCGCGCTGGAAACCGTTACGGCCCCGGGGCCCACCTCAGGTGCGCCGCTCTCCGTCTCCGTGATCGAGGGAAGGACGGAAGCAGAGCAGAGCCGTTGGACGGTTGGAGGAAACCGCGTGATGGAAAGGTGCGTGCTGCCTGCGTTGTCATCTTCGGTGTCGCGGGGCCCGGTCCGTCGCTGTCGCTCGCTCCACGTCGAGGCCGCGGGTGCGCCACACAGCGGGCCAGCGGCACAGGCCGCTGCATGCAGGTACGCTGTGTCTGTGTGGACTGCGGTGCGGCGTAGGCCACGGAGGATCTGTGTGGCTGCGGTGAAGCACTGCCGTGTCCAGGGGCCGGCACACGGGATGGATGTCAGCATCAGTGCAGGGAGCAGTTACTATGTTACACATGGCGTCCTTAATCATGGTCCTTGTTGTGTTGGCAGGGTAGCGAGAGAGCGAGTGAGCACTTGCTGTCTGCCCCGGCCGGTCTCTTCGCGCGCGCACTGCCCCCGGCCCCTCCCTTGCTAGCACCAGCACCTTTCGAGTGCAGAGCAATCGATGAGGAGGAAGGAACCCGTCTTCTTTAACATGCGCTTTCCTATGCCAGCTGGAGAACATGGCACTTTTGCGCCGGCGGCTTGAGTGAATTACTCCTTGGAGGCATCGTCGCCGTGGAGCTCGCTGCTCTTTGTACCTCATGGCTAGAGGTCTCCAGGTGAAAACTTAAAATTAGAATTAGACCGTGTAAGACATCGAGCGTCTACAACCGGACGCCTCGTATCCATCTCAAACGTTCCGAGTTCGGACAGCCTGCTTGCCCGGTCACTACTCGAACAAAAGAAAAACGCCATCTAACCAGACCAAGCAAACTCGGCCCAAACATCCAGGCTGGCCGACATTCCTCATACCAAACCTACATCTAGGGCGGATATAAGGACGTCCAGACACAGATGCCACGTCGGACTAACACAGAGGGTCGCGGCAAATCTCTTGAAGGCGTGTCTTTGAAACACCATCGGGGCCACGGAAATGTTGTTGACACAATGATCGGGATGTCGCCAGCTGGAGAATGGGCCAGAGGACTAAGACATGAGGCGACACCATCCCTTCCACTAGAGGATGTTTTCAGAAACCACCTACATAGCACAAAGACATAATCAGATCCAACGGGCCAGAAGAGCAACGACCAGACGATCCTCCTTTATGCCACTGACAAGGTGGACTAGAAGTCGGGGGTAACTTATTCATGATCTGCACGGCTCCATCATCGACGCCACAACTTTGCAACGAAGATGCCAAGTCCTCATCACCTCCTACCACCAGAGTGCTGGTGCGAACGGGTGGAGTAGTGATTTTTTGGAGTGGGTCGGGGGCCTCAAATTCAGGATTCATTGTGGATATAAATATATTTTTCTCTCCATAAACTCGGTTAGAATTTGTGAATTTTGCATTTTTAAAATAATGTAGAACAAGGAAAAATCACACAAGATTAGAGTATCTACAACCAGGATTGGCTAATTTCGATCCCCAAACGTCCGCGGACATGCTCGGTCAGTGACCGGACGAGTCCTTTTGAGCCTTCATTTTGTGCATGTATGCAACCATGTCTCCTACATCCTCGTCAAATCGTCAGATCAAATGCATGTGTTTAGTGGGGATGGAGAGAGAACGAGAAAAGAAAGAATAAAGAAAGAGAGAAGGTGGTCCGGGGTGGGACGCATCTAGTGTGGAGGGCTGCTCGGACATGCCCGGGCATCCCCGTATCCTCCCCATCTTTGGTGTGGCTATGGGGATTTATGGACAGCCCGGTCATAAGGGGACAAAGTGGGGGTCCGGTTGGATGATTTTTTTTCTTCTCTCCTGTCCGGATAGTGAATGGAGTGTTTGATTGGATGTTTGAGGGGTTCGATTGTAGATGATTTTAGGGCAACTCCAATTGGCCGATGCAACTTATGCATATTTTGTCCGTTTGAGTCAGCTGTAGGGGCGGCATCTGGGCCCTCCGGGTTTTGATGGCGGCAGACCGACATATCTCGTTCGCACGGTCGGTATGCTGCTTTATTTTTACACAATGTTTGCATGCAAAGCTCAACATTGGCTAAAGTTAAATCACATAGTTTTTGCATCACAATAATAAATAGTATACAACCAAAAAAATATCATAGTTTACAAACCAAATGAAATTTGAATTACCATAAATACATTGAAAGAAAAGACCTATACATCTATTGGTTGCCAAGGTGAGTCCACATATGCTCAACCAAATTATTTTGTAGTGAATATGAGTTGCCCAGTCACACATTTCATGATGAAATTGGGTGAATTATGCAAACATTGCAGGTCCATGCTCGGGCACAACAATTTCACCCTGAAATTGAAACCCTTGGTCGAAGATTTGGTCCTCATGCTCATTATATACGATCGTGTTATGCATGATCACACAAGCACTCAATGCCTCCCACATCTTCTTGGTGCTCCATGTTCTAGCAGGGTACCGAACGATGACCCGTCAAGATTGAAGCACACCAAAGCACGTTTCACATCCTTCCTAGCACACTCTTATGCTTGAGAAAACCTAGCCCTCGTCTCTTCCATCAGATTGGATATTATCTTCACAAGAGTTGACCGCTGAGGGTAGATACCATCAGCTATGTAGTATCCCTTGTTGCAGTGGTGGCCATTGATTTCAAACTTAACCTCTGGGCAATTGTCTTCTGCAAGTCTTACAAACACTAGAGAGCACTGAAGCACGTTGATGTCATTATGAGAACCAAACATGCCGAAAAAGGTGCCAAATTCATAGATCTTGTGAAGCCACAACGTCAAGTATGACAGTGCTACCTTTAACATGTATATTTCCTCTGCCGAGCAGATGGACAGTCCTTCCCCTTTCAATGAATACAATTTATGCTACCAAGCATTTCCGGGGAGCCTTCATTTGCATTGATCGCCAACAACCGGGTTGTATCCGCAACATTTGACTCTCTCAAGTACTCCGGGCCAACAATGCTACCATAATCTTGCAGAAGTTGTACAACGACGCAAGGTATGCGGACATACTCGTCAACAAAATCGTCGTGAATTCCGTATGCAAGCATCCGAATAGCTGCATGCATTTCTGATAAAAGGAGAAGCCAACCTTTTCAAGGGCATCCTCCTTGCATACAAAATAATCATCATGCGTCATCACCTCCTCCCGAATACGGCTGAACACATGTCTCGCCATCCGGCAGCGGCGTCGCAAAAGATTGGGATTGAAGAGTGGGGACGTGGACCGAAACTGATCGCAAAGAGTAGGCAATTGTCACTCTCTCTATTGCGACTCAATGTCGGAGCGTGACCCGGGATCGATCCTCTAAACGTCGTCCGCTGCCTAGCAATGTGGTCACTGATGACCATAGTCACAATCAAAATCCTCATCATCTGACGATGAATCGTCCGATGAACACAGGAAGTTATTAAAAGGAACTCATCCCCACTATCAAGGGTGCCTTGCAAGCCAAACACCGAACACCTTGCGGGCATGGTGGAGTAGCGGCCGGTGAAGAGCTCCACTCCTCTCCCTCGTACAGATAAGATGCTTGTGGAAGTGGAGATGGCGGTGGAGCGAGGCCGGCGGCCATGGAGGTGCTACTACGGCGGCGAAAAGAGGTCACCAACGCCGGCAAGGGCGGGCATCGGATGCGGCGTATAGGTGGGGAGAGTGTGGATGCAGGTGGCGCCCTAGGCAACGTCCAACCAGCCGGATGTCGGCCGTGGCAATGAGGGTGGCACGGCCGGAGGTGTCGGGCGTGGATGGGGGAGGGGGAGAATGGCCAATGTGCTACCGACAGGCAGACCGGCGGGAGGACAAGGGCGGGCACAACATGCGTCCGCGCTGACGCAAACCCGGCCCAAATTTGGGCAAAAAATGGGTCACGGGTGTACGAAAAACGGATAGCCATGTGTTTGCATCGGCGCGTTTTTTTGGAACATAGACGCTAGCAGCGTCCGGCTTTAACTTAATACACATAGAGTCTTACAAGCCAAATAAAGACAGTCAACCGAGCCCATGGCTCAAGATAAAGCTAAGTAGATCGCAGCCATAAGATCGGTAACACAAAAGCGGAGCCACAAGGCCAAAGCTAGCAAAACGAGGAGGATCATGGAGCAGCCATCGTCCCGTGCCGCGCCTGCACCGTGGTGGTCTTGATCAGCTCCATAGTCTCTTTCATGCGCTCGATGTCACGCTTCTTCCCCAGTGGAGCCCAAACCTGAAGGAAAATATGGCATTTGAAGATAATATCAGCGGGGTGGGCCGGGAACTTGTGTTCAATCGTAATTTTGTTACGAACCGTCCAGAGGGACCAAAGAAGCGCCCCAACGCATCTCCAAACTATCCTAGCATTGGCCCCTCTTTGCGACGTTAAGATAGACAACATGTCGTGGCTAGATTGAGGGTTCCAATTTTGATTGAATGCGTCTCTCACCGCACTCCACGCAAATCTAGCAAGCACACAACCAAAGAATACGTGGTTCGCGTTTTCCCCTAAACCGCAAGTGGTGCATGTGCCGTCCGCCGGCCCATTTCGTTTGGCAACGTTGTCCGACGTAGGTAAGCGGTTGCGAAACATTTGCCATAAGAAGATCTTGATTTTGAGAGGGATGTCAGCCTTCCATAGCCCCCTAGCTATATCTAACGTAGTTCCCGCAGATAGCTTGTCATATAGGGACTTGACCGTAAATCTCTTAGAAGCGGTCAACTTCCACGAGATCGTGTCCGCCCCATTACTACGGGTCAGACCACCCAAGTCGGCCGACAAAGCGTCCCAGCTAGAGGCCTCCCTGGTCTCTAGATTCCTAATGAACGAGATGGCTGGAGGATGGACGCGCAAAGCATCGGCCACGAAAATGTTAGTGTCCGTTGCCAATTGGTACAGTTCCGGATGAGAGTGCCATAACGGCTCCTGGCCCCACTAGTGGTCGAGCCAGAACCGTGTGGACTTGCCGTTGTTTACCCGGAATTGCGCACCTACTGAAAACCCCGGTCGAACCGCTTGGATCCCGTTCCAAAAGGCCGAGCCGTTGCTTTTAGCCTTGAACAAATTCCCCTCCGGGAAATATTTAGCTCGGAGGATGTCTGCCCAGAGCCCCGACTCGTTTTGGGCAAGACGCCACCACCACTTAGTTAGCAAGGCCACGTTCATGAGTTTAGAATTCGTAATACCTAGGCCGCCAAATTTTTTTGGCCTACACGCAGCTGCCCATTTCACTAAGTGGTACTTGCGCTTGGTCCCGGCTCCTTCCCAAAAGAACCGGGAGCGAGGAGTATCGAGTCTTGTGTGAACCCCATCCGCTAGTAGGAACATCCCCATAGTGAATATAGGGAGGGAAGATAAGCTCGAGTTGGTTAGGATTAGCCTCGCCGCCGAGGACATAAACCTACCCCTCCAAGGGCTCACTCTGTTAGCGACCTTCCCATAAAGCGGTTTCCATTCCGCTATGGTAAGTTTCTTGGTCGATATCGGGAGGCCCAAGTATTTAATCGGAAAGCTCCCTAGCTTGCAATTAAGGAGATTCGCAATCCACGAGCTAGCTAGATCATCCATCCCAATGGTGATCACTTCGCTCTTCAGAAAGTTGATCTTAAGCCCTGATAAGATCTCGAACGCAAGCAGAAGAAGCTTGATGGTAGCTATGCTGTGGTCGTCGGGTTCGAATAAGAGCATCGTATCGTCTGCGTATTGCAAATGCGTGACCCCACCCGGAATCAGATGCGCTATGAGCCCTTTAATGTGTCCCGCTGCCCTTGCTTTATTAATCATGGCCGCCAGGGCATCCGCAACAAAGTTAAAGATGAGCGGGGAGCTTGGGTCTCCCTGACGGAGACCGCACTTGTTACGAAAGAACTTGCCCATTGTGCCGTTGATATTGACCGCCGTGTGCCCACTACACACGAGGTGCATGATGCGATGTACGAATCCTGCCTCAAAACCCTTTTTGAGGAGGACTTCTCGCACGAACTCCCAGTTAACGCGATCGTACGCTTTTTCAAAATCTAATTTGAGAAGCACTCCCTGTGCCTTGGTCCTTTTCAACTCGTGAACGATCTCTTGTAACGCAATTGGTCCCTCGAGGATGTTGCGGTGTTTGAGGAAACCCGTTTGACTAGAGCTAATCACTCATTGAGCGACCGGAGCCAAGCGCGATGCATACGCTTTCGCACAAATTTTGAACGGGACGTTGATCAAGGTAATGGGTCTAAAAAGCTTAATGTTATCCGCCCCTTTGACCTTAGGAATAAGGCTAATGGCTCCGTAGTTCAGCCGGGAGAGGTCTACCGTGCCTAAAGCGAAGCCGTTGACAATATCGTAAAACAAGTGCTTAAGGCAGGGCCAAAATTTCTTAAAGAACTCCACCGGCCAACCGTCCGGCCCAGGCGCCGTGCTCGTTTTCATGGCGTGTAAGGCCTGGTCTATTTCCTCAGGAAGGAAGGCAAGGGCTAACCTATCGTTCTCTTCCTGCGAGACACGCTCCGCGGTATCCCACAAATCACCGCGAAGGCGTAAAGGTTTTTCAACGGCCGTCCCCAAAAGGCCTATGAAAAACTCGTAGATATGAGCCACGATTTGGTCCTGCGCCAACAGAACACCTTGGTCTGATTGGAGACGTAGAATGGTGCATTTCCTTTTCCGCCCGTTCGCGTAGGCATGGAAGTATCCAGTGTTTGCGTCTCCTTTCGTGACCCATTTGACTCCGCCCCTGCGTCGCCAATATTCCTCTTCCGCGCGCAAAATCGCTGTTACTTGATCTTCTAATGCGTACCTATGCGCCCACTCGGCCTCCGAGAAAGGCCGTCGATCAGCCTCCATATCTAACAGCGAAATAGTCTCAACTATGCGCGCGCGCTCTTTCTTGGACTCGCTACCATGATTAGCGCCCCACCCACGCAGGTAGGCACGCAGCTTGCCAGCAGCCGCGACCCAGCACTCTGCTGGACCGCGTTGGGGTCCCAGATGAGCACAAATCACGCCCCAACGCTCCACCACCATCTGGGAAAATCCCTCTGCTTCGAACCATGCCGTTTCGAAGTAGAACCTAGGGCTACGGCGGATGAGCTCCTCCCCTGAGGAAAAAATGAGCGGGACGTGGTCTGATCCGATGCGCGTCTCCGCCACGAGGGAGCACATGGGGAACAGAACTTCCCATTCCGGAGTAAAAAGGACCCTATCCAGCACGCTACGGACCGGCTGCATTTGCTTGTTAGTCCAGGTATATCTGGCACCAGTCCGTGCGGCCTCCCGCAATGCTGCTGCCGCAATGGCATTATTGAATAAGGACACCCTCGTCCAGTCAATATGAGCATTATTCTTATCCGCCCCCGAGCGAATTAAGTTAAAGTCTCTCCCTACCACCACGGGGAGGTTGATTGCCCTTTTGGCCCCGACCAGGGTGGTTAGTTCTAGCAGGAAAGCTGGCGATCTGGAGTGGTCAGCCGGCCTATAGACACACACGACCACCCACGACAGACCAGAAACACGATGTTTAATAGTAGCAGCTAAAAGGAAAACACCAACATCCCAATGCAGAACATCACATACATCTTTATTACAACCCAACAGAATGCCACCAGAATGGCCGACAAAGGGAACCCACTGCCACTCAAAACGTTGAAGGGGATCATAAGCAAGCAATTCCCTGAAGGTAAAACCAGATTTAATCGTCTCTTGTAGCGCAACCACGTCGATATGTTCTTTGGCCATGTATTCTCTAAGCTGCGTGCGCCGACCACCGTGGCCACAACCACGGATATTCCAGAACATGTAACGCATCTAAATCACCCTGTTACGTAGGCGCACACCTCTAGAGGTCACCGCCTTCGCCACTCTCTTCCTAGCCGTCGCTCGGCCATTAGAAGGAAGGACGCCAGCTTCCCTAGCTAGTGTCACCTCGTCGGGCATTCTCTCGTCACCAGCCTCTACTGGCACAATGGCTAACTCGCTGTTGCTAGCACAGCGCACAGCAGCGGCCGCCAGCGCAGCCTGCGCCTCTTCCCTAGCGTGCACAAGAGATATAATATCGGACTGCGCCCCACGAGTCTCCACCCCGCAGTCATCTAGAATGCTCACCAGGTGCTCATCCGAGAAGGCATTAAGAATGCGAAAAGAGGGCAAGGGGTTACCTGCGGCGTCCATGTTCTTGTCGGCGATGCGGAGTTTGGCGCTCTCCAAGGGAGAGAGATTGCCGAGCTTAGGAAGAGAGATCGGCGATGCGGAGTTTGCATCGGCGCGTTGGTCCACATTTTCTACCCATTTTGACACAAATATATGCGTGCGGGAGATATGATTCAGCGCGTTGGAGTTGCCCTTAGGACCTGACGAGCTTATTGGAGGGCGTGAATCTGTAGACCGGTAGCACATAAAAACCACATGACGTCAATTAAGCGCGTCTGGCACTCCGGCCCGGACGATTAACAACGCTGCCTGGACATGGCGAGTACGCGGCCGGCCTTGCTTGTGCCAAAAGCTAGCATTGGTGCCGGGCGGCCGGCCAGCCAGCCGGTGAGCTGGGTTGTTCCAACGGTGCCTGCAGCTAGCTTTCTCATAGCTGCATCCGATCGAGAACAAAATCACAACCAATGCATATCACGGTCACGGAACCGGATCGAATCGAGTCGAAACCCCCGATCGATGGAGCTCCGTCCATGCACTGCACATGCCCGCATTCTGCTCCACAAACCTAGCAATCAAATCCTGCTTCACGCGTTCGGCGCCGTCCGCTGCGTGCGCGTCTGGCCATGGGCGTGCAGACGTCCAGCCCTCCGGCACCGCATGCATCTGCTTCGCACGCCACTCCGCTCACGTCGTATCAAGGAAGTGAGGGCCGAGTCAGTCGGTGGGTCAGTCTTGTTGGAATTTTGCTAGTAGGCCTTTGGCCCAAAGCCCAACTAAAATTCTGAAATTCTCTTGGCCTATTCATGCATACATGTGAGTGGAGTGAGTGAGGCTAAAGTTTAGTCCCATCTCATAAGTTGAGAGAGAGTTGTACCTCTTTATAAGGTGAGCTCTTCTACCACTTGTATGAGCATGACAAGAGGAGACCTACACGCGTGCTCCTCCTCCTTGCTCGCCGCGCCGCGCCGAGGACAGAGCTATGCCGCGCCGAGCCGAGGACAGAGCTATGCACGTTGTCTATATTTTTGCTGCTCGAGAAAAATTAATGAGTCATTAATTAATAATTAACCGACGCGTTAATTACTGAACCGTTTCCGATTCTTTTGGATCGTGACGACTCGGACGTGGGGTTTACTCCCACGACCTGCCCGACCCGCACTATATTGTCAGGCAGACGTCTACCCTAGCTGCCGCCGCTTCGTATGGTTTCTCACCACTGTTCCAGATCATTGCGCCGCCAAGCAAGTCTTCTCCATCCCTTCTTTCGGTGTGCACCGGCAGAAGGGACAGCAGGCCTCCTGAACCCCGCCTCTCGTGATCCTGTACGGGAGAGGGGCGATCAGATTTTTGGGGAGCGCACTCGCGCGACTGCTGGCAGCGACGACTTCGCGAACGACGACTTCTTCCCCGACCTCGGCAACCTCATCCTCGACGACATGGGCGACAACGTCAACGCCGGTGGTGCTGCTCCCGCTGCACCGTATGTGATTCTATCCTTCCTGTTCGAGATCGTGGTAGAATTCATGTTTCTAGTATGTGCCGTAGATGTGATCTGTTCATCTGCTATGCTAGTTCACATGATTAGTTTAATCTCTGCTGCTGTAGTCATGATTTATCTTCTGTTTATTCGGATTAAATCTCGTAGTAATTTGCTCATATTTCCAACAATCCAAAAACCTGATTATAGGCAATTTACTCCGAGTGGTTTTGCTGCGCATCTGAAGCCGCCTGCCTTTAAGGGGGCGCAGTATAAGAGGTGGCGCATGAGAGCAGTCTACTGGTTTCAGACCATGGGCTGCTATGACGCCACCAAGGGCAAGCCTGAGGGCGATGTTAATCCAGGACAGCTGGAAGCTTTTGAGAAGATCGATACTCTCTTTAAAGGCACTCTTCTGAGTGTTCTTGATGACTCCATTGTGGATTCGTATATGTCGTTTGACGACGGCAAGGACATGTGGGCTGCGGTCGAGGCCAAGTTTGGTGCCTCGGACGCCGGCAGCGAGTTGTACGTCATGGAGCAATTCTATGACTACAAGATGACTGATGAGCGCCCTATTGTACAGCAGGCTCATGAGATAAGTCGCTCGCAAAAGTATTTGAGTACTTCAAGTGTGTGTTGCCGGAGGCATCATTGCCAAGCTTCCACCTTCGTGGAACAATTTTGCTACTTCTCTGAAACACAAGAGACAGGAGTTTTCCGTTGCGGATCTCATTGGTACTCTTGATGTTGAAGAGAAAGCGAGAGCCAAGGACACACGTGCTCGAGTTGCTGAGGGAGGTTCTAGTGCCCACATGGTACAGAAGAAGAACTTCCAGCCCAACAAGTTCAAAAACAACAAGAACAAAACTCAGGGCAAAGGCAAGTTTGATACAAAGAACAAGCCATCACATTCTACCAACTTCAAGAAGAATTCTCATAAGAAGGGGAAGGGACTTTGCCATGTCTGCGGTGATCCTAATCACTGGGCTCCAAAGTGTCCTAACCGCTTTGAGGAGTGCGAACATGAGAAGAGCGGCAAGTCCGCTAATGTTGTCATCGGTGATACTGATATGAAGGAATCAGGGTACGGTATTTTTCCTACCATCCTTTCAGTATTTCAATCCCCTGATTGGTTAATTGACACCGGTGCCAATGTACATGTTTGTGCTGACGCCTCCATGTTTTCTTCTTACCAGGCAACAGGGACTTCTCCCGTGCTGATGGGGAACGGGTCACATGCCATCGTTCGAGGTGTTGGTACGGTCGATCTGAAGTTTACTTCGGGAAAGACTGTGCGTCTGAAGAACGTTCATCATGTGCCGTCCATCAATAAAAATCTCGTTAGCGGTTCCCGTTTATGTCAAGATGGTTTTAAGTTGGTTTTCGAATCCAATGTGAAGGCTTCCCAAGGCTGCCGCGCTGGTCAGCCTCCATTGATGCCTCATGGGCGGCGCAGTGAAGGCGCCACCGACGCGCGTCCCGCCCGCTCCCGCCACGCATCGCCTGGCATGCAGGCTCTCGCCGCTCGGCCGCGGCTATAAAAGCCGATCCCCCGCCGGTGAACGCCACAACTGCCACACTTCACCTCGCATCCACACAAAGCAGCACACCCCCCCTTCCGCCGACGAGCAAATGGTTGAGAGGTTCCCAGGCGACGGCGCGGCGGCGAACGGCTTTGGCTGCCGCCATCTGCAAGAGCCGGAGGCGCGCCTCCTCTACGAGGCCGAGTATCCGGCGCAGCAGGCGCGAGGAGGGCAGCATCATCGTCCTCGGCAGCGACGAGGAGGACGATGCCGGGCCGTCCAGCGCCCCACCGCGCGTCAGCGACCCTGGTCAGGGGTGCAGCAGGGACGGCGGCGGCTCCGGCGGGGCGCGCGACGATGACGACGGCGGCGGCGGCTCCGGCGGGGCGGCGGCGACTACACCCGTTTCTACAGGCTTCTCAGCATGTAGATGGAGTGCGGTGGCCACGGCGCAGCAGGACTAGGCGTAGTTTGCATTTTTATCTGTTTTTGTACAAATTTCAATGAACTTTCACCGAGTTTGTGCTAGTTTCGCCAAGGTTGTACAATTTTGTATGAAATATCGCCAGGTTCGCGCGATTTTGACGGCGACCTGGGGGCGTCGAGTGGGCACGCAATCGCCCCCACGCACCAAGCAAGCGCCGGTTCGCTCCCAGACGGCTTTTTTTTCGGCGTCCTGGGGGGCCGAACGGCTGAAGATGCTCTTACACAACGTTCCTTTCAACGGATTATTATTATCACCAGCTGTTTGAAGACGTACACCAGCCAGCGTGACATGCTAGTTCTGATTGCCTCTCTCTGATCGCTGAACAATGGAGCTGGGGTTGTTTCCGAAAGCGGACGCCGGCCCCATGCAATGCATGCATGATTGATGTACGTACGCAACGCAACCAGCTAAACCACTGAACCGCACGCCGCCACGCTTCGCCGATTCCGGGCAATGCGAACTTGTCTTTCCGATTGTTTCCTCTTTCGGATTCCATCCCGGCCAAACAGCTTTGTAAAGCCTAGTGAATGGAGTCCGTATGTACAAATACGTTCAAACAAAGGAGTCCCCTGCGTAAGGTGTAAGGTGAACTAGTAGGTCAAGCATGTATGCGTAGTGACTGCAATTCTTTGTTAGTTAAGTGAATAGTTGAGTCGTCCTCGTCAAGCAAAACAGCTATCTTTGTAGGCAAGCGCATACGCACACGCGTGTTCTTGACTTATCCGCCAGGACGTACAGGATCTGTCTTATTTTGGAGCTGGTACAGCCTGTGATGAACAGACTGACAGTGCTCGAGTCAAGTCATCCCGTTTGCAGCAAACGCTAGGTCAGGTCAAGCTGGGCCTACCCTACCCGGCCGCATGCCTATGTTTGTCTGCACCGAGTAGCGGTGCAACTTCGAAGAACAGTGTTGTCCAGCTCGCTGGTTTTATTGGGCCAAGTCATGCACAGTCATCAATAGTAGTACTAAGGGCGTGTTTGGTTACATTGCTGATTCAGCCTGGCCCGGCGAGCCTGGCTATATTGAGCCGGTTTGAGGGGATGCGGGCCAGATGCACATAGTTTGGTTGCCTGCATGCCCTCAGTTGCATGAGACAACCATTTTCGACCCGGCGTTTGGTTGCCCGCATTGCATTAGGCGCACATATGACATTGTGTTTGGTTGCAACCTGCATAAGGTGTTGTCACTACTTCTAACTAGTGGTGAGCTTACCACACAGAATCTGAACATGTAGCGCCATCTACTTAAACAAATGACAGTTCATCCTAACTACTATCAAATGACAGTTCAAATTATTAAGAGCCATTGGCTAAATAGGGGATAGTTCATCGCTGCTACCAGATCTTCCTCTTCCTCTCCTCTTCTTCTACTTCTGCTTCTACTTCAGCTACTGCTGCTGCTGCTTCTTGTTCTTCTTCCATCTTCTTCAAATCCCGCACTGACCTCTGTTAAGCCACATCGCCTTTGCCCACTCCAACCTTTTGTTCTTCCAAGCATCATTGTCAAATGCCTCCACACCATTGTCGGAGCTAACAACATCGTCAGGCTCGACATCTTCCTCCTCAGGCACGTGTTCATCAAAGCCCCACTGGAGGATCCAGTTATGCAGAATGCAACAAGCAAGAACTAGCTTAACCTGAGTTGAGTATGGGTGGAATGGCTTCTGATCCAGGATCTTAAACCTATTCTACAGAGCTCCAAATGCCCTCTCAACAGTTACTCTAAGGCTGGAGTGTCTGAGATTAAACAGCTCTTGTGCAGTCCTAGGATAGTTCCTACCAGAGAACTCGTTGAGATGGTACCTTGTTTTCCTGAAGGGTGGAAGAATACCCGGCCGACATGCATATCCAGCATCTCCAAGGTAGAACTTGCCATCGGGGATGTTGATCCCATCAGGTCGACTCATGCTGTCAGTGAGAATGTTAGCATCATGCGCTGACCCCTCCCAGCCAGCCAGCATATATGTGAACTTCAGATCAAAGTCAACAGCAGCAAGCACATTCTGGCTTGTGTAGTGCTTCCCCCTGTATGCTGCTGACTGTGACCTAGGAACTCTGGCAGTGACATGAGTGTGACTCCCGGATAATTAAGCTACAGTAATTCCACGCTAATGATGCCACGTCACCTCGGTTACTATTGTTAATCTCGCGTTAGTTCGAAACTGATCCAAATTCAAATTTGAAAATCAAGTCAAACATTAAAAGTTTTGAAACACTAAAACTAAATTGTTCAAAATGTGACAAATAATGCAGAAGTACTAATGGTGGAGAAACCAACGTCTTTAAAAGTGTTTAAATGCCCTAAACTAATTAAGACAGTGGTTGAAACAATAATTTAAATGCTTATCAAATAATAAAAATTCTAAGATAATTTATTTAAATGTTACACTTAATATGACAGTGGCCTAATTATTAGTGCTAACATAGGTACTAACTTTATATATCTTATAAACCTAAAACAAATAAAAGGAAATTAGGAAATAGAAAAGAAATAATAAAAGAAACAGAAAATAGAAAAATAAAAATAGAAGAAAAGGGGCCTAAGCTTCTGGTGGGTGACTAAGGCCCAGTCCACCGCGGTCAGCCAGAAGCCCAGCCCACCTCTCCACTCATCTCCTTCCTGCTACAGGGAGGCAGGGGGGAATCGTGGCAAGCATCCCGTGGCCATGGCCGCGCCTGGCCACGCGCCGGCCATCCAACGGCCCCCCGACGAGGATAGGGCCACCCCGAGGCCGTCCCCAAAACCCTAGCTGCTCTTCCCTCTCCCCCGCGCATTTTTTTCCTCTGCCCGTCACCACTTGAGATCGCCCGTGCTCGCCGCCATCGATCCTGCGGCCGCCGTCGTCCCCGCGCCCCGCCGAGGTGTCCAGAAGCTCCATCGACGACTGCTACGTCCTCCTCGACAAGGAGCTCAAGCCGGGACCCCCTACATCAGCGGGATCGAGCTCCGTCTACTTCGGACCACCGCCGGCGCTCGTCTTTGATTCCGGCGCCGTCGATCCCTCCCCGAGCCCACTTAGCACCTCTACAGGCTCGCAGTGAGCTTCTCCTCCATCTCCCCCTATTTTGCCCTTCGTTCCGACGCCGTAGACTGCTCGTCCCGTCGTGCCTGAAGCTCCATGCCCGCAGCCATGTTCATCCGCTCATGGTCGCACCCCTACCCGCGTATGGCCACGTGCCCGCTCCTTCTTCTCCTTGCAGTGCCGCTGTTGCGCTGTTGTTGCTGCTGCTCAGCTACTGCTGTTGCTGTTTGCTGCCGTGCTGCCCTGCTACTACCTGCGGCTGCTACTGCCTGTTGCTCACACCATGCGCCGTGCTCGTGCGCCGCCGCCGGCCGCGACCCTGGCACCCCCGCACAGCCTGCTTTCGGCTACGCCTGATGGCCAGGGCCGCGCCCCGCTTTTCCCCGCCCTGTGCGTCGGGCATCAGCCGCTGGCGCTCCTTTGGGAGCGGTCGTGCGTGCTCCCGGCCACGATTGGGGCCGGCCCGGCTAATTCGGGATTAGCCCTCCTTTTTTTAGTTTAGTTTCATTAGTTGTATGGCCCTATGACCAGTGGCCCCCACTACCAATTAATCTAAGTTAATTAAAGTCTAACTAAGTCAAGTCACTGACAAGTGGACCCGAGTCACCCCTTGACCAGCCTTTCGCTTCATCATTCCGTTGACTTGATGTCGTCGCCGATCGATTACATCTTCATGAACTCTCGCGACAAATGTGTCGTGAATATCATCAACATTCTGAGCTCTTCCAATAGATCTATCGAATTTTGATGAGAAATAGCATCCTTTGCCCTCGATGATTTGGGTTATCATCGACAACATTATTGCATTCCCTCCAACACAAAACTTGTTCCTGTTTTGTGTTGTACCTTGAGTTCCTTGCTATCCAACTTATGTTAAGTTCTACCGCGGAGTATTACCATCTTTGATGTCAAGAATGTTGTGAGGATTGCTCCACCTCTTAAGAATTCTTGGTACAGTGATACTTCTCACCATCACCATTCTTTCTTGGTCCCCATGTTGTTTCTAACCGAAATACCGACAAATGGTCTGTGATGTGTAAATTCTAAACTCCTAGCAACCCTATTGCTTTGAATTTATTGGTCTATAGTTTCATTCTACGTCTATGGCTTATTGAATCATCATTCGGCCATTGATCGTGCTACCTAGCCCATATTTCGGGTGCACATTTCAACCAATGTTTAACTGTGTATGTTTTCCTCGAGCATACATCATTAAGTCATTCGATCTAGCTAATGTTATCTCCTTGTTCAGATAGTTGTGGAAATCCATCTTTTGGAAATCTCAATGGGTTGTCGCTGAGTCAATCAGTCACCTCCTCACCTCTCCTTGATTTAATGATGAACTCTTGTTTCGGAACTCGCTTCCATAGTTCATTTCCCGGGAATCTTACAATGTCATCTCGTCAAATTGTGCCGCTCCTTTTCTTCTCATGCATCCTTAGTCGGAGGTATCGTGACACCAATCAGATCTGAATCTCGGTCAGATGTGATGGTTGGAACATATTTCCAAGAGTTATAATGTTGGTCTTTATATGACCCGGTAAGGTTATGTCATGCATAGTGCACCTGGCCGGAGGCCCTATTGTTACAGATTCCTTTAGAGCAAGGTTATCCATTCTTCCATGAGGAAATTGTAAGACTTATTCTATAAGTTGTTTCTGATGGATCCTTTTTGTTTCCAAAGTCTGATCTTCACCTGTTGACCATGTCAATGCTATCTCGAAGCATGTCTATGGTACTCCGATTTTCAACAGGAACATTTGAAGCCCAATGCTAAATGTTTCCTGCTCAATTATCCAAACACCATTGTATGGGTAATGTCATGAAATTTCTCTCCCCTACCTAAAGAGTTTTCTACATTATATCCTGTCATGGATATCATGCTCACCTTGTCCTTGGGAAGGATATACCCTTGAAATATGTGTTTAAACACATTTTCCTTTCCATTGTTCTGTTTAATCTGATGATCACCCTTTTCCTTTCCATTATTTTATTTAGTCTTTCTTGTGATCTATATGATCTAAGCAGTAATAATTCATTGCTTATGTAAACACCTCGGTGTACTACTCTGTCAATAAGACCCTGTTACTATTGTTGATGACATTTCGGTAGCCACCGATGGACGAGAACCTTGCCTATTGGTCCGCCTCGTTCAGCGAGCAGGAAAATGGTTCTCTTCGTCCCTCGCCCTTGGTACCAACGTTGTTGCCAACATAACTGGCAGACTACTTTCTGACATGCATTGCTATCATGACCGTGCAACATGTCAGCCCCCTTTCTAATTTTAACCCACATTGCGGGCCCATAATCCACAGTTCCACAGGATCGAAACCTGACTCTCCTGTACACCCCCTGTCCCAAGGTTGTTCCTCGCGCGTGGCCTCGTATGTAATTCACGGGCCACCTTCCTAGTGATCTATTTTCGTAACAGACGCAATACTTAATCTCGTTGCTCTGGACCCCTTTCACACTTGGTTTCAGACATCGAACCATTACCTATCCATTTGAAACTTCTCATGGTACCTCCTTACTTTGCTCTCGATAATTTCTTAAGTTTCAATTCGAGAGATACTTTCTGCCACATTGCCTGAGTTGTCTAACAGATAGTCAACCTTGTAAAGTTCTTCCGAAGCTACCCCTTATCCCTTTCGTAAGTACGAAGGAAATTCCTGAAGAAAGGATGACGACTTCATCACGATGCCCTGAAGCAGAAAGTTGAAGACATAAATGGAAGCGATCAACTTCTTCGGGAAGGACAACCAAGACCGAGAAGACCCGTTAGAATTTCGCAACCTAGTCTTTCCCCCTTACTACACCCCTTAAATCTCGGGACGAGATTTCTTATAGTGGAGGAGAATTGTGACTCCCGGATAATTAAGCTACAGTAATTCCATGCTAATGATGCCACGTCACCTCGGTTACTATTGTTAATCTCGCGTTAGTTCGAAACTGATCCAAATTCAAATTTGAAAATCAAGTCAAACATTAAAAGTTTTGAAACACTAAAACTAAATTGTTCAAAATGTGACAAATAATGCAGAAGTACTAATGGTGGAGAAACCAACGTCTTTAAAAGTGTTTAAATGCCCTAAACTAATTAAGACAGTGGTTGAAACAATAATTTAAATGCTTATCAAATAATAAAAATTCTAAGATAATTTATTTAAATGTTACACTTAATATGATAGTGGCCTAATTATTAGTGCTAACATAGGTACTAACTTTATATATCTTATAAACCTAAAACAAATAAAAGGAAATTAGGAAATAGAAAAGAAATAATAAAAGAAACAGAAAATAGAAAAATAAAAATAGAAGAAAAGGGGCCTAAGCTTCTGGTGGGTGACTAAGGCCCAGTCCACCGCGGTCAGCCAGAAGCCCAGCCCACCTCTCCACTCATCTCCTTCCTGCTACAGGGAGGCAGGGGGAATCGTGGCAAGCATCCCGTGGCCATGGCCGCGCCTGGCCACGCGCCGGCCATCCAACGGCCCCCCGACGAGGATAGGGCCACACCGAGGCCGTCCCCAAAACCCTAGCTGCTCTTCCCTCTCCCCCGCGCATTTTTTCCTCTGCCTGTCACCACTTGAGATCGCCCGTGCTCGCCGCCATCGATCCTGCGGCCGCCGTCGTCCCCGGGCCCCGCCGAGGTGTCCAGAAGCTCCATCGACGACTGCTACGTCCTTCTCGACCATGAGCTCAAGCCGGGACCCCCTACATCAGCGGGATCGAGCTCCGTCTACTTCGGACCACCGCCGGCACTCGTCTTTGATTCCGGCGCCGTCGATCCCTCCCCGAGCCCACTTAGCACCTCTACAGGCTCGCAGTGAGCTTCTCCTCCATCTCACCCTATTTTGCCCTTCGTTCCGACGCCGTAGACTGCTCGTCCCGTCGTGCCTGAAGCTCCTTGCCCGCAGCCATGTTCATCCGCTCATGGTCGCACCCCTACCCGCGTATGGCCACGTGCCCGCTCCTTCTTCTCCTTGCAGTGCCGCTGTTGCGCTGTTGTTGCTGTTGCTCAGCTACTGCTGCCCTGCTACTACCTGCGGCTGCTACTGCCTGTTGCTCACGCCATGCGCCGTGCTCGTGCGCCGCCGCCGGCCGCGACCCAGCCACCCCCGCACAGCCTGCTTTCGGCTACGCCTGCTGGCCAGGGCCGCGCCCCGCTTTTCCCCGCCCTGTGCGTCGGGCATCAGCCGCCGGCGCTCCTTTGGGAGCGGTCGTGCGTGCTCCTGGCCACGATTGGGGCCGGCCCGGCTAATTCGGGATTAGCCCTCCTTGTTTTAGTTTAGTTTCATTAGTTGTATGGCCCTATGACCAGTGGCCCCCACTACCAATTAATCTAAGTTAATTAAAGTCTAACTAAGTCAAGTCACTGACAAGTGGACCCGAGTCACCCCTTGACCAGTCAACGGTCCTAGTTGACCAGTCAACTGGACCCCACCTGTCAGCCTCTTTGCATGATGTTGGGTACACTTATCTGTGTACCCATAGCAGTTTAGGTATTTTAATTTTCGAATTAATTTAAACCAGGAAATTCCAGAATATTAACAAAACTTTGAAAATTAATAAAAAATAAACCGTAGCTCGGATTAAAATAATTTATATATCAAAGTTGCTCAGAAAAATGAGACGAATCCGACTACGCAGCTCGTTCGTCCGCCACACATCCCTAGCATAGCTAACACACAACTTTCCCCCTCCGGTTCATCTGTCCGAAAACATGAAACACCGGGGATACTTTCCCGGATGTTTCCCCCCCTTCACCAGTAGCACCTACTACCGCGTTAGGGCACACCTAGCATCGTGTATTGTCATGTTATGTTTTGTGATGCTTTGTTTGTTCCATATTTACTGTTTCTTCCCCCTCTTCTTCTCCGGTAGACCCCGAGACCGACGCTGATGCCCCTGAGTACGACTACGTCGACGACCACCCCTCCTTCTTGCCAGAGCAACCAGGCAAGCCCCCCTTGATCACCAGATATTGCCTATTCTTCTCTATACAACTTGCATTAGAGTAGTGTAGCATGTTACTGCTTTCGGTTAATCCTATTCTGGTGCATAGTCTGTCATTGTTGCTACAGTTGTTACCTTACCTGCTATCCTACTGCTTAGTATAGGATGCTAGTGTTCGATTAGTGGCCCTACACTCTTGTCCGTCTGCCATGCTATACTACTGGGCCGTGATCACTTCGGGAGGTGATCACGGGTATATACTATATACTTTATATACATGAGCCATGTGGTGACTCAAGTCGGGTCAGCTCGTTGAGTACCCGCAAGTGATTCTGATGAGGGGGCTGAAAGGACAGGTGGCTCCATCCCGGTAGAGGTGGGCCTGGGTTCCTGACGGCCCCCGACTGTTACTTTGTGGCGGAGCGACAAGGCAGGTTGAGACCACCTAGGAGAGAGGTGGGCCTGGCCCTGGTCGGCGTTCGCAGATACTTAACACGCTTAACGAGATCTTGGTATTTGATCTGAGTCTGGCCATTTGGTCTATACGCACTAACCAACTACGCGGGAACAGTTATGGGCGCTCGACGTCGTGGTATCAGCCGAAGCCTTCGTGACGTCAGCGACGGAGCGGCGCGCGCCGGATTGGACTGGAACGCCTGCTAGGCTAGGTCTGCTTCCGGCCGCCCTCGGAACGTGCAGGTGTGCAATGGGCGATGGGCCCAGACCCCTGTGCCATAGGATTTAGACCGGCGTGCTGACCTCTCTGTTGTGCCTAGGTGGGGCTGCGGCGTGTTGATCTTCCGCGGCCGGGCATGACCCAGAAAAGTGTGTCCGGCCAAATGGGATCGAGCGTGTTGGGTTATGTGGTGCACCCCTGCAGGGAAGTTTATCTATTCGAATAGCCGTGTCCCTCGGTAAAAGGACGACCCGGAGTTGTACCTTGACCTTATGACAACTAGAACTGGATACTTAATAAAACACACCCTTCCAAGTGCCAGATACAACCCGGTGATCGCTCTCTAACAGGGCGACGAGGAGGGGATCGCCGGGTAGGATTATGCTATACGATGCTACTTGGTGAACTTACCATCTACTCTCTTCTACATGCTGCAAGATGGAGGTGGCCAGAAGCGTTGTCTTCGACAGGATTAGCTATCCCCCTCTTATTCTGGCATTCTGCTGTTCAGTCCACTAATATGGCCCTTTACACATATACCCATGCATATGTAGTGTAGCTCCTTGCTTGCGAGTACTTTGGATGAGTACTCACGGTTGCTTTTCTCCCTCTTTTCCCCTTTCTATACCTGGTTGTCGCAACCAGATGCTGGAGTCCAGGAGCTAGAGATCCCGAGGATGATTCTACATGGAGTTCGGCTTCGAGGAGTAGTTAGGAGGTCCCAGGCAGGAGGCCTTGCCTTTTCGATTGTTGCTACTTTTGTGCTAGCCTTCTTAAGGCAAACTTGTTTAACTTATGTCTGTACTCAGATATTGTTGCTTCCGCTGACTCGTCTATGATCGAGCACTTGTATTCAAGCCCTCGAGGCCCCTGGCTTGTATTATGATGCTTGTATGACTTATTTATGTTTTAGAGTTGTGTTGTGATATCTTCCCGTGAGTCCCTGATCTTGATCGTACACGTTTGCGTGCATGATTAGTGTACGGTCAAATCGGGGGCGCCACAATGAGTACCATCTATTGCCCCAATGCAATCCTGAAAATGGCATCACAAGCCTGTGTTAGTGCTCAACTTGAACAATACAAGTATATCAAGCCATGAAAAGTGTATATTGTCAATGCTCACCTTGAAGTATGGATACCATCTTGGGCTTCCGCAAATCTTGGGTGGAGTCTGGCCAGATGGTCTCCTGATCATCTCTCCTCTAAGCTCCCCAACAGCATAAAGCACCTGCTTGAAGTACCTAGAGTTGGTCTCCATTGATCTCCTGAACGTGTTGTGAATGACCCTGAACCTCTGGTTATGGCCAACAACATGGAGGAACATGGCCACTTGCTCTTCGACACTGGTGTTGATGCTATCTTGTAACAACCCCCTGCTCCTGAAGGTCTCGACAAGCCTGGCAAATGATGCTCTTTTCATTCTAAGCATCCACAGAGCCTCGACGTCATTGTAGTTGTAGATGTAGTTCAGATTTTGGATCCTCTCCTGTTCCCGCGGAAACAATAGACCATAGCGGATCAAAGGTCTCCCAGCATGACGAACAACTCTCTGGTGTATGAACATGACCCATGCCTGAATCACACTAATCAGTGCTGCTGCCTGGATTATCAGCCTCATCCGTGCGTCCATAACCTAGTCGACATCGACGGTTCGTTCAATGGGAAATCGATCCTACACCTAGCTTAACGGCCTAACCACTGAGCTAACAAAGGGGGGGGTGCTGCTTACCGGCATCGGAGACGAGGACGGCGTAGGGGGAGCCATGGCACAGACTAGGTCGACCAGACGGTGGCCAACAGCAAGGGCAGCACCACTTCCGCCGCAAACGCCGCCGCCTCTTCCGCCGCCGCCTATAGCGCAGATCTGAAATCGCAGCCGCCGCCGGTGGTGAGGCAGTAGGGAATAAAGGGGGGCAGTGGCTATGGGTGAGCGAGTGAAAGGGGGGTGAGGCTAATTTGGCGCCAGGATGGCGCGCCAGATTTCCATCTCCCGCCATCTCCCTTCGCCCTCGCCTCGCTCCCGCCCATGCGATCTCGCGCTGCACTCAGCCTGGCTCGCGAGAAACTGCCGATCCGAGCGTTTCCAGCGAGTCAGGCTCTGGCTGCTTTGAGGAGCGTGCGATGCAGGCCCAACAGGAAAACCAGGCAACTAAACAGGCCTCTCCCTTCCCGCGCGGGCCTGGTTGGGCTCGATGCGGGCAACCAAACACGCCCTAGGTGTTTATGCTGACGTTCCTGCCAACCGCTCAGTTCCTGCAATTATGGGGTGCCAATAGCGTACATCTCTGATTAATCAATGCGCGCATTGCACCCCTGCCTTGTTGTTTAAGGGTCGGCCAGCTACACAGTACCACGTCCTAAATGACCCGGCCCAGGCTAAAAATCTGCAAAAGCTTGAGTCTGTAGGTGAAAGTGTTAAGCCCTGCATGCAACTTTCTCACGACATAGCACCAGCAGATATTACTTCATACTTGGTAACAGTAAGCAAGTTGCATCTACTATAGATAGGAAGTAAATTACCTATCTGCTGACACATCTGGGCTCTCACCTTCTCAGTGGGCTTCTCGCTACTCCCTGGAAGACGCTCTGCTGCTGCTCCACCAACAGTCGGAGATTTACTGGCGCCAACGAGGTGCCCTTAATTGGACCTTAAAAGGGGATGCTATGACGGCCTATTTTTTTGCGATCACGAATGGCAGACGCCGCAGGTGTTTCATTGACACTCTGTTGATTGACGATGTTAGAGTTTCTGACCAGTCCCTCATTATGAATCACATTGTTAGTTTCTATTCTACTCTACTCGGCTCTAAGTCGGACCCTGGGCTTGGCCTTTGTCCTGACTTTTGGGGTGAGGGGTCTAAGATCTCTCCGGACGAAAATTCGGACCTGATGGTTCCCTTATCTGATAATGAGATTTGGCAGGTGATTAGCTCAGCTAACCCACAGGCTGCTTCCGGCCCTGATGGTTTCTCGATCCCCTTCTTCAAAAATTTTTGGCCGCAGTTGCGGCCTCTCATTTGTTTGATCATCCAAGGGTTCTGGTTGGGTACGGTGGACATTTCTCGCCTTAACTACGCTATCATTACCCTTATTCCTAAAGTCAAGGGCGCGGATTTGATCTCGCAATTTAGGCCGATCGCCCTTATTAATAACTTCGCCAAGTTTCCGGCTAAAGGGTTAGCCACTCGTCTCTCCCCCATTGCCCACCGTACCATTAGCCCTTTCCAGTCGGCTTTCATCAAGGGTCGTTTCATTCTGGACGGGGTCCTCTGTTTGCATGAAATCGTTCATGATCTTAAGATTCGTAAGTCGAAAGCGGTGATTCTAAAATTAGACTTTGAGAAGGCCTATGACTCGGTGAGTTGGCATTTTCTGCGTAGAGTTTTATTGGCCAAAGGGTTCGAGGCGCCCCTCGTCCATAGGATTATGCAGTTGGTCTCGGGAGGCCACACTGCCATCAATGTTAATGGTCAGGTTAGCAAATTCTTTGCCAACGGTAGCGGCCTGAGGCAAGGCGATCCTGCCTCTCCCACCCTATTCAATTTCGTTGCAGATGCTTTATCTCGCCTCCTTTCTAGGGCGGCTGCCACTGGGCACATTACTCCGGTTTGCTCTAATCTCATTCCCCATGGTCTCACCCAACTCCAATATGCGGACGACACTATTATTCTGGTCGAGATGAATGAGGCCTGCCTTGCCCACCTCAAATTTATTTTACTTTGCTTCGAGGTTATGTCGGGGCTTAAGATTAACTTTGCCAAGAGCGAAGTAGTTGTGACTGGTGTGGACGAGTCGGAAGCCGCGCGAGTGGCCCACCTTCTTAACTGTAAGCAGGGCTCCTATCCGTTCAAATACTTGGGGTTGCCTATTTCCCCGGATGTGCTACATGCCAAAGATTTTGCCCCGATAGTCACTAAGGTGGGAAACAGGGTCCTTCCCTGGCGGGGTAGATATAATACGAACGCTGGTAAAGTGGCCCTAATTAATGCTTGTCTCTCCTCCCTCCCCATGTTCCTTATGGGCTTCTTTCTCTTGTCGGCTGGGATTCATGCGGGTTTTGACAAACACTGTGGGGCGTTTTACTGGAATGCTGCAGACAACCGTCGCAAATATCGCTTCGTCAAATGGAAATTGATGTGCAGGCCCAAAAACCTTGGGGGGTTAGGGATTCTCAATACTTCCATCATGAACCAATGCTTGATGATTAAATGGTGGTGGAAGATTATGAGCGCTGGGGATCAACCCCTTTGGCTGTTGACCCTTAAGGCTAAATATTTCCCATCCTCAAGCCCGATGTTCGCTCTGCCGCATGGTGGCTCTCAGTTTTGGAAGTCTCTGGTCAAAGTTAGACCTGTTTTTCAATCTTTTGTTAAGTTTGTTGTTGGGGATGGTTCCTCTATTCGGTTTTGGCTTGATTGGTGGTGTGGAGATTCACCTCTCTCGGTGACCTTCCCTACCCTTTTCTCTTACTGCTCTGAACCTAATATTTTTATTGCGAAGCTTGCTTCCCAGGGGTGGAACCTGGCCTTCCGTCGTTCTCTGTCGCCTGTAGAGTTTGAAGATTGGCAACGTCTTACTGCCCTCTTCCCTACGCTCTCGACGGTCAGGGACTCGGTGCTCTGGCCGCTTTCTGCCTCTGGGCGGTTTTCTGTTAAGTCGCTCTATTCTAAGCTAGTTGGTGGCACACCTACCAGTCCTTTTTCCCAAGTTTGGAAGGCCCGTATTCCCCCTAAGATAAAAATTTTCTTGTGGCAAGCCTTTCGAGGCCGGCTGCCCTCGGCTGATCAGATTCATAAGAGAAACGGGCCGGGCTCCCAGTTTTGTGCTCTTTGTGGTGAGGTGGAAGACTCGGATCATATCTTTTTTCACTGTCACCTGGCTAAGCTTATTTGGAGTTGTGTGCGGGACTGGCTTCATGTGTCTTGGGCCCCTGCCTCCTTTGCCGAGTTCTGCAGCCTGGCATCCAACCTTTCCGGTGTTTCTAGACGGATCTTTTGGGTGGGCTTGGGGGCTTTATGTTGGTCTCTGTGGACTACTAGGAACAAATTTACTATCGAGCACGTGTTTCCGGCTAAACCGGCTGACTGCTTATTTAAATCGTGTGCTTTCCTGCAGCAGTGGAAATCACTGACTAAGGCCGACGACCAAGAGGCGCTATCTATGCTGATCGACAAAATCCGGACCACAACGTCTCAGTTATGCAGACAAGAGCACGATGCTTGAGGGATTCTTTTGGGCCTGAGTCTTTAGCTTAGTTGGTTCCTTCTATTCCGGCCTGCGTGTCGTGTACTGGCATGGGAGCCATGTACCATGACTTTATCCTCGTTGTCTTGCCCAGCGTTGGGGCTTAGGTGTGTTTGATACGTTTCGGTGATGCTGTTGCTACCTGCCTTATGGCTTTATTTTATAAAGTCGGGCGTATGCCTTTCCTCTAAAAAAGATAGGAAGTAAATTAACCGGTCGTTGATGGAGCTAGGCCTTCCATAAGTCGCCGTTTCATGGCAACCACCGACCACTGGGCCGGTCTGGGTGCATGGCCACATCGTACGTACGTGATATGCTTTCGGCGGTTCCTAAATATGTCTTTTTAAAGATTTCAATGCAGAATACATACAGAGCAAAATGAGTGAGTCTACGCTCTAAAATATGTCTATATATATTCATATATAATTTTTATTAAAATATCTAAAAGAGTATATTTAGGAACGGAGTGAGTATAACGCACCATACACACGCCACTACATCCAACCGAGACTGGCCTTCAGCAGAACCTGCATGCGTGTGGACAAGGAGACGATCGTGCGTGTTTGTGTGGCAACCGAGAGAGCTAGTTACGGCCGGGCAGTGCGGGCGGTGCTAATCCAATTGGCACAACACCACACGATCCCTGGATGTCCCGGTAAAAGGCGCAGGAGGTCGCCTTCGTGCATGTATACATCGTGGCGCGCACCAACGAACCGTGGAAAAAGTGCAGGCAGCAGTGGCTAGTAGCCGCACCTATGTGTGTTCATCCAGCTTACACGCGGGAACAAAGGTGTGTGCGTGTGGTAATCGTTTGCAGAAATGGGTTAGACCTAGGTAGCAAAAATGCTACACTTACGGGCAATATACAGATGAATCTTACGGACTGCTCCCCACTAACCAATCCCACTCCCCCGCTGATTTCAAGGGTGGGTCTCGTCTCCCTGCCCCCAGTTTCCATTTAAACATTGCCAGCTCAGTCCGTAACTTACTTCCCGTGCCTTCTGTCCGTGAGTCTAGCAAAGTCGGCGGCCGGCCTTGCTTGTGCCAAAAGCAAGCGTCGGTGCCGGGCGGCCGGCCAGCCGGTGAGCTGGGTTGGTCCAACGGTGCCTGCAGCTAGCTTGCTCACAGCTGAGTGAATTGCAAGAAACCACCACATTTAGGGCTTCTCTTGTAGAAAACTACCTGGTCCCTAATCTTTTGCAAAATCCACCGCACATTAAGTAATAGTTTTGCAGAGTGCACTGAACCTGTCATTTGGCGCGGTTGAGGGCGTTTCCAATAGGTGGGGCCCAAAATCTCTGACGTGGCATAACGGATGCGCGGACGGTGCCGTTTGCTTAAGACAGACGCGGTCGGGTCGCCAGAGACAGACCGCCCGCGCCCGACCACATCTCGCTCGCTCTTTCGGCTCTCACGCTCGCTCTCTCTGCTCCCACACTCGCACGCTCCCCTCCCATTTGCTCCTCTCCTCTCCGGTCGCCGCCGGCCGCCGTCCGTCACGGTGTCCTGGAGCGACAGTGAGAGCACTTACGGCTCCGGCGCGCAGTACATCTCCTCCGACGCCTCCCCTCTCAAGGTCAGAACCTTCTATTGCTCATTTGTGTTCTAGGGTTTCTAGGGTTGAACATTTGCTTGATTTGAACAAGTTTTTGTTGGATTTCTCAGATCCCAGCTACAATTGATGAGCCGTCGTTCGAGGGTCTTGCTGACGACTTGAATGTGATTTGTGAGCATGGGAATCCAGGGAGGAAGTATGTTGCATTTGAGGGGATAAGGACTGGTAGGAGGTTTATTGCCTGTGCCACTGAAGTAAGTTTTAAGTTGTGTTTGCAGCATTCCAATTCTTGTTCTAGGGTTTGTAGTTACTGTTCATGTTCTAGGGTTCATAGTTACTGCTCATGTTCCAGGGTTCATAGTTACTGAATTTAGTTCTAGGGTTCATAGGTACTGTTCTTAGTTGTAGTTTTCATAATTATTCATCATTAAATGAATCTGATTCTGGTACATAAACTGAATCAGCTATTTTAACTGAATCTGTAAGTAATGTCTGTAATTTTGAACTGATTTTTTTTTCTTTTGTAGGGTGTTGGAAATTGTGGATTAGTGCAGTGGGTAGATGAGCATTGGCCAGAGCATCTGCAGAATGCTATTCATAAGCTGTGGCTTATGTATGAGCATAGCCAGCATGATAACAAGATGGCATGCCTGGAGCATTCAAGCACTGTACACAATCTCGCACAGCAGAAAAAAGAGTTGCAGGAGACATATGAGAAGCTTGTTGAAGATGTGAACAACCTCTTGGATTATAAGGATAGCCAGCCTGAGGTAAACCAGAAGAATGATGCTGAGAACATTTCAGTTAGTGTGGAAAGCAGCATGACAAAGGATGCTGAGATCAAAAAATTAAAGGCTGTTGTTGACCAGTTAAAGCAAATTCATGTAGCTCAAGCCACTGTCATTAGGAATTTGAAGTTCAACCATCTTAAAGAGAAGGAAAAGTTGACCTCTGATAAGAGGACTTTGGAGATTTGCTATGCTGACCTGAAGAAAGAGAAGGATGACCTGAAGAAAGAGAAGGATAAGCTGGATTGTTGCATTGCTGAGCTGATGAAAGTGAAGGAGAAGTTGACCATGGAGAAGAGTACTCTTGCTTCCTGCATTGTTGAGCTCAAGACAGCAGGTGATAGCAACAAGAGGAAGCTTCACCAGATTAAGGCTATTCATGATGAGGACTAAGTTGTGTTGTTGTCTGACCATGTGTGTCAATGATGTCTTTTGTAGTAGCTATGGAGGAAAGCTTGTAATATGTTAAGCTTTATTGTGGTGAACTCTATTATGTCTGTAGCAATGAACCTTGGATTGTATGTTGTTTTTGAGAGTACTCTGTTTGTGATGAATTATCAGATTGGATTAAGTTCAGTTTGTGATGAATTATCAGCTTGGATTATAGCAAGTAGATAGTGAACATAGATAGCAAGTTCATACTGCATAGATAGTCTGACATAGATAGAACTGACATAGATAGAACTGACATAGATAGAACTGGCATACTAACATAAATAGTACCTGCATAGATAGTCTGACATACATACAACTGATATAGATAGAATTGGCATACTAACATACTGACGAAACTGAACTTTTTCTTCTACTGACGAAACTGAAGACAGCATGTCACTCCTCCTTCTTCAGCATCTTCAGGCGTTGGGAGCGCCGCACGTCATTGTTGTTCACCGCCGCCCTCTTCTTCTTGGCCGGCGCTGGCTCCACCACATCTTCACCGCCGCCCTCCTCTTCTTACTTCACGACGACGAGCTCTGGGTTGTCGGCGACCTCCGGCAGCTTATCCACATCAATTGGGCTGTTCTTCTGCCCCTCCACGGCGTCGAGGACGGGCGCCAGGAGCTGCACATCAGGCTCGTCATCGGAGGAGTCGGAGGAGAGTACGACGACCTCGTCCACCTCGTCGTCAGAGGAGTGGTCGTCAGATTCGTCAGAGTTGTAGTTGTCAGAGGACTCGGCGTCAGAGTCGTCGTCTGGCCCGAGGACCCATGGATTGCGCCTCTCCCAGTAGGCGTTGTTGATGGGGGCTGGGAGAGCGAGGACGGCGTCGGTGATGTCATCCGCGGCGGCCGGCGGCGTGGTGGATGAGCGGTACATCCACCAACGGGCGCGCTGCCTGGGATCGGGAGAGCGCTGCACCTCGCGCATCGCCCATAGGAGAATGGTTGCCGGCGGGACGGTGCGGCCGGCAGGGAAGGCACGCTGCCTTTCGGCAGGTGTCATCACCTTCACCAGGCCGCGGGCATGGTTCCTCAGCATCGCCAGACTGGGGAACCAACGCGCGATCTTCCTGTACTGCGTGCGCAGCTCCTGGTTGTTGCCGGCGAGCTCTTCAATGGCCAGCTGCCAGTCCATGGCGACGGCGGTGGGGGTGGCAGTCGGCGGTGGTTTCGACAGGAGAGAGGGGGAAGAGGAGTGGGCGGTGCGGGCGGCGAGTGGGCGATTGATTGGAGAGAGCGGTGGGTGGACAGGTATTAAACAGTGAGAAACCGAAACGACTAGTTATACTGAACGCACGTTCACCATGCTGCGGGCCGCAACGCACTCTCAACATAGTGCGTGCCTAACTAAATATAAGTAAAATAGCGGATGCTACTCAAACAAGATCACTAGCACTATCCCATTGGTATTGAACGCATGGTTACTACCCACTGGTCCTGGGTTCGAGCCCCAGGCCAAACAATTTTTGTGCAATTTTTTTGGTTTTGTAAAATTAATATGTCGACGCCGAGGCACCCAAAATGCCCAAGTGGACCCATTTTGGGTTTTGTCGACGCCGAGGCACCCAAAATGCCCAAGTGGACCCATTTTGGGTTTTGTCGACGCAGAGGCACCCAAAATGCCCAAGTGGACCCATTTTGGGTTTTGCCAACGCCGAGGCACCCAAAATGCCCAAGTGGACCCATTTTGGGTTTTGCCAACGCCGAGGCACCCAAAATGCCCAAGTGGACCCATTTTGGGTTTTGTCGATGCCGAGGCACCCAAAATGAAAACTAAGATCATCATCATATCAACACCATGAAAACTAAGATCATCATCATATCAACTATGAAACTATGATCATCATCACAACAACAGAATGAAAACTTACTGAAAACATCATAACTAATAAGTTCATCATCATATCATCATAACCAGAGTACCATAGTGCGTCACAACCATTAGGTACATTACATAGTCCAACACTTGGACTTGAACTAACTGGTTTCAACATGAAATTCTTAATATTCTTCATCACAAACTAGCCAAAACAGGCTGAATTAAACATGTTTCAACATGACATCACTTCTTGCTGCCTTGAGAACAATTGAACCATTCAGACATCTTGTATGATGGCTTTCTCACTCTTCCAGTACCTGACACTCTTGGTGGTATGAATGTTCTCTTTGCCCTTGACCTAGCAGCAGTAGCAGAAGATGAACTAGGCCTATAAGCAGGAGCAGAAGATGAACTTGGCCTTGTTGGAGCAGGAGCAGAAGGAGCTACTCTAGTTGCAGCTGGAGCTGATGGAGCTGTCCTTGGTGTTGCACTAGTTGCAGCAGGAGCTCTTGCCCTTGCTGTTGGTGCATCAATTCTCCTGTTTTCCTGCAGTGACAACATATAGACAGATTAGAACATAGTATTAAATATACACAAGATTTAACCTGCAGTGACAACATATATACACAAGATTTAACCTGGTGTTGGTTCCTTCTCATTGCTAGGGCTGGCTTCAGATTTTTGTGGCAGCTAGTGTACCTATGACCTGTCAAGTTGCAATTGCTGCAGGTTATTGTTGCCATCCTTGAAGTATCCTTGGGAGCTGGCTTCTCAAACTGATTCCTTCTCCTCTTAGTCTGCTTCTTTCCTGGCTTGTCTATGAAAACTGGTGGTTTTATGTTAGGGGTCCTAGTATTTGGCCATAGATCAGGCCCAGGCACAGGATACACAATTGGATTGTAGGCTGCTTGGTACATTGGTTTCTTGAAGAAATCACTAACAAAATCTTCTGGATGAAGTTTTGCCTTGTTAATTGCAGAAACACCATGCTTGCAAGGAACACCAGTCATGTCCCATTTGCTACACCCACATGTGTGCACTTGTAGATTTACTGCATATGTGCTTTCTCCACTGCTAACCTGGTATAGATCAGGTCCTGCTTTGATGGACTGATAGTATCTAGCATGATGTTTTGCTTCTTCTAGCTTTTCAGCATATGTTGGGCATATCTGCCACTTGGCTGTCTCAGTCTTGGTCCTGTTTGCATTGAACTTAACTAGCAATTTAGTTCTGATGCCATCAAACATGGTTTTAATTGGTTTCCCTCTCACATCAAGTATCATTTTGTTGAAAACTTCACTAATATTGTTAACAACCAAATCAGTTTTACAATTTTTGTCCATGGCATGTCTAGCCCATGTATGCTTGGGTATCTTTCTAAACCATTTCCAAGCTGCGTCACACTCTCTATCCATGCCTTCCATTTCTTGATCAAAACCATGCTCAGTATATGAATAACTAGCCTGATCCATATACTTCTTTAACTCTTCACCTCTAAAGCCAGCTGTTTGAAAGTTCCGATAAATATGTCTAAGGCAGAATCTTTGAGGGCAATTTGGGAAGACATTGTTTATGGCTTTAAGAAGGCCGTGTTTAAATAACTAGTGTTCAAAATATAGTATAACGACAAACAATTTGACAGTACTAAGCATGGTAAAACTTCAGTAAATATAAGAATGATGATGTGTGAGGTACCTTTTGTCTATCAGATATGATAGTGTAGTTGCCATACTTCCCTGACTCACCACCAAGAGCATACTTGAGCTGGGTTAGAAACCAGGACCAGCTCGCAGTGTCTTCCTTGTCAACAATTGCAAATGCAATGGGAAAGATGTTGTTATTACCATCTCTTCCAGTTGCAGCCAATATTTGTTGCCCTGTTGTCAACTTAACAAAGCAACCATCAACACCTAAAACCAAACATAACACATTAGTACCAAACATAACCAAATGCAATGGGAAAAATGTTGGGAAAATAATTATGCAAGTACCTATGAAGGGTCTGCAACCATTTAGGAAGCCCTCTTTGCAAGCATTGAGGCACATGAACAAGCCATGAAATCTAGGGTTTATGCTAGGATGAGTCTTTAAATGCTTTGTTGTAACAATGCATCTACTTCCAGGATTGGTATCCAGCACAGCTTGGAGGAAATCCCTTATCCTAGTGTATTGTGCCCTCTGATCTCCTTGGACAACTTCCTTAGCTGCTTTCCTTGCCCTGTAGGCCATGTGAATGGACACTTCAATTCCATGTTTTTTCTTCAAATTGTCCAATATTACCTGGACTGGCGTGTTTATGTCAGACCTTAACTGTTGCTCACACTCATGTGCCAACCACCTTGCAGTCACTTTGGTGCTCTCTCCAACAGCAGGACAATTGTGGTACAAGTTCATTTTCTTTATGCAAAATGTCTTCTCATGTGCAATTTTGGAAGCAGCAATGAAAAAAGGGCAGTCATCTGTACTACAAACTACAATAACTCTATCTGAGCAGTTCCTATGAAATGAGTAGTTCCTGTTTTGTGAGATGTGAAATGTAAGCAGTGCCCTTCTGAACTGCTGGACATTTAGGAAACAAAGTTTCTTGACAAATTGTTCTTGTGGGTTTTCCCTCTTCTCATCATACCAAACCCTAACTTTATTCTTTTTGGCCCTGCTCTTCCTACCATTTGGTAGCTTAAATGCTGGAAGCTGAGCCCAATCATTTTCTTCCTGACTTAGGTCACCTGGGTTGCTCTCCTCATCAGATGAAGGTGCCCAGTCTTGTTCTATGATTTGATCCAAACTTGCATGGGATCTTGTTGTTGGCCCCTTCCCCCTCCTCTTACTTCCTCCTGTGTTGCTGCTACCTCCTGCACTGCTTCCTCCTACACTGCTTCCTCCTCTCAAGCCCTCATCTAGTGGCTCCTCCTGTCCTTCCTCTTCATCTCTTCCTTCATTCTCCTCCTCCTCCTCATCTGGTCCATATAGCTCTTCTACATCAGTGTCTCCTTCAAAGTGATATAGTGGATCATCCCTATGCTTCTTCATTGCCTCCAACCTAGCCAATATCTCCTCATCTTCTAGATCTTCATCCTCACTTTCACTATCAGTGAACTCCTCAGCAAGCAGCTGTGGGAGTTTTCTTTTTGCTGCCTTGTACTTCTCTCTTTGTATCTTATTACTCCTGTACCTCTGAATTTCTTCATTTCTTTTCTGCTCCATCATCTGCTCAATGTGCTCTTGCTCTTGGTCTGTCTCCATGAATTACTCATGCCTATCATTACCATTGTCCAAAGCAAACTCAGGTTCACTTGGGCCCTTTTTCTTCAACAAACAAGAGCTCTCCTGTGTGTTCATTACTTGGACTGGCTGTGGTTGGGGTTTCACTGGACTGGGGAAAAGAACTCCTGAATTGTCTACCTCATAGACAACTGATACACCTATTTCTGACAAAGGAACCTGCTCTTCATAAGCATGACCAATGTTCAAATCAACTGGTCTAGGTGCATCACTTCTCATAACTGTAATGTTAACAACATTCTTTTCTTTACTAGCTATGTGATCCAACATTTCTTCCACCTTGTCATCATCAGTTAATTCTTCCATTCCTGACACCCCAGCTCCTGGATCTCTAACATAATACATAAAATCCCTTGAACTATAGCCTTCTACCTCTATTAGGGCAATGAGATTCCAGAAGGTTATGTCTGATAAACAGATTGTTCTTTCCAAGTTATCTCTGTCTAGGAAATGGAACCTCACTTCCCATTCTTCATCATCCAAGCTACACATTCAGATAAAATGCATTTAATTTTGCTGTTAAGTAATTCATTTAACAATGTTAAAATTATTGTTAAGAGGTCTCATTGGTGGCAACAGAAATTCAGTTAACAGTGTTAAAATCCAGTTAACAGTTAACAGTGTTCAATAAATTCAGTTAACAGAGTTAAAATTGGTGGCAACAGAAATGTCTGATTCAATTTACAATACTAAACTTGGTGAAAGAGAGTATTTGATCAAACAACAGACACAGAGGATTTGTGACAAAGTACTCATGTTAAAATTAATTTCTGTGACACCAACAATCAGTTGACAGAGAGGATGTCATATAACACTAACCCTAATGCTAGGACCCTAACCCTAGAACCTTAACTGTACTACACGTACCCAAGAACACTAACCATAGAACCCTAACCCTAGAATACCAATCGGGGAAATGACAAAGAAGGAGGAGGATGACTTACTCCACACCGCCGAAGGACGAGGCAAAATGGTGGCTGCCCGTCGGATTGGCCTTCACCGCCTGGGCGAATGCAGTAGCCGCCGCGTATTCCAACGACTTCAGCGGCGACGGCGGTTGGGGAAGAGGCAGCGCGCTCGAGGGATGGGAGCTCCGGCAGAACTCCGGTGGATCTCCAGCACCGCCGCCTGGAGCATCCCCACCGGCAGCAACTCCGCCGCCGCCGTCCACGCCGCCAGGTTTCGTTGTCGCCATGGATTTGGAGCTGGAGAGAGAGGTCTGGTCTGGTCGGGTGCGGGCGGTCGGTCTGTCCGGCGCGACCAAACCGCGTCGGTCTGGACCAAATGGCGCCGTCCGCGCGTCCGTTATGCCACGTCACCCAAATTGGGCCCCACCTGTCAGAAACGCCCTCAACCGCGCCAAATGACAGGTTCAGTGCACTCTGCAAAACTATTACTGAATGTGCGGTGGCTTTTGCAAAAGATTAGGGACCAGGTAGTTTTCTGTAAGAGAAGCCCCAAATGTGGTGGTTTCTTGCAATTCACTCCTCACAGCTGCATCCGATCGAGAACAAAATGGCAACCAATGCATATCACGGTCACGGAGCCGGAGCGAATCGAATCGAAACCCCCGATCGATCGAGCTCCGTCCATGCACTGCACATGCCCGCATTCTGCTCCACAAACCTAGCAATCAAATCCTGCTTCACGCGTTCGGCGCCGTCCGCTGCGTGCCATGGGCGTCTGGCCATGGGCGTGCAGACGTCCAGCCCTCCGGCACCGCATGCATCTGCTTCGCACGCCACTCCGCTCACGTCGTATCAAGGAAGTGAGGGCCGAGTCAGTCGGTGGGTCAGTCTCGTGTGGGGCCGTGTAGGTAACCGGCCGGGCCGGCCGCGGCATGGTTGGAAAAGGGCGCCTGCGGTCGCCGTCTCCCCGGCGGCCGGGCCGGCGTTAATTTTGTGCCGGTTGCCTGCCGAGCACACGCGGTTACGCAACGTTCCTTTCAACGGATTATATTATTATTATCACCAGCTGTTTGAAGACGTACACCAGCCAACGTGACATGCTAGTTCTGATTGCCTCTCCCTGATCGCTGAACAATGGAGCTGGGGTTGTTTCCGAAAGCGGACGCCGGCCCCATGCATGCATGATTGATGTAGCACTGCTCTACGTACTCAACCAGCCAAACCGCTGAACCGCACGCCGCCACGCTTCGCCGACTCCGGGCAATGCGAACTTGTCTTTCCGATTGTTTCCTCTTTCGGATTCCATCCCGGCCAAACAGCTTCTTTGCAAAGCCTAGTGGTGAATGGGGTCTGTATGTAAAAAACGTTCAAACAAAGGAGTCCCCTGCGTAAGGTGTGCTAGGTCAAGCATGTATGCGTAGTGACTGCGATTCTTTGTTAGTTAATTGAAGAGTCGAGTCGTCCTCGTCAAGCAAAACAGCTTGTTTGTAGACAATCCCATACGTACACGCGTGTTCTTGACTTATCCGCCAGGACGTACAGGCTCTTGTCTTATTTTGGAGCTGGGACAGCGTGTGATGAACAGACTGACAGTGCTCGAGTCAAGTCATCCCGTGTGCTGCAAACGCAAGGCCAGGTCAAGCGTGCATATGTTTAGTCACCACCGAGCAGGGCCGGCCCTGAGGGGGGGCAGGGGGGGCGGCCGCCCCGGGCCCCCAAAATATTGGGGCCCCCTCCCAGGAGGTACGCAGATAATTGCCTATGTGACATGGCCCAGGGAGAGGTAGGGGCGTAGCAACGCACGTAGCAGATAACAGCCCATGACCGGAGTCTTTTTTTGCAGTTTCCTTTGCGATCGGTCGTAGTAGGCACACATCACCCCCGCAGAGATCTATACTCGACCTGGATGAGCGCACGGGCGGCATAACCATCGCCGCCGAAGCCGTCTTGTTTTTTCGGCAGTCCACGCCTAATTCCCGTCCCAATCGGCAACCGCGTCAAGGCGACAGCCGCCGATGTCGCGGCGACGGAGGAGGAGCATGCAAATATGCTTGTCAGGCTCTGGTAAGGATGGGATTGATTCTGGTAGGGTTGTATATGGATTCCGTAGTCCACGCCAAACTCCAGTTTCCTTCGCTCCTTTCTAACTGATGAATCCGGTACGGTTGTTTGGATCTTGAGATACTATCTTAACTTGCTTACTCCCGGCAGAAATTGTTGGAAATATGAGCAATTTACCAAATGATTTTATTAACAGAAATACTAGATAAAGCATGACTAATATAACAGAGACAAAACTAGTCATGCGATCTGATAGAGAGAAGATAAATAACATCTGCATATAGGAACTGTAACCAAGTTTATCTATAGCAGACAGTAGGACAAGTTTCATATATGAAGCAGAGTCTATCATATCTAGGGCAAACACTAGAACAAGAAACTGTAGCAGAACCTCTAATAGAAAGAGGAAGAACACGTACAGGACAGCAGCAGCAGAAACACTGGACTTGGGGTCGACATCCTCTCCAGCCATGTCGTTGATGAGGTTGTCGACGTCGGGGAAGAAGTCGTCGTCGGGGAAGTAGTCGTTGGAGTCCGTGATGAAGAAGTCAGTAGTCGCGCGGAGCGCTCCCCAAAAACCTTATCACCCTTCTCCCGTACAGGACTCAAAGAGGTGCTGTTTCGGAGGCCTACTGTCCCGACTCGCGGTGCACGCCGCAAGCCGGGATGAGGAAGACAGCAGTAGCATAGAGATTGGAACCGGTGGCGAGAGGAAGGAGAAGTTCTGGTGCGTTTCTCTGAGAGGAGCGACCTCCCTTTTATAGACGCAAGAGAAGGAGGCGAGAGGCTGCGCCGGGAGCTGAAGGGAACGCGGGAGATGAAACGAACAGGCAACAACCGAAGGGTGCGGCGTTCGTATTCAATGTCCACTACAGCAAAACTTTGTAGCTCCCGAGTGACTTTTCGTGTACCCGTAGTGTGTGGCAAAAATTTAGATATCGGCTCATTCCCGCAACCCGCGGCGCGGCGCGTCGTGACGAGGCGTGGCGTGGCGTGGTGAGGCGGGCGGCGGAGGAGGAGCGCGCGTGGATATCCATCTTGTTCTCATGCTCATACAAGTGGGGAAAGAACCTCCCTTATAAGGAGGTCCAACTCCCACTAAACTAGCAATGTGGGACTAAACTTTAGTAGTATCCCTTGCCTTGCACAAATGGGCTAAGTGGGCCTCTAGGATTTATTAGGAATTTCTGAAATAGTTATTGGGCTGCCCAAAATAGACTAAATTCCAGCAATCCCCCACCAGATCCCAGAGGCACACAGAAATTTGCCTTTGGTTCCAAAACACTGTTTTATATACCGATACTGCAGTGGAGACTGTTAAGTTGAACTTCCACCTAGAACTCATGCTACACTAGTAAGCAACTTGAACAGTTGACTGGGCCTTGAACTGCAAGTTTTCTGCGAATCTAGCTTCACATAAAGCCTTGATCGATACGTGGCTACCGTGGGTCTTCCCCGCGGGTGGAGCTTATGCGTCATACTCCGAGACCTTTCATGAGTTTACTAGAGAGAACCCTACTTTCATAGATTGCAACGTTTGACAAGCAGACTCATATAGGTGTGTTCTTCAAAAGGTATTCTGCAGGACAACATCTCTGCTTAAATGAGCCACTTAGAACACATTAAGATATACATCAACCTGCCATGCAGTTTTAGGAGAGTATTGCATCTTTATGGAGTGGTATTGTTAATAGTAAGGATACTCTCCTCTCAGTTGACCAACAGCTTGTCTTCCACATCTAATTCACGGGATCTCCGATCACAAAGAATAGGTTACCACTGTGAACAACTCATATTGTGGGTCTCATACCCATCTCCCTCGATGCATTATCTATCACATTACGTGATAGACCCTTAGTAAAAGGATCTGCCAGATTTTTAGACGTTTGGATATAACCCAATGCAATAACTCCGGAGTTTCTCATTTTTCTGACAGACTTTAACCTTCTCTGAACGTGTCTTGATGACTTCATGTTATCCTTTGAGCTGCTCACTTTCGTGATCACAGTTTGATTGTCGCAGTTCATAAGGACACCCGGTACAGGTTTCTCAACAACCGGCAAGTCATTCAAGAGCCGACGAAGCCAATCTGCTTCGACCGTAGCTGTATCTAGTGCTGTGAGTTCTGCTTCCATTGTTGACCTCGTTAAGATGGTCTGCTTGCAAGACTTCCAAGAAACAGCGCCACCTCCATGAGTGAATACATATCCGCTCGTGGCCTTTATCTCATCAGCATCTGAGATCCAGTTTGAGTCACTATACCCTTCAAGCACCTTTGGGTGCCCGGTGTAGTGAATTCCATAATTCGCAGTGCCTTTCAAATAACGCAAAACTCTTTCTAGAGCTTTCCAATGCACATCTCCTGGTTTTGAGACAAACCGACTCAGTTTGCTAACAGCAAAAGAGATGCCAGGTCTTGTAGCACTTGCTAAGTACATAAGCGAGCCAATAATCTGAGAATATTTCAATTGATCTCTAGCAATTCTTCGATTCTTTCGAAGTAACATACTCGCATGATGGTGTTGGAGAGGGCTTGCGGTCACTATAGCCAAAGCGACTCAAGATCTTTTCCACATAATGAGATTGAAGCAATGTAATCCCACCATCATCGTCTCTCAACAACTTGATGTTCAGAATGACATCAGCCACTCCTAAATCCTTCATCTCAAAACAGCGAGATAGGAAATCCTTGACCTCCTTAATAACATTCAGATTTGTTCCGAAAATCAGTATGTCATCAACATACAAGCAAAGGATAACTCCCTCGCCCCCACCATGGCGATAGTACACACATTTGTCAGCTTCGTTTACAACAAAGCCTGCAGCTGTTAAAGTTCTTTCAAACTTCTCATGCCACTGTTTGGGTGCTTGCTTGAGTCCATACAACGACTTCAGCAACTTGCACACTTTCCCTTCCTGACCATCTATTACAAACCCATCTGGTTGTTCCATATAAATTTCCTCATCCAACTCTCCATTTAGGAAAGCAGTCTTAACATCCATTTGATGAACGAGAAGACCATATGAGGCAGCTAGTGAAAGTAGAACTCGAATAGTGGTCAGTCGAGCCACAGGTGAGTAAGTATCAAATAAGTCTTCACCTTCCTTTTGGGTATAACCCTTAGCCACGAGCCGAGCCTTGTACTTTTCAATAGTACCATCAGGCCTAAGCTTCTTCTTGAATACCCATTTGCATCCTATAGGTTTGCACCCATAAGGACGATCAGTTATCTCCCAAGTTTCATTCGCCAAGATGGAATCCATCTCGCTACGAACCGCTTCCTTCCAGTAGTCAGCATCTTCAGATGCATAGGCCTCTGAAATAGAACTCGGAGTGTCATCTATGAGATACACAAGAAAATCATCACCAAAGGACTTTGCAGTCCTCTGTCTCTTGCTCCTAGTAGAAACTTCATTGTTCTCCTCCATAGGACTTTCAAAGTGTTCCATCAAAATTGCAGGTTCGGTAATTGTAACTAGTTCCTGATTCGATGAACTAGGCATCTCCTGATTAGATGAGGTAGCCATATCTTTCATGGGAAAGATATCTTCAAAGAAAGTCACATCATTCGACTCCATGATCGTACCGACATGCATGTCAGGTACCTCAGATTTTACAACCAAGAATCTATAGCCAATGCTATGAAAAGCATATCCCAAGAAAACACAATCCACAGTCTTTGGTCCAAGCTTCCGCTTCTTTGGAATGACTTTCGCCAAACAACCCCATGTTCGTAGATAAGAGAGTTTTAACCTTTTCTTCTCCCATTCCTCGAATGGAGTTATCTCTTTGTTCTTTGTGGGAACTCGGTTTAGGACATGACATGCCGTCAATATCGCTTCCCCCCACCATGCCTTGGAGAGACCCGATGTGTCTAACATGGCGTTAACCAAATCAGTTAGAGTACGGTTCTTTCTTTCGGCCACCCCATTTGACTGAGGTGAGTAGGGAGGCGTCCTCTCATGGATTATACCATGTTCTGCACAAAAAGCATAAAATTCATTGGAAAAATACTCTCCACCACGGTCGGACCTAAGCCTCTTGATTTTTCGATCAAGTTGGTTTTCCACTTCAGCTTTATAGATCTTGAAAAAGTTGAAAGCCTCATCCTTAGATTTCAGAAGATACACACGGCAGTATCTAGTGGAGTCGTCAATTAACGTCATGAAATATTTCTTTCCACCTTTTGTCAAAACACCATTCATTTCACATAGATCTGAATGTATGAGCTCTAGTGGTGCAAGATTTCTCGTTTCCGCAGTCGTGTGAGACTTACGAGGTTGCTTAGCTTGCACACAAACTTGACACTTAGATCCCTTGATAGTGGTGAAACTAGGGATTAAGTTCAACTTCGCTAGTCGCGACATGCAACCAAAGTTAACATGACAAAGACGTGAATGCCACACATTTGATTCACTATTGTTGCAAACATGATTAACAACTTTATTGCAAACGTCTGACAAGGATAAACGAAACAGGCCTCCTGGCTCATAGCCTTTACCAACAAAGGTTCCATACTTGGATATTACAAATTTATTCGACTCAAAGACAAGCTTGTAGCCATCTCTACACAGAAGAGATCCACTAACAAGATTTTTATTGACGGAGGGGACATAATGCACGTTCTTCAGCCGCACGATCTTCCCTGAAGTAAACTTCAGATCGACCGTGCCAACACCATGAACAGAAGCACTTGAACCGTTGCCCATCAGCACGGTTGAAGTCCCTGCGGTCTGATAAGACGAAAACATGGAAATATCACCGCATACATGCACATTAGCACCCGTGTCAATCAACCAATCAGGGGAATGACATACTGAAAGAATAGTGGGAAATATACCATACCCAGCATCCTTCATGTCAGTGTCTCCAATGACAACATTAGCGGTCTTGCCGCCTTTCCCAGGATGACGCTTGTCATAGCGATTAGGGCAACTAGGAGCCCAATGATCAGGATCCCCACACACATGACAAACACCTTTCTTCTTGTCATTCTTCTTCTTGAAGTTCGTGTGTTGTACAGCCTTGTTCTTCCCATCAAACTTTTCTTTACCATCAAACTTGCCCTTGTTCTTGAACTTGTGGGACTGGAAGTTCTGCTTCTGTACCACATTGGCACTAGATCCTGCCTCAATACCTCGAGCACATGTGTCCTTTGCTCTCGCCTTTTCTTCCACATCAAGAGTGCCAATGAGATCCGGGACGGAAAACTCCTGCCTCTTATGCTTCAGCAAGGTAGCAAAGTTCCTCCACGAAGGAGGAAGCTTAGTGATGATACCTCCGGCAACAAACTTGTCCGGTAGCATACAACTGAAGTGCTCAAGTTCTCTAGCAAATGATTGTATCTCATGAGCTTGCTCAACCACGGAGCGCTCTTCAGTCATCCTGTAATCATAGAATTGCTTCATGATGTACAGCTCAGTGCCAGCATCCGAGACCCCAAACTTGGCCTCGAGTGCATCCCACATATCTTTTCCATTATCAATTGACGCATAAGCATCAACTATGTTCTCACCAAGAACACTCAAGAGAGCAGCCTTAAACAGAGTATCCATTTTCTGAAAAGCTTGTGCCTGTTGAGCATCAAGCTCTCCTTCAGGTTTGCCAAGAGTGGCGTCATAGCAACTCATGGTTTGAAACCATAAGACTGCTCTCACGCGCCACCTCTTATAGTGGATACCCTCAAACTTAGGAGGTCTCATGGAAGCAGCAAAACCACTCGGGGTAAATTGCCTATAATAAGGTTTTTGGATTGTTGGAAATATGAGCAATTTACCAAATGATTTTATTAACAGAAATACTAGATAAAGCATGACTAATATAGCAGAGACAAAATTAGTCATGCGATCTGACAGAGAGAAGGTAAATAACATCTGCATATAGGAACTGTAACCAAGTTTATCTATAGCAGACAGTAGGACAAGTTTCATATATGAAGCAGAGTCTATCATATCTAGGGCAAACACTAGAACAAGAAACTGTAGCAGAACCTCTAATAGAAAGAGGAAGAACACGTACGGGACAGCAGCAGTAGAAACACTGGACTTGGGGTCGGCATCCTCTCCAGCCATGTCGTTGATGAGGTTGTCGACGTCGGGGAAGAAGTCGTCGTCGGGGAAGTAGTCGTCGGAGTCCGTGATGAAGAAGTCAGTAGTCGCGCGGAGCGCTCCCCAAAAACCTTATCACCCTTCTCCCATACAGGACTCAAAGAGGTGCCGTTTCGGAGGCCTACTGTCCCGACTCGCGGTGCATGCCGCAAGCCGGGATGAGGAAGACAGCAGTAGCACAGAGATTGGAACCGGTGGCGAGAGGAAGGAGATATTCTGGTGCGTTTCTCTGAGAGGAGCGACCTCCCTTTTATAGACGCAAGAGAAGGAGGCGAGAGGCTGCGCCGGGAGCTGAAGGGAACGCGGGAGATGAAATGAACAGGCATCAGTCGAAGGGTGCAGCGTTCGTATTCAATGTCCACTACAGCAAAACTTTGCACCCGAGTGACTTTTCGTATACCCGTAGTGCGTGGCAAAAATTTAGATATCGGCTCGGCTCATTCCCGCAACCGGCGCGGCGCGTCGTGACGAGGCGGGCGGCGGAGGAGGAGCGCGCGTGGATATCCCTCTTGTTCTCATGCTCATACAAGTGGGGAAAGAACCTCCCTTATAAGGAGGTCCAACTCCCACTAAACTAGCAATGTGGGACTAAACTTTAGTAGTATCCCTTGCCTTGCACAAATGGGCTAAGTGGGCCTCTAGGATTTATTAGGAATTTCTGAAATAGTTATTGGGCTGCCCAAAATAGACTAAATTCCAGCAGAAAGAATTGCAGTTGGCACGAGCAGGATTTTTTTTGCGAACATGCAAAAGCTTTGCGCGTCGATGTATTAGAAGAAGAGAAATAGAAGTACAGAGAGTCCGGCGGCTTGCCGCGGTTACAATCATTCCCACGGTAGCATATGGTGGGCAGCCATTAACACCATGGGGCACCCAACAACGCCCTACATGCTAGAAGGTCCTCCCTCCAGAAGTCCGACAACCCCCTCGCACCAGAAAGTTTCCATAGCTCAACCTCATCACTGATGCGACGATAAAGCTCTCTAGCAACGTCCACTGACCGCTCAAAGACACGACTATTACGCTCCTTCCATAGCATCCAGACGATGAGGAGGGCAAGCGAATCAAACCCCTTCCTCCGCTCCTTCGGGATCATCGCACGACTGGCTGGCCACCACTCTATGAGAGTTGCATCCATGGTGGGCACCAACTGCCCGAGGCCGCACCGTGCGAGGGCAGATTGCCACACCTCCCTGGCAAACACACAGCCCAGTGCCAGGTGGTCTGCAGTCTCAGCCTCCTGCTCGCATAATGGGCACATGACGTGGGACTGGAGGCCATGTCGAAGGCGTCTGTCTGCCGTCCAAATCCGACGCCTCATCGCTAGCCAGAAGTGAAGCTTGCACTTGGCCGGGGCCCAAGTCTTCCAAAGGGCCCGACCGCATGGGAACCTCTCGAGGCCAGTAAAGAACACCTGGTAAGCTGAGCTCGCAGAATATACCTCAGTCGGCGTCCACTTCCAGATTATGCGATCCGGAATCTCAGGGAGTAGGTGCACCTCAAGAAGCAAGTCCGTGAGCATCAAGAATTGAGTTAGCACTCTAACTGTCAACACCCCTGTGATGTCCCTGATCCAAGCGCGGTCTGCCAAGGCCTCATGAACCGTTCGCGTGCGCCGCACACCGTTGTTCACCGCTAGGAATAGCTCTGGGGCCTCAAACTGAATGGAACGCCCGTGGAGCCAAAAATCCGTCCAAAAAAGAGCCTTTCTACCATCCCCCAACGTCACCTTGATGGACGAGTCAAAAATAGCCTGCACCTCAGGCTCCACGGCCGGCTGCAGGCCCGACCAACAGCAATCAGATGTGCGTTGCATCCATAGCCAGCGTGCCCGAAACGCATAGCCTAAAAGCTTGAGGTTCAGGATGCCCAAACCACAGGATTTGCGCTGCATTCAAAAATTGGGAGCCATTATCTCATTGTTTGATTACAAAAATTGCAATATAGGAGGATGCATATGTCTCCTAAATCAAGATTAATCAGTAAGTTGCGTTGAATTATTTATTAACTCGATAATCATTGTTATGGTTTTGTAGTGATGCTGCAAAAAGCATACTGATGGTTCTTTCCGTCTAGATTACATCTCCGGATCAAAGTGGATAGAAAAAGATGCTTTTGGTCCTGCAGGTGATATAAAGTAATATATACTGAATCTTCAGTACAACGATTTTGTTTTTCATATAGTTTATGACATTTCACCCATTTGTATGTTTTATCTCTAGGTCTTACAAGATATTTCTAATGCTTCAGAAAAAAACATTTTATCAAGAATGACATGTATACGGAGGCCCTCCGTGTGTTGATGATTCTCGAGGTATGCTGCCTTTGTCGTACTATAAGAAGATATGCATATTGACCAAAAACAATGTGAGAGCTGTAAATGTTCCTAGAGAGGTTAAATAGTTGGTAACTTAATACAGTAAGAATAAATTGTTGAATGAGATTGATATCGATAACATCATCCACAACTTTGCATCTATGAATGTTAGACAGAAACTTGGAGGTACATGTATATTGATTATGTGAGCTTGATGCACTTTACATTTCACATATACGCATATGGAGCACTATTTTTTATTTTTATAGTAAAGGGCCCCATGTTCTAGTTTCGTCCCGGGCCCCCGAAATGTCAGGACCGGCCCTGCCACCGAGTAGCGGTGCAACTTCGAAGAAGAACAGTGTTGTCCAACTCGCTGGTTTTATTCGGCCAAGTCATGCACAGTCACCAGCAGTAGTATTACGTGTTTGTGCTGACGTTCCTGCAATTATGGGGTGCCAATTGCAATAGCATATGTTAGTTAGGAAGAATGAGATTGCACGAATCGATAATCATTGATCGTGTGCATGATGCACATATATAGGTACAGGATGGACCAGCCTCTACTTGTCTCCCAAGATGTACAAATATACGGGGGGAGAGAGAGATAGAATGGTATAAATACATACCCTAGTCCTATACATATACAGTGTACAACGTACGCTCAACACCCCCCCCCCCCCCAGTCGAAGCGTCACCGGAGACACAGAGACTGGACCGAAACTCCTCGAAGACTGGGCTCGGTAGTCCCTTAGTCATGACATCGACAAACTGCTGAGTGGTAGGAACGTGCAAAACACGAACCTTCCCGAGAGCCACCTGCTCACGAACGAAGTGAATGTCGAGCTCAATATGCTTCGTACGGCGATGGTGGATGGGGTTGGCGGAGAGGTAGACGGCGAAGACGTTGTCACAGTAGACGATCGTGGCCTTGGGGACCACACAAAGCAACTCCTGGAGAAGCTGACCGAGCCAAGAGCACTCAGCAACGGCGTTAGCCACTACCCGATACTCCGCCTCGGCACTTGAGCGAGAGACCGTGGCCTGCCGCTTGGACGACCACGATATCAGCGAGGGCCCGAGGTAGACACAATAGCCTGACGTAGAGCGATGCGTGTCCAGGCAGCCAACCCAATCAGCATCGGAGTAGGCGACCATGTCGATGGAGGGGGAAGCCGTCAGGGTGAGTCCCATGGTCATAGTGTCGCGTATATACTGAAGAATACGCTTCACCAGAGTCCAATGAGAATCACGCGGGGAGTGCATGTGGAGGCACACCCGCTGAACCGCATACTGCAAGTCAGGCCGAGTGAGAGTGAGATACTGCAGGGCACCGACGATGGAGCGACAGAACGCCGCATCTGGCGCAGGGGAACCCTCCAAAGCAGACACCTTCGCCTTGGTGTCAACAGGCGTGGGTGCGGTTTTGCAACTAAGCATACCCGCGCGCTCGAGAAGCTCATGAGCGTACTTCTGCTGATGCAGAAAGAACCCATCAGCACGGCGAACGACCTCTATGCCAAGGAAGTAGTGCAGCGCTCCAAGATCCTTGAGGGCAAACTCATCGCGAAGACGAGCCGTGAGCTGCTGAAGAAGCCCAGGCAAGGATGCCGTCAGGATAATGTCGTCCTCATAGAGCAGCAGGTACGCAGTGGCAGTGCCCTGATGATAGACGAACAGAGACGCGTCGGAGCGGGTTGTGTGAAACCCAAGCTGCTGGAGGAACCCGGCCATACGATGGTACCATGCCCTGGGGGCCTGCTTCAGTCCATAGAGGGATCAAGAGAGCAGGCAGACATGGTCGGGATGCTCGGCGTCGACGAAGCCAGTCGGCTCCTCACAGAAGACCCGTTCCATGAGATGGCCGTGCAGAAAAGCGTTGGAGACATCCAACTGATGCACCGGCCAGGCACGGGAGACCGCCAGCTGAAGCACCGTACGAATCGTGCCCGGTTTAACGACCGGGGCGAAGGTGTCGGTGGAGTCCACGCCTGCGCGCTGGCGGAAGCCGCGCACCACCCAACAAGCCTTGTAGCGCTCGAGGGAACCGTCGGGGTTGGTCTTGTGATGAAACACCCATTTGCCACTAATGATGTTGGTGTGAGGGGGTCGCGGCACAAGATGTCACGTGTGGTTGCGCTGCAACGCATCAAACTCCTCGCGCATCGCAGCAAGCCAATGTGGATCACGGAGAACGGCGCGTGCGGATGAGGGAATGGGCGACGGCGGAGAGGATGATGTCGACACCGTGCACGCGTACTCATCAGCAGCGTAGCGCAGGCTGTGGCGGTGGATACCGGCGCAAGACCGTGTCATCATGCCGGCGGGAGGCGGGTCGGCTGCGGCGGGAGCAACGGACGGGGGTGGTGAAGAGTCCGTCGCGCCCGGCGTCACAGCGGGACCGGAACCGGCCAAAGCGGCGGGGCCAGCCGGGAAGATAGCGCCGGCCCGAATAGAGCCAGCCGCGCCACCCGGCGTGGTGGTAGCCAAAGGGCCACCCGGGGCCATGCAGGGCCGCGCCGGGGGCGTGCTGTCGGGGCCGCAGCGGGGGCCACAGCAGAGGGGCCCTCCGTGGGGAGGCGCGCCGAGGCCGCGCCAGGAGGAGCCAGCGGGAGCCGCGCCGGGGCCAGGAGGGGCCACGCCGGGGGCTGCACCGAGTCCGCATCCGAGACACCATCATGGAGCGCCGAGTCTGCTGCAGAAGGCGGTACCTGATGAAAAGGAAAACCCGCTCATCAAAGTACACGTGTCGGGAGGTGTACATGCGGTGGGAGACGGGGTCATAGCACCGGTAACCTTTGGTGTTAGGGGGGTAGCCTAGGAAGATACATGCTACGGAGCGAGGAGCGAGTTTGTGTGGTGTAGTGGAGGCGGTGCTGGGATAACACAAACATCCGAAGATGCGAAGACCGTCGTAGGAAGGAGGGGAACCAAAGAGAAGTTGGTGTGGAGTGTAGTTCCAGCGGGACGACAAGGCCTAATGTTAACTAGGAGAGTGGCAGTGGCGAGAGCATCGGGCCAGAACCGAGGAGGCACGTTGGAGTGGAACAACAACGTGCGGACGCAGTCGTTAAGAGTGCGGAGGATCCGCTCGGCGCGGCCGTTCTGCTGAGATGTGTTGGGGCACGTGAGACGAAAGGTGGTACCGTGAGATGCGAGAAGGTGGCGAGTGGCAGCGTTGTCAAACTCTTTGCCGTTGTCAGTCTGGAGGGCGAGGATAGGGCGCCCGAACTGGGTAGTGATGTAGGAGTAAAAGGCCGTGAGAGTGGCGAGAACATCGGATTTGCGACGGAGCGGAAACGTCCATGCAAAATAAGAGAAATCATCAAGTAAAATAAGATAATATAAGAAACCGGTGTTACTTGAAATGGGAGATGTCCAAACATCACTATGGATTAACTGAAACGGAAAAGAAGAAATAGTGTTTGACTCGCTAAACGGTCGACGAAAATGTTTGCCGAGACGGCAAGCATGCCAAGTGTGCTCGTCGAATTTATTACATGAAAAGGAAAAACTCTTGAGAATCTGGCGAAGGACGGTGGAGTTGGGGTGACCCAAGCGTGCATGCCAGAGGTCGACACCGGCGGCGAGGGCGACTGGAGAGGCGACGGCGGTGGCGGTGGAGGCGGAGTGCACCGGGTACAAGTCGTCGGGGCTGTCACAACGTAAATGGGTGATTATGAAGATGCTCTACAGGTGTCTCCGAAGGTATTTGTTGGGTTGGCATAGATCGAGATTAGGATTTGTCACTCTGAGTATCGGAGAGGTGTTTCTGGCCCTCTCGGTAATGCACATCACTATAAGCCTTGCAAGCAATGTGACTAAGGAGTTATTTACGGGAAGATGCATTACGGGATGAGTAAAGAAACTTGCCGGTAACGATATTGAACTAGCTATGATGATACCGACGATCGAATCTCGGGCAAGTAACATACCGATGACAAAGGGAATAACGTATATTGTTATGCGGTTTGGCCGATAAAGATCTTCGTACAATATGTAGGAGCCAATATGAGCATCCAGGTTCCGCTATTGGTTATTGACCGGAGATGTGTCTCGGTCATGTCTACATAGTTCTCAAACCCGTAGGGTCCGCACGCTTAACGTTCGATGACGATTTGTATTATGAGTTATGTGATTTGATGACCGAAGTTTGTTCGGAGTCCCGGATGAGATCACGGACATGACGAGGAGACTCGAAATGGTCTATAGGTAAAGATTCATATATTGAAAGGCTATATTCGGACATCGGAATGGTTCCGAGTGATTCGGGTATTTTTCAGAGTACCAGAGAGTTACGGGAATTCGCCGGGGGAAGTTAATGGGCCTTATTGGGCTTTAGTGGAGAGAGGGACGAAGGGCCATGAGGTGGCGCGCGCCTCCCCCCTGCCCAAACCGAATTGGACAAGGGGTGGGGGCTCGGCCCCCCTTTCCTTCTCCCTCTCCCTCCTTTCCTTCTTTCCCACACCGAAAAGGAAAGGGAATCCTACTAGGACTTGGGAGTCCTAGTAGGACTCCCTACACTTGGCGCACCCCTAGGAGGGCCGGCCTCTCTCCCTCCCTCCCTTATATACGTGAGCAGGGGGCACCCCAAAGGCACTCCAAGATTTGTCTTAGCCGTGTGTTGTGCTCCCTCCATAGTTACACACCTCGGTCATATCATCGTAGTGCTTAGGTGAATCCCTGCGCTGGTAACTTCATCATCACCGTTGCCACGCCGTCGTGCTAATGGAACTCTCCCTTGTCCTCGGATCAAGAGCTCGAGGTACGTCATCGTGCTGAACGTGTGCTGAACACGGAGGTGCCGTATGTTCGGTACTTGGATCAGTTGGATCGTGAAGACGTTCGACTACATCAACCGCGTTACTAAATGCTTCCGCTTTCGGTCTACAAGGGTATGTGGACACACTCTCCTGTCTCGCTGCTATGCTTCTCCTATATAGATCTTGCGTGATCGTAGGAATTTTTCTGAAATGCTACGCTCCCCAGCAGTGGCATCCGAGCCAGGTCTATGCATAGATGTTATATGCACGAGTAGAACACAAAGAGTTGTGGGCGATAATAGTCATACTGCTTACCACCAATGTCTTACTTTGATTCGGCGGTATTGTTGGATGAAGCGGCCTAGACCGACATTACATGACCGCGTTCATGAGACTGGTTCTACCGACGTGCTTCGCACACAGGTGGCTAGCGGGTGTCTGTTTCTTCAACTTTAGTTGAATCGAGTTTGACTACAGCCGGTCCTTGTTGAAGGTTAAAACAACACACTTGACAAAAAATCGTGTGGTTTTGATGCATAGGTAAGAGCGGTTCTTACTAGAAGCCCGTAGCAGCAACGTAAAACTTGCAACAACCAAGTAGAGGACGTCTAACTTGTTTTTGCAGGGCATGTTGTGATGTGATATGGTCAAGACGTGATGAGATATAAATTGTTGTATGATATGATCATGTTTTGTAACCGTTATCGGCAACTGGCAGGAGCCTTATGGTTGTCGCTTTATTGTATGAAATGCAATCGCCATGTAATTGCTTTACTTCATCACTAAGCGGTAGCGATAGTCGTAGAAGCAATAGTTGGCGAGACGACAACGATGCTACGATGGAGATCAAGGTGTCAAGCCGGTGAAGATGGAGATCATGGCGGTGCTTTGGAGATGGAGATCAAAGGCACAAGATGATGATGGCCATATCATGTCACATATTTTGATTGCATGTGATGTTTATCTTTTATGCATCTTATTTTGCTTAGTACGTCGGTAGCATTATAAGATGATCTCTCACTAAATTTCAAGGTATAAGTGTTCTCCCTGAGTATGCACCGTTGCTACAGTTCGTCGTGCCGAGACACCACGTGATGATCGGGTGTGATAAGCTCTACGTTCACATACAATGGGTGCAGGCCAGTTTTGCACGTGCAGAATACTCGGATTAAACTTGACGAGCCTAGCATATGCAGATATGGCCTCGGAACACTGAGATCGAAAGGTCGAACGTGAATCATATAGTAGATATGATCAACATAGTGATGTTCACCATTGAAAACTACTCCATCTCACGTGATGATCGGACATGGTTTAGTTGATATGGATCACGTGATCATTTAGATGACTAGAGGGATGTCTATCTAAGTGGGAGTTCTTAAGTAATATGATTAATTGAACTTTAATTTATCATGAACTTAGTCCTGATAGTATTTGCAAATTATGTTGTAGATCAATAGCTCGCGATGTAGCTCCACGTTTATTTTTTTGATATGTTCCTAGAGAAAAATAAGTTAAAAGATGTTAGTAGCAATGATGCGGACTAGCTCCGTGATATAAGGATTATCCTCATTGCTGCACAGAAGTATTATGTCCTTGATGCACCCCTAGGTGACGGACCTATTGCAGGAGCAGATGCAGACGTTATGAACGTTTGACAAGCTCGGTATGATGACTACTTGATAGTTTAGTGCACCATGCTTTACGGCTTAGAACTGGGACTTCAAAAGTGTTATGAACAACACGGAGCATATGAGATGTTTCAAGAGCTGAAATTGGTATTTCAGACTCATGCCCGAATCGAGAGGTATGAGACATCTGACAAGTACTTTGCCTTCAAGATGCAGGAGAATAGCTCAACTAGTGAGCATGTACTCAGAATGTCTGGGTACTACAATCGCTTGAATCAAGTGGGAGTTAATCTTCCTGATAAGATAGTGATTGATAAAGTTCTCTAGTCGCTATCACCAAGCTACTATAACTTCGTGATGAACAATAATATGCAAGGGATGACGAAATGATTCCCGAGCTCTTTGCGATGTTGAAATGAGCGAAGGTAGAAATCAAGAAAGAGCATCAAGTGTTGATGGTTTACAAGACCACTAGTTTCAAGAAAAAGGGCAAAGGGAAAGAAAGGGAACTTCAATAAGAATGGCAAGCAAGTTGTCACTCCCGTGAATAAGCCCAAAGCCGAACCCAAGCCTGAAACTGAGTGCCTCTACTACAAAGGAAATGGTCACTGGAAGCGGAATTACCCCAAATACTTGGCGGATAAGAAGGATGGCAAAGTGAACAAAAGTATATTTGATATACATGTTATTGACGTGTACTTTACTAGTGTTCATAGTAACCCCAGGGTATTTGATACCGGTTCAGTTGCTAAGATTAGTAACTCGAAACAGGAGTTGCAAAATGAACAGAGACTAGTTAAGGACAAGGTGACGATGTGTGTTGGAAATGATTCCAAGGTTGATAAGATCACCATCGCACACTCCTTTTACCTTCGGGATTAGTATTGAACCTAAAATAAATGTTATTTGGTGTTTGCGTTGAGGATGAATATGATTGGATCATGTTTATTGCAATACGGTTATTCATTTAAGTCAAAGAATAATTGTTATTCTGTTTACATGAATAAAACCTTCTATGATCATACACTTAATATAAATGGTTTATTGAATCTCGATTGTAGTGATACACATATTCATAATATTGATGTCAAAAGATGCAAAGTTGATAATGATACTACAACATACTTGTGGCACTGCCGTTTAGGTCATATTGGTGTAAAGAGCATGAATAAACTCCATGCGGATGGAGTTTTGGAATCACTTGATTATGAATCATTTGATGCTTGCGAACCATGCCTCATGGGCAAGATGACAAAGACTTCGTTCTTCGGAACAATGGAGCAAGCCACTCACTTATTGGAAATAATACATACTGATGTATGCGGTCTGATGAGTGTTGAGGCTCGCGGCGGGTATCGTTATTTTCTAACCTTCACAAATGATTTAAGCAGATATGGGTATATCCACTTAATGAAACACAAGTCTGAAACATTTGAAAAGTTCAAAGAAGTTCAGAGTGAAGTGGAGAATCATCGTAACAAGAAAATAAAGTTTCTACGATCTGATCGCGGAGGCAAATATTTGAGTTACGAGTTTGGCCTTCATTTAGAACAATGTGGAATAGTTTCACAACTCACGCCACCTAGAACACCACAACGTAATGGTGTGTCCGAACGTCGTAACCGTACTTTATTGGATATAGTGCGATCTATGATGTCTCTTACCGATTTACCACTATCGTTTTGGGGTTATGCATTAGAGACAGCTGCATTCACGTTAAATAAGGCACCATCTAAATCCTTTGGGACGACACCATATGAACTATGGTTTGGCAAAAACCTAAGTTGTCGTTTCTTAAAGTTTGGGGTTGCGATGCTTATGTGAAAAAGCTTCAACCTGATAAGCTCGAACCCAAATCAGAGAAATGTGTCTTCATAGGATACCCGAAGGAGACTGTTGGGTACACCTTCTATCACAGATCCGAAGGCAAGATATTCGTTGCTAAGAATGGATCCTTTCTAGAGAAGGAGTTTCTCTCGAAAGAAGTGAGTGGGAGGAAAGTATAACTTGATGAGGTAATTATACCTTCTCCCGAATTGGAAATTAGTTCATCATAGAAATCAGTTCTGGTGATCCCTACACCAATTAGTGAGGAAGCTAATGATGATGATCATGAAACTTCAGATCAAGTTACTACTGAACCTCGTAGGTCAACCAGAGTACGATCCGCACTAGAATGGTACGGTAATCCTGTACTTGACCATGACGAACCTACGAACTATGAGGAAGCGATGATAAGCCCAGATTCCGCCAAATTGCTTGAGGCCATGAAATCTGAGATGGGATCCATGTATGAAGAACAAAGTGTGGACTTTGGTTGACTTGCCCGATGATCGGCAAGCCATTGAGAATAAATGGATCTTTAAGAGGAAGACGGATGCTGATGGTAGTGTTACTATCTACAAAGCTCGAATTGTCGCAATAGGTTTTCGACAAGTTCAAGGTGTTGACTACGATGAGATTTTCTCACTCGTAGCAATGCCTAAGTCTGTCCGAATCATGTTAGCAATTGCCACATTTTATGAAATCTGGCAAATGGATGTCAAAACTGCATTCCTTAATAGATTTCTTAAAGAAGAGTTGTATATGATGCAACAAGAAGGTTTTGTCAATTCTAAAGGTGCTAACAAAGTGTGCAAGCTCCAGCGATCCATCTATGGACTGGTGCAAGCATCTCGGAGTTGGAATATACGCTTTGATGAGTTGATCAAAGCATATAGTTTTATACAGACTTGTGGTGAAGCCTGTATTTACAAGAAAGTGAGTGGGAGCACTACAACATTTCTGATAAGTATATGTGAATGACATATTGTTGATCGGAAATAAAGTAGAATATTCTGGAAAGCATAAAGGAGTGTTTGAAAGGAGTTTTTCAAAGAAAGACCTCGGTGAAGCTGCTTACATATTGAGCATCAGGATCTATAGAGATAGATCAAGACGCTTGATAAGTTTTTTCAATGAGTACATACCTTGACAAGATTTTGATGTAGTTCAAAATGGAATAGTCAAAGAAGGAGTTCTTGCCTGTGTTGCAAGGTGTGAAGTTGAGTAAAGACTCAAAACCTGACCACGGCAGAAAATAGATAGAGAATGAAAAGTCATTCCCTATGCCTCAGTCATAGGTTCTATAAAGTATGATATGCTGTGTACCTCACCGTGAGTTTGGCAAGAGGGTACAATAGTCATCCAGGAGTGGATCACTGGACAGCGGTCAAAATTATCCTTAGTGGAATAAGGATATGTTTCTCGGTTATGGAGGTGACAAAAAGCTCGTCGTAAAGGGTTACGTCGATGCAAGCTTTGACACTGATCCTGATGACTCTAAGTCTCGATCTGGATACATATTGGAAGTGGGAGCAATTAGCTAGAGTAGCTTCATGCAGAGCATTATAGACATAGAAATTTGCAAAATACATACGGATCTGAATGTGGCAGACCCGTTGACTAAACTTCCCTCACAAGCAAAACATGATCACACCTTAGTACTCTTTGGGTTTTAATCACATGGCGATGTGAACTAGATTATTGACTCTAGTAAACCCTCTGGGTATTGGTCACATGGCGATGTGAACTATAGAGTGTTAAATCACATGACGATGTGAACTATTGGTGTTAAATCACATGGCGATGTGAACTAGATTATTGACTCTAGTGCAACTGGGAGATTGAAGGAAATATGCCCTAGAGGCAATAATAAAGATGTTATTTATATTCCTTATATCATGATAAATGTTTGTTATTCATGTTATAATTATATTAACCGGAAACTTGATACATGTGTGAATACATAGACAAAACAAAGTGTCTCTAGTATGCCTCTACTTGACTAGCTCATTAATCAAAGATGGTTAAGTTTCCTGACCATAGACATGTGTTGTCATTTGATGAACGGGATCACATCATTAGGAGAATGATGTGATGGACAAGACCCATCCGTTAGCTTAGCATGTTGATCGTTCAGTTTTATTGCTATTGCTTTCTTCATGACTTATACATATTCCTTTGACTATGAGATTATGCAACTCCCGAATACCGGAGGAACACCTTGTGTGCTATCAAACGTCAAAACGTAACCGGGTGATTATAAAGATGCTCTACACGTGTCTCCAAAGGTATTTGTTTGGTTGGCATAGATCGAGATTAAGATTTGTCACTCTGAGTATCGGAGAGGTATCTCTGCGCCCTCTCGGTAATGCACATCACTATAAGCCTTGCAAGCAATGTGACTAATGAGTTAGTTGCGGGATGATGCATTACGGAACTAGTAAAGAGACTTTGCGGTTACGAGATTGAACTAGGTATGATGATACCGATGATCGAATCTCGGGCGAGTAACATACCGATGACAAAGAGAATAACGTATGTTGTTATGCGGTTTGACCGATAAAGATCTTCGTAGAATATGTTGGAGCCAATATGGGCATCCAGGTCCCACTATTTGTTATTGACCGGAGATGTGTCTCGGTCATGTCTACATAGTTCTCGAACCCGTAGGGTCCGCACGCTTAACGTTCGGTGACGATTTGTATTATGAGTTATGTGATTTGATGACCGAAGTTTGTTCGGAGTCCCGAATGAGATCACAGACATGACGAGGAGTCTCGAAATGGTTGAGAGGTAAAGATTCATATATTGGAAGGCTATATTCGGACATCGGAATGGTTCCGAGTGATTCGGGTATTTTTTGGAGTACCGAAGAGTTACGGGAATTCGCCGGGGGAAGTTAATGGGCCTTATTGGGCTTTAGTGGAGAGAGGGAAGAAGGGCAACGAGGTGGCGCGGGCCTCCCCACTGCCCAAACCGAATTGGACAAGGGTTGCGGGCGCGACCCCCCCTTTCCTTCTCCCTCTCCCTCCTTTCCTTCTTTCCCACTCCGAAAAGGAAAGGGAATCCTACTAGGACTTGGGAGTCCTAGTAGGACTCCCTACACTTGGCGCACCCCTAGGAGGGACGGCCTCTCTCCCTTCCTCCTTTATATACGTGAGCAGGGGCACCCCAAAGGCACTCCAAGATTTTTCTTAGCCGTGTGCGGTTCCCCCCTCCACAGTTACACACCTCGGTCATATCGTCGTAGTGCTTAGGCGAAGCTCTGCGCCGGTAAGTTCATCATCACCGTTGCCACGCCGTCGTGCTGACGGAACTCTCCCTCGTCCTCAACTGGATCAAGAGCTCGAGGGACGTCATCGTGTTGAACGTGTGCTGAACACGGAGGTGCCGTATGTTTGGTACTTGGATCGGTTGGACCGTGAAGACATTCGACTACATCAACCGCGTTGATATAACACTTCCGCTTTCGGTCTACAAGGGTACGTGGACACACTCTCCCGTCTCGTTGCTATGCTTCTCCTAGATAGATCTTGCGTGATCGTAGGATTTTTTTTTTGAAATACTACGTTCCACAACAGAGTATTCAGGCGGCGACAATAGTCGTCGACAGAGGTGCTGTCCTGGTGACACCCAAAAAACTCTTGCTACAAAAAAACACGACGCTGGAGCTGGTTGTCGGTGAAGAGCCCGTTCAGCTTGGTTCACACGGCGCAGGCATCATCACCGTCCTGCACGACCGTCTGGAAGAGGTCCGGCGACATGGTGAGGAAGAACCAGCGGATGATCGTGGTGTCGATGGTGGACCAATCATGGAGCTCGGGGACGAGGCTGGAGTCGACGGTGCCGTCCACGTGGTTGATGAGATGATACTCCCGTTACACGAGGGAGAAATACGTCTTCCATGTGTAGTAGGAGGAGTCCGCCTGGGAGAGACGAACCGGCACGCGCTCGAAGATGTTCAGGTTGCGGATGTCGTTCACGTCGGGAGGGTTGGCATCGACGAACGGGTTGGAGTTGGTGGACGCGGAGTAAGTGACAGACGACATGACGGCGAGGTCGGCTCGGGGTGGCGCGCGGGTGGTGCGGGTTAGGGTTTTGGACTCGGCGGCGGCAGCGGGACTCGACGGCGGCAACCGAGTTAGGGAGGAGGGCGCGCGGCGGCAGGGAGAGGGAAAGCGGCGACCGGCGCGGGGAGACGTCCAAGCGGCGGCGCGGAGGAGGAGGCGGCGGCGGAAGCGGGGAATGAAACCTAAAAACTAATACCATGTATGATGTGTGAATTGTAGGATGTATTGCTAATGGCAAAGGCACGTATATATGATGTACAAGAGGTGGGCCACGACCTCAACTATACAAGAAACTAGGAGGTGGGCCCAATACGCAGATATGCACAACACATATACTCAACACCCGCCACGACAGAAGGTCGTGCAGGAGCCTGCGGCCATGCAGCCACCGCAGGGGCCGCCTGCCCACCTCTGGCAGCCGCCGCCGTACATCAACCTCACTGGAGGCGACGAGGAAAAGGACGGCGTCGCCTGAAGACAACGACGGCATCGACGACGGCCATGGCGGCGACGGCATCTAGTTTTTTTAAATATTTTTTAAGTTTTAAGTTAAGTTTAATGTGCAGGTCGTAAACTTGTTTTAAACGGTTTAAATATTTTACAACTGTTTAATTAAGTTTATTTCTATGTTTTTAAATGTGTGGTTTTTTTTATCTTGGGCCAGACAAAATGTGATGCGGCCGCGCGTTGGATGCGCCGACTAGCGGACGGTCAGACTGGACACGGGCCTCCATTTTGCCGCCCCACAGGGAGGAAATCTGGACAAAACGTAAGTCGGATTTGTGGTCGTTGGAGTTGGCCTGAGTCGCTCGTTTCATGGCCACCACTGGTCCGGTCTGGGTGCAAGGCCACACCGTGCATACGTTAAGGTGCTTTCAGCCCTTCACCACCACACCACAGTCCACTGGTCAGTCAAGGTAGCAGGATCACGGTACTGTATATATAACGCAACATACACACGCCACTTACATCCCACTGAGACTGGCCTTCAGCAGAACCTGCATGCGTGTGGACTAGGACACGATCGTGCGTGTTTGTGTGGCAACCGAGAGAGTTCGTTACGGCCGGGCAGTGCGGGCGGTGCTAATCCAATTGGCAGAACACCACACGATCCCTGGATGTGAACCGGTAAAAGGTGCAGGAGGTCGCCTTCGTGCATGTATACATCGTGGTGCGCACCAACGAACCGTGGAAAAAGTGCAGGCAGCAGTGGCTAGTAGCCGCACGTACGTGCGTTCATCCAGCTTACACGCGTAACAAAGGTGTGCGTGTGTGGTAATCGTTTGCCAAAATGGGTTAGACCTAGTTAGTGCACCAGGTAGGCTTAGCCTACGCACGCAGTGAGAAGAGCACGCTCGCTCACAGCCGCATAAGAGCAACTCCAATGGGGCGACCCATTTCATTCGCCCGCGTCCGTTTGAGTCGGCGCGGACAAAAGTGGCGACCCAACGCGCTGACCCAAACTCAAATCGTATCTGGCTGGCGTCCGCGCCGACCCATTTCCGGCCCAATATTGCGCCTGGAATGCGTCGGCGCAGACGCGCCGCGCGTCTCCTCGCCGTCCGCCGCGTCCCCACCTGGCGGCCGTCCAACTACGACGGTCAACATTATTTACAACGACCGCCCACCTTGAGCCCACGCGTCAGCGATGGCGGTCGTCCCTTTTTAAGCCGGGTGTGCGGCGGGGGCCGTCCTCATCCACTGCCACTCGCCCCCGTCCCCATCTGGCCACCCCTGCCCCTAGGCCGGCGACAACCCTAGCCACCGCCAGCATGGGCTTCTTCTCCGGCATCGGCAGCAGCGGCAAGGGCAAGGCCCCCGCCCGCCATTGCCCCTCCCTTCCCGCCCTCCCCGCGCCGCCGCGCGCTCCCTGACAGAGGCAGCGCATCAATGTGCCGGTGCACCAGGCCGAGTGGCACTAGCAGCAACGTGTGCCTCTGCCGTCCCCCGACGCGACGCTGCCGCATGACTGGCATTTGGATCCGGAGAGGATCCCAGTGCCAGCGGCGCCGCGGACGGCGAGGGCCCATGCGAAGGAGGTGCGGCGCCGGCGGGCGTTGCTGACGCCGGAGCAGCGCGCCGAACCGCACTACGCCGTCGACTCGCCCAACTGGGCTCGATGGTTCGCCTTCGAGCACGAGGAGGCGAGGCGACGCGGCGTCCGGGGCGTCGACCGCAGCCTGCCGCCGCCCCCGCTCGTCGTCCGCGACGAGGACCAGGAGGCCGAGGCCGCCTACCAGGTGGCCATTAAGAAGAGCGAGGAGGAGGAGCGGTGGAGGGAGGCGGATGAGGCGGCTTTCCAGGCTGCCATGGCGGAGGCCATGGCCCTCTCCGCGGCGGGCTACTGCGTCGTGCCGCCGGTGACCCCGCCGTCCCCGCCCAAAGCCGAGCCGGAGGAGCCGGCCCCGCTCGAGCGCTACTCCTGGACCGGAGTAGTGCGCGAGTGGGTCAGCGCTCCGCCGATCTGGCTCGGGGTGACGAAGAAGCAGGAGGCGGCCTACCTCGACCACGGGCGCCGCGTTCGGCGGGCCGAGGAGCGCCGGGAGGGCGAGCGCCTGCAGATGCTCGACTGCGAGGCCGAAGAGGAGGCGCGCCAGGCCCAGGCAGCGGCGGCGCAGCCCGACATCGCCGCCCTCTGGAACACGGCGTTCCCCTGGGCCAGCCCTGCGCCGACGCTGATCGATCTCACCGGCCCCGACGTAGACGCCGCCACCGATGAGGACGCCTATGGCAGCGCATCGTCTAGTTTTTAGTTTTTTGTATGTTAATTAATGTAATGTGGACTTTGGCCGGCCTTCGTGGCCGGCTTTTATGTTTAATTAAATGCATGCGTTTATTTATAAAATGCTTTTAAACTTTTTTTGGCGCGCCGACAAAATGGGTCGAACCAGCATTGGGCACTTGCGCCGACCCAAACACAGCGCCGGACGTTTGTGTCCGCCGGGCCGACCCGAACGGACAAAAAGCGGACAAAAACGCTGTCCGTTTGGGTCGGCCTGTTGGAGTTGCTCTTAGTGTTTTCCTGCATTTCGACCAGACTGTGTAGACATATGTCCGGAGCAGAGTGTGGGGAGCTTGGTGTTTTTCTCTACGAAATGCCGGCGTGTTCACAAACGCAAAGGCGGACGGTTGGCTCTTGGCTGCCAAACCCCTCATGGTCTATTTCATTCATGCTATCGTGGAAATGTGGGAAGTGATGTAAAGAGTGTTGCTCCACGCATTATGCTCGCTGATAGGATATAGTATGCCTTATCTGAAAACTGCTGAAATTTGAGATGGGCTCTAGGCCCATGTAGCAATTTCTGAAAAATCTCTAAGCGCCCATGTGGGTTATATGGCACTAGGTGTAGTGGGAAGTTTAGTCCCACCCCGGAAGTGGAAGACGAGTTGGACCTCCTTATAAGGGTTTCTCTTCTACATGCTATTGGAGCTTGAGAAGAGAAGAGGCCATCGCGCACTCCTCCTCCGCCGCCCGCCTTGCCACGCCACGCCTCGCCACGCCACGACGCGCCGCGCCGCGGGTTGCGGGATTGAGCCGAGCTTACACCTACGCGCTTATTTTTGCCAGTCACTAACGGAGGGTTTTCTGACAGCTGGGCCACGATCTGAGACGTCGGATCGTGGGCTGTCACGGACTCGGACGTCTCTCCACGCGGCTGCGCCTATAAGTGTGCGGTGTCTCCTAACCCTAGCCGCCACGAACAGATCACATCTGCTCCACGCGCACGTCCACCGTCGTTCCCTTGCTGCTGCCGCCGCCGGTGACTCCATCCCGTCCGCCGCGTACACGGTCGACGGGAGAGCAGGTCTCCGAAACCACGCCCTTCTGGTTCCTGTACGGGGTGAGGGGCGAATAGGTTTTTGGGCAGCGATTACGCGACTGCTCACTTCCGATCGTCTACTTCCTCTACGTCCGCGTCGCCTTCATCATCACCATGTCCACCGACGCCGAACGTGCCGCCGCCGAGAAAGCTGAAGCTGACAAGAAGGCCGCCGAGGACGCCGCTGCTGCCACCAAAGCCGCGGCCTCTGCATGGCCTACTGGAGGGTATAACTCGTTTATCCCGCTCCTACTGTTTTCTGTTTTAGCCATGCTAGCGTTATACGTAGATCTTTCTGCAATTAGCGTAGTATGTGCTACTTTGACTGAATATCAGTATGCGATCATATGTGTCAATGCCATGCTAGTGATTTACTCGTGGATTAATTTAATCGAGAAATTGCCTATTTACTCAACAATCCAAAAACCTATTATGTGTAGGAATTTTTCGGCAAGTGGCTTTGCCGCTGCACTGAAACCGGATAAGTTTACCGGTACATACTTTAAGCGTTGGCAGACTAAGACCACGTTATGGCTCACGGCTATGAACGTGTTCTGGGTCACCGGTGTCTCCACGGGAACGATTGCTCCTGAACAGGAGAAGGCGTTCAAGGAGGCTACCGTTGTGTTTCTCGGAGCAGTTCTTAGCGTGATCGGAGATAAACTGGTCGATGCATATTTACATGTGCATGTTGCCAAGGACTTGTGGGAGGCGCTCGAATCTAAGTTCGGGGCAGCCGATGCCGGAAGCGAGATGTATATTATAGAGCAGTTCCATGATTACAAGATGGTTGAAAACCGTCCTGTATTGGAGCAGGCTCATGAGATAATATGCATTGTTAAGGAGCTTGAACTTCTTAAGTGCGAGTTACCGGGCAAGTTTGTCGCGGGCTGCATAATCGCTAAGCTCCCTAATTCCTGGAGGAACTTTGCCACCACTCTGAAACATCAGAGGCGTGAATTCTCTGTGGAGGATGTCATTGGCCATCTGAGTGTTGAGCAGAATTCAAGGGCAAAGGACTCGCACGGAAAAGGGGCCGAAGGGACTTCTGTCGCCAACATGGTGAACCAGAAGAACTTCAACTCCCACAAGCCCAAGGGAAAGAACGGTGTCCAACACAATACCGACTTTAAGAAGAAGGGTAAGAAGACCTTCAAGAAGAACAAGAAGGACGAGGGCTGCTTCACTTGTGGTTCGGTTGAACATTGGGCCAACAAGTGCCCAAACAAGTACAAGAAGTCAGGACAGGACTCCAAGTCCGTCAACATGACTGTGGACAACAATGAGAATGGTGCACCTGGGTACGGTAATTTATTTACTGTTTTTTCAGTGTTTCAGCCCACCGATTGGTGGGTGGACACAGGTGCAGGTGTACATGTGTGTGCTGACATGTCATTGTTCACTTCTTACCAGGTCACAGGCCACGGGTCCGTATTGATGGGGAATGGCGCGAGTGCTTCTGTTCATGGTGTTGGCACGGTCGATCTGAAGTTTACTTCGGGAAGGATCGTGCAGCTGAAGAACGTGCAGCATGTCCCCGCCATCAAGAAGAACCTCGTTAGTGGCTCCCTTCTATGTAGAGAAGGGTTTAAGTTGGTTTTCGAGTCTAATAAATTAGTTGTTACGAAATATGGACTCTTTGTTGGAAAAGGTTATGAGAGCGGAGGGATGTTCCGCCTTTCCCTCGCAGATTTTTGTAATAAAGTCGTGAACCATGTTCATTCGAATGTTAATGAATCTGAGGTTTGGCATTCACGTCTTTGTCACATTAGTTTCGGTGTTATGACGCGGCTAGCCAAGTTGGATTTAATCCCGAGTTTTACTTTAGCCAAAGGCTCTAAGTGCCTTTCATGTGTGCAAGCTAAGCAACCTCGCAAGCCTCACAAGGCCGCGGAGGAGAGACATTTGGCACCATTAGAACTCATACATTCTGATCTTTGTGAGATGAATGGTGTGTTGACTAAAGGTGGAAAGAAATACTTCATGACATTGATAGATGATTCCTCTAGATATTGCTATGTGTACCTGTTAAATACTAAAGATGAGGCTCTACACTACTTTAAAATCTATAAGGCAGAAGTTGAGAATCAACTTGAAAAGAAAATTAAACGAGTCCGGTCAGATCGTGGTGGAGAGTACTTCTCGAGTGAGTTTGATTCCTTCTGTGCGGAACACGGCATTATTCATGAGAGGACGCCTCCCTATTCACCCCAGTCAAACGGGGTTGCCGAGCGGAAAAACCGTACTCTAACTGATTTGGTTAACGCCATGTTAGATACATCGGGTTTATCCAAGGCATGGTGGGGGGAGGCTATATTGACGGCATGTCATGTCCTGAATAAAGTTCCGACAAAGGATAATGAGATCACTCCCTATGAGAAATGGGCAAAGAGGAGGACAACACTCTCGTACTTGCGCACTTGGGGCTGTCTGGCGAAAGTCAATGTGCCGATCCCCAAAAAGCGTAAGCTTGGACCCAAGACTGTGGACTGCGTTAATTTGGGCTACGCTAAGAACAGCGTTGGCTATAGATTTCTAGTAGTGAAATCTGAGGTACCTGACCAGAAGGTCGGTACAATTATGGAGTCTAAGGATGCTACATTCTTCGAGGATACTTTTCCTATGAGAGATATGCAAAGCACTTCTAGACAGGAATCGGAGGAGACTCCTGAACCTGCCATCCCTATGGAATATTATGAACAAACACATGATGAAAATCCTGAGGAGGATGACGAGGAAACCCTTGGTAGGGGCAAGAGACAAAGGACTGCAAAGACCTTTGGTGATGATTTCTTCGTGTACCTCGTGGATGATACTCCCACTTCTATTTCAGAAGCGTATGCCTCTTCAGAAGCTGACTACTGGAAGGATGCGGTCCGTAATGAGATGGATTCCATCATGGCTAACGGGACATGGGAGATCACTGAACGTCCCTATGGTTGCAAACCATTAGGATGTAAGTGGGTGTTCAAGAAGAAGCTTAGGCCCGATGGCACAATTGAAAAGTACAAGGCTAGGCTTGTGGCCAAGGGCTATGACCAGAAAGAAGAGGAAGATTACTTCGACACTTATTCACCTGTAGCTAGACTGACCACCATTCGAGTATTACTCTCGTTGGCAGCCTCGCATGGTCTTCTCGTCCACCAGATGGATGTTAAGACGGCTTTTCTAAATGGAGAGCTAAAAGAGGAAATCTACATGCAACAGCCAGATGGCTTTGTGATAGATGGTCAGGAAAGAAAGGTGTGTAGGTTGCTGAAATCTTTATATGGCCTGAAGCAAGCACCTAAGCAATGGCATGATAAGTTTAATACAACTCTGACATCTGTTGGTTTCGTTGTTAATGAGGCTGACAAATGTGTATACTATCGCCATGGTGGGGGTGAAGGAGTTATACTGTGCTTGTATGTTGATGACATACTGATATTCGGAACCAACCTCAAAGTCATTGAGGAGGTCAAGTCGTTTTTGTCTCAGAACTTTGAGATGAAAGACCTTGGTGTGGCTGATGTTATCTTGAACATCAAGCTACTGAGAGATAATGAGGGTGGGATTACACTTCTGCAATCCCACTATGTTGAGAAGGTGTTGAGTCGTTTTGGATATTCGGATTGCACACCATCTCAAACACCATATGATCCTAGCGTGTTGATTCGAAAGTCCAAAGGCACGGCTATAGATCAGTTGAGATACTCTCAAATCATTGGTTCACTGATGTACCTAGCGAGCGCAACGAGGCCCGACATCGCGTTTGCTGTGAGCAAACTGAGCCGGTTTGTTTCCAAACCGGGTGATGTACATTGGCATGCTGTTGAACGAGTCATGCGCTATCTGAAAGGTACTATGAACTATGGACTTCACTATACCGGAGACCCGTCGGTACTTGAAGGGTATAGTGATGCAAATTGGATCTCTGATGCTGATGAGATGAAGGCCACAACTGGGTATATGTTTACTCTTGGAGGTGGCGCTGTTTCCTGGAAGTCTTGCAAGCAAACGATCTTAACGAGATCGACAATGGAAGCAGAATTAACGGCATTAGACACATCTGGTGTCGAAGCGAGATGGCTTCGAGATCTTTTGATGGACTTGCCATTGGTTGATAAACCGGTTCCGGCTATCCTTATGAACTGTGACAATCAGACTGTCATCACCAAGGTGAAGAGTTCAAAGGACAACATGAAGTCCACCAAACACATAAGAATGAGATTAAAAGCTGTCAGAAAATTAAGAAACTCCGGAGTGATAGCGTTGGACTATGTCCATACGGCTAAGAATCTGGCAGATCCCTTTACGAAAGGGCTATCACGTGTTGTGATAGATAATGCATCGAGGGAGATGGGTATGAGACCCACATGAGTTGCCATGGTAGTAACCCAACCTATGTGATCGGAGATCCCGTGAATTAGGACCTGGGAAAACAAGCCAGTGGTGAACTGAGGAGAGTAAATATACTAACCCACTCCGTTGGAGATGCAATACTCTCGATACTGTATGGTAGGATGACTACTGTCTTAATGTGTTCCGAAGCTTATATAAGCAAGATGCTATCCTACAGAGTGATCTTTGTAGGAACACTCCTATATGAGTCCGACTGCTGGTCACAGTCTATGAGATTGGGGTGATCTCTAGTAAGCTCATGAATAGGCCAGGAGTGTGACTTATATGCTCCACCCGAGGGGTCAGCCTTCGGCAGCCCAGTACTAGTAAGACATGTGGTGAAACTTCTTTACGCCAAACTGACAATTCAAGGCATAGTCCATTGTTCAGTTGTGAAGGAGTGTAGCTACTTGCTCTAGGTGAAGCTCAACCTTAACAGGTCTTCACTAAAACACTGGTATATCGAAACAGTAATTGGAACAGAGGACACAATGGGCCCTCGAGATCTGGTGGGGGATTGCTGAAATTTGAGATGGGCTCTAGGCCCATGTAGCAATTTCTGAAAAATCTCTAAGGGCCCATGTGGGTTATATGGCACTAGGTGTAGTGGGAAGTTTAGTCCCACCCCGGAAGTGGAAGAGGAGTTGGACCTCCTTATAAGGGTTTCTCTTCTACATGCTATTGGAGCTTGAGAAGAGAAGAGGCCATCGCGCACTCCTCCTCCGCCGCCCGCCTTGCCACGCCACGCCTCGTCACGACGCGCCGCGGGTTGCGGGATTGAGCCGAGCTTACACCTACGCGCTTATTTTTGCCAGTCACTAACGGAGAGTTTTCTGACAGCTGGGCCACGATCTGAGACGTCGGATCGTGGGCTGTCACGGACTCGGACGTCTCTCCACGCGGCTGCGCCTATAAGTGTGCGGTGTCTCCTAACCCTAGCCGCCACGAACAGATCACATCTGCTCCACGCGCACGTCCACCGTCGTTCCCTTGCTGTTGCCGCCGCCGGTGACTCCATCCCGTCCGCCGCGTACACGGTCGACGGGAGAGCAGGTCTCCGAAACCACGCCCTTCTGGTTCCTGTACGGGGTGAGGGGCGAATAGGTTTTTGGGCAGCGATTACGCGACTGCTCACTTCCGATCGTCTACTTCCTCTACGTCCGCGTCGCCTTCATCATCACCATGTCCACCGACGCCGAACGTGCCGCCGCCGAGAAAGCTGAAGCTGACAAGAAGGCCGCCGAGGACGCCGCTGCTGCCACCAAAGCCGCGGCCTCTGCATGGCCTACTGGAGGGTATAACTCGTTTATCCCGCTCCTACTGTTTTCTGTTTTAGCCATGCTAGCGTTATACGTAGATCTTTCTGCAATTAGCGTAGTATGTGCTACTTTGACTGAATATCAGTATGCGATCATATGTGTCAATGCCATGCTAGTGATTTACTCGTGGATTAATTTAATCGAGAAATTGCCTATTTACTCAACAAAAACGAAGGAGAAGGAATCCTCATCCAGTCGTCCCTCCATCTCCTTGTCTCGGCGGCGCAACCGTGCTCTGCCCGGCACGATGTGTAGCACGTGGGGGCATCTTCTCATCAGAGCCGTCTTGCATCTCGAATCAGGCCGTCTTGTATATCGAATCAGGGCTTGCTTGGAATTTCGTAGTGATGCTGCCGTGCGGGAGGAGGAGATGAATAGAAAAGTAGGCAAAGACATCACAACAAAAAGAGAAGGAAGGGAGAGCGGTGACTGAGCCCGGGCATAAACAGTTCCGCGATTTAATATAGGAAAAAGTTCAAAAAATTCTAAATATTTTTATGGTGCAAGATTCTCCTGTGTGTGAACTCCGTGCAAAATTTTATGAAGTTTGGACATTCAAGGAGCTCGTGACAAAAAAGACAAATTTCGGATGTATGAGAAAATTTAGAAAATCGTACTGTTCATGCCTGATTTTTTCTTTTTTTGCCACGAGCTCCTCAAATGGCCAAACTTCACAAAAATTTACACGGATTTCACACACAAGAGCATCTTGCACCACAAAAAATAGAATTTTCTGAACTTTCTTTGTATTTAAAATCGAGGTACTGTTCACGGGCTCCGGGTTGAATTATCGGAAGGCAAAGATCTTTTCTTTTACATAAATAAAAAAAACATTTGAGCCACAGAAGAATTAGTAGGGACTACTCAATATCGGTTCGAGCTCATGACAAGATAGCTAAGGGACAGCCCGCTCGGATGGGCCGCACTATATCTCGCTTACAGCGAGACCGAGTGTGCTCTCATGACAGGCGGCTCACCTAATGGGCCGGCCCAGGCGCGCGGGACGCCAGGGCCCTGTTTTTCTCACGTTTTTTGTTTATTTTTTACATTTGTTTGTACTTCCGAATATTCTTAATAAATGTATTACACAAACACTTTACATAAAACATTTGAAAAAACTGTTAACCAAGCATTTCCAAATTTTTAAAAGTGTAGAAAGGAAATGTTTCTCACGTATATGTAAAATATATACAAAAAAATATACAATGTGTGTGAAAAAACTTGATCAAGTATTTAAAAACTGTTAATCAAGTATTTGAAAAAATAACATGTATTGAAATGCTTTGTTAATCATGCATTTGATAAAAATGATAAACAAGTATTTAAAAATGTAATCAAGCATTTGATTTTTTTAAATATGTATAAAAAATCTTGACCATGTATTACAAAATGTTCTTCAAGCATTTAAAAAAAGTTAAAAGTGTCTATAGAAAAACTGTTGACCATGTATTAAAATTGGTTAAACTTGTATTTGAAAAATATTCAACCTCTACTAGAAAAATGTTCTTCGTGTATAACAAAAATGTAGAATTAAAACAAAAAAGAAAGAAAGAAAAAATAAAAACACATTTAGGAAAACACATTTTTTTGGGAAAACAAAAGGTTTGTCTCAGATAATGTCAAATATTTTAATTCTCCTTTTTTTCGAAAGAAACGTTTTTACAAAATAAAGTATGAACATTTTAGTTTCTTGTCGAAGGTTTAGTACTAATATGGATAATGCTGCAACAATTAGTATGGATCGAAGAAGTATTAAGTTTTGCAAACATCTTTGAAAAAAGTGAACATGTTTTGAAAACGTGCACATTTTTTCAAATTTTTGAGAAATTATGAAAAATGGTATATATTTTCCCAATTGCTAATGTTTCTAATGGTGATCATTTTTTTAATACACAAACATTTTTCCAAAAACTTCTTTAAATGTAATTTTCTGTAAATTTGAAAACAATTAAGAAAATGAACTTATTTATAATTGAAATATTATTGATTTTTTATAACATTTACAAAAATTGTAAACAATTGTTTTATCTTTATATTTGTTTGCAGAAAGCAAAAAGGAAAAGGAAAGAAAAACCTGAAACAAACCTACAACGAAAAGAAAAGAAAAAAATGTGCAAATAAAAAGGTCAGGATCCTCCTGAAACCGGATGCCTGTCGTAGGTTCGCTCTCTAAATGGGCCTACTCATTTACATTATTGGCTCTCCCTTGTGTGTACGAAACGACGATACATTAAAGTTAAACGCATCAAATAAGTAACAAATAGTCAAATTTACTCCGCGCATGGTGCAACAACAGGCGAGCAAACGGCTACCATGATCACTGTAGATATGCTTAATAGGTTGCTGCAAAATTTGTAAAATGTTCTCGAATTCAAAAATTATTTTTTAATTTGAAATTTTAAAGAATAAAAAATGGTCCAACTTTCAAAAAGTATTCATGAATTCAAAAGTATGTTCACGAGTTCAAAAAGTCTTTTGAATTAAAGAAAAATTCTTAAAATCAATGAAATGTTTGTGAATTTGATTTTTTAGCCAACTAAATTTTTGACAAATTTAAATAGTCTTCACTGTTACAAAATATGCCTGCAAATTCAAAAATTAAAAAATTATTGACGAATTTGAAAAATGTCATTAAATCAAAAACTATTTTTGTATTGGTTTTTGATGGATTTGAAATTATCCATTGGTTCAAAAGATGTTTGTGAATTTAAAAAATGTTCCCGATTTTGAAAAAACGTTCACGAGTTTAGAAACATGCTGCCAATTGCATTAATGCCATGAATTAAGAAGTTCACAAATTTAGAAAATGTTCACAAATTTCAAAATATGATCCCGAATTTAAAGTGGAAAAATAAAAAAGCCCACAAAAAAACCAAAATAATAACATAGATATAAATGAAAACCGTGTGGGAATGTTCTAGAACCTTACCAAACCACAAAAGGGGAGTGCGGGATATCTCTAATTGGGCCGGGCTCAGATATATCTCTAATTGGTCCATACAAACTATAGCGGGAACATACACGGGTGAGCATTGTCGGTTTCTATTGACCTAGGGGTTGAACAAGATCCAGCTACTTGTGAGAGCATCTAATTAACGAGCGCTCGTTCGGGAACCTCGCAACGATCAGCGCCACTTGGCGCGCTCCCAGCCGCCCGTTACGTGTCGCACTCTGGACGGTCCCTCCGGATTTTTTTCTTTTTCCGCACGCGTTTTCGGCTTTTTATACGTTATTTTTTTCGACGTTTCGGTTTTTCACCGGTCTTCCTGAACTTTTGGACCAAAATTTTTTTTCGCGAAAAAACTCATTTTTTTCCTTTTGCGAGAGTCACGGTTTTGCTTTCGCGAGAGTTACGGCCGTACCTCTCGGAAACGGAAAAAAACGCGTTTTTTGTGTTTTTTTTCTTCCGCTAAAGGCACGGTTTTGCTTTCGTGAGAGTCACGGCCGTGCCTCTCGGAAACGAAAAAAAACGCGTTTTCAGTTTTTTTTCCTTTCGCGAGAGGCACGGTTGTGCTTTCACGAGAGGCACGACCGTGCCTCTCGGAAACGGAAAAAAACGTGTTTTCTGTTTTTTTTCACGAGAGGCAGGGTTTTGCTCCCGCGAGAGGCATGGTTGTGCTTTCGCGAGAGGCACGGCCGTGCCTCCTCGGAAACGAAAAAAACGCGTTTTCACTTTTTTATTCCGCGAGAGGCACGGCTTTGCTTCCACGAGAGGTACAGTTGTGGTTTCACGAGAGGCATGGACGTGCCTCTTTCGGAAAGGGAAAAAACCTGTGCTCCCGGTTCATTTTTTTCGTCCGTTTTTTTCGTGTAAAAAAAGTTCGTCAAAACCTATCAACATGGGATCTAAATTTGAAGATCTCAACGCGAGGAATCCCACGGTGAAAACGGTTCGAGATTTCGACGCACGGTTAAAGAGATAAAACGTTTTGAATAAACGAATCTAAAAAAAAGGAAAACTCCCGGGTTGCGACAAGTGGCGGTGGGAGTGATCTTTGCAACGAGTATTCCTTCACTAGTGATTTCGGCTACTTGTACTGTTAAGTGTTTCTCAAAAAAAAAAAACAGTACTGTTAAATTGGGGGCCGTGCTGAGGAGGCCAGAATGGTCCAGGCAGTACATCTGTGGCCATGTTGGTAGCCAGTCACAAAGTTCATCCAATCCCACCCGTAAAAACAAAGTTTATCCACTTCCCTCCGTAAGAAAAAGTTCATCCAATTCCCACTCATGACAAGAGAAGAGGCGTGAATCCAGTGAAATGTACATATAATATTAATTTCATGTGTTCTCTCTATCAAGTAGCCAAATGGTAAAACATTTTTTTAAAAGTATTGAGCGTTGGGTGTGATGGGCACCATGGTAAAACAAATTAAACCAAAGGAAAAGACACAAGTGAATGATTGGACGTGCTGCTGACTACCAAACGACAAGTTGGTGAATGAGTTACACTGATGTGAATAGAACGTGTCATGCGTACACATACTGATGATGCATGGCCACCCATCCACCAAATGGATAGGAACTAACTACGCCATGTGCACGTTGGCAACAAGCGTAGATTATAAAGTAACCATCGAAGTGTAAACCACAGATTCTGCAGGGTTTTCAAGTCCATTTCCTATAGCAAACGAATGTTGACCAATTGATCACCAATATTCACAGAGGCGGCAACTGATAGCCGGCCGATGAGTTTATAGCGATTAGGAGGTATCGGGATATTAATTCAAACAATGTTTAGGCGAGACTTTCAGCGAGTAATGACTCATCGTGTTATATACTATATATCGTTTAACATGTTAAATAAGTCGCCATGTGCCAGCCAGGATTCCCGTAGAAGCTTCTTTGAATGGATATGAGCAACAAGAGAGACTTGCTGCTAGAGCACAACCTCATCCACAAGAAGGTGCTTGTGCTTTCCCCATGGTAGAAGGCCACCAAAGAGTCTCTAGTCAGTGTCGATTATGTTGACGAGGCCTTCGACGAGCTGCTTATTCCACTAACCAACCCCCACGAGGTGGTCAAGGTCCGTTTCCGGGCTAAGTTCTTCGCAGAAAAGGTCATCTACATAAATGGTTTTTAGAATTAAAATCAGTTTTTTAGAGTAGGATACTCCCTCGCCCATGTTGTCTTGGATATTGACACCGGTCTCCAACATACTAATTTGACTTTTTATATTTATATAAATAAATATTTATGAAAAATATATTGTTATAATACAAAATCGACTGCACATTTCTAGAAGACAAACATTTAATATTTGAAACCCAACTGGAATACTCACTCATTACTTTCTTCCTCTAGCGCATGATGTTGTTGTGGCTAATGTTGTGGATAGACGGCGTGGCGCAGAAGTTCCTCTTCATGGACACAAACGGGTTCTCGTGTAGTTTATGCACACCACATTAAAACATACGTCACCCGCAAAAAAAAAGACATTAAAACATACCATAGAAGTTCTTAAAATTCACAAAATAACGGAGTATATCGATACAATCCATGGTAGGATGCACACATGCATATGCTTGGTAACATAAATGGGGCGTGCTAAGCATATTGTTGTGTCCTCTTTGTACACAAGGGGAAGTTACTTTTGTCACAGTGAAGATAATTCTGATGCGTGTACATAACCTCTAATTAACATAGAAATCAAAAAGACGAAACAAAAAAAAATCTCTGATCTCAGCAAGCTGTCACACAAGAAGTTAGTGAATGAACGCATTCATGGGATTAAGACGTGACCACCAAACATTCGTGCACATAACGGTGATGACCTAGCTTCCTATAGAAATCTCTAAAAGGGCTTATATTTAGAAACGAAGGGAGTAGCTAGTGCACCAAGTGAGCTAACCTACTCACGCAATGCCGCAACCTAATTCTGTATTTTGACCAGACTTATATATACATCTGGAGCAGGGTGTGCCAAGCTTTTGTTTTTGTCTCTACGAATGACGTCTCGTTCACACAGAATGGTGGCGGTGGCGGCCAACATCTCAATGTACTACCATAGAATGGAATGTTTATCTGAAAACAAAGGAGAAGCATTTCTCATCCAACCATGCGTTTATTCTTGCCTTTGGCCGGTATGGTGATGGTGTGTACCACTTACGCATTTTTCCATTCGACCCCGCGAGACAGTTGAGTGATCTACTACGGCCTAGATGTTGCGTCTTGGCTTGGTTGAGTTTTGCAAAAATAAAAAATAAAAAAAGGATGTGTAGTGAGCAATAGCCTTTGCAACAACATTTTCTCTGAGCTAATGATATAGTGGGTAAATGAGCCACGCCAAATTGCATTGCTGCTGGAATAGTCACTCTACTAAAGCTTCCAATTTCTTTGAACACTTTCATTGCCAAGCTATAGAAAACCTGCAAAGAACAAAAACGAGCACCGGCAATGTAATTACTATGCAGTATCACATTTTAAACTATGTATAAGCACATTTTTTATGTATATGCATCTTTCGAAAGAAATAGCTACAAGCATAATAAGGACACATTGATTTATGTTCTTATAGACAATTTCGTACATAGAAGCAATTCTTCGGGGGCGCCATAATTTTGGACTCGTCGACATTGCCACCGCTAGCCTACTATCTCATTGAACAAGGGTGAGAAACAGAGGTCACAGGTGGACTGAGGACTACAACATCGTCGAAGCTATCAAGGAGTGCCTGCCGAAATGAGGTCATCTCCTACTTCACCATGATTAGGGGAAAGTGCATATCCCCAACAAAGACAATGCTTCCTAGTTATCTAGGCAACAAATAGTCTAAGCTATTGGTTTGTGTGAATCAACATGATTAGTAAAAAAATAAGATACCTGGGCAGTTGGCGGCATAAGATATTTTCGAGTAGTACATGGTCAGTACCAGATTCTTAAATTTTGATTGTACAAACACTCATGTTCAGTATGAACTGCCAAGATAATCAAACAAATTAAATAACAAATTTTGGTTATAATTTGAAATTAATTTGAATTTTACATGTAATCTAATAGACAGATAACTAGATGGGCCACCCTGTCTTACACTTTGCCATCGCAGCGTTTCTCCATTCAAATGAAGCTTTAGAGATTTGGATTCTGTCCGACCAAAGTAGTTCACACTAACAAATAACACATGATAAAAAAACTCAACCTGATCTTCCATACTCTTTGTGGATTCTTGAGACAACAACGGAAAAAATGAAAACAATCATTCAAGACTATCTACCAGAATTTATCGACTAGCTAGGACAAAACTCCCAGTATAAACCAGACAACTCATTGATGTACTCACAAGTAACACACACGCTTCCACATGGCTTGCACAACTCATCTTATTTTAGTGTGATTGTTGGGTGATAATCATAGTCAATGTGAGGATGCATGCACATGGCCGTTGCATATCAGGATTAGGAGGTATCAGGAGTGAAACTGTTCCTTTCTCTTCCATCCATACTGTTATGATGAACATAGGCATCTTCTAAATACAAGGGAAACTTAGACAGGTTAGCGTATTACAACTATTTAATATGATTTCATTAGAACTAATCAACTAATTAAGGATTTCGTTTTAGGTCGCTAATAATATTCTGCACATTTGCTTTTGCAGAAGCACAAAGGATGGCAATGGGTCGGGTTTGGATCGTGTTGAACAATATCAAATCCATATCCATATCCATGAAGACAGCCTTTACCCGCCCATGAAAAAAAATCCACGGGTGAAAAATTGTGTCCATATCCAAACCCGATGGATATCCATACCCACTACATATCCATTGGTCCTCTCAAGACATATTAATAAGACATAAGACAATGTTAACATAAGATCTTCCATTCTTCACCTCGTGGCAAGCTAGGCTTCACTTATGGTAAACATCAACTTATGGTAAATCAACATCCACTAACAACCTCGAGCTGGAGATGGTATCACACCTCAAAACACTACACCAAAGAAAAATGATCATGGACATTTTCCTTGTGGCTGCCTGGAGTCTTTGGAAAGAGAGAAATAACAACTACTTTTGCCAGGTGGACCCCTCAGTATCTTCATGGATGGCCAGATTCAAGAAGGATTTTGCTAACATCAGCCACATAGTTCCATCTCTGAATTACTAGCTTTGCTACCCCCTTTAGAAAGGGTTGTTCCTTCTACCCCCCCCCCCCCCCCCCCCCCCCCCGCTCGCTGCACATATGTAACATAACACTTGTACCTTGATTTATATGATAATATACATGCAGTAGGAGCCTTTCCTACCGTCTAACCACTAAAAAAACCTAATATAATTTAGTATTTTTTTTAAAAGATGAGAATGATGAGTCATTTTGACGAGGAGATAAAAATAAGGGAAGGGGCGCTGGAGTATGTTGGTGGGGATTGAATTTTAACTAATAAAAGTTATGATGGAGATTGTGCAATTTCTTTATGTTTTACATAACAAAGTGTAAAATTACAGTGGGACATGTGACTGTGGGGTAGGGATAGCAGAACTTTGCCCATTAGTGCATGCTATCGGGTCGGGTTTGGGTGTATCCACGGGTACAAGATTATATCCATGCCCTACCCATGAGCAATCGGTCGGGTTTGGGCGTTGCCCATGGGCACAAAAGCATATCCAAACCCTATCCATTCGGGTCGGATATCCATGGGTAAATTGCCATCCTTAGAAGCACTCATGGGAAATGTCTGAGTACCATGACTTGTTCGAGTGCGGTGGACACCTTTTCTCTCATATGCTGGCAAGAATAAGCATTTAATTCTAGTAAAAATACGCCCATATATGTGACTAATCCATGCCAAATTGCTCTGCTGCTGGACAGTCAATATACCGAAACTTCTACCATCAACTTCTGTGAAGACTTCCATTGGCTAACCTTCAAAGAACTGCAAAGCAAAAAAGTGAAGTCAATGTAATCAATATAGAATGTCATATTTTAAACTACATATAAGCACATCTTTTTATGTATATGCATAATTAGGTTCTTATAAAAAATCTTGTTCTTTTTGAATCCTGGATGTCCACAGCATGAAGGCATCATTTGGAAAGAAAAGAATGCTAAACTAAAATCAACTTAGTAGAAATAGTCCCGAAAGATATTCACTTGTATAAACACTATTTCAATTGTATCATGTTGAACAATACATCCTAACCGGCACTGCGGAGTGAGCATCTTGTAGGTGGTGATCTGCTGGCGGACCATGGTTGCTAGCGGATGATGATCTCAGAGCAGATTGAAATGGATTGGAGTGATGGTGGAGCTTGGGAGTGGCGGTGCAGACAGGATGGAGAGGGTGAAAATAGGATGAGTAGGGTTGAGGCTCGTTGTCTGGCTTAAATAGCCTGATTTGGTCCCTCGGGCTGCGCACCGGAGCGACGGCGTGAATGCGTCCTCACCGGATCGATGAGTTTTAGCGTGTGTCCGCGTGGGTCCTTTCAGTCAGTCTGAATTGGCGGACCCGTCCGGGCGAGACCGGACATCCTCATATCCGCCTCAGATATGAACTGAACATGGGGGCGCTGGTGAGCCCAAACGTATAGAACTGGTTTGAGGAGTCGGACTACAAGGTCATGATTTAGTGATCAGTCACTAACTGGGCTGCCCATTCGGAGCATCGAGGAGCCCATGCTCTAAGGATGCAGTGCACTAGCGTTTTGATGGGTCGTGGCCTCGTCGTCTGCGGTCGAGAAAGCCCGCGCTTCCAGGTGCGGAGGGAGACGAGGCGAATTCGAAATTTGGGCGTCCCGTTCTGCCGTTGTTGGTCATCATCAACATCGTCTCATGTTCGGAGATGCTCTTGACCAAAATGCTTTCACACGGTAAGAGATTGAGAAAAAGAAAAAGGACGCGTCTACACAGCGGCCGGCTGCTCCCTGGCGTTCCGGAGCAGCCGGCCAAAATAGGAAAACGTTTGATCCTTTTTGGCAAGTATTTGTCTCCCCCATCTGATTAGGAAAGATTTTATTGTCTCAACTGGCTAAACAGAAACAACCCATCAACAGTGCATTAAATGATCCACATGGATGCACTCGGTTGTTGGCTTTTTACCTGCATGGCGTGTGGTGGATGACTTTCTAGCATTTAATTCATGATTTATGAATTTTTGAAAAGCCATAACTTTTAAACCACGAATCCGAATTAAGATCGTTTCCAACTTTGAAATCCTTGCGACGTGCTCTTCGAAACTAGATCCCGCATGGGTATGTTTCGATAAAATACTTTTTGTGCAATTTTAGTACATGTTTTGTGCAACCATCTAGCAGTCGATGTGCAACTAACCATAGTGGATGTGCAACTTGCTACCTCTTGAGCACTGCGTTGGTTTTCCCTTGAAGAGGAAAGGGTGATGCAGCAAAGTAGCGTAAGTATTTCCTTCAGTTTTTGAGAACCAAGGTATCAATCCAGTAGGAGGCCATGCACGAGTCCCTCGCACCTACACAAACAAATAAATCCTCGCAACCAACGCGATAAGGGGTTGTCAATCCCTACACGGTCACTTACGAGAGTGAGATCTGATAGATATGATAAGATAATATTTTTTGTTTTTTTATGATAAAGATGCAAAGTAAAATAAAAGGCAATAAAAATAACTAAGTGTTGGAAGATTAATATGATGAAAAATAGACCCGGGGGCCATAGGTTTCACTAGTGGCTTCTCTCAAGAGCATAAGTATTTACGGTGGGTGAACAAATTACTGTTGAGCAATTGACAGAATTGAGCATAGTTATGAGAATATCTAGGTATGATCATGTATATAGGCATCACGTCCGAGACAAGTAGACCGACTCCTGCCTGCATCTACTACTATTACTCCACACATCGACCGCTATCCAGCATGCATCTAGAGTATTAAGTTCATAAGAACAGAGTAACGCTTTAAGCAAGATGACATGATGTAGAGGGATAAACTCATGCAATATGATATAAACCCCATCTTGTTATCCTCGATGGCAACAATACAATACGTGCCTTGCTGCCCCTATTGTCACTGGGAAAGGACACCGCAAGATTGAACCCAAAGCTAAGCACTTCTCCCATTGCAAGAAAGATCAATCCAGTAGGCCAAACCAAACTGATAATTCGAAGAGACTTGCAAAGATAACAAATCATATATAAAAGAATTCAGAGAAGATTCAAATATTGTTCATAGATAATCTTGATCATAAACCCACAATTCATCGGTCTCAACAAACACACCGCAAAAGAAGATTACATCGAATAGATCTCCACGAGAGAGGGGGAGAACATTGTATTGAGAATCCAAAAAGAGAGAAGAAGCCATCTAGCTAATAACTATGGACCTGAAGGTCTAAGGTAAACTACTCACACATCATCGGAGAGGCTATGGTGTTGATGTAGAAGCCCTTCGTGATCGATGCCCCCTCCGGCGGGGCTCCAGAACAGGCCCCAAGATGGGATCTCCCGGGTACAGAAGGTTGCGGCGGTGGAATTAGGTTTTTGGCTCCGTATCTGGTAGTTTGGGGGTACGTAGGTATATATAGGAGGAAGGAGTACGTCGGTGGAGCAACAGGGGGCCCACGAGGGTGGAGGGCGCGCCCGGGGGGGGGGGGGGGGGGGGTAGGCGCGCTCCCTACCTCGTGCCCTCCTGGTTGATGTCTTGACATAGGGTCCAGGTCCTCTGGATCACGTTCGTTCCGAAAATCACGTTCCCGAAGGTTTCATTCCGTTTGGACTCCGTTTGATATTCTTTTTCTGCGAAACTTTGAAATAGGCAAAAAAACAGCAATTCTGGGCTGGGCCTCCGGTAAATAGGTTAGTCCCAAAAATAATATAAAAGTGTATAATAAAGCCCAATAATGTCCAAAACAGAATATAATATAGCATGGAACAATCAAAAATTATAGATACGTTGGAGACGTATCAAGCATCCCCAAGCTTAATTCCTGCTCGTCCTCGAGTAGGTAAATGATGAAAACAGAATTTTTGATGTGGAATGCTACTTGGCATAATTTCAATGTAATTCTTCTTAATTGTGGTATGAATATTCAGATCCGAAAGATTCAAGACAAAATTTTTAATATTGACATAAAAATAATAATACTTCAAGCATATTAACTAAGCAATTATGTCTTCTCAAAATAACATGGCCAAAGAAAGTTATCCCTACAAAATCATATAGTCTGGCTATGATCTATCTTCACCACACAAAATATTTAAATCATGCACAACCCCGATGACAAGCCAAGCAATTGTTTCATACTTTTGACGTTCTCAAACTTTTTCAATCTTCACGCAATACATGAGCGTGAGCCATGGACATAGCACTATATGTGGAATAGAATGGTGGTTGTGGAGAAGACAAAAAGGAGAAGATAGTCTCACATAAACTAGGCGTATCAACGGGCTATGGAGATGCCCATCAATAGATATCAATGTGAGTGAGTAGGGATTGCCATGCAACGGATGCACTAGAGCTATAAATATATGAAAGCTCAACAAAAGAAACTAAGTGGGTGTGCATCCAACTCGCTTGCTCACGAAGACCTAGGGCATTTTGAGGAAGCCCATCATTGGAATATACAAGCCAAGTTCTATAATGAAAATTTCCCACTAGTATATGAAAGTGATATCATAGGAGACTCTCTATCATGAAGATCATGGTGCTACTTTGAAGCACAAGTGTGGTAAAAGGATAGTAACATTGTCCCTTCTCTCTTTTTCTCTCAATTTTTTTATTTGGGCCTTTTCTTTTTTTATGGCCTCTTTTTTTTTATTTCGTCCGGAGTCTCATCCCGACTTATGGGGGAATCATAGTCTCCATCATCCTTTCCTCACTTGGGACAATGCTCTAAAAATGATGATCATCACACTTTTATTTACTTAAAACTCAACAATTACAACTCAATACTTAGAACAAAATATGACTCTATGTGAATGCCTCCGGCGGTGTACTGGGATATGCAATGAATCAAGAGTGACATGTATGAAAGAATTATGAACGGTGGCTTTGCCACAAATACAATGTCAACTACATGATCATGCGAAGCAATATGACAATGATGGAGCATGTCATAGTAAACGGAACAGTGGTAAGTTGCATGGCAATATATCTCGGAATGGCTATGGAAATGCCATGATAGGTAGGTATGGTGGCTGTTTTGAGGAAGGTATATGGTGGGTAGATGATACCGGCGAAAAGTGTGCGGTATTAGAGAGGCTAGCAATGGTGGAAGGAAGAAAAGTGTGTATAATCCAAGGACTCAACATTAGTCATAAAGAACTCATATACTTATTGCAAAAATCTACAAGTTATCAAAGCAAAGTATTACGCGCATGCTCCTAGGGGGATAGATTGGTAGGAAAAGACCATCGCTCGTCCCCGACCGCCACTCATAAGGAAGACAATCAATAAATAAATCATGCTCCGACTTCATCACATAACGGTTCACCATACGTGCATGCTACGGGAATCACAAACTTTAACACAAGTATTTCTCAAATTCAAAACTACTCAACTAGCATGACTCTAATATCACCATCTTCATATCTCAAAACAATTATCAAGCATAAAACTTCTCATAGTATTCAACACACTCATAAGAAAGTTTCTTTTTTTTTTCTTTACTAATCTTGAATGCCTATTATTGTTAAAGCAAACTACCATGCTGTTTTGTAGGACTCTCAAAATAATCTAAGTGAAGCATGAGAGAACAATAGTTTCTATAAAACAAAACCACCACCGTGCTCTAAAAGATATAAGTGAAGTACTAGAGCAAAAACTATATAACTCAAAAGACATAAGTGAAGCACATAGAGTATTCTAACAATTTCCGAATCAAGTGTGTCTCTCTCAAAAGGTGTGTACAGAAAAGATGATTGTGGTAAACTAAAAAGCAAAGACTCAAATCATAGAAGACGCTCCAAGCAAAACACATATCATGTGGTGAATAAAAATATAGCTCCAAGTAAAGTTACCGATGGAAGTAGACGAAAGAGGGGATGCCTTCCGGGGCATCCCCAAGCTTTGGCTTTTAGGTGTCCTTATATTATCTTGGGGTGCCATGGGCATCCCGAAGCTTAGGCTCTTGCCACTCCTTGTTCCATAATCCATCAAATCTTTCACCCAAAACTTGAAAACTTCACAACACAAAACTTAACAGAAAATCTCGTGAGCTCCGTTAGCGAAAGAAGACAAAAGACCACTTCAAGGTACTGTAATGAACTCATTCTTTATTTATATTGGTGTTAAACCTACTGTATTCCAACTTCTCTATGGTTCATAAACTATTTTACTAGCCATAGATTCATTAAAATAAGCAAACAACACACGAAAAGCAGAATCTGTCAAAAACAGAACAGTCTGTAGTAATCTGTAACTAACACAAACTTCTGGAACTCCAAAACTTCAGCCAAAATAGGACGACCTAGACAATTTGTTTATTGATCAGCAGCAATTGGAATCAATATTTTATCACGTTTTGGTGATTTTTAACAATTATTTTCGTGAACAGAAAGTTTGTGGAATTTTCAGCAAGATCAAATAAGTATCATCCAAGAAGATCCTATAGGTTTAACTTGGCACAAACACTAATTAAAACATAAAAAGACATCTAACCAGAGGCTAGATCAAAGATTTATTCCTAAACAGAAGCAAAAAGCAAAAAAACTAAAAATAAAATTGGGTTGCCTCCCAACAAGCGCTATCGTTTAACGCCCCTAGCTAGGCATAAAAGCAAGGATAGATCTAGGTATTGCCATAATAATAGGATAGATCATTAAAATTCATTTCGTATTCTCTACGTTCAGCAGCAAGTTTCTTTGAGGCAAGCAAACGTAATCAAAAGGGCTAAATTTAATGGGACAAAAGTCCCCAAGATCAACTTTAGGAGGTATAGGTTCCTCCTTCGGCCCTTCGTATTGCACAACCAATTCATCATTATAAGCATTCTTTTGACAGAACTTTGTGAGCCTATACTCGAGAGAATATCCTAGCTCATTATTTCGAATAGCAAAATCATTATTAAGTTCAGAAATTCTATCGACTAGAACATTGGTAGGAACCTTTTTTCTAAGGTTTTCATTAAAAGCAACATAATCTAGAGATTGAAAACGCATTATTCCCTCTTGATTAAATAGGATAGTTTCTATGGGAGGACGGCCAGCGTCCACCCTATAATGCGCAAATATTTCTTTGGCTTCTTTTATTATAAATCTGAATTCATGAGCCAAAAAGATAGTAGCGGCACGCTTAACAGAAGAATGCTCAATATTAGAAAATTCTAGGAAATCCTTTGTATGCAAGGATGCATGTGCATGAATTGCCTTTCAAGTTCAACTACAAGCATGTCAATAGCGTCTGCAAGACTACTAGTTTTATGAAAAATAGAACTACCCATAGAAGGCAAAGCACCGGCACAAGTAAAGAAATCTTGAATAACCCCTTTTCCAATAATATTACCACTACCATTTCGGAATTTTTTTGTATGTAAGGTAGGGGGTTCTTCAGCAGGAGCATCAGAATTTTCCATGTTATTACTATTGTCCATATCGGCAATAGTTTCCCCAATTTCAGACATAACGGCAGAAAGCGCGAGGGGCAAAAAGAAAGAGGCAGGCGAATAAAACGACAAGGGTGAAGTGGGGGAGAGGAAAACGAGAGGCAAATGGAAAATAATGTAATGCGGGAGATAAGGGTTTGTGATGGGTACTTGGTATGTTGACTTTTGCGTAGACCTCCCCGGCAACGGTGCCAGAAATCCTTCTTGCTACCTCTTGAGCACTGCGTTGGTTTTCCCTTGAAGAGGAAAGGGTGATGCAGCAAAGTAGCGTAAGTATTTCCCTCAGTTTTTGAGAACCAAGGTATCAATCCAGTAGGAGGCCACGCACGAGTCCCTCGCACCTACACAAACAAATAAATCCTCGCAACCAACATGATAAGGGGTTGTCAATCCCTACACGGTCACTTACGAGAGTGAGATCTGATAGATATGATAAGATAATATTTTTTGTTTTTTTATGATAAAGATGCAAAGTAAAATAAAAGGCAATAAAAATAACTAAGTGTTGGAAGATTAATATGATGAAAAATAGACCCGGGGGCCATAGGTTTCACTAGTGGCTTCTCTCAAGAGCATAAGTATTTACGGTGGGTGAACAAATTACTGTTGAGCAATTGATAGAATTGAGCATAGTTATGAGAATATCTAGGTATGATCATGTATATAGGCATCACGTCCGAGACAAGTAGACCGACTCCTGCCTACATCTACTACTATTACTCCACACATCGACCGCTATCCAGCATGCATCTAGAGTATTAAGTTCATAAGAATAGAGTAACGCTTTAAGCAAGATGACATGATGTAGAGGGATAAACTCATGCAATATGATATAAACCCCATCTTGTTATCCTCGATGGCAACAATACAATACGTGCCTTGCTGCCCCTACTGTCACTGGAAAAGGACACAGCAAGATTGAACCCAAAGCTAAGCACTTCTCCCATTGCAAGAAAGATCAATCTAGTAGGCCAAACCAAACTGACAATTCGAAGAGACTTGCAAAGATAACCAATCATACATAAAAGAATTCGGAGAAGATTCAAATATTGTTCATAGATAATCTTGATCATAAACCCACAATTCATCAGTCTCAACAAACACACCGCAAAAGAAGATTACATCGAATAGATCTCCACGAGAGAGGGGGAGAACATTGTATTGAGATCCAAAAAGAGAGAAGAAGGCATCTAGCTAATAACTATGGATCCAAAGGTCTGAGGTAAACTACTCACACATCATCGGAGAGGCTATGGTGTTGGTGTAGAAGCCCTCCGTGATCGATGCCCCCTCCGGCGGAGCTTCGGAATAGGCCCCAAGATTGGATCTCACGGTTACAGAAGGTTTCGGCAGTGGAATTAGGTTTTTGGCTCCGTATCTGGTAGTTTGGGGGTACGTAGGTATATATAGGAGGAAGGAGTACGTCGGTGGAGCAAAAGTGGGCCACGAGGGTGGAGGGCGCGCCCCCCTACCTCGTGCCCTCCTGGTTGATGTCTTGACGTAGGGTCCAAGTCCTCTGGATCACGTTCGTTCCGAAAATCACGTTCCCGAAGGTTTCATTCCATTTGGACTCCGTTTGATATTCTTTTTCTGCGAAACACTGAAATAGGCAAAAAACAACAATTCTGGGCTGGGCCTCCGGTTAATAGGTTAGTCCCAAAAATAATATAAAAGTGTATAATAAAGGCCAATAATGTCCAAAACAGAATATAATATAGCATGGAACAATAATTATAGATACGTTGGAGACGTATCACAACTTCGCACCTACCATGTGGACGTGCAGTTTTTACTGATGGGGCCTCCACCCCCAAAAGTACCCACTTGGAGTGAGATGTGCAACTTCATCTCTTGCCGAGGCCAACTGTCTAGTAGTTGACGTGCAACTTTTCTCCTACCCGTGGATGTGCTTTCACTATTTACTGCATCGGTCAACTACCTAGCAGTAGATGTGCAACTTCATATGCTGCGATGGCCAACTATCTAACAATGATGTGCAACTTTCTCTTGTATCACTCGTGGATGTGCAACTTCGTGTGTTGCCCCGGCCAACTGCCTAGGAGACTATGTACAACTCCGTCTGTTACCCCCGCCAACTAAAACTAATACGTATCCACAAGTAGAGAGGGGAAGGAGTTGCACATTGACTAATAGGCAGTTGGCGTGAGCAACAGACTAAGTTGCACATAGTACTGGTAGGGAAGTGGGGAAGGGTTGCACATCGACTACTAGGTAGTTGGCCGAGGTAGTAGACTAGTTGCACGTCATAAAAAGTTGGTTGTCATGATTTCTTTGTTGCAATATCAAAAGAATTGGATCATGCAGCTGCAAACTTGGTTTTCAAAAAAGTTGCACAATCCGGTACTAAAGTTGCACCATGTAGTAATAGAGTTGCACAATATAGCGTCAAAGTTGGCATAAAAAAAATTCGTCAAAACATACCCATGCGGGATCTAGTTTCAAAGATCTCGTTGCAAGGATTTCAATAGTGAAAACGGATCTAAATTCCGAAGCACGGTTTAAAAGATATGACTTTTTAAAAATTTGAAAACTCAAATAAATAGACATGCGCATCCATGGAATAATGTGGTGTCTTACCCATGTGACCATCCTAGTAGTACATGCCACGTCACAAATAAAGACAAAATTTAGACCATAAAACTACAGGCATGCGTGTGTAAGACCGGCCGCTCGTTTCCTCTAAATAATGCATGCGCACTTTTTAGATTTTAGGAAAGAAAAAAGTCTCGTGCCACTGCGGCGACGTGTGCTAGAAAACTACTGTAGAAACGAAGCAACTAGCAGTCTTCTTTCTACCCAAAAGACAAAGGCAAAATGACTTCCACTTTGACGACACTGAGGAATTCCTAGCACCTTATATACACGTACCAACTATAGCAGTAGTGCTTTTCGTCAAAGCTCGCTACTGCTAAGTTTAGTCCACTCCTTACAACTAAGTTTAGTCCCACCTCACTCCAAGAATAGGGTGTTTACCATTTTAAATATATTACTTCTCAAACTATCACAACCACTTGGTCTTTATTGAACTCTATGTGTACGATTTATGACCACAATAGGAGTCTTCTCCGGTTCCTAAACTGGTGAGGACTCATATTGACAATTCAAATTGTACACAAAAAGATCATTGATCACCAATGTATTTTTAATGTTTATTTTTACATGCTTAGCCTTAGCAGTAGCGTGTTTTCGTAGAAGGGCCTATAGCAGTAGCGCTTTACCCTAAAGCGCGCTACTGCTAAAGCCATCCTATCTTCTCCACCCGGCCGCCCCTCACTCTCCCGTCTCCACTCCACTCACTCTCCCGCGCACCCCTCCGCCGCCGCCGCATTGCCGCCAGCTACTGCCGCCGTCACCCCCTCCCTCCCTAGCTCCCTCCTACATCCCCTCCCTCCTCCATCCCACCGCCATCGCCCCATCCCTCCCTAGCTCCCTCCTCCATCCCCTCCCTCCATCCCTCCTCCATCCCGCCGCCGTCGCCCCCCGCCATCACCGCCACCGAGGTAGCTCCCCATACCTCCCTCCTCCTCCCTCCCCCTCCTTCCCGCCTCCTCCCTCATTCCTTCCCCTCCTCCCTCCCTCCTTCCTACCCCTCCTCCCTCCATCCTTCCTACCGCTCCTCCCTCCCTCCCTCCATTGTCTCCGTTCTTGTAGAATGTAGGTAATTTAAATGTAGATTTTAGAATGTAGACATTGTAAAATGTAGGTTTTCTAATAGATTTTTTTTTGACTATTTTAGGTGTTTTGAATAGAATAGGAAATTTTAGGTATTTTTATTTGAAATTTTAGTAATGGATATTTTTAGTTGGTAGAATTTGAAATGGACGGATGGTTATATTGATGGATATATAGATAGATGGATGGATGGATAGATGTTAGGGCTAGAACTATAGTGACAAATTTTTAGGGTTAGAACTAGGTTTTACAATTTTTAGTAAATGTAACTCTTATGAATCAGCATAATAAGGTTTAGTTGATAGCTTATAGGGTTTCACTAAGTCCTAAGATGAGGATAATAATGTTTTTGTTTATATTTTGTTTTTGTAGAAATCAAGGAGCCCCTGCATCATCCCCGCCGTCGTCCCCGTCACCGACCCCCTCCGACCTCGAGGTGAGACCAGCCAAATCCCCATGTCGAGGATGATGTAGATGTTTTGATAGTTGTAGTAGAGTAGTAGCTACATGAGTAGTTGTAACAATGTTCTGTAGTACCAGTGCTTGCCTAAGTGGCCTATGTTTTGCCGGAGTGTTGATTAATTTCCGTTCTGGCAAATTTCAGGCGCTCGATATGTCCTTTTTTAGCAAAGGTCATGCCGGATTTTTCCGTGAATTTTGGCATGGCTTGTGCAATAATATAGGAAATATCGAGTGCGTTGGAAATGCCAGAAAGAGCCTTTAACGCCATTTTGGGTTTTGCCGTCCAGTTATAATCTTTGAATTTTGAACACAAGAGATGTCTGATGACGATGGGATCCCGGAGTGCGGGTACTGCTACGATGACCGGGGTTTGTGCGACAGGTTTCCTCACCTGAAAAATGATAGGTTTTTCACCGTGAAGCTGGAAGAGACCTTTGATGTTTGTACGGTACGCAACAACAAGCATTTCATCGTAATTAATATCATCACTTGTGCTTCTTTTGTTCAACGTGTAATTTCTAGATTTTTTTCAATTCGATTAGTACATCCCATGCCATGCTAGACCATATGCATTGGAGAAGCTTGGTTTTGGTTTAGACGACTTTGAGAATTTGGAGACGAGGAGGGCTCACTTAAGAACTAAACATGGCTATGAGTTTCTGGTTAAGTTGTACAATGCGGTCAATCACTCCCATTTCGGTTGCTCTAATTGGGAAGCTCTCTGCAAGGCAAATGGATTTGAGGAGGGAATGCAAATAAGATTTGATATTCGTCCCGAAGATTATGATGATGATGATAATATGGACATCTGAGTGGATGTGGATATGCCTCCGGTTTTGCCTAGATGTGAGTTAGTCAAGCTAATTTGTTAAGTTCAGTAATTTCTATTGTTAATTTAAGAATATTTGGTGTTCGTTGGTACTGAACTTATTTATTTAAAATTGTCAGCTTATTTCTTATCTTCAAGAAATACTCGGAAGGTTGTAGACAACACATACTACAGCTATGACTCCGAGCTTAATTGGGAGGAGGAAAGTTATCTTGTCTCATTCATAGAAGATGTTGAGGCCTTTAAAACCAATCACTCTATTAGCCCAAATTATACTAGATACGTGCCACTAGTCCATAAATTGCTTGATGGTAACTTCATTGCCAAAAACTTGGTAAGATTTTTTTAATGATGGTAACTTCATTGCATACATTATTCTTAAGTAAACTACATTGCTAACTATATATGTTACTATTACGTTTTTAAACAGAGGCTCCCGAAGGAGGTTGTGCCTGACATGCTGTTTACCGAAGGTGATATGCATATGGTTAGCTTACGACCAACTCCTTCGAAGGCTTACCATACTGCATACTCGATTTCTTCAAATGATGGAAGGCTCAAAATCAAAAAATGGAGCAAAGTGATGAATGCGCACACACAACTAATTGGAGACAAAATGAATGTGCGCAAGCCAAAAGTTGGAGATATGTTTATGTCCATTCTCCATTATGGAGATGGACCGGTTTATCTGTTTTATGGTATTTTACCTAGGAAAGAGGAGTAGGTCCTAGGTATTAAGAACAATTAGTTAGTGTTGATTATATATGACTATGATGATGATGAGAAGTTTTTATTATGAGCTATAGTGTGTTAGAGTTGATGGTGATGCTGAGGACGAGGAGTAGTGATTATGAGTACTATGATAATGATGAGGAGGAGTTGTTATTATAACTAGTGATCAAGTTGTTATATGATGTCTCATGGACGAAAATGATGATGATGATGAGTTGTTATATGAGAATGATGTATTATGATGATAAGTTGTTAATGATATTATGATGATGATGATGATGATGAATTATTATGTCATTGGGTGAAAGAACCGTGAAACAACCATTGGTCACTTTGGATCCATGCACTTGAAACTAATCCACGGTTATTTCTCATTATGATGTAAAAAACAATCTCTAAATTGCTACTGTATGAAAACTTGTATAATGGTGTATGAATATGACATAAAAAATAGAATACGTAATAATAGTAGTAGCGCGGGTAGAGAGAAACGCTGCTAGTAACTACCAGTAGCGCTTTCTACCAAAAGCGCTACTGCTAAGTAGGTATAGCAGTAGCGCGGGAAAACCCACACCACTGCTACACTTTAGCTGTAGCGCCGTAGCAGTAGCGCGGTGCCCCGCGCTACTACTATACCTAAAACCTGCGCTACTGCTAGGCTTTTCCCTAGTAGTGCGCCCCTGGACCTCCCTATATCCGCCCCAAATTTGGACTGAATATGAGAGGTGCCGGTGCCGGTCTGCCCCGGCGTTTGAGACCCGTTTGAGGTACCCGCCTGGATCACTTTTTTGTGACCGGTTACTCACTGAACCATCCGCCCAGACATTTGAAGCGGGTTTGGGGCGCCCGGCTGTAGGTGCTCTAATTAATCTGAGCTATTGAAGGATGGACAAACACATTGCATCACCGAAAAAACGTTAAAGGACTCCATTTTAGTCTCATGAAGACACACTGAGCTCGCTCTAAGCAAGTCCACCACTTCCCAAGTGATTCTGGTAGAGTTGCTAAGAGCATCTACAATCGAACATAGCAAATCCAGCCACCAAAATGTCCGGCCTCATTTTTTGTCTGCTGCAACCATAAACCTCAAATCTCAATCCCTTTTTCCATACTACAACATGCAACGTAGAATCAACTATGTACTACACACTACATAGATAACTAAGCTAGTTATATCATCGTCATATATGTCCACGACCTCCGTGCTGGAAGTTTCGACTGGCCTCCTCGTTATTGGTTGCGGCCCCCCAGCTCTGACTGCTCATCGGACTCCATGTCTGCGAATACTTCCTCTAGCTCCGCGTCCTCCTCGCAGAGGTAGCGGCAGTTTGCCTTCACCTTGAGCTCCGACTGGATGGAGTCGAGAGTGGCCTGCTGCTCCACCTCCTCCTCCGTTTGGGCCACCTTGAATTCGAATCTGCCCTTCCTCCTCATTCTCATCCTCTGTCCTCGCGTCCTCCATCTCCATGTCCAGTGCGAACTGCTCGGCCTCCTTCTGCTTCGGTGTGTCCTGCTCCGCCTTGTCCCCTACTGTCTCGTCTTGCTCCGGAGTGTCTGGAGGCAAGCCGCTGGCGATGCGAGCAGCACGCCGTGCCTCGATCTCCACTAGGATCTCTGACCGGCGCTGCGGAGTGAGCATTTTGTAGGCTGTGATCTGCTGGCGGACCATGGTTGCCTGTGGATGATGATCTCGGAGCGGACTGAATGGATTGGAGTGATGGTGAGTTCGGAGCTTGGGAGTGGCGGCACGGACGGGAGGGAAAGGTTGGAAATAGGATGAATAGGGTTGATGCTTGTTTTTCGGCTTAAAATAGCTAGATTTGGCCCCTCGGGCTGTCCGCTAGAGCGACGGCATGAATGCATCCTCGCCGGATCGATGAGTTTTGGCATGTGTCCGCATGGGTCGTCCCTGTCTGATGTGGCGGACCCATCTGGGCGCGACCGGACCTTCTCATATCCGCTTCAAATATGAACTGAATATATGCGATGCCGATGAGCCCAAATCGTATAGGATCAATTTGAGGAGTCGGACACTCGGACTAGATCATGATTTTGTTCGGTTATTAACTGGGACGTCCGTTCGGATGAGCATTGAGGAGCCCATGCTCTAAGGATGCAGCGCACTGGAGTTTTGATGGGCCGAGGCCTCGTCGTCTGCGGCCGAGAAATCCCGCGCTTCCAGGTGCGGGGGGAGACGAGGCGAATTCGAAATTTGGCCGTGCCGTTCGGCCGTTGCTGGTCATCATCACCATCGTCTCATATTCAGAGATGCTCTTGACCAAAATGCTTTCACACAGTGAGAGATTGGAAAAAAGAAAAAAGTCTCGTGCCACCGCGGCGACGTGTGCTAGAAAACTAGTGTAGAAACGAAGCAACCAGCAGTCTTCTTCTATCCCAAAAGACAATTGCAAAATGACTTCCACTTTGACGAGCTGAGAGGAATTCCTACCACCTATTTATACACGTACCAACCATACGCATCTTCCAGATCACGAAGAAGGAAGCAAGATGACTGAACCGGTGAAGCTCATCGGCGCCTTCGGCAGCCCGTTCGTCCACCGTGCGGAGGTGGCCCTGCGCCTCAAGGGAGTCGCCTACGAGCTCATCACGGAAGACCTGTTCAACAAGAGCGAGCTGCTGCTCCGCCACAACCCCGTCCATCACAGGGTGCCCGTGCTCCTCCACGGCGACAAGGCCATCTGCGAGTCGCTGGTCATCCTCGAGTACATCGACGAGGCCTTTGATGGCCAGCCGCTCCTGCCAACCGACCCCGGCGAGAGGGCCGAGGCCCGCTTCTGGGCCAAGTTCTTTGCGGAAAAGGTTACCATGCATGCCTGAATATTACTCCTATTTTTTACAATTCAAATTTGTTGTCGCAAAAAGTAGGATTGGCAAACAATTTCGAAATACATACTCAATTCTCATTATGCCGTGTGCGTGAATTGTTTGGTCAGTGCCTGATGTCGGTGTGGCTGGCGCTGTGGACGGAGGGCGAGACACAGAAGGTTCTCATGAAGGATGCTAAGGAACATCTGGCGATAGTGGAGACACAGCTCAAGGAGAAGAGATTCTTCGGAGGCGTTGCCATCGGCCTCGCCGACATCGCCGGCGCCAGCGTGCTGTCCCACTGGGCTGGCGTGCTGCAAGAGGTCGCTGGGATAACCATCATGAGCGATGACGAGTATCCTGCTATTCGCCGGTGGATGGAGGACTACAACGCCGACGAAGTTGTCACGGAGTGCCTGCCGGATCGGGACCAGCTTGTGTCCCACTTCACCTCTATCAGAGGGAAGTGCGTCGCCGCGGCCAAGTCCATGCTACCCAATTATCTAGCCACCAAATAGACCTAAGCGGCTAAGCTTGTGGTTAGTGTGATGCCTGTGGGTTGAATTACACGAAGATCTGTCGTAAAATAAGACATAGGGGCAGTTGATGGAATGTTATTGTTCAATGCCACTGTGCTCGGTTTGCTTAGTTTGCCTATGCAGGAATAAGATATATATGCTCTCGGGAAGTACATGTTTGGTTGATAACTGAAACTAGTCCTGGCCATGGGAAGCCCGGCCCGGCCCGAAAAAGCCTGACCCGGCCCGACGCTGCTCCTGGGCCGGGCTCGGGCCTAGATTTTGATCCTGATGGCCGAGCCGGGCCAGGCCCGGGCCCATCGTTTTTGCGCTTTTCTGAAAAGGCCCGGCAGGCTTTTACGCGTTCGGCCGAGCTTGGGCCCAAAAACTAGGCCCGATAGCCGGGTCGGGCCGGGCCCGGGCCTAGGTTTTTTGCCTCGGGCTTGGCTAGCCCCGGCCCGGCCCGAGGTTTGGCCAGGTATAACTGAAACATCCATGAGTTCTTTTGGTCATAAATAACACTTGTTTCTATGCTTGCCGAAATTTTTGGAGGTTCCCCTGCTGTTCTGAGGTTAAAAAAAAAAGGAAGTAGCGACCGGGGCTATGCGTTGGGTACAAATAAGCATCAATTTGTTTTTGAAGCTCTTATATGCATCAAATAGGACATTCCGTGGACACACAGTGAGTTTATTTTTTGCGGACTGACATATAGTGAGTTTCTTAGAGGCTGTTATGGGTATGCCCAATGGGCTTTTCTCTTGGCCCACCGAACATTTATTCTCCGGCTCTGTCATCTCTGGCCATAAGGCATGTCACCTCCACACATGCACCTGGGGCGGGGGGCCCATCTGCAGCTAGTTTGGTTCATGTGCACACCTTTGTGCATTGAAAGATTCGGTGCCTATTGTAAGCCTGAGATGGTTGTGTTTTTGGAGCTGCCTGCTACCTCGTAGGCTGACTATCATACAAGAGTCAGCTCTGTAGCAGACCAGAAGAACACTGTTTAAGTTAACTCCTGACATCTCCTATTCCCACACGGCTCGTCGGTCGGTTCTCGAGTGATCTCTTGGTGATTATTGATGAATTGACCAGTTGATCTCTCTTCTATTGAGGAACTAGAGCCGAGATCCATGGTTCCGCAAAAATCATAGTGACTGAACTATATATAGTCTGGTTGCTAACGTGAACACGTGTAGCTAGTTCTAATGCATTTGGCAGATGATTGGTTGCCCTCGTTACATGCACAGATGTTTGGTGGACATGTCTATCCAAATGATTACGGTCACTCACAGACTTTTGGGTAGCTAGCTTCGAGCTAACTTTATGTTGTTTCATATGAACTTTGATCAATTTCCATATTGCATAGGCAATATGTACAAGTTTTGGCCATTGCCGTAACTGCTGTCATAAGTACTTATCTCTCAAGTAGAACGATGATTGAATGCACCAAGTTTTAGAAACCATGCATACACATGTAGTAACCAAGTGCTATATATTTGGTGATACTCACTCATCCCTTCCCTTTCTTATAGGGTATGCATAGTCATGTTGTTAACAAAAATGTACATATGCACAGGGCCGGAGTTACGGCTGGACCAAACCAGGCCATGGCCCGCCCATCCCAGCAGGAATTCAGTGAAGACTGGTACTGAATCTGGGCCCTGGAAGCGAAATTTCAATGGTATTTCCTAACCTGGCCTATTTTGGCCCGCCAGAGAAGTGGGTGAAGCTCCGCCACTGCCTATGCACAAGATGTAGCATTACCTATACCCATTGTAAAAAAGTTTAAAAGCTCAAAAGTGCCACGTGCATTATGGGCTGCACAAAATGTACACTGTTTACTTGTATGAACAGATGGTGGTGCAATGGTAGAAGTGCCCAAGCTAGTGACAGCCTAATTAGTGAAACTTCCGAGCATGTCCATTTTAATTTATTTTACTATCTGCGTAACAGATGGAAAGAACAATTTGTAGTTACTATATTTCATTGAATTCCCACAAATATGCTCGTGTTGTGATGAGAATCAGCTGAATTTGCTTACCCATACTTTAATGTACTTCTTGAAATCCCTACATTTTTATGATCTTAGTTTGAAGTTATCTTGTATGACCAAACCAACGTACTGGATTGTTCGCAGGATGTGGATGCGTAGGTAATTATATGTTCTGGTAGGCAAAACAGCTAAGCTAGTAAACATGTATGTGTCATGCGTACAAGTGTGTTCATTAATTCATCAACATAGGTCTGTTTTCGTTCGTGTTTAGTTTTTTTTTCATGCGGGAAAAAACCTTTGATCCATTCGTCAAACATCAGGACAGTACAAAGAAAATCAGAAATAACAATAAATACATTCATGTCCATAGACCATCTAGCGACGGCTATAAGCACTACATCGGGCAAAAGGAGTGTCACCATCATCGCCCCTCCACATGGACATTCCGTGTTTAGTTAGCTCCAGGACAGTTCAAGCTGGACCTACACATGGTTTTCACTAGCACTATGAGTGCATCTGGTGCAAGCTTGTGCTAGAGTACGTCTACGCATACAAGCCCAAAATTGTGTCATCCTAATCATGATGCCACCCATTTTCAGTGCCATTGCTAGTACTAGCTTAGCCCGCGCGGCGACACTACTATATAGACTATGGTCCAAGCAATAAAGTAATAAATAATTATTCGCCATCAATTAAAAATATTGAAGATGTCGAAGAAGTAGATTTATTACAACAATGCAAATGCATGGGCACAAAAAAAAAAGATTAACACTGGCACACCTCTAATAAGAACTACTTATTAAAACCATATATATAGCTCACGCTACATAGTGGGCTGTATAGGGGGATACAAATGTACCGTAATAAGAAGTCGCAAGCGGGTTTCGCTGGATTAGATCATCCTGGTGTAACCTCCTGCAGGATTAATTAGTGCCTATAATAAAGTGGTACAAAGCTTTTGCAAATTCTTGGACACGCCCGACAGGTGGTTTTGCTCCTGTGCATGTGGTATTAGGATCTTCGCTATGTGGACGTTGAGGATGCATGTGAAGTGGCAACACATGTGAGAAGTTGTTGCATATTTTTGCAAAAATCAGTGTTTGTCTTGTGAACTCATTCTGCTGAGTAGCTACCTGATGATGGGCCATGTTAAATTGCCACTGCTTGGTTTGTGCCTTCTCTTGTGTCGTAAATAGCCTTTCCTTTGTGACTTCAAGTGCATAATAGTTGTGGTCATTGATGGAAATGTTGTAATCTGCACAAATGCAGTCCATAGCAACTTGAGCTGCCTTTTTCTTTGGCTTCATCTTCTGTCTCGGCCGGTTCTCCTTCAAACGACATTGAAGATTCCCTATGGTTGTCTTGTTGACGTGGTAGGCCTATTAGTACAGATGCTTGCGCCATGGCTCCATGATGATACCAATGAGTATAGCCCTTTATTTTTGAGCCATTTGCCAAACTTAGTGCTTCAAGAATTGGACGTCTTGAAATGTATACTATCAAGTTCTCCTGCTGTATATAAAAATATTATACATAATATTTCGTTTAGTCACAAGAGAAGAAAGAACATAAAATATTGGAGAAGAGTGAGGGCTTACCGAACTTTTTGCATTGGAGCGATTGAAGTGGGGACGATCTTCTAAGGACCTTAGTGTTGGGTGCTTGCCTTTCTTCTTGACATGATTTCTCATGGAGAATGCTCTCTCGGGACGGTAAGCTCCATCCATTGTATCATGTCTAAGTGTGTGTGAACTGCGACTTTCTTTGGTGGTGTGTGAACGGTTATATACTATATAGTGGGTACGAAAATGGATGAGTCATCATTGTAGATGAAGTGGTATAGAGCTTTTGCAAATTGTTGCAAGCGATCTTGTGGTTGGTTAGCACCGATGTATGAGATTATTGGATATTCAGTTTGTGTATGTTGAAGATAGATATGCAACGGTGTATGACGTCAGAAAATTATTGCATATCTTTGGCGGGATCTTAATATTTCATGTGAAGTCATTTTGCTGGACGGTTATCTGCAGAGTAAATAAAAATGGAGTGAGCACATGATTGTGAGATTTTGAAACTGCATGCATATGATTATTCTTTACTATTTTATTTTATTCTCGAAACAATATGGTTTTTTGTCCTATGTTTCTTTCTCAAGCAGTAATTATTGATGATTCGTAGTAATTCAAGTGGTCCTGGGCGTAGGTCGTCCATTCTTTTTCCCCTTTTTTTAAAGTAGCATGAGCCATGCAGCAGTGGTAGGTGGTGTGATGTGACTACGTGCATGCATGAATAATTGATCGGATGTTCCGTTTGGTTTGTGCATGCAGCCACACTGTATCAAAGGCATCTAACTGTTTTATAAATTTATTGGCAAAAATACTGTTTTATAAATTGTTTTTTTAGAAAAGGAGGATGACCCCCGGCCTCTGCATCTGGAAGATGCATACGGCCACTTTATTGATTATTCTTAAGGACCTTACAAAGTGTTACAACAATATGCCTGAATCCACCATCTAGGCAACATATGCCGCTACTTCTATCCATATGATGAAGAGGTGCTAGCTGGGCCACTACCCAGACCACTCACCTAAACCTATAATCAAAAGCCGGAATCCCTAGCCTAGCCATATACCGGGTCTGGGGCATAAACCGGTCTGACGCACTCACAGGTGTCGTCTCCGCCATCTTCAACTGGTCCATCTTCAAGCAGATTGAAGTGCCAACCTTGGCAGGCTCCTCCGCCATCAACGCCACCATGACGCCAAATGACGACCACCACCTACGCTAGAACATCGCCAAGCAGATGGAGCGCTACCACAAGATGAAAATCAGCGGTAAAATAGATAAAACGCCGCACACATGGCCGCCGCCAAACACCTCACACACACCACAAAGCGCCCACCGTGCTTCCGGGAACCCCAGGCGACGCCTTCAAGAAGGAGCGCGACGAAGGTACGACGCCGTCGCCTGCAGGGGGAACTAGAGCTTTCGCCCAAATGAAGAGCACGGTGAGAAACGGGATAGGATCTCGACGAGGCCTCCAAGAAGGGAACCGACGCCCACAAAGGCGCCGCCATTGTCGTGGACTCTGCCGACAGCCAAGGGTTTCCCCCGATCCCGCCCCCGTCCCATCCATCCGGCCACAGACCTGGCCAGGGGAGCGCACGCAGCCGGAGAAGGCGTTGGACTTCATCGAAGCAGGCACGCCGGGTGACGGGGCACCCCGACCCACCGTAGTAGACGTCCACCGAGACCTCGCCGCCCGCACAGCCAAAGTCGCGGACCTCCAGCTCCCACGGCCGTCGCCCGTCGAGAGGCCACGCCGTCCACACCGCCCGAGGCCGCCGCCCCGGCATCCACCCACCGCGCACATCCCGTCAAAACACGGAGAACGACCCACACCCCCGCCACCAGGGAGACCACACCGCGAGCACCCAAGCCGGGCGACGAGGCAGGGCCGCGCCGGCCAGATCCGGGCGGATCCGGCGATCCCTGGCCCACCAGCTGCCAGAGAGGAGCCGGCCCCGATCCAGGGTCGAGCCGGCCTGATCTGGCAGCCGGACCTTCCCAGGAGACCCCCACACCAGATCTGGAGAGGGGCTAGCGACAGCTCCGGCGACCGAAGGCCGCCACAGAGGGCCTGCGTCGGCGGCCACCAGGAGCTGGGAAGGCGGGCGGCGGCGTCTGATGCGGGGTGGGGGCGCCTCCAACGTCGAGGCGGGTGCGCGGGGAAACCACGCCGCCGCCTACCGCCGCGCGGGCGGCTGCCGGCGGCGGCGGGGGAGGAGGAGGGGAGGCGGGGGGAAACCGGCGGGCGGCTAGGGTTTCGCCCCCGAGTCGCCCGGAGCGGACGACGCGGGGGGGAGGGGGGGGGGGGGAGCGAACGAACGGCTAAAACATGCATGCTGTATTAAGACAAAAACATGGTGAACAGAACTCCATGGATTGCTGCCAAAACATAGAGCTCCATGGAGAAATTGCAAATCAGAAGATTGTGAATAGGGCGAACCCATCTCTGTTCATGTAAAAATAGGCCACATGCTGCAGCAGCATCAACTTAATCTTCACATCAAATCGACAGCAAGATATCGTTTGAACTTCAATTATAACCGCGGAAAAGCTATGCTCACTCTTCCCTAAAAATAACTATGCTCACTCTAGCAAAAAAAATAAAAATTCAGAGCTGTACATATTGACCTTGCTCGACAGTATTCAGCTGTCCACGGCAAGGCGAGCTCAAGTTCGGAGTTTTGATGCAGCCGCACGGTCTTGGTGGGCCCTTATTCTGCCATATCATTGGTAAATGGTAATGGAGGCCGTCACGGTCGGCCTGCGCTTCTCCACCGCGGCTTGTGTCAACTGCCACCGGCGGCAAACATTCGCGTGATAAAATGTGCACGCACGGAACTCTAGCTCACTCCACATTCTCCCCTAGCCTCCCTCCCTACTGTATACCTAAACCCCTATATCTGGGGATGTTTTCGCCCTGAGGTTTACCCATTTGGCTGAAAACGACCCTGTGGTAATCAGGTACATGACACGTGTATTTTTTGGGAAATAACCGTGTACAAGCGCGTGGTGTATCTAGGTTTCTGTTTCAAACTTTTGAACATGTGTAGGGCTTGCGTTGGTTCGTTTAGTGTTTTTTGCTGGGCGTGGGCCAGTCCGTACGATTGCACCGCAGTTTCTGGTTCGTCCTTATCTCCTTCCTCTTAATTCTCTCCACGTGTAGATCCTTCTCTGGAAGGCTCATGTGAGATCCTGTGAAATCTCGACGTCCACTGCACGCCGCTCAATCGTCTGTGCACGCCACCGCTCCACCGCCATGCGAGCTTATAAAGGCTCTTGCCCCTTCTCGAGCTCTCAATGTATGCGTCTCCCAAATTCCCGGTGAAGCAACACCGTCCTTCCCGACCTCGTTGACGGCGGTGCATCACCACGGCCCCCATTTCTTCTCTGGTCGCCTCAGTTCCCTCCGCCCTGGCTGTGCCTTCTCCTTGCAGCCAGGCACTCCAACCACGACCTGACGACTGGATCAAGTCTGTATGGCACAGCAGCGTCCGGATCCAGCCCGAGACCCAGCCATCCCCGCCGGCTCAAGAAGATCCTCCTCTCCCCATCCCTCTCGCGAGCGTCCTCGCTGTCGTCGGCGGGATTGCAGGACTGTAGGCACACCTCGGGGCGGCACGTTGCGGGGAGATACCATGAACAGAGATAACCGTGACAGTTGCCCTCCCCTGCTCCGACCGATCCATGGAGCCTCCCCGCGTCGCACAATCTGGTATTGTTTCTGCCCAAGAGGTCTGCCTGGGAGCAGTGCCCTTCCTCCTCGGCACAACCAAGATCACGAGCCTGTTCCCGCTGCCGCCACCCGTCTGACTTCTCCAGCCTGTTCGAGACCACTCCCCACCGCCGCCGCCTCATCGGCCAGACCCTTTCTCTTTCCACTCTATTCACGTTTGGTCATGGCGTTGTGTACTGTGTGTGTGGGACACTACTATCCTGGGCTGCGTGGTCTACTTGTACGCTGCTGGCATGTGAGAGATTGAGAGGTGAGAGAGGCTACGGCTGGGATGAAGATTTGCCTGTCGATACTTCATACCATCGGCGTCGTCGACAACGGCCATGGCGTGGCTGCGGCGGCTACACATGAAGCCGAGCGGTGGGCTGAAGGGGAGGACACCTGCTGAAGCACAGACTCCGGCGGCAACTACCAAAATACAGAGGCGACGCATGACGGCATGAGGCGTCGGCTCTGGCTGCAGGACAGCCTCGTGGTGGTGAAGGAGTCGGCGGACCTGGAGGATGACTTCCGGGAGAGCATCATGGCCACGATGATCGCGGCGAATGACAACCTCTGGCCGTCGCTGCGGGTCTCGAGGAGCTGCTCGGGTGCTACCTCGCCCTCAACGCCGCCAAGCACCACTGCGGCATCGTCGCCGCATTCCGGCACACCTGGCTCAAGTACCGGTTGTGAAAGGCCATTAGAGACGGAGCGGCGTGTCACAGCACCAGTCCAAGTCGTCAGCGGTCAAGCAGTCAGATCGAAGGGCAGCTCCACTCGCCCACACCTATCTCCAAGCAGGCTGCGGTTGCACCGCCGCAACATCAGCACATCGAGCAAATCATTGGGTCGTCAACCTTGTTGTCAGGCAGTGCGCACATGAACTGCCGCCGTCTGTTCATGCCCGACGTGTGTGCTGGTGATCAACTTGGTGTTCCATCTGCGGTTGCGTGACCGCGAGTTGTCCCTCTCCATACCGTAGGGTCTTTTTATCGGTCAATTCCGTTAGGTCAGTTTTCCTTTCTTTCTTTGTAATCTGGTTCCTTTTATGTAGTGCATGCAAGCAGGAAAAAAAAAAGGAAAAATGCCTAGACCAAACAGCGAGAGAACAAAACGATCTCCAATTCATATGCATGTAGACACATAGCTCCTACTCCCATGCACGTGGTCACATCAACCCCATTCACGCCCAACTAGTGCATGCATCAACTAATTAATCATGTATGGCGGACAAAGGTCATTTATAATACCTAAATAATCGATCCCCTCTATCTTATTTCTCTTAACATGCAGGCTATCCACATCATCAACCAGCCACATTAGCGTTTCATCACTAGCTTACATGGGGGACCCACCACAGATTGACCAACATACACAATGGACCTGTCACCCTTCGGTTACCAGCTGTAGAGACCCACCACCGGCTCCCTAGCGTACACAAACAGCCTACAGAAGCCCAACGAAAAACAACATACATAATTGCGACCGTCTCTCTCCCTCGATTCAGCCGAATCCATCGACTTCCTGTGTACTCCAACGCGGCAGCTGTGATCCCATTTAATGCCCCTCCTATCCCTGAAAAGAAAAATCTGATGCCCCTCCCGCAGGACTGCTGGCCTGGCTCCCCTTCCCATCTGTGCCGCCACTCTCCCTCTCGATCCGTCCTCTCCCTCGTCCTCTCCCATCCGTCATCGCTATTTCGTCAAGAAACACATCGTGCTGTATTTATTTTTCTCAAGTTTATATGCTCCTACCTTGTTTACTTTCTTTCTATTCTGTGCACAGTTACAGACGCCACACATTGCTTCTTGCAAGTTACAACCAAGGTCTGCGCTAGCAATCTTTAATATGTTTATTCAGATTACAAAGCGATGATCCTATTGACTTTTTTCAGTCACATTAACAGTTCATCATTCTCTCTCGGTTATCTTCTGCAATTTTGGTCTGATATAACCTTAATTGTGTTTGTTTCAGGCATTGGAAGAAGTGAAGATCAAGATACACCTTGACTAATAAAATCCAATAAAAAAATAGAAGAACGAGGTAAAACAACTTTCTTATCCTCTTAGGATGGCTTGAATTGTAGATACCCTCCAGTAAAAATTGTGTGAGGAAATCATGTATATTTTAGTTGTCATGCTTTCGATTTGAGGAACCTATTAACTGGTCAGATCCTGGAAACAAGTAGAAAAGTTCTTATTTTAGTGGCATTATAAGGTTCCGTTCAAATAATAGTAACCCATCTGCTTTGTATACCTACTGACACCACAGGTAATGGTAAAATTATTTGAATATCCATACATAGGAGTATCTTCTTAGTAGCCTGGATTGGCTCAATATTTGATGGCCAGCAAGTGCTCATTTTTTGTAAGTTTGTATTCTCGCCAGTTCGGAATTTGGTCTCATTTTTGGCATTTGTCAATTTTTATATGACCCATTATTGTATGTCAATTTGATGAATACGAGCATACAACATCTATCTAGCGGGTTTAGTTGAGTTCATCATTTAGCCAGCTACTTAAAATTAACCCTCAGTAAATTCGTCCTTTAAACTAAGTCAAAGTTTTGATGTAAAACAAATACATTATTAACAACAATCGGTAAGCAAAGGTGTCGGCCGCAACGCGCGGGGAATCATCTAGTTTGACAAAAAAAATAGAGACACAAATTGCTAGGTGCATGCAAAGATGCAACAACCGTGCCATCAAGCATCCAAAATTAGAGTGGCGGATCCACAATTTTCATTGAGTATCCAAATTATAACTAAAAAAATCCAATCACTCGAGGAAGAAAGAAACACATGACTATATGAAATATCGGAATAAATACTGGACCAACAGATCTAGCTCATGTTAGTGATATTATGCCATAGTTGCAAAATGCCTCTTTATTAGCATTAGGATTTGAGAGCACCGGATACATTCATCTCTAGGCAAGAAGTTAATTTCTCTGAACTTGAACTGTTTAAAAATTAAGTTTGTAACTATATTAATCTGTTGGAGCCGCAAGTTGTTTCAAGTTTATATTCCTTTTCTGAGCAAAAATCTGTTTCATTAATCATTGATAATATTTGAAAAAGAGAATAATAATCTGAGCCTTTTGTAGTAGGCACTTTGAATGAGTAGCATGAAAGATGGTGATAGCATTGACCATCTTTGGTTGGTATTCTTTGAGTATTTGGATGCAACTGAGAGTGTAACCTTTGGCAATATGAAATATAACATGCATTAATCATCGCTCTTGCCACAAACAGAAATATAGCAACCTAGCATTACTATCACGCAGCGCATTTCATACCGATGCATCAACGGGGCGCGGCGTGCCGCCGCGCGGGCATAGCTAGTTCTACTCTACTGAAGAACAAGTCCAACGCAAGCAGAGGAGAGCTAGCTATAATGAGAACTGAAGTGTGACACGCTCTCGCTGCATTACTGCAAGATGCCACTGCCGGGCTCCTGAGCGATCGAGGACCATAGAAGTGATCGTGCTCCGACGGACAGGGCGTCCTACTACATCCCGAACCGAGATCGTGGCCCCGCCAAGGGGATCCCCAAGCGCCTGGACAACCCGTTCCCACACAGCCCGCAGCCGAATGACATCACCTTCGACGTCGTCACCGTGTCCGCCGCCGCCAACCTGTTCGACGGGTTCAGGGGGGCGATGCCGGAGCTGAAGCTGCAGCTGATGCTCGTCAGGCCCACGGCCGGCGCCGCAAAGAAGGTTGACGGGGAGGAGGAGGCTTCGGTAGCGGCAGCGCGTCGCCGACGGCCAGGGAGAGGTGGCAGCGGCTACACATGAAGCCAAGCGGCGGGATGAAGGGAGAGACGCCAGCTGACGCGCAGACTCTTGTCACAGCCCTAGCTTCAGCCTTGTTGTGGTCTAGTCTTGGTTGTTACATCATGTTTAAATTTTCTTAAACCTGAAATGGGGATGTTCAAACCCTAGCACCAAATGAAATGCAACTAGGATCAAAAGAAAAATATTTTCAATGAATCCAAAATGCCCTTAAAAAAATGTTCATTATTTATGGAAAGAGGTTAAAACCTTTACCACAGGTCATGCACATTTTTCCAAGGCATTTATGGTCTTTGAATTAAATCATATTGTATTTGAAGTGGAGCTATAAATTCCTATAAAACATTTGGTAGCTCCAAATATTCTGAAACTTGGTGAGGGCCTCTGGTTTAAATCAGATAGTGGCCACAAAAGTTTCTAGAATTTTATAAAGTGATTTAGTATTTTTACTAAATCAGAAACAAGTTACACAAAATAGAAAAAGAGAAATATTAGAGAGGGAGAGAGAACTTACCTGGCGCCCACCAACCGGCCTAGCACTGTAGCTGTCCAGCCCAGCCCACCAGCGCCCCCCTTGTCATCTTCCTCCTCTGCCAGAAGAACAGGGCGTCTGGCCGCGGCGCGCGCGCACGCGCTCGGCCAGCTCCTGCTTGATGCTGCTGCTGGAGACGGCTCCGAGCGCCACGACACCCCCTGACCCCCCTCTCGCTCTGGACCCCATCCTCCTCCTCTGCTCTCTCTCTCCCTCTCTCCCGCGATTGACCACGAGCACCCGAGAGCGCCGACGAGCACCACCGCGGCCATCGTCCACCCCTCGCCTCGCCGATGCTTCCAGAAGAACCGCCGCGCCTTCCTCTTCGTCTCCACCAACCCACGTGACGCCGGGTGCACCGCAACATCGTCCCCGCCGCCTTCATCGCCGCATCTGTCCGGCGATCGCCGCGGTCGATTCGTCATCGACAACGCATCCCCGACCTCGAGCTCGCGTCGTCGACCCCGCTGTGAGCTGCTGCTTCATCTCCCCCTTCTACCCTACTCGCGCATGCCCTCTAGCCATCGAGCCACCACGCCGGAAGCTCCCTGCCGTCGCGTTTGCCGCCGCCGTCGCTAGAGCTTGCGCCGGTCACGTCCGACCTTATAGGCGAGATCCTCACATCACTAGGAGTCCATAGAGCCCCTCCGCAAGCTTCCCCGCACCACGGCGACTAAACCACCGAGGCCGAACTCCGGGCACCGCCTGAGTTCGCCGCCGCCGCTGCCAGAGACCACCTCAGCACCCGCCGCAGACACCCCTCGACGCGCCGCGTCGCGCCGCGTCGCGCTGAGCACGTAGAGCCCAGCCCCGCTCGCTCCCGTCGCCGGAGTCGCCGGAACAGCGAACGCCGCCGTGCCTGGGTTAGCGCCGGCGTTAATCGCTGACGTGGCCGGGTTAATTAAACGCTAATGACACCGCTAATTAAACCCCCTAGGTCACTGACTAGTGGGCCCTAGGCCCCTAATGTTTTAGTTAGGTTTTAATTAAACCTCTTTGCCCACTGTGCCACTGACGTGCGGGAGCCGCGCGTCAGGTTTGACCCTAGACCGGGCCTTTGACCAGCTGCCGCAAGGATGACGCCATGCTGACGTCATGAAGCTTTTTCTGGATTTAAAATAAATCTAAATGATTTATTTATTTTTAGAAAATAGCTAAAACTTCAAAAAATCATAAAAATTAAACCGTAACTCCAAATGAAACAATTTATATATGGAAAATGATCAGAAAAATCCAATCTTTCCATCTGCACCATTTTCATGCATGTTAGAACAACTTATAGCTGCTAAATTGGACAAATCAAATAAATGACATTTGAATATCCACATATGGAGTTTGAATTTGAATCTTGGATTCAAACCAACTCCATTTAACCCGTTGCTAGTTGCATTAGCTCAAATCACAGCATATTGCCATGTCATGATCATGCATCATATTGTGCATTGCATTAATTGTGTTCTTTCTGTGTTGCCGGTGTTTGTCCCCTCTCAGTAGACGTGGTTTCGACGATGAGATCGATGACACCGATGAAGAACTATACTATCTTCAGAAGTGCCAGGCAAGCAAACCCCCTTTTTCATTCCGATACAATCCCACTCTCTCGCTCCTGCTCTCTTTTACTGCATTAGGACAACAACGATTCAACTGTTACATGTTGCGGTAGTTGAACCCCTTTCCTCTGCATGACCTGTCATTGCCGCAGTAAATAGATTAAACCCACTAGCATGAGTAGGAGTTGTTTGAGCCCTGATGTGCCTACTCATTCATGCTTGTTGTCATGCCTGCTACTTCTTAGAGTTGAGTCAGGTCTGATTCATCGGGGATGAATTGGAATGTGGTGAACATGTCCTACTGTTGAGAGCTAAGTGTGTGAACACGATTTGGTAAAGGTAGCGGTGAGAGGCCATGTAGGAGTACATGGTGGGCTGTCTCATTGCAGCCATCCTCAGGAACTGAGTTCTGTGTTTGTGATCCATGAACAACTACTACCATGCATTGGGATGCTTAAGTGCCCCTCTCGACTTATTAATCGCCTTGATCTCTGTCCAGGAGTTGCAACTAGTTTCTGGTGTTTGTAGGATATGTGTTGGGGGCCGTGCATAGCGCTGACCCTAGGGGTGGGCTATAATGCGGCAGAGACACGAGGCACGGTGTACCGGGATGCCCGTTTGGTGCCTGGGGAACCCTGCTCTCATCGTTTGGGGCCGTGAGCGACACCCCGGCCGGATCTCCTTGCGGATGGAACCCGAATAGGCGATAAACCTTAACTAGAGACTTGTGTGGTTAGTCAGGTCGTGGCCGACTCCCTCACCAGGCTTCCGCTTGAAGGTTGCCGAGATACACGATGTGTACATGGTGGTAAGTGGCGAGAGTGTGTGTGAAGAAGTACATCCTTGCAGGGTTAACATCATCTATTCGAATAGCCGTGTCCGCGGTAAAGGACTTCTAGGTTGCCTATAACAGGTCATAGACAAGTGAAAGTGGATACTCTAAAATGCGCAAGATAAGTGTGAGTGCTATGGATGGCGTTCTCGTAGGGAGACGGGAGCGGATCCATAGTGGTGTATTGCTATGGTGAATATGTGGACTCGTGTGCGCCACCTCAAAAGAGTTACTTGCAGTCATAGTTCAGGATAGCCACTGAGTCAAAGCTGGCTTGCTGCAGTTAAACCCCACCATCCCTTTATTGATACTGATGCATATGTAGTTAGTTCTGGTGTAAGTCTTGCTGGGTACATTTGTACTCACGTTTGCCTATTTTCTGTTTTTGCAGAGAGACTTCAGTCTCGCTAGTAGTACCGCATGGACTTCGACGTTTAGCTTGTTACCTCAGCTACGATCTTTTGCCCTCGGCAGGGTCTTGTAGATAGTTAGGCTTCTCAGCTTTTTCTTTTGTAGTTGTCTATACTCAGACAAGTTAAGCTTCCGCATGTGCTTGTTGTTTGTATGACTTGAATGCTGGGTCATCAGACCCATGTTTGTAATATCTGGCTCTTCAGAGCCTAATGAATAAATACTTTGAGTTGTAGAGTTTTGTTGTGATGCCATGTTGTATTTACACATATCAGGCATATTGTGTGTATGATTGAAATGCTTGGTATGTGTGGGATCCAACAATCTAGTTGTTTATCCTTGGTAGCCTCTCTTATGAGGAAATGTAGTGTAGTGCTTCCACTGAGCCATGGTAGTCTGCTACAGCCCGGTTTATCGGAGTCCTGCTAGCCCAGTTACTACTGCTCCGGAACACTTAGACTGGCCGGCATGTGTTCCACTTCGTTTCTGTGTCTGTCCTCTCGGGGAAATGTCACGCGGTGACTTCCGGAGTCCTGCTAGCCTGCTACAGCCCGGGTTCCTAGAGTCCTGGTAGCCCAGTTGCTACAGCCCGGATTCACACGCTGCTAACCGACACGTTCGATGCTGGTTCATGTATGCCTGTCCCCGTAAGCCAGCGGCACTTTGGGTTCATGACTAGTCATGTCGGTCCGGGTTCTCTGTCATATGGATACTAGCGACACTATCATATACGTGAGCCAAAAGGCGCAAACGGTCCCGGGCCAAGTAAGGTGGCACCCGTGGGAATATCGTGCGTGAGGCCGCAAAGTGATATGATGTGTTACATGCTAGAACGATGTGAGTTAGAATCGGGGTCCTGACAACTCTGAAAGTGACCACCGTGCCGCAAGCCCTCAAGGCCTCAACGCCCCCGAGCACCACCGCACCCTCGTTGGCACGTTCCGGGCTTCCGACACGCTTGGCTCAAATACCGGCGTGAAAGGCCATTAGACGCAGAGGAGCGTGATGCTTGCAGCACGAGGTCGTCGGTGGTCGTGGAGTCTGGGATGTTCTCATCGAAGGGCAGCTCCACCTGCCCACGCCTATCCCCAGGCAAGCCGCGGCTGCGCTGCCGCAACATCAGTAGCAGTCGAACCCCACGATGACGGCCATTTCCGGCTCCACCCGCTCCTCCGCCGTGTGGCCACGGTCGAAACTCGAAACCACCCGGCCGCATGGCTTCCTCTCCGACCCGGCGCCGCAGCCCCATCAGGAGAATCCGCCGCTGCCAAAAGAAGCTCGTCGTGCGCACGATTCGGGCATCCAACAGCACTTCCGCCTCGCGGCGTTCCTGCACACTGCGCCAGCTCAAGGACCTCGTGATGCTCCGCTCGAAAAGCTGTGTCTCCCCGGGCGTCCTCTTCGGCTCCAGCCGTTGCCGCTGCAAAGGCCCTCGTCGTCATCTCGGATGCCGGCATGGGAAGAGGACGAAGAGCCGCGATAGAACTTCTCCATGGCCTGAGCGCCAACCGCAGCAGCAGAGTAGAAGAAGATGCAGGTACGGGGACGATTAGACGGCGCCGCCACTGTTTGGCCGTGATGGCGGCTAAGATATTTCCTTGTTTGTGTGCCTTCTTACCGGTAAGGTATTATTTCACAAGCCAACGCACGGACATCAGTTTCACATAGTCATACAACAAGAACCTTAGGTTCCAAAGGTTCAATCAAATTAGGAAATACATTGGGCTACAATGATGAGTTATCCACATGCCGTACTATTTTAGAAAACATGTCAAACAATTGCACTCAGCTAACGCCAATGTGATGTATAGTGTTCCACAACAACCACTAGTCAAACAAAAGAAAATAACTCCATTGTATTGAAGAAGAAACAAATCTATCTTGTCTAACATATTGATGTGGTTCTCACCTTGCTACATAGAAATGAAATGAATGAAAATAAATTAAAATTACCGTACATATTAAAATGTAAAGATTAGGAATCAACACATGAGAAAGAAGCGTTGCGATAACTGGACCTTAGGAAGATTCAAAAGGAAGATCCGCCGCGTGATTTTTGGTTAGATGATTGTTACTTGTATCTCCATAGTGTTCCTGGTTGTGCTCGTGCGAGAATTAAATACACTTTATTTATACATGACCAATCTCACTCTCTCACAAAGTTTCTTGGAGTCCGTGCTGCAGCTGGTTCTTAATCTACATGCCACTTCTCTTCTCTCTCCTCTTCTCTCTCCTCAATCTAAGCATAAATATAGTATTTAAATTCTTATAGCTTGCTTACATCATCTTATTATACTTGTTCTAACCAGCTTCTCTTCCCTCTTCCAACTCAGAAAAATATATAATATTTAAACTCGTATAACCCGCTTACATTACATTATTATACTTGCTCTTATCTTTTCTTTTGTTAGTCCAACACAAGTCAATAAATCATACAATTGTCCTTATGATCATCACTTACATGTCTCATGTGCAACATATCTTTTCTTGCTAAAAATATAGTAACATCATCATTCGATTCACATGGACATGTTATACACTTTATGAACTCTTGGCATGCAAAAAAAAAAATCAATCATTCAAGACTACCTAGCTACTGGAATGTGTCTCATATGACAAACTCCAAATATAAGCCAACCAACTCTATACATGTACTCCCTAGAAAAGAATCACACTTTTGAGCGAAAAAATAAATAGAAAAGACTCACACCGATCCCACAACTCGTCTTGTATTTAGAGTTGACCAATACACATTAGGATTAGGAGGCATTGGGAACGAAACCGTTGCACTATTCTGCATCTTAGCTGTTAGGTTCAATGTAGAAATCTCCCAAATGTCTATGTGATCCAGAGAGGTTAGTGTAAAAATACGTAATACTTCTACCTTGTTAGAAGTGATCAAGTAAGGTTGCTAACAGTATTGTACACATCTGTTTTTGCAGGTATGCCCTTCTGGCACTGATATGTGTGCTCCGTCTTGTTTGTGTGTGCTCTCGTACAATCGCGATGCTGGGGGCATCTTTGCTTCCCGTTTAGAGCCTGCTTCTATAGTACAGTTTTGGGAAGCATGCAAAAATACTTGAGCGCTCCTACTGTGCGGCGCATTAGCGCGCGACGGTCCCTGCTCATTCCATGGCATCCTGTCTGTATCATGCCTGTGATGACGACCGTGATCGCACTGCAGTGTAGCTAGATTGTTGACATCGTGCACAATTATGCTGGAAGACAGAAAATTGATATATAGCTTGTGCGGAATTATTCCACAAATTAACTCACATTTGATTGGTGATCCAAAGTTTGCTGAATTGAGTTCTCTGGTTATATACTTCTCCCGTCCTAAATTATTTGTCTTAAATTAGTCTAGATATGGATGTATCTAGACACAGTTTCATGTCTAGATACATCTGTGTCTATACAAATCTAAGACAAGCAATGTGGGACGGAGGTTGTATTCGACAGGCGTGCTAGGAGATCTTCAGGGTTACAACATTCTTCAAATAGTATTTTGATCGAGTAGCAACACTCAAACATAGCCAGGGTTGTAGCTAGGGCAACTAGTACCAAGTCTGAATTAAGCTACTGTACGGTAGGCTGTAGCTAGTGCCAGTAGCTGCCAAGGTAGGAGTAGTAATTAACCGGTCATCAATCGAGCTAAAGGTAGATGCTTGTCGTCCTTCCATCAGTCGCTGGTCTGCCTATCACGCGGCCGGGTCTGTGTGTGCATGGCCACCTCGCATCGCACATGAGGTGCTTTCACCAGTTCCCCACCACTGTCCAGTGGGAAGGCCAGTCATGTCAACGTTGCAGCAGTATATACTTATATCACGCAGCATATTCCGTTTCAAAAAAAATTTTATCACGCAGCGTACACACACCACTGCGTACATCCCAGTGAGACTGAAAGTTCATCAAAACCTGCATGCTTGTGGAAAAAATCGTTTTTCTGTGGCAGAACACCACATATTTAATCTCGATCCAGATGTGAATCAACAGGTAAAATGCGCAGGAGGTTGCCTCCGTGCACATACACATCGTGGTGTGCACCAACCAACCGTGGTCCGTGGGGAAAGTGCGCGTCTTGATCCAGTTTACCAAGTTTGTCAAAATGGGCAAATGGGTAGTCGAGCTAGTTAATTAGCCAGTGCACCAAGTGGGCTAACCTACGCACACAATGCCGCAACCTAATTCTGTATTTTGACCAGACTTATATATACGTACATCCAAAGCAGTGTGTGCCAGCATTTTTCTCTTTTTGGCTCGATGAGTGACGTCTCGTTCACAAAGAATGTTGGACGGTGGCAGCCAACATCTCAATGTACCACCATGGAATGGTATGTCTTATCTGAAAAAGAAGGAGAAGCATTTCTCATCCAGTCATCCATGCCTCGGTGGTGCAACCGTGCGTTCAATCTTGCCTATGGCGGCATGGTGATGGTGTGTACCACTTAGGCATTTTTCCTCGAGGTCGTGAGATAGTTGAGTGATCCAACCACGGCCTAGACATTGCGTCTTGGCTTGGTTGAGTTTTCGAAAAAAAAGAGAGAGTGTAGCGAGCAACAGCCTTTGCAACAACATTTTCCTGGGCTCATGATATAGTGGGTGACTGAGCCATGCCAAATAGCATTGCTGCTGGAATAATCACTCTGCTGAAGCTTCCAACTTCTTTGAACACTTTCATCGGCAAGCTTAAGAAAACCTGCAAAGCGAAAAAAGAGCACGAGCAATGTAATTACTATACAGTATCACATTTTAAACTATGTATAAGCACATTTTTTATGTATATGCATGTTTCCCTAAGAAATAGTTGCAAGCATAATAAGCACACACTGATTTGTGTTCTTATAGACATTTTTGTACTCACAGAGAAGAAATTCTTTGGGGGCGCCGCAATTTTGGCCTCGTCGACACTGCCACTGCTAGCCTACTATCTCATTGGACAAGGGTGACACAAAGAGGAGACAGGTGGACTGAGGACTACAACGTCGACGAAGCTGTCAAGGAGTGCCTGCCAAACAAAGGTCATCTCCTACTTCACCACGATTAGGTGAAAATGCATCTCCTCGGCAAAGACAATGCTTTCCAGTTATCTAGGCAACAAATAATCTAAGCTAGTGGTTTGTGTGATGTTTGTGGTTTGAATCAAAATAACATACCTGGGCAGTTAGTGCATAAGATATTTTCAAGTAGTACAAGATTAGTACCAGAGTTTTACATTTTGATTGTAGAAAGACTCATGTTCAGTCTGAACGGCCAAAATAATCAAACAAATTCTTCAAAAAAATTACAAATTTTGGTTATAATTTGAAAAAACTTGAATTTGACATGTAACCTAACAGCAAGATAACTAGATCGGCCACCCAGTCTTACACTTTGCCATCGTAGCGCCTCCATTCAAATGAAGCCCTAGAGATTTGGATTCTATCCGACCAAAGCAGTTCACACTCAAAAAGAAACATGATAAATAAAAGTAAACCTGATCTTCCATACCCTTTGTGGATTCTTGAGACAACAGTGCAAAAAACTGAAACAATCATTCAAGACTACCTACCAGAATTTATCAGCTAGCTAGGACAAAATGGCTAGTATAGATCAGACAACTCATTGATGTACTAACAAATAACACACACACTTCCACATGGCTTGCACAAATCATCTTATTTTAGTGTGATTTTTGGGTGACAATCATGGTCTGTACGTCTTAGGATGCATGCACATGCCGTTGCATATCAGGATTAGGAGGCATCAGGAGTGAAACTATTCCTTTCTATTCCATCCATACTGTTATGATGAGCATAGGCATCTTCAAAATACACGGGCAATTTAGAGAGGTTAGTCTATTACAACTATTTAATATGATTTCATTAGAACTAGTCAACTAATTAAGGATCTAGTTTTAGGTTGCTAATAATATTCTACACATTTGCTTTTGCAGAAGCACTCGTGGGACACGTATGACTACCATCTGACTTGTTCGAGTGCGTTGGACACCTTTTCTCTCATATGCTGGCAAGGATACGCATTTAATTCTAGTAAAAATATGCCCATATATGTGATTGATCCATGCCAAATTGCGTTGCTGCACTAGTGCAGAACCGGGCTTTAGCGCCGGTTCGTAAGGGTCTTTAGTGCCAGTTCTGCAACCGGCACTAAAGAGTGGAGACTAAAGCCCCCCCCCCCCCCCCCCCCTTACTACCGGTTCGGCACGAACCGGCGCTAAAGTGCCACCACGTGGCACGAGCCAGGCCCGGGTGCTGGTAGACCATTAGTACCGGTTGGTAGCACCAACTGGTACTAAATGTTTGGGGGGGTTTTGGTTTCAATTTTTATTTTTCCATTAATTTTGTGTTTTCCATTTAATTCTTTTTTGTTTGCTGGTATTTTACGATACTACATATTGTACACGTTATGCATATATATAAATAGATTTTCTCGTAGAACCGATCATATATATATATATATATATATATATATATATATATATATATATATATATATATATATATATATATATATATATATATATAATCGAATGTCTCACAACCACCATTAATTATTCACACATACACATGTATATATGCAATTTCTCCTACATGTTGCCTTGGTGCCTTCGGAGCATGATGACAAGTGGTTCATGGGGGCGGTAGCGGGTAATAGTATTCTCCTTTGGGATCTATGACCTGGTCGAGCAAAAATCCTGCTATTTCCTCTTGAAGTGCTCGTATGCGCTCCTCTGGTAGGAGCTGGTCCCGCACCTCTTTGAACTGTTAAGAAGGAGATCAATATGCATGTGTATTAGTTGTGTGACTAGATATCGACAATCATGTAAGATTTGTGAATAGTGTTCTGGCAAACGTACCCAGTCATGTCTATCAGATCTGCTCCTTTCGGACGCCACCATGCGAATGTTCTCGCAAACATAGTATGCACACACTTCAGTCCCCGGCGGTTGCTTCAGGGCCTTTACGAGAATAGAATTTAATCAGATAATAATTAATCAAGCATGTTAATTAATTAATGGTATGGAAACAAGAATTAAAGAGATGGTAGCTAGCTAGCTAGTACTACTTAATTACTTACCTTGGGTCGATACCAACATAGCTTTTGTCGCCATTTTCCTGGAGTCACCATGATGTACTTTGCCCAAGCCCTACCCGCCGGCAAAGAAAATTAATAAAAGGGTTATTAAAAATAGTTCATATCAGGAAATGACGAACTAAATAGGCCGAGATATAGTTAATAATGATTGAAATTACCTGTTGACTATCCCCTTCACGATGCTGTAGTCACTATCTTTTTTAAGTAGTGAGTCCAGTACTTCAACTTTTCCTTCGTCAACTTTAATGTCTAACAAGATCCAGTGGAAGCTGCATGCGCATACGTTTGCATGTATAAATTAAGCGGGCATGTGCATAACACCAATCAACTATAACCCTAAACCCTATACACTTATTAACATCTAGCTAGTAAGCAAAAACAGAATTTGTAGTACAAGACAGTGTGACTCACTCGAAGTTGTAAGGAAGTAGTATATCTTCATTGCTATTGAGGCGCTTCAAGAACTCTAGCATGCATTTCTCTACATCTTGTCTACACCATTCCAATTTCCATGTGTATTCATTAACGGTATTTGGGTCAATGAACCCAATGCCATAGCGTCTAGCTTTTTTCATTTCATACATCTTCATCTTGCATAATACCACAGAAAAGAATATATAATGAGGATATATAATTACAGGTAATTAATGATCAATCAATGAGCAGTAGAGCTAGCTTGAGACTTAAATTACAGAAAGAAATCACTTACAGACAATAGCAACTGACGATAGATTTGTCGAGTGCATCTTGATTGAATAACTGAAATAGTTCTGAATACTCAACGGACAGAGCTTTCTTATTGAAGTAATGATCTTCCTCGACTTGCACCATGAGGGACTGTCGATTGGAAATCTTGGTAATTTTCATGTACCAATCATGCAATTCATACATTCTCGTTGGGAGGTTCTTGACCTCCTCGGGCTCGACCAAAGGTTGGCCCCGGACATATTTCCGTTTTATTTCCTCCTCTCTAAGCGGAGACATGGGCTCGATCTCGAGGAGTTGTCCAACAGTGATCTTGAGCATTTCAGCCTGCATTATATGCTCCTCGGTTATTACCACATCGCCCAGCTCGGGAACGTAAACGGTTTGCCCACAATAATATTGGGCGCGCATACTCTCATGTGTTGTTGGCACAACAAGCGGGGGGGGGGGGGTCGATTGCGCCGCCTGTTCTCCCACCTGGGGAACGGTTTTCCCGCATTTTTTGACAGCTGCTTGTTGGCTCGAGCTCGAGCTCGCTTTTTTCTGTAGTCGTGCTCGATGTGCCTTCCTGATTTGGCGCTCATAGTCTGAGTCAACGGGCTTGGGAGCTGGTGGTCTAGCCATACGAATGAAGTGGTCAATCTTTTCCTCAGGCACTTTCTCCCTCGACGGCGTTGCCGGTTTCGGTCGAAAATGAGCGTCCACTTCGGCCCACACTATTGCATCGTTTTGCTCCTCGGTCATGTCATAAGGCCTCTGAGGAAGAGGAGCGAGGCTGCTTGGACCATATTTATATCGCTTGTCTCCGCCTGTACTTTCTGTACTACCTCGACTCGTACCGCTACGCACCATAGCTGCGGCATGTCTCTTCTGCGATTGCTTAGGCGGCGGAGACGGCGGACGTGGCTTAGTTGGAGCAGGAGGAGTGGCCTGACGCTGTGCCGGACTTGAAGCAGGAGGTGTGGCCTGACACGGTGTCGGACTTGAAGCAGGAGGTGTGGCCTGACACTGTGCCGGACTTGAAGCAGGAGGTGTGGCCTGACACGGTGTCAGACTTGAAACGGGAGGAGTGGCCTGACGCTGTGCCGGACTTGAAGCAGGAGTCTGCTCACGCGTTCATGGACTTGGAGGAGCAGGAGTCTGCTGACACGGTGGCGGACTTCGAGGAGGAGTCGGCAGACGCGGTGTCGGTGGACTTCGAAAGATGATGCAATCCTTATAGGATGATACGATGTATGGCCTCTCCCAGTGTGTGCTCGTCGTCACCTCCAGGAATGTCAAGATCTAGCCCCGAATATGGGTCGACCACCTCATCAACCAAGACACGAGCATAGCCCACTGGAATCGGGGCGCAATGGAAGGTTGCTTCGGCGGTAATTGTAAAAGCAACGGCGTCCGCCACCTTCATGGATATGTTCTTCATTTTGAAGTGTAGCTCACAGTTAGTGTTCTCTATGATGTCATCCACAGGGTATGTATCCAGCAGTGCGTTGACCGGGGCAGAACCAACGCTGCTTCTCGGCATGGATGGGACGGTGCTATCCAATGCTGGATGATCATCCGCTTGTTGCTGCCGCTGCTGAGACCCCCTTTCCTGGCTAAGTGAGTCGATCTGCTGCTGCTGCTGGAATTTGAGTGCCAAGTCTGCGTGCCTTGCTTCTAGGCCTTGAAGGCGTTCTGCGTCCTGCTTCCTCCGCTCCTCCTCCAGCTTCCTCTTCTTCTCCTCCTCCATCTTCTTTCTTGCACGGGTCCTGTAGTCGTCGTTCCATTTCGAAAAGCCCTCATACCAGGGAATAACGCCCTTGCCTCGTGTTCTTCCCGGGTGTTCAGGATTTCCCAGGGCGCGCGTAAGCTCGTCGTTCTCTCTGTTGGGCGTGAACACCCCCTTTCGAGCATCTTCTATTGCGTCAAGTAACTTTTGTTCTGCTCCTTTTAGACTTGCCTTCTTTGAAACCAGGCCTGTCTTCGGGTCCAACGCCCCCCATACGCATAGAACCAAGTTCAGCACCTGGGGGCCAGCTCCTAGTAACCGGAGTGACCCCTGCATCCTCCATCTCTTGCTCAGATTTATCCCACTTAGGCATTGCCACCGCGTAGCCACCTGGACCCAGCCTATGGAACTGCGTCTTTTTTGCGGCATTGGCCTTGTTTTTTCTCGACCGTTCCTTAGATAATTCTGATTCCTTGAATTTCACGAAAGCGGGCCAGTGTTCTCTTTGCTTCTCCAGTGTTCCCTTGAATTCTGGAGTCTTCCTTTCTGCAGCGAGGTAGTTGGCCCATGCAGTTTTCTTGTGGGTGTTGAATGCAATTGCTGTTGGGGATCGTAGCAGAATTTTAAAATTTCCTACGCATCACCAAGATCCATCTATGGAGTATACTAGCAACGAGGGGAAAGGAGTGCATCTACATACCCTTGTAGATCGCGAGCGAAAGCGTTCAAGTGAACGGGGTTGATGGAGTCGTACTCGTCGTGATCCAAATCACCGATGACCGAGTGCCGAACGGACGGCACCTCCGCGTTCAACACACGTACGGAGCAGCGACGTCTCCTCCTACTTGATCCAACAAGGGGGAAGGAGAGGTTGATGGAGATCCAGCAGCACGACGGCGTGGTGGTGGAAGTAGCGGGGATCTCGGCAGGGCTTCGCCAAGCTTCTGCGAGAGGCAGAGGTGTTGCAGGGGGAGAGGGAGGCGCCAGGGGCTGTGTTGCTGCTGCCCTCCCTCCCCCCCACTATATATAGGCCCCCTGGGGGGGTGCTGGCCTTGGATCCCATCTACAAGGGGGGGCGCCGGCCAGGGGGGAAACTTGCCCCCAAGGCAAGTGGGGCGCCCCCTACCCCTAGGGTTTCCAACCCTAGGCGCAGGGGGAGGCCCAAGGGGGGGCGCCCCAGCCCACTAAGGGCTGGTTCCCCTCCCACTTCAGCCCATGGGGCCCTCCGGGATAGGTGGCCCCACCCGGTGGTCCCGGTACAATACCGATAACCCCCGAAACTTTCCCGGTGGCCGAAACTGGACTTCCTATATATAATTCTTCACCTCCGGACCATTCCGGAACTCCTCGTGACGTCCGGGATCTCATCCGAGACTCCGAACAACTTTTGGGTTTCCACATACTAATATCTCTACAACCCTAGCGTCACCGAACCTTAAGTGTGTAGACCCTACGGGTTCGGGAGACATGCAGACATGACCGAGACGCCTGTCCGTTCAATAACCAACAGCGGGATCTGGATACCCATGTTGGCTCCCACATGTTCCACGATGATCTCATCGGATGAACCACGATGTCGAGGATTCAATCAATCCCGTATACAATTCCCTTTGTCAATCGGTACGTTACTTGCCCGAGATTCGATCGTCGGTATCCCAATACCTTGTTCAATCTCGTTACCGGCAAGTCACTTTACTCGTACCGTAATGCATGATCCCGTGGCTAACTCCTTAGTCACATTGAGCTCATTATGATGATGCATTACCGAGTGGGCCCAGAGATACCTCTCCATCATACGGAGTGACAAATTCCAGTCTTGATCCGTGCCAACTCAACAGACACTTTCGGAGATACCCGTAGTGCACCTTTATAGTCACCCATTTACGTTGTGACGTTTGGTACACCCAAAGCACTCCTACGGTATCCGGGAGTTGCACGATCTCATGGTCTAAGGAAATGATACTTGACATTTGAAAAGCTCTAGCAAACGAACTACACGATCTTTTGTGCTATGCTTAGGATTGGGTCTTGTCCATCACATCATTCTCCTAATGATGTGATCCCGTTATCAATGACATCCAATGTCCATAGTCAGGAAACCATGACTATCTGTTGATCAACGAGCTAGTCAACTAGAGGCTTACTAGGGACACGTTGTGGTCTATGTATTCACACATGTATTACGATTTCCGGATAACACAATTATAGCATGAACAATAGACAATTATCATGAACAAAGAAATATAATAATAACCATTTATTATTGCCTCTAGGGCATATTTCCAACACATCTTAAGAGCAGCGTCCTTGACTTTCTGCACATCTGCATCAGTGAAATAATCTGGTAGGGTGAAATGTTCCATTAGAGATTCCCAAAGCTTTTGTTTTGCTCTGTCGTCGACCCAAGTAACATCTGGCCGTTTAGTTTTTGGCTTTTTCCATTCTTGAATGGAGATCGGGAGTTGGTCCTTCACAAGAACTCTGCACTGACGAACGAACTTGTTCGCAATGTCCTTAGGCGTGAGGAGTTCGCCACTAGCTTTGATGGAATCGATGTTGTACTTTACACCCTCCTTCAACTTTTTGCCCGGGCCGCGCTTTGTCCTGCTGTCTGTAGAAGCAGATTTGCTCGATCCGGAGGGCTGAAAGAAGAAAGATCGATTCATTAATATATCTTCAAATAAAAAAACATGTGATGATCACTAGATGCCTGCTTATATAAATATACCTCGCAGGTACTCTTTGTTATTTCAAGATCAACATTGTATTCGTCATCATAATCATTGTCCGCGTCATCATAATCATAATCATAGTTCATGACTTCATCAGCTCGGTCGTCGAGATCGAATATCTTATCATCACCCTCCCCGGTATTGTTCAGATATTGGGAGCCGTCATTTGCTTCATTCAGATCATCTGGCCTGCTAGGGCTGCGTATGATCTCGAACAGGGCCTCTTCTCCCTCTCTGCCGGTATTGTCCACCATAGCTTTTATTTAACTAATACCGAAGAAATATAAAACAATTTAGTATTCAAATTACAATGCATGGATGCAATCAATAAGGAAAAACTGAATCATATAGTACATAATATGCATCGTCTCAAATAATATATAATCTCGAATACATCGTCTCGAATAATATATAATCTCGAATACATCACTGGCTAGGTAGCTAATAAAGATCGAATACTATAGAAGAATCTAGGCCACTCGCGGTTCCTGGGGCGTGGGCGGTGGACACCCAAAGACAAGGAACCATCACAGGATCATATCTCCGGTCATCTGCCCAAAGAACCTGCCAGGTATTGGAGAACCTGACGTCCATAGCAGCCATGTAGCGATGGACGTGCTCGTCCTCCTCCCTAACACGACGACACACCACCTCCGGCGGGGCCGGCTCCCTCTGCACGGAATGTGGCCCACGCGAACGCCACCAAAGGAGATCAGGGTCGATGACGGGACCCGAGGCCGGGTTCCTCACCAAGCGGCGCGCCCCTCCAGGTAGCACCTCCCAGTGCCAGCCCGGCGGAGCCGAATCCCGGACATGGGTCAGCCAGACGTCGTCGCGAATGGGTCGACGGCGAGGATGCGGGCCGGGAATCTTCGAGAACAAATACTATATGCCCGCAAAAAGTAACATTTTTTAAATGATTGGATTGTGATAACTAAAATTATAAGAAACTGAAAAAAACATCGATCATCGTCTAACAATTTGACATTAATCTAATTCATCTAGCTAAAACTAATTCTAAAATTTCTAACATTTCTATATATATAACTAACATTTCTAATATTTCTATAACCAAAAAACAGAAAAATTGCTAACATTTCTATAACTAAAATTATAAGAAACTAAAAACTACCATTTCTATAACATTTCTAACAGTTCTATAACAATTTGAAATTAATCGAATACATCTAGATAAAACTAACATTTCTAAAATTTCTATATACTATTTGACATTAATCTAATTAATTAATTAATTCATCTAAAACATTTGTATAAAAAACAGAAAAAACAGAATCGTGTGTGTGTGTGTGCGTGTGTGTGTGTGTGGGGGGGGTGGGTGTGTGCGCGCACGTGCGCGTGTGCACCCTACGGCGCCGGCGGCGCGGTGGCTTCGATTGGAGGGAGGAGAGGGGCCGGGAGAGGGGCTCACAGCGTGGGCGACGGTGAGGCGACGGGACGGCGAGGCAGAGGGGACGGCGACGGGGACGGCGACTGGGGCGGCGGCGACGGCGACGGGGACGGCGACGGGGGCGGCGACAAGGGGCGGCGACGGGGGCGGCGACGAGGGGCAGCGGCGACGGGGCAGAGGAGAAGAAGCAGAGGGAGAACGAACTGCCGAATTTTTTTGAAGTGTTTTCTTATATAGAACCCACCTTTAGTACCGGTTGGAGCCACCAACCGGTACTAATGGTCTGTTTTGGCCAGGCGAAGCGGCGGGAAGCGCACACCTTTAGTACCGGGTGGTGGCACCAACCGGTACTAAAGACCCCCGTTTAGTACCGGTTGGAGCCACGACCCGGTACTAAAGGGGTGCGGTGGCGCAGGTGCGGTGCGGGCAAGTTTAGTCCCACCTCTCTAGCCGAAGGGCGCCCGCACCTGCTTATAAGCCCCGCTGCGGCAGCTGTCTTGAGCTCCTCTCTATTGCAGGCCTTGTGGGCCTACCTGTTCTATGCTGCCCTATGGGCCTATTGGGCCTTTGCGGGCCTGCATCCTGGCCCAACAACAGGTCGGGTTTCTAGTCATATGCAGGCCGCTGTGGCGCAGTAGGCGGGCTTTTTTTCTTTCTTTTTTTGCTTTATTTATTTTTTCTTTATTTATTTTTGCTTTATTTATTTTTGTTTTATTTATTTTTGAGTTGTTTTTTGCTGTATTTAGAGTTTCTTTGTGAATATTTTTACTTTAGGTACAAAAATTTACAAACTTTCTATTAGTGCCGGTAGTTTACAAATTTGAATAGTTTACATTTTGAATTATTTGAAATTTGTGTGAATCACTAGTTTGTGAATAACTTAACTTTGAAAATAGATTTTCAGTGATTCTTTTTTTTATGTTTAATATTAGTGTGTTTTATCATTATATTCAATTTGTTAATGCTTAGGTTATTTAAAAAATGAAATGCCTTTGTAACGGATGAGTTTTCGTCCGAAACCCTGATACTTCGAAAGAGATTGTCCATTTTATACACGAAATGCATCCAGTTTTTGCGGTAGCCCTCTCTACTTTTTTGCACATGCTATGTGGGTGAAATTATGATACCGTGCCAACTTTCTACCTTTTCTAAGTTCATTTGAAATGCTTTTCAATTTCAGGGTCATTAGCTGAAAAAATCAGTAAATGCATGAAAGAATTTGTTTGCACATAAAATTTCTTCGCGTTTCAAATGCGAAAACACATAACTACCCTAACTTTTACAGAGATTCCCTCCTGGGTGTGAAACACAGAAGAAAGTGATGATAGTGAAGCCGATCACATCCCAAATCTTTGGGTGTGAAACTTTTTCTTCGCGTATGTCCCTTTGCGCCGTAGCCATGGAAAATCTTCATCATTTAACTGGATGCTCGGGTCAATATTCACTGTGAATGGAGCAATTTCATCAAACTTTTCATAATCTTCTGACATGTCTGTCTTGTCATCCACTCCCACGATGTTTCTTTTCCCAGAAAGAACTATGTGGCGCTTTGGCTCATCTTATGATGCATTTGCTTCCTTATCTTTTCTTTTTCTCGGCTTGGTAGACATATCCTTCACATAGAAAACCTGTGCCACATCATTAGCTAGGACAAATGGTTCGTCTGCATACGCAAGATTGTTGAGATCCACTGTTGTCATTCCATACTGCGGGTCTTCCGTTACCCCATATCGTGTCATATTGACCCATTTGCACTGAAACAAAGGGACCTTCAAACCACGTCCATAGTCAAGTTCCCATATCTCCTCTATGTAACCATAATATGTTTCCTTTCCCGTCTTGGTTGTTGCATCAAAGCGGACACCACTGTTTTGGTTGGTGCTCTTCTTATCTTGGGCGATCGTGTAAAATGTATTACCATTTATCTCGTACCCTTTGAAAGTCATTATATTCGAAGATGGTAACTGGGACAGCGAGTACAGATCATCTTCAATAGAGGCGTCATGCATGGTACGTGTCTGCAACCAGCCGGCGAAATTCCTGGTTTGTTCACGTGTAATCCAGTCATCAGACTGCTCCGGGTGTTTGGAGCGTAGAAAATTCTTGTGTTCGTCCATATACGGAGCCACCAAGGCGGAATTCTGTATAACTGTGTAGTGTGCTTCAGTGAGAGAATGTCTGTCCATACATATTTTTTGATTCCCTCCTAGCGTGCCTTTTCCATCCAGTCTGCCCTTATGCCGCGATTCAGGAACAACAATCGGCTTAAGGTCAAGAATAAAGTCAATACAAAACTCAATGACCTCCTCATTTTCATGGCCCTTGGAGATGCTTCCTTCTGGCCTAGCACAGTTATGAACATATTTCTTTAAGACTCCCATGAACCTCTCAAAGGGGAACATATTGTGTAGAAATACAGGACCCAAAACGTTAATCTCTTCGCATAGGTGAACTAGGACGTGCGTCATGATGTGGAAGAAGGATGGTGGGAACACCAACTCAAAACTGACAAGACATTGCACCAAATCATTCTCTAACCTTGGTATGATTTCTGGATCGATTACCTTCTGAGAGATTGCATTGAGGAATGCACATAGCTTCACAATGGCTAATCGAACGTTATCCGGTAGAAGCCCCCTCAATGCAACCAGAAGCAGTTGCGTCATAATCACGTGGCAGTCATGAGACTTTAGGTTCTGGAACTTTTTCTCTGCCATGTTTATTATTCCCTTTATATTCGACGAGAAGCCAGACGGTACCTTAATACTGAGTAGGCATTCAAAGAAGATTTCCTTCTCTTCTTTGGTAAGAGCGTAGCTGGCATGACCCTGATGTATGCCGTCTTTTCCATGCATACGTTGCTGGTCCTCCCGTGCCTCAGGTGTATCTTTTGTCTTCCCATACACGCCCAAGAAGCCAAGCAGGGTCATGTAAAGATTCTTCGTCACGTGCATCACGTCGATTGCAGAGCGGACCTCTAGATCTTTCCAATAGGGCAGGTCCCAAAATATAGATTTCTTCTTCCACACGGGTGCGCGTCCGTCAGCGTCATTCGGAACAGGTTGTCCGCCAGGACCCTTTCCAAAGACTACCTTCAAATCCTTGACCATATCATGTACATCAGCACCAGTACGGTGGCGAGGCTTCGTCCGGTGATCCGCCTCACCTTTGAAATGCTTGCCTTTCTTTCTTACGGGATGCCTGCTCGGAAGAAATCGACGATGTCCCAGGTACACATTCTTCCTACAATTGTCCAAATATATACTGTCGGTATCATCCAAACAGTGCGTGCATGCGCAATATCCCTTGTTTGTCTGTCCTGAAAGGTTACTGAGAGCAGGCCAATTATTGATGGTCACGAACAGCAAGGCCTTTAGGTCAAATTCTTCCCCCATGTGCTCATCCCATGCACGTACACCTGTTCCATTCCACAGCTGTAAGAGTTCTTCAACTAATGGCCTTAGGTACACATCAATGTCGTTGCCGGGTTGCTTAGGGCCTTGGATGAGCACTGGCATCATAATGAACTTTCGCTTCATGCACAACCAAGGAGGAAGGTTATACAAACATAGAGTCATAGGCCAGGTGCTATGGTTGCTGCTCTGCTCCCCAAAAGGATTAATGCCATCTGCGCTTAGACCAAACCATACGTTCCTTGCGTCATCTGCGAACTCCTTCCCGTACTTTCAATTTTTCTCCACTGCGACCCGTCAGCGGGTACTCTCAACTTTCCGTCTTTCTTACAGTCTTCTCTGTGCCATCGCATCGCCTTGGCATGCTCTTTGTTTTGGAACAAACGTTTCAACTGTGGTATTATAGGAGCATACCACATCACCTTGGCAGGAATCTTCTTCCTGGGGCGCTCGCCCTCGACATCACCAGGGTCATCGCGCCTGATCTTATAGCGCAATGCACCGCATACCGGGCAAGCGTTCAAATCCTCGTACTCACCGCGGTAGAGGATGCAGTCATTATGGCATGCATGTATCTTCTGCACCTCTAACCCTAGAGGGCAGACAACCTTCTTTGCTTCATACGTACTCTCGGGCAATTCGTTGTCCTTTGGAAGCATATTCTTTATCATTACCAGCAACTTTCCAAATCCCTTGTCAGATACACCATTCTCTGCCTTCCGTTGCAGCAATTCCAATGTGGTGCCCAACTTTTTCTTGTCAGCTTCACAATTCGGGTACAATAATTTCTTGTGATCCTCTAACATGCGCTGCAACTTCTTCTTCTCCAAATCACTTGCGCAGTTTCTCTTTGCATCGGCAATGGCCCGACCTAGATCATCAGCGGGCTCATCTGATGCCTCTTCTTCAGCTTCTTCCCGCATTGCCAGCTCAGCTTCTTCCCCCATTGTTGTATCATCGTATTCAGGGAACCCATGGCCAGGATAGCTGTCGTCGTCCTCTTCTTCTTCATTGTCTTCCATCATAACCGCTCTTTCTCCGTGCTTGGTTCAAACATTATAGTGGGGCATGAAACCGGACTTAAACAGGTGGACATGAATGGTTCTTGACGTAGAGTAATTGTGATCATTCTTACAGACTAAACATGGACAAGGCATAAAACCATCCGCCCGCTTGTTTGCCTCAGCCGCAAGCAGAAAAGTTTGCACGCCATTAATGAACTCGGAAGAGCATCGGTCATCGTACATCCATTGTCGGCTCATCTTCATTACACAACACCGAATAGACCAAATTAATACAAGTTCATACAAAAAGTTCATACAAGACTTAAATGCAACAAACAAATAACTCTCTAACTAAAGAATTTAAATGCAACAACAAATGCGATCAAGATCGCAACTAAGGTAACAATTGATCCAACAGCATAATGATACCAAGCCTCACTATCAATGGCATATTTTCTAATCTTTCTAATCTTCAAGCGCATGTTCTCCATCTTGATCTTGTGATCATCGACGACATCGGCAACATGCAACTTCAATTCCATCTTATCCCCCTCAATTCTTTTCAATTTTTCTTTCAAATACTCGTTTTCTCTTTCAACTAAATTTAACCTCTCGACAATAGAGTCGGTTGGAATTTCCGGTTCACAAACCTCCTAGACAAAAATATCTATGTCAACTTGATGGGCATTATTTGTCATAAACACGAAATGCAACAACTAGTTTTAAAAGAGAATATACCACATCCGAATCATAACAAGGACGAGGGCCGACGGGGACGGATATCAAAACCATGGCACTATGTATAACAAACAACGTACGGGTAAGATAATTATACGAGTAACTATATATCCAAATCACACAAACATCAATTTGGTAATGTAAAACATTCATGAACAAGAGGCTCACCACAAGGTGGTGCCGGCGACAGAATGGTGCGGGCGATCGACTGTGGTTACGACGGAGATTTAGAAGGCACTAAGTAAACCACACCTACATATGCAAACTAAGTGTTAGTTTTGACCACAAATTGCATATAAATCAAATACTAGCACATATATTTTCTACCAAATTACTAAACTCATAAATTAATCACTATACAAAGCATTGCAAGAGCTAATCTAGCAATGAGAGATGAAAGGACAAAGTTGCTAACCTTTGTGATCATTTGAATGGATGGGGGCCTTCAAATCTTGACAAATTTTGGGCAAAATGTGTGATGAGCTCGAGAGGAAGAGGGGAAGAACAGAGAGGAGAGGGGAAAGGGGAAGAACAGAACGAGCTCAGGTGGACAAAGGGTTTAAGTAGGACGACCTTTAGCACCGGTTCGTGCCATGAACCGGTACTAAAGGTGCTGGAGGGGCCCCGGACTGACAACATCCTGCCACCACTCACTTTAGTACCGGTCCGTGGCACGAACCGGTGCTAAAGGTCGGCCACGAACCGGTACTAATGAAAGTGGCTGGCTAGTCGTTGGAACCGGCACTAATGCATACATTAGTGCCGGCTCAAAAGCAAATCGGCACTAATGTGCTTGACATTTGACCCTTTTTCTACTAGTGCTGCTGGAACAGTCACTCTACCGAAACTTCCACCATCAACTTTTTTGAAGACATCCATTGGCTAGTCTCCAGAGAACTGCAAAGGGAAAAAAGTACATGCAATGTAATTTAATATAGGATATCACATTGTAAACTGCATATAAGCACATATTTTTATGTATATGCTTGTTTCCAAAAGAAATAGTTGAAAGCACAATTATGTTCTTGTAACAAATCTTGTTATCATTGAATCATGGATGACCACAGCATGAAGGCATCATTTGGAAAGAAAAGAATGCTAACTAAAATCAACTTAGTAGAAATAGTCCTCAAAGCTATTCACTTGTATAAACACTATTCCAATTGTATCAGTACATCAAGTGACAACCAAGCAGTGGACAGATCACACCAGTGAAATCGTCGGACAACGATCTCTTCATGTAAGACATGAATTAGCAATTTAGCATACCAAAACTATGGAGTATAAAGATATACTGAAACTGTATTAGGCGCGGAAGATATGGCATGTTGGCCATCTCTGCGAAGGGAAAAATATTCGATAAAATTTCCGAAATTTCACTCAATTCGAGGGTCCTCGAAATATTTGTGTTTCATTTAAGTTATTTTGGTTTAATAACACTTACGAAAGACAGGTTGAATCAATCAAAAATTATACCCATTTGCTTAGCACGGTGGTAGGCAGTTGTTCTTCCGTACTTCAGCCCAACGGTTCGGAACCTAGATATGCTCATTTTGTTTTTTAGTTTTTAGTTATTCCTGCTCTACAAAAATTTGGCAAAAATAGTTAGGTTACTAGGTTTTGTACCTTGGTCTACGTAACAGACGCACCATTAGGATAGATGAGTTGTGGTGCGAGAATATTTCTTAAGAATAATTTATTCAATACTTTAAATTCAAATTTATCTAAATTTAAATAAATATTTCGTTAATCTGCTCGAAATGTTTTTTGAAATTTCGGTGCTTTCAAGGGTGAGCGATATTTTGTTGGTTTCGAAAGTCAAAATTTTGATCTGAGCATCATCCTTTGTTATAAAAGCATGAGGTGCCTACTATGTCTCTACTGCTCTACCTAGCCTTCTTTGCTTTCTCCAAGACAACATTAGTAAAACATGGATAGAATCATGAACTAATGATTCAAGAGGAGATAGTAGAGAAGTAAAACATGAGCAATGTAGGACTAATTAGGTGGAGTTGATGCGTGCATAGAAGTGAGAGGCATCTGCCTTTATCTCCATTACCAGCTTCATATCCTCTTTAGAAGGCCCGACAAGCGGCTGCAAATCAGTCTTCTTGCACACAATGACTAGAGGCTTATTCATGAACAAGGATTCTATACAGTAGAAGAGTTCAGCTTGCTGAGCAATAGTGTACCCACAAGACCCAGAGATGTTGAAGAAGAACAGCACAACAACCCTCAAGTGGACAAGAGCAGTGATAGTGCACAACTATATGATGTTCGTTTCTTCAAAAGGCCGGTCAAGGATACCTGGAGTATCAATCACTTGGCAACCCAAATACTTATAATCTGTATGGCGAGCGAAAAGGGATTTTGTCATGAAAGCATAAGGTTGTATGTCCACAAATGCCCTTGTAACCTTGTTCATGAAAGAGCTCTTCCCAATATTTGGATAATTCACAAATCAAGATAGTACAGGTGTTTGGGTCATGTGTTGTCTGATCTACTCCAGGTATGCCAGGTTAGGACTGATGCGCTTTAGAACAGTACACATGCGACCTAGTGTTGTTACCTTCAGGCACTTGCACTGGTATAGGGTATCTCATAATTAAGTAGAGCAGCCTCAGTCCTTGGAGATCTTTGCAATGATATTTATAGCTGTGTTGATATGACCCAAGGGAAGTTTGTAATTATCCTTGTTTCAGAGCACATGAAGGAGATCACCGTAGGAATGGTGGATGTCATCCAGTCGGGGAAACTAATCAATGACGACGGAGAGCTTCTCATAGAAAATTGACCCTCCGCTTAAGAAGAGCCTGCCTAGGGTGGTCATGGCCAGCCATGAATAAATAACGGGATGAAGGAAGTACAATATTTGCCGCCTTTCCTTGTATTCAGTTGGAAGTTCTTCATAAATCCACCTCAAGATTGTCATTCCAGGATTGTTATCATCTGGTTGTACAGTCGTGTGTACGTACAAGATGCAAATGGACCCTCTAAAACACATGCCTCTTCAGAGGTTCACCATCTATAATAGGAGCTGTAACACCAAAATAAAATGTCATGCTTGTGTTACAGGGAGTGGTAGGAATATCACATTAGCGACAAAGCTTGTAGCATCGGAACACCAAGTGTGTAGACAAGTTGTGAACCTCCTTGTTAGCTATGTGTCAAATGTTGATTGTGTCTGTGAGCTGATTTTGAGAAATAATGTTAACTATTCATAATCCAACAGGAAGTTAGGCCAATATGGCATGGAAGTTGCCTGAGTATTCACGTGCCATTTCTTAGGCTAAGAGACGGCACGTGAATACTCAGGCAACTCCCACTAATTTTTCTCATGGCCTTTTTATGACCAATTCAACGCACCAACTCAAGTTGTTTGGGTTTTTGACAAATTTTACATTTTCTGGATTTTTTCGGTGATAAAAGGCTGATAAATGGTCGGACATGTAGCAACGTGCATACGGTGTCGGAAGTCGTTTAAACCAGGTATGGATGCCTAACATGGGCATGCCTACCTTCTTGCAAAAGTTGGGGCCAGTCTTGAGATTTCCAGAAAAATACCATGTTTAACAGAGAGTGTTTGAGTAGGCCAAAAGGGTCCATTTGGGAGCACCTCGTTTCTCGACATCCCTTAAATGGGCCCATTTTTTCATGATGTTGTATGACCAATGCAAGGCATCATGCCAAGTTGTATGTCTTTTCAACAAGTTTCACTGGTAGAAAAAAGCTCTTTAGTCCCGGTTCGCAACAGCCTTTAGTCCCGGCTGTGCAACCGGGACTAAATATGCGCGACTAAAGACCCCCCCTCCTTTAGTCGCGCCTCTTACGGACCGCGACTAAAGGCTTTAGTCCCGGTTCTTGTGGCTGACCGGGACTAAAGGCCCGTCCACGTGGACGCCCGTGGTCCGTCGGGGCGGAGGACCTTTAGTCCCGGTTCTCGTGGCCACCCGGGACTAAAGGGCTCCTCCGCAGGTTTAGGGTTTTAGCCCCCCTAAACCTGGTTTCTTTTTAGTTTGGAGTGTTTTATTTCTTTTATATTATATTTTGTGTTTTATTTTAATTTTGATAAAGTTTCAGTACACATATTCTACACTACTATATACATGCATATGAAATTTCAAACAAGAAGAATTCAAGAGGAATATATAATATATATTCAATCTCGGGTGACCATATACAACTTCGAACAAGTTTGCATACATAATTAGGATGGATGACCATATACAACTTCGTACAAGTTTCAATCTCGGGTATGCATATAAATTTCTTCGTCCTCGGTATAGTGTTCTCCTTTAGGATTGATGACTTCCCTCATGAAAAATCCTGCTAATTCTTCTTGAATTGGTCGGAAGCGAGCTTCTGGACTAAGCCTCCTCCGCAAGTTATCCGTCGCGTTCCGCACGCTATCCGATGCCTTCCGCTCAGAGGTGTGTCTCCGGATGTTCTCACAAACATAGTATCCACATAGATTGGTCCCCGGTGGCTGCTTATCCACATTAACTAACCTTCTGAAATCTAGCTCATGTTTGAATTCACCGACAATTTCTTCTGAGAACCGTCTCCAAACCCTACAGGGCAAAGAAAATTAAATGAACAAGGGAGTTATTAGTTACTTGATATTAGGAAATGAACGAAAGAGACCGATCGATATAGAGCTCAAATGATTGAAAATAATTACTTTTGCAGCATTTTTCTCATGTCGGCCCAACGCTTTGGATCCGAATCCATAGAGTCCATGATTAGAACTCTGGAGGTGTGAAGTTCAATATTTAGCAGAATCCAGTGGAACCTGCGGACACGTTACATGCACAGTCATGCATAACTCATCGATTAGACATACCATGCATGGAGTAAACAAAAGAGAATGGGCACAAGAGAGAAACACTCACCCAAAATGGTAAGGAAATAGAATATGACTTTTGAGTTGATGCTTTCTAAGAAACTTGTACAAGTCTTTCTCCACGTCTTCGGGGTGATGTTGTAACACATGTCCATTAACGATATGTGGGTCAATGAACCCAACATCATGGATGTTTCTTATTTTGCATTCCCAAATCTTCAATCTGCATAATAGCGTACGCAACAATATAGTTAGGACAATATATATATATATATAGTGCAGGCAATGAAGAACGAGATGAGGTAGAAATAAATCACTTACAGAACGTAGCAACTCAGCATAGATTTGTCGAGGTCGCGCAGATTGAACAGCTGGAACAATTCACTCATATGAACTTCTACAGAGTACCGTTTGGTGTGATGCTCATCTGTAACATCCGCATAAATATATTCTTTGTCGGCCCATGTTATGAATTTCTTGTACCAACGTAGCAGATTTCGCATTTGTGGTGGTAGACTCTTTTCCCGCGCAGGCTCGACGAGAGGCCCATTCCGCACATATTGTAATGCTATCTCACATACTGGCGCATCCTCAAGGCCTAAGAAGGCACGAAGAGTCAAACCCATCTCGGACGCTTGTTTCATGGCACTCGCTACAGTCAATCCAAGTGCTGCCGCAGCTGCTATGATCTCGGGGTCCTCTTCCGGACCGGCTTTCACTATGAGCGGGGGGATCGATTGTTTCTTCTGCATCCCGAGCTGGTCAACTTGTTTCCCGCTTTTTTTACTTTCTTCTTTCTCCTCCTTCAATATTTTTGCTTGCCTACGAAGTTCATGTCCATAGTCGTCAGGCATATTCAGCTCGGCTTGGGACGGTGTGGTCAAAAAATCCTTAGCCCACTTCTTTTGCTTCTCAGTGAATACTTGCTTGGGCTCAGGCTCTTTTTTCGCCTTCATATCCGCCTTCCATTTCTCATAATCAGCAGACGCGGCCAATTTGGTTTCAGCTTCACTAAGTTCCCCAGGCCTTGGGAGGAGAGGCTTCAGTGATGGCTCCGGTACCCTTGTGGTCTTAGGTACATAAGGGTTCGGGTTAATAGTCCAGGAGCGGGTTTCCTTGCTGTCCGCCTGCTTCTGCTTCTTCGCCGGAGGTGGATTGGGGGGCGTCGTACCCGCCGGAGGAGGATTGGGGGGTGTCGTACCCGCCGGAGGTTGTGGATCGGGGGACGGCGTCGAATGGCGTGAAGGAGGTGTAGGTGAACCACCACGACCACCACCACCGCCACCACCGCCACCACCGCCACCACCACCACCACCATCGGAGGGGGGTGGACTTGCTAGCCTTGGCGCCTCGCCTGGAAACACTATGTACTTCTTTTTCCATAGAATGAACTGGCGCTTGACATCTCCAAGTCTTCTCTCCCCTTCGGGTGTAGGTTTGTCAATCTCCAGGTCCTCAAACCCTTGGACTATGTCTTCCACCGTGACACGAGCATAGCCATATGCAATGGGGTTGTTGTGGTGGAGTGCTCCAGGTGTACAGGGTAAAGCACTGCCGCTAGCTACCTTCGTGGAAACGTTCCCCACGGGATAATGCAGATCACATTCTTTCATCTCCTTTACATCATCCACGGGGTAGTGAGGCTCCGGTGCACGAATCTCGATCATCGGTGCACTAGCAGCAGGCGGGGCATCCGTGGAAGCCACGCTGCTTCTCCGCTGCTGGCTTCCGCGATCCGCTTCATGATCTTCATGCGGCCCTACAGCCGATTTTTCTTTCACTAGTTCATGCACGGTCTGCTTCAACTCATGGAGTTCCGATGCAAACTTCGTCATAAGATCTGCATCCCGGTCCGTCTTTCTCTTACGGCTTCTGTAACAGTACGGGTCATTGTCCTGGGAAAACCCTACTTTCCACGAAACTTTGCCTTTGCCTCGTACACGTCCTCCGTGTTCATCATTCCCGAGGGCTGTTGTCAGTGCGTCTTTCTCTCTGTTGAACTTGATCAAGCCCTCTTGAGCTTGGGTCATTCAGTCAATAAGGGCTTGGGTGGGAGCAAACTGTCTCTGCCGGTGAACACACACCCCTGTCTCCGGGTCTAGCGATCCCCCATGCCCGTACCACCAGCTTTTGGCCCTTGGGTCCCATCCCTCTGTACCTAGAGGGATTCCTCGCACCCTCAGGTCCTCCTCCATCTTCTGCCACCTAGGCTCCGAAAGGCGGTATCCTCCTGGCCCCATAATATGATGGAACTTTTTCTTACTCGCATTATCCTTATTTTTTTCGATATTTCCTTGAAATGCTCCGATTGCTTTTGCCTCACAAATTCTGGCCAGTCATCTTTCAGTTTCTCATGTTGTCCATTGAAATCCGGAGTCTTGCCCTTGTTGACATAGTCACGGGTTAAATTTTTCTTGAAGTTCCGGAATGCTTCGCCCATCTTCTGAAGAGCGAACTCTTTAACTAGCCTCCTCCTCTGACGTCCACTCGGAACCTCGTTACCGAATTCATCGACTTTGTTGTATTCCGGAGGTAGAATGAAATGTTCCATAAGCTTTCTCCAGCAATCCTTTTTCGTTCTCTTGTCGACAAAACTGAAACCAAGACGTGCCTTCTTTGGCTCCTTCCATTCCTGGACGGTGATCGGGACGTTGTCTCTAACAACGACTCCGCATTGGTTGATAAACTTTGAGGTGTGCTGTAGGGGCTTGCCGGTTTCACTGACAAACTCAATGGCATATGTTTCTCCTGTTTTCATCGCCTTGGATTTGCCACGCTTTGTCGTACTCGATCCGGAGGGCTAAAAAAAGAAAGAGAGTCGCGCGCGTTAATACATATGTATTCACATTTCAGTAAGTTTGTATCACGAGAGGCTCAATGTATATATATACCTCGCCGGAGGTGGTTGCTACTTGCAATTCGAGATCGTCGGTTGTTGACGGTTGACCTCCGTCGACAATGTCCGTTCCTTCACCTTCTTGATCATCGACAATCTCTGTTCCACCGTCAAGGTTCAGAAAAGAAGAGACTACATCCTCTTGTTGCTCATATTCTGAGCCCGGCACATAAGGAATCTCGTTGTTGATGATGTCCATTAAATAACGTTCAGCCTCCGGATCCCTAAGCGGCTCGGTTCTATCGTCCGCCATATGTCACTCCTGCATGTAGTAAAAATTCTTTAAGTATAAAGGAATTAAAAAATAATATTAAGGGGACATAGAGGAGGAGGAATTAAAAAATAAGATTCTTTAAGTAAAAATTCTTTTTGTCTTCTTCTTCCTTTCTTCTTCCTCTTTCTTCTTCTTCCTTTCTTCTTCTTCCTTTTTCCTTTCTTCTTCTTTCTTTCTTCTTCTTCCTTTCTTCTTCTTCCTTTCTTCTTCTTCCTTTCTTCTTTCTTTCTTCTTCTTCCTTTTTCTTTTTTCTTTCTTTCTTCTTCTTCCTTTCTTCTTCCTTTCTTCTTCTTTTTTTCTTCTTCCTTTTTCTTTCTTCTTTCTTTTGGTTTTCATTTGGTTTTCATTTTTTTTCTTCTTCTTTCTTTCTTCTTCTTCCTTTCTTCTTTCTTTCTTCTTCTTCCTTTTTCTTTTTTCTTTCTTTCTTCTTCTTCCTTTCTTCTTCTTTTTTTCTTCTTCCTTTTTCTTTCTTCTTTCTTTTGGTTTTCATTTGGTTTTCATTTTTTTCTTCTTCCTTTTTCTTTCTTGTTTTTTCTTCTTCCTTTTTCTTTCTTCTTTCTTTTTTTCTTCTTCCTTTTTCTTCTTTCTTTTTTTCTTCTTCCTTTGTTTTTCTTCTTCCTTTTTCTTTCTTGTTTTTTCTTCTTCCTTTTTCTTTCTTCTTTCTTTCTTCTTTCTTTTTTTCTTCTTCCTTTTTTTCTTCTTCCTTTTTCTTCTTTCTTTCTTCTTTCTTTTTTTCTTCTTCCTTTTTTTTTCTTCTTTCTTTCTTCTTTCTTTTTTTCTTCTTCCTTTTTTTTTCTTCTTTCTTTTTTTCTTCTTCCTTTGTTTTTCTTCTTCCTTTTTTTTCTTCCTCCTTTGTTTTTCTTCTTTCTTTTTCTTCTTTCTTTCTTCTTTCTTTTTTTCTTCTTCCTTTTTTTTTTCTTCTTTCTTTCTTCTTCTTCCTTTTTCCTTTTTCTTTCTTCTTCTTCTTCCTTTTTCTTCTTCCTTCTTCTTCTTCTGCCGGCGCGCGGAGGACGGCAGGCAGGGCCAGCGGGCGGCGGGCGGCGGGCGGCAAGGCGTCGGGCGGCGGGCGGCGGCCGGCGGGCAAGGGCAGGGCACGGGCGGAGGCGGCGCTCACTGGGGACGGAAGCGGCGGCGCGCAGGGCTTCGGCGTCGGCGTCGGGGCAGGGCTTCGGCGTCGGCGTCGGCGTCGGGGCAGGGCTTCGGCGTCGATCGGCGTCGGGGCAGCGCTTCGGCGTCGAGAGAGAGGAGAATGGGAAGTGGCGAAACTGCTAAGTGCAGTATTTATAGACGCACCTTTAGTCGCGGTTGGGGAGGCGGACCGCGACTAAAGGTACCCTTTAGTCGCGGCTGGCCACACCAACCGCGACTAAAGGGTACCCTTTAGTCGCGGTCCGCCTCCCCAACCGGGACTAAAGGGTTTTGGCGCAGCTTTCGTTCCCACGCAGAAAGACCCTTTAGTCGCGGTTGGGGACAACAACCGCGACTAAAGGGTACCCTTTAGTCGCGGTCCGCCTCCCCAACCGAGACTAAAGGTCTGTGCTGGAACTGGCGCGGTGCGGTGGGATGTTTAGTCCCACCTCGCTAGCCGAGAGGCTTCGACAGTGGTTTATAAGCGCGGCTGCGCTCACCACTTCGAGCTCCTCTCAAATGCAGGCTTACGGGCCTATTCTGTCACTATGTGCCTGTGGGCCTACTGGGCCTTCTGCGGGCCTGAATCCTGGCCCATTAATGGGTTTCTAGTCGTATTCAGGCCGTGGTGGCCCAGTAGGTGGCATATTTTTTATTTTTTGCCTGTTTTTTGTTTTCTTTTTTGCTTTATTTATTTTGTTTCTAATTACTTATTTATTTTACTTTATGATAATTGTTTTTCTTCTGTTTATTTTATTCTTGTTTTTCTTCTGTTTTTTTCTTCCTTTTTTCTTCTTTTTTTTCTTCTGTTTGTTTCTGTTTATGATAATTGTTTTTCTTCTATTTATTTTGCCTGTTTTTTCTTCCTTTTCCTTCTTTCTTCTTCTTCCTTTTTCCTTTTAAAATCAGAAAAATGAAACTAATTCATTTTAAAATCTTAAAAATACAATTATATATCAAAAAAATCAGAAAAATAAAACTAATTCATTTTAAAATCCCTTGAAGGTTTGACAAAAGGTTTGATACATCATTCAGTTCATCGACCAAATACAAACTTTGGTACAATAAATTATTACACATCAATTCTTCCCTTGTGTCCCTGCTTGCTTACGATTGTGCCGTATCCATGGAGCATCCTCATCATTTAACTTAATGCTTGGGTCAGTGTTCACTTTGAAGGGCGGAATTTCACCAAACATATTATAATCTTCTGACATGTCTGTCTTGTCCTCCACTCCCACGATGTTTCTTTTCCCTGAAAGAACAATGTGGCGCTTTGGATCATCGCATGATGTACTGATCGTTTTCTTATCTTTCCGTTTCCTCGGTTTGCTACTCATGTCCTTCAAATAAAAAACCTGAGCGACATCTTTGGCAAGGACGAATGGTTCGTCAAGGTAACCAAGATTGTTGAAATCCACCATTGTCATTCCGTATTGCTCGTCCACCTTTACCCCACCTCCTGTTAGCTTGAACCATTTGCACCGGAACAAAGGGACCTTAAAGGAGGGTCCATAGTCAGGTTCCCATATCTCCTCTATGTAACCATAATATGTGACCTTTTGCCCATTCTCGGTTGCTGCATCAAAGCGGACACCACTGTTTTGGTTGGTGCTCTTTTTATCTTGGGCGATGGTGTAAAATGTATTACCATTTATCTCGTACCCTTGGAAAGTCGTTATAGTCGAAGATGGTTTCTTGGCCAACATGTACAGCTGATCTCCAACATCATTGTCATTCATTAAATGTTTTCGCAACCAACTGCCAAAAGTCTCCATGTGGGCCTTTCTAATCCAGGATTCAGGCTTCCCCGGGTTGTCCGAGCGTAAAATATTCTTGTGTTGCTCGAAGTACGGAGCCACCAAGCTGGAATTTTGCAGAACTGTGTGGTGTGCTTCAGTCATAGAATGACCGTCCATACATATCGTGGATTCCCTTCCGATCTTGCCTTTTCCACTTAGTCTCCCCTCGTGCCGCGATTGAGGAATACCAATCGGCTTAAGGTCAGGAACATAGTCAATACAGAACTCAATTACCTCCTCATTTCCATAGCCCTTGACGATGCTTCCTTCTGGCCTAGCACGGTTACGAACATATTTCTTTAATACTCCCATGAACCTCTCAAAGGGGAACATATTGTGTAGAAATACAGGACCGAGAATGGAAATCTCTTCGACTAGGTGGACCAGGAGGTGCGTCATAATATCGAAGAAGGATGGTGGGAACACCAACTCGAAACTGACAAGGCATTGGACCACATCGTTCTGTAACCGTGGTAGATCTTCTGGATTGATTACCTTCTGAGAGATTGCATTGAGGAATGCACATAGCTTCACAATGGCTACTCGAACATTTTCCGGTAGGAGCCCCCTCAAAGCAATCGGAAGCAATTGCGTCATAATCACGTGGCAGTCGTGAGACTTCAGGTTTTGGAACTTTTTCTCCGCCATGTTTATTATTCCCTTTATATTCGACGAGAAGCCAGACGGGACCTTCATACTGCTCAGGCATTCAAAAAAAATGACCTTCTCTTCTTTGGTAAGAGCGTAGCTGGCACGACCTTGAAACCATTCTGGATGCCGGTCATCTGGGTCTTTCAAAAGTTGCTGGTCCTGCCGTGCTTCCTTTGTATCATTTGTCTTCCCATACACGCCCAAGAAGCTTAGCAGGTTCACGCAAATATTCTTCGTAACATGCATCACGTCGATTGCAGAGCGGACATCTAGGACTTTCCAATATTCTAGCTCCCAAAATATAGATTTCTTCTTCCACATGGGTGCGTGCCCGTCAACTCCCCGCGGAACTGATTGTCCGCCAGGACCCTTTCCAAAGATGACTTTCAAATCCTTGACCATATCAAATATCTCAGCACGAGTACGTTCCACAGGCTTCGGCCGGTGATCTGCCTTGCCGTTGAAATGCTTGCCTTTCTTTCTTACGTTATGATTTCGGGGAAGAAACCGACGATGACCCAGGTACACGTTCTTCTTACAATTAACCAAACGTACACTTTCAGTCTGATGTAAGCAGTGCGTGCATGCATTGTATCCCTTATTTGTCTGTCCCGAAAGGTTACTGAGAGCAGGCCAATCGTTGATGGTTACAAAAAGCAACGCTCGTAGGTCAAATTCCTCTCCTTTGTGCTCATCCCAGACACGTACACCAGGTCTGGCCCACAACTGTAAAAGTTCTTCAACTAATGGCCTTAGGTACACATCGATGTCGTTGCCGGGTTGCTTAGGGCCTTGGATGAGAATTGGCATCATAATGAACTTCCGCTTCATGCACAACCAAGGAGGAAGGTTGTAGATGCATAGAGTCACGGGCCAGGTGCTATGGCTGGAGCTCTGCTCGCCAAAAGGATTCATGCCATCAGTACTTAGACCAAATCTTATGTTCCTTGCGTCAGCTGCAAAATCTTTGAACACTCTGTCGATCTTTCTCCATTGTGTTCCATCAGCGGGGTGTCTCAACTCCCCGTCGGACTTACGGTCCTCTTTGTGCCATCGCAACGACTTGGCATGCTTTTTGTTCATGAACAGACGTTTCAACCGTGGTATTATAGGAGCATACCACATCACCTTGGCGGGAACCCTCTTCCTGGGTTTCTCGCCCTCAACATCGTCACCAGGGTCATCGCCTCTGATCTTATAACGCAATGCAGTGCATACAGGGCATTCATTCAAATTCTCGTATTCACCGCGGTAGAGGATGCAGTCGTTAATGCATGCATGTATCTTCAGAACCTCTAAACCTAGAGGGCAGACAACCTTCTTTGCTTCGTACGTACTGGCGGGCAACTCGTTATTCTTCGGAAACATATTCTTCAACATTTTCAGCAAATTTTCAAATGATGAGTCACCTACACCTTCCTGTGCCTTCCATTTTAGCAAATCCAGTGTGCAGCCCAGCTTTTTCAGACTATTATCGCATCCTGGATACAACGACTTTTTGTGATCCTCTAACATGCGATCCAAATTCTCCCTCTCCTTGTCGGTTTCGCAGCGTCTCCGTGCATCAGCAATGGTCCGACCAAGATCATCAGCGGGCTCATCATGTGCCTCTTCTTCACCTTCACCTAACCCTTCCCCACCTTCAGCATCATCCTCCATGAAAGTATCACCGAAATGATCATGATAGTTGTCATCGATATCATCCCCTTCTTCATCTTCTTCCATTCTAACCCCTCTTTCTCCATGCTTGGTCCAACAATTATAGCTTGGCATGAAACCGTGCCGAAGCAGGTGCATGTGAACGTCTCTTGAGGAGGAGTAACCCTTCTGATTCTTACAGACAGCACATGGACAAATAATAAAACCTTGCTGCTTGTTCGCATTTGCCACTACGAGGAAATCTTTCAAACCCGTAGTGAACTCGCCGGAGAGTCGGGGACCGTACATCCATTGCCGATTCATCTGCATTATTATTATATAAAGTATATAATTAACCATCATGCATTTGTTAAACTAACTAGCTAGAAATAATACAAATTAAACAATGAACTACACACATGCATATTTTATCAATGACACATGAAAGGTTCAAGTTGCTAACCGCGATCGCGGAGGAAAAATAAATGAGAAAGCTCAAGTGTGGCTCGGACACTTCATATCATGTTTGTTTCAGGCTCTCGGGCATTTCATCAAACACCTTGTGTGCATAGGAGGAACCAAAAGCAAACCCACCACCCCCTTCTGAAAATTGTGAAGTGAGCTGAGTGAAGTGAAGTGAGCTGAGTCCTATATATAGGGATGGGCCTTTAGTCCCGGTTGGCCTGGCCAACCGCAACTAAAGGCCTTCGGGGACCTTTAGTCGCGGTTGGCCAGGCCAACCGGGACTAAAGCCCCTCCCGTCCGCCAGCTGGATGGGCCTTTAGTCCCGGTTGGCCTGGCCAACCGCGACTAAAGGCCTTCGGGGACCTTTAGTCCCGGTTGGCCAGGCCAACCGGGACTAAAGCCCCTCCCGTCCGCCAGCTGTCGACTGAGCGCGCTGGGCCCAGATAGTTGGTCGCGGGTCTCCTCCCGAACCGCGACTAAAGACCCCTTTGGTCGCGGTTCGATTGTTTTGGGGACTAATGGGGGCGTATGGAAGCCTCTTTTTCTACCAGTGTTTTGCAATTTTTTGGAGTTTTCTAGGGTAAAAAAGGCTGATAAATGGCCAGACGTATCACAGTTCAAACCGGACGTAAATGCGTACCATGGGCATGCTACCAACCTGCAAAAGTTGGGGTTATTTTAAGGATGTCCCAAAATGGACCATGTTCAACGGAGTGTGTTCGGGTAGTCCACAATGGTCCGTCTGAAAGCATGTTGATTTCGGATATCCGTCAAATGGCCTCAAATATTTTCCACCTACTTCTATGACTAATTCAAGTTTTGCATTTTCTGGAGTTTTCTCGGTGAAAAAGGACCGATAAATGGCCGGAAGTGTAGCAACGTTCAAACGGTGTTAGAAGTCGTTCAAACCTGCAATGGATGCCTCATATGTCCGTGCCAGACTGCTGCAAGAACTTGGGTCATTTGTACATAGTCCAAAAAGACACCAGTTAAGAGGAGTGTGTCAGACTAGGCCAGAAGGGTGCATCCGTGAGCAGGTAGTTTTTATTTTCTAATTTGAATGCTTCTGTTATTTGCTATTTCCATCATTCATGAACATCTTCTTACGTCCTAATCATTTCTTGATTTTTTTAATAATTTTGGAATTTCAAATTGTGTATGAAAATATTACAAACTTGAACACTTTTTCCAAAATTGTTAACAAATTCCAACCAATTGATGAAAAATTTAAACCCACATTTGTAAACCACATACTTTTCTAAAATTGTGAACATTGCTCAAATTTGCTAACAAAAATTCCAAAATCGGGATTCTAAAATTATAAATAATATCAGGTAACAAGAACATTTTTTGGTACTTTAAACAATATTTCAAATTTTTTGAACAGGTTTCAAATATAATAATAACGTTCAAAAAGGATAAAAATGAATAAACATAAAAAGAGAAGACAAAATAAAAAAATAGAAAAAAAACTGCTTAAGCCTTTGCCCAACTAGGTGATCGAATCTCTCCCATTGGACGCCTATTGGGCCTGAACAAGGGTTCACGGATTTGAAAAGTTCATCAATTTTAAAATAATCTTCACAGATTTGAAAATTTTCATATTTTAAAAAAATCACTAAAAAATGTTGCAAAAATAAGCTCGAGAAATTGAAAAAGATTCACAAAGAATTTAAATATTTTTTTGTTTTAAAAAGTTCAGGCATCTGGGAAAAAACAAAATATAAAAATTAAAATTAAAATTCAGAATAAAACAGAGCAAAACCCTTTTTAAAAACACGCAAAAAGCCGGCTTTAAAGTTCACGAAATTACATTTGCCACATAAAATGCAAAAAAGAAAGCAAGTGGGCACAACAAGTAACATGTCCCGATTGGTTAGTAGAACTTGAAGAAAACTTTGCGGGTTAAATTTTGAATCTCCCATGGGGTACATTTTTTAAAGATTAAAAGGAAAGAGAAAAAAGTTGGCAGCACCAAATAGGGTTTGGGTATGCCACTTACATAGGCCGCGTATCGGCCCGGACGACATATTTAAAAAAAAATCATGCTACTCTTGATTATAAAAGAGTATGGAGAGATCTCCTCCATAGATGTGTTTAGAGCATCTCTAGCAGACCCCACATCCGACCGGCCCGCAAAACGTTTGCAGTTCGCGAACAAATGGCTTTGCTGGCCGGCGCGGACGGCCGCAGATGCAGACCCCGCATAACGGACCCGTAAAAAAGGATATTCGCGGAATATGCTCTTTTACTGGTCGGTTTTGCGGGGTCTGATCTGGCGCAGCTCCTCCCGGCCCGGAAAACCTAAATTTGCACCTTAATTTGATCCAACATAATGATTTCTTTGCTTTTTCAACAACATTGGAGACATAAGACATCACCAAATCTTTGCTAGAATAGCAAGACCAAAGAAAACAAGAACCACAAGAATGCATTTTAGAAGATTCTCAATTTTCATAACTACTCCCACTAGTTGGACTAATATCTTCTGCATGCATTCGATGTTGATCTGTGGATTCTTGATTTTGCATTCTTCTTTCTTCATCTTTGGTTCGAAAGAAGTAGACGTTACTTCCCCTCTAGTTGCACATGCAGCCGCATCATTGCCTTCGATTCTTCTAAGGAGTGCGTCAACGTCTATTAAGTTTTTTTCTATCAATAAATCAATGTATTCGCCTTCCCAAAACCAAAATGAGCATCCATCTTCCTACACACATGATGATGTTCGACATGAGCTACCGCAATTGAACCAAAGAATGAGCTATCAAAATGAGCTGAACGAAAACAGCACGTACCCCATCATTTTCGCATTTGAAGAACACCCATCCGGGGTGCTTCGGCATACCCGAAGTTAGCCGCAGCACTGTCTGCGTGCAGTCGTCGCATTGTATGAGGGGCATCGGCGTGCCACAGAGCCGCTGCGCGAGCGCCGAGCCAGGTGGACGGTCGGACGAATCCATGCCCGCAAACCGTCGGCGGCGGCGGGAGGACGAACCCGTACTTGCATGCGGCGGTGCGACCTTGACAGGGCTGCGGGAGATGCTCCCCGAGCATTCCATCGCTTGGCGCAGCCACCGGCGGCCAGAAAAGCCAAATCCGGCGGCCCGCGATGAAGAGCCGCAGATCCGTAACTTTCCGGCCCGCCAACGCAGGAGGGGGAGAGGGGAGGCCTCGTGCGTGTGGCGGCCTTTTTGGCGTGCTCCTGCCGACTGCTTTCGCTGAAATCTTGGGCGTCGGCCCGGCGGCGGGGCGAGGGGGAGAGGGGAGGTGGTTGGTGGGGAAAGCGTGGGCTGAAATGTCCCCCCCCCCCCCCCACCAACCGCTTCCGCTTATATGCAGGGCACCGCAGCGGCGAGGGGAAAACCCGCGTATTCGCGGGTTGGGGCCGAGATTTTGCCACGCCCCTCAAAAATTTTGCCGGCCGGCCACCTTTGCTGGGTCTATTCGGGCGGGATTTTCTACGCCGACCCGCATTTTGGCAGTTATTTTACGGGTCGGGGCTTTTTGCGGGGTTTTCTAGAGTTGCTCTTAGAGGGTTTATACCGAAACATAAGTGTTGATGATTAGGGAAGCCGGCATAAATATTGCATGCCTAAAATAACGATCCTAGCGTCTAGAACAAGCCCGCCTGACCTTTTATAGAAGACAATAGTACATGCCTAGAAGAAGAAGAAGAAGAAGAAGAAGAAGAAGGGCAGGTGGGGAGGAGAGAGCCGCCGCCCGTTTTCACATGATCCACTCGGATACGCCAGCTTGTCCCGATCCAGCCATAATGCAGCCGCGCCAGCTGGTAGGCCGAGCCGGGGCTTAGTTGGCCCACACAGGCCCGACGAACCTCTTACACTCAAAAAAAAAACTGCACGATCCTGCTTTGCCAGCTGTTGACTTGTCTTGAGCCGTAGCCGTGAGCCTCGACGTGTTTCGCTGCCATGGCAGCGTTCTGTGCTGCCGTGGCAGCGGTTGCTTGCCGGTCGCTGACATGAATATTAGGGCACTGATATGCGCCGGTGCAACGGCCGAACTCGTATCGTGGAGTACGATATGTTCCATAATAACCGCACGATTGCTTCTTCTCCCAAATTGCTTCGCTGGTAAAAAGAAAGAAGTCATGTCGTCTGTTCATCTCCACTGCCCCATGATCTCCCATACGCCAGCCAGCTCGCCAGCCGCCCTCGTCCACGACGCTGCCGTCCTCGTCGCAGCCGTCCGCCCTCGTCCCCGCCGGCACCATCCTAGTCACCAGCCCCAACCACCGTCGACCGTCCTTGTTGCTTTGCCCAGTGCAACAGCCGCACCCTGCGGTTGAAGCTCTTGTTGAGACCGTTGTAGCTCCGGTTGCGACGACTGAAGCTCGCCGGCATGCTCGCCGCCGCTCATCCCGGTTGTGCAGCTTGCAACAAAAAATCGAGCACCCGAGGAAGATGCCCAGTGCTACAACCAACGACCAAAAAAGCTACAACTAGCGATAGGAAAAGCTTCAACCGGCTACCAAAAAAGTTTCAACCAGTATACGACTGGAGCTATGGATGACCAAGAAAAGTTACAACCGGTGATAGAAAAAGCTTCATCTAGCGATGAAAAAAGCTTCATCCGACTATAAAAAAAAGTTTCAACCGTGGAAGCGAAGTCATGGACGAAAAACGAAAAGTTGCAACCGACAGTTATAAAAGTTAAAACCGCATTGAAAAAAGCTTCAAACTTCTTATCTCAGCTGCGACCCCCGCGATGACGATGACGCCGTTTTGCTGCAACCGTAGTAGATTTTTGCTACCACCGGCGATTGAATTTGCTACAACCGGTTCCAGCAAAAATTCGCCGCGGGGTGTAGTCTGCCATGGCTGGTTGCAGCTCCGGCGTGGCCGGATCCGGCGAGGTAGGCAGAGCTCCGATGCATGCGGACCCGCGTGGATTTGGTCGAGTGCGGCCAGATCGGCTGATTCCCATGACGGCGGCGCCCCTGGGAGGCCTCCGGCGCGGGCGACAGGTTGACCATCGCAACGGGAAGAGAGAAGAGAGAGATGACCGAGAGGAAGAAGAGAAAAGGCAGGAGGGAGAAGACGCGCGTGGCAGGCCCCCCATCCTACGTGTCGCTAGGCGAGTCGCTGGGCGCGTTTACGCGTGGACGCAACCGGCCGAAGCTTCGGCCGGTGCGCCATTGCCAAACGATTCCCTGAATATTATGTGTGCGTATTAATAATTCCTCAATGGTTTGACTCACTGGTGTTTTTAATTAGAACTCAACTTAGGATATAACAATTACGTAGGACTGTATAAATACTGTATTGTAGTGTTTCTCAACTTCGAGGTTGTTTTTGTTATACTCTCAGCGAGTTCAAGACAATCTTTTTAATTTTCTTAGCGTGTGTTCCGCTTGTAGCGAGGCCGGTGCGCTCCCTGCATCTTGTGCAGACGGGCCAGGCCTAACAGCACGAGGCGTGCGTCATTTTAGCGTGTTGCTTTCTTTCCTTTCCTTTTTAATTTCCTTTTTTTTGTTTTTTCATTTATTTTTATTTTGGTTTATATTTTGAAATATTCTGAATAAATATTTCGAAATTTCAATTTATATAAAACGTGCACGTTCACAAAATGTTCATGCAGTGTTAGAAAAATGTTGTGTATCCTTTAGAAAATGATATAGCATTAAGAGAAATGTTCATCAGATTAAACAAAAATTCACATTTCTCTAGAAAATCTTCACGGCACTGTTCAAAAATATTTCTACAATGTAAAAAATATTCGTGTAGTTAACTAAAACTATATTGCATACAGTATAAAAATGAACATTTTATTTCAAAAAATGTTCACGTGTTTCTAAAAAATGTTTGTGGTATTTTTAAGAAATGTCGATAAAATGTTAAAAAAATGTTGCCATAATTCAAAAAATATGTTTCGTGCCATTCAAAAAATGTACATGGATGCCAATGCATCGAGTTGTTTGGATTGCAATATATAAATAATCTACATTTACATCTGAAGCTGCAGACTGTCATTCTTTTGGGTGGAATAGATCACTCAATACACCAGCACATATACTAGTGTAGGTTCAACTATTCAGGTATAGATGTCAAGAAAAAAGGATTCAGATCAACACCTAGACGATATGGCTTCGCCCAGTCCAGCACCTTCTGCTCGTCCTCTGGTCGGTTTCCCATCGACACGCCGGTGCCCCGTGATGAGCTCATAGAGCAGCACGCCGTAGCTCCAGGTATCACTGTTGGCCGTCGTATACCAACGTATGTTGTTCAGTTAATACTTTATATTGCTGACATGTATCTGAAAATCTGAACGTACAACATCCCTATGATGCCACGACTTGAAGAATCAGATTTTCAACCACACAGCATGCTGTGTGAATCTTGAACGACAAGCGGAGAACAATTAATTACCTCAGTAACGAGTAATGACAGCGATACACAGGGAGTCAATAGAGAAATTTCCCACCTCGGCACTGCTAAGCTAAACCCCAAGTTGACGAAGAGAGTCAGGGCCGACAAGGTATATTCGTCTTCGACTGCTTTTGTATCGGAAGACCACCACGCCCTTGTAAGCTGCCCGTGGAACACCGTCCTTGGAAAATGGCAGGAAAAATAATAATGAACAATAATGTTTTGCACCGGAAGACTACTATTACTCAGGTTCTTACGCATTTCCAGTTCAAATGCAAAATTGCATTTGCTAATAGAGCAAAGAATCACCACTCAGAGATTTATCACTTGCCATACTCGAGAACGAAACATAAACAAATTAAATTGAGTTAGCAAGGGAACCTTCCACTCTTCAAATACTCCAAACTGACGAGCTACACGCTCGAAATCGCCCTGGTCGTTATACTGAATCCTTACGTCCACATACAGATTGTGGGCCTTCAACAAATCATCGGATCCATGCACAGGTGTGGCATTAGCGACATCTTTCCCAAATTTGATCAAGAACTTGTCCTAAAGTTACCAATACAAGCATTAGACACTCTTATGGAAAAAGCAACTTTCTCTCTGAGGAACAGATTAACTCTTACCTCCGAGAGGTAGCTCAGGTCCTCGGAGTTCCAGTCAATCTGTGGCCATAAAAGGGGCACAGGTAAATCTCAGCAACAAAGAGCTTATAAATTTTGTACAAACTGAAATATATGAGAAGATTTGCATACATGAGCATCATTTAACTTGATTGGTTTCAAGTACTGGTTGAAGAATTGTCCCATGCTTGATCCCTAGAGTGGACGCATAAAAACACAAGTGTTACATGCCAGAAATCCATAGTCAATGACCCAAATAGTCAAGGGCTAATCAGCTGGTTGTTACTACATGCAAAAATGCAGCCATAAATTTGCATTGTCATAGAGTAGCCAACATACATGCTCGCCAAAGTTGTATGTCCTGCATACTTCTGGTCGAATAAATTGTCGATCTTTGTGTACCTCCTTTAGCCTCACCCAATCATCCCAATAAGTAAAATCTGGTCAAGGAAGAAACAGCTGGTACAAGGTAGAAAAAAAAAAGCATATCTGCTAATCTAAGAATCAGTAGGCAACAGTAAGGATATGCTTTGGGCCACTTTGGTGACAGCTCCATCCATGTTGACTTTGTTAGCATCCATCCAAGCCCAGGAAAGAAGTCCGAACGGTAAAGAGCTTCTGCAATGCATTATCTAGAAAAATGAGTAACTTTCCCTATCAATGCGGAAACAAAGTTGAACAAAGGCCTATCAGAATACTAACTTGGGTCATAAACGAACTGCTTTTGCCCATTGTCATTCCAAGAAGAAACAGCCATTATCGACCTACAATACCAGAACAACAACAACAACAGTTACAGTAGCCTAATTAGACACACTTGATATTAATCAATTGCCTTTGCCATCTATAGTCGGAGTACAGTTGTAACATACTTGTCAGTATCAAGTAATTTCGCTGCAGCCTCGAAGTAGTCGAAGAAATCTGGGGCGATCTCCATGTCATCTATTAACCATAAACCATGGAAATGAGATGCACAAATATATGTAAGAACAAGACAGTCGAAGAATCATAAAAAAGATGTGACCTTCCAGAATGATTACTCGACGAAAATTACGCTTAGTGAATAGCTCGTCCAAGGCCCATTTGTAGTGGTCTGAATTGAGAAACATCGTTAGAACAAAAATCAATTATTTCATCAGCCTTAAGAAAACACGCATCAATTGAGGACCACCTACTAGCTATCTTGTAATATGCAATGTGTTCCCCTGGACTTTCAGTGTGCACAGGTTCAAGATCTACATGCTGCACCACATCAAAGGGAAAAGGAACACTGAGTGCTAGCTAAACAAATCATTTGCTGGTAGCCTGTATGCCTAGAGAAGTACTGTAAATGCTATTTAGAGAAGACTGAAATAATAAAAGGTGCAATCATCCAGATCCAATATCCTCCCAGCCCCACCCCTTCCCCCCGCATTACATGGTTTTCTCAAGGGTAGCAGTTCCAATTGATGCTGTACCAGGGGTGGACCATTTCATATTTGGACCATTGACATCGCTCATTTGACATCCACCTACATAACCTACTTCCCCAGTACCAAAATAATCTCCTCAAGAAGTTAAAACTGGCAATACGCTTCAAGTCCTACCTCCATCTAGATTCGCTACCAGCTCTTGGTACATCTACAGCTTCTTGCAGGCCAAATTTTCAATTTTTATTTTTATTTGTATTTTTGCACTCATATGGCTACTTAGAGTAAGCAGTCATGCAATAACATGTATCAGCTATGCTAGCAATATTACAGGAGAAGCAGAGCATGTTCTGTTATAGTATGAGGCAATTAAGCATAGAGCAAGTGTTTCTTTCCACACCTGCATAAATGTTATTTGGGTATAACTCAAGGCCTTATTTTTTACTTCTCCATTTGTTCCATCCTGCAATTGGAAGAAGCAATGTAAAATATCATTCCACACACTTAAAGAGACTGAGAACAAGAACTGAAATTGCTATTAGCATTACCTGTGATATAAATAGTGGGAACTTTGAAGCAACTGCTTTCTGATACCTGGAAGAGTTATTGTCCATCATTTGGTCAGGAAGTGTATTCTACAAAGTACAAACCGAAGCTACATGGTGTATGACCAGTGAGGTGACAAGAGTGCATTTTGATTTCACATATACTAATAAACATAGGTGTCATCGACTGAGTGGGCTCTCATCAACATGTAACAGCATCGGAAAAATTTCGTTTCTGGAAAACAGAGGAATGGAGACAAATCGTACTTGAGGATAGATTCAACTGTCCTGTGCAAGTAGTCTGGTCGATTGCAAGCCATTATGACAACAGCGGCGACAGAGAGATCAGGCTGATCCTGTAGAGCAGAACAGGTTAACATCTTGGATTATGCCCTGGAATGAGACTGATACCGGAGAGGAGGAGGGGCCTTACTGCTCCCGCGAGGGCGAGGCGTCCGGCGTCATGAGACTGGGCAGAAAAGTGCCGCACCTGAACAGAAAGGAGAAACCGAATCAAGGGGAGATCTACTCGGCTAATCTGATTTGCGGGTGGAGAAGATGAGGTAGAGGCGACCAGATCCCCGGCCGGCGACTGGCTGAGCCGGATGGATCTGATCCGTGGAGAAAGCAGAGCAAAGGAGAGGAGGGGGGGGGGGGGGGGGGGGGGGTACTTGGATGTAGATGAAGGCCGCGGTGGCGGCGACGAGGAGAAGGCGGCGGATGTGACGCGGATTAGGAACCATCGCCGGTCGCCGGCGAGCAGGGCGTGCGCGGCGGAGGAAGAGCAGTCCCCGGCCTGACTTGACTCCGCTCCTGTAACACACACTGCTTTGCGTTACAATGGAGTTTTTTTTTTCTGCGAGAAGGATTTCACATAGAAATTACACAAAAACCCCACAACTGAAACTAGGTCGACCAACTGGTTTGCATTGGTTTGCGTTACGTTGGGGTCCGCATGCAGCGATGACATGGCGGGGGAGGCACGCGCCGCGTGCCGACGAGGCAGAGTCGGGTTTGGTTGAATCGTATCAGGTGAGCTCTCTCCCAGTCGACCCTCTCAAGTGACGCCTCGTCCCACTGAGGTTCGCCGTAGTTGCAATTCATCGCCTGCATGGTTACTTGGAGCGTTCGAGCTCATATGTCTTCTTTGCATCAAACATGAGGTACTTATATAGGGTTAGGGTTATAAAACTAGGATATACTTCTCTTTTGCATTGGTTTGATTGGGCACCACATCGCAAGGGACGGAGCCGCCCCGCCACCACCTACACCACGTGACCTTTGGCCAGCGACGCCACCAATGACAGCGAGGGGTGGGAAGCCAGGGATGACAGTGAGAAGTGGTGGCGGCTAGGGTTACCTCCCAGGTTGCCCGCGGGAGCAAGTCGGGAGGGCTTCCTTTCTTCGCCGCCCCCTAGGTCGCAACTTTGGAGAAAGAAGATGCATGCAGTGAAGTATCGACAAGGCGGGAGTCGTCTCTTTCTTCTGCCAACCATGTTTATACGCTGTGTCTCGGTTGATACTACGTAGCCGGCAAAAGTAGTAAACTTGAGTAACGGATAATATCCATCTGACTGGCAGCACACACTGCACTCACTATGTACACACATTGTGACCCTTCAACTAAACACAAATTGCCATGTCCACGACAAGAATTATCAAATCGAGTAAGGTGGAGACGGGATTCGGGCGGCCACGGTGTCCAAAAATAAGAAATGCCTATGGTCAGTATGTGGAATATTCGCTCAGCCGGTTTCATTTAGGAGCATCGTTATCTATAGGGTTGTTTTCACAAAAGTGACAGATCTAGAATGTCCATATTAATCTTAAGGCTTGGCACATAATAAAATTATTAGTGTATTATATACTTTGTAGTACTCGCTCCCCCTCAAAAAAGCTTGTATTAGATTTGTCTAGATACGGATGTATCTAGATATTGATATATCTTTTAATAAAATGTAAGACTAACTTTCTGGGACAGAGGTAATATTATTATTTTTTGCAAGAAAACTTCCGTTCTATTCATCTTTAATCATGACAGTACAACGAACACCAGAAATAATAAAAATTAAATCCAGATTCGTAGACAACCTAGCGACGACTACAAGCACTGAAGCAAACCGGAGGCACGCCGCCGTCACTGCTCCTCCTTCGTCGGAGCTGGGCAAAACTTGTTTTAGTAGACAATCGGGAAGACATCGTGCTACGACCCCATAGAACCAGCACAGCAGAACAGCAACCGCCGCCGATGAAGCGTAGCGTAGATCGGAAGGATCCAACCTGAAAACACATGAACGTAGACGAACTACAACCAGATCCGAGCAAATCCACCAAGGACAGATCCGTCGGAGACACATCTCCACACGCCCAGCGACAATGCTAGATTCACCATCGGGTCGGAGGCTAGGTAGGGAGAACCTTATTCCATCTTCAGGGAGCCGCCGCCGTCTCGTCTTCTTGAGCAGAACACAAACCCAAACAAAACACGAATGAACAACTGAAAGCAGAGACCTCTCATCGGCAAGGGCGGAGGTCCACCGCGCCCTTGAATATATAAGGACGATGACAGTGGATAATAATTGTCTTACATATTTAGAAAGATAATAAAAAATGCCACATGCGGCAACGCCCGAAATACATAAGGGCAAAAGAAGAAGGAAAGACGCAGACAACGATCCGGCTCGCTGATCTCTACTTTCTTGATGCGTTGTTGCAGGCCGCGGAGACTGGTTCTCGCGGCGAGCGGCGATGAACTCTTTCATTTCCTCAATATCCTGCTTGAAAGCATCCACGGATTCCTCCACCAGCCTTTCGCGCTCGATGCGGAGCATGTCACATCTTCGTCCTTAAGTTTCTTGACGATGACGCCCGTCCTCTTCAACAAGGCAGTGGTCTCCTCGTGCTGCTTCGTCCTTCCGACGATCTTCGTGCTTAGCAGATCGCGCTCGGTGCGGAGCTTCGCCTTGTCCTCCCCTAGTCCCGGATGACACCGGTAGCATTTTCAAACGAGGCATTCATCTCGTCCTGCAGCTTCATCCAGCCGGAGAACCGATCCATCAGGTCATCGAGCATAGCGCGCACGCGCCTGTGAGTGTCCTCACCTACCCACGAGACATTTTCCCAGGCCGCTGCGGCGCGGGAGGACCTCTCTGCTGCATTCGCGGTGCGGCAGGACATCTCTGTTGTTTCCGCGGCGCGGCCGGACCAGTCAGCTGCATCGGCGGCGCGGCGGGACCTCTATGCTGCTACGACGGCGCGGCAGGACATGTCGACTGCTTTCGCGGCGCGGGACATCTCTCGTGCTTCCGCTTCCATGCTCGCCCCTCCCTGGTAGTAATCTCTCGACCCAAAACTCTTGCGGGCCATGGCAGACGCAAGGGAATGACGATGAAAGACTTGTTTGTTTTTGTGGATGAGGAGTTGAGGAGGAATGTGCAGTCATCTTGGAGTAGGTAGTATTTATAACCGAGTAGTAATATGCTCCTAAGTGAGAAACCGTTTAGGTTTTGATCGGTGTGAACAGGTTTGCAATTAAATATAGTGTGGTAGTAATTTGGAATGTTTCGGGAAGCAAGCTCAAAATTTATTGACGATTCTAGTTTCGTAGTGCGACACTATTTCCGGATGGCGTAACGTGGGCACGCGTTTTTGGCCGCGTACGTGGCGTTTGCACCTTAGGGTGCACCGCAATAGGCGATGTCAGGACACGTCTTGTTCCATCAACCGTGCGCGCTCGTTATTACCATCGTGCACGCTTGTTTTAATTAGAATGTGTGCCCATCTAGCACACACACCTTGATCTGTCTAATTGTTTCTGTTTGTTGTGGCTAATCACAAACAGTTCATTCGTGTGAAGTGTATGCCGTCAATCGCGGACACCTTGATGTGGCTGACCGTTTCTTTTGTGTTGCCTAATCGCATACAGTTCATCCGAGTGAACTGTATGCTGTCAATCCGACACACACCTTGATCTACCTGACCGTTTCTGTTGTGTTGCCTAATCACAAACAGTTTATCCGGATGAACGGTATGCCATAGATCACACACACCTTCATCTGGCTGCCCGTTTCTGTTGTTAAGGTCATTGCAAACAGCTCATTCGAGTGAACTGTATGCCACGCATCGAACACGCAACTATAATATAAAACGTGTCTGTTGTCTCCACCATCACAAATGTTTTGTATCTTTTTTGACGGTTTTATTACATCACCATTTATGATTAATGCATCGCACACAGTTTTGTCGAAGGGTCTCTGATTGTAGTGTCGCGTTAGCAACATCCTGCAATACTGATCTATCACATTGAGTATGTATCTAAAAAGCATAAAACTACACAAAACATACAAAAAATTATCACCTAATATTTTTTTTCACATTTTTCCTCTCTTCCATTCCATCTTCATCTATCAAACATCCATCTATCTATTCATCTAATTCTACAAAATACTAGACACAAAAAATTGTAAAACTAACTAATTTTTTACATTCGGGGCTCCCGAGCAGCAGCAGAGGAGTGTCGCCCTGGCTGAGGCCGGCGACGGTGAGCCAGAGCAGCCATCGAGCAGGGTCGGCAGAGCAGCAGGGCCGGCCGCGCGCAGGGCAGGGGCGAGGGCCGTCGGAGAGCCGCGGCCAGGGGCGGGGTCGAGGTGGCCGGGACGGGGTCGAGGGAGGTCAGGGCGGGGACGAGGAGGCCGGTGTGAGAGGTGGCTGATCGGCGGGGCGGCGGTGTGGCCGACCAGGGTGGCGGCGCCCCGAAGCTAGGGGCAGGGTCGAGGGAGGCTGGGGCGGGCTACGAGAGCGGCACAGACGGCAGGGGGTGGCGGCGGCGTAGGCGGATCCGGGCGAAGACGGCGACGACTCCTGGTGGCGGCGCGGATGGAGACGGCGGCGGCGCGGGGCAGTGCGGGGTCGAGGGTGGAGACGGCGCGAGTTGAGATCTAGATGGGGATGAATGAGTGGTGGGGGACAAACCGAAGTGGATACGGCCGATCTATGTTGACGGTAGGCCGTCGGCATAGATAGGCATGCCACGTGTCCATCTATGCCGACAGCAAAGCCGTCGGCATAGATACTCTCCATTTTTTTCAATATTTATTTTCCTTTTTTATTACGCATACATACATGATATACATGTGTATGAGTGTTAAAAAAAGTTACTACATTTTACCCATCTACATAGATACTTTTCGTGTTGGCCCACCGCAAGATTCCCTCCGTGTCGGCCCGACGTGGCCGTTTACCCCCTCCGTGCGACGGCGACAGCGACGTGTGTGAGAGGGATCACACTCCGGAGCCGCGTGACGGGTGCTTGCACCTGCCACCACACTTCTAGACGTGTAAGAGGGCCCATCGCAAGACCTGGCGGCATGGCTATCCCCCCAAGTCCTCCTCCTGTCTAACGCTGGCACAATTGACCGGTGGAGCTAGGCCTTTGACTTTCGCCGGACAGGGTTTGACCGATGGACCTTTTCACCTTGTTGTGATAGGCCAGCCCATAGGTACACCTCCGAACACGGTCCGAGCCGAACCCGCCGCAAGATTCCCTCCGTGTCTGCCCAACGTGGCCGTTTCCCCCCTCCGTAAGACGGCGGCAGCGACGTCCGTGAGGGGGCTCACACTCCGGAGCCGCGTGCGGGGTTCTTACACCTGCCACCACACTTCCAGACGTGTAAGAGGGGCCAGCGTAAGACCTGACGACATGCCTACCCCTCCCAAGTCCCCCGTCCCGTCTAACCCTCGCACAGTTGACCGGCGGATCTAGGCCTTTGACTTTCGTCGGACGGGGTTTGACTGATGGACCTTTTCACCTGCTTGTGACAGGCCAGGCCATAGATACACTCCCGATGGCTCGTGTCCGCGTCAGTTTTTCCCCGAAGAGGAAGGGATGATGCAACACAGCTACGGTAGGTATTTCCCTCAGTTATGAAACCAAGGTTATCGAACCAGTAGCAGAACCAAGCAACACTATGTAAACGGTACCTCCACACAAAGAACAAATACTTGCAACCCGACGTGTAAGAGGGGTTGTCAATCCCTCTCGGGTAAAAGATTGGTAAGTGATAGATTGATAGATGCAAATAAAATAACGACAAATAAAATTCAGCGAGGTATTTTTGGGTTTTTGGTAATATAGATCTCAAAATAAAAGATGCAAATTTAAAAAAAGGCAAATAGCAATATAGATCTGAAAATATATGATGAGGAAATAGACCCCGGGCCCGTAGATTTCACTAGTGGCTTCTCTCGAGAAAATAGCATACGGTGGGGAAACAAATTACTGTTGGGCAATTGATAGAACGTCAAATAATTATGACGATATGCAGGCAATGGTCATTATATAGGCATCACGTCCAAGATTAGTAGATCGACTCCTGCCTGCATCTACTACTATTACTCCACACATCGACCGCTATCCAGCATGCATCTAGTGTATTAAGTTCATGGATAAAGGGAGTATTGCATTAATAAGGATGACATGATGTAGACGAGATCTATTCATGTATGAATAGCCCCCATCTTGTTATCCTTAATAGCAACGATACATACATGTCTTGCTGCCCCTTCTGTCACTAGGAAAGAACACCGTACGATCGAACCCATCACAAAGCACCTCTTCCCTTGGCAAGAAAAATCAATCTAGTCGGCCTAACTAAACCAAAGATTCGAAGAAGAAATACAAGACTATAAGTAATCATGCATATAAGAGATCAAAGAAACTCAAATAACTTTCATGGATATAAAGATCTGATCATAAAATCAAAGTTCATCGGATCCCAACAAACACACCGTAAAAAGAGTTACATCAAATAGTTCTCCAAGAGACCATTGTATCAAGAATCAAAAAGAGAGAAGAAGCCATCTAGCTACTGCCTACGGACCCGTAGGCCTACAATGAACTACTCACGCATCATCGGAGAGGCACCAATTAGGATGATGAACCCCTCCGTGATGGTGCCTAGATTGGATCTGGTGGTTCTGAAACTTGCGGCGGCTGGAATTGTGTTTCGTCGACTCCCCTAGGGTTTTTGGATTTTTGGGGTATTTATAGAGGAAAGAGGCGGTGCGGGAGGCCACCGAGGTGGGCACAACTCACCATGGCGCGCCCGGGCCCCCAGGCACGCCCAGGTGGGTTGTGCCCCCCTCGGGGCACCCCTCTGGTACTTCTTTGGCCCAACTTGTTCCTTCTGGTCCATCAAAATTTCTCCAAAAAGTTTCGCTGCGTTTGGACTCCGTTTGGTACTGATATCTGCGAAGTGAAAAACAAGCAAAAAACAGCAACTCGCACTGGGCACTATGTCAATAGGTTAGTCCCAAAAAATGATATAAAGTTGCTATAAAATGATTGTAAAACATCCAAGAACCCTATAATATAACGGCATGGAACAATAAAAAATTATAGATACGTTGGAGACATATCAACCGCCGAACACGGTCTGGGCCCAACCCACCGCAAGATTCCCTCCGTGTCTGCCCGACGTGGCTGTTTCCCCCTCCGTGAGACGGCGGCAGCAACGTCCATGAGGGGGGTTACACTCCAGAGCCGCGTGCCGGGTGCTTGCACCTGCCACCACACTTCTAGACGTGTAAGAGGGCTCAGCGCAAGACCTGGCGGCATGGTTACCCCCCAAGTCCCCCGTCCCGTCTAACCCTGGCATAGTTGACCGGCGGAACTAGGCCTTTGACTTTTGCCGGACGGGGTTTGACTAGTGGACCTTTTCACCTGGTTGTGATAGGCCAGCCCATAGGTACACCCCCGAACACGGTCCAGGCCCAACACACCGCAAGATCCCCTCCATGTCTGCCCGACGTGGCCATTTCCCCCCTCTGTGAGACGGCGGCAGTGATGTCCGTGAGGGGGGTCACACTCCGGAGCCTGTGCCAGGTGTTTGCACGTGCCACCACACTTCCCGACGTGTAAGAGGGCCCAACGCAAGACCTGGCAGCATGGCTACCCCCCCCAAGTCCCCCATCCCATCTAACCCTGGCACAGTTGACCGGCAGATCTGGGCCTTTGACTTTCGCCGGACGGGGTTTCACCGATGGACCTTTCAACTGGTTGTGATAGGCCAGCCCATAGGTACAGCCCCGAACGCGGTCCAGGCCCAACCCACCGCAAGATTCAATCTGTGTCGGCCCGACGTAGCCGTGTCCCCCCTCCGTGAGACGGCGACAGCAACGTCCGTGAGGGGGGGTGACACTCCAGAGCCTCATTTCGGGTGCTTGCACCTACAACCACACTTCCAGACGTGTAAGAGGGCCCAGCGCAAGAACTGGCGGCATGGCTACCCCCCCGCCCCCCAAGTCTCTCGTCCCGTCTAACCCTGGCACAGTTGACCGGGGGATCTAGTGAAGGAAATATGCCCTAGAGGCAATAATAAAGTTGTTATTTATATTTCCTTATATCATGATAAATGTTTATTATTCATGCTAGAATTGTATTAACCGGAAACTTAGTACATGTGTGAATACATAGACAAACAAACTGTCACTAGTATGCCTCTACTTGACTAGCTCGTTAATCAAAGATGGTTAAGTTTCCTAGCCATAGACATGAGTTGTCATTTGATGAACGGGATCACATCATTAGAGAATGATGTGATTGACTTGACCCATTCCGTTAGCTTAGCACTTGATCGTTTAGTATGTTGCTATTGCTTTCTTCATGACTTATACATGTTCCTATGACTATGAGATTATGCAACTCCCGAATACCAGAGGAACACTTTGTGTGCTATCAAACGTCACAACGTAACTGGGTGATTATAAAGATGCTCTACAGGTGTCTCCGATGGTGTTTGTTGAGTTGGCATAGATCAAGATTAGGATTTGTCACTCCGATTGTCGGAGAGGTATCTCTGGGCCCTCTTGGTAATGCACATCATTATAAGCATTGCAAGCAATGTGACTAATGAGTTAGTCACGGGATGATGCATTACGGAACGAGTAAAGAGACTTGCCGGTAACGAGATTGAACTAGGTATTGAGATACCGACGATCGAATCTCGGGCAAGTAACATACAGAAGACAAAGGGAACAACGTATGTTGTTATGCGGTTTGACCGATAAAGATCTTCGTAGAATATGTGGGAGCCAATATGAGCATCCAGGTTCCGCTATTGGTTATTGACCGGAGACGTGTCTCGGTCATGTCTACATATTTCTCGAACCTGTAGGGTCCGCACGCTTAACGTATGATGACGATTGGTATTATGAGTTTATGTGTTTTGATGTACCGAAGGTTGTTCGGAGTCCCGGATATGATCATGAACATGACGAGGAGTCTCGAAATGGTCGAGACATAAAGATCGATATATTGGAAGCCTATGTTTGGACATCGGAATGGTTCCGGATGAGTTCGGGCATTTACCGGAGTACCGAGGGGTTACCGGAACCCCCCGGGGAGTGTATGGGCCTTATTGGGCCTTAGTGGGAGAGAGGAGGAGGCGCCCTAGGAGGGGGCGCCCCCCAAGCCCAATCCAAATTGGGAGGGGGCCCCCCCCTTTCCTTCCTCCCTCTCTCCTTCTTCCTTCCTCTCCTACTCCTACTTGGAAGGGGGGAATCCTACTCCCGGTGGGAGTAGGACTCCCCTTGGGGCGCGCCATGAGAGGGCCGGCCCTCCCCCTCCTCCACTCCTTTATATACGGGGGAGGGGGGCACCCCATAGACACACAAGTTGATAATTGTCTTAGCCGTGTGCGGTGCCCCCCTCCACATATTCCACCACGGTCATATCGTTGTAGTGCTTAGGCGAAGCCCTGCGTCGGTAACTTCATCAACACCGTCATCACGCCGTCGTGCTGACGAAGCTCTCCCCCGACACTCAGCTGGATCAAGAGTTCGTGGGACGTCACCGAGCTGAACGTGTGCAGATCGTGGAGGTGCCGTACTTTCGGTACTAAGATCGGTTGGATCGCAAAGACGTTCGACTACATCAACTGCGTCACTTGACGCTTCCACTTACGGTCTACGAGGGTACGTAGACAATACTCTCCCGCTCGTTGCTATGCATCACATAGATCTTACGTGTGCGTAGGAATTTTTTTGAAATTACTGCGTTTATTGTTGGATGAAGCGGCCCGGACCGACATTACGCGTACGCTTACGCGAGACTGGTTCTACCGACGTGCTTCACACACAGGTGGTTGGCGGGTGTCAGTTTCTCCAACTTTAGTTAAATTGAGTGTGGCTACGTCCGGTCCTTGTTGAAGGTTAAAACAACACATACTTGACGGAAAATCGTTGTGGTTTTGATGCGTAGGCCAGAACGATTCTTGCTCAGCCCGTAGCAGCCACGTAAAACTTGCAACAACAAAGTAGAGGACGTCTAACTTGTTTTTGCAGGGCATGTTGTGATGTGATATGGTCAAGACATGATGCTAAATTTTATTGTATGAGATGATCATGTTTTGTAACAGAGTTATCGGCAACTGGCAGGAGCCATATGGTTGTCGCTTTATTGTATGCAATGCAATCGCCCTGTAATTGCATTTTACTTTATCACTAAGCGGTAGCGATAGTCGTAGAAACAATAGTTGGTGAGACGACAACGATGCTACGATGGAGATCAAGGTGTCGCGCCGGTGACGATGGTGATCATGACGGTGCTTTGTAGATGAAGATCAAAGGCACAAGATGATGATGGCCATATCATATCACTTATATTGATTGCATGTGATGTTTATCCTTTATGCATCTTATTTTGCTTTGATTGACGGTAGCATTATAAGATGATCTCTCACTAAATTTCAAGGTACAAGTGTTCTCCCTGAGTATGCGCCGTTGCGAAAGTTCGTCGTGCCGAGACACCACGTGATGATCGGGTGTGATAAGCTCTACGTTCACATACAACCGGTGCAAGCCAGTTTTGCACACGCAGAATACTCGGGTTAAACCTGACGAGCCTAGCATATGCAGATATGGTCTCGGAACACTGAGACCGAAAGGTCGAGCTTGAATCATATAGTAGATATGATCAACATAATGATGTTCACCATTGAAAACTACTCCATCTCACGTGATGATCGGACATGGTGTAGTTGATTTGGATCACGTGATCACTTACATGATTAGAGGGATGTCTATCTAAGCGGGAGTTCTTAAGTAATATGATTAATTGAACTTTAATTTATCATGAACTTAGTACCTGATAGTATTTTGCGTGTTTATGTTGTTGTAGATAGATGGCCCGTGCTGTTGTTCCGTTGAATTTTAATGCGTTCCTAGAGAAAGCTAAGTTGAAAGATGATGGTAGCAACTACATAGACTGGGTCCGTAACTTGAGGATTATCCTCATTGCTGCACAGAAGAATTACGTCCTGGAAGCACCGCTAGGTGCAAGACCTGCTGCAGGAGCAACACCAGACGTTGTGAACGTCTGGCAAAGCAAAGCTGATGACTACTCGATAGTTCAGTGTGCCATGCTTTACGGCTTAGAACCGGGACTTCAATGACGTTTTGAACGTCATGGAGCATATGAGATGTGCCAGGAGTTGAAGTTAATATTTCAAGCAAACGCCCGAATTGAGAGATATGAAGTCTCCAATAAGTTCTATAGCTGCAAGATGGAGGAGAATAGTTCTGTCAGTGAACATATACTCAAAGTGTCTGGGTATAACAACCACTTGATTCAGCTAGGAGTTAATCTTCCTGATGATAGTGTCATTGACAGAATTCTTCAATCACTGCCACCAAGCTACAAGAGCTTCATGATGAACTATAATATGCAAGTGATGAACAAGACAATTCCCGAGCTCTTCACGATGCTAAAGGCTGCAGAGGTAGAAATCAAGAAGGAGCATCAAGTGTTGATGGTCAACAAGACCACCAGTTTCAAGAAAAAGGGTAAAGGGAAGAAGGGGAACTTCAAGAAGAACGGCAAGCAAGTTGCTGCTCAAGTGAAGAAGCCCAAATCTAGACCTAAGCCTGAGATTGAGTGCTTCTACTACAAAGGGACTGGTCACTTGAAGCGGAACTGCCCCAAGTATTTGGCGGATAAGAAGGATGGAAAGGTGAACAAAGGTATATGTGATATACATATTATTGATGTGTACCTTACTAGTGCTCGCAGTAGCACCTGGGTATTTGATACTGGTTCTGTTGGTAATATTTGCAACTCGAAACAGGAACTACAGATTAAGCAAAGATTGGCTAAGGACGAGGTGACGATGCGCGTGGGAAATGGTTCCAAAGTCGATGTGATCGCCTTCGGCACGCTACCTCTACATCTACCTTCGGGATTAGTTTTAGACCTGAATAATTGTTATTTGGTGCTAGCGTTGAGCATGAACATTATATCTGGATCTTGTTTGATGCGAGATAGTTATTCATTTAAATCTGAGAATAATGGTTGTTCTATTTAGATGAGTAATATCTTTTATGGTCATGCACCCTTGAAGAGTGGTCTATTTTTGTTGAATCTCGATAGTAGTGACACACATATTCATAATATTGAAGCCAAAAGATGCAGAGTTGATAATGATAGTGCAACTTATTTGTGGCACCGCCGTTTGGGTCATATTGGTGTAAAGCGCATGAAGAAACTCCATTCTGATGGACTTTTGGAATCACTTGATTATGAATCACTTGGTACTTGCGAACCATGCCTCATGGGCAAGATGACTAAAACTCCGTTCTCAGGAACAATGGAGCGAGCAACGGATTTGTTGGAAATCATACATACTGATGTATGTGGTCCGATGAATATTGAGGCTCGCGGTGGGTATCGTTATTTTCTCACCTTCACAGATGATTTGAGCAGATATGGGTATATCTACTTGATGAAACATAAGTCTGAAACATTTGAAAAGTTCAAAGAATTTCAGAGTGAAGTGGAAATAATCGTAACAAGAAAATAAAGTTTCTACGATCTGATCGTGGAGGAGAATATTTGAGTTACGAGTTTGGTCTTCATTTGAAACAATGCAGAATAGTTTCACAACTCACGCCACCCGGAACACCACAGCGTAATGGTGTGTCCAAACGTCGTAACCACACTTTATTAGATATGGTGCGATCTATGATGTCTCTTACTGATTTACCGCTATAGTTTTGGGGTTATGCTTTAGAGACGACTGCATTCACGTTAAATAGGGCACCATCTAAATCCGTTGAGATGACACCTTATGAACTGTGGTTTGGCAAGAAACCCAAGTTGTCATTTCTTAAAGTTTGGGACTTCGATGCTTATGTGAAAAAGCTTCAACCTAATAAGCTCGAACCCAAATCGGAGAAATGTGTCTTCATAGGATACCCAAAGGAGACGGTTGGGTACACCTTCTATCATAGATTCGAAGGCAAGACATTCCTTGCTAAGAATGGATCCTTTCTAGAGAAGGAGTTTCTCTCGAAAGAAGTGAGTGGGAGGAAAGTAGAACTTGATGAGGTAACTATACCTGCTCCCTTATTGGAAAGTAGTTCATCACAGAAATCAATTCCTGTGATCCCTACACCAATTAGTGAGGAAGTTAATGATAATGATCATGAAACTTCAGATCAAGTTACTACCGAACCTCATAGGTCAACCAGAGTAAGATCCGCACCAGAGTGGTACGGTAATCCTGTTCTGGAGGTCATGTTACTTGACCATGACGAACCTACGAACTATGAGGAAGCGATGATGAGCCCAGATTCCGCGAAATGGCTTGAGGCCATGAAATCTGAGATGGGATCCATGTATGAGAACAAAGTGTGGACTTTGGTTGACTTGCCGGATGATCGGCAAGACATCGAGAATAAATGGATCTTCAAGAAGAAGACTGACGCTAACGATAATGTTACTGTCTACAAAGCTCGACTTGTTGCGAAAGGTTTTCGACAAGTTCAAGGAGTTGACAACGATGAGACCTTCTCTCCCATAGCGATGCTTAAGTCTGTCCGAATCATGTTAGCAATTGCTGCATTTTATGATTATGAAATTTGGCAAATGGATGTAAAGACTGCATTCCTGAATGGATTTCTGGAAGAAGAGTTGTATATGATGCAACCCGAAGGTTTTATCGATCCAAAGGATGCTAACAAAGTGTGCAAGCTCCAGCGATCCATTTATGGACTAGTGCTAGCATCTCGGAGTTGGAATAAACGCTTTGATAGTGTGATCAAAGCATATCGTTTTATACAGACTTTTGGAGAAGCCTGTATTTATAAGAAAGTGAGTGGGAGCTCTGTAGCATTTCTAATATTATATGTGGATGACATATTGCTGATTGGAAATGATATAGAATTTCTGGATAGCATAAAAGGATACTTGAACAAGAGTTTTCAATGAAAGATCTCGGTGAAGCTGCTTATATATTGGGCATCAAGATCTATAGAGATAGATCGAGTCGCTTAATTGGAATATCACAAAGCACATACCTTGATAAAGTTTTGAAGAAGTTCAAAATGGATCAAGCAAAGAAAGGGTTCTTGCCTGTGTTACAAGGTGTGAAATTGAGTCAGACTCAATGCCCGACCACTGCAGAAGATAGAGAGAAAATAAAAGTTGTTCCCTATGCTTCAGCCATAGGCTCTATCATGTATGCAATGCTGTGTACCAGACCTGATGTGTGCCTTGCTATTAGTTTGCAGGGAGGTACCAAAGTAATCCAGGAGTGGATCACTGGACAGCGGTCAAGAACATCCTGAAATACCTGAAAAGGACTAAGGATATGTTTCTCGTTTATGGAGGTGACAAAGAGCTCGTCGTAAATGGTTACGTCGATGTGATACGTCTCCAAGGTATCTATAATTTTTGATTGTTCCATGCTATATTATATTCTGTTTTGGACATTATTGGGCTTTATTATACACTTTTATATTATTTTTGGGACTAACCTATTAACCGGAGGCCCAGCCCAGAATTGCTGTGTTTTTGCCTATTTCAGAGTTTCACAGAAAAAGAATATCAAACGGAGTCCAAACGGAATGAAAACTTCGGGAACGTGATTTTCGGAACGAACGTGATCCAGAGGACTTGGACCCTACGTCAAGACATCAACCAGGAGGGCACGAGGTAGGGGGGCGCGCCTAACCCCCTGGGCGCGCCCTCCACCCTCGTGGGCCCCCTGTCTCTCCACCGACGTACTCCTTCCTCCTATATATACCTACGTACCCCCAAACTACCAGATACGGAGCCAAAAACCTAATTCCGCCGCCACAACCTTCTGTACCCATGAGATCCCATCTTGGGGCCTGTTCCGGAGCTCCGCCGGAGGGGGCATCGATCACGGAGGGCTTCTACATCAACACCATAGCCTCTCCGATGATGTGTGAGTAGTTTACCTCAGACCTTCGGGTCCATAGTTATTAGCTAGATGGCTTCTTCTCTCTTTTTGATCTCAATACAATGTTCTCCCCGTCTCTCGTGGAGATCTATTCGATGTAATCTTCTTTTGCGGTGTGTTTGTTGAGACCGATGAATTGTGGGTTTATGATCAAGTTTATCTATGAACAATATCTGAATCTTCTCTGAATTCTTTTATGTATGATTGGTTATCTTTGCAAGTCTCTTCGAATTATCAGTTTGGTTTGGCCTACTAGCTTGATCTTTCTTGCAATGGGAGAAGTGCTTAGCTTTGGGTTCAATCTTGTGGTGTCCTTTCCTAGTGACAGTAGGGGCAGCAAGGCACGTATTGTATTGTTGCCATTGAGGATAACAAGATGGGGTTTATATCATATTGCATGAGTTTATCCCTCTACATCATGTCATCTTTCTTAAAGCGTTACTCTATTCTTATGAACTTAATACTCTAGATGCATAGCGGTCGATGTGTGGAGTAATAGTAGTAGATGCGGGCAGGAGTCGGTCTACTTGTCTCGGACGTGATGCCTGTATACATGATCATACCTAGATATTCTCATAACTATGCTCAATTCTGTCAATTGCTCAACAGTAATTTGTTCACCCACCGTAATACTTATGCTCTTGAGAGAAGCCACTAGTGAAACCTATGGCCCCCGGGTCTATTTTCCATCATATTAATCTTCCAACACTTAGTTATTTTTATTGCTTCCTATTTTACTTTGCATCTTTATCATAAAAATACCAAAAATATTATCTTATCATATCTATCAGATCTCACTCTCGTAAGTGACCGTGTAGGGATTGACAACCCCTTATCGCGTTGGTTGCGAGGATTTATTTGTTTGTGTAGGTGCGAGGGACTCGCGCGTGGCCTCCTACTGGATTGATACCTTGGTTCTCAAAAACTGAGGGAAATACTTACGCTGCTTTACTGCATCACCCTTTCCTCTTCAAGGGAAAACCAACGCAGTGCTCAAGAGGTAGCAAGAAGGATTTCTAGCGCCGTTGCCTGGGAGTCTATGCAAAAGTCAACATACCAAGTACCCATCACAAACCCTTATCTCCCGCATTACATTATTTGCCATTTGCCTCTCGTTTTCCTCTCCCCCACTTCACCCTTGCCGTTTTATTCGCCCTCTCTTTTCAGTTCGCCTTTTTCGCTCGCTTCTTGTTTGCTCGTGTGTTGGATTGCTTGTTTGTCACGATGGCTCAAGATAATAGTAAATTGTGTGACTTCACCAATACCAACAACAATGATTTTCTTAGCACTCCTATTGCTCCTCTTACCGATACTGAATGTTGTGAAATCAATGCTGCTTTGTTGAATCTTGTCATGAAAGATCAATTTGCCGGCCTTCCTAGTGAAGATCCCGCTACCCATCTAAATAGCTTCGTTGATTTGTGTGATATGCAAAAGAAGAAAGATGTGGACAATGATATTGTTAAATTGAAGCTATTTCCTTTTTCGCTTAGAGATCGTGCTAAAGCTTGGTTTTCATCTTTGCCTAAAAATAGTATTGATTCTTGGAATAAGTGCAAAGATGCTTTTATCTCTAAATATTTTCCTCCCACTAAGATCATCTCTCTTAGAAACGATATTATGAATTTTAAGCAACTTGATCATGAACATGTTGCACAAGCTTGGGAGAGGATGAAATTAATGATACATAATTGCCCTACGCATGGTTTGAATTTGTGGATGATTATACAAATTTTTTATGCCGGATTGAATTTTGCTTCTAGAAATCATTTTGATTCGGCCGCGGGAGGCACTTTTATGGAAATCACTTTAGGAGAAGCTACTAAACTACTAGATAATATTATGGTTAATTATTCTCAATGGCACACTCAAAGATCTACTAATAAAAAAGTGCATGCGATAGAAGAAATTAATGTTTTGAGTGGAAAGATGGATGAACTTATGAAATTATTTGCTACTAAGAGTGTTTCTTCTGATCCTAATGATATGCCTTTGTCTACTTTGATTTAGAATAATAATGAACCTATGGATGTGAATTTTGTTGGTAGGAATAATTTTGGTAACAACGCGTATAGAGGAAACTTTAATCCTAGGCCTTATCCTAGTAATTCCTCTAATAATTATGGTAATTCCTACAACAATTATTATGGAAATTTTAATAAGATGCCCTCTGAATTTGAGACTAGTGTTAAGGAATTTATGAATTCGCAAAAGAATTTCAATGCTTTGCTTGAAGAAAAATTGCTTAAAGTGGATGAATTGGCTAGGAACGTTGATAGGATTTCTCTTGATGTTGATTCTTTGAAACTTAGATCTATTCCACCTAAGCATGATATCAATGAGTCTGTCAAAGCCATGAGAATTTCCATTGATGAGTGCAAAGAAAGAACCGCTAGGATGCGTGCTAAGAAAGATTGCTTTGTGAAAGCGTGTTCTTCAAATTTGTATGAAAATAAAGATGAAGATCTAAAAGTTATTGATGTGTCCCCTATTAAATCTTTGTTTTGCAATATGAATCTTGATCATGATGGGACTGAATATGATCCACCTTTACCTATAAGGCGTTCCAAAAATTCGGAGTTTTTAGATCTTGATGCTAAAATTGATAAAAGTGGGAATGAAGAGGTCAAAATTCTAGATATTAATGAACCCACTATTTTGGATTTCAAGGAATTTAATTATGATAATTGCTCTTTGATAGATTGTATTTCCTTGTTGCAATCCGTGCTAAATTCTCCACATGCTTATAGTCAACATAAAGCTTTTACTAAACATATCGTTGATGCTTTGATGCAATCTTATGAAGAAAAACTTGAGTTGGAAGTTTCTATCCCTAGAAAACTTTATGATGAATGAGAACCTACTATTAAAATTAAAATTAAAGATCATGAATGCTATGCTTTGTGTGATTTGGGTGCTAGTGTTTCCACGATTCCAAAAACTTTATGTGATTTATTAGGTTTCCGTGAATTTGATGATTGCTCTTTAAACTTGCACCTTGCGGATTCCACTATTAAGAAACCTATGGGAAGAATTAATAATGTTCTTATTGTTGCAAATAGGAACTATGTGCCCGTAGACTTTATTGTTCTTGACATAGATTGCAATCCTTCATGTCCTATTATTCTTGGTAGACCTTTCCTTAGAACGATTGATGCAATTATTGATATGAAGAAAGGGAATATTAGATTCCAATTTCTGTTAAGGAAAGGCATGGAACACTTCCCTAGAAAGAAAATAAAATTACCTTATGAATCTATTATGAGAGCCACTTATGGATTGCCTACCAAAGATGGCAATACCTAGATATATCCTTGCTTTTAAGCCTAGCTAGGGGCGTTAAACGATAGGGCTTGTTGGGAGGCAACCCAATTTCATTTTTAGTTTTTTTTTGCTTTTTGCTTCTGTTTAGGAATAAATATTTGATCTAGCCTCTTGTTAGATGTGTTTTTATGTTTTAATTAGTGTTTGTGCCAAGTTTAACCTATAGGATCTTCTTGGATGATAGTTATTTGATCTTGCTGTAAATTCCAGAAACTTTCTGTTCACGAAAATAATTGTTAAAAATCACCAGAACGTGATAAAATATTTATTCCAATTGCTGCTGATCAATAAATAAATTGTCTAGGTCTTCCTATTTTTGCTGAATTTTTGGAGTTCCAGAAGTTTGCGTTAGTTACAGATTACTACAGACGGTTCTGTTTTTGACAGATTCTGTTTTTCGTGTGTTGTTTGCTTATTTTGATGAATCTATGGCTAGTAAAATAGTTTATAAACCATAGAGAAGTTGGAATACAGTAGGTTTAATACCAATATAAATAAAGAATGAGTTCATTACAGTACCTTGAAGTGGTCTTTTGTTTTCTTTCGCTAACGCAGCTTACGAGATTTTCTGTTAAGTTTTGTGTTGTGAAGTTTTCAAGTTTTGGGTGAAAGATTTGATGGATTATGGAACAAGGAGGGGCAAGAGCCCAAGCTTGGGGATTCCCATGGCACCCCAAGATAATCTAAGGACACCTAAAATCCAAAGCTTGGGGATGCCCCGGAAGGCATCCCCTCTTTCGTCTACTTCCATCGGTAACTTTACTTGGAGCTATATTTTTATTCACCACATGATATGTGTTTTGCTTGGAGCGTCTTGTATTATTTGAGTCTTTATTTTTTAGTTTACCAAAATCATCCTTGCTGTACACACCTTTTTAGAGAGACACACATGATTCGGAATTTCTTAGAATACTCTATGTGCTTCACTTATATCTTTTGAGTTATATAGTTTTTGCTCTTGTGCCTCACTTATATCTTTTAGAGCACGGTGGTGATTTTGTTTTATAGAAACTATTTTTCTCTCATGCTTCACTTATATTATTTTGAGAGTCCTACAAAACAGCATGGTAATTTGCTTTAATTATGATAGGCATTCAAGATTAGTAATTTTTTTTCTTATGAGTATGTTGAATACTATAAGAAGTTAGATGCTTGATAATTGTTTTGAGATATGGAGATGATGATATTAGAGTCATGCTAGTTGAGTAGTTGTGAATTTGAGAAATACTTGTGTTAAAGTTTGTGATTCCCGTAGCATGCACGTATGGTGAACCGTTATGTGATGAAGTCGGAGCATGATTTATTTATTGATTGTCTTCCTTATGAGTGGCGGTCGGGGACGAGCGATGGTCTTTTCCTACCAATCTATCCCCCTAGGAGCATGCGCGTAATACCTTGCTTTGATAACTTGTAGATTTTTGCAATAAGTATATGAGTTCTTTATGACTAATGTTGAGTCCATGGATTATACGCACTTTTCCTCCTTCCACCGTTGCTAGCCTCTCTAATACCGCACACTTTTCGCCGGTATCATACACCCACCATATACCTTCCTCAAAACAGCCACCATACCTACCTATCATGGCATTTCCATAGCCATTCCGAGATATATTGCCATGCAACTTACCACCGTTCCGTTTACTATGACACGCTCCATCATTGTCATATTGCTTTGCATGATCATGTAGTTGACATCGTATTTGTGGCAAAGCCACCATTCATAATTCTTTCATACATGTCACTCTTGATTCATTGCATATCCCGGTACACCGCCGGAGGCATTCACATAGAGTCATATTTTGTTCTAAGTATTGAGTTGTAATTCATGAGTTGTAAGTAAATAAAAGTGTGATGATCATCATTATTAGAGCATTGTCCCAAGTGAGGAAAGGATGATGGAGACTATGATTCCCCCACAAGTCGGGATGAGACTCCGGACGAAAAAAAGAGGCCATTAAAAAAAGAGAGAAGAAAAAGCCCAAATAAAAAAAATGAGAGAAAAAGAGAGAAGGGGCAATGTTACTATCCTTTTACCACACTTGTGCTTCAAAGTAGCACCATGATCTTCCTGATAGAAAGTCTCCTATGATATCACTTTCATATACTAGTGGGAAAATTTTCATTATAGAACTTGGCTTGTATATTCCAATGATGGGCTTCCTCAAAATGCCCTAGGTCTTCGTGAGCAAGCGAGTTGGATGCACACCCACTTAGTTTCTTTTGTTGAGCTTTCATATACTTATAGCTCTAGTGCATCCATTGCATGAAATCCCTACTCACTCACATTGATATCTATTAATGGGCATCTCCATAGCCCGTTGATACGCCTAGTTGATGTGAGACTATCTTCTCCCTTTTTTGTCTTCTCCACAACCACCATTCTATTCCACATATAGTGCTATGTCCATGGCTCACGCTCATGTATTGCGTGAAGATTGAAAAAGTTTGAGAATACTAAAAGTATGAAACAATTGCTTGGCTTGTCATCGGGGTTGTGCATGATTTAAATATTTTGTGTGGTGAAGATAGAGCATAGCCAGACTATATGATTTTGTAGGGATAACTTTCTTTGGCCATATTATTTTGAGAAGACATGATTGCTTAGTTAGTATGCTTGAAGTATTATTATTTTTATGTCAATATTGAACTTTTATCTTGAATCTTTCGGATCTGAATATTCATACCACAATTAAGAGAATTACATTGAAATTACGCCAAGTAGCATTCCACATCAAAAATTCTGTTTTTATCATTTACCTACTCGAGGACGAGTAGGAATTAAGCTCGGGGATGCTTGATACGTCTCCAACGTATCTATAATTTTTTATTGTTCCATGCTATATTATATTCTGTTTTGGACATTATTGGGCTTTATTATACACTTTTATATTATTTTTGGGACTAACCTATTAACCGGAGGCCCAACCCAGAATTGCTGTTTTTTTGCCTATTTCAGAGTTTCGCAAAAAAAGAATATCAAACGGAGTCCAAACGGAATGAAACCTTCGGGAACGTGATTTTCGGAACGAACGTGATCCAGAGGACTTGGACCCTACGTCAAGACATCAACCAGGAGGGCACGAGGTATAGGGCGCGCCTACCCCCTGGGCGCGCCCTCCACCCTCGTGGGCCCCCTGTTGCTCCACCGACGTACTTCTTCCTCCTATATATACCTACGTACCCCCAAACTACCAGATACGGAGCCAAAAACCTAATTCCACCGCCGCAACCTTCTGTACCCGTGAGATCCCATCTTGGGGCCTGTTCCGAAGCTCCGCCGGAGGGGGCATCGATCACGGAGGGCTTCTACATCAACACCATAGCCTCTCCGATGATGTGTGAGTAGTTTACCTCAGACCTTTGGGTCCATAGTTATTAGCTAGATGGCTTCTTCTCTCTTTTTGGATCTCAATACAATGTTCTCCCCCTCTCTCGTGGAGATCTATTCGATGTAATCTTCTTTTGCGGTGTGTTTGTTGAGACCGATGAATTGTGGGTTTATGATCAAGTTTATCTATGAACAATATTTGAATCTTCTCTGAATTCTTTTATGTATGATTGGTTATCTTTGCAAGTCTCTTCGAATTATCAGTTTGGTTTGGCCTACTAGATTGACCTTTCCTGCAATGGGAGAAGTGCTTAGCTTTGGGTTCAATCTTGCGGTGTCCTTTCCCAGTGATAGTAGGGGCAGCAAGGCACGTATTGTATTATTGCCATCGAGGATAACAAGATGGGGTTTATATCATATTGCATGAGTTTATCCCTCTACATCATGTCATCTTTCTTAAAGCGTTACTCTGTTCTTATGAACTTAATACTCTAGATGCATGCTGGATAGCGGTCGATGTGTGGAGTAATAGTAGTAGATGCAGGCAGGAGTCGGTCTACTTGTCTCGGACGTGATGCCTATATACATGATCATACCTAGATATTCTCATAACTATGCTCAATTCTGTCAATTGCTCAACAGTAATTTGTTCACCCATCATAATACTTATGCTCTTGAGAGAAGCCACTAGTGAAACCTATGGCCCCCGGGTCTATTTTCCATCATATTAATCTTCCAACACTTAGTTATTTTTATTGTTTCCTATTTTACTTTGCATCTTTATCATAAAAATACCAAATATATTATCTTATCATATCTATCAGATCTCACTCTCGTAAGTGACCGTGTAGGGATTGACAACCCCTTATCGCGTTGGTTGCGAGGATTTTATTTGTTTGTGTAGGTGCGAGGGACTCGTGCGTGGTCTCCTACTGGATTGATACCTTGGTTCTCAAAAACTGAGGGAAATACTTACGCTGCTTTGCTGCATCACCCTTTCCTCTTCAAGGGAAAACCAACGCAGTGCTCAAGAGGTAGCACGATGCAAGCTTTGACACTAATCCAGATGACTCTAAGTCGCAAACTGGATACGTATTTATATTGAACGGTGGAGCTGTCAGTTGGTGCAGTTCTAAGCAAAGCGTCGTGGCGGGATCTAGTGTGAAGCGGAGTACATAGCTACTTCGGAAGCAGCAAATGAAGGAGTCTGGATGAAGGAGTTTATATCCGATCTAGGTGTCATACCTAGTGCATCGGGTCCAATGAAAATCTTTTGTGACAATACTGGTGCAATTGCCTTGGCAAAGGAATCCAGATTTCACAAGAGAACCAAGCACATCAAGAGACGCTTCAATTCCATCCGCGATCAAGTCAAGGAGGGAGACATAGAGATTTGCAAGATACATACGGATCTGAATGTTGCAGACCCGTTGACTAAGCCTCTCTCACGAGCGAAACATGATCAGCACCAAGACTCCATGGGTGTTAGAATCATTACTGTGTAATCTAGATTATTGACTCTAGTGCAAGTGGGAGACTGAAGGAAATATGCCCTAGAGGCAATAATAAAGTTGTTATTTATATTTCCTTATATCATGATAAATGTTTATTATTCATGCTAGAATTGTATTAACCGGAAACTTAGTACATGTGTGAATACATAGACAAACAAACTGTCACTAGTATGCCTCTACTTGACTAGCTCGTTAATCAAAGATGGTTAAGTTTCCTAGCCATAGACATGAGTTGCCATTTGATGAACGGGATCACATAATTAGAGAATGATGTGATTGACTTGACCCATTCCGTTAGCTTAGCACTTGATCGTTTAGTATGTTGCTATTGCTTTCTTCATGACTTATACATGTTCCTATGACTATGAGATTATGCAACTCCCGAATACTGGAGGAACACTTTGTGTGCTATCAAACGTCACAACGTAACTGGGTGATTATAAAGATGCTCTATAGGTGTCTCCGATGGTGTTTGTTGAGTTGGCATAGATCAAGATTAGGATTTGTCACTCCGATTGTCGGAGAGGTATCTCTGGGCCTTCTCGGTAATGCACATCATTATAAGCCTTGCAAGCAATGTGACTAATGAGTTAGTCACGGGATGATGCATTACGGAATGTGTAAAGAGACTTGCCGGTAATGAGATTGAACTAGGTATTAAGATACCGACGATCGGATCTCGGGCAAGTAACATACCGATGACAAAGGGAACAACGTATGTTGTTATGCGGTTTGACCGATAAAGATCTTCATAGAATATGTGGGAGCCAATATGAGCATCCAGGTTCCGCTATTGGTTATTGACCGGAGACGTGTCTCGGTCATGTCTACATAGTTCTCGAACCCATAGGGTCCGCACGCTTAACGTACGATGACGATTGGTATTATGAGTTTATGTGTTTTTATGTACCGAAGGTTGTTCGGAGTCCCGGATATGATCACGAACATGATGAGGAGTCTCGAAATGGTCGAGACATAAAGATCGATATATTGGAAGCCTATGTTTGGACATCGGAATGGTTCCGGATGAGTTCGGGCATTTACCGAGTACCGGGGGGGGGGGGGGTTACCGTAACCCCCCGGGGAGTGTATGGGCCTTATTGGGCCTTAGTGGGAGAGAGGAGGAGGCGCCCTAGGAGGGGGCGCGCCCCCCAAGCCCAATCCGAATTGGGGGGGTGGGGGCGCCCCCCCTTTCCTTCCTCCCTCTCTCCTTCTTCCTTCCTCTCCTACTCCGACTTGGAAGGGGGGAATCCTACTCCCGGTGGGAGTAGGACTCCCCTTGGTGCGCGCCATGAGAGGGCTGGCCCTCGCCCTCCTCCACTCCTTTATATACGGGGGAGGGGGCACCCCATGACACACAAGTTGATCGTTGTCTTAGCCGTGTGCGGTGCCCCCCTCCACATATTCCACCTCGGTCATATCGTTGTGGTGCTTAGGCGAAGCCCTGTGTCGGTAACTTCATCAACACTGTCATCACGCCGTCGTGCTGACGAAGCTCTCCCTCGACACTCAGCTGGATCAAGAGTTCGTGGGACGTCACCGAGCTGAACGTGTGTAGATCGCGGAGGTGCCGTACTTTCGGTACTAAGATCGGTTGGATCGCAAAGACGTTCGACTACATCAACCGCGTCACTTGACGCTTCCGCTTACAGTCTACGAGGGTACATAGACAACACTCTCCCGCTCGTTGCTATGCATCACATAGATCTTGCGTGTGCGTAGGATTTTTTTTGAAATTACTGCGTTCCCCAACATCTAGGCCTTTGACTTTCGTCGGATGGGGTTTGACCGATGGACCTTTTCACCTGGTTGTGATAGACCAGCCCATAGGTACACCCCAACACGGTCCGGGTCCAACCCACCGCAAGATTCCTTCTGTGTCTGCCCGACGTGGCCGTTTCCCCCCTCCATGAGACGGCGGCAATGTCGTCCGTGAGGGGGGTCACTCTCTGGAGCCGCTGCCGGGTGCTTACACCTGCCACCACACTTCCAGACGTGTAAGAGGGCCCAACGCAAGACCTGGCAGCATGGCTACCCCCCAAGTCCCCCGTCCCGTTTAAGCCTGGCACAGTTGACCGGCAGATCTAGGCCTCCGACTTTCACCGGACGGGGTTTGACCGATGAATCTTTTCACTTGGTTATAATAGGCCAGCCCATAGGTACACCCCTAAACACGGTCTGGGCCCAACCCACCGCAAGATTCCCTCCTTGTCGGCTCGACGTGGCCGTCCCCCCCCCTTCCGTGACGGCGGCAACGACATCTGTGAGGAGGGTCACACTATAAAACTTTGTCAAAATAGGTGTTATTATCAATTGTGTGTGATTTTAATAAAGTATAGGGACCTATATGTACAAGAACATGAGGTCACATTACTAACATATTCGAAAACAAATAAAAACTACATATTCATAATCTATGGAAAATTCTACACCAAATCGATATATAATTTATGTATGTTTATGTTTAGATAAGGCACATTTAAGTTAATCAAATTTTAATTTAGAAAAAAGATAAAAATACAAAATACAAAAAAACAGATAATACACAACTATGCGGACGGCCAGGCCGTCGGCATAGCTATGCTCCCGGATCAATGAGGTGTACCAACCGACGCAGCTCGGATCGATGACGTGGCACGCGCCGCGGATCGATGACGTGGGTCAAGCCTGCCGTCGGCATAGCTATGCCAATGGCCGCGTTAGGGCCATCGGCATAGATATGACGACGTCAAACGCCCGTCAACCACTGGGTAGCCGAGCCCACGGCTATGCCGACGGCCACTGTAGGCGTATGTCCAAATATGCCGACAGCCTTATTATGCCGACGGCCGTCGTTGGCATATGTGGAGGTATGCCGACGGCTTTTCTACACCGACGGCTTGCCGTAGGCCGTCGGCATACCTCCATATATGACGATGGGGGCTGTCGGCATAATATAGGCCGTCGGGATTAGGGATAATTTGGGTAGTGAATGCTCCCAATTAGAGCCTTAATGTATCTCATATCTCATGAAATACCAAATGCATTGTTAGTGCTTTGACAGATACCATGCATACATAGTGAATGTTATTTCTTTCTCTTGAACCAGAAATTACTTGTCCAAATTGTTTGATCTTTACCTGCTTTGCCATGTCGTTGGAATGGGTACCCTCGCGCCTTCCTGATCTAGTGGACATGGGGCACCGCAATCGCAGGGCCAGGAGCGAAAACCGAAAGATAGTGATAGTTACGATCGGCCCCATCTCGAAGCTGACTCACCATCCCTATAGTGCTAGCTTTGCAACCGTCGGCGACGGCCCACGTCCCGGAACAGGAGCGCGGCCGTGCGCGTATGTGTCCTGTTCCGACTCGCCGACACTCTGAAGCGTGAACAGGACACTCCCACATAAACTCGCGCCAACTTGATTTCACCTGTTAATTAAGTATTCTCATATTTGCCCGGAACGCACACCTAGCCGCCGCCTCCAAGAACCCTAGCTTTCTGCCTCCCACCGGCACCGGCGCCGGTCCACCCCGTCTCCGGTGGCTCTATGGCCATGGAGGTGGAATGGATCTCGGCCCTTGCCGGTGGGAGGGCTCCGTTTTTAGATTTTTTTTCCGAGCTTTGTTAGGGTTTGTGTCCTGTTCAGGAAGGTGAGACGGTGGCGGCTCCCTGAAGATGGAATAAAGGTCTCCCCGCCTAGCCCCCGTTCCGGTGATGCGCCTTGCATCGTCGGTGGGCGTGTGGAGTTGTGTCTCCGGCGGATCTGTCTTTGATGAATTTGCTCGGATCTGTTCGTCATTCGTCTTCGTTCGTGTGTTTTTAGATTGGATCCTTTTGATCTACACTCTTCATCCGCGGCGGTTGCTGTTCTGGTGCGTTGGTTCTACGGGGCCTTAGCACGACGACTTCCCGACTGTCTACTACAATAAGGTTTGCCCGGCTCCGGCGAGGGAGGGGCGATGATAGCGGCGCGCCTTCGGCTCGCTTCAGTGCTTGTAGTCATCGCTAGGTGGTCTACGGATCTGGATGTAATTTTTATTTTTTCTAGTATTCGTTGTACTATCCTGATTGAAGATGAATAGATTGGAAGTTTTTTTCGAAAAAAAAGAACACTCCGACATGCTGCCGCTCGTGGAGCGCGGCCGTGCGCGTATGCGTCCCGTTCCGACAAGCGCAAACAAGTCAGTCACTCCGGCATGTGGAGCTTCGAAATTTCGGGACGGATCACTGGTGCCATGCGTGTACACTGACCGCGATGTCTGCCATTTCTTTTTCGTGCAGTGCAGAATACGATGCGCAAATCCCTCCGACATGCTGCCGCTCGTCAAGAACACGATTGTCCTATGGGATCGCGACGCTGGCAATAGTATTATAGTTGTGCATAGTTTACGTGCGAAAACTCAGGAGCTCGATGGGGATGGATAGATAGATTGGAAGCTTAGAATAGACGATGTGCCAAATCAGGACGCACGGCCACCATGCGCGAGCTCCGTCTCCTTTCAGCTTCGCATCCTACGCACGCGGGAATCTCACCACATGCGCATGGACGATCGATCGAGCAGCAGCAGCCGGCGTGAGCATGCCCCCGCCCGGCACTGTGCCAGCCGTCAGTTCGAGCGGTCTCTCCCCGCCCCGGTCTTTTCTTTCGTCCCACCGCTCTTCACCCAATTTCCGCCCTTTTTCGCCCACTCTCCCTTTCTTCCCGCCGTTGATGCATGGACCCGCAGGTCAGGGGATCATGCTCGTCTGGAAGATCAACTCGTCGAGACGGCAAAATCGTCACATCAAAGCGATGGATGCAAAGGCGGCAACACTCAAGAATCAAAAGGCTGGTGGAGGCGTAGGTGGTGGTCGTGGTGGTGCGGGTGCTGGTGGGGGACATGGTGGAGGTCGGGGCCTGGGCCGTGGGTCCTCCCGCCGTCGCCCAACTGCGCATTACAAGATTGTGTAGATTATTTGCAACCAGATATGCATTGTTGTGTAAATCATTTGTAGCCGGATGGAGGAAGATTTGTGGTCTATGGGGACATATACACCATATATGGAAAAAGTAATTAGTAATTCAACAAAAAGTCAAAAATTCCTGACAATATTTTTGAAATAAACTTGACCTTCTGCTGTACCCGTGAGAAAAATAATCCACAAAAAGAAAATATACCTTTGACTTCTTTTCAAAAAAGACAATTTTTTGGCTAAAATAGTGTGAATAGTGACCTATAATAGCAAATAAATTTTGTCTTTTTTGCTCTGAGGTCAACTTTCATTTATTTTTTCGTGAAAATTTATATACTAGTGCAAAAGTAAGTCAAGTGTTTTGTCAAAATAGTTCTTACCTATTTTGACTTTTCCTAAAAATATTTAATTTTTTTTCCCATATAGGGTGCATATACAACCAGGAACCATTGGGTATTTCCCGTAGCCGGATATGCATTGTTGTGCAGACCATTTGTAGCCGGATATGCATTGTTTTGTTGATCATCTGTAGCCAGATATGCATTCTTTTTTAGCTTTAAATGACTGTAGGAGAGTGTCCTACAGTCTCATTGTATTAAGCAAACACGGTTATTGTGTAGGATTTACATGGTTTTACAAAGCACACACACCGGCACCCCCATGGGGGTTGACTAAAGGAACTAAAAGGATAAGAAGGGGAAGAAGGGCTTAAAAACAATCAAAAGGAAGGTCCTAAACTAAGTTTTGCAGGAAGGAGTTAATGTAGCCTTCAAGTTCAACAGATGATCTATATTTGAGAAGACGAAAGTCTTGTTTAAACCTCCTGAACCAGGAATTTTGCCTCATATGCATTGTTTCTTTGACCATTTGTAGCTGGATATGCATTGTTTTATTAATAATTTGTAACCGGATATGCATTGTTTTGATGATCATTCGTAGCCGAACATGCATTGCTTTGTTGATCCTTTGTTGCCGAATATGCATTGTTGACAATGTTTTATTTTGTAGCCTTCCCGTGCGTGTAGTGTGTTCTTAAAATTGGAGAAGAAAAACTTCGCCGTCATGCATTGTTGGTTGAAGTTGAATGGACAACCCAAGTGGAACCTATACATTGCTAAGACCGTCGCCCATGGCACCGAGGAAGAAACCGGTGATCTAATCGACGCAACAAAAGAACCGCCCAAGAAGGTTAGAAGAGTGTTTGGGGACAAGAAGTCGGAGGAGGAGCGGGCGAAGCGAGAAGGTGTGGCGGACAAGATGACAGGGAGGTTTGGAGACATCTTGGTGAAGAAAGAGGGGGCATACGTCAAGGCTCGGACATCAAGTAGGCATGCATGGCCGAGATGCTTACCATGTTGATGGCGGCGACTGAGAAGAAACTCAAGCTCAAAGAGAAGAAGGCCATGCTTGAGAAGAAGAAGGTAGGGATTGCAGCTGCCTCGGAGGACACGAAGATGCTCACGCCTTGAAGATGGAGGATTTAGATGAGGACACAAGGATGATCATGCAAGTCGTTGATACGTCTCAAATGTATCTACAATTTTTAATTCTTTCATGCTATTATATTATCATTTTTATATACATTTTATAGCAATTTATACTATTTTTCTAGACTAACCTATTAGTTTAGTGCCCAATGTCAGTTCCTCTTTTCTGTTTGTTTTTGGTTTCGCAGGAAATCAATATCTACAGAGGTCAACATAAGTCGCTGATTTAACACGCTTTTTTAGGAGACAAGAAGCACACGAAGCTTTGGGAGACCTTGAGAGGAGCCCATGCTCCTGTCGAAGCTTTCATCGTGTCCTATGCGTTAATCATGATGGTGTCGGCTGCCCATGCTCTCTGTCTGGTGCATCGACATGGTCTAGCTCATGGTGTGGACGTCCACCTTAGCGGTGCTATGTGCCTCTTCGCCGGGTTGCACGTCTCGCAGCTAATCAATTTTAGCCTTCTCCGGCGTTGCCTTGGAGATCTACGGTACTCTTGGGTATCTTTATTGTGATGGATATGGTTTTGAGAAAAAGCTCTATGACGACAGCGTCTGTGGGCGTCGTTTCCCTTCTTGAAGGCATCACGACAAACCCTTGTCTTCTCTTTGCTGTGGGTGGTCGTGTTCGGTTTGGTAATGGCGCTACTATCCACTGGTGTTGCCTTTGGGCGTTGTCGTGCCGCCATATACTCTTCTTTCGGTGTTGCTTTTTGGTTTGGTGGGTCATGGCACTTTGGATCGGCTGCTCTATGGTATAAGAAGAAGAAAAAAGAAGAGGAGAAAAAAGAAGAAAAAGAAGAGGAGAAGAAGAAAGGAATAGAGGAGAAGAAGAGAAAATAGAATAATATTCTATTTTCTCTTCTTCTCCTCTTTTTTTTTCTTCTTTTTTTTTCTTCAATCTTCTCCTCTATTAATATCTTCTTCTCCTCTTTTTATTTCTTCTTCGTCTTCTTATTTTTTATCGGATATGTCGTTGTCGATATACCCCGTGTCCCGATAACTTCAACACGAGGGGGGGGGGGGTTCGACCTACCCCCTCCCCGATAACATTATTTTCCCATGTATGTATGTCGTCGTTGTCGATATAACCCCCTCCCGGATAACTTCGACCGTGATAACTTATACCACGGGAGTACCCCCGGCCCTCTCGCTCGACCAAAACTCTCGAGGACACCCAAACCCTAGAAAAAAAGGATGTCGGTCTCCTACCCCCTCCCGCCGCGCCCCTACCCTTGAAGCGTTGCCGAGGCCACCCCAAACCCGGAATAAGCTAGGTCTACGTTTGCACTAATATATCCACCTGCTGTCATGTTTGTGTAATAATTGCCATGTTGTAATATTTGCAGAAACAATGGAGCACAGACGAGACGAGGAAACAGAAGAGGTGTTGGGGGACATAATCTTAGCCGGAGGTGATGTCTTGTCGTATCTTAACAACAATGATGGTCTGGAAGAACAGGGTGAAGAAGCAGGATACGGTGATCGAAGAGTGGAGGAGGAAAGACATGATTATGATGGCTCCGGTGACCCAATGCTGGTGCAAGAAGGAGCCCGTGGTGATGGCTCCGGTGACCGAACAGAGTCCGGCCAGGTAAATATATTAGTTAAGCATGTGCTGACTAGCTAATTGATGCATCCATTGTTTTGGTATGTACACATATTAATTAACTCTCGTCTTTCTTCTTTTTTCTAGCCCTCCGGATCGAGCACAACTTCGGTAAAGAGACGAGGCCAGAGTTGCGCTCGGATGAAAGGTTTGAGATCACAGCAATCGCACGCGACGGCCAACCGATTGAACCCATCCGGACAAAGAAAGCATTTGCTGCTCAGTGCGGGGTTCTTGTTAGGGACAAGATCCCGATCAGCATCCACCAATGGTATAAGCCTAAGAAGGAAGACCCTGAGGTGTCTTATGTCAATGATATGCAGAAAGATGATCTTTGGACTGAGCTGAAGGCAAATTTCACCCTACCGCTAGAGGAGGATCCGGAGAAGCCAGTTAAAGAGCAATTAATCAAGTCTCATGCTCTTAAAACGTTTGTGGCCCACAAGACATCGGAAAACGTTTGTCGACAAAGAAGAGACACCAGAATTCATCGGCAAATATGAGAAGATCAGAGATCACTGGCCCGCATTTGTGGCCCACAAGACATCGGAAAAGAGTAAGAAGATGTCAGCGACAAACAAGAAGAATGCTGCAAAGAAGAAGCTTCACCATCGCACGGGGTCAGGTGGCTACCTCAAAGCCCGACCTAAGTGGGCCAAGGCTGAGAATGTCTGCTTGATGAAGGGATCGAACCAGAGACAATGAACTGGCCAGACCGTTGCCGGACTTGGTTCTTCGGGGCTGGCGGAACCTTGGACCCTGTATCAGGGAGGTGCGTTTGGAAGAACGAGCTTTTGAGAATACCAGTCAAGAAGATTCAGCAATATATCGATGCAGCGCAGGAAGGGACGTTCGTTCCAGACAGAGAGAACGACGAGCTCACAATGGCCCTCAGGAATCCTGAGCACCCTGGACGGACACGAGGCACGCCAGGCCCCGTTCTGTGGAAGGCTGGTTTTCCGAACAAAGATATAATACTCTTTCCTTACAACTTCAAGTGAGTGTTACTGTCTTGTGCATATTCGGTTTCCCTTATTAGTCCAGGTTATAGTAATGTAATTGATGACTTATGCATGTGTGCGCAGCTTCCACTATATTCTCCTAGAGATTAAGCTTGAGCAGGGAGTAGTAACCGTCTTAGACTCGAGACGAAAAGATCCCCAGGACTATGCGGACATGACTCAAATGCTCGAGAAGTAAGTTAAATCGATCATTATCCACCATATCAGCAACTTTGTTGATTTCCTGATATCGAGTAATTGTTTTCTTTGTCTGGCAGGGTTTGGAGAAAATTCACCAAAAAAGCTCCGGGACTGCCGAAGAAGCTGCAATTTAGACACCCGAAAGTAAGTACTATAGTAGCATGTTCCGCGCATCTCCTCGTGATTCAAGCGCTAGTTTCATCAATACCATTTAGCATGCTTGCTTACCAGTTTGATTGACCTCTATTTCTTGTAAAGTGGTTGTGGCAGGAACAAGGAAATGATTTCTGTGGATACTACGTTTGCGAGTCCATCCGCCACACGACTTGTGAGCGGGGCTACTCTGACGAACAATATGAAGTGCGTAAGCAATAATATTCACAATTTTATTTTATTACCATCATTTGTGTTGAGTTTCATTTATTCATATATATATGTATTGACCCCCTTCTTCAAATTAGATCTTTCGGATGCGGGATGAACTCCTACCACCAGATCGTATGCGAGCAATTCAAGAGGAATTGGCGGCATTCTTCCTTGACCATGTGATCGCTGAAAACGGAGAATACTATTTGGACCCTGTGTTCATATATAATTAGGAGATAATATTGTAAGAGATAATTATTGTATATATGTAGCCGGTAGTGTGGGATAGATATACGTGAACTTGTTGTTTGACCAATCCCTCGGAGAAGGAGAGGTGGTCGATATCACTTCTCTATGTATGCATATGTTTATGACGATCTTCTGTTTCCTTCATTTGCTTACTAGCTAGCGTGTCTAGTCCTCTCTATACGTATATAGTACGTAGCGTCGACCAAGCACGGAGATAAGAGAGGACACTTCTCTCTATTAATTAGCTAGCTAACACAATATATGAAACACCTAAATTAACCCCCCAAAACCCCCAACCCCCCCCCCCCCCTTTCAAAAAAAAAAAAAACAAAAACCTCAGCCCCTGAAATGCTGACGCGTGGATGCCTATTGGTTCCGGTTAGTGCCACCAACCGGGACCAAAGGCCCTCCTGCCTGGGCTCGCGGCACCGGCCACGTGGAGGCCCATCTGTCCCGGTTCGTGTAAGAACCGGGACTAAAGGGCTAGGGCATTAGTAACGACCCTTTAGTCCCGGTTCAACAACCGGGACAAAAGGCCCTTACCAACCGGGACAGATGACCCTTTTTCTACTAGTGCTCGTTGCATGTGCAATTTTTTGTTTGCTTTTTCTCGTAAACAGAGCCGTCTTGTTTAGGTTTTCGATCAGCTTTTCCTTATAAATTGAATCGATATGTTTTTATTAAATGAGATCAAATTCAGGCAGGGACCTTTCTCTGGCAATAGTTTGGGTAAAATGTTTTCGCAGGAAAATAAAATATACCATCTTGGACAAAAACATGATAGAAATAGCAAACACAATTAAATATCACAGTACACACGACCTTCAATTATTATGAGTATAATGCACACTCGTGTAGAAAATTGGGTATGCATGTTAATTTCTACAAGTGGAGCGTCTTAATTTGTGGGAGCCACATGCCAAACCGGTTGGCCACTATCCAGTTCATAAAGCCGAGTACTAGTGTAGTACAAGTACAACCAAGCCCTGTTTATCGAAAAGACACAACCAAAGACTTTGTACGTAGACTTATAGAGTAGTGCCTATACATGTGTACGTAGAACTGAAGCTCCATTAAAAACACTTTCAACAAACAGCTTCTGTTAATAATTGAGTAGGGCAATCAGTATTTGCAACATTCAAGGCTCTGCTCCTTTGACTACGTTTTCGGGAGAATTGCATGTGTCCTCAACGGCATGACAGGGCAGCAGAATCAATCGCGCAGGCGCAGCTACCGGTGGTTCCCAGTGTCCAGGTGGGTAATGGTGCTATACAGAGTAACGGTAATTTGCATCTATCCCGTTTCATGATGAGAAAAATTTATTGTCCAAAGAATTGTTGTGCATACATGCCACCGGTTCAAGTTTTATATACACTAGCAAGATGCCCATGCGTTGCACGGAACATCAAGATGCATTTGTATGAGTAGTTTATCTTGTGGGAGAAAATGATGAACAAGGGAAGACCTTATTTGCAAATGTGGAGAGGGGTGTGGGTATCTTTTTGCAAAATTGTCATAGTTTCTTTTCTATCTGTTAGATGTAAATCGGACGGCCTATATTGCAGGACGACAGGCACACCATCATCACCAATTCTGTTTTTTATAAGAGTAGAGATAAGTTCTTATTGGAAGAACTTCATTTCGGAGTATTGAACTTGACGGTGCAAATTTTAGTAAGAGGAAGCAAGTTTTCCTCTTATAAAGAAAAATACAGCCAGACGGACTGCACACATGATACATCACTAGGGGAATGCAGAGACCAGGGAGGGAACATCACAGTTCCGTATGCCCCTCCTCATCCGAGACCGCCTCTCGCAGCACCCGGACGCACAGTCTTTCTTTTCGAGGTATAAAATTCACACACGGAGCAGATAAATATGGGTGTAACTTAGGGGTAGTTCACCAGGGAGCGATACGTGGCCCCGGCCTTCCAGTTGGCGGGGATGACGTTGTTGACGACGAGGACCCTGCCGGTGTCGGAGGTGAGCTTGAGGCAGAATGGGGCGCGCAGCCGCCTGCCGTTGTTGAGGCGCCACAGTGCGCCCCAGTCCTGCGCCATTGGCGTCCAGGCGCCGCTTCCAGCCTCCTTGAGGGCCACGGCCTTGAGGTCGCCGTCGTCGCCGACGAACTCGATCAGGGTCTTGAAGTAGAAGGGGTTGGAGCCCTGGTCCACCCTGAATGCAATGTTCACGCCAGGGTACTTGCATGGCACCCTAGGATGATTAACAGGAACACCAAGATCAGCAGACATTTACTTCCATTGTTTTCCGTCTAACTGTAGACTGAAGAGGATCCTATCCTATGTCGTAGTGCTACGTACCTCTTGTACTGCATCCTGATGACACCGCCGGCGCGGAGCTTGTCGGCCATGCCAGGCTTCGCCATGGCGCCCAGGGCGGTGCCGCTCATGTCGAAATGGCACGGCTCGCCGGGGTAGAGGTTGCCGGGGCTCAGGTCGGTGATGACGACGGTCACAGGCTTCCCGGAGCAGGCTGAGTTGCTCGTGCATTTAACCTGCGTACGCCACATGAACACGTTTTGTAATTTGTCAGGACAAGCCGAGCCGACCACTTGTCCAATTTGCGCCATTAATGGAAGGAGCTTGGTGACTTATGCTTACATCATAGCACGCGCCGCAGCCCATGCCCGCCATGAATAGAGGCGAGCTCCCGGCGGCGATCATCGACGAGAACGGCCGGTGCCCAACAGCGGTCTGGTAGCCACACGCGCCACCTGCAAATTTCTTTCCTTATCAGTATCTTTCAGCTCGACGAATGTGGGTGCGATACAGGTCCCATGCGTGCAAGACCGACAGTAAAGTAAGCAAAGCACTAACCGTCGCTTCCGGCGCCGTTAGGGTTTCCGTAATACGTGGCGCCGGCGGGCAACCAGCCGCCGCCGTATGCGGCGGACGAAGAGGGGTTAGTCGTCTGGTTTTTGTGGCCCTTGACTGCAGCAGGCTTGTGTGGCCCGGCCGCCTTGGCGAGCTTGCCGGAGCAGGCAATGGGGCTCACAAGGAGTGAGAGCACCACCAGTGCGCCAAGCAGCACTAAGGTGCAAGTTTTCGCCATTGCTGCTGCTTGTAGCTTGCTAGCACTAGGAATGGGAACTCGAAACTTTAGAGGCTACGAGCTAGATAAGCTTAGCTCGAATGTTCGTTGGGTGAGTTGAAGGACTGGTCACGAGGCCAGTATTTATAGTACTTCCTCCATCTGATGAGAAATGTATGTATAGAAATTTTAGGACAAATTATGGACTGGAATGAAAATCCATTGAAACGGTAAGCCATCACTGTCTCCTCAGACCATGTCTATAATGTTATTGATCTTGATTACCGTGTTACAAGAGAAACACATTTTTTTCCGTCTAATGAGAAATGTACGTATAGAAAATTTAGGACAAATTATGAAGTGAAATGAAAATGCATTGAAACGGCAAGCCAACACTCTTTCATCTTTAATTACCCTGCTCCCTAATGCGCTAAGTGCATGTAGAAATTTAAAAAACCATGTGTATAATGTTATTGATCTTGATTACCGTGTTATGAGAAAAAATATTTTTTTCTACTTCAAATTGCAAGTTTTTAAAACTTATTTTAAAATGTATTGAAAGATAGAAGTACACTTTTTTGTAAACAAATTTTAAAGCAAAACGCCGAGACGAACGGAGTACGTGGCGAATTATTAAGAAGAACATGATGAGTGTTTTTTAAAGAGCACGTGACGAGTTGGTGTAGAAGGAAAAAAGCTTACCGAACTATTACCAATCTGCACTACCTACAAATATGAGCCAAAGTCGAGCCGTAAAAAAAAGGTGAGCCAACGTCGTGTAAAATAAATAAATTGTAACACTCACCCTTGTAAATGCAACACGCACACCCTACCCCTATGAAGACCTTTGAAAGACCGTGCCGACATATCATCTTAGATTTATGAAGTCACCGTAGACGCCTCGTCGTTGACCGGAACATCTCCCGCTGAAAGCGCACCTTGGCAAATCCTGAAATAAATCGAGGAATAATGCGAGCATCAGGACTTGAACCCTGGTGACTGGAGATACCACTATCTCTATAACCATCCAACCACGGGATGGTTTGCGGAGAACACACTTGTTGTGAAGTTTGATCTGGATCTATCCGTGTACCTGTTATAAACGCACTTTGTTGTAAGGTCAAACTTACTGTCCGTACAGGGACTAGCTATAATGCTAATGGACATCCATACAACTTTGTTTTAATCCTCCTCTATTAATGAGGTGTGGATAACTGTTTTGCCTCGGTTTTGAGAAAAAGAGAGTGGCCATAACACTCAGTATTGGAGTACCAAAATAAGTCTTGATTTTTTCGTCCGATATCAAGTACATCAACACCATCTTTATTAAAGTACTAGGACAATACCTGCGCATTGCTACGGGCACAAGCCGAATGCATATATGTTACCACGGATAATAAAATATAGACAAATTGATCAAATTATTCTTTCAATTCAGAAATACTTGTTAAGAATCGGACATCACACATCGACAAATACAAACTATCTTCCACTTCTTTCCTTCTCGGAACTCTTTGTTTCTCCTTAACCAGCAAAATCGCTCGTCACCAAAGAACTTATAACTGGATATATACCATCTATAATCAAATAGTATTAGTATCACTTAACTTCAGGTGTCCATGCGTGTCACTATTACAAGGTACATAAAGCTTGACAATTCCTTAGACTCGTAATGTGCCTCTTAATTTATACAATAGTAGCACAAGAGGAGAGATCCAATTTTTGAGATTGTTCTCATAAATCGTTACAATCATACGGATCACATGTCCAAACAATGTAGTGTGTGGTATGCTTGTTCGGTGGCCTGGGTAGACCACATAAGGAAAGATTACACTATTTTTGAAGTTAGGGGATATGATTTTCGACAAAGAGTGGATTTTATTAGCTCAAAATGGAGCATCAAGAGGATACAAACACAATACACACTTGGCCTCTGCATGCCATGCTATAATCAATTGCATGAAATGTTTATCCCTTTTTGATTGCACCATTTGTTTGCGTAGTAGTCAATTATTAGTGTGGTCTCTTGCTGAAAATACCAAGTTAATGGTGCTCTTTCTAGTGCAGCAACATTGTATAACACGTAGATTTTTGGGGTACATCATGTCCACATTAGTAGCAACGGATCGTGAGGTGCAAGTGAAGGAAACATGCCCTAGAGGCAATAACAAAATTGTTATTTATATTTCCTTATATCAAGATAAATGTTTATTATTCATGCTAGAATTGTATTAACCGGAAACTTAGTACATGTGTGAATACATAGACAAAACAGAGTGTCCCTAGTATGTCTCTACTTGATTAGCTCATTAATCAAAGATGGTTATGTTTCCTGACCATAGACATGTGTTGTCATTTGAGGAACAGGATCACATCATTAGAGAATGATGTGATGGACAAGACCCATCCGTTAGCTTAGCATTATGATCGTTGAGTTTTATTGCTATTGCTTTCTTCATGACTTATACATGTTCCTCTGACTATGAGATTATGCAACTCCCGAATACCGGAGGAACACCTTGTGTGCTATCAAACGTCACAACGTAACTGGATGATTATAAAGATGCTCTACAGGTGTCTCCGAAGGTGTTTGTTGGGTTGGCATAGATCGAGATTAGGATTTGTCACTCCGTGTATCGCAGAGGTACTGGGCCGTCTCGGTAATGCACATCACTATAAGGCTTGCGGGGGATGAAGCAGTACGGAACGAGTAAAGAGACTTGCCGGTAACGAGATTGAACTAGGTATGATGATACGGACGATCGAATCTCGGGCAAGTAACATGCCGATGACAAAGGGAACAACATATGTTGTTATGCGGTTTGACCGATAAAGATCTTCGTAGAATAAGTAGGAACCAATATGAGCATCCAAGTTCTGCTATTGGTTATTGAACGGAGATGTGTCTCGGTCATGTCTACATAGTTCTCGAACCCGTAGGGTCCGCATAACGTTCGATGACGATTTGTATTATGAGTTATGTGATTTGATGACCGAAGTTTTTTCGGAGACCCGAATGAGATCACGGACATGACGAGGAGTCTCGAAATGGTCGAGAGGTAAAGATTCATATATTGGAAGGTTGCATTCGGACATCGGAATGGTTCCGAGTGATTCGGGCATTTTTCCGGAGTACAGGGAGGTTACCGGAACCCCCCGGGAAAAGATATGGGCCTTATGGGCTATAGGAGGGAGGCTAACCAGCCCACAAGGGGCTGGTGCGCCCCCCACAAGGGAGGAGGCCGAATTGGACTTGGGAAGGGGGCGCCACCCCCCTTTCCTTCTCCTACTCCCTCTCCTTCCCCTTTTCCCCCTCCGGTAGAAGGAAAAAAAAGGGTGGGGCCCAATCCTACTAGGACTGGAATCCTAGTAGGACTCCCCTCTCCCTGGCGCGCCCCTTGTTGGCTGGCCTCCTCCTCCCCTCCTCTATATACGGGGGCAGGGGCCACCCCAAAGGCACAACAGACAATCTCTTAGCCGTGTGCGGTGCCCCCCTCCACAGTTCAACACCTCGGTCATATCGTCATAGTGCTTAGGCGAAGCCCTGCGCCGGTAACTTCGTCATCACCGTCACCACGCCGTCGTGCTGACGAAACTCTCCCGGCCTCAACTGGATCAAGAGTTTGAGGGACGTCACCGAGCTGAATGTGTGCAGACCGCGGAGGTGTCGTGCGTTCGGTACTTGATCGGTTGGATCGCGAAGACGTTCGACTACATCAACTGCGTTACTAAACGCTTCCGCTTTCGGTCTACGAGGGTACGTGGACACACTCTCCCCACTCGTTGCTATGCTTCTCCTAGATAGATCTTGCGTGATCGTAGGCAATTTTTTTGAAATACTACGTTCCCCAACAGTGGCATCCGAGCCAGGTCTATGCATAGATGTTATATGCACGAGTAGAACACAAAGAGTTGTGGGCGATAATAGTCATACTGCTTACCAGCATGTCATACTTTAATTCGGCGGTATTGTTGGATGAAGCGGCCCAGACCGACATTACATGACCGCGTTCATGAGACTGGTTCTACCGCCGTGGTTCGCACACAAGTGGCTAGTGGGTGTCTGTTTCCCCAACTTTAGTTGAATCGAGTGTGACTACGCCCGGTCCTTGTTGAAGGTTAAAACAACACACTTGACGAAAAATCATTGTGGTTTTGATGCGTAGGTAAGAACGGTTCTTGCTAGAAGCCCGTAGCAGCCACGTAAAACTTGCAACAACAAAGTACAGGACATCTAACTTGTTTTTGCAGGGCTTGCTGTGATGTGATATAGTCAAGACGTGATGATATATAAATTGTTCTATGAGATGATCATGATTTGTAATAGTTATCGGCAACTGGCAGGAGCCATATGGTTGTCGCTTTATTGTATGAAATGCAATTGTCATGTAATTGCTTTACTTTATCACTAAGCGGTAGCGATAGTCGTAGTAGCATAGTTGGCGAGACGACAACGATGCTTCGATGAAGATCAAGGTGTCAAGCTGGTGACGATGGTGATCACGACGGTGCTTTGGAGATAGAGATCAAAGGCACAAAATGATGATGGCCATATCATATCACTTATATTGATTGCATGTGATGTTTATCCTTTATGCATCTTATGTTTCTTAGTACGGCGGTAGCTTTATAAGATGATCTCTCACTAAATTTCAAGGTATAAATGTTCTCCCTGAGTATGCACCGTTGCGACAGTTCGTCGTGCTGAGACACCACGTGATGATCGGGTGTGATAAGCTCTACGTTCACATACAACGGGTGCAAGCCAGTTTTGCACACGCAGAATACTCGGGTTAAACTTGACGAGCCTAGCATATGCAGATCTAGCCTCGGAACACTGAGACCGAAAGGTCGAGCATGAATCATATAGTAGATATGATCAACATAGTGATGTTCACCATTGAAAACTTCTCCATCTCACGTGTTGATCGGACATGGTTTAGTTGATATGGATCACGTGATCATTTAGATGACTAGAGGGATGTCTATCTAAGTGGGAGTTCTTAAGTAATATGATTAAATTGAACTTGAATTTATCATGAACTTAGTCCTGATAGTATTTGCATAACTATGTTGTAGATCAATAGCTCGCGATGTAGCTCCCCGTTTATTTTTGATATGTTCCTAGAGAAAAACTATGTTGAAAGATGATGGTAGCAATGATGCGGACAAGGTCCGTGATCTGAGGATTATCCTCATTGCTGCATACAAGAATTATGTCCTTGATGCACCGCTAGGTGACGGACCTATTGCAGGAGCAGATGCAGACATTATGAACGTTTGGCAAGCTCGGTTTGATAACTACTTGATAGTTTAGTGCGTCATGCTTTACGGCTTAGAATCGGGACTTCAAAAAACGTTTTGAATGCCACGGAGCATATAAGATGTTCCAAGAGCTGAAATTGGTATTTCAGACTCGTGCCCGAGTCGAGAGGTATGAGACCTCTGACAAGTACTTTGCCTACAAGATGGAGGAGAATAGCTCAACTAGTGAGCATGTGCTCAGATTGTCTGAGTACTACAATCACTTGAATCAAGTGGGAGTTAATATTTCAGATAAAATAGTGATTGACAGAGTTCTCTAGTCACTATCACCAAGTTACTAGAACTTCGTGATGAACTATAATATGCAAGGGATGACGAAAACGATTCCCGAGCTCTTCGTGATGCTGAAATCAATGAAGGTAGATACCAAGAAAAGCATCAAATGTTGATGGTTGACAAGATCACTAGTTTCAAGTAAAGGGCAAGGGAAAGAAAGGGAACTTTAAGAAGAATGGCAAGCAAGTTGCCACTCCCATGAAGAAGCCCAAAGCTAGACCCAAGCCTGAAACTGAGTGCTTCTACCGCAAAGGAAATGGTCACTGGAAGTGGAACTGCCCTAGATACTTGGCGGATAAGAAGGATGGCAATGTGAACAAAAGGTATAATGGATATATATATATATATATATATATATATATATATATATATATATATATATGTTATTGATGTGTACTTTACTAGTGTTTATAGCAACCCCTCGGTATTTGATACTGGTTCAGTTGCTAAGAGTAGTAACTCGAAATGGGAATTGCAAAAATAATCAGAGACTAGTTAAGGGTGAGGTGATGATGTGTGTTGGAAGTGATTCCAAGGTTAATAAGATCACCATCACACACTCCCTTTACCTTCGGGATTAGTGTTGAACCTAAAATAAATGTTATTTGGTGTTTGCGTTGAGCATGAACATGACTGGATCATGTTTATTGCAAAACGGTTATTCATTTAAGTCAGAGAATAATTGTTGTTCTATTTACATGAATAAAACCTTCTATGGTCATACACTCAATATAAATGGTTATTGAATCTCGATCGTAGTGATACACATATTCATAATATTGAAGCAAAAGATCCAAAGTTAATAATGATAGTGCAACTTATTTGTGGCACTGCCGTTTAGGTCATATTGGTGTAAAGCGCATGAAGAAACTCCATGCTGATGGGCTTTTGGAATCACTTGATGCTTGTGAACCATGCCTCATGGGCAAGATGACTAAGACTCCGTTCTCCGAAACAATGGAGCGAACAACTGACTTATAGGAAATAATACATACTGATGTATGCGGTCCAATGAGTGTTGAGTCTCACGGCGGGTATCGTTATTTTCTAACCTTCGCAGATGATTTGAGAAGATATGGGGATATCTACTTGATGAAACATAAGTCTGAAACATTTGAAAAGTTCAAAGAATTTCGGAGTGAAGTGGAAAATCATGGTAACAAGAAAATAAAGTTTCTATGATCTGATCGCGGAGACGAATATTTGAGTAACGAGTTTGTTCTTCATTTGAAACAATGTGGAATAGTTTCACAACTCACGCCACCTGGAACACCACAGCATAATGGTGTGTCCGAACGTCACAACCGTACTTTATTAGATATGGTGCGATTTATGATGTCTCTTACCGATTTACCACTATCGTTTTGGGGGTATGCATTAGAGACAGCTGCATTCACGTTAAATAGGGCACCATCTAAATCCGTTGAGACGACACCATATGAACTGTGGTTTAGCAAGAAACCTAAGCTATTGTTTCTTGAAGTTTGTGGCTATGATGCTTATGTGAAAAAGTTTCAACCTGATAAGCTCGAACCCAAATCGGAGAAGTGCGTCTTCATAGGATACCCAAAAAGAAACTGTTGGGTACACGTTCTATCACAGACCCGAAGGCAAGATCTTTGTTGCTAAGAGTGGATCCTTTCTAGAGAAGGAGTTTCTCTCGAAAGAAGTGAGTGGGAGGAAAGTACAACTTGATGAGGTAATTGTACCTGCTCCCTTATTGGAAAGTAGTTCATCAGAAAAATCAGTTCCAGTGGTTCCTACACCAATTAGTGAGGAAGGTAATGATGATGATCAATGAAACTTCTGATCAAGTTACTACCGAATCTCGTAGGTCAACCAGAGTAAGATCCGCACCAGAGTGGTATGATACGTCTCCGTCGTATCTACTTTTCCAAACACTTTTTCCCTTGTTTTGGACTCTAACTTGCATGATTTGAATGAAACTAACCCGGACTAACGTTGTTTTCAGCAGAATTGCCATGGTGTTATTTTTGTGCAGAAACAAAAGTTCTCGGAATGACCCGAAACTTCACGGGGATTATTTTTGGAAATAATAAAAAATACTGGCGAAAGAATCAAGGCCAGGGGGCCCACACCCTGTCCACGATGGTGGGGGCGCGCCTACCCCCCTGGGCGCGCCCCCCTACCTTGTGGGCCCCCTGATGCTCCACCGACCTCAACTCCAACTCCATATATTCAGGTTCGAGGAGAAAAAAATCAGGGAGAAGGATTCATCACGTTTTACGATACGAAGCCGCCGCCAAGCCCTAAACTCTCTCGGGAGGGCTGATCTGGAGTCCGTTCGGGGCTCCGGAGAGGGGGATCCGTCGCCGTCGTCATCATCAACCATCCTCCATCACCAATTTCATGATGCTCACCGCCGTGCGTGAGTAATTCCATCATAGGTTTGCTGGACGGTGATGGGTTGGATGAGATTTATCATGTAATCGAGTTAGTTTTGTTAGGGTTTGATCCCTAGTATCCACTATGTTCTGAGATTGATGTTGCTATGACTTCGCTATGCTTAATGCTTGTCACTAGGGCCCGAGTGCCATGATTTCAGATCTGAACCTATTATGTTTTCATGAATATATGTGAGTTCTTGATCCTATCTTGCAATTCAATAGTCACCTACTATATGTTATGATCCGGCAACCCCGAAGTGACAATAATCGGGACCACTCCCGGTGATGACCATAGTTTGAGGATTTCATGTATTCACTATGTGTTAATGCTTTGGTCCGGTACTCTATTAAAAGGAGGCCTTAATATCCCTTAGTTTCCACTAGGACCCCGCTGCCACGAGAGGGTAGGACAAAAGATGTCATGCAAGTTCTTTCCCATAAGCACGTATGACTATATTCGGAATACATGCCTACATTACATTGATGAATGGGAGCTAGTTCTGTGTCACCCTATGTTATAACTGTTGCATGAATAATCGCATCCGGCATAATTCTCCATCACCGATCCAATGCCTACGAGTTTTTCACATATCGTTCCTTACTTTTCCGTTGCCACTGTTACAATTACTACAAAACTACTACTGTTACTTTTGCTACCGTTATCGCTACTATCATACTACTTTGCTACTAAATACTTTGCTGCAGATATTAAGTTATCCAGGTATGGTTGAATTGACAACTCAACTGCTAATACTTGAGAATATTCTTTGGCTCCCCTTGTGTCGAATCAATAAATTTGGGTTGAATACTCTACCCTCGAAAACTGTTGCGATCCCCTATACTTGTGGGTTATCATGGTACAGTAATCCTGTTCTGGAGGTCATGTTACTTGACCATGACGAACCTACGAACTATGAGGAAGCGATGACGAGCCCAGATTCCGCGAAATGGCTTGAGGCCATGAAATCTGAGACAGGATCCATCTATGAGAACAAAGTGTGGACTTTGGTTGACTTGCCCGATGATCGGCGAGCCATTGAGAATAAATGGATCTTCAAGAGGAAGATGGACGATGATAGTAGTGTTACTATCTACAAAGCTCGAATTGTCGCAAAAAGTTTTCGACAAGTTCAAGGTGTTGACTACGATAAGATTTACTCACTCGTAGCGATCCTAAGTCTGCCCGAATCATGTTAGCAATTTCTGCATTTTATGAAATTTGGCAAATGGATGTCAAAATTGCATTCCTTAATGGATTTCTTAAAGAAGAGTTGTATATGATATAACAAGAAGGTTTTGTCAATCCTAAAGGTGCTAACAAAGTGAGCAAGCTCCAGCGATCCATCTATGGACTGGTGCAAGCATCTTGGAGTTGGAATATATGTTTTGATGAGTTGATTAAAGCATATAGTTTTATACAGACTTGCGGTGAAGCCTGTATTTACAAGAAAGTGAGTGGGAGCACTACAACCTTTCTGATAAGTATATGACATATTGTTGATCGAAAATGATGTAGAATTTTCTGGAAAGCATAAAGGAGTGTTTGAAAGGAGTTTTTCAAAGAAAGACCTCGGTGAAGCTGCTTACATATTGGGCATCAAGATCTATAGAGATAGATCAAGACGCTTGATAATTTTTTTCAATGAGTACATACCTTGACAAGTTTTTGAAGTAGTTCAAAATGGAACAGTCAATGAAGGAGTTCTTGCCTGTATTTGCAGTGTGTGAAGTTGAGGAAAGACTCAAAACCCGACCAGGGAAGAAAATAGAAATAGAATGAAAAGTCATTCCCTATGCATCAGTCATAGGTTCTATAAAGTATGATTGCTGTGTACCAGATCTGCTGTGTACCTCACTATGATTTTGGCAAGAGGGTTGTCGGTGTCAAAACCGGTGGATCTCGGGTAGGGGGGTCCCGAACTGTGCATCTAGAATCGATGGTAACAGGAGACGGGGGACACGATGTTTACCCAGGTTCGGGCCCTCTCTATGGAGGTAATACCCTACTACCTGCTTGATTGATCTTGATGAATATGAGTGTTACAAGAGTTGATCTACCACGAGATCGTAATGGCTAAACCCTAGAAGTCTAGCCTATGTGTACATGGTAATGAATGTGTCCTATCCGGACCATGCTCTCCGGTTTATATATACACCGGAGAGATCTAGGGTTACATGGGGTCGGTTACACAAGAAGGAATCTTCATAGTTGGTCGCCTAGCTTGCCTTCCACGCCTAAGAAAGTCCAATGCGGACACGGATATAGTCTAGGTCTTCGTATCTTCACGGCCCATCAGTCCGGCCCATGGATATCAGGCCGGACGCCCGAGAACCCCTTAATTCGGGACTCCCTCAGTAGCCCCTGAACCAGTCTTGAATAGCGAGGTGTTCGGCACACATATTGTCTTCGGCATTGCAAGGCGGGTTCCTCCTTCGATGATCTCGAAGTAATGTATTCGACCATTGATCCAATGTCGCCTCCTTGGCTTCTGCGCGTTTTAAATAATCTTCGCCCTCCACGTGTCGAGCGAATGTGGAAAGTCAGGGTATTTTTGCGAATAACACCCCGTCTACGCAAGGAAGAGTGCCTATTTAAAGAGATTGGATCCTAGATCCATTCAGCGCTACGCAGAAGAAATCCCCAGAGACCGCTTAGGAGAGACCATTCCAGCATGGCCAGTGTTCCCAGCTCCTCCGCTCGTCCCGGCCCAGAGAAAGGCGAGTGGGACAGGTGTTCTGTGTCTCATAGCCAATTGACAAAGTTGCAAACGCAGGGATTCCTTCCCCCTGCAGATCTAGTCCCTGTTCGAACGGGGCTAGCTTCCTTCAATGAGGGGACTCAGGCAGAGGACTTCCCCAATCCGTCCGGGGAGAGCGAGTGTGTTTTGTCCCCTACCTGCTAAGAGGCGTTGGATTTCCAATCCATCCGTTCCTCCGAGGGCTTCTGGAGTACTAGGGCCTCCAGCTGCACAACTTCACTCCGGCCTCTATTCTGCACATTGCGGGTTACGTCGCTTTGTGTGAACTATTCCTGGGCGTCGAGGCTCATTTCGAGTTGTGGAGGAAGTTGTTCTGTCTCGTCCCGCGCAATCACGAAGGGTCAATATTTGAGGTGAGCTGAGCCGAAGTGTGGCGCGTCGCTGATACCGGATATCCATCCGGCACACCAAGGAAGGCACCAGATGGATAGCCCTCCGAATGGTTCTATATTGAGGACGTCCTGCTTCCCGACCCGGTTCAAAAGGGTCTTCCCGAATTTGCGGACGTCCCGCTGAAGAAACGCCATAATTGGCATCCCCGGAGTCTTGAAGAAGAAGACGGCGCGGAGGTTCGCCAGCTGATGAGCAAGATAAAAGAGCTCGCTCAGTCCGGGCTCACAGTAATCGAGGTTATGGCGATCTCCATAGCGCGAGGGGTTCAGCCGCTCCAATACACAGGGCTTCCCATGTGGCACTATAATGGGGAGGATGACGCCTCTCGCTGTGGCCGGAAAGGTCCGGATACCCCTACCACCTTGGCTAAGATATTAGCTGAACTGTTCAAAGGGGAGGGAAAGGAATTTCTTCGCATCAAGCTTAGATACGGGTACTCTATGTATAACCCTCCCAGTTGGGTAAGGCCCAACCCCTTTGTTTTTTCTCCTTCCATCTCCGAATTGCCTTTGATAAATTTCTAGTTTGTTTGCTTATGACAACACTGGCGAAAGGTCATCGAGGGATTTCATAGTCCCGCCCCACAGCCGGAGGACCACAACCGAGAGCTTGATCCCGGGTTTGAAGAGGATCCGGATATATTTGTGGTGCTCGCGGAGGGGGTGTTTCACCAGACGAGCTATGATGGCACAGAAGTGGCCATCATCGCCGACTACCCTGGTCTTCTTCCTGCTTCACAGGTAAGTAATCAAGAAACACCTTTTCTGAAAGGGCGCTCTTACTCTGCCTCACCCACCGCATTGTCGCGCGGTCTACGGAGGAGGCGTTCAACGATACCGAGGAAATCGGTTCCTGCGCCGGGCAGGCTTTCGAAGAGGCGGTCCGGTGAAGGCACCGCCGGGGCCTCATCGAGGAGGTACGGATAAATATATTTTTTAGTGGCCGTGTCCGACTATGACCTATGCGCTTGTTTGATTGCAGGAAAAAGGTTCGCCGAACTGAGTCCGGGGGTCCGGCCGGCCACGCTCCCAACAACCAAGATTTAGATCCAGTCGGGGAGACGGGGGCCAATGTAAGAACAAAGCCGGACTGCCCTTCGGCCGAGGGTTCGGACAATATGTCTGTTACCAACTCGGAAGTAGAGAGCGCCATGAATCATCGGCGCTGCAGGGCTGTTTTATGAGACCCGAAGTTCTCGGACGAGGCATTTAGTGCCTTTAGCTCGGGCGACACATACATCCGAGCTGCTCGGGACGGGCTTAGAAAAACCGCGAGGCAATATCTGACAGATGTGCAGGTAAGTTTTCTTTGTCAAAAAAGGATAGCCATATACCCGTAGCCCCCAAGACTGAAAGCAGTTGGCACAACTGATTTAAGGATCGTTGAACAACCAGGTCCTCGCGGAGAAGAATGGTCTGCTAGCCCAAGAGCTGGAGCAGTGTCGGGCGCAGCTAAAAGCTGCTACCGCCGAACTGGGAGACTTGAAGAAGTCGTCCTCTAGTATTGTTCCCTTCCACCAAGGAACAATAATTGTGTACCCACTGTGCTAATGTTGCTGCTGATGTCGCATAATAGGGCCGTCTGATCAACTTGAAGAGAAGATGAAGGTCACCCAAGAGGGAGAGAGAGAGAGGCGAAAAGGCAACATGCCACAGGCGAGCGTGTGCTGACCCGCGTCAGAGATGAGAAAAACAAGCTGCAGGATTCCAACACTGCATTGGGTGAAGAGTTGAAAGATGTTCGAGCCCAGCTAGCCGCTTCCGTGAAGGAGAACAAAGAACTGCGGGGCGGTATCTTCAGTATGTGGCCGAACTATTTGTAAATTAGCTCAGAGATAAATGAGACTGATATAGTCATGTTTGCAGGTGTACTGACGGGTCGTCCTGAAGAGGAGGCGTCCGGATCATCTAGTGATCTGCTGCAGAGGCGGTCAGAAGTGCACGAGCATGCTCGGCTAGCCATACGTAGTGTGGCTAAGGCCTTATGGCCGTCCGACTCCCCTCCGGGAAGTATGGAGGAGCTCGTAGAGCTGTTCAAGGGAGCACGGCGGCGTATCCGACTATGGAAGATATCGGCCTGCCGAGAAGGTGCGCGGGAAGCTTGGGCCATGGTGAAAACGTGATATACCAAGCTGGACCCGAATCACATGGTCAGGGTCGGACCACTAGGGTCAAATGGGGAAGAAATTCCCGTTAGTTTAGTATATGACCAAGTAGAGGTGGCCGCAAAATATTCCCAACAGGATTGTAAGCTAGACTGCCTGTTAGATGGTATAGAGGAGGAAGTGTTTGAGTCCAAGTGACTATGTACTTTCCTCACCATGTGGAATTCTAGTTGAATTGTATATCATTTGTCATGGCAGACCTTTTTGCTGCAACCTCCGGACCCGAAGGTGCGGAGTGTTTCCGAATACCGTTACAGTCGAACATGCCGGGGTATGCGTGGAAAACTAAGCGTAGGGGTCATAGTTGCTTGAACAGACAAGTTGTATCCGGCTAGTTATATTATATTACATTGAGAGTGTAAGAAACATCTTCCAGGGAGAATAGTTCCGTTAAGGGTTCCTTTCCCTGGGTGTGCATGCATTAGCAGACATGTCCGAATTGTGGTGTAAGGATCACAATGTTTATAGCTTCTGGGGGTTCACAATAGAGTGAGTACAAAGAATATTTTTCATCCACCGACCGAATATTCCCTTAAGAACGCTAGCTTTCGGCTTCTCCCAGTCTGAGGTACACATTCGGATGACCCGACAGTAACAATCGCAGAGGTGCTCCCTTTACCACCTAGCCGGACAATCGGGAATGTAGGGGTAAGCACAGGAGCCAGGCAACCCAGCTTGGCCAAAACTTAAGTCATGTCGATGAATATAATGGTGAAGAAAAGACATACGGGAAGAACACGTATGTATGATGAGCTTGATGCTCGGAAAATAGTATTAACAAGCTTCTGTTAAAGAAGCCCCCAGGTATGATGGGCGTACATATGTAAAAATGTGTACGTCAGCAGTGTTCGGTCGAGCCGAATGAGAGCTTTAAGGCGAAAAGAAGAATTGTGTAAAAGGGAGAAAAAGTAATGGAAACTACAGGGGAGAAGGAGACTAACAAAGAGTTCGGCGCTAGGCATAGAACCTTCGGAGTCTGGCCGCGTTCCAGGGGTTCGGCTCTAGGCGATTGTCTGATGCGTCACGAAGACGGTATGCTCCTCCGGTAAGAACTTCGCCAATTATGAAGGGACCCTCCCATTTGGGCTTGAGTTTGTTCTTTTTCTTCTCCGGCAAGAGTAGAACGAGTTCGCCAACATTGTAAGTCTTGGCCCGTACTTCTCTGCTTTGATATCTTCGAGCCTGCTGCTGATAAAACGCTGAATGGGTTTTGGCGACATCGCGCTCCTCCTCCAGGGCGTCTAGGCTGTCCTGCCGATCCAACTCGGCCTCTTTCTCTTCGTACATACGCACTCGAGGTGAGTCATGTATAATATTGCAGGGCAATACGGCCTCTGCACCGTACACCATGAAGAAAGGTGTGTATCCGTTAGTACGGTTGGGCGTGGTCCGCAGCCCCCAGAGTAAGGAGTCAAGCTCCTCGACCCAGTGTTTGTCTGATTCTTTCAAAGACCGCACTAGCCTGGGTTTGATGCCGCTCATAATAAGACCGTTAGCTCGCTCGACTTGACCGTTTGTTTGCGGGTGGTAGACAGAGGCGTAATCGAGCCTAATGCCTAGATTAGCACACCAGGTTTTCACCTCATCAGCTGTGAAATTGGAACCGTTATCAGTGATGATGCTGTGCGGTACACCATAACGGTGCACCACATCGGATATAAATGCAATCACCCGTCCGGACTCGACCGTTTTAACTAGTCTAGCCTCTATCCACTTGCTGAATTTGTCCACCATGAACAGCAGCTATTTTTTCGTATGGCTTCCCCCTTTAAGGGGTCCAACCATGTCAAAGCCCCAGACCGCAAAGGGCCATGTAATGGGGATTGTTTGTAGGGCGGTTGGGGGCATATGGCTTTGGTTGGCGAAGAGTTGGCATCCAACGCAGTGCTGGACAAGGCCCTGTGCGTCTGCCCGGGCCGTAGGCCAATAAAATCCTGTCCGGAAGGGCTTGCTGACAAGTGCCCGGGCTGCGGCGTGGTGCCCACCGAGACCGGCGTGAATTTCTGCCAAGAGTTGCCGCCCCTCCTCCTCGGGGATACACCTTTGAAGGACTCCGGTGGTGCTTTTCTTGTAGAGCTCTCCCTCGTGAACTTTATAGGCCTTCGAACGCCGGAGATGCGGCGAGCCTCGTTCTGATCTTCTGGGAGCTCCTCCCTATTAAGGTAGGCCAAGAATGGTTCGGTCCATGGGGCAATTACTGCCATGATGAGGTGGGCCGATGGTGTTATTTCGGTGCCTGAGCCTCCGATGATGTCGGCGTGTTCGCTATCTGTGTTTGTGTTTGGAACGGGACTGTCATTGCTGTCTCCCCCTTGCCATACCACAGATGGCTTAAAGAGCCTTTCGAGGAAGATGTTAGGTGGGACGGGGTCGCGCTTTGCGCCGATGCGAGCAAGGACGTCCGCCGCCAGATTACTTTCGCGGGCGACATGATGAAATTCGAGCCCCTCGAATCGAGCCGACATCTTCAAGACGGCATTGCGATAAGCTGCCTTCTTTGGATCTTTGGCATCAAAGTCTCCATTAATTTGGTATATTGCGAGGTTTGAGTCCCCGCGCACCTCCAGGCATTGTGTGCCCATTGATACGGCCATCCGAAGGCCATGTAGCAAGGCCTTGTATTCGGCTGCGTTGTTGGAGTCTGTGTATAATATTTGGAGTACGTACTGGATGATATCTCCTGTGGGGGACGTTAATACGACGCCCGCCCCTAGCCCTGCCAACATTTTGGAGCCGTCAAAATGCATCACCCAGTTGGAATATGCGCCGTACTCTTTAGGGAGTTCGGCCTCTGTCCATTCGGCGACGAAGTCAGCCAGTACCTGGGATTTGATGGCTCGACGTGGTTTGTACGTGATGTCGAATGGCAGGAGCTCAATGGCCCATTTTGCAATCCGGCCCGTTGCATCCCGGTTGTTGATTATATCATTGATGGGCACTTCGGAAGCCACCATGATCGAGCACTCCTGAAAGTAGTGTCGCAATTTTCGAGATGCCATGAAGACTGCATATGCTATCTTTTGATAGTGAGGGTACCGGGATTTGCATGGTGTGAGGATGGTGGATACGTAGTATACCGGCTTTTGGAGCGGAAATTTGTGTCCGTCCTGTTCTCGTTCGACGACGAGCACGGCGCTCACCACTTGATGTGTTGCCGATATGTATAGCAACATGGGTTCGCCTGCGTTTGGTGCAGCCAGGATTGGATTGCTTCCTAGGAGGGTCTTTATTTCCTCCAGTCCGGCAGTCGCCGCGTCTGTCCATTCGAAGTTATCCGTGCGCCGTAAGAGGCAATTGATTGGGAGTGCCTTTTCTCCTAGTCTGGAGATAAAGCGGCTTAGTGCTGCCACACATCCTGCCAGTTTTTGGACCTGTTTGAGGTCTGTGGGTGCAGCTAACTGTGACAGAGCTCGGATTTTACCCGGATTTGCTTCGATTCCTCTATTGGAAACTATGAAGCCCAACAGTTTTCCAGCGGGGACGCCGAAGACACACTTCTCCGGGTTGAGCTTAATGTCATATGCCCGGAGGTTGTCAAACGTGACACGTAAGTCGTCTATTAGTGTTTCGACGTGCCTAGTCTTAATGACGACGTCATCAACGTAAGCTTCTACCATTTTGCCGATCTCTTTCTCTAGGCATGTTTGGATCATGCATTGGTATGTCGCGCCGGCGTTCTTGAGCCCGAAGGGCATAGTATTGAAGCAGAATGGCCCGTATGGGGTAATAAATGTTGTTGCAGCTTGATCGGATTCCTTCATTTTGATTTGATGGTATCCGGAATATGCATCGAGGAAACACAGTGAGTCGTGTCCTGCGGTGGCGTCAATGATTTGATCAATGCGGGGAAGGGGAAAAGGATCCTTAGGGCAAGCCTTGTTGAGATCCTTGAAATCGACACACAGGTGCCAGGATTTATCTTTCTTTGGTACCATCACCAGGTTTGCCAGCCAGTCCGGATGCTTGATTTCTCTAATGAATCCGGCCTCAATGAGCTTGGCCAACTCCTCCCCCATGGCTTGTCGCTTGGGTTCGGAAAAGCGTCGCAGTGTTTGCTTGACTGGTTTAAATCCCTTTAATATGTTGAGGCTATGTTCGGCCAACTTGCATGGGATCCCTGGGATATCTGAAGGGTGCCAGGCAAATATGTCCCAGTTTTCGCGCAAGAACTCTCATAGTGCGGCGTCAACTTTTGGTGTCAGTTGAGCTCCGATAGATGCTGTCTTCTTGGGGTCCGTTGGGTGGACCTGGAATTTGACTACTTCTTCTGCTGGTTTGAATGAGGTGGATTTGGGGCGTTTGTCGAGGATCACGTCGTCCCTGTCCACTGTGGAGCGTAGTGCAGTTAATTCTTCGGCCGAGGGCTTCGGATAGCTCTTCCAGGGCCAGGAATGCGGTTTTGTTTTCAGCGCGGATTGCTATGTCCGGATCACTGACGAGAGTGATTATACCATTTGGTCAAGGCAATTTGACCTTCATATATCCGTAGTGAGGTATAGCTTGGAAGCGTGTGAAAGGACCCCGCCCCAATAAGGTGTGATATCTGCTACTGAAAGGGGCCACTTGGAAGGTTATTTCTTTGGACCGATAGTTCTCCGGCGTGCCGAATACCACGTCAAGTGTGATTTTGCCCGCGCACCGCGCCTCCCGACTAGGAATAATTCCCCGGAAGGTTGTGTTACTTTGTTTGATGCGGCTCCTGTCTATTTCCTTTTTGTGGAGTGTGTCCACATAAATGAGATTTAGTCCGCTGCCACCGTCCATGAGGACCTTGGTGAGTCGAAACCCATCCACGATGGGGCTAAGGACTAACGCGGTTGGTGCTCGTACTGTTCTGTACTTTGGTTCATCACCGGTGTTGAATGTTATGGCCGTGTCGTTCCATGGGTTTATTACATTAATTTGGCAGACTTCGTTGAGCTCGCGAAGTGCCCGTTTGCGCTTGTTATTTGAAGCTAATGTCTCAAAGACTGTCGATACTCTTGGGTCGTCATCTTCTGGGGGGTACTGTTCTGGGGCGTCCTTTATAAGGATGTCCTCGCCGCTCTTGGCTACCTGTCGTAGTATCCAACATGCTCTAAGGCTATGTGTTGCCATGGTATCTGTTGTTCCATGTATTTTGCATGGGCCATCGAGCCACCCCTCCAGAACGGTGCCGTGTCGTATGGCGGCTTTGTGTTTTTGACTGTGGGACTGGGCGCGCCACGAGGGTACGCCCTTTTCGCCTGTAGGGGGAGTTGGTTGGGGCTGGTGGTTCCCAGCGAGCTGCCTGAGTTTCCCAGGCACTTTCCATCGCTTCGTACTTTTGTACGATGGTTGCTAAGTCAGCAAATTTCAGTATGCGGCTGCGTTTGATGGCGTTGAGGATTCCTCCGCCCATGCAATTTTTGCAGAACGTCGATATTGCATCCTCGTCACGGCAATCTTTTACCTTGTCCTTGACAAGGAGGAATCTGACCCAGAAGTGGTGGACCTTTTCCCAAGACTGCTGTTTTATGCTCATGAGAGCCTCTATGTCCGGGTGGGCGAGTGGAATTCAATCCGAACCCTGACCTAACCGATTGTACGGAACCTGACGACCTTTCGGACTTGACAGTCCGGGTTCCGGAATATCTTCTGATTGTTTGGGACCGCCGTCCGATGCTATGTTCGGAGGGCTGGTTGCACCCATTCACGGGTGAGTATCCGGTTCTTCATGAATGGCGATCCAAACATAGTCCGTCTTCGATATAGAAGAGGACTCGCTGTCCTGCTCTACGACTACCGCAATCTGGTGGGTGACCGGCGGAGTTTTGGTTTCTCCCTGATCGGTTTTTGGCCCGATCTGATCGTAGTCGGTGGCGATTCCCAAAGCGGCGATGCGATCTAGGAGCTCGTTAAAGGATGATAACTCAACCGGATCCATCTGCTTGGAGTGCTCGGAGTTGATGCGAAGGGGATTTTCGATGGCCCGAGAGGTCATCGTCGGCTCCGCGGCCGAACGGGCGATCATAGTAAAGTCGCCCAGCCGGAGGGTTTGGCCCGGGGCCAAAACTACCCCGGTGGTAATGTTGTCTTTAATGACAAGGCGAGCCATCGAGCCTTCCATCGACGGCACAGTGGAACTCTCAATGAAAGCACCAATGTCGGTGTCAAACACTACAAAAAAAAGACACTTCCGTGATGATACGTGTTTGTCACAGTAGGTCACTTTTTTGTCATGCATGTACATCCATGACAAATTTATGACAGAATCAAGATAGTCATCCATGTGCTGTCATAGAAGTGTTCCATGACATTACCAAAATTATCATCACGGAAGTGTCCAGTTCCATGACGATAAATCGCGCGTCACAGAAGTGCTTTCGTCAAGGGTGACCGACACGTGGCATCTGAAGGAAATATGCCCTAGAGGCAATAATAAAGTTATTATTTATTTCCTTATATGATGATAAATGTTTATTATTCATGCTAGAATTGTATTAACCGGAAACATAATACATGTGTGAATACATAGACAAACAGAGTGTCACTAGTATGCCTCTACTTGACTAGCTCGTTAATCAAAGATGGTTATGTTTCCTAGCCATAGACATAAGTTGTCATTTGATTAACAAGATCACCTCATTAGGAGAATGACGTGATTGACTTGACCCATTCCGTTAGCTTAGCACCCGATCGTTTAGTATGTTGCTATTGCTTTCTTCATGACTTATACATGTTCCTATGACTATGAGATTATGCAACTCCCGTTTACCGGAGGAATGCTTTGTGTGCTACCAAACGTCACAACGTAACTGGGTGATTATAAAGGTGCTCTACAGGTGTCTCCAAAGGTACTTGTTGGGTTGGCGTATTTCGAGATTAGGATTTGTCACTCCGATTGTCGAAGAGGTATCTCTGGGCCCACTCGGTAATGCACATCACTATAAGCCTTGCAAACATTGTGACTAATGAGTTAGTTGCGGGATGATGTATTACGGAACGAGTAAAGAGACTTGCCGGTAACGAGATTGAACTAGGTATCGAGATACCGACGATCGAATCTCGGGCAAGTAACATACCAATGACAAAGGGAACAACGTATGTTGTTATGCGGTCTGACCGATAAAGATCTTCGTAGAATATGTGGGAGCCAATATGGGCATCTAGGTCCCGCTATTGGTTATTGACCGGAGACGTGTCTCGGTCATGTCTACATAGTTCTCGAACCCGCAGGGTCCGCACGCTTAAAGTTACGATGACAGTTTTATTATGAGTTTATGTATGTTGATGTACCAAAGGAGTTCGGAGTCCCGGATGAGATCGGGGACATGACGAGGAGTCTCGAAATGGTCGAGACGTAAAGATCGATATATTGGACGACTATATTCGGACTTCGGAAAGGTTCCGAGTGATTCGGATATTTTTCGGAGTACCGGAGAGTTACGGGAATACGTATTGGGCCTTATTGGGCCATACGGGAAAGAAGAAAAAGGGCCTCAAGGGTGGCCGCACCCCTCCCCTTGGTCTGGTCCGAATTGGACTAGGGAAGGGGGGCGCCCCCTTCCTTCCTTCTCTTTTTCCCTTCCTCTTTTCCTATTCCATATGGGAGGTGGAATCCTACTAGGACTAGGGAGTCCTAGTAGGACTCCACACTTGGTGCGCCCCCTCCTAGGGCCGGCCTCCTCCTCCCTTGCTCCTTTATATATGGGGGCAGGGGGGCACCCCAGAGACACAACAATTGATTCTTGAGATCTCTTAGCCGTGTGCGGTGCCCCCTTCACCATATTACACCTCGATAATACCGTTGCGGAGCTTAGGCGAAGCCCTGCGTCGGTGGAACATCATCATCGTCACCACGCCGTCGTGCTGACGAAACTCTCCCTCAACACTCAGCTGGATCGGAGTTCGAGGGACGTCATCGAGCTGAACGTGTGTAGAACTCGGAGGTGCCGTACGTTCGGTACTTGATCGGTCGGATCGTAAAGACGTACGACTACATCAACCGCGTTGTGATAACGCTTCCGCTATCGGTCTACGAGGGTACGTGGACAACACTCTCCCCTCTCGTTGCTATGCATCACCATGATCTTGCGTGTGCGTAGGAAATTTTTTGAAATTACTACGTTCCCCAACAGTGGCATCCGAGCCTGCTTTTATGCGTTGATGCTATGCACGAGTAGAACACAAGTGAGTTGTGGGCGATATAAGTCATACTGCTTACCAGCATGTCATACTTTGGTTCAGCGGTATTGTGAGATGAAGCGGCCCGGACCGACATTACGCGTACGCTTACGCGAGAATGGTTTCACCGTTCGGAGCACTCGTTGCTTAAAGGTGACTGGCGGGTGTCTGTCTCTCTCACTTTAGTTGAACCGAGTGTGGCTACGCCCGGTCCTTGCGAAGGTTAAAACAGCACCAACTTGACAAACTATCGTTGTGGTTTTGATGCGTAGGTAAGAACGGTTCTTGCTAAGCCCGTAGCAGCCACGTAAAATATGCAACAACAAAGTAGATGACGTCTAACTTGTTTTTGCAGGGCATGTTGTGATGTGATATGGTCAAGACATGATGTGATATAATGTGTTGTATGAGATGATCATGTTTTGTAACCGAGTTATCGGCAACTGGCAGGAGCCATATGGTTGTCGCTTTATTGTATGAGATGCAATCGCCATGTAATAGTTTTACTTTATCACTAAGCGGTAGCGATAGTCGTAAAAGCAATAAGTTGGCGAGACGACAATGATGCTACGATGGAGATCAAGGTGTCGCGCCGGTGACGATGGTGATCATGACGGTGCTTCGGAGAAGGAGATCACAAGCACAAGATGATGATGGCCATATCATATCACTTATATTGATTGCATGTGATGTTAATCCTTTATGCATCTTATCTTGCTTTGTTTGACGGTAGCATTATAAGATGATCCTTCACTAAATTATCAAAGTATAAGTGTTCTCCCTGAGTATGCACCGTTGCGAAAGTTCTTCGTGCTGAGACACCACGTGATGATCGGGTGTGATAGGCTCTACGTTCAAATACAACGGGTGCAAAACAGTTGCACACGCGGAATACTCAGGTTAAACTTGACGAGCCTAGCATATAACAGATATGGCCTCGGAACACGGAGACCGAAAGGTCGAGCGTGAATCATATAGTAGATATGATGAACATAGTGATGTTCACCATTGAAACTACTCCATCTCACGTGATGATCGGACATGGTTTAGTTGATATGGATCACGCGATCACTTAGAGGATTAGAGGGATGTCTATCTAATTGGGAGTTCTTAAGTAATATGATTAATTGAACTTGAATTTATCATGAACTTAGTCCTGATAGTATTTTGCAAATTATGTTGTAGATCAATAGCTCGCGTTGTTGCTTCCCTGTGTTTATTTTTGATATGTTCCTAGAGAAAAATTATGTTGAAAGATGTTAGTAGCAAAGATGCGGATTGGATCCGTGATCTGAGGATTATCCTCATTGCTGCACAGAAAAATTATGTCCTTGATGCACCGCTAGGTGACAGACCTATTGCAGGAGCAGATGCAGACGTTATGAACGTTTGGCTAGCTCAATATGATGACTATTTGATAGTTTAGTGCACCATGCTTAACGGCTTAGAATCGGGACTTCAAAGATGTTTTGAACGTCATGGACCATATGAGATGTTCCAGGAGTTGAAGTTAATATTTCAAGCAAATACCCGAGTTGAGAGATATGAAGTCTCCAACAAGTTCTATAGCTAAAAGATGGAGGAGAATCGCTCAACTAGTGAGCATGTGCTCAGATTGTCTGGGTACTACAATCGCTTGAATCAAGTGGGAGTTAATCTTCCAGATAAAATAGTGATTGACAGAATTCTCTAGTCACCATCACCAAGTTAGTAGAACTTCGTGATGAACTATAGTATGTAAGGGATGACGAAAGTAATTCCCGAGCTCTTCGCGATGCTGAAATCGACGAAGGTAGAAATCAAGAAAGAGCATCAAGTGTTGATGGTTAACAAGACCACTAGTTTCAAGAAAAGGGCAAAGGGATAGAAGGGGAACTTCAAGAAGAACGGCAAGCAAGTTCCTGCTCAAGTGAAGAAGCCTAAGTCTGGTCCTAAGCCTGAGACTAAGTGCTTCTACTGCAAAGGGACTGGTCACTGAAGCGGAACTACCCCAACTATTTGGTGGATAAGAAGGATGGCAAAGTGAACAAAGGTATATTGGATATACATGTTATTGATGTGTACTTTACTAGTGTTTATAGCAACCCCTCGGTATTTGATACTGGTTCAGTTGCTAAGAGTAGTAACTCGAAACGGGAGTTGCAAAATAAACAGAGACTTGTAAAAGGGCGAGGTGACGATGTGTGTTGGAAGTAGTTCCAAGATTGATATGATCATCATCGCACACTCCCTGTACTTTCGGGATTAGTGTTGGAACTAAATAAGTGTTATTTGGTGTTTGCGTTGAGCATGAATATGATTTGATCATGTTTATTGCAATACGGTTATTCATTTAAGTTAGAGAACAATTGTTGTTCTGTTTACATGAATAAAAACCTTCTATGGTCATACACACCAACGAAAATGGTTTGTTGGATCTCGATCGTAGTGATACACATATTCATAATAATGAAGCCAAAATTTGCAAAGTTAATAATGATAGTGCAACTTATTTGTGGCACTGCCGTTTAGGTCATATTGGTGTAAAGCGCATGAAGAAACTCCATACTGATGGGATTTTGGAATCACTTGATTATGAATCACTTGATGCTTGCGAACCGTGCCTCATGGGCAAGATGCCTAAAACGCCGTTCTCCGAAACTATGGAGAGAGCAACAGATTTGTTGGAAATCATACATACAGATGTATGTGGTCTGATGAATATTGAGGCTCGTAGCAGGTATCATTATTTTCTGACCTTCACAGATGATTTGAGCAGATATGGGTATATCTACTTGATGAAACACAAAGTCTGAAACATTTGAAAAGTTCAAAGAATTTCAGAGTGAAGTGGAGAATCATCGTAACAAGAAAATAAAAGTTTCTACGATATGATCGCAGAGGTAAAATATTTGAGTTACGAGTTTGGCCTTCAGTTAAAACAATGTGAAATAGTTTCACTACTCACGCCACCTGGAACACCACAGTGTAATGGTGTGTCCGAACGTCATAACCGTACTTTATTGGATATAGTGCAATATATGATGTCTCTTACCAATTTACCACTATCGTTTTGGGTTATGCATTAGAGACAGCTACATTCACGTTAAATAGGGCACCATCAAAATCCGTTGAGACGACGCCTTATGAACTGTGGTTTGGCAAGAAACCAAAGTTGTCGTTTCTTAAAATTTTGGGGTTGCGACGCTTATGTGAAAAAATTTCATCCTGATAAGCTCAAACCCAAATCGGAGAAATGTGCCTTCATAGGATACCCAAAGGAGACAGTTGGGTACACCTTCTATCACAGATCCGAAGGCAAGACATTCGTTGCTAAGTATGGATCCTTTCTAGAGAAGGAATTTCTCTCGAAAGATGTGAGTGGGAGGAAAGTAGTACTTGATGAGGTAACTGTACCTGCTCCCTTATTGGATCACAGAAATCTGTTCCTGTGACTTCTACACCAATTAGTGAGGAAGTTAATGATGATGATCATGTAACTTCAGATCAAGTTACTACCAAACCTCGTAGGTAAACCAGAATAAGATCCGCACCAGAGTGGTACGGTAATCCTGTTCTGGAGGTTATGTTACTAGACCATGACGAACCTACGAACTATGAAGAAGTGATGGTGAGCCCAGATTCCGCAAAATGGCTTGAGGCCATGAAATCTGAGATGAGATCCATGTATGAGAACAAAGTGTGGACTTTGGTTGACTTGCCCGATGATCGGCAAGCAATTGAGAATAAATGGATTGTCAAGAGGAAGACAGACGCTGATAGTAGTATCACTATCTACAAAGCTAGAATTGTCGCAAAAAGATTTTCGACAAGTTCAAGATGTTGACTACGATGAGAGTTTCTCACTCGTATCTATGCTTAAGTCTGTCCGAATCATGTTAGCAATTGCCGCATTTTATGAAATCTGACAAAGGGATAAACAAAACTGCATTCCTTGATGGATTTATTAAAGAAGAGTTGTATATGATACAACCAGAAGGTTTTGTCAATCCTAAAGGTGCTAACAAAATATGCAAGCTCCAGCGATCCATCAAAGGACTGGTGCAAGCATCTCGGAGTTGGAATATATGCTTTGATAAGTTGATCAAAGCATATAGTTGTATACAGACTTGCGGTGAAGCCTGTATTTACAAGAAAGTGAGTGGGAGCACTACAGCATTTCTGATAAGTATATGTGAATGACATATTGTTGATTGGAAATAGTGTAGAATTATTCTGCAAAGCATAAAGGAGTGTTTGAAAGGAGTTTTTCAAAGATAGACCTCGGTGAAGCTGCTTACATATTGAGCATCAAGATCTATAGAGATAGATGAAGACGCTTGATAAGTTTTTCAATGAGTACATACCTTAACAAGATTTTGAAGTAGTTCAAAATAGAACAGTCAAAGAAAAGAGTTCTTGCCTGTGTTACAAGGTGTGAAATTGAGTAAAGACTCAAAGCCCGACCACGACAAAAGATAGAAAGAGAATGAAAGTCATTCCCTATGCCTTGGCCATAGGTTCTATAAAGTATGCCATGCTGTGTACCAGATCTATTGTATACCCTACACTGATTTTGGCAAGGGAGTACAATAGTGATCTAGGAGTAGATCACTGGACAGCGGTCAAAATTATCCTTACTGGAATAAGGATATGTTTCTCGATTATGGAAGTGACAAAAGGCTCGTCGTAAAAGGTTACGTCGATGCAAGTTTTGACACTAATCTAGATGACTCTAAGTCTCGGTCTAGATACATATTGAAAGTGGGAGCAATTAGCTAGAGTAGCTCCATGCAGAGCATTGTAGACATAGAAATTTGCAAAATACTTACGTATCTGAATGTGACAGACCCGTTGACTAAAATTATCTCACAAGCAAAACATGATCACACCTTAGTACTCTTTGGGTGTTAATCACATAGCGATGTGAACTAGATTATTGACTCTAGTAAACCCTTTGAGTGTTGGTCACATAGAGATGTGAACTATGAGTGTTAATCACATGGTGATGTGAATTATTGATGTTAAATCACATGGCGATGTGAACTAGATTATTGACTCTAGTGCAAGTGGGAGACTGAAGGAAATATGCCCTAGAGGCAATAATAAAGTATTATATATTTCCTTATATCATGATAAATGTTTATTATTCATGCTAGAATTGTATTAACCGGAAACATAATACATGTGTGAATACATAGACAAATAGAGTGTCACTAGTATGCCTCTACTTGACTAGCTCGTTAATCAAAGATGGTTATGTCTCCTAGCCATAGACATGAGTTGTAATTTGATTAACGGGATCACCTCATTAGGAGAATGACGTGATTGACTTGACCCATTCCGTTAGCTTAGCACTCGATCGTTTAGTATGTTGCTATTGCTTTCTTCATGACTTATACATGTTCCTATGACTATGAGATTATGCAACTCCCGTTTACCGGAGGAACACTTTGTGTGCTACCAAACGTCACAACGTAAATGGGTGATTATAAAGGTGCTCTACAGGTGTCTCCAAAGGTACTTGTTGGGTTGGCGTATTTCGAGATTAGGATTTGTCACTCCAATTGTCGGAGAGGTATCTCTGGGCCCACTCGGTAATGCACATCACTATAAGCCTTGCAAGCATTGTGACTAATGAGTTACTTGCGGGATGATGTGTTACGGAACGAGTAAAGAGACTTGCCGGTAACGAGATTGAACTAGGTATCGAGATAGCGACGATCAAATCTCGGGCAAGTAACATACCGGTGACAAAGGGAACAACATATGTTGTTATGCGGTCTGACCGATAAAGATCTTCGTAGAATATGTGGGAGCCAATATGGGCATCCAGGTCCCGCTATTGGTTATTGACCGGAGACGTGTCTCAGTCATGTCTACATAGTTCTCGAACCCGTAGGGTCCGCACGCTTAACGTTACGATGACAGTTTTATTGAGTTTTGATGTACCGAAGGAGTTCGGTGTCCCGGATGAGATCGGGGATATGACGAGGAGTCTCGAAATGCTCAAGACGTAAAGATCGATATATTGGACGACTATATTCGGACTTCGGAAAGGTTCCGAGTGATTCGGGTATTTTTCGGAGTACCGGAGAGTTACGGGAATTCGTATTGGGCCTTAATGGGCCCTATGGGAAAGGAGAGAAAGGCCTCAAAAGGTGGCCGCACCCCTCCCCATGGTCTGGTTCGAATTGGACTAGGGAAGGGGGGCGCACCCTTCCTTCTTTCTCCTTCCCCCTTCCCTTCTCCTACTCCCACAAGGAAAGGAGGAGTCCTACTCCCGGTGGGAGTAGGACTCCCCCCTATGGCGCGCCTCTCCCCTTGGCCGGCTGCCTCCCCCTTGCTCCTTTATATACGGGGGCAGGGGGGCACCACAGAGACACAACAATTGATCCTTGAGATCTCTTAGCCGTGTGCGGTGCCCCCCTCCACCATATTACACCTCGATAATACTGTTGCGGAGCTTAGGCGAAGCCCTGCGTCGGTGGAACATCATCATCGTCACCACGCCGTCGTGCTGACGAAACTCTCCCTCAACACTCGGCTGGATCGGAGTTCGAGGGACGTCATCGAGCTGAACGTGTGTAGAACTCGGAGGTGCCGTGCGTTCGGTACTTGATCGGTCGGATCGTGAAGACGTACGACTACATCAACCGCGTTGTGTTAACGCTTCCGCTTTCGGTCTACGAGGGTACGTGGACAACACTCTCCCCTCTCGTTGCTATGCATCACCATGATCTTGCGTGTGCGTAGGAATTTTTTTGAAATTACTACGTTCCCCAACAGCATCCACCGTAACGGAACGCCGTTAAGCTATCGGGTCTGGTTTTGGATCCGATAACCCGTTAACAGCCCCGACCAATGGGGATTTTCCATGTGTAAAATCATCATTGGCTGGAGGAAACACGTGTCGGCTCACCGTTGGGAAAGATGTCATCCACTCATTGGACACAAAGCGCCTATGATACGTCGACACGTGGCACGGCCCAACAGAGGCCCATTCCTGTGAAAAGGCCAGCCCGTTTGACTTGGTCAAAAGGTGGCGGGCCGGCCCATGGCAAGCCTGTTAACGGCCTATTCGCATATAGCCCATTTACAGCCCACTAACCAGGGCCCGTTTACGGCCTAACCGAATTAGGCCCAGTAGCGTCATTTGGGCCGTCCAATATAATTCCAGCCCATTTTGACTTCCGGCCCATGTATGGCCCATGACGTCTTTCGGCCCATATGAGGCCCTTATTACTCTCGGCCCATTAACGGCCCGTGGTAAAACTGACCCGTAATGAACAGTGTATCACTTTATACACATTAACGGCCTGTGGTGAAACTGGCCCGTAATGAACAGTGTATCACTTTATACCCATTAACGGCCCATTATTCCGTTGGGCCGTTTCCCGCCCATGTTATCTTTCGGGCTTCTCGGGGCCCATTTATTCTTGGGCTCATTTCCACATTCGTTTACTTACGGCTCGTTACTGTCATTTTCTACTTGTGGGCCAAATTCAGCCCGTGGTTACAGTCGGCCCATTAATACGTTGGGCCGTTTTCATAGCGTCATCAAAATACGGTCGATTAACGACGGCCCGTTATGGTCGGCCCAGGAACAGACGATTTCAACTCTAGCCCATTTACGGCCATAATGTGGGCTGTTATTGGCCCATGTTTGGCCAACCGATCATAAGCCCGTAGAAGGCCCATTGATGATACGGCCCATAGAAGGACCATTGTGTCTACGGCCCGTATAAGGCCCATTGTTTCTATGCCACGTAGAAGGCCCATTGTTTCTACGGCCCTTAGAAGACCCATTGTTTCTACGGCCCGTAGGAGGCCCATGTTAACTACAGCCGGTGGGCATCAAAGTTCGCCACCAGTGCAAATATAGGGAACACCCTACACTATACAAAAATGGCTTGCTGTTTTCTTCAGCCGGTGGCTGCACGTTAAGAACAAATTTTTTATCGCACCAAAACAAATTACAACTATAAAACAAAAGGAAGGTTGGCATAAAAGGTAACCGTGTAGCAGATAAATGCACCACCAGAAGTTCAGAAGCTCAGTTCATTTGACCTGACTGTTACGTTTTCATGCTGTATTGTCCGATGGAGCACCATAACCTTTGCCTTCAGTTCTCCTAGACTCCTGAACAACATAGCAAATGTCTGATAGTCTGGTTTCAAAACCATGCATATCTTGACAACATCGAACAATGTCTCTCCTTGTTTCACAAAGGGTCTCTGTTAGGGAATGGACTTGTGTCTGGAGCGCAGATACAACATTGTTTTGAGCTTGCATATCTTGATCATGAGGCAGTTTGGACGAGATTGCCTTAACAACCAACCCAGTATTACGCAGGAAGCAGTGGCACGAGGAAGAAGATGGAGAGAGAAGTGGCTGAGAACCCGTCGGGCCGGCCTATTTATAAGGCAAGTTCATAAGTGGGCGCGAGAATCAAGGAGACCACGGCGTGGTTATCTCCCCACGCCACGCCTCGATTTTCGGGATGACAGTAAAGAAAAAGATCCGTTGCGGATCTGGCGGAGTAAAAAACGGGCTTAATGGAAGATGACATCACGGCGGATTATCCGGAGTCTAGAGGATGACGTCACGCCGGGTTATGGCCTTCACACAATTGTAAGCCGGGGGTTTTCTGTCGAAGGAATGGAAGATTGACATGAGCCGGCTCAAATCAATCTAGGGCCTAATGTTGAGGATATAGACCTTAGAGTCACCCGCCAGGAGGGGCCGGGTTACTCTAATGGTCATGACCAGAAGCCCGGCGCCAAGCTTGAAGACGGTGGGCCAGAGATGGGCTTAAGACCCGGATATGGCTTAAGGCCCGTAGTTATAATCATTATCATGGTAGAACTTGTAGTGCAGGGCAAGAATAGCTGAGAGTCCGAGCCGGACACTCTTATGAGCCGGCCGGGACTCTGAGAGCTGCTGGGCGTCAGCCTCCCTATATAAAGGGACGACCCGGCAGCGGTTTAGGGACAAGAACAATCTCATCGAAAGCCAGGCATAGCGATTTAGCTCCCTGGTGATCGTAACCCTAATCAATACCACCTCAAACTGGACGTAGGCTTTTACCTTCACCGTAAGGGGCCGAACCAGTATAAACCCTCGTGTTCCTTGTCCCGCATTAACCCCTTCAAGCTTCCTAGCTGCGATGGCTCCACGACTAAGTCCTAGCTCGAGGACATCTGCCGTGACAATTCCACGACAGTTGGCGCCCACCGTGGGGCCAGCGCACGGTGGATTTGACTTCTTGAAGGGCAGCTTCGAAGGGCTCAAGGGATACGCTGTGGGCCGGATGACCAAGAGTCGTCGCGGCAAGCTCTACATCGACGATGCAAGCTGGGGCCCCGACGCCGGCTCAATTGAGTACGGGTACCGGGTCCCCTTCGGTGGAATTCATGTTTTCATCGGCAAGATTGGTGAGCCGGGCCCTGAGCCGGGTCTCTGCGCCGATCTCGTCGAGATGGCTCAGCGTGCGCGACCCGCCCGGGCCCGGCCTGCCTTAAGGCACGCTTTTGTGGGGTGTATCCATGGAGGACTCTCGGATCGATCTGGGTCTGGTGATGAAACGGCCGCCGGCTCTGACGGCGAGTCGTCCACCGATGAGTCCAACTCGTTGTATCAACTTCAAGATGGCCGGCTCATGGGTTATTCTGATGGTGACAGTATTCCGGACCCGTTTGAGCCGCCAAATCAGGTTGGGGTCTTTATGGCCGGTGCACAGCCTGCTCAGAACCCCGCTGCTGGAGCTGGAAACCCGGTGCCCTCGCCGGCTCAGGTGCTAATGGATCTCACGGACAAGATGACGGCTCTGTTAACCGCCACGGTTGACCCGGCGGATCAAGCTCAGCATGATGCGGAGGTGGCACAGTTAAAATTGGATCTAGTGAAGGCTAAGGAGGATCTGGCAGCGGAAGGGATCAGGATGGCTACGGAGCGGCCGGCTCTCGATGCCCAAACCCAGTTGATTCAAGCGCAGTCCTTCCGGCTCACGATGGATCAAAACGCGGCCAATGAGTTCCTGAGAAGGAGGCATCAAAAGGCCCAATCTCGACTCCCTCCGGTTTACGATCCACGCAACCTCTTCAACACGCCAGGTGCAGGGTCTAGTAACCCGCCAGGGGTCATAGTGCCCGGGTCGGGGACCCCTATTCAGCCACAAGTAATGGGGCCTCCCCAGATGCCCCCCGCCCCGCCTCAGTACGTGCCAATACCACCGGGTCATTATAATAACCCGCTGGAGAACATGGTCGCTGCGGCAGCACGGCTGGCGGCTCTCCCGGTCGACGGCGACTCTCCGACGGCTATTGAAACCCGCCGGGTCAGGGAACTCCTTCAGACAGCACTGGCGCAGCAAGAGGCGTACTCCTACAGCCGGGACAGGATCCACTCGACCCCTCGTCCAGGCCGGAGCCCGAGTTACAGCAGACACATGGTCTCAGCGACCGGCTCAAGTAACGTCCGACGCCATGACCCGCCCCCTGGCCATGGCCCGGCTTATAATGGAGCCTTTCACGCAGCAGACCAAGACAGAGCGCGGCAAGAGGCCGAGCAGGTGCCTCAATTGACGGCTTACCAGACTCCCCCGGCTTACCCGACGACGTCCGTCGATGTGGGTATCCCTACCAGGACTGGGGGTGTCCCTTGCTTAGTGCCGGCTATCCGCAATGAACGTCTACCCAAGGACTTCAAAGGCCCTAGGAAGGTGCCCAACTACACGGCTGACTTACAACCCGCAGCCTGGATCGAGAGTTATGAGATGGCCATGGAACTACTAGAGGTCAGTGAGGCGGCAATGACCAAGTACTTCACCATGATGTTGGATGGGACTGCCCGCACTTGGTTAAAGGGGCTACCACCGAATTCCATCGGGTCTTGGGCTGAGCTGAAAGCCCGGTTCATCCAAAACTTCAAAGATACCTGTAGGCAGTCTATGTCAATTGTGGATTTGACTAACTGTAAGCAGCAGGAGGGTGAGTCTACGACACATTGGGTTCGCCGGGTTAAGGAGATCATACACTCGTCAGACAAGATGGATGCCGGCTCAGCAGTTTTAATGCTGGAGCAAAATTGTCGTTTTGTGCCCCTGAAGATGAAACTCGGGCGGCTTAAGCGCGACTGTAGTGATATGGGTACACTAATGGCGGCTCTTGTCAAGTACGCCGATTCTGATGGTACCAAGGATCCCCCTTCAGATGATGAAAGGACAGGGAAGGGAAAGAAGAATGGCAATGGCAAGGGTCCTCAGCATAACCCGGGGAACCAAGGAGGAGGCAAGCGCAAGGCAGATGGCAGCCTAGAGTTTGTAGCCAACGCCAGCTCACAAGGGAATAACTAGCGACGTTAGGGGAGACCCCCTCCCCGAGGCGGCGGGTCAGGTCCGACGCTGGAGCAGCTGTTGAATGAGCCCTGTCCAAGGCATGGCTCTAGAGAGAAGCCAGCGACTCATCTGTGGAAGGATTGTGCAATCATGAAGGCCTTTCAGAATTACAATGGCCCGGGCGGCGGCTCAGGCGCCGGCGGTTTTCATAGCCCGGGCGGCGGCTCAAATTCTAATCCTCAGAACGGTCAAGGGGGCTTCAATCAACAGTCTGGCCAGGGTCATCAACAACAACAGGGGGGTTATCAGACCAATCCAAAGCAGCTTAGTGGTGGACAGTACCATGTGTTTACCACCAGCCTGTGTAAGCGAGATCAGAAGCTTCATAAGAGGGCTGTGAATGCTCTTGAGCCGGCTGTTCCACGCTACTTGCGGTGGTCTGAGCAGCCTATAGTGTGGAGTAGGGAGGATCACCCTCCCCGGGTGGATAACCCGGGCCACTTGGCCCTAGTGGTGGCTCCTCAAGTGGGAGGATATAAGTTCACAAAGGTGCTCATGGATGGAGGCAGCAACATCAACATCCTCTATTATGAGACTTTTCGCCGTATGGGGTTGGTTGATAAGAACCTCAGCCAGTCCAACACTATTTTCCACGGTGTGGTACCTGGTAAGTCGGCTTATCCAGTCGGCAAGATCGAATTGGAAGTGGCCTTTGGAGATGAGAACAACTACAGGGTGGAGAAATTGACCTTTGAGGTGGTTAAGATAAGAAGCCCGTACCATGCTATATTTGGGCGGCCGGCTTACGCCAAGTTCATGGCTCGGCCGTGTTATGTGTACTTACAGCTCAAGATGTGTTGGGGAACGTAGCAGAAATTCAAAATTTTCTACGCATCACTAAGATCAATCTATGGAGTTTACTAGCAACGAGAGGGAAGGAGTGCATCTACATACCCTTGTAGATCGCGAGCGGAAGCGTTCAAGAGAACGGGGTTGATGGAGTCGTACTCGTCGTGATCCAAATCACCGATGATCCTAGCGCCGAACGGACGGCACCTCCGCGTTCAACACACGTACGGAGCAGCGACGTCTCCTCCTTCTTGATCCATCAAGGGGGGAGGAGAGGTTGATGGAGATCCAGCAGCACGACGGCGTGGTGGTGGAAGTAGCGGGATCCCGGCAGGGCTTCGCCAAGCGCAAGCAGGGAGGAAGAGGTGTCACGGGAGGGAGAGGGAGGCGCCAGGGCTTAGATTGCTGCTGCCCTCCCTCCCCCCCACTATATATAGGGCCAAGGGAGAGGGGGGGCGCAGCCTTGGCCCTTCCTCCAAGGAAGGGTGCGGCCAGGGAGGAGTCCTTCCCCCCAAGGCACCTCGGAGGTGCCTTCCCCCTTTAGGACTCTCCCTTTTTTCTTATCTCTTGGCGCATGGGCCTCTTGGGGCTGGTGCCCTTGGCCCATATAGGCCAAGGCGCTCCCCCTACAGCCCATGTGCCCCCCCGGGGCTGGTGGACCCCCTTGGTGGACCCCCGGACCCCTTTCGGCACTCCCGGTACAATACCGATAAAGTGCGAAACTTTTCCGGCGACCAAAATAAGACTTCCCATATATAAATCTTTACCTCCAGACCATTCCGGAACTCCTCGTGATGTCCGGGATCTCATCCGGGACTCCGAACAACTTTCGGGTTACCGCATACTAATATCTCTATAACCCTAGCGTCACCGAACCTTAAGTGTGTAGACCCTACGGGTTCGGGAACCATGCAGACATGACCGAGACGTTCTCCGGCCAATAACCAACAGCGGGATCTGGATACCCATGTTGGCTCCCACATGTTCCACGATGATCTCATCGGATGAACCACGATGTCGAGGATTCAATCAATCCCGTATGCAATTCCCTTTGTCTATCGGTATGTTACTTGCCCGAGATTCGATCGTCGGTATCCCTATACCTTGTTCAATCTCGTTACCGGCAAGTCTCTTTACTCGTTCCGTAACTCACATCATCCCGTGATCAACTCCTTGGTCACATTGTGCACATAATGATGATGTCCTACCGAGTGGGCCCAGAGATACCTCTCCGTTTACACGGAGTGACAAATCCCAGTCTCGATTCGTGCCAACCCAACAGACACTTTCGGAGATACCTGTAGTGCACCTTTATAGCCACCCAGTTACGTTGTGACGTTTGGTACACCCAAAGCATTCCTACGGTATCCGGGAGTTGCACAATCTCATGGTCTAAGGAACAGATACTTGACATTAGAAAAGCTCTGAGCAAACGAACTACACGATCTTGTGCTAGGCTTAGGATTGGGTCTCGTCCATCACATCATTCTCCTAATGATGTGATCCCGTTATCAACGACATCCAATGTCCATGGTCAGGAAACCGTAACCATCTATTGATCAACGAGCTAGTCAACTAGAGGCTTACTAGGGACATGGTGTTGTCTATGTATCCACACATGTATCTGAGTTTCCTATCAATACAATTCTAGCATGGATAATAAACGTTTATCATGAACAAGGAAATATAATAATAACCTATTTATTATTGCCTCTAGGGCATATTTCCAACAATCTCCCACTTGCACTAGAGTCAATAATCTAGTTCACATCACCATGTGATTAACACTGACAGGTCACATCACCATGTGACCAACATCCAAAGAGTTTACTAGAGTCAACAATCTAGTTCACATCTCTATGTGATTAACACTCAATGAGTTCTGGTTTGATCATGTTATGCTTGTGAGAGAGGTTATTAGTCAACGGGTCTGAACCTTTCAGATCCGTGTGTGCTTTACGAATATCTATGTCATCTTGTGGATGCTACCACGCGCTATTTGGAGCCATTTCAAATAATTGCACTACTATACGAATCCGGTTTACTACTCAGAGTCATCCGGATTAGTGTCAAAGTTCGCATCGACGTAACCATTTACGACGAACTCCTTTTCACCTCCATAATCGAGAAAATTCCTTAGTCCACTAGATACTAAGGATAAGTTCGACCGCTGTCACGTGATCCATTCCCGGATCACTATTGTACCCCTTGACCAACTCATGGCAAGGCACACTTCATGTGCGGTACACAGCATAGCATACTGTAGAGCCTACGTCTAAAGCATAGGGGACGACCTTCGTCCTTTCTCTCTCTTCTGCTGTGGTCAGGTCTTGAGTCTTACTCAATGCTCACACCTTGTAACACAGCCAAGAACTCCTTCTTTGCTGATCTATTTTGAACTCTTTCAAAATCATGTCAAGGTGTGCGTTCTTTGAAAGTATCATCAGGCGTCTTGATCTATCTCTATAGATCTTGATGCCCAATATGTAAGCAGCTTTACCTAGGTCTTCCTTTGAAAAACTCCTTTCAAACAACCCTTTATGCTTTCCAGAAATTTTACATCATTTTGGATCAACAATATGTCATTCACATATACTTATCAGAAATGTTGTAGCGCTCCCACTCACTTTATTGTAAATACAAGTTTCTAACAAACTTTGGATAAACCCAAAAACTTTGATCACTCCATCAAAGCGTATATCCTGACTCCGAGATGCTTGCTCTAATCCATGGAAGGATCGCTGGAGCTAGCATACCTTTTAGCATCCTTAGGATCGACAAAACCTTTCTGATTGTATCACATACAACCTTTCCTTACGAAAACTGGTAAGGAAACTTGTTTTGACATCCATCTGCCAGATTTCATAAATGCAGCTAATGCTAACATGATTCCGACGGACTTTAAGCATCGCTACGGATGAGAAAATCTCATTGTAGTCAACTCCTTGAATTTGTGGAAATACTCTTTGCCACAAGTCGAGCTTCATAGACGGTAACATTACCGTCCACGTCCGTCTTCTTCTCAAAGATCCATTTATCTCGGATTTCATGGCTTCTAACCATTTGTCGGAATATGGGCCCACCATCGCTTCTCCATAGCTCGTAGGTTCAGTATTGTCCAACAACATGATATCTCAGACAGGATCACGTACCACTCTGAAGTAGCACGCATCCTCGTCGTCCTACGAGGTTTGGTGGTGACTTGATCCGAAGTTTCATGATCACTATCATAAGCTTCCACTTCAGTTGGTATAGGTGCCATAGGAACAACTTCCTGTGCCCTGCTACACACTAGTTGAAGTGACGGTTCAATAACCTTATCAAGTCTCCACCATCCTCCCACTCAATTCTTTCGAGAGAAACTTTTCCTCGAGAAAGGACTCGCTTCTAGAAGCAATTACTTTTGCTTCCAGATCTGAAATAGGAGGTATACCCAACTGTTTTGGGTATTCTATGAAGATGCATTTATCCGCTTTGGGTTCGAGCTTATCAGCCTGAAACTTTTTCACATAAGCAGCCCCAAACTTTTAAGAAACGACAACTTAGGTTTCTCTAAACGGTGTCGTCTCAACGGAATTGCGTGGTGCCCCTTTTAAAGTGAATGCGGTTATCTCTAATGCCTAACCCATAAACGATAGTGGTAATACGATAAGAGACATCATGGTATGCACCATATCCAATAGGGTGCAGTTATGATGTTCGGACACACCATCACACTGTGGTGTTCCAGGCGGTATTAATTGTGAAACACTTTCCACAATGTCTTAATTGTGTGCCAAACTCGTAACTCAGATACTCATCTCTATGATCATATCACATACATTTCATCCTCTTGTCACGACGATCTTCAACTTCACTCTGAAATTACTTGAACCTTTCAATAATTCAGACTTGTGTTTCATCAAGTAAATACACTCGGCATCTACTCAAATCATCTGTGAAGTAAGAACATAACGATATCCACTACATGCCTCAGCACCCATTGGACTGCACACATCAAATGTATTACTTCCAACAAGTTGCTATCTTGTTCCATCTTACAGAAAACGAGGCCTTTCAGTCATCTTGCCCATGTGGTATGATTTGCATGTCTCAAGTGATTCAAAATCAAGTGAGTCCAAACGATCCATCTGCATGGAGTTTCTTCATGCATATATACCAATAGACATGCTTCGCATGTCTCAATCTTTTCAAAAACGAGTGAGTCCAAAGATCCATCTACATGGAGCTTCTTCATGCGTTCTATACCAACATGACTCAAATGGCAGTGCCACAAGTATGTGGTACTATCATTACTATTTTATATCTTTTGTCACGAACATGTGTATCACTGCGATCGAGAATCATTTTAGGTGCAGGACCATTGAAGGTATTATTCAAATAAACAGAGCAACCATTATTCTCCTTAAATGAATAACCGTATTGCGATAAACATAATCCAATCATGCTCAACGCAAACACCAAATCTCGATGGTAGACGGAGCATGCGATGCTTGATCACATCAACCTTGGAAACACTTCCAACACACATCGTCATCTCACCTTTATCCAGTCTCCATTTATTCCGCAGCTTTTATTTCGAGTTACTAACACTTAGCAAACGAACCGGTATCTAATACCCTGGTGCTGCTAGGAGTACTAGTAAATTACACATTCATATAATGTATATCCAATATACTTATGTCGACCTTGCCTGCCTTCTCATCTACCAAGTATCTAGGGTAGTTCCGCTTCAGTGACCGTTCCCCTCATTACAGAAGCACTTAGTCTCGGATTTGGGTTCAACCTTGGGATTCTTCACTAGAGCAGCAAATGACTTGCTGTTTCATGAAGTATCCCTTTTGCCCTTGCCCTTCTTAAACTAGTGGTTTTACTAACCATCAACAATTGATGCTCCTTCTTGATTTCTACTTTTGCGGTGTCAAACATCGCGAATAGCTCAAGGATCATCATAACTATCCCTGATATATTATAGTTCATCACGAAGCTCTACTAGCTTGGTGGCAGTGACTATGGAGAACCATCACTATCTCATCTGGGAGATTAACTCCCACTCGATTCAAGCGATTGTGGTACTCAGACAATCTGAGCACATGCTCAACGATTGAGCTCTTCTCCCTTAGTCTGCAGGCTTAAGAAACTTGTCAGAGGTCTCATACCTCCTGACGTGGGCACTAGTCTGAAATCCCAATTTCAGTCTTCGGAACATCTCATATGTTCTGCGACATTTCAAAAAACCGTCTTTGGTGCCACAATTCTAAACCGTTAGCATTACGCATTGAACTATCACGTAGTCATCAAAACGTGTGTGTCAGATGTTTCGCAACATCTACAGACGACGCTGAGGTTCAGCACACCGAGCGGTGCATTAAGGACATAAGCCTTCTGTGCAGCAATGAGGACAATCCTCAGTTTACGGACCCAGTCCGCATAATTGCTACTACCAACTTTCAACTAAATTTTCTCTAGGAACGTATCTTAAACAGTAGAACTAAAGCGTATGACATAATTTGCAAAGATCTTTTGACTATGTTCATGATAATGAAGTTCATCTGATTATTGAACTCCCACTCAGATAGACATCCCTCTAGTCATCTAAGTGATACATGATCCGAGTCAAACTAGGCCGTGTCCGATCATCACGTGAGACGGACTAGTCATCATCGGTGAACATCTCCATGTTGATCGTATCTGCTATACGACTCATGTTCGACCTTTCGGTCTCTTGTGTTCCGAGGCCATGTCTGTACATGCTAGGCTCGTCAAGTCAACCTAAGTGTTTTGCATGTGTTCCGAGGCCATGTCTGTACATGCTAGGCTCGTCAACACCCGTTGTATTCGAACGTTAGAATCTATCACACCCGATCATCACGTGGTGCTTCGAAACAACGAATCTTCGCAACGGTGCACAGTTAGGGGGAACACGTCTCTTGAAATTTTAGTGAGGGATCATCTTACTTACTACCATCGTTCTAAGCAAATAAGATGCATAACATGATAAACATCACATGCAATCAAATAGTGACATGATATGGCCAATATCATTTTTCTCCTTTGATCTCCATCTTCGGGGCACCATGATCATCTTTGTCACCGGCATGACACCATGATCTCCATCATCATGATCTCCATCATTGTGTCTTCATGAAGTTGTCACGCCAACGATTACTTCTACTTCTATGGCTAACGCGCTTAGCAATAAAGTAAAGTAATTTACATGGCGTTATTCAATGACACGCAGGTCATCCAAAAAATAAAGACAACTCCTATGGCTCCTGCCGGTTGTCATACTCATCGACATGCAAGTCGTGATTCCTATTACAAGAATATGATCAATCTCATACATCACATATATCATTCATCACATCTTCTGGCCATATCACATCACATAGCACATGCTGCAAAAACAAGTTAGACGTCCTCTAATTGTTGTTGCAAGTTTTTACGTGGCTTGTATAGGTTTCTAGCAAGAACGTTTTTTACCTACGTAAAACCACAACGTGATATGCCAATTTCTATTTACCCTTCATAAGGACCCTTTTCATCGAATCCGTTCCGACTAAAGTGGGAGAGACAGACACCCGCTAGCCACCTTATGCAACTAGTGCATGTCAGTCGGTGGAACCTGTCTCACGTAAGCGTACGTGTAAGGTCGGTCCGGGCCACTTCATCCCACAATGCCGCCGAAACAAGATAAGACTAGTAGCGGCAAGAAGAATTGGCAACATCTACGCCCACAACTACTTTGTGTTCTACTCGTGCATAAAAACTACGCATAGACCTAGCTCATGATGCCACTGTTGGGGAACGTAGCAGAAATTCCAAATTTTCTATGCATCACTAAGATCAATCTATGGAGTTTACTAGCAACGAGAGGGAAGGAGTGCATCTACATACCCTTGTAGATCGCGAGCGGAAGCGTTCAAGAGAACGGGGTTGATGGAGTCGTACTCGTCGTGATCCAAATCACCGATGATCCTAGCGCCGAACGGACGGCACCTCCGCGTTCAACACACGTACGGAGCAGCGACGTCTCCTCCTTCTTGATCCAGCAAGGGGGGAGGAGAGGTTGATGGAGATCCAGCAGCACGACGGCGTGGTGGTGGAAGTAGCGGGATCCCGGCAGGGCTTCGCCAAGCGCAAGCGGGGAGGAAGAGGTGTCACGGGAGGGAGAGGGAGGCGCCAGGGCTTAGATTGCTGCTGCCCTCCCTCCCCCCCACTATATATAGGGCCAAGGGAGAGGGGGGGCGCAGCCTTGGCCCTTCCTCCAAGGAAGGGTGCGGCCAGGGAGGAGTCCTTCCCCCCCAAGGCACCTCGGAGGTGCCTTCCCCCTTTAGGACTCTCCCTTTTTTCTTATCTCTTGGCGCATGGGCCTCTTGGGGCTGGTGCCCTTGGCCCATATAGGCCAAGGCGCTCCCCCTACTGCCCATGTGCCCCCCGGGGCTGGTGGACCCCCTTGGTGGACCCCCGGACCCCTTTCGGCACTCCCGGTACAATACCGATAAAGTGCGAAACTTTTCCGGCGACCAAAATAAGACTTCCCATATATAAATCTTTACCTCCGGACCATTCCGGGACTCCTCGTGACGTCCGGGATCTCATCCGGGACTCCGAACAACTTTCGGGTTACCGCATACTAATATCTCTATAACCCTAGCGTCACCGAACCTTAAGTGTGTAGACCCTACGGGTTCGGGAACCATGCAGACATGACCGAGACGTTCTCCGGCCAATAACCAACAGCGGGATCTGGATACCCATGTTGGCTCCCACATGTTCCACGATGATCTCATCGGATGAACCACGATGTCGAGGATTCAATCAATCCCGTATGCAATTCCCTTTGTCTATCGGTATGTTACTTGCCCGAGATTCGATCGTCGGTATCCCTATACCTTGTTCAATCTCGTTACCGGCAAGTCTCTTTACTCGTTCCGTAACTCACATCATCCCGTGATCAACTCCTTGGTCACATTGTGCACATAATGATGATGTCCTACCGAGTGGGCCCAGAGATACCTCTCCGTTTACACGGAGTGACAAATCCCAGTCTCGGTTCGTGCCAACCCAACAGACACTTTCGGAGATACCTGTAGTGCACCTTTATAGCCACCCAGTTACGTTGTGACGTTTGGTACACCCAAAGCATTCCTACGGTATCCGGGAGTTGCACACTCTCATGGTCTAAGGAACTGATACTTGACATTAGGAAAGCTCTGAGCAAACGAACTACACGATCTTGTGCTAGGCTTAGGATTGGGTCTCGTCCATCACATCATTCTCCTAATGATGTGATCCCGTTATCAACGACATCCAATGTCCATGGTCAGGAAACCGTAACCATCTATTGATCAACGAGCTAGTTAACTAGAGGCTTACTAGGGACATGGTGTTGTCTATGTATCCACACATGTATCTGAGTTTCCTATCAATACAATTCTAGCATGGATAATAAACGTTTATCATGAACAAGGAAATATAATAATAACCTATTTATTATTGCCTCTAGGGCATATTTCCAACAAGATGCCGGGTCACAACGGGACCATTACGGTTCACGGCAGCCGGAAAGTGGCCCTGGAGTGTGAGCAAGGCGATGCAGCTTATGCAGAATCTGTTTGTGCAACAGAAGAGTTGAAGTTTTACAAAGACAATGTTGACCCAACTGATATGACCTCTCTGAAAAAGCCGACTACGGAGCATGAGCCGGCAATGAAATTTAAGTCAGCTGATGAGACTAAACTTGTTGATTTCGTTCCAGGAGATTCATCTCAGCAATTTAGCATCAGTGCCAATCTGGATCCAAAATAGGAAGGCGCGCTCATCGAGTTCATCCGTGAGAATAGGGACATCTTCGCATGGAAACCTTCTGACGTGCCAGGTGTACCTAGAGAACTCGTTGAGCACACTCTCAATGTTGATCCGAAATTTAAGCTGGTCAGACAGTTCCTTCGGCGGTTTAATGAAGAGAGGCGGAAAGCTATTGGCGAAGAGGTAGCCCGGCTTTTGGCGGCCAGGTTTATTGTTGAAGTCTTCCACCCAGAGTGGTTGGCTAACCCGGTGCTCGTGCTCAAGAAGAACGGCACCTGGCGGATGTGTGTGGACTACACGGACTTAAATAAGGCGTGTCCGGCTGATCCTTTTGCCCTTCCCCGTATTGATCAAATTATTGATGCTACGGCTGGTTGTGCGCGCTTAAGTTTCCTGGATGCTTATTCGGGATATCACCAGATCAAAATGGCAGTTAAGGACCAGGAGAAGACGGCGTTCATCACTCCCTTTGGAGCCTTCTGCTATGTATCCATGCCCTTTGGACTCAAGTGTGCACAGGCGACTTATCAGCGTTGCGTGCAGAACTGTCTTCATAAACAGATTGGGCGTAATGTTCATGCTTATGTGGACGACATTGTGGTTAAATCCATAAAGGAGGAAACCCTGATAGATGATTTGAGAGAAACCTTTGATAATCTCCGGGTCTACAAGATGATGCTTAACCCGGCCAAGTGTGTCTTTGGTGTTCCTGCAGGCAAACTCTTGGGTTTTTTGGTTTCTGACAGGGGCATTGAAGCTAACCCGGAGAAGATCAAGGCCATCACCTCCCTGGCTAAGCCGGCGTGTATAAATGACGTTCAGCGCTTGGCGGGTCGCATCGCTGCTTTAAGCCGGTTTATAAGCCGTTTGGGTGAGAAGGCCATGCCATTATATCAGTTGATGAAGAAAACTGATAACTTTGTCTGGAATGATGCAGCTAATACTGCCTTTGAGGATTTGAAGAAGCAGCTGGCAGAGCCTCCAGTCCTTGCTGCTCCGGTTGATAAGGAGCCCTTATTATTATATGTGGCGGCGAACACACGAGCCGTCAGTGTGGCTATGGTGGTGGAGCGCAAGGAGGAGGGTAAGGAGCATTTGGTTCAGCGGCCGGTTTATTATGTCAGCGAAGTGCTCATTGAGTCCAAGCAGCGGTATCCGCATTGGTAGAAGCTTGTTTATGGTGTGTTCATGGCGAGCCGGAAACTTAAGCATTATTTTCAGGGTCATCCCATCACTGTGGTCAGTTCTGCCCCTCTTGGTGATATCATTCAAAACAGAGAGGCCACAGGGAGAGTAGCTAAGTGGGCCATAGAGCTTGGACCTCACGGTCTCAAGTACGTGCCACGCACTGCTGTTAAATCTCAGGCCTTGGTGGATTTCATCAATGACTGGACAGAGTCACAAGTGCCCGAGCAGAAGCCGGATAACACATATTGGACTATTCACTTTGATGGGTCCAGGCACTTGGAGGGCTCGGGGGCTGGAGTTGTATTGGCTTCCCCTAAAGGTGACAAGTTCCATTATGTGCTACAGTTGCTGTTTCCTTGCACTAACAACGCGGCTGAGTACGAGGCCTTGCTCCATGGCCTTCGGATGGCTAAGGAGATGAGCTTGAGCCGGGTAAGGTGCTTCGGGGACTCAGACTTGGTGGCTCAACAAGTATCAGGCAAGTGGGACTCTAAGGACCCTCTCATGGCGGCTTATTGCCGCGAAGTTGATGCCATTGCAGGGCACTTCCAGGGCTACCAGGTAGAGCACATTGATCGCAGGAAGAACGAGGCAGCGGATGCTTTAAGCCTGCTAGGCTCTCAGCGAAAACCGGTGCCGCCCAACACTTTCCTGGACGTCCTGTATAGCCCTTCTGTTAAGTTGCCTACAGAGGAAGACTTGGCTGTCCCTGACCCGGAGGCACGACTGGTGGCGGCTCTTCATATCATACCAGACTGGACAATGCCATATCTGGCTTACATGACCCGGGGCGAGTTGCCTGAGGATGAAACTTTGGCCAGGCAAATAACCCGGCGGGCTAAGTCAATGATTGTTATCAATGGAGAGTTGCATCACCGCAGTGTTACGGGAGCGTTCAGTGTTGTGTTTCCCCCGAGGAAGGTCAAGAAATCTTGCGTGAGATCCATGAAGGGGATTGTGGCCATCACGCCGGCTCAAAGTCTCTTGTGGCCAAGGCTTTTCGCCATGGTTTTTATTGGCTGACGGCTCATGCTGATGCGGAGGACTTGGTCAGTAAATGTGATGGTTGCCAGAGGTTCTCACGACGGGCTCATGTGCCGGCTCAGGAGCTGAGGATGATCCCAATCACTTGGCCCTTTGCGGTCTGGGGGCTTGATATGGTTGGGCCTTTTAAAAGGTCCAAGGATAAGAAGACCCACCTCTTGGTGGCAGTTGACAAATTCACAAAGTGGGTGGAAGCTGAGCCAGTTAGCAAGTGCGATGCAGCCACGGCGGTTCAATTTATGAAAAAGGTGATTTCCGTTTTGGCTTTCCGCACAGCATTATAACTGACAATGGCACCAATCTCTCCAAAGGCGCCATGGAAGAGTTTTGTCAACGAGAGCATATCCGACTTGATGTTTCCTCGGTGGCTCATCCTCAATCCAATGGTCAAGCTGAGAGAGCTAATCAGGAGATTCTGAAGGGCATCAAGCCCCGGCTTTTGGTCCCTTTGCAACGGACGCCGGGTTGTTGGGTGGAGGAGTTGCCCTCCGTGTTATGGAGCAACAACACTACTCCTAACAGGTCTACAGGCTTCACGCCTTTCTTCATGGTTTACGGGGCGGAAGCAGTCCTCCCCAGTGACATCCGTCATGACTCACCTCGAGTGGTGGCTTATGTTGAGGCGGATAATGAACAGGCGCGCCAAGATGCTCTTGACTTGTTGGACGAACAGCGTGATGTGGCAGCAGCCCGTTCAGCGATTTATCAACAAGACCTGCACCATTATCATAGCCGCCGGGTTAAATCCCGGGTCTTCCAGGAAGGCGATCTCGTGCTCCGGCTTATCCAGGATCAAACAGATGCACACAAGTTATCCCCGCCTTGGGAAGGGCCCTTTGTGGTCAGCAAGAACTTGCACAACGGGTCATATTACCTCATTGACATTCGGGAGCACAAAGATTCACGTAAGTCGGAGGAAGAGACCCGTTGGCCGTGGAACATAGCTCAGCTTCGGCCTTACTACACTTGAGCCACCGGCTCTCATAATGTACATATTTCTCTCAGCCATGTATATACTATGATAAACAATAAAGCAGGACCTCTGTCCTTTTTTCTCCTCCAAATGTGCACGTGTTCTCTTTGCAAGATTAACATGGTAACTTGAAGGAGGATCCGGCTTATGATCGTATTCGAATCTTGCCGCGGGTAATATGGTCACTTGGGGGCTTCCTGTTCAAACATGGGTCGTATTCAAACCAAAGAGAACATAGCTGTCGATACCCATTTGATTGGCAAAGTGCCGAGCTCATTGGGAGGTTTTCTCTGATCATATTTGAATCATAGTTTAACCCCTTTGAGAACCGACGTGGATCGTATTCGAATCCGCGTCGTTAAACAATTCTTAAAATCACTTGGGGGCTTCCTGTTCAAACATGGGTGGTATTCGAACCAAAGAGAACATAGCTGTCGGTACCCTCTTGATTGGCATCGCCACACCCACTGGGGGCTATATGATCGTATCCGAATCTTAGCTTAACCCCTTTGGGCCGGGTCTCTGGTCGTATTCGAACCGGAAGCCCCTAAGTTCTTCCGCTTTATCACAAGTTTTCTCTGATTATGTCAAGGTGTGTACAGCTGGGTCTCACTTTGCCGGCTTAACTTTGGTTTACAGTATTGCTGAACGCAATGGGTGTTATAAGACAGGTAAACCAGAGTTGCGGTACCAACCTTCTTATCCGGGTTATCTAAACCGGAAGTATGCTTGCAGGCCGTTAAATATGTTCTTACGGCTGTATTCAGGATATCATTGAAGACAAGTCCTTTTTGATTCATATTCCGGGTTATCTAGATTCTCAGGGCGGTAAGCCGCCTCGAGACTTGTGATTTGCCCTTCTATGCAGGATAATTAAAGGCACCTCTTTTGAGGTTAAGAAAAGCAAAGGATTGATTATGACCCGGAGAAACATCAAAGAGAACTTCAAAAGACTTCAGCATTCAAGGCGTGCACGGTGACACGGCAAAAATAAAGTGTTGGTCCTACTCTATTACAAGACTCGTTGAGTCCACAAGGGTGAGGCATTGTTTGGTAAACCGCCAGCCAAGTTACGACGCTTGCTGAGTTGAAGTCTCCGGCTCGTTCCTGTCTTCTCCTCCGGCTGATCCCAAGACCTGGGAAGTTGATGACTTCCAGTCGATGCCGCTGAGAGCTTCGAATTGGGCTTCCTCGTCAATTAACCCGGCCGGGTCAATCTCCGGGGCGAAAGTGTGCTGACGAGCCGGCGGGATTAAGTTCAGGGCTTCATAGCGAGGGGTTGGAATCCTCTGATTCTCCGCATTGTAACCCGGCTGGTACTTGGTCAGATCTGTGTCGTTCCCGATAAGGGTGGCCATCGGGCGTACGGCCTTCACGCAAGCTACGAAGTCCTTCTGATCGAAAGCTGAGCCGTCTTCCTTCAGGCTTGGATAGCCAAGGGCGATGTCCGCCGGGTCTAACTCCGGCAGGAATGCCTTGGCCCGGCTCAGCGCGGCGATCGCTCCGGCTCTTGCAGAGGCCCGTCGCAGCTCTTGGATCCGTTGAGGCAGTACAGCGAGCCGGCGAAGGACTTCTGCCAGGTGAGTCGGCACCTCGTTGGATAGGGCCACCACAGCTAAGGCACGCTGTGACCCGGTGTAGAGCTGCTCCACCAGGGTATACACGGCCTTCAGCTTGGTTACCACGCTCTGGTTGAGGTTGGCACTTCTGGGACCTGTTTAACAGAGTCAGATAAGCCGCCGACAAGGATGAAATTATGAGATATAAACATTCTAAACTTGATGAAAGCCGGCGCGACGACTTACTGAAGATTGCGGCCACCATCTGGGACACTTGGCGCTTTAGGCCGGAGAGCTCGGCGGTCTTCTCGGAGAGAGCCTTCTCCGCCTGTTCAGCCCGGTTCACCAATGCGGCCTTTTCTTCGGCCCACGCCTTCCGCTCAGCGTCGAACTCCGTCTTCAGCTTCTCTTGCGCGGCGATGCTGGACACGAACTTGGCGTTTGCCTTCTGGGTCTCCATCTCTTGCATCCTCAGCCGGTTCTTGAGATCAGCAAGGTCAGCCTCAAGCTTCTTGCCAACAGCCTGTATAAACTTCCGGGTTATGGCATGAACAATTACTCTACAAATTTAAAGTCCCAAGTGTTTTCCAAGAAAAGACACTTGGCACTTGGGGGCTAATGCATATCAAACGTTTTTTATCTACACATTGCCGGTTCAAATGGAGTAAGCCGGAACCTAAGTCTACAACATATTTAATCATAAGTCGTCGACTTGGGGGCTAGCATAGTAAAGGTAACTATGCAGTAAGTAAGAGGACAGCAGAATGATACCTCAGATTTCTGCTGGATCTGGTTCACCATGGCAACCTCTGCGTCCCGGCTCTTGTGCACTTGGCTGATGTAGCCAGAGACGAGCTCTCCAATGCTCAGGTTGGTGTAGTCGGAGAGGTCCAGGTTCACCCGGTGGGGCTGCAGCAACTCCCCCTTAGCGGAGCACTTGGCCAGCACGGTAGGTCTCCCCGGCTCAACGAACTCCGTCTGGGTGATTACCACGTCCGGGTCGTCTGCTGGTGGAGCCGAGCTGGAGGCCTCCGGGTTAACAGAAGCTTCTGTAGTTGCCTTGGTAGTTGGGGCAGCGGCCTCAGGTGCCTTGTCGGTTGGAACGGTGGCTTCGGGGGCGGAGGCAGCTGGCGGTTCTTGAGCCGTCACCTCCGGTTCAGGTAAATCCGGCACTCCGGCTGACTTGGTCTTCTTCGCTCTCTTGGTGAGCTTTGCCTGGGCACTGAAAGGACAGAAACGTTAAGCACAAAAAGGGTAAGTACAGACAAGTATAATATGAGGTGGTTGTCATTACCCGGGCGCGGTCTTGAAAGCCGGAAGACTCGACTGCATAGAGTCGCCCGAAGAGGGGGAGGCCTCCTGATAATTTGAGTCAGAAGAATTGAGTGGCTGACGTATAACACCCGCCAACGGATGAAAAGGGTACAAGTGGGAAATAACCTCAGTTCGGCGCTTCCTTGATGCGTCAGGTAACCCGGAGGAGAGATCGGTGTCCTTACTGGTCCGGGTGTGACACCGGCTCTCATGAACCTGTCGCTTCAAAAGAAATTGAGGATCTTGATAAGCTAAAGGATGTGAAAAGCTTACTTTCCGGGTTACCCGTCGGACTTTCAGCTTTGGCAAGGGCTCTGAGTAGGAGGAAAGTGACATTACCTCTTCAACCACCGGGTTACTTGCGCCAGTGTCATCCTGTCAATGAGCAAGTATTGATAAGGCGGACAGCAATAAACAGTGAATACAGCAAGGACTTAAAGGCTCAGGGGTTACCTCTGACTCGGAGCTGTCGCTTAACTGCATCAGCTCTGAAGCAGTAGGCCTGCTTCCTTTCTTGCGAGGGGCGGCTTTCTTGGCGGCTTTCTTCACCTTTCTGGCCCTCTTGGCCGCCTCATGGTCATATTTGGCCCGCCAGAACTTGTCGTCAGCCTGAAAAATACAATGGTGATTTCTTTAAACGATTCAGATGAAAGTTATATACAGAAGAAGATAGGATGTTCTGATTGGCGGCTTACCGCTGGAGCTGGGTTGGTCTTGCAGAAGGGGGCTAACCCGGTCCTTCCACAGTCTGCCAGGCTCTCGTTCAAGAGAGCCTTGGTCATCTCCTCTGCAACGTCTTCAGGAAGATCATTGCGGCTGTGTCTCTGAGGGTCGTCTTTTCGGCCCGTGTACTCACACATTAAGCCGGGCCGGCGGCTCAATGGGATCGCCCGCCATGAGATCCAGACCCGGACCAGATCGATTCCATTCAGACCATTGCCCAGGAGAGCCTTGATCTTGTTGATGGTGGGGAGCAGAGGCTGGCGCTCCGCCGGAGTCAGTTTGTCTGACAATGGGTGTGTTGACTCCAGACGTGATGGGTGAAAGCCGGGCAGCGGACTTTCATCAGCCGGTGACGTATCTTGGCAATAGAACCAAGTCATGTTCCAGTCCTTTGGGTGGCTCGGAGGCTCGGCATAAGGGAAAAGACAGTCTCTTCGCCGCTGAATGGAGATGCCACCTAGCTCTAGACTTGGTCCATTGGCACACTCATTCTGACGGTTTAAGTAAAAAAGCTCTCTGAAGAGCAGCAGACTAGGTTCTTCTCCAAGGTAAACCTCGCAGAACACTTGGAAGTTGCAGATATTGGACACTGAGTTGGGTCCTATGTCCTGAGGCCGCAGATCGAAGAAGTTCAGAACGTCTCTGAAAAACTTTGAACCGGGCGGTGCGAAGCCCCGGCTCATATGATCCGCAAAAATCACTACCTCCCCGTCCTTTGGCTGTGGTCTCTCTTCTGACGGGTCAGGGGCACGGTAGGACATGACATCCTTCTTGGGCAGATATCCGGACTTGACAAAATCTGCTAGGGTCTCATTGGTGACATTGGACCTCATGCAGTTGCAAGTAATGGGAGCTTTGGGAGGCATGGTGAAAGTCGGCAGTCTATGATAAAAGGAAAAACGTCCGGGTTAATTATGAGCCGGAAGAAATCTACGGTTCAAGGTCAAGGTGACGGCTTATGAAGGGGACTAATGGTATACATTTAAGTGCATCGGGCTATTTAAGCCGCCGAGGGATTGAGAGTAATTTGATTGTCTACAGGCTTTATCACAGCTAAGCCAGAAATTTTATGGCGCATGGTTTTCTTTAAGCCGGAAAGTTCTATGGCGCGGGGTTTCTTTAAACCGGAACTGTAAACCGCCGAGATTCAAGGATTGCAATTTTTACTAAGTGTGGTAAAACGGGTTTCACACATCGCAGTAAAATTTTTGGATCAAAATAGTCGGGCAAAAGAAAAGTTTCTAGACCTAGAAACAGACGCTGGAGAAGTTCTTGGGCTTGAACAAGGTTCTTATGCAGTAAAAGGAGAGCTACTTGCATGTAAAATGGGTCCTCAACGTCTACCGCAGTAAGCCTATACAGAGCTAAGATCAAAAAGGGGCAGCAAAATTCAAATCTACTGAGGCCCGTGATGAACTACGAAGAACACGGACGAACTACTCGAGCCCTAGTACGGATCTGCCCTATGGAGTAGCGGAGACTCACCGGAGCTGGAAAGGAGCGGAGGTTGCCGCTGTTTGTCTGGTCCGAGTCAGGGTGATGCAGCGGCCAAGGTTGACGAAGATCGGGGGCGCGACGGCGGCGGCAGTAGCAGAGCTCGGGCAGGGAAGCAGTGGCACGAGGAAGAAGATGGAGAGAGAAGTGGCTGAGAGCCCGTCGGGCCGGCCTATTTATAAGGCAAGTTCATAAGTGGGCGCGAGAATCAAGGAGACCACGGCGTGGTTATCTCCCCACGCCACGCCTCGATTTTCGGGATGACAGTAAAGAAAAAGATCCGTTGCGGATCTGGCGGAGTAAAAAAACGGGCTTAATGGAAGATGACATCACGGCGGATTATCCGGAGTCCAGAGGATGATGTCACGCCGGGTTATGGCCTTCACACAATTGTAAGCCGGGGGTTTTCTGTCGAAGGAATGGAAGATTGACATGAGCCGGCTCAAATCAATCTAGGGCCTAATGTTGAGGATATAGACCTTAGAGTCACCCGCCAGGAGGGGCCGGGTTACTCTAATGGTCATGACCAGAAGCCCGGCGCCAAGCTTGAAGACGGTGGGCCAGAGATGGGCTTAAGACCCGGATATGGCTTAAGGCCCGTAGTTATAATCATTATCATGGTAGAACTTGTAGTGCAGGGCAAGAATAGCTGAGAGTCCGAGCCGGACACTCTTATGAGCCGGCCGGGACTCTGAGAGCTGCTGGGCGTCAGCCTCCCTATATAAAGGGACGACCCGGCAGCGGTTTAGGGACAAGAACAATCTCATCGAAAGCCAGGCATAGCGATTTAGCTCCCTGGTGATCGTAACCCTAATCAATACCACCTCAAACTGGACGTAGGCTTTTACCTTCACCGTAAGGGGCCGAACCAGTATAAACCCTCGTGTTCCTTGTCCCGCATTAACCCCTTCAAGCTTCCCAGCTGCGATGGCTCCACGACTAAGTCCTAGCTCGAGGACATCTGCTGTGACAATTCCACGACAGAACTAGATTACAGGTCAAGATCAAAGGAACATCACTCCTCTCTTTTAAACCTTGTAAGGTGCAATGATACGCTAAGACAATTGTGTATAAAATTGAAAAGAGTAATAGACATTGGCTGTAAACCATGCAGTTCAAGGCACAAGTTAGAGTAAGTAGTAGTTAAAAGGCATGAGGATTAAGGACTTACAACAGCGGCTTTGACAGGTGTAGTCATGCCCTTCTTCTTGCTGGTGTGACAGTCCTTGAAGATTTCCACAACATTTGGTTCAGGTACTTTTTGGTCCTTGTGGGCTTTCCTCTGCATTTGGAACAAGTCAATATAGATCTGATAATATGGTACAGCGAAAAGTGTGAAACAACAGCTAATTACAAGAGCCTCGCAGTGTGCAATATAGCTATGAGATCCTGTCGTCTGTTGGAATTTCACTTTTGTACGGTTGGCCTTGTTCTTTGAACAGTTCACCTACAAGAAGATAGATTTGTGTGGCACATGCGTAAATAGGACTTCAACATGTGATCTGATGACATATATATAATGTACCTGATACTTCGGATCGGGCCAGTGTTTAATGAGGCCTCTCCAGTCTTCATCAGATATATTTTCCACTGGAGATGTTTGGGCAAGTTCACTGTTAGCCTCGCCTTCAAAGTGAGTTTTCCTCAAGTTATACCGATACTGTCGCAGAGCAGACTTGAAAACATGAGTGCAAGCTTGTCTGGTTGCATCATCTTGGCTATCCAAGTTGAACCTCATCTGTTGAAAATTATGGGAGTCTCATTATCAGCAACCTAGAAAGTATTGGACAGAGCAAGACCATATTACTAGTTTCCATACATAGCCATACTTACAGATAAATGGTCGAGGAAGGTGTTGAACTGGGTTTCGTCTTTGTCATTCCTGTACTGAATCCATGTTGGGAGGATACGTACATGACACCTAACAGCAACCGCTGCCTCTGATACTAACTTGGCTGACTCTGTAGCATCATGTGACCTTTTTAAAACTGCCTGAAAATGGATCTCCATTCTTCCTCCTCTAGATTTAGTTAACCTATCGAGCATTATCCTTGATGTTTGTTTCCTCTTGCGCCTAGGTGCTAGTCCAACAACAAACATAGGAAGTGTTAGTGTACATCAAACTATGAGACTACATATAAAGAAGCATGCAACTGTAACTTGACTCCAGCAACTACCTTCTTGCTGTTGAAGCTCACAAATTTCATCTGATCTTGCCGACTCATCTTGTGTCAAGAGTGCATCGGAAGTAGTGTCAGGTGGCAAGGGAGCTTGGGAACGTGCTGCTAGCTGAGTTGACGAACGAGTGAATCGTGCAGCTGGTGGTACTGTGGAAGGTGTTGCAACAACTAGGGTTGTCTCTGCTTGTTTGGTGGCAGCTATTTGTTTCTGTTTGGCTTGTTCTACAGCTCATGTATCATGGGATACCCTGTTGGTACAATTTTCCGCTGGACTTTGACCTTCTATTGCACCATCAGTACCAGCAGAATCTGCAGGATTGTTGCGCTTCCCTTTCCCTGTCGTTCTGTCTTGCTTCCTCTTTCTCTGTGCCATGTTAAGTCAAGCCGACAAGAAAAACGAATAACAATTTAGTTCTTCAGAACATATGTACTTTGATGTAAGAACATGGTGTGATAGACAGATATTGTATGTTCTACAAACAGGAACACGTGTCTTATTCACAAGTATAATGTGTAAACTAAGCAGATGCAATTCAACAAAATTAGAAGCAATACAAGCTAGACATCATACATAACATGCAACCACATATAACTGTGCCAAGTTAGAGGGAGCACCTTTGATGGTGCACTAGGGGAGACGTGCTCATCACCAACACAGCTACGTTGAGTGTCTATGCATGTGTTGTCTTGGAAATCATCTTGGGGGGATGGAGGAGTAGAATCTGTAGAGGCCCTCCATTTGGAAGGAGCACCTTCATCCGCTGCCTTGCTAACTTCCTTCCGCTTTATTGATTTTGAATTGTCAAGTAAAACCGACAAGAAAAAGCAATAAAATTCACTCTTCAGAACTCATTCGTGCATGATACTGACAATCACTACTTTGATGTAAGGCAAACACATGATTCCAGGATGGAATAATACGAAAAACAGGACGGCATGGCATATTCACAACTGTTTGTGTAAACTAAGCAGAAACCATTTCACCAAATAAGAAGCAATGCAAGCTAGACACCACGTGAAAGATGCAACCAATATGACTCTGCCAAGTTAAAAGTGTCCCATCATAAATGGCATTTCAACAAATTAGAAGCAGCGCATGCTATAAATCATATCAAAGATGCAACTAATATCACACTGCATATACTGAAGGTGTCTCATCATATTGATTTATGCGGGATACAAAAAAACAATAGTTTTATGTGAGGACATGCTTAATAGACAGATGTACTATGTACTAAATACAGGAAGGCATGTCACATTAACAGGTATTTGTATAAGCTAAGCAGAATAGCACATGCAGTTTAACCAGATTGGAAGAATTACAATCTAGACACCATATGCAACATGCAACCACATATCATGCTGCCAAGTTAGAGCAAGCACCTGCGATGCTAGTGTAGGGAAAATGCGGTAATCAACTACAGAGCTATGTTCACTATCTTCATCTAGCCTTACTGTTTCTTGAGAATCATGTCGGGAGGCTGACGCTGCATTCTTTAAATGAGGAGTAATCCACTTGCCTGACTGCCTCATCATAAGTGATTGATGAGGGATACACAAGAACATTAGTTTGATGTAAGAACATGGTTAATACACAGATGTACTAGTATGTACCAAAAACAGAAAGGCATGTCATATTCAAAGGTATAATGTGTAAGCTAAGCAGATGCAATTTAACCAAATTGGAAGCAATACAAGCTAGACATCCGGCTGGAGTGGTGAGCATGAGCATCTAGGACCTGAGAGCCTGGTGGGAGGCGGGCTGCTTCGCCACCATCGCGGCTTTTTAGTTGGCTTCCAGGTGATGCCTCTCTTTGCTGGGCTTGTCACTGGCTCGGCCAGTGCCCTGACTAGCTATTTCTCTTCTGGTGCTCACGGAATGGTGGTTCATGTAAAAAATATCTTTCCTTATCTTAATAAAGACCGACTTCGGCCTTTCGAATACAAGCTAGACACCATATGGAACATGCAACCACATATGACACTGCGAAGTTAAAGCAAGCACCTGGGATGGTGGTTCATTGCGAGCGAGGTCATCAACTCCAGAGCTACGTTTACTGTCTCCATCTGCTGACACTGCACCTATTATAACGCTGAAACGTGCCTGGCCTATCCGCGTACGACACTAGAGCGACTTCTCTCTTTTCTTTTTTGCTTCTCTCATAGCAGCAGAGTCTGAAATACCCTTGCATAAAAACACAATAGTGAGAGTATGGGTGAAGTGTGTGCAGAACTAGTGCACTGTAAAAGTAGCAGATAGCAGGTGGCTGGAAAATAAATGACAAGAGATATATGATAGCTCTACAACATTGCCTGGCAACAAAAATTAGATTCTACTCCGTATGATTTTGTAATATATGAGCATAGGGATGGCTGGGAAATGCAGGTACTCCTCCAGCACACCACCACATGTGGTCATGTCAAGATAATAGTCGACTGAAAATAAATAGGTTAGTCGATTTTTTTAATGAACCGTCCGATCTATAAGGAACGGGCAGATGGCCTTCGTCTACCTCCCGCCAGTCACTGTTGACGATCTTTCTCGAACCGCCAGCGACCACCGGCCCAGACCCCTGCCTCCGCCGCCCCGCCCTCCCCTCGACCTCACACCACCGCCGTGCTTGGCAGTGCCCCCAGGCCATCCCTTTAATCCTGGCCGACCTCCAGATCAGGCGCGAGTAGCTCTATGCCCCACGCGCCCCTAAGATAAACGCTGAGGCGCTGCTTCCCCGGTGCAATAGGCGGACTAGCGCCTGTTACGTCGGGGAATGCTTCCGTTAATTGGGAATCAACTGACCAGGAATTGAAATTCAGGGGGCGACGGACCTCTAGCTAAGGTGAAATAGTATATGAGGAGAAACCTTGTGCATCGCGAGTTACTAGGAACATCTAGTATCAAGAAGAAGCGGTCAACTAGTGTCTTCTTTGGGATGAATACCGTGCAAGAATACACGTAAGATTTGCACGAATAAGGGAAGAGGAGTACCATTTTCGGTTGCCGGTGTGGTCCCCTCCACATGTCGCACCGATCTTCTTCTATTTACCGGGGAAACCGATGTTCTGGCGGGTGCATGCTTGGACGAACCCATGGCCAAATTGTTGACTGTGTTGCCGTGGCCGCATGTCGGCGGAGGGGAAGCAGATCCGAGGCGGCGAAGGACGGCGTAGCAGGAACAACTCCGATGCGGTGGAGGGTGGCGAAGTTGGAGCGGCAGCTGTGAGGCGCAGGACGGCGTGGTTGAACTGGCTCGAGTACGGACGGCTCGGCCTCGGCTTCAACTACTAGCCGTGGAGGGCGTTGCGGTTGAGGTTGCGGTGGACGACGACGTCAGGGTATCGGCTCCGGCGTGATGGAGGAGGGCGGCGATTAATGGGTGGAATGGGGTGGCGGACGGAGGACACCGGGGTTCCGCGGCTGGTGGAGAGGTAGTTTTTGCGCCCATGCAGTACGAATGGGGAATCGGACGGGTGGGCGGGGGGGGAGGGGGGAGAACCATGTTTCGGTCTGGGACGCGCTTGTTTTTGGCTTTTTTTAAATAGAAGATGTGACGCGCTTGTTTGAAATTGGGGAAGTATAAACTTTGCCCCCCTCTTAAATTCGGACCTACTTCGGGTCGGGGGTAGGATGGTAATCCCACGTGTCCCAAATAGTGGGCGGGAGCGATTTCGGCCGCGCGCATGTGTGCTTAGGCGGCCATTGTGTATGAATGTTTTTCGGAGGCGGTTGCGTGGCATCTAGATGAAGCTACAAACCTACCCCAGTTTAGACCTTTGGACGTCGGGTCGGTAGGTTTCACGGGTCAGAGTTATTAGAAAAGTAATTTCCTTGTACTACCAAACATTGGTCTCACGCGGTTTCGGGCAAGTAGAGGCTCTTTTGGCGCTTCGTTCGAAATTTTGAAACACAAGCATTCACGTTTAGAGTACTCTTGAACTTTGAGGATTGACCTAAATAGATAACGTTAAATTTGACCTTGTATGTTTGAAAACCTCATTAAATTATCCGCTTCTTTTTGAAATTTTGACACTTGAAAATCCTATAACTACGATTATTTTGGAATGGAGGAGCTAAATTAGAATGCTATTATGTACAAAATCAGAGCAAAGATTGGTGCCCCCATAATTTAGGTATGATTTACAAATGCCATGATATCAAATTCAAACAATTGAATGGACTTCATGGTGAATTCAATTTTTTGAAACCACCTTAAGTTGAATTCAAATGTATGCTAGTTCATAGGTAGCTATTTATAATGTTCATTGTGTAACTTTCGTATGTATAATGTGCTTTACACACACAACATGAACTATACTCACGTTTATATTCGATTGCTAAAGCGATGCATTGTCTGGAGTTCAAAATACTAACTATGTGGATCAATTGTGTTGAATAATAACATGGACATGCTCAAATTCAATAGAATCTAGATGTCTGATGGATCAATGACCGTTCCTTACGCGAATTGCAAATATCATGATCCCATCCTAATATTTGGATACAATTTATATCTTTAATCAATGTGTACAGCAGTCTTGTACGTGTAGTTTCACTCTCCATCAGTGGTCTCTCACACATGCTCACACACTCTCTCCCGAGGTGTCTTTCTCGCACACATGCTCTCGATATAACCCTCCCTCCCTCTCATAACCATTTACGACTGTTTTCACTAACCTTTATCACAAGCACTCTTCCTCTCGCAAGCATACACACGCACAATCGTCATCGACCCTTTCTATATACATAGACCTGCCTACGTGTCTCCTGTACGCACATTATCTTTAGGCATGTCTCTCACGCATTGTCTCACACCTCTCTTCCTAATCGACGAGTATGATTCTAGCAGAGCATTCTGTAGGATGCCCCTTAAAGTTTGGTTGGATGAATAGTAATATCAGAGATAAAGGGGTTACCTTAGTCCGAGAACCCAGGGTTACAAATCCTAGCCGGCTTTGTCAGTGGACATAGAGTCCTTCACAATTATGCTATCTTTGTCTTGTACGACTAGTCATCCATGGGTCTCCCTAAATGCGTCACGGGCCGACCAATGTGGAGCGGGACGGAACCGAACGAAGGGCCTCACCTCGACCCACCGGACGTCACGCGGTGACACACCCTCTGCCCCCATGTCTTGTTATCTTCTCACACCCACACATACCAACACAGACACCACACAAAAAAAATATTCTCCTGGTGCCTCTATCCACTCCCCCCTTGCATATACACACTCAAGGGAATCTCTCGCCGTGACGTCATATTCGTCTCTCTCTCTCTCTCTCTAGACCACTCTCATTTCTCGTGCTATCTCTCCCACGCCCCCTCCCCCTGTCGGCCCCTCTATCCATGCCTCTCTCGAATACGTAATACACACACATACCTCTCTAGGCCCTGCCAAATGTATCAACTACACATTCACACATGTTACATCACGTACCCCATTGATCTAAAAAGCCCTCTCTTCACGTTTATTTTGCATACAACATTCCTTTTGAATAAAGTGCGGCCAAAAAAATATTTTAGAATTTCTACATATATACAACATTACAAAGTTATATGGAGGAGTATGAACGCTTGCATTGCATGGTGCCCACAATGATATTTATTCCGCACTGTGAATTTGTATATTTTTATACTATATATAAAGGTAGTCATAATAAAGAGAAACGAAGAGCATCTCTCTCTGCATCACATACCCCCCTCTACGCCCCTTTCAGGTACGCACACAAACTATCTCCATGTCCTCTAAAAGTAAGCCCCCAGCACATTCACGCATGTTTCATCTTTCTCTCGTGATATATACAGTGACGATCATTGTATTTGAAGCGAAAGCACGATACGTACATTGGACTTCAGAATCCACTCATTACGGTCACCATTTATGTTTTGTCGTTATTATACAGTCACGGGCTCACCGTACAACTCTGTATTTGCTCAAGACACGACTAGTTGACCAGTTAAACGCTCCACGTGGCACCTCTAGTGTTGCATCACATTATCTCACTACCATCGGGCCCACCTGTCGGCTTGTATCTACTCTACATCTACACTCTTATAAAATACTAGCAAGATGCCCATGCATTACACGGAACATCAAGATGCATTCGTATGTGTAGTTTATCTTGTGGGAGAAAAGGATGAACAAGGGAAGGCCTTATTTGCAAGTGTGGAGAGGGGTGTGGGTATCTTTTTGCAAAATTGCCATAGTTTCCTTCCTATCCGTTAGATACAGATCGGACGGCCTATATTGCAGGATGGCAGGCACACGATCATCACCGACTATGCTTTTTATAAGAGTAGGGATAAAATACACTCTTATAAAAAACAGAGTTGGTGATGATGGTGTGCCTGCCATCCTGCAATATAGGCCGTCCGATTTATATCTGGCGGATAGGAAAGAAACTATGACAATTTTGCCTAAGATGTACCCACACACCTCTCCACATTTGCAAATAAGGCCTTCCCTCGTTCATCCTTTTCTCTCACAAGATAAACTAGTCATACAAATGCATCTTGATGTTACGTGCAACGCACGGGCATCTTGCTAGTAAGAATGAAAACAAACGACAAAAAAATATTGGACGGTGGTTCAAAGTCATGACCGCGGGCACAGCGGACAAGGTGGCCTTGTATTGGTATGCTGAGCCGTCTGTTTTAACACACATGAGCTAGTGTGGTGATTATACACACACGCACGCATGCACACGAACTGCATGCACGCAACACTCACACGAACACATGCACCCACGCACGCACGCAACACTCACACGGACACACGCAGCCACGCACGCACGCAACACTCACACGCACACACGCATGCATTCATGCACACACGAGTACACCACACGACCAACACACACTCTCACACTCAAGTGCTCAACCTACACGTGCATGCGCATACATCAGGCCCTGACAGACACATACACAACCAGGTGATTCCCGCGCACGGGGTGGAGTCTTGTCGCGCCTGCGTAAATTTGTTTTTATCTGACCTTTTCCCTATGCGAACTGACAGGTGGGACCCACAAGGAACGTGGTCAATTTAACTAGTCAACATGGTGCCACGCAGACTATTTGGCCGGTCAACAGAGTGCAATCCGATGCTGAACCGTGAGCAAGTGACCGTATAATCACCGCAAAACGTATATAGTGACCGTAATCAGCTTATTCTGAAGTTCGGTGAACGTATTACGCTTTTCTCTTTGTAGGCCCTCCAAAACTACATCTCTACACGTTCTCGCATGTTACATCTAACAACTATGCAATACAGCACTACTACTACACTCTAACACAATAAATCATATGTGTTTTTAGTTTTACTAGATATCATATTGTTACTTAATTATTCAGTTTGCATACATTAAAATTGCCTTTGAAATGTATGGCCAGTATCATATACCGCGCGGGAAAAATCCCGCCCTTTCCTGTTTAATCGGGTTTGTATCGATGGATCGTGCGAAACAGCAAAACTATAGTACTATATACAGTACAAGTGACAGTTCACTGGGTCGTCGTGTCGTGTACTCCTCCATCGTAAGAGTGCAGCGCTCGCTTTCATAAATCTTCTAGTCCCTTTCGCCGACATGTGGGGCATCAAGCTACCGGGTCCACGTGCCATACCGGAATACAGTGCACAGCAGCCGGGGTGAAGCACCCAGTCATGGCGCCGGCGTAGTAATGAGCAATGAGGCGTCAAATCACAAAGCTGCACCTTCCCCGCAGTTAAGTTAGAGGGACGAAGTAATAATGCTAAAAAAAGAAGTTGGAGAGACGAAGCAACCATCATTTCACTCGTTGCTGAATCCGCTTCTCCCTCATCTTCTTCAAGTTAACCACGTGTTGCTTCTGCCGTTGTTCTGCCTCATGTGGGAAGCGGATCGGCTTGGTAAAGCACTGACACGTGGGACCGCATGTTAGCAAACCGCCAGGACAACGTCCTCCAAAATAAGAAACCTCCCCCGCCATCCGCACGGCAAAATCACCTCCTTTTTACTAATCTTGATTCTATAATTTTTTAGATCAATATAATTGAGATTTGTATAGATAGCACACGGGAGCAAAACCAAGTGGTAAGGTTAAGGGCATCCACAATGTGTAGCCAAATGTGAAAATAACTTTTGGCATCGTGGGAACCATTGTGGACGGTGTTGCCAAAGCCAAAAGGATGGAACCGAAACTCCCTGATTGATTGATTGAAGGAATAGAAAAATGCAACGTCTCTCCTCTTTCTCCCGTGCTTGGACGCATGTACAGTATACAGGACAGAGTCTACTCCCCTGTCCCTTCTATCACAAATCACAAAGCAGTGAGGCGTCAAATCATAAAGCACGGACGAAGCAACCATCATTTCACTCTTCGCTGACTCCGCTTCTCCATCGTCTTCTTCGAGAAACCATCTCACCGCACTAAGCTGGACGGACGACGCTATTGTGTACGAGTAGTACTAGTACATTTACACGTCCTTTGGTTCAACAGACTTCCTGGATGCAAATAAGGCGGTTGTCTCGGCTTGCAGGCGGCACTTGCGAACGACTTACCGTGGTCTGCCTCAATGGTGTTCTCCGTCGAACGCACTTCGCCAAACCACAACGTTCGAGATATCGTCGACGTCACCGCAATGGGGAAGGAAGTCAAATATAGTTACTACCTCCATTTTTTTGTAGACAAGGCTAGTATATCAAAATTAAAATTTGCAAAAGGCCACTAACACTAATCGAGGCAAAATTGATGGGGTTTGCCTCGTACTAGCAACCAAGGACATTAATATCCCCTCCATGCATGCGGAAGTGAGAAGGTTGGTTTGCATGGCGCTGCATTAATCAAGCGATGAGGAGTGAGATGGCTAGCTCTTTGGGCTTTGGAGAAAAAAATACGCATTAATTGACACGTGAAACGAGGATTTGTGTCGATTAATCCCGCGAAGGAAAACCCCACCTTTCTTTTTTAACACTAGTACTCCTAGTACATAGTACTACGTACTTATCCTGTTTGGGTCTAGGCCTTGCATTGCCATACTTCGCCACACATTTTGCCAAGCTTGCCTAAAGTTTTCAAAATGAAAAGGAGGTACACTTGCGCACGACTGTCACGGTCGCACTGCACCCTCACACGGTCGCTCCTGCACGCCGCGGTCGCACCTTACACTCACATGCACAGTCGCTCCTGCACGCCGCAAACCCAACCAAGGGAACGCACCCTCACTGACACGTGCGGTCGCATGTGAACAAACCAAACTCAGCCATCCTACCGCTGACACATAATTTTCGTTCATAGAGTATGTTTATCAAACCGCATGTTGGGGAGTATCCGTACGGCTCGTGCGGTGGTTTGTTGGGGAAGAAGAAGAGGTGAGGAAGAAGGGTTAGGAGACGTAGGATATTCATCTAACCGCCTGAAATGGTAGACTAACCCAAGTCAGGCGACTTGCATAACAATATATGTTTTTACACAGCAAAAGATCCATAAAAACAACAACATAAAGAAAAACTATCACTGCTCGCGGAACGAGACGGCCTCGTCGTCTTTGGCTGCCGGCGCGAACCAGCCGTAGCTGCCGACGTGTGTCTCCGCAGCATGGTTGTCCTCGGCCTCCAGCTACTCATTCACGCGGAGCATGCGGGCGCTCTGCACGGACGAGAGCACCGCCCGGTTCAAGTCAAGGACATACGGTTCCTCCTGCAGGAGGGCCTCGATGGCAGCGGCATCCGCGCTGTGCGTCGAGTCGAGCCTCCGCCGCCCGGTTCAAGTCCAGGACGTCCGGGTCCGCCTGCAGGAGGGCCTCGATGAGAGCGGCATCCGCGCGCTCCGCGTCGAGTTGAGCCTCTGCCGCCCGGTTCAAGTCCAGGACGTCCGGTTCCGCTTGCAGGAGGGCCTCGATGGCAGCGGCATCCGCGCGCTCTACCTCAAGTTGAGCCTCCGCCACCCGGTTCACATCCACGACATCCGGTTCCGCCTGCAGGAGAGCCTCGATGGCAGCGGCATGCGCGCGCTCCGCGTCGAGTTGAGCCTCTGCCTCCCGGTCCTCCTTTAGTATGTATCGCCAGGTCGAACCGCTGGTCCGCCTGCATCATGGGGGACTCGGACGCCGGCAAGAAGTCAACGTCCATCGTCTCATACCCATCGGGGGCCTTATGCGCCGCGACCTCCGCTATGAACATTGGATCGGCTTCCTCCTCCTCGTAGCTTGGCTCCAGAGAACTCGGGGATTGGCCCGCCGCAAAGCGAGCTTGGGAACAGAGGTCTCTGGCGCCGACCGCCGCCACGATTTCTGCGCGGCGCTCCGGCATCAGCATCTTGTAGTACGTGATCTTGCGGCGCGCCATGGCTTTCCGGCAAACTAGGGGACACTTGATGTGGGCTAGGGGATCGAAAGGTGGGGGAAGGGGCTGGAGATTAGGTGTGGTTTTAGTGCAGTGGCTGGCGTAGGCCGAGCAACGAAGGTTCTGGTGTGAATAGTGGTTCCGGTGTTGACCGGTCAATCGGTTTTGACTGTACATCGCTCTTGTCGCCTTCGCGTTGCAGCCCGGCACGCTGGACCCTCCACGTTGCTCACCGAATGGAACGCGCTTCGTCTTGCTTTTTCGCTCGCTTGTGGGACCGCAGTTGAGAGCAAACCGACGTCCTTCCCCCTCCCCCGCCCGCATCATTTTATGCAGAGTAAATAAAAATAGAGGGATGAGGATGAGGATCCCCTGACGTGGCCGAACCCATTGAGTAACTGATATGCGGGGCCTAGCAAGCATGGGGTCCACCAGTAAGTGACCGAAAGGGAGGGTAAGGCAGGGATATGTATGTGAAAGGAGCTTCCAATGATATAATTTTCACATTATACATCTCATGTACTATTAATCTTGTCAATAGTCAAATGCGGTTTTGAAAAACGCATTAGAGCATGGTTAATAATATAGCCAGTCGATGGCTATAAGGAACTGCCATGTCATCTATAGCCATCATCTATTATATGCACTCATATAGTAGTGTGGGCTATAAGGTTGGCTATTTCCCGCAAAAAAAAATTATAAGGTTGGCTATTTCCCGCAAAAAAAAATTATAAGGTTGGCTATTGTATTAGTAATTTTTTCCATCTCCTCTCCATCTCTTTCTTCATATTTATTGTACGTATTTAACTAGGAATGCATATATAGCTAGGCTCTTGCATGAGAGCTCACTCCCCTTACTTTTTCACATCTCTCTCCTCCACATAGGCTCTATATAAATGGAAGGAGGGAGTACAACTATGAGCACTGCATACTCTAGTACAGATGTTGTCAGTACTCCACTAGTACTATTGGACAGGGAGCTTAAAAAAGTTACTATTGGACTGGCTATACGTGGCGAAATCCTAGTAGCTAGGAAGAGCATGCGCGAGAACAAGCACATTCACGTTGTTGGAAAACAAATTGGAAACCATCTCGAGTACAAATCTAGGAGTACGTACGAATCTAACAATATTGATTGGGCGTTGTTGAATGTTGATACTTTTTTTTATCAAAGTAGAGATACTTTGAATACACATAAAACTTATATGTAAACTAGAAAGGATAGGAAGGAGTATATTGTACGTTCAAAAACGAAACAAACATTGAATACCCTTTATATATGATTTGCGGATGCTATGATCACCGGTTCAAAATTTTGAATCCGCCTTAGGTATCACACATGCCCCCACTCGTTCTCTCTCGATTTCATCTCGGGGTCTGGATATCGATTGACAGAGGACTAGGGTGGGTACAATACGTTCATTTCGCTTATGAATGTACAATATACTCCCTCTCCAACCCCCCCCCCCCCCCCCCGCGGGTCATTTCTATCATAGAAAGAGACCAAACCTTTATCTCCTCGCACGACACGCAATTGATCTCTGAACATCAATCGATCTCGTCAACATGTGTCGGGGCATGCATGAACCGAATGGGATGCCAAAACTAAGACACGAAGCGACACGTAGTGGAGGCAAAGTGAAACTTCAAACGAACCGTTTTTTTGTATGCATGTCAGACAAATTACAAATAAACATTGGAAATACAAGCATGGTCTAGGCCCACATGCGAATGATACTCGGCAGAATGTTCAAATGAGGCATGCGGGAGGATGGACTCGACTGGAGGGCGACATGATCGATGGAGAAGAGGGTTGGAGATGAATGAGAAATAAGCAAACGCCACATGATTATACTTGACCGGCTCAAATAAACAATAAGTTGTCTCGCTTGGCCTACATAGTGAAAGGCCTAATGCGCAACGCGGAGCACTGACGCTCGAATATGGCTGGGAAAACAGGGAAACCGACATGTGGGGCACACCTGTCGGGACGATGTAGCGCAAACTAGTCCAATGGAGGAGCTGGCCCACGACCTCCTCGCCACCGGCAACTGTTCATGTGGGTCGTGGGGGCCAACAACGTGGCTCAGCTCCAGCACCGCCTCTGGACACGGCAACCGCGGTGAGCGACACGCTCATCGTCGCTAGACACAGTCGGCTTCAGTGTGCCGAGGGTGGCGTTAGTGCTGTGGCACGACCAACAGCTAGTATGTTTGGTTTGTGCCCAAGGTTGCCCCATCAAAGCATTGGGTAGCCAAAATTTTGGTTGAGGTTTTGGTTGCCCATGATTTGGCTGACATCGGCATGAAAAATGAACTAGAGTTGGCTAGAGTTCATTGGCATGCCAAAAAAATGGCAACCATCCATTTTTGGGTCATGACCAAAACCTCAAAAAAAATGGCAACCATCCAAACAAAGACCAATCTTTGGGTCATGACCAAAATTTTGGTAAGGTGCACTTTGGCCACAATCCAAACACACCCCAACACCCGGCTCGTCGAGGATGCATGGGCTGTCGGGACGCGTCCGCGGAGAGGTGTAGCCCGGCCAACTGCATCCTCAGGACATGAGACCATGCCGGGTCGTCTTGCTTTTTCAATGACATGCGTCGATCACATGTGAGCAAAGGGCATCTCCAACGTTGCCACGACCGCAGCTGACTACCCTGGCACACCAAAAACCCTCGTCCCTCGCGCCGTCACGCGGTGCGTTCCCAGCCGGCGCCATCTGCCCACATTCATGTCGTCCGTCCGTATGCCGTCGTTAAGAGGCTCGGTGCCCGAGGAACCAACTCCGGCGACATAATGACGCACCAGGACGCTTGGCCTCACCGGAATGCGCTACTTAAAGGGGCAACGCCCAGCTAACCTCCACACCATAGCGCATCGTCCTCCTACCTGGCACCACATCCGCCATGACCGCAAGCGCGAATGCTCTGCGGGAGAGCTTGTCTTCGGGGATGGAGCTCGAGGTCGCCGCCCTCGCTTAAGTCGTCGCACAAGCGGTGGCCACGCTGGCGGCCGACGACGGGAGCACCGTCAGCCACGCGTCCTACTTGCCGCCGTCCAACGTCCGGCACCGCCGAGGTCGGGGAATCCTCTGAGGATGAGTAGGGCATGGGAGGCGGCAGGGCATGGTGTACCAACTGGCCGGTCCGTCTCCTGTGTTCTACTTTTCCTCGTCGGAGACCGCACCTTCACTTCACGGGTCTTGAAACCCGCCCCCGTACATGGAGATCGCAGATGGAGGACGTCGATCGCCGCCGTAGAATAGGTTTAGGGTCGGGTTTCTTTTATTTTTCTGTCCTATAAAAGTTCGAAATGTAATGAAAATCTGTCGTGTTTGCATTAATCTCGGCCGTGTATATGAACTTTCAAAATAATATAGTATATTGTAGGAGTACTAGCAAGATGCCCGTGCGTTGCACGGAAGATCAAGATCTTGTGGGAGAAAAGTATGAACGAGGGAAGGCCTTATCTGCAAATGCACATTCACGCATTTCACATTTTTCTACATCTACGGGAACCTACGAAAGGGTTAACGTAAATTGCCTCTCTCTCTCTCCTCCCCTGATTTTCATGGTGATGGGCCCCTCCCTCCCCCCAATCTACAATCAACAGCTCACACATTTCACATTATGTTAATTACGTAACTCGGACTACGTAGGTGTACCATTACTCGTCCTAAAAAATCCAACTAAGCCAATCTCCCGGCATATCGCGCGGGAAAAGACCCGGCTGCGCCGTTTTAGTCGGGATTACCGGATTACTAGTAGTAGTATCGATGGATCGCGCGAAGCAACAAGTTTTTTTTTGAGGGGGCGAAGCACCTAGTTCAAAAGGAAAAAAGGCGGCACACTCACAGCACCCCTGTCGCGGTCGCATTGCACCCCACACACGTTCGGTCCTGCACATGGCTCACCCAAACGGAACGCTCTTCGGCTTGCCTCTTCACTGACACGTGGGACTGCACTTGGAGAAACCGACCATGCACCAAACTCCCCCCGCCCACCGCGCGAAAATCCTCCCCCCCACCCAAAAATTCCCCCCAAATCCTAGATTCAACCGCCCTTCGGCCAACTAGCCAATAATGTTCCCCAAAACCCCCTCCCCCCGTCCCCCTCCACTCCATTCGCTCCGCCAAAGCCGCCCTCCCCGCCACGCCGATACGTCGGCGCCGCGGTTCGTCGAGGGGACGCACGGCGATCCTCTCGCTCCCACAGTACGCTCTCGTAGACTGCCGTCCTCTAGCCGTGCCGCCACCGCTGGCGACGTTCTTGTGGAGGCGCACGGCGGTCAGCGCCGCCACCGCTGGTGACGTTCGTGTGGAGACGCACGGCGGTCAGCTTCTCCCACAGTACGCGCATTCTAGACTGAGGCCCCGTGCATGTCGGTGTAGCGCTGAATGTTAGCTGATAGACGCTGTTAATCTCACTGTTTGCTGAAGTAGTTTGCAGTCAATATGCTCTACTTAAGAAGCTTCCTTGCCCTGTTCTGCACTCAATCTGCTTAGCTGAGATGGCATGCCAAGGCCGATTAGTTGCTAAAATATCCTGCCATATATTTATTGTGACGTAGATTGCCATGGTCTAGTAGCCAATCTGTTAGGTGAAATAGCTCTACACCGTTTTATACTCGATCTTTGTTGCTGCGATGGCCTTGATAGTTCGATGGCTGTGTGCTCGGCCTCATTGACTGCTGAAACAGTCTGCCATAATTTAGCACTCAAATTTGTTTGCTAAATTAGCTTTACATATATTTCGTTACTTAGATCTGCTCATCCAAATATCTTGCCATAGCTTTAGACATCGACCTAGGTATTTTCTTCTGGACTTCATAAAAAAGCATATATGTTTTTTCTGTAATATCTAGTAGAAGAACTAATTTGTATGTCTAACAGATGGACATGACTTGGATAACTTCTGCTCGAAGATTCTCCGCTGCATATGTCGAGGGAGTTAAAAACTTCATGAACTTTATCAGAGTTGAGTACGGTGGTCCGAAATCAGATGTGCTCTGCCCGTGTAGCAGTTGTATGAATTCAGTTACAAGACCCCAGTCAACTGTGCAAAATCATCTACACTTCTATGGGATGTCGGTCACATATACTAGGTGGGTTCATCATGGTGAAGCTGTGAACGTCAATGTTATTGACTACGTGGAAGCAGCAGATCACCATCTTGATCTGCCTGATGCTCAGGTGGAAGAGGAGGAGGAGGAAGAGGTGGTGGCGGAGCCAGTGAGTTTGACCAACATTGAAACAATGCTACGAAATGCTCGTGCATTCCGTGAACTTTCACCTGCAGAAAAAAACGGTGGGCCCGCATGTTGGAACAATGCAACGTGGCTGTCACCCCAGGAACTAAGCTGTCAGTATTCTCAGCTATGGTCACATTTCTTCAGGTTAAGACATCTGAGCGGATGACCAACAAATCATTCGATGCGATGTTGGCTGCTTTCCGCAAAGCTTTCCCAGATGCGTCTGAGCTGCCACGCACCTACAGTAAAATGAAGAATTTCCTTCGTGCAGTTGGAATTGGATATGATATGATCCATGTTTGTAAGAATAATTGTGTTCTGTTCCGGAAGGATTATGCCAACTTAAGTTAATGCCCGAAATGCAAATCATCAAGATGGAAAGATGGCGATGATGTGAAGAGGATTCCTCATAATGTTCTGAGACATTTTCCAATTACACCAAGATTGCAGAGGTTGTTTCATGATGCTGAAACAAGAGAGGATGTACTGTAGCATTCTAGGAACCAGGATTTCAGAGATCAGAATGTAATGAGCCATCCATCTCATGGTAGTGAGTGGAAAAGCTTCAATCAGAAGCACGGAACATTTGCTGCTGACCCGAGAAACATTAGACTTGGCTTAGCTTCAGATGGATTTAACCCATTTGGCCACCAGAGCGCCACATATAGCATGTGGCCAGTGCTTGTTATCCCTTACAACATGCCTCCAAATGTCTGCACCAAAGAATCAAACTACATGATGGCCTTGCTTATCCCAGGTCCAAAAAGTCCTGGAAAGGATTTTGATTTGTTCATGGAGCCTCTTGTGGAGGAACTTCAACAGCTATGGAGGGGTGTTCTCACTCGAGACCTATATAGCAGCCCACCAGCTGATTTCTTTCTGCGTGCTGTTATAATTTGGTGCATCCATGATTATCCGGCTTTGGGCACTATATCAAGGCGAACGACACATGGTTACAATGCATGTGTTCACTGTGACAGGAATCCGCAGTCATACGCAATACTTAGCAAGATCTGTTACGTTGGACACCGCCGATTCCTTGCCAAGGACAAGCCACATCCTAGAAAATACCGAAGACATGTGTTCAATGCAAAGCATGAAAACCGCGATGCGCGAAAGAGGCTCACCGCCGATGAGTTGCAAGTGGAATTAGAGAAGGTCAAGCATATTACACCAGGAAACCATCCTGATAATGGTAGCGGGAAAAGGAAGCGTGGCAGGGCAGAAGAGAGATTATTGTTTACCCGCAGGTCAACTTTGTGGGACTTGGAGTATTGGAAAGATTTGGATCTGCAGCATAATCTTGATGTGATGCACATCGAGAAAAATATATGTGACAGCATTATCGGCACACTTCTTAATATTGAAGGCAAGACAAAAGATACCTTAAAATCTAGGATTGATTTGACACACCTGGGTATCAGAAAGGATTTGCAGGTGCAAGATGAAGGTAAACCACGGGATATGGCACCAGCTGTGTACGTCTTGGACAAGGTAAAAAGAAAAGAATTCTACAAGGTCCTGTCACGTGTGAGATTCCCACATGGATTTGCTTCCAACCCTGAAAGGAGAGTCAGTGCAGATGGAGACAAGGTACAAGGGTTGAAAACTCATGACTGCCACGTCCTACTTCAAAGGGTTTTACCTGTTATCCTTAGAGGATTGGGCCGCCCTGACTTATACAGAGCAGTTGCAGAGTTGGGACAATTCTTCAGGGAACTCTGCAGTAGAAATATCAGGATAGATGCTTTGGAGCATCTTAGAGACAAGATACCAACTATCCTATGCGACCTTGAGAAGATATATCCTCCAGCCTTCTTTGATGTGATGGTGCATTTGGCTGTTCATCTACCTGATGAGGCACTACTTAGAGGTCCAGTACAGTATGGCTGGATGTACCCTATTGAAAGGCGGCTAGGCACTTTCAAGGGCTATGTTAGGAACAGAGCTAGACCCGAGGGTTCCATTGCAGAGGCCTACATTGCTACAGAAGCGTTCACATTCTGCTCAAAATACATTGAAACAGCTGATCAGCTTAGCAAAGACGTGGATGAAGACAATCCCGGGCTCAATGTGTTCGATTATTCTGTTCGAGTTACAGGGAAGAGTCGACAAGAGGACAAACCTAAAGATTTGGACAAAATGGTTTGGTATGTGTTGAATAACTGTCCTGAGATACTGCCTTATATCAAGTAAGTGCTAAGTACTGCAGTTATACATCGTAATGTACTAAACTTGCAGCACATTCTTATATATTTAGATGTTTGACGCGACACTATGTTGTGCAGCATCTACAAAAAGGAGTTACTGCCGCAAAATCCAAGAAACATTGACAAACTGGTTATGGCAGGATTTGCGAAATGGTTCAAGAGCCATGTAAGCTTTTGAATTGCACTGTTAGTTTTTTTAATATATTGAGTACATAAGATGATCAGCTTGTCTATTTTCTAACCATAGGTTAAGAAGATGCGGGAGGATGGGCAGGCAGTTGATGATGCCCTTTACTCACTAGCAATGGGTCCTGATACTCGGGTAAGACATTATGAATCTTGCATTGTTGGAGATGTGCGCTACAACACCCTTGCACGAGACGAAGGCAGGAAGACACAAAACAGTGCCATCATGAGCACGCATACGTATGACAAAGAGACAACTGAAATGTATGCTAACATAACAAACATTGTTCAGTTGCAGTATATCTCCAGTTTCGAGGATCATCGTTGTGTGGTTCTGTTGTGCTGTCGTTGGTATAACCTGTTTTCCAGGATCGCAACACCCAGAGCTGATGATTATTTCAAATCCATCAATGTCAAGGCGGCGTACCAGACCAACGAGCCTTTTATTTTGGCAAATCAAGCAACACAGATATTTTTCTTGGAAGACACATTTGCACGTAGCGATGACTGGAGAGTAGTGCAAAGGTTTGAGCAGAGGAATTCGTTTAATGAAGTTGCACAACAAGATGATGCTTACACTGCTCCTGATGTACAAGATAACACAGATGTTCCTAATATCTTTGAGAACCATCACTTCAATGACGCCGGCGAAAAGATTGCCTGTCGTGCTGTGGACATACAAGAGTTAATCAAGAAGAAGCCAACATTTGAGGACGTTGAGGACGAAGAAGAAGATGACACCATGGGGAATTACGATTCAGACTGATACACATGGCGAAGATGTTGACGCTGCTGCTGCGGATGATGATTACATTGCTTTTGTCGTATTTGCCTGTCAGAAGACGTTTTTTTATCTACTATGTGAAATTGTGTTTGCTACGAAAACTAAAACCTGATGAACATGTTGTTTAGTATTTTCCTGTGAGAACATCACTTGTTATGTATGCTGATTTGTCTTTGGTGATTGTATGACGACTAAAACATGATGACATTGTTGTTTAGTTGTACTCATATTTGGCTGTGAAACTTGAATTTGATTACATAGTTTGCTGTTGGACTGCAATTTGCTCGACATCTTCGAATGAGAACAAAGCTGACCTGACAGGTCCTCTGCTAATTTATTTATTTATTACCAAACGGGCCTCTGCTATTTATTTACTTATGAGCAAAAGGGGATACCCCCTGATTTCCGTTAACAGAAATCATTAGATATTCACAACACTAGGCCCAGCCTGCTACACAGGTTTCATTCATTACTAGTTTCAGCAAAGTGCTCATGTCATAGCCACTGAATACATACGAGTGCTACATACACTGCAAATAAAGAGACAATCATCCTACAGAGCACATCGATTTTGCCCATTATCTTCACAAGCTTTTTCATCTCCTCATTGCTGTCAAGGCCGTTCAACAGCTGTTGCTTGGCCATGATCAGAGGAACTGCATCTTTAACCTTCTGCTCTACATCTTCCTCTTCTGTCGTTCCTTCAGTTACTTGTCCAACACCCCAACCTGCTGGTATTGGGATTCCTCGGCTAACCAAATAATCAGCGTAGTTGCACTCCCCCACATCAGCAACTTCCCAGAAATACAAATCACACGAATCTTCCCTTTTCCGCACGAATCAAATTGGAAGATCATCAACCAAACTATTAAAAATATCAGCAACTGAAAGCAGCAGAACAACACTTAAACATATTATTACCCCATGATTCGGGCATTTGTAGAAGACTCGGCCAGGGTTGAGGATTGTGGTTGAGACGCGACGGATGACTCTGCGTGATTTGCAGCAGAGGCACCACACCAACGGCAGCGGGTTGCGATGAGCAACCGGCTGCGGTGCGCGTGCCGGCGGGGGTGTGATGAGACCCACATGCGATGGTACGGGTGGCGACTTGGCGCATACTTGGTTGTTGCCTGCTGAAGAGCAGGTGGACGAGCAGCCAACGGACATGGTTGCTGTGGCCAGAGCTTCTGATGCTAGGCACAGTAAGTAGAGAAGAGGAGAAGCGAACGTTGGATATGTCTGTTTCATTACTTGCAGAGTAGCATAGCACCATATATAGTCATAGTCTAGGTTTGGATTCGAACCAGCTACAGGAGCACGTCTCTCTTTTTCTAAAACTCAGCAACGTCTCTTTACTGGTCCACTAGCTTGTTCTGTACGCCTTCTCAAGTCTTTGATTCCTCTACCTGACATCTGGGACCCACCGGAAGGGTCTCTGTATTTCGCGAAAAAAACGTGCCCCCCGCTGACAGGTCGGACCCACCAGCTATCTTCGCATGCAAGGAAGTGCCTCCTTATTACGCACAAAAAATGAATACTCCCCCTTCCAGCTGGAACCCAGCATCGTGGGAAGCTGACTTGTGGGCCTACCAAGTTGACGGGGACGGAGGGCTTTGTCAACTTAGTCAATATGAACGATTCTAGCTCCAGTTACCGTACGATGTTCATCCAACGGCAGTAGTGCTTCTTCAACCTCTGGTCTTCTTGCTCGAGCCGCCCAAACCAGCGCCGGTCGTGCCGCGTGCTCCTGCGTCCCGTGGCCGGCTGTGATGCTGCGGAGGCCTCACTGCCCCCTACTACTCCCACCGCTCGCCAGGCCATCCCTCTACTCACCCACACCCCCTGTTATTCTGCGGCGACGGCAGCCTCACAACGCAGCCGAACTAGTGAACCCTTGTACTCCTCTTCGACTGGGCATCCACTGCCGCGTCTTCCCCGGCTCCGCGTCGTCCCCTTCCTAGGCCTCGCCGTCGTCCACCGCCTTGGTGCTCTCGGCGCGGCGTGGTCAATGTGGTCAATGACCGACTTCTATCGGAAGAGTACTGTACGTGGAGAAGCTGACAGATGGGTCCACGGCCGCAGCTGGGTCCACAGCCACAGCCCAGTCTTTTTGTGATTTGCCAAGTAAGTCGCTTTGTCAGGCCTGTTGGGCTGCAAATCTTTCAAGACGAGGAGAGCTTCATTCGGCTGGCCGAGAAAATGGCCTATCAGTAATGAGAAATGGGATGTAAATTTTTAAAACACATCAAAACCGGCAATTAGTTTCAAATTTCTTTTTTTCATTTCGAGATTTTAAATTGCATTAATTTTTATGCGTGGATAATTTGTTGGATTTTATATTGATATACATTTATTTTTAAAATCAGTTTGAATGTGACTAGAAATTTCGGGATTAAAAACAGTTCGGACCGCACCGAAATATGCAAAATTTCGTATAATTTTTTAACCGTGGCCACAATATGGGATGTAATGCTAACAAAAAGAATATGGGCTCAAAAAATTAAGAATTAGCAAATGGGTTGTAAATTATTAGAAATAATGGCAGATGGGTTGTATGCTGTTTTCCACAGATTTGAGGCTTTCCTAAAAGAAAGGTTGAGGCACAGGCAGTGACTGTTGGATGTCCATCCAACGGCTGTCGTGCTTCTTCAATCTCTGCTCTTCCTGCTCCAGCTGCTCAAACAAGAGCCGGCGGGACTGCCTGCTCCCTCCTCCCCGCGGCCGGCTGTGCTGCCGCGCAGGCCTCACCGCCCCACCGTACTCCCATCGCTGGCCTAGCCATCCCTCTACTCACCCACACCTGTTCTTATTCTCCGGCGACGGCAGATGAACCAGTAAACCCTCATACAGTCGTACTCCACTCCGCATGGGAAACAACTGCCGAGTCTTCCCTGCCTCCGTGTCGTTCCCTTCCAAGGCCTCGCCGTCGTCCATCGCCCCGGTGCTCTCGGCGCGGCGTGGTCAATGTGGTCAAGGAACGACTTCCATCGGAAGAGTACTGTACGTGGAGAGGCTGACAGCTGGGTCCACGGCAGCCGCAAGGAAGTGCCTCCTTATTACGCGGAAAATAATTATTCCTCCACCTGACAGCAGGGACCCACCGGACGGGCCACCGTATTTGGCAAAAAAGCGTTTCCCCCCTGACTGCTGGGACCCACCGGACGGGCTAACGTATTTCGCGAAAAAAAGTTCCCCCCGCTGTCAGCTCGGACCCACCGGAGGTGCCTCCTTATTACGCACAAAAAATGAATACTCCCCCTGCTAGTTGGGACCCACCTTGGTGGGAGGTTGACTTGTGGGCCTACTAAGTTGACGGGGACGGAGTGCTTTGTCAACTTAGTCAATATGAACGATTCTAGCTCCAGTGACCGTACGATGTCCATCCAACGGCCATAGTGCTTCTTCAACCTCTGGTCTTGTTGCTCCAACCGCCCAAAGCAGCGCCGGTCGTGCCGCATGCTCCTACCTCCCGTGACCGGCTGTGCTGCCGCGGAGGCCTCACCGCCCCCTACTATTCCCACCGCTGGCCAGGCCATCCCTCTACTCACCCACACCCCCTGTTATTCTGCGGCGACGGCAGCCTCACACCGCAGCGAACCAGTGAACCCTCGTACTCCTCTACGCGCGGGCTTCCACTACCGCGTCTTCCCCGGCTCCGCGTCGTCCCCTTCCTTGGCCTCGCCGTCGTCCACCACCCTGGTGCTCTCGGTGCGGCATGGTCAACATGGTCAAGGAACGGCTTCCATCGGACGTGGACTGTTCGTGGAGAGGCTGACAGCTGGGTCCACGGCCGCAGCAAGGAAGTGCCTCCTTATTACGCGCAAAATAATTATTCCTCCACCTGACAGCGGGGACCCACCGGACGGGTCACCGTATTTCGCGAAAAAAAACGTTTCCCCTGACTGCTGGTACCCACCAGCTACATCTTTGCACGCAAGGAAGTGCGTCCGGGCAAAAAAAAAACAATTCGCCCCTGACTGCTGGGACCCACCAGCTACATTTTCGCAGGCAAGGAAGTGCGTGACAGTCGGGACCCACCTGGTCGAAGCGTACGTAGCGTTGTCATTCTGGTCACGAACGTGTACGTACATACTGGTCGATGTAGAGGCGCGCACGTGTCGTAGTAGAGGCGCGCACGTAGCATGTACACATACGTACAGCGGCCAGGGTGCAAGAAAGAAAATACGGCCACGTACGTAGATACGGGCAGGGTCTCGAACGCCTACTCGCACATATGTACGGCCAGGGCTCGTGTACATGGCTGGGTCGGAATGGAGAAACAGCGTCGTCATCGTGTTCATGGGGAGCCAACCGGCTGGGTCGGAACGGAATGCATCGTCGTGTTCATTGGGAGGGCTTGGAAGGAACAGCCGATGGAAACGAGGCCTGACGTACCGCAGAACGAAGAAACGGCCTTGTGTTCGACCGGCCACGTTCGAAACGGGATCCTGTTCATCGGGAGGGGTCTGGCGTACCGCAAAACGAAGGAAACGGACCTCCTATGGCCGAAACGGGGTCCTGTTGATCGGGAGGGGTGTGGCGTACCGCAAAACGGAGGAAACGGACTTGTGTTGGAGCGCTACGGTCGAAACGGGGGTCCTGTTCATCGGGAGGGGTGTGGCGTACCGCAAAACGGGACTCCACGGGATACTGTTCATCTCCACCGTCGACCCCCTCCAGCCTCCACGGGCTACTGTTCATCCACCGTCGACCTCCTCCAGCCTCCACCTGCGACTGTTCATCCACGGGCTCCTGTTCATCCAGCCTCCACCGCGCGCTACTCCACCGGCTACTGTTCAACCAGCCCTCTCCACGGGCTCCTGTTCAACCACCCCTCCACGGGCTACTGTTCATCCTGCCATCCATCATCTACTGTTCATCCTGCCCTCCACGGGGTGGTCCTGTTCATCCTGCCCTCCACGGGGTCCTGTTCATCCAGCCCCAACCGGCTCGAACGATCGGGGTACTGTTCATCCAGAGGCAACACCACGGGGTCTGTTCATCCACCCCCCCCCCCCGCAACGCTCACTGTTCATCCAGAGGCAGCATCGATCGGCTTCAGTTAGCAGCAGTAGCGAAGGAATCGCTCGATCGGGTTCAATTATCAGCCATCGATCGATCGCTCGAGTTCAGTAACGCGTAGCCTGCAGTGCAATCGCTCGGGTTCAGTTAGAGCCCAACGTCTCGCACCCACGCGCGTGCGTGTACGAGAGAAACGCGCATCGCTCGGCCCCGACCACCCACCATAACCGGGAACACCCCGATATATTCCTCGCCCTCGCTTCTACCATGGTTTTTTCCGTCATGGACGGCCCAAAGAATATCATGCAGCTGCGTCTCCGGCCCGCCTAGGACGAAAAGCCCATTTTCTGTCATACTTTTTTGTCATAGAAGTAGGACCCCACCACATCTACGATGATACCGTGTTTTGTCACAATTATTGTCATAGAAGTGTCATAAGAATGACAGAAAAGATTTTCGTTCAGCCCAAAATGTCACGGATGTGTCTTTTTTTGTAGTGAAAACCGGCGGATCTCGGGTAGGGGGTCCCGAACTGTGCGTCTAGGATCGATGGTAACAGGAGACGGGGGACACGATGTTTACCCAGGTTCGAGCCCTCTCTATGGAGGTAATACCCTACTTCCTGCTTGATTGATCTTTATGAATATGAGTGTTACAAGAGTTGATCTACCACGAGATCGTAATGGCTAAACCCTAGAAGTCTAGCCTATGTGTATATGGTAATGAATGTGTCCTATCCGGACTATGCTCTCTGGTTTATATAGACACCGGAGAGATCTAGGGTTACATGGGGTCGGTTACATAAGAAGGAATCTTCATAGTTGGTCACCTAGCTTGCCTTCCACGCCAAGGAAAGTCCAATCCGGACACGGATATAGTCTTCGGTCTTCGTATCTTCACGGCCCATCAGTCCGGCACATGGATATCAGGCCGGACGCCCGAGGACCCCTTAATCCGGGACTCCCTCAAGGGTATAATAGAGATCCAGGAATGGATCACTGGACAGTGGTCAAAATTATCCTTAGTGGAATAAGGAAATGTTTCTCGGTTATGGAGGTGACAAAGAGTTCGTCGTAAAGAGTTACGTCGATGAAAGCTTTGACATTGATCTGGATGACTCTAAGTCTTGATCTAGATACATATTGAAAGTGGGAGCAAATAGCTAGAGTAGCTCCGTGCAGAGTATTGTAGACATAGAAATTTGCAAAATACATATGGATCTGAATGATGCAGACCTGTAGACGAAAATTTCTCTCACAGGTAAAACATGATCATACCTTATTACTCTTAGGTGTTAATCACATAGCGATGTGAACTAGATTATTGACTCTAGTAAACCTTTTGAGTGTTGGTCACATGGCGATGTGAACTATGGGTGTTAATCACATAAAGATGTGAACTATTGGTGTTAAATCACATGGCGATGTGAACTAGATTATTGACTCTAGTGCAAGTGGGAGATTGAAGGAAATATGCCCTAGAGGCAATAATAAAGTTGTTATTTATATTTCCTTATATCATGATGAATGTTTATTATTCATGCTAGAATTGTATTAACCGGAAACTTAGTACATGTGTGAATACATAGACAAAACAGAGTGTCCCTAGTATGCCTCTACTTGACTAGCTCGTTAATCAAAGATGGTTATGTTTCCTGACCATAGACATGTGTTGTCATTTGATGAACGGGATCACATCATTAGAGAATGATGTGATGGAAAAGACCCATCCGTTAGCTTAGCATTATGATTGTTGAGTTTTATTGCTATTGCTTTCTTCATGACTTATACATGTTCCTCTAACTATAAGATTATGCAACTCCCGAATACCGGAGGAACAGCTTGTGTGCTATCAAACGTCACAATGTAACTAGGTGATTATATAGATGCTCTACAGGTGTCTCCGAAGGTGTTTGTTGGGTTGGCATAGATCGAGATTAGGATTTGTCACTCCGTGTATCGGAGAGGTATCTCTGGGCCCTCTCGATAATGCACATCACTATAAGCCTTGCAAGCAATGTGACTAATGAGTTAGTTGCGGGATGATGCATTACAGAACGAGTAAAGAGACTTGCCGGTAATGAGATTGAACTAGGTATGATGATACCGACGATCGAATCTCGGACAAGTAACATGCCAATGACAAAGGGAACAACGTATGTTGTTATGTGGTTTGATCGATAAAGATCTTCGTAGAATATGTAGGAACCAATATGAGCGTCCAGGTTCTGCTATTGGTTATTGACCAGAGATGTGTCTCGGTCATGTCTACATTGTTCTCGAACCCGTAGGGTCCGCACGCTTAACGTTCGATGACGATTTGTATTATGAGTTATGTGATTTGATGACCGAAGTTTGTTCGGACTCCCTGATGAGATCACGGACATGACGAGGAGTCTCGAAATGGTCGAGAGGTAAAGATTCATATATTGGAAGGTTGCATTCGGACATCAGAATGGTTCCGAGAGTGATTCGGGCATTTTTTCGGAGTACCGGGAGGTTACCGGAACCCCCCCCCCCCCCCCCCGGGGAAAGATATGGGCCTTATGGGCCATAGGAGGGAGGCTAACCAGCTCACAAGGGGCTGGTGCGCCCCCCACAAGGGAGGAGGCCGAATTGGACTTGGGAGGGGGGTGCCACCCCCCTTTCCTTCTCCTATTCCCTCTCCTTCCCCTTTCCCCCCTCCGGTAGAAGGAAAAAAAGGGTGGGGCCGAATCCTACTAGGACTGGAGTCCTAGTACGACTCCCCTCTCCCTGGTGCGCCCCTTGTTGGCCGGCCTCTTCCTCCCCTCCTTTATATACGAGGGAGGGGGCACCCCAAAGGCACAACAGACAATCTCTTAGCCGTGTGCGGTGCCCCCCTCCACAGTTCAACACCTCGGTCATATCGTCATAGTGCTTAGGTGAAGCCCTGGGCCGGTAACTTCATCATCACCGTCACCACGCCGTCGTGCTGACGAAACTCTCCGTCGGCCTCAACTGGATCAAGAGTTCGAGGGACGTCACCGAGCTGAACGGGTGCAGATCGCGGAGGTGCCGTGCGTTCGGTACTTGATCGGTTGGATCGCGAAGACATTCGACTACATCAACCGTGTTACTAAACGCTTCCGCTTTCGGTCTACGAGGGTACGTGGACACACTCTCCCCGCTCGTTGCTATGCTTCTCCTAGATAGATCTTGCGTGATCGTAGGCAAATTTTTTGAAATACTATGTTTCCCAACAGTAAGGTGGCTGAAGGTGTCAATATTCATAAAATACATCCGATTTATAATAATACTACGGCCCTTTAGTTTTGAACTACGACTTTTGCAATGATTTAAATATTATGCAAGAGGGTAGAGTATACAAAACTCTATAGTGAATTATGAAAATAAACACAGAAGTAATACATTGATGGGAAGTATTGTAACTTTTACAAAGTTTACATCACATATCTTAACCTCATTAGTTGTTGGTTATTTTGGCCATAGTAGTTCTTGCATTGAGTTGCATCAACATGCAATCAAATCAATATCCTTCATGACCAACCAAAGAATTAGCGATTAACAATTTTAATCCCAATTCCCGAGAATTAAATTTTTTTTGACCAACTTAATCTACATCTATAACATGTATGGCATTCATACCTGAGGTGGACATTTAGTCTTCTGTTTTACTTCTAACTAGCAGGTTTCCCGCGCATTTGCGTGGCTAGATTTATTTTATTGTTATGTATATTTTTTCAAATATTTAATATATTAATTATGATATTTCCATAGACCATTAGGTCCACTTCTAGAGTTAACAGCAAAAACAGATGATTTGACAGATTTGTCGGTCTGAACCATTTATTCTCCCCACACCTATTATTTCTTGATTTATTCTGCCTATATGTTAATATAAATATCATCGAGAAAACAGATAAATTTAGCGATTATATCTAGAGAAGAATTATTAAACTTCGGTGGAAATCATATGCATCCAGTGGGGAGCCTAATTATATGCAAATAGTGGACCAAAGGCATTGCAGTCTTTAACATGCGACCGAACTATATCTCCAATTTGTACTTATGATTCAAAATTAACAATGATGGCTTAATTAAAATTGATGGTTTGTAAGGTGTTTTGATATCCAATTTCTATGATATGACCTGCATATGGTTTTGTAAAAACAAAAAGCAAATTGCTAATATTTGTATTGTTTCATGTTCTAGTTTTCATATACGTAACAACTATGGTTCATCATTCTTTACTTGGTGCTTCAGTAATTCTTCGGTATATGTACCTGTGCATCGAATATATGCGTTCTTGAACCTATATTTGTAATAAACATGGCTCGATATGAAATAAGTGATTGCCTACTTTTAAATTCAAAATCTTTGAATTTTAAATTACTGATTAAATCAGGGATAAAATTTGGGATTAATTATGCTCTGCAGGCCAGTACACTGCACACGGTTTGCGAAAGCAAAACGTCTGTGATAAATGTCAAGATCAGACACGTTTCTCAGATCCACTATGTGTGAGACGATGAATCTCTATTGCACACACAATTTTTTTCTTATCAAATGTTTGCGAAAGTCACCTTATCACACACGCTTGACAATTATAGACTGTTTATGATGTCATGCATGTCGTAAACATTTGCACATGGTAGAACGTGAGCGATAGGCCTTCATCCGACGCGGGTACGACAGATGAATCATGTGGGATATATTCAAGCTTCGCACAAAGTTTTATAGGAACAACTATATGCACTCTTAGATCGAATTGCATACAGTTGAGGAAAAGTAAATGTGTGTAATTGTCTCCTTATCATACATGCTTTACAATCATGAATTGTTTATGATGGGGCATGCATTGTAAATGTTGCACCACAGAATAGTGTCTTTGATGGTAATGCGAGCACAAACAAGTAGTAAGGATGGAGCGTTTGGGATATTCGAAATATCATAATCGCGTTTGGGATAGATGCCGGCATCGCATAAGCTTAGTTCCGCAAAATGTATGCATTACTATTCCCTATCCCCGACAGTTTCTGGGTCATGTGGGAAGGACCTCCTATCGCACACACAGACAAGACGTCGGTTTAGAATGCCATCGCAGAAAGGGGTTAAAAACCGTTTGTATAGCAGCTTGCTGTACCAATGCTTTGAGGGGTCGCTTTTACAATCTCTGCCTGTTGTCCAGAAGACGAAACAAAGAACAACGATTCATCTACAAACCAGAGGTTTGATAAACTCGACATATTTTAACCCCTTCGAAACCATCCTCTGCAATATACTTGTTAACCAAAGCAGACAAAGCATCAACAACAAAGAGGAATAAAAACAAAGATAATGGGCCACCTTCGATGCTGTTATAGTAAGTTTTTTCCACACAGAAAAGATTGAAATTCTAAACAAACTTATTAAAAAACAACGTGATCGAGTATAAAATATCAAGGACATGAGGATCTACCGTACCCCGCGTCACCTAACCTAGGCAACATGGGCGGTGACCCGATCTACAGCACCTTCGACCCCATCACCAGCTCCTACCCCTTGCCGCCGACGAAGGCCAGCGGCGCCGGGCAAAGCCTGCGCATTGGTATGCATTTTTTTCTAGACCCTGCCATGCGACTAACTATATGCAGTTGTCTAGTGGCACTGTTCAAATGTTGTCGTGCCGCATTGATGGAGATGGACACACTAATTTTGTCTCCCGTTGCAACCCACATATACCCTTTTGCTAGTATCCGAAAAGCAGTAACGTTGGGTCCTAAGAAGGAAAAATATATAGCTCGTTTCACTTTCCAAAAGCAGTAACAGAAGATAAAGGGAAAACATAATAGCAGTACGACACATCTCACATACGATTTGAGTGACAGATTTGGCTAGGATGATTGCAAGGTTGCCGCCATTCAACGCAAAACCGACGGAGGATAGTCCTTGGATTATGGGGGCAGTCACATAATACCTCCAATGACATGCATGATCGGAAAAGATAAAGAAAATCACACCAGGTAGTTATCATCGGCCGTTACGATAATAAGGGGATTAAGAAATCGGCCACTCCTTTCTCTTAAGCACATTGCACATCATGGCCATCTTTCGGTGGCTCATGGACCATCATCGTGCAAAGAAATTACCACCACACTTTACCTGTCATGCACGACAGGAACGGCCCAAACATCGATAATTCATGCTCCTGCCAGCCAGGAGAACGACTTCAGCTTGCTGTGCTTGCGACTTTGCGGTACTCCCTCAGTTGTATAATCTGGGCTGAATAATTTGATCCCTGTACCATGTGACCGACCAATGTAACTGACATCTTTATATTAACAATGGGAGACATAGAGCGTATATGATAATCGTGCTATAGTTGAACACAGCTTTATCAATGAACCCATGTGTGTATTTGACGTTTAATCAATGTTTTAAATAGCCAGCTATAGCTCCGCTATAGCCTTTTAGAACTCTTCCGCTAAAGGTATGCACTTTGAACGCTACATTGAAAATGACGCTATTAGCCCGCTATTTCCTGCTATAGCCTTAAATTTGGAGTCATTTATTAGCCCGCTAAACCGCTATGCAAAACCATTCTTCTGCATTATTTTTTATTTTTATTTATAATATATATGATGCATTAAACAAAGCTTGGTTATTGAATTGGACAGTGCTAACTGCTGACTGGCCGGCAGATAGCAACAGCTCCAACGAATCCACCCCTTCCCTTTCTATAACTTGCAAGCATGCACTAGCTTCATATCTTAGTATTTCCTTTTCTTGTGGGGAGACCTTCGAAACTAGATCTCATGTTGATATGTTTCGAACACTTCTTTTCTGGTCAAAAGTTTCCAGACATGTGGTAAGTTACCAGGGCTATGTTCTCCAACATCCTTTTTCCCTCGAGTCAATAAGTTACCACAGTGTTTGTACATAGGTTATCAGGTTCAAGATGTGTATATTACCATGTTATTTACACATAAAATATCAAAGGTATGTTTTTCAACAATTTTTCCCTCGGTCAAAAGTTACCGCGGTGTTTGTACATTGGTAATCGAGTCTATGGTGCGTATATTATCATGCTATTGCATATAAGTTACCGATGGTATGGTTTTCAACATTTTTTTCCTGGGGTCAAGAGTTATCATTATATTTGTACATGAGTTATCAACTCCGTCAATAGTGAATTATCTTGATATTTACAAAGTAGTCACCGGGGTATATATTCTTAATGAAAAAAATATCCCTGTCTCAAAATTACCGCGGTGTTTGAGCATAAGTTATCATGTCCGCGGTTCGTATATTATCATGCAATTTACATAGAAGTTACCGGGGTATGTTTTCAATATTTTTTTCTAGGTCAAAAAGTTACCGCGATGTTCGTACTTGAGTAATACGCAGAAGTTACCGGGGTATGTTTATAACCACTTTTTCCTCGGGTCAAAGTTAACTTGTGTTTGTACATAAATTATCAGGTCTAGGGTGCGTATATTATCATGTTATTTACATAGAAATTATCGGGGCATGCTTTAAACAACATATTCCCTCAGGTCAAAAGTTATCATGGTATTTGCTCGTAACTTATCAGATCTGCGATGCTTTAATTACCATATTATTAACACACAAAGCTAGGAAGAATGCAACAAGTTTTTTTGTTGTTGCATGGTAACCTTGGCTGAGTACTTAACAAGGTCAAATAGAATGACTCCTATTAATTTGGCAAAACAGGATGTGGTACGAGTTGGATAGTGTGGTGAATGCTCCTGTCTGGTGACCATAGTTCAAATGCCGAGAAATGTGTTTTTTGTTTTTCTTGCGGTTTTGAAGTAACATCAAGCGGGGTTATCTCTTTAAACAGAAGGTGCAGAAAAATAGGGAGAAATAAAATGAGCCGCTAAACTTGACGTGCAGGTCGACAAAAAAAAAAGGATTGTGCGGGATTAGCGGGATCTAAATCGTGCGGTTCGACAGAAAAAAAAGAATTCCAAGATCTAAACCGCCGCGAGCTTATCGAGCGCTAGATGCGGATCGGACGTTACACGGATGCGTTCGTGCTTGTTGCAGAAATCCGGACGGCAGGAAGATAGCTTTCTCGTATTGAATTAGGACACCTGATTGGGGCTTGCTCGGGTTTTGATGTGGGAACATGTGTATTAGTTTTTATGTCAAGTATATGCAATATGTCATATGTGATTTCTGATTGTATACCTTTTTTATAATTTTTTCATGATTTAAGAAAAACGCTAAATGGGTCTTACCTTCGCTATAGCTCCGCTATAGTTTTTCATAGATTGTTGCCGAGCCGCCGCTAAATGGCATAGCCCGCTATTTAAAACATTGCGTTTAATGCAGTAGCCAGTATGGGAAGTGCAGTCCAGAGAACAAGATATGCAGGGAAACCGATTGATTTTTCTGAACCGTGCATATGCATATCAAATTTCTCTTTTACATTTGTGGATGGGAATGCAGGGTAACAACCGGTATGCACATGATTAGGAAGAAGAATCGTTACTCTGATCATCCATGAGATCTTATCATCCATACTTTTCGAAATTCGAATTCCTGGTAGTTGAGGCAACCCCACGGCCACATGCATGCTTACGTGCATACCCTCTGCACATGTTCGTTGGATCAGATTCAGTTAGTAGTATGACGCTAGCAAACGCTGATACGCTAACACAGAAGAATATCGTACTATCCACCTCAATTCCAGTCCCCATTATTATGCTTCAACAACCAAACTACCGGCCGCCAATCAGAATACGTGAAGTCATATCAGCTCGCACTCTGGCAGCTCAGGGTCAATGCCCAATAATGCCGATTCCGTGAAACAAAACCGTGCTTAAAATGCGCAATGTGTACGGCGTACTGTACAGCTTCGTCTGGATCTCCCGTTCTTTATATATTATCGAAAGAATGGAAGCATCGTGCGTGGGCAACAGCACCCAGCGGCACGAAGTCAGCAGGGCGGAGGTTCTTCGCCCGCGGAGAAGAAGGCAGCCTGCTCGACGGTTCCTGGTGCGGCCGCAAGGTGTGAACCCACGAAGGTCTTGACCGCAAGGGAGAAGTCTTGGCCTGCGTTTAGGCCGGAGATCCGATGCTGTCGGCGGGGGCTTAGTCTCCACGTGGTTGACGTCCCGGCGAGAGTGCCGACTGCCGAGTGCCCTGATTCCTTGAATCACGCCTTAATTACAGAAAACCTGCCGGGCCGCTTAATTACAGGAAGTCTTGGCCTGCTTTTTTAGGGAAGACTGAATTTAACGTACAGACCGACCCTTTTTAGGTGAAAACAAGTCGGAGCCGATTAGAACTCCAAACACACGGCGCCTTCCTGCTATTGTAGGATTCCTGTCCAACCTTTTTTCCCGCTCTTGCACCTTTTCGATAAAGACTGGTCCCAGGCGCGAAGGCTCTCCTCTCAACAACCCAAAGGTATCGTTATCGTTGGCGTGGTACTCCTATCCATCCAGGATGTGCGGCTGAGGTTGGAGGCGTAGGCCCGCCGACGCTCACGATCGTGGGCTAAGAGATCCTTCCAAAGTCGTTGGCACTGCATCCCACGTCAGCGCCTGCGGACGAGCGTGCTCCGAGAACTCCTTGAACGTCACAGTGGCAGATCGCATCTTGGCTTCATGGCGGCGGTGAAACTAGCGCGAAGAGACCAGGACAGAGTCTAGGTCGGGTGGTCATGTCGCTAAGGCCCTTCTTCCCTACGGCCTGAAGATCATGACAAGCTCCCGTCGAGGACCCTGCTGTCCTCCACGCCATCTCTACCTTCTCCGAGCCAGCGACTCGCTCCTCCCCACCGGCATGGACTTCAACTCCTGCTCTGCAGGCGCAGATGCCGCAGGAATAGGACAATGAGACGCCACTTACCAAGGCTAACGCCATCATGGGGGCCTCCACTTGGAGGTGCCGCTCACGTCCTCGTGACCTTATTCGTGGTTATGAGTCCATGACTACACCAGCAGGAGCTCACCGGTCTTGGCGTGTCAGTATGGTCGTGATGAAGCCATCACCATAGAGGTTATCCCAAGCACCGCCGATCAGACTGCGGCAGTGCCCACGAGCCTCGCCGCACGCTGTCCACCTCCTGTGCCATGTCTCTATTCTGACCGTAGAGAAAGTAAGGAGCCGCGGCAAGAAGTTCAACATGAGCAACCTGTGTCGGCACGCACATCGTGTTGATGAGAGCAGAGCACATGAGCATTCCTGTGGTTTTCCTTTAGCAACAAGTTCAGAACGTGGTGACGAGAACAATTGCTCGACACTGAATGGGGGTGCACTGCGGTCTCTCTTGCGGGGTTACCTGAAATTTGGACATCGGAAAAAGCTTCATTTTCTAGAGTCCGGCCCGCTTCGGTACACACACACACACACACACACACACTCACAAAACGTATAAAGGGCAATAGGGACATTTCACAAATTATACCCACTTTTATACATATACGCAGTACGTTTCTGGAGAGGACCCGATACTGGGCCGGCCGATTAACATGAACCGAGCTGGTGCAACCCAGAAGTCACAAAAATATGACACGCGCTGCCAGGGATTGGAACTCGCGACCAGCGCATTGTGAGAGGCTGCTGTTAGCCACTCGAGAAGCCACCTATAAGTGGCCTGAAGCATCCTTTAAATAGATAACTGTGATATGAAGCAAGCGCAGGCTTTTTATAAACATCCAGAAACGGTGCATTTAATTTTCAAACGTTTCACTGAAAATTGTGAATTTTTTAAATGCCTGATATTTTTTAGATTCTGTGAACAAATTTTGAAAACATAAAGATTTTCGAAATTCCAAAACAAAATTGAAAACATAATTTTTTTAAATCCATGATTTGTTTTTTGTACGCAAACATTTTTCTAAATCTGTGAATTTTTTCTAAAATGAGAACATTCTGCTGAAAAATTGGAGACATTTTGAAATTCTGAAAACATTAAAAAATGAGAACAAAAATTGAAATTCTGATTTGAATTTTTTTTTCACGTGAGCAAAATCCAAAGGAAACATAAAGTAAAAAAAAAGAAACAAAAGAGCGAAAAATAGAAGCGAAACCACAGCTGAAAAAATAAGAAAAATCAAGTTAGGAACCTTTTAGATAGTTCCCAAAACAGGGCAGGAACCTTCCAGAAGATTCACAATACTGGTGGCTCGAACGATCTGATGGGCCGGCCCATTCTACGATTGTGTGTGCGATTGCCCGGTTATTATAGAAAATTCCGTAAGTTCTGGAAGTAGCATTACATAGACGGCACCATGCATAGAAGGCCGTCCGACTGAGCCTCCGCGTTGTAGCACGTGGAAATAGGAAAAAAAATCACTGAAAAAATTGCTCATGCTTTCAAAAATTGGTTCACTTTTTCAAATATTGTTCATAAAATACAAATATTTGCATTTTGAAATATTGTACAATTTTTTAAAAAAATGTCCATGTCTTTCAAAAATGCCTATCGTGGGCATGCCCACCTTCTTTCAAAAGTTGGGATCGTTTCAGGCATGTCTATAAATATATCATATTCAACAAAAGGGTTTTCGGATAGAGACCAAAAGGGTCTGTTTGAAAGCATGTTTATTTCAACATCCTTCGAATGACCCCAATTCTTTTACCATCAGTTTCTGTGACCAATTCAAGAAGTTGGGGTTAGGTTGCTGCAAGAAGTTGGGGTCTTTTATCCATAGTCCAAAATAAACCACCAGCTGGGGTGCATCCATGAGCATGTTGTTTTCCTAATTTGCATGATTCTGTTATTTCCAATTTTTGTCATTATCAATCAACATGAACAAATTGTGTATGAAAATTTTACAAGGTTGAACAATTTATCCAAAATTGTTAACAAATTTGGAATAACTGATGAAATTTTTTTACACAAATAGAAAACTAAACACTTTTTAAAATCTATGAACTTTTATTAAAGCACAAAAATCTCTTAAATTTGCGAACCAAAACTTCAAAATTTATGAATATTTTTTAAAATTGTAAAGAATATTTGAAAACAAGATCATTTTTTGGCATTGCAATTTTTTTCCAATGTTTGAACAGATTTCAAAAGGAATAATAAAGTTAAAATGGTCTCTGAGAGAAAGTGTTGTGTTTCCGGAGCAGTCTTCAAATAACGTACACGCACTCATGACTCGCTGCCCCTTGAAATCTCGGACGGTGATCATAGTTTTAACGAGCCGCGCTGCAAATTATCCAGCATCTCTTGCTCGATCTAGTGGTATGGCTGTTTGGGTTGGAGCAGGAGGTCTTGCGTTTGAGTCCATGTTCATACTGATTATTTTTTGATTTTCCACTGTTACTGTTTCACAACTACTAGTAGCAGATATGAGTAATTCATACTCCCTCCGTCCGGGAAAACTTGTCACCGCCGATATTTTACGAAAACCCCCTTCTCTTTCATCCGACAAGCCACGCAGCCCACTGCGCCTCGTCTCGCCTCTCTCCGTCGCCTCGCCTCGCGCGGGCCGCCTGGTTCACCGCCTGCTCCGTCGCCTCGCCACGCGCCGCCCGCCTGCTTCGCCTCGTCTCGTTGCTTCTCTTCATCAGCACCAGGAGATAAAGAGGAAACAGATTCCCTTTTAGGCAAAGCCTGCAACTTGCCGGCTCCGATGGCGGCACTCATGTCCTGCAGGGGGTTGGGGCTCGATCTCACTAGTAGAAAAGGGGGCTTTTGTCCCGATTGGTAAGGGCCTTTAGTCCCGGTTTTTGAACCAGGACTAAAGGGTCGTTACTAATGCCTTCCCCCTTTAGTCCCAGTTCTTACACGAACCGGGACTAAAGGCCGTCCACGTGGACGCAGCCTGGAGCTCCACCTTTAGTCCCGGTTGGTGCCAACCGGGAGTAAAGGAAATTTATGATTTTTTTTTTGAAATTTTTTTTGCGAATTTTTTTATTTTTTTTTTATTTTCAAATTTCTGAATTATTTTAACCTCTAATCTCTAATCACCACCCCTCATCACTGCTCAATTTATCCTCTAATCTCTAATCACCCCTCATCATTCCAAATCATCTAACTTCTCGGACGGTCACCCATCCTCTCACTACTCCAGCCTGAGCACGCTTAACTTCCGGGTTCTATTCTCTCTCGTTTCCAAGTCTGCACTTATTGTTTTCCTAACAATAGTAAGATGTCAATTCTATTAACCCTCAGGAATTTAGCTTGAGCATGAAGTGACACATTTCACTGTTTGAGTTTGAAACTACTGTTTTAAAACAATAATTATTTAGTAACACTAATATTTCTGGAATAATTAGTTTGACCATAGTTTGACCACAGTTTGACCAGATTTGACCAAAATTCAAAAAACTGAAATAATTATTTAGTAACACTAATATTCTAGAATAATTAGTTTGACCATTGTTTGACCACAGTTTGACCACAATTTGAAATTTTTTGAATTTTTTTGCCTCTCCAGATCTTAAAAGCCCCGTATCTTTTTTTCTGTTAGGTCTTTGAGGATTTTGAAAATGTTTAACGGGGTTCCCCCGGTTAAATTTGGATGTAACTTTTCGAGTAGATGATTTTTCATATAAAAAACTTTTTCATCCGAGTTCGTATGCAAAAGTTATGCCCATTTTAAGAAATTCCAGAGAGATTTTGCAAATAAAGTCGAAATTCATATTTGTTAATTTTCCCAACAACTAGACCACATATCACATGGGAAACTTATTTTATTTTATTTTTTTGACATTTCCATCATTTTCTTTTGTTTTTTCTAAAACTGAAAAGGCGGTCGGGGGGGTAGAGTTTGATGGGCCCTTTAGTACCGGTTCGTGCCATGAACCGGTACTAATGCCTCAAAGCCCATTAGTACCGGTTCGTGGCACCAACCGGGACTAAAGGGCCCAGGTGAACCGGGACTAATGCCTTAGCCGCACGAACCGGGACCAATGCTCACATTAGTCCCGGTTCGTGACTGAACCGGGACTAATGTGAATATTGCAGGTCCTCGAGCTCGATTCATTAAAAAGGTAGAAGAGGGTTGCTCAGTACAAAGCCCTGTTTTGTACTAGTGTCTGGAGGCATGGCAGGTCCTCGAGCTCGTAATCCACCACCTCCTCCCTACAGACTCCGAGCGGCAGCTGCGGAAGTCAACGACGCGGGGAAGACGACCACGGCACTTGGCGACTGAGCCGCCGCCGCCGTAGAGATGCCGCCGCTGGCGCGCACCCCTCTCCGCCGCCTCCTGCTCTCCTCGCCCCTAGCCCTGTCGCTCTGCTCCCCATACATGGCCGTAGGCCGCCGCGGCGTCGGCGGCGGTGTCCCACCCCTTCTACTCATGCTCTCCGCTCGCCCCTCAGCGTGGCATGTCGGCGAGGGCTTCCTGGCCACAGGGGCACTAATCGGGGCCTCCTCGCGAGGCAGGAGCTTCTGCGCCCGCGCCGTCAGCATGGACGACGAGGCGCCCTCCAGCTCCGCTGCCGGCAGCGTCTACGACCTGCCCGCGCCTTACCTCACTGTGGATGACATTGCCGACGCTGCAAATCTTGATGAGGTGAGTTCATTCTCTCGGCATTTTGGGATTCGGACAATCAGATGATTTCTTGTGGTTCTAGCTAATACAATCTGAACATGTTTCAGCCTTACCGTCCATGGCTTGCTTGTTACAGATGATGCACAAGATTTGTCAAAGATCTCCATAACCACCATATATGCAACGGGTAGAACGTGGGCTCGAGCATTTCGAATGCTGCAATATCAACGACCACGTCCTTGTTCGAGCATTTCGAATGCTGCAAGCTCAAATTTAGTTAAGCTTGACTGAATGTAGTAAATTCAGTTTAAATCTAAATATGTACTTTGATGTACTAGTAGGAGGCACGTGCAGTGCACGTGGTGTCCTGGTCAAACTGCATTTGTTCCTGTATAAAATAAATCTCTGTTTACACGATGGATACTACAAAAGCTAGCCACAGAAGATCTTGAATGGGAAATTTTCTAGTCACCATCACGTGAGGATGCAAGGTGTGCAGATAGCCGTGCAGTGTCTCAATAGTTCCACAAAATTCCCATCCACCTCGTTTTGACGCGCGACTGGATGGAGCAAATCCTGGTAAGTACAGCCGTTGGATCACTCGAGTTTGCTATGATAAACGATCAGGATTCACTCCATGGAAGAAATCAACGGCTAGGAAATGCCTCTGTGTCAGGATCGATGGCTAATCCAAGTTTAATTTTTTTCTGTACTATAGTGGTAGAGAAATTTGGACATGACTACAGCCCATCTAAGTTAGACAATATTCTGAAGAATAGAAACTTAAAGTCTGTCTGCCGAAGTCCCGCCACCAGGGAAGACTCGCGTGGCCCTGCCTGCCGAAGTCAGCGAGAGGGGAGCGGCGGCTGGGGTTGCCGCAGGCGCGAGGAACCGGCCAGGGACCCGAGCAGGGCGACGAGGAGGAGGCGCCCGTCGAGGTGGTCGCTTTGGAGGAGCAGCCGCAGTCGGGGTCGGGCTCCTCGATGACGCAGGCGGCGCTGGAGGCGATGCTGCTGCCCCGCTCGCCGGCCGTGCTCGAGCCCCTCGATATCCTCCCTCCCCCGGGACGCGGCCATGCTGCTCCCGTCCCTGGACGCGGCCGTCCTCCTCGGCGATCTCGTGGCCGGCGGTGGCGGCGAACTCCGCGGGCAGGTCAGCGGCGCTGAGGGAGAGCGCGGGCAGGGCCTTGCTGGCGGGGGCCGGACGGGGGCCGGATCGGGCGACGGAGGAAGGAGGAAGAAGCTGGGGAGGGGGGCTGATTTGCAGCAGTTTAGAAGGCATCCGTTTATTTTTTTTTGCAAAATTAGAGTTGAACTAACGCGCGGACAACTTTTCCCGAATGGAGGGAGTGCTTGGTTTAAGTTGAGGCTACTCCTTAACAAGTAACATGCCTGTTCATCGAGATGTTAGCTGTTAAATCAGTCGTTGGTTTTGCCACATGTGATCTGGGTGATGGCCCACATCATACGTGAGGTGCTTTCAGCTGATCACCACACGGCTTGCCAATCAAAGTAACAGTATCGTGCATCATATATGCCACTACTTCCCACTGACTGAACTTTAGCAAGCCTACATGCGTCTGGACAATGGACTAGGACACGATCTGTGTTTGTGTATCAACCGGGACAGATAGTTGACAAGTTAGTCCAGTCTCGGATTGGCAGGATACCACACAACCTCTCGAGACAGGAACAGACAAAAAGTGCAGGTCCCCTTCGTCACGTCCATCCTGATGACTAGTTACCGGTACGTGCCCGTCAGTGCTATGAACCCTTCCTTGGTTCCTACCTCCTCGCCCGACTCACGAGACGAGTTTCATGATGCCACCCATTCCTAGAGCCATTGCTAGCACATGTTTTCTATCTCTGGATTCACCCATACAGGCACTGTCTTCAAGAGGCCGATGTGTTTGAAGATGCCCCCATCACTCCCAGTGCACTGCATACTTATGCGTAACTTCTTTCTGATAGCCATGCATGTTAATTTGCAAGCTTCGGTTTTTGTTTGGCTTTCCACTAATTAACTGAGCAATACCTTTTTAATGAATCGAGTCCTAAGGTGCTGACCTAAAAAAAATCTACTAGCTAGAAAAGATAAGAAGAGCTAAGGAGGCAATAGAAAAAACACCAGAAAGCTACAACATTGTTTTCCGAGTTGAGAAAGCAACAACTTTGATATAATATTCAACATGGTAGACGGCAAGGCATCCTTTATATAGAAGTAAGTATTTGTACAATAGACATTTAAGTGTCAATTTCCATGTGCTTCAATTCAATGATGATTATCATGTGTCTCACCAAAAGTACAAAAGAGACGCCTTTCTTTAAAGCTATAGGGTGAGGATTGAGATACGCCTGGATAGATTGCTTAACACTAGAGACTGTTTACCTATTTAGTTTAACCTTATCAACGTAGCTAATTATTACTCTTATAAAGGATGCTGGAGTGCCCTTCTCCCATGAGTCTTCGTGGACGAGCACGCCTTCCGCGCCATCCATTTCGCGGTGGTGTGCCGCCCAGGGCACTCCGTGCTGTCTGATATGCTCGGATGGCGCGCAGCCGCGCAACGTCTCTATGGGGTCCATGACGGGTGGGCCGCGGACAAGCCCGGGACCACTGTCATGAGTGTTTTTAGCGCCACCGCATGCGCCATGTGGCGCAGTCCCCATGGTCGTGGGCGAGGATGCCTGTTACTCCCTCCGTTCCTAAATATTTGTCTTTATAGAGATTTCAACAAGTGACTACATACGGAGCAAAATGAGTGAATCTACACTCTAAGATATGTCTATATACATCCTTATGTGATAGCCCATTTAAAATCTCTAAAAAGACAAATATTTAGGAACCGAGGCAGTAGTAGCCTTTTCCCCACGGCGGGTGGGCTCACACGTACAAGGCTCCTGTGTGGGGCCTGCCCGCTGTTCCCTTCCGCTCACGCGAGCCGGCCAGGGTGCGGGGCCTTGTCATGCGGTTTCTCTGCCCGGATGGTGTTCTATTATTCTTTATTCTTGTTCTCACCCTGGGTGTGGGGGTTTCCCCAGTCTGCATCTCGCCTACGTCGTGGGGTTCACCGTTGCTGGATCGGACCCAGGCAGCCCGTTCAGAGGTGAGATGGTTGTGGACCCGGTGATTTGCATGCGGGTATGCGCGGTAGGTTTGTTGGAGTTCAGCGTGCGTGCATCCTATTCCTATATGGTTAGCCCGCCAAGAGGTCGGCTGGCAGGTAAAACAATGTCTTCCGATGGTCCAACGTGAGCTCGGTGTCTTGTGTACCGGGTGCACGCAGTTAATCTGGTGGTCGGTGTTGCATCCTCGTATGGGTTCATGGTGTGGTGCACCATCTAGTTGTGCCGGTTCGATGGGTGTAAATATGCCTTCCTGTACGCACCAGGCTAGCCTACGATGGGACGTGTGCAACCTCTTCCGTCGTTGGCCGTACCAGTACTTGCATGCCCTTTCCAGCTTACCCAGTTGTTCGTTGGTATTGGCCTATCATTGGGATCCATATGTCAGTGGGTTGGGTCGACGGCTTGTGGGAGCGAGGCCATTGGTTAGTATTTCAGCTGTTAGTCCAAGACAAGTCAATAAACTAAACATTTCTCCGTGCAAAAAGAGTGTAGAGGACTACCTATAGTAGTCTGGATGATCATTACGTACACTTTTCATGTGCAACATATCTTTTCTTGGTCAATACAGTGACATCATCATTAAACTCACATTGACATGTTATACACTTTAGATTTGGATCAATCATTCAAGACTGGCTTGCTACCGGAATGTGTCGCGCGCCTAGGACAAACTCCCGATATAAACCAGCCAACTCCATGCATGTACTCCGAGAAAATGCACGTTGTTCCCACAACTTGTCTTGTTTTTTAGATTTGGGTCAATACACATTAGGATTATGAGGCATTGGGAATGAAACCGCTACACGGTTCTGCTCCATAATTGTTACAATCGACGTTGAAATCTCCAAAATGCTAATGTGATTGAGTGAGGTTAGTGTAGAAATACATAATACTACATTATTATAGAGGTACTTAAGTAAGGAGGCTAACAGTATTTTACTGACATGCTTTTGTTGGACTGTCTGCTCAGGTACAATCGCAATGTAGGGGACATCTTTACTCCCCGTTTAGGACCTGCTTCTACTTTACAGTTTCTGGCAGACATTCAAAAATACTAGAGCGTTGCTACAGCATGACGCATTAGCGCGCGACGCTCCCTGCTCATTCCACGGCACCATGTATGTATAGTCCGTCATGACCACGTGAGTGCGCTGCCGTGTAGCTGGATTGGATGACATCGTGCATAATTACGATGGAAGATAGAAAAATTGAACGTTGGTGTGGAATCTTGATTGGTGCTCCGAAGTTGGCTCAATAGCTGTGCATGTAATCTCTAGTTTACCATAACAGGGATGTGATGAAGCTTGGTACAAAAATCTCGTGCATTGCCCGGACTAGGGATCTCTTGTGAGATGGCCTGGACGTGCCTATCTTGTCGATCAATTCCTCTGTCCTCCCCATTACTATCCCCTGTCATAGTAACAAACCAATATATATCTCATATATATTCGATAAGCGTGCTATGAGATCTTCAGCATTACAACATCATTCAAATAGTAATTTGCTGGAGCAGCAACACGAGCTAAACAGAACCAGGGTTGTAGCTAGTGCAACTTATTACCAAATCTGAATTAAGCTACTGCACGGTAGGCTGTAGCTGCCAAGGTAGGAGTAATAATTAACTGGTTATCAATCAGAGCTAGAGCTAGATACTCGTCTCCCTATCACGAGGCTGGGTCTGGGACCTAATCATTTCCACGTAAACCATCAATGGGGAGTACCAGATACATATAGAAGAAATATCTCATCTACCATTTTAGCAGACTTAACTGAAGCATATGAACCATCTGAGCTTCATCCCTTGTTATAAAGCATGTGCTACCTCATTTTCTTACATGTAGCTACCTTAGTCTCTACCACCCTGCCCAACCATCTTCGCTCTCTTCACCCAGATAGTGTTATAGGCTGTTAGCACCCAAACAAGCAACTAATGATCGAGGAGAGATAAACCAGTAGAAAATGACCAAAGTAGGATCACTTAGGTGGAGTTGGACACATGAATGGAAATGGCAGGCATCTGGATGTACATCGCGGGCTAAAACTTATGTCCACGTTGCGCAAGTTACCGCAGTACACGATATATCTCCAGACGAAGCGCGAGCGGTATCTCTACACGAAGGTGCATCCAGCAGGTACGTAAGAAGACATTTCACACTTGTTAGAGAGGTCTGTGGTGATGAGCTCATCGAGGATACCTTTGAGGCATTGGCGACCTCACTGTGATGGACGAAGGAATACCGAAGAAATCGAGGAGCCTGAATTGTAGTATGATCGTCCAAGAGCGTAAAAGCCGCGACCCCAGCATCACCAAATTGGATTACTTCGGTTGCCGTGTTTTACCATCAAAGACTGCAACGACCTGGCCAGCAAACGCGAGCTCCGTGTCTGGCACCACCTCACAGCCAAGCGAGCCTGCCTGCCCGATCCCTGCATCACTACGAAGGAGTTATTTTTCTTGGCAACCTTGCCGTCATCTTCAATCGATGGTACTCCCTCCATTTTTATATACAAGGCCACAAACCCATATTACAGATACCAAGGTAAAATTTAATGTTTTTCTTTGTAAACCAACTTTTCTTTTCATTTATTGGGATCAATGCTTCGTATGCATGCAAGGAAGGGATAGGAAGCTGAGTGGAGTGTCATTATGGTTGCATGCATGCAAGTAGTAAACAGGTTGTTAGTACGAGAAAATGTCGTTAACTTTTGTCTCGATTACTGTTCGTGGCCTTGTATAAATGCAAAGCTTATTTTTTATAGTGGCCTTGTATAAATAAATAGAGGGAGTACACTCAACTACATCTCGGCTGCATGGACGCGCTCTCACGGTCGTGATCATGGACGTGGTACAGACGGGGCGCCGTGGAATGAGCAACTAAAATCGCGTGTTAATGCAACGTGCTGTTGTGAGACTCAAGTAGATGTCCTCGACATCGCCATCGTACGTGCACACACCAAAACAACACTGAGCAGAAGTACCTGTACGTGCTGGCGGAAGGCATCTGGGAAAACAGGTGTGCAAAATAGGGTTAGCCATGTAAATCACTTCATTAATTACTTGATTAACTCTAATAAAGTAGTAATACGTATTTCTAGTACACTGACCCCTCTGGATCACGTATGCACTCTGGAGATGTCTTCGTTCACCGTAACAGTTCGAGTGCGGAATGGTGCAACAATTTCATTCCCAATACCTCCAAATCCTAATAGGCACTGGCCACATTAAAAAAACAAGACGAGTTGTTGGAACTGAATGAGTTTTCTCTGAGTACAAGCACACCGAAGAGTTGGCTGATATATATAGAGAGTCTGTAACCGACAGAGTTGGCATCTTCGAAGCTTTTATGGTGTGCTAATGGTCGGCCAACCTAACATTTATTCTCAGGCACAGTCATCTCTTGAAGTTTAATAATAAAGAAGATACTCCCGTATTTTAAGTGTTCATAGAATAATTGTTCCCGTATTCTAGGAATAAATGTTTATGCGTTAGGAGTTGGCTGATATATATAGAAATCGCAGTCTGGGCGGTGCGCGAGATCTATAACAGGCTCGATCACATTTGCGGTTAAATTACACTTGACACACGTAAACTAATTCAGCCAACTTTTGACGATTAGTCAAGTGTAATATAATTTTCAGAAATAAGTTCAGTTTTCTGTGTTGCAACGCAATTACACTCAACGCAGTCCAATCCTGCTGCATGGACGTGCTCCCACGGTCGTCATCACGGATGTGATACAGATGGGCTGCCGTGTAATTAGCAGGAAAAGTCAGATGTTAATGTAACGTGTTCTAGTGAGGCTCAAGTAATGTCCTCGACATTTTATCAAGAACACACGAGATGTGTGTTTTTTTAGCATTAAGAGGCCTAAGCCAGGAGGGATAACAATGTTTTATAGGGGTGAACAAGGTCACATCCACCTCCACCGATACACCTGGTTTCTTTCCGGCAGCCTTTCACAGTACAAATTCATCATTAATACGCCTAGTGACTTCGCGGTCATACGTGCACACACTCGAACAAGACTGAGCACACATTCGAGTGCGTGCTAGAGGTGAGCATCTGCAAAAACAGGTGTCAGCCATGCTTGGGTACATTTTCAAATTCCAATGCAAATCAATGCTGTAGATTATAACTTACCTCTTCATTAAAAAGGGTAGTCTAGTATTTTTAAGCGGTAGGACTGAAGTTATACAAAGGGGCGATAAAAAACCCACAATAAATCGTGTGATTGTTTCCTTAAAAAGAGACCGTGTGAAAAGGAGATGAGCCCATACGCTAGGAGAAAGCTACTTCCTTCGGACATGGTACACAAGGCTGCCATTAGAGGCGATTGCAATGCTTTGAGAAACGATCAAATAAATCCTCCCAAGCACAACAGAAGGAAATATATAGGATGAGTGTTGCTATGGCAGTTTAGTGGTAACGTTGGTGTTGATTGAAAGGCAGCTGCGTCGGATCTACTTTAGATGGAGAATAAGGGCACAGCCATGGTCATGGGCAACGGCACTGCTAATGGTGTTTACGGAGACAGCGCTTCTAATCGCTGGATTTCGGTTCAAGACTGGAGATTGTTTATTTACAGATTGGGGATCGGTTCTGTTGTAATAACCATGTAATGGCCCAACTGACCGCAATTAGTGCTAAGACGAAAATACCCTTTTAGGGCTCCTTTGGTTCAAAGGAATTCCATATGATTTTTGGAGGGTTAGAATCCTTAGGAACTTTTCCTACATTGGTTGTTTGATTCATAGGATTGAATCTTATAGAAATGTTTTCTAGGGAATCATGTGTACTACATTTCATTGAAAATCTAGCATCCACTCCAACATCTTTTTTCGCTTCCTCTGTTTTTCCTGTGGCATCAAACATTCTGTGCTAATTCTATGGGATTCAAGTGGGCATGCCACTCCAATCCTTTATTTTTCCTATTGTCGCGTTTTGAGAATCCTACGAATCAAAGAGGGCCTTATAGTTTTTCAAGGTGGGTGTACCGAAGCAGGAGCCATTTCTAGTACACTAACCCCTCTGCATGAACTAGCACTATGGAGATGTCTACGTTAACTGTGAAACAGTCAGAGTGCAGAATGGTGCAACAATTTCATTCTCAATGCCTCCCAATCCTAATATGCACTGGCCACATTTAAAAAACAAGAGCTCTGGGAACTGTGTGAGTATTTCTAAGCAGAACAAGCACACCGAAGAGTTGGCTGATATATATCGGGAGTTTGTGAGCGATATAGTGGGCATATTCGATAGTGGTGTCCCAGTGGATTACTTCACCCACCATCTCTTCATTTTTTCTCTGCAAATGCCTATGACATCACTAGGGACAGAGGGGCCCGCCAGGGGGCTGGAAGAGAAGAACTTGAATACTAAACGCTAGAAGAGAAGAACCTTAATACTAAACCAAGTTTCGGGAACTTCTTGGTGACTTGATTGGTTCCCTTCCCCCAATTTGCAAGAAGAAGGGTCGCGGGTGAGAAGGCGGCGCTGCCAGTAAGCAATAGTAAGGTTTGAACTTGGAAAGCAAGGAGGAACAGTGGAAATGCGGCTTTTGGTGGGGGGGGGGGGGGGGTTGGGGGGTGGATAGATATTTCCGCGGTGGCAGAAATTTTTTCGCTCGGTGCCACAAGGAACTGGCGCACAAGTGTAGTTTAAGCGCAGGCGGTAGACTGTAGACGACGAAGGTTCCTGCGTAAGCCAGACAAGACGGTGCGTCAAGATATTTTATATCGCATCCCACACGATTCTTGCTAGTAAACTGTTTATGGTATACCTGTTTTTTTCATTCTGTTTTGAAAGACAAAATGGTGTTACGAAGGAAAAGGATGGTGTTTGAATTGCTAGAACATTTATCTACAGTGAACATGCAACTATATGAGTGTCGTGTGAAAATTTGTAATTATTCCGGGTTCGTTTGGCCTTGAATAGTGGTGGGGAATTTAGGCAAATGAAAACATTCTATTAACTTGATTTTTTTTCCTATTAGATTTTGATCTTTAGTTATGTTTTATTTTTTCATTTTCTTTCTTTGGCTATTTTTTTCCTTTCTTCCATTTTTACCTCTATTATACTAGAAAAGATATCATTCATATTTAAGTAATGGACAATTGGTTTCATGCACCTGCCAATATATCTGCCAGTGCACAGATTTTCACTATGCGGCTAAGAAAGATGGCGTTGATACCTCCGGATCCCAATGATCTGGACCTTTCCTGTCCTTAAGAGAGCACCATCTAGATAGCTCTAGGAGCACCCTTCGCTGCAGTGGGGGTGGGGGTGGTTGACTTTGCGAAAGAGGAGAGTGTGGCTCCAAAATTGTCGTTGTCGTGCCTCTCACTGGAGCGGACCCACCAGATGTAGTCAACTTCAAATTTTAGAGTGTAGAAGCCGATAACTTGTCCTCGGGCGAAGAGTACGTGACATATATGTCCCCTAGCCGTGTTGAAGATCAGATGGAAGGGGTAGCGGAAGATATCTTAACACAACATGGCATCATTAATGTTGATTGAGAATGCCATCATAATCCTCTAAAAGGATCCGTGCCCACAGCCACTAGCTGTGCGCCAATTGTCAGTGTTTCATAACCGGTAGTGCCTTCTAGGGTAGAAGATTTGTTCGGAGGGTCACACGAGCGGTAGATGAAGGTGGTAAGGCGAGTGATGGCAAGTTTATCCAATTTCAAACCCTACGGGAGGAGGTAAGACCCTACTGCTACCTTTCCTAGTGTATTGCTTGAGTGCTCGCCGGTGATCGGGAGGATCATTGGAGAGATCTAGTTTCGTGTGTTACAGGCTCTCGGCCTAGTGGCGGGCGTGAGAGAGGGTCCCTTGCTCGCGTTATATACTTGGTCGATATAGGGTGCAGTCTGATGGATGGAGGTCCCCATCTCTTGGCAACCGGACCAACAGTCCGGCATGCCGCTCCTCGTAGGCTAAGCTTGGGTCAGGAGAGGTGCCCTTTGGCTTACCGAGGCCTCCTTTAAGTAGGCAGAGCACTGCTCACTCTAATGTGTGGCAGACTTCTCTTTGTAGTCGTATCGATGTGTCATTACCATATCATGAGTATATGCTATTTATCCCATGGCAAAACTAGAGGGTGATCCAGGAAGCCACCTCTTCATGGGTCGCAAAAAGTCCCACCTACCGCCAACTACAGGGGACTCCTGCTACTTGGAGCACTCTCTTCTGAAGCACAACAAACGATTACCTCTCCAACAAGAGCGAGATGCTTATTGCACACCTCCTGGAGCCACCTCCCAGTATAGGGCGCAATTGTGCTTCTCCCTCATCTAGTGGGTGTGGCTCAGTAACTAGCACAACATCCAAAAGCGTGTCGACAAGTGATGCACATCTTGATGCCTCCCATTTTAATGCATGTGTCCAACTCCACCGAATTAATACTACTTTGATCATTTGCTACTGCTCTATCGCTCGTGAATCATTAGTTTATCACTTTGTCTGTGTTTGTTTGGGTGCCTAATACTATCTGGGCGAAGAGGCAAATGTAGTTGGGGAGAGTGATAGAGACTAAGAGTAGCTAGATGAACGATACGATGCCAAATGCTTTGTAACAATGGACCATGCCAGATGGTAGAGACCATATCTCCTGGGCCTAAAACAAAGAGCATAATTCTAATAAATATTTCACAATGATACACACGCCAGAGGTAGTACTCGCTTTTGAAAAAAAAATCATGTCTGAACACAAATTAAGTCACATGGTTCATGTCCTTCTGTTCAATATTGTAAAATCAATGATAATATATTCCTATCCACATGTATTCCCCACAAGCTAGTGGTGATATTACTTACGTGGTTACCTCAACCACCATCTCTTTAATTTGGCCTTGCAAATCCCTTTCAAGAGAGGCAAATCTCCTCTTACGAATTTTGGATTCCCAGGAACAAATTTAAAAATTAATGTAGGCGGATGAAGTAGAGAGATCTAAACAAACTATCAAGTTATCTATTCTAGTTTGATATTAACGCACACGACTTCAAATGTAAAAGCCTACATGTTTGGTCAGCTCAGTATTACTTGTTTACGAAGAGGAGATTTGAGACATAGCACCCAAATTCACGAAATTAATCAATAAATATTGCCCACAAGGTTCAAACCTGCGCCGGCCAGTATGTGCCTGCTCCAACGATTTTCAAAGAGCCCATCCACAAATTCGTAGTCTCCCTCCGTCCCATAATAGAAGGTGTTATTACGACCAATATATGAGTTTACATTAGTTGTAGTAACACCTATATTATAGAACGGAGGGAGTACTATTTAAGGGAGTAATGATGAAGGTCTCATTACCGTTGGTTGGACGATTACATGACTTCGTTAATGGCGCCCCCGTGGTGAGTTGTTACCGTCATTGCCCCCTTAGACATCACCTTGAAGCATATGTCATCCAACAATCAACAAGGAGAAATTGCCTCTTTCTTCTTTCAATCTTTGTTTACACATGCCGAGTCTTCTCTCATACTACGTCCCGCATAATCTTTGTTTGCACATGCCGAGTCTCCTCTCATACTACGTCCCGCATAATCTTTGTTTACACATGCCGAGTCTCCTCCGGATAGTAAATTGGAGTAATGGCTACACCACCGATCCGATTGTCGCTGCACATGATGCACTCATTCTGTCATTCTCGTACACACAGCCTGGGCCTTGAACTAAAAGATTAATTGAGTGAGATGACTGCAGTTAGCTTACCGTAGCACATCTCTGATGCCATGATTAATGAACTAGTGACGGCCTAGACATGATAACAACACGGGCATGTGGCAAAAGCGTTGGTGCCGGTGAGCTGATTTGTCCAGCTTACCGACATCTAGCTGCATCGGATGAAAATATATATATATATATATATATATATATATATATATATATATATATATATATATATATATATATATATATATATATATATATATATATATTAATAAAGTAAGGTGCGTTTCCTTAATTTTTTCATCTGTTCACCGCCGAAAAAGAAAATTCTATCCGAGGTGGTACTAAATTCTTATGCGTTCGTCTGCTAGAAAAAAGGCTTTTCCAGAATTTCATACATGGGCCGCGCTCTGTGGCCCAGCAAAGCCAGCCCATTTATTTTTCCGCCCACGCAGCTGTGAACAATTCTATTTTCCGCACAGTGGAAAAATAGTCGAAACTTCGCACAAGGCAACCATTAATGGGCTAGCCCATTTTTATTTTTTTCAGTGTTTTATTTCTATTTTTATTCTGCTTCCATATCTATTTTGTCACTTTCAAGTTTTTTTACTATAGAATTTATTTCATAAATTCAAAATTCTCAAAAAACATTCAAAATTTCAAAAATAATCAAATTATAGAAAATGCTCATAATTCCAAAATTGTTGCTATTTTAAAAAATATTCGGAACTTGAAAAAAGTTTACCATTTTTTCAAAAACCTTGTTTTAGTGAAATTTTCAGATTTATAAAAAGGAAATGGAAATTCAAAAATGCTTCAAATTCAAAAAGTATTCTTGTTTTAGTGAATTTTTCAGAATTCAAAATAAAAATATATACATTTTTAAAAAATGTTATGACTTTTCAACATATGTTCCCATTCTAAAAAATGTTCACAAATTCAAATAATGTTCATGTTTATACAAAAAAAGTTGGTGTTTTCAAAAAATGTTTGTGAATTTTAGAAAATGTACCTGTTTCAATTTTTTTTAACATTTTTCTGAAAATGTACATAATTCTCGAAAAACTGGCCAGGATTTAAAAACCGGTGCATGTTTCCTACAATATTCAGAAACTTCATTCCTTGAAATCTCCTCGATTAAAAAGAAAAGTAGATTGAATAATTCATGGGCCTTCTCTGGCGTACGTTGACGTAACAAAACTCTTAAATGCTCTCGATCAATGAATGAAAAAATAGCGGATTGATTACTTCACACCCGGCGAAACCGAGAAACTAAATGTTCCTTTTTCACATACGCACTGGGTTTTGCTTGCACCGAGAACTAAACCAAGAATATCACCTGTGCACATGTGAAAAAGGAACGCACCGTGATTTATTAGTAGGTATAGATATGTTTCTTGAAATTAAAAATAATTCTTTGAATTACCAACTTTTTTGCAATCACGATATTATTTCGAAAATGTGCACATTGCTTCGATTTGTGAATAAATTTAGAAAAAAGTAACATTTTCATGCATTTGTGAACAAATTTTCAAAATCGTGTGATGAGATGTGAACAAAATGTGGTGATCGTTGTTGGACATAATGATTTTTTTTTCTCCCGTTGCAACGCACGGGCATGTTTGCTAGTATATCTAAATCAAGGACCAGCATTTCCGGAGATAGGGCAATCAGGCAGCCTTTATAGTTTGGACATGGTGCAATGAACTCGTATACGTGTCTCCTGAGTCTATTCATCTTTTGTGATCACGCGGGCCAGATGGCTATAACCGGGCACATGCCCACATCCTACACTGGTTTTATCCGTTGTAAAGATGAACGTTCATCACAAGCGCACACATGTTTTTCTTCCACACGCTCAATCCGGTTTGTACTCAGTCGATTTTGGCTAGACTAAGCATATCGAGCAATTTTAGCATGGTTCCTTTTACTCGCTCTTTTCACATGGGAGGTAAGAAAGTAAGAGTTAATCAGACCAAATGCTTAATGAAATTAATGGCTTAGATCTATTTTATACTCTTACCTCTCATGTGAAAGATGGGGTAAGAGGGAACACGTTAAAAAACCTCAAACACATATACACCAGACAGTTAATTCATGCACACAACTTACTCTCGCGTCAAATTATAAGCATCCAAGTACGTACTAGTAGCATGTGTTCGAGCTACTCAGCTAGGCCAGTTCATGTGGACTAGATTAACACGCGAACAGTTCAGTTGTATACTAGCTCGATCGGGTTTGTGTGTGGCACCACGATGAAGGTATCATCACTTTTAGTCTGTTTCGTCTCTGAAGGTTTTGTCGTGTCCTGCCAATCCAGTACCACACTAGCTTAGCTTTTGGCGACTCTCCACTTGCCACACAAACACAAAACGTGTCTTAGTTCACACGCATGCATGCTTGCTCAAGTTTAGTCCGTGGGATACTGTGGCGTGTGTATGCTGCGCAATACTGCTACCTTGACTGACCAGTTGTGGTGATCAACTGAAAGCACCTCACGGTGTGGCCATCCACCTAAACTACATGTAGGGAAACCAGCTACTGATGTAACCGCCAACAATTCAATGATCAGGTTAATGGCAGAGGACTAGTAGCCGCAACCTAAACCAAGTTTGAACTAGTCCTATGTACTCCCTCCGTCCCAAAATAAGTGACTCAAGTTAGTTGAGTCACTTATTTTGGGACGGAAGGAGTATATACTAGTGCTATGTCTGTCATAGAGTTGCAGTGCTTTACAAATTGAAGCTTTTTCTGACGTCCGCCTTCAGTTGCTCGATGCACAAGTTGGAAACAGGGTCATATTTGATGTGTTTGATCCATGCTGAACAACAGCACAAGCTTGCACAGGACGTACTACTGCCAAGAACCATGTGTAGTTTATAGCCGACTGTTAGTAAGAGGTTAAGAACTAGCCCTTGTAAAGCGAACATCGGGATCAACAAGTTAAGACAGGACCTTAATAAAATGCATCAGGGCAATGCGTGCACTATCATTCAACCTTCCAATAATAATGCAGGAAGCGAGCGGTTAGCAGCACGTTAGCACAAGCACAAGGCAGGCCATTGGAATTGCCATTGCCATGTATTGGTGTATTTAATCCATATGTTAGAGTTGTGTCGAATATTATCGTACAAGGTAGGTTACAGTTGAACGTTTTGGAGGGGCAAATGGGCTGGAGGGGCAAGAAACATGCTTTTAGGCTGATTTTAACTGGGCATATGGGCTGAATACTAGAAGATATTTGTGCTAACTTTCTCATGGGCTTGGGGGGGGGGGGGGGGGGGGGGGGCGATGGCCCAGGTTGCTCTCCACAAAGCTCCGCCGGTGTGCGTACGTTCTGTCGAAACTCCAAAGACAGAGCCAGTCTTGACGGATAGCTGAAGAGGACGCGAGCACATGCACGTGCGTGTTTCTAGATTGGCGAACATGTTTATTAGCTTACTAACCTATGTTAGTCTAAGCATGTAAGATGACACTTCTCCCACTCCGACGCAGGTAATCTTACAAGCATATGTGGTCCAAACATGCAAGATGATACTTCGACTCAATCATGCGTAGATCATTGCACATGGTAAGATGACACATCGGTACGATATAGGCGTCGAAGACAAGTTGATGCCTGGTTAGGCGAGAACCTGATCCGAGCATCTTCTCAAGTAAGTCAGTTGATACCTCATAATCTATGCCATCCTAATCCACACTAAGACACTACTGTAGCATACTGAAAGAGGACCGTTTGAATTTAGTTCCCGATGCCTCCAAATCCGATGCTCCCCACTGGCTGTGGTTATCCTGCGATCCCTGTATATGCGAATGTTGTACTTATAGTGCGATCTCTATATATGTGAATAGTTGTGATCGGTCGGCTGATCTTCGTTCTCTATAGGAAACAGAGCTGATAAGCCTCATAGGTCCATTTATACATACAGATTAACTGCCAGCTATCAACATATTTAATTTGGTGAAAATGAACTCCACTCATAACAAAGTGAACATATGCCGTGCTTCTAATTCACCGCTTTAAGATATATGTCTGTGGTGTCCGTCGTCCGGAATGGTACTTGTCCGCTGCCCTTTGTTTCTACCGGTTCGTGGCGAATCCGGCAGCAGCAGCTACAATGCTCACACGTAGTCCGAGGCTCGGTGAGATGGGCGTGAGAAGAAGAAGGTGCGCCGCGGATCCTCCTCTGGCATCACACCCACTCTGGTGCTGGTGTCATCGGATGACGATGACATCATGATGATGGAGTTGGAGGTGCGCCGCAGCCCAAGGATCAATGCCAAGTTCCTGGGCAAGGCTTCGAGCAATTGCATTGTGACACCGAGAAGAGCGCTGGAGATAAAGCTTGTGTGCGTGCCCTCGCCGACCTGCATGACTTGGACGACCCCATGTCTACCACCTCCTCCGACTCCGACGACCACAGCAAAGACCCCTACGCTCTCTTCGACGTTTTTCACCGTGGCAGTGATGCTAAGGAAGAGTGAACACCTCTGATGACAATCCTAGTTTCATGAACTATGTAGTCTAGTATGTCCTTTTCATGCCCTAGTGGAATTTATGAACTATTATGTTGATTTGTCCTGGTAGGTATGAACTATGTTGCATTATCGAATGTGTGAAGTATGTATGATCAAAGTTGTTGCATGAGTTTGTCTTTGATAGATTTGGAGGTGGGTAAATGAGGGTTGTTGTTGCACGGGCAGATAAATGGGTCGACCCTGCTGCTGCGGACAAATGTTGGCCCAAATTTGACAAGTGCGACTCGAGATTATCTAATGTACAAACAAAGGGTTTCGTGGTTTTACGGAACACATGATGGCCGGCAAGAGGAAACAAATGGGTGGACTAGTTAAGGCCTTGGTCAAAAAACACATGAATAAAATCAGCGCCGTGAAGTTAACAATGCAGACTAGGAGACGCTGATCACTATCATTTGTGAAGCGAATCGATGCCTCAGTGAAGAAAATGCCGATAAAGGCATGTAGAAACTCCAAAACCCACAAACGCCGGCCGAATCTAGACGAATCTATCAGAAACATAAACCGACGTGATACGGAAGGCCCACCGGAGACACGGCTGCATATATACCCACTGCGGCGATAAGCACACAAACAGAATGGGAAAATACAAGGATAACGTTAATCCTACACCGAGGAAATGTCGCTACCTTGCTTTCCAAAACCAAACACGATGAGTCCCTAACAAAAAAAAGGTAAAAAATTGTCACCCATGCCTTTGAATGCTAGGTCGGAGATTAATGTCGGGCTTGCGCCGTCCAACACCATGAACCAATACCCTCTTCTCCGATGACCTAGCCAGGCCAGGCTGTCATTGAAAATCGTCGCGCTGGATATGTGACCCTCTGACCACCGCCGGCTTCACCATCACCGACGTTGAGCATCGCCTGCAAACAGCCGCTGCACGAGCACCTATGACCATTGGTGTCTTGCAGCAGGCCACCAGCTCCTCCATATCGTATTCCCGGCTGTTGAGTATCGTGATTATTAGGAAAGCTAGGATAGCGTAGGATATTATTATACCTTGCCTTGTACTCCAAGATGATCGTGTACTTCTATATATAAGCCCACGAGGCTGAAGCAATACAACGAACGATTCCATCAATTCCTCTCTCCCTTTTAACATGGTATCAGTTTCGGGTTCTAAACCCTAGCCGCCACCGCTTCCGCACCCGCGCGCCGCCCCCGGGGCGGTCGGCCTCCATGACCGCCGCCGGGGCCGTGCCACCCGTACCTAGGGTTCGTCCGCCCATCGTGGCTCGCCAAAGCTGAAAAAAACCAGAGGTTATTTGGCCCCGCATCCGGCACTAATCTATTTTTAACGTCTGCAAATATCGGCAAAACAACAAGTATTGTTAACCCTTTTTTTTACTCGTCTGCTCTATTAATGCAGAAATAAGTAAAAAAGTATAATTAGATCTGGTTCCTGGCAGAGAAAAAAAAAGATCCTTTTAGTTTCGACTTTAGGGATAATTTTTTTCGCTTGGATGAAACTAAGCAGAGGTCCGAACCGACGAAGGCCCAGACAAAATGAGCACCTTGTTGACCAGCTGCCCTAGAGAGTCTTTTTCCCAAGCCCTTGCTCCGGGTTTTTTCATTCTCTCGCCGGTCGTTTTGATCGGCGTTTTTCTTTTTGGTTTTCCGATCTATGCTTAATCGGTTTGCGTCGCCCGCCGCCACCGTCGATCCCCGTGTGCCTCTACACCGACACCGGCGCGACCGGCCGACCTCTTCACCGACCTGGCGGCCCTGCGCGACAGGCGGCCCTACCAGCCGTCGTCCGTGCGTCTGCCTGCCCGTCGCCCCGACCCGGCGGTCTCGCGCAACAGGTGGTCCCTCACGGTCGTCGTCCGCGCGTCGGCCCGCTCGCCGACCTACATCGGCCGTCACCGCCCTGTCCCCGAGTTCAGCGCGCCCCTCCACCGATCGAGCAACGGGCTGCTGCTGCGTCGCCCCATCGGGCTGAAGTGCCGCCGCCCCGTGGTTCTCCACATGGCTGCACCGATCCGCGTCGCCGCTGCGTCGCCCGTTCGGGCCGTAGCGTCGCGGCACGTGGTCCCCGCCGCCGCCCTGAGGCTGTTCTCGTGGTTGCACCACATCGCATGCTGCCGCTGCGTCGCCCTTTCGGGCCATAGTGCCGCGGCCCGCGGTCAAACCGCCGCACCGAGGCCGTCCGCTCCAGGTCGTCCCCGAGGCTGCACCGACCCTCGCGCTGCCGCTGCGTCGCCCCGTCAGGCCGTAGCGAGTGTGGCACGCGATCCCTGCAACCGCCCTGAGGTCTTCCCCGCCGTCGCCCCGACCAGCCCGCCGTCGTTGCGTCGTCCCTTCAGGGCGTAACGCTGCGGCCCATGGTCCATCGCCGTCCACGCGCGTTGACGTTCACGTGATATGCGTCGCGCCGCCTCCGTTGGCGCGGGAACGTCACCGTCCGCGCCGGTCTTCGTCACGCTGCCGGGTTCATTATCGCCTACTTCGAGCACCGCCGCCGCCGCTCTTCTTCCACGGCTCCACGACGACTACCTGGACACCGGCAACCCCGACTCGACACCGACCACGGCGTTCTTCGCACGGCTACCTCGACTACGGCTACACCACCTACGCTCTCGACTACCTCGACAAATGGCACAAAGGGCTACCGCCTTGCTTGAGCAACCTCGTCGGTTTCCACTCCAGCCACGACTCCACGATGCATCGACCGTACGACTGTGGGGGGTGTCCGTCGGCTTCCCTTTGGTTTCTTCTCCAGTCTCACCGTCTGCGTCGCTACCGTTGTGACTGCGAGGGGATGTTAAGAATCGTGATTATTAGAAAAGCTATGATAGCGTAGGATATTATTCTACCTTGCCTTGTACTCCAAGATGATCATGTACTCCTATATATATATATATATATATACCCACGAGGCTGAAGCAGTACAACGAACGATTCCACCAATTCCTCTCTCCCTTTTAACACCGGCAAGACGTTACCTCCCCGCCGGAGCTAGCACCGCGTAGACTTTAAAGGTGGTGGCGAGAGTGATCGAAGCATGGGTGGAAGCTAGGGTTAGGTTGCCCGTGGGCCGTGCCATGCCTCTTTCATGAAGTGTTTCTATTTCTTTTGACGGGAGCTTGTTATTCATGTGTATTCACATGAATACCAAAGATCTGATGGCCCACAATACGTATGTAATATGAGGTATTAATTATACATGCAAACAGTTTATCAATTCAATGGCCCTGAAGGCTTCAACGAATTCTGAGGATGCTGCTTACGCTAATGCATGGAGTGTGTATACTACGTGATAATTCATCACCCCCGCGTCGCCTCCTGCTGGGCGACTCGGGCGGCACCCTAAAACCTAGCCGCTGCCAGTCCGCACTCCCTTCTCCCCTCCTCCGCCACCACCGGGGGACGCCGCCGGTCTAAGCCCAGGGGCCGACGGCGGTGGCGGAGGACATCACCTCTCCCCCACGTCTCTAGGGTTGTGCGGAGTCCCGATTCGTATGGAGACGCGCCCGATCCAATCTGCGGCACGGTGGCGGAGGCGGCGCAGGCCGCGGGCGCGGCGGCAAGCCCCGTTTGGGTGGCAGCGGCGGCGCGCCATCTGCCTTTGGATCGGCGACGGCGGTGTGGAGGCCCTGGTGGTATCGTCGGCGGCACCTTCAGTCTGTTCTGGCCGGTGCAGCCGGCGGTGGTGGTCATCTCTTTCGCCAGAGGTGGTCGGCCCGTGGCTGGGTGGCCGGATCTCGAGATTCGTCATCTATGTTGGCCCAGGTCCGAGGCCGAGTACTTTCCGGCAATGGCGACAACCGACAACGAAACGACGAAGTAGCGAAGCAACGCTGACTTGAACCGCTCCTTGCTGATGCAATTCCGACGAGGTACACTTACGCCGAGATGCACCGTAGCACACGAAGCTAGCTTCCAGTTGACTTGGTCACGTACTAGAACACGTACGTACAAGATAGCAGCCTCGGCCAATCCAGTCGAGCTACTAGCCAGCTGACTTGCAAAACGTACGCACGCGAACACTCTAGATCAATTGGATTGCCGCAGGTGCGCCTCGTACCTGTTCTTTCTTTATTGCTTCAACTCACGGTTACAAAGTACAGGGCTCAGGGCCACATATATATAGGAGCAAGGGAAAGTATCTAGTGCTCCCAGGCTTGGGGTGCTCCCGGTGCTCCAAATGTCCGAAAAACATTTTTAAAATGTTTAAAAAATTCTGAAAAAATGCAGCACATCGACGGAACATCGATGTCTCTTGTCACAAAAATTCAAATCAAAATTCGAAACATTGCTTGAGATATAAAAATGACAAATTTAGCTGTTGTACTTGCGCGCATTTTTCAGATTCTATGTGGGCTTTCTTGCAAAAATGTTCATCATCCCACATGAGCTGTTGGATTTGAGATCCAACGGCTGAGGTCGCACGGGAGCACCTAAGCTTAGGTGCTCCCGGAGCACCAGATATTTTCCCATAGGAGAAAATAGCCCAAAAGCTAACCTAGTCGGCAAGGTATACGTGCACTACTCGGACACATATATCAGAGACGTGATTAACTCCAACAATCACCCCCCTAATCACGACGTCGTCACGTCACAGCTCGGACGCTGATCCTTCTTCGCATCTTCAAGAACTTCTCTTTATCCAAAGCCTTGGTTAGCATGTTCGCCAGTTGATCATCGGTGCGAATATTATTGACCTCCGTCTTACCTTCTTCGAAGTCCACACCTTTCTCTTGCACATACTCTTTGGCTACAAACCTCGTTTTGTGCTTCATGCACCCTTCAACATCTTTCTTGACCTTGAATTCCCACTTGAGCTGCATAGCCTTTTCATTGTTGGAACGACCCACAAGCCCCCATGAATTGTTGTCATGGATCGACCCCAACTCTTCTTTCATAGCATGATGCCAACACTCCTTCGTATTTGCATCCACAAATTCCGCCGGTTCCTCGGCGCTTGCTAGACACTGTCGCCCACTCCTTTTCATCTTGACCGGGTCTATCGTCCGAAGAGTATTCTCCGGATGTGGGTGTAACACCGATTGTAGCAGAACAGGTGTAGGTGTTGGTGCCTGTTTCTTCATTGCTTTTGGAGGCGACATAGGTGCTGAAGTGACGTCATCTTCTGCGTACAATTCTGCTAGCAACTGCGAGCCACCACTAATGCTCGCTTCTAGGCTGACAGATAGAGTACTGGACATACTTGCTGACTGGCCACCAAGTAATGCTACTGCACCCGCCGCGCATGAGATTGGCACTGCATCATTTACACCTGGTAAAGTTCCAGGTGTCACCACGTATGAACCATGATACACTTCCCCAAGTGGGTCTTTTCCTTCCTCTGGATGTTGCCCATGTTCTGGCCCATGCACCATGCCTCCACGTGGTGATGTTTGAGCTGCTAGCTTGCAGTGGCCACCACAGTCCAGCTCGCTGGAGTGGCCGGCTCCATCTGGGTACCCATCCTTTGCTAGGCTGCGCCCTCCAACGCACATGGCTGGGCTATGCAAAGAGAACGTGTGTGCCTCGCTCGCCTTGACTCACTGCTTGGCGACCGCCTGCAGCGCCACGCGTGCTGCTCGCTGGCTCGACCAACGTAGCCGTCTGGGCTGACGCCTCACGCGTCGCGCCGTTGCTTTCTGGTGCGCCACCGTTGCTTCCTTCTGGCACTGTAGCTATCACCCCTCGTACATATGCTCCTATACGAGCACCTGGACTATCCACAGTGATAGCCGCGCGTGGAGCTTCTTGCCTCGTGCCTCGGAATTCTGACGCCTTTGCTTTCTCTGAACGCGACGCATGAAGATTGCTTCTCCATGGCCGCGCACACGCAGCTATTGCCGCATCCGCTCCAGTAAAGTTGGCACTTACGTCCATAGCACTGACATAAGTTTCGGAATCACTCCCCGCATCTGTAGCTTCGACACAGGTTTCCGAACCACGATCATGATGGCAAACTTTTTCTTCCGCAAACTCGACAATTTCTTTAGTCAACGCTTGAGAGTCTGGATCCTCCTCGTCCACCAGTTTACACATCAACATCATGTCACCATCATCTCCTTGCTGGGCAATGAGCGCCTTTTGCTTCGGTGCTTCCTCGCAGTCAGCCTTGAAGTGACCGAGGAGGCCACAGTTATAACACCTCACTTTCCTGATGTCAAACTTTCTCCTCGGTGATGGTGCAGCCTCATTGTCTGAGTCGTCGTCTGAGTCGGCGAAGTTCTTTCTCGCCGAATGTTGCTTCCCCTTCTTCTTGCTGCTGCGGGTGGATCCTCCTTTCTTTTCTAGGGCAATCCATTGCGCCTTTGTGAGCATCACAAGCTCGTCGTTCCTCCCATCCCCAAGACCGTACCACATACGCTCATCGTGAGCCTTGTACCGTCCAACGAGATCGTCGATGGAGAGAGTCGCGAGATCGATGCACTGTTCGATCGCCGTGACAATTTGCAGGTACCAGGGAGGGGCCGCGCGTAAGAACCACCGGACAACCGAGGCATCCGTGAGGTTTTCTCCAAGCGTGCGAATCCAATTGACGAGAGTAGCCACCCATGAAGCGAACGCATCCACGGACTCATTGTCGCCCATGACCAAAGTCTCATAGTTCCTTAGGAGAGTTTGGAGATTGGCTTGCTTGACGCGAGTGTGTCCCTCAAACATGAGCTTCAAGGTATCCCACACCTCCTTCGCCATTTCTTTGGCGATCAGGTGTTGGAGGACATCCATCGGCATCACCGAGTAAATCGCCGACGCCGCCTGCCGATCCTTCCGGTGCTCGGCTCCCTCCTTCTTGAACGCGTCGCCTCCTGGATCCACCGCGTCCCATAGCTCGTTGGCGCGGAGACCACACTCCATGAGGGCCTTCCAGACCCCAAAGTTCTCGCGATCAAACCGTGGGTATGACGTACCGAGCACAGCAAGTACTTTAGCCGCTCCGGACGATTGCACGATCTCCTTGCCCGTCATGACCTTCCGTTACTAGAAGATCAACCTTGCTCTAGATACCAATTGGATTGCCACAGGTACGTCTCGTACCTGTTCTTTCTTTATTGCTTCAACTCACGGTTACAAAGTACAGGGGTTAGGGCCACATATATATAGGAGCAAACAGCCCAAAAGCTAACCTAGTCGGCAAGGTATACGTGCACTACTCGGACACATATACCAGAGACGTGATTAACTCCAACAATCTAGTCCCGGCTATGAGTCATGGAGACATAGTTGCCGGTGAAAACCGAGCCATTGGCGGGCGATGGCGGCGTTTTGCGCCGTTACCTTGATGAAGGCATCATCGTGTAACTGTTGTCGACCCACTCGTGCTGCTTCGGGGGAAACCTTAGGATCTGGTCTTCCCGATCGGAAGATGGCGGTACTACGGTGTTGTTTCTCTCTTGGGAGCATCGTTTGTGGAGCAGCGCTGGAAGAAAGAGGCAAGAGGTGGAGCGGCTTCCTCTTGGACGGAGCTTCGGTGGAGCTGTGAAGTCATGCCCGGCCGACAGGTGCTACGCCGAGTCATGCCTGATTGGCAGGTGCTACGCACGACAAATCTTCCAAGTCTTCGCATCTGGACGGACGAGCGTAGGGCGGTGGCTTTGTTGGGCGTCGTGGTGGCATCAACAGATGTCCCGATTGGCAAGGATAATGTGGACCTCTCTCCTGAAGATGGATATGTGGTCCGATGATGATGGCGGCTCCTAAAACGTGTGCATGTGATGTGCGCTTTAGGTAGGCTGCACCAGATGTTGGTCCCGATACGTTATGTGGATGGATCGACGATGACACCGGTTTTAGATATGAGGAGTGAGAGCATTCCACATTATCGAGTCTGTAGGTGTGGGTGGTGGCTTCGGGTGGATTGATGTATGTTCTTGTCAATCCTTTATGGAATAATTAATAAAGATGGCTGCATGCATCGATTGATACAGAGGCGGGGGTTAACCTCCTTCTCTAAAAAAACGTGATACTGCTATATCTTGACTGACCAGTTTTTTTTTTTTGAATGATCTTTACTGACCACTTGTACATGGTGATCAGCTGTAAGTAATTAACGATGTGGCCATGCACCCAGACTACACGTAGATAAACCACCGACCGATGTAAACGTCAACAGTTCAATTATCATTAATGAAAAGTTACCGTAGAAAAATTATTCTGCGGTGGGTGGCTTAAAAAACAATTCGATGATTCGGCAGGTTAATTGCTAAGGACTAGTAGCCGCAACCTAACCAAGTGTGAACTACTCCGGTCTGCTTTACAACCTATGTCGATCAGTGAGGTGGAGTGCTTTACAAACTGAAGATTTTTCCGACAACAACTTTGAATTGCTAAGTGGGCAAGTTGGAAACTGGGTCATGCTGATATGAAAGAGAATCCATCAGTGGAACGCATGCACTACCACTGAACCAAAGCCTTGGTACTTGAAAGTCGCAGGAAGCGAGCAGTTAGCAGCCACATCAGCACAAGCATGTACTACAGGACATGCTACTGGTGTCTTTATTCTGTGTATACCGAATTTGGCCTAATTAACATCATCGAGTACAATTTTCTAAACATATGTAGGTCCAGCTTGACTGAACTCGAAATGAATTGGCTGAAAGGACGATGTGTGTACATTCGGCTGAAACTCCAATGACATACCTGGTGTTGATCGATAAGTGAAGAAAATATGTGTTTCTAAATTGGCACGGACTTTGAACCATGTTAACCTATGTGTATCCTAACATGCAGGATAATACTTCCTTTCACTCATGTGCAGACATGTGACATGGTAAGACGGAACATGGATACCAGGTAGCCCTCCGCAACAAGTTAGCCAGTTGATACCTCATAATCCATGTCATCCAAAACAATAAGGTACGGGACAATGTCGCCTCCTGGCGCTAGCCACGTAGTCACCCAGCGATTGGGCGTGAGAAAAAAAAAGAATCGAGCTAGGGATTGGAAGCTACTCCCTCCGTCCCGAAAAACATGTCGCAACGCTGTTTTTACAATTTACCCCTCATTGTTTTCCCGACCAAACCCGCGGTCCTCTCTCTCCTTCTTCACTCTTCTCCGACGCCGGCCGATTTGGTCGCACCTGCCCCCGCCCACGGCCCCGCCACCCGCCCCCGCCCACGGCTCCCCCTCCCACCGCCCCACGCCGCTCCCCCCCCTCCCCGGCACCCCACGCCTCCGCCTCATTTCCCTCCCCTCCGCCCGCCGCATCGTTCCCCTCTGCTACCACCCTTCAAGGTTCAATTTTTGGAGACCACTGTCCGCATCTGTCCATCGTCGACCACGAAGCTCGCCCCCTCCATGGACGCCATCGACCCGAGCACTAGAAAGCACGGGTGCCCCTTCTCCACTCCACGAACGGCTACGCGCTCAAGGTGGAGGAGCTCACCGTGTTAAAAAAGGTGGAGGAGCTCACCGTCGAACTCGCCGGAGTGGTGCTCGCCGTCGGCCCCGCGCATCCGGGCCCGGGCCGCCGCTGCCAAAGACCACCTCTTCAAGGTATCAGACGCGCCCACCATTCTTGCCATTTCAATTTCAGAGAGACCATATGCAGGGCATCAGATGCATATCTAATTTCGAATTTCTGCTCTGTTTGTCAAACCACTTTCAGCTGTGTTTACTTTCAGCTCTGTTTGTCTCTCGCAGGGGCCGCAGGACCACCCGGGCCTGGTCACCATCACCATGGAGGATATCCTGCAGTTCGCGGCGTCCATCGGTGGTGCAGGACACCCACGTCTTCGATCCGCTGGAGCCCAAGGAGCAGGAGGTCCTGGTGCTGGAGGATGCACATGGCAAGACCAATCTCAAGGGCCTCTCCAAGGTTTACTCTGCTCTAACAAATCAGCCTCTTTTCAAATTACACAGAGGATTGCAAAAAAGTTATGTTTGTTCTGTGTATCACAAATTCAGTTTTAGTTCCAGTGAAGTTTCTTGTCCTTTATGTTTATTCTTATCAAAAACAAATTCAACTAACCAGATTGCAACTAACCAGCCTCTAGAGCATGTAGTTTCCCAATAATCTTATTTGGCACTTCTGTGGATCTGTTAATAAGCAGACACCGCAATTTTGTAAGCTTAACAATACTGGATGGTACTGTGACTGGTGCCTAGAACTAGATACCTCTAGAGCATGTACTCCTATTTATTCTGATAGGCATTTTGTACTCCAAAGGTGAGGCCATGATCTGTGGTGTCTACTGAAGGCGTTTCAGTCAAAAACTTGCTTAAGCAAGAGCAGATTTACGAGCAAAAAACTCACTCCATATGTCTACTGTCTAGCACTTTGTGCATGAAATCTGCAACTTATTTATTCTCATGAACTTACTAAAATGGTTTTCCCAACAAATTTGCAGTAAAAGCCTTGGTGAGTAGTGGATCCTGCCAAATCAGAAGGATTTACCAACAAATTTCAGTACCATCACCAATCCATGATGAAATTGTAGTTTCACTTCACTGTACATAACCTTTATGCATTTTAGAAATACTCCATGGCAGTATCTAGTAACACTGTCAGTTACTGAATCTATATCTATAGTACTCCATGGCAAAGATTAGTGCATTTCTAAAATGGCAAAGATTATGGCACAAAGATTAGTTACATCACATCAAAATCTCAAATTCTTGATCAAAATCTCAAATCTAAATTTGATGGAGTATTCGACAGCAGTCTCTGATTGCTGAAAGCATATGTTGCAGATATTGTTTGGCTGGTGATATTGCTTACTGCAGCTAGAGTAGAAGAAGGAACAGGAGTAGCTGTAAATAAAAAAAAATGCGTGTCCATATTTAGGAGCAGTAACTTTGTTAGGAAGAAAGCTAGCTCTAAACAGAGTTACTCCATTTGATATGTGATATTTTTATCCTAGAGTAGATTGTTAGGAGATGTTGTTTTTATCTCTGAACTTGTATGATATGTGAACCCCAAAAAATGCATCATCAGACAGGTGCAGGTTGATGCCCCTCCATTTGTCACATCACAGACTAGACTAGGTGATCATTTTCTTTTTAAATGCTAGGAAAAGGGGAGGTGTTCACCATATTAAGAGCAGAAAGATTGATGGCTAGGGAAACCCAAGAAGTAAAAGGAACAACACTGAAAGCAAATAGACCATGCAAATAACCAAAATTAATTCAAATTAATTCAAATAAATCCAAATAACACAAATTAATTCAAATAATCCAAATTAATTCAAATAAATCCAAATAATTCAATTAATCCAAATAACCCAAATTAATTCAAATAACTAAGCCAAATAACCCAAATTCCAATAAATTCCAACAAAGAGTTGATATACAAGGATTAGACAAGGCATACACAAGGGCATGACATAAGGGCCTCTTTGTCCCCTCTTGACACAAGATTACACAAGACATACACAAGGAGCACCTGACTACATGACATAAGGGCCTCTTTGTCCCCTCTTGACTACATTCTTTTCCTTTCTCTGGCCACTTCTTCCCTTCCCTTCCCTTTACTTTTCTTTCTTTTCCCTTCTCTAGCTAATTCTTTCCTTCCATTTTCTTTTCCTATTGCAATTTCCATTTCTTCTATAATGGCCCTAGTATCAACAACTACCCGACTGTCGCAATATACACCGGTTATTTCCATTCCAGCATTCTGAACGCGATCCTTGTGCAAGTGGGCAACTTATATTGATTTCCTCCTTTGTCTTTCATAACTTCAAACATAACTGCTTCTAATGTGATGAAGCTTCTGTGCAACTTGTCGAGATCGTAGTTCTCGAATTCCTCTTCCACACCGTGTACCAGTTCCTGGATGTTTGTAGGTGACCTGCAGTCGGTTAGAGACTGGAGAGAGTTATGGAAGCAGAGGTCCAAACAATTTAACTCAGGGCTATTTGGGGGCTGTTGTAGCAGTCGGATGTCAAGATCAGTTTGTTCCACAGCTTCTCGAAAAGCTACATCATTGGGAAGGACATGAGGCTTTGCGTTATCCTGTTGGATGAATATTGTTGCTCCCTCATCATCGTCAGGCCACTTATCCTGAATTGCCGGGATAACCTTATTGATTAGATAATCTCTGCACACAGGCCTGGTTACTTTCACTAATGTCAACACTTTTGTTCCCTTTGTTCTGTTCTGACTTGTCCGCTTCGCCTCAGTCTCTTCGACGAATGCCCAAATGCCGATCTTCCCATCGAATGATAGCTTCCCCTCATTGTTATATCGAGGCCTGGCAACAGCTGTTAGGAACATTACCTTCCCAATGTTGTGAGTGTTTGACAAGGTGCGCTTCGGTTCAGGTTCTCCTGGAAGTACATAGTAACTATTCTTCACTCTCGTCATGTCAAACCACTTCTCATCGATGTGAACCATATTCGTCATTGGTTTTAACATAGCCCGAGAAGTTGAGATCGAATTGTCATCGACCATGGACATACAAAATTTCAATCTCGCAAGCTTGTTCTCTGGCTTGAGGTGAGGCTTCACGGTGAGGCTTCACGGTGCTTGTGATGCGGTTGAGCTCATTCAACTGGAACCTCTTATGTAGGGTCGATCGGGCCACACCTAGAGACCGTGCCAGAGATCGAATTGTTCTTCTTTTATTCAGTGGGATTGTTGAGGTCCTCTCTAGATCCAGCTCCTTTCTCTTTCGGCCAGATCTTCCTGGCTTCTTGCTTGAGACATCTACTTCTTTGCCATCGGCAATTTGCTTTTTGGCTTCTTCCCAGATTCTTTCAACAGATCGTACACTTATGTCCAACAGGTTTGAGACTAGCAGCTTGTCGTCTGGTTGAACAGACCCATCTCCGAGCTCGATTACCAGCAAGGCGAAGTAAACACCATGCCTCTCCTTATCCGACAATTCTCTTCTCTTCTCTTGAAGTATCCAATTCATAACTTCATCCTCTTCCTCTTGAGCTTCATCCTCTTTCCCTTCATCTTCTTGAGGCATCCAGTTCATAGCTTCATCGTCTTCCTCTTGAGGCATCAAGTTCAAATCCATAGTTCCATTCTCTGCCACTTGAGGTTCCTCCTGTTCAGGGATCCAATTCTAATTAATACCTTCATCATCTTCCTCTTGAGGCATCAAGTTCAAATCAATGGTTTCATGTTCTTCCTCTTGAGGCATCAAGTTCAAATCCATATTTATGTGTTCCTGCCATCAATGACAAAAGACGAGTACACCATGGTACCATAACAAGAATACACACACACAAAATGAGTATGCAAGTCAAACAAGAAATAGGTGCCATGGCACCATTTCTAGTTTGGTTGCCACGGTACCCAAACAAGAAATGGTGCCATGGGACCATTTCTACAAATGGCTGCCATGGCACCATTTATAGAAAGGCTGCCATGGCAGCCAAACACTTTGCTCTAACCATAAGCCATTTTCTCTAGTTAGAGTAGTTCACAGAATTTTACTCTAGTTAGAGTAGTTTTGCTGAATTTTACTTGCTCATAGTACCATGCCTATGGTAGAAAAGTGTCAAGAAAAATATACTCATGTCAATAGAATCAAAACTTATTTATTACCTTTGCATATAAACTACTCCTAGTGAAACTACAACACATTCCAATCAATTTATGTTTGCTTATTTTTTTCTCTCTACAGGAAATACTTTGGCATGGTACAGTTTGACCAGCCACAGGACCAAATCAGTTAACCTACTCCCTTTAGTCTGCATCAAGGTACAGATCTTTTAACTTAATTTTAACAGTCTGGTGATGTTTTCCCTGACATCACAAGTTAAATGTTTCCTTGCATGTTCAACTGAATTATGGCCGAGTTTAGATATTTAACAAAATTATGACTGTCAGCATACTTTATTAAGTAATGTGTAAAAGATCGGTGTATATCTCATAAGATGTTTATTCAATCTGACATGAGGTGGTGCCTTATTCAGCCTGTGCAAGCTTGTGATTTCCTATGCTGTATGTAAACTGTAATCATCTTCAGCCTACTCCTTCAGTACAAACACCTGACTGACTCTTCAGATTGTGATTCGATTTTCGCAATTGATAATCACCATAGTCAGCAAGCAATTCAGCATCATTTGGGTTCCATCGGCAAGTGGGGATATACTGTATGTTGTTACTCAGCAAATCAATTTTTTTTGGAGATTGACCATCCTATATGGAAAACAGCTTGACTAGTTACAAGCCCTTGTGCGGGTGTCCATGTTCTGCCAAAAGTCTCCAGCTCCTCTTGATTTCCTCCTAGATTTTGATTTCTGAAGTCAAACTAAAGCAACAATCTGTCTGCAACCAACCAACAAGCAAAAAAAAGAAAGAGAGATGACTCTGTTTTAACACTGCTGAAGTTTTAAGGCTGATCTTAGGAAGAATGTCGTAAGTTAAAAGATCTGTACCTACAGTTTAACTGAATCTCTCTAACCCACTACAGTACAGAATTACCTCACCGTAGCATGCCTGATGTTCACCCAACATCATGTGCTGATGGATGTTGGGTGATGCTACTGATTCAGTTAACAGTAAATCAATTTGACAAATTTTCAGGTAGCAATTTTACTCTGATGGAATACCTTCTCTGATGATATTGTCTCTGAATTTTCAGGTAGCAATTCTTCAGATTGCAACTAGCAGCAGCAACAACAACACGGGCAGAGGATCAGCAACATCAACACGGCCAGAGGAGCAGCAGCAGCAGCACGGTCAGTTGGATCAGCAACACGGTCACGGGCAGAGGAGCAGCAGCATCAACACGGGCAGAGCAGCAGCAGCAGCTCCACCGGCGACAGGGGAGAAGCAGAGGAGAAACAGCTGTGCGGGCACGCGAGCAGAGGAGAAGGAGGAGCATGGCGGCGCATGGGAGCTCGAAGAGGACTCGCGGGAGATAGAGGAGGACGCGCGCGAGCTCCTATCCACCGGATCGTGGAGGCTGGTTCCGGCGATGCCCGTGGGGGATCACGGCGGGAGGGATCGCGGTGGCGCACGGGAGGCAGCTCAAGGTGGACTCGCGGGAGCTCGAGGAGGACTCGCGGTAGCTCGAGGACGATGAGAGGGAGCTCCTGCTCCACTGGATCATGGTGGGAAATTCTGGCGACGCCCACAGGTAGTCGTGGCGGGAGGGGATTGCGGCGGCGGCAGGTACGTGGCGACGGAGGCATGACGGCGGCGGAGCACTTCCTGATGGGCGAAAAATCGCGCAGCACTGGTAGAAAAAGAGGCTTCCATACGCCCCCATTAGTCCCCAAAACAATCGAACCGCGACCAAAGGGGTCTTTAGTCGCGGTTCGGGAGGAGACCCGCGACCAACTATCTGGGCCCAGCGCGCTCGGTCGACAGCTGGCGGACGGGAGGGGCTTTAGTCCCGGTTGGCCTGGCCAACCGGGACTAAAGGTCCCCGAAGGCCTTTAGTCGCGGTTGGCCAGGCCAACCGGGACTAAAGGCCCATCCAGCTGGCGGACGGGAGGGGCTTTAGTCCCGGTTGGCCTGGCCAACCGCGACTAAAGGCCCATCCCTATATATAGGACTCAGCTCACTTTACTTCACTCAGCTCACTTCACAATTTTCAGAAGGGGGTGGTGGGTTTGCTTTTGGTTCCTCCTATGCACACAAGGTGTTTGATGAAATGCCCGAGAGCCTGAAACAAACATGATATGAAGTGTCCGAGCCACACTTGAGCTTTCTCATTTATTTTTCCTCCGCGATCGCGGTTAGCAACTTGAACCTTTCATGTGTCATTGATAAAATATGCATGTGTGTAGTTCATTGTTTAATTTGTATTATTTCTAGCTAGTTAGTTTAACAAATGCATGATGGTTAATTATATACTTTATATAATAATAATGCAGATGAATCGGCAATGGATGTACGGTCCCCGAGTCTCCGGCTAGTTCACTACTGGTTTGAAAGATTTCCTCGTAGTGGCAAATGCGAACAAGCAGCAAGGTTTTATTATTTGTCCATGTGCTGTCTGTAAGAATCAGAAGGGTTACTCCTCCTCAAGAGACGTTCACATGCACCTGCTTCGGCACGGTTGTTGGGAATCGTAGCATAATTTTAAAATTTTCCTACGCTCACCAAGATGCATCTATGGAGTCTACTAGCAACGAAGGGAAGGGAGTGCATCTACATACCGTTGTAGATCGCGAGTGGAAGCGTTCCAATGAACGTGGATGACGGAGTCGTACTCGCCGTGATCCAAATCACCGATGACCGAGTGCCGAACGTACAGCACCTCCGCGTTCAACACACGTACGGTGCAGCGACGTCTCCTCCTTTCTTGATCCAGCAAGGGGGGAGGAGAGGTTGATGGAGATCCAACAGCACGAAGGCGTGGTGGTGGATGTAGCGGCTCTCCGGCAGGGCTTCGCCGAGCTTCTGCGAGAGAGAGAAAGGTGTTGCAGGGGAGGAGGGAGGCGCCAAAGGCTGTTCTGTGCTGCCCTCCCTCCCCCCCTTTATATAGGCCCCTGGGGGGGGTGCGCCAGCCCCAAGAGATGGGATCTCAAGGGGGGCGGCGGCCACAAGGGGGGGAAGGGGTTGCCTTGCCCCCCAAGGCAAGGGGGAACTCCCCCCCCCTAGGGTTCCCAACCCTAGGCGCATGGGGGGAGGCCCAAGGGGGGCGCCCCAGCCCACTAGGGGCTGGTTCCCTTCCACTTTCAGCCCACGGGGCCCTCCGGGACAGGTGGCCCCACCCGGTGGACCCCCGGGACCCTTCCGGTGGTCCCGGTACAATACCGATAACCCCCGAAACTTTCCCGGTGGCCGAAACTGGACTTCCTATATATAATTCTTCACCTCCGGACCATTCCGGAACCTCTCGTGATGTCCGGGATCTCATCCGGGACTCCGAACAACTTTCGGGTTTCCGCATACATATATCTCTACAACCCTAGCGTCACCGGACCTTAAGTGTGTAGACCCTACGGGTTCGGGAGACATGCAGACATGACCGAGACGCCTCTCCGGTCAATAACCAACAGCGGGATCTGGATACCCATGTTGGCTCCCACATGTTCCACGATGATCTCATCGGATGAACCACGGTGTCGAGGATTCAATCAATCCGTATGCAATTCCCTTTGTCAATCGGTATGTTACTTGCCCGAGATTCGATCGTCGGTATCCCAATACCTTGTTCAATCTCGTTACCGGCAAGTCTCTTTACTCGTACCGCAATGCATGATCCCGTGACTAACGCCTTAGTCACATTGAGCTCATTATGATGATGCATTACCGAGTGGGCCCAGAGATACCTCTCCGTCACACGGAGCGACAAATCCCAGTCTCGATCCGTGCCAACCCAACAGACACTTTCGGAGATACCCGTAGTGCACCTTTATAGTCACCTAGTTACGTTGTGACGTTTGGCACACCCAAAGCACTCCTACGGTATCCGGGAGTTGCACGATCTCATGGTCTAAGGAAAAGATACTTGACATTGGAAAAGCTCTAGCAAACGAAACTACACGATCTTTTATGCTATGCTTAGGATTGGGTCTTGTCCATCACATCATTCTCCTAATGATGTGATCCCGTTATCAATGACATCCAATGTCCATAGTCAGGAAACCATGACTATCTGTTGATCAACGAGCTAGTCAACTAGAGGCTTACTAGGGACAGGTTGTGGTCTATGTATTCACACATGTATTACGATTTCCGGACAATACAATTATAGCATGAATAATAGACAATTACCATGAACAAAGAAATATAATAATAACCATTTATTATTGCCTCTAGGGCATATTTCCAACAGTCTCCCACTTGCACTAGAGTCAATAATCTAGTTACATTGTGATGAATCGAACACCCATTGCGTCCTGGTGTTGATCATGTTTTGCTCTAGGGAGAGGTTTAGTCAACGGATCTGCTACATTCAGGTCCGTATGTACTTTACAAATATCTATGTCTCCATTTTGAACACTTTCACGAATGGAGTTGAAGCGACGCTTGATATGCCTGGTCTTCCTGTGAAACCTGGGCTCCTTCGCAAGGGCAATAGCTCCAGTGTTGTCATAGAAGAGAGTCATTGGGCCCGACGCATTGGGAATCACCCCTAGGTCGGTAATGAACTCCTTCATCCAGACTGCTTCCTGTGCTGCCTCTGAGGCTGCCATGTACTCCGCTTCACATGTAGATCCCGCCACGACGCTTTGCTTGCAACTGCACCAGCTTACTGCTCCTCTATTCAAAATATACACGTATCCGGTCTGTGACTTCGAGTCATCCAGATCTGTGTCGAAGCTAGCGTCGACGTAACCCTTTACGACGAGCTCTTCGTCACCTCCATAAACGAGAAACATATCCTTAGTCCTCTTCAGGTACTTCAGGATATTCTTGACCGCTGTCCAGTGTTCCTTGCCGGGATTACTTTGGTACCTTCCTACCAAACTTACGGCAAGGTTTATATCAGGTCTGGTACACAGCATGGCATACATAATAGACCCTATGGCCGAGGCATAGGGGATGACACTCATCTGTTCTATATCTTCTGCCGTGGTCGGGCATTGAGCCGTGCTCAATTGCACACCTTGCAATACAGGCAAGAACCCCTTCTTGGACTGATCCATACTGAACTTCTTCAATATCTTGTCAAGGTATGTACTCTGTGAAAGACCAATGAGGCGTCTTGATCTATCTCTATAGATCTTGATGCCTAATATATAAGCAGCTTCTCCAAGGTCCTTCATTGAAAAACACTTATTCAAATAGGCCTTTATACTTTCCAAGAATTCTATATCATTTCCCATCAATAGTATGTCATCCACATATAATATGAGAAATGCTACAGAGCTCCCACTCACTTTCTTGTAAACACAGGCTTCTCCATAAGTCTGTGTAAACCCAAACGCTTTGATCATCTCATCAAAGCGAATGTTCCAACTTCGAGATGCTTGCACCAGCCCATAGATTGAGCGCTGGAGCTTGCACAATTTGTTAGCATTCTTAGGATCGACAAAACCTTCCGGCTGCATCATATACAACTCTTCCTTAAGGAAGCCATTAAGGAATGCCGTTTTGACGTCCATCTGCCATATCTCATAATCATAGTATGCGGCAATTGCTAACATGATTCGGACGGACTTCAGCTTCGCTACGTGTGAGAAAGTCTCATCGTAGTCAACCCCTTGAACTTGTCGATAACCCTTAGCGACAAGTCGAGCTTTGTAGATGGTCACATTACCATCTGCGTCCGTCTTCTTCTTAAAGATCCATTTGTTTTCTATGGCTCGCCGCTCATCGGGCAAGTCAGTCAAAGTCCATACTTTGTTTTCATACATGGATTCTATCTCGGATTTCATGGCTTCTAGCCATTTGTCGGAATCCGGGCCCGCCATCGCTTCTTCATAGTTCGAAGGTTCACCGTTGTCTAACAACATGATTTCTAGGACAGGGTTGCCGTACCACTCTGGTGCGGAACGTGTCCCTTTGTCAATCGGTATGTTACTTGCCCGAGATTCGATCGTCGGTATCCCAATACCTTGTTCAATCTCGTTACCGGCAAGTCTCTTTACTCGTACCGCAATGCATGATCCCGTGACTAACGCCTTAGTCACATTGAGCTCATTATGATGATGCATTACCGAGTGGGCCCAGAGATACCTCTCCGTCACACGGAGCGACAAATCCCAGTCTCGATCCGTGCCAACCCAACAGACACTTTCGGAGATACCCGTAGTGCACCTTTATAGTCACCCAGTTACGTTGTGACGTTTGGCACACCCAAAGCACTCCTACGGTATCCGGGAGTTGCACGATCTCATGGTCTAAGGAAAAGATACTTGACATTGGAAAAGCTCTAGCAAACGAAACTACACGATCTTTTATGCTGTGCTTAGGATTGGGTCTTGTCCATCACATCATTCTCCTAATGATGTGATCCCGTTATCAATGACATCCAATGTCCATAGTCAGGAAACCATGACTATCTGTTGATCAACGAGCTAGTCAACTAGAGGCTTACTAGGGACAGGTTGTGGTCTATGTATTCACATATGTATTACGATTTCCGGACAATACAATTATAGCATGAATAATAGACAATTACCATGAACAAAGAAATATAATAATAACCATTTATTATTGCCTCTAGGGCATATTTCCAACAACGGTTTCATGCCAAGCTATAATTGTTGGACCAAGCATGGAGAAAGAGGGGTTAGAATGGAAGAAGATGAAGAAGGGGATGATATCGATGACAACTATCATGATCATTTCGGTGATACTTTCATGGAGGATGATGCTGAAGGTGGGGAAGGGTTAGGTGAAGGTGAAGAAGAGGCACATGATGAGCCCGCTGATGATCTTGGTCGGACCATTGCTGATGCACGGAGACGCTGCGAAACCGACAAGGAGAGGGAGAATTTGGATCGCATGTTAGAGGATCACAAAAAGTCGTTGTATCCAGGATGCGATAATAGTCTGAAAAAGCTGGGCTGCACACTGGATTTGCTAAAATGGAAGGCACAGGAAGGTGTAGGTGACTCATCATTTGAAAATTTGCTGAAAATGTTGAAGAATATGTTTCCGAAGAATAACGAGTTGCCCGCCAGTACGTACGAAGCAAAGAAGGTTGTCTGCCCTCTAGGTTTAGAGGTTTTGAAGATACATGCATGCATTAACGACTGCATCCTCTACCGCGGTGAATACGAGAATTTGAATGAATGCCCTGTATGCACTGCATTGCGTTATAAGATCAGAGGCGATGACCCTGGTGACGATGTTGAGGGCGAGAAACCCAGGAAGAGGGTTCCCGCCAAGGTGATGTGGTATGCTCCTATAATACCACGGTTGAAACGTCTGTTCATGAACAAAAAGCATGCCAAGTCGTTGCGATGGCACAAAGAGGACCGTAAGTCCGACGGGGAGTTGAGACACCCCGCTGATGGAACACAATGGAGAAAGATCGACAGAGTGTTCAAAGATTTTGCAGCTGACGCAAGGAACATAAGATTTGGTCTAAGTACTGATGGCATGAATCCTTTTGGCGAGCAGAGCTCCAGCCATAGCACCTGGCCCGTGACTCTATGCATCTACAACCTTCCTCCTTGGTTGTGCATGAAGCGGAAGTTCATTATGATGCCAATTCTCATCCAAGGCCCTAAGCAACCCGGCAACGACATCGATGTGTACCTAAGGCCATTAGTTGAAGAACTTTTACAGTTGTGGGCCAGACCTGGTGTACGTGTCTGGGATGAGCACAAAGGAGAGGAATTTGACCTACGAGCGTTGCTTTTTGTAACCATCAATGATTGGCCTGCTCTCAGTAACCTTTCGGGACAGACAAATAAGGGATACAATGCATGCACGCACTGCTTACATCAGACTGAAAGTGTACGTTTGGTTAATTGTAAGAAGAACGTGTACCTGGGTCATCGTAGATTTCTTCCCCGAAATCATAACGTAAGAAAGAAAGGCAAGCATTTCAACGGCAAGGCAGATCACCGGCCGAAGCCTGCGGAACGTACTGGTGCTGAGATATTTGATATGGTCAAGGATTTGAAAGTCATCTTTGGAAAGGGTCCTGGCGGACAATCAGTTCCGCGGGGAGTTGACGGGCACGCACCCATGTGGAAGAAGAAATCTATATTTTGGGAGCTAGAATATTGGAAAGTCCTAGATGTCCGCTCTGCAATCGACGTGATGCATGTTACGAAGAATATTTGCGTGAACCTGCTAAGCTTCTTGGGCGTGTATGGGAAGACAAATGATACAAAGGAAGCACGGCAGGACCAGCAACTTTTGAAAGACCCAGATGACCGGCATCCGGAATGGTTTCAAGGTCGTGCCAGCTACGCTCTTACCAAAGAAGAGAAGGTCATTTTTTTGAATGCCTGAGCAGTATGAAGGTCCCGTCTGGCTTCTCGTCGAATATAAAGGGAATAATAAACATGGCGGAGAAAAAGTTCCAAAACCTGAAGTCTCACGACTGCCACATGATTATGACGCAATTGCTTCCGATTGCTTTGAGGGGGCTCCTACCGGAAAATGTTCGAGTAGCCATTGTGAAGCTATGTGCATTCCTCAATGCAATCTCTCAGAAGGTAATCAATCCAGAAGATCTACCACGGTTACAGAACGATGTGGTCCAATGCCTTGTCAGTTTCGAGTTGGTGTTCCCACCATCCTTCTTCGATATTATGACGCACCTCCTGGTCCACCTAGTCGAAGAGATTTCCATTCTCGGTCCTGTATTTCTACACAATATGTTCCCCTTTGAGAGGTTCATGGGAGTATTAAAGAAATATGTTCGTAACCGTGCTAGGCCAGAAGGAAGCATCGTCAAGGGCTATGGAAATGAGGAGGTAATTGAGTTCTGTATTGACTATGTTCCTGACCTTAAGCCGATTGGTATTCCTCAATCGCGGCACGAGGGGAGACTAAGTGGAAAAGGCAAGATCGGAAGGGAATCCACGATATGTATGGACGGTCATTCTATGACTGAAGCACACCACACAGTTCTGCAAAAATCCCAGCTTGGTGGCTCCGTACTTCGAGCAACACAAGAATATTTTACACTCGGACAACCCGGGGAAGCCTGAATCCTGGATTAGAAAGGCCCACATGGAGACTTTCGGCAGTTGGTTGCAAAAACATTTAATGAATGACAATGATGTTGGAGATCAGCTGTACATGTTGGCCAAGAAACCATCTTCGACTATAACGACTTTCCAAGGGTACGAGATAAATGGGAATACATTTTACACCATCGCCCAAGATAAAAAGAGCACCAACCAAAACAGTGGTGTCCGCTTTGATGCAGCAACCGAGAATGGGCAAAAGGTCACATATTATGGTTACATAGAGGAGATATGGGAACTTGACTATGGACCCTCCTTTAAGGTCCCTTTGTTCCGGTGCAAATGGTTCAAGCTAACAGGAGGTGGGGTAAAGGTGGACGAGCAATACGGAATGACAATGGTGGATTTCAACAATCTTGGTTACCTTGACGAACCATTCGTCCTTGCCAAAGATGTCGCTCAGGTTTTTTATTTGAAGGACATGAGTAGCAAACCGAGGAAACGGAAAGATAAGAAAACGATCAGTACATCATGCAATGATCCAAAGCGCCACATTGTTCTTTCAGCGAAAAGAAACATCGTGGGAGTGGAGGACAAGACAGACATGTCAGAAGATTATAATATGTTTGGTGAAATTCCGCCCTTCAAAGTGAACACTGACCCAAGCATTAAGTTAAATGATGAGGATGCTCCATGGATACGGCACAATCGTAAGCAAGCAGGGACACAAGGGAAGAATTGATGTGTAATAATTTATTGTACCAAACTTTGTATTTGGTCGATGAACTGAATGATGTATCAAACCTTTTGTCAAACCTTCAAGGGATTTTAAAATGAATTAGTTTTATTTTTCTGATTTTTTTGATATATAATTGTATTTTTAAGATTTTAAAATGAATTAGTTATATTTTCTGATTTTAAAAGGAAAAAGGAAGAAGAAGAAAGAAGGAAAAAGGAAGAAAAAAACAGAAGAAAAAAACAAACAGAAGAAAAACATAAGAAAAAAACAGAAGAAAAAAACAAACAGAAGAAAAAAGGAAAAACGAAAAAAGGAAGAAAAAAAAGAAGAAAAACAAAACAAAATAAATAAAGCAAAAAAGAAAGAAGGAAAAAGGAAGAAAAAAACAGAAGAAAAAAACAGAAGAAAAAAACAAACAGAAGAAAAAACAAACAGAAGAAAAAAAAGAAGAAAAAACAGAAGAAAAAAGGAAAAAGGAAAAAAGGAAGAAAAAAAAGAAGAAAAACAAAACAAAATAAATAAAGCAAAAAAGAAAGAAGGAAAAAGGAAGAAAAAAACAGAAGAAAAAAACAAACAGAAGAAAAACATAAGAAAAAAACAGAAGAAAAAAACAAACAGAAGAAAAAAGGAAAAAGGAAAAAAGGAAGAAAAAAAGAAAAAACAAAACAAAATAAATAAAACAAAAAACAGGCAAAAAATAAAAAATATGCCACCTACTGGGCCACCACGGCCTGAATACGACTAGAAACCCATTAATGGGCCAGGATTCAGGCCCGCAGAAGGCCCAGTAGGCCCACAGGCACACAGTGACAGAATAGGCCCGTAAGCCTGCATTTGAGAGGAGCTCGAAGTGGTGAGCGCAGCCGCGCTTATAAACCACTGTCGAAGCCTCTCGGCTCGCGAGGTGGGACTAAACATCCCACCGCACCGCGCCAGTTCCAGCACAGACCCTTTAGTCCCGGTTGGGGAGGCGGACCGCGACTAAAGGGTCTTTCTGCGCGGGAGCGAAAGCGGCGCCAAAACCCTTTAGTCCCGGTTGGGGAGGCGGACCGCGACTAAAGGGTACCCTTTAGTCGCGGTTGGTGTGGCCAGGTGCGACTAAAGGGTACCTTTAGTCGCGGTCCGCCTCCCCAACCGCGACTAAAGGTGCGTCTATAAATACTGCACTTAGCAGTTTCGCCACTTCCCATTCTCCTCTCTCTCGACGCCGAAGCGCTGCCCCGACGCCGATCGACGCCGAAGCCCTACCCCGACGCCGACGCCGACGCCGAAGCCCTGCCCCGACGCCGACGCCGACGCCGAAGCCCTGCGCGCCGCCGTTCCCGTCCCCAGTGAGCGCCGCCTCCGCCCGTGCCCTGCCCTTGCCCGCCGCCCGTGCCCTGCGCCCTTGCCGGCCCGCCGCCCGACGCCCTGCCGCCCGCCGCCCGCTGGCCCTGCCTGCCGTCCTCCGCGCGCCGGCAGAAGAAGAAGGAAGAAGAAAAAGGAAGAAGAAGAAGAAAGAAAAAGGAAAAAGGAAGAAGAAGAAAGAAGGAAGAAGAAAACAAAAGAAAAACAGAAGAAAAACAAGAAAAAGGAAGAAAAAAGGAAAAAGGAAGAAAAAAAAGAAAAAGGAAGAAAACAACAGAAGAAAAACAAAGGAAGAAGAAAAAAAAGGAAAACACAAGAAAAACAAACAAAAGAAAACAAAAAAACAGAAGAAAAACAAAGGAAGAAGAAAAAAACAAAAGAAAACAAAAAAACAAAAAAAAAGGAGGAAGAAAAACAAAGGAAGAAGAAAAAAAGAAAGAAGAAAAACAAAGGAGGAAGAAAAAAAAGGAAGAAGAAAAACAAAGGAAGAAGAAAAAAAAAGGAAGAAGAAAAAAAGAAAGAAGAAAGAAAGAAGAAAGAAAAGGAAGAAGAAAAAACAAGAAAGAAAAAGGAAGAAGAAAAAGAAAGGAAGAAGAAAAACAAAGGAAGAAGAAAAAAAGAAAGAAGAAAAAGGAAGAAGAAAAAAAGAAAGAAGAAAGAAAGAAGAAAGAAAAAGGAAGAAGAAAAAACAAGAAAGAAAAAGGAAGAAGAAAAAAATGAAAACCAAAAGAAAGAAGAAAAAAAAGGAAGAAGAAAAAAAGAAGAAGAAAGGAAGAAGAAAGGAAGAAGAAGAAAGAAAGAAAAAAGAAGAAGGAAGAAGAAGAAAGAAAGAAGAAAGGAAGAAGAAGAAAGGAAGAAGAAGAAAGAAAGAAGAAGAAAGGAAAAAGGAAGAAGAAGAAAGGAAGAAGAAGAAAGAGGAAGAAGAAAGGAAGAAGAAGAAAGAAAGAAGAAAGAGGAAGAAGAAAGGAAGAAGAAGAAAAAAAGAATTTTTACTTAAAGAATCTTATTTTTTAATTCCTCCTCCTCTATGTCCCCTTAATCTTATTTTTTAATTCCTTTATACTTAAAGAATTTTTACTACATGCAGGAGTGACATATGGCGGACGATAGAACCGAGCCGCTTAGGGATCCGGAGGCTGAACGTTATTTAATGGGCATCATCAACAACGAGATTCCTTATGTGCCGGGCTCAGAATATGAGCAACAAGAGGATGTAGTCTCTTCTTATCTGAACCTTGACGGTGGAACAGAGATTGTCGATGATCAAGAAGGTGAAGGAACGGACATTGTCGACGGAGGTCAACCGTCAACAACCGACGATCTCGAATTGCAAGTAGCAACCACCTCCGGCGAGGTATATATATACATTGAGAGCCTCTCGTGATACAAACTTACTGAAATGTGAATACGTATGTATTAACGCGCGCAACTCTCTTTCTTTTTTTAGCCCTCCGGATCGAGTACGACAAAGCGTGGCAAATCCAAGGCGATGAAAACAGGAGAAACATATGCCATTGAGTTTGTCAGTGAAACCGGCAAGCCCCTACAGCACACCTCAAAGTTTATCAACCAATGCGGAGTCGTTGTTAGAGACAACGTCCCGATCACCGTCCAGGAATGGAAGGAGCCAAAGAAGGCACGTCTTGGTTTCAGTTTTGTCGACAAGAGAACGAAAAAGGATTGCTGGAGAAAGCTTATGGAACATTTCATTCTACCTCCGGAATACAACAAAGTCGATGAATTCGGTAACGAGGTTCCGGGTGGACGTCAGAGGAGGAGGCTAGTTAAAGAGTTCGCTCTTCAGAAGATGGGCGAAGCATTCCGGAACTTCAAGAAAAATTTAACCCGTGACTATGTCAACAAGGGCAAGACTCCGGATTTCAATGGACAACATGAGAAACTGAAAGATGATTGGCCAGAATTTGTGAGGCAAAAGCAATCAGAGCATTTCAAGGAAATATCGAAAAAAATAAGGATAATGCGAGTAAGAAAAAGTTCCATCATATTATGGGGCCAGGAGGATACCGCCTTTCGGAGCCTAGGTGGCAGAAGATGGAGGAGGACCTGAGGGTGCGAGGAATCCCTCTAGGTACAGAGGGATGGGACCCAAGGGCCAAAAGCTGGTGGTACGGGCATGGGGGATCGCTAGACCCGGAGACAGGGGTGTGTGTTCACCGGCAGAGACAGTTTGCTCCCACCCAAGCCCTTATTGACGCAATGACCCAAGCTCAAGAGGGCTTGATCAAGTTCAACAGAGAGAAAGACGCACTGACAACAGCCCTCGGGAATGATGAACACGGAGGACGTGTACGAGGCAAAGGCAAAGTTCCATGGAAAGTAGGGTTTTCCCAGGACAATGACCCGTACTGTTACAGAAGCCGTAAGAGAAAGACGGACCGGGATGCAGATCTTATGACGAAGTTTGCATCGGAACTCCATGAGTTGAAGCAGACCGTGCATGAACTAGTGAAAGAAAAATCGGCTGCAGGGCCGCATGAAGATCATGAAGCGGATCGCGGAAGCCAGCAGCGGAGAAGCAGCGTGGCTTCCACGGATGCCCCGCCTGGTGCTAGTGCACCGATGATCGAGATTCGTGCACCGGAGCCTCACTACCCCGTGGATGATGTAAAGGAGATGAAAGAATGTGATCTGCATTATCCCGTGGGGAACGTTTCCACGAAGGTAGCTAGCGGCAGTGCTTTACCCTGTACACCTGGAGCACTCCACCACAACAACCCCATTGCATATGGCTATGCTCGTGTCACGGTGGAAGACATAGTCCAAGGGTTTGAGGACCTGGAGATTGACAAACCTACACCCGAAGGGGAGAGAAGACTTGGAGATGTCAAGCGCCAGTTCATTCTATGGAAAAAGAAGTACATAGTGTTTCCAGGCGAGGCGCCAAGGCTAGCAAGTCCACCCCCCTCCGATGGTGGTGGTGGTGGTGGCGGTGGTGGCGGTGGTGGTGGTCGTGGTGGTTCACCTACACCTCCTTCACGCCATTCGACGCCGTCCCCCGATCCACAACCTCCGGCGGGTACGACGCCCCCCAATCCACCTCCGGCGAAGAAGCAGAAGCAGGCGGACAGCAAGGAAACCCGCTCCTGGACTATTAACCCGGACCCTTATGTACCTAAGACCACAAGGGTACCGGAGCCATCACTGAAGCCTCTCCTCCCAAGGCCTGGGGAACTTAGTGAAGCTGAAACCAAATTGGCCGCGTCTGCTGATTATGAGAAATGGAAGGCGGATATGAAGGCGAAAAAAGAGCCTGAGCCCAAGCAAGTATTCACTGAGAAGCAAAAGAAGTGGGCTAAGGATTTTTTGACGACACCGTCCCAAGCCGAGCTGAATATGCCTGACGACTATGGACATGAACTTCGTAGGCAAGCAAAAATATTGAAGGAGGAGAAAGAAGAAAGTAAAAAAAGCGGGAAACAAGTTGACCAGCTCGGGATGCAGAAGAAACAATCGATCCCCCCGCTCATAGTGAAAGCCGGTCCGGAAGAGGACCCCGAGATCATAGCAGTTGCGGCAGCACTTGGATTGACTGTAGCGGGTGCCATGAAACAAGCGTCCGAGATGGGTTTGACTCTTCGTGCCTTCTTAGGCCTTGAGGATGCGCCAGTATGTGAGATAGCATTACAATATGTGCGGAATGGGCCTCTCGTCGAGCCTGCGCGGGAAAAGAGTCTACCACCACAAATGCGAAATCTGCTACGTTGGTACAAGCAATTCATAACATGGGCCGACAAAGAATATGTTTATGCGGATGTTACAGATGAGCATCACACCAAACGGTACTCTGTAGAAGTTCATATGAGTGAATTGTTCCAGCTGTTCAATCTGCGCGACCTCGACAAATCTATGCTGAGTTGCTACGTTCTGTAAGTGATTTATTTCTACCTCATCTCGTTCTTCATTGCCTGCACTATATATATATATTGTCCTAACTATATTGTTGCGAACGCTATTATGCAGATTGAAGATTTGGGAATGCAAAATAAGAAACATCCATGATGTTGGGTTCATTGACCCACATATCGTTAATGGACATGTGTTACAACATCACCCCGAAGACGTGGAGAAAGACCTGTACAAGTTTCTTAGAAAGCATCAACTCAAAAGTCATATTCTATTTCCTTACCATTTTGGGTGAGTGTTTCTCTCTTGTGCCCATTCTCTTTTGTTTACTCCATGCATGGTATGTCTAATCGATGAGTTATGCATGACTGTGCATGTAACGTGTCCGCAGGTTCCACTGGATTCTGCTAAATATTGAACTTCACACCTCCAGAGTTCTAATCATGGACTCTATGGATTCGGATCCAAAGCGTTGGGCCGACATGAGAAAAATGCTGCAAAAGTAATTATTTTCAATCATTTGAGCTCTATATCGATCGGTCTCTTTCGTTCATTTCCTAATATCAAGTAACTAATAACTCCCTTATTCATTTAATTTTCTTTGCCCTGTAGGGTTTGGAGACGGTTCTCAGAAGAAATTGTCGGTGAATTCAAACATGAGCTAGATTTCAGAAGGTTAGTTAATGTGGATAAGCAGCCACCGGGGACCAATCTATGTGGATACTATGTTTGTGAGAACATCCGGAGACACACCACTGAGCGGAAGGCATCAGATAGCGTGCGGAACGCGACGGATAACTTGCGGAGGAGGCTTAGTCCAGAAGCTCGCTTCCGACCAATTCAAGAAGAATTAGCAGGATTTTTTATGAGGGAAGTCATCAATCTTAAAGGAGAACACTATACCGAGGACGAAGAAATTTATATGCATACCCGAGATTGAAACTTGTACGAAGTTGTATATGGTCATCCATCCTAATTGTGTATGGAAACTTGTTCGAAGTTGTATATGGTCACCCGAGATTGAATATATATTATATATTCCTCTTGAATTCTTCTTGTTTGAAATTTCATATGCATGTATATAGTAGCGTAAAATATGTGTACTGAAACTTTATCAAAATTAAAATAAAACACAAAATATAATATAAAAGAAATAAAACACTCCAAACTAAAAAGAAACCAGGTTTAGGGGGGCTAAAACCCTAAACCTGCGGAGGAGCCCTTTAGTCCCGGTTGGCCACGAGAACCGGGACTAAAGGTCCTCCGCCCCGACGGACCACGGGCGCCCACGTGGACGGGCCTTTAGTCCCGGTCAGCCACAAGAACCGGGACTAAAGCCTTTAGTCGCGGTCCGTAAGAGGCGTGACTAAGGGGGGGGGGGGTCTTTAGTCGCGCATATTTAGTCCCGGTTGCACAGCCGGGACTAAAGGCTGTTGCGAACCGGGACTAAAGGGCTTTTCTCTACCAGTGCAGCTTGGCGGCGACAGCCCCTGGCGACGCACGGGCGACGGCGGAGGAAGAAGACAGGGTGGAGGGACTTGTTTGCGACGGTTTTGAAACTATGAGGGTTTTTTTGCAAAATTAGCAATGAACTACAGGCGCAACATGTTTTTCGGGACGGAGGGAGTACGTGTTTGACAGCTTGTTGCAATTGGCCCACCTAGCCAGGTTGCCTGCGAAAGAAAACCCGCAGGCGTGAGCTCTCTCGTTTCATCTCCTCCAGCCCCTCGTCCCCTCCCTGCTGCTCCGCCGCCGCCGCTCTCCAAATCCATCGCATGACTGCACGAGAGCTAGCCCGCCCGCGCCGGCGACGCACCTCCACCTCCTGGACTTCTCTATCTCGCCAATGGATTCGTCCCCGCCCCCGTTTGGCGTCCCGGAGATGAGGAACGGGAGGTCCACGATGGCGAGGACGTCCGGTAGCTCCGCCTCCTCCTCCGCCGCCGCAGCCGCCATCCGGCCGTCCCATCCCGGCTCTTCCGGCGTCGGACATCGGAGAAGGCAAGCCATGTTGCTTCCAAACCTTCTCCTCTTTGAGGCAAGGTGTGCCATGGCAGAAGAGGGGGAGGAAGGGGATGCCTTGGGGGCTCGGCTCCACCTCTCCCATCCTCTGCTCCTCTCCATTGCGCGAGGCGAACCCATGGAAGCGGCAGCAAAAGGGCTGCCCGCGCAGGAGGAGCGGCGCTAATGACGATGACGATGCAGCAGACGATGGATCGATTTTTCCTGGTCAGCGCAGTGGCGGCAGGGTTGTGTGCGCAGCCGGCATGGAGGACGAAGAGGCGGCCTGGGCCGCAGACCTTGCAGCACGACATCGTCACCTTCTATCGCCGCACCGGCCACTGGGAGTCCCAGATCTGGTCCATCAGCCTCTCTTCGTCCAAGCTCCTAAGATCATCATGCAGTAATCTCCTCCTGATTTTGCTATTTACGCATCTCCATCTCTCGTCTGTGTTCCTTCGATTTGTAGGGATTATTGGAAGCAAGTATATGTGGGTGAGTTCTTTCTTCTTACAGGATTACTTCCAAGTGCATTTCTATGTTTGATTAGTAATAGTTCTAATAGCAGACTATAACAGTAAAGCCAAAATTTATGATTTAGTTATTTTCCTTTTGAGAAAAGGCTGAGGTGGTAACTGGAGTACCACCGGCCGCCGCATAGATCACGTGCGATCACCATCGTCGAGTGCGTAGACAGCAACAAAGCTGGGCATATTGGGGCTGTATAAGAAAAGTTGTGTTGTGCAGTTAGTTGGATCTCAGTGAAGTATTCTGGCCCAGGCGCATGTGTAAAATGTATCTTGGGTTTTAGGGAGTACACTGGTTCTTCTACAGAAAAAGAGGAATACAAAATCTGAATTTGTGTTCTAAAACTTGTAGGAATACTTCCAAGTTTAGTTAAACAGAAAGAACACTTCCATTCACAGTTAAAAAGGAATACTTCCAAATAACATATTGGAACTCGCAATGGTTATGAAACTTTCAAACAAAAGTTGGGGATTTGAGCATAAAAACGTATGCCACAATCATTTTGAATTGGCAGCTGATGCCTTGGAAGGCTTTATGATTTCGAATCGCTCATCAAGTCATTTATGTGATATCTTTCCGCAGGTACTTTGTTCTTACTTTGGTGTCTTCTTGGAAAATAGAACACAGATGTTGCTCTAGCATTCGAGCTCCCCGGTGGATGGCTGAAAGAAAAATATTTTGCTACTGCATCTATTCTTCAGGTCCATAGTAAATGAAACACTTCTACTAATGTCGTTTTAACATCCTGGTTTAATTCAACAAGAGCTGTTTTATCTTTTACAGGCCCTTCTGGGTGGTAGTGGTGGTGTGTTTTCCTAGGGAAGACCCAGGAAAGGCTTGCATTCACGCCTAAGTAAGCATATAGTGATGTAATTTTTGAAATATGTGGTTTGACTTTTAGTCAATTTCATTTTATGGAAACCATTACGTGCTTGTGGTTACTAATAATGCAGTGTCATGACCATGTACTTCAATTTTTTGATTATTCAGATCATGATAGCACCAGAAAATATTTTGTATTTGCATTAGTAATCATGTTAGTGCTTGAACTACGGTATACTTTGTGCAGATCCCCTCATAAATGAATTTGACCAAATCAAATCAATCTCTGCTTTCAAGGATGTTGATGGTAACACTGGCATTTTTTGGAATCACACATCGATTGTAGGTATCATTTATGCTTTTTGTTGGCTGAAGTGTCATTTATGTTTTGATAAGAAAGCCTATTATGCACGGGATAACATAGAAAAAGATTTCTTCTTAGGAATATAAAAACCAATGTGATATTCACTATATAAGCAATTGGATAATACTTCAGAATCACAAATGACCGTTTTGAATTAATATGGTACTTTTTGTACCAGGACAACCTACAAATTAAGATCAGAAAAATACCTTGGCAGCAATGACAATGTTACTTTGTTATCTCCGTAAGGTGAAAGTTCAAGAAAATCCTGTTTACGGATAACTCAAGGGACATTTTTGCAGAGACAAACATATCAGAAAGTATATGGGCAACCAGTGAGATTTAGGAGAATCTAAAGTAACGCGATGAGATCCAATTTTCCTGTTGGCAGTCATTGTGTAATCAGTGATGCTCGACACTAATAAAAATAATACGTTCTTGAACAAATCACACCGACAAGAGAGAAACTTCACCGCAGCATAAAATGTAACATTCAGTAGGCCTTAACTCATGCATGAATCTTGCCAGCAACTTCAACGCACAGGTACACTCGTAATCCGTGGTAATAGGTGGTGGTACTCCCTGCTGGTACTTTGTGTGCAAATAAATCACATCCGTCGCATCTCACGAATTGAACGTTCCTTCATGATTTTTTCTGAATTAACGTTCCTTCATGATTTAAGGGTACCGTAATATAGCTCTGTCAGTTTGGGTGCTAAACTATGTGGGTGAAGAGAGCAAACATGATTGGGCAAAGTGGTTGAGACTCAGCCTAGCTACAAGCAACAGTAGGATAGAACAAAGGTTTGTAACAATGGATCGTGCTGAGATGGTTGAGGTAGTATCCTCTGAGCCTAAAACAAAGAGCATATCCTCCTAACGTACATACTCCCTCCGTTCCATGACCTTTGTCATGGTTTTAGTTCAAGAATTATGGAATAGAGAGAGTATCTTTTTCTACATATAGTAGTTCGCATGACTCACGTGCTTCAATTATCTCTGGTAAAATCATAGATTTTTTTTTGAAAAGGAGCATTACTTCCGATCTCTGCATCGAACGATGCACACAGTCATCTTCACTGCATTATTTAACAAGGCCTTACAAAATAAATACATATATAATCCCAAAGATACCTTCCTGGCAAAAAGGTCATCCTACCTACGAGATCGATGTTGTGCCCTGACATCGCGCCATGCATAGCAATAAATACGGCGGCCTCATCACATCACCTGCCGGCTCGCCCGGAGCACCACCTGATCTAGCAGACCCTCGACATGGACCACATGTGCATGCTGTAGAATTCATCGCCGCCTTCTTCTGCAGTCCCATCCCAAGGAGCAATCAATGCACGGATCTTACTAGACCCTTCCGCCATCGAGCCTCCTGCGCGCGCCCATCAGCAGTATTCAGCGTCCAAAACTCAGATGCACCTTGCTGCCAAGAATAGCATTTTTCGATACTGTAGATGCCACACCGCTCCACCTTGGTCACCCCACGAGAAGCATACGGAGACCTGCGTCCAGCCCCCAAGCCAAACACGTGTCCCTCCATCCAGTGTGTAACCCCAAAGATGATGCCCTCATGGGCGGTGATGATGCAGGAACATCGTCATCATCCATCCCAAAAAGCAGGAATCTGGGGTAGGAAAATAGGGAATGTGAATCACCCCACAACCACTCCAAAGAGGTAATGACGCCCGCGAACGTCGCTGTTGACGGTTCTGACTGAGGCCAAACAAGGATTTCGCTGGCAAATTCGCGCCCATCCCCGGCTGGACCACCAGATCAACCACCTCCGTCATCCAACATGCCCATGGGTGACGTCTGCTATCGGGAAACCACACGACTGGAGCCGCACCAGCGCATGGAATCGCCGCCCCGCTGCGTTGCCGATAGCAGACAACGGACATGTCGAGGACACCCATGCGGATCTCGACCACAACCGCATCCCCAAGGCACGGTGGAGGAAGTCACCGCCACCGACATCATCCCCCGCCTAGGCTTTGCCACGCGGAGCCCAGGCGGCGACGAGGAGAGGGTTAGCGGTGGCTAGAAGCCCTAGATCAGATCGGAAAGCGACGGGATCGGGAGGGAGGGGGTCAAGGAGTGGGGCGGCGGTGGCATCAACCTAAGTTAGTTATCAATTCACTACTAGTAAAATCATATATGTGATATTTATTTTATAAGTATTTGGTATTGCCACCCAATCAGTGGTGCTATCATATACACGGTGATTAGGAGCGCCTCTCGTCGTTCTCTGGTGTTGATTAGATCAACCAACAGCTATTTAAATTGGCCTTGATGCCCCATCAATAGAGGTGCGGACTCATGAAAAATAGAGATGAACAATGTAGAGAGCTAAAAACATTGCATTAAATTCCCCAATCTGTTTAGATATTTTTGACCTACACAACAATTGGAACTTCAGTGTTTCAAACAGCTGAGATGTTGGATTCTTGGGGAGAAAAATGTAACTGAGTTTCAAATGGGGCAACCCTGCCTACGCGTGCATCGTGCTGGAGACCGCGTGCTGCGTGGGCAGCTGAGAGCAGCGCAGCCAGCGGCGGCGTGTAGTGCAGTGCAGCAGACGTAAACTGGGCCGGCATAGCTGGCCGGAGCACGGCGGCACGACGGCAAGTGGATCACTGGCGCGTTCTGTCCCAACGAGTTTGACGTAGATCCTTTCTCATATTTACTTCTTCATAGCCAAGTTCTCTCATGGAAAAGAGAACAAAAACGTACACGTGCATATGTCGTGATCGGTTGTCGTCACAATGTGAAAAACCAGTCCACTCGAACTAAAGTAGCCCGGTTATAGCTAGCTACGATCTTTAAACCACGCACGAAAGCACAATCGACTTGCAAGCACACGTAGACTTGTACGTCTGACTTCTGATAACCCAATTAAGATGTTGAGCCCATTCAGGCTCTACGAACTATCACGACAAACCTCTCCAACGACGACGTGCTTCTCAGACCTCTCGCACAATTCTATGCTGCTACTCCATCAATCCCAGTACTCCTTCCTCAGCTTAGTCAACGGATGTGTGTCCAGATGCCTCCCACTTCTATCTCCTACTTTGCTTATGGTCGTTTTAGATCTCTATCTCCCACTCAATGTTTTACTGATACTTGGAGAGAGCAAAGATATGGCTGGGTAGAGCAGTAATAAGAGACTAAAACTAACTACATGCAGCGATAGGAAGCACCACATGCTTTTATAACGATGGATGAGGCTTAGATGGCCGATATATCACATCTTCGGCGCGTAAAAGAAAATAGTATATATTTCCAAAATATATCTTCTTAAAGGATTTTTTATGGACTTTTTCTAGTTTTATTTCTTAGTGGGATCATAGGGCTTTATTTATTGATGGACCAATGTGCAATCTCGGAAGCTCAACGAGCCAGGCATTTTAATGGACTTGTATGCATCTCACCCAACTCCGTTGCATAGAACCTGATAAATACAGAGTTGTTCGCGTACACACAAAATTGCATAAGCAAACTAATCAAAACTAAAAGCCTACCAGCTGAACGAATCACTACTACTAGCCAACCAAAACATCCACAGTTCTCTTCGTCATCTAACAGACCACAAAGCATACTAAACGGCCCACAAAGCTCAATCAATCTAGTTTAAGATCTATATGCTTCCAGCGCAAACAGCAACTTGGCCCGGGAATTTGCAAAAAAACTAAAATTCCAACGAAATTTCAGTGAAATTTCCGAAATTTCGCATATTTCACTGCGGTCCGAACTACTTTTGACCCCAAAATTTCAAGGCAGATTCAAACTGATTTCAAAATAAATTGAAATTATGTTTGAATTCATTAAAATTAAGTGAAATTTGAAATCTAAAAATCTAAAATAATTTCTGAAATATGCGAAATTTCCGAAATTTCACATATTTCAGTGAGGTCTGAAATTATTTGTTACTGAAATAAAAAACCTTGCCTGTGAGTGCCATTTGCTTCGCATATATCTCTCCTGCAACGAACTCATGTATCTCTCGCAGACCAAGAATTCAGTAAATGTGAACATCATGGAGATATAACAGAATTAGGTTTAGCAGGGTAAATATCACCGAAGCGGACTAAACATCTCCCTGGCGCTTTAAAATTCTACACCCAGGCACATAAATCCTCACAGTGTAATCCAACCACAGACAGAGCAACAACAATGCTACTCAAAACATACAGTGCAGCACACCGAAGAAAAAAGGAAACCAATTGTCGACTAAACTCATTCTGATACACAGTTAAATTTAGACTCAATTCATATATGCTTGACACTCGCATATGAAATTATTCGCCGTGTTGTAGGAAGGTTGATGACTAATCTGCTGTAATCTTAATGTAAACTCCATTTGGCTCCCCGATGGATTTGGCAACCTCAAGACAGACTGAGATTACAATTATTGGACGACCTCACCTGTCTTTTGCATGCGGGGGTCAGCGAGGCGGGGCTCAAGGTTAACCCTTGCCCCATCAGGGCAACATCCCGTTTTCACGGCCATCATATCTTGGTTTGCGATATGTATGCATTCTATTGCCAAGTGATAGTCTTCTTTCATTCCCTAGATGTTCCACTAGTTGCTGATGTCATCAAGCAAGGCCTCCTGTACATTATTGTAAAATATTTGAAGTGAGCAGCATGTCCTATACACATTTCTTGCTAGAGTCCCTTCAAATATTATTGAGTAACAGATAGAAAATGTAAAATCAAGTGAGTATAAAAGTCAGTGGGAAGCAAATCTACCTTGAGAACGATCTGTACAGTTCTGATACCCATTGTATTGCATCATAAAATGCTTGGGAGGACCCAAGCAAATGGTCCGTAATCCTCCGTTGCTCGCCCTGGGTAGTCGGCAGCGAGTTTATGCGAAGATCCATCAACCAAAGAATACTCGATACACTCACCAGGGACCCTAATGAAGTACAAGCAGTTCCTTCGAACTGTCGGATGATCGGGACCAAGGCAACCAGCAAACTGAAGAATATTAAAGAACAAGCTACAACCACCGAGGCTAGTAGTCCTCGCCCATTTCCTCTCTTGCAACCGTAAAACATGGTACCGGAGTGCACGGTACTCAGAGACAATGAGCAATAGCTCACCGCGGCACTCTGCAAGCCAGAACATCGAACAATACGGAACTATCTCTGCACTTAATGCATCTCCAAGATATGACAATACCACGGAAGTGTTGTCAAGCTCAACGACAGCGAGGCAGTAATTTGGATAGATCAATGCGTAGAGGGTGCCTTTCACGAAAATCAGGTCACGAAACCTGTAGCCTTCATCGGACCGCGCCTCACGCCAGTGATTGTCCCCAATGCGGCAGTAGTGGACGCTGTGGTGGTATCGATTAAAGGTGAGAATGAGGTCGCCGGCAAAGACAATTCCTTCGTAGTATTTCAGGGGATCAGGCAGGCGGAGTTGCTCGCCTGTGAGGAGGTGGCAGATGTGGAGCTCGCGGTGGCTGCCCACGGCATCGCTGTCTTCGATGCCGACCATAGATTAAGATCGCGGGAGAAACGATTTCGCCGCGGCCTCTCCCAGCAGCTATTGCGGCCGCCATAGCGGGCAATCGCGGCAAATAGCGAAAAAAATTCTGGTGGGAGAGATGATTTTGGAGGGTTTTGCTGATATTTTAGCTATTTAGAGGATATGTAGAGAATTTCGCGGCAGCAGCCATAGCTTAGCGGCGAGGCTCCCGGACAGCTATAGCGCAGCTATTGCGGCTATTTCGCGGGCTATTTTAATCTATGATGCCGACACGGCAACCGAAGGAATCGAATTCGGCATTGTTGGGGTCGCGGTGGGCTAGGGGGGTGCGGGGGAGGCGGAAGCGGAGGATGCGGCGGAGTGGGATGTGGAAGAGGGCTTCCAAGGAAGATGCCTTGTGGGGGACGAGGAGGAGCCGAGCCTGGGAAGCGAGGTTGGACGGCGACAGCGGGAGGAGAGCCCGGTAGGTGCGGCAGGTGGCGCGGAGGGCTAAGAAATCCTGTAGGGTCGTCAGTCGGCTCGCGACCAGTGGGATCAGCTCCGGTAGGAAGTACGACGAGGACGAGGCAGTTTCTGCCGGGTCTGTGGAGGAACATGAGGTGGTGGTGGTGCTGGAGGCAACGGCGGTGGCCGACGGCCAGATACTCGTCCGGTGCGTCGTTGACGAAGACATTGCTCGCAGGTGCCGATTGCCGAGAGTGCAGAGGCGAGGGGCGGTGGAGACGGTAGTGCTTGGTGATTTCTAGGTTTGCACACGGACACGGTAGAGTCCGGGCAGGGTTGGGCTTACCGGCCGAGTTTGTCTTTGATTCGTCTAGCTTTTAATTTATGCCTATCGCGGCTTACAAGGTGAAGAGGTTTACTTTCTTTTTAACATGAAAAAAGGATTACTTGTTGCTCAAAATAAAAAAGTTGAAAAGTATTGGAGGCCGCTACGCGTCGGCCAGCGGTTTTTAAAAGATCCGCCGCCTCACAAATCGTCAAATCTAAAAAAATCGAGCGCCTCGATGGCTTCACCTACTTTGCAACTGAGTTATTGTTGCAGAAACGAGATTGTGTTGCAGATTTTTTTTTTTTTTGCAACTTGCGGTTTTTTTTTTGCAACATAGGTCGTATTGAGGATTTTTTCTTTCTGTTTTCATTTTTTTTGCAACAGGGTTATTGTTGCAGAAAAACTTTGCAACTGAGGTGATGTTGCATTTTTTTTGTCTTCACCTTTATATGATGTTACGTAATAAATTTGTGCAACATGACCGATGTTGCGGAAATCTTTCTTGCAACAAATTGGATGTTGCAAAAAAAGTGCCATTGTCGTTCGCCACGAGCTCGCACTGGACGGCGACGAGGGGGAGCGGAGCCGCCCGTCCCCACCATCGTGCCGCTGCTGGCGCGCGCCCGCAGGGAGGAGTGGTGCCACCTGTCCTCGCCATCGCTGCCACCAACCGCAAGGCCATCCAACCCCGAGCTCCTATCCCGAGCATTGCCAAACCTTGTCACCGGTTGCGTCGGCCGGCTAGCTCGCATGCTCCCCCTGCATATGGTTTTGGAGTCACTAGTTGCTGCTTGCATCTACCTCCATGGGTGCTCTCCATCCTAGGAGTGCGGGATGGAGGACGCTGAATAGGTTGGGGAAGGAGAGAATATGTAAGGTAAAAGAGATCTGGATGGGAGTCCTCGGAGGAGAAGATAAGGTAGCAAGGGTGAAGCGTTGTGTGGGATAACTGGGTAGCAAGGGTGAAGCGGTGTGTAGGATGACTGGGACACGCGTCGTCCATGGGAGGCGGCGGATGCACTGGAAAAATCAGCCGGTTGAAGGGAATCTTTTCCCAAAAGTATTACCTCTTATAGAAGTTTGCCAAAAAAAAGTTTTTTTAGAGATCTACCTCAATATAGTTACGTTCCACTTCAACTAGATTGTCAAAAAAAATCCACCCGACTACGTTACATAGTACAAAGTGTAAAAAAAAAAACCATTGACGATAACACAAAAATGTCAAATTAAGCTAGTACTATTAATCTGATTTTTTTTAAGTTGCATTAATCTCATTATTCACCAAGAAAAGTTCCACAATCCTATTGTTGTGTCGACGCCGTCTCACCGCACCAAATTCGTCCATGCTGGAGCGCCCTACGTCGGACGCTTCCTCGGGCCTGTTTACCTCGCCGATGTGGCAATGTCATTCCTCGGATGCTTCGTCAACAGCGTTGCCCCTGCCGGAGCAGCATCGCCCTACCCTGGACTCTTCCTCGAGCGTACTTACCTCGCCGATGCGGCAATGCCATTCCTCGGATGCTTCATCAGCACCGCTGACCTTGCCGGTGCAGCATCGCCCTACCCTGGGATGTTTTTCCTGGGGGCCACCTCACCACCACCTCTCCGGCCCAACTCTTGCCTCTCCAACGGATATGTTCATCCCCAACGCAACATCCCGACGCCCCCAATGGAGGGGAACCCCAACACGCCTCATCGGCATAGATTGCGAGGTATGTCGGGATAGCATTAAAATTATCTTATTTTTTATATTGTATTGCATGTTCATAGAAACAATAGTTTGGTGTCATATGCCGTGAAATGCCTCCTATCCCCAACCTGGAACATCTCATGTTCTATGCCTCTTCCCTCAACTCATCGAGCGAAGACCATGATGTCTACTCAAGATAACACCAGTGGTTCCTCCAATTTGTTTCAAGATGTCCTAGCCGGAAGGTGATTCAAGGTTCTGGTATTCCAAGCCTTGAATTTAACCTGAGATGTATGTGATTGTATATATGGAACGTATTTACATGAATGAAAAATGTGTTCATGTATTTAGTAACAAATTTAAACGAAATGTTTTCCTCTTGCTCCTTCCATGAGCGAGTCCCACGCTAGGGTTTCTCCACCTCCTGCCATCGTCGTCGTTGATCTGCCTCGTCTCTTATGGACTTAGGGTAGGGCCATGGACCCGCAGAGGATCCCGACCCTCGCCGGTGTTCCAGGCTCTGGCTATGTTTTCGGTATTTGTGCCCTGCTCTGGAAGACAAGGTAGTGGCTGCTCCCAGAAGATGGAATAAGGCTCTCCCTGCACAGGGCCCATTTCGACGGTGTGTCTAGTGCCGCTGGAGGGTATACGGAGGTCTGTCTCCGACGGATTTCATGGGATTCATTACACTCGTTTGTCTTCTATAAATTTTTCTTCGTTCCGGTATCCATTCGTTTGCGTCCGTATGTCTACAGCCTTCATCTTAATTCTAAACACCCACTTATAGTCAATGTAATTTCTCTCTTTTGACGGTGGAACTAAGTGACAGGTTCCATTTTTTCCCAAGTGCTAAGTACTCGATATGCATAGCATTTTTTTTTCCAATTTTTATTTGCCAAAGCTTCTTGCAAGTTTTCTCGTTCACCGGTACTTAATAAGAACCAAAACTTTAGTCTTATCGTTATATCCCATCAGAAATGACTTTTGGTCAAAAATTACCATGCTGAGAAATGTGTGAATAATCTCAACTTGTTGCTGCTGTTGTACAGATGGTATAGAGAACTTGGCCGCTGAAAATCATATGTGTGTGTGTGTGTGTGTGTGTGTGTGTGTGTGTGTGTGTGTGTGTGTGTGTGTGTGTGTGTGTGTGTGTATAGAAAGTTAAGTAACCCAGGGTGAAGAATAAGTAATTCTTCACCCTGGCCGAACGATCGAGCCATAGCCTTCACTTAGGTCCAACCAGGCCACCGTTCTACCCACCAGCTCCACGCTGTAAAACTACATCGGTATGAAAGTAATATTATGTTTGTACATTGATGACTCAAAACTACCCCATGTCCATTCTAAAAATATATAACTACCCCACGTCCTACACCCCGTCGTTCGCCCGAGCCAGAATCTCGCTGGTTCTGTTCCGCCGACTCAAACCGTCTCGTGGTTGTGAGCCGTGGGTTTGATACGGCGAGGACCTAACCCAGTTCCCGGCCGTCGCCATTGAAGAATACGGAAACCCCTTCCTCTCCGCCGCTGTGAGGCTCTCCGCGACGGTAAGTCCTGCAGCTGCAACTCCGCCCCTATCCCCTTCGGTCTGACGGTGCTTGTTTTTGCAAACGTGCGAGCAGGGTAGGATCGGCGCTCGCGGCGGAGCTCGGGTGCAGGGCGTCGCAGGCGCTGATGGGCGCCTCGGCCGCGCCGTTCCGAATCGGTGCACTGCTCCGGTGCCTTGGGCGTCCACGCGGTCACATAGACCGTGCCTCTCACTGTCCGTGAAGTGCGTGCAGCCTGCAAGCCAACCTCAGGGACATTGATGTGAAGGTCGCATATGGCTAGTGGCTACGCTAGTTTTGAATTGCAGTAACCTACTGTGATTGCCTCTGAAATCTGAAATTCTGAATTGTTTGTAACTTTTTGGCGTTGCTAGAAGTTAGCTTCCTTTCGTCATGCCAGCCTCAGGTAGATTCCTTTTGTTTGGTCGTGAGATGTTGATTCCTGTTTTTCTAACACCTTTATTTTTGATGTTAAAGTTACAGAATTAGTGAGGTTTGTTTTCTTGTAGCCAGACAAGCGAGCTTAAAATTACACTGAGTAGTGTGGTGGTACAAAAAATTGTTTCTTTTCTTGTTGTCTATTCTTTACTTTAACTGAATTTTTCTTCTCCGTGTCAGCTGCCGCACATGCTACCATCTGAAGCTCTACAATTAGGAGTCTGCCTTTCAGAAAAAAATTAGGAGACTGTAAACATTTAGAGTTTTTGTCCCCCATGCTGAATCTTAATTGACTTCTTATTGACTTGTGTCTTCTTGTCATGGTTGGTTTCTGATTACTACTAGCTTGTTCTAATCTAGACTGTTGGCATGCGCCCCCTTCATTACTGACTGAATTCCCAGCTACAAATTACTACCTTTGTATAAAACTAGCACAAAAACGTCTTATATTTTGGTTCGGAGATAATAGCTTTATAAGAATATTTCCTATGTTCTTTCTAGAAAAGATGATCTCTACAAATTTTATCACGGATGTAAACTACCAGGTTAAGCTTTTAAGCACATAATCTTAGAGGTTTATGTTTATTCTAGGAATAGGAAATCAGAATTATAAGGTTCCTTTTCTTGCACAATTTTCTCATTTTGACAATTTACATACTTTTCTTTACTTTTTCTACGTTTGGTTTACCGCTTCATTCAGTTTGAGAAAGTACGATGCTGATTTTACAGTGCAGAATGTTACTACATAAATCTTTGATTGTTCTCATAGTGGTCTGGTAGTAATGGTTGTGCAAGGGCTATTAAGGCCTACTTAACAAATCACAGAATGGAGAAGAGGAAGCTCAGCTCCGCTCTTTTTCTATCGAGGAGCGAGGTTTTTCGTTTTGTTTTTTGAAGCCTGCATCTTTTATGGGTTTGTACTGATGGAAAGGCAAATTACAGGTTAATTAGAGAATGCTACTGTAATCACACATCTCACAGGTCATTTAGATTCTAGCATAAGACTGCGACAACATTACATGAAAACACATTTATGCATGCACACATCTCTTGGCATCTCACCTTGATTTCTTTTCGAAATTTGCTCAGAAACTTTTTTTTGTTCATTGGATGTAGAACTAGCATTTTTTCAAATATCATATGTTGTCTAACTTGTTATGCTCACTCGTTGAATTTGTAGCATTTTAATCCAACTCGGAAGAGGGGGCATTAGCCAGTGCTAAAAATGCTAGTGTGATTTGGCCTAGCTTCTATCAACTTCAATGCCCAGGAAATGTCCTCACAAGCTTCTTCCTCTCTACAAACATCAATCCTGGAGGTGCTAGGGAAGAGCATGTATACTACAGCCCAGCAAAAGGATAAAGAATCCATTGCCACTGGTACTACAAGAAGATTTAGGTAGAATAAGAAAAAAAATCTTGTTATGGCTGCTGCTTAATTACCACTGAATTTATTCATTTGTTCATGTCAGAATTGTTATGGCTCTGCTACATCAGCGGCATTGTATTCCCTGTTTTCAAATGATATTTGAATTTTCAAATCTTTGTTATATATGTCTTTGCGATTGTCTCTTGCGAATACATTTCTTGAATTAGCAATGTCTGTTATGGATGGATCTTTCAGTACCATTCATTTCCAATTCAAAACTTTCAGTTGGCACCAAAAATGACTCATGTAGCATGCGTACTGATTTCAAGTCCCAACTCATTACTCCCCTCTCAAAATGATTCCGCCCTCAAAATAAAGGAAAGAGACTAGTTCAATTGCTGAACTTCAAAATGGATCACATTGTCGAAGATTCCATTGAGATAATTTTGAACAAATCACATAGTAGTAGAGTACACATACTCACCACGCCCTACATCTTGGTTACACAGTTGCTAATAAAAATTTCAGCAAACTAAAGAAAGATCAACAAACACAACACATGCATTGTCTGCCTCCAGAGAACACTCTTGTGTCCCGTTATTTGCATTTAGTAGTGCCGACTAAACAAGGGCTGCTCATTGCTGTGATGAGACGGGCGGTGAGGAGTTGCATGCCAGTCTGTGGCTTGGTCATGCCCAGAGCACCATGGACACACCGTCGTGGTCACGCTCAAGGAGGAGAATAAACTTGCAAAATTTTCCATCCCCACATATAGTATCAGTATTGCATTTTCTTCCTGTGATAAGAAAAAAATGCAATATTGCAGAATTCAGTAACAAATATGTGGTGGTTTAACCATATATATACTACCAAACCTCCATGATAGACAGTATCAACACCTTAGCTTACATGGAAGCATAAGATTCCTGCTCCATATACAATGTATAACATAAATTTCAGAAACAGTAACTAGCCAAACTCTGGCATTTAAGTTAGAGATGTACTTCATTAACTGCAAGGTTCCAAGTTACTTGTACTCGTAATGTTTCATTGCTAGCTATCCAAGTTCAAGTCACATCAGTACTGAAGACATTTACTTGTAAATAAAAAACATAGGAACAGTAAATACATACAAAATGTACAAAATTTCTCATGTCACCGATGCACTACAGATACAGGATACCATTCTTTCTACCAAGATTAGAGCCATCTTCTGGCAATACATTATCATAGATCGTGGAGCTCAACAATAGAGTCACAATTTAGAAACAAACTTAGTTTTACGCAAAGTATAATTTTCTCAACCAATTAAAAGTCATGCTCACAGAAGTTCACATACCACTTCTGACATAGAAAGCATGGGGGGCAGACATGATTAAAATTCAGCCAACAGAATTAGCAGCGGTGCACATGCATAGTATTCTGGCAAGGAACAACACAACACAAATGGACATAGTGAGAAGCCTCTACAACAGCATTTGGACATCCTATGTTCCCATCTTTGTCTCTCACCTGCAGCCTTTTTGGTATTCTTGCAGGACATCTTCCGCTGCATCCTGCAGGGCATTTGAAATCATAAGTCAATTCAGAATGGAGTTTTATTGTGACCAAACATGTAAAAGAGGATTCAATACCTTCTGAATTTTCCTCCTCTACAAAGTAAATGCCCCTGCTACCCAAATTCAAAATCAATATGAATATTCAGAACCATGGTTGCTTGCTTAGATGAGGCGCTTCCACCGTGGCCTTCTTACATGGGCCAGGGTGCCACTACTAGAGAAAACCTTATACACAGAATCTTACCAGCAGCGTGGTTTAAAAACAAACGCTACTGCTAATTAGCAATAGCGCGCTGCAGAAGACCGCGCTACTAATAGCCCAGTAGCAGTAGCGTGCTAGGTGAAAAGAGCGCTACTACTACAATTGCCAGGGCGTTGCCTCCAGACTAGGTATAGTAGTAGCGTCCTTCTCATGGACGCGCTACTGCTAACGTACTTAGTAGTAGCACATTTCTCCAACACTCGCTGCTGCTAAGTATCATCCCCTCTTGCAACTAATTAAGTTTAGTCCCATACTGCTAAGCGAACAGGGTGTTTACCATCTTCAATATGTTACTTCTCAAACTATCACGAGCACTTGGTCTTCACGAGCGGAATGTAACAACTATTTTGTTTTTAGTGTTGGCATTACTGCATTATGTCATTTTGCTTTTTTTACACAGATCATCCCATGCAATGCGAGGTTGAAATTCAACAAGATGACAGGAGACACTATGACCTTTGAGGCTCCTGGGGGTCCCTACACTATGGAGGTCGAGAAAGAATGCAATATGTCGCAGATTGGAGGAGATGGATGCGCCCGTTTCCTCGCCCGCATGCGTGTCACTGATGGTGAGTTGACCAGCTTCTCCTTCCGAGCAGAAAGACCCAAGCTGGCTGTCATTTATATCAACAAGGTGGAAGATGATGAAGATGATGAGGACCCACTCGATGAAGATGATGAGGACCCACTTCATGAAGCCATCGTAGCTCAAAGAATGAGGCTGAGCGAGGAGGAGGTGTGCAACCTATGGGACATAATTCCGCCGCGTGATGACTTTGTCGAGGTGCCATTCGTGACTCGCCTGACAAGTACCATGGTCGATCGGCATGATATGGTATGTTATACTAACTGTAGTAATTTGATATGCTTAGTGAATCTGATGATATGCTTTATTGTTATACTTACAAATGCAAATTATCCGATGATATGCTTAGTGAATCCGATGATATGCTTTAGTGTAGAGTCCGATCACATGCTTATTAGTGTAAAATCCAGGGAACTATTAATAGTGTAGATAATCCATATATACACTACCAGAAATATGTCAACTAGTGACCTTCTGTCAGTGACCCTGGAAGAATTGGTCATAGATCTACGACCATTTGAGACCAATTGGTCAAAAGCTGCTCGGGGGGCTCCAAACCCTCAACTATCGACCATTTTGGCCATAAAGGTGGTAATTTCCTTACATGAAATGGTCATAAAGCAGACAACACTGATCCGCTGCCTTATTTCTAGCTGATCACGACCAATATAGATGGTCATAACCTTGTAAGTTGTGGTGGATTGTTATGACTAGGCGCCACCTCATCAGTTTTGCCTATGTGTCATGTCCATGTTGTTGGAAATATGCCCTAGAGGCAATAATAAAATGGTTATTATTATATTCCTTGTTCATGATAATTGTCTATTGTTCATGCTATAATTGTGTTATCCGGAAATCGTAATACATGTGTGAATACATAGACCACAATGTGTCCCTAGTGAGCCTCTAGTTGACTAGCTCGTTGATCAACAGATAGTCATGGTTTCCTGACTATGGACATTGGATGTCATTGATAACGGGATCACATCATTAGGAGAATGATGTGATGGACAAGACTCAATCCTAAGCATAGCACAAAAGATCGTGTAGTTCGTTTGCTAGAGCTTTTCCAATGTCAAGTATCATTTCCTTAGACCATGAGATCGTGCAACTCCCGGATACCGTAGGAGTGCTTTGGGTGTACCAAACGTCACAACGTAACTGGGTGACTATAAAGGTGCACTACGGGTATCTCCGAAAGTGTCTGTTGGGTTGGCACGGATCGAGACTGGGATTTGTCACTCCGTATGACGGAGAGGTATCTCTGGGCCCACTCGGTAATGCATCATCATAATGAGCTCAATGTGACTAAGGAGTTAGCCACGGTATCATGCATTACGGTACGAGTAAAGTGACTTGCCGGTAACGAGATTGAACAAGGTATTGGGATACCGACGATCAAATCTCGGGCAAGTAACGTACCGATTGACAAAGGGAATTGTATACAGGATTGATTGAATCCTCGACATCGTGGTTCATCCGATGAGATCATCGTGGAACATGTGGGAGCCAACATGGGTATCCAGATCCCGCTGTTGGTTATTGACCGGAGAGTCGTCTCGGTCATGTCTGCATGTCTCCCGAACCCGTAGGGTCTACACACTTAAGGTTCGGTGACGCTAGGGTTGTAGAGATATTAGTATGCGGAAACCCGAAAGTTGTTCGGGCTCCCGGATGAGATCCCGGACGTCACGAGGAGTTCCGGAATGGTCCGGAGGTGAAGAATTATATATAGGAAGTCCAGTTTCGGCCACCGGGAAAGTTTCGGGGGTTATCGGTATTGTACCGGGACCACCGGAAGGGTCCCGCGGGTCCACCGGGTGGGGCCACCTATCCCGAAGGGCCCCATGGGCTGAAGTGGGAGGGGAACCAGCCCCTGGTGGGCTGGTGCGCCCCCCATGGGCCTCCCCCTGCGTCTAGGGTTGGAAACCCTGGGGGTGGGGGGCGCCCCACCTGACTTGGGGGGGAAGTTCCCCCCCTTGGCCGCCCCCCCCCCCATGTAGATGGGATCCCAGGGCCGGCGCCCCCCAGGGGGCCTATATAAAGGGGGGGAGGGAGAGCAGCAGTACCCTAGCCCCAGGCGCCTCCCTCTCCCTCCCGTGACACCTCTCCCTCCCGCTTGCGCTTGGCGAAGCCCTGCCGGGATCCCCGCTACTTCCACCACCACGACGTCGTGCTGCTGGATCTCCATCAACCTCTCCTTCCCCTTGCTGGATCAAGAAGGAGGAGACGTCGCTGCTCCGTACGTGTGTTGAACACGGAGGTGCCGTCCGTTCGGCGCTCGGTCATCGGTGATTTGGATCACGACGAGTACGACTCCATCAACCCCGTTCACTTGAACGCTTCCTCTCGCGATCTACAAGGGTATGTAGATGCACTCCTTCCTTCTCGTTGCTAGTAAACTCCATAGATGGATCTTGGTGATGCGTAGAAAATTTTAAAATTCTGCAACGATCCCCAACAGTGGCATCATGAGCCAGGCCTATGCGTAGTTACTATACACGAGTAGAACACAAAGCAGTTGTGGGCGTAGATGTTGTCAATTTTTCTTGCCACTACTAGTCTTATCTTGTTTCGGCGATATTGTGGGATGAAGCGGCCCGGACCGACCTTACACGTACGCTTACGTGAGACAGGTTCCACCGACTGACATGCACTAGTTGCATAAGGTGGCTAGCGGGTGTCTGTCTCTCCCACTTTAGTCGGAACGGATTCGATGAAAAGGGTCCTTATGAAGGGTAAATAGAAATTGGCATATCACGTTGTGGTTTTACGTAGGTAAGAAACGTTCTTGCTAGAAACCTGTAGAAGCCACGTAAAAAACATGCAACAACAATTAGAGGACGTCTAACTTGTTTTTGCAGCATATGCCCTGTGATGTGATATGGCCAAAAGGATGTGATGAATGAAATATATGTGATGTATGAGATTGATCATGTTCTTGTAATAGGAATCACGACTTGCATGTCGATGAGTATGACAACCGGCAGGAGCCATAGGAGTTGTCTTTATTTTTTGTATGACCTGCGTGTCATTGAATAACGCCATGTAAATTACTTTACTTTATTGCTAAACACGTTAGCCATAGAAGTAGAAGTAATCGTTGGCATGACAACTTCATGAAGACACGATGATGGAGATCATGGTGTCATGCCGGTGACGAAGATGATCATGGCGCCCCAAGATGGAGATCAAAGGAGCAAAATGATATTGGCCATATCATGTCACTATTTGATTGCATGTGATGTTTATTATGTTTTACATCTTATTTGCTTAGAACGACGGTAGTAAGTAAGATGATCCCTTATAATAATTTCAAGAAGGTGTTCCCCCTAACTGTGCACCGTTGCGAAGGTTCGTTGTTTCGAAGCACCACGTGATGATCGGGTGTGATAGATTCTAACGTTCGCATACAACGGGTGTTGACGAGCCTAGCATGTACAGACATGGCCTCGGAACACACGCAATACACTTAGGTTGATTTGACGAGCCTAGCATGTACAGACATGGCCTCGGAACACGGAAGACCGAAAGGTCGAGCATGAGTCGTATAGAAGATACGATCAACATGAAGATGTTCACCGATCTTGACTAGTCCGTCTCACGTGATGATCGGACACGACCTAGTTGACTCGGATCATGTTTCACTTAGATGACTAGAGGGATGTCTATCTGAGTGGGAGTTCATTGTATAATTTGATTAGATGAACTTAATTATCATGAACTTAGTCTAAAATCTTTACAATATGTCTTGTAGATCAAATGGCCCACGTTGCCCTCAACTTCAACGCGTTCCTAGAGAAAACCAAGCTGAAAGATGATGGCAGCAACTATACGGACTGGGTCCGGAACCTGAGGATCATCCTCATAGCTGCCAAGAAAGATTATGTCCTAGAAGCACCGCTAGGTGAAGCACCCTCGTTCAGTGCGGCATGCTTTACAGCTTAGAACCGGGGCTCCAAAAGCGTTTTGAGAAACATGGAGCATATGAGATGTTCGAAGAGCTGAAAATGGTTTTCCAAGCTCATGCCCGGGTCGAGAGATATGAAGTCTCCGACAAGTTCTTCAGTTGTAAAATGGAGGAAAATAGTTCTGTCAGTGAGCACATACTCAAAATGTCTGGGTTACACAACCGCTTGTCTCAGCTGGGAGTTAATCTCCCGGATGACGCGGTCATTGACAGAATCCTTCAGTCGCTTCCACCAAGCTACAAGAGCTTTGTGATGAACTTCAATATGCAGGGGATGGAAAAGACCATTCCTGAGGTATATTCAATGCTGAAATCAGCGGAGGTGGAGATCAAAAGGGAACATCAAGTGTTGATGGTGAATAAAACCACTAAGTTCAAGAAAGGCAAGGGTAAGAAGAACTTCAAGAAGGACGGCAAGGGAGTTGCCGCGCCCGGTAAGCCAGTTACCGGGAAGAAGTCAAAGAATGGACCCAAGCCTGAGACTGAGTGCTTTTATTGCAAGGGAAGTTGTCACTGGAAGCGGAACTGCCCCAAATACTTAGCGGACAAGAAGGCCGGCAACACCAAAGGTATATGTGATATACATGTAATTGATGTGTACCTTACCAGTACTCGTAGTAGCTCCTGGGTATTTGATACCGGTGCGGTTGCTCATATTTGTAACTCAAAACAGGAGCTGCGGAATAAGCGGAGACTGGCGAAGGACGAGGTGACGATGCGCGTCGGGAATGGTTCCAAGGTCGATGTGATCGCCGTCGGCACGCTGCCTCTACATTTACCTATGGGATTAGTTTTAAACCTCAATAATTGTTATTTAGTGCCAGCTTTGAGCATGAACATTGTATCAGGATCTCGTTTAATTTGAGATGGCTACTCATTTAAATCCGAGAATAATGGTTGTTCTATTTATATGAGAGATATGTTTTATGGTCATGCCCCGCTGGTTAATGGTTTATTCTTAATGAATCTCGAACGTGATGTTACACATATTCATAGTGTGAATATCAAAAGATGTAAAGTTGATAACGATAGTCCCACATACTTGTGGCACTGCCGCCTTGGTCACATTGGTGTCAAGCGCATGAAGAAGCTCCATGCAGATGGACTTTTGGAGTCTCTTGATTACGAATCATTTGACACGTGCGAACCATGCCTCATGGGTAAGATGACTAAGACTCTGTTCTCCAGAACAATGGAGCGAGCAACCAACTTATTGGAAATCATACATACCGATGTGTGCGGTCCAATGAGTGTTGAGGCTCGCGGTGGCTATTGTTATGTTCTCACTCTCACTGATGACTTAAGTAGATATGGGTATGTCTACCTAATGAAACACAAGTCTGAGACCTTTGAAAAGTTCAAGGAATTTCAGAGTGAGGTTGAGAATCAACGTGACAGAAAAATAAAGTTCCTACGATCAGATCGTGGAGGGGAATATTTAAGTCACGAATTTGGCACACACTTAAGGAAATGTGGAATAGTTTCACAACTCACGCCGCCTGGAACACCTCAGCGAAATGGTGTGTCCGAACGTCGTAATCGCACTCTATTGGATATGCTGCGATCTATGATGTCTCTTACCGATCTACCGCTCTCATTTTGGGGCTATGCTTTAGAGACTGCCGCATTCACTTTAAATAGGGCTCCGTCGAAATCCGTTGAGACGACACCGTATGAATTATGATTTGGAAAGAAACCTAAGCTGTCGTTTCTAAAAGTTTGGGGATGCGATGCTTATGTCAAGAAACTTCAACATGAAAAGCTCGAACCCAAGTCGGAGAAATGCGTCTTCATAGGATACCCCAAGGAAACCATTGGGTATACCTTCTACCTCAGATCCGAAGGCAAGATCTTTGTTGCCAAGAACGGGTCCTTTCTGGAGAAAGAGTTTCTCTCGAAAGAAGTGAGTGGGAGGAAAGTGGAACTTGGTGAGGTGATAGTCACCCTTTCCGAACCGGAAAGTAGCGCAGCGCGGGAAGATGTTCCTGTGGTGACTACACCGACTGGGGAGGAAGTTAATGATGATGATCATGAAGCTTCGGATGAAGTTACTGCTGAACTTCGTAGGTCCACAAGGACACGTTCCGCACCAGAGTGTTACGGCAACCCTGTCCTGGAAATCATGTTGTTAGACAACGGTGAACCTTCGAACTATGAAGAAGCGATGGCGGGCCCGGATTCCGACAAATGGCTAGAAGCCATGAAATCCGAGATAGGATCCATGTATGAAAACAAAGTGTGGACTTTGACAGACTTGCCCGATGATCGGCGAGCGATAGAAAACAAATGGATCTTTAAGAAGAAGACGGACGCGGATGGTAATTTTACCATCTATAAAGCTCGACTTGTCGCTAAGGGTTATCGACAAGTTCAAGGGGTTGACTACGATGAGACTTTCTCACCCGTAGCGAAGCTAAAGTCCGTCCGAATCATGTTAGCAATTGCCGCATACTATGATTATGAGATATGGCAGATGGACATCAAAACGGCATTCCTTAACGGCTTTCTTAAGGAAGAATTGTATATGATGCAGCCAGAAGGTTTTGTCGATCCTAAGAATGCTAACAAGGTATGCAAGCTCCAGCGCTCCATCTATGGGCTGGTGCAAGCATCTCGGAGTTGGAACATTCGATTTGATGAGATGGTCAAAGCGTTTGGGTTTACAAAGACTTATGGAGAAGCCTGTGTTTACAAGAAAGTGAGTGGGAGCTCTGTAGCAATTCTCTTATTATATGTGGATGACAAACTATTGATGGGAAATGATATAGAATTCTTGGTAAGTATAAAGGCCTATTTGAATAAGTGTTTTTCAATGAAGGACCTTGGATAAGCTGCTTATATATTAGGCATCAAGATCTATAGAGATAGATCAAGACGCCTCATTGGTCTTTCACAGAGTACGTACCTTGACAAGATATTGAAGAAGTTCAATATGGATCAGTCCAAGAAGGGTTCTTGCCTGTATTGCAAGGTGTGCAATTGAGCACGGCTCAATGCCCGACCACGGCAGAAGATAGAGAAAAGATGAGTGTCATCCCCTATGCCTCGGCCATAGGGTCTATTATGTATGCCATGCTGTGCACCAGACCTGATGTAAACCTTGCCGTAAGTTTGGTAGGAAGGTACCAAAGTAATCCCGGCATGGAACACTGGACAGCGGTCAAGAATATCCTGAAGTACCTAAAAAGGACTAAGGATATGTTTCTCGTTTATGGAGGTGACGAAGAGCTCGTCGTAAAGGGTTACGTCGACGCTAGCTTCGACACAGATCTGGATGACTCGAAGTCACAAACCGGATACGTGTATATTTTGAATGGAGGGGCAGTAAGCTGGTGCAGTTGCAAGCAAAGCGTCGTGGCGGGATCTACATGTGAAGCGGAGTACATGGCGGCCTCAGAGGCAGCGCAAGAAGCAATCTGGATGAAGGAGTTCATTACTGACCTAGGGGTGATTCCCAATGCGTCGGGCCCGATGACTCTCTTCTGTGACAACACTGGAGCTATTGCCCTTGCCAAGGAGCCCAGGTTTCATAGGAAGACCAGGCATATCAAGCGTCGCTTCAACTCCATTCGTGAAAGTGTTCAAAATGGAGACATAGATATTTGTAAAGTACATACGGACCTGAATGTAGCAGATCCGTTGACTAAACCTCTCCCTAGAGCAAAACATGATCAACACCAGAACTCTATGGGTGTTCGATTCATCACAATGTAACTAGATTATTGACTCTAGTGCAAGTGGGAGACTGTTGGAAATATTCCCTAGAGGCAATAATCAAATGGTTATTATTATATTTCCTTGTTCATGATAATTGTCTATTGTTCATGCTATAATTGTGTTATCCGGAAATCATAATACATGTGTGAATACATAGACCACAATGTGTCCCTAGTGAGCCTCTAGTTGACTAGCTCGTTGATCAACAGATAGTCATGGTTTCCTGACTATGGACATTGGATGTCATTGATAACGGGATCACATCATTAGGAGAATGATGTGATGGACAAGACTCAATCCTAAGCATAGCACAAAAGATCGTGTAGTTCGTTTGCTAGAGCTTTTCCAATGTCAAGTATCATTTCCTTAGACCATGAGATCGTGCAACTCCCGGATACCGTAGGAGTGCTTTGGGTGTACCAAACGTCACAACGTAACTGGGTGACTATAAAGGTGCACTACGGGTATCTCCGAAAGTGTCTGTTGGGTTGGCACGGATCGAGACTGGGATTTGTCACTCCGTATGACGGAGAGGTAACTCTGGGCCCACTCGGTAATGCATCATCATAATGAGCTCAATGTGACTAAGGAGGTAGCCACGGGATCATGCATTACGGTACGAGTAAAGTGACTTGCCGGTAACGAGATTGAACAAGGTATTGGGATACCGACGATCGAATCTCGGGCAAGTAACGTACCGATTGACAAAGGGAATTGTATACGGGATTGATTGAATCCTCGACATCGTGGTTCATCCGATGAGATCATCGTGGAACATGTGGGAGCCAACATGGGTATCCAGATCCCGCTGTTGGTTATTGACTCGAGAGTCGTCTCGGTCATGTCTGCATGTTTCTCGAACCCGTAGGGTCTACACACTTAAGGTTCGGTGACGCTAGGGTTGTAGAGATATTAGTATGCGGAAACCCGAAAGTTGTTCGGGCTCCCGGATGAGATCCCGGACGTCACGAGGAGTTCCCGAATGGTCCGGAGGTGAAGAATTATATATAGGAAGTCCAGTTTCGGCCACCGGGAATGTTTCGGGGGTTATCGGTATTGTACCGGGACCACCGGAAGGGTCTGGGGGTCCACCGGGTGGGGCCACCTATCCCGGAGGGCCCCATGGGCTGAAGTGGGAGGGGAACCAGCCCCTGGTGGGCTGGTGCGCCCCCCATGGGCCTCCCCCTGCGCCTAGGGTTGGAAACCCTGGGGGTGGGGGGCGCCCCACCTGACTTGGGGGGAAGTTTCCCCCCCTTGCCCCCCCCCCATGTAGATGGGATCCCAGGGCCGGCGCCCCCCCAGGGGGCCTATATAAAGGGGGGAGGGAGGGCAGCAGTACCCTAGCCCCTGCCGCCTCCCTCTCCCTCCCGTGACACCTCTCCCTCCCGCTTACGCTTGGCGAAGCCCTGCCGGGATCCCCGCTACTTCCACCACCACGGCGTCGTGCTGCTGGATCTCCATCAACCTCTCCTTCCCCCTTGCTGGATCAAGAAGGAGGAGACGTCACTGCTCCGTACGTGTGTTGAACGCGGAGGTGCCGTCCGTTCGGCGCTCGGTCATCGGTGATTTGGATCACGACGAGTACGACTCCATCAACCCCGTTCACTTGAACGCTTCCGCTCGCGATCTACAAGGGTATGTAGATGCACTCCTTCCTTCTCGTTGCTAGTAAACTCCATAGATGGATCTTGGTGATGCGTAGAAAATTTTAAAATTCTGCAACGATCCCCAACACATGTGTCAATTTTTGCCCTAGGTTGTGAACCAACCTATATTTCTGTCATTCCAAAAATTCCCAAAAAAATTGGGCATTCTTTACTATCGAAATCATTGCCTCATGATAATATTCAACTCCATTTGCCTGGTAAATCTTCCTCGGCAAATTTCCAAAGTTTTTGTTCAACTCAAACTGTTGTGAAGGAAGTACTAGCTAGGCATATCCTAATGAGCTGAATTTTTGCCCCATCTTTTATATTCCCAAATCATTGCTGTCCACAAAATTTGAGCCCCATCTAAGAATACATGTGAGTGTGGCTTCAACATTCATTTCTGTCCAGTGTGGTACGTTGCAAAGCAAGTGACACCTAGGCTCCTCCATTTGAGCTGCAAATTTTCCAAGATAGTGTCCTTAGTAGATGATCATCCTCGGCGAAAACTCAGGCCCATTGGCCATGTGCATTTCCGGTACCACTAATCAAACACTTGGGTGCTAATTCATGTTTGACCATTGTTCGGTCTCCTCGTGAGATTCTTCTGTTTTTATTTTCTTCCAAGCGTCTACCTGGTGAGTGCCAAACCTACTAGACATGCCTAGACTTCCCAGAACGCATGGCAACGCCACGGTCATGCGGTGACCACGCGGCGGGCATGCGAGACTACGCGCTTTGGAGTTGGGGCCCTGGGCCACCGTCCAAACCTCAACGTATCACCACCAAACCATGTATTTATGCTTAAATAGATACTTATGTAACTAGAAATTATTTTTGGAAAAAATAAAGAGCAAACTATAAGGCAGTTGCAGTTCAAATTTGACCCGCTTCCTGCTGAATCGGCGAAAAATTGTCTTTTACAACAGAGGTGGACAAAACTTTTTTACACCCAACCATTTTGTCAATTATGCATTAAACATGGCCTAGTATTTTATAAAATTGATTTGGTCTGTTTTTGCAACAATTATTTGGTAGGTCCTTCACAAAAAAACTCATTTCGGGCACTCGAAAAATGGAAAATGAATTTTCCGTGCAAAGAATATGAAAACTCCCTTAGGCAACATTGTTTGGAATTCCAAAATGCACCCTTGTGCACAATATGAGATCATTTGACCAAACTATGCCATGAATGTGGCCATAAGATTGATCATTTGGCTTGAAAGCCATTAATCTCCACACATGATAGCTCGTTTCTGGGAACACTTTTTTTTAAATAATTACCGTATTACAAGTTTACTATTTTTCCTGGTAATTTGGTCACATATAATGACACAATGCGAAGGTTTTCCAATTTTTTGATTTTTTTTTGAATTTTTTATGCCCGTTTCAAAATGCGGTCAGCGGGCATGACCGTTCCTAGCTAGTGGTTGAATCTTGGAAAACAATTTGTGTTTCTCTGATTAAATAGATACCTATGTACCTATAAGTGATTTTTGGAAAAATATAGAGCACACTATGAGGCAGCTGCAGTTCAAATTTTACCCGCTTCCTACTGAATCGGCGGAAATTTGTCTTTTTCACGAGAGGTGGATCAAATCTTTTGACACCCAAACCTTTGGTCAATTGTGCATTAAATATGGCCTATTATTTTATCAAAATGATTTGGTCGAATATTGCAACAAATATATGGTAGGTCCTTCACAAAAAAAACTCATTTTGTGCACTCGGAAAATAGAAAATGAATTTTTCATCCAAAGAAAATGAAAACTTCCTTAGGCAACATTGTTTGCCGTCCCAAGATGCACCCTTGTGCACAATATGAGATCATTTGGACAAACTATGCCATGAATGTGGCCATAAGATTGATCATTTGACTTGAAAGGCATTTATCTACACACATGATAGCTTGTTTGTGATAACACTTTTTTAAATAATTACCGTATTACAAGTTTATTATTTTTCGTGGTAACTTGGTCACATATAATGACACAATGCGAAGGTTTTCCAATTTTTTGTTTTTTTTCGAATTTTTTATGCACGTTTCAAAATGCGGTCAAAACGGCGGGCATGATCGTTCCTAGCTAGTGGTTGAATCTTAAAAAAAATTGTGTTTCTCTGATTAAATAGATACCTATGTATCTATAAATGATTTTTGAAAAAAAAATAAAGAGCAAACTATGAGGCAGCTGCAGTTCAAATTTTACCTGCTTCCTACTGAATCGGTGGAAATTTATCTTCTTCACGAGAGGTGGATCAAATCTGTTGACACCCAACCTTTTGGTCAATTGTGCATTAAATATGGCCTATTATTTTATAAAAATGATTTGGTCCAATATTGCAACAAATATATGGTAGGTCTTTCACAAAAAAAATCATTTTGGGCACTCGGAAAATAGAAAATGAATTTTTTGTCCAAAGAAAATGAAAACTTCCTTAGGCAACATTGTCTGGAATTCCAAGATGCACCCTTGTGCACAATATGAGATCATTTGAACAAATTATGCCATGAAAGATTGATCATTTGGCTTGAAAACCATTGATCTCCATACATGATAGCTCGTTTCTGAGAACACTTTTTTTAATAATTACCATATTACAATTTTATTATTTTTTTCTGGTAACTTGGTAACATATAATGACACAATGCGAAGGTTTTCCAATTTTTTGATTTTTTTTTTAATTTTTTATGCCCGTTTCAAAATGCAGTCAAAACGGCGGGCATGACCGTTCCTAGCTAGTGGTTGAATCTTGGAAAACTTTTTGTGTTTCTCTGATTAACTAGATACCTATGTACCTAGAAATGATTTTTGGAAAACATAAAGAGCAAACTATGAGGCAGCTGCAGTTCAAATTTTACCCACTTCCTACTGAATCGGAGAAAATTTGTCTTTTTCGCGAGAGGTGGATCAAATCTTTTGACACCCAACCATTTGGTTAATTGTGCCTTAAATATGGCCTAGTATTTTAGAAAATTGATTTGGTTTCATTTTGCAACAATTATTTGTTAGGTTCTTCACAAAAAAAACTCATTTTGGGCACTCGAAAAATGGAAAATGATTTTTTTGTCAAAAAACTCTTTTCTCACGACACCTTTTTAAAGATATTTATCTTTTTTCATGTTTGTTATTTTTTTCTGAAAACTTATTCACATTTTAGTAACACACAATGTGAAGGTTTTCCATTTTCTTTTTGAATTTCTCAAGTCATAAAATAGCTGACATGATTTTAACACATTATTTTTAGTCAACCACGACCAATTTAGATGGTCATAACGTCATACTGCATTCTGATTGGTCCATAGACGGCTCACGCGCGCGGATCATGCATCAAGCACCGGCAGATGCTCCGGGATCCAAACACCAACCACAAAACCCTAGCTTTCTTCCCCTGGTCATTTTCCATCCACCCCCCCCCCCCTCCTTTCTTTCCCTCTGCGTTCTTCTCCTCCCCTCCCCTTCTAGATCCGCCGCCAACTCCATCCGGCGTAGCTCGCTGCCATCCTCACTCGCTCCTCTCCATCCCCTCCCTTCCGGCGGAGCATCGCCACTCCGAACCGCTCCTCTCGATCCCGTCCCCCCCGTCGTCTTCTCCTCGCGACTCCCCGCCCTCCGCCAGCCCGAGCCCCTCGCTCCCTTCTCCACCAGGCCCTCCGCCTTCGCTTGCCTTGACCTTGTTGTCGTGAGGGATGGGGTCGTCGGGCTCACTACCGAGCTCGACAAGGTGGAGCTCATGCGCACCCATGACGATTCTGAGCTCAACGCCAGCTTCTGCTTCCTCTACATACGCGGACGCCGAGGCCGCGGCGGAGCGCACGCCAGACGTCGACGGGGTGTACTTCCAGGGCATGTCGCTCACGGTGCGGCTCGACGACGGGAGGAAGGGGCGGAAGACCGGGCGCGCTGGGTGGATCACGGCCAAGGGAAGGAGGCGCCGTCGCTGTGGCACCACGGCAGGGACAAGGCCTGCCGCGAGTTCCGTAGGGTGGTGGAGTCGCGGCCCGAGGACTGGCAGGCCGTCGTCTCCACCTTCGAGAGGATCCCCAAGGTGGGCGGCTTCTCACCGGGGCAGGACCTCCATCCGTATGCTTCCGCTCCGCTCGGCCGACGCGGCCATGGCGCCAAGGTACTCTTCCGATCTGCTCTCCTTAACTTCCCTTCCCTCCCTCCTGCGCAGGCTACTTTGGTTTCCCTGCTGTAAAAGATTCTGGTTCTTTGCTTAACCAATTCGTTCAGTTGATCATCGGTGTCTGCTACCCACACGAATCATCGCAGGACATTCCAAACCTCTCGCCCTTAGATAGCCCACCCGGCTCTTTTGTTCCAGCGTTCTTTAGTACAGTTATTAGTACAAGAAAGAAGCAGGAGTTGGGAGTTGTTAGGGAATGAACTATGTAATGTAAAGTTACAGGTGCCAACAAAATATGACATACATCCTGTCGACGAAACTCTCAAAAAAAATTGTTAATGTTTTTTTCTGATATTAGTCCTTGCTCACTCATATGGTACAGAGGATATGATGATCCTTTCGATTTGGAGGATATGATGATCCTTTCCCTGGATGATCGGCAATGAACATGCTGAGCGCTATTATTTCTCTTCAGAGAAACCAAGCCAGTATTCTGATCCTCCTAGCCATTGCACATGCCTGTATTCATATGGCCATTGTGGATAATTCTATGCTTTAATAATTCTCCTGATATATCACTGTTTATTAGTAGGAGATTTCTTCTGCTTGGCCATAACAACAATTCCATGTTGTTTCTTTTGTAATTCGATGGTTGACAGTCTCATATATTACACTAGCTAATATATTACAACGGAATGAATCAACTACTCTCATGGTCGATCCCATCCCATCTATTTGTCTATCTGTATGTATGTATTTACTCTGAACAAAATTCAGTCTGCACATCTGCATCTGCATTGCGCAAGTACAGATACATCCGCCCCTGCTATTTTCTTGTTATACATTACATAGATGCATACATACGCCAGGCTATTTCTGTGTCTGTCTGTCTGACCTCTCAAGCATGCATATCTCTTTCGTATGTACTGAATTTTGTAACAATTTCGTTTTCCTCATACTTACAGGATGCTGCGCTCGCTACTTACATGTTTTCTGATGCCGCAACAAAGGACTATATGTGGTTTCTTCAGTGGGGCAGTCGCTGTCGCTCCTCTTGTTCAATAACATTTCAGCATTGGACCTGCTAGTCACCCAAGCCAAGCCTCGCATCGCTTCAACAAAGCGATACTTCTTCCAATCAACCCCTGCTTCGACTCTGCTCTTTTTTTCATCTTCTCTTATCTAAGCTAAGAAAGATTCTGAGTTTGCATCCATCTCATTACACTAGCTAGCACAATATATTAGTTAAGGCAACTCTACTACATATCAATTTCCCCTACTGGATTGGTTCTATATTTTTAAAGTTGTTTCGTGGTGCATGAGCCCAACCTGAAGAATTATAGGCTTATGATGACTATTTTCCTTCTTAAGTAAGCATAGTTGTTGGCTTCGGTAGCTTGCTGAATATGCTTTAGTTATATATAGAAATGACGTGCCTTCTATGCTTAAATGATTGTTTGGCTCTATATAATTGTTGACATGAATATCTTGACTTCCCAAACAAGTATAGGACTGTACCTATGCATACAGATTATCCTAACAAAACTGAAAAAAAAATTGAAGCATGAAATAAGCAATAAGTGGCTGATTTTTGTTTGCATGTTAAGCGGAAAGTTGTAGCCAAGGCTTATATATTACAAAATATTGTCACACCTCTGAGCTTCTACTGTTGATAGGGACATCGTAGTGTGATCTTCATGATTTTTCGCTTGAAGATGTACTGATTCATTAGTCAAGCAGAGACCGAAGTCATCTTTTGCTACTGTTAGCTCTATGGATGTTTATTTACCTGCAACTTCTGCGAGCTCTAACTTGGTTATATAGCAGTTCAATTCAGTCAATCTGTTGGAACTAGTTTGTCTATTACTTGTATCCAAATTTTATGTCATGCCCTATGCCATTGTCGACTTCCTTAGGTACATAATTGTCATGTCTTGCAATCTGGTATTGATGATTGTCAATGTATTCATTTATACCTTTCTAGTGTACCTTGTATGTGACCCAGCTGATCTGTATATCAATGCTCTGTTTCCAATAGATGTATGCTGATGCCTGATGGCTGATTCCTTAAAACTACACTGTTGCAGTAGCATTTTTCCTTAGTGCATAGATGTATGAGCGATCACTTATGCTTGAAACCTTGCTCTCTTTCCCAGGAACCATCGTGGTCTGCGTCACTACTGGGGCAGGAGAGGAAAGACTGTTGGTGTCTCCAAGAAGCGATAAACTGCTTCACAAAGATCCCCACATAGCTTCACTACTACTGTGTTGGTCCATTTCCAGAATCGTAAGGAGTGTTCTTGTTTAGACGATTACCTTGGATGATGCTTTTGCTTAAGGAGAGGCTTAAGAAGATCAGGTATAAACTCCTCCCCCTCTTGTTTGTTTTTGCTTCATACTGTTTGGTGGTTGATACATTGCTGTGCAAGTTCTATGGTATGTGTGTTCTTTCTGTTGCTGCAAGCATTGACACAATATGTCATGTGCAGGGAGCTCTGCATCCGAGTTTCAGCCGTCCTCTACAGCAAGGAGCTCTGGGCCAAAGGAGCAAGCAGCGCTGCTAGTTCCTTGAGGCCAGATCGAGTAAGATGGCACACCATGGCGTGTGGTGGCGTATTTTGCTTCCGGGAACAGTACTGTTTATTTGAAGTGAGATGTACTCGTCTAGTGCCTGGCAAAAAATTGAAGGATGAAGTGTCATGTAGTGTCTATGTTGTAGTGAGCTGTAGTAGGAGTGAAATGAAAATTTATCTGCTGTTGTATGTGCTATTTCCCTCTAATTTGTTGTGTACATTTTACTTGAACATTAAATTCTCCAGAAAAAATGTTCTTACTGGACCTGATAGTGGCCACGGCCCAATATACTTGTACTATTAAGATGCCATGGCCCAAAATAACCTGGGCCGAAAAGCTATTCAGAATTATTATAAGCAGGCCTTGACTCAAATAGAAAATAGAAACAAAAAGGAAACAAACTATGTGGAAAGGTAAAGGCCCATTATAGAAAAGGCCCAAAAACATCAAGCAAAAAAATATCATAAAAGGCTGAATTAATGGGCTTGGCCCATGTAGAACACCGAATTGGACTGGGCTGAATCTTAGCAACGACCAATTCAATTGGTCGCAATTTTGCCACATCAGCTTGCCACGTCGGATCCGATTTGGCCTGGGCAGACAATTAGCAACCAAAACAGAAGGTCATAGAATCCATGACCTTTTGTTTTGGTCGTGGCCTTCCACGACCTTCTCACAGAGAAGGTCATTAATTTCAGTTTACGACTGCCAGTTTTTGACCATCTATTTTTGGTCAAAAGAAGGTCGCAAATGAAAAACAATGACCTTTCAGTGACCAATAGTGGTGGTCGCAAGTTGACATATTTCTTGTAGTGATACTTATTAGTAAAATTTATGCTTAGTAGAAATGTGTAGTACTGTGTCTTTTGACAGTGTAGAAATCTATACTTAGTAGAAATATATTTGCAAGAGCATGTGCGAGGCTATTTATTAATTGATATATTTTTCTTATTCAGAAATTGCCAAAGAGCCTATCTGTGAGTTGTGGTATCGAGCCTGATGAAGAAGGCTCAGCTGGACTACGCCTTACCACAAGGGGCTCCGTCACCACCTGTACTTACGGCGTGGACACGGACGGTCGCACACACTTAAACTCCGTTGGGTGGAAGAGATTCCTCGTTGGCAAGAATCTTTGTGTTGGACAGGCCATCGTAATTACTATCAGGAACACCCACCGCCCAGGCTTGAGGATGATGATCGTCGTCGATATCATCTAGAACTACATATGTGTGTGGCTGTATGACTATATATACCTAGTAGAACTGCTATATATGTGTGGCTGTTAGACTACCTAGCTAGTACTGCTTATCATATATGCTATATTCATGTGAGGATGCATGTTGACTATGTATGAGTACCTATCATACTTTATGCTATTGTATGACTACTGTATGACTATATGGTATTGTGGTTAATGATATTGTTATCTGGTACTTGTGAAGCTGCAGTTTATAAACTATAAACTGAAACGTGAAACGGGGCAGGGAACAGGGAAAATGATGAAAGATACAGCAGTAGCGCGAGGATAGAAAAACGCTACAGCTACTTAATAGTAGCGCATTCCATAAAAGCGCTACTGATATAGTCAATAATAGTAGCGCGAGTTTATACCGCGCTACTACTAACTGTTAGCTGTAGCGCCGTAGTAGTAGCGCGGCTACCCGCGCTGCTGATAGCATCAAAATCCGTGCTACTACTAGGGTTTTCCCTAGTAGGGTGCTCCGCGGGGCGCCTCTACGACGGGATGCTAGATCCACCTCGCTAGGACGATCTCTCCCGCCAGCCGCCTCCATGGATACTCGCGCGGGCTGGGTTCTCCCATGGCGCTCCCTCATACCGGATCGCCCTGCCAAGCGATGGTGTCATATATGACATTGAACCACAGACGCACTCGAAGCAACAATACATTGTCTATTAAAAATCTGCATGTGCAGACGCAAAAGAAACGACATAATGCTTAACTACTTTGTAAGATTCATAAGATTAGATGGCGACAACAAAATTCGGTTTGAAAATCATGAGCTTTACATTAACTTGGGCTCAGCTCAACGCACAGCAATGACAATCCAATAAGGAATGAACAACAATAAATTGTGCTTAATCAGGCACCGAGAATGGAGCAGCCACCGAGATCTGAGAGGAGACAGGATGAGCTTGGACGGATTTGATGGGGGTGTGTGTGGCGCTGATGTCTTGGCAATAATGTATCTGGTTCTGTTCATGACAATTCAGGCCAAATTTATCAAAATGCTCCTGGTGCAGCACAATGGAGCACGTACACATGATTGCCATTAGGGTTACTGAAGAAAACACGGACTGAACTCTAGCCCGATTGTAATGTATTCAGTGGTATTAATTCAGAATCTGACCTGAAGTTGAACTAGCTAATTATTAGTGAACTCGAACTAGTTAATTAGTCCTATTGGCCACTGGCCGATTAAAATTACTCTCCTTAGTGGTTTGGATACTGGTGATTTAATTGAACTAGTCAATTAACCCTATCACTTGCAAAATTTAACCAGTCCCCGTCCTGGAACTAGTCAACAACAGAGATCCTAGTGATGCTGGAAGGAACCACCAATTAGTGGGAAGCACCCACCGGTTAGAATAATAGAAGCAAGACGGGACATGGGAGGCGGGAGTGGACCTGGATGGTGCGGGTGTCGAAGCCGAGCTTGATGCCCACGCCGCTTGGAGTATGGCCGACGACAGGATCGAACGAGCGGACCCTGCTGGTGGTTAGAGAACATGCGTCTCAATCCCGTCGGCCAGGATCGAACTCGAACGTCAGTCTCATCCCCGAACAAGATCCAGCAGGATCCAACAACAGAGTCTGAGTCCCGTTTGGGAGGTTAGAGACTGGGTTTAATACTTTAATCTCCCGCACCTGGATCCAATAGCAGAGATCCTGATGCCCGCACCTGGAATCATCAAACTCGATCGCCGTTTGGAGGAGGAGGAGGAGGAGCGAACGAGTGGCCGGCGGTGACGGTCGTCGTCGCCTCACCCCCGTCGATGTTGCGTCATCCTCGTCGCAGTCAACTACTGTACGTTCCAATCGGGGATGGTTATGGCTCCTCGCGCTTGAGATAAGTCAAGAACGTAATATTACCTCGCAGGCACTATAAATTACCGCACAAACCTCAGGGTGCTGGTGCTGTGCGGGTCGCTTGCGTGCTTGGGTGCGTGTGATTAGGCTAGGGTGAGTAATAAGTATTCCTCTCTCAAGGTGACGAATAGCGCGACCAAACGTCTATTTAGGACTGGGTGAAGAATAAGTAATTCTTCACCCCAGTCCAACGACCGAGCCAGAATACTGGGATTGTCTCGAATCGCACCCCACGATGAAGGTAACTTTACATTGGTCTTCGGCTCTTCGCTCCCGATTGGTTTTTTCTTTTAGTTTCCTCTAGGTAAAATTACCTTGGCATCGAGGTAATTTTATTTGCTAACAGTTTAGGAGCTAGCAACCTCACGTTCTGTTATCTGCTAATCGGATCCGACTGGTTCCAAGCAGTACTCATATTCCCTCTCTCACGCGATAGCGACCAGGAGGCGAAGCGGGAAGTGCACCGATGCGGCGTGAGATCCGCGGCGACAACGTCCTTCTCCGGCGTCGCTCTCCACCGCCGTCGGTTTTCTCGCCAGTAAGGCCTCCCTCCTCCTCTTCCTCCCCCTTTCCCCATCCATTAATTTCTGAATTTTTAGGGTTAGGGTTCTTGATTTTTTAGGAGCGGGGCAAATGAAGAGGAAGAAGACCAAGAAAGAATCCCGGGTTTCCCAAGAAGCTGCTCCTCGCGTCGCGGCGGCACAATGGGAAGGCAGTGGACGGGAAGGGTGGAACTCCCATTGGCGACGTCCTCGTTGATCTAAGTGCAAAATTTGGGGTTCGGCCACAACAAGAGCCATCATTCTGTCCTACAGGAAAAAGATCCCTCATACTGTACGTGTTTCATCCTCACTTCCTCTGGTCAGTAGCGAGCTGAATTAATCTTTCATCAGGGTAAAAGAAGCAGAGTGGTAATTGGTTGTCCATCAGAAAAGACCACCACAAATGCTAGATCATTAGGAGCCGAAGGAGATTCAACAATTTCCTCGCCCTCTATTTTTTTTTTAAAGTGCCTGCATCATCTGTTGTTTCCCCTATGCTACTAAATGAAAGATTCACAACGCATCAAAATTTTGATCAATTAATCGATGGAGTGCTCAGTACTGGGGGAGGAGGGTCGTGGACGCGTTTGGTCTCCACGATGCTCCGCCAGTGCACATAGAAGCACTACCTCTACACAATGCAGTCACTGCATCACGTTGCATCGATGTGTTTTTTCTTATTTTTATTTCTTTCTCCGAAGATTTGGTGTTTGTTCTTAAAATTCTGAATAAGAACAACACTAGATCATGGAGTTTCTTAGTGAATAGGAAATGCAATCGTTGCACCGTGCATGATAATAGATTTACCGTGATTATAGGTTAATTTGTTAGTGATACTTATTGATAACTTGATTTGGTTAATTCATGCATGACTATTTGTTTGTTCTTCTTTCACACGTCAGGTGTTTGTGCCACGGCTTGTTAGATAACCATTTTCACACTTATGTAACTAGATAATGGAGAGCTACCAGCTTGTACTGCTCTGCTATAACTACTTTTCTGCTACCTTTCACTGTCACATCATCAAACATATGGACCAAACAAATTCATGTATCAAAAGAAGAAAACAAACACATTTCCCCGAAAGTTCAACATTTCTTCAGACTTTACGCGAATATTGTACATATTGTTTTATCCCGGAAGGCGTTATGATTTGAAATGGTGAATGCCCACTGCAGTAATGAATTTGATTCTCGAATGCTAATTCAGTTTTGTTTGCACTTCTGCCGATTTAAAGCATTCAGTCATACTTATTTTAAATCTTGTCTCAATTCTGTAGTTCATATATCACTGATGCTGTAATAATTTTTGTGTGAATAACTCACTTTGTCAGTAACTAGTTTCAAAATGTTTCGAAAATGCTATGCATGAAGAGAAAATGGTGTAGTGACAAGAACCTACCATGCCCCCAATGTGATTTCTGTTGTAGTTAATGGTATACTAACAAGCATGTAGGATGGCCTATTTTTTTTACTTGAGCCACTAATATAATTTCAGCTCTAGTTGGTATTTGGAAATGGGTATGCGTGAAAACAAAGAACTATGTCTGCCATTCTATGCTTTTGCTAGTTATTGAATTTTACAGTTTCTTTCTTCTTCTAGGCGGCCGATATGTTTCAGTTTAAGCTCAGCACATGGAGTAGTGATGTGGTCCTTGTGCATGTGATTTACTAGATTGTCAGCAACGATTCAGAGGTTACTAAATTTACTTGGAGATAGTGAGAAAGTCTATTAATAATCCAGGGTGAAGAGTTCACCCTGGTCGATTGACTGAGTCAGACCATTGTTTTGCGTTTGAGGTAAAGAGGCCACCCATTCCACGTTGTAAAATTACATCGGGTTGGAAGTAAATTTACGTTTATCGTTGACTCAAATCTACCCCCACTTACCCATCTTTCTTCTTTAGAAAAAAGAGAGAGAGAGTTGTGCCTTCGAACGGTTTGTGAGTATCGGCGGCGACGCGCACGCAGGAGACAGCAGTGTGGTGCTCAGTGATTTGGCTCGGAGTGAATTAATTGATTGGCTGGCTGGTGGGCCGGCGTGCTACTCGGCGGCGTGGTTCTACGCTGTGGTTGTCGCTGGGCCGCTGGGACAGAGTGTTCTGCGGCGTCTGCCTAGGTCTTGGGCAGCGTCCTGCGGGGTCGTCGCGGTGGAGCCGTGATGGGTGATCGTGGCGGCGCTGCAGTGTGTGGCCGATCTTGTGCTGCTTCATGACGGCATTCTGTAATGTTTGGATTGAAGTTTGGTCGGGTGCGAGTGCACGGGATGAGGTGCGCCAACCCCAAATCTGATGCTATCTCTTCTAAATTTCCAATCAACTTCCACCTACGTTTCACTTTGCCATGCTATTCCTCAATTGCTTTGTCATGCTCTTCTCAAATCGCTAGTTTAGCCTTTCGATTATTCTCTGGTTCGCTCAAAAAAGTGAGGCAGAACAATCTGTCAGAACAGGTTTACGTAAAGCTCCTGTGCATTGATGAACTCTCCTCTTGTTTTTCTTTGATCTCTAATTGTAGTTCAGCATTTATTTTCTCTCAATCATTACAACTTGTTATTTTGAGAAGTGACTCTGTTCTGGATGTTGGACATAACTTCAGATAATTATGCTACTTTCTAGTCAATTAAAAAAGCATGCTCGTCAATGTTCCTCTTGAGATCACTGCAATCGCTAGGAGTTCTGATGCAATATTTCCTATTGTTTCTTGGTGCGTGTGCTGGGTGACTTTCCTGGGTTATTAGTTGTGGTTTGCTACATGAGGAGTTTTGCAGCGGCTTTTACACTTGGTATGTTATCTTCAGGAGTCCTGTAAGAGCTGGTACCCAGTGAACTATCTTTTCTTTTTATGACTCAAGGCTTGAGCCTTTTGTTATGTTTTCTAGACTTTACTATATTTGCTTACCTGTGTTTGTGTTCTTGCATTTAGCACTCTGTAACTCCATTTTCTTAGGAACACGACGTCGTTCTGAACTTCTAATGCCTCCAAATGCACCAGCAACAGAGGAGGAAGAATGTCGACGGCGAGATGAGCAACATCTGGCAGATTGCGGACTGAGGCCACGGAAGGTGGCTGGAACCCCAATGTGGCCCCGAAATCAACCAACAACGGGCAGACAGAGAGGAGGTGACTCACCGACGGAGCGGGGCATGGCAGAGTGGGCTACTATTCCACACTCTAAAATTGAGGTTTAGAGGAATGAAAAGAGTGATTTTGTTCCTGAATCATGCTTAACATTTCTTTAGCAAACAAGCACTAGCAGCCCCGTTTTGGATGTGCTTCTTGTAGGTTCATGTAGACATGCCGTGACTCAATTGGTCTTAGTTAGTCTTCGGGACGGAGTGGAAGAAGGGCGGAGACTCTCGAACGAGGAAAAGGATCCCTTTGAAAGAATTGAGGCCTGATAAAGGAAAATGGAAAAAAATACAGTATATTGGTTTAATTCTTCTCTTGTGTAGAACAAAATTGGGTTAAAGGAAATTTGATTTGCTTCCAAATTATTTCTGTGAGTTCATCCCAAGAATAATGTTTTGTTACTATTTGACTTGCAACTTGTGACTTCCGGAGGCAATTTTTCCATCTGATGTTGCTGTTAAACAGCTCACAAAGGCGCACAACAAAGAAGTCAGGCTTCAACCAGATGTCCAACATCTCCAGAACCTTGATTGCTGATCCTACAGAACTCTATGCTGGTAAGTAGTACATAGGCTTGAGAAAGCATACTTCTTTTCGTGTGCATATATATAGGCTTCATGGGATTAATCTCTCTCATCAGTTCTTCCAGTATTTGATTGAACCCTCTAAGGTAATTCTAATTTATGCAATTTATCAATCTTTATGTGCAATTCATGTATTTGGTTTAGTCAAATGTATTACATTTTTTAAAATCTACTTGCCTTGTAAGTAATCTACTATTTTATTTCAGTAACATTCTGACCTATGTATGAGAATTATGTAGCTCCTTTATTACGACAGTAATGATTCACTAAGTTCCTAACGTAACACAGTCCATCTTATTTCCAGTCTCTATCTCGTGGTTTCTCTAGGAGCAGAAAACATCTTTTAAAGAAACTAAGTATCATGCGATGCAGCTCATGCACATAGAGGTAGTTTAATGGTGAGGTAAATTTACCTTGCGAGCCTATTTTATCTTATGGCAACTTACTTAGCATGCATGACAGAAAATTTACGTCACAACCTTTGTTTCTTACAGCGGCGCCATAATAGTTTCTCACAAGACGTAACTTAATGGCATGCATAATGTAAGATTACCGTGCTCCCTTTGTACAGTCGAGGAATGGTTTCCTTCCTTTCTGTAGTAATCTTACCTCAAGTGTTACGTTTTAAAACTCAATTCCTCACCCTATGTGACGAATAGTATATATATATACATCATGGGCCGGCCCAGTCAGAAATTACGAGCGCTACAGAATCGACGTCCGGCCTCCGCAGTCCGTCTCGTCCCACGATCGGATCGACCGATCCTTCCTGAAATCACTAGTTAAGGAGTACTTGTTGCAAAGATCACTCCCACCTTCCCAAGTTGCAACAAGTGGCGCGCTGCATGTGCCATTTGTCGCAACCAGGGAGTTTTTCCCTTTTTTCGTAGATTCGTTTATTCAAAACGTTTTATCTCTTTAACTGTGTGCGTCCAAATCTCGAACCGTTTTCACCGTTGGATTCCTCGCGCCGAGATCTTTAAAACTAGATCTCATGTTGATAGGTTTAGACGAACTTTTTTTCATGAAAAAACCGAACCGAGAGCATGGGTATTTTTCCCTTTTCGAAAGAGGCACATCCGTGCCTCTCGCGAAACCACAACCGTGCCTCTCGTGGAAACAAAACCGTGCCTCCCACAAAAAAAAAGAGAAAATGCATTTTTTCCCCGTTTCCGAGGAGGCACGGCCTGCCTCTCGTGAAAGCACAAGCATGCCTCTCGCGGAAGCAAAACCGTGCCTCTCGTGAAAGAAGAAAAAACAGAAAACACATTTTTTCCGTTTCTGAGAGGCACGGCCGTGCCTCTCGTGAAAGCACAACTGTGCCTCTCGCGGAAGGAAAGAAATAGAAAACACTTTTTTTGCGTTTCCGAGAAGCACGGCCGTGACTCTCGCGAAAGCATAACCGTGCCTCTCTCGAAAGCAAAACCATGCCTTTCACGGAAGAAAAAAGACAGAAAACGCATTTTTTTCATTTCCGAGAGGCACGGCCGTGACTCTCGCGAAAGAAAAAAACGAATTTTTTCGAAAAAAAAAAATTTGGTCCAAAAGTTCAAGAAATCGGTGGAAAACTGAAACGTCGAAAAACCCAAAAAAACTGTTTAAAAAGCCAAAAACACATGTGAAAAAATAAAAAAATAAAATCCAAAGGGAGCGTCCGGAGTGCGACACATGACGGGTGGCTTGGAGCGTGCCAAGTGACGCTGATCATTGCGAGGCTCCCAAAGGAGCGCTCGTTAATTAGTTGCTCTCGATCATTCCACTTCCTGATCGGATTCCGCGAGTCCACGTTAAGTACGACTGACTGTATGAGATAATGAAACATCCCGGCCGTCCTCTTCCCCACACCAGGCCAATATGCCACGCCCTGGCTCTGCCAATGTCCTGAGCCGATCTGTGCCGCAACCAGCGCAGCCGACGGGGCAATCCACACCACCGATTACTCCTGCACCTGCAGGTAAGCAGCCCTAGTGCGGTAATTTTTCTTAACCCAACTCGTTTCATAGTCTGATCTTTTCTTTTCTTTGCGGGGAAGATCTGTATAAATTTGTAGCCACTAGACTGTTCTTACGGAGATGGTCAGGAACTTTTATTGGGAGCAAGAAAAGGCAACGTAAAACACACCGGAAATCTTGGCAAAAACTACAGAGACCAAAGAGCAAAGGCGGTGCAGGATTCAGAGATTACCGTTTGTTCAACCAGGCATTATTGGCCAGGCAGGCGTGGAGATTGTTGACTCGGCCTGAAAGTTTATGCGCCAGACTGCTAAAGAGCAAATACTACCCCAATGGAAAACTTGAGGATACAGTTTTCTCAGGAAATGCTTCTTCAACTTGGACTGCAATCAGCCATGGCCTAGATCTACTTAAGAAAGGACTAATATGGAGAGTAGGGAATGGGAACAATATCAGAATTTGGAGGGACCCTTGGATCCCTAGACCTTTCTCCTATAGACCTATATCAATCCAAGGGACTTGCAGATATAGACATGTGTCACAACTTCTACATCGCAATGGTGCTTGGAATTATAATTTACTTCAAGAAGCATTTTTGCCATGTGATGTACAGGAAATCTTGAAAATAAGAGCGTCACCTCGGCTCGAGGAGGACGTGCTGGCTTGGGGCCCGACGAAAACTGGAGTATTTTCAGTGAAATCGGCATATGAATTAGCCTTTGAGGAAACGTACAGAAGCTCTGCGGAATCGTCAAGCGCTGCTCTGGATGGCCGTCGGGCTTGTTGGAAGCTTATCTGGAAAAGCATTGTGCCACCTACGGTCAAAAACTTTGCATGGCGTGTTGCTGTGAACTCCCTCCCAACGTGGCAAAACAAAAACAAGCACAACTTAGGAACTTCTAGAATTTGCCCAATTTGCGAGAGGGAAGAGGAAGACACCTTTCATGCTCTTTGTAAGTGTCCGCTGGCAGTTCAGTTGTGAGAATGCATGGCAACCGTTTGGAGGCTACCAAAACGGGAGGAACTTAGAACACAGGCATTGAATGGCTGCTGGAAGTGCTTTATCCACTTTCAGAGATAGAGAGGGGCATGCTGCTGATGTGTTTGTGGCGGGTGTGGCACAATTGAAATGAGATAACACACAACAAAGAACCACCTCCGATGGAGGCATCGAAACGGTTTTTGATGGGATACTTGGACTCCTTAATTTCGCTAAAGTATTCAGATGATGAACTCCTGAAAGGTAAACAGGTTGTTGCATATTGTTTGCCTGAACCGCGAGTGAGACCATCTGTTGCTAGCAACATCGCATGGGTTTTACCTATGGAGGGGTGGTCAAAGCTCAACATTGATGGCTCTTGGTCTATAGATGGGAAGGCAGGAGCTGGTATGGTCCTCCGAGATAGCAAGGGACAGATCATATATACATCATGCAGGGAGCTTTTTTCCTGCAGGAATGCTCTGGAGGCGGAACTAAGTGCATGTATGGAGGGTCTCTCAATAGCAATTCAGAGAACGGAGCTACCTATTCAGGTAGAGATGGACTCACGGGAGGCCTTGAACATAATCACAAATGATTCGACTGATAGATCAATTTTTTCATCATTGGTAAAGGAAATCAAGTACCTGAGGAGTCTTCGGGAAACTACATTTAGTTTCGTTCATCATAGTCAAAATAATGTTAGTGATTTTTTGGCAAATTTTGCTAGATCCAAGAGTAGAACAGTAGTGTGGCTTAACTCTGGTTTATCAGAGGTCCTTGAACTTTGTAATGCAGAATGTGGTCTTACCACTTGAGTAATACAAAGTTTCACCCGCAAAAAAAACTGTAAATAAACCCTATTTGAAGATACATGCTTTGATCAGATTGATAGAATTGATCAGAATGCAGACGCCGCCCACGTCTCGCTCATGCCCACACATCTCGCTCTCGCTCTCGCGACGCCACACCTCCCCTTCGCCATAGCCGCCGCCCCCGTAGATCTAGCGCCGCGGCATGCCTCCACGCCGGCGTGGACTGTGGACGCCGGCCGCAACCACCCCACCTCCACCCCAGCAACCACCAAACCAGGAACCTCCGCTCCCCCTGCTATCCTCGACAGATTCCCGGAGATCCTGCATCTGATAGCGCCATTCCCGCAAGCAGTACTCCAAGCGACCAGAGCCAGGGGGTGGACGGAGCATGCAATCAGGCTCCGAGACGCCACCTTCGAGTGGATCCGTTGTGTGCAGGAGTGGAAGGCGGCGGACCGGGCGGTGGCGATGGCGATGGGGACCAATCCAGAGGCGAGATCCGTGGCCGCGCGGGTTGCGGAGATCTGCCGGAGGAAAGCGGACATGGAACAGAGGAAACTAGCGCGGCACATCTTCGAAGAGGCCACGCCGGAGGAAAGGGCGAGGATGCCCTCGTTTCTGCAATCTCCACCGGCAGAATTCGTGATTTGGGCACGGGCGGAGGCAAAATCGGACGAGCCACGGTGGGCATCTTGACGGGAGTGCATCCTGGGCGTGCTGCCACCGAGTGCGTGAGAGTCGCGGGTATCGCGGCGGAGCTGCAATGCCGTGCTACTCCCATGCCTCGCTGCGGCACACTGGAGCCGCCATGGCGCGGTGACCGCGGTGAGGTTCCCCCGGGTGCTCGTTCAAGGTCACGCAAAGGGATTTGTATCTCTAATACCCAGGTAATCACTACTTTTAATCAGCCAAATGTTCAAGTGTGTGTTGAGCAGAGTTTGTACTCTGCGATTCAAAAAAATTCGTCGGCGGCGAGGCCTACTTCGCCGGAGTTGGGGGATTTTTCCTCTGCGGCTCGAGAGGGGCCACCCAGGCTGATTGGCAGAGGGCCTACTGCCACGTCCCTCCCACCAATCAAATGCAGACGAGTGAAAACGCCTTTGGCGAATACGTCTTCTTCCCCTGGTGACACGGAGGAGGTTATATCTAGGGTTTTTGGACAGCTTTGGGCCATTCCATCCCCTCCCCGCCGCCAACCTCGTCCCCGTCCCCCGAACCAAGCTGCTTCCACCTTGGGATGGCTCCGAAAAGATCTAGTTTGATCTGGATGCTTCTCCCCATCTGATTTGTTCCCAGTCAAGAAGATCAAGCCCTTTGACCCCCCCCCCCCACCAACAAGACTCAAGATCATCAGGCAGGGGATTGGGGCGGGATCCAAGTCTTTTGCTCAAGTGGTTGCCATGGCGGACAAGACCGCGCTGACTGGGGTGCAGAAACAGCGCGCCCCAGTTGCGCAGAAGAACACCGGCCATCGCCAAGGGGTGGGTGGGGCGCGGTCTCCTGCCCCCCTCCCAAAGGCACTGCTCCCCCTCAGCCTCAACAAGCGGGGGCAGTCCCTCCGCCGCCAGCTCCACCAGCCCCACCTGTGCAGATCCTGGACGAGCGATACAAAGATATGGTATGTTTTACCTGTGGAGGCCCTGGTCATTACGTCGGCAATTGTGTTCAGAAGAAGATTTGCTTCATATGCGGATTAGAAGGACACAACGTCAACAATTGTGCAGCTTGGACACAACCTCACCCAGTTGCTACATTCTTCGGTAGTTCATCTTTGGGGTTGGGGTTCTACCACATAGGTGCTCCTGTGGGCCGTGAAGCAAACTGGCTCAATTTCAGAAACTATGGAGAAGTATGGATCATGAAGGGAGAGATTGGCCAGTTAGATCTGATCAAGAACTTGTCAGGGATTTTCTGCAAAAATAAACAGTGGACATGGCAAGTCAGACCTCTGTCTGAGAAGAAATTCCTGGTCCGGTTCCCTCCTTGGAAAGATGTGGAAGAATTGATTGAATTTCCTGCGTTTGATTTGCCCATTGATGGAGTGTCTGTGACAGTGGAGAAGTGGACTGGTGCGATTGACCCTTTCAATGAGCTTATCGAAGCTTGGGTGATCATTGAAGGCCTTTCTTCCAAATGGTGTACATGGAAGGTACTGTCGCAGATTGCATCCTGCTTTGGGATCCTTGTGGATGTAGACTGGAATGGTCTAATGAAAAGTTTCTATGAGAAGGTGCGTGTCAAGATTGCTTGCAGGAACCCAGCAAAAATTCCCTTTGAACGAATCATGGAGATGAGGAAAAAGCTATACATCTTGTCGTTCACAGTGGAAGGATTTGATCAAATAGGTGCTGATGACCCCAATGATGATGATGGCCCAACTGATATAGCTATAGATGATGACAATAAAGAACCTGAAGGCGAGGAAACTGACAAAGATATCTTAGATGATGGAGAAGAACCTATTGATGCTCTTGACCTGGCCAACAGGGTTAGCTCATCGAAGAAAACACCTCCTAGAAAGACCAAGGACAATGAGGCAGCGTTCCATCCAGCTGCCCTGGTCGAGGCCTGTTACTCTCCTGTGAGAATGGACAAAATCTCTGGAAAAAAGTCACTTAAACATGAGGAATGTGTTCCAATTCCGTTTTCTGAAGCTATAAAAAGCCTGAGCACCCCTAGCTGTGAGCCCTGTGGCTCTACCACTCCCTATGCTGCATCCATGGGACACGCTACTGCCTCTCCCACAATGTCCATTCAAAAAACCTACTGTTCTGATCTGCTAACAGAGCTGAATGACACTGAATCTGATTCTGCTAGTGATGTGGCTGATTCAGAGGAGGAGTTGGCTACTCTGGATGCTTCTATGGTCAGTGGAATGAAGATGATGGGTTTGACTGAAAGTATGGCTCTCCCCAATGAACAACCAGCCATCAAAAGCAAATGGGGGCTAGTGGTTGCTCCCAGACCAAGCACTAGGGCACATAACAGACAGAACATCATGGAAAAGGCTACTGCTTACAAGATGAAGAAAAACCTGGAAGTCCCTGCCACCTTCAAAAGTAAGTCCTTCACTACTGAATCATCGGCTACCTTAGGAGCTTATGCTTCTGCAGTTAATATTAAAATTGGTAATAATGACATGGAAAAAACAAATCATTAATGACATCATCAGAGATGAAACTAAAAAATGTCTGGTATTTGCTTCTCAAAATCCTGAGATTTCCTTACCTGATAATTTAGACACTGAGATAGATAAAGATATTGGGGTTTGTACTCCAGATAACAGCATCCCTAGCACCAACACACCAGGGGGCACTGCTGGTGTTGTAGGTAGCTGTGGGAATGCAGTAAGAGAGGGACTTTTTTAGTCTGACACACCCCTTTAAAATCCCATGATTGGTATCTTTTGGAACATTAGAGGTCTAGGACAGAAAGGAAAACTTCAGTGCCTGTCTGATTTGGTTAATAAGTATAAGCCTGATTTTTTAGGTTTCCAAGAAATTAAAAGAGAGAGTCTATCTGACTCCTTCCTTAATACTTTAGCTGGATCCATTACATATGAGTGGCACATACTTCCTGCAGTAGGTGATGCTGGTGGTATCCTTGTGGGTACTAAAACCAATTCCTTTGAGATTCTGGAGGTTTGCCTAAAGAAATATTGTATTATTATTTCCTTAAAAAGTAAGATTGATGGCTTTTGTTGGCACCTAGTTGTGGTGTATGGCACAGCTTATGCTGTTGATAAAATTGACTTTATTGCTGAACTACATGAGAGTATGGAAGGCTTGTGCTATCCTGTCCTGTTTGGGGGAGATTTTAATTTGATTAGGGAGGCTAAGAAAAAACCTCTCGCGATATTAACAATTCCTAGGCTTTTTTGTTTAATGACTGGATTAATAAATGGGGATTAATGGAATACAAACTGTCAAACAGAGTTTTCACTGGAGCAATAACCAAGACAACCCTATCTTTGCCACCATTGACAAAGTTTTCTCTGCTACCAGCTGGGATTGTCACTTCCCACTTACTTCCCTGTGTGCCCTTCCAAGGGTGGGAAGTGATCATGCCCCCATCCTGCTGGATTCTGGGATGAATGTAAACAGCCCAGCCAAACCATTTAAGTTTGAAAAATGGTGGCTTAACCAACCTGATTTTCAGGCCCTGGTTGAGAAAATTTGGGTCACACCTTCCCCCTTCACCTCTGCTATTGAAACCTGGCAATTTAAAACTAAACTCTTTAGGAAACTGGTGAAGGGGTGGAGCATTAATATTGAGGCTGCCATGAAGAAGAAGAAAAAAGATCTTTTACAGGAGTTTGAGATCCTAGATGTCTTTTCTGAGCAAGGTAGATCTAGTCCTGAGGATATCCTCATAATGAAACAAAGTAAAAATGAATTAAATGATATATGGAGGAAAGAAGAAACTGCCATGTGGCAGAGATCTAGAGACAGGAAGATCAAAGAAGGAGATAAGAATACATCATATTTCCATGTTGTTGCTAACCAACGTAGAAGGAAAAACCACCTATCTATTTTGGAGGGCCCTGATGGACCAGTATACTCCACCAAAGACATGTTAGATGTAGCCACTAATTTTTACAAAAACCTTTTTGGGTTTGAACCTAAACCTAATATACACCTGAATGACCAATTTTGGTCTGAAGAAGAACTGGTGACAGAGGCTGAAAATACAATGCTGGAAAGGCCTTTTTCAGAGGAGGAAATCAAAGAAGCAATTATGGGCTCCTATGCTAATGGAGCCCCTGGGCCTGATGGTTTGTCTTTTTATTTTACCAACACTTCTGCGAAATCATTAAAGGTGGTTTTATGGCATTGGTCAGAGACTTTGAGAATGGATCCTTGGATATCCAGAGGCTAAACTATTCCATTGTCACTCTTATTCCCAAAGAACCTCATGCCAAAAATATGAAAAAATTCAGACCCATTTGTCTTAGTAACTGTTCTGTGAATTTTTTTAGTAAAGCTATGACAAATAGGGTTTCCCCTGTGGGACATAGGTTGCTATCCCCATGCCAATCTGCTTTTGTGAGAGGCAGATTCATACTTGAAAGTGTGGTCACTGCCCATGAAGCTATCCACGAAGTACACAAATCCAGAGAGGCTGGGGTTGTCCTCAAGCTGGACTATGAAAAAGCCTACGACCGGGTAAACTGGGATTTCCTAGTTGAAATGTTAACTTCTAGAGGCTTTGGAGCAAAATGGGTTAGATGGAATATATCTATTTTGCAAAATAGTTCTTTCTGTGTTAAGATCAATGATGTGTTAGGTCCCTATTTTATGGGTGGGAAAGGATTGAAACAAGGTGATCCTAGCTCCCCCATGCTCTTCAACCTGGTGGCTGATGTCTTTTCGCGCATGCTGATGAAGGCTGTGAACAACAACATCATCTCGGGGATTGTTCCCCGCATTATCCCACGTGGACTCGTTTGTTTACAGTATGCCGACGACACAATACTCTTTCTGAATCCCAATCCTGAATATGTAAAGAACTTAAAATGGTTGCTCGCCTATTTTGAAAACCTATTTGGGTTGAAAATCATCTATGATAAGTGTGAAGTAGTGCCAGTTAATATGAATGAAGAGGAGGCTAAGCTACTGTCTCAAATTTTTTGCTGCAAGTTGGGGGAGTTCCCCCTTAAGTACCTGGGAGTACCTCTCCATTATCTTAAACTGAGGAGGGAGGATATCCAATATATTATTGACAAAATTATGAAAAGGATTAGTGGATGGAAAGGGAGATTGCTCAGTTATGAGGAAAAACTAATTCTACTTAAAGCATGCATTGCTAGTATTCCTATGTATTTCATGTCTGTGATTAAATTCCCTAAATGGGCCATCAAAGCCATCACTTCTCAGATGGCACATTTCTTCTGGGGGATTCGGGTGAAGAACATAAATACCATCTTGCTAATTGGGGCCTGATTTCTCAGAAGAAAGATTTTGGTGGTTTGGGGATTCCCAATTTAAGAGAATTTAATATGGCTTTATCAGCCTCTTGGGCTAAAAGATACTTCATGGATCAGGATAAAGATTGGGTGAGACTGATTGATCATAAATATAAACCTAATAAACCTAACTTGTTGTGGGCTAAGCAGGGTGTAGGCTCCCCTTTTTAGAAAGGAGTGACCTGGGCTCTGGAAGGCATTAGACCTTTCTTTAGATGGAATTTGGGAAAAGGAGACAAGATTAGTTTCTGGGATGATACTTGGGTGGGGGATTCTTCCCTGAAAACTCAATTTTGGGAGGTGTATGAGATCTGCCAGCAACAACAGTGTGTGGTTGCTGAAGTGTGGGATGGTCTCACACTCAAACTCACCTTTAATAGGTGTGTTGATGAGAGCTTTATAGACAGATGGGATAATCTCATTCAAGTCATTTCCACTAAGAGCTTGTCCACTGAGGAGGACCAACCTACCTGGTTATTGGAGCCGTCTGGGATTTACTCAGTCAGATCTTGCTATAACATGATCAACTGGGGGGGTATGAGTACCCCTATTTGGAGAAGTTTCTGGAAAATTGTGGTGCCTATTCTTACTAGAGATAACCTGAACAAGAGGAGGGTAGTAGAAGATTTAAGTTGCTTATTCTGTAATGAAAATGAATCTGTTCACCACCTGTTCTTTGAATGTGTGGTGGCCAAACAAGTTTGGATGGATGTTGCTGATACTTTTGGCTTCATTTTCCCTAAGAATATGCTTGAATTATCTTCCTTCTGGAACATGAATAACAAGAAAACTGTTGTAAATATTGCCTGTGTTGCCACCATTTGGGGCATTTGGACCATGCGTAATGATATGTGTTTTCAGGGCGTGCCATGGACAAGCACTCGGGCAATCTTGGGGAGAATTGGTTCTTATATACATCAATGGAAGATCCTGTGCGACGGCGATCAATCAACGCTGCTTCGTCGCTGCCTCCAACATCTGGACCATAGAAGAGGCGAGCTGCTAAGGATCGCCTGGGATGGGAACTGAGGGCCTGCTCAAAGAAGACTCGGGGCGACAGTGCGCTGAAAAGCCACTCAGGATGATTTCTCATGCGGAAAGATGGGTTTTGCTATCTGTAATGCCTGTCCGTTGAACTATGATGATGCCCTGCGTGGCGATGCTCTTTCCTTGCTAGCTGGTTTAGGTGTGGTTGAACCTTGAGCGCTTTTGCGAGCCAGACTTTTTCTCCGGTTTGCCATCTTTGGTAAACTCGTGCACTGTAAACGGTCGCTATGACTTGCTTTGCCCCGTTTTTAATAAAAGTGGGGTGGGGGGAAACCCCTTTTCTTCAAAAAACATGCTTTGATAAATAAAAAAGGGGCATTGGTTAGGGTTTAAATTCCTAACTAGGTTATAGATCATCCAAATAGTAGATTCTCCATGTCTCGTTTTGAGCATAGTTTTTATTTAACATGGTACAATTGCAAAATGCTAACAAACACGAGCATACACTCACCCATATTAACGCAAGCACGCACACCATTACCCTCATGAGGACTTTCAAAATATTGAGCCGACACAACATTTTATGATTGACGAAATTATTATAGGTACCAAGTAATCGACAAAAAGTCTTCTACCACTAAACAAACATTGCCGGAAAGCCTCCAGCATTTTTTCCGGCTATAGCATTTTAACGCCAACCCAAAAGAACCGTTAATGGCCTAATGGACTTTTAGCGCTAAATCGTGGCCCCTTCTAGCGTTAGCGTTTTTTCTCTCCTCCCGTCTGGGCTAAAATTTCAGCCCAATTCCGCGCGGCCCGGTTTCCATCTTAACCTAGCCGTACCGAACCCCTCCACAGCCCAAAAACGTATTGCCATGACGGCTGGCGGCTGCGACTAAGCAGACGGCGACCGCTGGTTGACTCGCTCCCTCTCCCGGCGACGCCCTCGCCGCCTCCTTGTCCCGGCGACATCCTCTCTCGCGGCGTCGCCTCTCCCATCGACGGCCCCTATCCCGGCGACACCCTCGACGCCTCCTTCCCCGACGCTCTCTCCCCCGGTGAGGGCCCCCGGCCCTCTCCCGGCGAAGGCCCTTCTACGACGCCCCCTCTCCCGCCATGACCCAGAAGACGCCATCGAAAGGCAAGTCTTTTGTCCTCCTCAAATTTGTCCTCTTATCAATTCTTTCATTGATGCACTGATGATGTATGCATTGTAAACTTTGAGGATAAAGACAGGCTGTCTCTCTGCTCTCTGGGAGCTTGTCCTGAATAAGATTACGATTTAGGAGCTTATAATACGGTTAGGCTTGTAATGTATGTGATCTGGTTACAATATAGGTGCAGATATCATTTATGATACCCGATTCTATGATTAACTATGGTTTTGAGGCTAAACGGTAGGGGTTCTGTCTTTTCATTAACATTAAGATAAAGAATCAAGTGGTTACAACCTAATGAGAGTGGGATAGGGGAGGTAGGGCTCCAGTAGCCAGAAGTAGCTCTGGCTTTACATCAGTTTCGGCTGAGTTTCATTATTTGGTTGAAGTTATGGAACACACTTATTTGACGCGTTGTTGCTGTTTGAAAGTTTACGCCATATCTCCGGATGCTTGCAGCCAGGTTGGAGTCGACCCACGTCTCCGACGGTTTCTGCGCCCCCCAGTTTGAGGTCGTTTCATCGCTTTAAGCACTTGCCTTTTCGATTTCTAGCCCATGATTAATCAGGATTAAAACCTGATGTTGTTGCTGTGCTGTTATTTATGGTTTCTTGTTGGTGACCATGCAGCTCCCAGAGCCCCTGACAGGGAAAATCTGGACACTGGATGACTTCGAGGCCAGCCCTGCTTTGCTGGTCAGTGATTTTTTTTTGGTTAATCTGCGCAATAGATGCACAGTTCACTTTAACGACGACTGAAAAAAATAAAGCGTGCATGATTTCTGTTCAGCACTCGTTACCTTCTGTTAGACTAGGGGGCAGTGATTGTGCACTCGTTGGCTATCTTTCTGCTCGTCCAATTGTGGGGTCCAATAGATGTTTAGTTGCATAGGTATATCAATTTACCGTTAGACATTTCCTTAAAGGGAAATTTCGCCGCAACTTGTGAAAGGGACTTAGAAGGAAGATATTTGCCACGTAGCAACTCTTGCCACATCCCATCTTAATTGAAATGTTTGATTAGCCGGTTGGTTAGTAAACATTTGTTTTTGAAGTGTCATATATCTACTCAGGTGTACAAACAGACACAGGCTCGTGCTTATTGTTCGCTGACTAACCAACTCATTCATCAACTTTGTCTTTCTTTCAGGTTATGTTCATATGCAATCACTGTCCGTTTGTAAAACATCTGAAAAAAGATATTGCTAAGCTCACTTCGTTTTACATCGAGGTAAGCACATTGGAAGACCAGCTGAAAATTTCTTTTCAATTTGTGCTTTTAGCCTTAAATTGACATTGATACGATGCAATGCAGAAAGGACTTGCTTCTATTGCCATATCCTCAAATTCAATTGTGACATATCCCAAGGTTAGGCTTTACATCTTACAACCAACAAGCATAAATAGCTTTCAGTTCCTTTCTATGTACTTTAACCAGGGCCTTTCTTCCAGAGAACTTAAAAGGATTTTGTCAGAAAATTCATATTACTTTAATTTATGATTAAAGCAATCCAGCTAATAAAATGATTATAGTTAACTGGAATAATGTCGTGAACAAACATGCTCCCATTTCAGAAGAAACAATTAACTATGTTGAGCCTTGCAATAAAAAAACTTATTCTGCGCTTTCTTTCTAATTCAGTTTTTTTTTAATTGAATTGCATTACATGATGCCTTTGTTTTTCTGCAAACTGTCTAATCTTTGATATTATTTAAAATGACTCGCTACTATCTTGGATAAATAGTACTTTTACCACAGATATATCTATGTTGTTGTTGTAGTCTCTTAACTTACTCGTTAGTTTGCCCCACAGATATAAAAGTTTGTGTTACTAAAAGTTCTGTTGTCCAAGCTATATATATATAGACATTCTCAGCTCTTGGTTATTTGTCTTTAGTCATGTAGTTATTTCTGCTGGCCCTAAGATGATAGGTTTGATGCCAAGTTGTCATGAGCTTCTGTTTCACAGTGATGTGTTAGAAATATTTTCAACTCATAGTATGTGTACCGTCTCAGTTCAAGTTGCTGTGCGTATTTGTAAGGATTGCTGTAGTAAACATTCAGTTAGGGAGATGCTTCGTTTTGTTCTTTGCTTGTTCGAGTTACATATTGTGATGCTTTTTGTCTAGCTCTGTGCATGTGTTTTTACATTAAAATCCCTGAACGATTTTGTGCTATCAAAGTAGGTGGATTGGTCTGTGGTGCTCACTAAACCTGCTGTTGGACATGTTATTCCAATATGGTTGATGCAACTTGTCATGTTTTCCCCTTCGTACACAAATTAATCTTGTGACTCTGCAGGATGGTCCCGAGTACATGGCTGAGGAGGCAAAAAAATTTAAGTACTCTTTTCCTTATTTGTATGATGAGGTCTGCCCACTATATTTGCTTCCTGATGCAGTCCCTGTGATCTCTCCAACGCTTTGCTTACTTTGATTGTTACTACTGGACCTTGCAGTCCCAAGAAGTTGCTAAGGCTTTTCGAGCAGTCTGCACACCGGAGTTCTACTTGTTCAAAAAGGTAACATCATCAACTCGGATGTTCATGATTTATGAATTCATGAGGCTTATATGTCCAGTGTCTCGGCTTTCTTGTATCACGCTGTGCCTGATTTCTTGTTTATCTAAACTTTGTGCCAGGATGAGCAAAGGAAATTTGAACTTTTTTACCACGGGCAGTTTGATGATTCAAGACCCAGTAACAATGTGCCAGTCACTGGAAGGTACATATTGTAAAACCGATGCACAAACACTCCAGGTTACCCTGTGCTCTTACCCATTTTCAATTTGTAGGGATTTAAGCCGTGCAATCGACTGTGTACTTAGTGGCCAAGAATTGCCTTTCTACCAAAAACGAAGGTATATCTAGTCAAGTACTCCCTCCGTTCCCAAATATAAGTCTTTCTAGAGATTTCAACAAGTGACTACATACGAAGCAAAATGAGTGAATCTACACTCTAAAATATGTCTACATACATCCGTATCTTGTAGTCTATTTGAATGTCTAAAAAGACTTATATTTAGGAACGGAGGGAGTAGAAGCTGAGCATGTTTTCACATGTCTTCGATTCACTTTGTTAGTTTCCCAACAATTGTTTCCTGTTCCTGTAGTGTCGGGTGCAGCATCAAGTGGCACGAGTAAAGTCAAACCAGTAATATCATCACGAATTGGACAAGAAGCTGGGCAAGTGAGCAAGCAGTACTTCCGTGCAAACTTTCTCAGCTCATCGGCTGAACATTTGCAATATACTCCCTCCGTTCCTTAATATAAGACCTTTTAGCTTTTTTTTGATTCGTATGTATGTACACACATTTTAGTATGATTGTTCACTCATTTTAGCATGTATGTGGTCAATATTTTGAAATAGCTAAAAGGTCTTATATTAGGGAACGGAGGGAGTACTTAGCTAGTGTACTTTTTTTGCACAATGAATGAAAGAAATTTGTCTTTATTCTATTCAACTGAAACACCTAATACAAGTACACTGTTACACCTTATACTGGATGTTTGCTTTGTTCATAAATATTTCAGAAAGCAAATGAAATTCATGCATGTATAAAGTAATAATATCTGTAGAAATCAATGAACCAGTGCTCGCCGTAGTAGTCCCTGGGGGCGCCATCGATAGAAGATGACGGTAAGTCATGATGTTGTGGGCCCGTGTGAGGTCGTGGTCCTCGGAGGCATCGATCTTGATGAGCACCACGTCCATGGCGAAGCTCCATTGTACCTAGCAAATTGTTGTAGACATGCGGCATAGGCAGGATACTATGGTCTTGGTTGAGGACATAGGATGAGGAGGTGCAAGCAGATGAAGATGACAATGTCATGGGATGCACATCCATGGCGACGGTCCTCCTTGGTGGCGGATCGCGTACAAGGGGGAAGGGGCGAGAATGAAGGAAGCGGCACCTCTGGTTGCAGTGACTACCGGAAAAGTTGGCAGACGAAGGGCATACGCTGGCGGGGCGGCCGCATGGGGATGGGAGCCGATCGATAGTTTGGATTTGCGTGAAGATACATTTTGGGGGACCTTTCCTGGTCGGTTCGTGTGTCGTATTGTTTTCAGGTTTTTTCTGCCTTTGTGTATGCTAAGGGTGATGAAGAGAAACCAACGAAGGGGAGCAGGTGTATGAACTGGCGAAGGAATATAGTCGGATGAAGGAGGACGCAAGAGAGGAAATGGAACGTTTCGTTTTTTAGGTAATACTAGCAAAAGGGCCGTGCGTTGCAACGGGAGGGAAAAAAATCATAATCTCCAATTGCCATGACCATATTTTGCTGCATCACCGAGATACACTATCACTCTCAATTTCATGAAATCATGAACATTTTTTAAACTCGTGCACATATTTGAAATTGTGATATTTTTCAAATTCGTGAACACATTACAAATTTTGGAACATTTTGTAAATCAAGAACATTTTTTGAATTGATGAATATTTTATAATATTTGCAGACATTTTTTTAAAATGGCGATCATTTTATTAAACAATTTTCTTGAATCAGAGAACATTTCAAGAATCGACGAACATTTTTAAGAAATTGGTGCAACCATTTTTCAAATTCACAAACAGTTTTTTTATTTAACGAACATTTTTTGAAATGCATGATTATTTTTGAGTCACCGAACATTAAATCAATGAATAAACTATTTTGTAAGACACAAACAATTTTTTAGTTTTTAGGATATTTTCCCATTCATGAACAATTTTTGAATTGGGAAATTTTGTTCGATTTCATTAATATTATTTAATAAACAAGCGTTTTAAAATATCATGAACATTTTTTTGATTTCTCTAACATTTATTTTCATAATTGCAAACTTTTTTCAATAATCAAACTTTTTTTTACAAAATTGCAAACATTTTTCAAATCCAAAAACATTTGATGGTTTATTAAAAAATCAATTCAAAATTCTCCATTTTTTTTTACTTTTTACAACTTTTTTGAAGTCCCAAATTATTTAAAGAAGAAAAAATAAAAAGGAAAAAGAAAAAAAGGAAAAAAAAGGTTATTTACAAAAAAGGCTGCCTGGACATTAGCCGGCGCAAACGGGCTCGATGCATCTGTTCCCATGGCGCAGAGCGCAGTATATGAGCTCCCTACTGTATGAAGCGGGCCAGGCGAGGGATTTCCCTGTGTCAAATAATTTTTTATCACCTATAGGTAGCATTGGTGAGTACTATTTAGCAACTTGGGGCGCAATTTTGGTGACGTACCATAAGAAACAATAGCACAATTATTATTAGGTATAGATATAGATATACTAGCAAAACGCCCCGTGCATTGCAACAGAATAAAAAAAATCATAATCCCAATGGCCATGACCATATTTTTCTTCATCACCAAGATAAACTATCACTCCCACTTTCATGAAATCGTGAAATATTTTCGAAAAATAATGTACATTTTTTTCAACTCCTGAACATATCCAAAATCATGAATTTTTTCAAATTCGTGAATATATTTAGAGATTTTGAACATTTTCTAAAACCATGAACATTTTTTGAATCCATGAACATTTTATACTTTTTGCAAACATTTTCTAAAAAAATGTGAACAATTTCTAAAACATTTTTCTTGAATAGGCGAATGTTTATAGAATCAACAATTTTTTTGGCAATTGGTGGAACAATGTTTGAAGTTCACAAACATTTTTTTTATTTAACATACATTTTATGAAATGCGTGATCATTTTTTGAATAAGTTAATGTTTTATGAATCAATAAACTATTTTGTAAGTAACGAACAATTTTTTAATATTTAGGATATTTTTCAATACGTGATCATTTTTTTTTGAATTGGCGAAATTTTGTTTCATTTCAATAGAAAAAATTAATACACGAAATAAAAGAAATTATGAACATTTTTTGATTTCCCAAACATTTGTTTCAGAATTACGAACATTTTTTACAAACCACAAACATTTTCTGATTCCATAAACATTTATGAATGATTAAACAATTTATTTCAAAATTCTCTTGTTTCAATTTTGGAAACTTTTTGAGGTCCCAAATTATTTAAAGAAGAAAAAAAAAGACAAAGAAAGAAAACGAAAAATAAGAAACGAAATTTGAAAAACATGCTGCCTGTGCATGGGCCGGCCCAAACATGTGTGCTCTGTCTTCTCCTAACGCGCAGAGTGCAGTATAGAAAGTTCGTACTGCATGGGCAACCCTAGACAGCCCCTGTGTGAAACTTTTTTATCACTTCTCAGTGGGTAATATTTTACAACTTTAGGGGCAATTTTGGTGACGTACGGCAGAAGCAATATCACCTTTATTATTAGGTATAGATATAGATATAGAGATGGAGATAAAGATTTTTTTTGCAAAGACATAAAGATAGAGATAATGAACTCAAAATCTCAAACACTTGCATGTCTAACTTCACAACATAGAATGGACCAAAACATATCTTAAAATTCATATAATGAGTTCTGTTTTAAACTTCATAAGTACTTTTTTCCAACTATTGATCACTTCCATGCCATATCATGACTCCATAGTGCCTGCCCTTGTATTCTCTACACTAAATTATTATTTTTAGGACTCTACACTAAATTAGTTTCGTAGCCCCTACTACCAACAAGGCCTCTTGGTGAGGACGAGGTGTCCAGAAAAGATGATTTCTTCGTAGCGGGAGGTGGGCCTTTTACCTTTAGCGAGCACCCCATGTTGGGCCTTTTACCTTTAGTGAGCACCCCGGATACATCAAGTAGAAGAGGCGGGGTTTCTCAAAAAAAAAGTAGAGGAGGTGGGGTGTCAAGAGAAGCATCAAGTACTGGAGTCTTTTGCTGCCAGGGAGGCACTTTCATTAGCTGATGATCTGAATCTTAATCGCTCACATGTCGCATCAGACTGCTTGGGAGTTATCAACGAGCTTGAGGTAGAAACAGAGCCATCATCGCAGAAATTATTGATCGTGTGAGCGTTTTCAAGTCTTGTGTTTATATTCATCAGCATAGGAGCTTCAATTATGAAGGACACAATCTCGTAAAATTTGCATGAAACTTAGAAATAGGGCGCCACCTATGGCTGGGTATTCCCCTGAACCAGGTTGTACCCTTGAATATTGTTCAATAAATGAATGCGAGATTTCTCAAAAAAAGAGAGTAGAGGAGGTGGCGTGTCAACAGTAGCCTGAGCCTGAGCCGGGGGTTGTCACCGCGGCTGGAGCAACCACAGCAGCCGACACCACCGGGGGGGGGGGGGGGGGGGGGGGGGGGGGGGGGGGGGGGGGGGGGGGGGGGGGGGGGTTCTCCCGTTGGAGCATGGGCGGAGCGATCAGCCATTGAAGACGCAAGGCAGCGAAGAGCCTCCGAAGAGCCTCCGTGTCGGAGGGCTGATGAAGAACAATCACCGATCGGGGAGGTGATGCGATAGTAATGATATGGTTTCCAGCCGATCGAACCCACCAATGAATAACCCTTGGACGTAGGGTCAGGTCTGCCTGGCGCACCATTTGTTCCAGCGGTGCACCATGCAACATGGCCCCACCCTGCAGCAGGTGCGGTGACGTGGGCCCACCTTGCAGGGACACAGCCCGAGAGGCCCCATCATCGGGCGGCCTAGGCATTTGATTTGACCAAACCACGAGATCCGCCAGTGCTGACGCCGAAATTGTCGCAACAGGTGTCGATGCATCGTGATCACTATGTAACACACTTGTTTCAGTTTTTTAGTTTGGAATACTGGTTGACACATTAATGTGCTCATGTCAGCCTAATTACTTTTTTGAGAGTCATGTCAGCCTAATTTTCTTAACACAGTACAGACGCAAGCGCTCATATACACGCGCGTACACTCATCCCTATGAACGCACACACGCACACTCTACCCCTATGAGCACCTCCGAAAGACAGACTGAGCCGGCATATCATCTTGAAATTTACGAAGTCACCATAGGCACCTCGTCATTGACGGGAACATCTCCTCCCACTGAATGCGCATCGCCGAAAATCCTGAAATAATTCCAGGAATAAATGCGAGCACCAGGACTTGAACCCTGGTGGACTGGGGATACCACAGTCCCTCTAACCATCCAACCACAGATTGGTTCGCCATGTCATCCTAATTGCATCACAAACATCCATCATGACGGTGAGCTTGTTGCAACATCGCTCGATTGGGCGGCCCAGCTAACATCAGTACATCACATAGCGTGAGAAGATATTGTTTTGTTCCACAATTTTACTTTTTTTTTCAACAATGTGCCCCCCCCCCCCCCCCCCCCCTCTTTCAATTTCCCGTATGTTGACCTCCGATACTTGACAATTTTGTGATGAGCCAAAAAACGCGAGTCACTTTTGGACCGCCACTCCGTCAAGTTAATTTGGGACAACTTACTTCTCCTCCTGAAGTCGAATGCATTCAAGATCTTTGGGCTAACTGTTCGATGGATAATGTTTGCTCCACAGTTGCTATTGCCAGTCTTTGGTGTATCTGGAAGCAGAGAAATGCTATGGTCTTCCATGCTCATGATGAGGATCTATACGTCATTCTATGGTGATCTGCAGAGGATTTACTGTTATGGTATAATCACAGCTAAAACGCTCTCAAGCAGACCCTTCTAAAGGATTGGGGCATCATATTGTACCATTTATCAACGAGAATTTAAGCTATCATTTGCTCTTTGTTTGGGGGACTATCTCTTTGTAATCTTTCTTTTTCTGCACAGAGTCAATTACACTGATGGTGCTAGAACTTGGCGCAAACGGTCACTTTTGGTGTTAGAAGTGGTGGTGTACATTGAAGTGATGCAAAAACTTGGTTTTGACGTGGGGCCCGCTGTCATCCACTGGACCAGAGAGAAGGGGCGTGTGGCCTGATTTTTTCGAAAACACCCTCGAAATATGTTCTTTCATTAAAAAAACGCTGTTACCTGGGAGAGGTGACATGTTGTTTTAAACTCTATGACCAATGGGTCCCGCTTTGTCAGAAGAGAGCAAAAATTAAAGGAAAAGCGTGGCTACTAGGCATTGAACCCTCGACCTACAACTAGCAAAAACCAGGCTAGCCACTCAACCAATCGCCATAGCTTGTTCAACATGGATAACAACGTTACATGTATTTTACCGGAGCACATGTGGAGCTTAAATGGCTGCAAATAGTGCGGCCCATTTGCACCTGTTTGTTTTCAAAATTGATTTAAAAACGGAATTAATAAAAATTATGTTCAAATATTTGTGAGATATAAATATTATATATACAAACTATTATTAATAAATAAAAATATATAAATATATATCGGTGTAATATATAAAAAATATTTACTTAATATGAAAATTTAATAAAATTTAAAATGTTTATTAAATAAAAAAGTTTAATGAATAAATAAATATTATACACACAGCTTATATTTAAATTATTAAAAATATGGATAGGCGGGACCCACTTCTCATAGAGGTAGAAAACTGTAACCCCTCCCACGTGAACAGGAGCTTTTTTGTGTGCAAACTGTCACCCCTCCCATGCGCCCCCTTCTCCCGGTCCAGTGGCTGATTCCGTATACAAACGAGATAAGCACTGTATTTGCACGTTAAAATCAAGTTTTTGCACCACTTCGATGTACACCACAAGTTATATCATCAAAGTGATCGTTGGCGTCAAGTTCTAGCACCACCAGTGTAATTGACTCTTCTTCATCCTATGTAACTCCCTGAATGTTAACTTCAGGCGGGCAGTCCGTAGTTCCGATCAAAAAAAAAGGAGTGCAAGCGGATCAATGCTAGCCACAAGATCAGGTTGGATCGTGCTTTAGATACAACATATATATTGGTGTCCTTGCTCTTGTTTCTACGTTTTGATCCAGTAGATGGAGGATGCTCGTGGATCTCTAGCTAGTTGCAGTTGCAAACCTGGCTTCGAGCTGCTCGCATCCCAGATGGTTGCTACCGTTGTTCGTCAGCACAACTTCACCAGTGTTCGTCGAGGTGGTCTGCTACCGGCGACACTTCATGCAACCCAGACGTTCATCAGTGTTTGTCGAGGTGGTCTGCTTCCAGCACCATTGCATGCAAACTAGGCGTTCATCAGTGTTCATCGAGGTGGTCTGCTGCGGAGAATGCCTAGTCTGCAGCTCTGCAGCTCTGCGCTCTTTGCGTCCAGCTCCAGCAGTAGTCCTCCGTGCAAGCCAACAATAGGGTGCTACTTCCCCACACCTCATTGCAGAAACTCCATTGGAAGATCATCCTTGCACTTGTCCCTCGCGGCTTGTCGTAGTTCCTAGCACAATGTTCAACTAAGTTTCAGCAAGGTATGTGCATCCAGAATTCCAGATACCTCCCATTTCCACGGATGAGTCCAACTCCACTTAAATAATCCTGGTTTGCTCCTTTTGTACTGCTCTTTCTCTCCTAAAACATGAGTGCATGACTAGTTCTGTTTGTTTGGGTGCTATCATGGGTAGAGAGATAGAACATGGATGGGCAGAGAAGTAGAGAAGTAGAGACTTCTTTTTTGCGAGAAGAGAACTAGAGACTATGACTAGCTACATGCAACGATAGATGTCAGCACATGCTTTATAACAACGGATCGTACTCAGATGGTTGATCTAATATCTTCTCTGCCTAAAACAAAGATATCTTCCAAGAAATATATTTTTACACCATAAATTAAGTCACATGGTTCATATGCTTTAATCCAGTCTAGTAAAATCATAGATGAGCTAACTTCTTCCATGTTTATTCCTCACTGGCCAGTGGTGATACTATATACGTGGTGACAAGGTGGTCCTCTCCTTGTTTTCTCCCTATTAATTAGTGTGCCCACCATCTCTTCAATTTGACACTGCAAATCGGTACTTGCGTTTTAAATTTCGATTGTGGAAAGACTCGTGTTCAGTCAAAATCACCAAAACGATCAAATGAATTTCTTTGAAAATTGACAAATTGCAGTCATGTATTTTGAATGTGATCTGTAATCTAATACATATAACTGGATGGGACACCATGTCTTAGACGTTCACCATCCTAGTCCGAGTGCTTCTTCATTGAAATGAAGATCTAGGGATTCGATTCTTTTGCTAAAAACAATTCGCACTGACAAAGAAACATGATTACAAATCTCAAATTGGCTTCCACACCCTTCGTGGACTCTTGAGATGGGCAGAATAAAAGCGAAAACTATTATTTAGAACTACCTACCAGAAGACAAAACTCCTACTAGTATAAATCAAACAACTCATGAATGTCACAAGTAGTACACATGCTTCCACAACCCGTCTTGTGAGTTTTGGGTGGTAATCATAGCTTTTGTTTTTAGAATATGGGTGGTAATCATAGCTTGTGAGGATGCATGCATATTGCTCATACTTAGGATTAGGAGGCATCGGAAGTAGAACTATTCCTACCATGTTTGTTCTGGGTGTTATGATCAACATAGTCAAATATGGATTCAGTCTTTCTTCCCGCTCTCACAAGGCTCATCTTGTTCATGTGGTTCGTTGAACAAATTAAATGTTGAAGAGTTAAGGCCTTCTCTTATAATAAAAGAAGAAGTAAGGTCTTCTATCATTTCTCAAAAGAAAAAAACTGAAGATGCAACCCTAAAAAGGAAACTATGTCCTTTTTTGTGACTACTCGTTTTAGGACCTCACCATGTCATGAAAGGGATTCACTTGTTTTAAGGATTGGGATACGACAAATCAGCGCGACACATCCATGACCGCTACCACAATAACCATAATTACGTCACAACATCCATTTTTACGGTGAGTGTGTTGCAACATCACTGGATTGTGCAGCTGGGTTGGCTCTGTAGGGCGAAATTTTGAATGTTTCGCTGCATTTTTTCTCTTAAATGTGCCTCACCCTTCAAATTCCATCATCATAACAAAGTATTAGCAAAGTATAGCAAGATAACATAATCACTTCTAGTTATTATAAGATATATAACAATCACCAATAGAACATTATCCAAATAACTTCAGTAACTAAGTTTTTCCCTCCAACGCTTTGCAATCCCTCTTGTCATTGCTGCTTATTCCATTGCCAATACGTCCATGTCTTAAAATCCCTCTGTGTGGCCATGGAAACACGCAAGGTATTGGCAATGCTTCTTCTGTTGAGCCGTGCATCAATGGACGTATTGGCAACGGAATCCCTCTTGTCGTGGTGGTGGACGTCATAAGCTCGTACAGGGACATGGACGTATTGGCACCATTGGCACCCCTCCTGTATGCCTCATCGACCACCTTATTGAGCATCCTTGCGCGCACTTAAATGTTTCTTTCTCTTGGCTCTTTTTGCAGCATTGCCATGACCCATGAGTCAATGTGATTGGAAAACCATGACAAGTATTTTTTTTTACAAAAAAGTTAACGAATCGATGTCCCATGGTGTGTACTCTGGTTTAGGATATTAGTATGCTACAAATGAGTTCACATTAAAAGTACATAGACACAATAGGTATTCTCATGCTTTTAACCGGACTCTACTAATAGGAGTATGGAAGAAATTTGAAACAATTGTTCACAAGCAATTGCCCAAGGAAGCAATTACACGCGAAGGGGATTAGGTTTTTCAGATGTTTTACCACAGTTATTTTATATTACTGTGGAAAGCTCAAATGTATCGAATTGCTCACCAAAAAAGAAAATGAAATTACACTTGCTGACACCATTGCTCACACGTTAGAAGGAAATTTTCTTACATGAGACATTGTGATAATGTAGTACAATATATTGGTACATCCCTCTAGCCCAATGTGTATTTTCTGCCAGAGGCCTGACCCTTGAAATACATGAAAAAGAGAGGTACTATGCAGGGAACACGCGAAAATGTCAGAGCTGGTGAAGGTAAGCGGCACTCTAAGAGAGAGAGAGAGAGAGAGAGAGATAGAGAGAGAGAGAGAGAGAGAGAGAAATCTTCATGCTCCATACCGAGAGGAAAAGCCGATATATCTAAGGCAACTGTTCCCAGCATATATATATATATATATATATATATATATATATATATATATATATATAGAGAGAGAGAGAGAGAGAGAGAGAGAGAGAGAAATTTTGGCCGGTCTGCCCCCAGCCGCTTGATTCAGCCACACGCGACCGTTCGATTGGAACCCCTCGCGTTCGTCTTCTTCGTTCCGCCTCGCCTTGTACGACGCCGCGCTCGCCAGCCACCACGCGCCGCCTTGCTCGTCCTGAGCCCCGTCCTCGCCAGCTACCCGGCGTTGTCACCGCCGGCCGCCATCACAGCCGCATCTCCTCCTCACCCGCCATGGTCACCATGGGCACCGAGTTCCTAGCTCGCCTCGCTGTAATCTCCATTAGCCGGTTGAAGCTTTCCCAGTCGCCGGTTGAAGCTTTCTAGGCCGCGGTTGCAGCTTTTTTGTGCTCGGTGCCCCGACCACCAGCTTCTCCGTATTTTCGGTTGAAGCTTTCCTGTCGCCGGTTGTAGCTTTATAGGCCGCCGGTTGCAGCTTATTTTGCGGAAGTGCCCCGACGACCATCTTCTTCGTTGTTCTTTGAAACTTTTTATGTTGCCGGTTGAAGCTACCTAGGCCACAGGTTGTAGCATTTTTCGCTGCCGGTTGCGGCTTCTCTCACTCGCTGGGCGCAGCCCCCGCCTAGCTGGTTCCAGCAAAATTAACAGCCGGTTGTAACATTTTCCACCGTTGGTTCCAGCTCCGACGCAGGCTGGTTGTAGCTTTTCTTGCATACAAGGCGCAGCTTCCCTCGCAGGACAACTCCGGCGACCGCCCTCTCCCTATGGTTCCAGCATGATCACTCGCTGGTTCCAGTGATTCAGACTGTCGGTTGTAGCAAAAACCGTCTCCGGTGATGCATGGGTGCCGCCGGGGTACGCAGCAAACATGGTTCCATTATGGCGGCTGGAGCTTGCAGCACGGCCATGGCGTCGCCGTGACGAGGAGGAGGACGACGGTCGAAGCCGCACAACCATGGCTTCCATGGCAGTGGGGTTGGGCGCCATGGCCGCAGGGAGCAAGTGGGGATGCAAAAATTGAAGAGAGGGACGGATGTGAGAGGGGCTAGCCGGCCACGGTGGAGGGCAAGGTTGGGCACCGAGCGGGCCGTGAAGCTGCTGTAGCTAGCGCATGGATAGTGGGCGAAGAAGGGGAAAAGGCGAGGCAGCAAATTAAGGAAGAAGACACCCACGAAGGGATAAGGTGGGCCTGCAGCGAGAACGAGCGGTGCGACCGCCCGAACGCTCGGCCGGTCGACCGTATGTAAACGTTTCCCTATATCTAATGGATGGATGGTGGAGACGGTGTTTCACAATAGTGCAAAAAGGTGGCATTGCCAGCTGCAGAGACCTATAAGAAGGTTGATGAGCCGATAGAGAAAAATGAGGTAGCAGAGACCAAACCGTATCATGTCATTGTGGTTACGAGCAGACATTTTTGAAGTCTGAGGAGGAGTTTTAGAATGCCGTGGCAACCGGAGATGTGGTAGTAAGAGACCGACTAGAGATCGGGGCAAAGGACGGTGAAGATGGTAACTGCTTAATTATTATTTTCAGTAATAAAAGTTCATTTTAGTCATAAGCTACGCAAAGTAACAATTTTCACGGAAATTATTTGTTTCTTTAAAATATCATATTATAGAGCTTTTTTATATGGAAGAGTTTTTTGCATCAGACGCCCATTCATTTTGGCTTGCTGTTCCTATAACTCCCTACGATTTGGCGATGGAAACAAATAGGCCTGGCCTAGTACATTATTTTATCGATCACTCTGTCTGGAGCGAAGCAACATGGAAGCTTCTCGCAAAGACATCAACATTTGACTTGTGCTGGGGAAACAAAAACAATCTGTTCTTTCCCAAGAAGTTTCAGTACCAACTCGATTAAAATAGCCTCGATATTAAGCCAGTCCCATACCCAAGCGCTATAAAATACCACAAAGTCACCGGCCATTACCCAGAGACCTCACAATCTCACCATCAATCTATATTTGACTTCCAGCACAGCTACCCGAGCGAAGATGAGCGCACCGGCGGCCGTCAGGGTGATCGGCGCTTTCGACAGCCCGTTCAGCCACCGCGCCGAGGTCGCCCTGCGCCTCAAGGGCGTTCCCTACGAGCTTATACTGGAGGAGCTCCACAACAAGAGCGAGCTGCTGCTCACGAGCAACCCCGTCCACAAGAAGGTGCCCGTGCTCCTCCATGGCGACCGCGCCGTCTGCGAGTCACTCATCATCGTCGAGTACGTCGACGAGACCTTCGACGGACCACGACTCCTACCGTCCGACCCATATGACCGCGCCATGGCCCGCTTCTGGGCCCGCTTCATCGACGACAAGGTACGTACATGCCCTGATTGAACTAGTATCTCTAGTAGCGACCTTGTTTCAGCTGTCCTGTACTTACTCGTGGTTATGCACGGACTCATTTTGGCTGAGGGAGAGCAGTGCTCGAAGCCGTTCTGGCTGGCGATGTGGACGGACGGCGAGGCGCAGAAGGGTTTCATGAAGGAGATCAAGGAGAACTTCGCGCTCCTGGAGGCGCAGCTCGAGGGGAAGAGGTTCTTCGGCGGCGACACAATTGGCCTCGTCGACATAGCCGCCTGCGGGTTCGCGCACTGGCTCACCGTGTGCGAGGAGGTGTCCGGGGTGACGCTGGTCACCGCCAAGGAGTTCCCTCGCCTCTGCCGCTGGGCCAAGGAGTACGCCTCCGACGAGAAGGTCCGGGCGTGCCTGCCGGACAGGGCGCAGATGCTCGCCCATTTCACGGCCAACAAGGAGATGTTCATGGCCATGGCAAAGTCAATGCTGCCAAAATAATGTGATGTATGTTGATGTCGAAGTGGATGCGTGCATGGGAAGATATTGTAGCCCAGAGCCCACGGTCGTCATGTCATGGAATAAAAAAAACCACGTTTACCAGTATTAATCAGCCATCGGATGAATGTATCAACTTTGTTATATCGAATTGAGTCACAGTCACATTACTCCTCTCGCAACACTTGACAGAACTTCGTTGTCGTCGTATGGTTTAAGGAGCACACCGGCTGTGTGCTCCACTCCTCCGGTCAAGAAGTTCACAGAATGGCTGATGCTGAGGGTAGCGGTAGTTGACCGGGTTAGATATATTGAATTGGGTTTGGGTGTGTGTAAAGTATTATAGTACACGCCAATATGCCATGGTTTAATTGGCAGAGCAAGGCCCTAAAGTCCTCTTCTGCTCCTGAGCTCATCTGAGCATACGATGAACAGTAAAATCTAAAAAAAAAGAATTAAAAAAATTATGAATTTTTCTTGACAAATGTTTTAGGTGCTTGGCAATTAACGATGAAATGACATTTGCTGAATTCATGGCGAAAAACGAAATCAGCACTCTAAAATATTTCGAAAATAGAATTTTTGAATGTCATTTTATGATACATTTCAACATTTCCATAAGAAACTTCTACAGAAATGTTGTTGAAATGTAGAAAAACATTTTCCATACAAGTTGAAATCTACTTCGGAATTATTATTTTCTAAGTTACTGCAATATTTATTTTTATATACGAACATTTTACTTAGACGATGAAACATATTTGAGAAAACCTTTTATATGTGCACCATTTTATCGATTCACATATTTTTAATAAGTTGTTTGGATATTTTTATTTCTCAAGCCTACCTATCTAGTTATAAAGCATGGACACTTTCATACACACCAGAATATCTTAAAAAAAAATACTGTCTAGTTTTCCAAATTATAATATAAATTTATTTTTACAAATGGTTTATTTTTATACTCGAGCACTTTTCACGATTATCATGGATATTTTATTCAGTATACATGAATAAATTTATCAAACATGAAGACATTTTTACAACTAGTTGAAACATTTATTTCTTGAATGATAAAGTATATATTTTATATTTATTAAAGTGTTTTGGTCATATATTTTTATCCTAAAGAATATCTATTTTTATTATTTTAAAAATAAAGAACAAATAAGTTAATGGTCCTCACCGGTATCCGACGCATGGAGTGCGCGCTTCAGCTTAGGTTGGATTCTATCCCGATTAAGATCCTTGCGCCTAGTAAATGCCATGAGCATTGTTCGCGTACGTGGGATTCGAGGGCGGAAACGTTCAACATGGGTGTGACGGCTCTACTTTAAGTAGCCCAAACTTGCCCAACATGATAGTTTTGGCAGCGCAACATGTATATCCATTGGTGGCGATGTTGTCAGCCACTTGTCTTACGGGTTGGCAGCATTGTCTGACAGCTAACAAGATGATGTAGGAGGCCTATAGAAGTTACCACATCAGATTTATGTTGACTTCAAACAGAGATGAGAGACAAGAAAAGAGAAGAAGTCTAAGATCCACAACCGGCTACAACACATGAGCCAATAAGCTTCGTGAGAGAATAGGTGCGGAGGTAGAAAATTTAGCCATTGAGTTCGATCAATGGGCTGATAAAATGGCCGGACGTGTCGCAACGTGCAAACAGTGTCGCAAGTCATTCAAACCTGGCATGGATGCCTCATATGTTTGTGCCAGGCTCCTGCAAGAAGTTGGAGTCATTTATCAATAGTAAAAAAAACTACAGTTGAGAGGTGTCTGACAGAATAGGCCAGACGGGTGCACCTGTGAGCATGTAGGTTTCCCTAATTATGATACTTCTGTTATTTACAACTAGTATCATTATAAATCGACATGAACATTTTCTTATGTCCCAAACATTTCTTGAAATTTATCAATAATTTTGGAATTTCAAATTGTGCATGGAAATTTTACTAACTCGATTTTTTTTTAAAAATCGTTAACAAATTCCTAAAACATGATGAATATTTTGAACATAAAGTGCAAAGCACGTACTATTTAAAAAATATATGTAAATTTTTTTAAAAACCAAAATATTTCTTAAATTTGTAAATAAAAATTCAAAAATGGGAACATTCTATGAAATTCCGGAATATCTTTTAAAATTGTAAACAATATTTGAAAACAAGAACATCTTTTTTGGTATATTAATTTTTTTTCAAATTTTGGAACATGTTTCAAAATCAAAAGGGATAATAAAGTCAAAAAGGGTAAAAATGAATAAACAAAAAAGAGAAAAAAATAATAGAAAATAAAAAAAACCGCTTAGGCCTTGCCTAACCTGGCGACGATATCGCTGACGTCGGTCGCTTGTTGGGCTGGCCTGAGGTTTGCGGAATTTAAAAAAAGTTCATCAATTTTGAGCGAAATGTTCACAAAATTCCAAAATAATGTTCACTAGAAAATGTTGCAATTTTTTCAATAAACTGAGAAAGATTCACAAACTGAGTTTTAAAATTTTAAATATTTCTTGCATTTGTAAAAACAATAAAAAAGAAAACAAAAAACCAGAATAAAACATAATAAAACATAATAAAACCCTGTTCGAAAAACACAAAAAAGTCTGGCCTAAAGTTCACAAAGTCATATTTGCCACATAAGAACCGAAAAAGAAAGCAAGTGGGCACAAGTAACCTATCCCGGTTGGTTACTACAACTTGATTTAAACCTTGAGGGTTGGAGTTTGAATCTCCCGTGACGCAATTTTCTGAAGATTAAAAAGAGAGAGAGAAAAATCCGTATATGGGCGGTACGTACATTAGGCCACATGTTTTGAAGATTAAAAAGAAAGAGAAAAAAAATCCTTGTATGGCCGGTACGTACACAGGCCGCGTATCGCCTCCGTTGATGTGTTTAATGGGGTTGTCCCGAAGTAGATGTCAAAAGGTAATGAGCTAGCCGGCAGCCAAGAATCCATGCAATATCTGACGCCATCGTTTCAATCGGCTTGGACACCACACCGTTTGTGCCCGCCCATTCTGTCTCGCCCTAAATGGAATGGCTCTCTTAGTTGAGGAGTGGCAAAGTCTCATCTAACTCCCACTATTTAATTAATCAGGTAAGAAATAAAAGGAAAAATTCACACAGCGTAAAATCAAACGATGTAGGAGTTATATGAGACTGAGTTATTTCTCATCTTGAGGAGAACTAGACAGAACCTAATTAATTCTTAGTCGTGAGAAATCCGTGAAAGCCCGTAGAATCTGCTTGATCGTAGGAGCCTGTTGCTGGTCACCACTAAATGAGGGATGCTTTTGACCTCCCCAAATGCTTTCACATAGGCACGGGATAAAAGTTGAAATTCTCGTTCAGTGCAGTGCATCACCATAATGTAGAAAACAAAGCCACTGGTGGCTTTCTATCCCAGGGACAAAATTGACTAAATGCATAACAGAAAAGGGAATACTTGCGAAGCACGTGGGTAAATCCCACACCATGATACCCACAGCATGTACACGGCCAAAGTACACCCCTAGTAATAATGGTTTGCTAAATTAGGACGACTAAACAATTGAAGCTCGGTGTCACTTTCTGCACCAGTTCGTCAAGCACAACGACCTCAGCATGTGCCTCAGTGCTCCCATCACTGAAGACATCTCTAAGATGACAGAGATGCTTCCTCACGTGCTTCCCAGCGGCACATTGACGAAGAGTCCTTGTGCTTCTTCCTTGGGTATTTAGTATTCTTCAGAAACAATGTTTCCATAAGCTTCTGCAAGGCATGTGTATCTAAATGCCTCCCATTTCCATGTATGCATCCAACATCGCCTAACTATTTCTACTTTTGCTCGTTTGTTTGTTTGTTTGCTTGTTTATTTTGTGAAGAACCATTACTCGTTTCTTACCGTTGTGTCCTTGCTGAATAATTGGTTCTTGACTCTGTTTCCCGTGTTTGTTTGGGTGGTAATACTCTTTGGTGTTTGGGTGAAAATACTATTGGGTGAAGAGAGCAAATATGGCTAGGAAGAGTGGAGAGATGAATACTAGCTACGGATGTGCATCTCTAGGAAGTAGTATGGGCATGCTTTATAATGTTGGATTATGCTCATACAGTCCTGACCATGTCTTTTGGGCCTAAAATAAAGTGTATATCTTCCAAGAAAATATCTTCTACTAGCATAATTATGTCCCATGGTTCTTAACATAAAGTACTATGTGGTCGAACAAGAGATGTTAAACAAGGGAAAAGGATAGCCAATCAAAGCTATCTGCACTCACCGGCGCATGCTACAGTTTCATTCAAACTCCGGTCACGAGTAGAAAGAGCACACACAGGAGGGGGCTGACCACCTCGAACTACAACCAAAGGCAGCCGACGACATGCAACCACGCGGCACCTGTAAAGGCACCAGATTCCATCGCAGGATCACCACCATCCTGCTGCCAGAGAGGACCCACCGCCCTCTCGCTCCAAACCGAGGAGCACCAACCCTGCTGGCAAGCAGAAATGATATAGAGACAATGACGCCGTGTGTAAAAGTTGGAGCAAATGAGACAACTAGCCGTCGAAGCCGAGGTGGGCTGAAAGGAGCTCCAAGACAAATCAAACACGTTGCCACAACTGGAGTGAATTGCAAAATACCACCACATTTGAAGTTCTCATTCGGAATTGCCATCACATTTCTTGAGCGCCCCAAAAATCTATCTCTTTTCTTGTTATTTTTCTCAATAAACACTGATGACATATCTGGGCCAAATTAATCTGATTTCTGACAGCTGGGGCCCACTGGTCAGGTCCATGTGCCACCGGTGTCAGGGTCAATATAAACAACATTGACTGTTAACTTGAAGGAGGGACCACCTGTCAGGGTCTTATCCATCCCTTGTCGACCTGCTCTCCTCCCCTGTCGCACCTCTCCTGCCTGCACGCACCCGCCGCCATGGGTTGCAGCCGCCGCTGCTTGCCGTCGGCGCATACTCTACTGCTGCTTCTCACCAGTGACTTCCTCCAGCACAGCCCGAGGCCACCCACCGCCCGCGCTGCTTTGTGGGCTGCCGAGACGGCGTTGCCGCCCCTTTGAGCAGTGCGACCCGAGCTACTCCGCGACTGCGCCACGGCTACCACCCGAGCTCCCGCTCCGCGCTGCCGCCCATGTCGTGCTCGTCGCCGTCCATGGACGCGACTCCCGCCACCACCATCGGGATCCAGGGTGACGAGGGATACGCGGACGCCGCCGCGTCTAGCCACTGAGACGACCCAAGCGCACGACGACAACTCCGGCGCCAGGAAAATGGCCAACTCCCGAAGCGGCGAGGAGGAAGAGATCGTGGCACTAACGACGGTCCAGCTCATCATAGGGCATCACGGTGGCGTGCTCGCCGCTGCTGTCCTCCTCATGCATAGCCGCCATGAACCGCGCTTTCACCCTCGGACATGCTGGTGCCGAACAAGGATCAGTAGGGCAGTGCAGGTGGTGGTCAAGCCCACCAGAGCGCCGGGTATGGTGAGCAGGTCCTCATCGCTGCACTCCTGGTGCCATGGCCTCATGCTCTGGCGGTGCACTGCACCTGCACACAAGGTGCTTGTGAAAATGCCACAAACTGGTGGGCCCCATGTCTAATTTGACAGTCAACAAACGGTGTTGACCGTTTTATGCCATGTCAGCAGTTACAGGCGGGCCCCTGATGTCAGAAATTGGATTAATTTGGCCCAAATCAGTCATCAATGTTTATTAAGAAAATTAACAAGAAAAGAGGTAGATTTTTGAGGCGCTCAAGAAATGTGATGGCAATTTCGAATGAGAACTTCAAATGTGGTGGTTTTTTACAATTCATTCGCCACAACTGAGATCACCCACAAGAGGGACACAATGCACCACGCCCGTAGTGCCCGCCCAAGATGGACGAGGATTTTCACCCCCAAGTGCTAGCTAGAGGAGCGGGGCGGAGGGAGGCCAAGGCGGTGCCCACAAGAGGAACGCGACACTGGCAGCCAGACATCATCACCGTCAATGCATGGAGTTTTCGCTCGGTACCTCCTGCACACCTCACCAAAGGGACCCAAGCCACGAGAGACCCCCAACGGGGACCAACCATGATGAATGGAAACTCAAGATCCAGATCATAGGTGGACCATCATCGAAGACAATCGCCTCACTAGGATCACTTGCCCGTGGCACACCTCTCCATCCACATGATCAAGGAAAGCGGCCAACACACCTACAGCACCGCTCGCCAGAGAGCCAATTGTGTTGTACCATGTGCCTGCATTGTAGTGGATAATACAACATTCATATTACATATAATATCATACACCACTGGTAGAAAATGGGCCTTTAGTCCCGGTTCGCAAAGGCCTTTAGTCCCGACTGTGCAACCGGGACTAAATATGCGCGACTAAAGAACCCCCCCTTTAGTCGCGCCTCTTACGAACCGCGACTAAAGGCCCATCCACGTGGGCACCAGGGGTCTGTCGGGGCGGAGGACCTTTAGTCCCGGTTCTCGTGGCTAACCGGGACTAAAGGCCCGTTCACGTGGGCGCCAGGGGTCCGTCGGGGCGGAGGACCTTTAGTCCCGGTTCTCGTGGCTAACCGGGACTAAAGGCCTCCTCCGCAGGTTTAGGGTTTTAGCCTCCCTAAACCTGGTTTCTTTTTAATTCGTAGTGTTTTATTTCTTTTATATTTTATTTTGTGTTTTATTTTAATTTTGATGAAGTTTCAGTACACATATTCTACGCTACTATATACATGCATATGAAATTTCAAACAAGAAGAATTCAAGAGGAATATATAATATATATTCAATCTCGGGTGACCATATACAACTTCGAACAAGTTTCCATACACAATTAGGATGGATGACCATATACAACTTCGAACAAGTTCCAATCTCGGGTATGCATATAAATTTCTTCGTCCTCGGTATAGTGTTCTCCTTTAGGATTGATGACTTCCCTCATGAAAAATCCTGCTAATTCATCTTGAATTAGTCGGAAGCGAGCTTCTGGACTAAGCCTCCTCCGCAAGTTATCCGTCGCCTTCCGCACGCTATCCGATGCCTTCCGCTCAGAGGTGTGTCTCCGGATGTTCTCACAAACATAGTATCCACATAGATTGGTCCCCGGTGGCTGCTTATCCACATTAACTAACCTTCTAAAATCTAGCTCATGTTTGAATTCACCGACAATTTCTTCTGAGAACCGTCTCCAAACCCTACAGGGCAAAGAAAATTAAATGAACAAGGGAGTTATTAGTTACTTGATATTAGGAAATGAACGAAAGAGACCGATCGATATAGAGCTCAAATGATTGAAAATAATTACTTTTGCAGCATTTTTCTCATTTCGGCCCAACGCTTTGGATCCGAATCCATAGAGTCCATGATTAGAACTCTGGAGGCGTGAAGTTTAATATTTAGCAGAATCCAGTGAAATCTGCGGACACGTTACATGCACAGTCATGCATAACTCATCGATTAGACATACCATGCATGGAGTAAACAAAAGAGAATGGGCACAAGAGAGAAACACTCACCCAAAATGGTAAGGAAATAGAATATGACTTTTGAGTTGATGCTTTCTAAGAAACTTGTACAAGTCTTTCTCCACGTCTTCGGGGTGATTTTGTAACACATGTCCATTAACGATATGTGAGTCAATGAACCCAACATCATGGATGTTTCTTATTTTGCATTCCCAAATCTTCAATCTGCATAATAGCGTACGCAACAATATAGTTAGGACAATATATATATATATATATATATATATATATATATATATATATATATATATATATATATATATATAGTGCAGGCAATGAAGAACGAGATGAGGTAGAAATAAATCACTTACAGAACGTAGCAACTCAGCATAGATTTGTCGAGCTCGCGCAGATTGAACAGCTGGAACAATTCACTCATATGAACTTGTACAGAGTACCGTTTGGTGTGATGCTCCTCTGTAACATCCGCATAAACATATTCTTTGTCGGCCCATGTTAAGAATTGCTTGTACCAACGTAGCAGATTTCGCATTTGTGGTGGTAGACTCTTTTCCCGCGCAGGCTCGACGAGAGGCCTATTCCGCACATATTGTAATGCTATCTGACATACTGGCGCATCCTCAAGGCCTAAGAAGGCACGAAGAGTCAAACCCATCTCGGACGCTTGTTTCATGGCACCCGCTACAGTCAATCCAAGTTCTGCCGCAGCTGCTATGATCTTGGGGTCCTCTTCCGGACCGGCTTTCACTATGAGCGGGGGGATCGATTGTTTATTCTGCATCCCGAGCTGGTCAACTTGTTTCCCGCTTTTTTTACTTTCTTCTTTCTCCTCCTTCAATATTTTTGCTTGCCTACGAAGTTCATGTCCATAGTCGTCAGGCATATTCAGCTCGGCTTGGGACGGTGTCGTCAAAAAATCCTTAGCCCACTTCTTTTGCTTCTCAGTGAATACTTGCTTGGGCTCATGCTCTTTTATCGCCTTCATATCCGCCTTCCATTTCTCATAATGAGCAGACGCGGCCAATTTGTTTTCAGCTTCACTAAGTTCCCAAGGCCTTGGGAGGAGAGGCTTCAGTGATGGCTCCGGTACCCTTGTGGTCTTAGGTACATAAGGGTCCGGGTTAATAGTCCAGGAGCGGGTTTCCTTGCTGTCCGCCTGCTTCTGCTTCTTCGCCGGAGGTGGATTGGGGGGCGTCGTACCCGCCGGAGGAGGATTGGGGGGCGGCGTACCCGCCGGAGGTTGTGGATCGGGGGACGGCGTCGAATGGCGTGAAGGAGGTGTAGGTGAACCACCACGACCACCACCACCGCCACCACCACCACCACCACCACCATCGGAGGGGGGTGGACTTGTTAGCCTTGGCGCCTCGCCTGGAAACACTATGTACTTCTTTTTCCATAGAATGATCTGGCGCTTGACATCTCCAAGTCTTCTCTCCCCTTCGGGTGTAGCTTTGTCAATCTCCAGGTCCTCAAACCCTTGGACTATGTCTTCCACCGTGACACGAGCATAGCCATATGCAATGGGGTTGTTGTGGTGGAGTGCTCCAGGTGTACAGGGTAAAGCACTGCCGCTAGCTACCTTCGTGGAAACGTTCCCCACGGGATAATGCAGATCACATTCTTTCATCTCCTTTACATCATCCACGGGGTAGTGAGGCTCCGGTGCACGAATCTCGATCATCGGTGCACTAGCACCAGGCGGGGCATCCGTGGAAGCCACGCTGCTTCTCCGCTGCTGGCTTCCGCGATCCGCTTCATGATCTTCATGCGGCCCTGCAGCCGATTTTTCTTTTACTAGTTCATGCACGGTCTGCTTCAACTCATGGAGTTCCGATGCAAACTTCGCCATAAGATCTGCATCCCGGTCCGTCTTTCTCTTACGGCTTCTGTAACAGTACGGGTCATTGTCCTGGGAAAACCCTACTTTCCACGGAACTTTGCCTTTGCCTCGTACACGTCCTCCGTGTTCATCATTCCCGAGGCTGTTGTCAGTGCGTCTTTCTCTCTGTTGAACTTGATCAAGCCCTCTTGAGCTTGGGTCATTGCGTCAATAAGGGCTTGGGTGGGAGCAAACTTTTTCTTCCGGTGAACACACACCCCTGTCTCCGGGTCTAGCGATCCCCCATGCCCGTACCACCAGCTTTTGGCCCTTGGGTCCCATCCCTCTGTACCTAGAGGGATTCCTCGCACCCTCAGGTCCTCCTCCATCTTCTCCCACTTAGGCTCCGAAAGGCGGTATCCTCCTGGCCCCATAATATGATGGAACTTTTTCTTACTCGCATTATCCTTATTTTTTTTCGATATTTCCTTGAAATGCTCCGATTGCTTTTGCCTCACAAATTCTGGCCAATCATCTTTCAGTTTCTCATGTTGTCCATTGAAATCCGGAGTCTTGCCCTTGTTTACATAGTCACGGGTTAAATTTTTCTTGAAGTTCCGGAATGCTTCGCCCATCTTCTGAAGAGCGAACTCTTTAACTAGCCTCCTCCTCTCACGTCCACCCGGAACCTCGTTACCGAATTCATCGACTTTGTTGTATTCCGGAGGTAGAATGAAATGTTCCATAAGCTTTCTCCAGCAATCCTTTTTCGTTCTCTTGTCGACAAAACTGAAACCAAGACGTGCCTTCTTTGGCTCCTTCCATTCCTGGACGGTGATCGGGACGTTGTCTCTAACAACGACTCTGCATTGGTTGATAAACTTTGAGGTGTGCTGTAGGGGCTTGCCGGTTTCACAGACAAACTCAATGGCATATGTTTCTCCTGTTTTCATCGCCTTGGATTTGCCACGCTTTGTCATACTCGATCCGGCCGAGGGCTAAAAAAAGAAAGAGAGTCGCGCGCGTTAATACATATGTATTCACATTTCAGTAAGTTTGTATCACGAGAGGCTCAATGTATATATATACCTCGCCGGAGGTGGTTGCTACTTGCAATTCGAGATCGTCGTTTGTTGACGGTTGACCTCCGTCGACAATGTCCGTTCCTTCACCTTCTTGATCATCGACAATGTCTGTTCCACCGTCAAGGTTCAGAAAAGAAGAGACTACATCCTCTTCTTGCTCATATTCTGAGCCCGGCACATAAGGAATCTCGTTGTTGATGATGCCCATTAAATAACGTTCAGCCTCCGGATCCCTAAGCGGCTCGGTTCTATCGTCCGCCATATGTCACTCCTGCATGTAGTAAAAATTCTTTAAGTATAAAGAAATTAAAAAATAAGATTAAGGGGACATAGAGGAGGAGGAATTAAAAAATAAGATTATTAAGCACTGCCAAGTATTTTGTTTTTCCTTTTCTTCTTCCTTTTCTTTTTCCTTTTCTTCTTCCTTTTCTTCTTCCTTTTCTTCTTCCTTTTCTTTTTCCTTTTCTTCTTCCTTTTCTTCTTCCTTTTCTTATTTTGTTTTTCCTTTTCTTCTTCCTTTTCTTTTTCCTTTTCTTCTTCCTTTTCTTTTTCCTTTTCTTCTTCCTTTTCTTCTTCCTTTTCTTTTTCGTTTTCTTCTTCCGTTTCTTCTTCCTTTTCTTATTCCTTTTCTTCTTCCTTTTCTTTTTCCTTTTCTTATTTTGTTTTTCTTGGTTTTCATTGGTTTTCTTTGTTTCTTTCTCGATTTTCTTGATTTCATTCCTTTGCATTGGTTTCTTTTGTTTTGTTTTCTTTGTTTTTCTTTTTGGTTTTCATTGGGTTTCTTTGTTATTCCTTATCTTTTGTCGATTTTATCGGTTTCTTTTTGCTTCAACACGTGTTAACTTTTTCAACATTTTTCTTATACATCAGAAAGATTTTTATATATACATTTAACATTTTTTAAACACATGATTAAGTTTTTTTGAAAACTTATTTTTTTGGATTTCTTCCTTTTCTTTTTCAACATTGGGTTTCTTCCTTTTCTTTTTCCTTTTTGAACACATGGTCAACATGGCCGCAGGCAGCCGGCGGCGGGCGGCGGGCAGGGCAGGGGCAGGGGCAGCGGGCGGCGGGCAGGGGCAGGGGCAGGGGCGGCGGGCAGGGGCAGGGCAGGGCAGGGCGGCGGCGGCGCGCAGGGCAGAGCAGGGGCGGCGGCGGAGCTCACTGGGGGCAGGGGCGGCGGCGCGCAGGGCAGGGGAAGTGGGGGGCGGCGGAGCTCACTGGGGGCAGGGCGTCGGCGTCGGGGCAGCAGCCTGGCGGCGTCGGCGTCGATCGGCGTCGGGGCAGGGCTTCGGCGTCGAGAGGAGAATGGGAGGCGGCGGAAAATGCTAAGTGCTGTATATATAGACAGACCCTTTAGTCCCGGTTGGGGACACCAACCGCGACTAAAGGGTACCTTTAGTCGCGGTTGGTCTCCCCAACCGGGACTAAAGGGTATTTCGCGCCGCTTTCGTTCCCGCGCGGAAAGAGCCTTTAGTCGCGGTTCGTGTCACGAACCGCGACTAAAGGTCCTTTTTCATATACTTTTCAGAAAATAAAACTAATTCATTTTAAAATCTTAAAAATACAATTATATATCAAAAAAATCAGAAAAATAAAACTAATTCATTTTAAAATCTTAAAAATACAAATAATATATCAAAAAATTCAGAAAAATAAAACTAATTCATTTTAAAATCTTAAAAATACAAATAATATATCAAAAAATTCAGAAAAATAAAACTAATTCATTTTAAAATCTTAAATATACAACTATATATCAAAAAAATCAGAAAAATAAAACTAATTCATTTTAAAATATTAAAAATACAAATAATATATCAAAAAAATCAGCAAAATAAAACTAATTCATTTTAAAATCTTGAAAATACAAATAATATATCAAAAAAATCAGAAAAATAGAACTAATTCATTTTAAAATCTTAAAAATACAATTATATATCAAAAAAATCAGAAAAATAAAACTAATTCATTTTAAAATCTTAAAAATACAATTATATATCAAAAAATCAGAAAAATAAAACTAATTCATTTTAAAATCTTAAAAATACAAATAATATATGAAAAAAATCAGAAAAATAAAACTAATTCATTTTAAAATCTTGAAAATACAAATAATATATCAGAAAAATCAGTTCATCGATCCCTTGAAGGTTTGACAAAAGGTTTGATACATCATTCAGTTCATCGACCAAATACAAATCATCTGGATTCGCCATCATACGTTTTAATTCACATGATCCATTCAACAAAGTTTGGTACAATAAATTATTACACATCAATTCTTCCCTTGTGTCCCTGCTTGCTTACGATTGTGCCGTATCCATGGAGCATCCTCATCATTTAACTTAATGCTTGGGTCAGTGTTCACTTTGAAGGGCGAAATTTCACCAAACATATTATAATCTTCTGACATGTCTGTCTTGTCCTCCACTCCCACGATGTTTCTTTTCCCTGAAAGAACAATGTGGCGCTTTGGATCATCGCATGATGTACTGATCGTTTTCTTATCTTTCCGTTTCCTCGGTTTGCTACTCATGTCCTTCAAATAAAAAACCTGAGCGACATCTTTGGCAAGGACGAATGGTTCGTCAAGGTAACCAAGATTGTTGAAATCCACCATTGTCATTCCGTATTGCTCGTCCACCTTTACCCCACCTCCTGTTAGCTTGAACCATTTGCACCGGAACAAAGGGACCTTAAAGGAGGGTCCATAGTCAAGTTCCCGTATCTCCTCTATGTAACCATAATATGTGACCTTTTGCCCATTCTCGGTTGCTGCATCAAAGCGGACACCACTGTTTTGGTTGGTGCTCTTTTTATCTTGGGCGATGGTGTAAAATGTATTCCCATTTATCTCGTACCCTTGGAAAATCGTTATAGTCGAAGATGGTTTCTTGGCCAACATGTACAGCTGATCTCCAACATCATTGTCATTCATTAAATGTTTTCGCAACCAACTGCCGAAAGTCTCCATGTGGGCCCTTCTAATCCAGGATTCAGGCTTCCCCGGGTTGTCCGAGCGTAAAATATTCTTGTGTTGCTCGAAGTACGGAGCCACCAAGCTGGAATTTTGCAGAACTGTGTGGTGTGCTTCAGTCATAGAATGACCGTCCATACATATCGTTGATTTCCTTCCGATCGTGCCTTTTCCACTTAGTCTCCCCTCGTGCCGCGATTGAGGAATACCAATCGGCTTAAGGTCAGGAACATAGTCAATACAGAACTCAATTACCTCCTCATTTCCATAGCCCTTGACGATGCTTCCTTCTGGCCTAGCACGGTTACGAACATATTTCTTTAATACTCCCATGAACCTCTCAAAGGGGAACATATTGTGTAGAAATACAGGACCGAGAATGGAGATCTCTTCGATTAGGTGGAGCAGGAGGTGCGTCATAATATCGAAGAAGGATGGTGGGAACACCAACTCGAAACTGACAAGGCATTGGACCACATCGTTCTGTAACCGTGGTAGATCTTCTGGATTGATTACCTTCTGAGAGATTGCATTGAGGAATGCACATAGCTTCACAATGGCTACTCGAACATTTTCCGGTAGGAGCCCCCTCAAAGCAATCGGAAGCAATTGCGTCATAATCACGTGGCAGTCGTGAGACTTCAGGTTTTGGAACTTTTTCTCCGCCATGTTTATTATTCCCTTTATATTCGACGAGAAGCCAGACGGGACCTTCATACTGCTCAGGCATTCAAAAAAAATGACCTTCTCTTCTTTGGTAAGAGCGTAACTGGCACGACCTTGAAACCATTCCGGATGCCGGTCATCTGGGTCTTTCAAAAGTTGCTGGTCCTGCCGTGCTTCCTTTGTATCATTTGTCTTCCCATACACGCCCAAGAAGCTTAGCAGGTTCACGCAAATATTCTTCGTAACATGCATCACGTCGATTGCAGAGCGGACATCTAGGACTTTCCAATATTCTAGCTCCCAAAATATAGATTTCTTCTTCCACATGGGTGCGTGCCCGTCAACTCCCCGCGGAACTGATTGTCCGCCAGGACCCTTTCCAAAGATGACTTTCAAATCCTTGACCATATCAAATATCTCAGCACCAGTACGTTCCGCAGGCTTCGGCCGGTGATCTGCCTTGCCGTTGAAATGCTTGCCTTTCTTTCTTACGTTATGATTTCGGGGAAGAAATCGACGATGACCCAGGTACACGTTCTTCTTACAATTAACCAAACGTACACTTTCAGTCTCATGTAAGCAGTGCGTGCATGCATTGTATACCTTATTTGTCTGTCCCGAAAGGTTACTGAGAGCAGGCCAATCGTTGATGGTTACAAAAAGCAACGCTCGTAGGTCAAATTCCTCTCCTTTGTGCTCATCCCAGACACGTACACCAGGTCTGGCCCACAACTGTAAAAGTTCATCAACTAATGGCCTTAGGTACACATCGATGTCGTTCCCGGGTTGCTTTGGACCTTGGATGAGCACTGGCATCATAATGAACTTCCGCTTCATGCACAACCAAGGAGGAAGGTTGTAGATGCATAGAGTCACGGGCCAGGTGCTATGGCTGGAGCTCTGCTCGCCAAAAGGATTCATGCCATCAGTACTTAGACCAAATCTTATGTTCCTTGCGTCAGCTGCAAAATCTTTGAACACTCTGTCGATCTTTCTCCATTGTGTTCCATCAGCGGTGTGTCTCAACTCCCCGTCGGACTTACGGTCCTCTTTGTGCCATCGCAACGACTTGGCATGCTTTTTGTTCCTGAACAGACGTTTCAACCGTGGTATTATAGGAGCATACCACATCACCTTGGCGGGAACCCTCTTCCTGGGTTTCTCGCCCTCAACATCGTCACCAGGGTCATCGCCTCTGATCTTATAACGCAATGCAGTGCATACAGGGCATTCATTCAAATTCTCGTATTCACCGCGGTAGAGGATGCAGTCGTTAATGCATGCATGTATCTTCAGAACCTCTAAACCTAGAGGGCAGACAACCTTCTTTGCTTCGTACGTACTGGCGGGCAACTCGTTATTCTTCGGAAACATATTCTTCAACATTTTCAGCAAATTTTCAAATGATGAGTCACCTACACCTTCCTGTGCCTTCCATTTTAGCAAATCCAGTGTGCAGCCCAGCTTTTTCAGACTATTATCGCATCCTGGATACAACGACTTTTTGTGATCCTCTAACATGCGATCCAAATTCTCCCTATCCTTGTCAGTTTCGCAGCGTCTCCGTGCATCAGCAATGGTCCGACCAAGATCATCAGCGGGCTCATCATGTGCCTCTTCTTCACCTTCACCTAACCCTTCCCCACCTTCAGCATCATCCTCCATGAAAGTATCACCGAAATGATCATGATAGTTGTCATCGATATCATCCCCTTCTTCATCTTCTTCCATTCTAACCCCTCTTTCTCCATGCTTGGTCCAACAATTATAGCTTCGCATGAAACCGTGCCGAAGCAGGTGCATGTTAATGTCTCTTGAGGAGGAGTAACCCTTCTGATTCTTACAGACAACACATGGACAGATAATAAAACCTTGCTTCTTGTTCGCATTTGCCACTACGAGGAAATCTTTCAAACCCGTAGTGAACTCGCCGGAGAGTCGGGGACCGTACATCCATTGCCGATTCATCTGCATTATTATTATATAAAGTATATAATTAACCATCATGCATTTGTTAAACTAACTAGCTAGAAATAATACAAATTAAACAATGAACTACACACATGCATATTTTATCAATGACACATGAAAGGTTCAAGTTGCTAACCGCGATCGCGGAGGAAAAATAAATGAGAAAGCTCAAGTGTGGCTCGGACACTTCATATCATGTTTGTTTCAGGCTCTCGGGCATTTCATCGAACACCTTGTGTGCATAGGAGGAACTAAAAGCAAACCCACCACCCCCTTCTGAATATTGTGAAGTGAGCTGAGTGAAGTGAAGTGAGCTGAGTCCTATATATAGGGATGGGCCTTTAGTCCCAGTTGGCCTGGCCAACCGCGACTAAAGGCCTTCGGGGACCTTTAGTCCCGGTTGGCCAGGCCAACCGGGACTAAAGCCCCTCCCGTCCGCCAGCTGTCGACCGAGCGCGCTGGGCCCAGATAGTTGGTCGCGGGTCTCCTCCCGAACCGCGACTAAAGACCCCTTTTGTCGCGGTTCGATTATTTTGGGGACTAATGGGGGCGTATGGAAGCCTCTTTTTCTACTAGTGCACTAGTATTATATTGTCACTTGATGTCTTCATTTGTAGAATCTTAATACAAATCTGTGAATAGGATATATTTCTTATTAACGTTTTCCCTTTGATTTTATATGGTATTGTATTATAATATGATATTAGAATCTCCTCCCAACCTTAATTTCCAGTTCCAGCTCATCAAGCGCATCCTGCGCTACCTACGCGGCACCACGCGACTCGGGCTGCAGATTCACTGTTCTGCTGCGTCAGAGCTCATCGCCTACTCTGACACTGACTGGGCGGCTGCCCTGACACATGCTGGTCCACATTTGGGTACTGCATCTTCCTCACCCCAACCTTCTCACATGGTCCTTGAAGCGGCAGAAAACCGTGTCTCGGTCGAGCACCGAACCTGAGTACCGTGTGGTGGCCAACATCGTCGGCTTGAGGCTGGATCAGTGGAGTGGTTGGCTGGAAATCGATGGATCACTGGATGCTACTAGGTATTTTGACGGGTATGGTGAGTTTGGGGTTCAGGTACTGCCACTAGTGCAGAACCGGGCTTTAGCGCTGGTTGGTAAGGGCCTTTAGTGCCGGTTCTGCAACTGGCACTAAAGATTGGAGACTAAAGCCCCCCCCTTTACTACCGGTTCGGCACGAACCAGCGCTAAAGTGCCACCACGTGGCACGAGCCAGGCCCGGGTGCCGGTAGACCATTAGTACCGGTTGGTAGCACCAACCGGTACTAAATGTTTGGGGGGGGGGGGGGTTTGGTTTTAATTTTAATTTTTTCATTAATTTTGTGTTTTCCATTTAATTCTTTTTTGTTTGCTGGTATTTTACGATACTACATATTGTACCCGTTATGCATATATATAAATAGATTTTCTCGTAGAACCGATCATATATATATATATATATAATCGAATGTCTCATAACCACCATTAATTATTCACACATACACATGTATATATATACAATTTCTCCTACATGTTGCCTTGGTGCCTTCGGAGCACGATGACAAGTGGTTCATGGGGGCGGTAGCGGGTAATAGTATTCTCCTTTGGGATCTATGACCTGGTCGAGCAAAAATCCCGCTATTTCCTCTTGAAATGCTTGTATGCGCTCCTCTGGTAGGAGCTGGTCCCGCACCTCTTTGAACTGTTAAGAAGGAGATCAATATGCATGTGTATTAGTTGTGTGACTAGATATCGACAATCATGTAAGATTTGTGATTAGTGTTCTGGCAAACGTACCCAGTCCTGTCTATCAGATCTGCTCCTTTCGAACGCCATCATGCGATGTTCTCGCAAACGTAGTATGCACACACTTCAGTCCCCGGCGCTTGCTTCAGGGCCTTTACGAGAATAGAATTTAATCAGATAATAATTAATCAAGCATGTTAATTAATTAATGGTATTGAAACAAGAATTAAAGAGATGGTAGCTAGCTAGCTAGTACAACTTAATTACTTACCTTGGGTCGATACCAACATAGCTTTTGTTGCCATTTTCCTGGAGTCACTTTGATGTACTTTGCCCAAGCCCTGCCCGCCGGCAAAGAAAATTAATAAAGGGGTTATTAAAAATAGTTCATATTAGGAAATGACGAACTAAATAGGCCGAGATATAGTTAACAATGATTGAAATTACCTGTTGACTATCCCCTTCACGATGCTGTAGTCACTATCTTTTTTAAGTAGTGAGTCCAGTACTTCAACTTTTCCTTCGTCAACTTTAATGTCTAACAAGATCCAGTGGAAGCTGCATGCGCATACGTTTGCATGTATAAATTAAGCGGGCATGTGCATAACACTAATCAACTATAACCCTAAACCCTATACACTTATTAACATCTAGCTAGTAAGCAAAAACAGAATTTGTAGTACAAGACAGTGTGACTCACTCGAAGTTGTAAGGAAGTAGTATATCTTCATTGCTATTGAGGCGCTTCAAGAACTCTACCATGTTTTTCTCTACATCTTGTCTACATCATTCCAATTTCCATGTGTATTCATTAACGGTATTTGGGTCAATGAACCCAATGCCATAGCGTTCAGCTTTTTTCATTTCATACATCTTCATCCTGCATAATACCACAGAAAAGAATATATAGTGAGGATATATAATTACAGGTAATTAATGATCAATTAATGAGCACTAGGACTAGCTTGAGACTTAAATTACAGAAATAAATCACTTACAGACAATAGCAACTGACGATAGATTTGTCGAGTGCATCTTGATTGAATAACTGAAATAGTTCTGAATACTCAATGGACAGAGGTTTCTTATTGAAGTAATGATCTTCCTCGACTTGCACCATGAGGGACTCTCGATTGGAAATCTTGGTAATTTTCATGTACCAATCATGCAATTCATACATTCTCGTTGGGAGGTTCTTGACCTCCTCGGGCTCGACCAAAGGTTGGCCCCGGACATATTTCCGTTTTATTTCCTCCTCTCTAAGCGGAGACATGGGCTCGATATCGAGGAGTTGTCCAACAGTGATGTTGAGCATTTCAGCCTGCATTATATGCTCCTCGGTTATTACCACATCGCCCAGCTCGGGAACGTAAATGGTTTGCCCACAATAATATTGGGCGTGCGTACTCTCATGTGTTGTTGGCACAACAAGCGGGGGGTCGATTGCGCCGCCTGTTCTCCCAGCTGGGGAACGGTTTTCCCGCATTTTTTGACAGCTGCTTGTTGGCTCGAGCTCGAGCTCGCTTCTTTCTGTAGTCGTGCTCGATGTGCCTTCCTGATTTGGCGCTCATAGTCTGAGTCAACAGGCTTGGGAGCTGGTGGTCTAGCCATACGAATGAAGTGGTCAGTCTTTTCCTCAGGCACTTTCTCCCTCGGCGGCGTTGCCGGTTTCGGTCGAAAATGAGCGTCCACTTCGGCCCGCACTATTGCATCGTTTTGCTCCTCGGTCATGTCGTAAGGCCTCTGAGGAAGAGGAGCGAGGCTGCTTGGACCATATTTATATCGCTTGTCTTCGCCTGTACTTTCTGTACTACCTCGACTCGTACCGCTATGCACCATAGCTGCGACGTGTCTCTTCTGCGATTGCTTAGGCGTCGGAGACGGCTGACGTGGCTTAGTTGGAGCAGGAGGAGTGGCCTGACGCTGTGCCGGACTTGAAGCAGGAGGTGTGGCCTGACACGGTGTCGGACTTGAAGCAGGAGGTGTGGCCTGACGGTATGCCGGACTTGAAGCAGGAGGTGTGGCCTGACACGGTGTCAGACTTGAAACAGGAGGAGTGGCCTGACGCTGTGCCGGACTTGAAGCAGGAGTCTGCTCACGCGTTCGTGGACTTGGAGTAGCGGGAGTCTGCTGACACGGTAGCGGACTTCGAGGAGGAGTCGGCAGACGCGGTGTCGGTGGACTTCGAAAGATGATGCAATCCTTTCTCCATAGGATGATACGATGTATGGCCTCTCCTAGTGTGTGCTTGTCGTCACCTCCAGGAATGTCAAGATCTAGCCCCGAATATGGGTCCACCACCTCATCAACCAAGACACAAGCATAGCCCTCTGGAATCGGGGCGCAATGGAAGGTTGCTTCGGGGGTAATTGTAAAAGCAACGGCGTCCGCCACCTTCATGGATTTGTTCTTCATTTTGAAGTGTAGCTCATAGTTAGTGTTCTCTATGATGTCATCCACAGGGTATGTATCCAGCAGTGCGTCGCCCGGGGCGGAACCAACGCTGCTTCTCGGCATGGATGGGACGGTGCTCTCCAATGCTGGATGATCATCCACTTGCTGCTGCCGCTGCTGAGACCCCCTTTCCTGGCTAAGTGAGTCGATCTGCTGCTGCTGCTGCTGCTAGAATTTGAGTGCCAAGTCCACGTGCCTTGCTTCTAGGCCTTGAAGGCGTTCCGCGTCCTGCTTCCTCTGCTCCTCCTCCAGCTTCCTCTTCTTCTCCTCCTCCATCTTCTTTCTTGCACGGGTCCTGTAGTCGTCATTCCATTCCAAAAAGCCCTCATACCAGGGAATAACGCCCTTGCCTCGTGTTCTTCCCGGGTGTTCAGGATTTCCCAGGACGCGCGTAAGCTCGTCGTTCTCTCTGTTGGGCGTGAACACCCCCTTTCGAGCATCTTCTATTGCGTCAAGTAACTTTTGTTCTGCTCCTTTTAGACTTGCCTTCTTCGAAACCAGGCCTGTCTTCGGGTCCAACGCCCCCCCATGCGCATAAAACCAAGTTCTGCACCTGGGGGGCTAGCTCCTACTAACCGGAGTGACCCCTGCATCCTCCATCTCTTGCTCAGACTTATCCCACTTAGGCATTGCCACCGTGTAGCCACCTGGACCCAGCCTATGGAACTGCGTCTTTTTTGCGGCATTGGCCTTGTTTTTTCTCGACCGTTCCTTAGATAATTATGATTCCTTGAATTTCACGAAAGCGGGCCAGTGTTCTCTTTGCTTCTCCACTGTTCCCTTGAATTCTGGAGTCTTCCTTTCTGCAGCGAGGTAGGTGGCCCATACAGTTTTCTTGTGGGTGTTGAATGCAATTGCCATCTTCTTAAGAGCAGCATCGTTGACTTTCTGGACATCTGCATCAGTGAAATAATCTGGTAGCGTGAAATGTTCCATCAGAGATTCCCAAAGCTTTTGTTTTGCTCTGTCGTCGACCCAAGTAACATCTGGGCGTTTAGTTTTTGGCTCTTTCCATTCTTGAATGGAGATCGGGAGTTGGTCCTTCACAAGAACTCCGCACTGACGAACGAACTTGTTCGCAATGTTCTTAGGCGTGAGGGGTTCGCCACTAGCTTTGATGGAATCGATGTTGTACTTTACACCCTCCTTCAACTTTTTACCCGGGCCGCGCTTTGTCCTGCTGTCTGTAGAAGCAGATTTGCTCGATCCGGAGGGCTGAAAGAAGAAAGGTCGATTCGTTAATATATCTTCAAATAAAAAAACATGTGATGATCACTAGATGCCTGCTTATATAAATATACCTCGCCGGTAGTCTTTGTTATTTCAAGATCAACATTGTATTCGTCATCATAATCATAATCATAGTTCATGACTTCATCAGCTCGGTCGTCGAGATCGAATATCTTATCATCACCCTCGCCGGTATTGTTCAGATATTGGGAGCCGTCATTTGCTTCATTCAGATCATCTGGCCTGCTAGGGCTGCGTATGATCTCGAACAGGGCCACTTCTCCCTCTCTGCCGATATTGTCCGCCATAGCTTTTATTTAACTAATACAGAAGAAATATAAAACAATTTAATATTCAAATTACAAAGCATGGATGCAATCAATAAGGAAAAACTGAATCATATAGTACATAATATGCATCGTCTCGAATAATATATAATCTCGAATACATCGTTTCGAATAATATATAATCTCGAATACATCACTGGCTAGGTAGCTAATAAAGATTGAATACTATAGAAGAATCTAGGCCACTCGCGGTTCCTGGGGCACGGGCGGTGGACACCCAAAGATAAGGAACCATCACAGGATCATATCTCCGGTCATCTGCCCAAAGAACCTGCCAGGTATTGGAGAACCTGACGTCCATAGCAGCCATGTAGCGATGGACGTGCTCGTCCTCCTCCCTGACACGACAACGCACCACCTCCGGCGGGGCCGGCTCCCTCTGCACCGAATGTGGCCCACGCGAACGCCACCAAAGGAGATCAGGGTCGACGACGGGACCCGAGGCCGGGTTCCTCACCAAGCGGCGCGCCCCTCCAGGTAGCACCTCCCAGTGCCAGCCCGGAGGAGCCCAATCCCGGACATGGGTCAGCCGAACATCGTCGCGAACGGGTCGACGGCGAGGATGCGGGCCGGGCATCGTCGAGAACAAATAATATATGCCCGCAAAAAGTAACATTTTTTAAATGATTGGATTGTGATAACTATAATTCTATATGCAAATTCTAACAATTTGACATTAATCTAATTCATCTAACTAAAACTAATTCTAAAATTTCGAACATTTCTATATATATAACTAACATTTCTATAATATTTCTAATATTTCTATAACTAAAAAAAAGAAAAATTGCTAACATTTCTATAAATATTTCTATAACTTAAGAACAGAAAACTTTATAACATTTCTATATAACTAACATTTCTATAACATTTCTAATATTTCTATAACTAAAAAACAGAAAAATTTCTACCAATTCTATAAATATTTCTATAACTAAAAAACAGAAAAATTTCTAACATTTCTATAATATTTCTATAACTAAAAAACAGAAAAATTTCTAACATTTCTATAAATATTTCTATAACTAATTTGTGTCCGGACATGGCGGCCGGGGCAGGCGCTCACCGGCGAGGCGAGATGACGGGGGGCGGCGACGGGGACGGCGACGGGCGGCGATGACGCGGATGGCGACGATGGGGACGGGGATGGGGCGGCGACGACGGGGACGGGGACGGCCGGGGCGGCGACGACGGGGACGAGGCGGCGACGGGGGCATCGACGAGGGGTGGCGACGGGGGGCGGCGGGCGACGGGGCGGAGGAGAAGAAGCAGATGAAAACTGACGAAATTTGTAAGTCCTGCTTATATAGGATGGGCCTTTAGTACCGGTTGGAGCCACCAACCGGTACTAAAGGTCACATTTGGCCAGCCCAAGCGGCGGGAAGCGCACACCTTTAGTACCGGATGGTGGCACCAACCGGTACTAAAGACCCCCCTTTAGTACCGGTTGGAGCCACGACTCGGTACTAAAGGGGTGCGGTGCGGGCAGGTTTAGTCCCACCTCGCTAGCTGAAGGGCGCCCGCACCTGCTTATAAGCCCCGTCGCGGCAGCTGTCTTGAGCTCCTCTCTATTGCAGGCCTTCTGGGCCTACCTGTTGTGTGCTGCCCTGTGGGCCTATTGGGCCTTTGCGGGCCTGCATCCTGGCCCAACAACAGGTTGGGTTTCTAGTCTTATGCAGGCCGCTTTGGCCCAGTAGGCGGGCTTTTTTATTTTCTTAATTTTTTTGCTTTTTTATTTTTGTTTTATTTATTTTTGAGTTGTTTTTTGCTGTATTTAGAGTTTCTTTGTGAATATTTTTGCTTTAGGTACAAAAAATTTACAAACTTTCTATTAGTGCAGGTAGTTTACAAATTTGAATAGTTTACATTTTGAATTATTTGGAATTTGTGTGAATCACTAGTTTGTGTATAACTTAACTTTGAAAATAGATTTTTTAGTGATTATTTTTTGTTATGTTTAATATTAGTGTGTTTTATCATTATATTCAATTTGGTAATGCTTAGGTTATTTAAAAAATGAAATGCCTTTGTAACGGATGAGTTTTCGTCCGAAACCCTGATACTTCGAAAGAGATTGTCCATTTTGTACACGAAGTGCATCCAGTTTTTGCGGTAACCCTCTCTACTTTTTTGCACATGCTATGTGGGTGAAATTATGATACCATGCCAACTTTCAACCTTTTCTGAGTTCATTTGAAATGCTTTTCAATTTCAAGGTCATTTAGCTGAAAAAATCAGTAAATGCATGAAAGAATTTGTTTGCACATAAAATTTCTTCGCGTTTCAAATGCCAAAACACATAACTACCCTAACTATTACAGAGATTCCCTCCTAGGTGTGAAACACAGAAGAAAGTGATGATAGTGAAGCCGATCACTTTCCCAGATCTTTTGGTGTGAAACTTTTTCTTCGCGTATGTCCCTTTGCGCCGTAGCTATGGAAAATCTTCATCATTTAACTGGATGCTCGGGTCAATATTCACCGTGAATGGAGCAATTTCATCAAACTTTTCATAATCTTCTGACATGTCTGTCTTGTCATCCACTCCCACGATGTTTCTCTTCCCAGAAAGAACTATGTGGCGCTTTGGCTCATCGTATGATGCATTCGCTTCCTTATCTTTTCTTTTTCTCGGCTTGGTAGACATATCCTTCACATAGAAAACCTGTGCCACATCATTAGCTAGGACGAATGGTTCGTCTGCATACGCAAGATTGTTGAGATCCACTGTTGTCATTCCATACTGCGGGTCTTCCGTTACCCCATATCGTGTCATATTGACCCATTTGCACCGAAACAAAGGGACCTTCAAACCACGTCCACAGTCAAGTTCCCATATCTCCTCTATGTAACCATAATATGTTTCCTTTCCCGTCTTGGTTGTTGCATCAAAGCGGACACCACTGTTTTGGTTGGTGCTCTTCTTATCTTGGACGATCGTGTAAAATGTATTACCATTTATCTCGTACCCTTTGAAAGTCATTATATTCGAAGATGGTAACTAGGACAGCGAGTACATGTCATCTTCAATAGAGGCGTCATGCATGGTACGTGTCTGCAACCAGCCGGCGAAACTCCTGGTTTGTTCACGTGTAATCCAGTCAGCAGACCGCTCCGGGTGTTTGGAGCGTAGAAAATTCTTGTGTTCGTCCATATACGGAGCCACCAAGGTGGAATTCTGTATAACTGTGTAGTGTGCTTCAGTGAGAGAATGTCCGTCCATACATATTTTTTGATTCCCTCCTAGCGTGCCTTTTCCATCCAGTCTGCCCTTATGCCGTGATTCAGGAACACCAATCGGCTTAAGGTCAGGAATAAAGTCAATACAAAACTCAATGACCTCCTCATTTTCATGGCCCTTGGAGATGCTTCCTTCTGGCCTAGCACGGTTATGAACATATTTCTTTAAGACTCCCATGAACCTCTCAAAGGGGAACATATTGTGTAGAAATACAGGACCCAAAACGTTAATCTCTTCGCATAGGTGAACTAGGACGTGCGCCATGATGTTGAAGAAGGATGGTGGGAACACCAACTCGAAACTGACAAGACATTGCACCAAATCATTCTCTATCCTTGGTATGATTTCTGGATCGATTACCTTCTGAGAGATTGCATTGAGGAATGCACATAACTTCACAATGGCTAATCGAACGTTATCCGGTAGAAGCCCCCTCAATGCAACTGGAAGCAGTTGCGTCATAATCACGTGGCAGTCATGAGACTTTAGGTTCTGAAACTTTTTCTCTGCCATGTTTATTATTCCCTTTATATTCGACGAGAAGCCAGACGGTACCTTAATACTGAGCAGGCATTCAAAGAATATTTCCTTCTCTTCTTTGGTAAGAGCGTAGCTGGCATGACCCTGATGTATGCCGTCTTTTCCATGCATACGTTGCTGGTCCTCCCGTGCCTCAGGTGTATCTTTTGTCTTCCCATACACGCCCAAGAAGCCAAGCAGGGTCACGCAAAGATTCTTCGTCACGTGCATCACGTCGATTGCAGAGCGGACCTCTAGATCTTTCCAATAGGGAAGGTCCCAAAATATAGATTTCTTCTTCCACATGGGTGCGCGTCCGTCAGCGTCATTCGGAACAGGTTGTCCGCCAGGACCCTTTCCAAAGACTACCTTCAAATCCTTGACCATATCATGTACATCAGCACCAGTACGGTGGCGAGGCTTCGTCCGGTGATCCGCCTCACCTTTGAAATGCTTGCCTTTCTTTCTTACGGGATGCCTGCTCGGAAGAAATCGACAATGTCCCAGGTACACATTCTTCCTACAATTGTCCAAATATATACTGTCGGTATCATCCAAATAGTGTGTGCATGCGCGGTATCCCTTGTTTGTCTGTCCTGAAAGGTTACTGAGAGCAGGCCAATCATTGATGGTCACGAACAGCAAGGCCTTTAGGTCAAATTCTTCCCCCATGTGCTCATCCCACGCACGTACACCTGTTCCGTTCAACAGCTGTAAGAGTTCTTCAACTAATGGCCTTAGGTACACATCAATGTCGTTGCCGGGTTGCTTAGGGCCTTGGATGAGCACTGGCATCATAATGAACTTTCGCTTCATGCACAACAAAGGAGGAAGGTTATACAAACATAGAGTCACAGGCCAGGTGCTATGGTTGCTGCTCTGCTCCCCAAAAGGATTAATGCCATCTACGCTTAGACCAAACCATATGTTCCTTGCGTCATCTGCAAACTCCTTCCCGCACTTTCTCTCAATTTTTCTCCACTGCGACCCGTCAGGGGGTACTCTCAACTTTCTGTCTTTTTACGGTCTTCTCTGTGCCATCGCATCGCCTTGACATGCTCTTTGTTTTGGAACAAACGTTTCAACCGTGGTATTATAGGAGCATACCACATCACCTTGGCAGGAATCTTCTTCCTGGGGCGCTCGCCCTCGACATCACCAGGGTCATCGCGCCTGATCTTATAGCGCAATGCACCGCATACCGGGCAAGCGTTCAAATCCTCGTACTCACCGCGATAGAGGATGCAGTCATTAGGGCATGCATGTATCTTCTTCACCTCTAACCCTAGAGGGCAGACAACCTTCTTTGCTTTGTACGTACTCTCGGGCAATTCGTTGTCCTTTGGAAGCATATTCTTTATCATTACCAGCAACTTTCCAAATCCCTTGTCAGATACACCATTCTCTGCCTTCCATTGCAGCAATTCCAATGTGGTGCCCAACTTTTTCTTGTCAGCTTCGCAATTCGGGTACAACAATTTCTTGTGATCCTCTAACATGCGCTGCAACTTCTTCTTCTCCAAATCACTTGCGCAGTTTCTCTTTGCATCGGCAATGGCCCGACCTAGATCATCAGCGGGCTCATCTGACGCCTCTTCTTCAGCTTCTTCCCGCATTGCCAGCTCAGCTTCTTCCCCCATTGTTGTATCATCGTATTCAGGGAACCCATGGCCAGGATAGTTGTCGTCGTCCTCTTCTTCTTCATTGTCTTCCATCATAACCCCTCTTTCTCCGTGCTTGGTCCAAACATTATAGTGGGGCATGAAACCCGACTTAAACAGGTGGACGTGAATGGTTCTTGACGTAGAGTAATTGTGATCATTCTTACAGACTAAACATGGACAAGGCATAAAACCATCCGCCCGCTTGTTTGCCTCAGCCGCAAGCAGAAAAGTTTGCATGCCATTAATGAACTCGGGAGAGCATCGGTCATCGTACATCCATTGTCGGCTCATCTTCATTACACAACACCGAATAGACCAAATTAATACAAGTTCATACATAAAGTTCATACAAGACTTAAATGCAACAAACAAATAACTCTCTAACTAAAGAATTTAAATGCAACAACAAATGCGATCAAGATCGCAACTAAGGTAACAATTGATCCAACAGCATAATGATACCAAGCCTCACTATCAATGGCATATTTTCTAATCTTTCTAATCTTCAAGCGCATTTTCTCCATCTTGATCTTGTGATCATCGACGACGTCGGCAACATGCAACTCCAATTCCATCTTCTCCCCCTCAATTCTTTTCAATTTTTCTTTCAAATACTCGTTTTCTCTTTCAACTAAATTTAACCTCTCGACAATAGGGTCGGTTGGAATTTCCGGTTCACAAACCTCCTAGACAAAAATATCTATGTCAACTTGATGGGCATAATTTGTCATAAACACGAAATGCAAAAACTAGTTTTAAAAGAGAATATACCACATCCGAATCATAACAAGGACGAGGGCCGATGGGGACGGATATCAAAACCATGGCACTATGTATAACAAACAACGTACGGGTAAGATAATTATATGAGTAACTATATATCCAAATCACACAACATCAATTTGGTAATGTAAAACATTCATGAACAAGAGGCTCACCACAAGGTGGTGCCGGCGACGGAACGGTGCGGGCGATCGACTGTGGTTACGACGGAGATTTAGAAGGCACTAAGTAAACCACACCTACATATGCAAACTAAGTGTTAGTTTTGACCACAAATTGCATATAAATCAAATACTAGCACATATATTTTCTACCAAATTACTAAACTCATAAATTAATCACTATACAAAGCATTGCAAGAGCTAATCTAGCAATGAGAGATGAAAGGACAAAGTTGCTAACCTTTGTGATCATTTGAATGGATGGGGGCCTTCAAATCTTGACAAATTTTGGGCAAAATGTGTGATGAGCTCGAGAGGAAGAGGGGAAGAACAGAGAGGAGAGGGGAAAGGGGAAGAACAGAGCGAGCTCGGGTGGACGAAGGGTTTATGTAGGACGACCTTTAGCACCGGTTCATACCATGAACCGGTACTAAAGGTGCTGAAGGGGCCCCGGACTGACAACATCCTGCCACCACTCACTTTAGTACCGATCCGTGGCACGAACCGGTGCTAAAGGTCGGCCACGAACTGGTACTAATGAAAGCGGCCGACTAGCCGTTGGAACCGGCACTAATGCACACATTAGTGCCGGCTCAAAAGCAAACCGGCACTAATGTGCTTGACATTTGACCCTTTTTCTACTAGTGTGCTGAAACAGTGTCGGACCAACGAAACATGTCGGGTTTTATAATTTACCCAGTAGCAGCCCTGCGGGGTTAGAAACACACCCATCCACATCCCCTAATATGCTAAAAAAACACGGGGACTAGGGTATTGGGGCCCCATTGCCATCTTGAGCTGTCACCGAGTCTGCGGCTCCGACAACTCGTCGATGAGCTTCATCAACTTTCTGCGTGTCCTACGGTGATCTACTACGACAATGTTAATGCCATGTACATGTCCAGCAATCCGGTGCCCCAGCAGCGGACGAAAGATGAGGAGATCAATCTTCACTTCATCCGGGAGTGCGCTGCTCTTGGTGAAGTCCGTGTCCAACACATCCCCACCAACTCCCAGTTTGCTGACAGCTTGATGAAGGGCCTTCCAACATCTGTGTTTGGCGTGTTCCGCTGTAACTAGCAGCCATCGCCGATTCTGCGGGCGCCCTCAACAGCGCGTGCACATCGTGTGCCCTTCACGCATGCACGACATGCTCATTGCAGCTAACCATCTCTCCACTCCCTTGCATCTCTCTCCGTCATGTAATTGTATAAATACCCAAAGCGGAAATCAATACAGGTTGTGTGCGTGAATTGTGCTGCTTAACTAGTACCCGACAACACACTCATCGTTGCCGCAGCTTCGCCTTCTCCTGCCCCCTCCCTAAAAAATATTGTAGATCTTTTCGCTTCTGCAACCGGCCTCACAATCAATTTTTCCAAAACCACTATTGCAACTCACCGCTCCCCGCAACACATCACAGATGCCATAGCAAATATTTTGGGTTCCCCAATCTCCTCCTTCCCCCAACCTTATCTTGGTCCCCCGCTCACACCTCTCGGACCCCCACCTAATACCTTTCTACCCATCTTAGAGCACTGCAAAAAATACCTCTCTAGTTGGTGGGCTAGATTACTAACTAAAGGGGATTGTTTAGTTCTCATCACAGCGGTCGTAGATTCAATCCTAACCTACTACATGTCGGTCTTCCTCATCCCCCAAAAAGTTCTCAAAACAATAGATACAATTGGACGTGCCTTCTTTAATTTCCTTGGTAGAGGATACTTGTTCTGGCGCACAATGCCTCATCACTTCGAACAACGTTTGTACACCGAAAAAATATGATGGCTTAGGCATTAAAAACTTGCATGTTCAGAACTCTTGCTTACTTATGAAACTTACTATCAAATCACTTCTCCCTGAAAATGCTCCCTGGCTAGAATGGTTAAGATTGCAGCACCCCAACGCTTTTTTTAACCTTGCCTCCAATACATCCTACCTATGCAAAAGAATAAACCACCATATGCCTAAAGTACAAAGTATAACCTTTGTGCTTACCAGCAATGGAACCTCAACCTACTTTTGGTATGATAATTGGCTCACCCCAAAACCACTAGCTACCACATTCCCCAATCTCTTCTCCCGCTCACTGCCCATGATTAGGGTTGCCAATATTGGGCATTTTGGTTTCTAACCCGCGAAATTATTTAACCTTTGCCGCGTCGCAGGAGTTGGTTTTGCTTTTGGTTGCGTTGCAGGATTTTTTGCCATCTCCAGATCAGGGTCAGCGCTTTCTCATTGGGGCCTTGCATTCTCCACTAGGAGCGCCTATGATGTACTCGTCCGGACAACCGACGACGACTGGAATGCACCACTTATTGGCATTCCAAGGTACCTAACAAGATCAAGATCTTCGCTTGGCTGCACCGCGACAGGCTCAACACACGCGCCAACCTCGTCTACAAGCACATCATCTCCGACACTGCTTGCCCGCGGTGCCTGGCGCCTTTCGAACACGCCTCCCACCTCTTCATCGTTTGTCCCATCGCCGCCTGCATTTGGCAACGCGTGGGCATCACACCAATTTCGGACTCCATCGACGATCTCTGGGATGCCTTGCCTCATCCACATGCGCCTGCCGGCGCCTAGTCTTTTATACTTCTCACAATCTTATGGAAAATTTGGGAAGCTCGTAACGACAAAGCCTTTAGGTTCATAGATGTTAGCCTAAGCTCCACCCGACTAGTGTAGATCTTTTCTGTTTCAAATAAGCAGCTGCATGGCCGTTGTGTTGGATGCATGCACGTAGGAGGGGGAGGAGTGCCTGCGAGCACGATCATCCACTCCACGCTCTATCTGTTTTCTGTTAGGCCCGGTCAGTGTGGCGAGCTGAAGATTCGGACGTCGTGGGATGGCACGGCAGACTCGGATCTCAGCGGACTGGCCGGGCACGTAGCTAAGTAGGAGTTTCTTTGTATTCAGTTAGCGACATAATAGAGAAACAGAAAAAGCTGGGAACTTGGTCCAGCGCAAAAACTCTCTTTCTCTCGTGAGTTCATCGTTCTCGCCTACTCTCTCTCTCTCTCTCTCTGATCGATCGCCTCGACAACGACAATTGGCATCAGAGCCCGGTGGTGTGTGATCCTCCGGTGGCCGGCGGTGTTTGATCCGCGTCAGCGATGTCGGGCGACGAAACGGACGGGAAGAACAAGAGCGGCGGCAAGCGGTCGCCGGGGACGCCTTCATCCAAGGCACCGCTCGCTCGCCTCACCGGCGACGGCAGCGGCGAGTACCGCGTGGTGGAGCGCGTCGTGCGAGAGGAGTCCGGGGCGTCGATGGTACTCACCCGCACCAACTACCAGGAGTGGGCACTTGTGATGCAGGTCAAGCTGCAAGTCGCCCGCGTTTGGACCGCGGTGATCGAAGACGACGCCGACGAGAACGACGACCGGCGCGCGCTGTAGATTATCCTCACCGGCGTCCCGCCGGAGCTGCTGCGTGTGCTGGCCGCGAAGGACACGGCGAAGATGGCATGGGAGACTATCAAGACGATGAGGATGGGGAGCGCGCACGCCCGCGAGGCCAAGGCGCAGGTGCGCCGGCGAGAGTTCGAGGATCTCCGGTTCAAAGACGGGGAGTCCATCGAGGATTTCGGGTTGCGGCTCTCTGCCCTCGTCGCTGATCTCGAGCTCTACGGCGACCCCGTCACCGAGCACAAAGCCGTCCAGAAATTCCTTCGGGTGGTCCCGCGCCGTTACCGCCCGATGGCGATGGCGATCGAGTCCCTTCTCGATCTGAAGGCCATGACGATCGAGGAGCTCGTCGGCCGTTTCTCTGCGTGCGAGGATCATTACGACCTCGACGACGGCGCGCAGCCTGCCGGACGTCTCTTGCTCACTCACGAGGAGTGGCTGGCCCGCGAGAAGGTGGGAGGCGGCGGTGGATCGTCGTCTGGCGGCGGCGGCAACACCGGCAAGAACAAGGGGTTCGCCAAGGCCAAGTCTCAAGACGGTGGCAAGGGCGCGTGGGCGGGCACGGGCGCAGGCGGCTTGGGCGGATCTGGTGGCAAGAAAAAGAAAGGCAAGTGTCATCACTGTGGCATTCCAGGGCACTGGAAAAAGGAGTGTCGTACCTGGCTCCGTGAGCAGCAACAGAAGCCGGCGCTGGAACATGCAAACCTGGCGAAAGGCGGCGAAGACCACGACCAGGGACTCCTCATGGCCGTGGTGACCACCGTCGAGACCACGCCGCCCGCACCCCCACAGGAGGTATACCTCAACGAGGAGAAGGTTGTTCCTGTTACGGCGCCGGAGGGCGTCTGGTTTTTCGACACCGGGGCGAGCAGCCACATGACCGGTGACCGCCAGGCGTTCGCATCCCTCGACGAAACCGTGCACGGCACGGTGAAGTTTGGCGACGGCTCTGTCGTGTCCATTAGAGGGCGCGGTACCGTCATCTTCCTCTGCAACAATGGTGATCAACGGGCGCTCACCGGAGTGTTTTTCATCCCAAGCCTGCGTAGCAACATCATCTCCGTGGGGCAGCTGGACGAGGCCGGCTGCAGCATCAACATTGAGCACGGTGTCATGGTGATTCGGGACCCTTCGCGGCGCATGATGGCACGTATCAAGAGGTCCGGCAGCCGGCTGTACACCGGCGTGCTCACCATCGACTCGCCGGCCTGCCTGCTGGCGCAGGGCGACGACGCATCCTGGAGGTGGCATGCTCGCATGGGGCATCTGCACTTCCGTGCGCTGAGGACCATGTCCTCGAAGCAACTCGTGCGCGGCATGCCCTACATCGACCGCGTGGAGGAGTACTGCGATGGCTGCTCGCTCGGGAAGCAGCATCGTGCGCCGTTTCCCCAAGCCACGGCATACCGCGCGGAACGCGCACTGGAGCTCGTACACACTGACTTGTGCGGGCCAATCTCTCCAGCAACACCTGGCGGTAACAAGTATTTCCTCCTTGTTGTAGATGATTACAGTCGTTACATGTGGCTTGAACTACTGAAATCAAAAGACGAGGCGCACGATCGCTTCAAGAAAGTTCAGGTGATGGCGGAAGCAGACGGCCGATGCAAGCTCCGTGCGTTCCGCTCGGATCGTGGCGGAGAGTTCAACTCACTGGAGTTCAAGGAGCACTGCGAGCGCCAAGGCATCAAACATTACACGACGGCGCCGTACTCACCGGAACAAAATGGCGTCGTCGAGAGGCGCAACCAGACGGTGGTCGAGATGGTGAGGTGTATGCTCAAGAGCATGGGCGTGCCGGCGTACTTCTGGGCGGAAGCCGTGAAGACAGCGGTGTATCTGCTCAATCGCGCTCCGACGAGGAGCCTGGAAGGTGTCACCCCGTACGAGGCGTGGCACGGCCGTAAACCTAATGTGCAGCACTTGCGCATGTTCGGGTGCACGGTGCACGTGAAGAGGACAGGGCCGGGGATCACCAAACTGTCAGATCGCTCGACGCCGATGATCTTCGTCGGATATGAGGAGGGCTCCAAGGCGTATCGCGCATACGATCCAGTGACCAAGAAGGTACAGGTGACGCGCGATGTTGTGTTCGAGGAGGGCCGCCCGTGGTCCTGGCGCGCACCCGACGCGGCCGGGGACGCGCCCGCGGGCACCACCTTCACTGTGGTGTACACCACGAGCCACGGTGTTCATGAACTGGACACGGGCGCGGCCTCATCCCAAGTGCAGGCGCCAGGGGGAGCTACTCCTACTACACCGACCCCAGGAGTGACTTCCCCACTCGCAGCCACTCCGACGCCGAGCGCACACGGGACGACCCCAGCCGCAAACACGCCGACGTCGAGCGTGCACGGGAGCACGCGCGGGACGTGCACACCTGAGCCGAGCACGCCAGAATCGCCACGGCAAATTCGCTGGGCCACACCGCTCAGCCATGATGAGAATCGGCGTGACGTCGACACTGGCAACATCCGCTACAGACGCCTCTCCTGCGTTCTAGATGAAACCGAGGGAGATGCAGTGCGTGAGTCCATGGAGAGCTGTCTGCTCAGTGCAGAGGAGCCGACCACCATTGGTGAGGCGCTGGCGGATTGCGCATGGAAGGGCGCCATGGACGCGGAGATGGACTCCATCGCCGAGAACGCCACCTAGGAGCTGGCAGCACTCCCGCGTGGCCAGAAGGCGATCGGGCTCAAGTGGGTGTATAAGGTGAAACGAGACCCCGATGGCAACATCCTCAAGCACAAGGCGCGGCTCGTTGCAAAGGGCTACGCACAGCGGGAAGGCATAGATTTTGAAGAGGTGTTCGCGCCCGTGGCCAGAATGGAGACTGTCCGTCTGTTCCTCGCACTGGCAGCGCGCTCTGGCTGGGAGGTGCATCATATGGACGTCAAATCGGCGTTTCTAAATGGTGATCTCGTGGAGGAGGTATATGTGTCGCAGCCCCCCGGGTACACGATTGTTGGCAAGGAGGATCAGGTGCTAAAGCTCAGCAAAGCACTCTACGGTTTGCGACAGGCGCCGAGGGCGTGGTACGCCAAGCTTGATGAGACCCTGAACACCCTTGGGTTTATCCGCAGCCCACTTGAACATGCAGTCTACCGCAGAGGAGATGCTCAGTCATACTTGCTGGTGGGCGTATATGTGGATGACCTGATCATCACGGGTACAGACAAGTCACACATCATCGAGTTCAAGAATCAAATGCAGCGGCTGTTCAAGATGAGCGACCTCGGCCTGCTCAGTTACTATCTGGGAATCGAGGTGACTCAGTCAGAGGGATCAATCACGCTCTGTCAGCGTAGCTATGCGGAGAAGATACTTGAGGTGGCCGGGATGACGATGTGCAATGGGTGTCAGACCCCAATGGAGTGCAGGCTTAAGCTGAGGAAAGAAGACGATGCCAAGCTTGTTGATCCGTCTCTGTACCGCAGCGTTATCGGGAGTCTGAGGTACCTCATCCACACCAGGCCTGACATCACCTATCCAGTGGGAATCGTGAGCAGGTTCATGGAGAAGCCGACGCAGACACACTGGACAGCCGTCAAGCAGATACTCAGATACGTGCGGAGCACCCTGAGCTATGGTTGCTGCTACGCGCGAGGGGGAGCTGACGGACTAATCGGATACAGTGACAGTGACCACGCCGGCGATGTGAGTGATAGGAAGAGCACTTCTGGGCAGGTATTCTTCTTTGGTGGAAATCTGATTTCGTGGACATCTCAAAAGCAAAAGTCCGTGGCGATCAGTTCGTGTGAAGCTGAATATGTGGCAGCTGCAGCTGCAACCTGCCAAGGGCTATGGCTGAGTCGTTTGCTTGCCGAGATGAAGGGAGAGGCATCCACCAAGTTCAGGCTGCTCGTGGACAACAAATCGGCGATCGCACTCGCAAAGAACCCCATCCACCATGACAGAACCAAGCACATAGATGTCAAATTTCATTTCATACGTGAATGTGTGGAGGAAGGGGAGCTGGAGCTGAAACATGTCGGGACTGCTGATCAACTGGCGGATCTGCTGACAAAGGCGTTGGGTCGAGTGCGCCATGTGGAGCTGCGTCAGAGGCTGGGGGTCAGGGAAATCAGCAAGAATGATGGAGCTTAAGGGGGAGAATTGTTAGCCTAAGCTCCACCCGACTAGTGTAGATCTTTTCTGTTTCAAATAAGCAGCTGCATGGCCGTTGTGTTGGATGCATGCACGTAGGAGGGGGAGGAGTGCCTGCGAGCACGATCATCCACTCCACGCTCTATCTGTTTTCTGTTAGGCCCGGTCAGTGTGGCGAGCTGAAGATTCGGACGTCGTGGGATGGCACGGCAGACTCGGATCTCAGCGGACTGGCCGGGCACGTAGCTAAGTAGGAGTTTCTTTGTATTCAGTTAGCGACATAATAGAGAAACAGAAAAAGCTGAGAACTTGGTCCAGCGCAAAAACTCTCTTTCTCTCGTGAGTTCATCGTTCTCGCCTACTCTCTCTCTCTGATCGATCGCCTCGACAACGACAATAGATAGGCGCTCCACTACCTCCTCTAGACTAATCATCTCCAATCTAGACCTGTGGTCAGATACGCTCTCCAGAACATGTGACAAGGAAGCCATCTTCTCGTGGCAGACTGGCAGTTCTTCCTCTCTGCACGTTGTAGTGTACCCCTGTAATTCTGTAACACAGCTTGCTGTGACACGTTTGAGTAATATATTCAGGAGCCCATTCGTATGTAGCAAGGCGACTATCAAATGCACTATCAGTAGTCTACCTTTATGTACTTATATATATATAATTTACTAATTGAAGGCACCATTCAAGTCTCCACGTTAATCCTAGAAAACTATCTACAAATAACCATTAGATCTTAATTCTACGTGTAGGATTAAATGAGATTTGCAGTTGTATTCTATCAATTTAGCAGTCCATATGTATTTTTAGGGGAGCAGTCCTTACATTACAAGGGAGATTGGATACGTTGGAAAAAAAAGATTGGATAGGCCCAAGAGACCATGCGTGTTAGAGTAGGAGACGTGGAAACTACGGCCACCTACAAAAATAAAGACTGTTTAGGTTTAGTAGTCCAATAGAAAGAAGGACATGGCTAGTGGGCGCACGGGCGCTCGTTGACGCCCCTCCAGCGCATCGCCGTATATGGCATGTACTTATACGTGCCGCTGGAAAAGGAAATTATTAGCATTCAGATGAAGGGACATGCGTCTGACACACGACATGGAAATCAATAATTAATGCGTTCACACTAGGCAACGGTCGTAGGTACATGCTAATCCATTTTTGCATTAAATGCCGTTTCACAAAATTGAAAAAGTTATAACTTTTGAATGGATCCTCGGAATTGCAATCCGTTTTCGCGGTTAGGTTTCTTACGACAAGATCTTCAAAACTAGATCCCATATGGATATATTTCGATGAATATATTTTTAGAGCAACTTTGAAACTAGATGAGGCAACTTGAGTGTTAAATAGAAGCAAGTTGTCTTGCACAATGTGTACTAGTGAATTTACCAAGCAAGTACTTCGTAGATAATTTAGAAACTTTGGTAGACAACTTTTCATCATATATAAGCAACTGAGCATGGTCGGTGGAAAATTTGGCAGAGGAAAAAAACAAGCAACTACCCTAGCAAAACCAAGCAATTGTGGTAGCAAAACCAAGCAACTCCCCTAGCATCTATTTTAGGCAGAGGAAAAATGTATGAGCAACTTGAATAGCCTTTTATGGACAAATATTCGATCTACTCTCCCCTCTCATCCACCTTCTTGTATGTTGTTGCAGAAGACCAAAGCAACTCAATTACAAAGAAACGCAAAAAGTGAGAAATTGTTCTAGCAGAAACAAGCAGAGGTCCCTAGCATTACTACTAAGATTGTCTATTTTACGCAGAAAAAACATATGAGCAAGTTGAATAACCTTTGTGGACAACTATACTACCCCCCTCCCCATGTAACTTCTTATTTGTTCTAGCAAAAATCCAAACAACTCAACATACAAGGACACAAAATGCAAAACTGTTCTAGCAAAAAAAACAAGCAACTTCCCTAGCAAAAAAAAGCAATTTTCCTAGCAAAACCAAGCAACTCCCCTAGCATCTACTTTAGGCAGACGAAAAATGTATGAGCAACTTGAATAGCCAAATATTCTATCTACTCCCCCCCCCTCTCATCCACCTTCTCGTATGTTGTAGCAGAAGACCAAAGCAACTCAATTACAAAGAAAGGCAAAAAGTGAGAAATTGTTCTAGCAGAAACAAGCAGATGTCCCTAGCATTACTGCTTAGATTGTTTATTTTACACAGGAAAAACAAATGAGCAAGTTGAGTTGTTTTGTTCATCTAGCATCAGAGTTGCTCATGTTTAACACTAAAATTGCTTCATCTAGCATCAAAGTTGCTTTTGAAAAAAAACCATCAAAACATATTCATATGGGATCTAGTTTTGAAGAGCTCGTCACGAGAAACCCATCGGTGAAAACGGTTCTGCGTTCTGACACTCAGTTCAAAAGTTGTAGCTTTTTGAAAAACTGAAACAGAATAAATAGATGACGTCGACACATGCATGCGCATGGGTATTCTTTACACTACCCACTGGATAACGCGTTTGTTTCGGACAGCGACCTACTTTTTTGTCGTCTAGCGCGTGCGCTCGCCGCGTCCAAATAGCGCAGCTGCGCGTTTAAGTATTTAGGTAGAAAGAATTACTTCCCCTAAAAAAATAGAAAGGATTGCCATCACATAAGCAGCCCTTCCTCCTCACGTACCTAATCCCATATACTCCACCGAAATCTCTATCATGACTTGCAGGCTACACGTAATCTTTCTTACGAGTCCGGACACTTAAATCTCTCCCCAACTGCTCTTCCTCTTTTGATCTCCTCTGCTTGCTGCTGCCGTCCTCTCAACCTCAATCAAATTTTGTTTGATGTGCCGCCCCGTCTGAGCGAGCAACCTGCATTATCCTCCGCATCTTCTCTAGTCGGTAACCAACGTTCTCACCCCTCGCGCTATCACCCCAGGCCAGTGTGGCCAGTTTCTTTTTATCTTTCGTCGATCCACTGCCCACCCTCCTACTGCCGCACCTCCTTATCCTCTCCAGGTTCACCCCGTGGAGAATAGGATGGTCATATAGCACACCACTGTGCAGAATTCTGCTGCCACATGAGAAGAATCCAATTTTTTGGTCGAAGAAGACCTGTTGCTGAAGACAACCACATGCATGCGTGACATACCTATGTATATGTAGTTAAGTGTGCTGTGCGTACATCTAGGCATGTGTTTCTCTTCCAAAAATCACCAAGCACACTACCACAAAGCATATGTGTGTACTATAGGAATCATGCCTGGAAATCACAGATAAATATATAATCCCAAATTTAGATGTGATGCACATAGTGTTCTCTAAAAATAAGAAAAAAACACTGTAGAAAAATTTCTAAATCTATGTTCTAAGTTCATGTAAAAAAATCCTAAAATACGGTAAAGAATCAGTATTGCTAAAACAAACATATTTAAAAATAAAATTTGCTAAACTCTGTGCATCAGTGGTCTGCTGATTTCAGAAGTGAGGACATGTAGTTTAAGTTCCATATTTAAGATATTTAAAGAATAATCAAATGACAATGCGAGAATTCTTAATTAATTATAAAAACATAATTTAGTAGTAGCCAAAGAAAAGTCGCTTAAAATGTTTTTTTAAATGCTAAATTTTGCAAGTGCATCAGAGCTCTGCTGATTTTAGGAGTGAGAGCATGCAGTTTCAGTTTCATATTTTAGGTATTTAAGGAATAATCGCACAACAATGCAATAATGCTTAACTAATTAAAAATTTAAATTGGTAGTAGCCAAAGAAAAAACATCGCCATTATTTTTTTAACGACTCTATTGGGATGTCAAAATGATCCATTTCTAAAAATGGGGGAAACCAACATCCAAAATCATATACGACAACATCCGATAATTTAGCTATACTCTTAGAAATGTCAAGTTTAAGCTTTCGATAAATTTAGGCCATCTTAAAAATATTAAAGCAAACTTCCGAATTCCAATTGAAATTTAAAGAAATATAAGGATGGCTTCTAGAATGTTACAGTGCAAGTAAAAAAAGATTGAACCACAAAACAAAAAATATAGAGAATTATTGGAAAGACAAACAAGGCTTTCAAAATAGTAAAAACAAACCTTACAAAATTCCATGACGTTCCAAACATTTTAAAAGTACGAGGAAAAGCATGAACCGAGCCCTGGCCCATAGCAAGGCATGTAGCTCACCGGCATGTTGAACTGATTACCGCTTGACTGGTGGGGTGTACCAACTAGTTAGATAGGTTTATATGTGTGTGCGCTCACGCATGACATGGAGAGGTAGAGAGAGAGAGAGAGACACAGAGAGAGAGAGAGAGATCACAAAAACTAACTCCTTCGAGAATGGTTGTAGGTCACCGATGTTTTTGGTGGAATATTTTAATCGTACGTAGCAAGTTGATGCGAGGAATAACTGTGGCAGTAATGATGGTAGAGAGAAATATCATAGATGTTATATTTATATAATAATAGTAAGTATCAAACATTTTCATATGTATTTAGTAATTATTACTAGAGTAAAGAACCGTTAAAGACATAAAATTGTGTCACCACTTTTTGTTCTGGCACAATGCTTAATACAAAATTTTCAATACTATGTTCTAAGTATATTTATAATGGGAAGTAGGGAAATATAATATTGTATACGCTAAGGAAATAAGTAGCGAAGACATATATAAATATGCTCTACTTATGTTTTACAAGATTTAAAGAAAACAATATTTATAAAAGCTTTCCATGTATAATATTATTTTTCAAAACATGCTACCCCGTGCTGGAGCACGGGTTGATGACTAGTATATACAATGGGTAGTGCATTCCCGAAACAAGAAAAACTCAAAAATAAGTCATATATCCTCAGGAAAAATCCGTAGATAAAATCACCAGTATGTCAAAAAGGAAAGGCAGTAGTTTTGTTCGCCTCTGTCTCCGAATGCACGAACGGGTGATTCCATCTCCACCTGTTCCCGAACGACCACATGGCAATGCAAGAACCAAACATAGGTGTGCTACTAATCGGAGCAATAATTAATAGTGCTAGACTATACAGTAAATTTTTGCTGAAACATCGTGCGTGAATCATGATGCCATTCTTTCACACAGTAGAAAACTAGAAATGCCTTTTGGGCAGGAGAAGCAGAGCGGAAAACTCCCGAGATCTGCTATATTTGACCATCCAAGGAAGTTCAGTTTAGACAAGGCCAATGATTTTCTTGGGTTCTCTGGCTAGCTGGCTTTTACACGTCATTTGAGTACCCCTAAAGGAGGTCGTAGGCACCAAGTTGGTCATGTAACATTAAGATGACGCGGACCTCTGCCGGATCTGGCGACGGCGACGCCCGTGGGCGTCGTGCTCTTTCTTGAAAGCGTTGCTGTTGTGTGGAACTCCTCCCCCCTCCCCGCGGCCTTGGCTCCGGAGGGAAACCTCAGATCTTCGAGATCGGGCGATGAAGACGCCTTTACGTCTTCTTCCTCCTTGGGGGCATCGTCTTGGAGCCGGCCACAACCTGGAGACCAGTGGATGGCGGCATCTTCGCCGCGTTGGTTGCGGCATCTTTGCCGCGTGGTTTGCGGCATCTTTGCCGCGTAGTTTGCTGAGGCGGCCATTTCGGGGGCTCTGATTTCTGTTTGGCAACGATGATGGCGTCGAGAGGAGCTTTGGTCGCGGCTCGGGCTTCGGTAGTCGGATCTTCCCGGCGTGTCCGAGGTGCTCTTCCGTTGGTTGCTTGGTTGCTTTAAAGTCGGAGCTGCAGTGGAGTGTGTCCATGCCGTGACGATGACAGGGGCTCGGTGGTCGGCTACGGCGGGCACGGTCGGCGCAAGTCCTGCATGTTCCCTTGTGATGATCGTCGTCAGAGTCGGAGCTGTCAGTTGTTCGCGCGTGTGGCCTTCTGTTGGCATGTGTCGTCATGGTTTCGGTGCAGCTGTTGTACCTCTGTGATCCCATGTCGGTGGCCAGGTTGGCCGGTGGTACCCATGTTATATGGGTTGGATTGTATCGGTTTTAGCCCGGTTTTCCATCAATTAACCGGGCAATTCTCTCTCCTTCTTAATCAATGAAAATGGCAAGTCTTTTGCCTCGTTTAAAAAAAAAGATGGCGCGGAAGAGTAATTTCCTATGCCTTCCAAGCCTATGTAGCTAACAAAGATCTGGTGCAGTCCCCACTCCGTTATTTTTGCATGAGGCATGTCCACCGTCTCTAGAGGAATCGGAACTAAGCGGGTTTGACATCATCACGGACTTGCAATTATAGTTGGGCATTGTAAGTGTGAAGGCACCTCATCTCTTGCCATTTATCGGCCAGTGTGTGTACATGGTTAATCAATTTCAGCAGATGCACTCATTTATAGTCCACCAATAGTGGTCTGGGTTGTTCATTCTATGCCGTTTTATGCATTATTCTTAAGCTATCTTTCATGTGTAGTAGTTGGAACAATTATATTACGATAATACCAGAATTTGTTGGAGTGTTTGTGGTGGTTCCCACTATTTATTTGAGCTATAACATATCAAAACTGTACCTTTTACCAATATTTTAAAAATTAATTTTTTTTAACAACGTACTCAGTGGTAGGCCCATATTGTCCAATGGTAGGCCACATGAATGAGCAAAAGAAGAGTTCTTCAACAAGTAGCTAAGCCGACTGACTGTCAAGTCCAGTTTCTCCCGTTTCCAGAACAAAAAGAATTTCAAGTAAAAGGATGATCCGGAGGAGTTAAAACCAAAGAGTCGAATTTGTCGAACGAAACAAAGTTCTGCATCAACTAGCGTACCGTACTCGCCAAAATAAGTAGCGTGCTGTACTTGCATTCTTTCCATGACAAGAAAATTTTCAGTTCTCACTTATCACCGGCTCTGGATCAACTTGTCAATCAGTGAGTTCGTCAATCAGTCGGCTCATAAGTTTATTGCCCTTCTCACCAAACGCAACCAGCTGCCCTCTTCTGCATGGATTGGTTATAGAGATAAACCGCAAGCGATCAAATCAATGAATCGGCTGATTACTTCATTGTTCCCACCAAAATCGATACACTAATCTTATCCAAAACAGGTAGGCGCACTAAGAACATACACAGATATATATGCATGCAGCAAGTTCTAAACAAACAACAAAGCTACTAAAACAGTAGAAGAAAATGATATTTACTCGACACATGCGAGCAGTGAAACGCCTAGCTAATATCCATGGGTAAGTAGGTTCTAGACTTCTAGTAAAATCACATCTACGTTATTTCTATGTGCGCAGCGGCACATGAAACGGCGGTCAATTGAACCAGTTGCCCCACCATGCGAGGACAGATAAGAGAGCACTGTTCTGCCGAAAGAGGAAGAGGTGCCCTTCTCCTCGTGGACCTTCAAGCCGCCACAGTTGAGTCCTGTGACCCAATTGTTGCACATCTAGACGAGAACGTAGACATTTTTGTGATCCTAGTGATCATTTCTAATCGACGCAAGGCCATGAAGTCAACTGTGCAGTTTGACAAAAGACCACAAGTTCGACTTTAATTTCAGATACCTCCTAATCCCTAGCAACTCATCGGGCGAATGTATGTGACCTCTATGTGAATAGTGTACATGAGCAGTCCATCTTTTTGTTTGCTAGAGGAGACATGGTTTACAATGTCCACGGTGACCTATATAGGTGACTATGCGCAGTTAGTTCTTCCAATGCATTTGGCTAATGGTTGGTTCACATCATTGTTATGCATTCATATACTGTGGACACGTGATGTTCACATGAGTGTGGTTCATTCACTGGCTTGCATTTAGGTAGCAAGCTTCAAGCCATGATTTACATGTTTATAATCTTTGTTGTACAAACTCCGAGCATGATCTTGGTCACATGTACTTTTCTCTTAAGTAAAAAAGAGGACTTAGCGCTACGCATAGACACCCCTTTCGTAGTACGATACATATGCATATGCGGGTGTGAATGAAAAATGTTGCACGATTAGTACTCTAGACACACGCTGGTCAACAAGAAAAAGTATCTAGCTAGTTAACTTCTTTTTTAAAGAGAGCTTTTGTTGTCTCAAAAAATCATATCATGATGACACAATTAATTAAAAAGAGTTTTTCTTGTTGACATTTGCATAATGAGATGCACAATACCCACAAAAGACAAAATTAAAATATAAGGTATGTCAAAATGTGATATTAGCCTATTACCAGCGTTGAACGTGAATCAATCTCTAAAATGAGGCTCATTGGCTTTTTGAAGCAAAGGAGTAATTTGTTTTACCATGTCCCAAGTCGACCGAGAAGGCACTTAAAATTCCTATATTTTATTGACTTCACAGTTATGTGCGTGTCATGCAAGAGAATCAGATGAACTTTTGTGAGTGGCTATTAAAATGGTTTGCAGTGCATGTACGAATAGATAACTATTGTGCTAAGTTTATTGTGAGTGAATACACTAGTTAGTAAAACCACTATGAAGATCAAGAAGCTCATCTATGTTGTATGACCATAGAGATTACAGTTAAATTACTTTAGTAAAAAAAATCCAGACCACCACGATGTAAAGAGTTTTTGCATGTTTGTCGAATACTCCAATCGAGTGGCACAGCAGAATAGTCTTAAGAGGATTGCTTGCATTCTTCTTTCAGCATTGCTAGATAGTAGCACTAGCCATGTTTGTCCCAGATGATGCATTTGGGTACTTAGTTCAATGGTTAATTTTCATATATTTTTGGCGATCTCAAGGGTTTATGTAGGGTATGAAAGGTCAACATGAGTTTACCAATCATATAATTTATGTCAACATAAACTGTTTTGGTAGAAAGAATCATGTATGCACAAGCAAAAAAAGCAGCGTAATGTACTCGCGTTCTTTCCATGACAAGATTTTTTTAGCTCCCACTTACCACGAGCTCTAGATCAACTTGTAAATCGGGGAATTAGTCAGTCAGTCAGCTCATAAGTTTATTGTCGTTTTCACCAAACGCAACCAGCTGCCCTCTTTTGCACGAATTGAATGGGAAGATTGAAAGACAGTGAGATACATAAACCCGAAGCGATCCAATCACCCAATAGTCCGATTATTTAATTGTTCCCACCAAAATTGACATACTAATCTTATCCAAAACAAGAAGACCCACTATGAACAGACACAACACATGCATATGCATGCAGCAAGTTATATCTAAACAAACAACAAAGCTATTAAAACAGTAGAATTAAATGATATTTACCTGACACAATCCGAGCAGTGAAACATATAGCTAATTTCCATGGGTAGGTAGGTTCTGGTTAAATCATGTCTACGTTCTTTTCTATACGGGCAGCGGTAGAGTAAATGGCGGTCAATTGAACTAGTGGCCCCACCATGCGGGGATAAATAAGAGAGTGCGGTTCTGCGAGGAGAGGAAGAGGGTGCCCTTCTCCTCGTGGAACTTAAGTCGCCACAATCGAGTCTGCTGACCCAATAATTGCATGACTAGGCGAGAATGTAGACATTTCTGTGATCATAGTGATACTTTCTAATAGGTGCAAGTTCATAAAGTCAACTATGCAGTTTGACAAGAGACCACAAGTTCGACTCTAATTTCAGATAACTCCTAATCCCTAGCAAGTCATCAGACGAATGTCTATGATCTCTGTGTGAATATTGTACTTGATCAGTCCATCTTTTCGTTTGCTAGAGGAGATGATGGTTTACAATGTCCACGGTGATCTATATAGGTGAACATGCGCGGTTAGTTCTTCCAATGCATTTGGCTGATGGTTGGTTCACATCATTGTTATACATGCATATACGTTGGACACGTGTTGTTCATTCATTGCGTTGCATTTAGGTAGGTAGCTTCAAGCCATGATTTCCATGCTCATAATCTTTGTTCTACAATCTCCGAGCATGATCATTGGTCACATGTACTTTTCTCTTGAGTAAAAAAGAGGACTGGCGCTACACACACACATACACACACCATTTCATAGACGATACATATGCATATGTGGGTGTGAATGTAAAATGTTGCACGATTAGTACTCTAGACACATGGTGGTGGAAAGTATCTAGCTAGTTAACTTCTTTTTGTAAAGAGAGCTTTTGTTATCTCAAAAAAATCATATCATGATGACACAACTAATTGAAAAGAGTTTATCATGTTGACATTTGCATAATAAGGTGCACAAAACCCACAAAAGACAACATTAAAATATAAGGTATGTCAAGATGTGATATTAGCATATTACTAGCGGTGAACGTTAAACCAATGTCTAATGAGGCTCATTGGCTTTACGAAGCGAAGGAGTAATTTGTTTTACCATGTCGCTAGTCGACTGAGAAGGCACGTGAAATTCCTATATTTTATTGATTTCACAGTTATGCGCGCATCGCGCAAGAGAATTTGATGAACTTTTGTGGGTGGCTATCAAAATGGTTTGCAGTGCATGTACAAATAGATAATTATTATGCGAAGTTTATTGTGAGTGAATACACTAGTTAGTAAAACCACTGATAAAATCAAGAAGCTCGTCTATGTTGTATGACCATAGAGATTACAATTAAATCACTTTAGTAAAAAAAATCCAGACCACCACAGTGTGAAGAGTTTTTGCATGTTTATCGGATACTCCAATTGCGTAGGACAGCAAAATAGTCTTGGAGGATCGTTTGCACTCTTCTTTCAACATTGCTAGATAGTAGCACTAGCAATGTTTGTCCCAGACGATGCATTTGGGTAGGTAGTTCAATGGTTGAATTCCATATATTTTCAGCAATCTCAAGGGTTTACGTAGGATATGGCATGTCAACATGAGTTTACCAATCATATTATTTATGTTAACACAAATTGTATTGGTGGAAAGAATCATGTATGTAAAAGCAAAGTGTATAATACATTTTTTAATGATCATCTTTTGTCTTTTAAAATTTACGATGTGACCATTATCACAATTCCATGTGAGTTACAAGCCACTCATGTAGAAATTTGAGAGAGGATGGGAGTAGACTGCTATCCCAAACCATATGAAAATAAAAATAACAAAAATAAAATCAGGGCCCTGCAGATTCCAGAGTAAATCTTGCAAAGTGTTTGGTGCAAGTCGACACCATTGCCAAGGGGAAAGTTGGAGGAAGGTGTAGGAAACCATGGTTTCCCGAACTGAGAGAGCTCCACGACCATCTTCAAGCTTGATATCGAAAAGCAGGCATGCACCAAATGGTTGAGCAATGATATAAATAACTTTCGTATAGAAAATTTCTTGATATTAAAGTTCTACAAAGTTCTTATGAAAACCCTTCAAAGCAATTGTTAAGCTTTTGATTTTTCATAATTGTGTGTTTCCCCAGTGATTGCCTTTCTGTTTAATAAATATTTTACAACAATACAATAATCAAACAATAAACCATATGTATTTTTAGTTTCAGTTATTATATTATTACTTCAAATATTCATGTTACATAGAACAAAATCTCATTGAAATATGTTGCAAAACAATCCCGCAACAACATTTGGCGTGTCATCTAGTTAACAATATGCACCATCCACCTGCATGCATGCATCCACACTGTTGATCATTACCCCCAAAAGTCACATATAAAAAATTAGATGAGTTTTGGAAGTCGTGTGTATTATTTATGTAGAGTACAAACATTTGACTTGGTTATTTTATATATTGTTTTTCCTAGATGATGCATTCGTGTAGATAGTTCAATGGTTGCTTTTCATATAATTTTTCCATCTCAAGGTTTCATGTAGGGTATGACAAGTCAATGTAAGTTTAATGATCATGTATTTCTTTCAACATAATTTATGAGCATCTGAGATGGAAAACCACACAATGTAGGTGCCCCCATTAGTGTCTTGGTGGTGGTTGGGGGGGGGGGGGCTCTTTAGGATCTTTGCAGCTAGGTCTGCTGGAAACATTTCACTAACATTTACTATCAGTGGAGAAGACATGGTTGACAATCTTATCCTCCTCCACCGGGAAATTTGTACATGCCATGCTAGGAAATGACTCTGGAATCCAATTATCTTTAATCAAAGGAATATGCCCTTATGAATGAGTTTCTTACGGAACAATATGTCGCGCCATATGTAGGAAGCCGACAGAAATCACCGTGTGGCAAATATCTTCCTTTTAGGACCTTGAAGCATAAGGAACCGAGGTTCACTAAGGGCCTCCAGCATTGCCTTCCAAGCATGGCATGGTGAAAAAGCACCAAGTCCCTGACTTCCATTTCTCCGAGATATTTGGGAGTGGATAACCAATCCCAAGACCTCCAATGAATTATTTCCGCCGATCTTCCATTACACACAAGGAATTGGAGATAGGTCTACACACGTTCTCACATATTTTGGATGGAATTTGGAAGCATCTCATAACATATGTCGGGATGGCTTGAGCCACTGACTTCATAAGTACTTCTTTACATGCTCTGGATAACGGTTTGTCATTCAAGCTGTTTAATTCTTACCTAGCTTCCAAGTGAGGATACTGAAACTTCTCATTGGAGAACGGCACACCCAAGAAGGCTTGGCTTGTAGAGACTCTACTATTAGAAAAAAGGCTGTTAGTGGCGCACCAGTTTTTGCTATTAATGGCGCACTATAGGTGCGCTACTATTAACACGCCACTAGTAATAAATAGTAATGGCGCACCTCTGGTGCGCCATTAGTATCCCAGGTAATAGTGGCGCACCACATAGTGCGCCATTACTATGTCCAACAGTGCGTCATTACTATGCCTCCTAGGGGGCCATATTTACCTTCACGTATGCCGCCAAGTGCGCCATTACTATGCCCCATAATGCGCCACTGGTATTTAGCCTTGGTGCACCACTAATGCTCAATATGGTGCGCCACTACTATGAATATTAGGAATTATTATTTTTTGTTTTTCTGGTATTTGCACAGGTTACAAAATATCTGGTATTTGCACAGGTTACAAAATACGTTACACAACACAGAATATAAACATCACACAATAGAATTCATCAATTTAGTCTCCAAATTCGAAATAGCGAACAAAGTTCAAACATTAGCCATGTTTAGGTCTCGAGACATTAGCAAAGTTCATCATATATATTAGCCGAGTTTGTCGTCACATTACAAAGTCGATATCGATCATCTAAACTACCATCACATAGAAGAGAGCTGCGGTCACGATGAGCATCATCGCGATGAAACTGGTCTTCATATGGTTCCTCCTCCGCTCCCTCCTCTCTCCCGCTAGATAGCGCGCGTATCTAGCTTCCGCCTCCGCCCTAGTGGTGTACCCTTTGTAACTGTTACCGCTGAAACGGTGAACCTGTCTCCCACACTCCTCCCAGTCGTCGTAGACTCCGGGAACCTTACCCTTGTACACGACATACGACGGCATCTCTATGCACTAGACAAACAAAACGTTAGTAGAAATTCACAGACAATATATAAGCAATATATAAGTATGCAACAAAAGGATCGAAAGAGAAAAGCAACACATTAATAGCACGATTCATGGTCCTACTAATAAATAGCATCGATTACATATAAGTTGAACGACTGTCCAAACTAAAGAGACATACAAGTTCATTAAAGTTTAATTACAACATGAGCTAATCGATATTTCAGAACTACATAGCATCATTACTTTTGACTCGACTCAGGGACCGGAGCATGGATGAAGCCGCCGTCTTTCGTGATGGTCATGAAATCGCGATCGTTGTCAGCCTGCATTTGTAGCGTTGTTTCTATTTCACTGTTGGACGGTTGATATTTGAGGTAGAACTGCCCCGAGGTACGAAGGACATCTTGATAGATGATTTCCGCAAACTCCAACTGGATGCGAAAGAATTCTTGTCTGATGTCCGCGTCCTGGATTGCCGACAAGCGTGCGGCCCAATCTTTGAGATTAGTTGGTAGCATAAGGTGATTATGGTCCCGTACGATCGCCCGCATGTGATGGAGGGCGTAGTAGGCATCCTTCTGACTGCCAGGCGGCTGCTTGACGCATGGGAACGTCGTTACGTGGGTGAACACGTGCTTGCCGTACCTACAAATTGGCCTCCTGAAGGTGCCTCCAGATTTGGCGTAGCCGGGGAGAGCATCATCAAGAACTTTCTTGATATTTGTATAGTCTTTCTTCGACTGACGGTCCGAGTCGAAATACGTGGCCATGGAATATTTCGGGCTTAAGAGGATGAGTGTGCAATGTGTGTCACTGCACAAAACACGGAATGTTAGAAGAAAAGAACGATCGAAATCTAAGAAATCATATGTTACGGGGCGGTGAGGGGATGACTTACTTGGGAAAGTAAGGCACGAGGAAGTTATCCTTATCTGGGTTCGCCAAAATGACGCCTTCGAGGTATGAAATCGCGACTTGCCAGTCCCCAGCGCTGCCCAAGATCTTGGCATGCATGTAGAAGGGGTTGACTATCACGATGTCCGGGGTCTTGTCTCTAATGATCCGCATCTCCATACTGAGCGGAAATAGCCGAATGAAGGTGTAGTGCAGCGGATGAAGGTTAAACGTAGCGAAGATGTCATCAAACCGCAGGACGATCATACCCCCGATGGTGCTATCACAAAGCCCATGCCCTCTGGCACCTTGGCCACGAAAACCGGGTATGCCACATCATTCTCGGAGAGACGCCGCTTCTCCATAGAAAGAACACTGTCATGCAGACTCCGCATAGCACCGGTGGCAGCATTGAGCAGATTAGTCAGTAGCATCGGCCTACCCGCCAGATGCACCCTCCTCGAGATATCCTTAGGTGAAGGTGGCCCGTCCTGAGCACGGATCGTACTCGGTGCCGGCTGGCTCACACCGTTGTTATTTTTCTTTTCTGTCCCTTCTGCTTCTTCTGCTGTAATGGGATCGAGTTCTGCTCAGAGACCACCTTCTTGAGTGTGTTGGGGCTGATAATATTTCGCACCTCGGCTATCTGAGGCTCGGTGAAGGCGGCAGCTGGAGGCGTCTCCTGAGAACTGAACGCCAGACGACGCCTGTTGCAATTGGGTTTCTACGCGGTACCAGCTAGATCGCGATCGTCTTTTGCAGGGTTGGGTTCTTGAGAAGGAGGCCCCAAGAATTCGTCACCGTACCCATGTTCGTTGAAGTACTTATCGACGTTGGAAAATGTACCATCGTCGTCGTTCGGATCCTGTGCCATATGCATGTCCGGATAAGCTGACGGCGGTAGCGTTGTGACAGTCTTGCCATGGCTTGGCGCCGGCACGACTGGCGGTGTTGTCTGTGGGGTGGTGTCCCCCGCCCCCAAATGAATCTGGCTCTTCGGCCAAAGCATATACCAGCTTATGCAGGCGCTGAGGGTCATCACATCATCTTCGTAGGCCCCAGGGGGTCGATGCGGAGGTAACAAGTCGTCGCAGCCCCGCAGCACCCGAACCAGTTGAACCCTATACACGGTGGGTGGCATCGGATTACCGTGGAACACGCGGTTGCCCGGTTGAACGATTCTGGCCTTGGCGACATCGATCAACTCGCCGTCCACGAAGTGCAGGAGAGTGCATGGTACGTGAAAGGCAAGGAGATGAAGTCATCGGCCGAGGCTTAGTTACCATGATGGCGTCGAGCTCGGCTAATGTCGAGGCACCGCCAACGGCGGGCGTGCAAGTGACGGAGGGGCCGCTTGCTGCCAAGGTGCCGGCCGGCGTATTCTTCCCACACCCGGGTGCATTAAGCTCCAATGCCGGCGCCGACGCCGGAGACACCAATGGCGCCGGCGCTGAGGGAGTCCTGGACTAAGGGGTCCTCGGGCGTCCGGACTATTACTCATTGGGCCGGACTGGTGGGCTATGAAGACATGAAGGCCGAAGACCGTACCCGTGTCTGAATTGGAATCTCCTTGGCGTGGAAGGAAAGCTAGGCGACAAACTATGAAGATTCCTTCTTATGTAACCGACCCCATGTAACCCTAGATCTCTCCAGTGTCTATATAATCCGGAGCGCGTAGTCCGGATAGGCGGATACTGATTACCATATTCACATAGGCTAGACTTCTAGGGTTTAGCCATTACGATCTTGTGGTAGATCAACTCTTGTAATACTCACATTCATCAAGATCAATCAAGCAGGAAGTAGGGTATTACCTCCATAGAGAGGGCCCGAACCTGGGTAAACATCGTGTCCCCCGTCTCCTGTTACCATCAATCCTAGACGCACAGTTCGGGACCCCCTACCCGAGATCCGCCGGTTTTGACACCAACATTGGTGCTTTCATTGAGAGTTCCACTGTGCCGTCGACAAGAGGCTCATGGCCCCTTCAATCATCGATAATGACGCTGTCCAAGGAGGAACCTTCCTCCCCGGACAGATTTTTGTGTTCGGCGGCTTCGTACTGCGGGCCAACTCGCTTGGCCGTCTAGAGCAGATCGACAACTACGCCCCTGGCCACCGGGTCAGATTTGGAAGCTTGAACTATGCCGCGGACATCCGTGGAGACTTGATCTTCGACGGATTTGAGACCGCGGCAACTGCTCCCCTTCGCCCTGGCAAGCATGGCTTAAACCTGCCATCGGGCCGCATCCAGGAGATAGCTCCCGTAACAGCTCTGGCCTTAGATCCGGAGCAGATTGAGTCGTCCGAAGATGGGAAGCTCAACCCCATCACGGAGGCTACCGATCCCGCGGCGTTGGAGCCGCACACATATTCTACTTCATATGATATCTGCATCAACGGAGCCCCGGACTCGTCTCGGGCGGCAAGTTCCGAACCCTGTGAGCCCGCAGATACCAAACTCAATCAGTTATCGATCTTCAAGTTCGGCGCCGCAGACGTCTTCCAGCACTCACCCATGGGCGACGTACAAAACTCACTGAAAAACCTATCCCTGGCAGGTGACTCGTCGCCAAACTATGTTCGGTTCGAGCTTTCGGCGGATGATGGAGAATTTCGCTTCCCACCCGCCACCCACTTCATAGCCACTGTTGAAGACCCAACCAAAACGCTTGACCCCGGCCCCGAAGACCTCAACAGTATGAACGACGATGAGGGGCAAGGCCCGAACTCACTACCCGCTATACGCGGGATGGCCACTTCCTGGTACGACGTGTGTATGATAGACACACCTGACGACGCTCTCGACGACGACATGGAGGATCCAGTAGAGGATAAACCTCCTGGTACACAGTCCGAACACCTGCGCCCATGGTGCCGCTCCAAGTCACATCGCTCAAGAGAAAACACTGCTAGCACCGGAGAAGATAACACTCCGGACGATGAAGACCCTGTGGAGGTAAGATCCGAATAGGAGGAACAGGAAAGTGGGCAAGACAACCCTGATGAACAGGCCACATACGGAGACTCGAAGGATAGTAATTATCTCCCACTCTCCGAGGAAGAGGAAAGCCTCGGCAATGAGGATTTCACCGTGCCTGAGGAACCTTTCGAGCAGGAGCGCTTTAAACGCCGGCTAATAGCCACGGCAAGGAGTCTAAGGAAGAAGCAGCTGCAGCTTCAAGCGAGCCAAGATTTGCTCAATGATAGATGGACCAAGGTCCTGGACGCCGAAGAATACGGCCTTAGCGGCCCGGACAAAAGCCACCCCAAGTGCAGGTGGCTCCCTCAACACGATGGCGGGGCGCTGGAGCCCGCATCACCATCGAATAATGCGGTAGGTCGACCACAGTTCGGTCCGGATAAAGCAGCAGCCCAAGCAAAACACCATACCACCCCATCCGACCGTCAAAGCAAGAACAAAACAGCTCGGGGGAACACTCGCAACATCCAACAAGACCTGGAGGGTAGAATAGGACACACAAAATCGATATACAGATCGCAGGGACACGCCCCGACTAGTGATGATGGTTACCTATTCGGACACAACAGACGCGACTATGCCCGATCTGAAAACCGTAAGCGGAGTCCGTCGGAGGTGCTTCACAGCGTGGCCCAATATAGAGGAGCCGCACACCCTATCTGCTTCACTAACGAGGTAATGGAGCATGAATTTCCAGACGGGTTTAAACCCATTAACATCGAATCATACGATGGAACAACAGATCCCGTGGTATGGATTGAGGATTACCTCCTCCATATTCACATGGCTCGCGGAGACGACCTTCATGCCATTAAATACCTACCTCATAAGCTCAAAGGGCCAGCTCAGTACTGGCTAAACGGTTTGCCAGAAAATTCTATTGGCAACTGGGAAGATTTGGAAGACGCCTTTCGAGACAACTTCCAAGGAACATATATCCGGCCACCAGATGCCGATGACCTGATTCATATTGTCCAGGAACCCGGCGAGTCAGCCAGGGAGCTCTGGACTAGTTTCTTAGTAAAAAAGAACCAAATTGTCGATTGTTCGGGCGCGGAAGCCCTTGCGGCCTTCAAACATAGCGTCCGGGATGAATGGCTAGCGCGTCACCTCGGCCAGGAAGGACCTAAATCCATGACAGCTCTTACCGCTCTAATGGCTCACTTTTGTGCGGGAGAAGACAACTGGCTCGCTCGTAAAAGCAACAACGCCAGCGACCCGGGCACTTCCAACACTACAAGAGGACCCCACCTATAGCAACGGATTTTTCCGTATCTAAAAGTCCATATATGCGTTGTTAGTGTCTTTACCAACGCTTTGGGATGCATTGCCTTATCCAGTGTTGCTAGTGCATAAGGCAACACTTATACTTCCGTTGGTAAAATGGATCGTTGCAAGAGTACAACACATAAAATCGACTATTACAACACTTTTATACGTTGGTGGTTAATGTACAGGAATCCAAATCTCATTGCTTGGCAACAAAGAATTTGCAACGCTTCAGGTGTTCATGCATATATTTTTAATAATAATATGCAATTAATGCTGTAGATAATGGAAATAATTATCTATATCAAGTGAGGAATAAAATAAAAGAATATACTCACAAGAGAAAGAAAACATATATATTGATAGAACTGTTGGATTACAATAGTGGATATTAAAGGGGTACATCATCCAAATGTGATGCATAATCTAAATATATTTTTGACAGCGAAACTTAAACTGAAAGCATTCATCAACATCCCTACAACTTAACAAAAACTTAACCTAGGAACAACATCCAACAAGAACAACATCCCTACAACTTAACTAAAACTGAAAGCATCCATCATCATCATCATGAACCAGAACATCATCATCATCATGAACCGGAACATCATCATCACATAATTGCAGTATACTTGTCACGCACCCATATAATCATCCATATATCTTTTGAATCTACAAAGAAAATAACAAAATGAACTGTTAACACACAATGCATTGACATGACGCAACTAGTGATAGAGGCAGGATATTAGAGTGTAATCTTTGTTGTTTCTGCATTACCAAGAGTATTGTAGTAGAACGATAGGAAGAGTGAGAGAGTATACCTTCCATGGCATCATCCATGACTTGCTCCACGAACTCGACTTGCTCCATAGCGTCCCCTTCCATCCAGTTGGTGCATGCAAGTGAAGCGTCATCAAGTTCCATCTATTATATTATTTAAACAAGAGACAAACAAGCAATCATGTTCGTCCATATAGATTAAATTATCTTGATCATCAATTTTATATATTAACGGTTAAAATTAAAAAGATGTAGTATTACGTACAAATAAAATGATGTAAAAACAGTTTAGCTTGTCACGTGCACATCTTTCATCCAAGTCTTATATGCCTTCTGTACTAAAAAACGATATCTCCAAGACAGTCACATGCAAACTCGTACGTTGCTATTGCATAGTATGGGTGCCAACTATAAGGAATAAGGAAGAGTCCGACCACCACAAAAAATATTAAAAAATCCATGTGGACTCATATATATTACTAAAATAAAATCAGCCGCATATGCCTTTTGCGTACACCATTGATTTCTTCATTGATGATTGGGATTAACAGATATGTGCAAGTTACGTAACACTAATCTTATGCGCGTACAAGTATACATAATCTTACATAATGATAAGTCCAAAAGTGCATGAGCGAGATTCTCAAGGAAAAGAAAAATGAGGTCCGTCAATTCATCAAATATGTATATGCATACATCTATGTTTGTGCCCGAGACAAACAAGGTACTGTAGGCCAATCCGGCCAGCCGGCCAAGCCGTACGCTAATTCCATGCATGTGACATCATGCTTCTGTCACCCATTGATTAAGATGTGTTTTCCTTGTTTTTTTTAATTAAAAATTCCATTATGAATTCAAAGAGATACCAAACTAGGCACTATTTGCATGAATGTTGTACATGCATACTAGCGTATCTAATAACAAAATATTTAGGCAGCACATGCAAGTATATGCGACTAGAGAAGAATGAAAGATTGACTCATGTGAATAAGAAAGGAAAAAGAAGGTTAACTAGCTTGCTGATATGCTTAATAATTTAACAAGCTTCAGCAAAAAAATAACAAGTTTACCTTATCCAGTCAACTTCATGTCTTTTCGTGTAGATGCATCAGATTGTACATTTCTAATTTTAAAAATATACTAGGTAATTGCCGTGCGTTGCAACAGGGGCATACGTATTTTGTATGCAATCATCATGATTAACCTTCCATACCATCGTGCACATGCAAGCTGCTGCCGTTCGGCACTTGCTGCTGCAAATAATACACACAGGCTCGATGGTACATGGAGCTACAGAGAGAAAGATAGGAGGTCAGAGGTGTTGCTAGCCTGCTCCGCACAAGCCTCCGCTCTACTCACATCCAGCAGCAGCCAACCTACTGCACAAGTGCAGATCCAGTGATGGCCATGTGCCCATGCTCACCTCTACACGCTGCCGGTCTGTGATAGCTTGAACAATAGTAAAATAAACTTATTCAAGTTAACTCACCTCTTTATTCTAGTGTTGTCATTTTGATTCCGTTGAGTTTTGCAACCTTTGTCACTCCGTTAACATCCTTCTCCATGCACCTTTTTATCTCTGTAATTCAGAAACAAAAAATGTATTTGCAAATTAGAATTCAAGCACGGCAAAAAAGTTAGCCAAATCATGTTTGAAGAAAACAAACCCAATTGCATATGTTACCTTTCATAGTTGTTACTTTGACGACAATTCTGGTTTCTCCTCCGAGTTCTACATACAGATACAAGACTGTTAGAGAAATGATAGAGAGCATCTTATTTCTGTTCTTGTTAGAATTGACATATTCAAGAAAAAAGACACAAAGAAGCCACTGAAACCAGTTCCGAGCTACTGTACATGGTTGCTTCGTCCCGAGCAGCAGCAAGGCTGTCCAGTGGCCGTTCCTCCCCGCACGTCTACAGGAGAAGAGAAGAGCAGAGGTTAAAAAGGGGGAGAGAGATAGGACGGAGCAAGGGGAGAGGATGGGATGCACTCACCGGATGAGACGAGGACGACATCGCCACCGGCGCCGGGGCCGACGCCCGAAACCCTAGGCATGGGGGGAGGGTCGCGGGTGGGCTTTGGTGGCCGCGAGCGCCGATCTAGGTGGATGGGAGGGCGCCGCGATGCGAGAGGACCTCGGGATGTGTTTCGCGGTGGCGGGATTGGCCGAACGTCGCCGGAAGCAGCCACTGCCGGTGGCGCGACGAGGAGCCGCGTGAAGAGAGAAATTGGACGCGCGAGGGATGGGTGGGTGGGGGTGCGGCGGATCCGGTAGCCTCCGGGGTTGCGAGGTGGGAGATTGGAAGGAGAAGGGCCGGCGGCGAGGTGGGGCGGAGGAGGGAGAGGAGACGGTTGGTGGCGGCGATTTGGGAGAGACCAGGGCAATCGGAGGCTCTGTTTCTCGCGCGTCTCTCTCTCCTTTCCTATGTTTATTTTTTTCCATATATGTATATCAATCTGCAACGCATATGCTGCACCGTTTATATGGGTATCTATTATTAATTTTACAACGAATAGTCAAAATGTTGTACAATTTGTGTTGCTTTATAAGGGGTATCCTTAGTAGTGCAAAATCCGAGACGGCAACGGCAAGCCACGACGAACCAAACACAACAGTCACACTAATAATGAAAGACCATGCGACACAGCGGTCAACGCCGGATTTCATAATCCGAAACCCGGTCAACGGAAGAAGCCATTTAAAGGCAAACCAGGATGGACCATCCACCCTTGACAGGATATTGGACCGACCTTGTCAGATTCACGGTCACCCTGATAAGCCAGCTAATCATACCAACAGAAATTGTTGGGTCTTCAAGCAGGCAGTCAAGCTTAATGCCGAGCACAAAGGGAGGAGGCCACCAGGCGATAAAGACGACGGAGCCGCTCGCCAGCCGAACACCAGGGGCCAGAAACAGTTTCCCTCTGAAGTTCGACCACTCCCGGAACGGAAAGCACTTCGGCTTCCGCCACCCACCTACTATAGGGGCAAGATTTACACCACGCGTACATCACTACGCGCTCAAGATATCATGGGCGTCGACGGAAGCACAATACGGACAACCCTGCAAGCATTCCCGTAACGTTTTTTATCTGTTTTCCTTATTTTTCTTTGTCATCTCTTAAAAACAGGTGACCAACAAGACAGCATCTACAACGGGCTCTATCGGAGTTCGGTTCCGTACACTCACCTAAGGGGCTACTTCCGTTAAGGATTCCCCTCCCCGAGGATGGGCGGCGCAGACGTGCGACAGGAGGTCCAAAATAACCTTTTGTAGACCGCACTCTTTATTCCGAGCCTGTACTATGCCTTTTCTCCTCCGTTCCCGACCCCGAGCATGTCAAATAACCGGGTCTGTGGTTTCCTTTTTTATACATATATACATAAATTTATCATTGGCATATTGCTCCGCTCCCAGTAAACCTCATCCGAATAATCTTTCATACTCTTTGAACAATGAGTACGGCCTTAACGGCTGTTTTACAGATGCACCTCGGCTTACCCTGCCAGGGGCTCGGTATGGGAACGAATGAGTTGCCAGTAAAAGTCCGAACAGCTCTATAGCGTTCTTCGGCGTCGCAAGTTTGGCCTTATATGCATCAGCTCCGAATCATTGTCTTGGGTCAATAGTTGGGTTGCCCGGCTCCTGTGCTTGCTACCCTACGTTCCGCTCTATCGGCTAGGGTAGTAAAGGGAGAACTACTGCGATTGTGCCCTGGTCTAAACCGGATGAGCACCTCAGTAGAGAAAGCCGAAAACTGACTGTCATGATGCGGCGAGAGCTGGTCAACCACTTGACGACTTCTTAGAATCCTTAGCGATTCTCCGTGTCACACGAGGGATCTTTTTCAGATCAAATATGTAAGGCACCATACGCCGCATACATACTAGGGGCTATGTCATAGTCCCACCATAAAACTCCTATGGCTAAGTGAAAGTGTTAACACCTCATAGTCTGATTGTCTGGTTCGCCGCATTGTCACCTCCTTCATGGACCAAGACATTGGATAAAGAGTGATTAAATGCTTTTCCGAACACCCCCGTACTTCCTACGAGGGGGCTGACCCGACGACTGGAAAACTTTCAGATTATATTAAAACGGCCGCACAGGAGGAATTCAAGATTTTGAGCAAAATATAAAAATATATCAATTATGAAATTGTCTTTTACAATTCGAATACACCTTACTCGAACATTACGTTCTTCGAGCATTGACCCTCTATCAGGCGGGCGGCTTCCAGGACGTCTTCAAAATAATGCTCCGGCCCATTACGGTCCTTGCCCTTGGGCGGACTCTTCGCCGCAACATCGACAGCCTTCATCTTCCCCCAGAACGTCTTGACTCGGGCGAAGGCCATCCGTGCACCTTCAATGCACGCCGACCGCTTCACAGCGTCGATACGCGGCACCGCATCAACAAGACGCCGCACCAGGCCAAAGTAGCTCTTTGGAACAGGCTCATTCGGCCACAACCGGATTATGACGTTCTTCATGGCGTCGCCGGATATCCTATGAAACTCGGCCCATTGGGACATATGTTCATTAAGCAACAGAGGGCGCTTTGATGTGCCAAATTGTGACCAGAAAGGCTTCTCCGTTGCATACCCCTCTTGTGCTTGGTAAAATTGCGCCGCATCGGAAGAACTCTTCGGTAGGTCCAAAAATTCAGCCGGAGAACTCCAAACCTGGTTCAACCGAGCATAGTTCGGATCGCCAAACTTAGTCTGAAGCAAAAAGGGCTTACCGGCCGCTATCTCCTTAGCCTGCCGAATCTCTTCACGAGCTGCCCTGGATTCAGACCGAGCTTCACTCGCCTCTCGTAGGGCCTTATCAAGTTCAGTCGTTTTGGCTTTATGCTCCTTCTCAAGATATTCACAGCGGCTGGCAGTAATCTTCAATTCAAGCGCCAGTGCGGATATTTTCTCCTCACTTTGGCGCCGAGCTGCTTGTTCGGCTCTTAGATCAGCCGATGCCTTTTCGGCAGCCACATTACTACACAGGGCCCGCTCCTTGACCCGGGCTAGCTCCGCCCGAAGAGCTTCAGCGGCGGCAGCACGATCTGCATTCATGCACATTTCATATAAAACTCTTTTCAGCGTCAGGCTCAAATTACAAGCAAATCAGTGTAAGGAATGCTCGAAATATACCTTGCGAGTCGTCAAGACGCCTGTTGATCAATGCAATGTCATCCTCCGCAATATCCAGCTTTCGCTGCAGTTCGGCCACTTCCGTCTTTCGGGTAGCCGCAGGAGGGGAGGAAGCCTGCATTCCAAGTTAAATCAAGGTTAGTACATGAGCATATCTTTTTGATCCTCCGATCGCTTCCTCTGGAAGGCAATATGAGTCTCAGGGGCTACTGCATATACAACAGGTGCATTTTGTCAATAAATTCAATTGGCAAAATTACATCACAAACCTCAAAACCTCTTAGAAGGCTCGTGAGGGCCTCGTTCAACCCGCTCTTCGCGGATAGAACCTTTTCGACCACCATAACCATCAAGGCACGGTGCTCCTCTGAAATGGACGCTCGTCGCAGCATGTCTGTCAGCACTTCCGGCGCTCCTGGGTCTTCGGAAACCACCGCTGGAGTGCGGCATTCCTTTGAAGGAATCCACTCACTCGCCTCCAGAATCGTCTCCAGCTGTAAACCGGATAGTTCGGGGCCGTCATTCTTGATTCCCAAACCCTGAGTGACAAAAGCACCACCTTCTGGTAACGCCTTCTTCGTTTCCTGCACTACTTCTGGGACGATACCTCAGAATCATCCACCCTGTTGGGCGGGGAGGCCGGAGAAGGCGTGTCACTCTCCATCATCTCCGGAAGAAGGTCCCCCGAGGAGGAGGATGATTGAGAAACACCAGGTGTTAGCCTGCAAGGATGTACATATGTCGGAGGATTACTTCACTAATAGGAAAAGAATGAGGTGTGTTTAAAGTGCCCTAGCTTCACTTACGGTTTGGCCAGAGGTTTGTCCTCATCATAAAGTTCTACGGCTACATCGCTTGCCCGGCCCAAGCCGCCCGACGATGGCATTTTCCCTCTTTTGGAAGGCTTCCCCTCTGGATCTTCGGAGGCGGCCCTCTTCTTGCCATGGAGGGCTTCCTCAGTACCTTTGCCCTCGGGCAAAAGGGTTTCGGTTTTCCCGAATACAACGTCTAATTTATCCTCAGGGCGGTGATAACCCTAGTCTCCTCGTTCTCGCCCCCCTCTGCAGACACCTGGTACGGTGTCGGAGTCAGCATTCTCGTCAGTAGGGTGGTCGCAGAGTCTACGAGAAGGGGCGCCGGACACCAAATTAATACCGCTTTCTTTATCCAGTCCTGTATAGGGACGGATCGTCCAGTATCTTGTCAAGAGATGCATGAATGGCAGGTGTTCGGAGATTGGATACTTACCGAAGTGTCCGGATGATTACAGTCAAGGCCAACGTCTTCGGTGGTGTCCGGTCATTGCTCTCGTTCCCCGAAGTATAATTTCCACATTCCTTCATGTGTGGTGCCGAAGAAGTGCTGAAGAGTCCGCCGCCCTTCTGGATTGAACTCCCACATACGGAGAGGTCGCCGCTGACATGGCAGGGTCCGGCGGACTAGCATTACTTGAACGACGTTCACAAGATCGATGCCCTTCTCTATAAGGCTTCGGATGCAACTTTGCAGGGTCTGCACTTCATTGACGGATCCCCAGTCCAATCCCTTATTGATCCATGAAGCAAGCTGAATTGGAGGGCCGGGTCGGAACGCAGGCATAGCCGCCCACCTGGAGCCGCGCGGCTCGTTGATAGAAAACCACCCCTGCTGCCATAGGTCGGAAGACTTGGCGAAAGATCCTTCAAACCAAACCGCGCCGGCAAGCTTGCCTATTATGACGCTGCCGCACTCTGCCTTCTCCTCCTCTGCCACCTCCGGCCTCACGTCAAAGGTCTTGAGCCACGAACCGAAGTGCGGAGGAGTTCGGGCCTCACACGTGACGATAAATGTCGAGATGAGGAGAATAGAGTCCGGGGCTAGATCGTGAAAATCTAGCCCATAGTAGAACATGAGCCCCCGGACGAAGTGTTAAGCGCGAACCCTAACCCGTGGAGGAAGTGGGACACAAATACCACCCTCTCGCCGGATTTGGGGGTAGGAATAACCTGCCCCTTTGCGGGGAGCCGATGAAGGATTTCTGGGGTCAGATACCTCGCCGCGCGGAGCTTCGCAATATCCTCCTCCCTGACAGAAGAAGCCACCCACCGGCCTGGACGGCTGGATCCGGACATGATTGGGGCTGGAACCCGAGGTTCAGAACTCGAGGTGGCTGGGGTTGAGGAAGAGGCAAGTGCAAAAGAAAAAAGACGAGTTTGGGTCCCTATATAAAGACCCCGAATACTGAGCGTCTCCTCCTGGGTCTCGAAACTTGCCTATCCCTAAAAGAGTTGTGCCAGGGGACGTTTGGTTACCCACGCCTGCATTAATGAAAATCCCGTGAATAAGGGGACACGATCTCTGCCTCGACAAGACGTGCCTGTAAAACCGCGTCCGGAGACATGGGGCGACGTGCTAGCCAACGGTCGGAAATAGTAACCGGGCAGGCGTGATACGATGTCATAAACAGCTATCGGCAAATTGGACTCATGGAATATTGTATTCTCTGCAATTATATGCATAGGTCCGGATATACTTACTACGTCCGAAGACTATTCTAGAGTTCGGAAGGAGGGAACCCGCCTTGCAATGCCGAAGACAAATCTGCGCGCCGGACTCCTCGTCATTGAAGCCAGGTTCAGGGGCTACTGAGGGAGTCCTGGACTAAGGGGTCCTCGGGCGTCCGGCCTATTACTCATTGGGCCGGGCTGGTGGGCTGTGAAGACATGAAGGCCGAAGACCGTACCCGTGTCCGGATTGGACTCTCCTTGGCGTGGAAGGCAAACTAGGCGACCAACTATGAAGATTCCTTCTTATGTAACCGACCCCATGTAACCCTAGATCTCTCCGGTGTCTATATAAACCGGAGAGCGTAGTCCGGATAGGTGGATACTGATTACCATATTCACATAGGCTAGACTTCTATGGTTTAGCCATTACGATCTCGTGGTAGATCAACTCTTGTAATACTCATATTCATCAAGTCAATCAAGCAGGAAGTAGGATATTACCTCCATAGAGAGGGCCCGAACCCGGGTAAACATCGTGTCCCCCGTCTCCTGTTACCATCGATCCTAGACGCACAGTTCGGGACCCCCTACCCGAGATCCGCCGGTTTTGACACCGACAGGCGCGTTGTGCGAGTTGCTGCCCGTGAAGCTGGGAATCGGGGGCGGCCCCTGTTGGCCGCCCGCAATCCACGCCTGCAGCCCCTCAAGCAAGGTAGGCATAATGGCGGTGATCGTCGCTCCCAGTTGGTCTCGCACTTGCTCTTCGACTATCTCCGGAATTCGCGCCACTTGTGCCTTGAGTTCTCTAACCTCGCGCTCCTGGCTTTCCGAGCTGGTCTTTCTCTCCTTTCGCCTAGCCTTGTAGTATTCCGACCATTTCGTGGACAAGCCTTTGCCGGCCACACGACCAGCTGACGACGACTTACTGAACTTATCCTTGCGTTTCATTACGTCAACGCCCTATTTAAAGTGCTGTCCCAAGGGACAAACGGGGAGCTCTGAGACCCCGCGCTACTGCTTTCAGTTTCCTGCGGAAGGAACGTGAACCATTTAGAAATTTGGCTTCGTTAATTAGAATGCAACCATATGGAGCTAATTACGCGGGGGTGTATTCCTTACCAAAACAAGCTCAAGTGCCTTGGTCTTCGGATCCGTGGTAAGCTCCTTTGTTACTGGGTCCACCTTGTACCAGGCCCTGACATAGTTCCTGGTCTGCTTGTCACGGTATTTATCGAAGAGGGGCGGTAGGCCTTGCTCGGCACGCTCCGCGTCCTCCTTGCCCCATATAGGTTCCACCACTCTGTAACCGCCGGGTCCGAGTGTGTGGTGTCCTAAGTTCAAGTCCCGCATATCTTTCCCCCACTGAGTTGATTCCGCGGATGCGTTGCTCTCGCACTTGATCTTGAACTCCAGGTAGTCAGCTTCGCTGATCGAAGGATTTGTCTCCTTGATCTTCTCATAACTATCACCACTTAGAATCCTTCTCTTCACCACGGCTCTCCAAGTAGCTAGGGCCGTTCTCATCTTCGTGAGGGCGGCACTGTTCACTTTATTCCCTGAGAGGCGTGTGTTTGCGAAGTTACCGGGGAAGTATCGTTCGTGCAGCTTCGTGAAGAGGAGGTTGCGCAAATTCCCTCGCTCACGATGCCTTATGTTCTTGGTGTTGATCGAGACGGTTCTCCGAAGAATGCACCCAAGTTGTCCCGCGTACCCACTGACTAATTCTTTGGGCGCCGTTGGATGCCCACTGGAGGACACTTCAGTAAATTCTTCCTTGACGGTGCCGAGCACGTTCGGGCGCCGGTCCTTCCGTTGCCTCTTTGGTTGGCTGCCATCTGTGCGTGCGCTGCCATCATCAGTGGTGGCATCCCCGGCGGCACCATCAGTGGTGTCATCCCCAATGCCACTAGGGGTTGTGTAGTCGGGATCGGTGTCTTCTGCGGCGTCCTCATAGCGGTGAGGTTCTTCCTCCATCTCCTGGGACAGCTACCAGAATGACTTGCCCGAACCGCCGGCCTCATCGTTGTCGGCCATGTTCGCTCTAAATAGGAAAAAAGGCTACTAGAGTTATTGGATGAGATCAGGGTAGTATCTATTCTTCTATCCTATATATTTTCACATTACAGGTTATAAACACCCCTTTACCCAAAAGATTGTTCCTAGTGCACTATTGCTATCCTACTAAGTGCACTATTGCAGGTTATATATTTTCTATCCTACTAAGTGCACTATTGCTAAACCTGACTCAACTTAAAGTAGCATTCATGATGAAAGGAAACATGAAACCATGCTTTCAGCAAACTCTCAAAAGAAATCAAAGACTGGCCAATACCAAGTATCATTTACTTTAGTTGTATATTAATACTCTGCTAATCAACATTGAAGGAGTTTGGACATTTTGTGTATAACAAACATTACTTCATTCATATAGCATGATGATGCTTTTACCCCTTGAACTGCAGCATAGACCATGTATTTAATCACTTTGCCACATACACAACAGACAAAGTACCCTAGGCAGTACTAGATACTAGCAAATGTAAAGCCATTCATGCAGATTAATTTTTGTTTCGGTTGAGAATCGGGCACCTTCTAGGTCAAGAAAATTGGGCATGACCTTTGCTAATTTTCTTGACCTAGGAGTGCCCCATTCTCAACCGAAACGGAAATTAATTAACATTTCAGGAGAAAGGGGTATGAACAAGCAGATTTTACTCCAGAGAGTTCTTGCAGGTGCGTATGAACTGCAGCATCTCAAAGCAGATAACAACACATCAACAAATGAAATTGCCAGAACTGAATGCTCTGCTTCTTCTCATACCCTCCAAAGAACTGTGGTGATTCACAGGATATACAATTCAGACACATATCCAAAACAGCAGCGATAACAATGTATCTTAATTTTACTGAATAGGTTTCCGTTTATCTTAATTTTACTGAATAGGTTTAAGTTAATTAAAAGACAAAGGTTTCAATGTATCTTAATTAACAGAAAAGTGTTATAGTTAAAATTATAAAAATGATTTAAAGTTAATTAAAAGAAAATGTTTCAGTTTATCCTAAGCTAACCAAATGTAGCAAGATGCTACTCTAAGTAACAGTACTAGAGTAGGCAGGGTTTCCATTTCGCCTACTAGTACCATGCCTGCCTTTTTACCCCTCTGAACAATAAAAATATAAAGTGTTATTACTCTGTCTCCTAGTAGAATCATGGCTCTGCTGTATATACAAACATACTACTGCCCGTAGGTAGGTAGAGGTGACTCATTTTTTGTTGCTCCTGTATATTTAATACACGCATGTGTGTGTGGAGTCATGTTTGTTTCCTATCTAGTACTGCCTGCCATCATGTGCCACCATATGTTCCAAGTAAGATTAGCAGACGATTAGTGGCTTGTGTAACAATTTTATCATGCCCATGGTTGGGGTGCGCTGGGGTAAACACAAGACCACGCACTAGTAACTGCAAAACTCCGAAATGCTTGCTAATGATTACTCATTGTTACACCATGCACCTACAACTGCAGGAATTGGTACTGGTTACTGAATATTGAGCATCTTTCTTAGTTTGATTGAGAAATGCCCTCCCTTTTGTGCATACATACATCTGCCCACCAATTAAGCCACCTGAATGTTTTAGCGCTTACAATATGTCAATGGTGTGACCCTGTGTTTACATTGTCTCCTAGTACAATTATTATGGCTCTCTAGTACAACTCTGTGTTTACATTGTTTCAATTTCAAATGCCCATGGGTGCAAAGGGTGAACACACAACACACTAGTAGTAAGTGCACAACTCTGTATATTTACCAATTGCTGTGGCATGCACCTACAAAGATTTGTACTGGTTACTGAATGATATGCACCCCCCCCCCCCTTTCTGTGCTTACATATGCCTACTAAGGCACTAAAATCTTTTAGTTAGTGCTCATCAGAAGTGAAGCTACTGACAGTAACAGTACAGAATAGAGCAACAATCTACAGCAACGAAAAACAAATGAAGGGGGGGTTCATCGATCGTCGTCGCGTCTCACCAGGTTGCCAGTGGCCAAGGGGATGAGGCAGTTGAAGCGGCGGGGAGCGGGCCGGCTGGTGGTGGAAGCCCCAGTCCAGGCACGGGATCAGCTCCGAGTGCCTCGCGTCGCACACCTGCACACACAGCATAGCGAGTCAGCAAATCGAACCAGGCACCATTAGCACGAAGCGACGCAGGCTGGGGTATGCGGACCGGGAGGGAGGAGAGCGCGAGGTCGACGGGGACGGGGGATCTCTAGCTCGAACGGATCCTCCAAGATGGCGTAGCGGAGCTTGGCGCAGCTCCTAGGCACGACGACGGAGCATGGGGCGGTCGGTGGCCGCGGTGACGCGTGGAGGCCGCGCTCGGGGAGGCGGATCTGGAGGAGGAAGGGAGGCCGAGAGGGCGATTGAGGAGTGGAGGGAAGCTAGGGGCGCGGCGCAGTGGGTCTGGGCGGCGGCGCAGGTAGGGGCGGCGGTGCAGTGGGTCGGGGCGGCGGCGCAGTGGGTCTGGGCGGCGGCGCAGTGGGTCGGGGCGGCGGCGCAGGTCTCTGGCTCTGGTCTGGTTGTTGGGGAGGGGAGAGGAAGGGAGGCGGATAGGGGGGAGACGACCAACCGGCTGGGTGATTTTAGTGGTGTGGGGGGGGGGGGGGGGGGGTTTAGCAATGGCGCACCTTTCAGGGGTGCGCCATAAACACCGTGATAGCAATGGCGCAACTTCTCCTGGTGCGCCATTACTAATTTTTTTTTGGATTTTTAGTTGCATGTAATAATTTTTTAGAAAATGATCATAAATTTTAAAATGTTACAATATAAGTAGTTATTACTAATTTTCAAATACTTGCGTTTCAAAACATTTGTGAATTGGTAAAACATTTATGAATATGAAAAAATATCATCAAATTTGAAAAAATATTCATGAATTCAAAAAGTGCCCATGAAATTTAAAAATATTCATGAGTTCAAAAAATATTAACAAATTCAATACTTTTTGCGAGTTAGAAAAATGTTCGCATTTTCAAAAAATGTTTGCAAATTTAAGCAGGAAAAGGAACACTGAAAAATAAAATACCAAAATAAACATAAATAAAAATTGGTATATCAATGGCGCACCTTTCAGGGGTGCGCCATAAACACCGTGATAGCAATGGCGCACCTTCTCCTGGTGCGCCATTACTAACTTTTTTTTGGATTTTTAGTTGCATGTAATAATTTTTTAGAAAATGACCATACATTTTAAAATGTGACGATATAAGTAGTTATTACTAATTTTCAAATACTTGCGTTGTAAAACATTTGTGAATTGGTAAAACATTTATGAATATGAAAAAATATCATCAAATTTGAAAAAATATTTATGAATTCGAAAAGTGCCCATGAAATTTAAAAATATTCATGAGTTCAAAAATATTGAACCCCCACTGTTTTGAACAAAAGAGGTTACTAGATAGAGGACTAGAACAGAAGAAATGCCATTTCCATATGTCGAAATACAATCGAGAAATGAAGACTACAATTTAAACCATTGTGCAAAGATTTAGAATTAGATCGATGACATGGTTGAAATCAAGTGATACATGTAATAATTTAGTTGCATGTAATAATTGAGCTTGCCACTGACACACACACGCGCGGCCGACACGTCGTGATTTGATCTTAGCTATCTTTTCACAATCTTCTTGCCCTTCTTTTTCGCAAATGGAGTTCTTCTCTTGAACGGATGTCCTTTAGGTAGGGTGGTCCTGCTTCTTCTTGTGGTGTATGGTACTTCATCGTCGTCGTCATCTTCCATCTTCGGGTCGCCGTACTTATCGAAGTCTTGCTCATTGGCGACTCCATCCATTCCGATGATCTTCCTTTTGCCTCTCTTCACGACAACACGACTGGGCTTTGACGGGTCGGTAATGAAGAAGCATTGGTCCACTTGGGAAGCCAGTACCCATGGCTCATTTTTCGCGGTGGCGTTTGCGCCCGCGGTCTTGCATTTGGCTTCGGGCATAACCATGGTGGTGAAATACCGGTCTTCTTTTAGGACGCTCTTGACCCATCTGACACGGAACATCGGGACCTTCTCTCCAGCGTAGCTCAGCTCCCAGATCTCCTCGATCCTTCCGTAGTATCTGTCCTTGTCGTTATCGGTGTTGGATTCCATCGTTACCCCGGAGGTCTGATAATCATCGCTCTTCATGTCCTTCTCCTCGGTGTACAATGTGTAAAGGTTGATATCGTACGCCTCATAGGTCATCAGGTTGTGCTCGGCGCCCTGTGACAAGGCGAATATGGTTTTTCTTCCGCGGAAGAATCCTCATGTAAAGGGTGCGACAGAAGCTTCTCCTTGAACCAACGCGTGAAACATGAGTTGTGCTCTTTGATTATATCTCCGTCCGTCCTCTGTTGGCCTCGGTCATTGTACGTCTTCTCAATAAAGGTTATGTGCTCTACCACCCAAGGATCGACCACGTCTATGTGTTGCAGCGCGACTAGGTTTGCTCTTTCAAAGTCGGCGAGTCGACCCGTGAATTCGACATGCATTTCGCGGTGACCCCATCCAGCGAGCCTGTCGAGGTGCCTGTTGACGGGCAGACCAACGGGGTTCTCGATGCCTAGATAATTCGTGCAATAGGAGATGCACTCTTCGGTCAGAAAGCCCTTAGCTATGCTTCCATCTGGACGTGCCATGTTGCGAACGTATCCTTTGATGACACCATTTATCCTTTCGAACGGCATCATGCTGTGCAGGAACGTCGGCCCGAGTTGTATGATATCCTCCATGATATGGACCAGCAGATGCACCATAACGTCGAACAATGCGGGGGGGGGGGGGGGCAGTAGATCTCAAGCTCACATAGTATCACCACGATCTCTTCCTGTAGCCTTCTGAGTTGCCTCACGCCAACCGACTTCTGAGAGATGAAGTCGAAAAAGTTGCATAAGCCAAATAGCGTTTCACGGACGTGCGCGTCCATGATCCCACGGATTACAACTGGAAGTATCTGCGTCATCAGCACGTGACAGTCGTGAGACTTCATCCCGCTGAACATCCGTTTCGCTGAGTCTAGGTATCTGCTTATCTTCCCCGCGTAACCGTAAGGAAGTTTTACTCCTACGAGGTAGGTGAAAAACTTCTCGATCTCCTCCTAACTTAGAGTGAAGCACGCGGGAGGGCAGTCATTTCCGATCTTCTTGGCCTTTTTGCCATTACGACGACTTTCCGTGTCCTTCGCCTCATCATCAGCATCATCATCATTAGCGTGAAGCTCCTCCGTGATGCCCATTGATTTCAATTCTGCCCTTGCTTTCGGCCCATCTTTGGTCCTCTCTCGCATGTTGAGCAGGGTACCAAGCAGACTCTCGCACATGTTCTTCGTGATATGCATGACATCAAGGCTGTGAGGCACACGAAGTATATTCCAGTACGGCAAGTCCCAGAAAATAGACCTTGTTTTCCATACCTTCAGCAGGCTCTGGCGCCTTTCGCTTCTTTCCCGGCAGTGGGCACTCTTTCCAATTTTTCAACAGCTCGTCTATTTCCTCGCCGCTCCTCGTACGCGGGCGTCTTCGGGGTTCGGTTTCACCATCGAGCATATCCTTGCGTTTTCTCCATGAGTCATCGTCGTGAAGCCACCTTCGATGTCCCATGAACACGGTTTTCGAAGACCCGGGATCTCTATCTAGCTGGCGATACGTTGTGTCATCCATGCACCTGACGCATGCACAAAATCCGTGGACCACCTGCCCCGCGACATATCCGTAACTGAGATAGTCATGCACCGTCGTGAGCAGTGCGGCTCTCATAGGGAAATATTCTTTCTCTGCGGCGTCCCACGTATTGGCGGGCGTTTTCCACAGCGTGTCTAGCTCCTCTTTCAGCAGCCCCAGATACAGATTGATGTCGTTCCCTGGTTGTTTCGGCCCTTCAATTAGCATACTCATGTGAATGTACTTCCTCTTCATGCACAACCAGGGGGGAAGGTTGTACATCCACACAAACACAGGCCAGGTGCTATCTGTGCTTCTCTGGCTGCCAAACGGATTGACTCCATCAGTGCTTGCGCCCAGCACGATGTTCCTTGGATCGTCCCCAAATTCTGGGTGTTCAAAGTTCAACGCTTGCCATTGGCTCGCATCCTTAGGGTGACTCAGCATCTTGTCTTTTTATTTATCTCCGGATCATTTTTGTCATCTTCTCGCTTCTTCTCCTCCCTATCCGCGTGCCAACTCAGGAGCTTTGCTAGCTTAGGGTCCGCGAAATACCGCTGCAGACGAGGAGTGATCGGAAAGTACCACACCACTTTTCGAGGAGCTTTCTTCCTCTTCTTGTATCGAGTGACGCCGCACACCGGACATATGGTAGACTCCGCGTGCTCGTCCCGATAAATGATGCAATCGTCATGGACACATGGTATTTCACGTGCGGTAAATCCAACACGATTTTCTTCGCCTCCTCGAAACTGGTCGGGCACTTGTTCCCCTTGGGAAGACGTTCGTGCCAGAATGACATGTTCTTGTCGACGCATGCGTCGGTCATTTTGTGTTTTGCCTTCATCTCCAGAGCCATGAGCGTTACTTTCAGGCGGGTATCCTCGGGCCTGCATCCTTCATACAATGGAGTAACCGCGTCTATCTCCAGTTGATCCAGCTTGGCTTTCTCTCGGGTGGCAGCTCTTGCGTTACCCGTCTGCTTGAGAAGCAGCTCTTGAATATGAGGGTCCTGCACCCAGCCCATCGATGGTCCATCGTCATCTGCTACGGCATCTTCATCTTCATGATCATGCCCTTCGTCTTGATCTTCCTCATCATCATGTCCGGCATCTTCTACATGATGACTGTGTCCTGCATCTACTTCGTGATCATGTCGTGGAGATTCTTCGTCTTCTCGCCCGCCCTCGCCGCGGTTGTCTTGCTGCCCTTCCTTATTTCTTGCCCGGCCCCCATGGACGACTTCATAATTATCTTCATCACCTTGCCACCGATAGCCATCCATGAATCCACGCAAGAGCAGGTGGTCCCGCACCTGTCCGGAATCCGGGTCCATAAGGCGCTTCAGCTTGCATCTTCGACACGGACATCTTATCTCCGTCTCGTTCTTTTGAAGCATCTCGGCCTTCGTGGAGCTCAAAAACCTATTCACGATGCCTTCGGTCATCGTGCGGACCATGGTCGCCTGCGGGGTAGAGCAAAACAATATTTTAGAACCAAATTTTTTTTTGGCATGACTTTGCCTAAAAATAGGACCAAAAAGAATGCATAGTGCCATATTCTCGCCGAAACGGAAATGAATCAACATTCTGGCAAAATATTGGCAACTATCGCATTTTCAAATACCGGTACCTGCAAACACAAACATGCAACACCACAAACATATGCAACACCACAAACATACGTAGATCTAGGACATAAAAAGTGTGTACGTTGTTGGAGGGAGAAAAAGGTAGATCTAGAACATAAAGAAAGCTTTCCCCTTACTTACCTATAAAAAAAGGAAATTTAACCACTTAATTTGGGTGAATCTATGGTGCAAATGAGGTGAGGAGGAGGAGGCAGCCGAGACCAAGCTTGGTAGAGGTGGAGAGAATAAAGTGCGGAAAGTGAGTGTGGTAGGTGGCTGTCAAAAATATCTAGCTGCTCCCAGGTTACCAATGACGCACCTCCTAAGAATACGCCATTGGTAACCAGGATTACTAATGACGCACCTGGTGTGTGGTGCGCCATTACTAAAACTAGTAATGGCGCACTATCCCCTGATGCGCCACTGCTAAGTCTGGGGAGGGGTGTGGGGCCAGGACAAAACTAGTAATGGCGCACCACATACCAGGTGCGCCATTAGTAATATGGTCATTAATGGCGCACCTATATCTGGTGCGCCACTGCTATATAGCAGTGGTGCACCACATACATGATGCGGCATTAATGTCCATATTAGCTATAGCCGTTTTTCTAGTAGTGCTCTCTTGAACTCTCAGCTTGTTCTTTACTTGCTCCTTCACCCAGTTGTCACAATGTGGTCCAAAGAATACAGATGACTTGTGCAAGTTGATCTTATGGCCCGAGCCTTTATTCCTATTCTCGATAGCAGTTTTAGGAGTGTGTGCGCTTCTATTGTCGCCTTTCACAAAAAAGATGTTATCATCAAAAAATAACAAATGGGAAACAGGAGGGCCCACTTTCCATTTGCGATTCCTCTGACGTTCCCTTTTGCTTCTTTAAGGGCGCCCACATTTCCAACACCATCTCCTAGTAATCTGGAGCCCTCATCCATGTCGCCTCAAATTTGAAATTGCTCCAAATTGGAATAACAAGGTTCAAGGGACCATGTTACTCGTGAAATTGCACATCAACATAAAAGAGTAAGTCTTGATTCTTTCTAAACCTGAGAAACTAATCTATATGTGGCGAGATCACTACTTCTTGAATGGCTAAATAATGCATATTCATCATAAATCAAGACCTAGATCATTTGAAATCGAGGACTAATAGGTATAGTTGGGCAATGTGGCTGTAAATGCTCCACCCCTTGCCTTTTCTTATAGGTTTGTGGCTTAATTCTGGAAGGCGTTAAGTTTCCATACATGTTGGTACTGATCAATCCATCGCCCTAGAAACATGATACCCTCTTTCACATGCTTCATATAAGCTATGCACATGCCATCTCCCCAATCACTGATAACATGTTTCAGTTAAGAGAGCATCAGAGATTTGCATGATTCTTTTGAGAATGGGCAGGGCAACATCGACACCGGCTACGACCAATGTCGGGGCAACAGTGAACCAACAGAGAAGGCGGCACTGGTAGGATGGCGCAAAACTTCGACACCGCCACGACCAGTGTCGGAGGATGGGCCGTTGGGAAGGAAGGAGGCACAAAAATTTACCACCAAAAAACAGCCGAATGGTGCATAAAGAAATTGATAAAAGATTGGCGCGGGGGGGGGGGGGGGGGGGGGGCTTATATATATATTTGAAGGATAGTCATCAGTTTGATTTATTTTCATGTATTTCACTCGTAGCAACGCACGGGCATTCTACTAGTAACAGTAAGAGGCAGCAAGCTTGTGCTTTTATAACAAATGTGCGTGAAATTTATGTAAAATGATATACAATGTGGAAAAAAATGTTTGTGTAATTTGGAAATATTGTTTTGTGCCATTTAAAAAATGGATGTTACATTTTAAAAAAATCTCCCTTTTCAAAAATATGTTTGTTACACTAAAAAAATGTCAAAGTGTATTTATAAAATGTCAACATGAATCAATTTTTTTCAAAATATGTATTTGAAATAAGTATTAATCATGCATTTGAAAAATGTTAAACGTACATAAAAATATAAAATGCGTATGGACAAAAGTAGCCATCAAAATATATATTTTAAAATGTTTGACGTGCATACAAAATGTTGTTGATGTATAAATAAAATTTACAATGTGTATGACAACTAGACATGCGTTGAAGAAATAAGGGAAAACAAAGTAAACTGGGAAAAATGAGGACAGAAATAATAAAAGGTAAAAAATAAATAAAAAAGGAAAAAGGGAAACGCAAAGAAAAACAAAGAAAACTGATGCAAAACAGTGAAAAACACCGATTAGAAGGCCACGGAAAAATAAACTCCTGCGTAGTTACAGTATTGGGTGGGCACAGTAGTGTCACACTGTAGACAACACCTATTAGGACTCGTTTGTCTAAAAGACCTATTAGGACTCGCAAAAGGGTGAGAAATAGCATTCAAAACGGCGCATCCGCTCTTGTTTTCTTTTCTTGGTCTCTCTTTAGTAGCTTTTAGGTGTTTTTGCTATAGGAATTTTTCTTTCCTTTTGTCTTTTTTACTTTCTTGGTCTCAATTTCTTCCACTTTAAAAACAATATGAACTTACTAAAATTCATGTTTTTAAATGATTTTTTTCGGAAATTCACATATATTTTCAATATACATGAACAACTTTATATTATGTATATATATTTTACATTCATGAATGTTTTATATCCATGAAAAACTTTTATATTTCATAAACATTGTTTAATTCATGAAACTATAAAATTATCTTTTGATAAAGTTTCAAATAATTCCAAAAATAAAAAAACATTAATCAATTTATAAATTTATTAATGTTTATTATGTTTGCAATTATTTGAAAATTTATCAACATTATGAAAATACAATGTAAACACTTCTAATTTTTAAAAACTATTTTAAAATGCATGACTATTATTGTAAATAATTCATAACGAAGTCAATGACATTTTTAAAAATCCATGATATGTTTTATATTTCATAGAACCTTATAAGAAATAGTGAAACAAACTGAAATTTTTATAATTCTTGGATATTTAAGTTGAAATCATTTATTATATCTAAACTAACGTTTTTTTTCTTGAACATTAAATAAGGTACCTATTAGGAAATGATAAAGCGACAAAACCGAAGGGAAAATATTTTTGGAAATGAAAAAACTAACATGAAATCGGGACATAAGGGCCGGCCCATTACTACAGGGCGACTTTGTGTTGTGCACTTTGCTTATTTATTTTTCTTATGTCTCCCTGCAAAGAATGGGAATAGTGGGGCCCTCATTAGCGATTCTGAGATGTTAAACTCGCCGGAGAAGAAGGGCCCGTCACCGTCCATCCACCTCCCGACGAGCTGCGGGTACAGGGACCCCTGCCACCATCCGCTCGATCCATCCCGGCCATCACCACACTCCGTCGTGGTCTCACGCCAGTGAACGTCGCGTGCCTCTGCCCCCTCCCTCTGTATTTAAATCTCCCAAAGGACCACACTAATGAGTCAGTCAGCGCCCCCTAATCGGTATTTAAGTGAAGACATAATTATAAAGTACGCCTTCGACGTGGCCCCTCTGAATTTCCAGATAATCATTTTTAATTCATTTTTTGATCACCAGGTTGACCCAACTATGACAACCTATATCTTTTAAACCACAAGTCCAATTAATCTCAAACTTTTTGCACATTTTTATTTTGAGCTCATTTCTCCGCTTGAAAATGCTTGATTTTTTTGGTCAGCCTAGAACTTATGGACAAATAAGTTGCTTTATATGTTGTTTACATTTATTTATTAAAATATTTCCAAAGACATATAGCTAGGTGGTGCAGATGAGAGGTATTCCTACACCTACTTGGAGTAAGGCAAGTCACACCATCCATTTGCATGATGGCAATGCAATGCCATGGTTTTAAGATAAAATGTTGGCTTAAATTTTGAAGAATTCAATAATGGTTTATTCATCGCTATTTTGTGGTAACATTTGAGTTTGCTACTGCTTTGTTAAATATAGAGTTTAATATGAGTAGTAGCTACATATTTAAAATAGTGATGGAAAAATATAGAATACTTATTATTTCGCATAGGTTGGAAGTAGAAATAACATGGTTATCATATTTTTCGGAATGTTAAGTTGGATAATTCTATCTCTACGACTATGATCATGTTTATAAAATTAATAGGGAAGGAATTGTTTTAACTAAAATAAACATGATGACATAATTCCTTTATTTGTTCATCAAGTCATAGTGTCGCTGAACCAAACTTACCAGTGCAACCACATTTGCCTTTATGGAAAGGCCCTAGCTTGGTTTATTTTTATGCATGTTACCTGTAAAACCAATGAGGGAAGGTCGTGCGTGTATGATACCCTGATGAGGTAGGCAGCGATAATCTTGTGAGCCTAATTTAGTATATATGGATCCAGATCTCCATTTAGGATCATTGAGCCACGATGTGACATAGGGGCCACCCCGGACATGACCCAAAGTTAGGCAAGTTTTGCTGGACGTATGTCCATAGTGTGCGTAAAGTGCGCAACCACTGCATAGTGTTTGAAACTATTTGAATAGATGTATCCGCGCTATTGGACACAATTTGTACTGGGTCAAACTATCTGATCACCACTGATAATGATGGAAGGACTTATCTTTATAACTGAGTAAGTAACAGTTTAGCAGAAAGTCGATGATAATCGTGAGATGACCATGAGGTGATCACGAGATTAAATTGATTGATGAGAGGGTCAACAGTAAGATGGTCCATGTGACCTTAAACGATGGGTTATTACTACAATAAGTTTAACAATATCATTTTTATTATTTACTTTCTTCCTTTTAATAATTGCTCATAACTTAACCTGTTGTTGCCATGTAATTGTTTTGTCTTGATGCTTTTGGTTGTTGTGAGCTTGCAAATACATACTTACCTCGCTTGTGATGCCAGATGTAGGTGATGTCGTGAATGTGTATCTCGAGGATCTCGAGTCTGTGAACTAGGAAGTGTCCCAAAAGTGTCCCTTTGGAGTGGAGTTCATCATCATCGCGCTATTCCGTTGCTACGAGTTATTCCACTTCTAGTAATAGAGGCTCGAGCATGTTAACCATCTTGCCTCACTAGGAGTTGTAATACATGTACCCCTATACCCTTAGTATTTGCAATAAAGAGTTGTTCTTTCTATGCCAAGTTGTGATGTGTTTCGAGAAGAATTGATCTTTGGGTTGGAACACAGGGCATCTGGTTCTCTGAGCCGGGGTGCCAAGTTGTACTTTGCCCTCAGGTATATCATCACCTACAAGAAGCCCCTTATTGCCGAACATATTTCATGGTTGAATAGATCCCAGTCTCGTTGGTAAAAGATGGCTGGACCCGCCCGGCCCAAAGCTTTGGTTGGGCCCATTTGAGAAACTGCTGACTTGATAACCTCATTGGTATACTCTCGTCCAACAATCCCATCATCTTCCCGTTCACTTTGATAGGGATGGCATCTAAGACAACGTCCATAGATGTGCATGGTTGACACGAGAAAAGGGTTCACATAGTAGTCATGAACAAGCTTTGGATGCATTTATGATCTTCACAAATTGTGCCATCACTCTTACGCAAAAAAATGATTCAATTTACTCTTCTCCTTTTCGAGGCTCTTGCATGCAAACATAGTTATTTATGTCCTCTTCCTTGAGCTAGTCTATTCTTGAGTGTTATTGGGCCATTATTTCTTCTCTTCCAACCATTTCACATATCTTATTTTCATATTATTCTCCTCTTGAGAAACGTCTCACCCATTATTGCCTTCGGATTGTAGTTAATCTTTTCTCCATCTTCTTAATCTCCTTTTTATAGACCCGTAAGAGTCCCTACTCCAGGTTTGCAAAAAGTTATTATGTTCATAGTATTCCATGTATTTCACTAGTAGAAAATAGGGCTTTCGTCCTAGCCGGAAAGGATCAATAGTCCCGGTCGCGTTACGAACTGGGACTAATGTGAGCATTAGTCCCGGTTCGAGCGGCTAGGACACCGGACGGGGCTGGGCTAGCTTTATCCCGGGTCAAACGCAACCTTTAGTCCCTGTTGGAGATACCAACCGGGACTAAAGGGGCTGCGGCCTGATGCGGACGGTGCAATCCCCTTTAGTCCCGGTTTGTGTCTCCACCCGGGACAAACCAGGACTAAAGGGGCTTTAGTCCCGGTTTGTGTCTCCATCCAGGACTGATTGTCTAACCTTTAGTCCCGGTTTTGAAAGTTTCTTTTGTGTTTTCCATTAGTTTTCTGTTTTTAGTTTCTATTTTAAATTGCTTATAACTTTTAGGATATTTGATGTTTTTGAGTAATTCTTTTTGCATTAGATTCAAAATTTTCTCTAGTTTCTGTTTGTGCCATTAGTTTTCAAGAATGGTTTAAATTTGAATTTGTTCAAATTTGCTTCAAACCCTAGATTGTGAATAACTTGGGCTTAAAAATAGTTTTTAATGAGATTCTTTTTGCTCCTAGTTACATGTTAGATTGTTTCCATAGTAAGATTTATTTGGTTGTTTTTAGAATAATTTGAATTAGGATTTTAATTAAAATAGTATTGTTTTTATTATATAGTTGTTTTAGTCATTTAATTATTGTTTTTAATTATTTTTAGTTAGTTCTTTCAGTAGATTTTAACATGTTGTAGTATGCTTGAAGGAAATATGCCCTAGAGGCAATAATAAAGTTGTTATTTATATTTCCTTATGTCATGATAAATATCTATTGTTCATGCTGGAATTGTATTAACCGGAAACTTGATACATGTGTGAATACATAGACAAAACAAAGTGTCCCTAGTATGCCTCTACTAGACTAGCTCGTTAATCAAAGATGGTTATGTTCCCTGACCATAGACATGTGTTGTCATTTGATGAACGGGATCACATCATTAGGAGAATGATGTAATGGACAAGACCCATCCGTTAGCTTAGCATAATGATTGTTAAGTTTTATTGCTACTGCTTTCTTCATGACTTATACATATTCCGTTGACTATGAGATTATGCAACTCCCGAATATCAGAGGAATACCTTGTGTGCTATCAAACATCACAACGTAAAAGGGTGATTATAAAGATGCTCTAAAGGTATCTCCGAAGGTGTTTTGTTGGGTTGGCATAGATCAAGATTAGGATTTGTCACTCCGTGTATCGGAGAGGTATCTCTGGGCCCTCTTGGTAATGCACATCACTATAAGCCTTGCAAGCAATGTGAATAATGAGTTAGTTACGGGATGATGCATTACGGAACGAGTAAAAAGTCTTGCCGGTAACGAGATTGAACTAGGTATGATGATACCGACGATCGAATCTTGGGCAAGTAACATATCGATGATAAAGGGAACAACGTATGTTGTTATGCGGTTTGACCGATAAAGATCGTCGTAGAATATGTTGGAGCCAATATGAGCATCCAGGTTCCGCTATTGGTTATTGACCGGAGATGTGTCTCGGTCATGTCTACATAGTTCTCGAACCCGTAGGGTCCGCACGCTTAACGTTCGATGACGATTTGTATTATGAGTTATGTGTTTTGGTGACCGAAGTTTGTTCAGAGTCCCGGATGAGATCACAGACATGATGAGGAGTCTCGAAATGGTTGAGAGGTAAAGATTGATATATTTGAAGGTCATATACAGACACCGGAATGGTTCCGAGTGATTCGGGTATTTTATCGGAGTACTGAGGGGTTACCCGAACCCCCCGGGGGAAATCTTAGGCCTCATGGGCCATGGGATAGAAGAGGGGACAGCCCAGAAGGGGGAGGCCCCCCCCCAAGGGGAGTCCGAATAGGAAGGGGAGGGGGCGCGGCCCCCCTTTCCCTCTTTCTCTCCTCTCCTTCCCTCTTTCCCCCTCCGTTGGAAGGAAAAGGTGGGGGGGGGGGGCGAATCCTACTTGGACTTGGAGTCCAAGTAGGACTTCCCCCTTTTGCGCGCCCCTCCTAGGCCGCTGGCCTTCTCCTCCCCTCCTTTATATACGTGGGCAGGGGGCACCCCAAGGACACAACAGTTGTTTCTTAGCCGTCTGCGGTGCCCCCCTCCACAGTTTACGCCTCCGGTCATAGCATCGTATTGCTTAGGCAAAGCCCTACGCGGATCAGACCACCAACACCGTTGCCACGCCGTCGTGCTGACGGAACTCTCCGTCGATCCTCTACTGGATCAAGAGTTCGAGGTACGTCATAGAGCTGAACGTGTGCTGTACACGGAGGTGCCATACGTTCGTTACTTGGATCGGTTGGATCGTGAAGACGTTCGACTACATCAACCGTGTTAACATAACGCTTCCGCTTTCGGTCTACGAGGGTACGTGGACACACTCTCCCCCTCTCGTTGCTATGCATCTCGTAGATAGATCTTACATGATTGTAGGAATTTTTTTGAAATTGCATGCTACGTTCCCCAACAGTGGCATCCGAGCCAGGTATATGCGTAGATGATATATGCACGAGTAGAAGACAATGAGTTATGGGCGATAATAGTCATACTACTTACCACCAATATCTTACTTTGATTCGGCGGTATTGTTGGATGAAGCGACCCGGACCGACATTACATGACCGCGTTCATGAAACTGGTTCTACCGACGTGCTTCGCATAAAGGTGGCTAGCGGGTGTCTGTTTCTCCAACTTTAGTTGAATCGAGTTTGACTATGGCCAGTCGTTGTTGAAGGTTAAAACAGCACACTTGACGAAATATCGTTGTGGTTTTGATGCGTAGGTAAGAATGGTTCTTACTAGAAGCCCGTAGCAGCCACATAAAACTTGCAACAACAAAGTAGAGGACGTCTAACTTGTTTTTGCAGGGTATGTTGTGATGTGATATGGTCGCACATAGGTGGCTAGCGGGTGTCTGTTTCTCCAACTTTAGTTGAATCGAGTTTGACTACGGCCGGTCGTTGTTGAACGTTAAAACAACACACTTGACGAAATATTGTTGTGGTTTTGATGTGTAGGTAAGAATAGTTCTTGCTAGAAGCCCGTAGCAGCCACGTAAAACTTGCAACAACAAAGTAGAGGACGTGTAACTTGTTTTTGCAGGTATGTTGTGATGTGATATGGTCAAGACGTGCTGAGATATAAATTGTTGTATGAGATGATCATGTTTTGTAAAAGTTATCGGCAACTGCAGGAGCCTTATGGTTGTCGCTTTATTGCATGAAATGCAATCACCATGTAATTTCTTTACTTTATCACTAAGCGGCAGCGATAGTCGTAGAAGCAATAGTTGGTGAGACGACAACGATGCTACGATGGAGATCAAGGTGTCAAGACGGTGACGATGGAGATCATGACGGTGCTTTGGAGATGGAGATCAAAGGCACAAGATGATGATGGCCGTATCATGTCACATATTTTGATTGCATGTGATGTTTATCTTTTATGCATCTTATTTTGCTTAGTACGGCGGTAGCATTATAAGATGATCCCTCACTAAATTTCAAGGTATAAGTGTTCTCCCTGAGTATGCACTGTTGCTACAGTTCGTCGTGCCGAGACACCACATGATGATCGGGTGTGATAAGCTCTATGTTCACATACAACGGGTGCAAGCCAGTTTTTGCACGTGCAGAATACTCGGGTTAAACTTGATGAGCCTAGCATATGCAGATATGGCCTCGGAACACTGAGACCGAAAGGTCGAACGTGAATCATATAGTAGATATGATCAACATAGTGATGTTCACCATTGAAAACTAATCCATCTCACATGATGATGGGACATGGTTTAGTTGATATGGATCACGTGATCATTTAGATGACTAGAGGGATGTCTATCTAAGTGGGAGTTCTTAAGTAATATGATTAATTGAACTTAAATTTATCATGAACTTAGTACCTGATAGTTTTTGCATGTCTGTGTTGTTGTAGATCAATGGCCCATGCTACCGTTCCCTTGAATTTTAATGCGTTCCTAGAGAAAACTAAGTTGAAATATGATAGTAGCAATGATGCGAACTGGGTCCGTAATCTGAGGATTATCCTCATTGCTGCACAGAAGAATTATGTCCTTGATGCACCGCTAGGTGACAGACCTATTGCAGGAGCAGATGCAGACGTTATGAACGTTTGACATGCTCGGTATGATGACTACTTGATAGTTTAGTGCACCATGCTTTACGACTTAGAACTGGGACTTCAAAAATGTTCTGAACGCCATGGAGCATATGAGATGTTCCAAGAGCTGAAAACGATATTTCAGGCTCATGCCCGTGTTAAGAGGTATGAGTCCTCTGACAAGTACTTTGCCTACAAGATGGAGGAGAATAGCTCAGCTAGTGAGCATGTGGTCAAAATGTCTGGGTACTACAATCGCTTGAATCAAGTGGGAGTTAATCTTCCAGATAAGATAGTGATTGACAGAGTTCTCTAGTCACTATCACCAAGTTACTTGAACTTCGTGATGAACTATAATATGCAAGGGATGATGAAAACGATTCCCAAGCTCTTCGCGTGCTGAAATCAGCGAAGGTAGAAACCAAGAAGTAGCATCAAGTGTTGATGGTTAACAAGACCACAAGTTTCAAAAAAAGGGCAAGGGAAAGAAAGGGAACTTCAAAAATGGCAAGCAAGTTGTCACTCCCGTGAAGAAGCCCAAAGCTAGAACCAAGCCTGAAACTGAGTGCTTCTACTGCAAATGAAATGGTCACTGGAAGCAGAACTGCACCAAATACTTGGGGGATAAGAAGGATGGCAAAGTGAACAAAGGTATAGTTGATATACATGTTATTGATGTGTACTTTACTAGTGTTCATAGTAGCCCCTCGGTATTTGATACCGGTTCAGTTGCAAAGATTTGTAACTCGAAAGAGGAGTTGCAAAATGAACAGATACTAGTTGAGGGCGAGGTGACGATGTGTGTTGGAAGTGATTCCAAGGTTGATAAGACCTCCATCGCACACTCCCTTTACCTTCGGGATTAGTGTTGAACCTAAAATAAATGTTATTTGGTGCTTGCGTTGAGCATAATATGATTGGATCAAGTTTATTGCAATGCGGTTATTCATTTAAGTCAAAGAATAATTGTTATTCTGTTTACATGAATAAAACCTTCTATGGTCATACACCCAAGGTAAATGGGTTATTGAATCTCGATCGTAGTGATACACATATTCATAATATTGATGCCAAAAGATGCAAAGTTGATAATGATGGTGCAACATACTAGTGGCACTGTCGTTTAGGTCATATTGGTGTAAAGCGCATGAAGAAACTCCATGCAGATGGACTTTTGGAATCACTTGATTATGAATCATTTGATGCTTGCGAACCATGCCTCATGGGCAAGATGACTAAGACTCTGTTCTCCGGAACAATGGAGCGAGCAACCGACTTATTGGAAATAATACATACTGATGTATGCGGTCCAATGAGTGTTGAGGCTCGCGGCGGGTATCATTATTTTCTGACCTTCACAGATGATTTGAGCAGATATGGGTATATCTACTTTATGAAACATAAGCCTGAAACATTTGAAAAGTTCAAAGAATTTCAGAGTGAATTGGAAAATCATTGTAACAAGAAAATAAAGTTTCTACGATCTGATCGTGGAGGTGAATATTTGAGTTATGAGTTTGGTCTTCATTTGAAACAATGTGGAATATTTTCGCAACTCACGCCACCTGGAACACCACAGCGTAATGGTGTGTCCGAACATCGTAACCGTACTTTATTAGATATGGTGCGATCTATGATGTCTCTTACCGATTTACCACTATCATTTTGGGGTTATGCATTAGAGACAGCTGCATTCACTTTAAATAGGGCACCATGTAAATCCGTTGAGATGACACCGTATGAACTGTGGTTCGATAAGAAACCTAAGCTGTCGTTTCTTAAAGTTTGGGGTTGTGATGCTTATGTGAAAAAGCTTCAGCCTGATAAGCTCGAACCCAAATCGGAGAAGTGCGTCTTCATAGGATACCCAAAAGAGTCTGTTGGGTACACCTTCTATACAGATCCGAAGGCAAGATCTTTGTTGCTAAGAATGGATCCTTTCTAGAGAAGGAGTTTCTCTCGAAAGAAGTGAGTGGGAGGAAAGTAAAACTTGATGAGTTAATTGTACCTACTATTGAATTGGAAAGTAGTTCATCACAGAAATCAGTTCCAGTGATGCCTACACCAATTAGTGAGGAAGCTAATGATGATGATCATGAAACTTCAGATCAAGTTACTACCAAACTTCGTAGGTCAACCAGAGCACGTTCCACACTAGAGTGGTACAGTAATCATGTTCTGGAAGTCATGTTACTAGACCATGACAAACCTATGAACTATAAGAAAGCGATGATGAGCCCAGATTCCGCAAAATGGCTTGAGACCATGAAATCTGAGATAGGATCCATATACAAGAACAAAGTGTGGACTTTGGTGGACTTGCCCGATGATTGGCAAACCATTGAGAATAAATGGATCTTCCAGAGGAAGATGGACGCTGATGGTAGTGTTACTATCTACAAAGCTTGACTTGTCGTGAAAGGTTTTCGACAAGTTCAAGGTGTTGACTACGATGAGATTTTCTCACTCATAGCGATGCTTAAGTTTGTCTGAATCATGTTAGCAATTGCCGCATTTTATGAAATCTGGCAAATGGATAACGAAACTGCATTCGTTAATGGATTTATTAAAGAAGAGTTGTATATGATGCAACCAGAAGGTTTTGTCAATCCTAAAGGTGCTAACAAAATGTGCAAGCTCCAGCGATCCATCTATGGACTGGTGCAAGCATCTCAGAGATGGAATATACGCTTTGATGAGTTGATCAAAGCATATAGTTTTATACAGACTTGCGGTGAAGCCTGTATTTATAAGAAAGTGAGTGGGAGCACTACAGCCTTTCTGATAAGTATACACTACTAGGAAAAAGCCTAGCAGCAGCGCGGGTTTTAGGTATAGCAGTAGCGCGGGCACCCGCGCTCCTGATACGGCGCTACAGCTAAACTGTAGCAGCAGCGCGTGTTGTCCTGCGCTACTGCTATACAAGCATAGCAGCAACGAACTGTTGAACAGCGCGCTACTGCTAATAGCTCTAGCACTGTGTGTTAGGCCGTGCTACTGCTAGCGGCACGCTGCTGCTAACTTTTCTCCCCTCGCTACTGCTAAGTTTATTAGTTTTTGATATTTTTCTGCATATTTATTTTGTATTTGAACAGGCTTTGTACAAGAATCTTTAGCACATACAAATGCCATCATCATACACATACAAATGGCTGCGAGACCACAAATGTAATCATAGCATATACATACAAATAGTCTCATCAAATCATGTCATCATCATAATCATCATCCAACACAAAGTGGTCTCCCGTCATCATCTCGAAAATAGTGATACATGCAAGTCTCGAATACTTGCAACTACATCATCATCCATCTAAACAATGATATACGCAAGAAGTGCTATCACTATGAGTGATAGCTGAACTATGCAGTACATGAGGCGGTGGTTATGAGTCCTCTCTCGCGCTAGCGTGAACCTCAAGTAACTAGCTTCTGCTTCTTGTCTGCTTTTGAAGCCTTTATGGCTGGCGCTTGAGACCCCCTGCACTTGCGCCTGACACTCAAGCCACTCGTAGTACACTCCCGAAACCTTCCCTTTGTACACAACATAGCACTCCTTCTTCGCCATTAAGAATCTAGGTACCTGTTAGAGATGCATCTTCATCAAGAGAACGTACGATCATATGAAACAAAATATACTTGAGCAACACGAAAAAGAAAGGGTTAGCAAGTAGATGCAACATATGGTACGCAAACTAATTAACTAGAGGTACGCATGTCATCGTACCCAAACTAACAAAGTAGCATTACGCAAGTTCGGCAGGGACCGTGGACACACAAAGTTTCATCGCTACAGAAAGTATACAAGTTCAACCGACACATATCATCATCATCGGCATCGTAAATCATTAGAAGTTCCATCCTTCCATATCATCAAGGATGGACCCCAGCTTCTTGAACGGCGTGAGGTCATGACGTTGCATGCCGATGTGAGTTCGGACGTCAGCTCGCGATATAGGGTCGTGGTGGAACATCCCCTTCTCATCAACGACTTCTTTCATGATGATCGTCGCAATTTCCCTTTGGATGCGAAAGAAGTCATCTCTAAGTTTATAATCCGCTTCTCCATAAGATTCTGCCCACTTGCGGATATGATCATCGTTTCTGCTTGTCACGCGAAGCTTTTGGTGATCTGTGTTGAACTCAATCATGAGATGGAGGAGGTAGAATCCATCGTTCTTGCTTGGTTTTGGGACATGGATGCAGCAGAAGTTAGTTTTATGCGAGAAACCCAACTTCTTGTTCCTTTGTTTCCTGATCTGCAGGTGGCCACCCCTAATGCTGAAGCCTTGGAGAGCATCATCTAGAATATTCATTATGTGGGTGTAGTCCTTCTTCTCATAGTTTCTGGTAGGGTCGAAATACACGGCGTGGGAGACTCGCGGGTAAAGAACGATAAGGACGGCGTGCCCGATGCTACGGGGAAAAAGACGCCTCAAATTATTCTCCATAAGAGCGAGAAGGAATGATTGAAATGTACGAAAGGGTTGTCCGGAACTGACTTACTTTGGATGGTAAGGCAGGAGGACAATTTCCTGGTCCTTATTCTGTACCATGAAGTTTTGGAGGTAATACCTAGCAGTTTCACACTCAAAGTCGCCGAGAATCAAGAAAGACTCGTGCATGTAGTATGGATCCGCCAAACAGATTTGCGAGACTTCTTATCTCTTCATGACGGAGCTCATATGTAGTGCAAAAAGGCGGACAATTGTAAAATCAAGCCGGCTTGTCAGAAACATCTCGAAGATATGGTCAAACCGCAGGAAGAACACCTCCGTGGGCCGTGTGTCGATGTAGCACTTCCCCTCAGGCACACGAGCCATGTATGTCGGATATCCTGGATCCTTCGAGGCTAGTAGGCTTTTCTCAGTTGACAACACATGGTCGTGCAGTCTGCTGAGATCCCCTGATAGTGCCTCCAGTGGTTTCGGCCGTAGCATCGGCTCGCCCGTGACATGGAACATGGCCGCACCTTTCACAGGTACACGCTCTTCAAAATCCACTGTCTGGCTGCTATGTGCTCTGGCTTGTTTGGAGGCAGTTGTCTTCCCCGGTCTCTTCCTCTCCTTTTTCTTGGGCACACCTTCCAGACCCTTGCTTAACCCCTGCCCCAGTGTTGCCGGGCTAAGAACTGTACGACCCCCGGCTAGTTGAGCCTGTGTTGAGGCAGCATCTTCAGGCGTGTCCTATGAGGATTTCATGAAGAGAGACTTCTTGCAATCCCTGCTACGACATTCCTGCCCGGGCAGATCATCCATATCCTCATTAGCATGCTGATAGCCCGATTCGCCATATGGTTGACTCATCATATCTAAGTCACTCTCATAGGCGTTTGTATTGAGGGAACCCATTGGGTCCTCCATCTCCGTCTCATCATCCATTCTCTGTTCTACGGGACCGATTACATCAGCCAGTACTATTGTATCCCCTTCATCACGTCGTCCACCGCTCTCACCAGGCACTACAGGAGCTGGTAATTGCGTAGGCGGGGTGGTGGTCTCCATACATGCTTGTTGATGTGCGGTTATTGGTGTGCTCTCGGCCGGCTCCAGACGAAGAAGATTCTTCGGCCATAGCAGCACCCAACCCTTGCAGCTTCCAATCCGCGGTGGGGTCTCGTCGTCCTCTCCCCCTAGGCGTAATGGAGGAGGCAAATCCTCGTGCCCCGATGTCACACTCGACAAGGTAACCCTGAAGTGCCCAGCGGGCATCGGCTGGTTGTGGAACGTGAGATCCAAGGGCTTCATTATCACCCCCTTTCCCACGTCCACCTTCCGGCCTTTGATCAAGTAGAGTACGGTGCACGGGGTTTCGTCGGCCTGCAAACACATGTCTGCGGCATAAAACATCCGAAAGGCAACGGAAATGGAATATTCTAGATATATATGTTCGTGCGGCATGTAATTACCGTGAGGGCGTCGAGCTCAGCCAAAGACGAAGGCCTGCCTAGCGTGCGAGAGACTGAGGACGGGCTGCTATGAGCGGGTGCGGGTGCGAGAGGAAGCCCGGTTGCGTGAGCAAGTGATGTTCCGGTGTTGTTGTTGTTCACGGAGTTGCTCGCGACGAAACTGGGCAATGGGAAATCATGTACCGTCTTGTATGGATTTTCCTTCGTCCAGTTGATGATAGCCGGGACCAAGTTAGTAGCGAAGTCATTTCTGCAGGCAGTTACAACTGCATTGACTGCCTGCTCTAGCAACTCATTTTTCTCCTCGACTGTTTTTTTGCGTCCTCGGCTGTTTTTTTCTCGACCGCAAGCTTCACCTTCTCGTCGATGTCCGCCTGACTAAACTGCTTTTTCTGCTTCTTGGCCTCCGGGCCCTCGTTGTAAAACACCTTCCACGTGGCGTCTTCTCCGGCGCCGTGCACACGTCCATATTGCGGCCGCTGGCCCAAAGGGAGTCCCTTAAGTTCGTTCAAGGCCCGGTTGAGAGGGGTGTCCCACTTGGGCCTCATTGGAGAAGTAGGATTTTGGCTGCAAGCTGGTGTTGCTTCTCCTGCAGAAGGAACGTGAAACGTTTACGAATATGTAGTCGACTAGATCTGGAGCTAAATGTAAGGTGGTAAAAGAATAATTACCAGTAGTCTAATCAATTTCCTTGTGATCTGGTCCGTGTAAAAAACCTTCTTTTCCTTGTCCCACTTGTAGCAGGCCCTGATAAAGTCACGCTCCAAGGGGTTGGTGAACTTCGCGAAGGGGTCTAGGAGACCCGCGGCTTCATGTTCCGCGTCCTCCTTATCCCATATGGGCCTTTTACCGAGGTTGCCATGGCTTCCGAGGCGATGCTTCCCCGTATTCCTTTGCTGAAGGCTCTTGAATTTTGCAGCCTTAGCCTTGGCTTCCTTGGTAGCGCAAGTGTCCTTGAACTTTTCGAACTCCTCTTCCGTAAATTTTGGATTTTCCTCCAGAATCTTGGACAGGGGTTCCTCAGCCTCAATAGCTCGTTTCACCCTCCCTTTCCAGGAGGCCAAATCATTGCTGAACATTCCCATGGCGTGATTGTTAATCTTGTTCATCTTTGGATCATCCCACGGTTGTTCTATGCTATCATCCCGGTCGGGGAACTTGAACCTCTTGTACAACTTCGTCAGGAGCAACTGCCTCAAATGTTGTTTACTCCTTAAGTCATCGTCGTTGATGCTCGCGCTTTCCTGTAGGATGCATCCTACTTGGTTCCCATAGCACTTGCGAGGTTCTTCCGGCTCTAATGGCTCAAACTTGCCAGGTGCCATCTTTGTGATCACCGGTCGTCCAATGCCGAGTTTGTTAGGTTTTCGTATCCTCTCCTTCTTCTTTTCGGTAGCGGCACCGACGCTGGTACCTTCCCCGCCGGTCTCGGCGCCGCCGTCGGTGTCGATGTCGGCGTCAGTACCATCATCGAGGCCGACCTACAAACCTTGACTGTGCTTAGCAGACAAAAAGTCGAGGTACTCTTGTTCACCCTCATAATCCATCTCGTCTGCATCTTGGTTAGAAGGCCCGGTTTCTTTGTTGTTCGACATGTTTCGTATGATTAAGTCTCCTCGTTTAATTCTAAAACTATGAAAAAATGAGAGATGACATAAAAAAGATCTATGTTTGCCGGAATGCCATTTCCCATCAACTCCCGGCACTCGATATGCCTACTATCTAGCACAAGTCATGCCAAAATTCACGAAAAATTTCGGCATGACCTTTGTTAAAAAATAGACATATCGAGCGCCTGAAATTCACCGGAACGGAAATGAATCAACATTCCGGCGTAACATAGGCCACTCAGATCATTTACCCTGCACATAATCATCATTTTCCAAATATGACATGTCCAAAACATCACATGTCCAAATGACATGTCCAAATTCCACATATGACATGTCCAAAACATCACATGTCCACATATCACATGTCCAATTCAAATTTGCATATAAATTCAGCCTACCTAAATTAACCGAAGAACCCTAGCTAGCAGAGAGAGGAGGAGAGGCGGGGGGCTCACAAAGGTTGCAGGGGGCGAGGAGGCAGGCCCGACGACGGCCGAGGTTGGGAGGGGAGGAAGCAGAGGAGCCGGGGTCGGGGGCGAGCGCCGGGGTTGGGGCCGGGGTCGGGGACGAGCGCCGGGGTCGGGGGCGAGCGCAGGGGCGCGGCGAGGGCAGGGCTCCGGCGGCGCGATGAGGGAAGAGAGAGTGGGGATTTGGGGGGAAAAGAGGCGCGATGAAGCAGAGAGAGTGAGGATTTGGGGGGTTAAGTGGACGTAGCAGTAGCGCGTTTAGAAAAAATGCGCTATAGCTAAGTTAGATATAGCGCTTTTATGCATAAAGCGCTACTGCTATTACAGGTAGCTATAGCGGTTTTATACGGAAACTGCTATTGCTACCTTGACTAGCTGTAGCTCTTTTTCAGTAAAGCGCTACTGCTATAACCAGTACCTATAGCAGTTTTCCTGTTTGTTTTCTTCTATTTTCTTTTCCTTTATTTTCTCTCACTTTTCTTTTACTTTTCTCCGAGAGCAGTGAACGAAGGGAAGGTGATACAATGTATATAACTAAGGCGATATATATTGCATCATTTGACAGTTAAGTATGTATACAAAATAGGAACATATATATTACATCATTGGACCCATGCATAATGGCTAAGTGTGTACACAAAATAGGAACATATATATATTACATCATTTGACCGATAACATACGCTTCCTCAGCGTTGACATTTTCGTTTTTGAGTGAGATTCTTTCCCTTCTTGTTCGTTGAAGAATAATGGAGCCCCTCATTGTGACTTTTCCTTTTCCATGGAGTACGATTTTTCTTAGCTAATGTAGTATTGATTCTTCTTTTGACGTATACTTCATCGTCATCTTCCCTCATTGGGTTGCCGTACTGGTCGTAGTCTTCCTTGTTGGCGACTCCATCCATTCCAATAATGTTCCTTTTGCCTTTCCTCACGACAACACGGCTGGGATTGCGCGGGTCGGTTATGAAGAAGCATTGTGTCATGTGCTTAGCGTGTACCCATGGCTCGTTTTTTGCGATAGCATTCACGGTAGCGCTCTTGGCGTCAGGTATAGTCATGGTAGTGAAATACCGATTTTCGCTTTCGACATTCTTAGCCCATCTGACACGGAACATCGTCGTGTTGTGCATTCCAGAGTAGTCAAGCTCCTAGATCTCCTCGACCCTTCCGTAAAATCTCTCAGTTGCGCCGTTGTCGCTGCCGGTCATGCATTCCATCATCACTGTCCATATCTTTAGCCTCCGTGTAGAACGTGTATCCGTTGATATCGTATGCCTGATAGGTGACGAGGTTGGGCGAGGGGCCATGTGCTAAGGCGTATATGAGCAATCCGTCCTTAGAGCCCTCTTTCGGGGGATTAGCAATAATATGCTCTTTGAACCAATGCAGGAAAGTGGAGTTGTGCTCACTAGTAACTTTGGCGTCCGTCCTGCATACCCCCCGGTCACGATACTTCTTTGCGATAATTTCTTTGTGCAGTGCCACGAAAGGATCTACCTCGTCTAGGTGTTGTAGCACTACCAAGTTTGCTCTGTCAAAGTCGTTGCGTCGATCTGAGTATGCCACGTGCAGTTCCCTACGACCGTTGGAGTGACCTTCTCCTTCGAGCCTCCCATCGTGCTTGTTAACGGGCAAACCAACACCAACACCAAGCGGCTGGTCTGCGCCATATAGAAAATTCTCGCAGAAAGAGATGCACTCTTGTGTCAGATAGCCCTGGACGATGCTTCCATCCGGACGGGACATGTTACAACTGAATCCTTTAATGATCCCATTCATCCTCTCAAACGGCATCATGTTGTGCAGGAATGATGGCCCCAGGTCTATTATGTCGTCTAGAATATGGACACACAGATGCACCATGACGTCAAAGAACGCGGGCGGGAAGTACATCTCAAGCTCATTCAGTATCACAACGATCTCTTCCTGTAGCCTTCAGAGCTGCTTCACACTGATCGACTTTCAAGAGATGACGTCGAAAAAGTTGCAGAGACCAATAAGCGTGTCACGGACGTGCTTGTCCATTATCCCTCTAAGGGCAACAGGTAGTATCTGCGTCATCATCACATGGCAGTCATGGGACTTCATCCCGCTGAACCTTTCTTGTTCGTGTCTAGATATCTGCTTATCTTGCCACAGTAACTGGAACTAACTTTGACTCCGGTAAGGCACTTAAAGAATTGATCGATCTCATCCTGACTTAAGGTGAAGCAAGAAGGGGGCAATAATCCTCTTCCTTTACTTTCTTGCCCTTCTTCTCCCGCGCCTCTGTCTCCGTCTCTGTCTCGTCTGTCTTTTTACGAGGCGGTATGTGCAGATCTTCCCTGGTATTCAAATCTTGCAAGTCTTTTCTTGGCTTCGGCCCATACTTGGTCTTATCCGGCATGTTCATCAGTGTTGTGAGCAAGCTCTCAAGGACATTCTTATAGATATGCATTTGATCAAGGCAATGAGGTGTGTCAAGTTTGTGCCAGTACTCCAAGTCCCAAAACACAGACCTCGTCTTCCATACCTTCAGCAGCGGCTCCGGCGCCTTTTTCATCGTCTTTCCCGACGCGGGGCACTGTTCCCAGTTTTTCAACAGCTCATCGATTTTGGCGCCGCTCCGCTTACGTGGAGGTCCTCGATGCTCAGCGTGACTATTGAATAGATCTCCAAGGTTTCTCCATGGGTCGTCCTGATCGAGCCATCTTCGATTCCCCATGTACACAATTTTCCCAGACCTGCCATCTTTCCTTGACGTTAGCTGCTAAGACATCGTATCATCCATGCACCGCGTGCATCCGCAATATCCATGGCACACCTGGCCTGTGACATATCCGTAACCAAGATAGTCGTGCACCGTCGTGATCAGCGTGGCTCTCATGTAGAAATACTCGCCTTTGGTGGCGTCCCATGTCTTGGCCGGTGTTTTCCATAACGTGTCTAACTCCTCTTGAAGTAGCCTCAAATACAGATTAATATTATTTACTGGTTGTTTCGACCCTTGAATCAGCATGCTCATGTGAATGTACTTCGACTTCATGCACAACCAGGGGGGAGGTTGTACATCCGTACAAACACGGGCCATGTGTTATGGTTGGTGTTCTGGTTGCCAAATGGATTCATGCCATCGGTACACGCGCCGAGCACGATGTTCCTTGCATCACATTCGAAATACCGATAGAAGCCGTTCAACGCTCTCCACTGGCTTCCATCCTTAACGTGTCTCAGCTTCGGATCATCTCCATCATCAGGCTTCTTCCTCTCCGCGTGCCAGCGCATGAGCTTTGCTTCCTTGCGATCTACGAAATACCGTTGGAGACGGGGAGAGATCGGTAAGTACCATACAACTTTCTAGGGACATTTCTTCCCGGCCTTCTTGTATCGAGAAGCATTGCAAACCGTAGAACTTGTTTTTTCCGCGTGCTCCTTCCGATAAATTATGCAATCGTTGATGCATGCATGGTATCTAACATGCGGCAGATCAAGAGGGCACACGATCTTTTTGGCCTCATCCACACTAGTAGGACACAGATTCCCCGTGGGAAGACCATCCTTTAGGTACTTGAGATGCTAATCGAGGCTAGTGTCGGTCCATTTTTTTTTAGCCTTCGTCTTCAGGAGTTGGAGTGTGAAACTCAAGGGGGTCACCTCAGGATTGCAACGATCATACAATGGAGTGTTCGAGTCTACTACCAGTTGCTGCAGCTTGGCCTCCTATCTAGAAGCAGCTCTCTCAGTACTCGTCTCCTTGCGAAGCAGTGCTTGAACATGAGGGTCCCGCTCGATCGAACTTAGTACCGACGAACTCTGCGGCTTGGAGTCCACGTTCTCTCCGCCGCCATGTCCGGCCCCTTCTCCTCCACCATGTCCGGCCTCTTCCCCACCGCCATTATCAATCATCTCTTCGTCTTGCCCCATGTCGACATTGCCTACCCCGTCCTCAACATCATCATCCTCATCTCAATTATCCACCGAGTATAGCCATCCATGAAACCATTCATGAGTAGGTGTGCCATCGCATCATAGGGGTCGAGCCAAACTCCGACTTTGCATCTTCGACACGGACATAAAACATCGGTCAGGTTATTTTCTTTCATGTCTTGCACCGCCGACCGCAACCACCTGTCCACCATCGTTCCACTGACCATCATGAACGCCTGCACGGTAATAATAAACAAATTGATTATATAAATGCGTGCATGCATCAAAGTCATACAAAAATTCGGCATGACCTTCCCTGAAAATAGGACATATAGATCTAGTCTTTGCCCAGAATTCGTCGAAACGGAAATAAATCGACATTTCGGCAAAACATAGGCAACTCACAAGCACAATTCGGCGTCAACTCATGCCATAGACACAATTTCCATCATATCGCCCAATTATCATATTGCACACACATACACATATTTCCACTAATTCTTGCAAAAGCATGAATTTTTAATCACCTATCTCGAGATCGACCACACGGTGGAGATGACGATGTAGTAGGGAGATCAAAAGTGGACAAAGCTCTTCTTGACAAAGCTAGATCTAGTTAGGGGGCACATAGGTCACTTCACTAAATGCTACATCTACCCAGCTAGCTAATTTGGGAGGAGACAACTTCAACTAGTGGAGGGGAAGGAAAAAGAGAAAGGAGATGCATTAATGGAGGTGGTGTAGTTAGCTAGGAGTAATAAAGAGAGAGAAGGTAGGTAGAAGAGGGAGAGTAATGGGGGGCGAAGTATTGAGGAAGAATCAAGTGAGGGAGAGAGGAGGTGGGAGGTAGGGGAAAGTGAGGAAGAGATGATGGGGGAGGGGAGGGGAGGGGAGGGAAAAGGTGGTATTATGCTGCGTCTTAGCAGTAGCACGGGCCGTAAAGCGCGCTACTGCTAAGAACATAGCAGCAGCGTGCTTCCTGCACATGCGCTACTGCTTAGCGGGGCCCGCCATGTGGCTAGTTTCAAAATTAGCAGTAGCGACCAGAAATAAAAGCGCGCTACTACTATTACTTTAGCAATAGCGCGGGTCGCAGCAGCGCGCTGCTGCTAAACCTAGGTTGGTGGGTACTGTCGGTCGATTTTAGTAGCAGCGCGGTTCAACTTGGACGCGCTACTGCTAACAGAGTAGCAGTAGTGCTTGTTCTGTACCCGCGCTACTGAAAATTAGCAGTAGCGCCTCTTTTTGTACCGCGATGCTGCTAAGATTCTGTGTATAAGGTTTTCCCTAGTAGTGATATGTGATGACATATTGTTGATCAGGAATGATGTAGAATTTTTTGGAAAGCATAAAGGAGTGTTTGAAAGGAGTTTTTCAAAGAAAGACTTCAGTGAAGCTGCTTACGTATTGAGCATCAAGATCTATAAAGATAGATCAAGACGCTTGATAAGACTTTCAATGTGTACATACCTTGATAAGTTTTTGAAAGAGTTCAAAATGGATCAGTCAAAGAAGGAGTTCTTGCCTGAGTTGTAAGGTATAACGTTGAGTAAGACTCAAAACCCGACCACGGCACAAGATAGAGAGAGAATGAAAGTCATTCCCTATGCCCCAGCCATAGGTTCTATAAAGTATGCCATTCTGTGTAACAAACCTGTTGTGTACCTTGCCTTGACTTTGGCAAGGGGGTACGATAGTGATCCAGGAGTGGATCACTGGACAGTGGTCAAAGTTATCCTTAGAGGACTAAGGAAATATTTCTTGGGTATGGAAGTGATAAAGAGCTTGTCTTAAAGAGTTACATCGGTGCAAGCTTTTACACAGATCCGGATGACTCTGAGTCACAATCTGGATACATATTGAAAGTCGGAGCAATTAGCTAGAGTATCTCCATGCAGAGCATTGTAGACATAGAAAATTTGCAAAATACATATGGCTCTGAAGGTGACAGACCCGTTGACTAAACTTCTCTCACAAGCAAAACATGATCACACCTTAGTACTCTTTGGGTGTTAATCACATAGCGATGTGAACTAGATTATTGACTCTAGTAAACAATTTGGTGTTAGTCACATGGCGATGTCAACTAATCACATAAGATGTGAAATATTGGTGTTAAACCACATGACGATGTGAACTAGATTATTGACTCTAGTAAACACTTTCGGTGTTAGTCACATGGCGATGTCAACTAATCACATAAAGATGTGAAATATTGGTGTTAAATCACATGACGATGTGAACTAGATTATTGACTCTAGTGCAAGTGGGAGACTGAAGAAAATATGCCCTAAAGGCAATAATAAAGTTGTTATTTATATTTCCTTATGTCATGATAAATATCTATTGTTCATGCTAGAATTGTATTAACCGGAAACTTGATACATGTGTGAATGCATAAACAAAACAAAGTATCCCTAGTATGCCTCTACTAGACTAGCTCGTTAATCAAAGATGGTTAAGTTTCCTGACCATAGACATGTGTTGTTATTTGATGAACGGGATCACATCATTAGGAGAATGATGTGATGGACAAGACCCATTCGTTAGCTTAGCATAATGATCGTTAAGTTTTATTGCTACTGCTTTCTTCATGACTTATACATATTCCTTTGACTTTGAGCTAATGCAACTCCCAAATACAGGAGGAATACCTTGTGTGCTATCAAACGTCACAACGTAAAAGGGTGATTATAAAGATGCTCTACAGGTATCTCCGAAGGTGTTTTGTTGGGTTGGCATAGATCAAGATTAGGATTTGTCACTCCATGTATCAGAGAGGTATCTCTGGGCCCTCTCGGTAATGCACATCACTATAAGCCTTGCAAGCAATGTGACTAATGAGTTACTTACGGGATGATGCATTACGGAACGAGTAAATAGACTTGCCGGTAACGAGATTGAACTAGGTATGATGAACCGACGATCGAATCTCAGGCAAGTAACATACCGATGACAAAGGGAACAACGTATGTTGTTATGCGGTTTGACCGATAAAGATCTTCGTAGAATATGTAGGAGCCAATATGAGCATCCAGGTTCCGCTATTGGTTATTGACCGGAGATGTGTCTCGGTCATGTTTACATAGTTCTCGAACCCGTAGGGTCCGCACGCTTAATGTTCAATGACGATTTGTATTATGAGTTATGTGTTTTGGTGACCGAAGTTCGTTCGGAGTCCCGGATGAGATCACGGACATGAAGAGGAGTCTCGAAATGGTCGAGAGGTAAAGATTGATATATTGGAAGGTTATATACGGACACCGGAATGGTTCCGAGTGATTCGGGTATTTTATCGGAGTACCGAGGGGTTACCGGAACCCCCGGGGGAAATCTTGGGCCTCATGGGCCATGGGAGAGAAGAGGGGACATCCCACAAGGGGGAGCCCTCCCCCCCCCCCCAAGGGGGGTCTGAATAGGAAGGGGAGGTCCCTCTTTCTCTCCTCTCCTTCCCTCTTTCCCCCTCCATTGGAAGGAAAAGGTGGGGGCGCGAATCCTACTTAGACTAGGAGTCCAAGTAGGACTCCCCCCTTTGGCGTGCCCCTCCTAGGCCGGCGGCCTTCTCCTCCCCTCCTTTATATATGTGGGTAGGGGAGCACCCCAAGGACACAATAGTTGTTTCTTAGCCGTATGCGGTGCCCCCCCCCCTCCACAGTTTACGCCTTCGGTCATAGCGTCGTAGTGCTTAGGCAAAGCCCTGTGCGGATCACATCACCAACACCGTTGCCACGCCGTCGTGCTGACGGAACTCTCCCTCGACCCTCTACTGGATCAAGAGTTCGAGGGACGCCATCGAGCTGAACGTGTGCTGAACACGGAGGTGCCGTACGTTTGGGACTTAGATCGGTTGGATCGTGAAGACGTTCGACTACATCAACCGCGTTAACATAACGCTTCCGCTTTCGGTCTACGAGGGTACGTGGACACACTCTCCCCCTCTCGTTGCTATGCATCTCCTAGATAGATCTTGCTTGATCATAGGAATTTTTTTGAAATTGCATGCTACGTTCCCCAACAATGCTTCTGTTAGACAATAGTAGAACAAATTTTATAATTAATTAATATTAATTTTGCTACTGTTTTGTATTAATAGTTGTTTAGCCTTTAATTATAGTTGATAGAATTAGTTTTGCAATATTAAAAAGTAATTCTTTTTGCCACTTTAATATAATTAACTTTAGTTTCTGTTGTTTGACAATAAATTAGTTTTTGTAATTAGTTAATATTGCTTTATTGCTATGTTAGTTTTAATTTCTTATGCTTATAACTTCAAAAGTTAAAATCCTTTGAGATGTTGTTATGTTTCTACATCTACTAGTTAGGAAAATAAAAAAACATAAATTTCGACTTGTTTTGCAACAAAGTTTTATGAAAAAGTAAAACGGTTATAACTTTTGCACACGATGTAAAAAAACGTATAATAACATCACCAAGAAGCAATTCATTCCATCATATGAGAAATAATTTTAAAAATTAATTTATATTTTAAAAAATGATGTCATATTTGGGTTCCTCGCATTTTTCTGATAATAATGGATATATTATTTGTCGAATTTTGATTCACAGATTTAAAGGTATTAATTATGCCATATTAAATGAATAAATGGCAAAAAATGAATAAAATAATATTATTAGTTATTTTATTTTCATTGAAATTTAATATTATTACTTATTTTATTTTCATAACTGTTTGGAATTCAAAAAATTAAATCATGTGACATCAAGACCTAAGGGTTAATAGGATTGATACCTTACTATTGTAGGAAAACAACAAGTGCAGACTTGGAAACTAGGAGAAATAGAACTGGGAAGTTAAGCATGCTTTGGCTGGAGTAGTGAGAGGACGGGTGACCGGCCGAGAAGTTAGACGATTTGGAATGAATGCTCCACGCTGGAGCAGTGAGGAGGGGTGATTAGAGATTAAATTGTCAAATAGTTCAAAATTTCGATAATCGAAAAAACTTTAAAAACAAAAAAAAACAATTTTGAATCAATTTCTTTAGTCCCGGGTTGGTGGGACTAAAGGCCAACCGAGACTATAGGTCCTCTAGCCCCGCTCCAGACAGCGGCCACGTGGAGTCCCTTTAGTCCCAGTTCGTACACAACCGGGACTAAAAGTGGTGGCCTTTAGTCCCGATTGCTTAGTCCCGGTTGCGAAACCGGGACTAAAGGCCCGTTTTCTAGCAGTGTTTGTAGGAGATGGTGGGACTTCTTTCAGGGTCACCCACTTGTTCAGCACCATCTCCAAGTAATTTAGGGCCCTCATCCATGCTGCCTCCAATTTCAAGCTACTTCGACCTGGAACAGCAAGGTTCAAGGAACCATGTTACTCGTGAAATTGCATCTCAATGTAAAAGAGGAAGTCTTGATGCCTTCTAAGCCTAAGCAAGTAATATAGATGTGGTGAAATCACCACTCCTTGAATGGAGAAATTATGCGTGTTCATCATATCTAGAGGATTTGAAATTAAAAACTAATATGTATAGTTTGGCAATGTGAATATAAAGCCCCATCCCTTGCCTTTTTATATGTTTGTGTGTCTACGAGGTTATTAAATTTGCGCACATGAAGTCATGAACACATTTCTAGTGGGGGTGGGGGGGGGGGGGTGGTATGTTTAACATATAATAACTAGTGCAACTATTGGGGATGATACTAGATAGGTGGTTGCAACGAGTGTGGCATTTTGGATCTCGGCCTCTAGGAGTCCAAATTTTTGAAATATTCCAAATTCCAAATTTCTGGTTCCAAAAAAATCTTAAAAAACTTGTACAAGTAAACAAGGATGTGAGGTCTATGTGTCTAAATTTTCAGGATGAAATACTCTAAAATGCGACCTGTACAAAAAGACAAATTCATGATCTGAGAGGATTTATAGTATCATGTGTTAAAAAGTCCTAGATTTCTTTTTTCTCTTTTTGCATAACCCTCATTTCAACGTATTTCATCCTGAAAATTTTACGAAATTGTGAATTATGCCTTCATCTCTATTTTTATTTGTTTTCAGAAGCTTTTAAATGTAAATATATGAATTTTCACGAATATTAAATTTTGCATTTGGAGGCCGCTGTCACAAACATATTCTTTCGGGTGGTTGCCATGATTTATTTGAGTTATTGCAGTTTTAATGGGCACTTTTTTGTATTATTTTCAAATTTTATAAATAAAGAAAAGTCCAAACGGCCAACAAGGAACCCATAATTCTGATGCTTGAGGGAGCCTAATAGGACATTATCTATTCAATGCCTTGTCCCCTGAATCGCACTCGCATAGGGGAATGCTACAAGGCCTTTTTTCTTCATCCTTATTTATTTGGGTTTAGGTGTTTTTTCTACTGATTTTTTTGTTTCTTGTTCATTTTTCGTGTTTATTTTTCTTTTTTTTAACATGAATTTGTTAAAAATCATATATTTTTTAAAAGATAATGAATATTTTTTTGTCAAATTAACATAAATTTTTAAATTCTGTGAACATCTTACGTGCAAATATATTGCGCCCACCACTGCTTTGCAAGTTGCAGTGACGGGCGTTTATTTTTACCTGCCACTGCTACCTTTCCAAAATAGCAGGTGCCAAACGGTCTTACCTCCACATAAAGTTGTTATAAACACCTTTAAAATTTTGTGAACATTTTACAAATTTATCAATATTTTAAAAATCATTAGTTTGAAATTTAATTAATATTTTGTAAAATGGAAGTGAATTTTTTATATTTCATAGAACCTTCTAAGAAAAGGTGAACAATTTCTAAAATTTTGAACATTTTAAAAATCTTGAGAAAAATTGAAGTTCAAATCATTTAGTAAATTTGTTAGAAATAATTTTAAAATGTTTTTAAAATTCTTGAGCATAAAATAAATTTCCTTTCAGGAAATGAAAAACCAAGATAAATTCCGGCAGGTAACTCTTTCCTTGAAAAAAAAAAAAGAAAACATGACATAAAGGCCGGCCCGTTACCACGGGCATCTTTGGCTTGTGCGCTTAGCTTCTTCATTCTCCCTATATATGACTCCCCACAGACAGCGGGGAATAATGAGGCGCTCATTAGCGATTTACAGCATGTTAAACTCGCCGCAAGCTGATAGGTGGCACCAATAAGAAATTTGGTCTAGCAGATGGCCCGTCGGCCTACGGTCACAAGAAGATACATTAGACTTTTTTGAAACGAAGGCCAAAGTTGTGGTTCATCCCATTAATCTATCTATCTATTATATACATAAAACAGAAGTCAAACAAGCCATCACGTTTGTCCACATATTCTAATTATATTTACATCGTCCGATCAAAAAAATAACGGCTGAGATCTAAAAGTTATTACGTAACATACAAAGATGTATGTACAAATATATTGGACTGTCACGTAGATATTTCCAATGTATATAGACTTGAAGATCCGATGCCGGATCAGGATGTAAAAAAGAAGCACGTGACCCGAGAGTCTTAATTTGTCACGCACGGTGCTGGCTTCCTTTACCGATTCAATTTCCAACAGAGACCCGAAGGCCATATACAATAAAAAAAAGTGGCTTCGTGCTAGCGCATAGTACTAATCAGAAGCGCCCAAACACACTAGCACATGCATGTATATTAATTAACTAATATACAGTTTGCCCTCTTAAAATAAGAAAAGGCACAGTTTCTCGGTAAATAAAAAAACAAATAGTCATTATGTATGCACATATAGTTGCTAATTTATTTTATGATGGTTGTTCATTACACGTAGGTAGAATTTTATAAATAAGCATATTATTTTGTGTGAAAATAAATAAGCATATTTATCTATCTATAAGCTAAAAAAGCCAAATGTATCGATACATTACATGTACTATTTACTATTACAAATCCACAAATTTCTTTATTTTTTAAAATTAGAAATAAATATATGTATATACTTACATGAAATTACTCATGCGTGTAGAGCACATCTAAAAGTACATATGCTATTTATTTCAAAATATTCTAAAATCAACAAATATGCGCCTCTTTACTATTGAAAATTCTAGGTTGACTATATAAGTATATAGATGGTCTCTAACTCTAGATATGTTTTTCTCTTTCTGACTTCTCAAAATTTTCTTCACCCAAGAATTTTGTTTTTCTTACTTTTGAAAAAATCTTGGACCTGAATTATGGGTATGTAGTTTTTTCCAACCCCATATATGTTTTCTCTTTTTCTATCGAGAAGATTTTTGTTGTTCGTGAAGGCAAATCCGTAATTCAGATTCACATATCAGTTTAATTAGCACATGTTTTTGGCAACAGATGAAAAGTGTGTATCAATTGAGGCCATATGTTTTCTCGAAAAAAAATCGAGGCCATATCCGATGGCAATGTCTCAAATTTTATACGCCAACCAACCGGGAAATCAAATGCATGATTTTATCTCTAACATATATCTGAGTGTGCATATGTTAGAAGCACTATTTTTGTATATCTTGGTGCTATAGTAAAATAAATTTGGCATTGTGGCAAATAGTTAGACCAGAAACAACTCCATTTTTTATTTCTTTCCAATTTGTAATTTTGTTAGGAAGTTTTCCATAGTTTTGAATGTCAAATTAATGACACACTAACAACTCAGAGCAATAATAAATATGTAAAATACAAAATAAATTGATATGTGCTCGCGAGAGTACAACAAAGACGAACAAAGGTATGGATGAAACAATGGTAACTAGCGGATTTCATGATTATTAGGGAGAAACAGAGACTGGCTTAACTAGAAATGATAAAATGTTATTAGATGTGTGCATTTCGATGTACAATATGAGCAAGCAAAACAGAAGATCAATTCCAACAAGCCACAATGTGCATGAACGAGCATATTCTTTTTTTGATAGTTTGGAATAGCTTATTGCGCTTCAGAATTGAATTGAGTCTATCCTTGATGTATTTGCAATTCAATCCGAATCAATATGGAAGAGTCATGGCGCCCCGGAAGCATTCCATCCAGCAACAGCATCTCCTTCAACCACGCGAGGACAAAACTGATGTTAGCTACATTCGAGCGTTCATCCACATAAACTGGATAATCTGCCCTGTTAAGTATATGGTGGGTCCATGGATCCTAAAATCAATTTTCGGCATATAAAAATACAAATTTGGATTGGAATAAAGGGGAATCCTTAGAAGTCTAGAGCAGTAAGTCCAGTTGAATAGGAGTCTGTATATGATTTGGAATTCACTTGCATGCGAGGTGGGGTGGAGGAGGGACGTTAGAGATGAATATGAAAGTAAATGCTTTCACATGGTAGGCCACAAACTCAAATAACATCAATTTTCATCATCGGCCTTGCCAAAAACACAAAACGATCATCAGAAGATTTATATCAAAATGCAGTCCTATTTCCGAAAGACACATATTATAAAAATATATTTCAGTGATAATTAATCACAAGTACAAAATAGCTTCAAGAGAATATGATTACAAGTAAGACAAAACGTCATCAGAAGATTTATATCAAAATGCAGTCCTATTTCCGAAAGACACATATTATAAAAATATCTTTCGGTGATAATTAATCACAAGTACAAAATAGCTTCAAGAGAATATGATTACAAGTAAAATAGTATGGACCGATTTTTGTAACATTATCAAGACAAAACAATATGTATTGATCCTAGCCGCGCAAATGCGCGGGTTACCCCGCTAGTTAAGAAAGGTTTAAGTTGTACAAGGACCGACATCCGACAATAAAGACGGTGATAATAAGACTAACAATAAAGACGGTCCGGAGCAAGCAGACACGATACGAAATTCTACTAATTTGCTAAGCTGTAATTTGAGGTGTTTGCTTAAAACGCATGCTGAGTTGTCTTGCATGCTGGGAAGTGAAATGTTGGACATCAGTCTTAGCCTTTGATAACACGAATTTCACTCACTCGCCGATCATCTGTTTTATTTACTGGAGTTTTACATATTAACTTGTTGCTTGGGTGGGCAACACAAGAATTAGCAATGGAGGAGCTCCTCTACGAGCAGCTAGGCGCCTAGGTTATCAGCGACCTAGCACGTCCCTACGTACGTACAGTGCGTAGTGCAATTCGTAGAGAGCCGGAAGAATTCCGAGGATGCATGGATTCTGTCATCACCATATGCCAAAAGGGTAAGGAAGAGCTACGGCTGCCCACGAAAGAACGGATAATTCCATTGCCACATGTTGCCACGTCTGGAACGACAAGATGGGGAACCAAGCATAGATGCTACTCCTCCACACCGCACTAATTGGAGCAGTAATTGACAGTGTCATAGTGTCCAGCTCAAAGATGACTCGTGAGGAGATTATGGACGCACACTTGTCAAAGTAGTGCTGGGTCAGGATCAGTTCTGCATGAGCAATAGAGAAATAGAGTTTACAGTTTTTTTTCACTGAAAAACCATGCGTGACTTTTCTGACGAAGAAAACTAGAAATACTAGAAACAGAGCGGAAGTTCCCCACGGTGGCATCGGACCGGAAAATCTCTGGATGACTCGTTCATCCCGACGGTGGCGACGACCTGGGTCGCCGTTCTCCTCCTTGTAGGCGCCGTCGAGGTCCCTGCCCTCCACCCCGACCCCATGCCCGGGTGAAAACCCAAAATCTTCTTAGATTGAGCGGTGGCGGCACTGCGTGTGTCGTACCCTTCTTGGAAGCGCCGCCTGGGGCGTTTGGGTGCTCGGTTAGAGGAACTGCATGCGGAAGAGATGGGGTGGACAGGCGGTGGAGCGGCGTGGTATCTATCGCGTCATCGACGGGTCTCGGCGGCGTGGCGCAGCAGGGTCTCGCCGACAGATGCATGACGATGGACGCGCGCAGGGAGGTGGCGCTGTCTGGCGTCGTGGTGGCGTCGACGGCAGTTAGACCGGGCAAGTTGGATGCAGCAGTACAACACTGAAGATGAATTGATAGCAGGTGGTTGCGGCGGCCACATACCCGGCAGGCGTCCTGGTTGAGGAGTGCGCCGGACTGGTGGGTGCCCCATACCCGGCAGGCGTCCTGGTTGAGACCTCAGGTTTTAGATGTTAGGTTTGGCTGCGAGGTCTGTTTGGTATCAGGCTCAGACTATCAGCATCTCTTCATCAACTGGATAGGAGTAGCGACAGATGTTGCCTAGACGGTGGCTTTAGCCTTATTGTTGTATGACTTTGTAAGGTCTTGTGTGAATAATTAATAAAGTGGCTGCATGCATCGTCCACATGCCGGGGGTCCTCCTCGTTTTCAAAAAAAAAAGAGCGGAAGTTCCCCAGGTGCCGTGGACCCGCCAACTGTCTTTTTAATGAATCTTTAAAAGATATATTTTGGACAATTCCATGCAAGTTCAGACAAGTCAAATAATTTCTTCCGCTAACCCGGCAGTTGGATTGTACGAAATAGATATTAACACGGACGGAAGTGTTGAACCCGCAAAAAAAGACGGGCGAAAGTGTTGAACCCGTAATTGCATTCTTTCCGTGACAAGAACGTTCTCAACGCCACTGATCACCGGCCCTCGATCAACTTGTCTGTCAGTCAGCTCGGAAGCCCTAAGTAACTCATATGGAACTGATTCCATCTGCGTTTATTCCGTTTTCACCAAATGCAACATGGCCTCTTTGGTACGATTTGATTTGAAGATGGATAAATCCACAAGCGCTCCAATCTGTCAATCCAGAGGCTGGTAGGTTTTGATAATATCAAATCTAGACACGGCGGCCGGCGGCCACGGCATGCAGAGCCCAAAGAGACGGCGCGGTCTTGCCAGCAGAGGAAAGGCGCCCTGCTTGAACTCGCTCTACCTTTTTTCCCTCCTCCCGTCGACTTGAACTGGTTTGTATTTCCGTTCTTAGTAATAGAAAGAGGTAAAGCCTGGGCTGTCGTATGATCATCATCGGTGAAATTACCACCTAGACTGTTTTAATGACATGGTACATAATAAAAGAAGAAAGAGAATGGCATCGTATGAACCTGAAGCAACGCTCCACGCACAAGCTCCGAGGCAAGTCTGTTCATTTCTTCAACATTTAGTGGATCCGCCTGGTTGTTTAACATACGCTTAACATATGCCTCATTAAAGAGCCTGTATGACGTGGACACTTATACCAACGATTGAACATAAAAACTGTTGCACATGCTCTCATGGGACCTTGAAGCTGTCGCAAACGTGCTACTGAATGTCTTGACGGCACATGTCAACGTGGATGTCCGGATGGCTCTATCTCTCGTTGGCAGCGATGGAACCTCCACACTCCTCCGTTCCAGTGAATTTGGGGTAAGAGCATGAATGTTGCTGCTGTTGTCTTATATGTCCGGAAAATACTTCCTCACACAGATGTAAGTATCACCGAACATGCTAACAAGGCAAAACAAACGAAAGAGCCTTGTGACCCAATTGGTGCATGGCTAGGCGAGAAGGTGATCTGAATGGGTTCTCGTGTGGTCCCATTGATACTTTCTAATCAGCGTAAAGTCTTTTCTGCAGTATGAACAATGCACCAAGTTTGGTTTTAATTCCCGATGCCTTCTAATCCCTTGATTCTAGCTCTTGATACATCATAATCCCTGGTGACTCATCGGCGGAGTGGCGTGTGAACACTATATGAATATTAGTGATTGTCGGTCAATCTTTTTGTTTGCTAGAGAAGTATAGCTGAGTAGAGACTATGGTTTACAATGTCCACGGTGACCTATATATCTACTCTGGTTGCCCAGGTGGATATGCGTCAGTTATTTCTTTGAATGCATTTGGCTGGTGGTTGATGCTCATCAATGTTATACACAGATGTTCAGCACATGATGTTCACTTGATTTCGGTGCATTCACCTGGGCTGGGATTTTTATGCAAACTTGCCTTTAGGGTTAGTTTCATTACCTAAATGAGAAGGTTGCTTGGCCTAGGCAGCTCTCTCAGCAGGCATCCGATTCTGCACACCTGGGCTGGGATTGCATGCACTTATCAAAACCCGCCATTAGGTAGGTAGCTTCAAGCCATGATATGCATGTTCATATTTTTTGTCGTACAAAATCTGGGCATTGTCTTCGCCCCGGGTACTTTTCGCTTGATTAAAAACGAGACACACCCAGACCCAATTTACAATACAGTACATGGCACAGGTGGGTGTCAATTAAATTGTTGCACATATCAGTTCTCTAGAGTCTAAACACACGGTGGTCGAACGTGTGGAAGTGTCTGGCTAGTTGAAAGAGTTGAAGTGTTGTTTGGCCGCTAGCCCCCGTGGTCCCTAACCTAGCCCCCGCGTCGCCCCTCTCGCGGGCGACACGGGCGGCGCCGCCACAGTCTGCCGCTAGCCCTCCCCCTCCTCCCCTTCCCCGCCGCCGCCGACCAGAGCCGCCGGGGCAAAGCCCCCCGTGGTGGCTGGCGGCGGGGGCCTTCTCCCCTCCTTGCGTTTGTGGCCGGCAGGAGCGGCAGGCCGAGCGGAGGCGCCGGGGTGCGCGGATCCTGGTGGCGCGGCGGCCAAGATCTTGACGGCGGCGGGCCCATGGCGCGGCTGCAGATGGATCGATGCCTAGCTGTGTGGCGGCTGTGTGCGGGTCTCCTCGTGGCGGCGGCCTTCGCCGGCGGCGGGGCGGCACGTGCGCGGCATCCGACAAGGGGTGGGGAGGCTGCAGCGTGTGTCCTCGAGGAGGATGGCTATCCTCGCCCAGATCCGTCGGCGGCATGGCGGCAGAGGTCGCAGTGGCTGGTCGGCGGCGGCGGAACAAGGCCGGTGGCAGCGGCGATGTTCTGTCTGGATCCCGGGGCGGCGGCCCTGGACGGTGGTGGCGGGTGAAGCTCGGGCTTCCCGCGGTGGCATGGCGTGGTGCAGTCCCTGTCCAAGGCGGAACTGTGACGGTGATCTGTTTGCGGATTGGTTCGGATCAGAGACGGTGACGAGCGCACGGGATCTATCTCGGCGACTCTCGCGGTTTGGTGAGGCGGGGTGGGAGCCCTTTTCCTAGGCTCCAGTGGTGGCACACTCACGCAGTGGCCGGTGCGCCAGGGATCCCACGGTGGCACTGTTGCTGCGGTTGGTCGCCGGATCTAGGCGGCTGGATCTGGGGCTTTGAAGGCGATCGAGACGGTGCAGAGGTTGTTGGGTGGATTTCTTGGGACGGATCCGGGTGAAAACCTGGTCTTCGGTCGATGGCCGGAGCCGGTGATGACGATGCTCTTATCATCGTTTCCTTCATGAAGGCATCACCGAGGTGAAGTTCCCGACTCCACTCAATACCTCCGGGGAAAACCCTAGATCAGCTGATCGGATGTTGGAAGCAATCATGTGTCGTAACCCCCTTGGGGGCGGCATTTTTGGAGGTGCACTCGGCTTCGCGGGACCAGCGGACGACTTCTTTGGTGGAGCGGTGCTTCATCCATACATTGATGGCGACGGATCTTGACGGCGTGGCGCAGTGCAGATACGGAGTTTGATGTGGGAGGATGGACTCGCGCAGGAGGACGACGCTGTCTGGCGTCGTCACTATAAGAAATATGTCAACTTGTGACCTTGACTATTGGTCACTGAATGGTCATTATTTTTCATTTGTGACTTTTTTGTGACGAAAAACAGATGGTCAAAAGCTGACCGTCGTAACCTGAAATTAGCGACCTTCTCTGTGAGAAGGTCGTAGACGTTTACGACCAAAATATGCCTATTGTTTTGTTTTGGTCACTAGCAGCCTCCCCAGGCCACGTAGGCATCCGACGTGGCAATCTGATGTGGCACAAGAATCAGCCCGGTCCAATTCGGTGTTTTATATGGGCCGAGCCCGTTAATTCAGCCCATTTATATATTTTTTCCTATGAATTTTTTGTCAGTTAAATGGACCAAGCCCAACATTGCAGCCTTTTTATTTGTGGGCCATGGCCTTTTTTTCTCAACAATTTCATTTTTTTCTTTTTTTCTAAATTGGGTTCACTAGTCAGGTGGGTCCCCATTGTCAGGTTCTAGTACTGGGTCCTAGCCGTCAGGGCAATATTCTTCATTTTTTTATTTCACGCAAATAAATACCTGGTATTTAAATTGGCACACAGAAAACACACGAAATACTTCAAATATTATCAACCATCAAAGTGCTACATCATATAACACACATACAAATGTGATAAGCATCAATTTTACAATCATATAACAAGCTCCACAAGTGTACAATCACAAGTTCTGCTACATCATACACACATACGAACTATGCTTCACGAAGAAACATGAGCAGTATAAAGGGCTTCATTAATGCAAAACTTGACAGTTGACAGTAATGTTAGAACTATGCTTCCTCCGACTTCTTTGTCCTGATCAGCATCTGGACGTTACAGAACAATATTGATCAATTATAAGCCACAACTTCAAATGCCCATACAATTTGTAGTTGCTTAAAAAAACAAAGCAAGCGAGTACTCAGGAGCTTTGGTTAAAACCCATCTAAACAGAGATAAAAACTGGCAAACTATACATCCACTTACAACATAGCAAAAGGAAAGAAAATTACACATGATTAAGTAATATATATCATTCATGTTGGAACAAAGAGCAGACTAACTGACACAATGTGGTAACTAAATCATTCAATCCCTGAGACTGATTGGATGCCAGTTTCTTTTACTCCCAGTACCTATTGGTAAATTAAATTACTAATCAAAGGAAATATTTAAGCAGCCCAATTACCTACCAGATCATTGTACTTACACTTCCTAATCAGATCACCTAATAGGATATACTATTAAGAATGAAAAGATGATTGAACAATGAAAGAGGTTAGCAAGTTGCTTGTTGGTTTCATCACAAGTACCAGGAGTATTTTTAAACCTACGCAAGTCATTTTTAAACCTATGCAAGTACCAGGAGTATTTCAATCCTTTCCAGTGCAAGTACTCAAAATTTGTTTGAGTAGCAAATCTAGGAGTACTGGAGAACTCCAAGTTAAATGTACTCAAAGCAACCAACAAAATCTCTCAATACCGGTCCCAACAAGTAATCGGAATATAGCAGCAACAAGTACCAGGAATAAATCACATAGGTAACTAGAACAGAGAAAGAAAATGTAGAAGTGGCAGCGAGGCATGAATGGTGTCCTGAGTTACTGCTGCATCGGCCGTAACAGAGGCCGGGGAACTCGCTGTGATGGGTTGCAGCATCTGTGCTGATGCAGTCTCAGCCACAGGCTCCTCCTCACACCTGAAGTTAAACACGCAGGTTGGTCAGCAGAACTACAGCATTTTAGCTTTTGGAGATGACGAATAACTCAAATTACCCTTGATATCTGTTTCAAAAAAATTAACCTTCTAGTATGGCCATGTTAATAGATAAAATTAACCTTTTCCCTTTTACTTTCTATGAAAAAGGTAAGAGACCAGAATTCTACATGCAGCTTCTGTAGACATAAATCCAAGAGAAATACATCTCTGTAGTGCATGGCGATGGCAGTTAGGATCAAGCAGGTTTTACATTCGAGTCCAGAAATATCAAGGTTCTATAAGCTTAAATTTCAGAGACCTGATTCAATTCAGAAAAGGAGTGGGAGCTTATTTTAGAGGCAAGTGAGTGAGTGAACATGTTATTAGGCTTAATTACCAGGATTTGGAAGAGAACGCTGGTGGAGAAGATGCACGCAAGGCCACCAAGCCAGCTGTAACAGCAGTAGGAGCAGCAGTTAATTGGAGGAAACAAACCAAATGGGATAGCTGATGAACGCGGCAAACAGTCGAACAATGGATGTACTTACACTGTCAAGGCAGAAATCGATCAAGAGTAAATTGACAGCAGCAGCATCATCATCCAGGCAGCCAAACGTGCTCCCAAACCAGGCAGTTTACCTAATATTTACCATCCAAGGCCACTGTAAAGACCCGAAATACATGCAATGATTTAACAGGATATTTTTGTGCAGAGCAAAGTAACATATGGGCATCAGAAATATGTTGCTTTAGAATGCAGAGCAAAGTAAACCTCTCAACTCCACTAGTTATTATTATGAGTACAATGATCCCCTTTGATAACATGAAGCAGGCACAGCAACAGAATGAAGTGAAATCTTTATGCAAGCCCATGTATTTTGGTATAAAGAAGCATTGAAGCAATTAAAAGCAAGCTTCTAGATCTATGTTTGGACGACAAAAAATTGTACAATCTGAGTTATTTGATGAAATAATCCAAGCCTTTAGGCTCCTACTGGATATGCTCTTAATGTAGACAGTGCGTAGAACCACTATGGACAGTTGGACACAATCACAGTAAGATCTTATCTAATGTAGATGTATTGTCTTTGTCAGGATCATAAGCTATATGGATCATGATGGACTGTGACTAATAGCTGAATGGCAATCTAAGATGGGATGGAATGATTATAAAAAGGAAATCTGAAGGGCGGAAAACTGAACCCCCAACCCACCGAGACCAGCCAACCAGGGATGCTCAGCACTCAAGTCAGACCATATAATACAAGTCCGGACAGATGAATTTCGAGTCATCTACAGCGGTCGATCACATCAGTGGCGCTCCGAATCGCATTCCTAAACTAGAGCACGAGCACGAGGGGAAGAAGCCCGTCGGAAGGAGGAACGAACGGGTCACCTGCACGGCTCGGACGGCGAAGGCCGGGCGCTGCGCCGGATCCTTGGCCAGCTCGAGGAGGCGCTTGTGCGTGAGCACGTCCTCCGCCCTCTCCACGTTCACATCCATCGCGTAGCTGCACACAAACCCGAAACGCCAAAATCGAGAATCATCACTCATCAGCACCGCCGCGTCGCAGCCGTCAGCAGGAGGGACCGGGAGGAGGGCAGGGCGCGTAACCGTGCGGGGAGGCGGTTGAAGTGGCTCCAGAGGTCGTCGTCGAAGTCGGGGGCACGCTCCTCGGCGGCGTGGAGGCGCGCCAGCACCTCGGTGTAGACCTCCAGCTTGTGGTGGTGCTGCTACTGCTGCTTCCTCGACTGCGCCCCCGCCCCTTCCAGCAGCACCAACTCGGATGAATGGGCGGCCCTATAGGAGGAGAGGAGAGGAGGGACGATGGGCGGCACACGCTCGAAAGGAGTGGTGGTGGTGGTGGCGCGAGGAAGGGGAAGGGAGAGAGGAGGGCGTGGGGGAGGCCATGGGCGGCGGGGAGCTCCGCCGGAGGGAGGTGGCGGCCGTGATCTGGAAGGGAGGAGGTGGCGGCTGCGATCTGTAAGGGACAAGCGCGGATCCGACCGCGGCCGTGGGAGAGAAGGGGAGGGGTGGGGAATCGCCGCGGCGCTCCCCACCGACGAGATCGAGGGGAGGATCGGTGGAGCTGGCGGGGAGGAAGGAGACGGGATCGAGAGGAGCTAGGGTTTGCGTTAGTGAAAAAGGGAGGGGATCGGGGAGCGAGGGAAAGAAAGGAGGCGGTGGGTGGATGGAAATTGACCCGGAGGACATAGCTAGGGTTTCGGGGTTGGTGTGGATGGGTCGAGGACAACCGTTGGATCCCCGTCGGATGCACGATCCGCGTGATATGTCCACGGACCAATCAGAATGCAGTACGATTTTATGACCATCTAAATTGGTCGTAGTTGACTTAAAATAATGTGTTAAAATCATTTAAGCTACTTTATGATCTGAGAAATTCTAAAACAAATGGAAAACCTTCTCATTGTGTCACCAAAATTTGAACAAGTTTTCAGAAAAAATAACAACATGGAATAAGATAAATATCTTTAAAAAGGTGTCGTTGGAAATAAGTTTTTTGCAAAAAAAAACCGTTTTTTGAGTGCCCAAAATGAGTTTTTTGTGAAGGACCTACAATATATTTATTGCAAAATTGGATGAAATCAATTTTATAAACTATTAGGCCATATTTAATGCACAAATGACCAAATAGTTGGGTGTCAAAAGATTTTATCCACCTCTGGTAAAAAAGACAAATTTCCGCTGATCCAGGTGGAAGCGGGTCAAATTTGAACTGTAGCTGCCTCATAGTTTGATATTCATTTTTTCCAAAAATCATTTCTAGGTACATAAGTATCTATTTAATAAGAGAAACATCAAATGTTTTCCAAGATTCAACCACTAGCTAGGAACGGTCAAGCCCGCTGTTTTGACCGCATTTTGAAACGGGCATCAGAAATTCAAAAAAAATCAAAAAATTGGAAAACCTTCGCATTGTGTCATTATATGTGACCAAGTTTACAGGAAAAATAATAAACTTGTAATACGGCAATTCTTTTAAAAAAGTGTTCTCAGAAACGAGCTATCATGCGTGAAGATTCATGGCTTTCAAGCCAAATGATCAATCTTATAGCCACATTCATGGCATAGTTTGTTCAAATGATCTCATATTGTGCACAAGGGTGTATCTTGGAATTCCAAACAATGTTGCCTAAGGGAGTTTTCAATTTCTTTGCACGGAAAATTTATTTTCCATTTTCCGAGTGCCCGAAATGAGTTTTTTTGTGAAGGACCTACCATATATTTGTTGCAAAATTGGAGCAAATCAATTTTATAAAATACTAGGCCATATTTAATGCATAATTCACAAAATGGTTGGGTGTCAAAAGTTTTTATCCACCTCTGGTGAAAAAGACAAATTTCCGCCGATTCAGTTGGAAGCAGGTCAAATTTGAACTGTAGCTGCCTCGTAGTTTGCTATTTATTTTTTCCAAAAATCATTTCTAGGTACATAAGTATCTATTTAATCAGAGAAACATCAAAAAAATTCCAATATTCAACCACTAGCTAGGAACGGTCAAGCCCGCCGTTTTGACCGCATTTTGAAATGGGCATAAAAAATTCAAAAAAAATCAAAAAATTGGAAAACCTTCGCATTGTGTCATTGTATGTGGCCAAGTTTCCTGGAAAAATAATAAACTTGTAATACGGAAATTATTTTAAAAAAGTGTTCTCAGAAACGAGCTATCATGCGTGAAGATTCATGGCTTTTAAGCCAAATGATCAATCTTATGGCCACATTCATGGCATAGTTTGTTCAAATGATCTCATATTGTTCACAAGGGTGCATATTGGAATTCCAAACAATGTTGCCTAAGGGAGTTTTCACTTTCATTGCACAAAAGAGCCATTTTCCATTTTCCGAGTGCCCAAAATGAGGTTTTTTTGTGAAGGACCTACCAAATAATTATTGCAAAATTGGACCAAATCATTTTTCTAAAATACTAGGCCATATTTAATGCACAATTGACCAAATGGTTGGGTGTAAAAAGTTTTTATCCACCTCTGGTGAAAAAGACAAATTTCCGCCGATTCAGGTGGAAGCTGGTCAAATTTGAACTGCAGCTGCCTCATAGTTTGCTCTTTATTTTTTCCAAAAATCATTTCTAGGTAAATAAGTATATATTTAATCAGAGAAACATCAAAAGTTTTCCAAGATTCAACCACTAGCTAGGAACGGTCAAGCCCACCGTTTTGACCGCATTTTGAAACGGGCATAAAAAATTCAAAAAAAAATCAAAAAATTGGAAAACCTTCGCATTGTGTCATTATATATGACCAAGTTTCTAGGAAAAATAATAAACTTGTAATACGGAAATTATTTTAAAAAGTGTTCTCAGAAATGAGCTATCATGCGTGAAGATTCATGGCTTTCAAGCCAAATGATCAATCTTATGGCCACGTTCATGGCATAGTTTGTTCAAATGATCTCATATTGTGCACAAGGGTGCATCTTGGAATGGCAAACAATGTTGCCTAAGGAAGTTTTCATTTTCTTTGCACGGAAAATTCATTTTCCATTTTCCGAGTGCCTGAAATGAGTTTTTTTATTAAGGACCTACCATATATTTGTTGCAAAATTGGACCAAATCAATTTTATAAAATACTAGGCCATATTTAATGCACAATTGACCAAATGGTTGGGTGTCAAAAGTTTTGATCCACCTCTCGTGAAAAAGACAAATTCCCGCCGATTCAGCTGGAAGCGGGTTAAATTTGAACTGCAGCTGCCTCATAGTTTGCTATTTATTTTTTCCAAAAAATCATTTCTAGTTACATAAGTACCTATTTAATCATAAATACATGGTTTGGTGGCGATACGTCGAGGTTTGGACGGTGGCCGAGGGCCCCAACTCTAGAGCGCGTAAACTCGCATGCCCGCCGCGTGGTCACCGCGTGACCGTGGCGTTGCCATGTGTTCTGGGCTGCCTAGGCATGTCTAGTGGGTTGGGCACTCCCCAGGTAGGTGCTAGGAAGAAAATCACAACATAAGATTCTCACGAGGAGACCGATCGATGCTCAAACATGAATAAGCAGCCAAGTGTTTGATTAGCGGTATGGGAAATGCACATGGCTAATGGGTGTGAGTTTTGGCTGAGGATGACCAATTACTAAGAAGACCGTCTTCACAAATTTTCAGCTCAAAAGGAGGAGCCTAGGTGGTACTTGCTTTGCAAAGTACCACACTGGACATAAATACGAATGTTGAAGCCGGGCTCAAAATAATGAATGGATTGAGCTGGCATTTGGTGGAGGATGGTTATTTGGGTAGAGGAAAGCACTGTAGAAAATGGATACCATTTGGACATGCCAAAGTGGTATTTCCTTCACAAAGTGTTTTCCTGAACATAATAGGAAAATGAATATTTTTGAATTATTTTTGAACTACGCAAGGAAGGTTTTTTACATATTTGACGAAGATATGACCCAAAGAATTTATGAGATTTTTTGCGAATTTTGGGAATGACAGAACTATAGGTTGCTTCACAACCTAGGGCAGAAACTGCCACATGGACATGACACATAGGCAAAACTGATGAGGTGGCACCTAGTCATAGCAACCCACCACAATTTACAAGGTTATGACCATCTATATTGGTCATGATCAGCTAGAAATAAGGCAGCGGGCCAGTGCTATCTGCTTTATGACCATTTCGTGTAAGGAAATTACGACCTTTCTGACCAAAATGGTCGTTATAGTTTAGGGTTTGGAGCCCCCCGAACAGCTTTTGACCAATTGGTCTGAAATGGTCATAGATCTATGACCAATTCTTCCAGGGTCACTGACAGAAGGTCACTAGTTGACATATTTCTTGTAGTGCGTGGTGGCGCTGATGGCAGAGAGACCTGGCATGGTAGATGCAACAGTACAACTCTGAAGATGGACTCATGGCAGGTGGCTGCGGCGGCCTCACACCCGGCAGGCGTCCTGGTTGAGGAGTGCGCCGGACTGGTAGGTGCCCCATACCAGGCAGGCGTCCTGGTTGGGACCTCAGGTCTTAGATGTTTAGGTTTGGCTGCGATGTCTGTTTGGTATTAGGCCCAGGCTATCAGCGCCCCTTCATCAATTGGATAGGTGTAGCGACAATTGTTACTTAGACGGTGGCTTTAGTCTTGCTGTTTTATGACTTTGTAAGGTCTTGTGAGAACAATTAATAAAGTGGTCGCATGCATCGCCTAGATGCAGAGGCCGGGGTCATCCTCCTTTTCAAAAAAAACTTGAAGTGTTGTTTTCTCTTATAAAGAGGGTTTGTGTTGACTCAAAAAACCACATCAAGGCGATACAACCAAAAAGAGTATCTTTGCCCGACCTTTGCATAAAAAGATGCACTCAACCCATAAAAAGATGCCCGACCTTTCCATCCATATGTGACAAAATGTGCTATTAGCCATGGTGAAAGTAAAAGTGATAACTAAGAGACTCCATTTTTTTACAGCTTAATAGTAACCACAAAATGTACTGGTAAAACAAGAGACTCGTCGATTTACTAAATAGAGCTGTAATTAGTTTCGTTTTTTCCATATGGTGTCAAGAGGACATGTGAAATTACTGTTGAAACAAGAGACTCATCGATTTACACTAGTAGAAAACAGGGCTTTGGTTGGGGCCTCACCAGCCCATTAGTCCCGGTTCTGTCACGAACCGGGACCCATGGGGTGCATACGTCCCGGTTCGTGCGCCCAGGTGGCCGGCCGGGCCTCGGGAGGCATTTGTCTTGGTTCGTGTGGACTCATTTGTCCCGGATCTAGGCACGAACCGGGACCAATGGTCCTCGCTCCTGGCCCACAGCCATTGGTCCCGGTTCGTGCCTAGAACTGGGATAGAAGGGGGGCCTTTAGTCCCGGTTCCAGCCACGAACCGGGACCAATGATGTGGATATATATACCCCCGCGAGCAGAGCACTCCACTGCTCTATTTTTCTGGCCGGCGAGGGGAGAGCTTTGTGGTGCTTTAGCTCACCTCCTATGCACATGAGGTGTTCGATGAAATGCCCGAGCCACACTAGTTAAGCTTTCTCCTATCGAAACTCGACCTCCGAGCTCCATTTTCCTCGAGGTTTGTCTAGGTTTAGCGGTCCGTCACGTCCCGTCCCCGTCTGACGGCGCCGTCGATCTCCCACGCCGATCTCGTCGCCGGCACCACCGTGGTGAGCCTCTTGTTTTTATCTTCTTTGTGAAAGAAAGAAAATTCTTACTTTAGATAGATACTTGTCTAATTTTCTTACTTTTATTATTGCTTGTTATTATATAGTGCGATGGTTTTGGTATCCGCCCCCGTCGGCCCTCGTCCTTTCTATGATTCGGATGTGGTATATATTATCCTTTTATAACTATTTGGTTCATTTATTGTTTATGACAATTATGCCGACCAAGGTGACATAGATTTTATTTATCTAGAAGGTAGTTGAACCGGAAATTCCAATCGACCCTATTGTCGAGAGGTTAAATTTAGTTGAAGAAGAAAACAATTACTTGAAGGAAAAAATAAAAAAAATTGAGGAGGAGAAGATGATATTGGAGTTGCATGTTGCGGATGTCGTCGATGACCACAAGATCAAGATGGATGCAATGCGGTTGAAGATTAGAAAGATTAGCAAATATGCCATTCATACCGAGGCTTGGTATCATTATGCCGTTGGATCAATTGTTACCTTCGTTGTGATTATGATCGCATTTGTTGTTGCATTGAAAGGTTTTACATAGTTTCAATTTATGGTTTAACTAGATGCTCTAGAGAGCTATATGTTGTTCAATGAGAACTATGTATGTACTTTGGTTTTAGTGTGATGATGAACTTCTATTAATTTGGTCACTTATATATCCATGTGAATCTTTAATAGTTTTTGACACACATAATTATATATAATGCACGCAGATGAACCGACAATGGATGTACGGTACTAGACACACCTCCGAGTACATTAAGGGCCTGCATAATTTTCTCGAAGTGGCTGAGGCAAACAAGCAGAATGGTTTTATGTGTTGTCCATGCCCTAATTGTGGGAATACGAAGTCTTACTCTGACCGGAAAATCCTTCACACCCACATGCTTTATAAGGGTTTCATGCCACACTATAATGTTTGGACGAAGCACGGAGAAATAGGGGTTATGATGGAAGACAACGAAGAAGAAGAGGTCGATGACAACTATGTGCCCCCTGAATACGGTGATGCTGCAACGGGGGAAGCTACTGAAGATCAAGAGGAACCAGACGATGCGCCTGATGATGATGATCTCTGCCGGGTCACTATTGATGCAAGGACACAGTGCGAAAGTCAAAAGGAGAAGCTGAAGTTCGATCACATGTTAGAGGATCACAAAAAAGGGTTGTACCCCAATTGCGAAGATGGCAACACAAAGCTCGGTACCGTACTAGAATTGCTGCAGTGGAAGGCAGAGAATATTGTGCCTGACAAAGGATTTTAGAAGCTACTGAAAATATTGAAGAAGAAGCCTCCAAATGATAATGAATTGCCCAACAGTACGTACGCAGCAAAGAAGGTCGTATGCCCTCTAGGATTGGAGGTGCAGAAGATACATGCATGCCCTAATGACTGCATCCTCTACCGTGGTGCGTACGAGGATTTGAACGCATGCCCGGTATGCGGTGCATTGCGGTATAAGATCAGACGAGATGACCCTGGTGATGTTGACGGCGAGCCCCCTAGGAAGAGGGTTCCTGCGAAGGCGATGGCACAGAGAGCATCGTAAGAAAGACAGGAAGTTGAGAGCACCCGCTGATGGGTCGCAGTGGAGAAAAATCGAGAGAAAGTACTGGGTTGAGTTTGTAGGTGACCCAAGGAACGTATGGTTTGGTTTAAGCATGGATGGCATTAATACTTTCTGGGAGCAGAGCAGCAATCACAGCACCTGGCCCGTGACTCTATGTATGTATAACCTTCCTGCTTGGATGTGCATGAAGCGAAAGTTCATTATGATGCCAGTTCTCATCCGAGGCCCTAAGCAACCCGGCACCGACATTGATGTGTACCTAAGGCCATTAGTTGAAGAACTTTTACAGTTGTGGAATGGAAACGGTGTACGTGTGTGGGATGAGTACAAACAGGAGGAATTTAACCTACACGCGTTACTGTTTGTAACCATCAACGATTGGCCCGCTCTCAGCAACCTTTCAGGACAGACAAACAAGAGATACCACGCATGCACACACTGTTTAGCTGACACCGAAAGTATATACTTGGACAAATGCAGGAATAATGTGTACATGGGCCATCGTCGTTTTCTTCCGACCAACCATCAATGTCGATAAAAAGGAAGCATTTCAAAGGCGTGGCAGATCACCGGAAGAAGCCCGCCATGCGTACCGGTGATCACGTACTTGCTATGGTCAATGATTTACACGTAATCTTTGGAAAGGGTCCCGGCAGACTATTTGTTCCGAATGACGCTGAGGGACACGCACCCATGTGGAAGAAGAAATCTATATTTTGGGACCTACCCTATTGGAAAGACCTAGAGGTCCGCTCTTCAATCGACGTGATGCACGTGACGAAGAACCTTTGGGTGAACCTCCTCGGCTTCTTGGGCGTGTATGGGAAGACAAAAGATACACCGGAGGCACGGGAGGACCTGCAACGTTTGCACGAAAAAGACAGCAAGCCTCCAAAGCAGTATGAAGGTCCTGCCAACTACGCTCTTACCAAATAAGAGAAGGAAATCTTCTTTGAATGCCTGCTCAGTATGAAGGTCCCGTCTGGCTTCTCATCGAATATAAAGGGAATAATAAATATGCCAGAGAAAAAGTTCCAGAACATAAAGTCTCATGACTGCCACGTGATTATGACGGAACTGCTTCCGGTTGCATTGAGGGGGTTTCTACCGGAAAACGTCCGATTAGCCATTGTGAAGCTATGTGCATTCCTCAATGCAATCTCTCAGAAGGTGATCGATCTAGAAATCATACCAAGGCTAAGGAGTGATGTGGCGCAATGTCTTGTCAGTTTCGAGCTGGTGTTCCTACCATCCTTCTTCAATATCATGACGCACGTCCTAGTTCATCTAGTCGACGAGATTGTCATTCTGGGCCCCGTATTTCTACACAATATGTTCCCCTTTGAGAGGTTCATGGGAGTCCTAAAGAAATATGTCCGTAACCGCGCTAGGCCAGAAGGAAGCATCTCCATGGGCCATCAAACAGAGGATGTCATTGGGTTTTGTGTTGACTTCATTCCTGGCCTTAAGAAGATAGGTCTCCCTATATCGCGGTATGAGGGGTGACTGACTGGAAAAGGCACGCCTGGAGGGGACTCAATAATATGCAGGTACGGGCATTCTTGGTCTAAGGCACACTACACAGTTCTATAGAACTCTACCTTGGTGACCCCGTATGTCGATGAACACAAGAACAGTCTGCGCTCCAAACACACGGACCAGTGTGACGACTGGATTAATTACATGTGAACACATCAGGACTTTCAGCAATTGGTTGGAAACACGTCTCAGAGGTGACAACACTGTTTGTGATGAGCTGTACTCGTTGTCCAGGGGACCATCTTCGACTGTATTGACTTACAAAGGATACGAGATAAATGGGAATACATTTTACACGATCGCCCAAGATCAAAAGAGCACCAACCAAAACAGCGGTGTCCGCTTTGATGCAGCAACCAAGAGGGGAAAGGACACATATTATGGTTACGTAGTGGACATATGGGAACTTGGCTACGGACATGATTTTAAGGTCCCTTTGTTTAAGTGCAAACGGGTCAATCTGTCAGGAGGCGGGGTACAGGTAGACCCACAGTACGGAATCACAACAGTGGATCTGAACAATCTTGGGTACACTGACGAACCGTTCGTCCTAGCCAATGATGTGGCGCAGGTTTTCTATGTGAAGGACATGTCTACCAAACCGAGAAAATGAAAATATAAGGAAGCGAATACATCATACGATGAGGCAAAGCGCCACATAGTTCTTTCAGGAAAAAGGGACATCGTGGGAGTGGAGGGCAAGACAGACATGTCTGAAGATTATGAAAAGTTCCATGAAATTCCTCCCTTCAAAGTCAAGGCTGACCCGAGCACCCTGTTAAACGATGAAGATTATCCATGGTTACGGCGCAATAAGCAAAGGACATAAGCGAAGAAAAAGTGAATACTTTCTCTCCACAACTATTATGATGATGCCTTTGATCTAGAATATCCATGTAACAGACGAGTTTCTGTATGAAACCAATCTTCGGAAGAGATTGTCTGTTTTGTACACGAAGTGCATCCAGTTTTTGCCCTAACCCTCTCATCTTTTTAACGCATGCTATTTTGGGTGAAATGATAATATCATGCCAGCTTTCAACCTTTTCAGAGTTCATTTGTAATGCTTTTCAATTTCAGGGTCATTTAGCTCAAAAAATCAGTAAATGCATAAAAAACTAATGAAGTCAGAAAGGGTTGAAAATTGATGATGTGGCTTTGAATGGTGCATTTTGAACACACAAAAAGTCTGGAGTTCAAATAAGTTCAAAAAAATGAAATCCCTTTGTAACAGATGAGTTTTCGTCTGAAACCCTGATAGTTCGAAAGAGATTGTCCATTTTGTACACGAAGTGCATCCAGTTTTTCCTGTAACCCTCTCAACTTTTTAGCACATGCTATGTGGGTGAAATGATGATACCATGCCAACTTTCAACCTTTTCAAAGTTCATTTGTAGAGTTTTTCAATTTCAGGGTCATTTAGCTCAAAGAATGAACTAGTATAAAAAAGAATGAACTAATAGCAAAAAAATGAACTAATAGCTAAAAGAATGAACTAAAAATAATCAATTTTCATAAAGAATTTTTTTGCTAGAAACTAAAATAACAAAATCTGTTTCTGAATATAATGAAAAGACGCGTAATATTAAATAGCAGGAAAAAGAATCACTCAAAAATATATTTTTATAGTGAAGTTATTCACAAACTAGTGATTCACACAAATTTCAAAGAATTCAAATTTAAACTATTAAAATTTGGAAACTAATGGCACTAACAGAAAGTTTATAATTATTCGGACCTAAAAGCAAAAAAGAATTAAAAAATAAAGAAAAAACAAAAGAAAATCAATAATTCAAAAAAAATACTGGAAAAAAATAAAAAATGCCACCAACCGGGCCACACGGCATGCATACGACCACAAACCCATATGTACATGGGCCATGATGCAGGCCCGCAGGCCCAACAGGCCCAACATGGCAGTGATAATGGTAGGCAAGTACTACCTGCATATTAGAGAGGAGCTCAGCACCTGAGCCGCAACGTAGCTTATAAACAGGTGCTGAGCTCTCTCAGCTAGCGAGGTGGGACTAAACTCCCACCACACCATCGTTGTGCCACCCTTTGGTCCCGGTTGGTGGCACCAACCGGGACCAATGCCCCCCTTTGGTACCGGTTCGTGCCACCAACCTGGTCCAATGCCCCCCTTTGGTCCCGGTTCGTGCCACCAACCGGGACCAAAGGTCTCTGTTTCCCGCCCTTTGGGCTGCTGAAAAGAGACCTTTGGTCCCGGTTGGTGGCACGAACCGGGACCAAAGGGGGGCATTGGACCCGGTTGGTGCCACGAACCGGGACCAAAGCTCTGGCTATATATACATCACTTGTCAAAATTTTCATTCAGTTCCTCCCCCGACAACGCCGACGACATCGACGCCGCCAGGCTGCCCCGACGTCGTCCGCCGCCCCTGCTGTCGCCCGTGCCTCGTCCTCGCCGACGTCGTCCCCGACCCCGCGCGCCCCAGCCCCGGCCCGCCCCTGCCCCACCCCCAAGCGCGCCGGCCGGCCGCGCCCCTGCCCCGGCCAGCCCCCACCGTCGCCGTCGCCGTGCCCTCGCCGCCCCCGCCGTCGCCCTCGATGTGCCCTTGCCGTGGGCCCCGTTGTGAGCCGCCGCACTTGTCAAATTTTTATGCGATTTTTTTGTGATGATATTTTTTGTTCATATATATAATGTATATATGTATGTGTGGATGTGGCTATGTATGTATGGATATAATGTTCATATATGTATTAATTTTTTTATTTAGGTTGTTAATTAGTAGATATTAATTTTATTTAGGTATGTCGTTTTTCGATATACCCCCTCCTTGATAACTTCGACATGAGGGTGGGGTCGATAAATAATAGAACTAGTTAAACTAGTTTATTTTTAGTAAGTACAACTTTATTTTATTTATAGTAAGTGCTTAGTAGTTGAACTAGGTGATTTAATAAAACTACTTTATCTTACTATATAAGTAGTTTATTTTTAGTAAGTACTACTTTATTTTATTTGTAGTAAGTCCTTAGTAGTTGAACTAGTTGATTTGATAAAACTACTTTATTTTACTATAGAAGTAGTTTATTTTTAGTAAGTACTACTTTATTTTATTTATAGTAAGTGCTTAGTAGTTGAACTAGTTGATTTAATAAAAACTACTTTATTTTACTATAGAAGTTGTTTATTTTTAGTAAGAAAATTAATAGAACTAGTTTATTTTTTAGTTAAAGCAATTATTCCCGCATCGACGCCGACGATGCCTATCCCGCATCCTCGTCGTCGACTCGGCGGAGGAGGCCTGCTTGATCAGAGGAGCCAGCCCGTCATTGAACCGAACCTTGTTTTGTGGCGGTCGCGTGGGCCAGTGACGGTGCCGAGGCTTCTGGACACCGCGGAGGTGGTACGTCACCGTGTCAGCGAGGAGTACGAGCACGTCCGTCGCTACATGGTTGCATTGGAGGGGAGTTTTGACAATACCTGGCAGGTTCTTCAGGGCTCACTGGAGCTATGATCCTGTGATGGTTCCTTCTCTTTGGGTGTCCACCGCCCGCGTCGATACCCGTCGGGCGCTACGGTTCTAGCTGTATTAGCGACGCTATATGTATAATACTATTCGAGGTGTATTAGTGATAATATTCGACGATGTATGGACGCAAGAGATGATGTAGTTTTGCTTATTAAATGCTTGCTAATTTGAATACTAATTTATTTTACGATTTGGTTTTTCTTATTGAATGCTCAAATTGGAAAACTACTCCTACTTTGAATGCTAAAATTGGAAAGCACTATGCAAGGCATATGCATTTGATTAGTTGATAGCTTATAGGGTTTTTATTTTTGCAGAAATCTAGGAGCCCTCTCCATCGTCCCCGCCATCGTCCCCGTTACCGAACCCCCTCCGACCTCGAGGTGAGACCAGCCAAATCTCCATGTCAATATGAGTCCTATAAGATATTTTGAAATGTTTTTGCTCATATTTTCAACCATTAAAATGTAATGGCCATCAAGTTTGAATGCTCATATGATGTAGATAAAAACATGTATATTTTCGTTCCGGCAAATTTCAGGCGCTCGATATGTCCTTTTTAGAAAGATAATTAAACGATATTTCGGGTTGACATTAAGAGTGTGTATATATGAGAGGACGAAGAATCCCGACTGTTGTCGTGGGGGTAGCTTCTTCTTCGTTCCCGTGTGCTAGACAATTTGGTGTAATGCACTCAGGAACGAAAGGAGGAGCTACCATCATCGACGGTCGCAAATGTCAGAGAGGAATCAGTAAGGGAGAGTCTCCACCATATATGAGAGGACGAAGAATCCCGACTGTTGACGTGGGGGTAGCTTCTCCTTCGTTCCCGTGTGCTAGACAATTTGGTGTAATGCACTCGGGAACGAAAGGAGGAGCTACCATCACCGACGGTCTAATATATACACCACGTGAGCTGAGAGTTTTCAAGAAAAGACTCGACAACCGATAGTCAACCCGTGATGAATAATAATGTTCTAATTTAGTTTTTGTGGTACATATATTTAATTGTACAAGTTTAATCTTTTAATTATGAACATAGGAAATGTCGTACTCGGACGACGAAAGTCTCCCAGGGGAGTGCTCCTGGTGCAACGACGACCGAGGTCTATGCGACGGGTGCCCTCACCTGGACGAAGATCGGTGCTTCAGCATTAAGCTCCAGGAGACCTTCGATGTTGAAACGGTACGCAATGACGACAAGTGTTTTTTTCGTAATTAAGCATGACTTCAACTATTTTAACATGTAATTTTCATCTTTCACAATTCGACTAGCTTATCCCATGTCATGCAAGACGCTATGTCTTGGAGAGGATGGGTTTTGAAGACCATGAAAGTTTCGAAACAAAGAAAATTCACCTAAGGACCCATCATGGTATGGATTTTGAAGTAAATCTGTACAATTCTCAGAGCGTAACCCATTTTGGTTGCCCAAATTGGGAAGCACTTTGCAAGATGTATGGTTTTTATGAGGATATGCTTGTCACCATGGATCTTGGTGATCCTGACATCGAGCAAGACAATATGGACATTTGGGTCCTTGTTGATACGCTTCCAATTCTACCGCTATGTGAGTTTCTCAAACATAGTTATTAGCTCATTTATATTGTTTATTTCAAAATAGTTGACAGCTTATTTCCATTGTCAGCTTATTTTCATTCTTCAAACAATGTGCAGAAGATGTTAGACAAAACCCACTACACCGATGGCTCCGAATTAACTTATCAGGAGAAAAATCATCTGATCGCATTTTGTACTGACCTTGAGAAATACAATACCTATTATGATACTCCTCCAAATTATAGTCAATACGTGCCAATAGTGCACGTATTGAACCACAGTAACTTCTATGGAGATACCCTGGTAAGATTTTTTACTATTACTGAAGGAAATATGCCCTAGAGGCAATAACAAAGTTATTATTTATTTCCTTATATCATGATAAATGTTTATTATTCATGCTAGAATTGTATTAACCGGAAACATAATACTTGTGTGAATACATAGACAAACAGAGTGTCACTAGTATGCCTCTACTTGACTAGCTCGTTGATCAAAGATGGTTATGTTTCCTAGCCATTGACATGAGTTGTCATTTGATTAACGGGATCACATCATTAGAAGAATGATGTGATTGACTTGACCCATTCCGTTAGCTTAGCACTCGATCGTTTAGTATATTGTTATTGCTTTCTTCATGACTTATACATGTTCCTATGACTATGATATTATGCAACTCCCGTTTACCGGAGGAACACTTTGTGTGCTACCAAACGTCACAACGTAACTGGGTGATTATAAAGGTGCTCTACGGGTGTCTCCGAAGGTACTTGTTGGGTTGGCGTATTTTGAGATTAGGATTTGTCACTCCGATTGTCGGAGAGGTATCTCTGGGCCCACTCGGTAATGCACATCACTTAAGCCTTGACAGCATTGCAACCAATGAGTTAGTTGCGGGACGATGTATTACGGAACGAGTAAAGAGACTTGCCGGTAACGAGATTGGACTAGGTATTGAGATACCGGCGATCGAATCTCGGGCAAGTAACATACCGATGACAAAGGGAACAACGTATGTTGTTATGCGGTTTGACCGATAAAGATCTTCGTAGAATATGTGGGAGCCAATATGAGCATCCAGGTTCCGCTATTGGTTATTGACCGGAGACGTGTCTCGGTCATGTCTACATAGTTCTCGAACCCGTAGGGTCCGCACGCTTAATGTTTTGATGACGGGTATATTATGAGTTTATGAGTTTTGATGTACCGAAGGTTGTTCGGAGTCCCAGATGTGATCACGGACATGACGAGGAGTCTCATAATGGTCGAGACATGAAGATTGATATATTGGAAGCCTATATTTGGATATCGGAAGTGTTCCGGGTGAAATCGGGATTTTACCGGAGTACCGGAGGGGTTACCGGAACCCCCCGGGGGTTTAATGGGCCATGGTGGGCCTTAGTGGAGAAGAGGAGGGGCGGCCAGGGCAGGCCGCGTGCCCCCTCCCCCTCTAGTCGGAATTGGACAAGGAGGGGGGCGGCGCCCCCCTTTCCTTCTTCTCCTCTTCCTCCTTCCCCCCTTCTCCTAATCCAACAAGGAAGGGAGGGAGTCCTACTCCCGGTGGGAGTAGGACTCCTCCTGGCGCGCCTCCTCCTGGCCGGCCGCACCTCCCCCCTTGCTCCTTTATATACGGGGGCAGGGGGCACCCTAGAGACACAACAATTGATCTGTTGATCTTTTAGCCGTGTGCGGTGCCCCCCTCCACCATAGTCCACCTCGATAATACTGTAGCGGTGCTTAGGCGCAGCCCTGCATCGGTAGAACATCATCATCGTCACCACGCCGTCGTGCTGACGAAACTCTCCCTCAATACTCAGCTGGATCGGAGTTCGAGGGACGTCATCGGGCTGAACGTGTGCTGAACTCGGAGGTGCCGTGCGTTCGGTACTTGATCGGTCGGATCGTGAAGACGTACGAATACATCAACCGCGTTGTGCTAACGCTTCCGCTTTCGGTCTACGAGGGTACGTGGACAACACTCTCCCCTCTCGTTGCTATGCATCACCATGATCTTGTGTGTGCGTAGGGAATTTTTTGAAATTACTACGTTCCCCAACAGTGGCATCCGAGCCAGGTTTTATGCGTAGATGTCATATGCACGAGTAGAACACAAGTGAGTTGTGGGCGATATAAGTCATACTGCTTACCAGCATGTCATACTTTGGTTCGGCGGTATTGTTGGATGAAGCGGCCTGGACTGACATTACGCGTACGCTTACGCGAGACTGGTTCTACCGACGTGCTTTGCACACAGGTGGCTGGCGGGTGTTAGTTTCTCCAACTTTAGTTGAACCGAGTGTGGCTACGCCCGGTCCTTGCGAAGGTTAAAACAGCACCAACTTGACAAACTATCGTTGTGCTTTTGATGCGGAGGTAAGAACGGTTCTTGCTCAGCCCGTAGCAGCCACGTAAAACTTGCAACAACAAAGTAGAGGACGTCTAACTCTTTTTTGCAGGGCATGTTGTGATGTGATATGGTCAAGGCATGATGCTATATTTTATTGTATGAGATGATCATGTTTTGTAACCGAGTTATCGGCAACTGGCAGGAGCCATATGGTTGTCGCTTTATTGTATGCAATGCAATCACCCTGTAATGCTTTACTTTATCACTAAGCGGTAGTGATAGTCGTAGAAGCATAAGATTGGCGAGACGACAACGATGCTACGATGGAGATCAAGGTGTCGCGCCGGTGACGATGGTGATCATGACGGTACTTCGGAGATGGAGATGACAAGCACAAGATGATGATGGCCATATCATATCACTTATATTGATTGCATGTGATGTTTTTCTTTTATGCATCTTATCTTGCTTTGATTGACGGTAGCATTATAAGATGATCTCTCACTAAATTTCAAGATAAAAGTGTTCTCCCTGAGTATGCACCATTGCCAAAGTTCGTCGTGCCCAGACACCACGTGATGATCGGGTGTGATAAGCTCTACGTCCATCTACAACGGGTGCAAGCCAGTTTTGCACACGCAGAATACTCAGGTTAAACTTGACGAGCCTAGCATATGCAGATATGGCCTCGGAACACTGAGACCGAAAGGTCGAGCGTGAATCATATAGTAGATATGATCAACATAGTGATGTTCACCATTGAAAGCTACACCATTTCACATGATGATCGGTTATGGTTTAGTTGATATGGATCCGTGATCACTTAGAGGATTAGAGGGATGTCTATCTAAGTGGGAGTTCTTAAGTAATATGATTAATTGAACTTAAATTTATCATGAACTTAGTACCTGATATATCTTGCTTGTCTATGTTGATTGTAGATAGATGGCCCGTGCTGTTGTTCCGTTGAATTTTAATGCGTTCCTTGAGAAAGCAAAGTTGAAAGATGATGGTAGCAATTACACGGACTGGGTCCGTAACTTGAGGATTATCCTCATTGCTGCACAGAAGAATTATGTCCTGGAAGCACCGCTAGGTGCCAAACCTGCTGCAGGAGCAACACCAGATGTTATGAACGTCTGGCAGAGCAAAGATGATGACTACTCGATAGTTCAGTGTGCCATGCTTTACGGCTTAGAACCGGGACTTCAACGACGTTTTGAACGTCAAGGAGCATATGAGATGTTCCAGGAGTTGAAGTTAATATTTCAAGCAAATGCCCGGATTGAGAGATATGAAGTCTCCAATAAGTTCTACAGCTGCAAGATAGAGGAGAATAGTTCTGTCAGTGAGCATATACTCAGAATGTCTGGGTATAACAATCACTTGATTCAACTGGGAGTTAATCTTCCGGATGATAGCGTCATTGACAGAATTCTTCAATCACTGCCACCAAGCTGCAAGAGCTTCGTGATGAACTATAACATGCAAGGGATGGATAAGACGATTCCCGAGCTCTTCGCAATGCTAAAGGCTGCGGAGGTAGAAATCAAGAAGGAGCATCAAGTGTTGATGGTTAATAAGACCACCAGTTTCAAGAAAAAGGGCAAAGGGAAGAAGAAGGGGAACTTCAAAAAGAACAGCAAGCAAGTTGCTGCTCCAGAGAAGAAACCCAAGTCTGGACCTAAGCCTGAGACTGAGTGCTTCTACTGCAAGCAGACTGGTCACTGGAAGCGGAACTGCCCCAAGTATTTGGCGGATAAGAAGGATGGCAAGGTGAACAAAGGTATATGTGATATACATGTTATTGATGTGTACCTTACCAGAGCTCGCAGTAGCACCTGGGTATTTGATACTGGTCCTGTTGCTAATATTTGCAACTCAAAACAGGGACTACGGATTAAGCGAACACTGGCCAAAGACGAGGTGACGATGCGCGTGGGAAACGGTTCCAAAGTCGATGTGATCGCCGTCAGCACGCTACCTCTACATCTACCTTCGGGATTAGTATTAGACCTAAATAATTGTTATTTGGTGCCAGCGTTGAGCATGAACATTATATCTGGATCTTGTTTGATGCGAGACGGTTATTCATTCAAATCAGAGAATAATGGTTGTTCTATTTATATGAGTAATATCTTTTATGGTCATGCACCCTTGAAGAGTGGTCTATTTTTGATGAATCTCGATAGTAGTGATACACATATTCATAATGTTCAAGCCAAAAGATGCAGAGTTGATAATGATAGTGCAACTTATTTGTGGCACTGCCGTTTGGGTCATATTGGTGTAAAGCGCATGAAGAAATTCCATATTGATGGACTTTTGGAATCACTTGATTATGAATCACTTGGTACTTGCGAACCATGCCTCATGGGCAAGATGACTAAAACGCCGTTCTCCAGAACTATGGAGCGAGCAACTGATTTATTGGAGATCATACATACTGATGTATGCGGACCAATGAATATTAAGGCTCGCGGCGGGTATCGTTATTTTCTCACCTTCACAGATGATTTAAGAAGATATGGGTATATCTACTTAATGAAACATAAGTCTGAAACATTTGAAAAGTTCAAATAATTTCAGAGTGAAGTTGAAAATCATCGTAACAAGAAAATAAAGTTTCTACGATCTGATCGTGGAGGAGAATATTTGAGTTACGAGTTTGGTCTACATTTGAAACAATGCGGAATAGTTTCGCAACTCACGCCACCCGGAACACCACAGCGTAATGGTGTGTCCGAACGTCGTAATCGTACTTTACTAGATATGGTGCGATCTATGATGTCTCTTACTAATTTACCGCTATCGTTTTGGGGTTATGCTTTAGAGACGGCCGCATTCACGTTAAATAGGACACCATCAAAATCCGTTGAGACGACGCCTTATGAACTGTGGTTTGGCAAGAAACCAAAGTTGTCGTTTCTTAAAGTTTGGGGCTGCGATGCTTATGTGAAAAAACCTCAACCTGATAAGCTCGAACCCAAATCGGAGAAATGTGTCTTCATAGGATACCCAAAGGAGACTGTTGGGTACACCTTCTATCATAGATCCAAAGGCAAGACATTCGTTGCTAAGAATGATCCTTTCTAGAGAAGGAGTTTCTCTCGAAAGAAGTGAGTGGGAGGAAAGTAGAACTTGATGAGGTAACAGTGCTTGCTCCCTTATTGGAAAGTAGTTCATCACAGAAACCGGTTCCTGTGATGTCTATACCAATTAGTGAGGAAGTTAATGATGATGATCATGAAACTTCAGATCAAGTTGTTACTGAACCTCGTAGGTCAACCAGAGTAAGATCCGCACCAGAGTGGTACGGTAATCCTGTTGTGGAGGTTATGTTACTAGACCATGATGAACCTACGCACTATGAAGAAGCGATGGTGAGCCCAGATTCCGCAAAATGGCTTGAGGCCATGAAATCTGAGATGGGATCCATGTATGAGAACAAAGTATGGACTTTGGTTGACTTGCCCGTTGATCGGCAAGCCATTAAGAATAAATGGATCTTCAAGAAGAAGACTGACGCTGACGGTAATGTTACTGTCTATAAAGCTCGACTTGTTGCAAAAGGTTTTCGACAAGTTCAAGAGATTGGCTACGATGAGACCTTCTCACCCGTAGCGATGCTTAAGTCTGTCCGAATCATGTTAGCAACTGCCGCATTTTATGATTATGAAATTTGGCAAATGGATGTAAAAACTGCATTCCTGAATGGATTTCTGGAAGAAGAGTTGTATATGATGCAACTAGAAGGTTTTGTCGATCCAAAGGGAGCTAACAAAGTGTGCAAGCTCCAGCGATCCATTTATGGACTGGTGCAAGCCTCTCGGAGTTGGAATAAACGCTTTGATAGTGTGATCAAAGCATTTGGTTTTATACAGACTTTTGGAGAAGCCTGTATTTACAAGAAAGTGAGTGGGAGCTCTGTAGCATTTCTGATATTATATGTGGATGACATATTGTTGATTGGAAATGATATAGAATTTCTGGATAGCGTAAAGGGATACTTGAATAAGAGTTTTTCAATGAAAGACCTCGGTGAAGCTGCTTATATATTGGGCATTAAGATCTATAGAGCTAGATCAAGACGCTTAATTGGACTTTCACAAAGTACATACCTTGACAAAGTTTTGAAGAAGTTCAAAATGGATCAAGCAAAGAAAGAGTTCTGGCCTGTGTTACAAGGTGTGAATTTTAGTAAGACTCAATGCCCGACCACTGCAGAAGATAGAGAGAAGATGAAAGATGTTCCCTATGCTTCAGCCATAGGCTCTATCATGTATGCAATGCTGTGTACCAGACCTAATGTGTGTCTTGCTATAAGTTTGGCAGGGAGGTACCAAAGTAATCCAGGAGTGGATCACTGGACAGCGGTCAAGAACATCCTGAAATACCTGAAAAGGACTGAGGATATGTTTCTCGTTTATGGAGGTGACAAAGAGCTAGTCATAAATGGTTACGTCGATGCAAGCTTTGACACTGATCCAGACGATTCTAAATCGCAAACCGGATACGTGTTTACATTGAACGGTGGAGCTGTCAGTTGGTGCAGTTCTAAACAAAGCGTTGTGGCAGGATCTACGTGTGAAGCGGAGTACATAGCTGCTTCGGAAGCAGCAAATGAAGGAGTTTGGATGAAGGAGCTCATATCCCATCTAGGTGTCATACCTAGTGCATCGGGTCCAATGAAAATATTTTGTGACAATACTGGTACAATTACCTTGGCGAAGGAATCCAGATTTCACAAGAGAACCAAGCACATCAAGAGACGCTTCAATTCCATCCGGGGTTTAGTCCAGGTGGGAGACATAGAAATTTGCAAGATACACACGGATCTGAATGTTGCAGATCCGTTGACTAAGCCTCTTCCACGAGCAAAACATGATCAGCACCAAGGCTCCATGGGTGTTACAATCATTACTGTGTAATCTAGATTATTGACTCTAGTGCAAGTGGGAGACTGAAGGAAATATGCCCTAGAGGCAATAATAAAGTTATTATTTATTAACTTATATCATGATAAATGTTTATTATTCATGCTAGAATTGTATTAACCGGAAACATAATACTTGTGTGAATACATAGACAAACAGAGTGTGACTAGTATGCCTCTACTTGACTAGCTCGTTGATCAAAGATGGTTATGTTTCCTAGCAATTGACATGAGTTGTCATTTGATTAACGGGGTCACATCATTAGAAGAATGATGTGATTGACTTGACCCATTCCGTTAGCTTAGCACTCGATCGTTTAGTATATTGCTATTGCTTTCTTCATGACTTATACATGTTCCTATGACTATGAGATTATGCAACTCCCGTTTACCGGAGGAACACTTTGTGTGCTACCAAACATCACAACGTAACTGGGTGATTATAAAGATGCTCTACAGGTGTCTACGAAGGTACTTGTTGGGTTGGCGTATTTCGAGATTAGGATTTGTCACTCCGATTATCGGAGAGGTATCTCTGGGCCCACTCGGTAATGCACATCACTTAAGCCTTGCAAGCATTGCAACCAATGAGTTAGTTGCGGGATGATGAATTACGAAACGAGTAAAGAGACTTGCCGGTAACGAGATTGAACTAGGTATTGAGATACCGACGATCGAATCTCGGGGAAGTAACATACCGATGACAAAGGGAACAACGAATTTTGTTATGCGGTTTGACCGATAAAGATCTTCGTAGAATATGTGGGAGCCAATATGAGCATCCAGGTTCCGCTATTGGTTATTGACCGGAGACGTGTCTCGGTCATGTCTACATAGTTCTCGAACCCGTAGGGTCCGCACGCTTAAAGTTTCGATGACGGTTATATTATGAGTTTATGAGTTTTGATGTACCGAAGGTTGTTCGGAGTCCCGGATGTGATCCACGGACATGACGAGGAGTCGTCGAGACATGAAGATTGATATATTGGAAGCCTATATTTGGATATCGGAAGTGTTCCGGGTGAAATCGGGATTTTACCGGAATACCGGAGGGGTTACCGAAAGCCCCCGGGGGTTTAATGGGCCATAGTGGGCCTTAGTGGAGAAGAGGAGGGGCGGCCAGGGCAGGCCGCGCGCCCCCTCCCTCTCTAGTCCGAATTGGACAAGGAGGGGGGCGGCGCCCCCCCTTTCCTTCTTCTCCTCTTCCTCCTTCCCCCTTCTCCTAATCCAACAAGGAAGGGAGGGAGTCCTACTCCCGGGAGTAGGACTCCTCCTGGCGCGCCTCCTCCTGGCCGGCCGCACCTCCCCCCCTTGCTCCTTTATATACGGGGGCAGGGGGCACCCTAGAGACACAACAATTGATCTATTGATCTTTTAGCCGTGTGCGGTGCCCCCTCCACCATAGTCCACCTCGATAATACTGTAGCGGTGCTTAGGCGAAGCCCTGCGTCGCTAGAACATCATCATCGTCACCACGCCGTCGTGCTGACGAAACTCTCCCTCAACACTCGGCTGGATCGGAGTTCGAGGGACGTCATCGGGCTAAACGTGTGTGCTGAACTCGGAGGTGTCGTGCGTTCGGTACTTGATCGGTCGGATCGTGAAGACGTACGACTACATCAACCGCGTTGTGCTAACGCTTCCGCTTCTGGTCTACGAGGGTACGTGGACAACACTCTCCCCCCTCATTGCTATGCATCACCATGATCGTGCGTGTGCGTAGGAATTTTTTTGAAATTACTACGTTCCCCAACAATTACGACATCCGTCCATCTTTTGCATACTTCTAAAACTAGTACATCATTGCTAACTACGAAGTTATTACTATGTTTTTCAACAGAAAATCCCGATGGATTGTGTGCCTCATTTGATGTATCAGAATGGTCGCCTTGATGTTTTGAACATACAGCCAGGTCATCCTACGAATCTCACCTGTCCATACCGGATTTCTAAAACCGGTGAACACATGCTAATCAAAGAATGGAAAAAAATGTATGGACAGTCGTAAGGTGGTTCTTGGAAGAAAAAGGAAGCGAAGCGCAAGAATTGGAGACATGATGATCTCTATTCTCCATAATGGAGAGTCAGGGCCTATGTAGTTTTATGCTATTTTACCTTAAAGAGGGTATTTAGGTCCTACCTAATACTAATGATCATGTGCTAAGAACAATTAAGTTGGGTTGGTTCGATGACTATGAGGATGATGATCGTATGACTTCTTATTAATAACGAGTAGGAGTTGTATGATGATGATTAGTAGGACTTTTTATTATGATGATGCATGATGCAAGCATGAAGAGTAATTATATATCAGTGGGTGAAATGAACATGGATTGGATTGAAGTGAAGGCAACATGTGGTTCATGTCGAAAGTAGTACTAATCCAAACTTGATCAAGTTAGGATTAGTATTACTTTCGACATGCACCACATGTTGCCTTCACTTCAATCTAAGCCATGTTTAGGCATAACAGTAGCGTTGGTAAACCAAGCACGGAGATAATAGAGGACACTTCTCTCTATTAGCTATCTAACACCCTAAATTAACCCCCCAAAAACCCCTAAACCACCCTCTTTCAAAAAAACAAAAACCTCAGCTCCTGCCAGCTGCTGACGCGTGGATGCCTTTTGGTCCCGGTTGGTGCTACCAACCGGGACCAAAGGCCCTCCTGCCTGGGCTCGCCGCAGCGGCCACATGGAGGCCCATCTGTCCCGGTTGGTGTAAGAACCGGGACTAAAGGTATAGGGCTTTAGTACCGACCCTTTAGTCCCGGTTCCCCAACCGGGACAAATGGGCCCTACGAACCAGGACAAATGGCCCTTTTTCTACCAGTGTTACTAAATAGAGCAGTAACTAGTACCCCCTCTATTTTTGTAAACAAGGACACTTCATTTTTGGTGCCAAACTTTCACTTATAATTTTAGTCAGCAAAAATATGGGTTATGTGTCATCAAAAATATATCATCGGCACACTTTTTGTGCCATAAACCTCAAATTTGTTGGTACAATTAATGGTCAAAGTTAGACATAAAAATATTAAGTGACCTTCTATATGAAAATGGAGGGAGTATCTATTATTGAATTCCTAATTATGCTCGTGTCACGAGCAAATTCTGATGAATTTTATGAATGACTATCAAAACATGGTGTTGTACATATGTCCATATACATGACTCTTATGCTAAGTTTATTGAAGTGAATACATTAGTTAGTCAAACCTTTGAAAATTTAGAAGCTCACATCAGTGTTGTATGGCAGTAGAGATTATATTTAAATAAACTTAGCAAAATCAAGACCAGTAATCCTGAGTGTATAATGTCTGCATGTTTCTGGAGTACTCGAATGAGCAACACAGTAGAAGCAACGTCGGCTCCTTGAAAATATTTTTGTGGGATTGTGTACATTCTTTTCAGCTCAGACCTGCTCTAGCTGACTCGACATATGCTCACTTCGTCCATAATAATTGTGAATATGAAAGCTGGAAGGGAAAAAATGCACTCTAGCATAGGGATTTAGCCTCCTCGCACTCCATTATTTTTGGAGGATGGTCCAAAAAGAGGGATTTAACCTCCATATTTGGAAGCTATAGGGGGCTATTTTGGAATGCACTCCAAACCAAACCACTGGGGTGCCACTGAAGTTTCAACTTCTTCCTCCCAGTCATCCTCTCTTTCCCCGTTGTTTAATGGCATTGTTTCCCATACCATTCTCACATGCAAAAAAACGGTAGGAGATGTGATGGAAACCAACTCATTAATGGTGTTTGGCGCATGCCCTTGTCGCACGCCACCAATTCCCATCACGCCCCTCAGATTCCCACTGCACCACCCATCATCCCCAGTTATAAAAGGCCGGCGGCAATGCGTGCACACCCAAACACCCTCCCCTAACCCTAGATAAATCGTCGCCTCCCCATTCAGATCCACTACTGCCTCCTCTACTCATGTCGTCTAACAATGTTGGTGCATTGCACCGCGAGCACTGGCTTAACTGATTCACGAGGTGAATGTAGTGGTGCAGTTGTCGGGCTGCCTCTCCCCACGCTGCATTTGTTGTAGTTGTCGGTGCTTCCTCCTTCGATGGCACCGTTGGGGCAAGTGTTGACCTCATAAAAGTGAAATCATCAACCATACGAGTATTTTCTTTATCTATAAAAGTGATTTTTAAAAATATTTATTGAAATGAATTTTCGTAAATAAGTTGTCATAAGTAAAACACATAAAATTTCTTTTAGAAAAATAAATGATACATGTTAATAGGTTGCACCAGTTTCCATCTCACATAGATGCAGGAGCTCCCGAAATTAACTCATCGCCGTGAGCACTATTTTGCGTACATGGGATTTGAGCACATCAAGCAAGGGGTGCGCCAACTCTTATTTATGAAATCTCACTTGTCAACCATGTAAAGCTTTGATAGTTCAACATGTATCTCCACTGGCGCAATGATATAGCTCACTTGTCTTCTGATGCACCTGCAGCATTGTCTGCTTGTCGCATCGCTAAAAATGATGGAGGGTCGCTAAGGTGAGTTGGAACATCTAATCTTGGCTAAAACAAAAGGATAATATTAACTTATGTAATGTGACCTCATCTTTGTTGCTGGTCATCATTAATCATGGATACTTTTCACCAAATGCTTTGACATAGACTGGTGATAAAACTTACAATACTTGCTCAGTGCATCACTGTAATGTAGAAAAGAAAGCCATCTCAAAGACAAATTTGACTAAATGCACAGCAGAAAATGGAATATATGCCAAGCATGTCATTAATTAATCCCACATGAATCATACCTGCAGCATATACATGACCAAGGCAGGCTGACTTTTAGTTAACCAACTTAACATGATTGAACAATTGAAGCCCATGCATTTTCTGCAGCCCTTTCATCAAGCACAAGGAAGTAACCCTTTGCGGCTGTGAAGTGCCTAGTGATATCATCACTAAAGACCTCTCCAACATGTGAAAGATGTTTTCTCATGAATGTTCCAGTGGCACCTCACTAGAGAAATGACTCGGATGCGTCTTCCTCGGTTACTTAGAGTATTGTAGTATCAAGTGCAACGTTCACATAATCTTCGGCAAGGGATACGTTCCACAGAAGTATCTCTCTTGAATTATAGTTCATGACTCTATCTGTGTTTATTTGGGTGCTAGTAGGATTTGTGAGAAGATAGCAAAGATGGTCGGCGCAACTGATAGAGACCAAGACTAACTATTTACATACAAGAATAGAACGCCTCATACACATGCTTTATAAAGATTGATCATACTCGGAAAATCCATATCATATCATATCTTCTAGGCCTAAAACAAAGAGCATGTGTCTTAAAAATGATTTGCTCACATAATTTCTGGGGTTACAGTGTTCAGTCTGGTACCAATAAATGTGAGATATTTTCTTCCACATGTATTCCCCACCAACCAGTGGTGATATTATGTGTGTGGCGATTAGGTGGGCTTCTTATCGCGTGTTGATTCTTCAACCACGGACTCATCAATTTGGCCTTGCACACCACCATCAATAGAGGCACTTGTCCTCGAATAGATTGTTGATAATTTGGAGTAAATTAACTATTGACAAAATATATAGATAGGGAAAGTAGAGATCTCAACAAATCAAATTGAATCCCCCAATCTAATAAGACATTTTAACCTACAAGACTATTTGAACTTCAATGTTTCAAATAGCTCAGATGTCTGGTTCTTTGGGAAGAAAAAGAAAGTGAGTTTTCATCAAACTTTGCAGATTTGAGATCCATGGATATGAGGTTTACATGTACTTGCATGCGTACGTGCCCATTCTAAATTATTCAAGATTTTTTATTGTTGGGCGTGTGCAAACAATGTACCTAGGATCTATATGTGGCAAATCTATCATTATTAAATAAAAGCACAATACAAAGTAAATAGAGAGTTGTGTTAGAAATTCTCACAAAAAAAGATCAGATAAACATGTTGTTCTTGTTTTTTAGGCAAAGCCTATTGGAACAATTTATTTGAACTTGATAATAGTAACATCATTTGCAATATCTGAACAAATAAATCTATGGGATTCCAATCCCAATCGAACTAGAGTTTGCATCAAACATGTGGTTGGCTAGATTATGTGCCACCTTGTTAGCTTCCTGTTGAAAGTGTTGAAATGATATAGCTCCAATCAGGTGCACTCTCTAAAGCAGTCAGTATGAAATGACATGTATGGACGTACTCCACACCTCAATAACATCATTGCTTGCTTGGATTAATTGGAGAGAGTTAGGTTCAACAATTATAGGTGAGCAACCTATGGTTTCCACCAATCCAATACTTTCTGAAGAGCAATAGCCTCCGTCATTGTTGTGCCTGGATGATGGCCAAGTAACTAGTTTGCCCGGGCCACAGATTTTCCATGATCATTTCAATGGACTGCTCCAGTCCAGGCCGTACCATTAGTGAAATAAGCATCATCTATATTCAGTTTATAGCTTCTCTTCGGTGGCAACTGCAATGATATTTCATGTGGTTCTCAAGGTTATGATGCAAGTCTGAAATTAACAACTAGTGCCTGGGTTTCAAACGCCAAGCATGGCACTGCTGCCACCCAAGCATCCTTGATAGCGTGACAACATGTTGTTCTCGTTAGACCTACATAATCATACACAAATGCCATCTCCTTTCATCACAATTGTATAAAAACATATCGCATTTTTTTGTCTTCACAATTGTACAAAAACATATCACATTCGTTAGATCTTCATAAACGTACCAAAATGTATCGCGTCTATTAGATCTACATAACAAAAACTATAGTAACCGCATTTGTTAGATCTACCAACTGTAGACATGAACAGATCAAATTCCCCGTATCTATGTAGAGATTTATAAACATGTCACATAAGTTAGTTCATTTTTGTTCCTAAACAAACCATAACTAGTAACTTAATTATCTAACAAAAAATCATAGTTGACGATGATCATCATTGCACTTTCAAAAATATCACATGGAAAATGTTTTTTAATGCACATGTTACTTATTAGTTGAACTATAAACTTACAACTATATGTTATGCTTCATTTAAGTATGTTAGTTCTCAATGCATACATCGATGTTAGTCTGATGCAATAGATAGATACATGATTGAAATCATAAAAACTATTATAGCTGATGGAAATATTTCTCTAACCAACTTATGCTACATAGAAAATTAGCTCTACTGGCAACGTACAAAAGTCCTTAGGGACAATACATAAAATAAAATGGTCCATAAGTGACTAGGTACCAACATGAGCACGAACGGAGGAGTAAAGAAATGAACATTTACTGATACAATGTGATTGTTGATCATCAGGTACTTAATTGGACTATTCTCTTTTCTCTTTATTAAGAAGTGAAACCATGAAATATTTTCATTTAAATTAAGTATCCCATCGAATGCATATGAGAGAGAGAGAGAGAGTAGAACATCCACAATGCAAGTCTGGTGCATGGAAGCCTATGGATTAAGATTCTTTTGTCTGTAGTCCCTTGAATTGGATTATTTACGCCGCACTGATAGAAGATGGTTATTCTTTCTCTTAAATTACCATATTTTTTATCTTGAAATATGTTATATCATTTGGTTCACCTTCGCGTTAGGTGGAAGGGTGGCAGGATCGAGTTAAATGGTGGTTAAGATGTTGTGTTAACTGGTCTCGACGGGTTTTATTGTCAATATATATCAATTGATTACACAAGAGGACGTACATATAGTCATGCCCAAGAGATGTAAGGGTTATTGCTGAACATCATCATCAAATATCGTTTTTTTCATCTACTGTATTCTTCTCCAATGATTTGACGTGATAATTATAACGATTGTCCATTGTGATGTAGCGTCCATGTGTATTTGTCCTTCACATTGTGTAGTCAATTCTTAATTTGCTATTTCTTTTGGTCCATGTGTATTTGTCCTTCACATTGTGTAGTTAATTTTTAAGTTGTTATTTCTTTTGGTCCATGTGCTTTTCTTCAAAAGAAATTCTAGCCACATTCTAGCATACCATTTCAGCTATAACATTTTTTCTTCCCCGCAATCATTTTTATTCCTATCGTAAAAAACATTTTTCACAAGAAAATTTGTTGTAATTGATAGATCGAACAATTACGTGGGAACGTCTTTTATCATTTTCATAAAGAAAAATGTAATAATGCAGAAAATACAAGTTAGGTTTGATCCAATCAATCAATACCATCCAAAAAGAGAATCCTACTGACGAGAAAATAAGTCGGAACCTTGAGTCCGATCATCACTCACACATAAAATTATCCACTTATTTATAAAATTTCTCTCTTAATGTTCCCCAATAATATCCTATTACATCTCGATATTTCCACCATTATATTTTCTTAGTTGCATGTGTCAATATATATTAATACAATGTATATTGTGTAAAAATCATGCATTACACATTCAAGGACGAAACTAGCATATAGGGACCCATTGCAACAAAGGACGATACGATAGCAGTTTATCTAGCTTTGTCCCTGTATACAGTTGAAACAAGACAAACTTTACATAAATTTTGAAAACATGGCACTAACTGAAAGCACCGACGGATGGTGGCTACATGAAACAAACTTGATTTTCTCTGAAAGTTCCGACCAGCCTCCGTTTCCAGTATACCCGAGAATTTGAACATATTACGCAGTATGCATGGGAGTTGGTTGAGATGTTTAATTCCATGAGGCTTTGTTCAGTTACACCCTGTCTCAAGGGGATTGAAGGGGTTTTGGGGGGGGATTTGACTTGTATGGGATTTAATCCCTGCCAAACCTCTTCAAATCCATGCCAACCGAACACAGCCTAGGGATTTTCAAAGCGCCCCGTCCTTTCCATGGCACGGAGATTCCAAGGCCTAAAGAAGGGCCAGAGACAAGATGGCACCCCTCTTTTCAGCCTCTCTCATCCGCTAGTCACAGCCAGCCTTTACGCACCACATAGAGAACTGATCTTTTACGTGTGGATTTAGCCATTTTTTGCCTCATGCAGCCCGCCCTCTCGAGTCTCCGGTAGCAATGTGATTGAGTGGAAAGATGGACAGGGAGATGGATAATGCCACCAAACGATCCAATCGGTAGAGCACTTTATAATTCCTACTAAAACATGTGCACTAATCTGGACCAGAACAGGAAGGCACACTGAGTAGACACAACACGTGAGTTCATGCAGAAAGTTTAATCTAAATAAACACGAGCCTGCTGATTCTAACAAGCACAAGTGGGCACAGCTATTCTCTCTGCATGGGAAGGTAGCTGGCAATACTCTACTTTTGAGCTAGGTGCACGGCATGGGAGGGACATGGACAAGATAAATCCTAAAGAATCGCGCGGCATGTTGCCAAGGACACAAAACAGACCCGGCACGCCATGCGGCACCAGAAGTCCAACTCCGATGACAGCGCGTGTTGTCTTTCGCAGTTGGCACCGCACCCTGGCACAGTTGGCACGACGACGGGCACACAAACAGTAGACGGCCTCACAAGTCCCATTGTCCCGAGCCCTGGCTCCCCAGAGACGAAGACAAGCGGCAAATCACCTTGCATCACCTCGCCCCGTTGTTTTCCGCGTGGTTTTTGGCTAGGCCCTGGCTCTTCCTATCCCGGATGCCGGATGGATAGCATGCATCCAAACCGGATAGGGTCGGGGGTGGCTAGGCGTTTCGTTGGGGTTCGAAAACCAACCCGAGCGCAGGTGGAGGCCGCACCCGGCGGCAACGCTCCAAAGCGTCGGCCTCGTGACGGAGACACGAGCAGGTGGTGCCGGTGAAGGAATTTAAGGCCGCCTGCGATGCGTCCAAGGAGACGCCGGGAAGAAGCCGACGCCCAAAAGCGCGCTGTGGGACAGCGGCCACGACCAAGCATGCGTTTGGTTTCTTGGCTCCTTTCCCTGACTTTTGCTTGTCTGGTTCGCCTGCCGAGTACTCTCCTCGCGGCCGTATCATGCGCGGCTCCTCCTCTGCTTGGCCGGGCAGCGATAAGTTCAAACTTATTCGGTGCTCTCTGTGTGTACGTTGCTGCAAAAGAAAAAAGAGTTAATACCATTTTTAGTACATAAACTTGTCCTGGTGGGAACAAGTTCATACAAGAACTAAAAAACCCCATAAAAGTAGTACACCAACTTTACTAACGAAACATTTTAGTACAAATCCGTCTATTGTGCCGGCTGCTGTTATAACGTGTGTTTGACGTTGGCTGATGTGGAACTGGACCCACTTGTCAGTGTCAAAGGCAAAGTATAAACCAAAATAATAAAATAACGAGACGCAGGCTTCGAACCCAAGAACTCGCGAGTAGCCTGCTCCCATGTAGCAGCGTGCTAATAACCAGAGAGACGACCGCGCAATTTGTTTTACTAAATGGAGTTGCACCTTTTACTTTCTTCGTGCAACACATAGCGTGGTAAACAGCTCTCACATGCTTGACGCGGTCTGCTAATAGAATCATAGTTTCAAACACAAGCGGATTTTTTAAAATTAATTATGCTATTGTTAATACTAGTTGACTGCCCGTGCGTTGCCACGGGACACCAAACCCTACCAACAAGACAAATGTTGCTCCTTGTCCACCTCTTTTATCTCAAACCACTCCTTTGCTCTAGCTTCAGTGTCGTCACTCTACTTCACTCCAGGAAACTCCAATATGACATGATATGTTAGCGTTTACGACGTGTGTCATTTGCTTTTTGTACGGATTGCTAAGGCTCATGTGTTGTTGTATGTTTCTGTGAAAGTTCATATTTTGGATTAATCAGACCTTTCAAACGAAAGCTTCATGTATTGTCCAAACCTGAATTTATTGTGATAACTCACTCATCAAAGGGAGTGAAGCAAAAGAATACCAAGTTGGGAAGATGAAAACAAAAAGATGGACAAAGTCGTTCTAAAATCTGATAATGACCAGGGTTACTCCGGTCTGTGGGAAGCTTATGAATTCATCATCATGCTATATTATTGTTCCCTAAAAAGAATAAGGAATAAAGTAGTAAAAAAGCTAAGCTTAGATTCATGGCTCCAACTTTATCCAGAACATCTCAAGTATATGTATATACAAAAACTACATGCCATCATATGTGGTACTATATAGAAAATTTATGTCCTAATGACCTTCAGTCTCAAGTAGTATGAGCTAGCACTGTCTTTCACTCTCTCTAGTTCTAAAGATGAACAACAGAGCAACAAAAGGCATGTGATTACTCTGTCTCCTCATCTTTACATAGTTCAGAATTCATACACATGATGTATTGTTATCCATTGTGCTCGGCTAGCTACAGAATGTACATTCTCCTCAGCCCCTATTACTCATTTTATTTCTGATGGTAAGGCACATATATAGCCTTGTGGATAGAAATATAGGGACACCAGCATGCAACATAGCCATTGTTCTAAAAATATATATGCACACAAAGTCTATGCAATAAACAAAAGTGAGACTCAATAGCTACTTGAGTATATATACTTAATCATGTATAGATCCGGTGACACTACAAGTCATCTGTTTAGTGCCTCTTGTAGTACAAAATGTACTAAAAACAACATAGAAAATAATACCTCATTAAGGTGCAACATTTTCATTATTACTTCATGGAGAATGAATTAATGCACACTCCAGTTTACTGAACTGAAAGTGCGTCACTAGTAGAAAACAGGGCTTTCGTTCGGGCATGGCAAGCCCATTAGTCCCGGTTCAGTCACGAACCGGGACCCATGGGGGCATTCGTCCCGGTTCGTGAGCCCAGGGGGCCGGCCGGGGCCTCGTGGGCATTGGTCCCGGTTCGTATGGAACCATTTGTCCCGGTTCGAGGCACGAACCGGGACTAATGGTCCTCGCTCCTGGCCCACAACCATTGGTCCCGGTTCTTGGCATGAACCGGTACAGAAGGCCCGGATTTAGTACCGGTTCTAGCCACGAACCGGGACAAATGAGCTTCCTATATATACCCCATCGCCGCAGCAGAGCACTCCACAGTGATCTATTTTTTCTGGCCGTCGAGGGGAGGGCATTTGGGTGCTCTAGCTCACGTCCTATGCACATGAGGTGTTCGATGAAATGTCTGAGCCACACTAGTTAATCTTTCTCCTCTCGAAACTCAACCTCCGAGCTCCATTTTCCCCGAGATTTGTCTATGTTTAGCGGTCCGTCACGTCCCATCCCCGTCTTCACCGCCGTCGATCGCCCGCGCCGACCTCGTCGCCAGCACCACCGTGGTGAGCCTCTTGTTCTTATCTTCTTTCTGAAAGAAAAAAAATTCTTACTTTAGATAGATACTTGTCTAATTTTGTTACTTTTATTATTCCTTCTTATTACATAGTGCGATGGTTTTGGTATCCGCCCCCGTCGGCCCTCGTCCTGTCTATGATTCGGATGTGGTATATATTATATTTTTATAACTATTTGGTTCATTTATTGTTTATGACAATTATGCCGACCAACGTGACATAGATTTTATTTATCTAGGAGGTGGTTGAACCGGAAATTCCAACCGACCCTATTGTCGAGAGGTTAAATTTAGTTGAAGAAGAAAACAATTACTTGAAGGAAAAAATAAAAAAATGAGGAGGAGAAGATGATATTGGAGTTGCATGTTGCGGATGTCGTCGATGATCACAAGATCAAGATGGATGCAATGCGCTTGAAGATTACAAAGATTAGAAAATATGCCATTCATACCGAGGCTTGGTATCATTATGCCGTTGGATCAATTGTTACCTTGGTTGCGATTATGATCGCATTTGTTTTCGCATTCAAATGTTTTACATAGTTTCAATGTATGGTTTAATTAATTAGATGCTCTGGAGAGCTATATGTTGTTAGATGAGAACTATGTATGTACTTTGGTTTTAATGTGATGATGAACTTCTATTAATTTGGTCACTTAATTATCTATTCATGATGTTCTGTAATGGTTTTTGACACACTTAATTATATATAATGCACGCAGATGAACTGGCAATGGATGTACGGTGACAGACACACCTCCGAGTACATTAAGGGCGTGCATGATTTTCTCGAAGTGGCTGAGGCAAACAAGCAGAATGGTTTTATGTGTTGTCCATGCCCTACATGTGGGAATACGAAGTCTTACTCTGACCGGAAAATCCTTCACACCCACCTGCTTTACAAGGGTTTCATGCCACACTATAATGTTTGGACGAGGCACGGAGAAATAGGGGTTATGATGGAAGACGGCGAAGAAGAAGAGGACGATGACAACTATGTGCCCCTGAATACGATGATGCTGCAACGGGGGAAGCTGATGAAGATCAAGAGGAACCAGATGATGTGCCCGATGATGCTGCAACAGGGGAAGCTGCTGAAGATCAAGAGGAACCAGTGCCCGATGATGATGATCTCCGCCGGGTCATTGTCGATGCAAGGACGCAATGCGAAAGTCAAAAGGAGAAGCTGAAGTTCAATCGCATTTTAGACGATCACAAAAAAGGGTTGTACCCCAATTGCGAAGATGGCAACACAAAGCTCGGTACCATACTAGAATTGCTCCAGTGAAAGGCAGAGAATGCTGTGCCTGACAAAGGATTTGAGAAGCTATTGAAAATATTGAAGAAGAAGCTTCCAAAGGATAACGAATTGCCCGACAGTACATACGCAGCAAAGAAGGTCGTATGCCCTCTAGGATTGGAGGTGCAGAAGATACATGCATGCCCTAATGACTGCATCCTCTACCGCGGTGCGTACAAGGATCTGAACGCATGCTCGGTATGCGGTGCATTGCGGTATAAGATCAGACGAGATGACGCTGGTGATGTTGACGGCGAGCCCCCCAGGAAGAGGGTTCCTGCGAAGGTGATGTGGTATGCTCCTATTCCTATAATACCACGGTTGAAATGTCTTTTCAGAAACGAAGAGCATGCCAAGTTGATGCGATGGCACAGTGAGGACCGTAAGAAAGACGGGAAGTTGAGAGCACCCGCTGACGGGTCGTAGTGGAGAAAAATCGAGAGAAAGTACTGGGCTGAGTTTGCAGCTGACCCAAGGAACGTATGGTTTGGTTTAAGCGTGGATGGCATTAATCCTTTCAGGGAGCAGAGCAGCAATCACAGCACCTGGCCCGTGACTCTATGTATGTATAACCTTCCTCCTTGGATGTGCATGAAGCGGAAGTTCATTATGATGCCAGTTCTCATCCAAGGCCCTAAGCAACCCGGCAACGACATTGATGTGTACCTAAGGCCATTAGTTGAAGGTGCAAGAAGGAGCCCGTGGTGACGGCTCTGGTGACCGAACAGAGTCCGGCCAGGTAAATATATTAGTTAAGCCTGTGCTGACTAGCTAATTGATGCATTCATTGTTTTGGTATGTACACATATTAATTAACTCTCGTCTTTCTTCTTTTTTCTAGCCCTCCGGATCGAGCACAACTTCGGTAAAGAGACGAGGCCCGAAGAGAAAGTTGCGCTCGGATGAAAGGTTTGAGATCACAGCAATCGCGCGCGACGGCCAACCGATTGAACCCATTCGGACAAAGGATGCATTTGCTGCTCAGTGCGGGGTTCTAGTTAGGGACAAGATCCCGATCAGCATCCACCAATGCTATAAGCCTAAGAAGGAAGACCCTGAGGTGTCTTATTGTTGGAAATATGCCCTAGAGGCAATAATAAATAGGTTATTATTATATTTCCTTGTTCATGATAATCGTTTATTATCCATGCTAGAATTGTATTGATAGGAAACTCAGATACATGTGTGGATACATAGACAACACCATGTCCCTAGTAAGCCTCTAGTTGACTAGCTCGTTGATCAATAGATGGTTACGGTTTCCTGACCATGGACATTGGATGTCGTTGATAACGGGATCACATCATTAGGAGAATGATGTGATGGACAAGACCCAATCCTAAGCCTAGCACAAGATCGTGTAGTTCGTTTGCTCAGAGCTTTTCTAATGTCAAGTATCATTTCCTTAGACCATGAGATTGTGCAACTTCCGGATACCGTAGGAATGCTTTGGGTGTACCAAACGTCACAACGTAACTGGGTGGCTATAAAGGTACACTACAGGTATCTCCGAAAGTGTCTGTTGGGTTGGCACGAATCGAGACTGGGATTTGTCACTCCGTGTAAACGGAGAGGTACCTCTGGGCCCACTCGATAGGACATCATCATAATGTGCACAATGTGACCAAGGAGTTGATCACGGGATGATGTGAGTTACGGAACGAGTAAAGAGACTTGCCGGTAACGAGATTGAACAAGGTATAGGGATACCGACGATCGAATCTCGGGCAAGTAACATACCGGTAGACAAAGGGAATTGTATACGGGATTGATTGAATCCCCGACATCGTGGTTCATCCGATGAGATCATCGTGGAACATGTGGGAGCCAACATGGGTATCCAGATCCCGCTGTTGGTTGTTGACCGGAGAACGTCTCGGTCATGTCTGCATGGTTCCCGAACCCGTAGGGTCTACACACTTAAGGTTCGATGACGCTAGGGTTATAGGGAAAGCATGTACGTGGTTACCGAATGTTGTTCGGAGTCCCGGATGAGATCCCGGACGTCACGAGGAGTTCCAGAATGGTCCGGAGGTAAAGATTTATATATGGGAAGTCCTGTTTTGGTCACCGGAAAAGTTTCGGGTGATATCGGTAATGTACCAGGACCACCGGGAGGGTCCCGGGGGTCCACCAAGTGGGGCCACCAGCCCCAGGAGGCTGCGTGGGCCAAGTGTGGGAGGGGACCAGCCCCAGGTGGGCTGGTGCGCCCCCCCCCCCACCAAGGCCCAAGGCGCATGGGAGAGTGGGAGGGGGCAAACCCTAGGTCCAGATGGGCCTTAAGGCCCACCCTAGTGGCGCCCCCCCCTCTCCTCCCCTTGGCCGCCCCCCTTGGATGGGATCTAGGGCTGGCCGCCTCCTCTTGGGGTGGGAACCCTAGAGGGGGCGCAGCCCCCTCCCCCCCTATATATAGTTGAGGTTTGGGCTGCCCAAGACACATGAGAACGTCTCTCTTTCGGCGCAGCCCTACCCCTCTCCCTCCTCCTCCTCTCCCGCGGTGCTTGGCGAAGCCCTGCGGGATTGCCACGCTCCTCCACCACCACCACGCCGTCGTGCTACTGCTGGACGGAGTCTTCCCCAACCTCTCCCTCTCTCCTTGCTGGATCAAGGCGTGGGAGACGTCACCGGGCTGCACGTGTGTTGAACGCGGAGGCACCGTTCTTCGGTGCTTAGATCGGAATCAACCGCGATCTGAATCGCTACCAGTACGACTCCCTCATCCGCGTTCTTGCAACGCTTCCGCATCGCGATCTATAATGGTATGTAGATGCACTCCCCTTCCCCTCGTTGCTAGATTACTCCATAGATTGATCTTGGGGAAGCGTAGAAAATTTTGAATTTCTGCTACGTTCCCCAACAGTGGTATCAGAGCCAGGTTTATGCGTAGTTTCTATGCACGAGTAGAACACAAAGTAGTTGTGGGCGTAGATGTTGCCAATTCTTCTTGCCGCTACTAGTCTTATCTTGTTTCGGCGGCATTGTGGGATGAAGCGGCCCGGACCGACCTTACACGTACGCTTACGTGAGACAGGTTCCACCGACTGACATGCACTAGTTGCATAAGGTGGCTAGCGGGTGTCTGTCTCTCCCACTTTAGTCGGAACGGATTCGATGAAAAGGGTCCTTATGAAGGGTAAATAGAAATTGGCATATCACGTGTGGTTTTACGTAGGTAAGAAACGTTCTTGCTAGAAACCTATACAAGCCACGTAAAAACTTGCAACAACAATTAGAGGACGTCTAACTTGTTTTTGCAGCATGTGCTATGTGATGTGATATGGCCAGAAGATGTGATGAATGATATATGTGATGTATGAGATTGATCATATTCTTGTAATAGGAATCACGACTTGCATGTCGATGAGTATGACAACCGGCAGGAGCCATAGGAGTTGTCTTTATTTTTTGTATGACCTGCGTGTCATTGAATAACGCCATGTAAATTACTTTACTTTATTGCTAAGCGCGTTAGCCATAGAAGTAGAAGTAATTGTTGGCGTGACAACTTCATGAAGACACAATGATGGAGATCATGGTGTCATGCCGGTGACAAAGATGATCATGGTGCCCCGAAGATGCAGATCAAAGGAGCAAAATGATATTGGCCATATCATGTCACTATTTGATTGCATGTGATGTTTATCATGTTATACATCTTATTTGCTTAGAACGACGGTAGCATAAATAAGATGATCCCTCACTAAAATTTCAAGAGACGTGTTCCCCCTAACTATGCACCGTTGCGAAGGTTCGTTGTTTCGAAGCACCACGTGATGATCGGGTGTGATAGATTCTAACGTTCGAATACAACGGGTGTTGACGAGCCTAGCATGTACAGACATGGCCTCGGAACACATGCGAAACACTTAGGTTGACTTGACGAGCCTAACATGTACAGACATGGCCTCGGAACGCAAGAGACCGAAAGGTCGAACATGAGTCGTATAGTAGATACGATCAACATGGAGATGTTCACCGATGATGACTAGTCTGTCTCACGTGATGATCGGACACGACCTAGTTTGACTCGGATCATGCATCACTTAGATGACTAGAGGGATGTCTATCTGAGTGGGAGTTCATTAATCAGATGAACTTCATTATCATGAACATAGTCAAAAAGTCTTTACAAATTATGTCATACGCTTTAGTTCTACTGGTTAAGATATGTTCCTAGAGAAAATTTAGTTGAAAGTTGGTAGTAGCAATTATGCGGACTGGGTCCGTAAACTGAGGATTGTCCTCATTGCTGCACAGAAGGCTTATGTCCTTAATGCACCGCTCAGTGTGCTGAACCTCAGCGTCGTCTGTAGATGTTGCGGAACATCTGACATATACGTTTTGATGACTACGTGATAGTTCAATGCGTAATGCTAACGGTTTAGAATTGTGGCACCAAAGACGTTTGTGAAACGTCGCAGAACATATGAGATGTTCCAAAGACTAAAATTGGGATTTCAGACTAGTGCCCACGTCAAGAGGTATGAGACCTCTGACAAGTTTCTTAAGCCTGCAAACTAAGGGAGAAAAGCTCAACCGTTGAGCATGTGCTCAGATTGTCTGAGTACCACAATCGCTTGAATCGAGTAGGAGTTAATCTCCCAGATGAGATAGTGATAGTTCTCCATAGTCACTGCCACCAAGCTAGTAGAGCTTCGTGATGAACTATAACATATCAGGGATAGTTATGATGATCCTTGAGCTATTCGCGATGTTTGACACCGTGAGAGTAGAAATCAAGAAGGAGCATCAATTGTTGATGGTTAGTAAAACCACTAGTCTAGAAGGGCAAGGGCAAAAGGGATACTTCATGAAACAGCAAGTCATTTGCTGCTCTAGTGTAGAATCCCAAGGTTGAACCCAAACCCGAGACTAAGTGCTTCTGTAATGAGGGGAACGGTCACTGAACCAGTACTACCCTAGATACTTGGTAGATGAGAAGGCAGGCAAGGTCGACAGAAGTATAGAGGATATACGTTATATGAATGTGTACTTTACTAGTACTCCTAGCAGCACCAGGGTATTAGATACCGGTTCGGTTGCTAAGTGTTAGTAACTCGAAATAAAAGCTGCGGAATAAACGGAGACTAGCTAAAGGTGAGATGACGATATGTGTTGGAAGTGTTTCCAAGGTTGATGTGATCAAGCATCGCATGCTCCCTCTACCATCGAGACTTGGTGTTTGCGTTGAGCATGATTGGATTATGTTTATCACAATATGGTTATTCATTTAAGGAGAATAATGGTTACTCTGTTTATTTGAATAATACCTTCAATGGTATTGCACCTAAAATGAATCTCGATCGTAGTGATACACATGTTCGTGCCAAAAGATATAAAATAGTAATGATAGTTCCACATACTTGTGGCACTGCCATTTGAGTCATATTGGTATAGAACGCATGAAGAAGCTCCATGTAGATGGATCTTTGGACTCACTCGTTTTTGAAAAGATTGAGACATGCGAACCATGTCTATTGGTATATATGCATGAAGAAACTCCATGCAGATGGATCGTTTGGACTCACTTGTTTTTGAATCACTTGAGACATGCAAATCATACCACATGGGCAAGATGACTGAAAGGCCTCATTTTCAGTAAGATGGAACAAGAGAGCAACTTGTTGGAAGTAATACATTTTCATGTATGCAGTCCAATGAGTGCTGAGGCATGCAGTGGATATCGTTATGTTCTTACTTCACAGATGATTTGAGTAGATGCTGAGAATATTTACTTGATGAAACACAAGTCTGAATTATTGAAAGGTTCAAGTAATTTCAGAGTGAAGTTGAAGTCGTCGTGACAAGAGGATAAAATGTTTGTGATATGATCATAGAGATGAGTATCTGAGTTACGAGTTTGGCACACAATTAAGACATTGTGGAAAGTGTTTCACAATTAATACCGCCTGGAACACCATAGTGTGATGGTGTGTCCGAACATCATAACTGCACCCTATTGGATATGGTGCATACCATGATGTCTCTTATCGAATTACCACTATCGTTTATGGGTTAAGCATTAGAGACAACCGCATTCACTTTAAATAGGGCACCACGCAATTCCGTTGAGACGACACCGTTTAGAGAAACCTAAGTTGTCGTTTCTTAAAAGTTTGGGGCCGCGATGCTTATGTGAAACAGTTTCAGGCTGATAAGCTCGAACCCAAAGCGGATAAATGCGTCTTCATAGAATACCCTAAAACAGTTGGGTATACCTCCTATTTCAGATCTGGAAGCAAAAGTAATTGCTTCTAGAAACGAGTCCTTTCTCGAGGAAAAGTTTCTCTCAAAAGAATTGAGTGGGAGGATGGTGGAGACTTGATAAGGTTATTGAACCGTCACTTCAACTAGTGTGTAGCAGGGCATAGGAAGTTGTTCCTGTGGCACCTATACCAATTGAAGTGGAAGCTTATGATAGTGATCATGAAAACGTCGGATCAAGTCACCACCAAACCTCGTAGGACGACGAGGATGCGTAATACTTCAGAGTGGTACGTGATCCTGTCTTGAAAGTCATGTTGTTAGACAACAATGAACCTACGAGCTATGGAGAAGCGATGGTGGGCCCATATTCCGACAAATGGTTAGAAGCCATGAAATCCGAGACAAATGGATCTTTGAGAAGAAGACGGACGTGGACGGTAATGTTACCGTCTATGAAGCTCGACTTGTGGCAAAGAGTATTTTCACAAGTTCAAGGAGTTGACTACGATGAGATTTTCTCATCCGTAGCGATGCTTAAGTCCGTCGGAATCATGTTAGCATTAGCTGCAATTATGAAATCTGGCAGATGGATGTCAAAACAAGTTTCCTTACCAGTTTTCATAAGGAAAGATTGTATGTGATACAATCAGAAGGGTTTTGTCGATCCTAAGGATGCTAAAAGGTATGCTAGCTCCAGCGATCCTTCCATGGATTAGAGCAAGCATCTCGGAGTTAGAATATACGCTTTGATGGGGTGATCAAAGTTTTTGGGTTTATACAAAGTTTGTTAGAAACTTGTATTTACAATAAAGTGAGTGGGAGCGCTACAACATTTCTGATAAGTATATGTGAATGACATATTGTTGATCCGAGATGATGTAAAATTTCTGGAAAGCATAAAGGGTTGTTTGAAAGGAGTTTTTCAAAGGAAGACCTAGATAAAAGCTGCTTACATATTGGGCATCAAGATCTATAGAGATAGATCAAGACGCCCGATGATACTTTCAAAGAACGCACACCTTGACATGATTTTGAAAGAGTTCAAAATAGATCAGCAAAGAAGGAGTTCTTGGCTGTGTTGCAAGGTGTGAGTATTGAGTAAGACTCAAGACCTGACCACAGCAGAAGAGAGAGAAAGGACAAAGGTCGTCCCCTATGCTTCAGACGTAGGCTCTACAGTATGCTATGCTGTGTACCGCACATGAAGTGTGCCTTGCCATGAATTGGTCAAGGGGTACAATAGTGATCCGGGAATGGATCACATGACAGCGGTCGAACTTATCCTTAGTATCTAGTGGACTAAGGATTTTCTCGATTATGGAGGTGAAAAGGAGTTCGTCGTAAAGGGTTACATCGATGCGAACTTTGACACTAATCCGGATGACTCTGAGTAGTAGACCGGATTCGTATAGTAGAGCAGTTATTTGAAATGGCTCCAAGTAGCGCGTGGTAGCATCCACAAGCTGACATAGATATTCGTAAAGCACACACGGATCTGAAAGGTTCAGACCCGTTGACTAATAACCTCTCTCACAAGCATAATATGATCAAACCAGAACTCATTGAGTGTTAATCACATAGTGATGTGAACTAGATTGTTGACTCTAGTAAACTCTTTGATGTTGGTCACATGGTGATGTGACCTGTGAGTGTTAATCACATGGTGATGTGGACTAGATTATTGACTCTAGTGCAAGTGGGAGACTGTTGGAAATATGCCCTAGAGGCAATAATAAATAGGTTATTATTATATTTCCTTGTTCATGATAATCGTTTATTATCCATGCTAGAATTGTATTGATAGGAAACTCAGATACATGTGTGGATACATAGACAACACCATGTCCCTAGTAAGCCTCTAGTTGACTAGCTCGTTGATCAATAGATGGTTACGGTTTCCTGACCATGGACATTGGATGTCGTTGATAACGGGATCACATCATTAGGAGAATGATGTGATGGACAAGACCCAATCCTAAGCCTAGCACAAGATCGTGTAGTTCGTTTGCTCAGAGCTTTTCTAATGTCAAGTATCATTTCCTTAGACCATGAGATTGTGCAACTCCCGGATACCGTAGGAATGCTTTGGGTGTACCAAACGTCACAATGTAACTGGGTGGCTATAAAGGTACACTACAGGTATCTCCGAAAGTGTCTGTTGGGTTGGCACGAATCGAGACTGGGATTTGTCACTCCGTGTAAACGAAGAGGTACCTCTGGGCCCACTCGATAGGACATCATCATAATGTGCACAATGTGACCAAGGAGTTGATCACGGGATGATGTAAGTTACGGAACGAGTAAAGAGACTTGCCGGTAACGAGATTGAACAAGGTATAGGGATACCGACGATCGAATCTTGGGCAAGTAACATACCGGTAGACAAAGGGAATTGTATACGGGATTGATTGAATCCCCGACATCGTGGTTCATCCGATGAGATCATCATGGAACATGTGGGAGCCAACATGGGTATCCAGATCCCGCTGTTGGTTATTGACCGGAGAACGTCTCGGTCATGTCTGCATGCTTCCCGAACCCGTAGGGTCTACACACTTAAGGTTCGATGACGCTAGGGTTATAGGGAAAGCATGTACGTGGTTACCGAATGTTGTTCGGAGTCCCGGATGAGATCCCGGACGTCACGAGGAGTTCCAGAATGGTTCGGAGGTAAAGATTTATATATGGGAAGTCCTGTTTTGGTCACCGGAAAAGTTTCGGGTGATATCGGTAATGTACCGGGACCACCGGGAGGGTCCCGGGGGTCCACCAAGTGGGGCCACCAGCCCCAGGAGTCTGCGTGGGCCAAGTGTGGGAGGGGACCAGCCCCAGGTGGGCTGGTGCGCCCCCCCACCAAGGCCCAAGGCGCATGGGAGAGTGGGAGGGGGCAAACCCTAGGTCCAGATGGGCCTTAAGGCCCACCCTAGTGGCGCCCCCCCTCTCCTCCCCTTGGCCGCCCCCCTTGGATGGGATCTAGGGCTGGCCGCCTCCTCTTGGGGTGGGAACCCTAGAGGGGGCGCAGCCCCCTCCCCCCCTATATATAGTTGAGGTTTGGGCTGCCCAAGACACATGAGAACGTCTCTCTTTCGGCGCAGCCCTACCCCTCTCCCTCCTCCTCCTCTCCCGCGGTGCTTGGCGAAGCCCTGCGGGATGGCCACGCTCCTCCACCACCACCACGCCGTCGTGCTGCTGCTGGACGGAGTCTTCCCCAACCTCTCCCTCTCTCCTTGCTGGATCAAGGCGTGGGAGACGTCACCGGGCTGCACGTGTGTTGAACGCAGAGGCACCGTTCTTCGGTGCTTAGATCGGAATCAACCGCGATCTGAATCGCTACGAGTACGACTCCCTCATCCGCGTTCTTGCAACGCTTCCGCATCGCGATCTACAATGGTATGTAGATGCACTCCCCTTCCCCTCGTTGCTAGATTACTCCATAGATTGATCTTGGTGATGCGTAGAAAATTTTGAATTTCTGCTACGTTCCCCAACACTTATGTCAATGATATGGAGAAAGATGATCTTTGGACTGAGCTGAAGGCAAGTTTCACCCTACCGCCAGAGGAGGATCCGGAGAAGCCAGTTAAAGAGCAATTAATCAAGTCTCATGCTCTTAAGAAGATGGCAGACCTATTCAGGGGGTGGAAGAATGAGCTGAAAATGTTTGTCGACAAAGAAGAGACACCAGAATTCATCGGCCGGTATGAGAAGATCAGAGATCACTGGCCCGCATTTGTGGCCCACAAGACATCGGGAAAGAGTAAGATGTCAGCGACAAACAAGAAGAATGCTGCGAAGAAGAAGCTTCACCATCGCACGGGGTCAGGTGGCTACCTCAAAGCCCGGCCTAAGTGGGCCAAGGCTGAGAATGATCTACTTGATAAAGGGATCGAACCACAGACAATGAACTGGCCAGACCGTTGCCGGACTTGGTTCTTCGGGGCTGGCGGAAAATTGGACCCTGTATCAGGGAGGTGCGTTTGGACGGACGAGCTTTTGAGAATATCAGTCAAGAGGCTTCAGCAGTATATCGATGCAGCGCAGGAAGGGACGTTCGTTCCAGACAAAGAGAACGACGAGCTCACAATGGCCCTCGGGAATTCTGAGCACCCTGGACGGACACGAGGCACGCCAGGCTCCGTTCCATGGAAGGCTGGTTTTCCGGACGCAGACGGTTACAAAAGCCAGTAGAGGAGGAAAAAAGTGGAGCAGACCCAAATTCAGAAGCTGCACGAAAGGGTTCAAGCGCTAGAGGAACGAGACGGCAATCGACATGCCGAAACTACCCCCGAAGCCACCCCGCCATCTCAGCGGAGAAGCAGTGTGGCTTCTACCGAGCTGCTTCAGCCGGAGCATGTCTTGACGGCTCCTGCTAGCTACCCCGTGGATGCTATCACGGAGTCACAACATTGCCACCTTATGACGCAATGGCAGAACTTCAAAGTCAAGGCGGCTGTTGGCTCTGTTTTACCACCTGAACCCGGCGCAACCTACCACTGCCGGCCGATTCCAGAAGGATATGCTAGGGTGATGGTGGATGAAATAACGGAGGGATTTGAGGACCTCCGGCTTGACCACCCTACCGGTGAAGGGGAGACTCGGCTGGGTTCTGCTCTGAAGACTCCATTGTTGGAAATATGCCCTAGAGGCAATAATTAAATGGTTATTATTGTATTTCCTTGTTCATGATAATTGTTTGTTGTTCATGCTATAATTGTATTAACTGGAAACCGTAATACATGTGTGAATACATAGACCACAACATGTCCCTAGTGAGCCTCTAGTTGACTAGCTCGTTGATCAACAGATAGTCATGGTTTCCTGACTATGGACATTGGATGTCATTGATAACGGGATCACATCATTAGGAGAATGATGTGATGGACAAGACCCAATCCTAAGCATAGCACAAGATCGTGTAGTTCGTTTGCTAGAGCTTTTCCAAATGTCAAGTATCATTTCCTTAGACCATGAGATTGTGCAACTCCCGGATACCATAGGAGTGCTTTGGGTGTGCCAAATGTCACAACGTAACTGGGTGGCTATAAAGGTGCACTACGGGTATCTCCGAAAGTGTCTGTTGGGTTGGCACGAATCGAGACTGGGATTTGTCGCTCCGTATGACGGAGAGGTATCTCTGGGCCCACTCGGTAATGCATCATCATAATGAGCTCAATGTGACCAAGTGTTTGGTCATGGGATCATGCATTACGGTACGAGTAAAGTGACTTGCCGGTAACGAGATTGAACAAGGTATTGGGATACCGACGATCGAATCTCGGGCAAGTAACGTACCGATTGACAAAGGGAATTGTATACGAGATTGATTGAATCCTCGACATCGTGGTTCATCCGATGAGATCATCGTGGAACATGTGGGAGCCAACATGGGTATCCAGATCCCGCTGTTGGTTATTGACCGGAGAGTCGTCTCGGTCATGTCTGCATGTCTCCCGAACCCGTAGGGTCTACACACTTAAGGTTCGGTGACGCTATGGTTGTAGAGATATTAGTATGCGGTTAACCGAAAGTTGTTCGGAGTCCCGGATGAGATCCCGGACGTCACGAGGAGTTCCGGAATGGTCTGGAGGTAAAGATTTATATATGGGAAGTCCTATTTTGGCCACAGGAAAATGTTCGGGATTTTTCGCTATTGTACCGGGAAGGTTCTAGAAGGTTCCGAAGTGGGGCCCACCTGCATGGGGGGACCCACATGAATGTGGGTAGTGGGGGCAAGGCCCCACACCCCTGGTCAAGGCGCACCAAGATCCCACCTTAGAAGGAATAAGATCATATCCCGAAGGGATAAGATCAAGATCCCTAAAAGGGGGGATAACAATCGGTGGGGAAGGGAAATGATGGGATTTCTTTTCCCCACCTTTGCCAACGCCCCAATGGACTTGGAGGGCAAGAAACCAGCCCCCTCCACCCCTATATATAGTGGGGAGGCGCATGGGAGCAGCACCCCAAGCCCTGGCGCCTCCCTCCCTCCCGTGACACCTCTTCCTCCCCGCTTGCGCTTGGCGAAGCCCTGCCGGGATCCCGCTACTTCCACCACCACGCCGTCGTGCTACTGGATCTCCATCAACCTCTCCTCCCCCCTTGCTGGATCAAGAAGGAGGAGACGTCGCTGCTCCATACGTGTGTTGAACGCGGAGGTGCCGTCCGTTCGGCGCTAGGATCATCGGTGATTTGGATCACGACAAGTACGACTCCATAAACCCCGTTCTCTTCAACGCTTCCGCTCGCGATCTACAAGGGTATGTAGATGCACTCCTCCCCTCTCGTTGCTAGCATCTCCTAGATTTATCTTGGTGACACGTAGGAAAATTTTGAATTTCTGCTACGTTCCCCAACATCCACGCCTATGGCGGAAGGAGCTCATCAACCTTCCGAACTGGACGCCTTCGGCGAGTAAGGGCACTCCGCCTCCTCCTCCGGCGAGTGATCAGGGCACTCAGCCTCCTTCAACGGCGCGTGCGGCACTCTGCCTCCTCCTCGGCGAGTGATCAGGGCACTCAGCCTCCTTCTCCGGCGCGTGGCGGCACTCCGCCTCCTTCTCCGCCTGCGCCGGCGCGCCAGAGCAGCCAGTCTCCTCCTTCTCTGCCTCGTCAGCAAGGGCGGAAGAGACCCGCCGCCGCTCCGGCTGCTCCGGCGCGTCGTAGTCCTTCTCCTCCGCCTCGTAAGCAAGGAAAGAAGACAGCCGCAGCCACTCCGTCTGCTCTGCCGACGTCTAGCAGTACAGCCAGAGGCGGGAGGCAATACAGATTCGGTCCTTCTCTGAAGACTCCAGAGAAGTTACCATACGAGAGGACCGAGGAGGAAACCACGAAGATCGTGCAAGCCGAAGTGACAAACTTCTTTGAAGGGGTGAAAGCAAATAAACATCCACCTCCGGAGGAGAAGGTAGATCCGGTGAAAGCGAAGCGCACTCTGGCTGCCCTAACAAAACCACCAAAGTCTCCGCCGAGAGGCAACTATGAGCGCATTCTTGCAAAGACATTTGCCCAAGCAGAGCGGTCGGGAAGTACTGTCAGTGATCAAAGGTTAAAAGAACGACGAGCTTAGAAAATAATTGCCCAGCTCAGCGAACAAGCGAACCAATCGTGCCCCCCGCTCAAGGTGTCTAGCGACATCGTCGCTAATGTTCCGAGGATGGTGCCCGGTTATAGCAATCTTGGAGATTACCTGCCCGACGATGTACATTATGATATCTTGGAGGTGGACGAACACAAATACCATTACGGGAAGCCTCTTGTCAAAGATGAAAGATCTCTAACAACGATGATGCGAAGATTACATGATTGGTACATGAAAACCTGCAGAGAGTCTGGGGGGACGAATACTTTGACGCTGAGAGTTAAACCGGAGCATGACCTCGTTGGAATTGAACTGTTGAATGTTTCATTTGAGGAGTTATTCCAGTTTTTCAATGAAAAGGCCCTCGATAAATCAACGATCACTTGCTACTGTCTGTAAGTAGTACTACTTCTGTCATTAAGTCTCTCTATATAGGTCAGCTCTTTCATTGCATGTATTTATAATTATCCTCACTATATTATGCAGATTGAAGATCGCCGAATTAAAGAAAAGACAAATCGGTGATATTGGGTTCATTAACACAAATCTCATAGATGCAACTGAGGTTAAATATCATGCTGAAAGTACCGAGGCCAACTTGCTACGATCGTTGGTAATAAATGAAAACAAAGATATAATACTCTTTCCTTACAACTTCAAGTGAGTGTTACTGTATTGTGCATATTCGGTTTCCCTTATTAGTCCAGGTTATAGTAATGTAATTGATGACTTATACATGCGTGCGTAGCTTCCACTATATTCTCCTAGAGATTAAGCTTGAGCAGGGAGTAGTAACCGTCTTAGACTCGAGACGAAAAGATCCCCAGGACTATGCGGACATGACTCAAATGCTCGAGAAGTAAGTTAAATCGATCATTATCCACCATATTAGCAACTTTGTTCATTTCCTAATATCAAGTAATTGTTTTCTTTGTATGGCAGGGTTTGGAGAAAATTCACCAAAAAAGCTCCGGGACTGCCGAAGAAGCTGCAATTTAAACACCCGAAAGTAAGTACTATAGTAGCATGTTCCGCGCATCTCCTAGTGATTCAAGCGCTAGTTTCGTCAATACCATTTAGCATGCTTGCTTATCAGTTTGATTGACCTCTATTTCTTGTAAAGTGGTTGTGGCAGGAACCCGGGAATAATTACTGTGGATACTACGTTTGCGAGTCCATCCGCTACACAACCTGTGAGCGGGGCTACTCTGACGAACAATATGAAGTGCGTAACCAATAATATTCACAATTTTATTTTATTATCATCATTTGTGTTGAGTTTCATTTATTCATATATATATGTATTGACCCCCTTCTTTAAATTAGATCTTTCGGATGCGGGATGAACTCCTAGCACCAGATCGTATGCGAGCAATTCAAAAGGAATTGGCGGCATTCTTCCTTGACCACGTGATCGCTGAAAACGGAGAATACTGTGTGGACCCTGTGTTCTTACAATTTAATTAGGAGATTATATTGTAAGAGATAATTATTGTATATATGTAGCCGGTAGTGTCGGATAGATATACGAGAACTTGTTGTTCGACCAATCTCTCAGAGAAGGAGAGGTGGTCGATATCACTTCTCTCTGTATGCATATGTTCATGATGATCTTCTGTTTCCTTCATTTGCTTACTAGCTAGTGTGTCTAGTCCTCTCCATACGTATATAGTACGTAGCGTCGACCAAGCACAGAGATAAGAGAGGACACTTCTCTCTATTAATTAGCTAGCTAACACCATATATGAAACACCTAAATTAACCCCCCAAAACCCCCAACCCCCCCCCCCCCTCAAAAAAAGCAAACCCCAGCTCCTGAAATGCTGACGCGTGGATGCCTATTGGTCCCGGTTATTGCCACCAACCGTGACCAAAGGCCCTCCTGCCTGGGCTCGCCGCACCGGCCACGTGGAGGCCCATCTGTCCCGGTTCAAACATCAAGTTGTTACGTTCATGCTGAAAGGGGCATGCGACCAAGATAACAGCGAAGGGGAACTTATTCCTCTTGCCTGAAGCGATCCCACACTTGGTCAAAGGTCCACCGTTCGACGAGGAACTGTCGACCTTGAAAATAAATGCTTGATACTCCCAGAGCATGTTCTGAAAAATGGGAGAAGCTGAGAAGAACAGAGCAGTTATGTTAAACAAACAACTGTGCAAGAAATTTGGCCCCTACCTTATACCTGTTGTGCGCATCACACTTAATTTGTTCGACGTGCGATCCACATACAGAATGGCGTAACAAACACAACAGGACTATCAGATTTCAGTTACAGATCAAGCAAAACTCTCACAATGTTTACGGAACTGAAAAGCATAATTTCTCGTCGACTACGTCTCAGCAATGACAGATTTACTTTCCTTTTGTAGGAAGTGCCAAAAAATGTCAAACTTATAGAGAAGTATTAGAAGTCCATGCTCATACCTCTTCTTTATCCTGGAACTATTTTCCCATCACCATTAGAAGTTGCTGGAAGATTGTGACAAAAAATAATAGTGCATGTCGTAACCAATAAATCAAGATCCAGCACATGTTTTGTATTAGGGATCAGACCAAGAAGAGAACCGTATAAAATTTGAGAGAATATGCATCTGTACTATTAGTGCAGATCATAATTAAGAAATCAAGCTGGATTTTTTACTCGAGATCTCTATTAGGAATCAGACCGAGAAGAGAACCGTACAAAATTGTCACACCTACGCCTGTGTCAGCGGGAATATAAGTCGCCTTGCTCAGAATATCCATGCGAGAGAGCTTTGTGAGCTGGCTAGTGGGTCCCGGGAACTTCACCTCCTCGTTCTCTGAACTCTCTCTCCCTCGTTCTCTGAACCTCACCCCCTGCTTCCTCCTCGTATATCCAATTCCCCATTCTCAAACTCTCCTGTATGGCTGTATCTTGGTGATGCTGAAATAGATGATTCGGGACATTACAAAAAGTTAAGAGAGGAGAAGCAAGAGAAACTTATGGGTGGTTGTACTTCTTCTATCACGAGGCGGCGCTGTGGACTCAGTCACGGAAGGCGTCGACGGCAAGCGGGAAACCCCCAGCCGGTCGTCCCGACGTCGCTGTTGAGCAACGACAGGGTGGAGACGTTGCCGTTCTCCATGCGCAGTCCCCGGACGAACTCCTCGAACACCTCTGCCGCTGGTCAACGACGGGTCAGCCGGGTCGCCGCGTGACTGGCGAAGATAAGAAGAGGCGGAGTGGGGAGCTTACCTGCGTGCAGCTGGCCTTGCGGAGGAGTCACATAAGACAACCATGCAGAGGGGCTTCGCCGACGGGAACATGGACATCACACCGCTGCCTCATTTGATCTGTGACGTCCGTCGGTGCTTGGCCGGTCGTCGCCCGGGATCTTGGGCTATGGTCAGCCTTGACCTCCTGAACAGTTGTGCAACCTTCGGTAACACCTTCTCAACAGAGGAGGGGCCCGCTTCCCATCTCCCGGCGGCTTGACAAAGATGAAGCGCGGTGGAGCGGCGACATGGCGTAGGGTGGTGCGGTTGCATAGGGCGGTACGCCGCCTGGATCATTGGTGGGGGGGAGGGAAGCACGCGGGTGGTCGCGGGAAGACGTGCGTACGTGGGCTATTTTTTTTTCTTTCGTGGGAGGAGATCTTTTTTGATGTAGGAGGCGGGGGATCGAAGGAGGCAGAGGGGGATCGAAGGAGGCGGGGGGCAGCGAACGAGGTTGAACCGTAGAGATTCTGCCTAGATAATTTCAAACAGAATAGGACTTTATGCATAGAAGCACAGTTTCGAACAGAAATAGGTCTTTCTTTTATATATTATATAATTATTTTTAATATGACTTTTTTTGCGGGGGTAAAAGTGTTTTATTTCATAGATGCAGAGTTACAGTCAGCTGGCAAAAGCTTAGCGATACAAGGTGGGCAATTCTGTAGCCAACAAGCCGTGCTACACTCTACTCTCCCATGGTTCGCTAGGCGTTCTGCTACTCTATTTTGATCTCTAGAAATTTTCATAGGAAAAAACTCTCTACCAGCTAAGAGGTGCTTAATCTCCGTGATTAAATGACCATAAGCTGACTGATCAAGAATATCTGAGGACAATGAAGAAAGCGCCGTCGAAGAGTCAGATTGGATTATCATGGGAAGGTCTGATCGCTCCAAAGCTAGCGCTAGACCCTCCCTAATTGCATGTAGTTCCACTTCGAGGGCTTTGTTGCAGAAAAAGAGGTGCCGGTAAGTAACGTACTATTTTTTGGCACGCCTCGTCTTGACATAACTTACGTTTCTTACCAAAGTGTGATGACTGCTTTTAAAACCAACCCAACCACGTGACTTGTTGTAAGTTGCACTTCTTATATTCTTTCCCTGGCGCATAGTTTACAATCATGAACTGAGGCAGCAGTCATTGAGCCATGTGATGTATCAGCTCCGCCACACCTACAAATTAATCCTGCCTCTGCCACTGTTGGTGGCAGTTCCACCCACACGATGGTCATCGTCGACAAAATGAAGGAGGGGGCTGCTCTTTGGTCCATTGTAAGTGCCAAAATTTTGAGTTTTGTAATGTCACGAGGGTGAAAATAATTCTCATGTGTTGCAGCATGTCTAAAGCAACCTATTCCTTAACAATTCAAAATGGCAAGTCTTTTGTTTCATTATAAAATGTGGACATTATAGTTTCATTATCAAGAAAACGGAAGCGGAAGGAGGGGGTAGGCGCGGCTGCAGATCAAGACAATGCTGTTGCTGCAGTATGCAAAACAGCCAAGGAAGAAGCACAAGGATGACCTCTTCGTCGAGTTGCCTTTGGGAGGTGCATCAGACAGCATCATTGTCATGAGCTCACTGCAACACATGTTGAGGACGTTGTGCTTGATGAACATGCTTTAGAAGCCACGACCGAGCTTCATTTTTTTTAACTGGAATATGCGGCCGGAGGGGCCTTATGGAACTTGTAAACATAGTTCACATCCAAGATACTGATTGAGCTTAAATAGTTCAGTCATTATAAATTGGTTAACAAAGAACTGGTCGTGACAAGCTGTCGGTAGGATTGGCGTGGTATTGATTACCGACATGCTTGGCAAACATTCTATTTTCTGATATGTATATATACAATAATTAAAGTGGCTAAGCTAGAGCTCCTCCTGAGCATCTATAGTGTTGGGCGTTGGCTCTCTCTGTGTTGACACGTGTACATGTTTAATTTTTTTGTTTTTCAATTATTATTTTTAGTGTTTTTGGAATTTACTGCTGAAGGTCTTCATTTCCCACGTGTTCGGTGTTCTCTGGAAGGACCCCGACTCTTCGTTGAAAATATGCCTTCTCAGTCTTTCCTTCCACGTTCTCCCCTCCTCTTACAATCAATTTCCTCTCACTCTCTACCACCGGCATCAAAAAAAGCTCCTCCATTGCAGATAGTACAGAGACCAGAGCGCTTGCCACATTCATCCATCGCGGCGCTTGACACCACCGTTCCCTGCCACGAGCTGCCACCGGCCGTCGCTAGCTGGTTGGCAGCGACTCTCCACGCCCACGGCTCCTCCGTCTGTTCTCTCGATGCCGGTGGTAGTTCTGTGTCCGTGTCATTCGTGACCTTCTTAAATGAGCGGCGGCTGCCTCCAGTTCACCCCTTCCACCTGGTGTACCATAGCGCGCAGCGACGCGCCGATGCCCGCAAATGTTGTGCATGCTTTGGTCCACGTGCTACCGAGGGGCGCCTCCTCCTCCTCTGGAGGAGGCTGCTGTCACGTCCCCCCCCCCCCCCCCCCCCCCCCCTCCCCCACCGGTCCCACATGATTTCATCTGTGCGCTCGAAGGTGATGACCAGCCTTTTTTCTCATGCTATGTGTGTTGAATTTTGATCAACCTTGGGTGACCAGTTGAACGATTTCATATTTGTGATGTTGTCGTCTACTTGGATATTGTGGCATGTATGATCTTCTGAAGATGGTGGTTACATGTATAGCAGTTTGAACTATTTTTTTATGTTATTGATTAGTTGATCCATTCAGTTAGCAACCTAAACTGGTTTTCGTTAGGAACATTCACAAATTAGTGTGGTTAATTGAAATGGAATATTAGAAACACTGTATGCTGGCACAAAAATATATATCTGATCTTTGATTGCAAATCTACCTCATACGTATAAATTGGTTGGTTCAGTATAATATTTAAGAAAAAAATATTCCATTGTTAGTTTGTACCAAAATGGATTATTCTGACTTTTCAATCCTCTATAAATAGAATGGCATGTTCTTGCCTGGTGTCTGACATCGTTTAAATAGCGGGCTGACGCGAGGAGCCAACTGGGGTTGTGTTTAATATCGGTCGGCTCGCGAGCGGACGTGTGGCCGGAGTAGGTTTCTCGGCACACGCGTGGGTTTAATGGAGGAAGAAGAGCAGTCTGCAGTCGTTTGAATGTGGCAAGGAGGCATGTTCAGCCGGGCCTGCAGCCGGCGTTGCCCTCAGCGGACGCTTCTTCAATGGCGATGGCAGGGAAAGGTCGCGTTCGCTTGGCTGGCTTCAATGTGGAGCGGCCGCTCTACAACAGCATGAATGCCGGCAGCTGGCGCCGGGCGAGAACACGCGTGTGGAGGGGAGGGTTTCAAATGGGTCAGGATGGTCAGAAGTGGGTGTGTGTTCTGTCCGAACGCCCACAAAGCCTGCCATGTTCTGTCCGAACACGGGAGAAAATGCGCCAAGACCGTCTTGCAGGTCAATGCAGGACTGCGTTGGATGGTACAACATGATCGGATCACGCAATCCAAAATTATGCGTGTGGTTTGAGGGTGCGCAATGGCAATGAAGACGTCACGAAAGATTCACCTCACCTTGCCGGTGACGTGCAGCATGCACATACACAGTGCAGTACACCTACCGAGTAAATTTCGGCAGCTAGCGAGCGGGTTCTAGCCTAGATTTTCAAAGAGCCAGCATGGAAGCAGCAGGAGAGGACGACGGTACGTTTCGTTTTGTTGCGGCGTCGTCATCGCGTTGCGCGAGGCTGGACACGCGCGCCTTAATTTTTCCACCTTGCCGCCCTGAACGTCTCGATAAGGTTCGTGAGGTTCGCTCAACTTATTGGGTGCGCCAAAAGCTACCGCCTACTAGAAGTAGCACGGTAGTTTTAAATCTATTATTTATATCTATATCTATATCTACTTTTTTTATTTTATACTAATACTATACTATACTAATACTAATACTAATACTCATAAAGCAAGCTGTGTTTCTCCGATTTTTTATCCGTTCACCGCTGAAAAGAATTTTCTTTTATTTAAGGTGGTATTAATTTTTTTTTGCATCCATCTATTAGAAAAGAATAATGTTTTGTCTTTTTAGGGGAAAGCTAAGCTTTATTGATGATAATCCACATGTAGTGGGATACAATTCGGATCATGGGGATTGGCCAACCAAACATGGCGTCCCAGACCGAGAGTAAGAGAGTGCTTAGCTAAACTATGTGCTTCGCCATTAATGGCTTGGCCTTCAAAAATAAAGTTACAATTGAAACTCGTAGCTCTAAGTTTTATTTCCGTGATAATTGATCCATATCGCCCCTGGTTTCCTCTATTGATATCTTCAACTACCTGCTTACAGTCCGATGAAATGATGAAATCAGGGACTAAGAGGTCTTCCGCCAAGGCCATCCCTTCCCTGCATGCAATTGCTTTGAGCGTCGCCGGATCAATTTGACCCTCAATCACTGGTGAAGAGCTTCCCAGATAGTTACCAGCTGCATCTCGACAAATTGCTACCGCGGAGCCGCCTCTATTACTGAAAACAGCGCCGTCAGTATGGATCTTTGCGTACCCAACGGGAGGAGGACTAGGCCTTGCATGTGGCTGCCTAACTTCCGCGCGGGGGGGGGGGGGGGGGGGGGGGGGGGGGCAGGGGGGGTTCTGCACTTCGGCCGGCTTGTTCTGAAGCATACTAATCTCATCAATGAAGCGCAGAATAAATGCATGGATAGAATGCGGACTCTGGGACACGCCTTCGTGAATGAACTTCCTGCATGCTGACCAAATTGCCCACAGTGTTACGGACAGCCGGACAAACTCCGAATGAGACAATGGCTCCATCATTCCAAATAGCCAATACTTTGCCCTTGGCTCAGTGCTAGTAATCATTCTGCTCACCAAGTCGCGATTATCAAGTGCCCAAACACATCTCTCCATCGAACACTCGAGTAGAGAGTGCCTCCATGAATCAGGCGAACCACACAATCCACATGAGCTCGTAGTCGACATGTGCCGATGCGCTCGTACGTCCTCCGTGGGGAGTGACTGCTTCGACAAACGCCATAAGAACATCCTCACCTTGGCCGGGACCTGTGTCTTCCAAAGCATCTTCCATGATTTTTCCTCCATGTTTGAGCTAGAAGAAGCCGAAGTGCCATCTAACCATGCTTCTCTCCACTGCCGTGTCGCAACTAACATTTTGTAAGGCGAGCGTACAGAGAAGATGTCGTTTCTCTCAAAGTTCCATGCCCAATAATCATCAAAAATCCTTGTACTGATAGGGATAGTCAAAATCACCTAAACGTCAATTGGCAAGAAAGTTTGCTCAACTCGATGTTTGTCCCACGTCGCAGGGGTATGGTCAATATCTGCTAACCTCATGGGGTTTTGTACCCTACAACTGTAGGGGCGCAACATCTTGTTCTTTGGGATCCAATTCTCCGTCCACACATCTGTGGATGCTCCATTGCCGATTCGCTTTATAAGCCCAAGTTTCAAAACCTCTACGCCCTCCATTATGGATCTCCAAATCTGGCAAGGGTGGGAGCCAACTTGAGCATGTAATATGGATGAATTAGGGAAGTAAACCCCCCTTCAGAATTCAAGCACTGAGAGAATCAGGTTGTTGGAGGATCCGCCCCTGCTTAGCGAGCATTGCTAGGTTGAATGATTCAAAATATTTGAACCCCAGCCCCCCCCCAAATTTGGGTTCACTAGTAGAAAAGAGGGCTTTGGTTCAGGCCGGGACAGCCCATTAGTCCCGGTTCAGTCCAGAACCGGGACCAATGGGGGCACTGGTCCCGGTTCGTGAGGCCAGGGGCCTGCCGGGCCTCGTGGGGGCATTGGTCCCGATTCGTCTGGCCCCTTTGGTCCCGGTTGGTGGGACGAACCGGGACCAATGGGCCTCGCTCCTGGCCCACCACCATTGGTCCCGGTTGGTGGCTTGAACCGGGACCACATGCTGCCTTTTAGTCCCGGTTCATGCCACGAACCAGGACCAATGAGGTGCCTATATATACCCCTCGCCCGCGAGCAGAGCACTCCAGTGTTCAGTTTTTCTCTGGCCGGCGAGGGGAGGGCTTTGTGGTGCTCTAGCTCACCTCCTATGCACATGAGGTGTTCGATGAAATGCCCGAGCCACACTAGTTAAGCTTTCTCCTCTCGAAGCTCGACCTCAAAGCTCCATTTTCCTCGAGATTTGTCTAGGTTTAGCGGCCCGTCATGTCCCATTCCCCTCTTCACCGCCGTCGATCGCCCGCGCCGATCTCGTCGCCGGCACCACCGTGGTGAGCCTCTTGTTCTTATCTTCTTTCTGAAAGAAAAAAATTCTTACTTTAGATAGATACTTGTCTAATTTTCTTACTATTTTATTGCCTGTTATTATATAGTGCGATGGTTTTGGTATCCGCCCCCGTCGGCCCTCGTCCTGTCTATGATTCGGATGTGGTATATATTATCTTTATAACTATTGGTTCATTTATTGTTTATGAAATTATGCCGACCAACGTGACATAGATTTTATTTATCTAGGAGGTATGTGAACCGGAAATTCCAACCGACCCTATTGTCGAGAGGTTAAATTTAGTTGAAGAAGAAAACAATTTCTTGAAGGAAAAAATAAAAAAAATTGAGGAGGAGAAGATGATATTGGAGTTGCATGTTGCAGATGTCGTCGATGATCACAAGATCAAGATGGATGCAATGCGCTTGAAGATTAGAAAGATTAGAAAATATGCCATTCATACCGAGGCTTGGTATCATTATGCCGTTGGATCAATTGTTACCTTGGTTGCGATTATGATCGCATTTGTTTTCGCATTGAAATGTTTTACATAGTTTCAATGTATGGTTTAATTAATTAGATGCTCTGGAGAGCTATGTGTTGTTAGATGAGAACTATGTATGTACTTTGGTTTTAATGTGATGATGAACTTCTATTAATTTGGTCACTTAATTATCTATTCATGATGTTCTGTAATGGTTTTTGACACACTTAATTATATATAATGCACGCAGATGAACCGGCAATGGATGTACGGTGACAGACACACCTCCGAGTACATTAAGAGCGTGCATGATTTTCTCGAAGTGGCTGAGGCAAACAAGCAGAATGGTTTTATGTGTTGTCCATGCCCTAAATGTGGGAATACGAAGTCTTACTCTGACCGAAAAATCAATCACACCCACCTGCTTTACAAGGGTTTCATGCCACACTATAATGTTTGGACGAGGCACGGAGAAATAGGGGTTATGATGGAAGACGGCGAAGAAGAAGAGGACGATGACAACTATGTGCCCCCTGAATACGGTGATGCTGCAACGGGGGAAGCTGCTGAAGATCAAGAGGAACCAGACGATGTGCCAATTGATGCTACAACGGGGGAAGCTGCTGAAGATCAAGAGGAACCAGTGCCCGATGATGATGATCTCCGCCGGGTCATTGTCGATGCAAGGACGCAATGCGAAAGTCAAAAGGAGAAGCTGGAGTTCGATCGCATGTTAGAGGATCACAAAAAAAGGTTGTACCCCAATTGCGAAGATGGCAACACAAAACTCGGTACCGTACTGGAATTGCTGCAATGGAAGGCAGAGAATGCTGTGCCTGACAAAGGATTTGAGAAGCTATTGAAAATATTGAAGAAGAAGCTTCCAAAGGATAACGAATTGCCCGACAGTACATACGCAGCAAAGAAGGTCGTATGCCCTCTAGGATTGGAGGTACAGAAGATACATGCATGCCCTAATGACTGCATCCTCTACCGCGGTGCGTACAAGGATCTGAACGCATGCCCGGTATGTGGTGCATTGCGGTTTAAGATCAGACGAGATGACCCTGGTGATGTTGACGGCGAGCCCCCCAGGAAGAGGGTTCCTGCAAAGGTGATGTGGTATGCTCCTATAATACCACGGTTGAAACGTCTGTTCAGAAACGAATAGCATGCCAAGTTGATGCGATGGCACAGTGGGGACCGTAAGAAAGACGAGAAGTTGAGAGCACCCGCTGACGGGTCGCAGTGGAGAAAAATCGAGAGAAAGTACAGAGCTGAGTTTGCGGCTGACCCAAGGAACGTATGGTTTGGTTTAAGCGCGGATGGCATTAATCCTTTCGGGGAGCAGAGCAGCAATCACAGCACCTGGCCCATGACTCTATGTATGTATAACCTCCTCCTTGGATGTGCATGAAGCGGAAGTTCATTATGATGCCAGTTCTCATCCAAGGCCCTAAGCAACCCGGCAACGACATTGATGTGTACGGTGTACCTAAGGCCATTAGTTGAAGAACTTTTACAGCTGTGGAATGGAAACAGTGTACGTACGTGGGATGAGCACAAACAGGAGGAATTTAACCTGCACGCGTTGTTGTTTGTAACCATCAACGATTGGCCCGGTCTCAGTAACCTTGCAAGACAAACAAACAAGGGATACCACGCATGCACGCACTGTTTAGATGACACTGAAAGTATATACCTGGACAAATGTAGGAAGAATGTGTACCTGGGCCATCGTCGATTTCTTCCGACCAACCATCAATGTCGAAAGAAAGGCAAGCATTTCAAAGGCGAGGCAGATCACCGGAAGAAGCCCGCCATGCATACCGGTGATCACGTACTTGCTATGGTCAATGATTTACACGTAATCTTTGGAAAGGGTCCCGGCGGACTAGCTGTTCCGAATGACGCTGAGGGAGACGCACCCATGTGGAAGAAGAAATCTATATTTTGGGACCTACCCTACTGGAAAGACCTAGAGGTCCGCTCTTCAATCGACGTGATGCACGTGACGAAGAACCTTTGTGTGAACCTGCTAGGCTTCTTGGGCGTGTATGGGAAGACAAAAGATACACCTGAGGCACGGGAGGACCTGCAACGTTTGCACGAAAAAGACGGCATGCCTCCGAAGCAGTATGAAGCTCCTGCCAGCTACGCTCTTACGAAAGAAGAGAAAGAAATCTTCTTTGAATGCCTGCTCAGTATGAAGGTCCCGACTGGCTTCTCGTCGAATATAAAGGGAATAATAAATATGCCAGAGAAAAAGTTCCAGAACCTAAAGTCTCATGACTGCCACGTGATTATGACGCAACTGCTTCCGGTTGCATTGAGGGGGCTTCTACCGGAAAACGTCCGATTAGCCATTGTGAAGCTATGTGCATTCCTCAATGCAATCTCTCAGAAGGTGATCGATCCAGAAATCATACCAAGGCTAAGGAGTGATGTGGCGCAATGTCTTGTCAGTTTCGAGCTGTTGTTCCCACCATCCTTCTTCAATATCATGACGCACGTCCTAGTTCATCTAGTCGACGAGATTGTTATTCTGGGGCTCGTATTTCTACACAATATGTTCCCCTTTGATAGGTTCATGGGAGTCCTAAAGAAATATGTCCGTAACCGTGCTAGGCCAGAAGGAAGATAGATCCACTATTGTAAAACAGAGGATGTCATTGGGTTTTGTGTTGACTTCATTCCTGGCCTTCAGAAGATAGGTCTCCCTAAATCGCGGTATGAGGGGAGACTGACTGGAAAAGGCACGCTAGGAGCGGACTCAATAATATGCAGGGACGGGCATTCTTGGTCTCAAGCACACTACACAATTCTACAGAACTCTACCTTGTGACCCCGTATATCGATGAACACAAGAACAGTCTGCGCTCCAAACACCCGGAGCAGTGTGACGACTGGATTACATGTGAACACATCAAGACTTTCAGCAGTTGGTTGGAAACACGTCTCAGAGGTGACACCACTGTTTGTGATGAGTTGTACTCGTTGTCCAGGGGACCATCTTCGACTGTATTGACTTACAAAGGATACGAGATAAATGGGAATGCATTTTACACGATCGCCCAAGATCAAAAGAGCACCAACCAAAACAGCGGTGTCCGCTTTGATGCAGCAACCGAGAGGGGAAAGGACACATATTATGGTTACATAATGGACATATGGGAACTTGACTACGGACATGATTTTAAGGTCCCTTTGTTTAAGTGCAAATGGGTTAATCTGTCAGGAGGCGGGGTACAGGTAGACCCACAGTACGGAATGACAACAGCGGATCTGAACAATCTTGGGTACACTGACAAACCGTTCGTCCTAGCCAATGATGTGGCACAGGTTATCTATGTGAAGGACATGTCTACCAGACCGAGAAAAAGAAAAGATAAGGAAGCGAATACATCATACGATGAGCCAAAGCGCCACATAGTTCTTTCAGGAAAAAGGGACATTGTGGGAGTGGAGGGCAAGACAGACATCTCTGAAGATTATGAAAAGTTTCATGAAATTCCTCCCTTCAAAGTCAAGGCTGACCCAAGCATCCTGATAAACGATGAAGATTATCCATGGTTACGACGCAATAAGCAAATGGCACAAGCGAAGAAACAGTGAACACTTTCTCCCGCAACTATTATGATGATACCATGCCAACTTTGTAACAGACGAGTATGATACCATTGTCCGTTTTGTACACGAAGTGCATCCAGTTTTTGCCGTAACCCTCTCAACTTTCTTGCACATGCTATGTGGATGAAATGATGATACCATGCCAACTTTCAACCTTTTCAGAGTTCATTTGAAATGCTTTTCAATTTTAGGGTCTTATAGCTCAAAATAATCAGTAAATGCATGAAAAATGGTGCATGAAAAATAACAAATAAAATAAATAAGTAATTAGAAACAAAATAATATAAACTTTAATAAAATATATAAGTAGAAACAAAATAAAATAAACTTTAATAACATAAATAAAATTTATGAAACTAAAATTATCAAAGTATTTTTTGTTCAAAACATTATAAGCAACCTCTAGTATTATTGAAACTAAAATTATATAAAATTGATGCAACTAAAATTATCGAAGTATTTTTTGTTCAAAATCATTGAAAGCAAAAATAATTTTCATAAAGAACTTTTTTTGTTAGAAACTTTAATAACAAAAAGAATTATCATAAAGTAAAATAAATAAGTAATTAGAAACAAAATAAAATAAAATAATAAGTTTTTTGTTGTAAGTAGAAACAAAACAAAATAAATAAAGCAAAAAAGAAACCAAAAAAACAGGCAAAAAATAAAATTTATGCCACCTACTGGGCCACCACGGCCTGAATACGACTAGAAACCCATCCATGGGCCAGGATTCAGGCCCGCAGAAGGCCCAGTAGGCCCACATGCATGTACAGAGAGGTTAGGCCCGTAAGCCTAGTTTAGAGAGGAGCTCGACAGCTCAGGCGCACCGCACCTTATAAACAGGTGCAGCTCTCTCTCAGCTAGCGAGGTGGGACTAAACTCACACCACCACACCGATGTGCAAGGCTTTCCGTCCCGGTTGGTGGCACCAACCGGGACTAAAGGGTGCCTTTGGTCCCGGTTGGTGCCACCAACCGGGACCAAAGGCCGCCGGCTTTGGTCCCGGTTGGCTTTGGTCCCGGTTGGTGGCACCAACCGGGACTAAAGGTAGCATTGGTCTCGGTTGGTGCCACCAACCGGTACCAATGCTCTTTGTATATAAGCAAACACTTAGTAGTTTCGATCAAATCCATCACTTCTTCACCCCCCCGACGCCCCTGCTCCTCCTCGCCGTCGCCGCCCGACGCCCCTGCTTCACATTGCCGTCGCCGCCGCCACCGACGCCGTTAGGCTGCTCAACGTCGCCGCCGCCGCCGCTTTCGCCCTCTGCCCCGACGCCCCTGCTCCTCCAAGTCGCCGTCGCCGCCCTCTGCCGTCGCCCCTGCTCCACCGTGCCCCGCCGCCCCTGTGAGCACCAGCCTGCTCCCGCGCCCCTGCACCCCGCCCCACCGGCACCGGCGCCGGCCCCTCCGCCGTGCCCCTCCGCCCCTGCGCGGTGCACTTAGATGTTTTTTAGATTATTTTAGTTTATGTTTAGTTTAGTTTTAAGATTAGGAAAATTTCAGATGTGTAGTAATATTTATTTAGATGTGTAGTTAATTTCGATGTTGTAATTTGTTCATAAAAATTGTGCACTTTTGTATAGAAACTTTATTTTTTTCATATGTACGAAAATGTAGAGTGAAAACGAAAACAAACATATAAGAAAAACAAAGGAAAAAATGAAGAAGGAAAAGATAACCGCCCGGCCCAGCCACCACCGCATTTTCATAAAGTGTTTCCACCGAGTCCACGTCGCACCGATCGAGCACCCCCGCCATCGCCATCGCCAGACGCCCCCGCTGTGAGCCGCCGCGCCGGTCCGGCTCTATTTTTATTTTGTATTAGATTAATTTTTTGTTCATATATATAAAATGTATATTTTATGTATGTGGCTATATGTAAGTTCAGAGCATGTTTTTTATTAGATTAATTTCTTATTAGATTTATTACATTAATTTTTTTGTTCACAACATCTTTTTGTTCATATATGTATTTTTTTGTTCATATGTGTATTAATGTTTTTGTTGTATATATGTAATTTTTTTTCAATGTATATATGTATGTGGTAGCTATATATGCATGATGAGGGGGTGGGGGTCGATATACCCCCTCCCCGATAATTTCAACATGAGGGGAGGTCGATACCCCCTCCCCGATAACATTTTTTAGAAAAGTTTTATATATCTAGCTAGGAAGAAAGGAAGAAGGAATGAACTAAGAAGAGGATTAAGAAGAAAAATAAGAGGAGAAGAAGAAGGAATAGAGGAGAAGAAGAAAAAATAGAGTCTCTATTTTTTCTTCTTCTCCTCTATTCCTTCTTCTTCTCCTTTTTTTTCTTCTTCTCCACTTTTTTTATCTTCTACTTCCTCTTCTTAATTTTTATCGGGAACTCCATTCCAAAATAACTTCGACATGATGGGCGGTCGATATATATACCCCCTCTCGACCGTGATAACTTATACCACGGGAGCACCCCCCAGGCCCTCTTGCTCGACCAAAACTCTCGAGGACACCCAAACCCTAGGAAAAAACGATGTCGGTCTACTATCCCCTCCCGCCGCGCCCCTACCCTTGAAGCGTTGCCGAGGCCACCCCAAACCCGGAATAAGCTAGGTCTACGTTTGCACTAATATATCCACCTGCTGTCATGTTTGTGTAATAATTGTCATGTTGTAATATTTGCAGAAACAATGGAGCACGAACGAGACGAGGAAGCAGAAGAGGTGTTGGGGGACATAATCTTAGCCGGAGGTGATATCTTGTCGTATCTTAACGACAATATTGGTCTGGAAGAACAGGGTGAAGAAGCAGGCTACGGTAATCGAAGAGTGGAGGAGGAAAGACATGATTATGATGGCTCCGGTGACCCAATGCTGGTGCAAGAAGGAGCCCGTGGTGACGGCTCCGGTGACCGAACAGAGTCCGGCCAGGTAAATATATTAGTTAAGCCTGTGCTGACTAGCTAATTGATGCATTCATTGTTTTGGTATGTACACATATTAATTAACTCTCGTCTTTCTTCTTTTTTCTAGCCCTCCGGATCGAGCACAACTTCGGTAAAGAGACGAGGCCCGAAGAGAAAGTTGCGCTCGGATGAAAGGTTTGAGATCACAGCAATCGCGCGCGACGGCCAACCGATTGAACCCATCCGGACAAAGGAAGCATTTGCTGCTCAGTGCGGGGTTCTTGTTAGGGACAAGATCCCGATCAGCATCCACCAATGGTATAAGCCTAAGAAGGAAGACCCTGAGGTGTCTTATGTCAATGATATGCAGAAAGATGATCTTTGGACTGAGCTAAAGGCAAATTTCACCCTACCTCGAGAGGAGGATCCGGAGAAGCCAGTTAAAGAGCAATTAATCAAGTCTCATGCTCTTAAGAAGATGGCAGACCTATTCAGGAGGTGGAAGAATGAGCTGAAAATGTCTGTCGACAAAGAAGAGACACCAGAATTCATCGGCCGGTATGAGAAGATCAGAGATCACTGACCCGCATTTGTGGCCCACAAGACATCGGAAAAGAGTAAGAAGATGTCAGCGACAAACAAGAAGAATGCTGCGAAGAAGAAGCTTCACCATCGCACGGGGTCAGGTGGCTACCTCAAAACCCGGCCTAAGTGGGCCAAGGCTGAGAATGATCTGCTTGATAAAGGGATCGAACTAGAGACAATGAACTGGCCAGACCGTTGCCGGACTTGGTTCTTCGGGGCTGGCGGAAAATTGGACCCCGTATCAGGGAGGTGCGTTTGGACGGACGAGCTTTTGAGAATACCAGTCAAGAGGCTTCAGCACTATATCGATGCAGCGCAGCAAGGGACGTTCGTTCCAGACAGAGAGAACGACAGGCTCACAATGGCCCTCGGGAATCCTGAGCACCCTGGACGGACACGAGGCACGCCAGGCTCCGTTCCGTGGAAGGCTGGTTTTCTGGACACAGGCGGTTACAAAAGCCAGGAGAGGGGGAAAAAGTGGAGCAGACCCATATTCAGAAGCTGCACGAAAGGGTTCAAGCGCTAGAGGAACGAGACGGCAATCGACATGCCGAAACTACCCCCGAAGCTACCCCGCCATCTCAGCGGAGAAGCAGCGTGGCTTCCACCGAGCTGCTTCAGCCGGAGCATGTCTTGACGGCTCTTGCTAGCTACCTCGTGGATGCTATCACGGAGTCTCAACATTGCCACCTTATGACGCAATGGCAAAACTTCAAAGTCAAGGCGGCTGTTGGCTCTGTTTTACCTCCTGAACCCGGCGCAACCTACCACTGTCGGCCGATTCCACAAGGATATGCTAGGGTGATGGTGGATGAAATAACGGAGGGATTTGAGGACCTCCAGCTTGACCACCCTACCGGTGAAGGGGAGACTCGGCTGGGTTCTGCTCTGAAGACTCCATGCCTATGGCCGAAGGAGCTCATCAACCTTTCGAACTGGACGCCTCCGGCGAGTAAGGGCACTCCGCCTCCTCCTCCGGCGAGTGATCAGGGCACTCAGCCTCGTTCTCCGGCGCGTGCCGGCACTCCGCCTCCTCCTCCGGCGAGTGATCAGGGCACTCAGCCTCCTTCTCCGGCGCGTGGCGGCACTCCGCCTGCGCCGGCGCGCCAGAGCAGCCAGCCTCCTCCTTCTCTGCCTCGTCAGCAAGGGCGGAAGAGACCCGCCGCCGCTCCGGCTGCTCCGGCGCGTCGTAGTCCTTCTCCTCCGCCTCGTAAGCAAGGAAAGAAGACAACCATAGCCGCTCCGTCTGCTCTGCCGGCGTCTAGCAGTACAGCCAGAGGCGGGAGGCAATACAGATTCGGTCCTTCTCTGAAGACTCCAGAGAAGTTACCATACGAGAGGACCGAGGAGGAAACCACGAAGATCGTGCGAGCCGAAGTGACGAACTTCTTTGAAGGGGTGAAAGCAAATAAACATCCACCTCCGGAGGAGAAGGTAGATCCGGTGAAAGCGAAGCGCACTCTGGCCCTGACAAAACCACCAAAGTCTCCGCCGAAAGGCAACTATGAGCGCATTATTGCAAAGTCATTTGCCGAAGCGGAGCGGTCAGGAAGTACTGTCAGTGATCAAAGGTTAAAAGAACGATGAGCTGGGAAAAAAATTGCCCAGCTCGGCGAACAAGCGAACTAATCGTGCCCCCCGCTCAAGGTGTCTAGCGACATCGTCGCTAATGATCCGAGGATGGTGCCCGGTTATAGCAATCTTGGAGATTACCTGCCCGACGATGTACATTATGATATCTTGGAGGTGGACGAACACAAATACCATTACGGGAAGCCTCTCGTCAAAGATGAAAGATCTCTAACAACGATGATGCGAAGATTACATGATTGGTACATGAAAACCTGTAGAGAGTCTGGGGGGAGGAATACTTTGACGCTGAGAGTTAAACCGGAGCATGACCTCGTTGGAATTGAACTGTTGAATGTTCCATTTGAGGAGTTCTTCCAGTTTTTCAATCAAAAGGCCCTCGATAAATCAACGATCACTTGCTACTGTCTGTAAGTAGTACTACTTCTGTCATTAAGTCTCTCTATATAGGTCAGCTCTTTCATTGCATGTATTTATAATTATCCTCACTATATTATGCAGATTGAAGATCGCCGAATTGAAGAAAAGACAAATCTGTGATATTGGGTTCATTAACACAAATCTCATAGATGCAACTGAGATTAAATATCATGCCAAAAATACCGAGGCCAACTTGCTACGATCGTTGGTAATAAATGAAAACAAAGATATAATACTCTTTCCTTACAACTTCAAGTGAGTGTTACTGTATTGTGCATATTCGATTTCCCTTATTAGTCCAGATTATAGTACTGTAATTGATGACTTATGCATGCGTGCGTAGCTTCCACTATATTCTCCTAGAGATTAAGCTTGAGCAGGGAGTAGTAACCGTCTTAGACTCGAGACCAAAAGATCCCCAGGACTATGCGGACATGACTCAAATGCTCGAGAAGTAAGTTAAATCGATCATTATCCACCATATCAGCAACTCTATTCATTTCCTGATATCAAGTAATTGTTTTCTTTGTCTCGCAGGGTTTGGAGAAAATTCACCAAAAAAGCTCCGGGACTGCCGAAGAAGCTGCAATTTAAACACCCGAAAGTAAGTACTATAGTAGCATGTTCCGCGCATCTCCTAGTGATTCAAGCGCTAGTTTCATCAATACCATTTAGCATGCTTGCTTATCAATTTGATTGACCTCTATTTCTTGTAAAGTGGTTGTGGCAGGAACCCGGAAATAATTACTGTGGATACTACGTTTGCGAGTCCATCCGCTACACGACCTGTGAGCGGGGCTACTCTGACGAACAATATGAAGTGCGTAAGCAATAATATTCTCAATTTTATTTTATTACCATCATTTGTGTTGAGTTTCATTTATTCATATATATATATATATGTATTGACCCCCTTCTTCAAATTAGATCTTTCGGATGCGGGACGAACTCCTAGCACCAGATCGTATGCGAGCAATTCAAGAGGAATTGGCGGCATTCTTCCTTGACCATGTGATCGCTGAAAACGGAGAATACTATGTGGACCCTGTGTTCTTGCAATTTAATTAGGAGATTATATTGTAAGAGATAATTATTGTATATATGTAGCCGGTAGTGTAGGATAGATATACGAGAACTTGTTGTTCGACCAATCTCTCGGAGAAGGAGAGGTGGTCGATATCACTTCTCTCTGTATGCATATGTTCATGATGATCTTCTGTTTCCTTCATTTGATTACTAGCTAGCGTGTCTAGTCCTCTCCATACGTATATAGTACGTAGCGTCGACCAAGCACGGAGATAAGAGAGGACACTTCTCTCTATTAATTAGCTAGCTAACACAATATATGAAACACCTAAATTAACCCCCCAAAAGCCCCAACCCCCCCCCCTTTCAAAAAAAACAAAAACCACAGCCCCTGAAATGCTGACGCATGGATGCCTATTGGTCCCGGTTAATGCCACCAACCGGGACCAAAGGCCCTCCTGCCTGGGCTCGCCGCACCGGCCACGTGGAGGCCCATCTGTCCCTGTTCGTGTAAGAACCGGGACTAAAGGGTTAGGGCATTAGTAACGACCCATTAGTCCCGGTTCAAAAACCGGGACAATAGGCCCTTTTTCTACTAGTGGTTGCGTCATGTCCTTACATGATACCCAACGAGGCTTCCGGCGTCCATCTTTTGAGCCCCACCAGAACTTCCGTATCAACATATTTAAGTGTTCGCAAAGGCCTCTTGGTAGTTTGAAACAAGACATCGAAAAACTGGCACCACTTGAGCCACGGATTTGACTAGTACCTCCTTCCCTGCGGTGGACAAAGACTTCTCAATCCACCCCTGGATTTTACTCCATAGACGGTCTTTGAGAAACTTGAAAGCGCCATTTCTTGAAGAACCAACATCAGATGGCATTCCCAAGTATTTTTCATTCAATGTCTCATTAGGCACATGTAGCAGTTCTTTGATTTCTGATCAGACATTTCCCAGGACTCCCTTACTGAAAAAGATAGAGGATTTGTAGTAGTTGACTCTCTGCCCCGTTGCTTCACAATAATGTTCCAACAACTGGTTAATTTCGTCTGCACCCATAGCATTGGCCTTGAAAAACAGCAGGTTGTCATATGCAAATAATAAGTGGTTCACCGGTGGCGCCAAAGGTGCCACTTGCAGACCACCAAGGTTTGATGACTCAACTTTAGATTTTAACAAGCACGAAAGGCCCTCTGCTGCTAGCAAGAACAAGTACGGAGAGATTGGATCCCCCTGCCAGATTCCACGCGAAGGAGTAAACTGTTGCAGTTTGCTGCCATTAAACATGACTGAAAACTTGACCGTTGTCACCATGCCCATAACTATCTCCACCCATCTCTGGGTGAATCCCAGCTTCAGCATGATAGCCTCTAGATATGACCATTCCATCCTATCATAGGCTTTCATCATGTCCAGTTTAAGAGCACAAAGTTGATGTTTCTTTGCCTTGTTTCTTTTCATGAAATGAAGACACTCATAAGCTGCAATTGTAATGTTTTGTCCAGAATTTCGTATCTGAGGCACGCGCGCTCTAGCCCAGTGAAACCAGCCCACTTAATTTATTGTCCACATATTCGAGAAAACACTATTTACCGCACGGTGCACCATATAGATTGGGCTTCACACAAGGCGCCCAAGGACTGGGCCGGCCCATTTTCTTTCTTTATTTACTTATTATTTTCCTTTTTCTTTCCTGTTTATCTTTTCTTTTTTCCCATTGAACTTTATCTTTTTGATTTTTAAAAAAACAAAATTTTCAGAATTTCAATTTTGGTTAAATTTCTGAAAACTTTTTAGAAATTTAAAACAAATACTTTTTGAATTATTATTTTAGAATTTTATTTTTCTCACTCCAAAAGTTGTTCAAATTTCAAAAAATTTATTTGAGATTTAACCAAAAATAGTTAAATTATTTGAGATTTCAAAATAGTTAAATTTATTTGAGATTTATTTGAAACCAGCCCACTTAATTAAGTATTTTTCCAAATTTGTTTGAGATTTCAAAAACAGTTAAATTTAAATAAAAACAAAATTCGAAAAATATTCATGTTTTACTGAAACGTTCACAAACTGAAAATATTGTTCGCGTTTGAAAAAACCCATTTGCTAAAATTGTTTTGAATGTTGAAAACATGTTAAACATGTTCCTGTTTTTTTTAATCACCAATTCAAAAAATATTAGTGATTTTATAAAAGGTTCATATTTTCCAAAAAAGTTTGTAAATTTCAAAAAAAATGTTCCTATTTCGTATTATCTCTCTCGTTGCAACGCACGAGCATGTGTGCTAGTCATACTTAATGAAAAGAGTATAAATTTCTTGGTAGAGCTAAGCCATGAATGTACGTGTAGTGGGTAGTGCAGTTCACCAGTTCACGGGACGTGAAGAACTCAAATCAAAAGGACGGTACAGAGGAGAGTTCCGTGGATGGATTCAAACGTCGCCATGTGTCCAAAGTAGAAGGCATCAGCTTTGGCTGCCTACGATCGAACGGACGATGCTGACGCCACCTGTTGCCTGAATGACAAGATGGGGAACCTGGCATTGATGCTAGCAGAGTAGCAGTACTCCACTCTGCACTAATTGGAACTATGCCAATGCGTCCAGCTCAAAGGTGAAGCTTTCATGAGTCATGATGAGACTATGAACTCAAAATATAAGCCGGAGAGGACAAGTTTTGGATGGCGCATGGAAAAGTACAGTGGTACAACATGTTTTACCTCCACTCCTCCGGTTCATTTTTCTCTGAAAAATTCATGCTTCAATGTCCCACCGAGGAAGACTAGAAATGCCTTTTGGGGAGGGGAAACATAGCAGAACCTCCCCAGAAGTTCAGTTCCGAACAAAATTTCCCGCTAACCCGACAACTGGAACAAAGTTAAGACGGAAGTGTTGAATTTGATCCGAGGCATCAAGTAGCGTCCCGTGATCGACTTCTTTCGATGAGAAGAAAGATTTCAGCGCCACCTGTCGCAGACTCTCGATTGGGCTTGTCGGTCAGTCAGTCAACTCGTAAGTTTAGACGTAACTCATAAGGAACTGATCGCATATTGGTTTATCCCTTCTCACCAATTGCAACCTGCCCTCTTGGGCACGATTCGATTGAATGGAAAGATACATTGACAGTTAGATAGATAAACAAGCAAGCAATTCAACTGATCAATCCGCATACATCGATCACTTCATCATTCCTGCTAAAATTTATGCACTAAACTGAACCAAAACGGGAAGGCACGCACACGCATACAGCAAGTTCAGTCTAAAACAAACAACGATCATACTAAATGAAACAATAAGAAACAAGAAATGAAGCTTTCGACGACGCATTCCCGGGTGGCGCAACACCATATCAACCCATGGCCTTTCGACGACGTCGTCCCGGATATCCGCCTAAGTGAGCTCCCATGCTTCGCGCTGATGGATTTTATATGTTGATTTTGTGTTACATGCTTATGGATTTGTGTATGCCGAGTTGATGTTCTTTTATTACGAACTTGTGTCGGCCGGTTTGACGCAGTATGATTAGAGATTTGTGTGGGATTTAGAAAGTGAAACTGTGTGTTATATTATAAATAGGGATGCAAGTGGGCACCCTGCACATCGTGTTTGGTCATCTTCCGCCTACTTTCTCTCGTCGCCATGTTTGTTGCAGTTCGAGCAACCATCTGTTCTCGTTTAGATGGTGAATCTTACGAAGAGGCGCCCTTGGCGTGCATAACCGTAAAGGAAGCAAAGAATCGCACGGCATACCGCTTTGGCGCATGGCGCCAATCGGGAACAGACCGCCGCCCCTCCGGTCCATCAGTCCAACCCAAGGACAAACAAGCATGGGTGTTGGTTTCGCTCTTGGCGCTGGCGGACGTGCACAAGCGTCCGAAGCCCACGCCAAGCCTCGAGAGCAAGGACAAGAAGCGGTGCGCCTCACCACGTCGTCTTCCCCGTGGGTTTTGGCCGTGCGCTTCGTTGCCATCCGTATCCGTCCAAGCATCGGCGTCGCGGTCAGGGTCGCTAGCGTGCGCAACGCTCGAAAACAGCCCCCCGTCCAGGTGGGCAACGCTCGAGAAAGTCCAAAGGAGCTCGTGATGGAGGCAGCAGCAGTCAGGGCCGTGCGCGATGCGTCCAAGGAACCGCGGGCAGGCAACGTGACAGCCGGGTCGGTCGCACGCACGCCGCTATTCCGATGTCTTCTTTCTCCTTTTCCCAGTTCCTACTGCTAATCCCTATCCGTGCTCTCGACTTTGTAATCTGGTTGTTTGTTCGTTTGTGGCGAGGAGGAGCCTTTGTTTGCACTTCTTCTCTCGTTGCTTCCGCGCCCGAACAAACCTGAGTGGGGAGCCACGTATTTATTGGGGTTTGGACACTTTTGCAGGTCTTCACAATGGTCCTGCGTGCGTGCGTGTACATGTTGCAAACTGCCAAATGGGAATAAATTCGTTCTTGGCCACGTACACGGATAGGGAGCCTAGCCAGCTAGGAGTTGCTCTAAAAATAGGCGGCGTTCTCTGCACAGCAAATCGACAACCCACGCGGACGCCGCTCTCGAGCTCTAATGCTCCCTGATAATTATATTAGAATATTTAAAAAAAATTAAAAAGACTAAATCGTTTTATGATAAACTTAAAAAAATGCTTGTGTGTTTGTAAATTTTATCATAAAAGGACATTCGTGTAAGTCGCGACAAAAAACAAAGTCGATGCTCCAAAAATACTTTTTTAGTCGGCCCAAAAAATGCCATTTTGGAGTACTGCTTTTGTTTTTCCGATGACTTACACAAATGTCATTTCACCATCAAAATTGTCAAGCATGCAAAAATATTATCAAAAGAATAGATCTTTTTTCTCATTTTCTTCTGATTTGCTGGTAGGGACCAATTTGAGGGACTCATAACTCAGGCCGCCTTGACGATGCATTGCTTGCGCTCGTGCTCGTGACAGTGGATGGCGCAGGCGCTACTTGGATGAGGCACGGGTGGTGATCGATGCCCGGGGTGGCTGCACTGTCGCCTTTCGAACAAAACGTGGACGTGGTGGTGGCCATCCTTGCCGATTCGGTGGCGACGACTAGGTTCGTTGATTTGGGTAACGAACGATGGTCAACTCGAAGTGGGGTCGGGGGCGATAAAGGGAAGAAACTGTAAGCATAGATAATCATATAAACATACGAATACTCACCCCTAAGGATGTGCACACACGCACCTTATCCTATTACTCTTCTATGAGATTGATGAAGTCATCGTAAACGCCTCGTTGTTCATCTAATGAACATCATCGGAAAGATTCCGAGGAGGAATAACCACAAGGGTTGAAGGGCTGTCAAGGTTCTTAAGAGCATCTTCAGCCCCGACCCGCAAACTACCGCATTCGTCTGGACTGCGAAACCATCCAACGTGCTCCTGTATCGGTCGACGACGCACTCCAGACTCGTTTTCTCCGGAGACAAATATAGGGGGCTTTACGGGAGTCCGGACTGCTGCCAAGCCCGCTTCTGACCACCGTGGGCCAACCAAGAAACCCCTACCCGCCCCTCCTGCGCTTTCGGATGTGACCTCTCGGGCATCGCCGATTCAAGCCGATTCAATATGGACGCCGCGTCCCGAGGAACCAACTCCGACCCCTGCGCCGCATTGAAGCGGGCTGACTGCCACTTTGCCTGGGCCTCGCCGCTGCTGTTTAAGTCATGCGCCGAAGGGACAACGACGACGAAGGCATCGACGGAGACGCGGTGCGGCAGGGCAGGGCGGCCACACTTACGTGGTGGTCGTCTGGTACTGGATTTAGGTTGTTTTTTACTTTTTTTTTGTTAAATGGCCGAAATATCGACCTTTTATGTAAATTATGTCCGAACTTCAATGAAATCCGCCTGGTTTGATCGAATTTCATCCAATTATTTTGAAGTGTTGGCCGGTTGTATGCGGGCAGAGTTGGATGGTCGTCTCCCGCATCCATGTCCGCGGAATAGTGCCTTTTATCCGCGGATGGATGTGGGACTTAATTTGCGGGTTGCCATTGAAGATGCCCTAAGAGGAAATAACACCCTCGGCGCTAGATATCCACTCACGAAATAGGGTTTCCCCCGCTTTAGATTATAAAGCAACCACCACAACAATATCCGACAATCGCGGCGAACAAAAGGTCCAGCCAAGGAAACGAAAATAAGTTATCACAGGGGCATAACAGAAGTACAACATAGAAGGGAGCGCTGGTGGCACAGCCAAACAACCCCAAAATAAGGATCATAGTCTAACTAGTCCGGCTCAGGTGGTGGAGGCGGGAGCGGGGGCGCTCCTGCTGTGGTGCGTAAGGCCGAGATGATCCTGTCGATGAAGTCCCGATCACACCGCTTGCTGAGCGGTCTCCATAGCTGTAAGAAGCCACACAGTTTGTAGATAGAGTCAGTCGCACGAATTGGAATCACATGCTCAATCATGAGTTTATTGCGAGCCGTCCACAGAGTCCATGCTATCGCCCCCACTACTACCCACATGCTAGGGCGCGTCCTGGCCTCTCGGCTTAGGACCGCCTGAAATAGATCGGGGAGGTTATCATGGTCCCAATCACCGCGAATCACCTCCCTGATGCAGCTCCAGAGGAGGACTGCAGTCGGGCACCGAAAGAAAATATGGTTCGAGTCTTCCGGTACGCTACATAGGGGGCATAGACCATCCCCGGGACCATTCCATTTTCTAACTTCCGTACCCGAGGGTAAACGGCCTCGCACCCATTGCCATAGAAAGATGTGAATCTTTAACGGTAGCTTAATCTCCCAAAGAAGGGTCATTTCGGTTGGGCCCGGGGTAGCTAGCATGGCGTGGTATAGGGACTTGGTAGAAAACCTCCCACTTGGTTCGACGGACCAAGATAATGAATCTTCCTCCGTGGAGGGAGGGTGAAGAGCAATGCATTGGAGCATCTCATCCCATTGGCCCCGTTCTAACGGTCCAAAAGTACGGCGGAAAGCTATAGCCCCGAGGTCAGTGAGGGCCGCATGCACGGATAGATGCGGTCGGACACAGATGGAAAAGAGCGCGTTGAAACGTTGAGCAAATGGTCGGTCACCCGACCAACGGTCAAGCCAGAACAGGGTGTTGGTGCCTGTCCCCACCGAGATGGATGTTCCAATCCGTAGGACCGGCATAAGCTGGATGATTGCCTGCCAAAACTGGGAGCCACCCGTCCGGGAGGCGAAGGCCAGGGGCTGTCCACGCAGGTATTTTGCGCGGATGATCTGGAGCCATAGGCCTCCATCACCCGTCTCAATGCGCCATAGCCATTTGGAGAGTAAGGCTATGTTCATCCGCTTGGACGAGATGACTCCCAAGCCGCCTTGGTCCTTTGGCTTGCAAACCTCAGACCATTTTACCATGTGATACTTTTGTCTATTATCTGGTCCCGCCCAGAAGAACCGAGACAAGTACTTGGTGACTTCCTGATGAAGGGATTCATGCAAACTATAGAATCCCATCAAGTACATAAGCAGGCTAACCAAGGAGGAGTTCATCAACACGACCCGGGCCGCCTTGGATAGCCACCTCCCCTGCCATGGCTCGACCCTGTATTGGAGCTTGGACACCGTGGGGCGAAGGTCCTTTGCCTGGAGGCGGGAATCGCTAATCGGGAGGCCAAGGTAGGTGGTCGGAAACGCGCCAAGACGGCAGTTCAACATATTGGCTATGCGCCGGGATTCTTCCCCTGAATAGCCTAGCACCATTACTTCGCTTTTGGCAAAGTTTATTGTCAGGCCCGACATCTCTTGAAAACACAAGAGTAGAAACTTCAGATTTTGGATGTCAGTGTCCGAGCCTTCAACCATGAGGATGGTGTCATCCGCATATTGGAGATGAGTAATACCCCCGTCACCGACTAGGTGCGAGCAGATCCCCTTGATATGCCCAGCCCGCCGTGCTTTGTCCAAGATTGTGGCAAGAGCATCCACAATCAGGTTGAACAGGAAGGGGGACAGGGGGTTGCCTTGGCGCATCCCCGTTGATGTTGACAGCAGTACGGCCAGACATAACCAACTGCATCACCCGAGCTATCCAATATGGGTCAAACCCACGCTTCTCCATGACCTCACGAAGAAAGAACCAGTGGACCGTGTCATAGGCCTTATGGAAATCAATCTTGAAGAAAACAGCGCGGAGGTGTTTTCTCTTGACTTCATGGAGGATTTCATGAAGCACTAAAACCCCGTCGAGAATGAATCGGCCCTTTGTGAACGCCGATTGGTTCGGGTGGTGGATCCTTGGAGCCAGCAGGGCCGCCCTAGTGGCGTACCCCTTGGCTAAATTCCTAAATATCACATTAATCACCGTGATCGGGCGAAACTGTCGAATATCCGAAGCCCCCTGGACCTTGGGGATTAGAGATATGATCCCATAGTTCAGGCGGGATACATCAAGGGTCCCCCTCGAAAACTCCCGGAATAACGCCATAATCTCGCCCTTGATGGTGGTCCAGAAAGTTTGAAAAAACCGGACCGGGAGACCGTCCGGACCCGGGGTAGAGGCCGGGTTCATGGACTTGACGATGGTCTCCACCTCAGATTCTTCAAAGGGGTTAAGGAGGGCTTGGTTCTCTTCGGAGGAGACGCGGAGATGCTCATCCCAAAAGTTCTCAGCTAGAGCGAGGCCCCCTCGCGGCCGAGCGGAAAACAGAGTTCTATAGAACCCATCGACATGAGCCCGGATCTCGTCCGGGTCCTGTAACAACCGGTCCCCATCCCAAAGGATGGGGATGGTGCATCTTCGCCTACGGCCATTGGCAATGGCCTGAAAATAAGCCGTGTTGGAATCGCCAAATAGGATCCAATTAAAAGAGCCGCGCTGGCGCCAGTATTCTTCCTCTTTGGCATAGATGTCAGTAAGGGTATCTTCCAAGCAATACAGCAGGGACCACTCCTCTGAGGACAGACCTGGGCCGTCAGCCCGAATGTCAAGTGCCCTGATCTCCATAAGTAGAGCCTGCTTCTGGACCCGTATGTCCCGTCCAATATTTGCGCCCCAGCCCTTCATAAATTGCCGGGATCGTTTGGCCAAGTGATGCCAGTCGTCCATGACTGACATAGTCCGGTGAGGTTCAGCACGGGCCGCAGTCCAATGGTCTCGAACGGCCGCAGTGAATCCCGGATAGCGAAGCCAGAACGCCTCAAACGGAAAGCGAGGGGGCGGTCGGGGACGCTCATCCATGGATGATCGTAGGAGGGGTACATGGTCGGATCCAATCCTAGTGATGGCCTGGAGAGTAGCTAAGGGGAAGATGCACCGGGGGATACAAATACCCGGTCCAGAACACTCCGGGTCGGATTCACCTGTTTATTAGTCCAGGTGAAACGGGCTTCGACCCTATCTAACTCCCGAAGCTCGAGGTCGGCAATCCAGTCATTAAAACATTGCATGTCTGACTGGTCAACCCAAGCATTATTCTTGTCCGCTACGGAGCGGAGAAGATTGAAGTCATCCCCAATGATCACTGGGAGAGTGGCCGCCCTAATCTTGGCGTGCAACTCAGCAAGGAACGCGGTGGAGCGACTGTGGTCAGCCGGGCCATAGACGACAATCACTTCCCATTTGAAGTTAACTGCCCTCTCCCATACTTCCATACTCACGAAGAAATCTCCGCAGTCCATGGAGCCAACCTCAAAGGTGGCATCCTTCACCCCGAGAAGGATGCCACCGGAGTGTCCCGCCACTCCACTAGATGGCAACCAGTGCCATGCAAACAAATGTCTTCTCAATCGATCGAGTTCCGAGAGAGAGAACTCGGTCCTCATCGTTACACTATGTCCACCTAAGGATGAACAGAAATCTGCAATTTTTGAAAAAAGATTCGGTAATATACAATGTACCATATTACGAGGTTAAGAGAGAAGTGTACATAACATACAGTGAGCTCGTGACACGTTTGGAGACTGACATTTTGCATGCTAAATTTGTTACTGCTGCTCGTGCAAGACACTGATCTTATCTTAAATTGCACCGGCCTTCACGGCCTGATCAATGCAAGTGCAGCTACTACAGCTAGAACCGTTGAACAATTAATTAAGAGTCAATATCACTGGGAGTCATATAACTTGCGCTTGATCTCCAGTTTGATTTTAAAACTTGTAAAATATGAAATTGTGGTCACATAACTTATCCCCGCATCTAAATACGATGCTTTCTCATGTATCCAAACGTATGGCCTGCACATGTGGCCTGCCAGCGAGGCATAGGCCCACCTGTCAATGGATGGAAACATTTTTCTACACATAACTCCTATGCATTTCATTTATTTACGTACAAAATCGGTCAATTAAAAAAAAAGATGCTGCTGGTGTGGACTGATACAACGATCCCCTACTAGCCGCCTAGCATGGACAACCACCAGGCCAATGATGGTTCACGTTTAACTTTCACAACGATCCCCTGCTAACCAACCAAGCATGATGACGCTTGAATATGAAGGGACCCAAACCTTTTGTTATTCAATATTATTTTTTAATGTGAAAAAACTTATATTCTTTTATTAAAAAAATTAACAATTTACATTCTGATGTATCTTGTGTTTACATTATGTTGCCTTTGCATTTATATTGTTTATATATCCTTTTAGTAATTGCAGGCTTAGTATACGTATCGTCACTTAGCTAAAGATAGACTTGGTTTTACTTTCTTAGAGATAAATATAGATAAAAGTGCTATGTGTTGTATAGTTTCAAGATTAAGAGCCCCAAGTCCAGCCAACTATATATAAAATTTCTTCCTGAATTCTTAAACGCGCAACTGCGCTCGTTCGTCGTGGCTGGCGCACGCGCTACACGACAAGAAATTAAACACTCCTGTCTCCCGCCTCTATCTCACACGTGGTCCCAATACACAGCCCATAGAAAGGAATTAACGCACAGAAAAAGGAGCTGGTTCACTGTGTCTCAGTGCGCCCATCCATGTCGTGATTTTCCAACAAGATCCGACGTTGCATGCATTTAATTTGTGTTTTCAAAATTTCAAAAAGCTATAACTTTTGAACCGATCATCGAAACTCAAATTTGTTTTCACGGCTAGGTTCCATGCGACGAGCTCTTCAAAACTAGATCTCGTATGAGTATGTTTTGACTAACTTTTTTTATGAGGAACTTTGGGTGAAATGGAAGCAACTTTAGTGCTATAGGAAAGCAACTTACTGCCACTCTGCGTAGGATAACTGTGTATCATCGAAAATCCCTTTGAAGTTAACTAGCTTCACCTCTAAGTTTCCTACCATAACTAATTTAGTTTTGCCTCTAAGTTGATAGTATTGTAGGCAACTTAGTTTTCGAGCTAGGCTAACATTTATCCTAAGCTGCCATGACTAGCGAATAGCTTAACATCATCCTTAGTTGCATAAAATACTTTTTGGTATGCTAAGCAACTTAGTTTCATAGATATGCAACTTAGTAACACTTATGGACAACTTTTCAATGTATTGTACGCAACTGAAAAAGTAATGTCAGGCAACTAAGCATCACGGTTAGGCATCTTCAGAGTGTTTGTAGGCAACTTAGGAAAACAATAATAAGCAAGGGCACAATATTTGCGTGCCATGACTAACGAGTAGCTTAACATCATCCTAACTTGCCCATATATGGAAAGATTCATCTACTATAGTATGTTGATCTTTCACGAACTCGTCTGACCAACCATATGAACCCAACGATGACATAACATGCATTAATTTCAGTACAAGAAAATTCCAAAAGGATATAACTTTCAAACTGCATGTTGGAATTATGATCCGTTTTCATCATTGGGTTCCTCGTGATGAACTCTTCAAAACTAGATCCCATATGAATATGTTTTGATGATTTTTTAAAGCAACTTTGATGCTAGATGAGGCAACTCTAGTGCTAAACTGGAGCAACTTTAATGCTAGATGAAGTGCATTGTGTGTGTTAGTGATTCACCTACTAGCCTACTAATAGTTGTGTGCAATAGTCTAATGGATGGTTATCATTGTTGTTAAGTTGCATACATCAAGAACTAAGTTGTCGATAGTTTAGTTGCCTACAATACTGTGAAAGTTGCTTACCGCAGAGTGGAAAGTTGTCTAACATGGCTTCTAAGTTGCCTGCCTCAGAAACCAGGCTGCCTATATTGCTACGAAGTTGCCTACACACCCCAATTGCCTAAAATAGTATGAAAGTTGTCCATCAAGGGACCTAAGTTGCCTACATTGTTTAAAAGTTTTTGTGGGATATAAGTTGTCTATCATGATTTCAAATTTTGAAACTATGTGGAGATGGATGGTGTGATAGCATTATTCTACCCTTTTCTGGGGGAGTCTGTCGGCCAACGCTACCGAGCACGTGGGTGTTAGCTAGCCATGTCGTCGGTGTTGACTGGTTGCATAAGTAGGGACAGATGATAAATTGCATAGGGGGTGATGAGAAGTTTCATAGGGGGCAGATCAGACAGTTGCCCACAAGCCTACGCAAGTTGTTCATAATTTTGCATGAGTTGCCCGTCAAAATTATTGAAATCTCCAGATATAATGATGGAAAACACACATGAGTTGCGTGTTGAATGCACTGGATTTGCACAAAAACACCTCAAAAGTTGCTACCTTTGTTGTGTGATACTCGGGTTTCGTAACGATTTTAAAATGCCAGTCATCTGAGCATCACTGATAGGTAACTTCATAGTGTTTTAGGCAACTTAGGAAAAACACAATGATAAGCAGCCTCATAATTGTAGGAAACTAATTTACAAAGTTAGACAACTAAGCAGTAATGATAGGTAACTAATAATCAATAGCAGATAACTGGACATCAATGGTAGCTCAATTTCATAGTATTGTAGGTAAGTGGGCATCACTGATAGGCAACTGAATATCCATGGTAGGCAACTGAGCAACCATGATAGGCCAGTTGTGATAATTTTAGCATTTTTACACAAACCAACCTAATAGACGGTCCTTCTAGGCAAAAAATGAAGTTGCTTTCCTGTAGCACTAAAGTTGCCTCAAAAAAAAGTTTAACGAAACCTATCTATATGAGATCTAGTTTTGAAGAACCCGTCGCGAGAAATCCAGCTGTGAAAGCGAAATTAGATTTCGATGCTTAAATCAAAAGTTATAGCTTTTTACACGTTTTGAACCTTCAAATAAATGCACGTGGGATAAGATTCCTTTTTTGGTGGGCTACGTCGGGCGCACCAGCAGGTCTTTTCATATTTGAAAGAGCGCTCGATCCCACCAACGGGCGCTTGCGCGCCTGCTAGCCACGTCCAAATTTATTTTGTGGGGAACTTATTTTTAGAAGTTAGTTTCTGTGCGCAAATTTGTAGTCTTGGTCACCCTCTTATTATCTAGGGATAAGTGCAATTCAACCTAAATATAGCAAGTAACCTTAAACTACCTCACAATGAAAAGTTTCACCATTATGAAAGAAAAACCTTTAAAATTCATAAATTTAGTTTTGGATGGACATGACATAAGAGCTGACAACATAAATATTTTTGTTACCACATGACACACGTGGTAAGCAATCCAAAATATTCAAAAAAAATATTTGCGATGACGGACAACATAATGTTATTTATTCTATTAAATCACAAAGTGTAACATGGTCTGGTGGTTAGCCCACGCACATGCGATGTTCAACCAGGAGGTCACATGTTCAAATTGAGTTTCTCAGTTTTCTGTTTGAATTTAATTTCATTTGTATGGCGCCATTGTGGGTTCGAATCCCACTCGCTACAATTTTTTTTTATTTGACCGATTTTGTACGTGAATAAATAAAATGCACGGGAGTTATCTGCAAAAAGACTTTTCCAGCCACTAATAGGTGGACCTACGTCGCGCTGACAGGTCACATGTGCAGGCCATACACCCCCATACGAGCGGAAGCACCATATTTGCATGCTAAGACCATAATTCCGTATTTTACATGTTTTAGAACCAAACTGAACATCGAGCGCAAGTTCTATGACTTTCAGTGATTTTTTTTTACAAAAAGATGGCCCTAGGGCCATATTTCATTGAAAGGAGAAATACAAATTGCAGTAGAGCTACAGTTAGGGAGATCAGCGTTTTTTGGAGCTGGTTTCCAGCCGGCACGACCAGTATACAACAACAACAAGAAGATGATCTGCAGCACTCAAGGTGGCTCAAAGAGTCTGTCTAACAGGTTTATACCAGCCGCCGACCAGCTTCTCGCCTCATCCTTGATGTGTCCCACGAGCTGTGGAACAGTGCACTCGGCGGCGTTGAAGACGCGGTTGTTGCGTTCTTTCCAAAGCATCCAGGAAACCAAGCAGATGGCCGATTTCCAGGTCTTCTTTTCCTCACCCTGGAGCAAGCGCAGCTGCGCGCTCCAATTGTCTTTCAGGGTTTGGCTTGACAGTGGTGCAGCCACCATTTGCCTGAGCTGCAGGAAGGAGCCTCCAAGATTGTCAGTGATACCCATCAACAGCCGCTTGGTGTAGGTGCACTCTACCAGCAGGTGTTTGGCCGTCTCCGGTGCAGCTAAGCAGAGCAGGCAAACTGGGTTGTGCGCAATGCCTCGAACAGCCAGGTTATCTGCTGTGAGGCACCGTCCATGGGCGGCGAGCCAGAGGAACGTCTTCGCCCGTGGCGCTGCCTTAGAAGACCAGATTAGCGTCTTGTCGTCCGATCGCAGAGCTCCTTCAAATTGGCATCGATATGCCGACTTGGCAGTGTAAGTACCATCCGCCGTCCAACGCCAGATGACATGGTCTGCCACACTGTCGTTGAAGTTGATTCCGCTGGCCAACTCCGTCAGGCTGCACAACTGTCTGAGCACCAAAGAGGAAGGATTCGGCTTCAGAAGTCGCATCCGCCGATTGCCAGTGACAGCCTCCCGAAGAGAGAGGCGGCGCTTGGTGCAGTGGCGCAGCAGCTCCGGCCATCGCCCAGTGGGAGTCCCAGAACGATGTAAGTCTGCCGTCCCCAACAACGATGGTCGTTGATGCGCGAAAGAGCCCCTCGGCAGAAGGGTCCGCGGGCAAGGGCAGAGTATGCCATGGCCTAGTAGGATCCGTCCAGTAATACCATTGCGAGCGGCAGCGCAGAGCTCTCCCTTGCTTCTGAATGTCCGGGATGCCAAGACCACCGAACTTGTTTACCTTTTTAATTAAGCACAACCAGGCGACGCCCGCTGGTCAGGTCAGGTCAAACCGTTGAAAAATCAACCGCATGCATATATATGTACGGAACAATCCAAGCATCCAGCCCGAATGCTTCAGAAATCTCCCGGACAAACAACCAAGCCAAGACACTCTTCTTGGGGCTGTCATCGTCCGGAATGGAGAAAATGCAATGTGAAAACCTCCGCTGGCAGGCATCGAGCATGAGCAGGCGCTGTACGGCACGCCTGTTGTCGTCGTCGTGACGAGTCGCGAACGTGTGCGTGAGTTGACTTGCGCGGCTGAATCCATGCACGTAAAATCAGTGAGAGATTTTCAAAGTGACCCGTGCTTTTCATGGCACGAAAACTCCAGAGGCCAAAGACAAGATGCGTGTCACCCATCTAGATCTCATCCGCCAGGCACAGCAAACTTTACGTAACTCAAAAGGAACTGATTTTGCTTCCGTGAGAGGTAAGGTTGTCCTTTCGCGAGAGTCACGGCCGTGCCTCTAGGAAACGAAAAAAAACGTGTTTTCTGTTTTTTTTGTTTCGCGAGAGTCACGGTTTTCTTCCGCGAGAGGCACGGTTGTGCTTTCGCGGGAGTCACGGTCGTGCCTCTCGGAAACGAAAAAAAATTGTTTTCTGTTTTTTTCTTTTGCGAGAGGCACGGTTTTGCTCCGCGAGAGGCACGGTGTGCTTTCGCGAGAGTCACGGCCGTGCTCCTCGGAAAGAAAAAAACACGTTTTCTTTTTTCCATACGCGAGAGTCACGGTTTTGCTTTCACGAGAGGCATGGTTGTGATTTCATGAGCGGCACGGGCGTGCCTCTTTCGGAAAGGGAAAAAATCTGTGCTCCCGGTTGGTTTTTTCGTCCTGGTTTTCCGTGTAAAAAAAGTTCGTCAAAACCTATCAACATGGGATCTAGTTTCGAAGATCTTGACGCGAGGAATCCAACGGTGAAAGCGGTTCGAGATTTGGACGAACGGTTTGAGAGATAAAACGTTTTGAATAAACGGATATACAAAAAGGGAAGAATTTCAGGTTGCGACAAGTGCACGCTGCATGTGCGCCACTTGTCGCAACCTGGGCAGTTGGAGTGATTTTTGCAAAGAGTACTCCTCAGACTACCCACGGTGGGAGTAATAGAGGTAGTAACATCACACATATCTAGATAAAATAGATGATGTAGTAAGCAATGAATGAAGAAATGGAGGAAAGTGGTAACATAGTTAGTTAGTAGTAGTATGAGTAACATCATACATATCAAGGCAAAATGAGTCTATAGCATAATAAATGAAGTATTGCATGTTACTATACATATGTTACTCCCCACTCTAAAGTTAGTAACATAGACTAGTAACATGTGCATGTTACTAGTCTATGTTACTACCCATTGTGGCCAGTCTCAATTAGGCTAGTCATAGCGGGTACTAACTTAGACTAGTAACATGAATATGTTACTAGTCTATGTTACTATCATCATAGTAGGTAGTAACATAAGTGTAGTGTCATGCAAGCCTTCATTTATTATGTTGTACACTTATTTTACATTGGGGTGCGTTATTTTACGATAACATATTATGTTAACACAAGCACCTCTCTCCTCATTAACTCCATGCCACATAAGCATATATGTCTTGGGGTGCATTATGTTACTAACTAAGTTACTCCCGCTATGGCTAGCCTTAGGCTGATCATAGCGGGGAGTATCATATACTAGTATCATGCATATGATACTAGTGTATGATACTACCTTCATAGTACATAGTATCATAAAGTAGTATCATAGATGATCATATATATTGCCATGCATGACACATAGTAGCATAGCATTTAACATGATACGGTATCTACCTATGTTACTGTAACCCTCTTTCTCTTTTTTAATTGTGTGCCACATAAGCATGTTTGCTAGTCTCAAATGCATGCTACCGGTTATGTTACCCTTACTATGGCCAGCCTTAGTGATTTCGTTCCTTCCCTCCCATCCCCGGAGCGGAGGCAAAGACAAGAAGCAAATCACCTCAAATCTGTTGTTTTGGCCGTGGTTTTTGGTTGGGAGCTGGCGCTGGCATTTGTTTTGTTGCTATCCTAGATGATGGATAGACCGATAGAGTGCGTCCAAACCGGATAGGCTCCGGAGTCACTAGCTTCTGGATGGCGTTTTGTAGGGTTCGGAAACAGACCGCCGCCGAGGTGGTGGCCGCACGCGGCAACGCTCCAAAGAGTAGGCCTGGTGACGGGGACAGGAGCAGGTGGGGATTAAAGTCGGGCGCAGCCGCATGCGATGCGTCCAAGCGAGACACCGGCAAACCGACGCCCAGAAGCGCGCTCCCGGACAACGGCCGCGACCAAGCACGCCATTTTTTTTCTTGCCTCCGGTCTCTATCTACTGACAAGTCCATATTTAATTGGGTTTGGACGTGTTCCCTTGCAAGTTGTACTCCCTCACCTGTGGCAAACTGCCAAAATGAAACCAATTCTTTCGTATTTGACCGTACGCACCACACGAGCATCGTATTTTCAAATGGCATAGTCCAGCCGTTAATGGCATAAGTCCAGCCGTTAATGTGGACGGCACGGCACGGCACGGCACACATATCTGTTGGCTTCCAGTCACGGGTCGTCGCCGCCATCCAAATTATCATCGTCTCGGAGTTTAGTGCAAACCTTTAGGCCTCCTTTGGTTTATAGGAATATTGTAGGAATTGCAGAGGATAGAAACTTTATAGAAAAAATTCCTTTGAAGCGCTTTGGTTTATAGGAATGGATTACTATTCCTACGTAGGATAAGAATAAATTCTTCACATTTCAAAGGGAAAAAACATTAGCCTAGACTCAATGGAAAAAATCCTATCCTATACACCAAATAACATCTCTTTCTCTATAGGATTTGAGATGCATGTCATCTCATTTTCTATGATTTTCCTATTCCTATATTATTTCTATTATTTCTATCATATGTACCAAAGAAGGCCTTATAAGAGCATCTACAGCCAGCCCGGAAATTCATAGGAGAGGATGAGGGCGCGTGCTCACGGAATCAGTGGCCACTCCTTCACGTAGGGATGCGGGCCAGCCCAGGTATAGCGGCTGGTATAGCTGGGCTACAAGCTGAAGTATTTGGGAAATAAAATGTAGCGAGAAGTCCCACATGTACAGGCGCCGGAAGTTTGGCTGAGGTTGGCGCTGAATCGTACCGTTGGTACATGACGCTGGTGAATGGTACAGGCCATGCGTCGGATGGTTTGTCCGTGATGCCAGACCTACCAGTCCCTTGTTACACATCACGAACGAGCTAACAATAAAATAATATAAAATGACAGACCAACCTTTGCTTTGCTGTTAATTATAAGAACTAGACATCTAATATCATGCTTCTATGCAACTATTTGTGGGACTTTTTTTAGTTGGCTTTGAGCAAATTTCTGATGTGTGTTCTCTACCGGTTTCTTTTTTAATTTTAAGCTCAGGTTTATTTTTCTTTTGATTTTTTCTTTTCCCATTTGAAAAATAAATGTGAGGAAAATTACATTTGCCATGAAAACCTAAAAGAAAGTGTTAGTGCATTTGAATAATGTTCAGTGTGTTGTTTGGAAAATGTTTCACGAGTATTAAAAAATTGCAACATGTTTTATAGAAATGTTCGCCACACATCCAAAAATTTGACAAATGAACTCCATGTTCTTTGAAAATGTTCAACAAGTATTCAATAATGATTGTGTAAAATTATTCTTACATTTGTATAAACACGGTGACCATTTTTTAATACATGGTGTCATTTTTTAATAGTATTGTATTTTTTTAAATATAATGAAGGTACACAATTTTTTTGCAAAAATAATGCAAATCTATTATCAAAGTTCACCGGAAGTACAAAGCATCTCAAACATAATAAAAATTACATCGAGATTCCGAGACCACTGAACGACCACTACCGCCGTCAGAACGAGCCGCCGACGCGCCGTTGTCGCCGCTCCCCTACCGGAGCCGGCTTGACCTTGTCGATGACAGTCGGAAAGTCTTCGTGCACGTGCCCCTAAGGACCAGTGCCCTGGACCCACAGTCATTGTCGTCGTCAAAGCCCTGAATAGCTCTAAAACACCTGACACCAAATCTCGCCACGTGACGAGAAACCCTAACCTCACCGTCCAAAGGAGAATGCAGGAATCTACGTCTGAGCTCCGACGACTACCTCAAAGAAGGAGCGCTGCCATCCATCCGAGCGCCGCACCTGTAAGGACTAAAAACCCTAACCTAAAGTACTAACCGGAGCGGAGGCACTGGGATTCCCCTCCCCGCCACTGGCTGCCGAAGCGGCAGGCTGATGGGAGGAGAATCCACGGGCTCGCCGACGAAGCCTGAAGGGGAGAGTTTACCCTAACCGCCAAGGGGTGGGGAGGGAGAGAGAAACCTTAGATAATGAAGGTACACAATAATTGTACGTGTTTATTATCCTGAATGGAGATACATAATTTTTCTTACATTTCTTATTTTCAGTTTTTTTATTTTTTTCATATTTACCTCTTCAATGTACTTAAAAACAAAAACACAATGAATATTTTAAATACACAATAATTGGGTGTCGAGTTTACTACCGGCATTAAAAAATTGACAACCGGTCAAAATACAAGTTGTCAAAAACATTTATTGCGGGACAAGAATTGTCGCAGCATGTTGACAATCTTTAATACACGTGAAACATTTATATTCTAAAAAACATACTGAACATTTTTCAAATGCACTAACAATTTCTTTTATTTTAAGGAAAACATATTTGTTCTCGCGTTTCTTTCGGATGAAAAAAAAACATGACTGCAAAGCACCACGGCTGTTCTGTGTCGATTCCTTACCTTTCATCGCACAAACCATCAATGCGCAGATTACATGCGTGACCTTTTTGCGTGGACGTAAGTGCATAGCATACCGATGCATTTGCCTAAAGGGTTCGCCATATAGTAGTAGTACAACGGAATGGTTCGCCAGAGTCACCGTCACCGTCACGCATGGCGCCGTATCCCCGCATACGCTATACGGGCCAAGCCCCGTATGCGAAATATCTACGCTGTCCAAACTCCCTCATATTTCTGCAGCTATTTAATGCCGGCTCCACATACATGTCGCACCATTGGTCCATGTAACAGGAGCACGCGAGCTCGTGTGTATCATCGCCACTCTCATCTACAAATCCGCCCCCTCAAACACCAATGGACGTACATGGACGCGTCCGTGGGCACATGGCTCAAATGAGCCACTTTGCATGCGCGTCTCTCATATTTCATCCCCAAATCTATACAAAGCATGCAAAAAGAATCCTACATACTACCCTAGCTACCCTTCGTCGTCGGAGATGTCCGCGACGACGGTGCCGAGCACCGGCTGCACGGGCGGGTAGGAGGGCTCCGGCTCATCCTCCTCCTGCTCGACCTTATCCATGTAGGCGAACATCTTCACCTTCTTCGCGGCCTCTTGTGCCTCGATCTCCTGCCGGCGACGCGTCTTGCCTCCGCAGCCGACTCCGACCCGAGAGAATCGAGCATGGCATGCTGCTCCACCTGCAGATCCCCGTCGTCAATGTCCCCCACATCCTCCTTCTCCGGCTCCTCCTCCGCAAAGTCCTCCTCGTCGTTGTCGTCGTCCTCCTCCTCCTCCTCCAGATCAAATGCATCCAGAGGTAGCCCCACGGCAATCAGGGCTTCGCGCCTAGCCCGGATTTGCGAAAGAAGCTCGAACTGGCGCTCCGGCGTCAGAAAGGGCTCGCTCCTCACCCGGCGGCATGGGGGCATGGCTACTAGGCGGACGGGTTGAGTGGAAAGTGACGGCGACGGCGGACAGGAGGAAGAAAATGTGGATGGATGGTAGGGTTTCGGTGCCGCCGATCGACTTAAATACCCAGGCAATGCACTATGTGGTCCGCCGAAGCAGCATCACCGGTCCGACGAAGGAGACGAGTTTCAGACCGCCGGGTTTGAGGGCGTTTCCGGCTGGGACCCCTTCATGAGTTCGGCGTGGCGGGCGTGCCCGGGCGCCCCATATTTTGCCTGGATATGGAGGGTGCCGGTCACCCGGACGTTTGAGGCCCGTTTGAGGAATCCGTCTAGGTTAAAAAACGTGACCGGACAGTGACCGGGGGACCTGTCCAGATGTATGACACGGATTTGAGAGGTCCAACTGTAGATGCTCTAAGTAGATCCGAAACTCCCAACCAAAAAATCACATCACACCTGATATTTTCTTGGATAGAAATTTAACCACGCGTGAAAGTTGGGACACGGTAGCTGCAAACTTAACCATGTGTTTGTCCCGACGTGAAGGAGAAATCCATGGCTCGCTTTGGTTTCCACCAAACGTTCAGTCCGCCATGCACAAAGGACAAGCTTGGCTTCCAAAATTCAGGTCGTTGTAATCAGACACCTCACTCAAACTAGACTTCCCTGGTGAAATGTCTGAAAGCCGGATGCTGACCGGTAAGACCATGGGAAGATTCAATGAATCGTGCGATCGGGGCATGTAGAAAATAGGGGGATTCCTACGAGAGCTACAACAAGCATATGGTATGAACTTGACTACTTACTTGGTCGTGGAAGACCTGTTACCAAAATTAATTTGTGTTTCGGACCGCCGTGATTCAGCCCTTGCTCACGACCATCTCCAGTGTCGGTGTCCGTCCGGCCACAAACTCCACACATATATGGATATGCCTTTGCTGTCGCATGCCGGTGTGCTGGTGCAGCAACACACCGGTTAATCAGCTCCACCTACTATGCACATTTCCACCTGTTCCCTAGGAGATCCAGCACCAAACAAGTAGTCCCTACATCCAGAAATAGTTTCAATTATCTATTTCTCCGACAAGTATTTTCGGATGGGGAGTATTTTTTTAGTTGATCTATCCAACATCTCACACGTGTCCGTCAGATAAACTTAGATAGGTTCAATTATGTAGCAAGACGTACGCGATGATGCATGGTGCATGGCTTTGATGTGTGGTATGAAATCGTGTCCTCGTTTTCTCATGGAAGAGCCCACAGGAAACAAATGGATGTACCTACTACACATGAGGTTTGGTTCGGTGTGGCGTCATTTGGACCTCCACCGACCCTAGCAAGTTGACAACCTTGGTAAATCTTGAAAATAGTTAGCAAAATATCCAGCTAGTAGTACTAGGCTACTAGCCACGTTCACTGTTGTCCCACCACATTGATGCATTTTCGGTTACCAAAATCCCGTGTGCTTGACACTTGGTGAATCACAAGCAGGTCTTCAGGAGAGGCTGATCTCTTCTCCGGTACTGTTCTCCGACTCGTCCCGTCTCATTTATGGAAACCACAGCATCCAGTCACATTCACATTATGAATATGACACGTTATATATATATAGTAACGATAAACTAAGCGTGAGTGTAGAATAACCCCAATAACGGTACATACAAAATATAGTAACACACTAGGCAACATATAGTAATTTTTGTAAAAATATACTAAATTATAAACTTGGGTAGTAAAAAAATATTTTCTGGATTACTACATTTTATACACCTTTTTTACTAGATTTTGTATATAGCATTACTAGGAGTGTAGAATAAGTTATTCTACACTCACGCTTAGAATGTTGATCTCCTTTTTCTTTCCGCTGAACCGGACATGGCAATTGATAGCTCAGTGATCATCCGCTTCCCCCAGCCGAACCATTTGTTAGCCAGTTGAACACGCATATACTAGTTCTTTTTTTTTTTGCGTTGAAAATGCACCTCCTCATTGAGAATAACGATCGACGTTGAACTTTACGGGCAAGACGACGAAATTGATTTGATTTTCTACGGTTTATTACCAGGCCCCAAGCAAGTTGATGCATGGAGTGTTAGGTAAATCTATAGCTAGTGTATTTCCTATTCGTTCTGTGTCACCGTGCGTGCTTTGACCGCTCACGGAGGTCACGAGAGAAGCATACCATGATTTTGTGTGTGTGTGTGTGTGTGTGGCACGTTTGGAGTCGACATTTTGCTTCCTGAATTTGTTACTGCCACTCGTACGTGCAAGGCACCGATCTTAGTTTAAACCGCACCGCCCTTCACGGCCCGACAAGTGCGTACTGCCTCGGGAGTATCGATCAATGCAGCTCCGTTGAACAATTAATTAGGCACAATTGGCCGGCCACTCCCGTTGGTCAAACCGTAGAAAAATATAAAAAACGAACTGCCTGCATCCATATATGCAAGAATCCATACTGGATGCTCCAAAAATGTAACAGGCAAAGCCAAGACACTGTTCTTCGCATTGTCATCAACCCCAAGAGAAAATGCAAGGAGAGAGTGGAAGCGGCCGTCCGGGCAGGGGAGGCAGCTAGCGTGACGAGTCGCAAACGTATGTATGCGTGCATGGAGCTCTTGCCCTGGGTTTTTTCCCGAAGAAACTTTTAATGTATTCATCATCAATTATGATAGTACAATGAATATCAGAAATAATAAAAATTACATACAGATTCGTAGAATACTTAGGATAACTACAAGCACTGAAGCAAAAGCTGAAGGCGCGCCGTCGTCATCACCACTCCCTCCCTGGAGCCGGTCAAAATTTTATTGTAGTAGACAGTCGTGAAGTCATCGTGCTAAGGCCCTACAGAACCATCGGACCAGAATAGCAACTGACGTTATTGAAGAGATGTTCATATCGGAAGGATCCAATCTGTAGGCTAAATTTGTGCACGAAAATTCAGTGGCATATTTTCCAAGCGTCTCGTACTTTTCTTGACACGAAAATTTCCAAGGCCTAAGTAAAGGCCAGAGACAAGATGACACCCCTCTTATCAGGGCATCACGCTATCTCTCTTCCGCCAGTCACGGGTAATCTTCTTTACCTAATTCAAAAGGAACCGATCTGTTACGTACTACAGTTTGGATTTAGGTCACGAACCAATCTGTGGTTGGATGGTTAGAAGAACATTGTTTCCCTAGCCCACTAAAATTCAAGTTCTAGATTTGACATTGATGCTCACATTATTTCTGAATTTATTTCAGACTTCTGGCGATGTTCATTCAATGGGAGGAGACTTTCCCGTAGACTGCGATGTGTCTGTGGTGAGTTCCTAAAATCCCGGCGACTGCCAGCTCAGTCTGTCGAAGGTGCTTATAGGGGTATTGTGTGCGTGCGTGCGTTCATAGGAAGGTAGTGTATGCTCATGTGTGTGAACGACTTTGATTTTAATATGAACTACATATGAATGAATATAAACATAGTTTAGAGGGTAGATTCGTTCATTTGCTCCTCTAAAACAGACTTATACGTAGTATTTCGGAAGGAGGGAGTAGAACACATGCATGCTTGCATGCAGAAAGTTTAATCTAAACAAAACTGTGAATCTTACGTAGAGTGCACGGGAGTGGGGGAGAGAGTTTGAAAGAAGAGGCATACTGAAGAATCGCACGCCATGCCGCTTTGGCGCATGCTGCCAAACACAAACACAAAAGAAAAGAGATTATCCCAACCCACCACGCCACGCCATAGGTAGCTCCAACTGGGACGAGGACAAGCACCATGGTTGTCTTTTGCATTTGGTGCTGGCAGCCAGGAGAGAGCGGGCAGAGAAACAAACGTACATGGCCTCAAAAGTCCAGCCCGTGTCACGCTCTCCCCCTGCCTGCTTTTATTCCTCTCCCATGCCCTTCGTCGCCGCGCGCCCAAAGCTGGGCTCCCGGAGGCAAAGACAAGAAGCAAATCACCTCAAATCCGTTGTTTTGCCCGTGGTTTTTGCTTGGGAGCTGGTGCTGGCACCGTGGATGGATAGTGTGCGTCCAAATCGGATAGGCTCGGGGGTCGCTGTCCCCTGGATGGCGTTTTGTTGGGTTCGGAAATAAACCGACCTGCTCGCAGTCGCATGTGGCAACCATCGAACGACACCAAAAGCATCGGTCTTGTGACGGAGACACCAGCAGGTGGTGCCGCTGCCGGTGACGGAATTCGAAAGACCCTACGATGCGTCCAAATGAGAGCCGACGCCCAAAAGCTCGCTCCGGGACAAGGCCAGGCACGGCGTGGTGGCCGCTGTCCGTTTGTTCCCACTCCCCTTTCTACCATGCCACGGGCCGTGACCGTGCCTTTTCCTACTCTCTCCCTGACTCTGCGCCTTGTTTCTTTGTACGCTTCTCTCGTCCCCTTGCTTAGCCGGACAAGTTGGAGTGGGGAGGCCCACGATGAGTCCAAATTTATTTGGTTTGGATGCTCTTGGAGCTGTTTGGTTACAAGTTGAGAGCCTGTCACGTCAGCTATCCATCACCTGCGTGCACTGCACTTGCTGCAAACTGCCAAAAGAAACATCAATTCGTTATTGGCCGCACACACCAGAACCGTACTTAGCACGGCAAATTTTAACATGGCCCGCTTACCTCCTCTTTTTACATGTGAGGTAAGAAGTTAAAAATTAATCAGGCCACTAATGAATCAGATCAACGGCTTAATGTATTTTATACTCTTCCCTATGTGAAAAGAGAAGGTAGGAGGGATCATGTTAAAACTACTCCAAATTAGCAGGTGGTGCGGCGCCCAAATTAGCAGGAGGGATCATGTTAAAACTACTCTTAACCTATACTATTTTAAGCGACTAGTTCAACCGTTCTTGCAGGTGGTGCGGCGCCCATATAGGTTGGTTTCCTGTGATGGGTGGCCGCCAGTATCATTGTGCACCTCTGCTCCAAATTAGCATGACTATCGTTTCAGAGTTTAGTGCAGGCTTTTGCACCACTCATGAATTTTCCACAGCAGATAATGACTGGAAATGCCGAGCTATTCGAGCTGGAACAAGCTAGCTGCAAACTGAACCATGTTTTGTAGGATAGGAACACATGATCTCAAGTGGAAATTCAGGGATGGCTTTGGTTTCAACGAAACTTTGGTAGAGCGTGCCTGCCTGCCGTCTGCACAAGGGACAAGTCGTGCTTCCGAAATTCAGGTCGTTGTAATCAGACACCTCACTTGAGCAAGACTTTCTTGCTCAATTGATTGAATCCCGTGCTCACAAATGTAAGACCAAGGAATGATTCAATGTATCTCGTACAGTGTGGGGCATGGAGAAGTTCAGGAGAGAAGATTCCGAGGAGAGCTACCACGAAGCATCCATAGATAAACTTGACTGCCTTTTTGGGGTGGTGGAATGGAACGGCCGGTTATTAGCCGTCCCTTTATATGCGAAAATTATTGATTTTAGAGCACTACAGCCGGATTTCTCATACCCGTCTCAAACATTCGGATAGACCGTCTGGTCACTGACCGGTCAAAAATACCGATTCAACCGGACCTCTCAAACCTTGGACAAATGCCCCGGCTGACCGGCACCCCTCATATCCAGCTCGGGAGCGTCCGCCTGACTGGCCTAGCCCACCATCGACCCCACAGTTGGCCCACAAAACCCCAATCCATCCGCCTCGCTTCGAACCCTAGCTCACTCTCTGTCGCTCTGATCTCTCCTCTCCCTCTCCGATTCCGATCCCATACACTTTGATGTCCAGCTTCGGCAGCGACTCCAACTCCAAGCTCGACTACGAGGAGGAAATGACCCTCCACATTGCGTTTGAGCGGTCCAAGGTGGAGACTGGTGGCAACTCCGGATCTGGAGCGTCACCGCAACTCCTATATCGGCGCAACGCGAGCGCCGGAGCTGGACTCCCCTGACCAGCGCGCGGCGACACCAGGACAACGCAGTCCGCCCCGCCCCCGCGCCATCTCCTTCCCCCGCCGGCCGCTCCTCCACGTGGGCAGCAGCGGGTGCTAGTGCCCACGTCGCCGGCCCGCACACGCACTTCGGAATCGGAGGCGCGCCGCGAGAGGCAGCGTGGACGGGAGAGGTACGCGGCGGAGCAACCCGCGCGCCACTGCCGCGGGATGCAGGCGGACCTTGACGAGGATGCGCGGCTCATCGCATGGGTCTACGGTCTACCTCCGGTCCCTCACGACGGCGGATACGGAGTCTCGCCGCCTCCGACGGAAGAACGCCAAGGCGCTCCGGCTTGCTATTGAGCAGTCGAGGCGCGAGGCGAAGGAGGCAACGGCGGAGAAGGCGGGCGCCTAGTTAAAGCGGGAGCAGGATAGGGCGGTTCGTCGGATGAAAGGGCTCATCGTCCTCTCTGACTTCCACACCGACGACGGCGATGATTGCTCCTCCTCCTCGGACAATCAAGACCCTCCACCAGTTGCGGACGCCTACAGATGCGTTGGCGACCGAAAGGGCAAAGGCCCGACGAGGACGTGGTGAAGCTCCGCCGTCTTTGTCTTTAATCTCAAGTTTTTAGTAATCTAGTTTAAACTTGACAGTCGTTTATATGAATTATGTGAACTTTGGCGATCTTTTGAAGATCCTTTGGTGATCTTTCGGTGATCGGAATGCGCATTTCTATGTCCGATTCTATGTCTATTCTATGGTCTACGTTGTTTAGTTCCACGTTGCATGGTTAGTAAGGATATAGGGTACTGGATATGAGATATGCGGATGTGAACAACAGGATTTAAGGAGTATCCGGTCAGTGCCCGTGAACTTTTGAGGGCCCGGATTTGCTCATCACAGCTGTATCACATGCATATATTGGCAGTTTGTAACGCCGACAGTACCACTGTACCAGTGTTGTATGGCCACGGAAGGATGACTCAAATATCTGCAAGCTGCTGGAAGCATTGTGTTTTGGACAGTCTTTTTAACCACCCCGCCTGATGTCTATCTGCCTTGTGATTTACTCCCCGATCACCTCTCACCACCAATCTCCCGTGTCGGTGTTTGTCCGGTCGCATCGCACGCAACAAACTTTACACGCACATCTACTACAGAATTTTCTGCCTGACTCGTAGCCGATCGTGGCACCAAGCCACCAAGCACCATATGCCTTTTGAGTTGTTCAGTAAAACAGGAAGCAAAAGCAGGTGCCCAATATTACAGTCCCGGACCAGCAAATTAAACTATTACAGTGGGCAACCCAGACTCAGGCTGGGATCCCCAGTGCGGCGCAGCTGTCTTGCTTGGTTTCCTCCAGCGGTTGCGAGATCTTCATCTTCCACACACCAGCGGGCGTAACTCCAGGGCGCCTGATCTTCTTCGCTGGTTGGGCAGGGGAGCCCAGGAGGTCCAGCGGCATCACCTGGCTCAGCAGGGTATGCTTGCAGGTGAAACTGCCCGGGCTCCTGGGCGGGGATGATCGCATAGCGTCAGAAGGCTGGATTGACATTACCCCCAGATTCAGCTTGGAGATAAGTACTTGACTAAAAACACCTTCAGTTTTTTTTTCAAGCTCAACTACCCCACTGTGATCTGGAAGGGGGTATTCAGGATCAGGGTAACCCTGGTCATGAATTCCTCCATCTTCGCGCGAGCAGCGTCCTTCAGAAGAATCAGCCATCTCCTCAAGAGCCCAGTCATCAAGTTCCAAATCTGTTTCAAATCAATCCACATTACATTTCTAAAAATGCAGGAATTTCTATGTTTCCAGATAGCCCATAGCACACCAGCACAAATAGCATTTAGAGCGGTGTGTTTCTTATTGGCTATCCAAAATCTAGCTATGGAAAGGTAATCAACCCCCAAAGAGCAGGAGAAGAAGTCTGATACAGATTTCCATATTTGCTTAGCAACCACACATTCAAAAAAGAAGTGTTGTATAGACTATTTCTCAGAGCAGTAGACACATTCATGAGATTTTTCAAGGCCTCTTTTAGAGAGGTTGTCTCTGGTCATCAGCTTATTATGAGAAAGAAGCCACAGAAAAACTTGGACTCTAGGGGGGATTTTAATAGACCAAACTGAAGGAATGTAAATAGGTTGAACACCTCTAAAGTTAATTATACTATACAGGGACCCAGTTGTGTACTCTCTTTGAATTCATGTTGCCAAATCAGGGAGTCTTCACCTCCAGGATATTTTGTACTAGTAATAATTTGTTCTAGGCAGTACCAACTCTCCATCATAGTAGGTGTAAAAATCCATCTAAAGGTCACTTTAATCTTGTTTTGGTCCCAGATCTTATCAGGAGTCTCACCATGCTGGTGGCAAATGACATAAAGGGGCCAAAACTGGACAGACAGTGGTGAGGTACCAAACCAAATGTCCTCCCAAAACCAGATCTTTTTTGAGTTGGTCTATCGCTGATCACGCACGTGTCCGTCACATAAATCCAAGAAAGTGGAGCCAGCACTGATGCATGGCTGGGCATTTTATCAGCCAACAAATACCAAAGCTAACAATGTGTCACGTTTTCCCATTCGAGATCCCACCGAAAACAAGAAGATGGTGCATCACAAGCAGATCTTCAGAAGAGGTCGATCATGTCAGATTGATTAGTGGCTGATGACCTACACGACGTCGACTCGTGGTAGCGAAATTTGGTTTGTGCGATAGTGGCCATTGTGTGGATGTCGCTCGTAACGTAAGGATTGCTCAGAGGGAGTTTTTTTTTAGCAAAAGAGTGGCTGCGCTCTTCGGTTTCATCTAAAGAAACCATAGGTCTTTAGACTACCCACAGTGAGAGTAACATAGGTAGTGACATCGCACGTATCTAGATAGAATAAATGATGTGGCAATTAATAAATGAAGAAAGAAAGGCATGTGGTAACATAGCTAGTTACTACTACTCCCTCCTTTCCGGTTTATAGGGCTTATCTCAAAATCTTAGTTTTCCATTTTATAAGGCTCAATTTGGTTGTTCCCCATCATAATTTCAGATTCCAAGGTGCATTAAATAATTGCATGCAAGTATTAAAAGAAAATTGACCAATGCATGCACTTTATGCATGCATGCATTGCAATTAATACATTGGTAACATGAATTTTTGTGGAAAACAAGAGCATTAATTGTGTGCTTTTGCAAATTATGAAAAGTATTCCACCACTTACCATCTACCTTGATTGGTGAGATTTTTGAATTGAGCCCTATAAATCGGAAAGAAGGGAGTAGTATGAGTAACATCACACATATCAAGGCAAGATGAGTCTATGGCCTAATAAATAAAGTGTTGCATGTTACCATACATATGTTACTCCCCACTATAGAGGCAGTAACATAGAGTAGTAACATGGCCCATGTTACTAGAGTAGTAACATGGCCCATGTTACTAGAGTAGTAACATGGCCCATGTTACTACTCTATGTTACTGCCCATTATGGCTAGTCTTAGGGCGCTTGAAGGATCTATTGTTGTGTTAGACTCATATTTGTTCTGTTTATGTATAAAAAAAAAGATTTGTTGGATTTGTGCTCCTCAGTACCCGTCCTCTGACCCATTCCGTGTAGTTTATGCATGCGTTGACATTACCATGGCATGGCTGTCGCCTTCGCGGCATGTATATGATACAGCCCGCTCTATAAAATGAACCAAGTGTTGATCTCCTTTTTGTTTGGGGCGAACCAGACATGGCCATGATAGCTCAGTAATCAGCTTCCGTCTGCAGAATCATTTGTTAACCAGTTGAACATGCACCACACGCGAACCAGAACGGTTTTTTCGTTGAAAATGCCCCACATTGTGATTAACGATCGACGTTGACCTTTACGGGCAAGACGACAGAATTAGTACTTTTGATTTTCTATTGTTTATTACAAGGCTCAAGTGGGAAATGACTCGGTACATGGAGTATATACATACATATCTTTCCTGTACTATGTGCTTTGACCGACCACACGCGTCATGACAAGGCCATGCGAGTGGAATATTGTGAAGTTAACCAAGTTCGACACTCCACATTTGGAGTACTTGGCACATAAAAAACAACATGGACGTTCCATCGCGTGCGTGCAACGCAACGATATTATTAGACTGCGCCACATTTCATGCCTGATCAATGCAAGTGATAGTACGACTATTGTCAACCACTGCAGCTAGCACCGTTGAACATAGGCACAGCCGCCCACAACCGTAGAAAACGACCGCCCGCACATGCAACAATCCAGTCCGAATCCTCCAAAACATCGCCAAACATGAAGGAAACAAAACAATGGAGGAAACAAAACAAGAGTGGAGGCGTGACGAGTCCCTAACGTAGGTACTACGCCATGCATGAAGCTCGTACTATCTGAATCTACGTAGCATCTGGCTTTGATGGATTTTTTGTTTTACTAGGGCATCTCCAAACGCCTTACTCCAAATTGAACAGCCTATCCAGTTGCGGATGCGGATACGAGAGGCGGCCACTCTACCTGCACAATCCACGTCCTCTTCCACACATCCATGGGCCACTGCTGCACTGCACACAATCACACCTCCCGTCGTCGCGATGGCCAAGGTGTCCGACGCCGAGAAGTGGTCACTGGCACGACACTCCCGGGCCGGGGCCAGCTCAAACCGTGTGTTGGCTCCCCTGCGGCTGACTAGGAGCCGCTCTCAGAGGAGAAGAATCATTTGTCACTGGCGCGATCACTCTAACATTTAGTGTTGTCATTTTGAGAAAGGATCTGCATTGGAGTTTCGCATATCAGTTTGGTCGGTTTGAAGAACCATTTGTTTAACCACTTGACTTTTTTTTGCGTTGAAAATGCACCTCATTGAGAGTAACGAAGTACGTTGGATTTTATGGGCAAGACCATGAAACCAATTTGATTCTTTACGGTTTACAAGCCCCCTGCCCCGTGACTTGATGCATGGGCATGGTTGGGTATCCCTGCTAGAGTGTCATATAATACGTGCTTTGACCGGTCACACGGATCATGACAAGTTCATGCGGGTAGCATATTGTGAAGTTAAAGAATGAGTATTCGTAGTGAGAATTGGTGACACGTTTGGAGTACTTGTGAGAGCAAGAATTGCTTGCTGACGAGTGACGAGAGAACAACACGACATGGTCGATCACATCGACGTCGTATCGCGTGCAACTCGCCGATCTTATTAAAACCGCGCCACCTTTCACGCCTTCATGGCCTGATCAATGCAAGTGATCGTACTACAGTAGTAGTACTGTCGATGAACAACACCGTTGAACAACTGGGCGTGGCCAGCATGCATATGCAACAATCCAGTCCGTATCCAGCAAAAACTCGCCAAACAGACAACGCAAGGAGTTCGGGCGGAGAAAACGAAAGGAGAGCAGAAGTTGCTATAGTTGAATCTACGTATGTATGCACTGCGCCATGCATGAAGTTGCTATAGCTGAATCTACGTACTCTTTTTTGTCCTCGTCGGCTGTGTCGGTCGGTCTAATTTATCCGGTGTGTTTCCACGGTCACTAGTAAAAAAGGAGGTTTTTGTCCCGGTTGATAAAAGCCTTTAGTCCCGGTTTTTGAACCGGGACTAAAGGGTAGTTACTAATGCCTCTCCTTTAGTCCCGGTTCTTACACGAACCGGGACTAAAGGCCGTCCACGTGGACGTAGCCTGGAGCTCCACCTTTAGTCCCGGTTGGTGTTACCAACCGGGACTAAAGAAAATTTTATGATTTTATTTTTTTGCAATTTTTTTATTTTTTTTTATTTTCAAATTTCTGAATTATTTTAACCTCTAATCTCTAATCACCACTCCTCATCACTGCTCAATTTATCCTCTAATCTCGAATCACCCCTCATCATTCCAAATCATCTAACTTCCCGGACGGTCACCCATCCTCTCACTACTCCAGCCTGAGCATGCTTAACTTCCGGGTTCTATTCTCCCTCGTTTCCAAGTCTGCACTTGTTGTTTTCCTGACAATACTAAGATGTCAATTCTATTAACCCTCAGGAATTTAGCTTGAGAATGAAGTTATTATTTTAAAACTATTATTTAGTAACAATAATTATTTAGTAACACTAATATTTCTGAAATAATTAGTTTGACCATTGTTTGACCACAGTTTGACCAGATTTGACCAAAATTCAAAAAAACTGAAATAATTATTTAGTAACACTAATATTCTAGAATAATTAGTTTGACCATTGTTTGACCACAGTTTGACCATAATTTGAAATTTTTTGAATTTTTTTGCCTCTCCAGATCTTAAAAGCCCCGTATCTTTTTTTCTGTTAGGTTTTTGAGGATTTTGAAAATGTTTAACGGGGTTCCCCCGATTAAATTCAGATGTAACTTTTCGAGTAGATAATTTTTCATATAAAAACTTTTTCATCCGAGTTCGTATGCAAAAGTTATGCCCATTTTAAGAAATTCCAGAGAGATTTTGCAAATAAAGTCGAAATTCATATTTGTTAATTTTCCCAACAACTAGACCACATATCACATGGGAAACTTATTTTTTTTTTGACATTTCCATCATTTTCTTTTGTTTTTTCTAAAACTGAAAAGGCGGTCGGGGTGTAGAGTTTGATGGGCCCTTTAGTACCGGTTCGTGCCATGAACCGGTAGTAATGTCTCAAAGCCCATTAGTACCGGTTGGTGGCACCAACCGGGACTAAAGGACTAACCTTTAGTCCCGGTTGATGCCACCAACCGGTACTAATGGGCATCGCACCCTTTAGTCCCGGTTCGTGACACCAACCGGGACTAAAGGGCCCAGGTGAACCGGGACTAATGCCTTAGCGGCACGAACCGGAACCAATGCTCACATTAGTCCCGGTTCGTGACTGAACCGGGACTAATGTGAATATTGCCCTGTGACGAAAGCCCTGTTTTGTACTGGTGGATGCTGAAGCAAGTTTCTGGAAGCGTGGTAGACTGCATGCATGTATATCCCCTTTTTCCAGGAAACTTGCATGCATGGACGCATGACTCACCACGCACACTTTGATAGTACTCCCTCCGTTCCTAAATACTTGTCTTTCTAGGCATTTTAACAAGTGACTACATATGGAGTAAAATGAGTGAATCTACACTTTAAAATATGTCTACATACATCCGTATGTGATAGTCATTTGAAATGCCTAGAAAGACAAGTATTTAGGAACGGAGGGAGTACGTGTCAACACTGTGCAGGGTACGTGTAACGCATGGGACAGCTGGCTTTGCAGAAACCGCCCCACCAATTAAGCAAGCTGGATGAGAACCACGTATATACCTATACGTTTGCGCGGCAGAAAACAATAAACAACTCAGCACGTGACAGTGCAGATAGATCAACACTGTGCAGTAGTACTCTCGCTGGCATGCATGATGGACCGGCTTCGTCGTCGCCCCGCCAAAAGACGGCGAGCGAATTCAACACACGAAACCAAAGCTTGTTGTCGTCTCGCTTTTTAATAGGGGGCGGCGAGGGTGGGTGGCGACACCGCCACCGCCACCGGACAAAGCGCCCCACGCCAGCGAGCTACGCGACGACCGCGCATTAACCTGCACTCATCCGTGGAGTAGTAGTTTAGGGAGGTAATAGCACCCAAGTACCCTAACTTGCATAGAATGTGATAATTTAGTCCCAAACTTGTAAAACTTGACTTCATCATACCCCAACTTGCACCTCATGTGATGATTTAGTCCCAGGCCAACCACAGCTCGACAATCGGCAGCCAGGTGGCTGGACCGGTCATCGCACGCACTTTTGCACAAAACCCTCTGCCGTTTCTTTTAATCAACCCGCTGCTCGCCGACTGGTTCCTCGAGTCGTCCGGCAGCGCGTCCCTCTCCGCGGTCGAGCACCCCAAGCTGAAGAACTTCCTGCGCCAGGTCGGGCTCCCGGAGATATCGCGAGCCGACCTCGCCGGCGCGCGCCTGGACGCGCGCTTCGCCGAGGCCCGTGCCGACGCCACCGCGCGCTTCTGAGTGCAATGCTGAGTGTTGAGTGCTGGCTACTCTACTACTCTACTATGGCAGCAGAGAGAGGTGAGGTGTGACGATTTCTCCAAGTGCAACTTTGACCATGACCATCGGTTTTTATTATCATATACTCCATATACAGCACACTGCTTGAGAAAAGGCACTGCTGCTACTATAGAGTATACAACATTTCACGCTTAATCTAGTGGGGTCAAATCCTTGATATCAATATGGGCAAAATATTCCAACATTCATGTTTAAGCTTAAGATTGTCTGGCTTGACTCTCCAGCAAGTATGTTACTCTACAATGAGAGACTGCTGATGAGCCAACCATATAGTATATGTATGTGTACCAAAGAGGTGTAGGGGCAAATGATCATCCAATTGTACTAGTATAAATGGCACTAACTAGTAGAGTATTATTTGCACAATAGCTAACACACACACACACACTCCCCCACTGCTCATCTTGCCACTTGCTGATTCTCAATTCGATTTGTAAATAGTTCATTCAGGATCCAGCAGCAGAACCAGCAGGGTATGACAAGGGATGAGCCATTTATTAATTAACCACACTTGACAAGCAAATTAAGACTGACCGGGTGCAGCATATCTCCATCTCTCATGCCCCTACCCCCTACCCAACCAAAACAAGAGGAGGGGAGCAAGAACTAGCAACATGGGGGCACAAGCAAAAAAAGAATCTAGCAATTCCTAGAGAGATCAAATTCTAAGGGATGCTAACATCAAATGCACAAAGAGGCCAAGGAAATTAAGCAGCAGTAGCAAGGAAGGAAGGAATGGAACCGAGGGATGCTACACTGAGGAGGAGGAGGGATCCACATTGCGTCACGTACACACAGTAGACACAGGAGGTGAGGTTCATCCTCCTGTTTGCTTCGTTTTTCGGCCGGTAGCGAGTGGGGTTTAGCCTAGATTTTCAATGCGCTCACAAGGAGCCAGTACGGAAGCGACCGGGAGGGTTGAGACCTGAGAGCATGGTTAATAATATAGCCAGCTGCTGGTTATAAGCTAGTGCCATGTCATATACAGCCCATTTTATAGCCAACATTTATAATAGTAGATCAAAAGAGTGTACTGCTTTTTTATTACGTGGCCCACTTTTCATTCTCACAAAGTGTCTACGAGCACGTGCTAGAAAGCCCGCTTACCTTCTTTCTTCTCTTCTTTTTTCTCCAACTAAGCAAAAATATACTAATTTATTCCTTATAACCCGCTGATTAACCTCTATTATAGAGGCTCTCGGAGAGAGGCCGACGCGACGTGGTGTGTAGCGCTGCCTTCTGTTTTTTTTTTGTTGCGGCGTCGTCGTCGCGTTGCGTGGTGCGGACGAATAACGAGGACACGCGGGCTTTATTATTCCACCTTCCCGCCACGTGACGACAAGGCTCCTGCCACTACACTTATTGGGTGCGCCAAAAGCCACCGCCTAATATTAGCGGTGGCAGCATAGTACTACCCCCCAGAATAGCAGATCAAAAAGAATTGCAAAGGCAAATGCTATAGCTAGCGGCAGTACGCAGGAGGCAGTGGATCATCCTGTGCGCACCAGGAAGGGCAAAAAACCATGGCAACGCTTCTACGAACGAAACCAGATTGCCTCACGCTACTAGCTAGCACCGCACCGTGCGTATACAAAGTGTCTACATATTATCGTGCTTAACAATAAGAGCAAGCATTTGTTAGTAACACACTTGGCTCCTCATCTTATAGCTTGTAGTGTAGCTGAGCCATGCACGTCACTCAGACAATGGGAGCACCAAAGCATGGGCTGGCTGTAGCTACAGGCAACAGAAGACAGAAAACTTTCTACTAGCTACGTGGTCTCCGGTCTACCTAGCTGGCCAACTAGATTTTTTATTACCACAGTACTGCTAGCTACTCTTGTGTTCAAGGGAGGAGAATAGAAGCGGGATGGTGCACTCTTTCACAGAAATTCCCAGGCCGTCTAGCTCCACGCCAAGGCGCGGCGTGGGCTTGCCCGGGGTACAAGACAAACAAGAGGTCGCCATCGAGATGGATGGGGACAAAGGACACCCTCCCCCAAGCCTTTTGTCGCGCCCACCAAAGTCCAAAAACCTGTGTTGCTTTCCCTCGATCACTAGATACACCACCACCCACGTCCTCCTCCAATTCTTTTTTTTTTGTTGCCACGACGGCCATAGAACTTTAGGCCAACTCCACCGCACGACCCCAAACGGACGTCCGGTTTGGCCGGATTTTGTCCCTTTGGGGCGGCAATGGGTTCAACCATGTCCGCCTCTGTCCGTTGGATCGTGGGTGCGCCCAGCGCGCGGCTGCATATCAAATCATGTCCGTATTGGACGTGATAAAAAACAGAAAAACTAAAATAAATGGACTTCAAAAAGTAAATAAACGCAGTTAAAAAACTTAAAAACATAATTTAAGGGGTCATGGCCACAAAACGGCCCAGTTCCACGGTTCACTTAACGGCCCAGTAGCATAATTAACATAAAAACGAAAAAAAAACGCCGCCCGCACGCTCCTGCCGCGCCCGTCGATGCCGTGGCCGTCGCCGTCTTCAGAGGCGCCGGTGTCGTCGTCATCGGTGACGAGGTCGACGTAGTCCGGCGGCATCCAGAGGTGGGCCGACGGTCCGTGGTGCACGGGGGCGGCGGGCTGGAAGGTGGCAGGTGCCTGCACCACCTCCTCCCGTGGCGAGGCGTCCCGCTCCGGTGACCGCGGCGGCGTGGGGCACCAGTTCACGCCCCCACGGCGGCCGCCATCTACTCTGTCGTACACGACCAGCTCCACCCCTGGCCAACCAGGCCCGGGTGGAACGCGGCCATCGACGGATCCTCCATCACCTCCTCCTTCGGCACCATCTCCAGCTCGGGGATGGCGACGTCGCCGGCCGCGGAGAGGGCCGTCATCTCCTCGAGGCCCTCCCATTGGCGCTCGTCGTGCGTGTGCATGGAGTCCTCCATGACACGCGCCATGAGACGGGCCTCCTCCTCCGCTGTCATGCGAGGAGGTGGTGGTGGCGATGGAGATGGCGACGGCGTTGGCGTGAGGCCGCCCACCCGCGTACGCCCGCGCGCCTAGGGAGCAGCCGCTCGGTGCTCACGTGGTCGCCCCGTCAACGTGCCGGCGAAGAAGGACGCCCGCCACATGTCGTGCTCATCCCGGAACCAAGTGTCCCACAGGGGCGAGTCGGGGGCGTACCTCTCGTCGTAGTAGAGGTCGTCCGGGAGGAGGCGGCGGCAGCGCTCGATCTCCTGGCGGCGCGCACGGCCGCTCAACGGGACCGGCGGGATCGGCACGCGGTCGGCCGACAAGTGCCAGTTGTTGGGGAGGTGGACGTCGCTCCAGGGTAGCGGCGTCCTCGTCTCCCAATAGCGGCATACGGCTGCCTCGATGTAGTGCCGGTCACGTTCGCACTCCAAAAATGTCATTTCAACATAAAATTTTGCAGGCAGTTAGAAAATTTATCAATGTTCATCACAAAAAAATCAGATTTTTTGAATTTGTTTACTTTTTTTTACTGTTCATGCGGGAGCATATGAGCTCGGGATCAAATACTCCATGTCCTCTCTCGAAAGTGCTCTTTTGAAAATACTTCGTGTCCTTTCTCGAAAGTGCTTTTTTTGATTTTACTGTTCATGCGGGAGCATATGAGCTCGGGATCAAAAGAGCACTTTCGAGCGAAGAGAGCAAAGAAACAACACACGGAGTGGGAGGGAGTAGCATAGCATGTATTAAACGACTCGATAAGAGCATCTACAGCAGGACTTGATAAATCCACCCCCTATACGTCCTTGCATGCGTCGGATACGCCCGTGGACGCATCCGGACGGACCCTTAGAGCAACTCCGACTGGGTGACCCATTTCGTCCGCTGGCGACCGTTTGGGTCGGCACAGACACAAAAGGCGACCTAACGCGCCGACCCAAACGGACGCGCATCCGCTTTTCATTCCCGACCCATTTTTTAGCCAGATTTCATCGGCGCGGACACGAGACGGACTCGCCCGCGCTCGCCTTCTCCTCCCTTGTGCCCGCTGGTCGGTGGCACATTGGCCTCCCCCATCAAACAGCAACTCTCGCCCGTCTCCTTTGTCGCCGACGCCGACGCCCATTTTTGCTGGTGCCTCCACATCCGCCCAGCAACGCCGCCAACTCACACAGCCGCCCGCGACCAAGAAGCCGCCTCGCCGCCCCAGCCAGATCCTCACTGGCACGCTTGTCGAACGCCGGCCCACTCGTCGGACGCCGGCAGGGCAGCTAGCTGGTCCGTGTGCACCGCGACTCCCTTCGCCGACCGTCTCCTTCGTCGAGGCCCGCAAGCTATTCGACAGTTTGCCAAGGTACAAAATGGACTTCGCCGACGAGTTCTTTTTTCACAATTTCCTTTGCGACTCCGACGATTCGTCGTCCGATGACGAGGAGGAGATATTAGCTGCCGTATTGGTCCATCACCACCTCAAGAGCCAGCGGCCGTTGTTCCGTAGCTCCATTCTGGACCAGCTTCTGGCGTTCAATCGCAACCGAGAGAGCGGGCATTTCCTTCTTTGGAAGGACTACTTTGATACAACAAATCCGTTGTTCAAACATCAAAAATTTCGCTGTCGTTTCCGTATGAGTAGGCATCTTTTCAACCGTATTAGAGAGGGGTTGGTCGGCTATGATGACTATTTCGTGTGCAAAGAGGATGCCATTGGCAAGATTGGTTTCTCCTCTTATCACAAATGCACTGCCACCATCCGAATGCTTGCATACAGAGTGCCCGGTGATCTCATTGACGAGTACATCCATATGAGCGAATCTACATGCCTAGAGTCCCTGTATAAGTTCTGCAAGGCTGTTATTGCTGTGTTTGACCCTGAGTACTTGAGAGGGCCAACTCCTAAAGATACAGCCCGTTTGTTGGCGATGAATGCCAGCAGGGGCTTCCCAGGGATGCTTGGCAGGATAGACTACTGATAACCCACAAGTATAGGGGATCAATTGTAGCCTCTTTCGATAAGTAAGAGTGTCAAACCCAACGAGGAGCTAAAGGTAGAACAAATATTTCCTCAAGTTCTATCGACCACCGATACAACTCTACGCACACTTAATGTTCGCTTTACCTAGAACAAGTATGAAACTAGAAGTACTTTGTAGGTGTTGTTGGATAGGTTTGCAAGAAGATAAAGAGCGCGTAAATAAAAACTAGGGCCTGTTTAGATGAAGACACAACTAAATTAGTTTTAGTAGAGAGCTTTTTGTTACGAGAAAGTTATTTGTCCCTGGGCAATCGATAACTAGACCGGTAATCATTATTACAATTTTATTTGAGGGAGAGGCATAAGATAACATACTTTCTCTACTTGGATCATATGCACTTATGATTGGAACTCTAGCAAGCATCCGCAACTACTAAAGATCATTAAGGTAAAACCCAACCATAGCATTAAAGTATCAAGTCCTCTTTATCCCATACGCAAACAACCTACTTACTCGGGTCTGTGCTTCTGTCACTCACACCACCCACCATAAGCAAATCGTGAACATATTGCAAACCCTACAACGGGAATCCCTCACGCTTGCGTGACACGGAGAGCACCATAGGACAACAGCAATAATAAAACATGCAACTCAAACCAATCATGATCATCAATTAACCCATAGGACAAAACGGATCTACTCAAACATCATAGGATAGCCATACATCATTGGGAAATAATATATAGCGTTGAGCACCATGTTTAAGTAGAGATTACAGCGGGTAAGAGAGAGTGGTTACACCGCTGCATAGAGGGGGGAAGAGTTGGTGATGATGGCGGTGAAGTTGTTGGTGAAGATTGCGGTGATGATGATGGTGGCCACGGCAGCGTTCCGGCGCCACCGGAAGAGAAGGGGAGAGGGGGCCCCTTCGTCGTCTTCTTCCTTGACCTCCTCCCTAGATGGGAGAAGGGTTTCCCCTCTGGTCCTTGGCCTTCATGGCGTGGGAGGGGCGAGAGCCCCTCCAAGATTGGATCTGTCTCTCTGTGTTTCTGCGTTCTCTTCTGCTGCCCTTTCACCGTTTCGTATATATATGGAGATCCGTAACTCCGATTGCACTGAAACCTTCGCCGTGGTTTTTCCCCAAAAATTGGCTTTCTTGCGGCTGAAGAAGGGCATCAACCGCCTTACGGGGGGCCCACGAGGGTCAGTGGCGCGCCCAGGGGGTGGGGCGCGCCCCCCTGCCTCGTGCCTCCCTCGGGCACCGTCTCGCGTGGATTTTCCTTCCCATATTCTCCGAATATTCCAAAAATAATCTCCGTCCGTTTTTATCCCGTTTCGACTCCGTTCGATATGGATATTCTACGAAACAAAAACATGCAACAAACAGGAACTGGCACTGGGCACTGGATCAATATGTTAGTCCCCAAAATTAGTATAAAAAGTTGCCAAAAATATATGAAAGTTGTAGAATATTAGCATGGAACAATAAAAAAATTATAGATACGACGGAGACGTATCAGCATCCCCAAGGTTAATTCGTGCTCGTCTTCGAGTAGGTAAATGATAAAAAAAGATAATTTTTTATGTGGAATGCTACCTAACATAATCTTGATCATGTATCTAATCATGGCATGAATATTAAGATACGAGTGGTTCAAAGCAATAGTCTATCATTTGACATAAAAAAAATACTTAAAGCCTACTAATAAAATAATCATGTCTTTTCAAAATAACATGGCCAAAGAAAGTTATCCCTACAAAATCATATAGTCTTCATATCGGAATAAAGCTATGCTCCATCTTCACCACACAAAATATTCACATCATGCACAACCCCGATGACAAGCCAAGCAATTGTTTCATACTTTTGATGTTCTCAAACCTTTTCAACTTTCACGCAATACATGAGCGTGAGCCATGGACATAGCACTATAGGTGGAATAGAATATGATGGTGGAGGTTGTGTGGAGAAGACAAAAAGGAGAAAGTCTCACATCGACGCGGCTAATCAACGGGCTATGGAGATGCCCATCAATTGATGTCAATGTGAGGAGTAGGGATTGCCATGCAACGGATGCACTAGAGCTATAAGTGTATGAAAGCTCAAACTGAAACTAAGTGGGTGTGCATCCAACTTGCTTGCTCATGAAGACCTCGGGCATTTGAGGAAGCCCATCATCGGAATATACAAGCCACGTTCTATAATGAAAATTCCCACTAGTATATAAAAGTGAAAGCATAGGATACTCTCTCTATGAAGAACATGGTGCTACTCTGAAGCACAAGTGTGGTAAAAGGATAGTAACATTGCCCCTTCTCTCTTTTTCTCTCATTATTATTATTATTATTATTATTTTTTTTTTTGGTGGGCTTCTTTGCCCTCTTTTTTTTGGGGGGGGGGCTTCTTTGGCCTCTTTTATTTTTTGTAAAGTCCGGAGTCTCATCCCGACTTATGGGGGAATCATAGTCTCCATCATCCTTTCCTCACTGGGGCAATGCTCTAATAATGATGATCATCACACTTTTATTTACTTACAACTCGATATCTGGAACAAAGATATGACTCTATATGAATGCCTCCGGCGGTGTACCGGGATGGGCAATGATCTAGCGTAGCAAAGATATCAAAAAACGGACAAGCCATGAAAATATCATGCTGGCTATCTTACGATCATGCAAAGCAATATGACAATGAATGCTCGAGTCATGTATATGATGATGATGGAAGTTGCATGGCAATATATCTCGCAATGGCTATGGAAATGCCATGATAGGTAGGTATGGTGGCTGTTTTGAGGAAGATATAAGGAGGTTTATGTGTGATAGAGCGTATCGTATCACGGGGTTTGGATGCACCGGCGAAGTTTGCACCAACTCTCGAGATGAGAAAGGGCAATGCACGGTACCGAAGAGGCTAGCAATGATGGAAGGGTGAGAGTGCGTATAATCCATGGACTCAACATTAGTCATAAAGAACTCACATACTTATTGCAAAAATCTATTAGTCATTGAAACAAAGTACTACGCGCATGCTCCTAGGGGGATAGATTGGTAGGAAAAGACCATCGCTCGTCCCCGACCGCCACTCATAAGGAAGACAATCAATAAATAAATCATTCTCCGACTTCATCACATAACGGTTCACCATACGTGCATGCTACGGGAATCACAAACTGCAACACAAGTATTTCTACAATCCACAACTACCCACTAGCATGACTCTAATATCACCATCTTTATATCGCAAAACTATTGCAAGGAATCCAACATATCATATTCAGTGATCTACAAGTTTATGTAGGATTTTATGACTAACCATGTTTATGACCAATTCCTGTCATCTCTCTAAATAGATATAAGTGAAGCAAGAGAGTTTAATTCTTTCTACAAAAGATATGCCCACGCTCTAACAAATATAAGTGAAGCAAAAGAGCATTCTACAAATGGCAGTTGTCTATGTGAAGAGAAACAGGCAATCCAAACTTCGAATGATATAAGTGAAGCACATGAAGCATTCTATAAAGCCATACTCAAAAGATATAAGTGAAGTGCAAAGAGCATTCTATAAATCATCCAAGGACTATCTCATACCAGCATGGTGCGTAAAAGAAAAATGAAAACTAAATGCAAAAGATGCTCCAAGATTTGCACATATCACATGAATGAAACGAATCCGAAAACATACCGATACTTGTTGAAGAAAGAGGGGATGCCTTACGGGGCATCCCCAAGCTTAGACGCTTGAGTCCCCTTGAATATTTACTTGGGGTGCCTTGGGCATCCCCAAGCTTGATCTCTTGCCTCTCCTCCTTATCCTCATATCGAAACATCCTCGATCTTTGAACACTTCATCCACACAAAACTTCAACAGAAAACTCGGTAAGATCCGTTAGTATAATAAAGCAAATCACTACTCTAAGTACTGTTGAAAACCAATTCATATTTTGTCTTTGCATTGTGTCTACTGTAGTATAACTTTTTCATGGCTTAATCCACTGATATAAATCAATAGTTTCATCAAAACAAGCAAACTATGCATCAAAAACAGAATCTGTCTAAAACAGAACAGTCTGTAATAATCTGAACATTCACGATACTTATGATACTTGAACAATTCTGCCAAAATTAGTAAAAATAAAAAAAAATTATATAAAGACAGTGCAAAACGTTTCAGAACCATTCGACGTTCCAGTAAAAAATGAAAAATCGCGCACTACAGCCAAAGTTTCTGTCCTGCACCGTACAAACCAACAAGCATTGTAAACATCCTAAAGGCAAACCTTAGCACATTATTTTTATAATACAATGGAATTGTACAAGGGGATAATTATTTTTGTTGAAAATTTTTTGTAATCAAGATTCACAAAGTTTCCGTGAGCATGAACAAAGTTCAAGGCTAGCTCCCACTTCAACAATGCTTGTCTCTCTCACTTTCACTTTCCTTTTTGAAAAAGTTTTGGGTTCTCCTCTTTATTTTTGTTGTTTTTAAACTAGATGAAAGCACTCAACAGAAATAAATGACTCTCTAAAACTTCCGGTTGCCTCCCTGGCAGCGCTTTCTTTAAAGCCATTAAGCTAGGCATATAGTGCTCAAGTAGTGAATCCACCCGGATCCCAAGGTATATCAAAGCCAATTTTAATTAGCAATGATTTGTAATTTAGTAGTGAGCACAAAGTAACATATATCATGCAACAACGAAGTCTAACTCTCTTCCTATGCATCGGCATGTCATAAAAGAACAATTCATGCACACAAAGTAAAGGCCAATGCATAGTATAAACAGTTTCTTGCAATTTTATCGTGTTGGAAACATAGAGAGGTGGAGATATAGTTCCTCTCTCATAATAATTGCAAGTAGGAGCAGCAAGCACATGCATATTATATCTATCAAAATCATCATGTGCAACGGTAAAAGGCAACCCATCAATATAATCTTTAATAAGGGCAAACTTCTCCGATATAGTGTAGTTTGGAGAATTCAAAAAGATAATAGGACTATCATGTGTGGGTGTAATAGCAACAATTTCATGTTTAACATAAGGAACTATAGCAAGTTCATCTCCATAAGCATAATTCATATTGGCATCTTGGCCACAAGCATAGCAAGCATCATCAAAAAGGGATATTTCAAAAGAATCAACGGGATCATAGCAATTATCATAGCATTCATATATCCTTCGGTAATCATGAAGGGAAATTAAATAATGTATGAGTTGAAGAGTTACTCTCATTAGAAGGTGGCCATGGGTGATCAATCCGCTCTTCCTCCTTTTGTTCTTCGCTCTCCTCCTCATCTTTTTCATCCAATGAGCTCACAGTTTCATCAATTTCTTCTTTCATAGATTCCTGTAAAATATTAGTCTCTTCTGGGACAGCGGAGACGTTCTCAATAAATTCATAATTCTCATAAAAATATTTGAGGATAGCTATATTTTTCAGGTCTGTAAACAACATCATAAAGATTTTCATATTCTTTGAACATAGATTCAATTTCATAAGCACCCATAAAAGCAACAAATTCTTCTATTTGTTCCACATCATAGTAGTCGTATATACCTCTAGCATAAGAAGCCAAACTTTCATTATCATTAAATTTGCATAAAAAGGGAAGGTGTGGAGCCTTCATCCTAGAGCAACAAGTATAATCATATCTCAAGCATAGTTGCCTAGCATACCATTTCAACATATAAATTTGATCCCATAATAGTTTCCCTTTTTGAGTCAAGCGATAATCCTTAAAGTATTCACGTTGATCCAACGTGTCTCCCATTACCAAATTGAATGGGGTTTTCTCTAGATTATCAAAGTAGTACATAATATCTGTCACATAACGAGCATCGAGGGTTTTAGGAGGTTCCTCATCTCCATGAGCAGCAAGTACACCTAATTTTTTTGGTATTTCATGTTCCATATCCATAACTAAAGATAGAGAACAACTAAGAACAGCAAAAATAAAAATTACTTAGTGATAAAGCAAACAAGCACACACGAGAATATTCACCCCACGCTATTGCTCCCCGGCAACAGCGCCAAAAAAAGGTCTTGATAACCCACAAGTATAGGGGATCAATTGTAGCCTCTTTCGATAAGTAGGAGGGTCGAACCCAACGAGGAGCTAAAGGTAGAACAAATATTCCCTCAAGTTCTATCGATCACCGATACAACTCTACGCACACTTAACGTTCGCTTTACCTAGAACAAGTATGAAACTAGAAGTACTTTGTAGGTGTTGTTGGACAGGTTTGCAAGAAGATAAAGAGCGCGTAAATAAAAACTAGGGGCTGTTTAGATGAAGACACAACTAAATTAGTTTTAGTAGAGAGCTTTTTGTTACGAGAAAGTTATTTGTCCCTAGGCAATCGATAACTAGACCGGTAATCATTATTGCAATTTTATTTGAGGGAGAGGCATAAGCTAACATACTTTCTCTACTTGGATCATATGCACTTATGATTGGAACTCTAGCAAGCATCCGCAACTACTAAAGATCATTAAGGTAAAACCCAACCATAGCATTAAAGTATCAAGTCCTCTTTATCCCATACGCAAACAACCTACTTACTCGGGTCTGTGCTTCTGTCACTCACGCCACCCACCATAAGAAAATCATGAACATATTGCAAATGCTACAGCGGGAATCCCTCACGCTTGCGCGACACGGAGAGCACCATAGGACAGCACCAATAATAAAACATGCAACTCAAAGCAATCATGATCATCAATTAACCCATAGGACAAAACGGATCTACTCAAACATCATAGGATAGCCATACATCATTGGGAAATAATATATAGCGTTGAGCACCATGTTTAAGTAGAGATTACAGTGGGTAAGAGAGAGGTTACACCGCTGCATAGAGGGGGGAAGAGTTGGTGATGATGGCGGTGAAGTTGTTGGTGAAGATTGCGGTGATGATGATGGTGGCCACGGCAGCGTTCCGGCGCCACCGGAAGAGAAGGGGAGAGGGGGCCCCTTTGTCTTCTTCTGTTGGGGAACACAGTAATTTCAAAAAAATTCCTACGCACACGCAGGATCATGGTGATGCATAGCAACGAGAGGGGAGAGTGTTGTCTACGTACCCTCGTAGACCGTAAGCGGAAGCGTTTATCAACGCGGTTGATGTAGTCGTACACCTTCGCGATCCATCCTGATCAAGTACCGGACGTACGGAACCTCCCCGTTCAGCACACGTTCAGCTCGATGACGTCCTCCCCTTCTCGATCCAGCAAGAGGGGTGAAGTAGTAGATGAGTTCCGGCAGCACGACGGCGTGGTGACGGTGTTGGTGAAGAACAATCTCCGCAGGGCTTCGCCTAAGCACTATGAAAACTATGACGGAGGATAAATTAGAGGGGACGGGGTTGCCAGCACACGGCTTGGTGTTTCTTGATATATCTTGGGTGCTAGCCCTACCCCTCTATTTATATGTTGAGCCTTGGGGTCGAAACTTGGAGTAAAAGCCTCCACAAAGTCGGTTTCACCCGAAAGGCAAGAGTCCTTCTCGGACTCCAGGGCCAGACGCCAGGGTTCCCGGCGTCTGGACCCACGTCTGGCCCCTGGACTCCACAAAACTTCCTTTTGCGCTTTCCAAAAACCTCGCGGGCTTTCCCCTTTGGCCCAGATAAAGTGTTCTCGTGCCCAAACATTTCGGGAAACATCCAGAACCCCTTCCGATGGATTCCGGAACCCTTCCGGAGATCAAACACTACTATCCACATATCAATCTGTACTTCCGGACCATTCCGGAGTTCCTCGTCATATCCGTGATCTCATCCGAAACTCCGAACAACATTCAGTCACCAACATACATAACTCATAGTACTATATCGTCAACGAACGTTAAGCGTGCGGACCCTACGGGTTCGAGAACTATGTAGACCTGACCGAGACACCTCTCTGGTTAATAACCAATAGCGGAACCTGGATGCCCATATTGGCTCCTACATATTCTACGAAGTTCTTTATCGGTCAGACCGCATAACAACATACGTTGTTCCCTTTGTCATTGGTATGTTACTTGCCCGAGATTCGATCGTTGGTATCTCAATACCTAGTTCAACCTGCAAGTCTCTTTACTCGTTCCGTAATACATCATCCCGCAACTAACTCATTAGTTACAATGCTTGCAAGGCTTATAGTGATGTGCATTACCGAGGGGGCCAGAGATACCTCTCCGACAATCGGAGTGACAAATCCTAATCTCGAAATACGCCAACCCAACAAGTACCTTTGGAGACACCTGTAGAGCACCTTTATAATCACCCAGTTACGTTGTGACGTTTGGTAGCACACAAAGTGTTCCTCCGGTAAACGGGAGTTGCATAATCTCATAGTCATAGGAACATGTATAAGTCATGAAGAAAGCAATAGCAACATACTAAACGATCAAGTGCTAAGCTAACAGAATGGGTCAAGTCAATCACATCATTCTCCTAATGATGTGATCCCGTTAATCAAATGACAACTTGTGTCTATGTCTAGGAAACGTAACCATCTTTGATTAACGAGCTAGTCAAGTAGAGGCATACTAGTGACACTCTGCTTGTCTATGTATTCACACATGTATCACGTTTCCGGTTAATACAATTCTAGCATGAATAATAAACATTTATCATGAAATAAGGAAATAAATAATAACTTTATTATTGCCTCTAGGGCATATTTCCTTCAGTCTCCCACTTGCACTAGAGTTCACATCGCCATGTGATTTAACACCAATAGTTCACATCACCATGTGATTAACACCCATAGTTCACATCGTCATGTCACCAACATCCAAAGGGTTTACTAGAGTCAATAATCTAGTTCACATCGCTATGTGATTAACACCCAAAGAGTACTAAGTTGTGATCATGTTTTGCTTGTGAGAGAAGTTTAGTCAACGGGTCTGCCACATTCAGATCTGTATGTATTTTGCAAATTTCTATGTCAACAATGCTCTGCACGGAGCTACTCTAGCTAATTGCTCCCACTTTCAGTATGTATCCAGATTGAGACTTAGAGTCATCTGGATCAGTGTCAAAACTTGCATCGACGTAACCCTTTACGACGAACCTTTTGTCACCTCTATAATCGAGAAACATGTCCTTATTCCACTAAGGATAATTTTTGACCGTTGTCCAGTGAGCTACTCCTAGATCACTATTGAACTCCCTTGCTAAACTCAGTGCAGGGTATACAATAGATCTGGTACACAGCATGGCATACTTTATAGAACCTATGGCTGAGGCATAGGGAATGACTTTCATTCTCTTTCTATCTTCTGCCGTGGTCGGGCTTTGAGTCTTACTCAATTTCACACCTTGTAACACAGGCAAGAACTCTTTCTTTGACTATTCCATTTTCAACTACTTCAAAATCTTGTCAAGGTATGTACTCATTGAAAAAACTTATCAAGCGTCTTGATCTATCTCTATAGATCTTGATGCTCAATATGTAAGCAGCTTCATCGAGGTCTTTCTTTGAAAAACTCCTTTCAAATACTCCTTTATGCTTTCCAGAAAATTCTACATTATTTCCGATCAACAATATGTCATTCACATATACTTATCAGAAATGCTGTAGTGCTCCCACTCACTTTCTTGTAAATACAGGCTTCTCCGAAAGTCTGTATAAAACCATATGCTTTGATCAACTCATCAAAGTGTATATTCCAACTCCGAGATGCTTGCACCAGTCCATAGATGGATCGCTGGAGCTTGCATATTTTGTTAACACCTTTAGGATTGACAAAACCTTCTGGTTGCATCATATACAACTCTTCTTTAATAAATCCATTATGGAATGCAGTTTTGTTTATCCATTTGCCAGATTTCATAAAATGCGGCAATTGCTAACATGATTCGGACAGATTTAAGCATCGCTACGAGTGAGAAAATCTCATCGTAGTCAACACCTGGAACTTTGTCAAAAACCTTTTTCGACAAGTCTAGCTTTGTAGATAGTAATACTACTATCAGCGTCCGTCTTCCTCTTGAACATCCATTGAATCACAATGGCTCGCCGATCATTGGGCAAGTCAATCAAAGTCCATACTTTGTTCTCATACATGGATCCCATCTCAGATTTCATGGCCTTAAACCATTTTGCGGAATCGGGGTTCATCATCGCTTCCTCATAGTTCGCAGGTTCGTCATGGTCTAGTAACATGACTTCCAGAACTGGATTACCGTACCACTCTGGTGCGGAACGTACTCTGGTTGACCTACGAGGTTCGGTAGTAACTTGATCTAAAGTTTCATGATCATCATCATTAACTTCCTCACTAATTGGTGTAGGTATCACTCGAACTGATTTCTGTGATGAACTAATTTCGAATTCGGCGGAAGGTACAATTACCTCATCAAGTTCTACTTTCCTCCCACTCACTTCTTTTGAGAGAAACTCCTTCTCTAGAAAGGATCCATTATCAGCAACGAATATCTTGCCTTCGGATCTGTGATAGAAGGTGTACCCAACAGTATCTTTTGGGTATCCTATGAAGATTTACTTCTCCGATTTGGGTTCGAGCCTATCATGTTGAAACTTTTTCACATAAGCATCGCAGTCCCAAACTTTAAGAAACGACAGCTTAGGTTTCTCGCCAAACCACAGTTCATACGGTGTCATCTCCACGGATTTAGATGGTGCCCTATTTAATGTGAATGTAGCTGTCTCTAATGCATAATCCCAAAACGATAGTGGTAAATAGGTAAGAGACATCATAGATTGCACCATATCTGATAAAGTACGGTTATGATGTTCGGACACACCATTATGCTATGGTGTTCCAAGTGGCATGAGTTTGTGAAACTATTCCACATTGTTTTAATTGAAGGCCAAACTCGTAACTCAAATATTTGCCTCTACGATCAGATCCTAGAAACTTTATTTTTTTGTTACGAGGATTCTCTACTTCACTCTGAAATTCTTTGAACTTTTCAAATGTTTCAGACTTATGTTTCATCAAGTAGATATACCCATATCTGCTCAAATCATCTGTGAAGGTCAGAAAACAATGATACCCGCCGTGAGCCTCAACACTCATTGGACCGCATACATTGGTATGCATTATTTCCAACAAGTCAGTTGCTCGCTCCATTGTTCCGGAGGACGACGTCTTAGTCATCTTGCCCATGAAGCATGGTTCGCAAGCATCAAGTGATTCATAATCAAGTGATTCCAAAATCCCATCAGCATGGAGTTTCTTCATGCGCTTTACACCAATATGACCTAAACGGCAGTGCCACAAATAAGTTGCACTATCATTATTAACTTTGCATCTTTTGGCTTCAATATTATGAATATGTGTATCACTACGATCGAGATCCAACAAATCTTTTTCATTGGGTGTATGACCATAGAAGGTTTTATTCATGTAAACAGAACAACAATTATTCTCTAACTTAAATGAAAAACCGTATTGCAATAAACATGATCAAATCATATTCATGCTCAACGCAAACACCAAATAACATTTATTTAGGTTCAACACTTATCCCGAAAGTATAGGGAGTGTGCGATGACGATCATATCAATCTTGGAATACCTTCCAATACACATCGTCACTTCATCCTTAACTAGTTTCTGTTCACTGCAACTCCCGTTTCGAGTTACTACTCTTTAGCAACTGAACCAGTATCAAGTACCGAGGGGTTGCTATAAACACTAGTAAAGTACACATCATAACACGTATATCAAATATACTTTTTCACTTTGCCATCCTTCTTATCTGCCAAATACTTGGGGTAGTTCCGCTTCCAGTGACCAGTCCCTTTGTAGTAGAAGCACTTAGTCTCAGGCTTAGGTCCAGACTTGGGCTTCTTCACTTGAGCAGCAACTTGCTTGCCGTTCTTCTTGAAGTTCCCCTTCTTCCCTTTGCCCTTTTTCTTGAAACTAGTGGCCTTGTCAACCATCAACACTTGATGCTCTTTCTTGATTCCTACCTCCTTCGATTTCATCATCATGAAAAGCTCGGGAATCGTTTTCGTCATCCCTTGCATACTATAGTTCATCACGAAGTTCTACTAACTTGGTGATGGTGACTAGAGAATTCTGTCAATCACTATTTTATCTGGAAGATTAACTCCCACTTGATTCAAGTGATTGTAGTACCCAGACAATCTGAGCACATACTCACTGCTTGAGCTATTCTCCTCCATCTTTTAGCTATAGAACTTGTTGGAGACTTCATATCTCTCATCTCGGGTATTTGCTTGAAATATTAACTTCAACTCCTGGAACATCTCATATGGTCCATGACGTTCAAAACATCTTTGAAGTCCCGATTCTAAGCCGTTAAGCATGGTGCACTAAACTATCAAGTAGTCATCATATTGAGCTAGCCAAACGTTCATAACGTCTGCATCTGCTCCTGCAATAGGTCTATCACCTAGCGGTGCATGAAGAACATAATTCTTCTGTGCAGCAATGAGGATAATCCTCAGATCACGGATCCAATCCGCATCATTGCTACTAACATCTTTCAACTTAGTTTTCTCTAGGAACATATCAAAAATAAAACAGGGGAGCTAAACGCGAGCTATTGATCTACAACATAGATATGCTAATACTACCAGGACTAAGTTCATGATAAATTTAAGTCCAATTAATCATATTACTTAAGAACTCCCACTTTGATAGACATCCCTCTAATCCTCTAAGTGATCACGTGATCCATATCAACTAAACCATGTCCGATCATCACGTGAAATGGATTAGTTTCAATGGTGAACATCACTATGTTGATCATATCTACTATATGATTCACGCTCGATCTTTCGATCTCATTGTTCCGAGGCCATATCTACATGTGCTAGGCTCGTCAAGTTTAACCTGAGTATTCCGCGTGTGCAACAGTTTTGCACCCGTTGTATCTGAACGTAGAGCCTATCACACCCGATCATCACGTGGTGTCTCAGCACGAAGAACTTTCGCAACGGTGCATACTCAGAGAGAACACTTATACCTTGAAATTTAGTGAGAGATCATTTTATAGTGCTACCGTCGATCTAAGCAAAATAAGATGCATAAAAGATAAACATCACATGCAATCAATATAAGTGATATGATATGGCCATCATCATCTTGTGCTTGTGATCTCCATCTCTGAAACACCGTCATGATCACCATCGTCACCGGCGCGACACCTTGATCTCCATCGTAGCATCGTTGTCGTCTCGCCAACTATTGCTTCTACGACTATCGCTACCGCTTAGTGATAAAGTAAAGCATTACAGGGCGATTGCATTGCATACAATAAAGCGACAACCATATGGCTCCTACCAGTTGCCGATAACTCGGTTACAAGACATGATCATCTCATACAATAAAATATAGCATCATGTCTTGACCATATCACATCACAACATGCCCTGCAAAAACAAGTTAGACGTCCTCTACTTTGTTGTTGCAAGTTTTACGTGGCTGCTACGTGCTGAGCAAGAACCGTTCTTACCTACGCATCAAAACCACAACGATAGTTCGTCAAGTTAGTGTTGTTTTAACCTTCTCAAGGACCGGGCGTAGCCACACTCGCTTCAACTAAAGTTGGAGAAACTGACACCCGCCAGCCACCTGTGTGCAAAGCACGTCGGTAGAACCAGTCTCACGTAAGCGTCCGCGTAATGTCGGTCCGGGCCGCTTCATCCAACCATACCGCCGAACCAAAGTGTGACATGCTGGTAAGTATGACTTGTATCGCCCACAACTCACTTGTGTTCTACTCGTGCATATAACATCTATGCATAAAACCTGGCTCGGATGCCGCTGTTGGGGAACGCACTAATTTCAAAAAAAATCCTACGCACATGCAGGATCATGGTGATGCATAGCAACGAGAGGGGAGAGTGTTGTCTACATACCCTCGTAGACCATAAGCGGAAGCGTTTATCAACGCGATTGATGTAGTCGTACACCTTCGCGATCCGTCTCGATCAAGTACCGAACGTACGGCACCTCCGCGTTCAGCACACGTTCAGCTCGATGACGTCCTCGCCTTCTCGATCCAGCAAGAGGGGCGAAGTAGTAGATGAGTTCCGGCAGCACGGCGGCGTGGTGACGGTGTTGGTGAAGAACAATCTCCGCAGGGCTTCGCCCAAGCACTACGAAAACTATGACGGAGGATAAACTAGAGGGGACGGGGTTGCCGGCACACGGCTTGGTGTTTCTTGATATATCTTGGATGCTAGCCCTACCCCTCTATTTATATGTTGAGCCTTGGGGTCGAAACTTGGAGTAAAAGCCTCCACAAAGTCGGTTTCACCCGAAAGGCAAGAGTCCTTCTCGTACTCCAGGGCCAGACGCAAGGGTTCCCGGCGTCTGGACCCAGATGCCAGGGACCCTGGCGTCTGGCCCCTGGACTCCGCAAAACTTCCTTTTGCGCTTTCCAAAAACCTCGTGGGCTTTCCCCTTTGGCCCAGATAAAGTGTTCTCGTGCCCAAACATTTCGAGAAACATCCGGAACCCCTTCCGATGGATTCCGGAACCCTTCCGGAGATCAAACACTACTATCCACATATCAATCTTTACTTCCGGACCATCCCGGAGTTCCTCGTCATATCTGTGATCTCATCCGAAACTCCAAACAACATTCGGTCACCAACATACATAACTCATAGTACTATATCGTCAACGAACGTTAAGCGTGCGGACCCTACGGGTTCGAGAACTATGTAGATATGATCGAGACACCTCTCTGGTCAATTACCAATAGCGGAACCTGGATGCCCATATTGGCTCCTACATATTCTACGAAGATCTTTATCGGTCAGACCGCGTAACAACATACGTTGTTCCCTTTGTCATCGGTATGTTACTTGCCCGAGGTTCGATCATCGGTATCTCAATACCCAGTTCAATCTCGTTACCGGCAAGTCTCTTTACTCGTTCCGTAATACATCATCCCGCAACTAACTGATTAGTTACAATGCTTGCAAGGCTTATAGTGATGTGCATTACCGAGTGGGCCCAGAGATACTTCTCCGACAATCGGAGTGACAAATCCTAATCTCGAAATACGCCAACCCAACAAGTACCTTCGGAGACACCTGTAGAGCACCTTTATAATCACCCAATTACGTTGTGACGTTTGGTAGCACACAAAGTGTTCCTCCGGTAAACGGGAGTTGCATAATCTCATAGTCATAGGAACATGTATAAGTCATGAAGAAAGCAATAGCAACATACTAAACGATCACGTGCTAAGCTAACGGAATGGGTCAAGTCAATCACATCATTCTCCTAATGATGTGATCCCGTTAATCAAATGACAACTCGTGTCTATGGCTAGGAAACATAACCATCTTTGATTAACGAGCTAGTCAAGTAGAGGCATACTAGTGACACTCTGTTTGTCTATGTATTCACACATGTATCATGTTTCCGGTTAATACAATTCTAGCATGAATAATAAACATTTATCATGAAATAAGGAAATAAATAATAACTTCATTATGGCCTCTAGGGCATATTTCCTTCATCTTTTTCCTTGACCTCCTCCCAAGATGGGAGAAGGAGATTGGATCTGTCTCTCTGTCTCTCTCTATTTCTGTGTTCTCTTCTGCTGCACTTTCACCGTTTCGTATATATATGGAGATCCGTAACTCCAATTGGACTGAAACCTTCGCCGTGATTTTTCCCCAAAAATTAGCTTTCTTGCGGCCGAAGAAGGGCATCAACCGCCTTACGGGGGGCCCACGAGGGTCAGGGGCGCGCCCAGGGGGGTGGGGCGCGCCCCCCTGCCTCGTGCCTCCCTCGGGCACCGTCTCGCGTGGATTTTCCTTTCCGTATTCTCTGAATATTCCAAAAATAATCTCCGTCCGTTTTTATCCCGTTTGGACTCCGTTTGATATGGATATTCTGCGAAACAAGAATGCAACAAACAGGAACTGGCACTGGGCACTGGATCAATATGTTAGTCCCCAAAAATAGTATAAGAAGTTGCCAAAAATATATGAAAGTTGTAGAATATTGGCATGGAACAATCGAAAATTATAGATACGACGGAGACGTATCAACTACATGCACTGGAAGTGGAAGAACTGCCCTTCTGCTTGGCAAGGGCAGTATTAGGGCCATGTCAGGGCTTGCACTGTCATACTAGAGGCTGTGGCGTCTCAAGATCTCTGGATCTGTCACTCTTTCTTTGGCATGGTTGGGTCACACAATGATATCAACGTGCTTCAGCGCTCGCTGGTGTTTGCTAGGCTTGCCGTATCCTCAGTGAACCACTATTGTCAAGAAAATCCCCAACCCAGTCGGAGAGAAGAGGAAAAGATTTGCCCAAGAGCAAGAGAGTGCTAGGAAGGATGTCGAGCGTGCCTTTGGTGTTTTGCAATCTTGATGGGGCATCGTTCCGTATCCTGCTAATACCTGGAGCACGGAGAAACTGTGGGAGGTGATGACTGTTTGTGTGATCATGCACAATATGATGGTAGAAGACGAGCGCCCGGAACGTCTGTACGATCAAGGGTTTCAGTTTCAGGTTGAGAATGGTGTGCCTGAGCATTTGAACAGTTCATCCAATTTCATCATGACATGCGTGATTGGGAAACTCGCGTGCAACTGCAAAATGATTTGGTTGAGCATATGTGGGCTCATGTTGACAATCAATAGATGTATCTTCTTTTATTCGGCTTGCAAAACTATGTGAGATATTTTTTATATTTGGCTTTTAAAACTATGCTATTTTATTCGGTTCAAACTATGTTATTTGACTATATGTTTAAATGCAAAATTGAGCTATTTGTTCAAATAGGGCGGCCAGCCGGCCACGCTGGCGCATATGGGTCGACGCGTTGGGTGCGCTCCCGACCCATATCTAAAACAGGGCGGGCAGCCGACCCGAACGGACAAAAAGCGGACGAAATCGCCGTCCGTTTGGGTCGTCACGTTGGAGTTGCTCTTATATCTTGCTTCCGGCATCTACATATCTTGAATCCGGAGTCTCAAATCCATGTAAAACCATGCACATCGCTCAGGCACGTGAATGTCGAACGTAAAAAGCAAATGTTGGTACAGAAAATAAACAGTGTTTACATAAATTTTAGTATCAATACACATCGATCATACACGTGAATGTCGAACGCAAATAACAAATGTTGGTACCGAAAATAAATAGTGGTTACATAAAATTAATTTTAAGTACCTCAAACATTAGCTCTTTGGTTTTCATTATGGGTCCACATATGCTCCATAAGATCACTGAGTCGCTGCGCGTGCATCTGATGATCTCGAAGATTTTGTTGCATCTATAGAAAGTTCATAAGCTATGTTGCATCTTAATCTTTCAGGATTTGAACTTGTTCTCTAGACGCTTTAAAATAATAGGTTTTGGCAACACCACACCCTCATCCTCGACAAACATATGGTGAAAAATAACACAACATATGATGAGCTGTCATGAGCTTTCGTGTAGAACCCGATCGTTAGTCCGACGTGGCAGTCGTGCCCAGGCGTTCCCAAATCCGCCGCATATTTGAGCTGGATGTGAGGGACGCCGGTCAGCCCAAAACTTCAAGTGTCGTTTGAGACGCTTGTCTGAGTCTTTTTTTTTTTTTTTGAACCGGCCTCTGATGAGGCCGTCCGCCCGGACGTTGGAGGTGGCGTGGGGTGCGCGGGTGTAGATGTCAAATTGTGCTAGTGTATCGTCAATGGGTCAAAACACGAAAAAAATTCCCCCTAATCCGCATGACAAATGATTCACCTCACCCCAGCTTGCCGGTGACGTGGGGCATGCACCCACACTGCCAAACAGTACAACGCACCCACCATTGTCTGCCGTGGAGTAAATTTCCCTTCGTCCGCTGGCGGGCGGGCTCTAGCCTAGGTTTTCAAAGCGCCCAGAAGAGGCCAGCAGGGAAGCAGCAGCACGGCGGCAGGAGAGGACGACGACGCAAACTTTTGTTTTGTTGCGGCGTCGTCGTCGCGTTGCGCGAGGCCGGACACGCGCGCCTTAAATTATTCCACCCTCCCCGCGCCTCGCGACAAGGGTGGTGGGGTTCGCTCGACTTATTGGGCGCGCCAAAAAGCCGCCGCCCATCATCGTGGTCTCTCCTTCTCCCGGAGTAGCAGGGCCGATGCGGCGGTGCGAGACGCTGGAGCCCTGCACGCACCAATTCGAGCAAAAACCATGGCAACGGAAGAGGACGGGATCACACTAGCCATGAAACTATACAGCTGGTAGTGCGGTTGAGAGAACGAGGAGAGCTCGATGCAAACGAACGGTGCAGAGGAGGATCCCGTGGATGGATTCAATCACCGCCGCATGTCAAAAGAGCAAGGCAGCGGCTTTGGCTGCGTGGGATCCAACGGACGGTGCCATCGCCACGTGTTGCCTTGTGTCCATGGACAAGACGGGGAACCAAAGCATAGATGCTACTCCTCCACTGTGCGGTGCACTAATTGGAGAACAGTGCCATGCTATGCTCGTGTCCAGCTCAAAGATGGCTCGTGATAGCTGATAACATCGCACACTTGTCAAAATATGTGCCCGGCACGATCAGTTTCGGATGAGCCATCGACAAGGACGGTTCAGCATGTTTTACATCTATCTATACTACTTTTCTCTGAAAAATCAAGCGTGAATGGCAAACGTAGCGGAAGCTCCCCAGAGGTGCAGTGCCCTGAAAGTTCAGTCGTTCAGACAAGCCAGCAATTTCTCCCCTTACCCCGACAATTAGATTTCAACAAAGTCAAGAAGACGAAATTGTTGAATTCGACACGAGGCATCAGCTGGCGTCCCGTAATCGCCTTCTTTCTTTCGATGACCAGAAAGTTTTCAATCAGCCCTCTTGTCAGTCATTCGGCTCACAATTAGCCTTACGTAACTCGTCAGGAACTGATCGCATCTGGGTTTATCCCCTTTTCACCAAATGCAACCTGCCCTCTTGGGTTCGATTGAATGGAAAGATCAAACATAGACAGTTAGATAGATAAACCACCAAGCGATCCAACCCGTCAATCCGCATAGATCGATCACTTCATCATCCCTGCCAAAATCTATGCACTAATCCGAACCAAAACGGGAAGGCACGCACACTATGGAGTACTATGAACAGACACACACCCATGGCATGCGTACGCATGCAGCAAGTTCAGCCCAAAACAAGCAGCGCATGCATATGCATGCCCCAAGTTCAGTCTACAACATAACATAGTACTACTAAACAAAACAATCAGAAGAAGAAATGGAATTTCAGATGCGATGAAACGCCTAGCTAGCTAGCTAATGTCCATGGGTGGTGGTACTAGTAGCGGTGAAATCGAATCCAGAGTCCGCCCGGCCGGCGGTCAGTCGAAGCGGCGGCCGCGCCATGCGGAGACGGAGAAGAGGGCGCGGTCCTGCCAGCAGAGGAAGAAGGTGCCCTTCTCCTCGCGGACCTTGAAGCCGTCGCACCCGAGCCCCTGCGCCGCCCGCCGGGCCTGCAGCAGCGCGTAGTAGCTCAGCGGCACGCGCCCGAAGCCGGCGCCCTCCATGCGCGCCGCCCACCGGTCCAGCCGCTCGTGCCGCTCGCGGCGCTCCGCGCCGTCGCAGGCCACGATGTTCTTGATCTCCTCGCCCAGGAGCCACCGCTCGACGCGCGCGCGCTCCACCGACCCGCGCGCCGCGCCCACCTCCAGGCAGTCGAACAGCGCCGCGTAGTAGTTGAGCGCCTCCACGAACCGCTCCGTCAGCCCCGGCGTGTTGTGGCTCGCCTCCTGCTCCGCCACCACCATCACCTTCGGCGACAGCCCCCACAGCGCCCCCAGGAACGCGTCGGCCCGGGAGGTGGACGGGGACAGCAGCCCCGACGAGTCCGGGCTGCTCTTCCTGCGCCGGTCCTTGTCGGCGGCCGCGGCTGCGGCGGGGATGGAGTCGTCGTCGGTGGCGAGCAGGCGGTGGAGCTGCAGGCTGGAGCTGATGGCCAGCGCCTCGCCGGTCTTCACGCGGAGGGACTCAACGTCCAGCGCGTCCAGGCGGGACACCACGGGGTTGAACTGGAACGGCACGTCCAGCCGCTCCGCCTCCTTGGTGAGCGCCATGGCCGTCTGCGAGAGCAGGTCCTTGTGCTCGTGCACGGCGGTGAGGCGGAAGTGCGGCGGGCCCTCGGGGCGCGCGGCGAGGAGGTGGAGCAGCTCGAGCCACTGCATGGCGTCGGCGCCGCCGAGGTCGATGACGTGCACGATCTTCTCCGACTCCATGGCCTCGAGGATCGCCTGGTTGGCCGCCGCGCCGGCGAGGCGGAGGAAGGGGCAGAGGTCCAAGAAGTGGCGGCGCGCGACGGCGACCTCGCCGGGCGTGGGGCCCGCGCGGGGCAGGAGCAGCGCGCGGCACAGCCCGGGCCACGCACGGAGCGCGCGCCGGGCCAGCGCCTCCGCGAAGGCCGCGGCGACGCGCTGCATGGCGTCCCCGTCGGGCGCCGCGAGCGTGGCGATGTGCTCGAGCGCGGCGTTGGCGGCGTCGAGCCGGCCGGCCGAGGCCGCGGCGGCGCAGTTGAGCAGGAGGTGGATGAGGCAGAGGCCGCGCTCGTCGGAGCGGAGCTCCCGGAGCATCCAGGGCGGCGTGGCGCCTGCGCCGGCGCCGTTCGCGCCAGGGTGCGGGTGGAGCGGCATGTTGGAGAAGTTGTGCAGCGGGGAGGAGGTGACCGACGAGGAGGAGCCTTCGTCCTGGTGGACCATCAGCCTCGCCAGCGCTGCCGCCCGCTCTGCTCGGCGATCCCGCTCGGCTCACGAAGCTACTAGCAAACTTGCTTCCTTTCCGTGTCTATCTATCTATCTATCTATCTCTCCGATGCCGGCCGTGGCGTGGTGGATGACGGAGGATTTATACGGCGGCCGTCTCTGAGGTGTTGGCTCGCTGCGGAAGGCTACTGATGCAAACTGCAAAGGAGAAATCCAATTAACAAACCAAGGCAGCAGGCTTAAATAGATGGGTGTGGAGGAGTAGGCCAAGCAGAGAGGAGAGGAGTGGGAGGACACGGCAGGGAAGGGAAGGAAACAAGCAGAGAGGAACAAGCGGCAGAGGTCCAAGAGGACGGCAACAAGAGGCAATGGCTCGAGGAACAAGAATACAATTCACTCTGGTCAGAGCGAGGAGCGGACAAAGGGGAAATCAGGGCCATTTATTTCTGCATGCATTCGTCGGGCACGCATGCATCAGTATTCAGGGGCCTTTACTGAATGTAGTAGTGGCAGAGAGAGGGAGGAACATGGCAGGCAGGAAAACACAGCGAGCAAAGCATTCTCTGGAGAAAATACCATGGTAAGAGGAAAAACCATAAAACAAATGCTCACCTCCGTCAGATCCCCGTGCAGCAAAGGATGCAAATATAGCAGGAGAAGGTGAGAGAGAGCGAAGCTGAGAGCGGTAATTCACAACGGAGCCCAGGCTCACAGCATCTCCAGCCGCGCCCCAGAAAGGCCTCCCTAGACGATTTTTTCACGCCGGCGCCGAAAAAACGGCCCAGTCGCGTATTAGGAGCCCGATTTTCGCCGGACTGGGCCGAAATCAGCGCCGGCGGACCCAAGCCGAACCCGGCGCGCTGGGCGCCTGGCGAGCGGTTTTGGCGCGAAAGAGCCGCGGGCCAGCCACGTTAGCGACACCGCGCCTCGTCTTCCCCCAACGCCTCGGTTTCCTGCGGGGAATCAATGGCAAGGCTGCCGCCGGTCAGCCTTGCCATTAATTCCCACGGGCGGCGCGTCACGGGGCCGCGCGCAAACGCCTCCCCACCCTAGCACGCGTACACACGGGCGCGGCTCGGCTATATAAGCCGGTGGCCTCGCTCGCCTCTGGCCACACCAGCCCCGCCCTAGCCGCCGAGCTATACCTCTCCCGAGCGCCGCCGCCGAGCCCTCCCTCTCCCTCTCCCGTGAGCCGCCGCCGAGCCCTCCCTCTCCCTCAACCTCTCCCGATGGCCGAGCGTTTCCCCGGAGACGAGGCGGCGGCCCACGGCTTCGGCCGCCGCATGCTCCGTGAACTGGAGTCGTGGCTCCTGTTCCAGGCGAACATCCCGGCACCGCCGGACATGCGCGCCGGGCCGACGGGGTGGAGGCTCAGCAGCGGGGGAGTGCCCATTCCCCCGTTGCCCGGCGCCATGGCGCGCCCCTCCTACTTCACCGACGAGGTAGAGATCGTCCGCGCCTCACTCACCGACGCCCAGCTCGCCCTCCCCCAGTACGCCGCTGACAACCACGCGGCTTGGGCGGCGTACTTAGAGCGCCGTCAGCAGCAGAGGCTGGCGTCCACGAACGGCGCGGCGGTGGCGGGCGGCCTGAAGAACAGCGAGGGGCGCCACCTGTGGTGGGGCGTCCCCGGCCGCACGCTCGAGGGCGTGCTGACGCACCTCGACGGCGGCAACAACCCGCCGTTGGCATACCCCCCGGCGAGGGCGGCCGCCCCGGCGCACCGCCGACGCGACGAGCAATGGATGCCAAGGAGGGTCGGCTCCTCCTCTTCTTCCTCCTCGCGCTCTTCCTCCCACTCCTCCGGCTCTCCGACGCTCCTCGGCGTCAAGGCCGAGCCCGCGGCGGAGATTCCGCTCGGCCGGCGCACTCGCAACGCCGGCATCGTCATCAACGGGGGCGGCCGGCGCGCCTCCTCGTCGGCTCCTCCTCCGCGCTCGTCAAGCCAAAGACGGAGCCGGGTCTCCCCGCCGTGAAGACGGAGCACGGCGACGTGGAGCTCGACGACGACGCGGCCCTGGAATGGGCACGCCAGGACTCCCTGAAGATGGCGAGGGAGCGCCAGTGCGCCGCCCTGCGGCGCTTCGCGCAGCGCCGACGGGGCCGCGACGAAGGAGGAGTCGTTGTCATCGACGACAGCGACGACGACGACGCGCCGCCGCCGCCACCAGTCCACCATGGCGACGCCGGGTAGGGGTTCAGCAGGGACGCCCGCGTCAAGGAGGAGAAGGCCGACGATGACGACGGCTGTGAGGATGGTGGCGACGACGGCGACTACTCGGCGTTCAGCCAGTTTCTTTTTTCGATTAGTTATATATTTTTCTATGTAATGAAAATCCGCGAACATGTCTAATATATGCCCAAGTTTACCGAAATTTAGTCGTGTTTACCCGAACATCGCCGAACTTTGCCGAAATTTGCTATATATTTTTTTGAACGCGCCTGGGGGCGGCCATGGGGCCGGCGGCTGGGGACCAACTCGCCCCCAGGCCGATTTTTTGCGCCGGCTCACCCCCAGACGGCGATTTTAGGCGCCCCCTGGGGGGCCAACGGCCGGAGATGCTCTCATACACACCTGATGGACGGTAAATTCCAAAGTATAGCAAGCAAAGTAAAAAACTTCTGATTTTCTTTTAGGGATCGAAATGGTACTCGAATATAATTTAGGGCACGAAAAAATGGGGCTTTTGGCATGAAAAAGTATCGTCTCCAACAGCTGCCCTAAAATAGGGCACGACTGCTCCAACAGCCGCCCAAAAAACAATTAACTGCACGGCATTTTTTTTGTCGACAATATACGTACATATTGCAACAAATACATACCAAATTAATATGAATTCAACAACAACAACAAATTATTTCAACAATCCACAACAACAAATCATCATGAAGTTCATCAAATTCAACACAAATTGTTCGTCAAACAATCAAAGAAAGTTGACATGAATAGAAATGACCAGTCGTTTTTTTGCCCGTTTTATGCCCACCACTCCTCCGTAAGATCTTTTTAAAGATCTACATGCATAAAAGCATCTCAAATGTCATGGTACGCCTCAAAAAAGTCTTTTGGCTCGTTCTTGCCTTCTACACGGCCGCAACGGTTGTCCGATGAGTTCTTAGAAAGTGTAGTCCAAATCTTCTCCGCGCTCATTCTCAATGACCATGTTGTGCATGATCATACATAGAGATTTCATGCTGTATCAAGGGATCTCTTGATCCCAAAACCTAGCCGGTCCTTGCAAAATAACAAACTGAGCTTGCACATATCCAAAGCCATTTCGACATCTTTCCTAGCAGCCGCTTGAGCATTATGGAAGTAGAGTTATTCCTTACCTTGGGGGTTTGAATTTGACTCACAAAAGTTGCCCACTTCGGATATAACCCATCCGCAAGGTAGTACCCCATGTTGTAAGTCCGCCCATTTTCTTGGACCCCCCCCCAATGATAATTCTCCATTGGCTTTGCAAATAAGGCTCACCGTAGAGCACATTGATGTCATTGCAAGACCCTAACATCCCAAAATATGCATGCAAAATCCATGTCACCAGATCAGTCACGGCCACAAGAATCATGGTAGCATCCTTCTTATGTCTTTTGAACTGTCCATGCCATCCTGCTGGGTTGTTCTTCAACTCCAATGCATACAATCAATGGAGCCAAGCATACGTGGGAACCCACGAGCTTTGTTCATCTCTAAAAGCTTCTAAGTGTCATGAGCATTGGGTGCTCAAATACTCTAGCACAAACACTTCAACCACCGCATTTGCAAATCGTTTGACATAAAAGATTCAAGTTCTCTCTCAAATTTCTAGATCATCATCAATGAAATCTGTCAGGACACCATAGGCCATGATGCGCAATGCGCCAGTCACTTTGTTCCTAGTGCTATTTCCAAGGCTAACGGCGCAATTAATTCCTCCTCTACTGAAAGGAAGTATCATGTTCCTTCACACATGAGGAAATGTGAAGGAACAACTCCATTGACATCCTAAACCGGCGTCGAAAGTATTTCTCCGGATACACCGGTTTCGTCGGCCCAAAATAGTTGTGCATCAATGTCTGGGGAGCCCCTTGCTGGTCTCTAAGCAAATACTCATGGTCTCTTGTCGGCGTGCATCATCAAGACCAACACAATGTCTTCTTCTTCGGTGATGTCTGCTTCCTCGTTCGACGAGGAATCACCCCATGGAAAAGGATGAACCAATCGACGAACTCATCTACAATACCAAAATCTCCATTGCAACCAACTTGTATCAAAACAAGAAAAGGAAAGCAATCCCTAAGTTTTTTTGCACCTCACAGGCAATTGCTTGAGGACCTCCGGGGGCCATTACGGGTTGAGTCGGGCCATTGCGGGTTGAGTCGGGCCTCCAACAAATTGAATTGGGCGGCGGAAGGTGTGGTGCTAGATCCTGATTCGGCTGCGTGGCGAAACAACGCTCAGAGCGGTGACGTTGGGGCGGGGCCGGGGGAGGGGGCGGACAGAGGTAGTTGATACGTCTCCAACGTATCTATAATTTTTAATTGTCCCATGCTATTATATTATCAGATTTGGATGTTTTATACGCATTAATATGGTATTTTATATGATTTTTGGGACTAACCTATGAACCTAGAGCCCAGTGCCAGTTCCTGTTTTTCCTTGTTTCAGAGTTTCGCCGAAAAGGAATACCAAACGGACTCCAAACGGAATAAAACTTTCACGATGATTTTTCTTGGACCAGAAGACACCCAGGAGACTTGGAGTGCAAGTCAGAAGAGCCACGAGGCGGCCACAAGGGTGGAGGGCGTGCCCAAGGGGGTAGGGCGCGCCCCCCGACCTTGTGGGCTCCTCGGTGACCCCCTGACCTAGATCTTCCTCTATATTCTCAAATGCCCCAAAAACTTCCGGGGGAGCCACGAAACCACTTTTCCACCGCCTCAACCTTCTCTACCCGTGAGATCCCATCTAGGGGCCTTTTCCAGCATCCTGCCGGAGGGGGATTCGATCACGGAGGGCTTCTACCTCAACACCATTGCCTCTTCGATGAAGCGTGAGTAGTTTACCACAGACCTACGGGTCCATAGCTAGTAGCTAGATGTCTTCTTCTCTCTCTTTGATTCTCAATACAAAGTTCTCCTCGATGTTCTTGGAGATCTATTCGATGTAATACTCTTTTACGATGTGTTTGCCGAGATCCGATGAATTGTGGATTTATGATCAGCTTATCTATGAATATTATTTGAATCTCCTCTGAATTATTATATGCATGATTTGATATCTTTGCAAGTCTCTTCGAACTATCGATTTGGTTTGGCCAACTAGATTTGTTTTCTTGCAATGGGAGAAGTGCTTAGCTTTGGGCTCAATCTTGCGGTGCTCGATCCTAGTTACAGAAGGGGAACCGGCACGTATTGTATTGTTGTCATCAAGGATAACAAGATGTGGTTTTCATCATATTGCTTGAGTTAATCTCGCTACATCATGTCATCTTACTTAATGCGTTACTCTGTTCTTATGAACTTAATACTCTAGATGCAGGCAGGAGTCGGTCGATGTGTCGAGTAATAGTAGTAGATGCAGAATCGTTTCGGTCTACTTGACACCGACGTGATGCCTATATTCATGATCATTGCCATAGATATCGTCATACGTTTTCGCTTTTCTATCAATTGCTCGGCAGTAATTGTTCACCCACCGTAATAATTTCTATCTTGAGAGAAGCCTCTAGGGAAACCTATGGCCCTCGGGTCTATTTTCCATCATATAAGTTTCCGATCTACAACTCTAGTTTCCTATTTACTTTTTTTGCAATCCTTTACTTTCCATTCCATAAACCAAAAATATTACTTTACCGTTTATCCATCTATATCGATCTCACTTTGCAAATAACCGTGAAGGGATTGACAACCCCTTAGTCGCGTTGGGTGAAAGTTGGTGTTTGTTTGTGCAGGTATTCGGTGGCTTGTTGTGTTGTCTCCTACTAGATTGATACCTTGGTTCTCAAAAGCTGAGGGAAATACTTACTCTACTTTGCCGCATAACCCTTTCCTCTTCAAGGGAAAAACCAACGCAAGCTCAACAGGTAGCAGTAGTGCCGTCGACTGTGCAAATCACGGCGGCGGCAGTCAGGCGCCACGCCCAAGCGGGAGGGAAATTTCATAGACGCGCATGGTCATTCTCGTTTTTGGAGTAAACAGCAAAAAGCTACCAAATTATGGGCTAGGGTTACGAAGAACTATCACTTTTTCATTTCCCAAAGCGCTACCACAAAATTGGAAGGCTATTCCAAAAAAACACTAGTGACTAAACAATTACGTTTTAATCCAGTTTATGACATGGAGGACCCGCTTTTTCAGCTCCATGTGGCAAAAAAATCAACACCGTTTTCTAAAGAGTTAGGAAAAGTGTTGGAACCATCCTGCTGATTTTCTGGAGAATCAACCGCGTCCTACGCGCTCCACGCGTCCATATGGGTCCCATGCACGGCCCAACAGATTCTCCCGTATCTCTAAGGAGGTGTTTGGTTCAGAGATTTTTGCCCCGGACCTATTTACCCCGTAAAGGAATAAACACTACCTGTGTTTGGAAACTCAACTCAGTAAACACATCCCGCCGTAAACGGGTCCAGCCCAGTTATTGCTCGATACCGCCCACAACCCACCGGTAAAGGATACGGTACCGAGCCCACGACCCCCTCCTCCCCGCACGAACCCCTCCTGCTCCTCTGCTGCCGCCTCCGTGATCCTCTTTGAGTCCGGCGCCGGTGCCTCCCTGATACGTCTCCAACGTAGCTATAATTTTTGATTGCTCCATGCTATATTATCTTCTGTTTTGGACATTATTGGGCTTTATTATTCACTTTTATATTATTTTTGGGACTAACCTATTAACCGGAGGCCCAGCCCAGAATTGTTGTTTTTTTTGCCTATTTCAGAGTTTCGCAGAAAAAGAATATCAAACGAAGTCCAAACGGAATGAAACCTTCGGGAACGTGATTTTCGGAACGAACGTGATCCAGAGGACTTGGACCCTATGTCAAGAAAGCTACCAGGAAGCCACAAGATAGGGGGCGCGCCTACCCCCTGGGCGCGCCCTCCACCCTTGTGGGCCCCATGTTGCTCCACCGACGTACTCCTTCCTCCTATATATACCTACGTACCCCCAAACGATCAGATATGAAGCCAAAAACCTAATTCTACCGCCGCAACCTTCTATACCCGTGAGATCCCATCTTGGGGCCTGTTCCGGAGCTCCGTCGGAGGGGGCATCAATCACGGAGGGCTTCTACATCAACACCATAGCCTCTCCGATGAAGTGTGAGTAGTTTACTCAGTCCTTCGGGTCCATAGTTATTAGCTAGATGGCTTCTTCTCTCTTTTTGGATCTCAATACAATGTTGTCCCCCACTCTTGTGGAGATCTATTCGATGTAATCTTCTTTTGCGGTGTGTTTGTTGAGACCGATGAATTGTGGGTTTATGATCAAGTTTATCTATGAACAATATTTGAATCTTCTGAATTCTTTGATGTATGATTGGTTATCTTTGCAAGTCTTTTCGAATTATCAATTTGGTTTGGCCTACTAGATTGATCTTTCTTGCAATGGGAGAAGTGCTTAGTTTTGGGTTCAATCTTGCGGTGTCCTTTCCCAGTGACAGTGGGGGCAGCAAGGCACGTATAGTATTGTTGCCATCGAGGATAACAAGATGGGGTTTATATCATATTGCATGAGTTTATCCCTCTACATCATGTCATCTTGCTTAAGGCGTTACTCTGTTCTTATGAACTTAATACTCTAGATGCATGCTGGATAGCGGTCGATGTGTGGAGTAATAGTAGTAGATGCAGGCAGGAGTCGGTCTACTTGTCTCGGACGTGATGCCGATCATACCTAGATATTCTCATAACTATGCTCAATTCTGTCAATTGCTCAACAGTAATTTGTTCACCCACCGTAAAAACTTATGCTCTCGAGAGAAGCCACTAGTGAAACCTATGGCCCCCGGGTCTATTCTCCATCATATTAATCCCCCGACAACAAGCTATTTCTTTTTCCGTTTTTATTTTGCTTTTATTTTACTTTGCATCTTTATTATAAAAATACCAAAAATATTATCCTATCATATCTATCAGATCTCACTCTCGTAAGTGACCGTGTAGGGATTGACAACCCCTTATCGCGTTGGTTGCGAGGATTTATTTGTTTGTGTAGGTGCGAGGGACTCGCGCGTAGCCTCCTACTGGATTGATACCTTGATTCTCAAAAACTAAGGGAAATACTTACGCTACTTTGATGAATCACCCTTTCCTCTTCAAGGAAAAACCAACGCAGTGCTCAAGAGGTAGCACTCCCCTATCCCCTTCGAATCCCTACGGAGATTGGAGCACCCGGCGGCGGTGTTCGGGAAGGGCTGGCGGTGCTTGAGACCGGAGGCGGTTGGCACTGCACATGCCCGGGGACGGCTAGTGGCGCACAAGATCCGACCGCCGGCGGGGCTTGTTTTCGGAGATGGCCGGCGATGCTAGAGATCCTGAGCGAAGGTAATCGATTCCTTTACCAGACGTGAACCAAACAAACTTCAAAAAATATCATTACACTTCCTTAAACGCCGTGATCTGATTATGTTAACAGTGCCGTTACCATTTCGGAGCCAAACACCTCCTAAGCGGTTATAGGAGGGCCACTCATTTTCTCTTCGCCTCTGGTCTCCTACCCCTGTCTTCTCTCCGCTTCTCTATTGTCTCTCTCGTGCAGATTGGCAAGCGGCCACCGCGATCGCCGCTCGCCGTGCACTGCTGCCCATCAGCTGTCGCAACGACGCTACCATCGCCATCCTTACTGCTGCAAGTGCATTATCTCTCTTCTTCTTGCTTCTCTCCTTTTCCAGCTTCAAACACACCGGAGCAGCATCCAAATCCCAACGTACGCTTGCATTGCTGCAACCCGAAAGCCAACACTGCAACCGCGTGATCTTCTCTGACGGTGGACGCTACTGCTGCCGCTGCAATCCACATATTGCCAGTGGTAGATGCATCAATGCAGCATCGCCCCGTGTTACTGCAATCGATGGACGGGATGCAATCGCTGGATCCCACCGGCGGTAGTTGCTGCACTGCAACGACCCTGCAAGCCGAAGACATCGCCGGCGATAGACGCTTCAATGCAACGGCGGGTCGCCCGTGATATTGTGCTGGGAAGAAAGGTCGTCGCTGGGTGTTGCGATTGCGCCATTGCCGGTGTTATGATGGGCCTGTCGCAGTGTCACCTACTACTGCGAGCTCGACGGTTCATAGAAGCACCCGATGCTGCAAGGAGGACGTCGCTGATTTTATATGCAATGGGTTCCTGTGAGGTAGCCGGCACATCTAATGGAACAGGGGGTGATTCCATTGATGAGGGCTGGCGTTGCGAGCTGAGTTGTGTAGTGCGAGGCGAGGAAAGCGAAGGAAACAGGCGATCCCCTCAGAATGAGTTAACCCATCGAACGGTTACGCGGGGGAGATGAGATGGCTGGCGAGCCGACTGATTTCTCCCCAGAAATCAGTTGGATGATTCCTAGCACGACCCTAGAGTTAAGTTGACCGTTACGACTGGGTGGGGCCCACATGTAAGCGTCTTCTCGTCTCTCTCCCGCTTCCTTCTCTTCTTCTCACAACCCATCCGATTCATCGCTCCGCACAAGGCGCTCACAGCCGCCCGCCCCACCGGCGGCTCAGCGATGGATGGATTCCCTCCCCCACTAGCTACTCGTGCCCACCAGAGCCGTCGTCCGTCGCAGCAGCCAGGGAGGAGGCATGACCCATCATTGGGTGGGGAAGCTAGAGGCAAAGAAGAGAGTTCGCAGTCGTGCGCCTCGGCTGCCGGATAGGCCCCCTGCACCATCCCCACCACGCGGCAGCGAGTTCCTAAACCAACATGGTCGACTTCTCGTGCAAAGACGAAGCGACTGCTATCGATGTCGGCGACCCCAAGCCACGGCAGCTGAAGCGGCGATGAGCTCACCGGTAGGAAGGCCAAGGACCTGATTGCTTTTTTTTTTCTTTCGCATGGACTCGATTCCTTTTTTTCTACAGGGATCTGATTTTTTTCGAAAATTCTAGGGACCCCATTGCTTTTTCAAAAAAAAAAGTACCAGATTGCTTTTTCTAAAAAGTTACAAGGACCTAATTGCCTTCTTTTGTTTTTGCAGGAAACTGATTGCTTTTTTATTTTTCTGCAGGGATCTGATTTCTTTTTTTCAAAAATTATAGGGGTCGTTTGCTTTTTCTGAAAAATTATGGGGACCCGATTGCTTGTTTATTTTTTCTACCGGGATCTTATTTCATTTTTTCAAAAATTACACGGATACGTTTGCTTTTGTTAAAACATTATAGGGACCCGATTTCTTTTTTATTTTTTCTGCAGGGAAGTGATTTCTTTTGCTCAAAAGTTAAAGGGATCCATTTGTTTTTTCTAAAAGAATATAGGGATTCTCAAAGAATATAGGGACCCGATTGCTTTTTAATATTTTCTGTAGGGATTCGATTTCTTTTTTTCAAAAATTACAAGGATCTGTTTAATTTTTCGTAAAATCTATGGGGGCACGAGTGCTTTTCTTTTTCCTGCACGGGTCTGGTTTCTTTTTTTCAAAAATTACATGGAACCATTTGGCTTTTCTAAAAAAATTATGGGGACCCGACTGCTTTCTTAATGTTTCTCCAAGGATTTGATTTCTTTTTTTCAAAAATAACATTGATCCGTTTGATTTTTCTAAAAAATTATAGGGACCCGATTGCTTTTTTATTTTTTCTGCAGGGATCTTAATTCTTTTTTTTCAAAAATTAGAGGGATCTCTTTGCTTTTTCTAAATAATTATAGGGACCCGATTTCTTTTTATCTTTTTGTGCAGGGACCTAATTTCTTTGTGTCCAAAATTACAGGGATCAATTTGCTTTTTAAAAAAATTATAGGGACTCGATTGTTTTTTTTATTTTTTTGCAGAGATTGTCAGGACCGGTTTTCCAATAAAACAATTATTGAGAAACCGCCCCTTTTATCGGACCAGTATAGAAGAATCCTTCTTACTGGTAGACAATTCCTTGATACAGAAAATCCAGAAGTACTGAATATTATACAGGGTTGAGCTGAGGCTGCTCAACAATTTATTACAAGCGTGCCGATGCTATACATAAAGGCGGATATGACACAAGGAGTATGGTGGCATAACTACCGACTCGTAATAAAAGTGGTGGTGGATATGTCACAGTGAAGTGGGTGACATGACTCCTAGATCTTACAACTCATCGAGCGTCGGAGTGAGGCTCGATGACTTTTATTCTGGGTAGCGGAAGCGTATATAATACAAGTGACCAATTCCAGGATCGCACGGGACTGACTGGGACTCCTCTAGGCGTCGGACTCGCTATCGAACTCTTCATCCATAAGATCGCCTTCGTCCACATCTGGCCAAATCAGCAAGCCAGGTGAGTACTATGAAAGTACTCGCAAAACAGTTTGGACATAAGATATAACAAATGTAAAACATGATGCACATGAGCAGATTAGAAATGCGCACTCAGATAATAAAGTTGCACAGCATGATAAATAAAAAGGAAGTCAGGCTGTAGTCCTCCCGAAATCCCAAAAATAAATAACTGAAGACCGATCGGGTGTCTGAAGCGACGCCTCAAAAGGTAAAAATAAGTTAACAGTGCCGCAGTCGGGCATCAGGGCGACACCACATAAAGGGCTCATATTGGAATATAAACGACAGTGCGTGCCACAGTTAGACGTCTGAGCGACATCACATAAAGGGCTTATATCAAAAGTAAATAACAAGAGTGCCACAGTCGGACGTCTGAGCGACATCACATAAAGGGCTTATATCAAAAGTAAATAGCAAGAGTGCCACAGTCGGACGTCTGAGCGACATCACATAAAGGGCTTATATCAAAAGTAAATAACAAGAGTGCCACAGTCGGACGTCTGAGCGACATCACATAAAGGGCTTATATCAAAAGTAAATAGCAAGAGTGCCACAGTCGGACGTCTGAGCGACATCACATAAAGGGCTTATATCAAAAGTAAATAACAAGAGTGCCACAGTCGGACGTCTGAGCGACATCACATAAAGGGCATATATTTCATTATTCGAATTCAAGTAGCTTATGAATTTAAATCATCTCAAGGAAGTACTCATGTACATATTAATAAACTGGTTAGTCCATCCATAGGAATAACATTCAACCTGGTTTACCACTCATGTTTATTCACCGGGGATTTTCACTGAGGCTGACACAGAGACTGACGCTGAGACGGACATTGAGACTGATACTGACACTGATATGTATGGGTTGACCAAGATCCTTGACCATGGACACGATTACTCGGAAGGTTTTGACTCTGCAGAGTTTGTACTTTTAACCACAGCCAACGGATTTCAGCAGTCACAAGGGACTAGTTCCGTTTACGGTATTTTAGGAGAAACACATCTAACCAGTACACACCCATTCCACATTCCGCTGCCAGGAATCACCCTAGGCAACGTTCAAGAAAAACCTTAAGACGGGGAGGCTACAACCTCGCGTAGCATGGGATCAAATTTATATCGCGCGCTCTAAGGGGTGCCCCCCTCTCGGTCCCAACCGGAAACACCCATGCCCCCTGACCGGATGGATGGCTTTAATCCAGGGCCATGGAACCCTCATCCCGGCCCCTCTCTTTGGTGTGTACGAGGAAAGAGGTTTGCAGCTTACTAAACCGTATTCTTTGCAGAAAACATGTGGTAGCACAAGAGGGAACGGACGGTAACGTGGCTTGATCCACATTAACACGGGAGCTTAACGGTTGACATAAGACTGGCATGCTTCAACAATACCATCTTAACACCTTTCATGTCACCACATGATTGTGTTATCACCCATCGAAAGATCACATCAAGTCTCGAAACATACTGGTAGTTTCCTTGCATGCAATATAACACTCACTGATGCTCTTATAAACGTTCCATGAACTAACTATTCAAGCAAACATGCAAAACACTTATCATATCAAAGGTTCAAACGTGCTTGCCTGGTTCGGAGTAGTCGGAGTCTAGCTCCGCGAAGTTCGCGGTTCCGTCACCTCCTCCGGTATCTATGGTATAAAGAGAACGCGTACTAACGGAAATACCAAGTGTGCATAAAAGTTGTTCCTGTTGGGGAACGTAGTAATTTCAAAAAAATTCCTACGCACACGCAAGATCATGGTGATGTATAGCAACGAGAGGGGAGAGTGTTGTCCACGTACCCTCGTAGACCGACAGCGGAAGCGTTATCACAACGCGGTTGATGTACTCGTACGTCTTCACGATCCGACCGATCAAGTACCGAACGTACGGCACCTCCGAGTTCTACACACGTTTAGCTCGATGACGTCCCTTGAACTCCGATCCAGCCGAGTGTTGAGGGAGAGTTTCGTCAGCACGACGGCGTGGTGACGATGATGATGTTCCACCGACGCAGGGCTTCGCCTAAGCTCCGCAACGGTATTATCGAGGTGTAATATGGTGGAGGGGGGCACCGCACACGGCTAAGAGATCTCAAGGATCAATTGTTGTGTCCATGGAGTGCCCCTGCCCCCGTATATAAAGGAGCAAGGAGGAGGCAGCCGGCGAAGGGAAGAGGCGCGCCAAAGGGGGGAGTCCTACTCCCACCGGGAGTAGGACTCCTCCTATCCTTGTGGGAGTAGGAGAAGGGAAGGGGGAAGGAGAAAGAAGGAAGGGTGCGCCCCTCTTCCCTAGTCCATTTCGGACCAGATCATGGGGAGGGGTGCGGCCACCTTTTGAGGCCTTTCTCTCCTTTCCCGTATGGCCCATTAAGGCCCAATATGAGTTCCCGTAACTCTCCGGTACTCCGAAAAATACCCGAATCACTCGGAACCTTTCCGAAGTCCGAATATAGTCGTCCAATATATCGATTTTTACGTCTCGGCCATTTCGAGACTCCTCGTCATGTCCCCGATCTCATCCGGGACTCCGAACTCCTTCGGTACATCAAAACTCAATAAAACTGTCATCGTAACGTTAAGCGTGCGGACCCTACGGGTTCGAGAACTATGTAGACATGACCGAGACACGTCTCCGGTCAATAACCAATAGCGGGACCTGGATGCCCATATTGGCTCCCACATATTCTACGAAGATCTTTATCGGTCAGACCGCATAACAACATACGTTGTTCCCTTTGTCACCGGTATGTTACTTGCCCGAGATTTGATCGTCGGTATCTCGATACCTAGTTCAATCTCGTTACCGGCAAGTCTCTTTACTCGTTCCGTAACACATCATCCCGCAACTAACTCATTAGTCACAATGCTTTCAAGGCTTATAGTGATGTGCATTACCGAGTGGGCCCAGAGATACCTCTCCGACAATTGGAGTGACAAATCCTAATCTCGAAATACGCCAACCCAACAAGTACCTTTGGAGACACCTGTAGAGCACCTTTATAATCACCCATTTACGTTGTGACGTTTGGTAGCACACAAAGTGTTCCTCCGGTAAACGGGAGTTGCATAATCTCATAGTCATAGGAACATGTATAAGTCATGAAGAAAGCAATAGCAACATACTAAACGATCGGGTGCTAAGCTAACGGAATGGGTCAAGTCAATCACGTCATTCTCCTAATGAGGTGATCCCGTTAATCAAATGACAACTCATGTCTATGGTTAGGAAACATAACCATCTTTGATTAACGAGCTAGTCAAGTAGAGGCATACTAGTGACACTTTGTTTGTCTATGTATTCACACATGTATTATGTTTCCGGTTAATACAATTCTAGCATGAATAATAAACATTTATCATGATATAAGGAAATAAATAATAACTTTATTATTGCCTCTAGGGCATATTTCCTTCAGTCTCCCACTTGCACTAGAGTCAATAATCTAGTTCACATCGCCATGTGATTTAACATGAAAAGTTCACATCACCATGTGATTAACACCCATAGTTCACATCGTCATGTGACCATCACCCAAAGGGTTTACTAGAGTCAGTAATCTAGTTCACATCGCTATGTGATTAACACCCAAAGAGTACTAAGGTGTGATCATGTTTTGCTTGTGAGATAATTTTAGTCAACGGGTCTGTCACATTCAGATCCGTATGTATTTTGCAAATTTCTATGTCTACAATGCTCTGCATGGAGCTACTCTAGCTAATTGCTCCCACTTTCAATATGTATCTAGACCGAGACTTGGAGTCATCTAGATTAGTGTCAAAACTTGCATCGACGTAACCTTTTACGACGAGCCTTTTGTCACTTCCATAATCGAGAAACAAATCCTTATTCCAGTAAGGATAATTTTGACCGCTGTCCAGTGATCTACTCCTAGATCACTATTGTACTCCCTTGCCAAAATCAGTGTAGGGTATACAATAGATCTGGTACACAGCATGGCATACTTTATAGAACCTATGGCCGATGCATAGGGAATGACTTTCATTCTTTTTCTATCTTCTGCCGTGGTCGGGTTTTGAGTCTTACTCAATTTCACACCTTGTAACACAGGCAAGAAACTCTTTCTTTGACTGTTCCATTTTGAACCACTTCAAAATCTTATTAAGGTATGTACTCATTGAAAAAACTTATCAAGCGTCTTGATCTATCTCTATAGATCTTGATGCTCAATATGTAAGCAGCTTCACCGAGGTCTTTCTTTGAAAAACTCCTTTATGCTTTGCAGAATAATTCTACATTATTTCCGATCAACAATATGTCACTTACATATACTTATCAGAAATGTTGTAGTGCTCCCACTCACTTTCTTGTAAATACAGGCTTCACCGCAAGTCTGTATAAAACTATATCCTTTGATCAACTTATCAAAGCGTATATTCCAACTCCGAGATACTTGCACCAGTCCATAGATGGATCGCTGGAGCTTGCATATTTTGTTAGCACCTTTAGGATTGACAAAACCTTCTGGTTGCATCATATACAACTCTTCTTTAATAAATCCATTAAGGAATGCAGTTTTGTTTATCCATTTGCCAGATTTCATAAAATGCGGCAATTGCTAACATGATTCAGACAGACTTAAGCATAGATACGAGTGAGAAACTCTCATCGAAGTCAACACCTTGAACTTGTCGAAAAACCTTTTTGCGACAATTCTAGCTTTGTAGATAGTAACACTACTATCAGCGTCCGTCTTCCTCTTGACGATCCATTTATTCTCAATTGCTTGCCGATCATCGGGCAAGTCAACCAAAGTCCATACTTTGTTCTTCATACATGGATCTCATCTCAGATTTCATGGCCTCAAGCCATTTTGCGGAATCTGGGCTCATCATCGCTTCCTCATAGTTCGTAGATTCGTCATGGTCAAGTAACATGACCTCCATAACTGAATTACCCTACCACCCTGGTGCGGATCTCACTCTGGTTGACCTACGAGGTTCAGTAATAACTTGATCTGAAGTTCCATGATCATCATCATTAACTTCCTCACTAATTGGTATAGGCGTCACAGAAACTGGTTTCTGCGATGAACTACTTTCCAATAAGGGAGCAGGCACAATTACCTCATCAAGTTCTACTTCCCCCCCACTCACTTCTTTCGAGAGAAACTCCTTCTCTAGAAAGGATCTATAGTAAGCAACGAATGTCTTGCCTTCGGATCTGTGATAGAAGGTGTACCCAACTGTCTCCTTTGGGTATCCTATGAAGACACATTTCTCCGATTTGGGTTTGAGCTCATCAGGATGAAACTTTTTCACATAAGCATCGCAACCCCAAAATTTTAAGAAACGACAACTTTGGTTTCTTGCCAAACCACAGTTCATAAGGCGTCGTCTCAACGGATTTTGATGGTGCCCTATTTAACATGAATGTAGCTGTCTCTAATGCATAACCCCAAAACGATAGTGGTAAATTGGTAAGAGACATCATAGATTGCACTATATCCAATAAAGTACGGTTATGACGTTCGGACACACCATTATGATGTGGTGTTCCAGCTGGCACGAATTTGTGAAACTATTCCACATTGTTTTAATTGAAGACCAAACTCGTAACTTAAATACTCTTCTCCACGATTAGATCGTAGAAACTTTATTTTCTTGTTACGATGATTTTCTGCTTCTCTCTGAAATTATATGAACTTTTCAAATGTTTCAGACTCTTGTTTCATTAAGTAGATATACCCATATCTGCTCAAATCATCTGTGAAGGTCAGAAAATAATGATACCTGCTACGAGCCTCAATATTCATCGGACCACATACATCTGTATGTATGATTTCCAACAAATCTGTTGCTCTCTCCATAGTTCCGGAGAACGGCGTTTTAGTCATCTTGCCCATGAGGCACGGTTCGCAAGCATCAAGTGATTCATAATCAAGTGATTCCAAAATCCCATCAGTATGGAGTTTCTTCATGCGCTTTACACCAATATGACCTAAACGGCAGTGCCACAAATAAGTTGCACTATCATTATTAACTTTGCATCTTTTGGCTTCAATATTATGAATATGTGTATCACTACGATCGAGATCCAACAAACCATTTTCGTTGGTGTGTATGACCATAGAAGGTTTTATTCATGTAAACAGAACAACAATTGTTCTCTAATTTAAATGAATAACCGTATTGCAATAAACATGATCAAATCATATTCATGCTCAACGCAAACACCAAATAACACTTATTTAGTTTCAACACTAATCCCGAAAGTACAGGGAGTGTGCGATGATGATCATATCAATCTTGGAACTACTTCCAACACACATCGTCACCTCGCCTTTTACTAGTCTCTGTTTATTCTGCAACTCCCGAGTTACTACTCTTTAGCAACTGAACCAGTGTCAATTACTGAGGGGTTGCTATAAACACTAGTAAAGTACACATCAATAATCTGTATATCAAATATACCTTTGTTCACTTTTACTAGTCTCTGTTTATTCTGCAACTCCCGTTTCGAGTTACTACTCTTAGCAACTGAACCAGTATCAATTACCGAGGGGTTGCTATAAACACTAGTAAAGTACACATCAATAATCTGTATATCAAATATACCTTTGTTCACTTTGCCATCCTTCTTATCCACCAAATAGTTGGGGTAGTTCCGCTTCCAGTGACCAGTCCCTTTGCAGTAGAAGCACTTAGTCTCAGGCTTAGGACCAGACTTAGGCTTCTTCACTTGAGCAGCAACTTGCTTGCCGTTCTTCTTGAAGTTCCCCTTCTTCCCTTTGCCCTTTTCTTGAAACTAGTGGTCTCGTCAACCATCAACACTTGATGTTTTTCTTGATTTCTACCTTCGTCGATTTCAGCATCACGAAGAGCTCGGGAATTACTTTCGTCATCCCTTGCATACTATAGTTCATCACGAAGTTCTACTATCTTGGTGATGGTGACTAGAGAATTCTGTCAATCACTATTTTATCTGGAAGATTAACTCCCACTTGATTCAAGCGATTGTAGTACCCAGACAATCTGAACTCATGCTCACTAGTTGAGCGATTCTCCTCCATCTTTTAGCTATAGAACTTGTTGGAGACTTCATATCTCTCAACTCGGGTATTTGCTTGAAATATTAACTTCAACTCCTGGAACATCTCATATGGTCCATGACGTTCAAAACGTCTTTGAAGTCCCGATTCTAAGCCGTTAAGCATGGTGCACTAAACTATCAAGTAGTCATCATATTGAGCTAGCCAAACGTTCATAACGTCTGCATCTGCTCCTGCAATAGGTCTGTCACCTAGCGGTGCATCAAGGACATAATTCTTCTGTGCAGAAATGAGGATAATCCTCAGATCACGGATCCAATCCGCATCTTTGCTACTAACATCTTTCAACATAATTTTTCTCTAGGAACATATCAAAAATAAACACAGGGAAGCAACAACACGAGCTATTGATCTATAACATAATTTGCAAAATACTATCAGGACTAAGTTCATGATAAATTTAAGTTCAATTAATCATATTACTTAAGAACTCCCACTTAGATAGACATCCCTCTAATCCTCTAAGTGATCACGTGATCCATATCAACTAAACCATGTCCGATCATCACGTGAGATGGAGTAGTTTCAACGGTGAACATCAATATGTTGATCATATCTACTATATGATTCACGCTCGACCTTTCGGTCTCCGTGTTCCGAGGCCATATCTGTTATATGCTAGGCTCATCAAGTTTAACCTGAGTATTCCGCATGTGCAACTGTTTTGCACCCCTTGTATTTGAACGTAGAGCCTATCACACCCGATCATCACGTGGTGTCTCAGCACGAAGAACTTTCGCAACGGTGCATACTCAGGGAGAACACTTATACTTTGATAATTTAGTGAAGGATCATCTTATAATGCTACCGTCAAACAAAGCAAGATAAGATGCATAAAAGATAAACATTACATGCAATCAATATAAGTGATATGATATGGCCATCATCATCTTGTGCTTGTGATCTCCATCTTCGAAGCACCGTGCTCGTGATCTCCATCTCCGAAGCACCGTCATGATCACCATCGTCACCGGCGCGACACCTTGATCTCCATCGTAGCATCGTTGTCATCTCGTCAATCTTATGCTTCTACGACTATCGCTACCGCTTAGTGATAAAGTAAAGCATTACATGGCGATTGCATTGCATACAATAAAACGACAACCATATGGCTCCTGCCAGTTGCCGATAACTCGGTTACAAAACATGATCATCTCATACAACAAATTATATCACATCATGTCTTGACCATATCACATCACAACATGCCCTGCAAAAACAAGTTAGACGTCCTCTACTTTTGTTGTTGCAAGTTTTACGTGGCTGCTACGGGCTTAGCAAGAACCGTTCTTACCTACACATCAAAACCACAACGATAGTTTGTCAAGTTGGTGCTGTTTTAACCTTCGCAAGGACCGGGCGTAGCCACACTCGGTTCAACTAAAGTGAGAGAGACAGACACCCGCCAGTCACCTTTAAGCAACGAGTGCTCGCAACGGTGAAACCAGTCTCGCGTAAGTGTACGCGTAATGTCGGTCCGGGCCGCTTCATCTCACAATACCGCTGAACCAAAGTATGACATGCTGGTAAGCAGTATGACTTATATCGCCCACAACTCACTTGTGTTCTACTTGTGGATAGCATCAACGCATAAAACCAGGCTCGGATGCCACTGTTGGGGAACGTAGTAATTTCAAAAAAATTCCTACGCACACGCAAGATCATGGTGATGTATAGCAACGAGAGGGGAGAGTGTTGTCCACGTACCCTCGTAGACCGACAGCGGAAGCGCTATCACAACGCGGTTGATGTAGTCGTACGTCTTCACGATCCGACCGATCAAGTACCGAACGTACGACACCTCCGAGTTCTACACACGTTCAGCTCGATGACGTCCCTCGAACTCCGATCCAGCCGAGTGTTGAGGGAGAGTTTCGTCAGCACGATGGCGTGGTGACGATGATGATGTTCCACCGACGCAGGGCTTCGCCTAAGCTCCGCAACGGTATTATCGAGGTGTAATATGGTGGAGGGGGGCACCGCACACGGCTAAGAGATCTCAAGGATCAATTGTTGTGTCTATGGGGTGCCCCCTGCCCCCGTATATAAAGGAGCAAGGAGGAGGCAGCCGGCCAAGGGAAGAGGCGCGCCAAAGGGGGGAGTCCTACTCCCACCGGGAGTAGGACTCCTCCTATCCTTGTGGGAGTAGGAGAAGGGAAGGGGGAAGGAGAAAGAAGGAAGGGTGCGCCCCCCTTCCCTAGTCCATTTCGGACCAGATCATGGGGAGGGGTGCGGCCACCTTTTGAGGCCTTTCTCTCCTTTCCCGTATGGCCCATTAAGGCCCAATATGAGTTCCCGTAACTCTCCCGTACTCCGAAAAATACCCGAATCACTCGGAACCTTTCCGAAGTCCGAATATAGTCGTCCAATATATCGATTTTTACGTCTCGGCCATTTCGAGATTCCTCGTCATGTCCCGGATCTCATCCGGGACTCCGAACTCCTTCGGTACATCAAAACTCAATAAAACTGTCATCGTAACGTTAAGCGTGCGGACCCTACGGGTTCGAGAACTATGTAGACATGACCGAGACACGTCTCCGGTCAATAACCAATAGCGGGACCTGGATGCCCATATTGGCTCCCACATATTCTACGAAGATCTTTATCGGTCAGACCGCATAACAACATACGTTGTTCCCTTTGTCACCGGTATGTTACTTGCCCGAGATTTGATCGTCGGTATCTCGATACCTAGTTCAATCTCGTTACCGGCAAGTCTCTTTACTCGTTCCGTAACACATCATCCCGCAACTAACTCATTAGTCACAATGCTTGCAAGGCTTATAGTGATGTGCATTACCGAGTGGGCCCAGAGATACCTCTCCGACAATTGGAGTGACAAATCCTAATCTCGAAATACGCCAACCCAACAAGTACCTTTGGAGACACCTGTAGAGCACCTTTATAATCACCCATTTACGTTGTGACGTTTGGTAGCACACAAAGTGTTCCTCCGGTAAACGGGAGTTGCATAATCTCATAGTCATAGGAACATGTATAAGTCATGAAGAAAGCAATAGCAACATACTAAACGATCGGGTGCTAAGCTAATGGAATGGGTCAAGTCAATCACGTCATTCTCCTAATGAGGTGATCCCGTTAATCAAATGACAACTCATGTCTATGGTTAGGAAACATAACCATCTTTGATTAACGAGCTAGTCAAGTAGAGGCATACTAGTGACACTTTGTTTGTCTATGTATTCACACATGTATTATGTTTCCGGTTAATACAATTCTAGCATGAATAATAAACATTTATCATGATATAAGGAAATAAATAATAACTTTATTATTGCCTTTAGGGCATATTTCCTTCAAATTAGGGCGCGGGTTAGAGAAGTGGTTGCACTAGGAGGCTACTAGCATGGTTTGAGAGGCGGGGGTGCACGCACTTGAGCAAAATCTTGCCGGATCCCGAAGCGGGTCGGGGCGGCCGGAGTCGGTGAAGAAGGCCTCCCCGAGGTCTCCCTAGTGGCTGGGCGTGGTTCTGGTGGGGTGGAGTGATGGTGCTTGGTCGAGATCGAGCTCGGGGCTTCCTTTTCTAGCCGATCCGAGGCGGTTGCCGTGAACGTGATTCTCCGGTGAGGATTACGGCGGGGCAGTGGTCGGACGAGAGGTTTAGGGGGCTGGACAGCAGCGGATTGGTTCACTGACTCCGTTTCACAGTTAATCTCGGCCGGACTTGGGCGATACTCCAGCCCACGACGGAACGGCCTCACGGGCTCATCGGCGACAGTGGGCGTGCTCTACGCCACTCAGGCCACGGCGACGGTGCTGCAGCGCGTTCAGAGAAGAGGACGGCCACGCGGAGGCTCCTGGTAGTGTGGGCGGTGCTGGACGGCGCCGTCCCTCGCTGCGCCTCTCTGGCAGCCGCAGCGAGTGCTGCTGTCGCCGCTCACGGGGGCGGTGTTCCTCCTGCCAGCTCACCGCCGACGTTCGCGCCCGTCCAGGCGACCGTGCAGCACGGTGGACAAGAAGGAGGAGCGGGGAGCAAGAGGCCAGCGCGAGTACTGGCGAGATGGACGCCGTGGTTCTGAAGAAAACGACACCGGTGACTGAACTGAACACTGAACACTGAACCTGCACAGAAACAGTGCATGCCACCTGTTCGATGAAATGATTCTCGCATGTGGGAAATTTTTCTGGTGCTGATCTTTGGTGGAGAGGTCTCTTGATGCATCTGGAGGCCTCATGATTTTTCTCAGAATTTTTGGAGAAGAAAAAATAATGAATTTCACCAAAAATGACAAATCTGGTCCAAACTTGCAGCAAGCAAATTTTGAAAATTTTGAACTGTGGACCAGTGGATCTTCATGGATCTTGGTTAGGGGTTCTAAGTACTAGCCAGGGAAACTTGTTTGGAATCAAGACTCAAAGGAATTCTAGTGGTCCCTTTGTAAATCTCTAAGGGCCAAAATAGAAGACAGAAAAGATTTTTTGATTTAAAATAAATGGAAGTAAATCCAATGGGGAGTTTAACTTGCTGGATTTGAAGCTTGACTTGACATAAAGTGGGAAGATGGCTCTTGGGAGGGAGATTACAACCTAGGTCATGGCAAGAGATAATTTTTTTGAAAGGGGATGGATCAATCCATAAGTCATAGGGTTATTTTTAAAAGAAAGGATTTCAAAAACTCTCCCAAAGAAAGTAGTTGTGTTGAGTCAACACAAAATGAAAAGCCCTCAAGACCAAAGTAAAAGTTGAGAAAGAAACATAAAATACTTGCCTTAAAGGTTTTGAGAAGGAGAAGTTTTTAAAAATTTAAATAACCTCCTTCCCATAAAAAGAAAATTAATAAAACCAAAATAAAATTTTTGGGGTGTTAGAGAGATCTGATTTCTTTTTTCCCCCCAAAATTATAGGGATCCGTTTGCTATTTCTCAAAAGTAATAGGGACTTGGTCGTTATTTTATTTTTGTTTCTGGGATCTAATTTCTTTTTAACTACAAGGATCCGTTTGCTTTTCAAAAAAATTAGGGACCCGATTAATTTTTTATTTCTTCTACAATGATCTAATTTCTTTTTGTGAAAAATTACACGGATCCATTTTCTTTTTCTAAATAATTATAGGCACCCGATTGCTTTTTTATTTTCTTCTGCAGGGATCTCATTTCTTCTTTTCAAAAGTTACAGGATCCGTTTGCTTTTTCTAAAAATTATCGGGACCCGGTTGCTTTTTAAATATTTTGCTGTTATCTGATTTCTGTTTTACAAAAGTTACAGGGATCCATTTGCTTATTCTGAAGAATTATAGGGACCCGAGTGCTTTTTCATTTTTTTCTGCGGGGATCTTACGTCTTTTTTCAAAGATTACAGGGATCCGTTTTCTTTTTCTAAGAAATTATAGGGACCTGATTGCTTTTTATTTTTTCTGCAGGGATCTGATTTCTTTTTTTCGAAAATTACAGGGATCTATTTGCTTTTTCTAAAAAACATTAGGGACCCGATTGCTTTTTATTTATTTTTTAGGGATCTAATTTCTTTTTTACAAAAATTAAATTGATCCGTTTGCTTTTTAAAATAATTATAGGGACCTAGTTGCTTTTTTATTTTTTCTACGGGGATCTGATTTTTTTTCTCAAAAATTACAGGGATTCGTTTGCTTTTTCTAAAGTACTATAGGGACTCGGTTGCTCTATTTTTTTGCAGGTATCTGATTTATTTATTTGAAAATTACAGGGATCCGTTTGGTTTTTCTAAGAAAATATAGGGACCCGATTGCTTTTCTAAAAAGTTGTGGGGACCTGATTGCTTTTTTAAGGGACTGGCATGTGGGTTCCAACTGTCGTGGCGGTCAAAGAAAACGGTGTTGACTATTATGCCACATCACACGTGACGAGTGGACCCAATCTGTCATAATTGCGATTAAAATTAACTAACACAGTCATCAGTGCAACATAGTAGTTTTTTTTGGAACATCCAACCAATTTTGTGGTAGCGTATTGGGAAATTTGAAGAAGTGGTAGTTTTCCGTAACCCTAGCCCGTAAAGTGGTAGTCATTTTTTTTTTATTAACCTCGTTTTTGGGCAGCAGCGCTTGTGCCACAAATATGCAGCCGGAGGTGCCATGTTTTTGTGCTGCCTAAGAATGATTTTGACCCGGTTAGATTTTTTTTCAGATGCTGGAGACGTTTTTGTCCTCCAAAATAATGAAAAGACAGTGCTGCTCTCTAGTAAGGCAGTTCTTGGAGATGCTCTATTCTATTGTAATGAGAAAGAGGCAAAGCAGATATACTAAAAGGGTCGCCTAGAAAAAAAAAGGTATACATTACTAGAAGCGAAATAGGCAGAGGAGGACGTGGGTGGTGTATCTAGCGAGCGAAAGAAAGAAAGCAACGCAGGTGTTTGGACTTTGGTGGGCGCGACAAAAGGCGCGGGGGAGGGTGTCCTTTGTCCCCATCCATGACCATGAGGTTCTCTTGTCTTGTACCCCGGGCAAGCCCATGCCGCGGCTTGGCACGGAGCTAGGCGGCCGGAGAATTTCTCTGAAGGAGTGCACCCTCCCGATTCTATTCTCCTCCCTTGACACTAGCGTAGCTAGGAGTAGTGCGGTAATAAAAAATGTACTCCTTCCGTTTCTAAATATAAGTTTTTGTAGAGATTTCACTATGGACCATATACGGATGTATGTAGATGCATTTTAAAGTGTAGATTCACTCAATTTGCTCCGTATGTAGTCTATAGTGAAATATCTACAAAGACTTACATTTAGGAACGGAGGAAGTAGTGGAGTAGCAGTAGGGTAGAGACGGGACACCACCACGGCAGACCGAGACCACGTGGCCAGAAATCTTTCTGTACCGTTACCTGTAGTAGCCACGAAGCCCATGCTTTCTTGCTAACTATTTCTTACTGCCAGGCATGGCTTAGCAATACACAAGCGTAGCATGAGCGAGCAAATGGCTGCTCCTCCGGTTGCGTCGTCATGGCAATCTGCTTTCGTATGGTGGTTCGTTGTCATGGTTTTTGCTCTTCTTGGTGCGTGCAGGCTTGAAGCCGCTGGCCGTAGCATTTGCCTTCGCTACTCTGGTACTGTACTACAAGGACGCACGGTGCTAGGCGGTAGCTTTTGGCGCACCCAATAAATGGTTGTGGCAGGAGCCTCGTCTTACATGGTGGGAAGGTGGAATAATAAAGCCCACGTGTCCTCGTTATTCGTCCGCACCCCGCAACGCGACGACGACGACGCTACACCACACACCACGTTGTGGGATCATTGAAAATGTAGGCTAAAGCCCACTCGCTACCGGCTAAAGACCGAAGCAAACAAGAGGGTGAACCTCCTTGTGTGCACTGTGGATGTGTGTGTACACGGAAATGTGGGGCGGTGCATCCCATGGCTTCTAGCTGGGCATGCAAACAGTCGTCCACCCGGCCGGTCCCTTGTGCGTTAATGCTTGGCACTAGTAGTACGCAGAAAATGCGTGTGAAAGCAAGCAAGCAAGGAAAGCTCCCTCCGCTTGTTTTCTTGTGTTGGGCAGAGAGAAGAGAAAAATCAACGCTCTATTAACTGTCAAAACAGCCTAAACGGCAGTGGTCACCAGACGCCACGCACGCACGCATAGCTGCAGTGAACCACAGATGATGAGCAAGGGAGGAATACGTGGACGAAGGGAAGGGGGGAGGCAGAGTGCGGCCCATTGAGCGAGCAGGTTAATGCGTGTCTCGTCGCCTAGTGCGCTGGAGCGGGGCGGTTTGTCCGGTGGCGTTGGCGGTGGCGCCACCCACCCTCGCCGTCGAGACGACAACAGGTTTACGGAGGCGCTTTGGTTTCGTGTGTCTTTTGGCGGGACGACGACGAAAACGGTCCATCATGCCAGCGAGGAAATACTCGTACGTACATATCTACGACCAGCCGTGCTTATCCGGGATGATCTATCTGCATTGTCACGTGAGTGTTTATTGTTTTCACCTGCGTATAGGTACGTACCTTGTTCTCATCCAGCTTCATTAGTTGGGGGCGGTTTCTGCGAAACCAGCTGTCCACATGCATACACGTATTCTGCACAGTGTAGACACGTATCTAAGTGTGCGTCGTGAGTCATGCGTCTACGCAAATGTCCGGAAAAAAGGTGATATGCATGCAGTCTACCACGCTTCCAGAAACTTGCTTGTACTACGAATATGAGTCACCACCGTGGAAAACACCGGATAAATTAGACCGCGACCGACACAACCGACGATCACTACGAGGACAAAAAACCGTCAAAGCCGGAAGCTACGTACTCTACGTAGATTCAGCTACGAGCTTCCTGCATGGCGTAGTGCCTACGCTCGCGACTCGTCACGCCTCCGCTCTCGTGTAATCTACTTCCCCATTCTAAAATATAGCACGCCCGCATTTTTCGTGGTTCAACTTTGATCATAAATTTAACCAACGAGACCGACTACAACGAAAAAAAATTATATAATTTAAAACTTTTTTAAATATGAATTCACTGATATAACTTTTGCTCTCATCACAGTCGGTCTCGTTGGTTAAATTTATCATCAAATTTAAAGCACTGTGATATATGAAGCACTATATTTTGGAAGGAAGGGAGTAGTTTCCGCCCGGACAACAGCACGGAGAAAACTGTTTTTGGAGATTTTGGTGGATTCGGACTGGACTTTTGCATGTGCATGCGGTCGGTTTTTCTACGGTTGACCACCGGTCGTGGGCGGTTGTGCCTATCTTCAAAGGTGCTAGCTGCATTGATCGACAATAGTCGTACTATCACTTGCATTGATCAGGCAGTGAAGGCGTGAAAGGTGGCACAGTTTTTAGTTTAATAAGGTCTGCGCGTTACACGTGATCGATCATGCGGTGTTGTTTTCTCGTCAGCAACAAGGTTTTTTTATACGTGTCACCAACTTCCTTAACTTTGTGGCTGGTTGTTCGGAAACAACTGCCTTCGGCTCCGACTGGAGCTGGATTGTTGACGGGCGTGTTCATCAAGTGACTTCTGCAGTCGCTCGAGGTGCTCGCGCTCGGCCATAGTGGCCAAACGCCATGGCCTCAGGAGTGGTTCCCGTGATTGGAGTGAACAAAGCTAGCCCGTTCCTCCGTCTGAGCTCCTCCCGCAGCTCCTGAGTCAGAGGCTGGGGGACGTACTGCTCATTTTCCTGGAGGTCTTCTCCAAGGCCATGTTGGCGTGCCCGCGGGTCGTCAGGAGAACCCGCATACCCGGGAGGACCGTGCTCGCTGCCGGCCATAAGAACTTCCGCCGTGACTCAATGCTCTCGCACCCGGATTCGTCCATGGAATCCTCGTGCAACGAGACGAACAGATCGACGACAGACTTGTTGGGCTCGAGCACCGCCACCTACTTGGCCGCGGCTTGAAGGGCCACGGCGTGTTTGAACCAACGCTTGAGTCGCGAACGCCCGGAGCGCTTGCGACGATGTACAACAAGAAGAAGGGGTGCCGTGTGGTACGACGACGGCTGTCGGGGAAGGACTCTGTAGATAGACGTGCGGAAGTGCGCTGCACCGCGGACGGGCAACGACTCCATGTCCAGCGAGGCTTCCTGAAGCCACGACGAATGATCGGCGATGAAGCTGAGGGCGCCGATCCGGATATCTCCACCGAGCACCATCTCACTGCCAAAAGCCATGATGATGAAGAAAATACCACCTGCGCTGGAAATTGCTAGACGCGCAGCCCCACGGTGGGTGCTAACTGTCGAGGCACCGAATCTAACATTGAGTATTAGGGGCACGGATAGGGGCAGAACGTAGCTACGACATAGGTGTAACACTCGGATTTTACGAGTTCAGGCCCCTTTCGGAGAGGTAATAGCTCTACGTCTCAAGCCTCGAGGCTGTGTTTTCCCTGGTGACGGTGTCTTGGATAAGGGGGTACTAACCCGGCCGGCCCATTGTCCTCCGGTTGGGCCGGCAAGCCACTGCTCGTGATCAAGATGTACTTCGGAGGCCGCACGTAGGAGGCGTCACTAGTAGAAAAAGGCCCATTTGTCCCGGTTCCAGAGGCCCATTTGTCCTGGTTCTGGAACCGAGACTAATGGGTCGGTACTAAAGCCCAATAACTTTAGTCCCGGTTCGCCTACAAACCGGGACAGATGGGGTTCCTTGTGGTCGCTGCGGCTTGCCCATGCAGGAGGGCCTTTTGTCCCGGTTGGTAGCACCAACCGGGACCAAAGACATCCACGCGTCAGCAGTTCAGGGGCTGGGGTTTTTGTTTTTTGTTTTGAAGGGGGGGGGGGGGGGCGTGGGGGTTCTGGGGGTTTTGTTGGGTTAATTTAGGAGTTTCATATATTGTGTTAGCTAGCTAATAGAGAGAAGTGTCCTCTCTTATCTACGTGCTTTGTCGACGCTACGTACTATACGTATAGAGAGGACTCGACACACTAGCTAGTAAGAAAATGAAGGAAACCATTAAGTACACAAGCTCGTCATGAACATATAAAGAGAGAAGTGATCGGCCTCTCCTTCTCCGAGAGATTGGTCAAACAACAAGTTTTTGTATATCTATCCGACGCTACTGGCTACATTTATACAATATAAGATCTCTTACAATTCCCTAACATCTAATGTCAAATTCCACATGGTATTCTCCGGCTTTATTTATGACGTGTGGTCAAGAAAGAATCCCGCCAATTCCTCTTGAATTGCTCGTATGCGATCTTGTGGTAGGAGTTCATTCCGCATATTCCACATCTAATTTGAAGAAGGGGGTCAATACATATATATGAATGAAACTCAACAAAAATGATGGTAATAAAATAAAATTGTGAATATTATTGCTACGCACTTCAAATTTTTTTTAAGTAGCCCCGCTTAGAGGTCGTCGCGTTGTAGATGAACTCGCAAACGTAGTATCCACAGTAATCATTCCCGGGTTCCTGCCACAAGCATTTTACGAGAAATAGAGGTCAATCAAACTGATAATGAAGCATTATAAATGGTATTGATGAAACTAGCTAGAATTAATGGGCGATGCGCAGAACTAGCTAGTAGTACTTACTTTCGGGTGTGTTAATCGCAGCTCCCACGGCAGTCCCAGAGCTTGTGCGGTGAACTTTTTGCAAACCCTACCAGACAAAGAAAACAATTACTTGATATCAGGAAATGAACAAACTTGCCGATATGGTGCGATAATGATTGATTGAACTTACTTCTCGAGCATTTTAGTCATGGCCGCATACTCCTCGGGATCTTTTCGTCTCAAGTCTAAGACTGTTACTAGTCCCCGCTCAAGCTTAATCTCTAGGAGAATAAAGTGGAAGTGGCGCACGCATGCATAACTCATCAATTACATTACTATAACCTTGAGTAATAAGGGAAACCGAATATGCACAAGACAGTAACACTCACTTGAAGTTGTAAGGAAAGAGTATTTTCTCTTTGTTTTGATTTTGAAGCAACGATCGTAGCAAGTTGGCCTTGGTTTGTGTGGCATCATATTTAACCGTCCATTCATCTATGAGATTTGTGTTAATGAACCCAATATCATAGATTTGTGCTTTTATGCATTCGACGATCTTCAATCTGCATAATATAGTGAGGATAATTATATATACATGCAATGAAAGAGCTGAGCTATATATAGAGACTTAATTACACAAGTAGTAGTTACAGATAGTAGCAAGTGACGATTGTTTTATCGAAGGCCTTTTGATTGAAAAACTGGAAGAACTCCTCAAATGGAACAGACAACAGATGAATTCCAACGAGGTCGTGCTCCTCTTTAACTCTCACGTCAAAGTATCCTTCCTAGACTCGCTGCAGGTTTTCATGTAGCACTCATGGAATCTTCGCATCATCGTTGATAGAGGAGGATGGCCAGGTTTGACGAGAGGCTTCCCGTACCGGTATTTGAATTTGTCCACATCCATTGTATCAAAATGTGCATCATCGGGCAGGTAATCTGCAGGATTGGTACCGGGCACCATCCCCAGATGATTAGCGACGATATCGCTAGACACTTGAGCGGGGGGCACGATTGGTTCGCTTGTTCGCCGAGCTGGGGAATTTTTTCCCACTTCTTCGTTCTGCTAACCTTTGATCACTGCAAGTACTTCCCGACCGCTCCGCTTCCATATATGACCTTTCAATAATGCACTCATAGTTGGTTTGCGGCGGAGACGGTGGTGGTCACTTCAGGGCATCGATAGTGCGCTGAACTTTCACGGAATCTATCTTCTCCTCCGGAGGTGGATGTTTCATAGCTCTTCGCGTTTCAAAGAAGTCCCTCACTTGGGCTTGACAGATCTCCGTGTTTTCCTCCACGGTCCTCTCGTATGGTAACTTCTCTAGAGGCTTGAGAAATGGACCGAATCTGTATTGCCTCTCACCTCTGGCTGTACTGCTAGATGCCGGAGCAGCGGCGGCTGTCTTCCTTCGTTGCTTACTAGGCGGAGAAGGAGGCGGAGTGCTACGACGCACCGGAGCAGCTGGAGCAGCGGCTGCTGTCTTCCGCCGTTGCTGACGAGGCGGAGGAGGAGGACGGCTGCTCGGACGCGCCGGAGCAGGCGGAGGAGGAGGCGGAGTGCCGCCACGGGCCAGAGCAGCCGGAGAAGGAGGCGAAGTGCCCTGATTCCTCTCCAGAGGAGGAGGCACTAGTAGAAAACTGGGCTTTGGTCACACGGCAATATTCACATTAGACCCGGTTCAGTCACGAACCGGGACTAATGTGAGCATTGGTCCCGGTTCGTGCGGCCAGGGGCCTGCCGGGCCTCGTGGGGGCATTGGTCCCGGTTCGTCCGGACCCTTTGGTCCCGGTGGGACAAACCGGGACCAATGGGCCACGCTCCTGGCCCACCACCCTTTAGTCCCGGTTCATACCACAAACCGGGACTAAAGGGCTGGTCCTAGTTGCGTCCAGTCTTTAGTCCCACCTCGCCAACCGAAGGGCGCTCACACCAGTTTATAAGCCCGTCCCTCTCTGCCTTGTTGAGCTCCTCTTAAAGTGAAAATAGATGCCCTTATACAGGGAATTTGACCTAAATTCACAGTAAATTTCATAGAAATTTATTATGAATTTAGGTTGAATTTCCTCTATAAGCGCATCTATGTTCATTTTTTTATAGTAAATAAAATAAATAAACCTTAATAAAATAAAATAAAATAAACTATAGTAACTAAAATAAATAAACCTTAATAAATTAAATAAAAATAGCAGCAGTAAAATAAATAAAAATAGCAGCAGTAAAATAAATAAAAATAGCAGCAGTAAAATAAATAAAAATAAAATAATTAAAGTAAAATACATAAGTAATTAGAAATAAAATAAATAAGTTCTTTGTTGTAAGTAGAAAGAAAACAAAACAAATAAAGCAAAAGAGAAAACAAAAAACAGAGAAAAAAATTATGCCACCTACTGGGCCACCACGGCGTGAATATGACTTGAAACCCATCCGTGGGCCAGGATTCAGGCCCGCAAAAGGCCCAGTAGGCCCCACAGGCAAAGAGAACGGTTAGGGCCGAAAGCCTGCAGTTGAGAGGAGCTCGAGAGGGTGGGCGCAGCAGCGCTTATAAACCACTCTCGAGACCTCTCAACTAGCGAGGTGGGACTAAACTTTTGACGCGGGGCAGCACAAGGCCTTTGGTCCCGGTTGGTGCCACCAACCGGGACTAAAGGGGGCATTGGTCCCGGTTCGTGGCACCAACCGGGACCAAAGGCCTTTAGTCCCGGTTGGTGCCACGAACCGGGACCAAAGAGTTCCCTATATATACCCCATCGCCACAGCAGAACACTCCAGAGTGCTTTGTTTTTTCTGGCCGGCGAGGGGAGGGCATTTGGGTGCTCTAGCTCACCTCCTATGCACATGAGGTGTTCGATGAAATGTCTGAGCCACACTAGTTAATCTTTCTCCTCTCGAAACTCGACCTCCGAGCTCCATTTTCCCCGAGATTTGTCTAGGTTTAGCGGTCCATCACGTCCCGTCCCCGTCTGCACCGCCGTCGATCGCCCGCGCCGATCTCGTCGCCAGCACCACCGTGGTGAGCCTCTTGTTCTTATCTTCTTTCTGAAAGGAAAAAATTCTTACTTTAGATAGTAACTTGTCTAATTTTGTTACTTTTATTATTCCTTCTTATTACATAGTGCGATGGTTTTGGTATCCGCCCCCGTCGGCCCTCGTCCTGTCTATGATTCGGATGTGGTATATATTATCTTTTTATAACTATTTGGTTCATTTATTGTTTATGACAAATATACCGACCAATGTGACATAGATTTTATTTATCTAGGAGGTGGTTGAACCGGAAATTCTAACCGATCCTATTGTCGAGAGGTTAAATTTAGTTGAAGAAGAAAACAATTACTTGAAGGAAAAAATAAAAAAAATTGAGGAGGAGAAGATGATATTGGAGTTGCATGTTGCGGATGTCGTCGATGATCACAAGATCAAGATGGATGCAATGCGCTTGAATATTAGAAAGATTATAAAATATGCCATTCATACCGAGGCTTGGTATCATTATGCCGTCGGATCAATTGTTACCTTGGTTGCGATTATGATCGCATTTGTTTTCGCATTGAAATGTTTTACATAGTTTCAACATATGGTTTAATTAATTAGATGCTCTGGAGAGCTATATATATGTTGTTAGATGAGAACTATGTATGTACTTTGGTTTTAATGTGATGATGAACTTCTATTAATTTGGTCACTTAATTATCTATTCATGATGTTTTGTACTGGTTTTTGTCACACTTAATTATATATAATGTTGGGGATCGTAGCAGAATTTTAAAATTTTCCTACGCTCACCAAGATCCATCTATGGAGTATACTAGCAACGAGGGGAAAGGAGTGCATCTACATACCCTTGTAGATCGCGAGCGGAAGCGTTGCAATGAACGAGGTTGATGGAGTCGTACTTGCCGTGATCCAAATCACCGATGACCGAGTGCCGAACGGACGGCACCTCCGCGTTCAAAACACGTACGGAGCAGCGACGTTCTCCTCCTTCTTGATCCAGCAAGGGGGGAGGAGAGGTTGATGGAGATCCAGCAGCACGGCGGCGTGGTGGTGGATGTAGCGGGGTCTCGGCAGGGCTTCGCCGAGCTTCTGCGAGAGCGAGAGGTGTTGCAGGGGAGGAGGGAGGCGCCCAAGGCTGTTGTCTTGCTGCCCTCCCTCCCCCCCTTTATATAGGCCCCCTGGGAGGGGGGGGGGGGCGCCGGCCAGGGACCCATCTACATGGGGGGCGGCGGCCAGGGGGGAAGACTTGCCCCCCAAGGCAAGTGGGGCGCCCACACCCTAGGGTTTCCAACCCTAGGCGCAGGGGGAGGCCCATGGGGGGCGCCCTAGCCCACTAAGGGCTGGTTCCCTTCCCACTTCAGACCATGGAGCCCTCCGGGATAGGTGGCCCCACCCGGTGGACCCCCGGGACCCTTCCGGTGGTCCCGGTACAATACCGGTGACCCCCGAAACTTTCTCGGTGGCCGAAACTTGACTTCCTATATATAATTCTTCACCTCTGGACCATTCCGGAACTCCTCGTGACGTCCGGGATCTCATCCGGGACTCCGAACAACTTTCGGGTTTCCGCATACTCATATCTCTACAACCCTAGCGTCACCGAACCTTAAGTGTGTAGACCCTACGGGTTCGGGAGACATGCATACATGACCGAGACGCCTCTCCGGTCAATAACCAACAGCGGGATCTGGATACCCATGTTGGCTCCCACATGTTCCACGATGATCTCATCGGATGAACCACGATGTCGAGGATTCAATCAATCCCGTATACAATTCCCTTTGTCAATCGGTATGTTACTTGCCCGAGATTCGATCGTTGGTATCCCAATACCTTGTTCAATCTTGTTACCGACAAGTCTCTTTACTCGTACCGCAATGCATGATCCCGTGACTAATGCCTTAGTCACATTGAGCTCATTATGATGATGCATTACCGAGTGGGCCCAGAGATACCTCTCCGTCATACGGAGTAACAAATCCCAGTCTCGATCCGTGCCAACCCAACAGACACTTTCGGAGATACCCGTAGTGCACCTTTATAGTCACCCAGTTACGTTGTGACGTTTGGCACACCCAAAGCACTCCTACGGTATCCGGGAGTTGCACGATCTCATTGTCTAAGGAGAAGATACTTGACATTGGAAAAGCTCTAGCAAACGAACTACACGATCTTTGAGCTATGCTTAGGATTGGGTCTTGTCCATCACATCATTCTCCTAATGATGTGATCCCGTTATCAATGACATCCAATGTCCATAGTCAGGAAACCATGACTATCTGTTGATCAACGAGCTAGTCAACTAGAGGCTTACTAGGGACACGTTGTGGTCTATGTATTCACACATGTATTACAATTTCCGGATAACACAATTATAGCATGAACAATAGACAATTATCATGAACAAAGAAATATAATAATAACCATTTATTATTGCCTCTAGGGCATATTTCCAACATATAATGCACGCAGATGAACCGGCGATGGATGTACGGTGACAGACACACCTTCGAGTACATTAAGGGCGTGCATGATTTTGCTCGAAGTGGCTGAGGCAAACAAGCAGAATGGTTTTATGTGTTGTCCATGCCGTATATGTGGGAATACGAAGTCTTACTCTGACCGGAAAATCATTTACACCCACCTGCTTTACAAGGGTTTCATGCCACACTATAATTTATGGACGAGGCACGGAGAAATAGGTGTTATGATGGAAAACAACGAAGAAGAAGAGGACGATGACAACTATGTGCCCCCTGAATACGGTGATGCTGCAACGGGGGAAGCTGCTAAAGATCAAGAGGAACCAGACGATGTGCCCAATGATGCTGCAAGGGGGAAGCTGCTGAAGATCAAGAGGAACCCGTGCCCGATGATGATCTCCGCCGGGTCATTGTCGATGCAAGGACGCAATGCGAAAGTCAAAAGGAGAAGCTGAAGTTCGATCGCATGTTAGAGGATCACAAAAAAGGGTTGTACCCCAATTGCGAAGATGGCAACACAAAGCTCGGTACCGTACTGGAATTGCTGCAGTGGAAGGCAGAGAATGCTGTGCCTGACAAAGGATTTGAGAAGCTATTGAAAATATTGAAGAAGAAGCTTCCAAAGGATAACGAATTGCCCGACAGTATATACGCAGCAAAGAAGGTCGTATGCCCTCTAGGATTGGAGGTGCAGAAGATACATGCATGCCCTAATGACTGCATCCTCTACCGCGGTGCGTACAAGGATCTGAACGCATGCCCGGTATGCGGTGCATTGCGGTATAAGATCAGACGAGATGACCCTGGTGATGTTGACGGCGAGCCCCCCAGGAAGAGGGTTCCTGCGAAGGTGATCTGGTATGCTCCTATAATACCACGGTTGAAACGTCTGTTCAGAAACGAAGAGCATGCCAAGTTGATGCGATGGCACAGTGAGGACCGTAAGAAAGACGGGAAGTTGAGAGCACCCGCTGACGGGTCGCAGTGGAGAAAAATCGAGAGAAAGTACTGGGCCAAGTTTGCAGCTGACCCAAGGAACGTATGGTTTGGTTTAAGTGCGGATGGCATTAATCCTTTCGGGGAGCAGAGCAGCAATCACAGCACCTGGCCCGTGACTCTATGTATGTATAACCTTCCTCCTTGGATGTGCATGAAGCGGAAGTTCATTATGATGCCAGTTCTCATCCAAGGCCCTAAGCAACCCGGCGACGACATTGATGTGTACCTAAGGCCATTAGTTGAAGAACTTTTACAGCTGTGGAATGGAAACGGTGTACGTACGTGGGATGAGCACAAACAGGAGGAATTTAACCTGCACGCGTTGCTGTTTGTAACCATCAACGATTGGCCCGCTCTCAGTGACCTTTCAGGACAGACAAACAAGGGATACCACATATGCACGCACTGTTTAGATGACGCTGGAAGTATATACCTGGACAAATGCAGGAAGAATGTGTACCTGGGCCATCGTCGATTTCTTCCGACCAATCATCAATGTCGAAAGAAAGGCAAGCATTTCAAAGGCGAGGCAGATCACCGGAAGAAGCCCGCCATGTGTACCGGTGATCACGTACTTGCTATGGTCAATGATTTACACGTAATCTTTGGAAAGGGTCCCGGCGGACTAGCTGTTCCGAATGACGCTGAGGGACACACACCCATGTGGAAGAAGAAATCTATATTTTGGGACCTACCCTACTGGAAAGAGCTAGAGGTCCGCTCTTCAATCGACGTGATGCACGTGACGAAGAACCTTTGCGTGAACCTGCTAGGCTTCTTGGGCGTGTATGGGAAGACAAAAGATACACCTGAGGCACGGGAGGACCTGCAACGTTTGCACGAAAAAGACGGCATGCCTCCGAAGCAGTTTGAAGGTCCTGCCAGCTACGCTCTTACGAAAGAAGAGAAAGAAATCTTCTTTGAATGCCTGCTCAGTATGAAGGTCCCGACTGGCTTCTCGTCGAATATAAAGGGAATAATAAATATGCCAGAGGAAAAGTTCCAGAACCTAAAGTCTCATGACTGCCACATGATTATGACGCAACTGCTTCCGGTTGCATTGAGGGGGCTTCTACCAGAAAACGTCCGATTAGCCATTGTGAAGCTATGTGCATTCCTCAATGCAATCTCTCAGAAGGTGATCGATCCAGAAATCATACCAAGGCTAAGGAGTGATGTGGCGCAATGTCTTGTCAGTTTCGAGCTGGTGTTCCCACCATCCTTCTTCAATATCATGACGCACGTCCTAGTTCATCTAGTCGACGAGATTGTCATTCTGGGGCCCGTATTTCTACACAATATGTTCCCCTTTGAGAGGTTCATGGGAGTCCTAAAGAAATATGTCCGTAACCGCGCTAGGCCAGAAGGAAGCATCTCCATGGGCCATCAAACAGAGGATGTCATTGGGTTTTGTGTTGACTTCATTCCTGGCCTTAAGAAGATAGGTCTCCCTAAATCGCGGTATGAGGGGAGACTGACTGGAAAAGGCACGCTTGGAGGGGGGACTCAATAATATGCAGGGACGGATATTCTTGGTCTCAAGCACACTACACAGTTCTACAGAACTCTACCTTGGTGACCCCGTATGTCGATGAACACAAGAACAGTCTGCGCTCCAAACACCCGGAGCAGTGTGACGACTGGATTACATGTGAACACATCAGGACTTTCAGCAGTTGGTTGGAAACACGTCTTAGAGGTGACACCACTGTTTGTGATGAGTTGTACTCGTTGTCCAGAGGACCATCTTCGACTGTATTGACTTACAAATGATACGAGATAAATGGGAATACATTTTACACGATCGCCCAAGATCAAAAGAGCACCAACCAAAACGGCGGTGTCCGCTTTGATGCAGCAACCGAGAGGGGAAAGGACACATATTATGGTTACATAATGGACATATGGGAACTTGACTACGGACATGATTTTAAGGTCCCTTTGTTTATGTGCAAATGGGTCAATCTGTCAGGAGGCGGGGTATAGGTAGACCCACAGTACGGAATGACAACAGTGGATCTGAACAATCTTGGGTACACTGACGAACCGTTCGTCCTAGCCAATGATGTGGCACAGGTTATCTATGTGAAGGACATGTCTACCAGACCGAGGAAAAGAAAAGATAAGGAAGCGAATACATCATACGATTATGAAAATTATGAAAAGTTTCATGAAATTCCTCCCTTCAAAGTCAAGGCTGACCCAAGCATCCTGATAAACGATGAAGATTATCCATGGTTACGGCGCAATAAGCAAATGACACAAGCGAAGAAAAAGTGAAGACTTTCTCCCGCAACTATTATGATGATACCATGCCAACTTTGTAACAGACGAGTATGATACCATTGCCCGTTTTGTACAAGAAGTGCATCTAGTTTTTGCCGTAACCCTCTCAACTTTCTTGCACATGCTATGTGGATGAAATGATGATACCATGCCAACTTTCAACCTTTTCAGAGTTCATTTGATATGCTTTTCAATTTTAGGGTCTTATAGCTCAAAATAATTAGTAAATGCATAAAAATAACAGGCCAAAAATTAAAAATTATGCCACCTACTGGGCCACCACGGCCTGAATACGATTAGAAACCCATCCATGGGCAAGGATTCAGGCCCGCAGAAGGCCCACAGGCATGTACAGAGAGGTTAGGCCCGTAAGCCTGCTTTAGAGAGGAGCTCGACAGCTCAGGCGCACTGCACCTTATAAACAGGTGCGGCTCTCTCTCAGCTAGCGAGGTGGGACTAAACTCACCACCACGCCGCTGTGCAAGGCCATTGGTCCCGGTTGGTGGCACGAACCGGGACCAATTCCACCCTTTGGTCCCTGTTGGTGCCACGAACCGGTACTAATGAGGCTGTGGCCCCACGAGCACCTTTAGTATCGGTTCGTGGCACGAACCGGTACTAGAGTTTCTTACTAAGCAGTTTTTTAGTCCCACCTCGCTAGCTGAGAGGCACTAGGAGCGGTTTATAAGCCCTCAGTGCAGAGACGATGAAGAAGAGGCGCAATGCTCACGTTGCTTAGCTTCAAGCATTGAGGAATAAGGTAGACTGCATGGAGCTATGTGCAGTGCAGTCTACACTATTCCGAAAGGCTTGAAGCAAATCAACGAGCATTGCGCCTCTTTTTTATTTTTAATAACTTATTACAACTCCGGACATCTTGTGTTCCGACAAAATAAAATAAACTTTAATAAAATTTATGAAACTAAAATTAACAAAGAATTTTCTGTTCAAAACATTATAAGAAACCTCTATTATTATTGAAACTAAAATCATATAAAATTGATGCAACTAAAATTATCGAAGTATTTTATGTTCAAAATCATTAAAAGCAAAAAGAATTTTCATAAAGAACTTTTTTTGATAGAAACTTTAATAGCAAAAAGAATTATCATAAAGTAAAATAAATACGTAATTAGAAACAAAATAAAATAAAATAAATAAGTTTTTTGTTGTAAGTAGAAACAAAACAAAATAAATAAAGCAAAAAAGAAAACAAAAAAACTAAATACAGCAAAAAGAATTTTCCTAAAGAACTTTTTTTGATAGAAACTTTAATAGCAAAAAGAATTATCCTAAAGTAAAATAAATAAGTAATTAGAAACAAAATAAAATAAAATAATTAAGTTTTTTGTTGTAAGAAGAAACAAAACAAAATAAATAAAGCAAAAAAGAAAACTAAAAAACTAAAAATAGCAACAAAAGTTGTTGGGGTACTGTCCGTTGGGCCCTCCAACCCTCGGGTTTGCAAATACAGGCCTAGAAGGGCTAGAGGGCTCAATGGGCAGCGCGCCAAAGTTAGGCCCAGAAGCCTGCTATAGAGAGGAGTTCGAGACAGCAGCCGCAGCGGGGCTTATAAACCACTCCGAGCCCCTCTCAACTAGCGAGGTGGGACTAAATTTTTGGCCACGACGCGGGCAGCAAGAGGCCTTTGGTCCCGGTTGGTGCCACCAAATGGGACTAAAGGGGTGCATTGGTACCGGTTCGTAGCACCAACCGGGACCAATCCCCCCTTTAGTCCCGGTTGGTGCCACCAACCGGGACCAAAGGCCACCGCTTCCCGCCCTTTGCGCTGCTGAAAAGAGGGCTTTGGTCCCGGTTGGTGGCACCAACCGGGACTAATGCCTACCTTTAGTCCCGGTTGGTGCCACGAACTGGGACTAAAGGCTTTGCTATATAAAACACTTAGGAAATTTTTCAGAGTTCATCTGCAGTTTGCCCCGACGACGCCGACGCCGCCAGGCTGCCCCGATGCCGCCCGCCGCCCCCGCCGTCGCCGTCGCCGTCGCCCGTGCCCGTCGTCGCCGTCGCCGTTGCCCGCGCCCTCGCCGTCAGCCGCGCCCCTGCCCCGACGTGCGCCGCCCCGGCCCGTCCCCGTCGTCGCCGTCGCCCTGCCCCGCCCTTCGCCGCCGTCGCCCCCTACCCCGAGCACGCGCCCACTGCCCCATCGCCATCCTCGCCGCCGACCCCGCGGTCCTCCTCACCTTGATCCGGCCGGCGCCCTTTTTTCATATATATGCTTGTTTATTTTCATATATATGCTTGTTTTTTCATATATATGATGATATGTTCATGTATGAGTATATGTATGTATATATGTTCTCTGTGTATATATATGTTCATGTATATATGCAAAAGATAGATTTTTAGAAAGTTAGGATTTTTTTCTGTTCATAGATTTTTTTGGTGATATTAATTATTGTAGAATATGCAAATGTTTGTATATTCATATGAACAATGCATTAGGCAAAACCTTTACTTTTTTTCGAAATTTTCTATTTGAACATTTTTTTATGAATGAGAGGAAAAAGGAAAATAAGAAGAGGAAGAAAGGAGAAGAAGAGGAGAGGAAGAAGAGGAGAAATAAATAAGAAGAGGAAAAAAGAAGAAAAAGAAGAGGAGAAGAAGAAAGGAATAGAAGAGAAGAAGAAAAAATAGAATTATATTTTTTCTTCTTCTCTCCTCTATTCCTTTCTTCTTCTCCTCTTTTTTTTCTTTTTTTCTTCGATCTTCTCCTCTATTCCTTATCTTCTTCTCCTTTTTTTATTTCTTCTTCGTTTTCTTATGTTTTATCGGGTCTGTCGTCGTCGATATACCCCTCTCCCGATAACTTCAACACGAGGGGGAGTCGATATACCCCCTCCCCGATAATATTATTTTCCCATGTACGTATGTCGTCATTGTCGATATAACCCCCTCCCGATAACTTCAACACGTGGGGGGGGGGTCGATATACCCCCTCCCCGATAACATTATTTTCCCATGTATGTATGTCGTCGTTGTCGATATATATAACTCCCTCCCAGATAACTTCGACATGATGGACGGTCGATATTTATACCCCCTCTCGACCGTGATAACTTATACCACGGGAGCACCCCCCGGCCCTCACGCTCGACCAAAACTCTCGAGGACACCCAAACCCTAGAAAAAACGATGTCGGTCTCCTACCCCCTCCCGCCGCGCCCCTACCCTTGAAGCGTTGCCGAGGCCACCCCAAACCCGGAATAAGCTAGGTCTACGTTTGCACTAATATATCCACCTGCTGTCATGTTTGTGTAATAATTGCCATGTTGTAATATTTGCATAAACAATGGAGCACGGACGAGACGAGCAAGCAGAAGAGGTGTTGGGGGACATAATCTTAGCCCGGCTGTTGGCTCTGTTTTACCTCCTGAACCCGGCGCAACCTACCACTGCCGGCCGATTCCAGAAGGACATGCTAGGGTGATGGTGGATGAAATAACGGAGGGATTTGACGAGCTCCAGCTTGACCACCCTACCGGTGAAGGGGAGACTCGGCTGGGTTCTGAAGACTCCATGCCTATGGCGGAAGGAGCTCATCAAGCTTCCGAACTGGACGGCTCTCGCGAGTAAGGGCACTCCGCCTCCTCCTCCGCCTCCTCCTCCGGCGAGTGATCAGGGCACTCAGCCTCCATCTCCGGCGTGTGGCGGCACTCCGCCTCCTCCTCCGCCTCCTCCTCCGGCGAGTGATCAGGGCACTCAGCCTCCTTCTCCGGCGCGTGGCGGCACTCCGCCTCCTTCTCCGCCTGCGCCGGCGCGCCAGAGCAGCCAGCCTCCTCCTTCTCCGCCTCGTCAGCAAGGGCGGAAGAGACCCGCCGCCGCTGCGGCTGCTCCGGCGCGTCATAGTCCTTCTCCTCCTCCTTGTAAGCAAGGAAAGAAGACAGCCGCAGCCGCTCCGTCTGCTCTGCCGGCGTCTAGCAGTACAGCTGCCAGAGGCGGGAGGCAATACAGATTCGGTCCTTCTCTGAAGACTCCAGAGAAGTTACCATACGAGAGGACCGAGGAGGAAACCAGGAAGATCGTGCGAGCCGAAGTGACAAACTTCTTTGAAGGGGTGAAAGCAAAGAAACATCCACCTCCGGAGGAGAAGGTAGATCCGGTGAAAGCAAAGCGCACTCTGGCTGCCCTAACAAAACCACCAAAGTCTCCGCCGAGAGGCAACTATGAGTGCATTCTTGCAAAGACATATGCCGAGCGGAGCGTTCGGGAAGTACTGTCAGTGATCAAAGGTTAAAAGAACGACGATCTGGGAAAAAAAATTTCCCAGCTCGGCGAACAAGCGAACCAATCGTGCCCCCCGCTCAAGGTGTCAAAAGACATCGTCGCTAATGATCCGAGGATGGTGCCCGGTTATAGCAATCTTGGAGATTACCTGCCCGACGATGTACATTATGAAATCATGGAGGTGGACGAACACAAATACCATTACGGGAAGCCTCTCGTCAAAGATGAAAGATCTCTAACAACGATGATGCGAAGATTACACGATTGGTACATGAAAACCTGCAGAGAGTCTGATGGGACGAGTACTTTGACGCTGAGAGTTAAACCGGAGCATGACCTCGTTGGAATTGAACTGCTGAATGTTCCATTTGAGGATTTCTTCCAGTTTTACAATCAAAAGGCCCTCGATAAAACAACGATCACTTGCTACTGTCTGTAAGTAGTACTACTTCTGTCATTAAGACTCTCTCTATATAGGTCAACTCTTTCATTGCATGTATTTATAATTATCCTCACTATATTATGCAGATTGAAGATCGCCGAATTGAAGAAAAGACAAATCGGTGATATTGGGTTCATTAACACAAATCTCATAGATGCATATACGGTTGAAAAACATCCCAAAGAAGCCGAGGCCAACTTCCTACAATCGTTGGTATTAAATCAAAACAAAGATATAATACTCTTTCCTTACAACTTCAAGTGAGTGTTACTGTCTTGTGCATATTCGGTTTCCCTTTTTAGTCCAGGTTATGGTAATGTAATTGATGACTTATGCATGCATGCGCAGCTTCCACTATATTCTCCTAGAGATTAAGCTTGAGCAGGGAGTAGTAACCGTCTTAGACTCGAGACAAAAAGATCCCCAGGACTATGCGAACATGACTCAAATGCTCGAGAAGTAAGTTAAATCGATCATTATCCACCATATCAGCAACTTTGTTCATTTCCTGATATCAAGTAATTGTTTTCTTTGTCTGGCAGGGTTTGGAGAAAATTCACCACAAAAGCTCCGGGACTGCCGAAGAAGCTGCAATTTAAACAACCGAAAGTAAGTACTATAGTAGCATGTTCCGCGCATCTCCTAGTGATTCAAGCGCTAGTTTCATCAATACCATTTAGCATGCTTGCTTATCAGTTTGATTGACCTCTATTTCTTGTAAAGTGGTTGTGGCAGGAACCCGGGAATAATTACTATGGATACTACGTTTGCGAGTCCATCCGCTACACGACCTGTGAGCGGGGCTACACTGAAGAACAATATGAAGTGCGTAAGCAATAACATTCACAATTTTATTTTATTACCATCATTTGTGTTGAGTTTCATTTATTCATATATATATATATATATATATGTATTGACCCCCTTCTTCAAATTAGATGTTTCGGAAGCGGGATGAACTCCTAGCACCAGATCGTATGCGAGGAATTCAAGAGGAATTGGCGGCATTCTTCCTTGACCACGTGATCGCTGAAAACGGAGAATACTATGTGGACCCTGTGTTCTTACAATTTAATTAGGAGATTGTATAGTAAGAGATAATTATTGTATATATGTAGCCGGTAGTGTCGGATAGATATACGAGAACTTGTTGTTCGACCAATCTCTCGGAGAAGGAGAGGTGGTCGATATCACTTCTCTCTGTATGCATATGTTCATGACGATCTTTTGTTTCCTTCATTTGATTACTAGCTAGCGTGTCTAGTCCTCTCCATACGTATATAGTACGTAGCGTCGACCAAGCACGGAGATAAGAGAGGACACTTCTCTCTATTAATTAGCTAGCTAACACAATATATGAAACACCTAAATTAACCCCCCAAAACCCCTAAACCACCCCCTTTCAAAAAAAACAAAACCCTCAGCTCCTGCCAGCTGCTGACGCGTGGATGCCTATTGGTCCCGGTTGGTGACACCAACCGGGACAAAAGGCCCTGCCTATTGGTCCCGGTTGGTGGCACCAACCGGGACCAAAGGCCCCCCTGCCTGGGCTGGCAGCAGCGGCCACGTGGAGGACCTTCTGTCCCGGTTCGTGTAAGAACCGGGACTAAAGGGTTAGGGCTTTAGTAACGACCCTTTAGTCCCGGTTCGAAAACCGGGACAAAAGGCCCTTACAAACCTGGGTAAAAGCCCCTGTTCCTACTAGTGAGGAGGAGGCGGAGTGCCCTGACTCGCCGGAGGAGGAGGAGGCGGAAGCTTCATGTGCTCCTTCCGCCATAGACATGGAGTCTTCAAAGCAAGACCCAGCTGAGTCTCCCCTTCACCGGTAGGGTGGTCAAACTCGAGCTCCTCAAATCCCTCCGTTATTTCATCCACCATCACAACATCATAGCCTTGTGGAATCGGAAGGCAGTGAAAAGTTGCGCCGGGTTCAGGAGGTGCAACAGAGCCGACAGCCGCATTGACTTTGAGGTTCTGCCATTGCGTCATAAGGTGGCAATCTTGAACCTCCGTGATTGCATCCACGGGGTAGCTAGGAGCCGTGAACTCAGGCTCCTGAAGGTGCTCGGTGGAAGCCACACTACTTCTCCGCTGAGATGGCGGGGTAGCTTCTGGGGTAGCTCCGGCAGGTCGCTGGCTGTGAACTGCTTGTTCCTCTAGCGCTCGTACCCTTGCATTCAGCTTCTGCAGTTCGGTCTGCTCCACTTTCCTCTTCCTCTCCTGGGTTTTGTAACCCCCTGCGCCGGGAAACCCAACCTTCCACGCAACGGAGCCTGCCGTGCCCCGTCTTCGTCCAAGGTGCTCAGAATTCCTGAGGGCCTCTGTGAGCTCGTCCTTCTCTCTATCGGGAACGAACGTCCCTTGCTGCGCTGCGGCGATATACTTCTGAAGCTTCTTGACGGGTATTTCAAGTTGCTCGTCCGTCCAAACGCACTTCCCTGTTTCAGGGTCCAAGGTTCCCCCAACCCCGAAGAATCAAGTCCTTGAACGGTCTGGCCAGTTCAATGTCTCTGGTTCGACCCCTTTATTAAGCAGGCCACTCTGAACCTTGTCCCACAACGGCTGGGCTTTGAGGTAGCCATCTGACCCTGTGCGATGGTGATGCTCCTTCTTTGCAGTATTTATCTTCTTCGTCGCTGACATCTTCTTACTTTTCTCCGATGTCTTGTAGGCCACAAATGCGGGCCAATGATCTCCTATCTTCTCAAATCGGCCGGTGAATTCTGGAGTCTTCCCTTTGTCAACAAACGTTGATTTCAACTTATTCTTCCACCTCCTGAATAGATCTGCCATCTTCTTAAGAGCATGAGCCTTGACCAATGGCTCCATAACGGGCTTATCCAGATCCTCCACTAGCGGTAGGGTGAAATTTGCCTTGAGCGTGGTCCAAAGATCATCTTTCTGTCTATCGTTGACATAAGACACTTGAGGGTCTTCGTTCTTAGGCTTATTCCATTGGTGGATGCTGATCGGGATTAAGAAGAACCCCACACTAAGCAGAAAATGCTTCCTTGGTCTGGCTGGGTTCAATCGATTGGCCATCACCCGCGATTGCTGTGATTGTGAACCTTTCATCCTGGCGCATCTTTTTCTTCGGGCCTCGTCTCGTTACCGAAGTTTGGCTCGATCCGAAGGGCTAGAAAAGAAGAAAGAAGAGTTAATATATATATATGTGTGTACATACCAAAACAATTAATGCATCAAATAGCTAGTCAGCACAGGCTTAATTAATATATATACCACGCCGGACTTTGCAACAGCTCCCTCCTCCGTTCGGTCACCGGAGCCATCATCACGGTGGCCTTCTTCCACCGGCATTCGGTCACCAGAGCCATCATGATCATTTCCTTCCACCTTATTGTTCGATCGCCGGAGCCTGCTTCACCCTCTCCTTTGGGACCATCGTTGTTGTTGATATACGCGAAGACATCACCTCCGTCGAGGATTATGTCCCCCAACAACTCTTCTGCTTCGAAGTCTCGGTGCTCCATAGTTTCTGCAAATATTACAACATGGCAACTAATATACAAACATGACCGATGGATATATTAGTGGCAGATGGGTGGCCTCGCAACGCTTCTAGGGTTTGGGGTGGCCTCGGCAACGCTTCTAGGGTTTGGGATGGCCTCGACAACGCTTCTAGGGTTTGGGCCGGACCGCCTCTCTCATGAATGTCCGACGTCCGGACCAACAAGGGATTTAACAAAATGACGCCATTCTCGATGTGCAGAAAATGGTCCCTATTTTTCCTGATCTCATCTACCCTTCTACTCCCTCTGTCCCAGAATATAAGAACGTTTTTGACACTATACTAGTGTCAAAAACGTTCTTATATTTTGGGACGGAGGGAGTATATTTTACGTTGTCTAGTGTCATTATCCGGAAGTAACAGGCGCATGATGGTATGAAGCTCCCCAAAATTATTTTGGAACGGAGTCCTAATAGGATAATTCGCTTTTTGGTACGAAGTTCAACAAGAGCCTTTCAAATATCGCTATTTGGATGGCCTTTGCTGAACTTCGTACCAAAAGGCGAATTATCCTATCAGGACTCCGTTAAAAAACAATTTTGGAGAGCTTCATACCATCATGCGCCTATTACTTCCGGCCAATTATGAAACCATTTATTTCTTCACTACTTTGACACAAGAGAGCGTGCACATATAGAATGGTAGACGAGATCAGGAAAAATATGGATCAACTTAATTATGCACATCCATAATGGGGGCATTCTTGATAAATCTCTTATAAATCTCGAGAGCGTTTGTCGGGTAGGGGCGGGAGGGGGTAGGAGACCGACATCATTTTTTTCTAGGGTTTGGGTGTCCTCTAGAGTTGGTCGAGCGAGAGGAGGGGGTGCTCCCGTGGTCTAAGTTATCGGGAGGGGGTATATCGACCCTCCCCCCACCTCATGTCGAAGTTATCGGGGAGGGGGTATATCGACAACGACATACCCTATAAAAATAAGAAGAGGAAGAAGAAAAAAGAGAGGAGAAGAAGAAAGGAATAGAGGAGAAGATCGAAGAAAAAAAAGAGGAGAAGAAGAAGGAATAGATGAGAAGAAGAAAAATACAATAATATTTTCCTTCTTCTCATCTATTCCTTCTTCTCCTCCTCTTTTTCTTCTTCTTTTTCCTCTTCTTATTTTTCTCTCCTCTTCTTCCTCTCCTCTTCTTCTCCTTCTTCTTCTCCTTCTTCCTCTTCTTATTTTCCTTTTTCCTCTCCTCTTCTTTTTCTTCTTCTTCCTTCTTCCTAGATAAAACTTTTCTAAAAATGTAACTTTTGCATATATGAAAGTTTTTCTTCTTCTTCCTTCTTCCTTCTTCCTTCTTCCTAGCTAGATATATAAAACTTTTTCTAAAAATGTAATTTTGCATATATAAAACTTTTTCTTCTTCTTCCTTCTTCCTTCTCTTCCTTCTTCCTAAATATATAATTTTTTTCTAAAAATGAATCTAACAAAAAATGCACTAAATCAGAGAACATACATAGATAAAACTTTTCTAAAAATCTAACTTTTGCATGCATGAACATATATACACAGAGAACACACATACATAAAAATGCAAAAAACAAATCATCATACATATGAACAAAAAATCTGAAAAAAACAGGACATATAATCATATATACACACATACATATAATCTGAAAAAAAACACATCATATATATGTGAAAAAAAACAGGGAGGAGAGGACATGGAGGAAGGGGGCGTCGGCCGGCCTGACCAAGGAGAGGTGTGGCATGGTTGGGGCAGGGGCAGAGGTACGGCGTCGGTGTAGAGGGCGGCGACGGCGAGGGCGGCGTGGTCGGGGCAGGGCAGCGGCAGCATGGTCGGGGCACGGCGAGGGCGGCGTGGTCATGGCAGGGGCGACGACGGCGTGGTCGGGGCATGGCGAGGGCGTCGACGGCGAGGTCGAGCAGCCTGACGGCGTCGACGGGGCGAGCTCGGGCCGCCTGGCGGCGTCGTCGGGGCGGGGCAACTACAGAGATGAAATCCGAAAAACGCTAAGTGTTTGCTTATATAGCAAAGCCATTGGTCCCGGTTCATGCCACAAACCGGGACCAATGTCCCCCTTTGTTCCTGGTTCGTGCCACCAACCGAGACCAAACGTCTCTTTTCAGCAGCCCAAAGGGCGGGAAGCAGAGACCTTTGGTCCTGGTTGGTGGCACGAACCGGGACCAAAGGTGGGCATTGGTCCTGTTTGGTGCCATGAACCGGGACCAAAGAGTGGCATTGGTGCCGGTTCGTGCCACCAACCGGGACCATTGGCCTTGCACAGCGGCGTGATGGTGGGAGTTTAGTCCCACCTCGCTAGTTGAGAGCGCCCCGCACCTGTTTATAAGCTCCGCTGCCTCTTCCCTCTCGAACTCTTCTGAAGTGCTGGCCTATGGGCCTAATCTGACACTGCTATGCCTGTGGGCCCGCTGGGCCTTCTACGGGCCTGAATCCTGGCCCAACTAGCTGGGTTTCTAGTCGTATTCACGCCGTGGTTGCCTAGTAGGTGGCATTTTTTTCTTCTGTTTTTTTCTTTTTTGCTTTATTTTTTTCTTTATTTTTTCAGTTTTCCAGAGATTCTTTTTGCTGTTAGGTCACAAAAATTATAGACTTTCTGTTAGTGCCATTAATTTTCAAATTTGAATTCTTTTAAATTAGTGTGAATCACTAGTTTGTGAATAACTTTACTATAGAAATAGATTTTTGAGTGATTCTTTTTCCTGCTATTTAATATTATTGTGTTTTATCATTATATTAAATTTGATAATTTTTAGGTTATTTTCAATGTCTGTTTTAATCAAGAACAGATTTTGTTATTTTAGTTTGCTATTAAAGTTTCTAACAAAAACTTCTTTATAAATTATTTTTTTGCCATTAATGTTTTGAACAGAAAATACTTTGATAATTTTAGTTGCATAAATTTTATATAATTTAAGTTTAAAAAATACTAGAGGTTTATAAAAGCTTTTTAGTTGATTCCTTTTGCTATTAGAGTTTTATAAAAGCACTACAAATGAACTCTGAAAAGGTTGAAAGTTGCCATGGTATCATCATTTCACCCACACAATATGTGCTAAAAAGTTGAGAGGGTTACGGCAGAAACTGAATGCACTTCGTGTACAAAACGGACAATGTGTTTCGAAGTATCAGGGTTTCGAACGAAAACTTATCTGTTACAAAGGGATTTCATTTTTTTGAACTTATTTGAACCCCAGACTTTTTGTGTGTTCAAAATGCACCATTCAAAGCCACATCATCAATTTTCAACCCTTTCTGACTTCATTTGTTAATTTTGATGCATTTACTGATTTTTTTGAGCTAAATTACCCTGAAATTGAAAAGCACTACAAATGAACTCTGAAAATGTTGAAAGTCGGCATGGTATCATCATTTCACCCACATAGCATGTGCTAAAAAGTTGAGAGGGTTACGACAAAAACTGGATGCACTTCGTGTACAAAACGGACAATCTCTTTCGAAGTATCAGGGTTTCATACGGAAACTCGTATGTTACAAAAGGCATTTCATTTCTTCACATGTAACTGCAGTGATATTCTAGATCAAAGGCATCATAATAGTTGTGGCGAGAAAGTCTTCACTTTTTTTCGCTTGTGTCCTTTGCTTATTGCGCCGTAACCATGGATATTCTTCATCGGTTAACAAGGTGCTTGGGTCAGCCTTGACTTTGAAGGGAGGAAATTCATGAAACTTTTCATAATCTTTAGACATGTCTGTCTTGCCCTCCAATCCCACGATGTCTCTTTTTCCTGAAATAACTATGTGGTGCATTGGCTCATCATATGATGTATTCGCTTCCTTATCTTTTCTTTTTCTCGGTTTGGTAGACATGTCCTTCATATAGAAAACTTGCACCACATCATTGGCTAGGACGAATGGTTCGTCTATGTACCCAGGATTATTCAGATCCACTGTTGTCATTCCGTACTGTGGGTCTACCTGTACCCCGCCTCCTGATCTATTGACCCATTTGCACTTAAACAAAGGGACCTTAAAATCATGTATGTAGTCAAGTTCCCATATGTCCGCTATGTAACCATAATATGTTTCCTTTCCCCTCTTGGTTGCTGCATCAAAGCGGACACCGCTGTTTTGGTTGGTGCTCTTTTGATCTTGGACGATCGTGTAAAATGTATTTCCATTTATCTCGTATCATCTGTAAGTCAATACAGTCAAAGATGGTCCCCTGGACAACGAGTACAGCTCATCAGAAACAGTGTTGTCACCTCTGAGACGTGTTTCCAACCAACTGCCGAAAGTCCTGATGTGTTCACATGTAATCCAGTCGTCACACTGCTCCGGGTGTTTGGAGCGCAGAATGTTCTTGTGTTCATCGACTTAAGGGGTCACCAAGGTAGAGTTCTGTAGAACTTTGTAGTGTGCTTGAGACTAAGAATGCCCGTCCCTACATATTATTGAGTCCCCTCCTAGCGTGCCTTTTCCAGTCAGTCTCCCCTCATACCGCGACTGAGGGAGACCAATCTTCTTAAGGCCAGGAATGAAGTCAACACAAAACCCAATGACATCCTCTGCTTGATGGCCCATGGAGATGCTTCCTTCTGGCCTAACGCGGTTACGGACATATTTCTTTTGGACTCCCATGAACCTCTAAAAGGGGAACATATTGTTTAGAAATACAGGGCCCAGAATGACAATCTCGTCGACTAGATGAACTAGGACGTGCGTCATGATATTGAAGAAGGATGGTGGGAACACCGGCTTGAAACTGACAAGAGATTGTGCCACATCACTCATTAGCCTTGGTAGGATTTCTGGATCGATCACCTTCTGAGAGATTGCATTGAGGACTGCATATAGCTTCACGGTGGCTAATCGAAGGTTTTCCAGTAGAAGCCCCCTCAATGCAACCGGAAGAAGTTGCGTTATAATCACGTGGCAGTCATGAGACTTTAGGTTATGGAACTTTTTCTCTTTCATATATATTATTCCCTTTATATTCGACGAGAAGCCAGACGGGACCTTCATACTGAGCAGGCATTTAAAAAGATTTCTTTCTCTTCTTTGGTAAGAGCATAGCTGGCAGGACCTTGATACTACTTTGGAGGCATGCCGTCTTTTTCGTGCAAACGTTGCAGGTCCTCCCGTGCCTCCGGTGTATCTTTTGTCTTCCCATATGATACGTCCATTTTGCATCATGTTTTCTTACTGTTATTTATAATATTTTTATCTAGAATAATGCTTTTTGGAGTAATTCTAATGTCTTTTCTCTCATAATTTGCAAGGTACACACCAAGAGGGAGAATTCCGGCAGCTGGAAATCTGGACCTGAAAAAGCTACGTCAGGCCACCTATTCTGCACAACTCCAAATGGGCTGAAACTTCACGGAGATTTTTTATGGAATACATAAGAAATATTGGAGCCAATAAGTACCAGAGGGGAGCCACCAGGTGGGCACAACCCACCTGGGCGTGCCAGGCCCCCCAGGCATGCCCAGGTGGGTTGTGGCCTCCTCGGCCCACCTCCGGTGCCCGTCGTCTGGTATATAAGTGGTTTTGACCTAGAAAAATCAGAATAATACTTTCGGGACAGAGCACCGCCGTCTCGAGACGGAACTTGGGCAGGAGCACTTTTGCCCTCCGGCGGAGCGACTCTGCCGGGGGAACTTCCCTCCCGGAGGGGGAAATCATCGTCATCATCACCAACAACTCTCCCATCTTGGGGAGGGCAATCTCCATCACCATCTTCACTAGCACCATCTCATCTCAAACCCTAGTTCATCTCTTGTATTCAATCTTGTTACCGGAACTATAGATTGTTGATCGGGGTGACTAGTAGTGTTGATTACATCTTGTAGTCGATTACTATATGGTTTATTTGGTGGAAGATTATATGTTCAGATCCATTATGCATATTAATACCCCTCTGATCATGAGCATGTTTGTAGTTTGTGAGCAGTCACTTTCGTTCTTGAGGTCACTTGAGAAATCATGTTGCAAGTAATCATGTGAACTTGATATGTGTTCGATATTTTGATACTATGTATGTTGTGATTCCCTTAGTGGTGTCATGTGAACGTCGACTACATGACACTTCACCATATTCGGGCCTAAGGGAATGCATTGTGAAGTAGTAAATAAATGGTGGGTTGCGAGAGTGACAGAAACTTAAACCCCGGTTTATGCACTATTTCGTAAGGGACCGATTGGATCCGAGAGTTTAATGCAATGGTTAGGATTTATCCTTAATACATTTCTCATAGTTGTGGATGCTTACGGGAGGGTTAATCAAAAGTAGGAGGTTTGTTCAAGTAAGAACATCACCTAAGCACCGGTCCACCCACATATCAAATTATAAAAGTAGCAAACACAAATCAAACCAACATGATGAAAGTGACTAGATGAAATTCCCGTGTACCCTCAAGAACGCTTTGCTTATCATAATTGACCGTTCTGGCCTGTCCTTTGCCTCAAAAGGATTGGGCTACCTTGCTGCATACTTATTGCTACTTTCGTTACTTGCTCGTTACAAATTATCTTGCTACCAAACTACTCGCTACTTACAGTTTCAGCACTTGCAGACATTACCTTACTGAAAACTACTTGTCATTTCCTTCTGCTCCTCGTTGAGTACGGCACTCTTACTTATCGAAAAGAGCTACAATTGATCCCCTATACTTATGGGTCATCACCATACACACCCAATAAGCCTAGCAGGTTCACGCAAAGGTTCTTCGTCACGTGCATCACGTCGATTGAAGAGCGGACCTCTAGGTCTTTCCAGTAGGGTCGGTCCCAAAATATAGATTTCTTCTTCCACATGGGTGCGCGTCCCCCAGCGTCATTCAGAACAGATAGTCCGCCGGGACCATTTCCAAATATTACATGTAAATAATTGACCATAGCAAGTACATGATCACCGGTACGCATGGCGGGCTTTGTTTGGTGATCTGCCTCGCCTTTGAAATGCTTGCCTTTCTTTCTACATTGACGGTTGGTCGGAAGAAATCGACGATGCCCCAGGTACACATTCTTCCTGCATTTGTCCAGGTATATACTTTCAGTGTCAGCTAAACAGTGCGTGCATGCGTGGTATCCCTTGTTTGTCTGTCCTAAAAGGTTACTGAGAGCAGGCTGATCATTGATGGTTACAAACAACAACGCATGCAGGTTAAATTCCTCCTGTCTGTGCTCATCCGACACACGTACACCGTTTCCATACCACAACTGCAAAAGTTCTTCAACTAATGGCCTTAGGTACACATCAATGTCGTTGCCGGGTTGCTTAGGGCCTTGGATGAGAACTGGCATCATAATGAACTTCCGCTTAATGCACAGCTAAGGAGGAAGGTTATAGATACATAGAGTCACGGCCCAGGTGCTGTGATTGCTGCTCTGCTCCCCGAAAGGATGAATTCCATCCGCGCTTAAACCAAACCATACGTTCCTTGGGTCACCTGCAAACTCAACCCGGTACTTTCTCTCGATTTTTCTCCACTCCGACCCGTCAGCGGGTGCTCTCAACTTCCCGTTTTTCTTACGGTCCTCTCTGTGCCATCGCATCAACTTGGCATGCTCTTTGTTTCTTAACAGGCGTTTCAACCATGGTATTATAGGAGCATACCACATCACCTTCGCAGGAACCCTCTTCCTGGGGGGCTCGCCGTCAACATCACCAGGGTCATCTCGTCTGATCCTATACCGCAATGCACCACATGCTTGGCATGCGTTCAAATCCTCATATGCACCGCGGTAGAGGATGCAGTCATTAGGGCATGCATGTATCTTCTGCACCTACAATCCCAGAGGGCATACGACCTTCTTTGTTGCGCACGTAATGTTAGGCAATTTGTTATCCTTTGGAAGCTTCTTCTTCAATATTTTCAGTAGCTTCTCAAATCCTTTGGCAGGCACACCATTCTCTGCCTTCCACTTCAGCAATTCTAGTAAGGTACCGAGCTTTGTGTTGCCATCTTCGCAATTGGGGTACAACCTTTTTTTGTGATCCTCTAACATGCGATCGAACTTCAGCTTCTCCTTTTCGCTTTCGCATTGTCTCCTTGCATCAACAATGACCCGGCGGAGATCATCATCGGGCACATCGTCTGGTTCCTCTTGATCTTCAGCTTCCCCTGTTGCAGCATCACCGTATTCAGGGGGCACATAGTTGTCATCGTCCTCTTCTTCTTCGCTGTCTTCCATCATAACCCCTATTTCTCCGTGCTTGGTCCAAACATTATAGTGTGGCATGAAACCCTTATAAAGCAGGTGGGTGTGAAGGATTTTCCGGTCAGAGTAAGACTTCGTATTCCCACATATAGGGCATGGACAACACATAAAACCATTCTGCTTGTTTGCCTCAGCCACTTTGAGAAAATTATGCATGCCCTTAATGTACTCGGAGGTGTGTCTGTCACCGTACACCCATTGCCGGTTCATCTGCGTGCATTGTCAAAAACCATTACAGAACATCATGAATAGATAAGTGACCAAATTAATAGAAGTTCATCATCACATAAAAACCAAAGTACATACACAGTTCTCATTGAACAACATATAGCTCTCCAGAGCATCTAATTAAACCATACATTGAAACTATCTAAAACATTTCAATGCAACAACAAATGCGATCATAATCGCAACCAAGGTAACAATTGATCCAACGGCATAATGATACCAAGCCTCGGTATGAATGGCATATTTTACAATCTTTCTAATCTTCAAGCGCATTGCATCCATCTTGATCTTGTGATCATCGACGACATCCGCAACATGCAACTCCAATACCATCTTCTCCTCCTCAATTTTTTTCCTTCAAGTATTTGTTTTCTTCTTCAACTAAATTTAACCTCTCGACAATAGGGTCGGTTGGAACTTCCGGTTCACATAACTCCTTGATAAATAAAATCTATGCCACGTTGGCCGGCATAATTGCCATAAACAATAAATGAACCAAATAGTTATAAAAGATAATATATACCACATCTAAATCATAGACAGGACGAGGGCCGACGGGGGCGGATACCAAAACCATCGCACTATATAATAACAAACAACAATAAAAGTAAGAAAATTAGACAAGTATCTATCTAATCATACAAGTAAGAATTTTTTTTTCTTTTAGAAAGAAGATAAGAAGAAGAGGCTCACCACGGTGGTGCCGGCGACGAGATCGGTGCGGGCGATCGACGGCGGTGAAGACGGGGACGGGACGTGACGGGCCGCTAAACCTAGACAAATCTTGAGGAAAATGGAGCTTGGAGGTTGAGCTTGGAGAGGAGAAAGCTTAAGTAGTGTGGATCGGGCATTTCATCGAACACCTCATGTGAATAGGAGGTGAGCTAGAGCACCACAAAGCTCTCCCCTCGCCGGCCAGAGAAACAGAGCAGTGGAGTGCTCTGCTCGCGGGCGAGGGGTATATATAGCCACCTCATTAGTCCCGATTCGTGGCTGGAACCGGGACTAAAGGCCACCCTTTGGTCCCGGTTCCAGCCACAAACCGGGACCAATGGATGTGGGCCAGGAGCGAAGCCCATTGGTCCCGGTTCGTGTCTAGAACGGGACAAAAGGGTCCAGACGAACCGGGACCAATGCCCCACGAGGCCCGGCCGGCCCCCTGGGCTCACGAACCGGGACGTGGCTGAAGCGGGACTAATGGGCTGGCCAGGCCTGGACCAAAGCCCTGTTTTCTACTAGTGCGTGTTCAAGGCTGCCTCCTTCGAAGACTTGATGTATACTCCAAGATCCCTGCCGGCACCAGGCTCATAGCTATCAACCTTGTAGCCCTAGATACCCTTCCTGACGTGTATATAAGCCATAGGGTTTAGCCTGTAGAGGGGATATCAACACAAAATCATTCACCTAGCCCTATAGTTAGACCACACATTACGATCTCGAGGTAGATCAACAAGGGCAGGACGTAGGGTTTTACCTCCATCGAAAGGGCCCGAACCTGGGTAAACAATATCTCCTTTGTTCCTGTTACCCTCAATCTGAGATCCACGGCTCGGGACCCCCTACCCCGAGGTCTGCCGATTTTGACACCGACATCTGGGGTGTCTGATTACAGAAGGGTCGCCAACCCTTGTCACAACGTCGGAGGGGGCTTATGTAGAGTGTGTCGCCCCTCATGAATGTAATGTTACAAGGGAGATAAAGAGAGGAGAATTGTTACACGCATTACTGGTAACTGCCATTGTAACTACACTTGAAGCCTAGCGTTAAGCCCCTCGAACGTTGCAGCTCCAAGTCACCTCTCCGCCTCCTGTGTTCGAATGCTGGTGGTGAGACCGACTGGTGGTTCGATGTCCGAGTGAGCTATCCTCATACGAGTGGATGGGTCATATCTGAGTGGATATCCAGAAGCGGGCATTCGAATACGCCTATGATTCAGGGACCTTTCAAAGATTGTGCGGGGACCTATGTGGGCCCTAGATGTCAGGTCCATGGCCCAATCCTTAGTAGTTGACCCCATCACCAGGAGGCGCAGGCTGACTTTGCCTACAACCACCACCTCCTCCAGGAGCATCTGCAGGCGGTGGAGCAGCTCGCCATCGGCAGAGCGGTCACGCCGGAAGCGGGCCTGGCAGAGCAGGAGGCGCTGTTCAAGTCCTACCGCTCTGCCCACGAGATCCGCATCGTGTGCTGTCGGCGGTGGCCGCTGCCGACAATGAGTGTGATGACAAAGCAGGCGAGGCGGTGTTCGGCGAGACCGACGAGGAGGAGGAGGACAACGCCGAGACTACGCCCCGCCACCACGAACATCACGTTCGCGGGCGTCGCCACCGAAGAAATGCATGGTAGGTTGTCGCCGCTCTATCCTGGAAGGCCACCGCTCTTCCGCTCCCGTCGACGCCAAGCTTGGTGGGCCCAACATCGACGGCCAATTAGTCGCTTGGTGGCGACGTGGAGGCGGACAACTTCAGTTCCTAGGTTACGGAGGCGGAGCCGGAGAGCGCCGAGGCGGAACTGGAGACGGTGAAGTTTCAGCTCTCGGGGCTCATGGCCGGACACGGTGACAGGACATCGACAATCATTTAGATTAGGTATTAATTACAATCCAGAGAGCCTGACTAACACCGCTTTGATGTAGTTGTAATGAAATCCGTCATGTTTATATGAAATATGTTATGTGTATATGAAATCTGACATGTTTCTATAAAATCCTATCGTGTTTACATAAAATCTAGACTTGTTTGAACCAATTTCGTCCAGTTGGTTTGAGTTGTTGTGAAAATGTATGCAGCTACGGTTGGATAACTACCTCCCGCATCCGTGTCCGTGGACTGGTCCACCTGTCTGTGGATGGATGCGGGAGGATTTTTGTGGGTTGCGTTGGAGATGCCCTTATCAGAGCATCCGGCTGTAGATTCTAAGGTAAGAGATGGTCAGAGCATCTACAGCCGGACTTGGCAAATCCTACCCCTCAAACGCCTGGGCACGTCCGCGAATAGTGACCGTTCACCCCTTAAAAAATGCATTCCACATCTGGATACCTCATATCCATATTATTACATGCAACGTAGTGATCTTTAACTGGAACTCGTCCGGTCACCGTGGCCATGTTCGGCGGCCGGCTGCGCTCCCCAGAATGTGGGTCCGATCGCAGGCAAGGTAGAGTAGGGCATGGGACACGAGCCGGCTCGCGGGACTCAATGCGCCACCGTCTTCCATGCCCTAATCTTCCTCGTCGAAGCCCGGAACCCGTTGGGTGCCGGTCGACGTCAGATCGATGACGGATCCGTCCCGGGATGAGTCGCCGACGTCCACCACGATGCGGTTGCGGTGCCCGAACTGATGCGCCATACGGGGCGCCAGAGATTGCAACTCCGCCTCGCCGACGTCTGCCGCCACCTCCCGCGCCCGGACTGATGCACCATACGGGGTGCCAGAGAATGCGACTCCGCCTTGCCGACGTCCGCCGCAGCCTCCCGAGCCCGGTGCCTTGCATGGCGGGCACGTCGTGCCATGGCCTCATTGGACGATGGTGCGTCCCGAATATCGGCACTCCACTGGAGGGTTTGCGCGTCCGCTAGCGCGTTCGGACACCAGACGGACCGCACAGCCTCCGGCGAGGCAGCTACGGCGAGCCTAGCTCCGGATCCATGCGCCATTTGGGCGGACGCAATGGATTCCCGACGGATGGAGTCTGAGCGTAACTGTGCACGGGCCTCATCCCAGGCGCGGCGGAGTGCAAGCCAGACGGCCATCTCCTCCTAGGGGGCCGCCTGAGATGAGCTTGGGGACGATGGATCTAGAGGTGAAGGACTCGGATCCGCTGCCCGCCATGCCGGAGACGAGCTTGGGTGGCGAAGGGGTGTGGAGAGGAGGGGAATGAAGTGGCTAGGGTTTGGTCCGGCGAGCGGATGGGGAGGATTTTATGTGGGTTGGGTTGGCCAGCGTGGGCCGGGTCCGATGTGGCGGGCGTGCCTGGACGCTCTATATCCGTCACATATTTGGGCTGGATATGGGGGTGCCGGCTAGGCCAACTCCACCGCGCGACCCCAAACGGACGTTCGTTTTGCCCGGATTCTGTCTGTTTGGGTGGGGCAATGGGGCCGTGTCCGGGCCTGTCCTGGGATGCGGTGGCCGTGCGCCCAACGCGCGGACGCATCCCGGCCGCATCCTGTCCGCGTACTTTTTTCTTTGCAAGCCCATAAACTTTTTTCATCATTCATTTTTGGTACATGGGAATACATCACCAAATTTTGACTAGAAAAGCAAGACCAAAGAAACCAAGAATCACAAGAATACATTTTAGAAGATATCCAACTTCCATAACTGCTCCTGTAAGTTGGATTAGTGTCTTCTCGATGCATTCATTGTTGATCTGCGGAGGAGCCGCCTCCATCTTGCGTGTTTCTTTCTTCTTCGAGTCTAAAGAAGTAGGGGTTGCTTCTCACATCTAGTCTCGTGTCTAGGCTCTAATCTAGCAACAAGTGCACTTGTCTCATCTACAACCTCTATGCTAGCTAAAAGTGCACGGACATCTACTAAATTGCGCTCTATCAATATATCGATGTACTCTTCTTCCCAATACCAAAAGTTTTATCCATTCTACACAACAAAATTTGAAGTTAGCACAACTAGTCAAATCTAGAGCACAAATCGAAGCTAAAAAGAGCACATACCCCATCGTTTAAGCACTTGATGAACACTCATCCGGGATGTTCGGGTGTTGTAGACACGCGGCCCACGACCTTGTTTGGGCAGTGGTCGCACTTGATGCGTGGCAACGGTGCACCGACGAGCATTTGGGCTAGCACCGAGCCCGGCCGACCGCCATTCGTGTATTTGCCGGCGGACCACCGGCGGTGTAGATCCGAGCGGCTAGAGGAGGAGCCACTGCCTGCATGTGGCCTTGCGGCCCTGCCACGGCCTTCCGGCCCGGTACCCGGCCAGTCCATGGCGCGGCGCGGCCTCCCAGAGCCGGGCGAGCTCAAGACCGACCGGATCCGCCCCAAATCCGGCCGGCGGGTGCGCAAATCAGGTGGCCGTGGTTGGGTAGCTCGAGGGCGCCGAGGGGAAGGGGCTGGGCGAGTGCGCATCCAAGCTGCACACTGGCAGCGGCAGCGGCGGCGGCTGCGGAGGCGGCGGTGAGGGAAGAGTGGGGAAGAGTGGAGAAGACTGGAGGGCGTGCGGCCGGAGGGAGGGAGGGGGCGGATAGAAAAGGCGCCCCTGTGCCACCGACGGGCGGGCCAGGGGAGGACACACGCCGACGGCCCGCGCGTTCGCGTTCTGTCCGTTTCACCCCAAAAGCGGCGCAAACTTGGGCCGGGGATGGGTCGAAAGTGGACAGAAAACGGGCAAAAGTCCGTTTGCGCCCGCGCGCTGGGCCGCCTTGTTTGTCCCTTTTACCCCAAACGGACGGGGCCGGATAGGATGGGGTCGCACGGTGGAGTTGGCCTTAGCCCGGGCATTTTGAGGGGCCTATCTGGGTTAAAAAATTGTGACCGAACTATGACCCGGCGGTCCGTTCGGATGTATAAGGCAGGTTTGAGACGCTGGGTTGTAGATGCTCTCAAGAGAATTAAAGTGGAAGATGGTCGAGGAAGGAGGACGTGTGTGGTGTATGTAGCGAGCGAGGGAAAGCAACGCAGGTTTTTGGACTTTTGGGGTGCCCGTCCGCGACAAAAGGCGTGGGGTGGCTGTCCTTTGTCCCCATTCCCATCCATGGCGCTCTCTTGTCTTGTACCCCGGGCAAGCCCACGCCGTGCATTGGCACGTAGCCAAGCAGCGGGGAATTTCTCTGAAAGTGCACCGTCCGCCTTCTATTCTCCTCCCTTGACACTAGAGTAGGTGTACTGTAGCCATAAAAATATATACGCAGGTAGAGACGGGACACCACCACGCCAGACCGGCCCATGCTTTCGTGCTCGCAATCTCTTCCTGTCATTATGCATGGCTTTACAAGTTGGAAATAGGATAAAAAAATGCCTGCTCTTCTCTTCCGGTTGCGTCGTCATGGCAGTCTGCTTTGGTGTGATCGTTCGTTCTCATGGTTTTTGCTCTTCTTGGAGCGTGCAGGCCTGAAGCCGCTGGCCATAGCATTTGCCCTTGGGACAAAATTTCTGTTCTAACCTTTTTGCCAAACTTAATCACAAATTAACCTCGTTTTCAAAAGAATTTTGTATTTGACCTTTTGTGGTCACGCCAACCTCTATGGCGTTTGGATCGCACAGGAGACGCCACAGTGCCTGGCGTTTGCTTCGTAGCCCATATCCAGCTAGTCAGCTGACGTGGAAGGTCGAAACGCCAAGCTTCATGGCGTCTGGGCGTAGATGGAGACGCCATGCATCCCGGCGTTTGAGACAGGAAGGACACGCCATTAACCTTGGCGTTTGACCACTGAAATTTACCATTGCCGGTGTAGTGTTAAATCACGATCTCTCTGCTTACTCGTACAACAAGTAAATTGTTTAACATTTGCAAGCTGTAATTCACACTGTGGAATACTAAGTTACGTAGATAAATCGTTCCATCTCAAAAATCAAGTACGATAGTTTCAGAGAGCGCTAGCTATAACACATGCTTCACAAATCTCTAGCATACCTGTTGAGCTACCTAGCCCGGTACGGGTCAAGTCCAAAACCATCTATGCGTAAGTGAATGTTAATATTTAGGGCATGTCTAATGCGGACCCTCTGCAAACGTCTGGATCGAATTGTCCGGATGCTGGAAGCCACCCAACGAGTCCTTCTTAGTCCGCGGACCGGTCCACGCTTCAGTTTCCCGTAAACCAACAGAAAACCAGGGGAACTTTGCGGGAGATCGGACATCTGTCATGTAGGATTCCAGCACCCTCGGCTCACAACCGAGTCAAAGCCCAAATATTTGGAGTGGTCCGGCTGCTTCCACGCCAACCCCTCTTTATTCACCCTCTTGGCTCTGATCGTTCCCGCTCTCTCCATCCTAATTCCCGCCCTTTTCGCTTCTACTTCCGCATGGACCCACACGAAGAGCTGCTAGAGCGGACTATGGTGGAGGATTCAAAGAAGATGGTCGCCTAGTGGCCATTTAGCAAGTAAGAGCATCTCCAATGCCGAATCTCAAAACGGACATGCGTAGACTCACCGGACCTGTCCGTGGGACAGTGATGCGGCAGCTGGCTATCCAACTACGCTGGCATCCATTTTAAAACAAATTTGAACATATCAGACAAATTTCGCCAAACGCAACGGAATTCACTATTGCGATGCTCCTGCCACATAGCCTCGTCGCCCTCTCCCCGACTGAACAATGGCCCGCGACGAGGGGTCGCGGCCACCGAGGTAGTGGAGGAGGTGGCGGCGCCTTCATGATTGCCGGCGGCAACTCCTCCTTGTTAGGGGAGTAACGGCTGACAGACATGAATACGCGGCAACATCTTCGCGCAGACGGGTTTTTAGGTGGGAGGATTTTTAGGGCAACTCCAACGTGCGACCCCAAATCGTCTGGGTCCAAACGGACAGACGAGCCGGCCCAACGCGCGACCCGACCCGCAAAAAACGTCTGTTTCTGGTCTGGCTCGCCCCATCCTGGGCGCAAACTTGGTTTGGCTTTGCGGTCAAATGGACAGAGACCGGACGGGCACGCGGCCTCTCCTCGTCCGCCTCGGGCCCGTGTGTTAGCCGTCCAACTATGTACCACCTACACCAGTCAATGCACACGGATGGGCGGGCCCGCCAGTCGGCCAGCTAGACGGCCCGGGCCATGTCCTTTTTTTATGGCGAAGCCATGGACTTCCACTTCTACTTCCCCATCCGCTTCCACTTCCCACCATCTCCATTGCTCAATCCCTCCCAGACAGCAAAACCTAGCCTAGCGACGCTGCCCACATCGCTCCCCGCCGGCCATGGGGTTCTGGAAGTGGCATCCCGACAAGAAGAGCAAGCACGACCACGAGGTGGGGTCGTTGTCCGCCTCATCTGGAAGCGCGGCCATCCTCTCCACCTCGCCGGCATCCTTTTCCATTTCCCCTCCGGGGGCCGCGCCACGCTTCAGGCTCTACGTCAGGGTCGCCATCTACCGTCGATACTAGGAGACTGACATCCCGTTGCTGTGGTCAGATGCCCACCTCCCCAATGGGGGGCATCTGAGCCCGGATCGGGTGCACATTCCCCCCTTCCCGGCGAGCGATCGTGCCCGCCTCCATGAGATTGCCCGTCGTCGCGCCTGAATTCCGCGCTAGTACCTCGCCGACCGCAAGTACGACATTGACTCGCCCCTATGGGACACATGGTTTCAGGATGAGCACGACATGCGCCAGCAAACTTCTTTTGCTAGCCGTGCTCGTAGCCCGCCCCATGTGTCCCAGAGTGCGCCTCGTGTGCGCGCACCGAGCCCGCTCTAAGCGCGCAGGTGCGTGGCCTGACATTGACACCCTCTCCATTCCCATCGCCGCCGGCCCCGTAGCCTCCCTCCATGACGGCCGAGGAGGAGGAGCGACTCGTGTAGGCCGTCATGTCGAACTCCGAGCGGGAGTACAAGCGCTGCCAGGAGGAGGAATGGGAGGGCCTGCAAGAGATGCTCGAGTCGTCGCCCTCCGAAGACATCTACGTGCCGGAGCTGGACGTGCAGCAGGAGGTGAAGATGGAGATGAAGGAGGAGGCCGCGAAGGAGCGTGCATGGGCGATGTGGTCGCCACCACCACCGCCGCCGCTCGCAAACTGCACAATTATACGTCTTCGTCGTATCTACTTTTCCAAACACTTTTGCCCTTGTTTTGGACTCTAACTTGCATGATTTAAATGGAACTAACCCGGACTGACGCTGTTTACAGCAGAATTGCCATGGTGTTATTTATGTGCAGAAACAAAAGTTCTCGGAATGACCTGAAACTCCACGGAACTTATTTTTGGAAAATATTTAAAATACCGGAAGAAGAATCCACGTCAGGGGGGCCTCCACCTGTCCACGAGGGTGGGGGCGCGCCTGCCTCGTGGGCCCCATGACGCTCCACCGACCTCAATTCCAACTCCATATATTCGTGTTCGGGGAGAAAAAAATCAAAGTGAACGATTCATCGCGTTTTACGACACGGAGCCACCGCCAAGCCCTAAAACCTCTCGGGAGGGCTGATCTGGAGTCCGTTCGGGGCTCCGAAGAGGGGAATCCGTCGCCATTGTCATCATCAACCATCCTCCATCGCCAATTTCATGATGCTCACCGCCGTGTGTGAGTAATTCTATCGTAGGCTTGCTGGACGGTGATGGGTTGGATGAGATTTATCATGTAATCGAGTTAGATTTGTTAGATTTTGATCCCTAATATACACTATGTTCTGAGATTGATGTTGCTATGACTTTGCTATGCTTAATGCTTGTCACTAGGGCCCGAGTGCCATGATTTCAGATCTGAACCTATTATGTTTTCATGAATATATGTGAGTTCTTGATCCTATCTTGCAAGTCTATAGTCACCTACTATGTGTTATGATCCGGCAACCCCGAAGTGACAATAATCGGGACCACTCCCGGTGATGACCATAATTTGAGGAGTTCATGTATTCACTATGTGTTAATGCTTTGGTCCGGTACTCTATTAAAAGGAGGCCTTAATATCCCTTAGTTTCCATTAGGACCCCGCTGCCACGGGAGGGTAGGACAAAAGATGTCATGCAAGTTCTTTTCCATAAGCACGTATGACTATATTCGGAATACATGCCTACATTACATTGATAAATTGGAGCTAGTTCTGTGTCACCCTATGTTATGACTGTTATATGATGAACCACATACGGCATAATTCTCCATCACCGATCCAATGCCTACGAGCTTTTCATACATTGTTCTCCCCTTATTTACTTTTCCGTTGCTACTATTACAATCACTACAAAACACCAATAATATTACTTTTGCTACTGTTACTTTTGTTACCGTTGCCACTACTATCATACTACTTTGCTACTAAATACTTTGCTGCAGATATTAAGTTATCCAGGTGTGGCTGAATTGACAACTCAGTTGCTAATACTTGAAAATATTCTTTGGCTCCCCTTGTTGGGGAACGTAGTAATTTCAAAAAATTACCTACGCACACGCAAGATCATGGTGATGCATAGCAACGAGAGGGGAGAGTGTTGTCCACGTACCCTCGTAGACCGACAGCGGAAGCGTTATCACAATGCGGTTGATGTAGTCGTACGTCTTCACGATCCGACCGATCAAGTACCGAACGTACAACACCTCCGAGTTCTACACACGTTCAGCTCGATGACGTCCCTCGAACTCCGATCCAGCCGAGTGTTGAGGGAGAGTTTCGTCAGCACGATGGCGTGATGACGACGATGATGTTCCACCGACGCAGGGCTTCGCCTAAGCTCCGCAACGTTATTATCGAGGTGTAATATGGTGGAGGGGGGCACCGCACACGGCTAAGAGATCTCAAGGATCAATTGTTGTGTCTCTGGGGTGCCCCCCTGCCCCCGTATATAAAGGAGCAAGGGAGGAGGAGGCCGGCCCTAGGAGGGGGTGCACCAAGTGTGGAGTCCTACTAGGACTCCCTAGTCCTAGTAGGATTCCACCTCCCATATGGAATAGGAAAAGAGGAAGGGAAAAAGAGAAGGAAGGAAGGGGGCGCCCCCCTTCCCTAGTCCAATTCGGACCAGACCAAGGGGAGGGGTGCGGCCACCCTTGAGGCCCTTTTTCTTCTTTCCCGTATGGCCCAATAAGGCCCAATACGTATTCCCGTAACTCTCCGGTACTCCGAAAAATACCCGAATCACTCGGAACCTTTCCAAAGTCTGAATATAGTCGTCCAATATATCGATCTTTACGTCTCGGCCATTTCGAGACTCCTCGTCATGTCCCCGATCTCATCCGGGACTCCGAACTCCTTCGGTACATCAACATACATAAACTCATAATAAAACTGTCATCGTAAGTTTAAGCGTGCGGACCCTACGGGTTCGAGAACTATGTAGACATGACCGAGACACGTCTCCGGTCAATAACCAATAGCGGGACCTGGATGCCCATATTGGCTCCCACATATTCTACGAAGATCTTTATCGGTCAGACCGCATAACAACATACGTTGTTCCCTTTGTTATCAGTATGTTACTTGCCCGAGATTCCATCGTCGGTATCTCAATACCTAGTTCAATCTCGTTACCGGCAAGTCTCTTTACTCGTTCCGTAATACATCATCCCGCAACTAGCTCATTAGTTGCAATGCTTGCAAGGCTTATAGTGATGTGCATTACCGTGTGGGCCCAGAGATACCTCTCCGACAATCGGAGTGACAAATCCTAATCTCGAAATACGCCAACCCAACAAGTACCATTGGAGACACCTGTAGAGCACCTTTATAATCACCCATTTATGTTGTGACGTTTGGTAGCACACAAAGTGTTCCTCCGGTAAACGGGAGTTGCATAATCTCATAGTCATAGGAACATGTATAAGTCATGAAGAAAGCAATAGCAACATACTAAACGATCGAGTGCTAAGCTAACGGAATGGGTCAAGTCAATCACGTCATTCTCCTAATGAGGTGATCTCGTTAATCAAATGACAAGTTATGTCTATGGCTAGGAAACATAACCATCTTTGATTAACGAGCTAGTCAAGTAGTGGCATACTAGTGACACTCTGTTTGTCTATGTATTCACACATGTATCAAGTTTCCGGTTAATACAATTCTAGCATGAATAATAAACATTTATCATGATATAAGGAAATAAATAATAACTTTATTATTGCCTCTAGGGCATATTTCCTTCACCCCTTGTGTCGAATCAATAAATTTGGGTTGAATACTCTACCCTCGAAAACTGTTGCGATCCCCTAAACTTGTGGGTTATCAAGACTATTTTCTGGCGTCGTTGCCGGGGAGCATAGCTCTATTTTTTGAGTCACTTGGGATTTATATCTGCTGGTCACTATGAAGAACTTGAAAGACGCGAAAACAACAATTTATCCCTCAACTACGAGGGGAGGTAAGGAACTGCCATCTAGCTCTGCACTTGATTCACCTTCTGTTTTGAGTAAGCTTGCGACACCTAAACCTGCTTCTGCTACTCATTCTGATATGTCGCATGTTATTGATGATGCCCCTTCTGCTATGCATGATACTTATGATGAAACTACTTCTATGCTTGATACTACTGTGCCACTTGGTGAATTTCTTGATGAACAACTTGCTAGGGCTAGAGAGAATGAAATTATTGAAACAGATAATATTGATGAAAGTGATGATGAAGACTCTCCCCCTAATAAATATGAATTACCTGTTGTGCCTGAGGGCTATGTTATGAAGAAGTTGCTAAAGCTATTTTTGCTTGCAATGATAGATATGATCGTAAGAAGTTATTAGCTAAATGGAAGCAGCAATCTCTTAATGCTAGAATGAAACCTGACCCTGCTTTTGCTACTTCACCTATCTGTGTTACTGATATGGATTAGGAATTCTCTGTTGATCCCGATATAATTACTTTGGTTGAATCTGATAATTTCTATGGCTATGAGTCTGAAACTGTTGTGGCACATCTTACTAAATTAAATGATATAGCCACCCTCTTCACTAATGATGAGAAATATCGCTACCTTTATATCCTTAAAATATTTCCGTTCTCATTAAAGGGTGATGCTAAGATATGGTTTGATTCTCTTGATCCTGATTGTGTGCGTAGTCCCCAGGATATGATTTATTACTTCCCTGCTAAATATTTCCCTGCTCATAAGAAACAAGCTGCCTTAAGGGTGATGCTAAGATATGATTTATTACTTCTCTTGATCCTGGTTGAGCTTGGTTCACTTTTGTTTGAAGTTACTAAAAAATTTCAGAAATTTTTCGGAGGAAGAAATATGTTTAGGAAAATGTACCATGGTGGTCCTTCAAGGAAGCAAGGACCCAGGCTCGCAATGCGCGATGCCGATGATGAGCCACCAAGGAACGCTCTGGTGTGGCCTTGTGAATGGCCTTCAAAAGGCTTTATGGATCGAGCGGGAATCAAGGAAGAATTTAACGCATATTTGCGTAACGGTGATCTTGTGAGCTTCGAGGCAGAAAAGTGCCGCCAATACCACTATCTCACTAGTTCCTTTGTGAGGAGGTTTGAATTTTCATCTTCACGCAATTCTCAAACTGTCCTGTTTGATCTTTATGAAAAATCTTATACTATGGACTTAGAGGATTTTATCACTGCTTGCAAACTTCCACGATGGGGTAGTGCTAGTGAACCTCGCAAATCTGAATTTAGAGATTTTCTTGCTAGTATAACTGTGGGGGAATCTAGAGATACAGCCCAAGCTATCATAGGGAGCATTCATTTTCCTGCTATACATTATTTTGCTCTCTTTATAGGTTGGTGCATAAATGGTAAGGATGAAGCATGTCACATGTGTGTGCCAGACCTCAGTATTCTTAGGAGTGCCGTGTTCGGAGACAAATCCTATAATTTGGGAGCTATTGTTGCACGTAGGTTGCATAATAATAAAATTAATGGAGATTTCTTTGGAGGAATTTACGCAACCCGTCTAGCTAATTTTCTTGAGGTACCTATACGTGAGTATGATGTTGAGCTGCCTAATGTTTATTTAGATTATAATGCCATGGTTCATCAACATTTTCTCGAGAGGAACGAGCAGTCCCTCCAGTATCGCTTAATCTTTGACAGACGTCGTGCTGTCCATATTACTCTCCCTGCTCCTGCCTTCTTTGATTATCAGGCAAAAGGAGGACATGTTATTACCAGAGAGGAGGCAGATGAGTACGAGAGGAGGACGGAGGCAGCTCGCCGCCACGCTGCAGCTCAGGAGGCAATAGCCGCCGCATCTCAGTATGACCCCGGCTACAACTATGGATACCCGCCGGGCCATCCGTGGCAATAAACCAACTTAGACCAAAAGCCTAAGCTTGGGGGAGTACGTATTTCCCACCGACATTACATTTATGTTCACACACTCATTGCTAGATGTCGGTGCTCATACTCTTTCACTGTAATATCCATGCTAGTTTATTTTCTTTTCCTTCTTTCTTCTTGTGTGTTTGAAAAACCTTAAGAAAAACCCAAAAAAATTAGTTGTAGCTTTTAGCTAGCTTATTTTCTTGCTGTAGTAGTAACAATTAAAAAGAAAACCCAAAAAGATTTCATGTTCTTCTTTTGCTTGTTGGGAGCTTTTCCCGTGTAAATAGTTTTATTTCTTTTCTTTGGGGGTCGATAAGAGAAGACCATAATTAATTGTTGAAGTGGCTCTTATTGCATTATTGTTGATTTAACCAAGAGCCCATATTGCCTTGTCTTCTCCTGTTTATTGAATGCTCGCAGATTCCAGCTTAGTCCAATGCACGTGCACTCTTATTATTATTCACATCGTTCGGTCGTGCAAGTGAAGGGCAATAATGACGAAATATGATGGACTGACTGAGATGAGAAAAGCTGGTATGAACTCGACCTCTCTTGTTTTTATAAATATGATTAGTTCATCGTTCCTGATTCAGCCTATTATGAATAAACATATTTGCCATGACAATTAGAGATTATAGTTGCTCGTGCCATGCTTGATTAGCTATGAGTTATAATGGTTTACCTAGCGTGCCAACATGCTATTAAAATGGTTGTGATGTGGTATAGCGGGGTGGTATCCTCCTTTGAATGATTTAAGTGACTCGACTTGGCACATGTTCACACATGTAGTTGAAACGAATCAACATAGCCTTCACGATATTTATGTTCATGATGGATTATATCCTACTCATGTTTGCATTCAATGTTTATTAATTTTAATGCATGTTCATGACTGTTGTCGCTCTCTAGTTGGTCGCTTCCCAGTCTTTTGCTAGCCTTCACTTGTACTAAGCGGGAATACTGCTTGTGCATCCAATCCCTTAAACCCCAAAGTTATTCCAGATGAGTCCACCATACCTTCCTATATACGGTATTTACCTTCCGTTCCAAGTAAATTTGTATGTGCCAAACTCTAAACCTTCAAATAAAATTCTGTTTTGTATGCTCGAATAGCTCATGTATCAACTAGGGTTGTCCTTATCTTCCATGTTAGGTGGGTTATTCTCAAGAGGAGTGGACTCCGCTACTCATTCACGAGAAAATGGCTGGTCACCGGGATGCCCAGTCCCATGCTTTATGCAAATTAAATCAAAATAATTGCAAAACAAAACTCCCCCTGGGACTGTTGTTAGTTGGAGGCACTCGTTGTTTCGAGCAAGCCATGGATTGATACTTGTGGTGGAGGGGGGTATAAACTTTACCATTCTGTTTGGGAACCGCCTATAATGTGTGTAGCATGGAAGATATCGCCATCTCTTGGTTGTTATGTTGACAATGAAAGTATGCCGCTCAAAATATGATTTATCTCTATTTCAAAATCGAGCACTGGCACCTCTACAAATCCCTGCTTCCCTCTGCGAAGGGCCTATCTATTTACTTTCATGTTGAGTCATCACCCTCTTATCATAAGCACCAGCTGGAGAGCACTGCTGTCATTTGCATCCATTACTATTAATTTATATTGGGTATGACTATGACTGGATATCTTTTACCATGAATTACAATGTCTAGTCAGTCCTTGATCTTTAAAGGTGCTCTGCATTTATGTTTTGCGGTCTCAGAAAGGGCTAGCGAGATACCATCTTGTTATATCATATTATGATTGTTTTGAGAAAGTGTTGTCATCCGAGATTTATTATTATTGCTCGGTAGTTGATTATGCCATTGATATGAGTAACATGAGACCTAAGTGTTATTGTGAATGTGGTTAGTCATAATCTTTGTTGAAAACTTGAATGCTGGCTTTACATATTTACAACAACAAGAGCAAACAGAGTTTGTAAAAGTTTTTCTTTATCACTTTCATTTTATCAACTGAATTGCTTGAGGACAAGCAAAGGTTTAAGCTTGGGAGAGTTGATACGTCTCCGTCGTATCTACTTTTCCAAACACTTTGCCCTTATTTTGGACTCTAACTTGCATGATTTTAATGGAACTAACCCGGACTGACGCTGTTTTCAGCAGAATTGCCATGGTGTTATTTATGTGCAGAAACAAAAGTTCTTGGAATGACATGAAACTCCATGGAACTTATTTTTGGAAAATATTAAAAATACTGGAAGAAGAATCCACGTCAGGGGGGGGCTCCACCTGTCCACGAGGGTGGGGGGCGCGCTTGCCCCCCCTGGGCGTGCCCCCCTGCCTCGTGGGCCCCCTGACGCTCCACCGACCTCAACTCCAACTCCATATATTCGTGTTCGGGGAGAAAAAAAATCAAAGAGAAGGATTCATCGCGTTTTACGATACGGAGCCGCCGACAAGCCCTAAAACCTCTCGAGAGGGCTGATTTGGAGTCCGTTCGGGGCTCCGGAGAGGGGAATCCGTCGCCATTGTCATCATCAACCATCCTCCATCACCAATTTCATGATGCTCACCGCCGTGCGTGAGTAATTCCATCGTGGGCTTGCTGGACGGTGATGGTTGGATGAGGTTTATCATGTAATCGAGTTAGATTTGTTAGGTTTTGATCCCTAATATCCACTATGTTCTGAGATTGATGTTGTTATGACTTTGCTATGCTTAATGCTTGTCACTAGGGCCCGAGTGCCATGATTTTAGATCTAAACCTATTATGTTTTCATGAATATATGTGAGTTCTTGATCCTATCTTGCAAGTCTACAGTCACCTACTATGTGTTATGATCCGGCAACCCCGAAGTGACAATAATCGGGACCACTCCCGGTGATGACCATAATTTGAGGAGTTCATGTATTCACTATGTGTTAATGCTTTGGTCCGGTACTCTATTAAAAGGAGGCCTGAATATCCCTTAGTTTCCATTAGGACCCCGCTGCCACGGGAGGGTAGGACAAAAGATGTCATGCAAGTTCTTTTTCATAAGCACGTATGACTATATTCGGAATACATGCCTACATTACATTGATGAATTGGAGCTAGTTCTGTGTCACCCTATGTTATGACTGTTACATGATGAATCACATCCGGCATAATTCTCCATCTCCGATCCAATGCCTACAAGCTTTTCATACATTGTTCTCCCCTTATTTACTTTTCCGTTGCTACTGTTACAATCACTACAAAACACCAAAAATATTATTTTTGCTACTATTAGTTTTGTTACCGTTACCAGTACTATCATACTACTTTGCTACTAAATACTTTGCTGCAGATATTAAGTTATCTAGGTGTGGCTGAATTGACAACTCAGTTGCTAATACTTGACAATATTCTTTGGCTCCCCTTGTGTCGAATCAATAAATTTGGGTTGAATACTCTACCCTCGAAAACTGTTGCGATGCCCTAAACTTGTGGGTTATCACACAACACTCGCCAACCCCATTCTAGGGGCCGCCTTCGCACCTCTAGACGCCCCCACCCTACATCAACCTAACGAGCGACAATGAGGATAGTGGCGCCTGAAGACGGCGATGACATCGGCGGCGACGGCATCTGCGGCGCGCGGGGCAGACGAATCATCTTTTTTATGTTTTTCTGAGGGGTTATGTTTTTTTAATGTGGTCTTAAGTATTGTGTGTGGGCCGTGGCTATGGTGGACTGTTTAATTAAGTTATTTGTGTTTTAAGCTATTTTGAATGTTTTTGTATTTTCAATCCTTTTTTGATGTTTTTTCCTAAGTCCAACAAGAACAATGTTCGGGATACGGCCTCGCTTTGGGTGCACCAGTCCGCGGACGGCCCAAACCGGACATGTGCGTCCATTTTGCCGTTTCAAACGGATCGAATCCGGACCAAACAGACATCGGTTTGGGGTTGTGCTTTGGAGTTGCTCTTAGGTGGGACTAGATTGTCGGATGCGTGTGTATAGCGGTCCGCAGACCGATGAAGTATTGTGTTGAAGGATAACATGCATCTGAATCGATTTATCTATAACCTCTCCATACGTACGTAACTTAGCATTTCACAGTGTGAATTACAGCTTGCAAATGTTAAACAATCTACTTGCCGTATGTGCAAGCAGAAAGATGGTGATCTACTGGCAATGGTAAACAATTTCAGTGGGCAGACGCCCAGTTTAATGGCGTGTCCTTCCTATACCAAACACCGAGAAGGATGGCGTTTCCATCTACGCCCAGACGCCATGAAGCTTGACGTTTCGACCTTCCACGTCAGCTGAACAGCTGGATGTGGGTTACGAAGCAAACGCCACGAAGTGTGGCGTCTCCTGTGCAATCCAAACGTTATATATGTTGGCGTGACCAAAAAAGGTCAAATACGAATTTTTTTTCAAAACGAGGTTAATTTGTGATTAAGTTTGGCAAAAAGGTTAGAACGGAAATTTTGTCCTTGCCCTTGCTACTCTGGTCTGGTAGTACAAGGACGCACCGTGCTGCCACAGCTAATAATTTGCGGTAGCTTTTGGCGCACCCAATAAATGTAGTGGCAGGAGCCTTGTCTTCACGTGGCGGGGAGGTGGAATAATAAAGCCCGCGTGTCCTCGTTATTCCTCCGCACCCCGCAACGCGACGACGACGCCGCAACAAAACAAAAACAGAACGCAGCGCTACACTGCACAACACAACACCACGTCGCGTCGTCCTCTCCTCCCCTCACGGTTCCCTGCTGGCTCCTTGTGGGCGCATTGAAAATCTAGGCTAAAACCTTTTACCGGCTGAAAAACGAAGCAAACAAGAGGATGAAAGTGGATCTGTTTGTGTGTGTACGTGACGCATGTCATTGCGAAAGTGGATCTTTTAGTATACGGAAATGTGGGGCGGCAAACAGTCGTCCCCCCGGCCCCTTGTGCGTTAATGCTCACTGAAAATGCGTGTGAAACCAAGCAAGCAAAGCGCGCGGCGAGTAAAATCAACGCCCTATTAACTGTCAAAATTTTGTAAACGAAAGAGGTCATCAGAAGCGACGCACGTACAGTTAGACTAGCCATAATAGATAGTAACAGATTAGTAACATGACCATGTTACTAGTCTATGTTAATACCTTTATATGGAAGAGTAACATATGTGTAGTAACATACAACACTTCATTTATTAGGGTATAGACACAACTTGCCTTGATATGTGTGATGTTACTCATACTAATAGTAACTAGATGATGTTATCACTTTCATCTTTTTTTTCATTTATTGCATGCCACATTATTTATTTAACCTAGATATGTGTGATGTACTGATGTTACTATCTATATTACTCTCACTGTGGGTAGTCTTACAGTTTACTCGCAGTAGGGAACACGGAGACGCATAGTGCGGTGCGGGTGCGGCCCAGCGAGCGAGCAGGTTAATGCGGGGTCGTTGTCGCGTAGCGCGTTGGCACGGGTTGCTTTGTCCGGTGGCGGTGGCGGTGGCGCCGGCGCCACCCACCCTCGCCCTCGCCGGCTCCTATTAAAAGATGAGACCACAACAAGCTCTCGTTTCGTGTGTTGAATTTGCTCTCCGTCTTTTGGCGGGGCGACGAAGAAAACGGTCCATCATGCGCATGCCAGCGAGGGGATACATATCTACGATCAGTTCGCGTAGGTGTGTGTGCTTATCCGTGATGATGTATCTGCATTGTCACGTGCTGACTTGTTTATTGTTTTCTGCTGCGTATACGTATAGGTATATATATACGTTGTTCTCATCCGGCTTGCCTAATTAGTGGGGCGGTTTTCGCAAAGCCAGCTGTCCACACGCATTACACGTACCCTGCACAGTGTTTGACACGTATCCAAGTGTGCGTCCTGAGTCATGCATCCGGGAAAAAGGTGATATACATGCATGCAGTGTACCAGCATAACAAATAGACCGCTCCGCTCCGCAAAAGTAGGATCGCACCTGGGAGGCGAAGAGGGTTCCCTTGCACGCCATCGGTGGCGCCGCCGGTTCCCTCTCTCTCCAGCGGCGGGAGGGAGGGGAAACTTCGGGTCTGTTCGCTTGGTGGGTGTGTGGTAGGGTTAGAGTTGAGGGAGACGCAGCCAAGGCCGTTGTGGTGGTGTCGCGTCGGAATAAGTTTCTTCGGGCTCCGTTCGCGGTCAGGCGAGGTTTTTGCCTTCGTCTAGGAGCCAGCGGGGTGGGGGATCCTCGGATCTCGTCGAGGTCAAGGGCTATGGTGGATGGAGGTCCATTGGCACTGGCCGTTTGGGTCCTCATATGGGCGATGGATGCACGGAGACGAAGACCCTTCTTCTTCCTTGCCGGTATGATTTGCTGTTGCTGTTCTTCTCCTTCCTCTGCGCCGATGCTGGTGGGAGATCCTGTTTTGTCCGGGTGGATGGCCCGGCCGCGGTGCTGGACCGGTCGGATGACTCGAGTTCTCTTTCTTTCGGAAGGGACACTTTTCGCGGTACTCAAAGCCAAAGATGGCGACGGCTGTTGCAGGTGTGTTGGATTGATGTCCATGCCTTCTCATCGCTAGTGTCAAGAAAGGAGGAATCAGCGTGGCGGCAATTGTACCATGGTCGAAGATGATGACCTGCTTGCGCCTGGTTGCAGATCCTTCTGCTGCAGGGGTCTTCTCTCAAGATTCAGGGATGATAACACGGGGCTCCGGAGATATTCTTGTGTTATGGTTGTCTTAGGGTACTTTAGGTGTTTATGGTCCTTTGTGTTTGCATTTCAGTGTGCTTGTAAGGGTCAACTACTTTATATTGTTGCGTGATTTGAATGAAAAATTCTAAAAACAAAAGAAACTTGCTTCAACACCGTGGAAACACAGCGGATAAACCACACCGACCGACCGACACAACCGACGAGCGCTACGAGGACAAAAAATCCGTCAAAGCCGGAAGCTACGTTCGTGGATTCAGCTACGAGCTTCGTGCATGGCGTAGGGCCGACGGACGCGACTCGTCACGCTTCCGCTCTAGTGTAATTTCGTCCGCCCGGACGACGCCGCGGAGAACACTCATGGTTGTCCGGCGAGGTTTTGGAGGATTCGGACTGGATTGTTGCATGTGCAGGCGGGCCATTTTTCTGCGGTTTGACCACTGGTCGTGGGCTGTTATGCCGATGTGCAGCGGTGCTAGCTGCAGCGATCTATCGTGCTATCACTTGCATTGATGAGGCCATGAAGGCGTGAAAGGTGACACAGTTTAATATTACAGTAAGATCGGTGCGTTGCACGCGGTAGCACGTCCATGTGATCGATCATGTGGTGTTGTTTTCTTGTCAGCAACAAGTTTTTGTATCCTCTCAGTACTCCAAACGTGGAGTGTGACCAACTTCTTTAACTTCACAATATGCCATCCGCATGAGCTTTCTCATGACGCGTGTGATCGGTCAAAGCACGTTGTACACGAAATATATGTATATACTCGATGCACCGAGTCAATTTCCCACTTGAGCCTTGTAATAAACCGTAGAAATCAAAGTAATTATGTCGTCTTGCCAGTAAAGGTCAACGTCGATCGCTAATCTCAATGAGGTTCATTTTGAAGGGAAAAGCCGGACTAGACTAGTATATGCGTGTTCAACTTGTTAACAAATGGTTCTGCAGACGGAAGCTGATTACTGAGCTATCATGGCTATGTCTGGTTCGCCGGAAACAAAAAGGAGATCAACACTTGGTGTACATTTTATAGAGCCGGACGTATCATATTCATACCGCGAAGGCGACAGCCATGCCGTGGTAAAGTCATCGCATGCATAAACTACACGGGATGGGTCACAGGACGGGGTACTGAGGAGGACAAATCCAACAAATCTGATTTTCTTTCTATGTGAACAGAGCAAATCTGAATCTAACACAAGAATAGATAACATCCTCCAGGCAATCCTTACGTTACAAGCGATATCCACGCAATGACCACTATTGCACAAGCCAAATTTCGCTACCACAAGCCGACGTCGTGTAGGTCATCAGCCAACGAGCGACCATGTATGAGATTATGATTGCACGATGTATTGCTCTTCGTGCATAGGCACGTATATATGATGTACAAAGGTGGACGGACCTCAACTATACAAGGAACTAGGAGGCGGACCCAATACACAATATGCACATAACACATATACTCAACACCCCCTCGCAGTCGAAGCGGCACCGCGGCTGACGCAAAGACTGGACCGGAACTCCTCAAATGACGCCGTAGGCAAGCCCTTGGTCATCATATCAGCAAATTGTTGGGAAGTAGGGACGTGTAAAACACGAATATGGCCAAGGGCCACCTGTTCCCGAACAAAATGAATATCCAACTCAATATGCTTGGTCCGTCGATGATGCACCGGGTTAGCAGAGAGGTAGACCGCCGTGACGTTGTCGCAGTAGACCACCGTGGCACGGTCAACAGGACAAGAGAGCTCCTGAAGCAGCTGGCGAAGCCACGAACACTCGGCGACGGCGTTGGCCACCGCACGATACTCAGCCTCAGCACTGGAACGAGAGACCGTAGGCTGCCGCTTGGACGACCACGAGATAAGTGAGGGTCCAAGGTAGACACAATAGCCCGAAGTGGAGCGAAGTCGGCAGTGCTAGGATAGCAAAGACACCCGAAAATACGCAAGCCGTCATAACAGGGGGGCGTACCGAAGAGAAGATGGTGAGGTGTATAGTTCCACCGTGGGCGGCAAGGGCTCTCAAGTTGGGAGACCGGGTTATAGGATCGTTTGTCGTACTATCAAGGGGGCTCTCAAGTTGGTAGCTTGATCGTATCGTTAGTAGAGAGCTCAAACCATTGCATCCTTGTATCATGTTTCTTAGTTCTTGTTTGGTTCTCTTTGTGAGTCTTAGAGCTTATGGTCATCTTGATGACAAGCATGAGTTCATCGAAAACGGAGTTCGCATGCGTCTTCTATGATGTTTTCGGTGTTGGAGGTTTTACCGGTCTTATCCGAGGAAGGCTTCTCACCATTTTCTTATGGGACTTTTATCATTTGCTTATTATTAAATATTTCTATCAAGATTGTGTTAGCCCTTGTCGCTAGCTTTCCAACAAACTTGGTTTCGTTGAATTCGGAGTCCGCTTGCAGAAGTTGCGTCAGTTTTGGCGTCCTTATAAAAGCTGCAGCAGTACTACCGCGCGTGGGAGCGGTACTACCGCTTGGAGGGGATGTATTTTTTTACTACCGCTCTTGGGAGCGGTACTACCGCGGCTACTTCCGTGGCTACTTCCGCTCCGGGCCAAAATCTCGTCACAAGTCCAGCGGTGGTAGGCACGGATGTATTTTTTTAGTACCGCTCGCAAGCAGTAGTACCGTTACCCCTAGCGGTAGTACCGCTACCACTAGCGGTAGTACCGTGAGGTCAAGCGGTAGTACCGCTCCGACGGTTCTTCTGGCCTTTTGCCTCCTCTTCATTGTTTTTCAAAGGGCTACTTCCGCCCCAGCGGTAGTACCGCTCAGTGCGGGTTGTGAGCATCGGTTGGATATTCCCCCACCTATAAAAGGGGGCCTTCTTCCCAAATAAACCTTATCCTTTGAGCTCGTGTTCTTCCCCCATTGTTGACCTTCTTCGAGCTTGCTAACTCTCAATCCCTCCATGGATTCTTGCTAGTTTTCGAGGGAAAAGAGAGAGGAGATCTAGATCCACATTTCCACCAATCACTTTCTCCTCTATGTGAGGGGAACCCCTTGGATCTAGATCTTGGAGTTCTTGGTGTTCTCCTTCTTGTTCTTCCTCTCATTTTCCTCGCTAGCATTAGTTGCTTCGGTGGGATTTGAGAGAGAAGGACTTGGGCACTTCGTGTTCCCTTGCCATTGCATTTGGTGCATCGGTTTGAGTTCTCCACGGTGATACGTGGAAGTTACAAGTTGAGAAGCTTATTACTCTTGGGTGCTTGGTACCCTTGAGCTTGTTCCTCTTGGGTGCTTGGGCGCCCTAGACGGTTGGTGGTGTTCGGAGCTCAATCATTGTGCTGTAAAGCTCCGGGCAAGCATCGGGGTCTCCAATTAGGTTGTGGATATCGCCCCGAGCAATTTGACGGGTACCGGTGACCGCCCCCAAGGGTTGCCAAAGTGTACGGGTTCGGTGACCGCCCCCAAGGGTTGCCATTTGTACGGGTTCGGTGACCGCCCTCAAGGGTCCCTTAGTGGAATCACGTCATCTTGCATTGTGCGAGGGCGTGAGGAGATTACGGTGGCCCTAGTGGCTTCTTGGGGAGCATTGTGCCTCCACACCGCTCCAAACGGAGATTAGCATCCGCAAGGGTGTGAACTTCGGGATACATCGTCGTCTCCGCGTGCACCGGTTATCTCTTACCCGAGCCCTTTACTTATGCACTTTACTTTGTGATAGCCATATTGTTTCTTGTCATATATCTTGCTATCACCTAAGTAGTTTTTCTTGCTTAGCATAAGTTGTTGGTGCACATAGGTGAGCCTAGTTGTTGTAGGTTTTGTGCTTGACAAATTAACCGCTAGGTTTATTCCGCATTTGTTCAAGCCTCAACCGTAATTATTTTAAAGCGCCTATTCACCCCCCTCTAGGCGACGTCCACGATCTTTCAATTGGTATTGGAGCCTCGTCTCTCTTTGGCAGGCTTAACCGCCTAGAGAGTAAAGATGTCGACTAGGGGATTAGGATTCTCTGACACTCTTAGTTTCGATGGCACAAATTTTGATGTTTGGGTAATTCGCATGCTTAATCTCTTTAGGGTCATGGACCCAAATTTAGAGCGAATTGTAGATATGGGTTTTTCTCCTCCAAAGGATCCCCAAAGATTATCTTTAGAGGATGAGAAAAACTCTTATCTCAATGCTCAAGCTTCTAATGTGCTTTTCGATGCTTTGAGCAATGTAGTTATATTTCAACTCATGCCGTTCCGGGATGCTCATGAGTTGTGGACAAAGGTTCAAGATAAATATGGCGTGTCCAAGTTTTGTGGGGATGATTGTTCTCCCTCCACGTCCGGCCGTGTTGTGTTCTCAACTTCTTCTACTTCAGCTACATGTGGTTTGCCACAAGGTAATGACATGGTGAGTAGTGGTGTACATTGCAATGATGATAGTGGGCTTATTGTTGATAATCCTTCATCACTTTCTTATTGCAATGCTTCATCTTTGCACTTTAGCACTCCAAATGTTTCACATGCTTGTGTTGATAGTCCTTGCATATCATGTAGAAATTGCTTGACTAAATCTCATGATGATATGTTTACTATGTCTTGTTGCCATGATAAAAATGCATATATTTCCTCGAATTGTTGTGCTAACAATGTAGAGGAAACCCAACACCCCATGGAACAAGATGTGGTCTTGAATGGTGCTTCAACGGATCCTACATCATCATCTATTGCATTTTGCCTTATGGCCAAGGCTTCAAAGGTATCTCCCACTTTGAATCCCAATATATCTTGTGATGATATTGATGATGGCAAGAATGATGATGATGTTGATTATGATGAAGTGAATGATGATGTTGCCTCCTTAAAAATTAAGGGGGAATGATTTTTAAAGCTCTTCTTAAGAATAAAATTGCTCGTTCCAGCTTCATGGAAATCATGTCTATTGCTATTGAGGGAAAGAAATATATTGATGAGTTGGAATCTTGTCTTGAGGAGCATGAGGTCATCATTGATAAAATGGAAGGTCATGAGTGTGATTACGCTAATGAGATTGCGGACCTCTCTCAAGCGCTTGAACTTGAACAAACCACCAAGGAATCTCTTGAGGAGACTTTTGCTCTAGAATTCTCTAGAGTGAGGGAATCTCGTGATAGAGCTCTTGAGGTGGCCAATGATTTTGAAACTAAAAATGAGGAGCTTGAAGTTATGCATGCTAAACTCCTTGAGGACTTTGAGCACCTCGAAAATGGCTGAAGGGTCATTAAGAGTGAGCTCATCAAACTCACCGAGTCTCATGCTCAACTTAAAGCTTCGTATTCAAAAGAGCTTCCCAAGTTGTCTTCTCCTCTTGTTATTAATGATGATGCTTGTGCTACTAACTCTATCTCTTGTGAAGCATCCATATTGAAGGAGAATGTTGAGCTAAGGGCTCAATTTGAGTTGCTATCTAGCAATTATGGGATTATGGAAGAAAATCATGTAAAGCTCACAAGCTCTCATGATGATCTTCTAGTATCCCATAATGTGCTAAAGATAGCTCATGAGGCCATGCTTGCATTGCTAAGGTAACATCTAGTGAGCCTCATGTGGATACTAGCACCACTTTTAGTCAAAATGCTATAGTGCCTTGTGCTAGTCCTCGCAATTCATCCATGCATAACATTGGTACATCTTGTGATGAATTGCTTTCCTTGCCTTGTTGCTTTAACGATGAAGCTTATACTTCCTCTAGTGCTTGTGTTGAGACTAACCATGTAGAGGAAATCAAAGAGCTCAAGGCCCAAGTCACTTCTTTGAAGAATGATTTGGAAAAGTGTCATGAAGGGAAGGCCACACTCAACAATATCTTAAGTGTACAAAAATCCCCCAATGACAAAGGTGGACTTGGATTCAACTGCAATAAGAAGAAGAAGTCCAAGAACAACAACAAGAAGGGCCAAAATCAAGTCAAGAATTCGGCCAAGATCATTTGCTTCAAGTGCAAAATTGAAGGGCATCATGTTAGATCTTGCCCTTTAAATAAGAAGGCCATTAGTGACAAGCAACAAGGGAAGCAGCCACAAGTTCACTCTCATTCTCAATCTCGAGTTGAAGAAAGGCCTCTTCGCAAGAAAACTCAAGCTAATGCTTCTCAAGTTGAGAAATCAAGTGAGAAGAAAGTAAAGAGTAGACGTTGCTACCTATGTCGTGAAAAAGGTCACGTCGCTTCTTCATGCACAAATGGTACCTTATCCAACTCTATTCTAATTGATGATATCTATTCTCTTGGTAAGGATAAGGTTGGCAATGTGTTTGCCAAATTTGTTGGTGCTCAAAGTGGTGTCAAGAAAAGAACCATTTGGGTAGCCAAGCCTATTGTGACTAACCTCTTAGGACCCAACTTGGTTGGGGACCAACTAGCTCATACTTGATCAATAGGTGTTGTTGGAGGTCATTGAAGACTTGGCTACATTATGAAGAATTAAGGGGACTTCATCATTCTTATTGTCTCAAGCCAAGACATTCGGATTATCAAGTTTCTATCATATATCCAATGTTCCTCCTTGCGGTAACTCGTGCTTAAAGTGTCTACATTGATAGTTACTTGCACCTTTGCATGTCTGGTTTCGTTCCTTGCATGTGTTTGTATATATTGTGCTTCCAACTTGATTATCTTGAGCAATCAAGTATGTGTGTGTTGGTTTGCACATCATGTACGTGTGTGTAGTGCGTTGAGCCTTTTGCATCTTGTTTGTATCTTAATTTGCTCTTGTGAGAGATTAATGGAACATCCCATTTTGGGGGAGTGATGTGCTTTGTGAACCTCACGGTCCCACAAATGTGTGTACATGAAGAATACCACCTAGTATTGATATTGCAAGCTTATCTAGATACTATGTGTTATGTCTTCTCCTGAGAAATTCAAATTCTAAATAGTCCATTAATTATCTCTTGTTGGATCCTTTTATTTGCCTCTTGTTTATCCTTAATTGGTATCACATTACAGGGGAGTAATATGCTATGTGTATATTACTAGCCTAGAAAATGTGTACATTTGAGATATTATCACCTAGAGTTGATATTGTAAATTATCTTGTTCCTAGGTGGCATATTAGCTCTACAAGTTGCAATTTTCTTTTTGTTTGGTGTGAAGATGATGTCGGATATCCTTGCTATCTACCACCGGGAATTATTTCGATTTACTTCTTGTCTTTTGACAATTGGTACTCACTTGTGTGGTAGAATTTATTGATCATCTTCACGTTGGCATTTGCTTTTTATTTGCCTTATCTCTTGCCAAATTTGTGTCAACTCCCATTGCCTTTCGTGCCACTTGAGGATCTTATTGTTTTCTTGATCTTGTCTAGTGTTTTTCTTGATATAGTGAACGTGGTGATCCTACCTTGTGCATTTTGTACTCAAATGCAAATTCTCTATGATGCACAACTCGTGGGGGAGCTATCCTATTTTCTATAAAACACTAAACTTGCGATCCATTTTAAGTGTGTGTTGGTGGACGACAAGCCGTTTCTTTTTGGTACTTGTGCCATCATGAAACTTTGTAGAGAGCTTGGTTTGTTTGGAACCATCCTCTCTTTTGGGAGTTTGATATCATTTTCTCGGTTCCAATGGATATCTCATTCCTTGATGTATCTTTTAATGATATCTTCCAAGTGATGATTTCTCCATTTGGTATTCTTTTCACTTGGTATTTCCTTGTATTTTGGTATCGGTTCTTGAAAGTCTTGAGCATGCATATTAAGTTCATGTAGTTTCCTTGGCATGCTTTCTCTCTTTGACCCAATATATAGGGGAAACTCCACCAAGTCTCAAATTGGATGAGATGTGCATGAATTTCATTTCCATATCTATATGCACATATTTATGTGGAGTTTGTCCTATGTATTGTTGGTGTTTCTAACTCTTTGGTCCCAATGAGTTTGGGTACCATTTTGTTTGTGTTGTTGTTCTAGAAAAAATTGGAGATGCATTGGATGCTCGGCTCACTCACAAGGAAGGTGGTGTCATCACGTGCTTATTGGAGTCAAGCTAGGATGCTCAATGAACTACTATCTATTACCTTCAATTGGTTTCTTCTACATCCTTCCAATAATATATCGGTAACAAGTATCTATTCATGCATTCTTTTCTTGCATTCAACCTTGTGTAGGTTGCATCTTGGCATGATAGTCATTCCATCTTGTGATACTTGTTTCCTTTCTCAAAGCATCTCAACGATGATCTCATGTTGCTAGTTGTGATGTCTTTGATGGTTGTGTGGTAGGGATTCATCTATATACAATAAGACCATATCTAGCCATGTGCTATGCTTCCAAGCAAATATGTTATTGGTATATCTATGACTTCCTTTCGGATATCTTGTTCCTTCGTGTTGTAACTATTCCGGGTGTACATCCTTCTTTGTAGATATATATCATCATGATTTCGTCTACCTAGAATCTTATACACTTGAGAGAAGTTGCATATCTAGATGATATCCTTTCTTTCACGTCCACCTTGTCTTTCTTTTGTTTTTTTTTCTTTGGTGGCTCCGTGAAAGCTTTTGCCTTGAGTGCGTGTCTTATCTCGTTGCATCTTGATGCACTCTTCTGTGGTGAAGATTATTTTCCTCATGGTTATCTCTACGAGGCTTTTGCCATCTTAATTGGTATCCCTCATCTTGATGAGGCTTTCATATTCTATCTTCACCATGGGTTGTAACAAGTGTAGGTTATTCATTTTGCATTTTTAGTGTGCTTGTGAACCCTTTTGCTTGGTGTGTGTGGGGAGGACATGTCATGCACCTTGTATGTCCACTATCCAAGACTATGTTGATGCTTAATGCTCATCCGTACGTTAGTCTTCTCAAGTGCTTTGCCATGACTCACACACATCATTTTGGTTGAGCCTACTCTTAAGTTGCCTCTTTTATATGTTGCTCAACCATTTGTTTGTTGCAAGTGCTAGGCTTTGTTTCCTGCATGCTCACTTGCACTTGTTGTGAGTTTCTATTGATTTTCGGGGAGTGATGATCCTATTTTGTGCATTTGGTATCCTAATGCAAATATTGTAAGGAGTGCACAAATCATGGAGAGTTTCACTAGTGTCTTTATAACACTCTGTTGCTCTCTTGCACTTGTCGTGAGGTTCTATTGATCTTGGGGGAGTGACGATCCTATTTTGTGCTCGTTGTATCCAATTACAAAACTAAATTATGCACAAATCATGGGGAGCTTCTCTAGTTTCTCTAGAACACTCCTTTGCTCATATCATAATTTATTTCATTGATGTGGCACGTAGGATCATTGGTCTAGTTGGCTCAATTCATATCCGTTGATTGCCTTCTTCAATTGGTATCTTTTGATTGCTTGATTGCTTGTTTCTCTCTTTGTTATGTCTTTGTGGCATATCATTCTTTTGCAATCTTTGGGCCTCAATATAGTTTGTCTTCCTCCAAGTATTTACCGTTGGACATGTGTATTGCATTCCACTCTCTTGTTGAGCAATACACAATTTATGGAGGAACACTTTTTATATTGGCCTTCTAAGGTTTTCACCCATTTTGGCAATCGACGCAAATGTGGGAGGAGTTTCAGAGATTTTTGTTCCTAAGCATTTGCATCCCATTCTCATGCATCATTGGTTGTTGCATTGCATGGTGATGCATAATTCCTTTTATAAACTCTCTTGAAAGTGATTGTCATCAATTACCAAAATCGGGGAGATTTAAAGAACATGCGGTGCCCCCATGTTTGGTTTTGGTAATTGATGACAATCTCTATGGACTAATGGTTGCCTTGAGTTATATTTGAAGGTTTTATCCATAGGCTTATCTTGGAGTACATGTGTTGGTTTCAAGGCGAGTTTGTGTCGACCAAGGTGCTATTCAAGGAATTACCTAAAAGACTGGTCTTGTGAGAGGTTGATCAAGACTAAGTCAAAGAGTGAATCAAGTTGATCAACACACAAAGCGTAGAAGATGTACCGAGAGGGATCAAGTGATCCCATGGTATGGTAAGCATTGTCAATTACGCTTTGTGTACTAACCCATGGTCTTCGTGAGAGTTCTTTGTGGGGTTAGGATGCGGTGTGCAAGTTCAAGTGATGCATCACGAAGAGATCAAGTGCTTGAAGCTTGCCGTCCATTGTGGTGACAATGGACTTGTGAAGATGAGCCGAAGAGTGGCTCACCCATAGTGGACTATATATGGGGAGCAATCATCTAGTCTTCATCGAGCCAACGCAATCAAGAAAGGTGGTCCAACTTGAGGGAGTCAAGATCGTCATCATCTAGCTCAAGTGGACCATGTGCAAGGCAAAGGTTTGCCCTTGATAGGTTTTCTATTTTACCGGTCTCATGGTGGTAGTTGGGAGACCGGGTTATAGGATCGTTTGCCGTACTATCAAGGGGGGACTCTCAAGTTGGTAGCTTGATCGTATCGTTAGTAGAGAGCTCAAACCATTGCATCCTTGCATCGTGTTTCTTGGTTCTTGTTTGGTTCTCTTTGTGAGTCTTAGAGCTTATGGTCATCTTGATGACAAGCTTGAGTTAGTCGTAAACGGAGTTCGCATGCGTCTTCTATGATGTTTTCGGTGTTGTACGTTTTACCGGTCTTATCCGAGGAAGGGTTCTCACTATTTTCTTATGGGACTTTTCTCATTTGCTTCTTATTGATATTTCTATAAAGATTGTGTTAGCCCTTGTCGCTAGCTTTCCAACAAACTTGGTTTCGTTGAATTCGGAGTCCGCTTGCAGAAGTTGCGTCAGTTTTGGCGTCCTTATAAAAGCTGCACCGGTACTACCCCGCGTGGGAGCGGTACTACCGCTTGGAGGGGATGTATTTTTTTACTACCGCTCTTGGGAGCGGTACTACCACTTGAGCGGTACTACCGCGGCTACTTCCGTGGCTACTTCCGCTCCGGACCAAAATCTCGTTACAAGTCCAGCGGTGGTAGGCACGGATGTATTTTTTTAGTACCGCCCGCAAGCAGTAGTACCGCTACCCCTAGCGGTAGTACCGCTACCACTACCGGTAGTACCGTGAGGTCAAGCGGTAGTACCGCTCCGACGGTTCTTCTGGCCTTTTGCCTCCTCGTCATTGTTTTTCAAAGGGCTACTTCCGCCCTAGCGGTTGTACCGCTCAGTGCGGGTTGTGAGCATCGGTTGGATATTCCCCCACCTATAAAAGGGGGCCTTCTTCCCCAATGAACCTTATCCTTTGAGCTCGTGTTCTTCCCCCACTGTTGACCTTCTTCGAGCTTGCTAACTCTCAATCCCTCCATGGATTCTTGCTAGTTTTTGAGGGAAAAGAGAGAGGAGATCTAGATCCACATTTCCACCAATCACTTTCTCCTCTATGTGAGGGGAACCCCTTGGATCTAGATCTTGGAGTTCTTGGTGTTCTCCTTCTTGTTCTTCCTCTCATTTAACTCCCTAGCATTAGTTGCTTCGGTGGGATTTAAGAGAGAAGGACTTGGGCACTTCGTGTGCCCTTGCCATTGCATTTGGTGCATCGGTTTGAGTTCTCCACGGTGATACGTGGAAGTTACAAGTTGAGAAGCTTATTTCTCTTGGGTGCTTGGTACCCTTGAGCTTGTTCCTCCTGGGTGCTTGGGCGCCCTAGACGGTTGGTGGTGTTCGGAGCTCAATCATTGTGGTGTAAAGCTCCGGGCAAGCATCCGGGTCTCCAATTAGGTTGTGGAGATCGCCCCGAGCAATTTAACGGGTACCGGTGACCGCCCCCAAGGGTTGCCAAAGTGTACGGGTTCGGTGACCGCCCCCAAGGGTTGCCATTTGTATGGGTTCGGTGACCGCCCTCAAGGGTCCCTTAGTGGAATAGCGACATCTTGCATTGTGCGAGGCCGTGAGGAGATTACGGTGGCCCTTGTGGCTTCTTGGGGAGCATTATGCCTCCACACCGCTCCAAACGGAGATTAGCATCCGCAAGGGTGTGAACTTGGGATACATCGTCGTTTCCGCGTGCCTCGGTTATCTCTTACCTGAGCCCTTTACTTATGCACTTTACTTTGTGATAGCCATATTGTTTCTTGTCATATATCTTGCTATCACCTAAGCAGTTTTTCTTGCTTAGCATAAGTTGTTGGTGCACATAGGTGAGCCTAGTTGTTGTAGGTTTTGTGCTTGACAAATTAACTGCTAGGTTTATTCCGCATTTGTTCAAGCCTCAACCATAATTATTTTAAAGCGCCTATTCACCCCCCCTCTAGGCGACATCCACGATCTTTCAAGTATGTTAGACAAAGTAATAGGCATGGAATTGGAAGGAAAAGAAGTGTTCCCGACATGTGTGATAGGGAGTATGGAACCGTCGCCGACAATGATGCGGCGGTCGGTGGTGACGGGAGTGAAGGAGGCAAGATTACAAGGATGAGAAAACATGTGAGCCGTAGCCCCGGTGTCCATGTACCAATCATCACCTCCGGTGTAGTTGTTTGGCGTAGGAGCGGCATGCAGTGCGGAAAGGAGCACCGTGTCCCAGGGCGCCGGCGGCAGGGCCGGCGAGGGGGACGGAGACGCCATGGGGAGGCCATAGCCACCGCTCGGCAGCGGTGGTGGGTACTCTCCAGACGGTATGGGAAACAGCCCTAGCTGCGACTACAGTGCCGGGTAGGCCGGATGGCCCGCCGGAAAAATCTGTTGGCCCGCTGACAGATGCTGCAGGTGCGGGGCGCCGTCTGGCTGCTGCCCAGCGGGCGAGTGCTGGCATGCTGACGACCCCCACCAGTACCCGGGAGCCCCGTACACGAGCGCGTCGAACGCCCCGCGCAACAGCAAAGGGTTGACGGGCAGAGTCGGCGCCGGCGGTGGGGCGACGACGTACGCCAGCGGGTGCGGCGGAGCCGAGCCGGGCGGCAAGTCAGGACGGGCTGGCGGGGCGACGCCGGACGTGTCGGAGGTGGCGGCTGTGCCGTACGGCAGCGAGGTCACGCCGTAGAACGCCATCGGGGCTGGCGGACGGCCGCAGTGGCGCGCGCGGGAGATGCCGTCTGGCGGGCGATACGCGCGGCAGCAGCGACCTGGCAATGCGCGTGGCGAGCGAGGCGCGAGTGGCGGGCGGCTCGGACGGATCTGCGGGAGGCGGACCAAGAACGAGAAGTAATAGCACCTGGTAGTTCGCTGATGGCCGTAGCAATTGACGGCAATAGTACTGATCACTCAGGCAACTAGCTTCCACGTGAGCAGTACTCGATGGAACTAGTACTCGTAGATGAATTTTGCTTCGGTCTCCACGTGAGAAAGCAACGGCTGGTCAGGTCGCTTGCCCCAGAACCCTAGGGCGGATGGGATGGCTCGGGCTGAAGTGCTCGGGCGGCTTGAGGCAGACAGCTGCAAGCTGGAGTCAACACGAGGAGCCAGATGTGTTGACCAGCGGTCTGGGTAGATGGCACCGGAGAGCAGCGCCGGCCAAGAGAAGAAGCGCGGCGGCCAGCGGCTGGAGACAGTGGGAAGGCGGATGGATCGGGTAGAAGCGGCGGCCGACGCGGAGGGCGCGCGAGCGGCGGCGGCGAAAACGAGAAAGAAACCAAGAAACTGATACCATGTATGAGATTATGATTGCACGATGTATTGCTCTTCGTGCATAGGCACGTATATATGATGTACAAAGGTGGACCACGGACCTCAACTATACAAGGAACTAGGAGGCGGACCCAATACACAATATGCACATAACACATATACTCAACAGACCAGCCTAGCTAGTTGGAATGCTATACACACAGAACTGGACATGATCGACCTCTTCTAAAGATCTGGTGGCGATGCACCATCTTTTTTTGTTTTCTGTGTTAGGCTAACTCCAGTGCGCGACCCCATTGTGTCCAGGCGCGTCCATTTGGGGCAAAACAGACATATCAGACGGCTCAGCGCGCGGACGCAAACATGCTTTTATCCGTTTTCTGTTCACTTTCGACCCATCCCCGACTTAAGTTTGGGCCGCCTTTGAGGTGAAATAGACAACGCGCGGACGGGCCGGACGCGTGCGCTTGTCCTCCCTTGGCCCGGCCGTCGGTGGCACATGCCTTCCTTTTCTATCCGCCCCCTCCGCTCCACCGAGCGCTCCAGCTGCACCGCCGCCACTCTCGTCCCTCGTCGCCGCCGCCACTTTGCAGCTCGGACGCGCGCTCGCCCAGCCCCCTTTTCCCTCGACGCCCCCGAGCTACCCAACCATGGCCACCTGATTTGCGCACCCGGCGGTCGGATTTGGAGCGGATCCGGCCGGGCTTGAGATCGCCCAGCTGTGGGAGGCCGCGTCGTGCCATGGACTGGCCGGGCACCGGGCCGGAAGGCCCCGAGAAGGCCGCAAGGCCGCATGCAGGTACTGACTCCGCATCTAGCCGCTCGGATCTAGACCGTCGCTGGTTCGCCGGCAGATACACGAACGGACATCGACCGGACTTGTTGCTGGTCCAAAAGCTCGTCGGTGTATCGATGCCACTCATTAAGTGCGACCACTGCCCAAAGAAGGCCTTGCGCCGCGTGTCTACAACGCCGGAACATTCCGGATGGGTGTTCATCAAGTGCTCAACCGATGGGGTATCTGCTACTGAGCTTCGGTTGTGCTCTCGGATTTGACTAGTTGTGCTAACTTGAAGTTTTATTGTGTAGAATGGATGCAACTTTTGGTATTGGTAAGAAGAGTATACCGATATATCGATAGAGCGCAATTTAGTAGATGTTCGTGCACTTTTAGCAAGAATAGAGGCTAGAGATGAGACTAGTGCACTTGTTGCTAGAATACAGGCTAGACATGAGACTAGATGCGAGGAAGCAACATCTACTTTTTTAAACTCGAAGAAGAAAGAAGCACGCAAGATCGAGACTCCGCTGATCAACAATGAATGCATCGAGAGGCACTAATCCAACTTACGGGAGCAATTATGAAAGTTGGTTATCTTCTAAACTGTATTTTTGTGATTCTTGTTTTCTTTGCTCTTACTTTTCTAGTCAAAATTTGGTGATGTATTTCCATATATCAAAAATCAATGATGAAGAAAAGATATGTGCTTGAAAAGAAAAATGTACGTGGCCGGGATGCGTCCGTGCGTTGGGCGCACGGCTACCGCATCCCAGAAATGACCCCGACACGATCCCATTGCCTTATTCAAACGGACAGAATTCAGGCTAAACGGACGTCCGTTTGAGATCGTCCGGTGGAGTTAGCCTAAACGAGGCAAACAAGAGGAGTCACCTCATGTGTGCACTGTGTATGTGTGCGTACGTGCTGCACGTCATCGCGAGAGTGAATCTTTTCGTATACGGAAATGTGGGACAAGCTGGGCATGCAAACAGTCGCCCACCCGGCCCCTTGTGCGAAAGAGCTCATCAGAAAATGCGTGTGAAAGCAAGCAAGGAAGCAAGCAAAGCTCCCTTTCCATGTTTCGTTCGGCAGCGAGCAAAATCAACGCCCTATTATGAGTGTCAAAAATTTCTAAGAAAAAGAGGTCATCAGAAGCCACGCACGCACAGCTACAGTTTACTCACAGAAAATGTAAACTACTCCACGGATGAGAGCGGTGCGGCCCAGCGAACAGGACAATGCGCGGTCGTCGCGTAGCGCGTTGGCACGGGACGCTTTGTCCGTTGGCGGTGGCGGTGGCGCCACCCCCATCCTCGCCGCCTCCTATTGAAAGACGAGACGACAACAAGCTTTGGTTTCGTGTGTTGAATTCGCTCTCCATCTTTTGGCGGGGCGACGACGAAAACGGCCCATCATGCATGCCGGCGAGGTGATACATATCTACGACCACTTCGCGTAGGCGTGTGTGCTTATCCGTGGTGATCTATCTGCACTGTCACGTGCTGACTTGTTTATTTTTTTCTGCTGCGTATACGTATAGGTATACGTTGTTCACATCCAGCTTGCCTAGTTAGTGGGGCGGCTTCTGCAAAGCCAGCTGTCCACATGCATCACGCGTACTCTGCACAGTGTTGACACGTATCTAAGTGTGCGTCCTGAGTCATGCATCCATGCATACAAGTTGCAGGGAAAAAGGTGATATACTACATGCAGTCTACCACGCTTCCAGAAAATTAAACCGACCGACACAACCGACGACCGCTACGAGGACAAAAAACACGTCGAAGCCGGAAGCTACGTTCTCTACGTAGGTTCAGCTATAGGAGCTTCACGCATGGCGTAGTGCATACGTTCGCGACTCGTCAAGCTTTCCGCTTTCTGTTTGGGAGAGTTTTTGGAGGATTCTAGACGGACCCGCCTTTGCATTATGCATGCCATCCATATTTCTACGGTTTGACCGGCCACGCCAAATTGTTCAACGCGGCTAGCTGCGGTGATCGATAGTACTGTAGTACTATCACTTGCACTGATCAGGCCATGAAGGCGTGAAAGATGACGCGGTTTTAATAAGATCGGCGAGTTGCACGCGATAGGACGTCAATGTGCTCGACCATGTGGTGTTGTTTTCTCGTCAAGGAGCAATTCTTGTTCTGACAAGCAGTACTATTCCAAACGTGTCACGAATGCTACCCGGATCCATTTGTCATGATCCGTGTGACCGGTCAAAGCAACACTAGCTGGGTTACCCAAACATGTCCATGCATCAAGTCACGGTGGGCTTGTAAACCGTAGAGAATCTAATCAGTTTGGTCGTCTTGCCCATGAAATTCAACGTACTTCGTTACTCTCAATGAGGTGCATTTTCAACTCAAAAAAAGAAAAGAAAGTCATATGTACGTGTTCAACTGGTTAAACAATGCTTCTTCAAACCGACAGAAAACTGATATGGGCAACAACAACGCGGATCCTTTGTCAAATGACAACACCAAATGATGTTGGACACATTTGGACGTGTCTATGCACAGCGGACAGGGCACCAGCCATGCAACCTTAATTAAGGAGCTCAAGTCTGCTCGCTCAATTTTTCTTCGCATGTCCGGAGTAGATATAACACAAATACTCCCTCTGTCCGGAAATACTCGTCGAAGAAATGGATGTATCCAGACATATTTTAGTTTTAGATACATCCATTTTTATCAATTTCTCCGATAAGTATTTTCGGACGGAGGGAGTATTTAATAATTAGAAGCGAACTAAAACTAGCATCCAAAGGAACTGTATCACCATTCTCCTAACTAGTCGAGGTATCATATGGTTATCTCTTAGGAGTGGCGTTTGAGGCCGGTGGATGTGTGGGGGAGGACGTGGATTGTGCGGGTAGAGTGTCCGTCTCTCGTATCCGGGTCCGTGGCTGGATAGTGTGTTCGATTTAGAGTCTCTACAATGTTTGGAGATGCCCTAGTAAAACAAAAAATCCATCAAAGCCGGAAGCTACATAGATTCAGATAGTACGAACTTCATGCATGGCGTAGTACCTACGTTCGCGCCTCGTCACGCCTCCCCTCTTGTTTCGTTTCGTCCGCTCGGACGCAACGCAGAGACACTGGGTTGTTTGGCGATGTTTTGGAGGATTCAGACTGGACTGTTGCATGTGCAGGCGGGCGGCTGTTCCTATGTTCAACGGTTCTAGCTACAGTGATTGATAATAGTCGTACTATCATCACTTGCATTGATCTGGCCGTAAAGGCGTAAAAGGTGGCGTAGTTTAACAAGATCGGCGCGTTGCACGCGATAGCACGTCCATCTGATCCATCATGTGCTCTTGTTTTATCGTGAGCAACAAGTTCTTTTTAATCCTGCCAGTGCCAAGTACTCCAAACGTGGAGTGTCCTCTATCCCCTTCTTTAAAAAAATCTGGCAGCAGCTGCGGGTGCTCGTTTGTAAGATCATCCTAGGTTTCTGTCTGGGTACGGTGAACATCTCGCGACTCAACTATGCTGTCATTACACTCATTCCTAAAATCAAAGGAGCTGACTTGATCTTGCAATTTCGACCTATTACTCTCATTAATAACTTCGCTAAGTTCCCTGCTAAAGGGTTCGCCACTCGTCTATCTCCCATTGCTCATCGCACCATCAGCCCTTTTCAATCCGCTTTTATTAAAGGTCGCTTCATCTTGGATGGGATCCTCTGTCTACATGAAATCGTGCACGACCTCAAAATTCGTAAGTCTAAAGCCGTGATTCTAAAGCTTGATTTTGAGAAGGCGTATGACTCGGTTAGCTGGCCCTTTTTGGGAAAGGTTCTTTTGGCTAAAGGGTTTGATGGGCCCTTTGTCCACAGAATTATGCAGATGGTCTCGGGGGGCCACACTGCCATTTCGGTGAACGGCCAGATTAGTAAGTTTTTTGCCAATGGTAGGGGCCTAAGGCAAGGTGACCCCGCTTCTCCCATCTTGTTTAATTTCGTCGCGGACGCCCTATCTCGTATCCTATGCAGAGCAGCTAACCACGCTCATATTTCCCCGGTCATCTCTCATCTTATCCCTGAACGGGTCACTCACCTACAGTATGCGGACGACACCATTATAATGGCTGATTTAAATGACTCTTGCCTCGCTAATCTTAAATTTATCCTCCTTTGCTTCGAAGCCATGTCGGGCCTTAAAATTAATTTTGCGGAGAGTGAGGTTATTGTCACCGGGGTGGATGATAATGAAGCCTTGCGGGTGGCCCGTCTCCTTAACTGTAAGCTAAGATCCTTCCCCTTCAAGTATCTGGGCCTTCCCATCTGCCCTGACGTGCTTTATGAAAAGGAGTTCGCCCCGTTGGTTACCAAGGTGGGCAATAGGGTCCTGCCCTAGCGTGGCAGATATAATACCAACGCGGGTAAAGTGGCGTTGATCAATGCCTGTTTGACCTCGCTTCCCATGTTCATGATGGGCTTCTATCTACTCTCTGGAGGTACTCATGCTGGCTTCGACTATTGGACTCTGCTGATAATCGTCGCAAATATCGTTTCGTTAAATGGAAGTCGATGTGTCGACCCAAAAACTTTGGAGGGTTGGGTATTATTAACATTACCATCATGAACCAATGTCTAATGATAAAATGGTGGTGAGAAATTATGACTGGCGGGAGTTAATCCTTATGGTTCTCCATTCTTAAGGCCAAATATTTTCCGCTCTCTAGCCCGATGTTTGCTACTTCGCGTGGTGGTTCTCAATTTTGGAAGGCCTTGGTGAAAGTGAAACCCCTCTTCGAGGCTCACGTTAAGTTTGTAGTGGGAGATGGCTCCTCCATTAGGTTTTGGCTTGATTGGTGGTGTGGAGATTCACCGCTCTCCGCGACCTTCCCCACTTTGTTTTCGTACTGTCCTGACCTGGATATCTCTATTGCGGAGTTGGCTGCTAATGGTTGGACTCTGCTTCTGGTAGCTTCACGGTTAAATCGCTTTATTCTAAGCTTATTGGTGGCTCCCCTACTAACAGATTCTCTCAGGTCTGGAAGGCTCGCGTCCCTCCTAAAGTTAAGATTTTCTTATAGCAAGCTTTTAGGGGCCGGCTGCCTACGGCTGACCAAATTCGTAACAGGAATGGCCGGGTTCAGAGTTCTGTGCCTTGTGTGGCCACTTGGAGGATACGACTCATATCTTCTTTCATTATGTCCTGGCTAAGTTGATCTGGAGTTGTGTTAGAGAGTGGCTTCAAGTGGCCTGGGACCCTGCTTCGTTCTCTGAGCTCCGGGCTCTTGCTAATAATTTGTCGGGCGTTACCAGACGTATTTTTTGGGTGGGCCTGGGAGCGATCTGTTGGTCCCTCTGGACGACTAGGAACAAATTTACCATTGAGCATGTGTTTCCCGCTAAACCTGCTGATTGCTTATATAAATCATGTGCTCTCTTGCAACAGTAGAAATCATTGACTAAGGTGGAGGACCAAGATGCGCTATCTGTGCTGATCTCTAAAGTTCGGGCCTCGTCGTCTAATCTCTGCAGACAAGAGCAGGATGCTTAGTTGGTTTTGCGCTTGGTTGGCTAGTTTCTCTTTGGCTATGAACTATTCCGGCCTGCGTGCCGTGTACTGGCTAGGGAGCCGTGTAGCCCTTTAACTTTCCTTCGATTGCCCCATGGTTGGGGTCTTTCTGGTCGTGTGTTTGGACATCTCTGTATTTGCTACCTGCCGTATGGTTTTATTTATAAAGTCGGGCGCATGTCTTTTCTCTAAAAAACGTGAAGTGTCACAAACTTCCTTAACTTCACCATATGCCACCCGCATGAGCTTGTCATGACGCGTGTGGTCGGTCAAAGCACGTAGTACAGGAAATATATGTATGTACTTGTATACTCCATGCGCCGAGTCATTTCCCTTATATACTCCATGCGCCAAGTCATTACCCACTTGAGCCTTGTAATAAGCCGTAGAAAATCAAAGTAATTCTGTCTTCTTGGCCATACAGGTCAACGTCGATAGTTAATCTCTATGAGGTGCGTTTTCAACGAAAAAACCGGACTAGTATAGGCGTGTTCAACTGGTTAACAAATGGTTCTGCAGACGGAAGCTGATTACTGAGCTATCATGGCCATATCTGGTTCGCCGGAAACAAAAAGGAGATCAACACCTGGTAATACATTTTATAGAGCCGGCCGTATCATATTCATACCGTGAAGGCAACAGCCATTTTTTTAACTTTATTAGAAAAGGAGGATGACCCCCGGCCTTTGCATCTGGAAGATGCATGCGGTCATTTTATTGATTATTCTCGAGGACCTTACAAAATAGAACAACAATATGCTTGAAACGGCCATCTTGGGAAGGGTGCAAGCTGGGCCACATACGCAGACCTCTCACCTAAACCTAACATCTAAAGCCGGAGGCCCCGCCCGAGCCATCTGCCGGGTCGGGGGCTCAAACCGGTCCGACGCACTGACATGTGTCGTCGCCACCATCTTCCACTGGTCCAGCTTCAGAGCAGATTGAGGTGACAACCTTGGCAGGTACTCCGCAATCGACGCCACCACGACGCCAAACGACAACCTTCACCTACGCGAGCCTTGGCAGGTCCTCCGCCATTTGACGCCAACACGATGCCAGACGACGACCTCCACCTACGCGAGTCCATGCCCGAGCAACAGACGTAAATCCATGCTAGGATAGGGCAGCACCACCGTCGTCATCCCCCCCACAAGCGCCACCCAACCCCAAGGTTCCCAAAGTGGCGTCTTCAAGAAGGGAACGGCGCCGTGAGTGTCGCCGCCGCCCAACAAAGTTAGGGTTTTCGCCCGGGAGACCTAGGGGAAGGTGAAGTGAGGAGATCAGTCCATACCAACGCCTCCAAGGAGGGGAATGGCACCCTCAGGCGTCGCCTTCGGCACGGCCGGTCATGGCCGGCCTGGGATTTCGCCCAAACTAGATCCCCGCCACTAGCAGCGCCTCCTGTACAGAACCGGCGACCAAGAGGAAGCGCGGCCCGACCAGGTTAGCCCGCACGCCGAACAGGGGAGGAGGGGAGGCGCTAGATCCACCGCCCGAACGGCTGCTAGCCGGCGGTGCCTTGCCAATGGAGCCGCCGCCACCATCCTTGGCGCCCCGGGCTTGTCCGGTGGCTGCCTCAGGCGGCGGCGAGGAAGGGAAGAGGGGGGGGGGGTGAGGAGGAGGAGCGGCTAGGGTTGGGAGGAGGAGGAACGGCTAGCTACTCCGAACATGCCGCCTTATGTTTTTAGAAGTCAAACCGGATGAGAGTTTCGCTAGAGTTCTGCCATGGCGTGGTAAAGTCATCGCATGCATAAAACTACTGGTTTGCGTCCACGCGGACATGAAACGGCTAGCCGAGAAGGTTCGCCGGCACCGCGAGCTCCTTACACCGATCAGCGCGCGATGCGTGCGTACGCATCGGACTCTCCCAACTGGGAGCGCTGGTTTGCGTTAGAGCACGAGGAGGAGCGGCGCCGTGGTGTGCAGGTCGACTACGCCATTCCCCCGCCGTCCCAGAGGTCTTGCCGAGGAGGATGAGGCGCAGGCCGCGTACCAAGCCGCGCTCGAGGCTGCCCTGCAGCGCGCGCTCGGGGAGAGCCGACTGGAGTAGAGCGCGCAGTGGGATGACCTGGAGCGGGCCCTCGCCTTGTTGGCGGCGGGGGACTCCATCCACGCTTCCTCGTACGTCCCGCCGCTGCCGCCTGTGGTTGATCCAAGGTTGAGCCAGAGCCCACACGCTGCCCGCTTGGCTGCCGCCGCATGCTTGGCCCGAGGAGTCCTACTCGTGGACCCACGAGGTCCGCGAGTGGGCCTTCGGTCCACTATGCCGCGACACCGGAGGAGGACGCGGTCCCACTTGGAGCGCTGGACGGAACACTGGCTCACGGAGGAGCAGGCCGACGATGAGCGACGGATGTTGTGGGCGCGAAAGGAGAAGGAGGAGCATGTCCGTTGCGCTAATTGCCGCCGCTGTTGCAGACGTGTGAGGACGCAGCCTTGACGGCGTGGCAGAGCGCGTGTGGGTGTGCTGGCCGCTTCCCACGTTCATCGACCTCACTAGCAATGACGGCAAGGGCAAGGGCGAGGCCTAGGGCAGCGTGCAGGCGCGGTCTTTTTTTTAAGTTTAATTAATGTTTAAGTGGATTTTGGCCGGCGGTTGACCTACCATTTATGTTTAATTATGTTTATTTCGGGCATGTCTTTTCAAAAGCTCTTTTATATTGGTCTGGCACCCGTTGGACGCACCGGCAGACCCAAATCAAAAAGCGGACGGGCGCCCACTTGGCCGACCCAAATCGAAAAGTGGATGTGCCCATCCGCTTAGCTGACCCAAACGCGTAAAAAACGGACAAAATGCGCGTCCTCTTGGGCCGTCGTATTGGGGTTGTCCTTTGATTTTTGTCAAGTCAAATTTTGTAAAGTTTGACCAAACTTGTGTTAAAAAATATCAACATCTGCCGTACCAAATATATTTACTATGTAAGTACATCTTATAACGAATCTAACAATGTTGATTTGGCATTGTGATTGTGAATGTGATAATTTTTTATTTGTTTGTTCAAAGTAGAGATATTTTAACTTAAAAAAATTATATGCAGACTGAAAATGACAGGAGAGAGTAGAAGGGTTCAAAAAAATAGATATACTAGAAGGGAAGTAGGCGGAGGAGGACGTGGGTGGCGTATCTAGCGAAAGAAGGAAGGAAAGCAACGCAAGGTTTTGGACTTGAGGGGCGCGACAAAAGGCGTGGGGGACGCTGTCCTTTGTCCCCGTCGATGACGCTCTCTTGTCTTGTATTGTACCCCGGGCAAGCCCCCCCCCCCCCCCCCCCCCCCCCCCCCCCCGCGCCTTGGCGTGTAGCTATGCAGCCGAGGAATTTCTCTGAAAGAGTGCACCGTGCCGCTTCTAATCTCCTCCCGTAAACACTAGTACTAGTAGCTAGGAGGACTGTGGTATGGTAATAAAATATCTAGAAGTAGTGGAGTAGTTTAGCCAAGAGCTAGGTAGAGACGGGACACCTCCACCACGCCAGACCTGCCGGAGACCACGTAGCTAGAAAGCTTTCTGTAGCGTTACCTGTAGTAGCTACGAAGCCCATGCCTTCTTGCTAACAAGTTTTTACTGTCATGCATGGCTTAGCTGTAAACAATGTAAACATGAGTGGATTTTGTTACGAACAAATGGCTGCTCTTCCGGTTGCGTCATGGCAGTATGTTTTGGTGTGATCCTTCGTTGTCATGGTTTTTGCTCTTGTTGGTAGGTGCAGGCTTGAAGCCGCTGGCGTTAGCATTTGCCCGTGCTACTCTGGTACTAGTACTACAAGGCCGCGCCGTGCTGCCACCGCTAATAATAGGAGGCGGCAGCTTTTGGCGCGCCAAATAAATATAGTACTACTAGTAGCAGGAGCCTTGTCGTCACGTGGTGGGAAGGAGGAATAATAAAGGGAGCGCGCGTCCGCAACGCGACGACGACGCCGCAACAAAACAAAAGCAAAACGCAGCGCTGCACTACACTACACAACGCCACGTCGCGTCGTCCGTCCTCTCAACCCTCCTGGATGCGCATTGCTTTGAAAAACTGGCTAGCAAACAAGAGGATGAACCTCCGAGGTCTACTGTGCCTCTGTCTGTGTGTGCATGATGCACATCATCGAGGGAGTGGATCTTTATCTTTTAGTATACGGAAATGTGGGGCGGTGCATCCCATGGCTGCTAGCTGGGCATGCAAACAGTACTCCACGCGGCCCCTTGTGCGTTAATGCATACTATTGGTACGCGGAAAATGCGTTCAAAGTTAACAAAACTTGACTTTCACCAAATCTTATATGCAGACTAAAAAGAAACAGAGGGAGTACATGCAAAGCTCTCTTCACTTGTTTTGTTCGGCAGAGAGAAAAATCGACGCCCCCCACTTGTTTTAGCTGAAGAGTTCATCAGACGCCACCCACGCACAGTTACAGTTTAGTCGCACAAAATGTAAACTACCTACTACTCCACAGGTGAGCAAGGAAGAGCGAGCAACTTCAACATGGTAAAAAAACCCTGCAGTAAGCAAGCAAGGATGTCGTCGCGTAGCGCGCGTGAGCGGGGCGGTTTGTTCGGTGGCGGTGGCGCCACCACCGCCGCCGGCTCCTATTAAAAGACGAGACGACAACAAGCGGTGGCGGGACGACGACGAAAACGGCCCATCATGCCAGCGATCAAATACACGTATCGACGACCAGTTCGCGTAGGCGTGCTTATACGTGATGATCTATCTGCATTATCACGTGCTAAGTTGTTTATTGTTTTCTGCTGCGTATTGCTATGTTGTTCTCATCCAGCTTAATAGTGAGGACGGTTTCTGCAAAGCCACCTGTCCACATGCAATACATGTACCCTGCACAGCGTTGACACGTATCTAAGTCTGAGTCATGAGTCATGCATTACTGAAAGCTTCCTAGAAAAGGTGATATACATGCAGTCTACCACGCTTCCAGAAAGTTGCTTGTAGTAGTACGAGTCAGCACCGTGGAAAACACCGGATAAATCAGACCGACCGACACAACCGACCAGCGCTACGAGGACAAAAAACCCGTCAAAGCCGGAAGCCACGTGCGTGGTAGATTCAGCAACGAGCTTCGTGCATGCATGGCGTAGTACCCACGTACGAGACTCGTCACGCCTCCGCTCTCGTGTACTCTAGTTTCCTCCGCCCGGACGACAGCGCGGAGAACACTGGGTCTGTTTGGCCGTGTGTTGTGAACAGTAATCACTGATATTGATTGATTGCGATGATGTACAAATATATACCTCCTGAAGAAGCGCATCACACAGGCGCGATTGTTACAATAGGCACGATTGGAACGACGCGTACGTTGCTAATAGGATGCAATCGTTCGGGAGCGAAACCGACTGTCCGTTCCACAGACAGAGATTCTACTTAATTAAACTAATTAATTAAATCCTAACACTTTCCCTAATCTCTGCTTCAATTATTCTTGTAAACATCATCATCAACATCTTGATCATCATCATTATGACCAGTCTCCTCCAAAAACCTGTAGGAAAAATATAAGGAGATATATACAATATGCCATCAAAACCCCCTTCCAAAAACCCAGTGGGAAAATACGGAGAAACTGACATATCACAATGCCTGCATTACTATTGCCTCATCAAAAACCTTCCATAAGAAACCATTTAGGAAAAACTTATGAAGAAAAAGAGTGCAATATCAAAGATCCGAGGATCACAAACAGATTATTATTCAGGGATACACTCCTCCCTGAACTTTGCAAATCTCGAAGTCGTTTCATACCAATTCCATTGATGTACTTCTCAAATAAAGAATTTGGTAGTGACTTTGTAAACAAATCAGCAAGATTATCACGAGACTTCGTTTGCAAAATATTTATCTCCCCGGTCTGCTGTAACTCATGGGGATAAAATAACTTAGGCAAAATATGCTTTGTAATATTACTCTTTATATAACCTGTTTGCATCTGTGTAATACATGCAGCATTATCTTCATAGATAATAGTGGGTGATTCCAGTGATGCAATCCCACTTGAACTTTTAATAAAGTTAATCATTCTGCGAAGTCATGCACATTTACATGATGCTTCAAACAAAGCAATAATTTCATAATGATTCGTGGACGTAGCCACCAGAGTTTGTTTTGTCGACTTCTAGGAAAAGGCCGTACCTCTAGTCAAGAAGACAAAACCAGTCTGTGATCTGGCATTATGGGGATCCGATAGGTGCATCACAATATCCCACCATGGACTTATTTTGATTTTTCCGATAGAACAAACCAAGATCTTTGGTGCATTGAAGATATCTGAAAATGTTCTTCACACCAAACCAACGCCTCTTTGTTGGTGATGCACTGAATCTAGCGAGTAAATTTACTGCAAATGATATATCAGGCCTGGTGCAGTTTGCTAGATACATTAGTGCTCCAATAGCACTGAGGTAAGGAAACTCAGGTCCTAATACCTCTTGATCATCACCCTTAGGTCTAAATGGGTCTTTATCTCTATCAAGAGATCTCACAACCATTGGTGTTTTCGATGGATATGCTTTATCCATATTAATTTTCTCAAGAATCTTTTGGATATAAGCAGACTGATGAACAAGTATTCGTGAAAGGTCAAGTTATAAGCCCAAACAAAATTTAGTCTTACCCAGATCTTCCATCTCAAACTCCGTCTTAAGATGATTACTTGCCTCATGTATTTCTTGTGTAGTCCCAATGATATTCAGATCATCCACATACACAGAAATAATGCAAAATCCACTCTTAGATTTCTTAATAAACACACATGGGCAATCACTGTTTTTTGAGTAACCCTTCTGAAGAAGGAATATACCCAGTCGGTTATACCACATTCTTCCTGACTACTTCAAGCCATATAATGACTTCTGAAGTTTTACGCAATACATGTTGCGATTAGCCTTTGGATTCGGAAGTTTCATTCCCTCGGGAACTTTCATATAAATATACGAATCCAGTGACCCACATAAATATGCAGTCACAACATCCATCAGTTGGATAGACAAATTCATTTTCACTGCTAGTGATATTAAATATCGAAACGTTGTTCCACTCATAACGGGAGAATATGTTTCATCACAATCGATACCGGGTCTCTGCGTGAACCCCTATGCTACAAGCCTCACCTTATATCTCACCACCTCATTGTTCTCATTCCTCTTACGAACGAAAACCCATTTTGCTCCCACAGGGAACACATGCTGAGGAGTGGGTATTACTGAAGGAAATATGCCCTAGAGGCAATAATGAAGTTATTATTTATTTCCTTATATCATGATAAATGTTTATTATTCATGCTAGAATTGTATTAACCGGAAACATAATACATGTGTGAATACATAGACAAACAGAGTGTCACTAGTATGCCTCTACTTGACTAGCTCGTTAATTAAAGATGGTTATGTTTCCTAACCATAGACATGAGTTGTCATTTGATTAACGGGATCACATCATTAGGAGAATGACGTGATTGACTTGACCCATTCCGTTAGCTTAGCACTTGATCGTTTAGTATGTTGCTATTGCTTTCTTCATGACTTATACATGTTCCTATGACTATGAGATTATGCAACTCCCGTTTACCGGAGGAACACTTTGTGTGCTACCAAACGTCACAACATAACTGGGTGATTATAAAGGTGCTCTACAGGTGTCTCCGAAGGTACTTGTTGGGTTGGCGTATTTCGAGATTAAGATTTGTCACTCCGATTGTCGGAGAGGTATCTCTGGGCCCACTCAGTAATGCACATCACTATAAGCCTTGCAAGCATTGGAACTAATGAGTTAGTTGCGGGATGATGTATTACGGAACGAGTAAAGAGACTTGCCGGTAACGAGATTGAACTAGGTATTGAGATACCGACGATCGAATCTCCGGCAAGTAACAGTATGTTGTTATGCGGTTTGACCGATAAGATCTTCGTAGAATATGTGGGAGCCAATATGAGCATCCAGGTTCCGCTATTGCTTATTGACCGGAGACGTGTCTCGGTCATGTCTACATTGTTCTCGAACCCGTAGGGTCCGCACGCTTAAAGTTCGATGACGGTTATATCATGAGTTCATGTGTTTTGATGTACCGAAGGTAGTTTGGAGTCCCGGATGAGATCAGGGACATGACGAGGAATCTCGAAATGGTTGAGACGTAAAGATCGATATATTGGACGACTATATTCGGACATCGGAAAGGTTCCGAGTGATTCGGGTATTTTTTGAAGTACCGGAGAGTTACGGGAATTCGCCTGGGAGTATATGGGCCTTATTGGGCTTTAGGGAAAAGAGAGAGGAGAGGCTGCGCCCCCCAAGGCCTAGTCCGAATTGGACTAGGGGGAGGGGCTGCGCCCCCTCCTTCCTTCTCTTCTCTCTCCCCTTTCCTTGACTCCTACTCCTACTACTTGGAAGGGGGGGGGGGTCCTACTCCCGGTGGGAGTAGGACTCCTCCTAGGGCGCGCCATAGAGAGGGCCGGCCCTCCCCCTCCTCCACTCCTTTATATACGGGGAGGGGGCACCCCTTGGAGACACAACAATTGATCATTGATCTTTTAGCCGTGTGCGGTGCCCCCCTCCACCATAATCCACCTCGGTCATATCGTAGCGGTGCTTAGGCGAAGCTCTGCGTCGGTAGAACATCATCATCGTCACCACGCCGTCGTGCTGACGGAACTCTCCCTCAAAGCTCGGCTGGATCGGAGTTCGAGGGACGTCATCGAGTTGAACGTGTGCAGAACTCGGAGGTGCCGTGCGTTTGGTACTTGATCGGTCGGATCGTGAAGACGTACGACTACATCAACCGCGTTGTGCTAACGCTTCCGCTTTCGGTCTACGAGGGTACGTGGACACACTCTCCCCTCTCGTTGCTATGCATCACCATGATCACACCATGATCTTGCATGTGCGGAGGAATTTTTTTGAAATTACTACGTTCCCCAACAGTGGCATCCGAGTCTGGTTATATACGTTGATGTTATATGCACGAGTAGAACACAAATGAGTTGTGGGCGATACAAGTCATACTGCTTACCAGCATGTCACACTTTGGTTCGGCGGTATTGTTGGATGAAGCGGCCCGGACCGACATTACGCGTACACTTACGCGAGACAGGTTTTACCGCCGTGCTATGCACACAGGTGACTAGCGGGTGTCAGTTTCTCCAACTTTAGTTGGACCGAGTGTGGCTACGCTCGGTCCTTGAGAAGGTTAAAACAGCACTAACTTGACAAACTATCGTTGTGGTTTTGATGCGTAGGTAAGAACGGTTCTTGGTCAGCCCGTAGCAGCCACATAAAACTTGCAACAACAAAGTAGAGGACGTCTAACTTGTTTTTGCAGGGCATGTTGTGATGTGATATGGTCAAGACATGATGCTATATTTTATTGTATCAGATGATCATGTTTTGTAACCGAGTTATCGGCAACTGGCAGGAGCCATATGGTTGTCGCTTTATTGTATGCAATGCAATCGCCCTGTAATTGCTTTACTTTATCACTAAGCGGTAGCGATAGTCGTAGAAGTAATAGTTGGCGAGACGACAACGATGCTATGATGGAGATCAAGGTGTCGCGCCGGTAACGATGGTGATCATGACGGTGCTTCGGAGATGGAGATCACAAGCACAAGATGATGATGGCCATATCATATCACTTATATTGACTGCATGTGATGTTTATCTTTTATGCATCTTATCTTGCTTTGATTGACGGTAGCATTACAAGATGCTCTCTCACTAAATTTCAAGATAAAACTGTTCTCCCTGAGTATGCACCGTTGCCAAAGTTCGTCGTGCCCAGACACCACATGATGATCGGGTGTAATAAGCTCTACGTCCATCTACAACGGGTGCAAGCTAGTTTTGCACACGCAGAATACTCAGGTTAAACGTGACAAGCCTAGCATATGCAGATATGGCCTCGGAACACTGAGACCGAAAGGTCGAGCGTGAATCATATAGTAGATATGATCAACATAGTGATGTTCACCATTGAAAACTACTCCATTTCACGTGATGATCAGTTATGGTTTAGTTGATTTGGATCACGTGATCACTTAGATGATTAGAGGGATGTCTATCTAAGTGGGAGTTCTGAAGTAATATGATTAATTGAACTTTAATTTATCATGAACTTAGTCCTGGTAGTATTTGCATATCTATGTTGTAGATAAATAGCTCGCGATGTAGCCCCCCCCCCCCCCCCGTTTATTTTGATATGATTCCTAGAGAAAACTAAGTTGAAAGATGATAGTAGTAATGTTGCGGACTTGTTCCGTGATCTGAGGATTTTCCTCATTGCTGCACAGAAGAATTATGTCCTTGATGCACCGCTAGGTGACAGACCTATTGCAGGAGCAGATGCAGACGTTATGAACGTTTTGACAAAAGCTCGGTATGATGACTACTTGATAGTTTAGTGCACCATGCTTTACGGCTTAGAACCGGGACTTCAAAAATGTTTTGAACGCCACGGAGCATATAAGATGTTCCAAGAGTTGAAATTGGTATTTCGTACTCATGCCCGTGTCAAGAGGTATGAGACCTCTGACAGTACTTTTCCTACAAGATGGAAGAGAATAGCTCAACCAGTGAGCATGTGCTCAGATTGTCTGGGTACTACAATTGCTTGAATCAAGTGGGAGTTAATCTTCCAGATAAGATAGTAATTAACATAATTCTCTAGTCACTATCACCAAGTTACTAGAACTTCGTGATGAACTATAATATGCAAGGGATGACAAAAGTAATTCCTGAGCTCTTCGCGATGCTGAAATCGACGAAGGTAGAAATCAAGAAAGAGCATCGAAGTGTTGATGGTTAACAAGACCACTAGTTTCAAGAAAAGGGCAAAGGGATAGAAGGGGAACTTCAAGAAGAACGGCAAGCAAGTTGCTGCTCAAGTGAAGAAGCCCAAGTCTGGACCTAAGCATGAGACTAAGTGCTTCTACTACAAAGGGACTGGTCACTAGAAGCGGAACTGCCCCAAGTATTTGGCGGATAAGAAGGATGGCAAAGTGAACAAAGGTATATTTGATATACATGTTATTGATGTGTACTTTACTAGTGTTTATAGCAACCCCTCAGTATTTGATACTAGTTCAGTTGCTAAGATTAGTAACTCGAAACGGGAGTTGCAGAATGAACAGAGACTAGTTAAGGGTGAAGTGACGATGTGTGTTGGAAGTGGTTCCAAGATTGATATGATCATCATCGCACACTCCTATACTTTCGGGATTAGTGTTGAACCTAAATAAGTGTTATTTGGTGTTTGCGTTGAGCATGAATATGATTTGATCATGTTTATTGCAATACGGTTATTCATTTAAGTTAGAGAATAATTGTTGTTCTGTTTACATGAATAAAACCTTATATGTTACACACCCAATGAAAATGGTTCGTTGGATCTCGATCGTAGTGATACACATATTCATAATATTGAAACCAAAAGATGCAAAGTTAATTATGATAGTGCAACTTATTTGTGGCACTGCCATTTAGGTTATATTGGTGTAAAACGTATGAAGAAACTCCTTGCTGATGGGCTTTTGGAATCACTTTATTATGAATCACTTGATGCTTGCGAACCATGCCTTATGGGCAAGATGAATAAGACTCCGTTCTCCGGAACAATGGAGTGAGCAACTGACTTATTGGAAATAATACATACTGATGTATGCGATCCGATGAGTGTTGAGGCTCGCGGCGGGTATCGTTATTTTCTGACCTTCACAAATGATTTGAGCAGATATGGGTATATGTACTTGATGAAACATAAGTCTGAAACATTTGAAAAGTTCAAAGAATTTCAGAGTGATGTGGAAAATCATCGTGACAAGAAAATAAGGTTTCTACGATCTGATCGCGGAGACAAATATTTGAGTTACGAGTTTGGTCTTCAATTAAAACAATGTGGAATAGTTTCACAAATTCGTGCCACCTGGAACACCACAGCATAATGGTGTGTCCGAACGTCATAACCGTACTTTATTGGATATAGTACAATCTATGATGTTTCTTACCGATTTACCACTATAGTTTTGGGGTTATGCATTAGAGACAGCTGCATTCACGTAAAAAAAGGGCACCATCTAAATTCGTTTGAGACGACACCGTATGAACTGTGGTTTGGCAAGAAACCAAAGTTGTCGTTTCTTAAAGTTTGGGGTTGCGATGCTTATAAGAAAAAGTTTCATCCTGATAAGCTCAAACCCAAATCGGAGAAATGTGTCTTCATAGGATACCCAAAGGTGACAGTTGGGTACACCTTCTATCACAGATCTGAAGGCAAGATATTCGTTGCTAAGAATGGATCCTTTCTAGAGAAGGAGTTTCTCTCGAAAGAAGTGAGTGGGAGGAAAGTAGAACTTGATGAGGTAACTGTACCTGCTCCCTTATTGGAAAGTAGTTCATCACAGAAATCTGTTCCTGTGACTACTACACCAATTAGTGAGGAAGCTAATGATGATGATCATGTAACTTCAGATCAAGTTACTACCGAACCTCGTAGGTAAACCGAAGTGAGATCCGTACCAGAGTGGTACGGTAATCCTGTTCTGGAGGTCATGTTACTTGACCATGACGAACCTACGAACTATGAGGAAGCGATGATGAGCCCAGATTCCGCGAAATGGCTTGAGGCCATGAAATCTGAGATGCGATCCATGTATGAGAACAAAGTATGAACTTTGATTGACTTGCCAATGATCGGCGAGCCATTGAGATTAAATGGATCTTCAAGAGGAAGACGGATGCTGATAGTAGTGTTACTATCTACAAAGCTAGAATTGTCGCAAAAGGTTTTCGACAAGTTCAAGGTGTTGACTACGATGAGATTTTCTCACTCGTATCTATACTTAAGTCTGTCCGAATCATGTTAGCAATTGCCGCATTTTATGAAATCTGGCAAATGGATAAACAAAGCTGCATTCCTTAATGTCTTTATTAAAGAAGAGTTGTATATGATGCAACTAGAAGGTTTTGTCAATCCTAAAGGTGCTAACAAAATATGCAAGCTCCAGCGATCCATCTATGGACTGGTGCAAGCATCTCGGAGTTGGAACTACGCTTTGATAAGTTGATCAAAGGATATATTTTTATACAGACTTGCGGTGAAGCCTGTATTTACAATAAAGTGAGTGGCATATTGTTGATCGAAAATATATGTGAATGACATATTGTTGATCGAAAATAATGTATAATTATTCTGCAAAGCATAAAGGAGTGTTTGAAAGGAGTTTTTCAAAGAAAGACCTCGATGAAGCTGCTTACATACTGAGCATCAAGATCTATAGAGATAGATCAAGACGCTTGATAAGTTTTTCAATGAGTACATACCTTGACAAGTTTTTGAAGTAGTTCAAAATGGAACAGTCAAAGAAAGAGTTCTTGTCTATGTTACAAGGTGTGAAATTGAGTAAGACTCAAAGCCCGACCACGGCAGAAGATAGAAAGAGAATGAAAGTAATTCCCTATGCCTTGGCCATAGGTTCTATAAAGTACGCCATGCTGTGTACCAGATCTATTGTATACCCTACACTGATTTTGGCAAGGGAGTACAATAGTGATCTAGGAGTAGATCACTGGACAACGGTCAAAATTATCCTTAGTGGAATAAGGATATGTTTCTCGATTATGGAGGTGACAAAAAGGTTCATCGTAAAGGGTTACGTCGATGCAAATTTTGACACTGATCCAGATGACTCTAAGTCTCAATCTGGATACATATTGAAAGTGGGAGCAATTAGCTAGAGTAGCTCTGTGCAAAGCATTGTTGACATAGAAATTTGTAAAATACATACGGATCTGAATGTGGCAGACCCGTTGACTAAACTTCTCTCACAAGCAAAACATGATCACACCTTAGTACTCTTTGGGTGTTAATCACATAGCAATGTGAACTATATTATTGACTCTAGTAAACCTTTGGGTGTTGGTCACATGACGATGTGAACTATGGGTGTTAATCACATGGTGATGTGAACTATTGGTATTAAATCACATGGTGATGTGAACTAGATTATTGACTCTAGTGCAAGTGGGAGACTGCAGGAAATATGCCCTAGAGGCAATAATAAAGTTATTATTTATTTCCTTATATCATGATAAATGTTTATTATTCATGCTAGAATTGTATTAACCGGAAACATAATACATGTGTGAATACATAGACAAAGAGAGTGTCACTAGTATGCCTCTACTTGACTAGCTCGTTAATTAAAGATGGTTATGTTTCCTAACCATAGACATGAGTTGTCATTTGATTAACGGGATCACATCATTAGGAGAATGATGTGATTGACTTGACCCATTCCGTTAGCTTAGCACTTGATCGTTTAGTATGTTGCTATTGCTTTCTTCATGACTTATACATGTTCCTATGACTATGAGATTATGCAACTCCCGTTTACCGGAGGAACACTTTGTGTGCTACCAAACGTCACAACGTAACTGGGTGATTATAAAGGTGCTCTACAGGTGTCTCTGAAGGTACTTGTTGGGTTGGCGTATTTCGAGATTAGGATTTGTCACTCCGATTGTCGGAGAGGTATCTCTGGGCCCACTCAGTAATGCACATCACTATAGGCCTTGCAAGCATTGTAACGAATGAGTTAGTTGCGGGATGATGTATTACGGAACGAGTAAAGAGACTTGCCGGTAACGAGATTGAACTAGGTATTGAGATACCGACGATTGAATCTCGGGCAAGTAACATACCGATGACAAAGGGAACAACGTATGTTGTTATGCAGTTTGACCGATAAAAATCTTCGTAGAATATGTGGGAGCCAATATGAGCATCCAGGTTCCGCTATTGGTTATTGACCGGAGACGTGTCTCGGTCATGTCTACATTGTTCTCGAACCCGTAGGGTCCGCACGCTTAAAGTTCGATGACGGTTATATCATGAGTTCATGTGTTTTGATGTACCGAAGGTAGTTCGGAGTCCCGGATGAGATCGGAGACATGGCGAGGAGTCTCGAAATGGTTGAGACGTAAAGATTGATATATTGGACGACTATATTCGGACATCGGAAAGGTTCCGAGTGATTCGGGTATTTTTCGGAGTACCGGAGAGTTACGGGAATTCGCCGGGGAGTATATGGGCCTTATTGGGCTTTAGGGGAAAGAGAGAGGAGAGGCTGCGCGCCCCCAAGGCCTAGTACGAATTGGACTAGGGGGAGGGGCTGCGCCCCCTCCTTCCTTCTCTTCTCTCTCCCCTTTCCTTGACTCCTACTCCTACTAGTTGGAAGGGGGGAATCCTACTCCCGGTGGGAGTAGGACTCCTCCTAGGGCGCGCCATAGAGAGGGCCGGCCCTCCCCCTCCTCCACTCCTTTATATACGGGGAGGGGGGCACCCCTTGGAGACACAACAATTGATCATTGATCTTTTAGCCGTGTGCGGTGCCCCCCTCCACCATAATCCACCTCGGTCATATCGTAGCGGTGCTTAGGTGAAGCCCTGCGTCGGTAGAACATCATCATCGTCACCACGCCGTCGTGCTGACGGAACTCTCCCTCAAAGCTCGGCTGGATCGGAGTTCAAGGGACGTCATCGAGTTGAACGTGTGCAGAACTCGGAGGTGCCGTGCGTTCGGTACATGATCGGTCGGATCGTGAAGACGCACGACTACATCAACTGCATTGTGCTAACGCTTCCGCTTTCGGTCTACGAGGGTACGTGGACACACTCTCCCCTCTCGTTGCTATGCATCACCATGATCTTGCGTGTGCGTAGGAATTTTTTTGAAATTACTACGTTCCCCAACAATTACTGCAGTAAATACCCCTCTTTTTATGAGCGAGCGCAATTCATCCTCAATTGCTGCCTTCCATTTGGACCAGTCTGAGCGCTTCATGCACTCTGCCATGGACTTAGGTTGTCGACCCAGATCAAGGCCTTCTGCAATTCTAGAGGCGAAATAAATGTCGACAACTGTAGTCTTTCTATTGTATGATTCTCCTGAATCAATATAATTAATGGATATCTCATCAATACCTTTTGATCCTTCATGATTTCCCTCAACAATTGGATCAAGGCCTTCCGATGTCCCAACACCAAAATTTGTGTGCACACTCGTGCTGAGTTCTGGATGTCCAACATCCTTCAGGTGTCCTTCAACCCTAGGTTGAATATCAACATCTTGTTGACTTGCATTTACTATTTGAGGATTCCTCATTCCCCTTGGCGGCTTCTGCAAAGCCTTGTCCTTTGTGTCCAGATTCCTCCCCCTCTTAGGTGGCTGAGTAGATCTATGGGTCACATCCACTCTCTCTGGCATATTCATAGCGGGAACATTTGATTTTGTGACACCTTTATAATCAGTAAATGCATCTGGCAGATTATTTGCAATATTTTGCAAATTTATAATCTTCTGAACCTCCAGTTCAGACTCATTCGTACGTGGATCTAAGGACTGGATGGCTTTCACATCCCAATCTATTTCTCGGCATTCTTTGTGGTTATCCCCCCCCTAATGCCAAGAAATTGTCCTCATCAAAAATGCAATCAGCGTACCGGGCTGTAAACAAATCCCCTGTCAGGGGTTCCAGGTACTTAATGATTGACGGAGAATTGTACACCACATAGATCCCCATTCGTCTATGAGGGCCCATTGTTGTACCCTGCGGTGGTGAGATCGGTACATATACCGCGCAACCGAATTGCCGCAGATGGGAAATACTTGGTTGGTTTCCATGTACTAATTGCAACGGAGAGACCGTATGATATGCAGTTGGTCGAATTTGTATCAATTCTGCAGCATGTAAAACTACATGACCATAACATGAAGCTGGAAGATTACTATTCTGCCGGAGCGGTCTTTCTATCAACTTGATCCTCTTGATAAGTGATTCCGCAAGACCATTCTGGGTATGTACATAAGGTACTGAGTGCTCCACAGAAATGTCCAAAGCTAGGCAATAATCATTAAATGCTCGTGAACTAAATTCCGCAGCATTATCCATTCTGATGGCAATTAGCTTTGCAAAAGCATGGTTCCTTGTTGATAGTAGACACACATTTGACCATCTTGTTGATGCATCAATTAGGACCATGAAATATCTGAATGGTCCAGATAACGGTTGTATTGGACTACAAATATCTCCTTGAATGCGTTCAAGAAAATTTAGTGGCTCATCCTTTAATTTCACATAAGATGGCCTTGTGATCAATTTTCCAGTTGCACATGCTGTGCATACAAAATCCGATCATTTTGGAAACTTTCTATCCTTTATGTTGTGTCCAACAGAACCATCAATAATTTTTCTCATCATCCCAATACTAGGATGACCCAGGCGACCATGCCAAATTTTGAACTTATCAAGATTCTGAAAAACTATCTTGTACGCCATATGCGTCTCTGGTTTAATGTATGCATAATACAACCACTAGTAGAAAAAGGTCCATTTGTCCCGGTTTATAAGGCGCATTCGTCCCGGTTCGGGAACTAGTACTAAAGGGTCGGTACTAAAGCCCAATACCTTTAGTCCCGGTTCCGTGGAGCCCCATCTGTCCCGGTTGGTAGCACCAACCGGGACCAATAAGCGTCCACGCGTCAGCAGTTCAGCGGCTCGGGTTTTTGTTTTTCTTTCTGAGGGAGGGGGGCGGTTGGGGGTTTTGGGGGGTTTTGTAGGGTTAATTTAGGGGTTTCATATATTGTGTTAGCTAGCCAATAGAGAGAAGTGTCCTCTCTTATCTCCGTGCTTGGTCGACGATACGTACTATACGTATAGAGAGGACTCGACACGCTAGCTAGTAAGCAAATGAAGGAAACCATTAAGTACAGAAGATCATCATGAACATATACAGAGAGAAGTCATCGACCTCTCCTTCTCCGAGAGATTGGTCGAACAACAAGTTTTCGTATATCTATCCGACGCTACTGGCTACATATATATATATACAATGTGAAAGATCTCTTACAATACCCTAACATCTGAACTCAAGTTCCACATGGTAATCTCCGGCTTTATTGATGACATGATCAAGAAAGAATCCCGCCAATTCCTCTTGAATAGCTCGCATGCGATCTTGTGGTAGGAGTTCATTCCGCATCTGCCACATCTAATTTGAAGAATGGGGTCAATACATATATATGAATGAAACTCAACAGAAATGATGGTAATAAAATAAAATTGTGAACATTTTTGCTTACGCACTTCATATTGTCTTTTAGAGTAGCCCTGCCTATTCTTGGCCATCGTGTTGTACATGAACTCGCGGACGTAGTATCCACAGTAATCATTCCCGGGTTCCTACCACAAGCAATTTACGAGAAATAGAGGTCAATCAAACTGATAATGAAGCATTATAAATGGCTTGATGTAAGTAGCTAGAATCAACGGGAGATGCGCGGAACTAGCTAGCTAGTAGTACTTACTTTTGGGTATTTCCATCGCAGATCATGCGGTAGTCCCGGAACTTGTGCGGTGAATACTTTCCAAACCCTGCGAGACAAAGAAAACAATTACTTGATATCAGGAAATGAACAAAGTTTCCAATATGGTGCGGTAATGATCAATTGAACTTACTTGTCGAGCATTTTAGACATGTCTGCATAGTCCTCGGGATCTTTTCGTCTCAAGTCTAAGACGGTTACTAGTCCCTGCTCAAGCTTAATCTCTAGGAGAATATAGTGGAACCTGCGCACGCATGCATAACTCATCAATTACATTAATTACTATAACCTCGAGTAATAATTAAGGGAAACCGAATATGCACAAGACAAATACTCACTTGAAGTTGTAAGGAAAGAGTATTGCATCTTTGTTTTGATTTATTACCAACGACCGTAGCAAGTTGGCCTCGATTTCTTTCGCATTAAATGTAACCGTAAATTCATCTATGAGATTTGTGTTAATGAACCCAATATCATAGATTTCAGCTTTTCTGCATTCGACGATCTTCAATCTGCATAATATAGTGAGGATAATTATATATACATGCAATGAAAGAGCTGACCTATATATAGAGACTTAATGACAGAAGTAGTACTTACACACAGTAGCAAGCGACCATTAATTTATCGAGGGCCTTTTGATTGAAAAACTGGAAGAACTCAAATGGAACAGACAACAGATCAATTTCAACGAGGTCGTGCTCCTCTTTAACTCTCAGCGTCAAAGTATCCTTCCCAGACTCTCTGCAGGTTTTCATGTACCAATCATGGAATCTTCGCATCATCGTTGTTAGAGTAGTTCCATCTTTGACGAGAGGCTTCCCGTACTGGTATCTGAATTCGTCCACCTCCATTATATCAAAATGTAGTGCATCGTCGTCGTGCATGTAATCTGCAGGATTGGTACCGGGCAAGATCCCCGGATGATTAGCGACGATATGGCTAGACACCTTGAGTGGGGGGCACGATTGGTTCGCTTGTTCGCCGAGCTGGGGAATTTTTTCCAACTTCTTCGTTCTGCTAACCTTCGATCACTGCAAGTTCTTCCCGACCGCTCCGCTTCGATACATGACCTTTCAATAATGCGCTCACAGTTGGTTTTCGGCGGAGACGGTGGTGGTTTCTTCAGGGCATCGATAGTGCGCTTTGCTTTCACCGGATCTATCTTCTCCTCCGGAGGTGGATGTTTCTTAGCTCTTTGCGTTTCAAAGAAGTCCTTCACTTGGGCTTGACAGATCTCCTCGTTTTCCTGTTCGGTCATCTCGTATGGTAACTTCTCTAGAGGCTTGAGAGATGGACCGAATCTGTATTGCCTCCCGCCTCTGGCTGTACTGCTAGACGCCGGAGCAGGCCGAGCGGCTGCGGCTGTCTTCTTTCATTGCTTACGAGGCGGAGAAGGAGGCGGGGTGCTACGACGCGCCGGAGCAGCCGGAGCGGCGGCGACTCTCTTCCGCCCTTGTTGACGAGGCGGAGGAGGAGGCGGGCTGCTCGGACACGCCGGCGCAGGAGGAGAAGGAGGCAGAGTGCCGCCACGCGCCTGAGCAGCCGGAGAAGGAGGCGGAGTGCCCTGACTTGTCGGAGGAGGAGGCGGAGGCGTCCAGTTCGGAAGGTTGATGAGCTCCTTCCGCCATAGGCATGGAGTCTTCAGAGCAGAACCCAGCCGAGTCTCCCCTTCACCGGTAGGGTGGTCAAGCTCGAGATCCTCAAATCCCTCCGTTATTTCATCCACCATCACCCTAGCTTAACCTTTTGGAATCGGACGACAGTGAAATATTGCGCCGGGTTCAGGAGGTGCAACAGAGCCGACAGCCGCCTCGACTTTGAAGTTCTTCCATTGCGTCATAAGGTGGCAATGTTGAGACTCTGTGATAGCATCCACGGGGTAGCTAGCAGGAGCCGTGAAGACAGGCTCCTGAAGCAACTCTGTGGAAGCCATGCTGCTTTTCCGCTGAGATGGCGGGGTAGCTTCGGCAAGTTGCTTGCTGTGAACTGCTTCTCGTTCCTCTAGCGCTTGTACCCTTGCGTGCAGCGCCTGCAGTTGGGTCTGCTCCACTTTCTTCTTCCTCTCCCGGCGTTTGTAACCGCCTGCGTCGGGAAACCCAGCCTTCCACGAAACGGAGCTTGGGATGCCTCGTGTCCATCCAAGGTGGTCAGGATTCCTGAGGGCTATTGTGAGCTTGTCGTTCTCTCTGTCGTGAACGAACGTCCCTTCCTGCGCTGCGGCGATATACTCCTGAAGCTTTGTGACGGGTATTCGCAGTTGCTCGTTCCTCCAAAAGCACTTACCTGTTTCAGAGTCCAAGGTTCCCCCAACCCCGAAAAACCAAGTCCTTGGACGGTCTGGCCAGTTCAACGTGTCTGGTTCGACCCCTTTATCAAGCAGGTCATTCTCAGCCTTCTCCCACAAGGGCCGGGCTTTGAGGTAGCCACCTGACCCCGTGCGATGGTGATGCTCCTTCTTCGCGGCATTTTTCTTGTTTGTCGCTGACATCTTCTTACTCTTGTCCGATGTCTTGTGGGCCACAAATGCGTCCCAGTGATCTCTGATCTTCTCAAACCGGCAGGTGAATTCTAGAGTCTTGTCTTTGTCGACAAACTTTGTTTTCAGCTCATTCTTCCACCTCCTGAATAGATCCGCCATCTTCTTAAGAGCATGAGCCTTGACCAACGGCTCTATAACTGGCTTCTCCGGATCCTCCTCTGGCGGTAGGGTGAAATTTGCCTTCAACTCGGTCCAAAGATCATCTTTCTGCCTATCTTTGACATAAGACACCTGAGGGTCTTCATTCTTTGGCTTATACCATTGGTGGATGCTGATCGGGATCATGTCCCTAACAAGAACCCCGCACTGAGCAGAAAATGCTTCCTTGGTCCGGATGGGTTCAATCGGTTGGCCATCGCGCGTGATTGCTGTGATCGTGAACCTTTCATCCTGGCGCAACCTTTTCTTCGGGCCTCGTCTCGTTACCGAAGTTTGGCTCGATCCGGAGGGCTAGAAAAGAAGAAAGAATAGAGTTAATATGCGTACACACCAAAACAATTAATGCATCAATTAGCTATAGTCAGCACATGCTTAATTAATATATATACCTGGCCGGACTCCGTTCGGTCACCGGAGCCGTCATCACGGTGCCCTTCTTCACCGGTATTCGGTCACCGGAGCCATCATAATCATGTCCTTCCTCCTCCATTGTTCGATCACCGTAGCCTGCTTCTTCACACTGTCCTTCCAGACCATCGGTGTTATTGAGATACGACAAGACATTAGCTCCGGCTGCGATCATGTCCCCCAACACCTGTTCTGCTTCCTCGTCTCGTCCGTGCTGCATAGTTCCTGCGAATTTTACGACATGGCAATTATTATACAAAGATGACAGATGGATATATTAGTGGCAAACATAGACCTAGCTAGTTAATCACAACAAGGAATCATATTAGTGGCATCGACGCTTCTCTAGGGTTTGGTGTGGCCTCGGCAACGCTTCAAGGGTTCGGGGTGGCCTCGACAACAACGCTCTTTGAACTTGGTAAATTTGGGTGGCCTCGGCAGCGCTTCTAGGGTTTGGGCCGGACCGCCTCTCTCATGATTGTCCGACATTTGTCTAGTGTCAAAGGATTCAACAAAACCATGTCTTCATCATTAGGCGAAAGTAACAGGCGCATGATGCTACGAAGCACTCCGAAGTTGTTTTGGAACGGAGTCCGAGATAGGATAATTCGCTTTTTGGTACAAAATTCAGCAAGAGCCTTCCGAATATCGCTATTTGAAAGGGCTTTGCTGAAATTCGTACCAAAAGGCGGATTATCCTATCCGGGACTCCGTTCCAGAACAACTTTGGAGAACTTCGTACCATCATGCCCTGGTTACTTCCGGCTAATGATGAAGCCATGGATTTCATCAATACTTTGACACAAGGCAACCTCTCGACCCCTCGGCGATCCTCAACCCTCGAACCATCGACGACCCTCGACTCTCGACCCTCGACCCTCGACCCCTTGGCGACCCTCGACCCTCTACCCTAGTTCATGACCCTCGACCGCTCGGCGATCCACGACCCTCTACCCTAGTTCCCGACCCTCGACCCCCTCATGTCACGTTTGTCTAGTGTCAAAGGATTCAACAAAACCATGTCTTCAATATTAGGCGAAAGTAACAGGCGCATGATGGTACAAAGCTCTCCAAAGTTATTTTGGAACGGACTCCCAGGTAGGATAATTCGCTTTTTGGTACAAAGTACAGCAAGAGCCATCCGAATATCGCTATTTGGAAGGCCTTTGCTAAAATTTGTACCAAAAGGCGGATTATCCTATCCAGGACTCCTTTCCAAAATAACTTTGGAGAACATCGTACCATCATGCCCCGGTTACTTCCGGCTAATGATGAAGCCATGGATTTTTTCAATACTTTGACACTAGGCAACCTCTCGACCCCTCGGCGATCCTCGACCCCTCGATGACCCTCGACCCTCGAATCCTCGGCCCCTCGACGACCCTCGAACCCTCGACCCTAGAACCCTCGAACCCTCGACCCTAGAACCCTCGAACCCTCGACCCTTGGCCCCTCGACGACCCTCGAACCCTCGACCCTTGAACCCTCGACCCTTGAACCCTCGACCCTTGACCGTCAAACCCTCGACCCTCGACCGGCCTCGATGACCCTCGACCGGTCTCGATGACCCTCGACCCCTCGGTGACCCTCGAAACTAGAACCCTCGAACCCTCGACCCTCAAACCCTCGACCGGCCTCGACGACCCTCGACCCCTCGGTGACCCTCGACCCTCTACCCTAGTTCCCGACCCTCGACCCTCGGCGATCCTCGACACCCTCGTTCCCGATAAAAATTAAGAAGAGGAAGAAGAAAAAAATAGGATAAGAAGAAAAAGAGGGAGAAGAAGAAGGAATAGAGGAGAATGAGAAAAAATAGATTTAATCTATTTTTTCTTCTTCTCCTCAATTCTTTCTTCTTCTCCTCTTTTTTTCTTCTTCTTCTTATTTTTTTTCGACGTCCCCCTCATGTCATTTCTGACGTCCCCCCTCATGTCATGTCCGACGTCCCCCCTCATGTCATGTCCGACGTCCCCCCTCATGTCGATGTTATCAGGGAGGGGTAGACGACAACGACGCTCACCCCCTCATCACATTTCCGACGTCCCCGGCCCCCTCATGTCCTGTCCGACGTCGCCCCTCACTTTAACAAAAAAACTACCTTAGAAAAAAGGCTTGCTTCGCCGCGGGTGCTCGGTGCGACGTGGACTCGGTGCAAACACTTCGCCCCTCACTTTTCGTTTTCACTCTACATTTTCGTACATATGAAAAAATTAAGTTTCTATACAAAAGTGCACAACTTTAATGAACAAAAAAAGATCTATGAACAAAAAAAATCATACATCAATTCATCAATACATACAAAAAAAATCATACAAAACAAATTTCACACAAGAGAGAGGGGATCGGGGCTGGCGGCGCTCATAGCGAGGACGGCGAAGACGAGGCAGGGCGATGGCAACGGGGCAGGGGCGGCGCGGGGACGGCGGCGGGGGCAGACGGCGGTGACGACAGGCGCGGGGACGGCAACGACGAGGTAGGGCGACGGCGGCGGGGGTATACGGCGGCTACGACGGGCGTGGGAACGGCGACGATGAGGCAGGGCTAAAGGGGGGCATTGGTCCCGGTTGGTGCCACGAACCGGGACCAATGCACCCCTTTGATACGTCTCCAACGTATCTATAATTTTTGATTGTTCCGTGCTATATTATATTCTGTTTTGGATGATTAACGGGCTTTATAATACACTTTTATATTATTTTTGGGACTAACCTGTTAACCGGAGGCCCAGCCCGAATTGCTGTTTTTGCCTATTTCAGTGTTTCGAAGAAAAAGAATATCAAACGGAGTCCAAATGGATGAAACCTTCGGGAACGTGATTTTTGGAACAAACATGATCCACAGGACTTGGAGTCTACGCAAAGCAATCAACGTGGAGAGCACAAGGCAGGGGGGCGCGCCTGCCCCCCCAGGCGCGCCCTCCACCCTCATGGGGCCCACGTTGCTCCACCGACGTACTTCTTCCTCCTATATATACCTACGTACCCCCAAACTATCAGATACGGAGCAAAAAACCTAATTCCACAGACGCAACCTTCTGTACCCGTGAGATCCCATCTTGGGGCCTTTTCCGGCGCTCTGCCGGAGGGGGCATTGATCACGGAGGGCTTCTACATCAACACCATAGCCTCTCCGAGGATGTGTGAGTAGTTTACCTCAGACCTTCGGGTCCATAGTTATTAGCTAGATGGATTCTTCTCTCTCTTTGGATCTCAATACAAAGTTCTCCATGATTCTTGTGGAGATCTATTCGATGTAATCTTGTTTTGCGGTGTGTTTGTTGAGACAGATGAATTGTAGGTTTATGATCAAGTTTATCTATGAACAATATTTGAATCTCCTCTGAATTCTTTTTATGTATGATTGGTTATCTTTGCAAGTATCTTCGAATTATCTGTTTGGTTTGGCCTACTAGATTCATCTTTCTTGCAATGGGAGAAGTGCTTAGCTTTGGGTTCAATCTTGCGGTGTCCTTTCCCAGTGACAGCAGGGGTAGCAAGGCACGTATTGTATTGTTGCCATCGAGGATAAAAAGATGGGGTTTATATCATATTGCATGAATTTATCCCTCTGCATCATGTCATCTTACTTAAAGCATTACTCTGTTCTTATGAACTTAATAATCTAGATGCATGCTGGATAGCGGTCGATGTGTGGAGTAATAGTAGTAGATGCAGAATCGCTTCGGTCTACTTGTCACGGATGTGATGCCTATATACATGATCATACCTAGATATTCTCATAACTATGCTCAATTCTATCAATTGCTCAACAGTAATTTGTTCACCCACCGTAATACTTATGCTCTTGAGAGAAGCCACTAGTGAAACCTATGGCCCCCGGGTCTATTTTCCATCATATTAATCTTCCAACACTTAGTTATTTTTATTGCCTTTTATTTTACTTTGCATATTTATCATAAAAATACCAAAAATATTATCTTATCATATCTATCAGATCTCACTCTCGTATTTGTTTGTGTAAGTGTGAGGGACTCGTGCGTGATCCCCTACTGGATTGATACCTTGGTTCTCAAAAACTGAGGGAAATACTTGTGCTACTTTACTACATCACCCTTTCCTCTTAAAGGGAAAACCAACGCAGTGCTCAAGAGGTAGCAAGAAGGATTTCTGGCGCCGTTGCCGGGGAGATTTGCGCCAAGTCAAGTCAAGTCAAGACATACCAAGTAACCATCACAAACTCTTATCCCTCGCATTACATTATTTGCCATTTGCCTCTCGTTTTCCTCTCCCCCACTTCACCCTTGCCGTTTTATTCGTCCTCTCTTTTCCGTTCGCCTCTTTTTCGCTTGCTTCTTGTTTGCTCGTGTGTTGGATTGCTTGCTTGTCACGATGGCTCAAGATAATACTAAATTGTGTGACTTTGCCAATACCAACAACAATGGTTTTCTTCGCACTCCGATTGCTCCTCTTACCGGTGTTGAATCTTGCGAAATTAATGCTGCCTTGTTGAATCTTGTCAGGAAAGATCAATTCGCCGGCCTTCCTAGTGAAGATGCCGCTACCCATCTAAATAGCTTCGTTGATTTATGTGACATGCAAAAGAAGAAAGATGTGGACAATGATATTGTTAAATTGAAGCTATTTCCTTTTTTGCTTAGAGATCGTGCTAAAGTTTGGTTTTTGTCGTTGCCTAAAAATAGTATTGATTCATGGAATAAGTGCAAAGATGCTTTTATCTCTAACTATTTTCCTCCCGCTAAAATCATCTCTCTTAGAAACGATATTATGAATTTTAAGCAACTTGATAATGAACATGTTGCACAAGCTTGGGAGAGGATGAAATTAATGATACGTAATTTCCCTACACATGGTTTGAATCTTTGGATGATTATACAAATTTTTTATGCCGGATTGAATTTTGCTTCTAGAAATCTTTTAGATTCGGCCGCGGGAGGCACTTTTTTATGGAAATCACTTTAGGAGAAGCTACTAAACTCCTAGATAATATTATGGTTAATTATTCTCAATGGCACACCGAAAGATCTACTAATAAAAAAGTGCATGCGATAGAAGAAATTAATGTTTTGAGGGGAAAGATGGATGAACTTATGAAATTATTTGCTATTAAAAGTGTTTCTTCTTATCCTAATGATATGTCTTTGTCTACTTTGATTGAGAATAATAACGAATCTATGGATGTGAATTTTGTTGGTAGGAATAATTTTGGTAACAACGCGTATAGAGGAAACTTTAATCCTAGGCCATACCCTAGTAATTCCTCTAATAATTATGGTAATTCCTACAACAATTCTTATGGAAATTTTAATAAGATGCCCTCTGAATTTGAGACTAGTGTTAAGGAGTTTATGAATTCACAAAATAATTTCAATGCTTTGCTTGAAGAAAAATTGCTCAAGGTTGATGAATTGGCTAGGAATGTGATAGAATTTCTCTTGATGTTGATTCTTTGAAACTTAGATCTATTCCACCTAAGCATGATATCAATGAGTCTCTCAAAGCCATGAGAATTTCCATTGATGAGTGCAAAGAAAGAACCGCTAGGATGCGTGCTAAGAAAGATTGCTTTGTGAAAGCGTGTTCGTCTAGTTTCTATGAAAATAAAGATGAAGATCTAAAAGTTATTGATGTGTCTCCTATTATATCTTTGTTTTTCAATACGAATCTTGATAATTATGGGACTGAATATGAGCCACCTTTACCTAGAAGGCGTTCCAAAAATTCGGAGTCTTTAGATCTTGATGCAAAAATTGGTAAAAGTGAGATTGAAGAGATCAAAACTCTAGATATTAATAAACCCACTATTTTGGATTTCAAGGAATTTAATTATGATAATTGGTATTTGATAGATTGTATTTCCTTGTTGCAATCCGTGCTAAATTCTCCTCATGCTTATAGCCAAAATAAAGCTTTTACTAAACATATCGTCGATGCTTTGATGCAATCTTATAAGAAAAACTTGAGTTGGCAGTTTCTATCCCTAGAAAACTTTATGATGAGTGGGAACCTACTGTTAAAATTAAAATCAAATATCATGAATGGTATGCTTTTTTTGATTTGGGTGCTAGTGTTTCCACGATTCCAAAAACTTTGTGTGATTTGTTAGGTTTCCGCGAATTTGATGATTGCTCTTTAAACTTACACCTTGCGGATTCCACTATTAAAAAACCTATGGGAATAATTAATGATGTTCTTATTGTTGCAAATAGGAATTATGTGCCCGTAGATTTTATTGTTCTTGATATAGATTGCAATCCTTCATGTCCTATTATTCTTGGTAGACCTTTCCTTAGAACGATTGGTGCAATTATTGATATGAAGGAAGGGAATATTAGATTCCAATTTCCGTTAAGGAAAGGCATGTAACACTTACCTAGAAAGAAAATTAAATTACCATATGAATCTATTATGAGAGCCACTTATGGGTTGCCTAACAAAGGTGGCAATACCTAGATCTATCCTTGCTTTTATGCCTAGCTAGGGGCGTTAAACGATAGCGCTTGTTGGGAGGCAACCCAATTTTATTTTAGTTTTTTTCTTCTGTTTAGGAATAAATATTTGATCTAGCCTCTGGTTAGACTTTTTTTTATGTTTTAATTATTGTTTGTGCCAAGTTAAACCTATAGGATCTTCTTGGATGATAGTTATTTGATCTTGCTGAAAATTCCAGAAACTTTCTGTTCACGAAAACAATTGTTAAAAATCACCAGAACGTGATAAAATACTGATTCCAGTTGCTGCTGATCAATAAAAAAAATTTCTAGGTCGTCCTATTTTGGTAGATTTGTTTGAGTTCCAGAAGTTTGCGTTAGTTACAGATTACTACAGACTGTTCTGTTTTTGACAGATTTTGTTTTTCGTGTGTTGTTTGCTTATTTTGATGAATCTATGGCTAGTAAAATAGTTTATAAACCATAGAGAAGTTGGAATACAGTAGGTTTAAAACCAGTATAAATAAAGAATAAGTTCATTACAGTACCTTGAAGTGGTGTTTTGTTTTCTTTCGCTAACGGAGCTCACGAGATTTTCTGTTAAGTTTTGTGTATAAGATTTGATGGATTATGGAACAAGGAGTGGCAAGAGCCTAAGCTTGGGGATGCCCATGGCACCCCAAGATAATCTAAGGACACCAAAAAGCCAAAGCTTGGGGATGCCCTGGAAGGCATCCCCTCTTTCGTCTACTTCCATCGGTAACTTTACTTGGAGCTATATTTTTATTCACCACATGATAAGTGTTTTGCTTGGAGCGTATTGGATGATTTGAGTCTTTGCTTTTTAGTTTACCACAATCATCCTTGCTGTACACACCTTTTGAGAGAGACACACATGATTCGGAATTTATTAGAATACTCTATGTGCTTCACTTATACCTTTTGAGCTATATAGTTTTTGCTCTAGTGCTTCACTTATATCTTTTAGAGCACGGTGGTGGATTTGTTTTATAGAAGGGACAATTGCATTTTTACCCCTAGTTGGTTCCTACCCACGGGTTTTTCCCTTACTTTTCGAGCTTGCTCAGTTTTGCCCTTAATTTTTCCGTCGAGGTCCCTCGAATGCCCTTTGACCGTTTGACCAAAACTTTGAAAATTCATAACTAATTCATATGAACTCAGAAAAATGCAAATAAGATATCAAAATGTTCAGATAAACATTACCTTTATGTTCATATCATTTGCATTCAGGACAAAATCACCCTTTAAACTACCTGAGGTAATTAATGTTATTAACATTATTAAAAATAAAAAGGTATAAACAATATTTTTTTCATGAATAAAAATTACATGCAAATGTGTAGGTGATGTTTTTTGAACATCCTGATATCTTATTTGCATTTTTCTCAGTTCGTATCAACTTGTTATGAAGTTTCCAAATAATGGTCAAAATCGTTAGAACATTCTTAACAAGATGATACGAACTCAGAAAAATGCAAATAAGATATCTGGATGTTCAGAAAACATCACGTACATTTGCATGTAATTTTTGTTCGTGAAAAAAATATTGTTTATACCTTTTTATTTTTAATAATGTTAATAACATTAATTACCTCAGGTAGTTTAAAGGGTGCTTTTGTCCTGAATGCAAATGATATGCACATAAAGGTAATGTTTATCTGAACATTTTGATATCTTATTTACATTTTTCTGAGTTCATATGAATTAGTTATGAATTTTCAAAGTTTTGGTCAAATGGTCAAAGGGCATTCGAGGGACCACGATGGAAAAAGTAAGGGCAAAACTGAGCAAGCTCAAAAAGTAAGGGCAAAACCCGTGGGTAGGAACCAACTAGGGGTAAAAATGCAATTGTCCCTTTATAGAAACTATTGTTCTCTCATGCTTCACTTATTTTATTTTGAGAGTCCTACAAAACAGCATGGTAATTTGCTTAAATTGAAAAATTAGTCCTAAAGTAATAGGCATCCAGGACTAGTAATTTTTTTTCCTTATGAGTGTGTTGAATACTATGGGAAGTTTGATGCTTGATAATTGTTTTGAGATATGAAGATGGTGATATTAGAGTCATGCTAGTTGAGTAGTTGTGGATTTGAGGAATACTTGTGTTAAAGTTTGTGATTCCCGTAGCATGCACGTATGGTGAACCGTTACGTGATGAAGTCGGAGCATGATTTATTTATTGATTGTCTTCCTTATGAGTGGCGGTCGGGGACGAGCGATGGTCTTTTCCTACCAATCTATCCACCTAGGAGCATGCGCGTAATACTTTGCTTTGATAACTTGTAGATTTTTGCAATAAGTATATGAGTTCTTTATGACTAATGTTGAGTCCATGGATTATACGCACTCTCTTCCTTCCACCATTGCTAGCCTCTCTAATACCGTGCACTTTTTGCCGGTATCATACACCCACCATATACCTTCCTCAAAACAGCCACCATACCTACCTATTATGGCATTTCCATAGCCATTCCGAGATATATTGCCATGCAGCTTACCACCGTTCCGTTTACTATGACACGCTTCATCATTGTCATATTGCTTTGCATGATCTTGTAGTTGACATCGTATTTGTGGCAAAGCCACCATTCATAATTCTTTCATACATGTCACTCTTGATTCATTGAATATCCAGGTACTCCGCCGGAGGCATTCACCTAGATTCATATTTTTGTTCTAAGTATTGAGTGGTAATTGTTGAGTTGTAAGTAAATAAAAGTGTGATGATCATCATTATTAGAGCATTGTCCCAAGTGAGGAAAGGATGATGGAGACTATGATTCCCCCACAAGTCGGGATGAGACTCCAGACGAAAAAAAAGAGAAAAAAAAAAGAGGCCATAAAAAAAAGATAAAAGGCCCAAATAAAAAAATGAGAGAAAAAGAGAGAAGGGACAATGTTACTATCCTTTTACCACACTTGTGCTTCAAAGTAGCACCATGATCTTCATGATAGAGAGTTTCCTATGATATCACTTTCATATACTAGTGGGAATTTTTCATTATAGAACTTGGCTTGTATATTCCAATGATGGGCTTCCTCAAAATGCCCTAGGTCTTCGTGGGCAAGTGAGTTGGATGCACACCCACTTAGTTTCTTTTGTTGAGCTTTCATATATTTATAGCTCTAGTGCATCCGTTGCATGGCAATCCCTACTCACTCACATTGATATCTATTGATGGGCATCTCCATAGCCCGTTGATACGCCTAGTTAATGTGAGACTATCTTCTCCTTTTTGTCTTCTCCACAACCACCATTCTATTCCACATATAGTGCTATGTCCATGGCTCACGCTCATGTATTGCGTGAAGATTGAAAAAGTTTGAGAACACCAAAAGTATGAAACAATTGCTTGGCTTGTCATCGGGGTTGTGCATGATTTAAATACTTTGTGTGGTGAAGATAGAGCATTGCCAGACTATATGATTTTGTAGGGATAACTTTCCTTGGCCATGTTATTTTGAGAAGACATAATTGCTTGGTTAGTATGCATGAAGTATTATTATTTTTATGTCAATATTAAACTTTTATCTTGAATCTTTCAGATATGAATATTCATACCACAATTAAGAGAATTACATTGAAAATTATGCTAAGTAAGCATTCCACATCAAAAATTCTGTTTTTATCATTACCTACTCGAGGACGAGTAGGAATTAAGCTTGGGGATGCTTGATACGTCTCCAACATATCTATAATTTTTGATTGTTCCATGCTATATTATATTCTGTTTTGGATGATTAACGGGCTTTATTATACACTTTTATATTATTTTTGGGACTAACCTATTAACCGGAGGCCCAGCCCGAATTGCTGTTTTTTGCCTATTTCAGTGTTTCGCAGAAAAAGAATATCAAACGGAGTCCAAATGGAATGAAACCTTCGGGAACGATATTTTCGGAACAAACATGATCTAGAGGACTTGGAGTCTATGCAAAGCAATCAACGTGGAGAGCACGAGGCAGGGGGCGCGGCTACACCCCCAGGCGCGCCCTCCACCCTCGTGGGGCCCACGTTGCTCCACCGACATACTTCTTCCTCCTATATATACCTACGTACCCCCAAACTATCAGATACGGAGCCAAAAACCTAATTCCACCGCCGCAACCTTCTGTACCCGTGAGATCCCATCTTGGGGCCTTTTCCGGCGCTCCGCCGGAGGGGGCATTGATAAGGAGGGCTTCTACATCAACATCATAGCCTCTTCGATGATGTGTGAGTAGTTTACCTCAGACCTTTGGGTCCATAGTTATTAGCTAGATGGCTTCTTCTCTCACTTTGGATCTCAATACAAAGTTCTCCAAATTCTTGTGGAGATCTATTCGATGTAATCTCTTTTTGCGGTGTGTTTGTTCAGACCGATGAATTGTGGGTTTATGATCAAGTTTATCTATGAACAATATTTGAATCTCTTCTGAATTCTTTTATGTATGATTGGTTATCTTTGCAAGTCTCTTCGAATTATCAGTTTGGTTTGGCCTACTAGATTGATCTTTCTTGCAATGGGAGAAGTGCTTAGCTTTGGGTTCAATCTTGCGGTGTCCTTTCCCAGTGACAGCTGGGGCAGCAAGGCACGTATTGTATTGTTGCCATCGAGGATAAAAAATGGGGTTTATATTATATTGCATGAGTTTATCCCTCTACATCATGTCATCTTACTTAAAGCATTACTCTGTTCTTATGAACTTAATACTCTAGATGCATGCTGGATAGCGGTCGATGTGTGGAGTAATAGTAGATGCAGAATCGTTTCGGTCTACTTGTCGCGGACATGATGCCTATATACATGATCATACCTAGATATTCTCATAACTATGCTCAATTCTATAAATTGCTCAACAGTAATTTGTTCACCCACCGTAATACTTATGCTGTTGAGAGAAGCCACTAGTGAAACCTATGGCCCCCGGGTCTATTTTCCATCATATTAATCTTCCAACACTTAGTTATTTTTATTGCCTTTTATTTTACTTTGCATCTTTATCATAAAAATACCAAAAATATTATCTTATCATATCTATCAGATCTCACTCTCGTAAGCGACCGTTGAGGGATTGACAAACTCTTTATCGCGTTGGTTGCAAGGTTCTTATTTGTTTGTGTAGGTGTGAGGGACTCGTGCGTGATCTCCTACTGGATTGATACCTTGGTTCTCAAAAACTGAGGGAAATACTTGCGCTACTTTACTGCATCGCCCTTTCCTCTTCTAGGGAAAACCAACGCAGTGCTCAAGAGGTAGCACCCTTACGTCCCGGTTGGTAGCGCCAACCGGGACCAAAGGCCTTGCGCTGGCGCGGTGCGGTGGGATGTTTAGTCCCACCTCGCTAGTTGAGAGAGCTCGAGAATGGTTTATAAGCGCTGATGCGCCCACCCTCTCGAGCTCCTCTCAATTGCAGGCTTTCGGGCCTACTTTGTCACTCCCTGCCCGTGGGCCTACTAGGACTGCTGCAGGCCTGAATCCTAGCCGATGGTTGGGTTTCTCGTCGTATTCAGGCCGTGGTGGCCCAATAGGTGGCATTTTTTATTTTTATTTTTCCAGTTTTCTTGTTTTCTTGTTTGCTTTATTTATTATATTTTGTTTCTATTTACAATAAAATACTTACTGTTTCTATTTTTATGTATTTTATTAAAGTTTATTTTATTTGATTTAATTGAAGTTTATTTTCTTTTATTTCTACTTATTTATTTTATTTTATTTTTTGCTTTTTTATTTATTTTATGAGAACTCTTTTTGGTTTTAATGTTTTGAACAGAAAATACTTTGATAATTTTAGTTGGATAAATTTTATATAATTTTAGTTTCAATAATACTACAGGTTTATAAAAGTTTTTTAGTTGATTCCTTTTGCTATTAGAGTTTCATTAATGCTTTCTAGTTCATTCTTTCGAAGTATCAGGGTTTCGGACGAAAACACATCTGTTACAAAGGGATTTCATTTTTTTGAACTTATTTGAACTCCAGACTTTTTGTGTGTTCAAAATGAACCATTCAAAGCCACATCATCATTTTTCAACCCTTCCTCACTTCATTTGTTATTTTTCATGCATTTACTGATTTTTTGAGCTAAATGACCCTGAAATTGAAAAGCACTTCAGATGAACTCTGAAGAGGTTTAAAGTTGGCATGGTATCCTCATTTCACCCACATAGCATGTGCTAAAAAGTTGAGAGGGTTACGGCAAAAACTGGATGCACTTCGTGTACAAAATGGACAATCTCTTTCGAAGTATCAGGGTTTCGTACGAAAACTCATTTGTTACAAAGGGGTTTTATTTTTTTGAACTTATTTGAACTCCAGACTTTGTGTGTGTGTTCAAAATGAACCATTCAAAGCCACATCATCATTTTTCAACCCTTTCTGACTTCATTTGTTATTTTTCATGCATTTACAGATTTTATTGAGCTAAATGACCCTGAAGTTGAAAAGCACTTCAGATGAACTCTGAAGAGGTTTAAAGTTGGCATGGTATCATCATTTCACCCACATAGCATGTGCTAAAAAGTTGAGAGGGGTAAGGCAAAAACTAGATGTACTTCGTGTACAAAATGGACAATCTCTTTCGAAGTATTAGGGTTTCGGACGAAAACTCATTTGTGACAAAGGGATTTCATTTTTTTGAACTTATTTGAACTCCAGACTTTTTGTGTGTTCAAAATGAACCATTCAAAGCCACATCATCATTTTTCAACCCTTTCTGACTTCATTTGTTATTTTTCATGCATTTAGTGATTTTTTTGAGCTAAATGACCCTGAAATTGAAAAGCAATTCAAATGAACTCTGAAGAGCTTTAAAGTTGGCATGGTATCATAATTTCACCCACATAGCATGTGCTAAAAAGTTGAGAGGGTTACGGCAAAAACTGGATGCACTTCACGTACAAAACGGACAATCTCTTTCGAAGTATCAGGGTTTCTGACGAAAACTCGTCTGTTACAAAAGGCATTTCATTTCTTCACATGTAACTGCAGTGATATTCTAGATCAAAGGCATAATCATAATAGTCGTGGAGAGAAAGTCTTCACTTTTTCTTCGCTTCTGTCCTTTGCTTATTGCGCCGTAACCATGGATAATCTTCATCGTTTAACAGGGTACTTGGGTCAGCCTTCACTTTGAAGGGAGGAATTTCATGAAACTTTTCATAATCTTCGGACAAGTCTGTCTTGCCCTCCACTCCCGCGATGTCTCTTTTTCCTGAAAGAACTATATGGCGCTTTGGCTCATCGTATGATGTGTTCACTTCCTTACCTTTTCTTTTTCTCGGTTTGGTAGACATGTCCTTCACATAGAAAACCTGCAGCACATCATTGGCTAGGATGAACGTTTCGTCTGTGTACCCAAGATTGTTCAGATCCACTATTGTCATTCCGTACTGTGGGTCTACCCCGCTGTAACGCCCACGATGCGGCTATATCTCCCACGTGTCGAGGCACGACTTAGATGCATAACCGCATTGTGGTTTTGTCGCAAGAAGGGTCATCTTCACACAATCCCATGTAATGAACAAGAATGGGATAAAGAGTTGGCTTACAATTGCCACTTCACACAATACATAAATAAATCATACATCAATCAGAGTACACACATAGGTCCGACTACGGAACCAAAAGAAAAGAAGACAACCCCAAATGCTAGATCCCTGATCGTCCCAACTGGGCTCCACTACTGATCAACAGGAAACGAAACATAGTAACGACCAAGGTCCTCGTCGAACTACCACTTGAGTTCGGTAGCATCACCTGCACTGGTCTCATCGGCACCTGCAACTGTTTTAGTAGAATCTGTGAGTCACGAGGACTCAGCAATTTCACACCCGCGAGATCAAGACTATTTAAGCTTATAGGAAAAGATGGGGTAATGAGGTGGAGCTGCAGCATGCACTAAGCATATATCGTGGCTAACATACGCAAATAAGAGCGAGAAGAGGAGCAACGCAACGGTCGCGAAGCTAGAAATGATCAAGAAGTGATCCTGAAACTACTTACGTTCATGCATAACCCGAACCGTGTTCACTTCCCGGACTCCGCTGAAAAGAGACCATCACGGTTACACACACGGTTGATGTATTTTAAACAAGTCAAGTGTCAAGTTCTCTACAATCGGACATTAACAAATTCCCATCTGCCTCATAACCGCGGGCACGGCTCTCGAAAGTTTATACCCTGCAGGGGTGTCCCAACTTAGCCCATTATAAGCTCTCACGGTCAACGAAGGATATTCCTTCTCCTGGGAAGACCCGATCAGTCTCGGAATCCCGGTTTACAAGACATTTCGACAATGGTAAAACAAGACCAACAAAGCCGCCCGAATGTGCCGACAAATCCCGATAGGAGCTGCACATATCTCGTTCTCAGGGCACACCGGATTGTCCAAGCTTCCGATAGGCGAGCCCAGAGTTGCCCCTGGTGGCCACCGGCGACTGACGGGTTGGACCAACACTCAGAGGAGCACTGGCCCGGGGGTTTAAAATAAAGATGACCCTTGAGTCTGCAGAATCCAAGGGAAAAAGGCTTAGGTAGGCAAATGGTAAAACCAAGGTTGGGCCTTGCTGGAGGAGTTTTATTCAAAGCGAACTGTCAAGGGGGTCCCATAAATCACCCAGCCGCGTAAGGAACGCAAAATCAAGGAACATAACACCGGTACGACGGAAACTAGGGCAGCAAGAGTGGAACAAAACACCAGGCATAAGGCCGAGCCTTCCACCGTTTACCAAGTATATAGATGCATTAATTTAAATAAGAGATATTGTGATATCCCAACATATCCATGTTCCAACAAGGAACAAACTTCATCTTCACCTGCAACTAAGAACGCTATAAGAGGGGCTGAGCAAAAGCAGTAACATAGCCAAACAACGGTTTGCTAGGAAAGGTGGGCTAGAGACTTGACATGGCAATATGGGAGGCATGATATAGCAAGTGGTAGGTAGCGCGGCATAGCAATAGAGCGAACAACTAGCAAGCAAAGATAGAAGTGATTTCAAGGGTATGGTCATCTCGCCTGAGATCCCGCTAGGAAGAAGAACGAGTCCATGAAGAAGACAAGCAGACGTAGTCGAACGAATCCTCACAACTCCGGAACGAAACCGAAGCTAACGAGAGAAGGAACCCGGAAAGAAACAAACAACATAGTAAACAACCATCACATGAACATGGCATGATGCAGAATCAAGTATGATGCATGTCCGATTTAATGAGGCATGGCATAGCAAAATGCACAAACAATACTACAAATTAAGTGGAGCTCAATATGCAACTCGTTGCATATTGACGAAACACCACATACGATTATTTAGTTCTCTCTCGGTTATGTACCCAACAATATTAAATGTTGTTAAACATGGCAAAAGGTGAAGCATAAGTAAACTATCTATTTAGGCAAGTTTAAATGAGGCCGGAACAACAAACAACAATTCCGGAAAATCCTCATATGCATATTTTGAATTTGCTACTGTTCTTCCCTAAACACAATTTGAATGTTGTTAAACATCAAAATAAAGTGCACCATGTTAAACTAGGCATTTTTCTACCCCATTTACATATAAAGTTTATTAAATTTGGAGCTACGGTTAATTAGTTATGAAATAAATCATTTTAGTATGTTATTTGAGCAAATTTAATCAAACAACATTTTAAACATTTCAAACATGGATGAAAGTGGCATAATGTGAAACTAGATGAAATCCTAAGCATTTTACATATATAAATTTTTACATATGATGCACCACTTGTGAGTTATTAAATGCATGAACTCTAGGGGTTTTTCTGCAAACTGTAATTCACTGGATAATTAGACAAATTTGCCGGACCGATAAAAAACCTAAACAGGCCGAAACTGGCTGGAGCAGGCCCAACAGAAGGGGAAAAAGGAGGCGCCGGGGGGTTTCTCACCATGGGCCATGGCCCGGGTCGGTGCAGAGGGAGGCCTGCAAGGGCACGCTGGGCCGCGGTCAACGGGCGAAGGCGAGATGAAGGGCGAGCTGGGCCTTGGCGCTTCTCCACGCTAGAGCCATATCGGGTCAACGACGGGGAGGCGCTCGTCCTGTCGCTCGAAGCAGAGGAAGCCAGCAGGCGCGGGACTTGCGGTCGAGACGAACAGGAGGGGCGGCGAGGACGACCTGCTGGTGCTGTTCACCGGCGGGACAACGGCGAGGGCGGAGCAAGGCGGCGGCGTGGGAAGCGAGATGGAGGTCGGGGACGGCTCGGTGTAGGGGCATGCTCCTGTGAACAAACGCAGAGAGCGACAGAGTTTAGAGAGGAGAGACAGCGAGAAGAAACAGAAGGAAAAGGCAAGGGCCAGGGGACAGCGTGATGGTTCGGTCGCCGGCGACGGCGGGCGCTGGTTTTCTCCAGCGGCGCGGGGTCCTGGAGGTGAGGCTCAGGCGACCTTAGAGCGAGGCAGAGGATGGGTCAACGCGCGACGGCGTGTCTTGTCGCTCGGTGCAGGGTGGAGCAGAGGGGCTCGAGGAGCAGCGACGGGCGCGCAGAGGAGGAGCGGTGCCGGGGCTTGCGAACTACTGCTGTTGCCGCGGCGATGACGCAGCGAGGCGAGGGAGGCGAGGTGACGAAGACCTTGGCGCGCCACGGCTCGAAGAAGGCCTCGCGGTGAAGAACTCCGGGAAGCAGTGCACGGGGCGACGACGAGCTCCCTCGGGAGGCTGATTTCCGTCCAGATAGAGTGATGGCAGGCAGCGGCAGGGACTTGGCGCGGGTCTTGGGGCTCCGGCGAGCTGAGGAGGTCCGGCAACGACGGGGATGGCCGGGACCCAACGGATCCGAGGCCAGGGCGGCTTCGGATGGAGACGAGACGGGCAGCGCTTGAAGCTTCGGCCATGGCTCCTGTGAAGGTTCAGAGAGAGGGAGAGAACTGCGTGAGGGAGAAAAACAGATGGAGGAAGGAGAAATAAGGGGAGGCGTGGTCTGGCCTGACGGAGGTGGTCGGAGGCTGCGGCGGTGGTTGGTTGGGTGGAGAAAACTATGAAGATTTTTGGATCGGTAGGAGATCCCGAGGAAGAAGGTAGGTAGGTGGCGGCGGGGAGGGGAATGGATGGGACATTGCTCCTAAAATTTAGGGTTAGGGTCTAGTTTATATAGCAAGGGGATTAGGGCAGGGTCTATCGGATCCCTGTGATCGTAATCGGACGGCTGAGAAAATATAGGTTAGGAAGTCCAATTAAAAGAACGGAGATGTTTTATAGATGTTTGGAGATAATCCGGACCCAACGGTCATGACAGAGCGGGTCGGGTTCGGGACAACTTCCGGGCGCACGTGAGGGGGTCAGTGCACTGTGCAGACAGGGTCAAATGGTCGGACAACAAAAGAACGGTTGGACTGAGAAAGGTCAATGGAGGCGAGGAGGGACGCGGCAACTGCGAGCGGATGCAAACTTTATGAAAACATGTAGATGCAATGCTCATGATGACATGATGAAATGCAACAAACAAATAAAACACACGACGGTCACGCAAAACATGGCAGGCGTCTGGAGCGTCGGTCTCGGGGCGTTACACCCGCCTCCTGACAGATTGACCCATTTGCACTTAAACAAAGGGACCTTAAAATCATGTCCGTAGTCAAGTTCCCATACACTAGTGGAATCTAGCATTTTGCCGTCCGCCAGCTGACGGCAATGAGCGCTTTGCCGTCCGCTTCCACAAAGCGGACGGTAAAGAAAGGGCAGACAACAAAAATGCTATTTGCCGTCAGCTGCTTCTTTGCCGTCGGCCAGCTGACGGCAAAGAGCTAGAAGGCAGACGGCAAAGGGCCAGCTTTTGCCGTCTGCTGGCGGATGGCAATGTTAGTCCTTTGCCGTCTGCTTGCGGACGGCAAAGAGGAGACGTGGGCCAGCCCTAACGGTGGCCCTCGTTGCCGTCTGCTAACAGACGGCAAAGAAGGCCCACTTAACGGGCCGAGTCGTCTCCCCCTCTCTCTTTCTCTCTCTTCCTCCCTCCCGTGCGCCCGCCTCTCTCCTCTGTCGCCACCGCCGGTCATCCCCGCCCCGTCGCCCCGCCGCCCCGCAGCGCCCCGTCGCCCCGCCGCGCCTCGTCGCCCTGCCGCGCCCCGTCGCCGGAGTGGCCTGCGCCAGGCCGCCCCGATGCCGGACCCCTCCCCGAGGTCCCTGCGCCGCCCCACCCTGCTGCCGTCCTCCTCCCCACGGCCCCTGCGCCGCCCCTCCCGCCGGAGCAAGAGGTAATTTTTTCTGTTTTTTCCAACTTTTTTGTTCTCTATTTTCTTGATTTGTTTTAGGTTAGTGCTAGGTTTAATAGGTGTAGTTTTGAGTTTTTAGGTTTAGGTTAGTGCTAGGTTTAGGTGTAGTTTTGAGTTCTTAGGTTTAGGTTAGTGCTAGGTTTAGGTGTAGGTTTTTCCTGTTTTGTTTTAGGTTAGTGCTAGGTTTAAGAAGAGGAAGAAGGAGAAGAAGAAGAAGAAGAAGAAGAAGAAGAAGAAGAAAAGGAAAAAAAAAGAGAAAGAAGAAGAAGAAGAAGAAGAAGAAGAAGAAGAAGAAGAAGAAAAAGAGGGTTCCTCGGTGTCGATGGTACCCTAAATAGCAAGTATCGTCAGTGCAAGGTACATGTGGCCGTCGGTGTCGAATACTACATCCACGTCCCACAAGTGACACAGGGGTCCTGCGTCCAGTAGCAACAGTTCTCGGTGTCGATGGCGGTCGAACACCATTGCAAATTTGTCTGGCAGCCTCAGAGATGACAATTGAAAGCTAAGTGTTGAAACTTGAAACACCCAAACAAACTCAAGTCGGTTTGGTTGTTTGAAATTTCAAAACTTGGCTTTAATCCTCATCGCAGAGGCTGCCAGACAAATTCGCCAAGGTGTTCGACCGTCATTGGCCACCAGAACTATTGTTGCGGGATGCCGGGCGTCAGCTTCACTTGTGGGATGTGGATCTAGTGTTCAACGCCGACCGCCTCATGTACCTTGCACCGATGGTAGTTGCTATTTAGTTTACCCGGGGACGAGCGGGTTAGAGGGTTCCTCGGTGTCGATGGTACTGTAAATAGCAAGTATCGCCAGTGCGAGGTACATGTGGCCGTCGGTGTCAAATACTTGCTATGTTACTCATCTTTCGATTTAAATATGCAGGTATTTCGTCGCTGCGAGGGTCTAGTGTTCGACGAGCTCCGCCCCTGCGTTCGTTGGTGAGCACAAATGACATCTCCTCCTCCCCCCTTCATTTGCTCTGTTCCGGTCTTTGTGCCAATGAAACTTGCTAGCTATAGGTGTCAATCATCAGTATGCGTAACCACTATGCGTCTCCCGTTCGAAAGGGTTTATCTATAAATATGCATGCATTTGCATATTTATAATCATGATTCTTTCGAATTGTCCAACGTTATTCATGGACAGCCCGAGTATGTGTAGATTGGGTTCGTTTTCCCATATGCTCAGCTCCGGATCCGATGCAGAATTTCGTCAGTGCCTCCCTATTGTTCTTCGGATACACATTCTCTCTGTTTATTGCCGAGACGTGTATCAGGAGAACAGCGGGGAGGTGCTGCCGAAATTTTGCATCGGATCCGGAGCAGAGCATGGGAAAACGAACCCGATCTACACATGCTCGGGTTGGATTAGGACCTATCTTTACCTATTAGCGTGTAGGTTGCATGGACGTAATAAAACTAACAAACTCCATTAACTGATGGATATGGTTTGCTTAATTATGTATATATTTCTTGTGTGTCCAGTAGGAAGTCAATATGAGTGATCATGCATGGATGTACATCAGTTACACTAGTCAGAAAGTTTGGACTGATGAATGGTTAACAAAAACCAAGGGGTTTGTTAAAGCCGCATTTGCAAATGGCCAGGAATTTAGCTGGTGCCCCTCTGCCCGTTGCGACAACTATAAAAAGAGGGACGAGCTTGAAATGAGTAAAGACCTGCAGAAGTTTGGTTTTACACCTGGTTACACCGGTCTGGACATTACATGGTGAGTCTGCCCAACATGCCAGAGCCGAGGTTCGTCGTCACACCGACGAGCATGGTACCGGGACCGCTGACATGGTGCAAGACTTTGATGATGCTTGGGACTCGGACGAGGAGATGGAGGAATCTGCAAAGGCCTTCACTGAAATGTTGGAGTCCTCAAAACGTCCTCTCCACGAGCACACTGAGCTTTGTCAGCTGGATGCCATCTCACAAATAATGGCTTTGAAGGCTCAATTCAACTTGGGCAGAGAATGCTACGACGCGATGATGACAGTATTCAGACGATTTCTACCCAAAGGCCATGTGCTACCTCCAAACCTGTACTAGTCAGACAAAATCCTCCGTGCTCTTAAGATGCCCTATGAGAAGATACATGCCTATGAGAAAGCATGTGTCTTATTTAGGCTTCAGTATGAGGACTTGTACTATTGTCCCATTTGCAATTCTTCCAGGTATGTTGTGGTAGACAACGGTATGGGTGAGAAGACGCAGACCAAAATACCCGTTAATGTTCTTCGGTATATGCCAATCGTACCAAGACTTCAACGTCTTTTCATGGTCGAAGAGACGGCCAGACAGATGACATGGCACAAAATGGGCAAAAGAACCGAACTAGAAGCAGATGGGAATGTGATGATGGTGCACACATTGGATGGTGAAGCGTGGAAGCGCTTTGATGCATTACATAAGGAAAAAAGGCAGATCCAAGGCATCATCGAGTCGCCATCAGCACAGATGGGTTCAGTGTGTTTGGTCAGATGGCAGCCCCATACAACTGTTGGCCCGTGTTTGTCATTCCACTCAATCTCCCCCCGGGCAGATTATGCAAAGAAAGAATATTTTCCTGACGTTGATAATTCCAGGGCCCAACTATCGGGGAAGAATATGAATGTGTACATGCAGCCGCTTAAGGACGAATTGCAAGAAGCTTGGGATAATGGGTTCAAGACATACAACGCCTTTAGGAAAACAGAACTTCAAAATGCGTGCCTGGTACATGTACTCGACGCATGACTTGCCGGCGTATGCGCTATTCATTGGCTGGTGTCTGCATGGAAGGTTCCCATGCCCCACATGCAAGGGAGCTCTTGAGTTTCGTTGGCTGACGGCAGGGCGCAAGTATAGTTGCTTCGACTTGCGTAGACCGTTTCTACATCCTGGCCATAAGTTCAGGAAAGACAAGAAGAACTTCATCAAAGGTAGAGTTGTCAAACACTCTGCACCACATGCGTTGACAGGCCAACAGACCCTAGATCAGTTAAATGCTCTCGAGCCAGATCCAGAGCGTCTAGGGTATTTCAAGGGGTATAATAAGGAACACGCCTGGACTCACAAGACATGCTTCTGGGATCTGCCTTACTTCAAAGACCTCCTTTGCCCACACAACATCAACGTGATGCACACTGAAAAGAATATCGCCGAAGCCAGTTTTGGTACATTGTTCGGCATAGAGGGGAAATCAAAGGATAATACTAAGGCTAGAGTCGATCAAGAGAAGCTATGTGATAGACTGTTACAAAACATGAAAGAACCGAAAGGAAAGGGGATCAACTGGACGAAGCGAAAGGGATGGTTCAATCTTGGAAGGCCAGCTATGAAGGAAATTATTTTGTGGGTCAAAATGCAGTTGATGTTCCCCGATGGGTATGCAGCAAATCTAAAGAGGGGAGCGAGTCTTCAAAAATTGAAAATATTTGGTCTAAAAAGTCATGATTGGTACATATGGATTGAGCGGATAATGCCGGTGATGTTGCGTGGCTTCATCCCTGAGGATGAATGGCTAGTACTGGAAGAGCTGAGCTATTTCTTCCGTGTTCTTTGTGCGAAAGAACTATCGCCTGGCCTCCTAGAAGAAATGGAACAGTTGGCGAGGAGTTGATCTGCAAGTTAGAGAAGATCTTTCCGCCAAGCTTCTTTAATCCAATGCAACACTTGATTTTGCATCTCCTGACCGAGGCACGATTGGGGGGGGCCCGTGCAAAATCGTTGGTGCTACTCAACTGAGAGGATGCAGAACACGCTTCGAGCAAAATGTAAAAATAAACGTAGAATAGAAGCATCGATGGCGGAGGCATTCATCACTGAGGAGGCGGCAAACTTCGTGACAGCATACTACGAAGCCAAAAATCATCATTTGAATAATCCGAAGCCTCGGTACAATGCTGACGAACCTCCAAAGGGTCAATCCAACATCAGCCTGTTCAAAGGGAATCTCGCACCAGCCGGTGGTTGGAAACCAGTAACGTTGGATGTTGAAGAATGGTGGACCATTTTGCTGTATCTCTTCAACAACCTAACAGAAGTGCGGCCATACATCGAGTATGATCTCGGTACATTGTTTCACAACTTCTAATTCCTTTGAACTTCTCTTATTCCTGGATATTTGATGCAGTCGATACATCGCCATATTCTCGTATGGAGCGGTGATCCAAAAGGATTCCGTCGAAGAGTATGAGCTTCTGGCAAAACAAGGAGCCGAATTTCCCGGTTTCATCTCTTGGTTAAAAAAGGGTAATTTCCATTAGACCCTTTCTTTTCTTTGGCTAATTTGCGACTAATGCAAAAATTCTTTCGTATTAAACTTGTAGGCTAATTCAGAGATTATGGATGCCGAATTGAGACAAGTAGCTAATGGTTTTGACTATAAGGTCCGTTCATTTGACAAATACGACATTAACGGGTATCACTTTCGTACCTATGGCAAAGAGCTATCTATGGCCGACTGAAAGTGTACAAATTGTTGTGTCTTTGCAATCGGCGAAGGAGGTATCGAGTATTATGGAAGAGTTGAAGCAATTTATGAACTTGAATTCTATGGTGAAAACCCACCAAACGTCGTAGTCTTCAGATGTTATTGGTTCCAGCCGAGGGAGACTAGAAGGACTCATGAACAAATAGGGCTAGTCGAAATCAAACAAAGCACCCGTTTGGATGTTCTCGATGTCTATATTACGGCACAACAGGCAACCCAAGTTTTCTATCTACCGTGGGCCTGTCAAAGTGATCCAAATCTCAGTGGTTGGGACGTCGTTTATGAAGTGTCGCCACGTGTTAGACCACCTCCCCCCAATGAAAAGGATTATGAACCTCACATTAACCAAGACACATATGACGAAGGAGAATTCTTCCAAGAAACACGTGTTTCCAAAAAACGTTTCAAGATCCGCTCTACTCCACCCCAGAACATTGAAGTAGACAATGATAGTGAATCCGACTTCACCCCTGAGCCGAAACAAGAAGAGCTGGAAGAAGAAGAAGTTACTGCTGCAGATGACCTGTCAATGCTTGAACGATTACGTAAAGGTGGCCTTCCACATGATGATGCATTTATTAATGATGATGATGAACACGTCATTACCGATAGTGATGATGATGCTTTTATTAATGATGATGACGAGCACGTCATTACCGATAATGATTATTAGGTATTCAAATTTTTATGTTGTACTTGATTTATATAGTTATTTGTATGATTGTATGATTTATATAGTTGGTATTTATAATTTTCTTACTTTGTATGATTGTTTCTTATATATAGTGCCATGGTCTTGATTTCCGTCCCGGTCGGCCCTCGCCCGCTTTATGATTCGTATGTGGTAAATTCTCTTTCATAACTATTTGTTGCATTTCGCAGTTATGACAATTATGGCCATCAAGTTGACATAGAGATATTTTAATCTAGGAGGTATGTGAACCGGAATTTGAAACGGACACTCTTGTCGAGAAGTTAAATTTAGTTGAAAAAGAAAATGAGTATTTGAAAGAAAAAATTAAAAGAATTGAAGAAGAGAAGATGACATTGGAGTTGTATGTTGCCGATGCCATCGATGATCACAAGATGAAGATGAATGCAATGCGCTTGAAGATGGATGCAATGCGCCTGAAGCTTAAGAAGATTAGAAAATATGCCATTGATAATGAGGCTTGGTATCATTATGCCGTTCGATCAATTGTTACCTTAGTTGCGATCTTCATCACATTTGTGGTGACGAGGGTAAGTTTCTCTAGTGTTTTGCTTTCCAAATGGATACTTAGCTTATTTTCCTCCTAAATGGCATAATTACCTAAGTTAGATAAAAAATAAGCTATACTTAGCTTATTCAGTTCATTTATGACATACTTAGGTAAAAAATGCCATGATAATCTTGGTTAGCTCCAAAATGATATAGACTTAGCTTATTTTCCTCGAAAATGACATAATAACCTTACTAAGCTCCAAAATGACCTATTTACCTACCTTAGCTCTAAAATGACCTACACTTAGCATTTTTACCTAGCTTAGCAATAAAATGAAATTTTTACCTACCTTAGTTAGAAGAAGAAGATAAAGAAGAGGAGAGGAGAAAAATAAAGAGAATAAAAAAAATCTTCTTCTTCTTCTTCTTCTAACTAGTCTTCTTCTTCTTCTTCTTCCTCTTCTTCTTCTTCTTCTTCCTCTTCTTCTTCTTCTTCTTCTTCTTCTTCTTCTAACTAGTCTTCTTCTTCTTCTTCTTCTTCTTCTTCTTTTTCTTCTTCTTCTTCTTCTTCTTCTTCTTCTTCTTCTTCTTCTAACTAGTCTTCTTCTTCTTCTTCTTCTAACTTTCATCTTTCCCAATTTGCAGATTTGCTTTACATGAGGAAGTTTGGATTCATGGAGTGTAGTATTCTTCTGGTGCTTCCTTGTTGTTTATGAAAACTTGTTTGGATATGTATGTCTATATGGATGTGTTGTTGGAAACTTGTTTCTGGTTATGTATATATGGATATGTTGGACTTTGTTGAACTATGTTGTTGGATTGGATGAAATATATTGTTGGACATGCTGTTGGATATGTTGGATATGTATGCATGTATATCTGTGTTTGAAACCAAGTCTAATTAATGGGATTTACATAAAAACAGGGGATATATATGTAGTGACCAGACCTCAAACAGTCTAGTCTCCGTGCATTAGTGTCATCCCTGGATCGGTAATGCTGACACGCACAGTACTTTGAAGGATTTATAACAGAGTAGCAATCACACACTTATTACATCGAATAGTTCAAGAGAACTCAATACAAATAAATATGGCTGAAGGCCATCTAAAAACGATAACAGCGGAAGGCTTGGAAGATAAAGTGAGTCCATCAACTCCAATGGCATCACTGAGTATAAGACCACGACCTAAGGCTCCTTACTCGTCATTTGAAAAGTCTGCAACATGATACGTTGCAGCCCGAAAACGGGTCAGCACATGGAATATGCTGGCAAAGTAACACATAGAGAGTAATGAACAGAATAATGCTATCACTACATGCATATTTGGCTGGTGGAAAGCTCTATGGTTACAGTTTTGCGAAAAGCCAATTTTTCCCTACCACAAAGGAATAAATTTTATCTAACTATCATGATGGTTGTTAAACATTGAGAAGGTACCTCCAACTCAATCCCAATTAAGAATGTGATTAAGCCAATCAAATTAAATTAAGTAGCATGATGATGAGATTCACATGATAATCCAAGAACTAGATACTCAAGACGTCCATAACCGGGGACATGGCTAACCTAAGTCAAATTTTACAGTAGCAAAAACTTGTTTGAGTTGGTTAAACAGAAAGAGGGTTTCGAGCTGAAACTCTAGGCGCTTGAATCGCCTGATTCCGATAAACGAGCGAAAAGTTATACTGAAACGAAAATCGGATCAGAAATCGCGATCGAAAATAATCGCGGAAATCCGAGATAAAGAAAAACTGACGAACAGGCTAACGAACGAACGTTCGCTGTCTGCGGTTAAACGACGAAAACCGTTCGTTAAAACGAACGTAAGAACGAACGTCCGCAAAATAAATAAACAAAAAAAATAAACCGAACCGTTCTAAACAAAACCGAAACTAGGGTTTACGAAATAAAACCGATCGGTTTTATAAAAAAACCTGCGGCTACCTCTAACTCCGGCGAACGGCTCCGGCGGCGGTGGTTGGCAGCGACGGGCGGCGGGGCTGCGCGGGCGGCGGGGCGGCGCGGATGGCGGCGCGGGCGGCGTTGCGGCGCGGATCCCGAGGCGGCGGTGGATCGGCTAGGGTTTCAGGTGGGCTGGCGGCGCTGGGGATCGGGGTCTCGGGCTTTTAAAGGCCGTCCCAAAGAGTCCCGCTCAGGTACGGCACGGAGTCGGTTGATTTTTTTTAAATAATTCGGACGTGCAGAAAAAGTACGAAAAGAAAAAATAAACTGACTCCAAAAATCCCGAAATAAATTTTCCCCGTCCTCTAAAAATAATTAGGATAAGATGAACATTTATTTGGGCCTAAAATGCAATTTTGAAAAACGCGTATTTTTCCTAATTCAAATAAAATCAAATAAAATCCAAATAAAATCAAATATTTGTTTTTAATATTTTTCCTCCAATATTTCATTATTTGTGGAGAAGTCATATTATCTCCTCTCATATCTTTTGATATGAAATATTTTCGGAGAGAAAAATAATTAAAACAAATGATCCCATTTTCAAAATTTGAGAAAACCCAAATATGAAAATAACGAAATCCCCAACTCTCTCCGTGGGTCCTTGAGTTGCGTAGAATTTCTAGGATCGCAAAACAAAATGCAATAAAATATGATATGCAAGAATGATCTATGTATAACATTCCAAATTGGAAATTTGGGATTTTACAAACCTACCCCGCTTAAGATGAATCTCGCCCTCGAGATTCGGGTTGGCTAGAAAATAGGTGAGACTGGTCCTTCCGTAGATCTTCCTCTCGCTCCCAGATGGCTTCCTCCTCGGTATGGTGACTCCACTGAACTTTGCAAAACTTGATAACCTTGCCGCGGGTGACTCGGCTGGCATATTCGAGAATCTTGACTGGTTTCTCCTCATAGGTCAAATCACTATCCAGCTGAATCGCTTTCAGTGGCACTGTATCTCTCAGTGGTATCTTAGCCATCTCTGCGTGGCACGTCTTCAGCTGAGAAACATGGAACACATCGTGAACTCCCGACAATCCTCCGGGCAATTCCAACTTGTAAGCAACTTCACCCATCCGCTCCAAAACTTTGTATGGTCCTACAAAACGTGGCGCTAACTTTCCCTTAACCCCAAAGCGCTTCACTCCTCTAAGTGGTGATACTCGAAGATAAACTCTGTCTCCGACTTCGTAAACTTTCTCCTTGCGTTTAGAATCCGCATAACTCTTCTGCCTGGACTGGGCTACCTTGAGCCTATCGCGAATCAACTTCACTTTCTGTTCAGACTCTTTAATCAAATCTGGTCCAAACAACTGGCGGTGTCCAACTTCTTCCCACAACAATGGTGTCCTGCACCTCCTTCCGTACAGAGCTTCGAAAGGGGCCATCTTCAAACTGGATTGATAACTGTTGTTATAAGAGAACTCTGCATATGGCAAATTGTCATCCCAACTAGATCCATAATCTAGCGCACAAGCTCTCAGCATGTCCTCCAAAATCTGATTGACTCTCTCGGTCTGTCCGTCTGTCTGTGGATGAAAGGCTGTACTGAACTCTAGCCTGGTACCCAAAGTCTCGTGCAACTGATTCCAAAACATTGAAGTAAACTGGGTTCCCCTATCTGATACAATGGTCCTCGGAACTCCATGCAGACATACGATCCTGGTCATGTATATCTTTGCCAACTTAGCACTTGTATAAGTGGTCTTTACTGGGATGAAATGAGCTACCTTCGTCAAACGATCGACTACAACCCATATTGAGTCATAGCCTGAACGAGTCCTGGGCAATCCTGTGATAAAATCCATGCCTAGCTTATCCCACTTCCATTCGGGTATCGGTAATGGTTGTAACAATCCTGCTGGCTTCTGATGCTCTGCCTTTACTCTCTGACATACATCACGAACTGCTACATACTCCGCAATATCCTTCTTCATTCCGGTCCACCAGTAACTGTCCTTTAAATCCAGGTACATCTTGGTATTTCCTGGGTGAATCGAATATGGTGAATCATGGTCCTCTTGCAAGATCAACTTCCTGATCTCTGGATCATTGGGCACATAAATGCGGTCCTCAAACCATAAGGTATCGTGCTCATCCTCACGAAATCCCTTGGCTTTTCCTTTACTCATCCTTTCCTTTATCTCAGCAATTTCCTTGTCTGTCTTCTGGGCTTCTCTGATCTTATCCATCAAAGTAGACTGAATCTCCAATTCTGCTACATAGCCTCTCGAAACTATTTCCAAACATAGTTCACGAAGATCCTCTGCTAACTTCTTCGGTAACTCTCCGGTCATGAGTGTGTTGACATGGCTCTTGCGGCTCAACGCATCGGCTACTACGTTAGCCTTCCCCGGGTGATAATGCAATCTCATATCATAATCCTTAATGAGCTCCAACCATCTCCTGTGCCTGAGATTCAACTCCTTCTGTGTGAAAATGTACTTCAAACTCTTGTGATCCGTGTACACCTCACAAGGGTTTCCGATGAGAATATGTCTCCACGTCTTCAACGCATGCACTACGGCTGCTAACTCCAAATCATGTGTAGCATAATTCAACTCATGGGGTTTAAGCTGTCGTGAGGCATATGAAACAACTCTTCCCTCCTGCATTAGCACTGCTCCAAGTCCTCGACGAGAAGCGTCACAATATACTTCATAATCCTTGCGTTGATCTGGCAAAATCAACACTAGCGCTGTAACCAAACGTTTCTTCAACTCCTGGAAACTAGCCTCACATTCCTTAGTCCAATTGAATTTGGTGTCCTTCTTCAACAACTCCGTCATAGGCTTTGCAGTCTTCGAGAAATTCTCGATGAATCTCCGGTAATATCCTGCGAGTCCCAGAAAACTCTGGATTTCTCCAACTGTCGTGGGTGACTCCCAATTTGTCACAGTGTTAACCTTGGTGGGATCTACTGCTATTCCTTCTCCGGATATAACATGTCGAAGGAATCCAACTTCCTTTAACCAAAACTCGCACTTGCTGAACTTGGCATATAACTGATGTTCTCTGAGCTTTCCAAGTACCAAACACAAATGCTCCTTATGCCCTTCTTCATTCTTCGAATAGACCAGAATATCATCAATGAACACTACGACGAAATTATCCAAAAACTCCACAAACACTTTGTTCATCATGTTCATGAAATAGGCGGGTGCGTTAGTCAGGCCAAATGACATAACGGTGTACTCATGTAGCCCATACCTTGTGGTAAAAGCTGTCTTGGGTATATCCTGCTCTCGAATCTTCAACTGGTGGTATCCTGATCGCAAATCAATCTTGGAAAATACTTTAGCTCATTGTAGTCGGTCAAACAGATCATTGATCATCGGCAGTGGGTACTTGTTCTTGATTGTTACTTCATTCTATCCACGATAATCAACAACCATCCTCAACGATCCATCTTTCTTCTCCACTAGAAGTACTAGTGATCCCCAAGGTGACGAACTTGGGCGAATATATCCTTTATCCAGGAACTCCTTATTCTGCTTCTTAATTTCTTCCAAATCCTTAGCGGGCATCCTGTACGGTCTCTTAGATATTGGCCAGTGCCTGGCAAAAGCTCAATCAAAAACTCAATGTCTCTATCCGGTGGCATACCTGGCAACTCCTCTGGAAATACGTCAGGGAAATCCTTCACCACTGGTACTTCCTCCTGTACAACTCCTGATAAGGAATTTACTCGAGTCCTCTTCGGCACATGCCGGGATACATACTTAATCCTTCTTCCTTCTGGGGTAGTAAGCAAAATCGTTTTACTGGCGCAATTGATGTTTCCTCCATACATCGATAGCCAATCCATTCCCAAAATGACATCCAAACCTTGTGACTCCAAAACTATTAGGTCTGAGGGGAAACCATGCCTACCTATGGCCAATGGCATCTGAAAACATCCTAGGCTTGCCATATACTCTGCTCCTGGCGAGCTTACTAACATAGGTGTTCTGAGAACTTTGGTGGGCAACTTAAACTTATCCACAAATCCCCATGATATGTATGAATGCGATGCACCAGTATCAAAAAGAACGATTGCAGTAAATGACTTAACCAAAAACTTACCTATTATTGCATCAGGCTGTGCTTCAACCTCCTCCACATTAACGTGGTTCACCTGTCCCCTGTTGAAAGGGTTCGGCTTCTTCCCCGAGCTTCCATTGCCATTTCCGTTCTTAGATTCCAGACATTCAGTTGCATAATGTCCAGTCTTCTGGCACTTGAAACAAGTAACGCGGCTTAGATCACTCTTGGCTGGGGTTGATGGGTCGGTACGGTTCTGTCCATTGCTTCCTCCGTTTCCATTGCCATTCTTGGGGCCACTATGATTGTGCGAACTCCCTCCATTGTGATTGTGACCTCCATGGTTATGCTGAATGTGTCCACCCGAGTTCGTGGTAAAACGAGGCTTCTTGTGAGCTCCTGTAATGTACTTTCCTTGTCCGTACTTCCTCTTACGGCTCTCAATCTGCTGCTGCTTCCCTTCAATCATGAGAGCTCTATCTACCAACTCTTGGTAGTTGTTAAAAGTTGCCACCATCAACTGCATGCTCAGCTCATCATTCAGTCTTTCCAGAAACTTCTCCTGCTTAGCTGCATCCGTAGCAACGTCATCTGGGGCATAACGTGCTAACTTACTAAAATCCTCCACGCACTGGCCAACGGTACATCCTCCTTGGCGTAAGTTGCGAAACTCACGCTTCTTCATGGCCATAGCTCCTGCTAAAACATGGGCAGTATGGAAAGCTTGCTGAAACCGGTCTCATGTGACAGTGTCAATGGGGTGAGTGGCTGTATAATTCTCCCACCATGATGCTGCGGGTCCATCGAGCTGATGTGCGGCAAAACGCACTCTCTCCGCATCTGTGCATCCTGCAGTGGTCAGCTCCCTTCCAACCTTGCGGAGCCAATCATCTGCCACAATCAGCTCGGTGCTACTGGAGAACACCGCGGATTCAGCCTAAGAAAATGGGCTAAGTGATCAACAGGTGGTGGTGGTGGTGGGTTGTTGTTGTTGTCGTTGCCTTGGTTCTGAACTAGCACTTGCATCAGGGCATTCTTCTACTGAATCAACTGAGTGATCTCCGGTGGGAAAACAAATCCGGTGTCGCGTCTCGGAGGCATCTGATGGTTTAGAAAAGATGAGAAAATAGGATAGAATGAGGTCTAAAGGGAAAACACTACCCATATGCACATGAGACAAGCACAATCATATCACATCAATCAATTCAAACAAGGCATACAATCGATCTAACTGTCGTTACAAAGTGCTTGAACTATACTATATTCATGGTGGAATACTACTACTAATTTGGTGGTCTACTAGAAAAATTGCTCAGTAAAAGACTCCATGATATCTACTCCGGCTTCATCCTCCCAATCATCATCACTGGGGTCCGAGTCAGTGTCATCGATGATGATGTAGTTCTCCGGGCAAGTAGAATCGTCATCATCTCCTCCTGGTGCGGGGTCTCCCATGAAAACTCCTAGCTTCTGTGTCAGGTCGCCATTCTTCTCCACTAGTGCGACGATTTCCTCCATATAATCCTTGCGTGTAGCCTTGAGTTCTTCCTCCAGTTCCATGATCCTAGTCTTTGCCTTCTTCAGTTCTATCATGTCTTCGCACATCTGGTTCTCCTGGCGACGAATGTGCTGGTTTAACTCCTGAATGAAAGCTGCAATAGATCTATCCTTCCTGGTGCTGATCATCTCCCATTGGTCGTCTCGGCGCCCACAAATCTGATAGATAGTATCCTTGAGATCATTGTGGTACACTTCTCCAATGCGTCCCATGGTGATGTGTGCTGCCATGCTCTTTCCTAGACTCCAAGTTGGTGCATCAAAGGAAAACTCTATGGGCTCAGTGACTGGCGTGAACGTCCTTCCCGGAACTTGAACTTGAATCATCCAGCGCTCCTCTTCTGGTAGTGTGGCGTTGTAGGTTCCGGTGAAGCTTGGTATTCCGATGTTCAGGTACTTAGTAACTTCCTTCAAGTGTCGTCCAAAAGGTGTATCCTCATCTGGTTGCGCGAACTTGTTCCTTGCATCCGCCATCCTAAAAGAGTGGAAGAAAGGAGAGGAGTCAGAAATGAGAAGAGAGTAGTGATCTAGGGCTTTAGCTTAGTGGTCGTGTCCTACAGTCAGCGTGTGCTCTGATACCATCTTTGTAGCGACCAGACCTCAAACAGTCCAGTCTCCGTGCATCAGTGTCATCCCTGGATCGGTAATGCTGACACGCACAGTACTTTGAAGGATTTATAACAGAGTAGCAATCACACACTTATTACATCGATTAGTTCAAGAGAACTCAATACAAATAAATATAGCTTAAGGCCATCTAAAAACGATAACAGCGGAAGGCTTGGAAGATAAAGTGAGTCCATCAACTCCAACGGCATCACTGAGTATAAGACCACGACCTAAGGCTCCTTACTCGTCCTCTGAAAAGTCTGCAACATGATACGTTGCAGCCCGAAAACGGGTCAGCACATGGAATATGCTGGCAAAGTAACACATAGAGAGTAATGAACAGAATAATGCTATCACTACATGCATATTTGGCTGGTGGAAAGCTCTATGGTTACAGTTTTGCGAAAAGCCATTTTTTCCCTACCACAAAGGAATAAATTTTATTTAACTATCATGGTGGTTGTTAAAGATTGAGAAGGTACCTCCAACTCAATCCCAATTAAGAACGTGATTAACCCAATCAAATTAAATTAAGAAACATGATGATGAGATTCACATGATAATCCAAGAACTAGATACTCAAGATGTCCATAACCGGGGACACGGCTAATCATGATTAGTTTGTACACTCTGCAGATGTTTGTGCACTTTTCCCCACAAGACTCGATCGCCTCCGCTTGATTTCTCGCACTACATGGTGTTTGAGAAACGGATGACCGAGACACAGTCTTTCAGAAACACTACTCTTTACTCCGGGTGGACAGTTACACCTACTTTCCCCTACATCTGCTAGCCCACCTCTTCAAGAGATCATGTAACCTACTCAACTATGCTAGAGCCCATAATAGCTTGTGGCTGCACACGGAAGTTTCTAGCATGAATAATCTCATGATCCCTTTGAGCCTGGGTGGCGGTCCATAGGATGATCACACGGGTACTCCGGGATATCCAAAAATACAGGCAACACTGGGTTCTCCAGGTGCCTCAATCCACCCAGATGTAAATTAAAGTAGCCACCTTAAGTTGATCCATTAATTAACAATCTCACATCTGTCATGAAATACACTCAAACCCAATCCACGTCTACGAGCCTAGCATAGCAATATAAGCAAACGTAGAAGTAACTCCCAAAGGTTTGATAGTAAACAGGGCAATAGGTACTACCTCATCTACTTCCCAAAACCCACATATTAATCAGATCCTAATCATGCAATAGTTTGAGGATTGATCTAATGCAATAAAACTGGGTGGTAAAGAGGTATGATCAAAGTGTTACTTGCCTTGCTGATGATCCGTGAAACCTAGAGACTCGTAGTAGCACGCTTCGCACTCCGGGTACTCTATCGCAAACAAACAATACATACATAAACAATCAAGCAAGGGTGCATGAATAAAACTCAAAATAAGAGATCTAACCAGAAACTTCAACTTAGGAACTCCGGTTTGCAAAAAGAATCAAATCGAACGAAGCAACGAAACTCAAACGGCGAAAGAAACAAGCTTCGTTTACTAATCTAGACCTAAGTCAAATTTTACAATAGCAAAAACTTGTTTGAGTTGGTTAAACAGAAAGAGGGTTTCGAGATGAAACTCTAGGCGCTTGAATCGCCTGATTCCGATAAACGAGCGAAAAGTTAAACTGAAACGAAAATCGGATCAGAAATCACGATCGAAAATAATCGCGGAAATCCGAGAAAAAGAAAAAATAACGAACAACCTAAAGAACAAACGTTCGTTGTCTACGGTTAAACGACGAAAACCGTTCGTTAAAACGAACGTACGGACGAACGTCCGCAAAATAAATAAACCCAAAAAAATAAACCGAACCGATCTAAACAAAACCGAAACTAGGGTTTACGAAATAAAACTGATCGGTTTTATAAAAAAACCAGCGGCTACCTCTAACTCCGGCGAACGGCTCCGGCGGCGGTGGTTGGCGGCGACGGGCGGCGGGGCGGCACGGGTGGCGGCGCGGGTGGCAGGGCGGCGCGGATCCCGAGGCGGCGGATCGGCTAGGGTTTCGGGTGGGCTGGCGGCGCTAGGGCTCGGGTTCTCGGGCTTTTAAAGGCCGGCCCGAAGAGTCCGGCTCGGGTACGGCCCGGGGTCGGTTGACTTTTTTTTAAAATAAGCACGTGCACAAAAAGTAAGAAAAGAAATACTAAACGAACTCCAAAAATCCCGAAATAAATTTTCCCCGTCCTCTGAAAATAAGCCGGACAAGATGAACATTTATTTGGGCCTAAAATGCAATTTTGAAAAACGTGTATTTTCCTAATTCAAATAACACCAAATAAATTCCAAATAAAATCAAATATTTGTTTTTAATATTTTTCCGCCAATATTTCATTATTTGTGGAGAAGTCATATTATCTTTTCTCATATATTTTGATATGAAATATTTTCAGAGAGAAAAATAATTAAAACAAATGATCCCATTTTCAAAATTTGAGAAAACCCAAATATGAAAATAACGAAATCTCCAACTCTCTCCGTGGGTCCTTGAGTTGCGTAGAATTTCTAGGATCGCAAAACAAAATGCAATAAAATATGATATGCAAGAATGATCTATGTATAACATTCCAAATTGGAAATTTGGGATGTTACAATATAGCCTCTTTGCCGTCCGCTAGCTGACGGCTAAGAGCTTTGCTGTCCGCTAGCAGACAACAAAGAGGACACATGGCAGTCATCTGTGCAAACTGGGAACACTGGCTGCCTATTTGGTCATTTTGCCGTCTGCTAGCAGACGAACAAGTGACCAGCTATGCCGTCTGCCAGCAAACGGCAATGATTCAAACCTCGTTGCCGTCTGCTGGAGGATGGCATATCTGGACACGTGGCAGCTTCCTAGTGCTGCCTAGCGGGGCTCTTTGCCGTCTGTCAACGGACGACAAAGATCTTTGACTCTTTGTCGTCCGCTCGCAGACGGCAAAGAGCGCCGTTAATCCCCGAATGGCTCTCACGCCACCGCACTGCCGTCCGCTGTCTTTGCTGTCTGCTGGCCTCGGATGGAGGACGGCCTAATCCTTTGCCGACCGTTTCTAAGAAGCGGACGACAAAGAAGGCCTTTGCTGGCAGGCGTTCATCCGGACAGTTTGCCGTCCGCTAGCGGACGTCAAAGAAGCTGATTCCAGTAGTGATATGTCCACTATGTAACCATAAAATGTGTCCTTTCCCCTCTTGGTTACTACATCAAAGCGGACACCGCTGTTATTGTTGGTGCTCTTTTGTTCTTGGGCGATCGTGTAAAATGTATTCCCATTTATATCGTATCCTTTGTAAGTCAATACAGTCAAAGATGGTCCCCTGGACAATGAGTACAACTCATCACAAACAGTGTTGTCACCTCTGAGACGTGTGTCCAACCAACTGCCGAAAGTCCTGATGTGTTCACATGTAATCCAGTCGTCACACTGCTCCGGGTGTTTGGAGCGCAGACTGTTCTTGTGTTCATCGACATACAGGGTCACCAAGGTAGAGTTCTGTAGAACTGTGTTGTGTGCTTGAGACCAAGAATGCCCGTCCCTGCATATTATTGAGTCCCCTCCAAGCGTGCCTTTTCCAGTCACTCTCCCCTCATACCGCGATTTAGGGAGACCAATCTTATTAAGGCCAGGAATGAAGTCAACACAAAATCCAATGACATCCTCTGTTTGATGGCCCATGGAGATGCTTCCTTCCGGCCTAGCGCGGTTACAGACACATTTCTTTAGGACTCCCATGATCCTCTCAAAGGGGAACATATTGTGTAGAAATACAGGGCCCAGAATGACAATCTCGTCGACTAGATGAACTCGGACTTGCGTCATGATATTGAAGAAGGATGGTGGGAACACTAGCTCGAAACTGACAAGATATTGCGCCACATCACTCCTTAGCCTTGGTAGGATTTCTGGATCGATCACCTTCTGAGAGATTTCATTGAGGAATGCACATAGCTTCACAATGGCTAATCGGACGTTTTTCAGTAGAAGCCCCCTCAATGCAACCGGAAGCAGTTGCGTCATAATCACGTGGCAGTCATGAGACTTTAGGTTCTGAAACTTTTTCTCTGGCATATTTATTATTCCCTTTATATTCGACGAGAAGCCAGACGGGACCTTCATACTGAGTAGGCATTCAAAGAAGATTTCCTTCTCTTCTAAGAGCGTAGCTGGCAGGACCTTCATACTGCTTTGGAGGCATGCCGTCTTTTTCGTGCAAACGTTGCAGGTCCTCCCGTGCCTCCGGTGTATCTTTTGTCTTCCCATACACGCCCAAGAAGCCTAGCAGGTTCACACAAAGGTTCTTCATCACGTGCATCACGTCGATTGAAGAGCGGACCTCTAGGTCTTTCTAGTAAGGTAGGTCCCAAAATATAGATTTCTTCTTCCACATGGGTGCGTGTCCCTCAACGTCATTCGGAACAGCTAGTCCGCCGAGACCCATTCCAAAGATTACGTGTAAATCATTGACCATAGCAAATACGTGATGACCGGTACGCATGGCGGGCTTCTTCCGGTGATCTGCCTCGCCTTTGAAATGCTTGCCTTTCTTTCGACATTGATGGTTGGTCGGAAGAAATCGACGATGGCCCAGGTACACATTCTTCCTGCATTTTTCCAGGTATATACTTTCGGTGTCAGCTAAACAGTGCGTGCATGCGTGGTATCCCTTGTTTTTCTATCCTGAAAGGTTACTGAGAGCGGGCCAATCATTGATTGATACGTCTCCAACGTATCTATAATTTTTGATTGTTCCATGCTATTATATATTCTGTTTTGGATGTTTAATGGGCTTTATTATACACTTTTATATTATTTTTGGGACTAACCTATTAACCGGAGGCCCAGCCCGAATTGCTGTTTTTTTGCCTATTTCAGTGTTTCGAAGGAAAGGAATATCAAACGGAGTCCAAACGGAATAAAACCTTCGGGAACGTGATTTTCGAAACAATCGTGATCCAGAGGACTTGGAGTGGACGTCAAGAAATGAACGAGGAGGCCACGAGGCAGGGGGCGCGTCCTCCACCCTCGTGGGCCCCTCGTAGCTCACCTGACCGACCTCCTTCGCCTATGTATACTCATATACCCTGGAAACATCAGATACGGAGCCAAAACCCTATTTCCACCGCCGCAACCATCTGTAAACGTGAGATCCCATCTTGGGGCCTTTTCTGGCGCTCCACCGGAGGGAGCATTGATCATGGAGGGCTTCTACATCAACACCATAGCCTCTCCGATGATGTGTGAGTAGTTTACCTTAGTCCTTCGGGTCCATAGTTATTAGCTAGATGGCTTCTTCTCTCTCTTTGGATCTCAATACAAAGTTCTCCTCGATTCTCTTGGAGATCTATTCGATGTAATCTTCTTTTGCGGTGTGTTTGTCGAGATCTGATGAATTGTGGGTTTATGATCAAGATTATCTATGAACAATATTTGAATCTCCTCTGAATTCTTTTATGTATGATTGGTTATCTTTGCAAGTCTTTTCGAATTATCAGTTTGGTTTGGCCTACTAGATTGATCTTTCTTGCAATGGGAGAAGTGCTTAGCTTTGGGTTCAATCTTGCGGTGCTCGATCCCAGTGACTGTAGGGGAAATGACACGTATTGTATTGTTGCCATCGAGGATAAAAAGATGCGGTTTATATCATATATCATGAGTTTATCCGTCTACATCATGTCATCTTGCTTAAAGCATTACTCTGTTCTTATGAACTTAATACTCTAGATGCATGCTGGATAGCGGTCGACGTGTGGAGTAATAGTAGTAGATGCAGGCAGGAGTCGGTCTACTTGTCACGGACGTGATGCCTATATACATGATCATACCTAGATATTCTCATAACTATGCTCAATTCTATCAATTGCTCGACAGTAATTTGTTCACCCACCATAATACTTATGCTCTTGAGAGAAGCCACTAGTGAAACCTATGGCCCCCGCGTCTATTCTCTATCATATTAATCTTCCGTCAACAAGCTATTCCCGGCGCCGTTTATTTTGCTTTCTTTACTTTTAGTCTTTACCATAAAAATACCAAAAATATTATCTTATCATCTCTATTAGATCTCACTCTCGTAAGTGACCGTGAAGGGATTGACAACCCCTTTATCGCATTGGTTGCGAGGTTCTTATTTATTTGTGTAGGTGCGTGGGACTCGAGCGTGGTCTCCTACTGGATTGATACCTTGGTTCACAAAAACTGAGGGAAATACTTACGCTACTTTACTGCATCACCCTTTCCTCTTCAAGGGAAAACCAACGCAGTGCTCAAGAGGTAGCATTGATGGTTACAAACAGCAACGCGTGCAAGTTAAATTCCTCCTGTTTGTGCTCATCCCACACACGTACACCGTTTCCATTCCACAGCTGCAAAAGTTCTTCAACTAATGGCCTTAGGTACACATCAATGTCATTGCCGGGTTGCTTAGGGCCTTGGATGAGAAGTAGCATTATAATGAACTTTCGCTTCATGCACATCCAAGGAGGAAGGATATACATACATAGAGTCATGGGCCAGGTGCTGTGATTGCCGCTCTGCTCCCCGAAAGGATTAATGCCATCCACGCTTAAACCAAACCATATGTTCCTTGGGTCACCTGCAAACTCAGCCCGGTACTTTCTCTCGATTTTTCTCCACTTCGACCCATCAGCGGGTGCTCTCAACTTCCCTTCTTTCTTACGGTCCTCACCGTGCCATCGCATCAAATTGGCATGCTCTTTGTTTCAGAACAGTCGTTTCAACCGTGGTATTATAGAAGCATGCCACATCACCTTCGCAGGAACCCTCTTCCTGGGGGGCTCGCCGTCAACATCACCAGGGTCATCTCGTCTGATATTATACTGCAATGCACCGCATACCGGGCATGCGTTAAAAGCTCGTACGCACCGCGGTAGAGGATGCAGTCATTAGGGCATGCATGTATCTTCTGCACCTCCAATCCTAGAGGGCACACGACCTTCTTTGCTGCGTACGTACTGTCGGGCAATTCGTTATCCTTTGGAAGCTTCTTCTTCAATATTTTCAGTAGCTTCTCAAATCCTTTGTCAGGCACATCATTCTCTGCCTTCCACTGCAGTAATTCCAGTACGGTACCGAGCTTTGTGTTGCCATCTTCGCAATTGGGGCACAACCCTTTTTTGTGATCCTCTAACATGCGATCGAACTTCAGCTTCGCCTTTTGACTTTCGCACTGTCTCCTTGCATCAACAATGACCCGGCGGAGATCATCATCGGGCACAATATCGTCTGGTTCCTCTTGATCTTCAACAGCTTCCCCCGTTGTAGCATCACCGTATTCCGGGGGCACATAGTTGTCATCGTCCTCTTCTTCTTCGCTGTCTTCCATCATAACCCCTATTTCTCCGTGCTTGGTCCAAACATTATAGTGTGGCATGAAAGCCTTATAAAGAAGGTGGATGTGAAGGGTTTTCGAGTCAGAGTAAGACCTCGTATTCCCACAGCTAGGGCATGGACAGCACATAAAACCATTCTGCTTGTTTGCCTCAGCCACTTCGACAAAATTATGCATGCCATTAACGTACTCGGAGGTGTGTCTGTCACCGTACATCCATTGCCGGTTCATCTGCGTGCATTATATATAATTAAGTGTGTCAAAAACCATTACAGAACATCATGGATGGATAAGTGATCAAATTAATAGAAGTTCATCATCACATTAAAACCAAAGTACATACATAGTTCTGATTGAACAACATATAGCTCTCCAGAGCATCTAATTAAACCATACATTGAAACTCTGTAAAACATTTCAATGCAACAACAAATGCGATCATAATCGCAACCAAGGTAACAATTGATCCAACGACATAATGATACCAAGCCTCGGTATGAATGGCATATTTTCTAATCTCTCTAATCTTCAAACGCATTGCATCCATCTTGATCTGATGATCATCGACGACATCCACAACATGGAACTCCAATATCATCTTCTCCTCCTCAATTTTTTTTATTTTTTTCTTTAAGTAATTGTTTTCTTCTTCAACTAAATTTAACCTCTCGACAATAGGGTCGGTTGGAATTTCCGGTTCACATACCTCCTAGATAAATAAAATATATGTCACGTTGGTCGGCATAATTGTCAGAAACAATAAATGAACCAAATAGTTATAAAAGATAATATATACCACATCCGAATCATAGACAGGACGAGGGCCGATGCGGGCGGATACCAAAACCATCGCACTATATAATAACAAGCAAAAATAAAGGTAAGAAAATTAGACAAGTATCTATCTAAAGTTAGATTTTTTTTCTTTCAGAAAGAAGATAAGAACAAGAGGCTCACCACGGTGGTGCAGGCGACGAGATCGGCGCGGGCGATCTACGGCGGTGAAGACGGGGACGTGACGGACCGCAAAACCTAGACAAATCTCGAGGAAAATGGAGTTTCGAGGTCGAGCTTCGAGAGGAGAAATCTTAACTGGTGTGGCTCGGGCATTTCATCGAACACCTCATGTGCATAGGAGGCGAGCTAGAGCACCACAAAGCTCTCCCCTCGCCGGCCAGAAAGAATAGAGCAGTGTGGAGTGCTCTGCTCCGGCGATGGGGTATATGTAGGCACCTCATTGGTCCCGGTTCGTGGCTGGAACCGGGACTAAAGGCCGCCCTTCTGTCTCGGTTCCGGCCACGAACCGGGACCAATGGCTGTGGGCCAGGAGCGAGGACCATTGGTCCCGGTTCGTGCCTGGAACCGGGACAAATGGATCCAGACGAACCGGGACAAATGCCCCACGAGGCCCGGCCGCCCCCCTGGGCGCATGAACCGGGACGTATGCCCCCCATGGGTTTCGGTTCGTGACTGAACCGGGACTAATGAGCTGGCCAGGCCCGAACCAAAGCCCTGTTTTCTACTAGTGAACCCAGAAGTTAGAGAAGGCAAATTCTCAAGGACTTTCTTTCGAAATCCCTTTTGCTGAGTTATGAGTAGGCATTCAGCCCCACTCTCTTCATTAGTTTCCACATGGAAACCATTTTTGCGGATATCCTTAAAACTCAGCAAGGTACGAGTAGAATCTGGATACAGTAGAGCATCCTGGATTACCAATTTAGTACCCATAGGGAGTGTAATTGTAGCTTGACCAGAACCAACAATTACTGTGTCTCGACCAGCAATTGTCATGACATGTCCATTACTCTTCTTGAGTGTCTGGAAATACTTCATCTCCCTAAGTATCGTGTTAGTAGATGCACTATCTACTAAACACAATTCCTCCTCCATTATATTATTCCTTGAAGTTCTATAGAGTAGGATGCGATCGTTCGGAAGCGAAACCGACTGTCCGTTCCACACACAGGGATTCTTTTCAATTAAACTAATTAATTAAATCCTAACATTTTGGAGGATTCAGACGATTGTTGCATGTGCTGCAGGCGGTTGATTTTTCTACAGTTTGACCAGTTGCGTTGATCGATTTTTTATTTTTGTGAGGTGCGTTGATCGATTATACAACTACTACCATGACTTGCATTCGGGCGGTTGTGACTACTACTAGCTATGTTCAAACGGTGCAGTAGTACTACTATCAATTGCATTGAATCGGCCGTGAAGGCGTGAAAGGTGGCGCAGTTTAATAAGATGGTCACCTTGCACGCGATAGCACCTAGAACGTCCATGTGATTGATCATGTGGTGTTGTTTTCTCGTCAGCAACGAGTTTTCTTTTTATCCTGATAAGAGCATCTACAGCCGGACTTGGCAAATTCGGCCCCTTAAACATTCACCACGCGTCCGGACGCGTCCGCGGGCACTGACCGGGTACCCTTTAAATGTTGCACCGTACATTCACATACCCCAAATTTCGATCCTCAAATCTATGCAATCCATGCACGTCAGTCATACGGTACAAACTGTTCGAATGCCCAAATTCAAAACAAAGCAAAGTAAATCATAGTTCAACAAACCGAACATGGCAAAATGAAATTAATGTCCGAGCGTGACGGATGGCCTCGGATCACTGGCTGGGCGCTTGCACCGAGCGGAATGCATCCTGGTTGTCCTGCTCCGCCTGCATCCGGGCTGCCTGCTCCGACTACATCCGAGCTGCCTGCTCCACCTGCATCTGGGCTGCCTCCTCCGCCTGCATCCGGGCCGCAGCCGCCCTCGCCGCCTCGTACTTCTTACGGTCGTTGATCTCCATCTTCTTGTCCACAAGCCATTTCTTCGAATGCTCATCATAGAGGGTCTCGTCGGCCAACATGGTCCTCACATCTTCCGCGTACCGTGCGAGTTGCAACCACTCCTTCTCAAGCTCTATGTCGCCAAATGTCTTGGCCTTATCCAGCTCCCATTTGATCGCCGCTTGTTTCTTTTGCAACTCGATCTTCCCCCTCTCAATTTCCAACTTCTTCTCCACCCTCTTCCGGTCCCACTCCATCCTTTCCTTTTGCGCATCAAACATGATCTTGTACCTCTCCTCCTTCTTGTTCTCCCTCACTGAAAAAATGCCCGTCCATGTTGATGACATTTTGGTAGCCGCGGCATCACGGGCGGCACGTGTCTTCTCCCACTTGTTTCTCATGACTTGGCGGTTGTCCTTTGGCACGGTTGCTTTTCCATTCTCCACGACAATATCGTCCTCTTCATCGTCCAACCCAATTGATTGGTTGGAGCTTGAGCCATCATTCCTCTTCTTGCCAGACTTCTGTCGGCCACAACTTGGTTCCACTTCGGCTTGCCATTTAATATGACCCAACAAAGACTAAAAGCAAATGGCCTCTTCTCCACCTCATGATACAAAGTGGCCGCCACCGCCGTCTAGCACACAATATATGTATGAGCACGAGAATGCAAACACAAGAAGCAAATGCAATGGACGACAAGATGAGGAAATCGAGCGTACATGAGTTGCGACAACCATCCCACTTTGAGGGCGTTTGGTCACTTGTGAGTACTAGCCGACATACTTGTTCACTTCCCCTTGAATGATCCCCCAACGACATTGGAGAGATGTCACATTGCGAGTGGTCACGATAGGATGCGGCTCCACATACTCCTTTTGCTCGTAATACTCCTTCCAAATCTTCGTCCAATAAGTGTTCCCCTTTTGCTCGGTGCCGCATATTGGATCCATCGTTGTGGCCAACCAAGCTTTGACCAACAAGATCTCCTCAAATCTTGAGAATGCCGGACCTCTTGCCTTCGGCGTCTTGGTCTTCTTCTTCTTCTTGCTCGGATTGGGATCAGATGTTGTCCCAACTTCAAATGCGGTGGTGGCTTCCAATTCATACTCCATTTCGGTCGGATCTTCATTGTCATTGATCATGTACGACACAAACGCCTCCTATATGATTATAGTTTACAAGCATTGGTCATCAGAGAAATGAACTATTGGACTATGCTAAAATCTGATCGGACAAGAGCAAAGAAAACACACCGACTCTTGTTCGGCCATTCCGTCGAACATGTCGCTGGCAGCCCCGGGCACTGCCGGAGCCCGTGCTCATCTGCGCCCGAACGAGCTACGGCGAGTCACACACGCTGACCGCCGGCATCTGCGTGGTCGCAAAGCTCTTCGGAATTGCCCAGCCGGCGGTCGGATCATCCTCTGTCCCAACGGGGTCGGACAGAGTAATCCGCGTAGGCGCTCGGAGGGAAGGGGTGCGGGGATCTGGACGCAGCGGAAGAGATAGCTACTCCACCATGCCCGAACCTCCCTGCGACGCCGTCGCCGCCTCCCTCTCTCGCTGTCGGCGTCGCCGCAACTTGCGGGCGACGTTCTCCGCCTTGCAAGTCGCCACAGACTAAATCACGCCGCCGACGGACGAGGCGGACTGCGTCTCCGTCGCGGCAGTGTGGGTCGGGCTGGACGACATCCGCGGCAGTGGATTAGGACCGAAGGTGAGGATTGGGAGCAAGGATGGACGCCGGCGAGGGTCCAGGCGCGGGAATGGTTGGAGGTCAGCGGGAGGAGGAGGAGGAGGAGGAAGGGTTTGGTGAATTTGGTGCAATTTAGGATGGGGTCGGGTTGTCGGGTCTGACGTGACGGATGTGTCCGGGCGCCCCATATTTGGGCTGGATATTAGGGGTGCCGGCCAAACCGGGTGTTTGAGGACCGTTTGAGGGGTCCGTCTGGGTCAAAAATGATGACCGGGCAGTGACCAAGCGATCCGCCTGGGCGTATGAGACGGGTTTGAGAGGTTCGGTTGTAAATGCTCTATGTACTCAAAGGTGGAGTGTCACGGACTTCATTAACTCCAAAATATGCCACTCGCGTGACGCTCGCATGACCGGTCAAAGCACATACACAAAAATATATATACACCATGCACCGAGCACTTCCCACTTGGGCCTTGTAAATCAAACCAATTTCGTCGCCTTGCCTTGCCCGTAAAGTTCAACGTCGATCGTTATTCTCGATGAGGTGGTGCATTTCCAACGCAACAAACGGACTAGTATATGCGTGTTCAACTGGTTAACAAATGGTTGTGCCGACTGAAGCTGACTACTGAGGTGTCAGTCGCCATGTCTGCTTCGCCGGAAACAAAAAGGAGATCAACATAGAGCCGGGCGTATCATATTCGGACTGTGAATGCGACAACATGGCTTGGTAAAGTCGTCGCATGCATAAACTACACGGGACGACTCATAGGACGGGGTACTGCGATCGATGTCTACAAGCGTGTCGGTTAATTAAATCAGATTGTAATCCAACAAATCTGAATTATTTTTTTGTACGAGCACAACAAAATTTGACACTAACACAAGGACAGATAACACCGTCCAAGCAAAATCCTTACGTTACGAGCGATATCCACGCAATGGCCACTATTGCACAAACCAAATTTCGCTACCACCGTCTGGGTCATCAACCACTGATCAACCTAGCTAGTAGCCTGAAGATCTGCTTGTGATGCACAATCCTTGTTGTTTTCTGTGAGTCCTACCCTATCGCGCGCGACCCCATCCTGTTCGGCCCCGTCCGTTTGGGGTAAAAAGGACAAACCGATCGGCCCAGCGCGCGACGGCCCGGACCCATCTTGTCCTTTTGTGTCCGAACGGACCCATTTCGAGCGCAAACATGCGTCGGGTTTGGGTCGCTGCGGACAGCAAACGGACGCGTCGCTCGTCCGTGTCGGGGGCGCGTGGCAGGCGGCCACCAACCTCCCACCCGAGAACGTCAATGCGCACGCGCGGCCGGCCCCGCCTGTCATCCGCCCGGGCGAACGGTCACAGTCCTTCTTAAATGGGGAAGCCGTGGAGCGGTCGTCGTCCACACTCCCCACTCCACCCCGCGGCCTCCTCGAAACCCGACACCCCTAGACCCTAGCCTCGAACTTGCCGGCCGGCCGCCTCGTAGCCATGGGGCTCTGAAACTACGGCCGCAAGGGGGAACACGACTGCGAGGCTGGCTCCTCGTCGGGACGCCGCCGTGGCTCCGTGAAAAAGGAGGAGGCCGCATCGCCACCGCGCCGAGCCCCCGCGCCTGCCCACTTCACCATCAGCCCTAGGGCCGTCAGCGAGCGCGACATCAACGCTGATGTATGCCGGCGCTACTGGGAGACGTGGACGCCGGTCCCGTGCAGTGACGTCCACCTGCCCAACAATTGGCACCTCTCCGCCGACCGGGTCCCGATCCCGCCGGTGCCGATGAGCGGCCGTGCGCGCCGCGATGAGATCGAGCGCCGCTGCCAACTCCTCCCCGACGACCTCTACTACAACAGTAGGTATGCCCCCGACTCCGTGCTCTGGGACACGTGGTTCCAGAACGAGCACGACGTGCGGAGCGCCTCCTACTTCGCCGGCACGGCGTCGGGTCCGCGGCGGCCACGTCGGGAGGTGCGCGGATGTACGCGGGTGCGCGGCCTCACGCCCATGCCGTCGCCTTCCCCGTCTCCGTCACCACCTCCACCTCCTCGCATGACAGCGGAGGAGGTGGCCCGGCTCATGCAGCGTGTCATGGAGGACTCCATGAACACACATGATGAGCGCCAATGGTCGGGCCTAGAGGAGACGATGGCCCTCTCTGCGGCCGGCGACGTCGCCATCCCCGAGCTGGATATGGTGGCGGCGGAGGAGGTGATGGAGGAGGCGCCGGCGGCCGCGTTCCACCTGGGCCTGGTGGGCCAGCAGTGGAGCTGGTCGTGCACGGCTCCGGAGCTGGCGCGCGCCGTAGGGGGCGTGAACTGGTGCCCCACGCCGCCGCAGTCACCGGAGCGGGACGCCTCGCCACGGGAGGAGGTGGTGCAGGCACCTGCCACCTTCCAGCCCGCCCTCGCGCACCACGGACCGCCGGCCCAACTCCGGACGCAGCCGGACTACGTCGACCTCGTCAGCGACGACGACGACACCGGCAGCCACGCCATCGACGGGCGCGGCAGGAGCGCGCGGGCTGCGTTTTTTATTTTGTTTTTATGTTAATTATGGCACTGGGCTGTTAAGTGAACCGTGAAACTGGGCTGTTTTGTGGCCGTGACCTCTAACTTATGTTTTAAGTTTTTTTAACTGCGTTTATTTACTTTTTCTAGTCATTTTATTTAAGTTTTTTTTAATCACGTCCAACACGAACATGATTTAGCGTGCGGCCGCATGTTGGGCGCACCCACGACCCAACGGACAGAAGCGGACGTGGGCGAACCCATTGCCGTTCCAAAAGGATAAAATCCGGCCAAACCGGACGTCCGTTTAGGATGGTGTGGTGAAATTGGCCTGAGACCTCCAGTAAGAAAACGCGACACCTGCAACCAACGACACCAGCCATCCATCATGGTCAGAGTTGCACTTGCTTAAATTTATCTGACAGAGTGACGGCCGGACACGTGTGTGATCTGCGATAGACCAACTCAAAGGCTAATCGTGTTTGGTGCCATTATCGGCTACAAACCAAGCCAAAATTTCTTTAGTAGTAGATGGAGTTGATTCTTCTCGTTTTTCTTTCCTAACCTTAGGCGGCTAAGGCGAATTCTCCCTTTTAAATTTCGTTGATGAGCCCATGGATTTGTCTCCCCTCTGCTTGTCGCTCCGGCGGTCGGTGGCAGGGAGGGGAAACCCGATGCCTCCGCTCCGGTTAGTAGTTTAGGTTAGGGGTTTAGACCTCGCAGGTGCGGTGTCGGGCAGATGGCGCGCTACTTCTTCGAGTTTGTAGTCTAGGCTTCGATCCTACTCGACTTTCTCCATCTGGATGTAGTGGACGGAGCTTCGACGTAGATTCCTACCGTCTCTTTGGGGCGACGGGGTTTGTGGTTTTTTGACTTGTGGCGAGATTTGGTGTCAGGTGCTTCAGATCTATGCAAGGGTTCAACGACCACGACTGCGGCTCCAGGGCACTGGTCCTTAGGACACGTGCACGAAGACTTCCCACTGTCATCGTGAAGGTCAAGCCGGCTCCGGCAGGGAAGCAGCGACAACGGCGTGTCGACAGCTCGTTCTTGCGGCAGTAGGGGGTCTTGGAATCTCAATGCAATTTTATTATGTTCGAGATGCTTTGTACTTCCGCTGAATTTTTATAATAGATCTGAATCATTTTCACACAAAAAATTATCGAGCTGATTAACCGCTTGCGTGACGAAGCACAAGCACACTGTGACAGCAAAATAGTAGTCCGTATATGTGTGTGTGCCAAGTTTTCTCCATATACTAGAACTTTGATAAAGAATCTAAAGAACTAATTTCGTGTTTGAGATATTGATATATTTTCTACAAACTTGATCAAACTAAAAGAGGCTTGGTGTAGGAAAAACCTAGAACTTTGATTAATTTGGAATGAAGAGGTTAGCTAGCAGGCCTGTTCAAGTGGTTAATAAATAATTCTCTGGATGGAAAACTGATTATAGAATAGTCTTATCGATCAATACAACTGTGTGGAGTAAAGATTGCAGCAAAGTCATCACATAAGTTAGAGATAAGAAGTTAGAACCTATACTATGGTGAAAATAAATGCTAAATCTAGGGGCAAAATTCATGGGTCAAACCTACAGAACTTAATCTTTAGCTACCTATCTATCTATCTATACCTATACTAATTAGCGACTCCCAAGAAATTACCACGTTAATTAGAAATTATGAGCCGTTTATCTGGCGTGGGCCGAATCGATCAAGCCTCAATCTTGCTTCAATCCCCGATGCTTCCATGGTGCAGCTCTATGGAAAGAGCATCAGTGCATCACCATGGGCTCAATCTGGCCGTTTGACCGATTAGTCATGTCTATGCCTTTTTTTCCAACAGTCCTCCCTTTTGCTTGCATGGCACAGCTCGACAGGGAGCGTAGCCTCCTGCCTCTGGGATGCGAAGCTTTGTTATTTTTTGTTCAGCCTCCACTTCAATCATTGATGCTCTTGATTGGCTGCCAACTCCTGTTAAATTCGCCACATCATGTTCTTCTGCTGCTTTCCCAACATATGTTTGCAGGTCATCACTGTCCGGCCGGTTCGGCCAACATCTTTTTCTTTTGGCAAACACCAGCAGTGTACGTGGTTGAGTGTCTATGCGAGAAGGGCCTATTCATATACATGACGGATGGGGCTTGGATGTGGCTGGACGCGCATAAAAAGCATGGCAATCAAGAGGATTCGTAAAAGTAAGGTGCTTGCTGCTGTCCGATTCTACCGTTCAATTGTTTAAAATTTATTAGCCCTTAATTTATTTGTTTTCCTTTGGATATCCCTGAGTTGATCAAATGGAATTTCGTCCAGTTTGTAAGGTAATTAGTGCAGTCTTTTGTTTATTGAATTGGTATGCTTGGAAAACTGCCACTCTAAGACTCCAAGTACAGATCCAATAAATCGAATAGCCATAGATTAATATATAAATGGCACAACATTAATCAGTGTCTTTTACACGTTTATGTCATGGTTGTGTCTTCTCCCTCATGTCGTGCATACTGACACCAAAACAATGCAGAAAGTAGGAAACCAATGAAACATGCAAAGGCAAAGAGTAAATCTTTATCGACCAAGACCATGAATCCTCTACACATGTTTGACAATTCCTGCAAGCAAAAAAATATTGAAGATGAATGCCCAGCAATTATAGCTGCTAGATGTTACTGGACTAAGCATCAATGTCTGTCTTCGGCAGCACGTGCAACATATATTATGTATGCATCCCTTTTCTGAGTTTGTTAACCCGTTCTGTTGTGTTACTTTTCCTGTATTTTGACTTCGCCGTAATGAGATCTCACATGTCCTTTTGATCTATTTATTCATATTCTCTTTGCAATATGCATGGTCTGCGGGACAATGTATCAACCGATGATTTACTTCGACTTTTGACAAATTCACCAGTGTTGCTGAGTCAATGGTCTTAAAGATACACAATTAGCAGTTGTGTGCATTATACTTCACAGGTGAGGGGCCGGATGTGTTAAGGTTGTTAATCCCATATGGCCGTTAATTATAACCACAATCCTCAATTAAGACTACACCAATATTTTGTAAACACGGAGGTAATTATAATCTTCCCTAGAAGTAACCGTTGAGGTAAAAAGTGTACTTTATGGCTCTAACAGCAACTCATTGATTGGTAGCTTCCTGAAGTTGTCTTACTAACTGAAACGCCCCTCCAACAAAAAAACCTGGACTCAGAAAAGCCATGGTCTAATGTGGCATGGTGATTGGTAGAGGCATGGAGCAAGGCTTCCTGTCTAAAGTTGTCTGATAATGTACGAGCATATAATCTGGAATTAGTTAGATTCTTGTGGTGACTTGGCGAGTGTTTAGTTAGCTAAAATAGTTATAGCACCCTAATTTCCTCTTTCAATTGTCACGCACTAAACCTTTATAGCTCCATAAACACGTATTGATGCTTTATACTTATTACAGTTTCAGGCATAGGCAACGATTACAGGCAAGATCCAACCCTCAGCTACGATTATTGCATGGCACCTCCAAATCTTAGAGTATGTTGGCTGGATTATTTTCTGGTGTCTATTTGCATGCCACCGATGAAGTGTTAAGAGGTGAAATTTGAGATAGATGGCTACATAGTTTACTATATACGGTAAATGCATATGTTGTTTTATGCTGATGGTGCTTAGTGTGGTATATTGAGTTTCAACCAACTATATTATCTCCCTCGATTCTAAGATTGTTGATTTGTCCTTTCCTGCAAATAACAACATCAAATATAGCTCCTTCGACAAGTAATTAATGGTATTATTCACGCAAATAAGAATTCATGACATAGTTATTTCAGAATAAAATCCAATGATTTTTTATTCGAAGGATGTTCCATTCGAAGTTTCTTTCTTAATTTGCTTCGATTTTCTTTGTAATAATATGAACTCTAGCACTCAATTTCTTTTATTTGCAAGATAAAGATTGGACTACTGCTGCATGTTGACCATGCTATTTTCAATGTTTTCATAGGGTAGTCTTTCTGCAGCTATACATGTATCATGCATGCTGATCAATGCCTAGGTCAGTTTGTTTTTAGATTCCATATAGTACATTAAAATATAACATTTGGGGTTTTCGAAAACAATTTTGTTCATTTTCTTCATTGAGGACCCAACAACCAAAATTGCTCGACTGTTGAAGCCTTTGTTCTTGAGGGTTTCAATTCTTAGATGCAGGTAGCCATGAATAATAAAAATTAGTCACTTTTTCAGCATGAAATGAATTTTTTGTTTAAGAACGGAACATGATGTAAGATATGCAGAAAAATGGGATGTATATATCTATTTACAAGCCACCTCAAGTTTTCGCCATACGATGAACAGTTGGAGGCAAGTAAAGTACTAGGAATTAATTTATGCACTCTGCCATTACATAGGTAAGAATTTTCTTAGTACGGAATCATAGATGAGTCTGTTAAAGCAAGTAGACTTCAAATCAATTTCCGAAATTACAATCAGTGTTGTTGAATAATTTTCTAGATTTTTTCCAACAAGCATAGAATTTCATATAACTCATGCATGCTGTGAAAATAAATGATTGGCTAGGACAATTATTTATATACGACAAGTATTAATGTTATGCAACATCTTTTTTTAGGAAAAGCCCGGCCGTAATGATATGCAACATCTTAAAGACTAGCCCGTGCGAATGCACGGGTCGACGACTAGTCCCACTAATCCACCCTCTGAATTTGATCGTGGGGCATGGTGCAATCTAACCAAATGATTTGATGATATACTCGTCATAAGCAATTGATGTACTCCAGAATATTGTATTCATGTACACTTGACGATAGACTAGAAGCCATCATCCTGATATTTCTGAGACCCTATACTTCAGAAATATCAAACATTTAGGTATACAAGCATTGATATATGCACTATGTTGTTGCGAGTACCATAAACTAATCCGCGAAAGATAACATTTTGTGTGTGTTTGATTATGTGGTTTAGCAATGGACATAACGATTATAGCATAAAAATGACTATGATTATATTTCGGGTCGTTATCACCTAGTACATTATATTGAGTAAGTTATCAACAAAAATTATAACCATGATTATGCTAATATAAAAGTTAAGTTACAAATAAATATAAAATCTTAATATAAATATATTTGGATTTAACATTCTTAGAGAAATGTTAATAGAAGAGCACGCTACTAGTTCTATACTAGTGCCACATCATCTAAACTCTTCTAAAGAAATTACTCGTATAGTGGGTTGGCTCTAAACTAGCTATAATATTTAACACTTACATGATGAGAAAGAGGGGGAAGGAAATTGTACTGTGATTGGCAGGTAGGAAGAAGCGCCAGCCAATAGCTCTTGCGCTGTCTGCATGTTGGTTTTATTTTATCATGGACTATGATATCGCACGGCTAGAGCTAAAGCATTGGCTGCCTTCTCTCTCCTATGTTCCGTTTCCTTAAAATCAGATTTTTCTGACGTGGAACATATTATAGACAGCTGACTAGGATCTATTATATTTGCTCTTAATGCTTTCTTTGGTTACACGGGCAGCAAACCCATGGGGAAAACATAAGTTTCCTCGTAGGTGGGATCCCCTACCACAAACATGAGTTTTCCTATTCTGTGCTACCATTTTTTTTCAGATCGTTTTTGTCCTTCCCGAACTTTGCTAGGTTAACTTGCATTTGTCTACTCCTTGGACAGGCAGCTGACTACAACACACTAGTCGGACCGCACAGAATCAAGATGTTCGGTCACGGGTTCGAGTCCCACCTGGTGAATTTCCCACCACCACCTTATTTTAAAATCGATGCACCATCTGACAGGTGGGCCATCTCCTACCTCCAACGTGGCGTATTTGCCACACTGCCCAGCCATATGGGATCATGTCCTACCTATCACGCGGCGTATTGTCCCCACTGGTCGGCAATATGGCTCGTGCTTACCATGTGAATACGCAGCACGCCTAAGCCTTTTGCAGCCCCTCAGTCCCACTGCCAAGTTGGCTGGTAAATATCGCATCACTATCCCATGTACCACTTTGTGTGTGTGTGTGTGTGTGTGTGTGAAATGTACCAGTGCCGCTGCCTCGCATTGGCACAACTCTCAGTCAAACCTACTCTAGGGCCGATCACTCTTATTCTCGGCCCAAGCTACCCATACTCCATTGCGCGATCCTGCTCGCACCAATATATATTAGTCGTGTGAGGGCCGAGTCTATCCCTAGCAGCCTCCCACCAAGACCCTCCTCTTCGTCCACTCCTCGAAGACGGCGGCGACTTCCTCTCACATTCTCTATCTGCACAAATGGCGTCGGTGCGGTTTTCTCACCTCAGCAGCCTGCCACAAAAAGATCTGGACAAACAGGGGAGTTCTCCAGATATAGCTGACTGCTAAGAAGTGTACCACAATGATATGGACTCGATTGTTCCTAACGGGACTTGGGAACTAAATGAACGACCCTATGGTTTTGTGGGTGCTCAAAAAGAAGCTATGGCCAGATGGTACTATTGGGAAGCACAGGCATAGACCGTGGCCAAGTGCTACACTCGGAAAGAAGGCACAGATTACTTTGACACCTATTCAACCGTCGCTAGACTAACCACCATTAGGGTACCAGTTCCCTCGGTTGTCTCCTATGGTCTTATCATTCATCAAATGGTCGTATGGACAACTTTCCAAAAGGAAGAGTTAGAAGAGCAAAATCTATATGAATCAGTCTGATGGGTTTGTGGTAAAGGGTGAAGATAGAAAGGTGTGCAAGTTGTTAAAATATTTGTATGGCCTGAAACAAGGACCTAAGCAGTGGCATAAGAAGTTTGATAAAACACTAACTTATGCAGGCTTTGTCATTAATGAGGCTGATAGGTGTGTTTTCCATCATCTTGGTGGGGCGCAAAAATATCATATTATATTTGTATATGGACTACATTCTAATGTTTGATACACACATTGATGTGATCAATGTTGTCAAGTCTTTTCTACAAGAAAGTTTTGATATGAAAGATCTGGGAGAAGCATATGTGATTCTAAACATCAAACTAATAACGGACGAGAGTGCGATTACTTTTACACAATCTCACTATGCCGAGAAGGTCTTGAACTAGTTTTTTTTATAGATAGAAAGCCTTCTGCGACACCTTATGATCCTAGTGTGACACTTCACAAGAACACCAAAAAAAGATCAATTGAGATACACTGAAATTACCGGTTCACTCATGTATTAGCTCATGCAACGGGGCCATATATCTCTTTTGTTATAAGCAATCTGAGCGGGTTCATGTCAAACCTGAGTGATGATCATCGGCATAAACTTGATAGGGTCTTGTGTTATCTGAGAGTTATAATGACTTGTGGAATTGACTATTCACGACACCCTGTTGTGCTAGAAGGTTATAGTGATTCAAACTAGATATCTGGTGTTGGCATGCTCTATGCCACAAGTGGGTATGTATTTACCCATGGAGGTGGCGCAATTTCGTGCAGGTCAACCCGACCATTTTTTCCAGGTCAACCACAAAAGCAGAATTTACTGCTTTAGAAATGACCACAGCTGAAGCAGGGTGGCTGCAAGAGCTCTTGTTGGACTTGCATCTGGTTGAAAATCCCCTGATAGCTATTCTTATGTTTTTCATAATCAAACAGTTATTGTCAAAGTAAAATATTCTAAGGATAATGTAAAATCATCAAGCCAAGTGAAGAGCGTCTGAAGTCTGTCAGGAAATAAAATCCGGAGTAATAACTGTTACATATATTCAAACAGACAAAGACCTGTTAGACCCCTTTATAAGGGGACTATCTGAATTATGATTGACAATGCATCGAGACTAATGGGTATGCTAATGGAAATATGCCCTAAGGCAATAATAAAGTTGTTATTATTATATTTCCTTATTCATGATAAAGGTTTATTATTCATGCTAGAATTGTATTGACCGGAAAGTTAAATACTTGTGTGTATACATAAACAAATACCGTGTCCCTAGTGAGCCTCTACTAGACTAGCTCGTTGATCAAAATATGGTTATGGTTTACTAACCATAGACATGAGTTGTCATTTGATAACGGGATCACATCATTAGGAGAATGATGTGATGGATAAGACCCAACTGTTAGCGTAGCATATGATCGTTCAGCTTTGCTACTGCTTTCTTAATGTCAAATACAAGTTTCTTTGACCATGAGATCATGCAACTCCCAGACTCCGGAGGAATTCCCTGTGTGCCATCAAACGTCACAATGTAACTGGGTGGTCATAAAGTTGCTCTACAGGTACCTCCGAAGGTGTCTGTTGAGTTGGCATGGATCGAGACTGGGATTTGTCACTCCGTATGACAATGAGGTATCTCTGGGCCTTCTCGGTAATACAGCTTCACAAGAAGCTTGCAAGCAAAGTGACTAAGGAGTTAGTTACGGGATTATGTATTACAGAACGAGTAAAGAGACTTGCCAATAACGAGATTGAACTAGGTATGGAGATACCTGTTGGAAATATGCCCTAGAGTCAATAATAAAGTGGTTATTATTATATTTCCTTGTTCATGATAATCGTTATTATCCATGCTATAATTGTATTGACGCGAAACTCAAATGCATGTGTGGATACATAGACAACAACACGTCCCTAGTGAGCCTCTGCCAGACTAGCTCGTTGATCAAAGATGGCTAGGGTTTCCTAGCCATAGACACGAGTTGTCATTTGATAACGGGATCACATCATTAGGAGAATGATGTGATGGACAAGATCCAAACTATGAATGTCGCATGTGATCGTATCAAGTTTATTGCTATCGTTTTCTGCATGTCAAGTATATGTTTCTATGACCATGAGATCATGCAACTCACTGACACCGGAGGAGTACCTTGTGTGTACCAAACGTCGCAGCGTAACTAGGTGACTATAAAGGTGCTCTACAGGTATCTCCGAGGGTGTCTATTGAGTTGGCATGGATCAAGACTGGGATTCGTCACTCAGTATGATGAAGAGGTATCTTTGGGCCCACTCGGTAATACAACATCACAACAGGCTTGCAAGCAATGTGACTAATGAGTTAGTCACGGGATCTTGTATTACGGAACGAGTAAAGAGACTTGCCAGTAGTGAGATTGAACTAGGTATGGAGATACCGACGATCAAATCTCGGTCAAGTAACATACCGATAGACAAAGGGAACTGCATATGGGATTTGCTGAATCCTTGACATCGAGGTTCGACCGATAAGATCTTCGTAGAATATGTGGGAACCAATATGGACATCCTGGTCCCGCTATGGGTTATTAACCCTAGAGGTGTCTCGGTCATGTCTGCATAGGTCTCAAACCCGGAAGGTCGACATACTTAACGTTTGGTGATGATATAAGTATAGTTGAGTCATTATGGTGGTTACCGAAGGTTGTTCGGAGTCCCGGATGAGATCCCGGACACGACGAGTAACTCCGGAGTGGTCCGGAGGTGAAGATCGATATATATAGGATGAAGGGTATCGGAGTTCGGAAGTTGTCCAGGGGCACCGGGTGATGACCAGGATGACCGAAAGGGGTTTCGGGGGCCCCGGCAAGTGTTGGGGGGGCTCATGGGCCTAGAGAAGGGGGCACACCAGCCCACTAAGAGGTTGTGCGCCCCCCTCACCTCATCCTACAAGGCCAGGAGGGTTGGTGCGCCTCCCAGGGCTGCCTCCCCCTTGCTTGGGGGGCAAGGCACCTAGGGGGCCACCCAAAACCCATCTAAGGTTTCCCTTGTGGCCGCCGCCCCCTAGGGGAAACCCTAGGGAGCTTCCTCCTTCCCCCTTCCCCTTATATATAGAGGGGTAGAGGGAGGGCAGCCGCACCCATCTATGCCACGGCGCTGCCCTCCCTCTCCCTCGTAGTCCTTCTTCTTCTCCGTGAGGCTTGGCGAAGCCCTGCTAAGATTTCTCCACCACCACCGTCATCACGCCATCGTGCTGCTGGAGGACTCGAGCTAATACTTCACCATCAGTCACTGGACTGAGGAGGTGAAGGCGTCATCAAGCCGTACGTGTGTTGAACGCGGAGGTGTCGTCCGTTCGACACATGGATCGAGAGTTCGCGGGACGGATCGTGATTAGATCGCAAAGACGTTCGACTACATCAACCGCGTTTCTTCATGTTTCCGATTAGCGATCTACAAGGGTATGTAGATGCAATCTCTCCTCTCGTAGTTGTCCATCTCCAAGATTGATCTTGGTGAGCGTAGGGAATTTTTTGTTTCCCATGCAACGTTCCCCAACAGTGGCATCATGGGCTAGGCCTATGCGTAGATGATATGACGAGTAGAACACAAAGGAGTTTGTGGGCATTGATATTCTGATTGCTTCATTCCTTGGTCTTTTCTTGATTCAGCGGTATTGTGGGATGAAGCGGCCCGGACCAACTTTACATGCCCACATACATCAGACTGGTTTCATCGACAGTCATGTGACTTTGTTGCATAAAGATGGCTGGCAGGTGTCTGTCTCCCCCACCTTAGTTGAATCGGATTCGACAAAGGCGGTCCTTGTAGAAGGTTAAATAGCAACTTGCATATCAACGTTGTGGCTTGGCGTAGGTAAGAATCGTTCTTGCTAGATACCCATAGCAGCCACGTAAAACATACAACAACAATTAGAGGACGTCTAACTTAGTTTTGCAGGGTATGTTGTGATATGATATGGCCAAGGGCATGATGAAATATATTTGATGTATGAGATGATCATGTTTGTAATAGTTTATATCGACTTGCATGTTAATGCATACGGCAACCGGCAGGAGCCATAGGGTTGTCTTTCATTATTGTATGACCTGCCTGTCAATCATTAAGCGCTATGTAATGCTTTAATTTATCGCTAAGCAGTAGCAATAGTAATAGAAGCATGGTTGGCGTGACAACCCCGATGGCGATACGATGATGGAGATCATGGTGTCATGCCGGTGACGATGGAGATCATGCCGGTGCTTTGAAGATGGAGATCAAAAGCACAAGTTGATGGCCATATCATGTCACTTATGATTTGCATGTGATGTTAATCCTTTTATGCATCTTATTTTGCTTGGGACGATGGTAGCATTATAAGGTGATCCCTTACTAAAATTTCCAGATAAAATTGTGTTCTCCCCAAGTGTGCACCGTTGCGAAAGTTCATCGTTTCGAAGCACCACGTGATGATCGGGTGTGATAGACTCTACGTTCGCATACAATGGGTGCAAGCCAGTTTTGCACATGCGGAACACTTGGGTTAAACTTGACGAGCCTCCCATGTACAGACATGGCCCGGAACACAAGAGACGGAAAGGTCGAACACGAGTCATATAGTTGATATGATCAACATGGAGATGTTCACCATTGAAACCACCTCATCTCACGTGATGATCGGACTTTGGATCGTTTTACAATCGGACAACGGCGGGATGTTGATTTGAGTGGGAGTTCTTAGGTAATATGATTAATTGAACTCTTTATCATGAACAACAATCTAAGTCATCTTTGCAAACTTATGTTGTAGATCAATGGCTCGCGCAGTAGCTCCCCTGAATTTCAATGCGTTCCTATAGAGAAAGCTAAGCTGAAAGATTATGGAAGTAACTTTGTGGAATGGGCCCGTAATCTGAGGATTATCCTCAGGCTGCCCAAAAGGCTTATGTCCTTGATGCACCACTTGGTGCGCCACCCCCTTCAGCAACTTCAGACGCTGTGAATGCCTGGCAGTCACGTGTTGATGACTACTCAATAGTTTACTGTGCCATGTTGTATGGCTTAATGCCGAGACTTCAAAGGCGTTTTGAACGTCATGTAGCATATGAGATGTTCTAGGAGTTGAAGTTTATCTTTGAGAAAAATGCTCGGATTGAGAGGTATGAGTCCTCCAAGAAGTTCTATGCCTGCAAGATGGAGAAGAACGGGTGTGTCAGTGAGCACATACTCAGAATGTCTGGGTACTACAAGCATCTAGCTGAGTTGGGAGTTGAGCTCCCGCCAGGGGCAGTCACTGACAGAGTTCTCCAATCGCTACACCTAGCTACAAGAGCTTTGTGTTGAACTATAACATGCAAGGGATGAACAAGTCAGTCTCCGAGCTTGAAACTATAACATGCAAGGGATGAACAAGTCAGTCTCCGCCCCCTAGGGGAAACCCTAGGGCGCCTCCTCCTTCCCACTTCCCCCTATATATAGAGGGGTAGAGGGAGGATAGCCGCACCCATCTATGCCACGGCGCTGCCCTCCCTCTCCCTCGTAGTCCTTCTTCTTCTCCGTGAGGCTTGGCGAAGCCCGGCTGAGATTTCTCCACCACTGTCCGTGTCAAAACCGGCGGATCTCGGGTAGGGGGTCCCGAACTGTGTGTCTAAGGCAGATGGTAACCGGAGGCTGGGGACACGATATTTGCCAAGGTTCGGGCCCTCTCGATGGAGGTAATACCCTACTTCCTGCTTGATTGATCTTGATGATATGAGTATTACAAGAGTTGATCTACCACGAGATCATAGAGGCTAAACCCTAGAATCTAGCCTATGGTATGATTGTTGTTGTCCTACGGACTAAACCCTCCGGTTTATATAGACACCGGAGGGGGCTAGGGTTACACAGAGTCGGTTACAAGGGAGGAGATGTACATATCCGCATCGCCAAGCTTGCCTTCCACGCCAAGGAGAGTCCCATCCGGACACGGGTCGAAGTCTTCAATCTTGTATCTTCATAGCCCAACAGTCCGGCCAAAGGATATAGTCCGGCTATCCGAGGACCCCCTAATCCAGGACTCCCTGGGTAGCCCCCGAACCAGGCTTCAATGGCGATGAGTCCGGCACGCAGATTGTCTTCGGCATTGCAAGGCGGGTTCTTGTCCAAATTCTGAATACCTGTTGAGTAGTGTCCGGCTTCCCATAAATGTTGCACTCCTTGGCTTCCGTGACTAATATTGGCTATCTTCCACGTGTCGAGCGAATGCGAGAAGCCCGGGCATTTTTACATTTGCCACCCTAGCCATGCGAGTAAATCGTCTATTTAAAGAGACGGGGATTCTCAGATCCAGATCACACCATCGTCCCGCGGCGAGTATCCAGCGGAGCGCGCCCGGAAAAAATCCATTCCAACATGGCCGGTTGTCGCAGCTCCTCCTCTCGCTCCCGTAGCCCTAAGCCTGGCAAATGGAAGAAGTGTTTCGTCCCCCACAGCCAATTAGTAGAGTTACAGACCCAGGGATTTCTCCCTCCAGCGTATATGGTCCCCGTTCGAGCCGGGCTCGCCACCTATAATGGCGGGGAGCAAGCGGAGAGCTTTCCCAACCTATCCATGGGGGAGCGGGTATGCCTTGTCCCTTACTTATTAAGAGGGCTTGGATTTCCAATTCATCCATTCCTCCGCGGGCTCCTGGAATTCTATGGCCTCCAGATGCATAATTTCACTCCCGCCTCCATATTACACATCGCTGACTATGTCGCCCTTTGCGAGCTGTTTCTGGGCTGCGAAGCTCATTTCGAGCTATGGAAGAGGCTATTCTGCCTCGTACCCCGTACACAGGAGGGGTCAATATACCAAGTGGGCGGAGCCGAAATATGGCGCATCGCCGGGACCGGATACTTGTCCGGTACTCCGAAGAAGACATCCGAGGACTGGCCTGCAGAGTGGTTTTATATGGAGGACGTCCCCCTTCCGGACCCTATTCCGATGGGCCTTCCTGAGTTCGACAACGCTCCCCTGAAGAAACGCCGCAGCTGGCGCCCTCGGAGCCCCCAGGAGGAAGATAACGGAGAAGTCCTTTACCTGATGGGCTGGATAAAAATGCTGGCTCAATCAGGACTGACAATAATCGAGGTTATGTCAATATGAATAATGCGGGGGGTGCAGCCACTTCAATACCGGGGACAACCCATGTGGCACTTCAATGGAGAAGACGATGCTACCCGCTGCAGTCGTAAGGGGCCGGACTCCGTCGCTGCTCTAGCGAAGATACTGTCCGATTTATATAAGGGGGGAAGAGGAGTTCATCCGCATTAAGCAACGAGATGGATTCTCCATGTACAACCCTCCAAGCTGGGTGAGCTGTCACTTTTTACTCCAAACCTTCCCGCATTCTTTGTCATAAATATTTACCTTGCCATTTCATAGCAGGAGCTGCGAAAAGCTGTGAGGGAGGTCCACAGCCCGCCTCCACAACCAGAGGACCCTGACCGGGCCCTCGACCCCGGACTCGAAGAGGATCCGGACATATTTGTGGAGCTGATTGACAGGACGTTCTATCAATTGAGCTGCGATGATGCCATGGTGGCCATCACAGCCGATTATCCTGGACTACTCCCTGCATCGCACGTAAGTAAAACCGGAGTGCCAACTTTCGAGAAGGATCCCTTTTTCTACACTTCACCTACCGCACACATATGGCGTTTTACAGGGAAGGCCCTCGGAGTGCCGAACCCGCAGTGACTCACCAACGAGGAGCACCGACGCCGAGTTGGCTTAAAAGGAAGGCGGTCAGGACTGAGACGCCGTCGCAGAGGTATGATACAGAACCCCGCTCCGTGGTTGTCGTCTTTTAAAATATAATAACGTCCATGTTTCCTAGTAGGAAAAACGCTCGCCGCACTATATCCGGAGAGGTTGCCGATCACGCCTCCACCAGTCGGGCTCCAGGGCCGGACATAGAGGTGGATGCTAACATGGGGCGAAGGCCGGATATTCCTCCTACAGAGGATGCGGATGGGCTATCCGCTACAAATTCCGAAGTGGAGAGCGCCATGAATCAAAGGCGTCGCCGGGCCGTACTTCGTGACGCTTGTTTCTCCCAAGAGGCGTTCGATGCCTTCAATTCAGGAGACGCGTACATTCGAGCTGCTCAAAATGGTCTTGCCGGAGCCACGGACCAGTATGTAAAGGATATACGGGTGAGGAAATCTAATAATTATCTATATCAGTAGCCCCTGAGACTTGAAACAGTTGACACAACTGATTTAAGGATCATTATTTTTGCAGGTTCTTGCGGAGAAGAATACCCAATTGTCTCAAGAGCTGGAAGAGTGCAAAGCCCAGCTGCGGGCCGCAGTTGTCACAATGAAGGAGTCCGAGAAGGCCCCCTCTGGTAACACTTGTCTCTATCAAAAAGAATGACATGTACCGGTTAGTGTGCGGCATGCATGCAAATCTAACAGTAGATTCTTCAGATGATCCCGGGTTAATCCGGATGTAGTGCAAGGGGATGTGCAACATGCTCAGCGACAGTTAAAGGCTGGCGAGCGCGTGCTTAAGCAGGTTAGGCAGGAGAAAAACAATCTCCAAGATGCCAATATCCGGCTGAATGTTGAACTGAAAGATGTTCGGGCCCAACTTGCTGACTCCGTAAAGGAGAATAAGAGGCTTCGACGCGGTATTTTTATTAAGTGCTTGAACGAACTTTTTTATAGAGTTCGGCGAAGAAAGCAGCTAACAGAGTTATATCTGTAACTATGCTGACGGGTCGTCCCGCAGAGGAAATGCCCGGGTCTGCAGGTAATCTTCTGCCAGAGCTCTCACAACTGCACGAACAAGTTCGGCAGGTGATGCAGGGCATTGCCCAAGCCTTGTGGCCTTCCGCGTCCCTGCCAGGAGGCATGGGGGAGCTCGTAGAGAAGCTCAAGGGAGCGCGGCGGCGCTTCCGATTATGGAAGATATCTTCCTGCCGACAAGGTGCAAGGGAAGCCTGGGCCATGGTGAAGACGCGATATACCAAGGCCGACCCAAACCACATGGCCGAGGTCGGACCTGTGGGGCCCGATGGGAAATAGATCCCCGTCAGTTTGGTGTATGACCAAGTAGAATTAGCCGCAAAGTATTCCCAATAGGATTGTAGGCTAGACAGCTTGTTGGATGGTATAGAAGAAGAATTTAGTCAGTCTAAGTGACTGTGTACTTCAAGTGACATGTATTATCCCTAGCTGGATTGTAAATCATTTGTCATGGCGGACCTTTTCGCTTCAACCTCTGGACCTGATAGTCCGGAGTGTATCCGAATACCCGCTCAGTTATGTAAAAACCGGGGTATGCGTGGAAACCAGGCGTAGGGGTCATAAGTGCTTGAACAGACAAGTACCCAACTAGCTATGTTATATTACATGGATAGTAAGAAACATCTTCCAGGGAGAATAGTTCCGTTAAGGGTTCCTTTCCCTGGGTACGCATGCCCTAATGTGCATGTCCGAACTGCGAAAAGAGACGCATGCTATAAACATCTGGGGGCATGTATTAAAATAAATAAAAGTCATCTTTTGTTCACCGACCAAGTATTCCCTTAAGAACGCTAGCTTTCGGCTTAACCCAGTCTGAGGTACACATCCGGCTGACCCGACAGTAACAATCGCAGAGGTGCTCCCCTTATGCCCTAGCCGAATTAACGGGAACGTAGGGTATAAACACAAGAGCCAGGCAACCCAGCTTGGCCAAAACTTAAGTCATATCGATGCATATAATAGCGAAAAAAGGTACATGTGGAAGAATAACACATGTGTGGGGCATAGAGCCCGGAAAATAGTTATATTAAGCTTCTGTATAAGAAGCCCCCAGGTATAATGAGTGCGGTTACCTCGTCAAGATTGTGTAGTCAAGACACAATTTAGCCTTTTAAGGCCTTGAAGAAAAGGGAAAAAAGAAAGAGATAAAAGACAGATAACGGATATGTAAAAACTTGACGGAGGTAAGGAGACGAACATAGAGTCCGGCACTAGGCGTAGAACCTTCGGAGTCTGGCTGCGTTCCATGGGTTTGGCTCGAGTCCATTGTCCGATCCATCCCGCAGACGGTACGCTCCACCGGTCAGAACTTGGTCAATAATGAAGGGACCTTCCCATTTGGGCTTGAGCTTGTTCTTTTTGTTCTCCGGTAGGCGTAGAACGAGTTCGCCAATGTTATAAGTTTTGGCCCGTACTTCTGTGCTTTGATACCTTCGAGTCTGTTGCTGATAGAATGCGGAACGGGCTTTTGCCACGTCACGCTCCTCCTCCAGGGCGTCCAAACTGTCCTGCCGATCAAGCTCGGCTTCTTTATCTTCATACATGCACACTCGAGGTGAGTCATGAATTATGTCGCAGGGCAGTACCGCCTCTGTGCCATACACCATAAAAACGGTGTGTATCCGGTAGTGCGATTCGGCGTGGTCCGCAGCCCCCATAGTACGGAGTCGAGCTCCTCTACCCTGTGCGTGTTTGATTCCTTTAAGGAACGAACTAATCTGGGTTTAATGCCGCTCATGATAAGACCATTTCCTCGCTCGACTTGATCGTTAGTTTGCGGGTGATAGACAGAAGCATAATCGAGCTTGATGCCCATGTTGCTGCACCAAAGTTTTACCTTGTCGGCTGTAAAGTTCGAGCCGTTATCGGTGATGATGCTGTGGGGGACGCCATAACGGTGTACAACCCCAGATATGAAGTCTATCACTGGTCCGGATTCGGCCGTTTTGACCGGTTTGGCTTCTATCCATTTGGTGAATTTATCCACCAGGACCAATAAGTATTTTTTTCTTATGGCTTCCCCCTTTGAGGGGTCCGACCATATCAAGCCCCCAGACCGCAAAGGGCAAGTAATTGGGATTGTTTGGAGAGCGGTAGGCGGCATATGGCTTTGGTTTTCAAAAAGCTGGCAACCGACGCAACGTTGGACGAGGTCCTGTGCGTCTGCTCAGGCCATCGGCCAGTAAAAACCTGTACGGAAGGCCTTGCTTACAAGGGCCCGAGCTGCGGCGTGGTGACCGCCGAGTCCAGCATGAATTTCTGCCAAAAGTTGCCGTCCTTCCTCTTCGGAGATGCACCTTTGAAGGACTCCGGTAGCGCTTTTCTTATAAAGCTCTCCCTCGTGGACCTTGTAGGCTTGAGACCGCCGCACAATGCAACGTGCCTCGTTTGGGTCCTCAGGTAGTTCCTGCCTAGTTAGGTAGGCCAGGAAAGGTTCTGTCCACGGGGTGATGATAGCCATAATCACGTGGGCGGAAGGTGTTATTTCGGTGGCGGAGCCTCCGATTATGTCAGAGTGTTCGGTATCTGGTGTTGTGGACAAGTCCGGACTGTTGTTGCCGGTCTCTCATTCCCATACCAAGGATGGCTTAAACAGCCTTTCCAAGAAGATATTGGGTGGGACAGGGTCGCGCTTAGCGCCGATGCGGGCGAGGATGTCCGCCGCTTGATTGTTTCCTCGGACCACATGGTGGAATTCGAGCCCCTCGAACCGAGCTTGCATTTTGAGGACGGCGTTGTGAAAAGCGGCCATTTTTGGGTCCTTGGCATCAAAGTCTCCATTTATTTGAGATATTGCGAGATTCGATTCCCGACGCACCTCTAGGCGTTGAATGCCCATGGAGACTGCTATCCGGAGGCCATGCAGCAGGGCCTCATATTCTGCTGCATTGTTGGAGTCTGTGTATAATATTTGGAGTACGTACTGGACTGTATCTCCGGTGGGGGATGTCAGGACGACGCCTGCCCCCAGACGTGCCAGCATCTTTGAACCGTCAAAGTACATGATCCAATTGGAGTACGCGTCGTACTCTTTAGGGAGTTCGGCTTCCGTCCATTCGGCGATGAAATCGGCCAGTACTTGCGACTTAATGGCTCGCCGTGGTTTATATGTTATATCGAACGGGAGAAGCTCGATAGCCCATTTAGCAATCCGGCCCATTGAACACTCTTGAAAGTAGTGTCGTAATTTCCGGGATGCCATGAATACCGCGTATGCTATCTTTTGATAATGTAGGTCCGTGATTTGCATGGAGTGAGGACAGTGGATACATAGTGTACCGGCTTTTGAAGTGGGAATTTATGTCCGTCCGTCTCTCGTTCGACGACGAGCACTGCGCTTACAACTTGGTGCGCTGCCGCTATATATAACAGCATCGGTTCGCCGACATTTGGCGCGGCCAAGATTGGGTTGGTGGCCAGGATTGCTTTTATTTCTTCCAATCCGGTCGTGGCCGCATCCGTCCACTCGAAGTGTTCGTTGCGCCGAAGAAGGCGTTAAAGGGGTAGTGCCTTTTCTCCTAATCGGGAGATAAAGCAGCTTAAGGCCGCCACGCATCCAGTTAATTTCTGAATTTGCTTGAGGTCTGTTGGGATAGCCAACTGTGACAGAGCTCGGATTTTAGCCGGATTTGCTTCGATTCCTCTACTGGAGACGATGAAGCCCAGGAGCTTTCCTGTGGGCACGCCGAAAACGCATTTTTCCGGGTTGAGCTTGATGTCGTATGTTCGGAGATTGTCGAACGTGAGTCTCAAGTCATCTATTAAGGATTCGACGTGTCCGTTTTAGCGACCACATCGTCTACGTATGCCTCCACTGTTTTGCCGATCTGTGTTTGTAGGCATGTCTGAATCATGCGTTGATAGGTTGCACCGACGTTCTTAAGCCCGAAAGGCATGGTGTTAAAACAGAAGGGGTCGTATGGGGTGATAAATGCCATTGCGGCTTGCTCGGACTCCGCCATCTTGATTTGATGGTATCCGGAGTATGCGTCGAGGAAACACAATGAGTCGTGTCCTGCAGTAGCGTCGATAATTTGATCGATGCGGGGGAGGGGGAAGGGATCCTTGGGGCAAGCCTTGTTAAGGTCCTTGAAATCGACGCATAGGCGCCAAGATTTATCCTTCACCAGGTTTGCTAGCCAGTCCGGGTGTTTTATTTCTCTAATGAATCCGACCTCCAGTAACTTGGCTAGCTCCTCTCCCATGGCTTGTCGCTTAGGTTCAGAGAAACCCTGAAGAGTCTGCTTGACCGGCTTGAATCCCTTTAGAATGTTAAGGCTATGCTCGGCCAGCCTGCGTGGGATTCCTGGCATGTGTGAAGGATGCCAGCGAATATGTCCCAATTCTCGCGCAAGAACTCCCGTAGTGCGGCGTCTACAACGGGGTTTAACTGTGCCCCGATGGATGCTGTTTTTGTAGGGTCCGTTGGGTGGACTTGTAATTTGACTATTTCATCCGCTGGTTTAAAAGAGGTGGACTTGGATCTTTTGTCGAGTATCACGTCGTCCCTGTCCACTGTGGAGCGCAGCGCAGTTAATTCCTTAGCCGCGAGGGCTTCGGATAACGCCTCGAGGGCCAGTGCGGCTGTTTTGTTTTCGGCGCGGAGTGCTATGTCCGGATCACTAGCTAGAGTGATGATTCCATTGGGCCTAGGCATTTTGAGCTTCATGTACCTGTAATGGGGTATAGCTTGGAAGACCGTGAATGCCTCCCGCCCTAGAAGGGCGTGGTATCCGCTATTGAACGGGGCCACTTGGAATGTGATTTCTTCGGACCTATAATTCTCCGGCGTGTCGAATAACAAATCTAGTGTGATTTTCCCAGCACATCGTGCCTCCCGACTAGGGATGATTCCTCTGAAGGTCGTGCTGCTTTGCTCAATGCGGCTTCTGTCTATTTCCATTTTTTGAAGAGTCTCCTCATAGATGAGGTTTAATCCGCTGCCGCCGTCCATGAGCACTTTAGCAAGCCGGAGGCCGTCCACAATTGGACTAAGGACCAAGGCGGCTGGTGCTCCGGCTGTTCGGAATTTAGGTTCGTCACTGGCATTGAAGGTGATAGTCGTATCGCTCCATGGATTTATTGCTGCCACGTGGCAGACTTTGGCAAGGCTGCCGAGTGCTCGCTTACGCCTATTATTTGAGGCGAAGGTCTCGGAGACTGTCAATACTGTATTGTTGTTCTCCACGGGATGGTGCTCTGCGGTATTGTTAATGAGGAGATCCTCACCTCTCTTGGCCACCTGCCGGAGTACCCAACATGCTCTAAGGCTGTGTGTTGGTATGGTATCCGCTGTACTGTGAATTTTGCATGGCCCATTAAGCCATCCCTCCAATACGGTTCCACGCCTTGTAGTGGGCTTTTCCTTCTTTGTAATTGGGTCGGGCGACTTACGAGAGTGCACCCTTTTAGTTCGGACTGGGGGTTTTGTCAGAGCCGGAGGATCCCAAAATTTTGTTTGGGTTTTCCAGGCGCTTTCCATCGCACAATACTTCCGTACTATGGCCCCCAAGTCAGCGAAGTGTGCTATGTCACAGAGACTTATGGCGTTGAGGATTCCCTTGTCCGTGCAATTATTGCAAAAGAATGAAATTGCGTCTTCCTCGCGACAGTCCTTGACCTTGTTCATTACAAGGAGGAATCTGGCCCAATAGTGGTGTACTGTCTCTTGGGGCTCTTGTCTAATGTGGGAAAGATCGTTTATATCTGGGTGGGTGGGTGGATTTAAGTCCAAACCTTGACCCGATCTGAGACCCAGGGGCGGAGGAGTTTCCGATCTTGGAAGTTCGGGCTCCGGGATGTTGCCCAATAGGTCTGGCCCGCTGCCTGATTCTAGGTTCAGGGTTTTGGCGATGTCCTCCCGTAGACGGGTATCCGGCCCGGAGAGCTCGGGAATCCGGAGATAGTTTGTCCTCAAGATAGAGGAAGAATCGCTGCATTGCTCCTCCACCACCGCTATCTGATGGGTGACCGGCGGGGAGTTAATCTCCCTTTGGTCGAGTTTAAGCCCGATTTGATCATAGTCTGTAGCCACTCCCAAGGCGGCGATGCGATCCAAGAGCTCGTTCAAGGAAGAGAGCTCTATTGGATACAACTGCTCGGCGAGTCCCGAGCCGACGTGGAGGCTGTTTTCGATGACCCGAGAAGTCATCATCGGCGTAGCGGCCGAACAGGCGGTCATGAAGAAACTGCCTAGTCGGAGAGTTTGGCCTACAGCCAGGGCTCCCCAGAGGTGATGTTGTCCTTGACAACGAGGCGAGCTATCCACCCTTATGATGACGGCACAGTGGAACTCTCAATGAAAGCACCAATGTCGGTGTCAAAACCGGCGGATCTCGGGTAGGGGGTCCCGAACTGTGCGTCTAAGGCGGATGGTAACAGGAGGCGGGGGACACGATGTTTACCCAGGTTCGGGCCCTCTCGATGGAGGTAATACCCTACTTCCTGCTTGATTGATCTTGATGATATGAGTATTACAAGAATCGATCTACCATGAGATCGTAGAGGCTAAACCCTAGAAGCTAGCCTATGGTATGATTGTTGTTGTCCTACGGACTAAACCCTTCGGTTTATATAGACACCGGAGGGGGCTAGGGTTAACCAGAGTCGGTGACAAGGGAGGAGATCTACATATCTGCATCGCCAAGCTTGCCTTCCATGCCAAGGAGAGTCCCATCCGGACATAGGTCGAAGTATTCAATCTTGTATCTTCATAGCCCAACAGTGCGGCCAAAGGATATAGTCCGGCTATCCGAGGACCCCCTAATCCAGGACTCCCTCGGTAGCCCCCGAACCAGGCTTCAATGGCGATGAGTCCGGCACGCAGATTGTCTTCGGCATTGCAAGGCGGGTTCTTGTCCAAATTCCGAATACCTGTTGAGTAGTGTCCGGCTTCCCATAAATGTTGCACTCCTTGGCTTCCGTCACTAATATTGGCTATCTTCCACGTGTCGAGCGAATGCGAGAAGCCGGGGCATTTTTACATTTGCCACCCTAGCCATGCGAGTAAATCGTCTATTTAAAGAGACGGGGATTCTCAGATCCAGATCACACCATCGTCCCGCGGCGAGTATCCAGCGGAGCGCGCCCGGAAAAAATCCATTCCAACATGGCTGGTTGTTGCAGCTCCTCCTCTCACTCCCGTAGCCCTAAGCCTGGCAAATGGAAGAAGTGTTTCGTCCCCCACAGCCAATTAGTAGAGTTACAGACCCAGGGATTTCTCCCTCCAGCGTATATGGTCCCCGTTCGAGCCGGGCTCGCCACCTATAATGGCGGGGAGCAAGCGGAGAGCTTTCCCAACCTATCCATGGGGGAGCGGGTATGCCTTGTCCCTTACTTATTAAGAGGGCTTGGATTTCCAATTCATCCATTCCTCCGCGGGCTCCCTCAACCACCACCGCCATCACGCTGTCGTGCTGCCAGAGGGCTCGAGCTACTACTTCACCATCGCTCACTGAATCTAGGAGGTGAAGGTGTCATAAGACGTACGTGTGTTGAACGCTGAGGTGTCGTCCGTTCGGCACTTGGATTGGGAGTTCGCAGGACAGATCGTGATTGGATCGCGAAGACGCTCGACTACATCAACCACGTTTCTTAACGCTTCTGGTTAGCGATCTACAAGGGTATGTAGATGCAATCTCTCCTCTCATAGAAGTCCATCTCCTAGACTGATCTTGGTGAGCATAGGAAATGTTTTTTTTCCCATGCAATGTTCCCCAACAATACCTACGATCGAATCTCGGGCAAGTAACATACCAACGGACAAAAGGAACTACATATATTGTCCTAAAGGTTCGACCGATAAAGATCTTCATAGAATATGTAGGAACCAATATGGGCATCCAGGTTCCGCTATTGGCTATTGACCAGAGTAGCGTCTCGGTCATGTCTACATCATTCTCAAACCCGCAGGGTCCGCACGCTTAACGTTCGTTGACGATATAGTATTATATGAGTTATGTATGTTGCTCAACGAATGTTGTTCGGAGTTCCGGATGAGATCACAGACATGATGAGGAGCTCCAGAATAGTCCGGAGGTAAAAATTGATATATGGGATAATAGTGTTTGGTCTCCGGAAGGGTTCCGGAATTCACCGGAAGGGGTTTGGGATGTTTCCCGAAATGTTTGGGTACGAGAACACTTTATTTGTGCTAGGGGGTAAAGCTCACAGGGCTTTAGGATGGTGCAAAAGGCAATTTTGTGGAGGCCAAGGGGCCAGATGGTAGGGACCCTGGCGTTTGGGGCCAGATGGCAAGGACCCTGGCGTCTGGTCCTGGAGTCCGAGAAGGATTCTTGCCTTGCGGGCTAAACCGACTTTGAGGAGACTCTTTCTCCAAGAAACGACCCCAGGGCTCAACATATAAATAGAGGGGCAGGGCTAGCACCCGGAACACATCAAGATTCACCAAGGGTGTGCCGACAACCCCGCCCCCTCTAGTTTATCCTCCATTATATTTTCTGTTGTGCTTGGCGAAGTCCTGCGGAGATTGTTCTTCACCACCACCGTCACCACGCCGTCGTATTGCCGGAACTCATCTACTACTTCACCCCTCTTGCTGGATCAAGAAGGCGAGGACGTCATCAAGCTGAACGTGTGCTGAATGCGAAGGTGCCGTACGTTTGGTACTTGATCGGGACGGATCATGAAGGTGTACGACTACATCAACTGTGTTGATAAACGGTTCCGCTTAGCGATCTTCAAGGGTATGGAGATGCTCTCCCCCTCTCGTAGCTATGCATCTCCATGGATCGATCTTGCGTGTGCGTAGATTTTTTTCCATGCAATGTTCCCCAACAGTGGCATCATGAGCCAGGTCTATGCGTAGATGATATGCACGAGTAGAACACAAAGGATTTGTGGGCGGTGATGTTCATACTGCTTGCCACCAACGTCTTATTTTGATTCGGCGGTGTTGTGGGATGAAGTGGTCCGGACTAATCATTCATGTCCACGTTCATGAGACCGGTTCCACCGACTGATGCAACTTGTTTTGCATAAGGTGGCTGGTGGGTGTCTGTTTCTCTCACTTTAGTTGTATCGAATTTGACTACGCCCGGTCCTTGCAGAAGGTTTAAACAGAAAACTTGATAATCACCGTTGTGGTTTTGCGTAGGTAAGAACGGTTCTCGCTAGTTACCCATAGCAGCCACGTAAAACTTGCAACAACACAGTAGAAGACGTCTAACTTGTTTTTGCAGGGTATATTGTGATGTGATATGGTCAAGACGTGATGTGATATACGTTAATGTGTGATATGATCATGTTTTGTAATATTGACAACCAGCAGGACCCTTAGGGTTGTCTTTAAATTATTGTATGACCTGCGTGTCAATCATTAAGCGCCATGTAATTGCTTTACTTTATCTCTATGCATTAGCGATAGTCGTAGCAGCAATAGTTGGCAGACGCAACGATGGAGATCAAGGTGTCACGCCGGTGACGATGGAGATCATGTCGTTGCTTTGGATATGGAGATCAAAAGGACAAGATGATGATGGCCATATCATGTCACATATTTTGATTGCATGTGATGTTTATCCTTTATGCATTTTATTTTGCTTAGAACGATGAAAGGATCGAGAAGAGGTGTCTAGAGGGGGGGTGATTAGACCCTCAACAAGCAAAAGTAGCAGTTTTTAAATTCTTCAAGTTGAGGTGGAGTTTTAGCACAATATTAAGCATTCTCAATACATTTCAAGCAAGCATGTCACGAGTATAAGCAACGGAAAGAGTAAAGCATGCAAATTGCAAGAAAGTAAAGGGATGGGATTGGAGTGTGCAAACGAAATGAAGACATGGAGATTTTTGGCGTGGTTCCGATAGGTGGTGCTAATGTACATCCACGTTGATGGAGACTTCAACCCACAAAGGGTAACGGCTGCGCGAGTCCATGGAGCTATCCACCCACGAAGGGTCCACGAAGAAGCAACCTTGTCTATCCCACCATGGCCATAGCCCACGAAGGACTTGCCTCACTAGGGTAGATCTTCACGAAGTAGGCGACCTCCTTGCCTTGACAAACTCCTTGGTTCAACTCCACAATCTTGTCGGAGGCTCCCAAGTGACACCTAACCAATCTTGGAGACACCACTCTCCAAAAGGTAATGGATGGTGTGATGATGATGAACTCCTTGCTCTTGTGCTTTAAATGATAGTCTCCCCAACACTCGGCTCTCTCTAGCAGATTTGGCTATGGTGGAAAGATGATTTGAGTGGAAAGCAACTTGGGGAAGGCTAGAGATAAAGATTATCGTGGTAGGATTGGAATATCTTGGTCTCAACACATGAGTAGGTGGTTCTCTCTCAGAAAATGAGTAGTGGAATTGTAGGCACGTTCTGATGGCTCTCTCTTGAATAGAGAAGGGGATGGAGGGGTATATATAGCCTCCACAGAAAACCCAACCGTTACACACATTTGACCCAACTCGGTCAGACCAAATAGAAGAACTCGGCGAGACCGATTCAATTCAAAATGTGAACGTTCGGAATCTCAGTGGTGAAGGAAATATGCCCTAGAGGCAATCATAAAGTTATTATTTATTTCCTTATTTCATGATAAATGTTTATTATTCACGCTAGAATTGTATTAACCGGAAACTTAGTACATGTGTGAATACATAGACAAACAGAGTGTCCCTAGTATGCCTCTACTTCACTAGCTCGTTAATCAAACATGGTTAAGTTTCCTAGCCATAGACATGAGTTTTCCTTTGATTAATGGGATCACATCATTAGGAGAATGATGTGATGGACAAGACCCATTCGTTAGCTTGGCATAAATGATCGTTTAGTTTTACTGCTACTGCTTTCTTCATGACTTATACATGTTCCTCTAACTATGAAATTATGCAACTCCCGAATACCGGAGGAACACCTTGTGTGCTATCAAACGTCACAACGTAACTGGGTGATTATAAAGATGCTCTACAGGTGTCTCCGAAGGTGTTTGTTGGGTTGGCATAGATCGAGATTAGGATTTGTCACTCCGTGTGTCGGAGAGGTATCTCTGGGCCCTCTCGGTAATGCGCGTCACTATAAGCCTTGCAAGCAATGTGACTAATGAGTTAGTTGCGGGATGATGCATTACGGAATGAGTAAAGAGAATTGCCGGTAACGAGATTGAACCAGGTATGAGGATACCAACGATCGAATCTCGGGCAAGTAACATACCGATGACAAAGGGAACAACGTGTGTTGTTATGCGGTTTGACCGATAAAGATCTTCGTAGAATATGTAGGAGCCAATATGAGCATCCAGGTTCCGCTATTGGTTATTGACCGGAGATGTATCTCGGTCATGTCTACATAGTTCTTGAACCTGTAGGGTCCGCACGCTTAACGTTCGATGACGATTTTTATTATGAATTATGTGATTTGATGACCGAAGTTTGTTCGGAGTCCCGGATGAGATCACGGACATGACGAGGAGTCTCGAAATGGTTGAGAGGTAAAGATTCATATATTGGAAGGTTATATTCGGACACTGGAAGTGTTCCGGGTGATACCGGGTCACCGGAAGGGGTTCCGGGCAACCCCCGGCAAAGATATGGGCTTAATGGGCCAAGTAAGGGAACACACCAGCCCACAAGGGGCTGGCGCGCCCCCTATAGGGCCAGTCACGTGGGGAGAAAGGGAAAGGAGAGGAGGAAAAGGGAAGTATGAAGTAGGACTCCTACTTCCTTCTCCTCCCCCATCCTTCCTTTCCCCCTTGTCCAAATATGGTAAGGGGGGCCGAATTGGACTAGGGGCCCAAGTAGGATTCCTCCTACATGGGCGCGTCCTAGGCTGCCTCCCTTCCTCTCCCTCCTTTATATACATGGGGAGGGCACCCCTAGAAAAAACATCAATTGTTCCTAGCCGTGTGCGGCGACCCCCTCCACAGTTAACACCTCGGTCACATCGTCGTAGTGCTTAGGCAAAGCCCTACACCGGTAACTTCATCATCACCGTCACCATGCCGTCGTGCTAACAGAACTCTCCCTCGGCCTCAACTGGATCAAGAGTATGAGGGACGTCATCGAGCTGAACGTGTGCTGAACACGGAGGTGCCGTACGTTCGGTGCTAGGATCGGTCGGATCGCGAAGACATACGACTACATCAACCGCGTTGATATAACGCTTCCGCTTTCGGTCTATGAGGGTATGTGGACATACTCTGCCCGCTCGTTGTTATGCTTCTCCTAGATAGATCTTGTGTGATCGTAGGAATTTTTTTGAAATTACTGCGTTCCCCAACAGTGGCTTCCGAGCCAGGTCTATGCGTGATGTTATATGCACGAGTAGAACACAAAGAGTTGTGGGCAATAATAGTCATACTTCTTACTAGCATGCCATACTTTGATTCGCCGGTATTGTTGGATGAAGCGGCCCAGACCGACATTACATGACCGCGTTCATGAGACTGGTTCTACCGACGTGCTTCGCACACAGGTGGCTAGTGGGTGTCTGTTTCTCCAACTTTAGTTGAATCGAGTTTGGCTACGCCCGGCCCTTGTTGAAGGTTAAAACAGCACACTTGACAAAAAATCGTTGTGGTTTTGATGCGTAGGTAAGAACGGTTCTTGCTAAGCCCGTAGCGGCAACGTAAAACTTGCAACAACAAAGTAGAGGATGTCTAACTTGCTTTTGCAGGGCATGTTGTGATGTGATATGGTCAAGACGTGATGAGATATAAATTGTTGTATGAGATGATCATGTTTTGTAAAGTTATCGGCAACTGGCAGGAGCCTTATGGTTGTCTCTTTATTGCATAAGATGCAAGCGCCATGTAATTGCTTTACTTTATCGCTATGCGATAGCAATAGTTGCGAAAGCAATATTTGGCGAGACGACCATGTGACGACACGTTGATAGAGATCAAGATGATGGAGATCATGGTGTCATGCCGGTAACGATGGAGATCATGACGGTACTTTGGAGATGGAGATCAAAGGCACAAGATGATGATGGCCATATCATGTCACATATTTTGATTGCATGTGATGTTTATCTTTTATGCATCTTATTTTGCTTAGTACGACGGTAGCTTTATAAGATGATCCCTTACTAAAATTTCAAGGTATAAGTGTTCTCCCTGAGTATGCACCGTTGTGACAGTTCTTCATGCTGAGACACCACGTGATGATCGGGTGTGATAAGCTCTACATTCACATACAATGGGTGCAAGCCAGTTTTGCACATGCAGAATACTCAGGTTAAACTTGATGAGCCTAGCATATGTAGATATGGCCTCGGAACACTGAGACCGAAAGGTCGAGCATGAATCATATATTAGATATGATCAACATAGTGATGTTCACCATTGAAAACTACTCCATCTCACGTAATGATCGGACATGGTTTAGTTGATTTGGATCACGTGATCACTTTGATGATTAGAGAGATGTCTATCTAAGTGGGAGTTCTTAAGTAATATGATTAACTGAACTTTAATTTAGCATGAACTTAGTCCTGGTAGTATTAGCATATCTATGTGGTAGATCAATAGCACGCGATGTAGCTCCCCGTTTATTTTTTGATATGTTCCTAGAGAAAACTAAGTTGAAATATGATAGTAGCAATGATACGGACTAGGTCCGTGATCTGAGGATTATCCTCATTGCTGCACAGAAGAATTATGTCCTTGATACACCGCTAGGTGACAGACCTATTGCAGGAGTATATGCAAACGTTATGAACGTTTGGCAAGCTCGATATGATGAATACTTGATAGTTTAGTGCACCATGCTTTATGGCTTAAAACTGGGACTTCAAATACGTTTTGAACGTTATGGAGCATATCAGATGTTCCAAGAGTTGAAATTAGTATTTCAGACTCATGCTCGTGTCGAGAGGTATGAGACCTCTGACAGTACTTTGCCTACAAGATGGAGGAGAATAGCTCAACCAGTGAGCATGTACTCAGATTGTCTGGGTACTACAATTGCTTGAATCAAGTGGGAGTTAATCTTCCAGATAAGATAGTAATTGACAAAGTTCTCTAGTCACTATCTCCAAGTTACTAGAACCCCGTGATGAACTATAATATGCAAGGGATGACGAAAATAATTCCCGAACTCTTCGTGATGCTGAAATAGACGAAGGTAGAAATCAAGAAAGAGCATCAAGTGTTGATGGTTAACAGGACCACTAGTTTCAAGAAAAGGGCAAAGGGATAGAAGGGGAACTTCAACAAGAACGGCAAGAAGGTTGCTGCTCAAGTGAAGAAGCCCAAGTCTGGACCTAAGCCTGAGACTGAGTGCTTCTACTGCAATGGAAATGGTCACTGGAAGTGGAACTACCCTAGATACTTGGCGGATAAGAAGGATGGCAAGGTGAACAAAGGTATATTTGATATACATGTTATTGATGTGTACATTACTAGTGTTTATAGAAACCCCTCGGTATTTGATACTGGTTCAGTTGCTAAGAGTAGTAACCCGAAACGGGAGTTGCAGAATGAACAGAGACTAGTTAAGGGTGAAGTGACGATGTGTGTTGGAAGTGGTTCCAAGATTGATATGATCATCATCGCACACTCCCTATACTTTCGAGATGAGTGTTGAACCTAAATAAATATTATTTGGTGTTTGCATTGAGCATGAATATGATTTGATCATGTTATTGCAATACATTTATTCATTTAAAGTCAGAGAATAATTGTTGTTCTGTTTACATGAATAAAACCTTCCATGGTCATACACCCAATGAAAATAGTTTGTTGGATCTCGATCGTAGTGATACACATATTCATAATATTGAAGCCAAAAGATGCAAACTTAGTAATGATAGTGCAACTTATTTGTGGCACTGTCGTTTAGGTCATATCGGTATAAAGCACATGAAGAAACTCCATGCTGATGGGCTTTTGGAATCACTTGATTATGAATCACTTGGTGCTTGTGAACCATGCCTCATGGGCAAGATGACTAAAACTCCGTTCTCCCGAACAATGCAACGAGCTACTGACTTATTGGAAATAATACATACCGATGTATGTGGTCCAATGAGTACTGAGGCTCGTGGCGGGTATCTTTATTTTCTTACCTTCACAGATGATTTGAGCAGATATGGTTATATCTACTTAATGAAGCATAAGTCTGAAACATTTGAAAAGTTCAAAGAATTTCAGAGTGAAGTGGAAAATCATCGTAACAAGAAAATAAAGTTTCTACGATCTGATCGTGGAGGTGAATATTTGAGTTACGAGCTTGCTCTTCATTTGAAACAATGTGGAATAGTTTCACAACTCACGCCACCTGGAACACCACAGCATAATGGTGTGTCCGAACGTCGTAACCGTACTTTATTGGATATGGTGCGATATATGATGTCTCTTACCGATTTACCATTATCATTTTGGGGTTATGCATTAGAGACAGCTGCATTCACGTTAAATAGGGCACCATCTAAATCCGTTGAGGCAACACCGTATGAACTGTGGTTTAGCAAGAAACCTAAGCTGTCGTTTCTTAAAGTTTGGGGCTACGATGCTTATGTGAAAAAGCTTCAACCTGATAAGCTCGAACCCAAGTCGGAAAAATGTGTCTTCATAGGATACCCAAAGGAGACTGTTTGGTACACCTTCTATCACAGATCCGAAGAAAAGATATTCGTTGCTGAGAATGGATCCTTTCTAGAGAAGGAGTTTCTCTCGAAAGAAGTGAGTGGGAGGAAAGTAGAACTTGATGAGGTAATTGAACCTTCTCTCGAATTGGAAAGTAGCTCATCACTGAAATAAGTTCCAGTGATGCCTACACGAATTAGTGAGGAAGTTAATGATGATGATCATGAAACTTCAGATCAAGTTACTACCAAACCTCGTAGGTCAACCAGAGTACGATCCGCTCCATTGTGGTACGATTATCCTGTTCTGGAAGTCATGTTAATAGACCATGATGAACCTACGAACTATGAGGAAGCGATGATGAGACCAGATTCCGCGAAATGGCTTGAGGCCATAAAATCTGAGATGGGATCCATGTATGACAACAAAGTATGGACTTTCATTGACTTACCCGATGATCGGCGAGCCAGTAAGAATAAATGGATCTTCAAGAGGAAGACGGACGCTGGTAGTAGTGTTACTATCTACAAAGCTCGAATTGTCGCAAAAGGTTTTCGACAAGTTCAAGGTGTTGACTACGATGAGATTTTCTCACTTGTAGTGATGCTTAAGTTTGTCCGAATCATGTTAGCAATTGCCACATTTGATGAAATCTGGCAGATGGATGCCAAAACTGCATTCCTTAATGGATTTCTTAAAGAAGAGTTGTATATGATACAATAAGAAGGTTTTGTCAATCCTAAAGGTGCTAACAAAGTGTGCAAGCTCTAGCGATCCATCTATGGACTGGTGCAAGCATCTCGGAGTTGGAATATACGCTTTGATGAGTTGATCAAAGCATATAGATTTATACAGACTTGCGGTGAAGCCTGTATATACAAGAAAGTGAGTGGGAGCACTACAGTTTTCTAATAAGTATATGTGAAAGACATATTGTTGATCGTGAATGATGTAGAATTTTCTGGAAAGCATAAAGGAGTGTTTGAAAGTTGTTTTTCAAAGAAATACCTCAGTGAAGCTATTTACACATTCAGCATCAAGATCTATAGAGATAGATCAAGATGCTTGAGAAGATTTTTCAATGAGTACATACCTTGACAAGATTTTGAAGTAGTTCAAAATGGAACAGTCAATGAAGGTGTTCTTGCCTGTGTTGCATGGTGTGAAGTTGAGTAAGACTCAAAACCCGACCACGGCCGAAAATAGAAAGAGAATGAAAGTCATTCCCTATGCCTCAGTCATAGATTCTATAAAGTATGCTATGCTATGTACCAGACCTATTGTGTACCTCACCATGAGTTTGGCAAGAGGGAGTGGATCACTGGACAACGGTCAAAATTATTCTTAGTGGAATAAGGAAATATTTCTCGGTTATGGAGGTGATAAAGAGTTCATCGTAAAGAGTTACGTTGATGCATGATTTGACACCGATTAGGATGAATCTGAGTCTCGTTCTAGATACATATTGAAAGTGGGAGCAATTAGCTAGAGTAGCTCCGTGCAGAGCATTGTAGACATAGAAATTTGCAAAACACATATGGATCTAAATGTTGCAGATATGTAGACTAAAATTTATCTCACAAGCAAAACATGATAACACCTTAGTGCTCTTGGGTGTTAATCACATAGGGATGTGAACTAGATTATTGACTCTAGTAAAACCTTTGAGTGTTGGTCACATGGCGATGTGAACTATGGGGGTTAATCACATAAAGATGTGAACTATTGGTGTTAAATCACATGGCGATCTGAACTAGATTATTGACTCTAGTGCAAGTGGGAGACTGAAGGAAATATGCCCTAGAGGCAATAATAAAGTTATTATTTATTTCCTTATTTCATGATAAATGTTTATTATTCATGCTAGAATTGTATTAACCGGAAACTTAGTACATGTGTGAATACATAGACAAATAGAGTGTCCCTAGTATGGCTCTACTTGACTAGCTCGTTAATCAAAGATGGTTAAGTTTCCTAGCCATACACATGAGTTGTCATTTGATTAATGGGATCACATCATTAGGAGAATGATGTGATGGACAAGACCCATTCGTTAGCTTGGCATAAATGATCGTTTAGTTTTACTGCTACTACTTTCTTCATGACTTATACATGTTCCTCTGACTATGAGATTATGCTACTCCCGAATACGGGAGGAACACCTTGTGTGCTATCAAACGTCACAACGTAACTGGGTGATTATAAAGATGCTCTACAGGTGTCTCCGAAGGTGTTTGTTGGGTTGGCATAGATCGAGATTAGGATTTGTCACTCCGTGTATCGGAGAGGTATCTCTGGGCCCTCTCGGTAATGCACATCACTATAAGCCTTGCAAGCAATGTGACTAATGAGTTAGTTGCAGGATGATGCATTACGGAACGAGTAAAGAGACTTGCCGGTAAAGAGATTGAACTAGGTATGAGGATACCGACGATCGAATCTCGGGCAATTAACATACCGATGACAAAGGGAACAACGTATGTTGTGATGCGTTTGACCGATAAAGATCTTCGTAGAATATGTAGGAGCCAATATGAGCATCCAGGTTCCGCTATTGGTTATTGATCGGAGATGTGTCTCGGTCATGTCTACATAGTTCTTGAACCCGTAGGGTCCGCACGCTTAACGTTCAGTGACGATTTTTATTATGAATTATGTGATTTGATGACCGAAGTTTGTTCGGAGTCCCGGATGAGATCACGGACATGACGAGGAGTCTCGAAATGGTTAAGAGGTAAAGATTCATATATTGGAAGGCTATATTCGGACATCGAAAGTGTTCCGGGTAATACCGGGTCACCGGAAGGGGTTCCGGGCAACCCCCGGCAAAGATATGGGCTTAATGGGCCAAGTAAGGGAACATACCACCCCACAAGGGGCTGGTGCGCCCCCTATAGGGCCAGCCACGTGGGGAGAAAGGGAAGGGAGAGGAGGAAAAGGAAAGTATGAAGTAGGACACCTACTTCCTTCTCCTCCCCCCTCCTTCCTTTCCCCTTGCCCAAATATGGTAAGGGGGGGCCGAATTGGATAGGGGCCCAAGTAGGATTCCTCCTACTTGGGCGTGCCCTAGGCTGCCTCCCTTCCTCTCCCTCCTTTATATACATGGGGAGGGCACCCCTAGAACACACATCAATTGTTCCTAGCCGTCTGCGGCGCCCCTCTCAACAGTTACACCTTGGTCATATCGCCGTAGTGCTTAGGCAAAGCCCTGCACCGGTAACTTCATCGTCACCGTCACCATGCCGTCGTGCTGACGGAACTCTCCCTCGGCCTCAACTGGATCAAGAGTACGAGGGACATTATCGAGTTGAACGTGTGCTGAACATGGAGGTGCCGTACGTTCGGTGCTAGGATCGGTCGGATCGTGAAGACATACGACTACATCAACCGCGTTGATATAACGCTTCCGCTTTCGGTCTACGAGGGTACGTGGGCACACTCTCCCCGCTCGTTGCTATGCTTCTCCTAGATAGATCTTGTGTGATCGTAGGATTTTTTTTGAAATTACTGCGTTAACCAATAGGTGGGACCGACATGATCAACTCGGTGGGACCTATGTGCTAGGGCTAGGGCAAAACCACATCTCGGTGTGACCGATTGCATGAAGTCGCTGAGACCGATTTCAGCAATGAGTTAATAGAGATTTGGTCAAGCAAACTCGGTGGGACCGATTGCACATTTCGGTGAGACCGAAATAATTACAACAGGTAACAGAGAGTTTGCAACGCCATCTCGGTGAGACCGAGGTCCATATCGGTTAGACCGAATTGTCTTTGGTTTCTGGCAATGGCTATGTCCAAAGAACTCGGTGGCGCCGGATAGATCAAATTGGTGGGGCCGAGTTTGACTTTGGGTTTTGGACATATTTGGAAATGAGATAGTGGCTGAGGGTTTTGGAGCAGTATCACTAAGCACTTTGAGCAAGTAGACCATTAAGCAACACCTCATCCCCTTTTAATAGTATTGGCTTTCCTATGGACTCAATGTGATCTTGGATCACTAAAATGAAAATGAAGAGTCTTGAGCTTTTGCCAATCTTTGTCCTTAGCATTTTGAAGGTGTTCCACATCCTCTTGTCCATGCCACGCCATTGTTGAACTTTCTGAAGTATACTAGATAAAGATATTTGTCCAATAAGAGATACGTTGACATTAATTACCAAAATCTCCCAGGGAGCACTTGTGCTTTCAATCTCTCAGTTTTTGGTAATTGATGACAACATCATCAAAGCTTTAGATAAAGATATGAAGAGTAACAAGTAAAGCGTTGGAAAGACATGTTAGATGCATAGGCTCCCGCTACATGTATGCAATCATGTAAAGATGTAATATGAGAACATGTGAATGCATAAGCATGTCAGAGCAAGCAATGATTTAGATGTATCTTGGCTATATGCATCCGAGCAAATGGTGTAGATAAAGGAAATGTACCTTCATGTTCATGAGTCCTTCTTGCAAACAATATGCACATCAATAACAGATCATCATGCACATGAGTGTGATGCATATACTTACCTTATGGTCTTTAGCTGGCTTTGGAAGAGATGAACTCGAGAAAACAGGGTTAGATAACACAAGAACACTCTAATTTAAGCAACCACGAGAGTACCAAGACTGTGATGACAGGTAATGAGTGAGTACTTAGTACTTCATTTGGATATAGACATGTCCCCAAAGATTAAAGATATGCAATGAATTCCAAAGATTTTCTTCCCCTAGATATGAACTCTTTCTCCCCCTGAATCTGATATTGGATAATGGGAGAAGGTAGGGTAAGAGAAAATCAGAGCAAGAAAAAATTAAAGCAAGAAATGGTACAATCAACTATACATTAACATGTTTTCCCCTCTTAAAGACATGTGACTTCTCTCCTCTATTGTTAACAAGCATCTGGAGAGGCTAAGATGTGCTTTCTCTCCCATGTGATAAGCTTTGATGTGCTCTCTCTCCCCCTTTGACATCAATTTCCAAGAAGAGTGCTTCTGGTGTATGAGTCAAATAGGTTCGGTCCTTGAGACACATTACAAAGCAGCATGTAGTTTATGATGCGGGTAGAGGATAAGAATCATTGAGTGGAGCTGGAGAAGAAAACAAATATGCGATGACAAAAATAAATTCTCAGCAGTGAAATCAGTAACGTCGATTCGTTTCCATCGGTGACACCGAGTTGGCAGTGTCAGGGATGATGCATATCGGTCAGACCGGGTTAGTCCGCGTCGGTTGTACCGATGAACTATCTACAAGTAATCCCTGTAGTTCGGTCTAGCCGGTAGGCATGAATCGGTGAGTCCGAGTTCAATGTAGAGGAAAATCTTGTGAAGACGGCTCACTAGACAAATTAAATTTCACAAGGATTTGCAGGAAATTTACTAAAAAATTTGCAATGAATTAGATGCAGAGAATGCAGAGAAACACACAAAGGAAAAAAGATCTAGATGTTGTTGTTTTTTTTATAAGGGGAACAAGATAGCAAGGACCATATGCAAAAACACAATGCAAAGAAACACTAGAGAACTTCATCTAGAAGGGGTCGGTGACAAAGTCACCTATGTCAGAGTATATTGTCTGAGGAGTCAAGTGATAACACTTGATCGTAGGTCATACTCATCGTTTAAGCTCGAAATGGGGTTACCATTTTTGGTTTAAGCATTTTGATGTATTCACATCTCGTTGAGTTGCTTTGACTCATGACTTGGGTCAAAGCTTCTCTAAGATGGAATAACATACCTTGGGTTATGTTGATCTTGGTCATGTAGTTGAACTTGCGTTGGATGCTCAAGGTTGATGTAGTCCATCAAGAGTTGAGAGCACCACTTGTAGTTTGAGTTCATCTTCCTACATGGGTTAGTTTTTGCAAGGTAGAGCACTTGTGTATCCAAAAATACAATCATGAAACCTGATACGAAATGAAATTTGATATATAGAAATTGTCAAAGGATATGTTGAGTGGATCCATCATTCCTTGTATTCAACAACCATATAGTAGAAACTTGGTGATGTAGAGATTGCTCAAGATGTGAGTAGCTTGCAATCTCATAGATTTGGGCTCATTCAAGTACCTACAAGGGTTAGATAGCATGCAAGGGTACAAGTATAGATCCAAGACATGCATGTTACTATCATCATAAGAGAAATATCAAGGATTAGTCAAAAAAGGCTCATGCCTTGCATGTATCCAGAAAGAGTTTCTACTCCAAGTTTGAGGCATCAATGATACTCAATTCTCCTCTCAAACGGCAAAATACTTTCTCATCAAGCAGCTTGGTGAATATATCCGCCAATGGCTTATCGGTACGAACATGCTTAAGATTGATGTCTCCTTTAGCAACATGATCTTGAATGAAATGACGAGGAACTTCAATATGCTTAGTTCGAGAATGTTGCACAGGATTGTGAGCAATCTTAATTGCACTTTCATTATCACAAAGCAATGGAACATGTTTCAAATATATCCCATAATCCTTAAGGGTTTGGGTCATCCAAAGTAACTGAGCTCAACATGATCCGACGATAATGTATTCCGCTTCGGCGGTGGATAAGGATACCGAGTTTTGTTTCTTGGAGGACCAAGACACAAGAGATCTACCAAGAAATTGACAAGTACCCGAAGTGAACTTTCTATCAACCTTGTCACTGGCATAGTCCGAGTCGGAGTAGCCAACAAGATCAAAGGAAGACCTCTGAGGATACCAAATGCCAAAGTTTGGTGTATGAATTAAATATCTCACTATCCTTTTCACAGCCTTAAGATGACATTCTTTAGGGGCCGCTTGATATCGTGCACACATGCACACACTTAGCATAATATAGGGACGTGAGGCACATAGATATAACAATGCACCAATCATAGAGCGGTAAACCTTTTGGTCAACCGGTTTGCCATCTTTAGTCAAGTCAAGATATACACTAGTAGGCATGGGTGTTTTCATACCTTTGCTTTCTTGCATATTGAACTTCTTGAATAAGTCCTTGGTATACTTTGTTTGGGAAACAAAGATACCCTCCTTTGTTTAATTGATTTGCAAACCAAGAAAGAATTTGAGTTCACTCATCATAGACATCTCAAACTTCTCTGACAGTAGCCTTCCAAACTTTTCACTAAAATGAGGGTTTGTCGAACCAAATATGATATCATCCACATAAATTTGGCACACAAATAATTCACCATTAACCCTTTTAGTAAAAAGTGTAGAATCAATTTTCCCAATTTCAAAGCCTTTTTCAATGAGAAACTTAGTCAAGCATTTATACCATGCTCTAGGAGATTGTTTAAGACCATAAAGAGTTTTGTGCAGTTTGTAAACATGATTAGGTTTCTTGGGATTAACAAAGCCGGGAGGTTGTTTAACATAGACTTCCTCCTCAATTTCTTCATTTAGAAAAGAACTTTCGATGTCCATTTGATATAACGTAATGTCATGATGATTGGCATAAGCAAGTAGGATGCGTATGGACTCAAGTCTAGCAACGGGGGCATATGTCCCACCATAGTCCATACCTTCGACTTGAGTGTAGCCTTGGGTGACGAGATGGGCCTTGTTGCGTACAACTTGTGCATCTTCATCTTGCTTATTCCGAAACACCCATTTGGTCCAATGACATTGTGCTTCTCATTTGGCTTTTCAACAAGCGTCCATACTTGATTCCTCTTGAAATTGTGTAGCTCTTCATGCATAGCGTTCACCCAATCCAGATCATCAAGAGCTTCTTCAACCTTCATAGGTTCAATACTAGAAATGAATGAGTAATGTTCACACAAGTTAGCCAAATGAGTTTTAGAGAGAGTAATTCTCCCGGTTTGAATATCATCAAAGATTTGTTCGACGGGATGGTCTCTTGAGACTCTTGCTCTAACTCGTGAGAGCTTTTGTTTGGGCCAGGTTGGAATATCCTCTTCATTATCTTATTCTTCTTGTTCTTCTTCATTGTTGTTGGCGTTGTTGTTCTCTTGTGGAGGTGGAGATGGAGGTCGATGAGGTTCATATTGTTGTACTTCCTCGCTTCCTTCGTCTTGAGGTTCATATTGATGCCTCCAAGTCAACTTGTGGTTCACCTTGTCGTGAAGTTGAGGCTTCCACTTGAATGGCTGAGGTACTCTCCTTCACCTCCGTTGGGCGAATCTTGCCAATAGCCAAGTCTTGAATTGCTTCCAATGGATATTTATCTCCTACATCAATTGGCAATTGCTCTAGTTGTAAGCCGTTAGATTCATCAAATTTCACATCTACCGTCTCTTCAACCATTCGGCTGAAATTGTTGTAGACACGGTAAGTGTGAGAGTTTGAGCCATAACCGAGTAGGAAACCTTCATGAGACTTAGGGGCAAATTTCGAACGACGATGCTTATCAAGAATATATCACTTTCAGCCAAATACTCAAAAGATTCTAACTTGGGGTTTGTTTCCGGTGAGAAGCTCATTTGCCTTTTCGCCGAGAAGCTTGTGAAGATATAGTCAATTTGTTGCATGACAAACTGTCTCAACCGCTTCCGCCCAAAAGTGTTTTGGCGTCTCAACATCGTTCTCGCCATCTCAATGAGTGTCCGGTTCTTCCTCTCAACAACTCCATTTTCTTGAGGTGTGTACATAGCCGAGAACTCATGTGAAATCCCTTCTTCGTCAAGAAAGGTATCCACATTGGTGTTCTTGAACTCCGTTCTGTTGTCGCTACGAACCTTCTTGATCTTCACTTCAATTGATTTTGGGCCTTCCTAGCTAAGTTCGCGAAGATCTTTTGCACCTGCGATTTATCATCAAGAAAGAACACCCACGTAAGTCTTGAAAAATCATCAACAATGACGAATCCGAACGAGTTACCACCGAGACTCTTGTAGGCATTGGGACCAAAAGGATCCATATGAAGTAGCTCGACCGGTCTTCTCGTGGTCATAATGTTCTTCAGGGGATGACTTCCTCCAACTTGTTTTACTGCTTGACAAGCACTTCAAAGTCTATCCTTGTCAAATATGACATCTTCAACACCAAGGATATTATCACCTTTAATAAGCTTATCAAGATTTCGCATGCCCACATGACCTAACCTTCTATGCCACAACCAACCTTTAGAAGATTTAGCAATTAAGCAAGTTCTAGGTTGAGCTCTTTTAGTGAAGTCAACAATGTACAGATCACCTCTACGTATACCGGTAAAGACCATATTATGATTATCTGTTCGAAAAACTTCGCAATCTGCTTCAGTGAATAGAACATTGAAACCGAAATCTGCTAGTCTAGATACGGAAAGTAAATTGTAGCCAAGAGATTCAACAAGCATAACATTTTGGATGGAGCTGTCATGTGAGATGGCCACCTTACCAAGGCCAACCACCTTACCCTTTGAGTTATCACCAAAGGTGACATACTTTCGGGGACCATTATTTTCAGCAAGCTCTCGAAACATATCCTTGTCTCCGGTCATGTGATCGGTACATCCACTATCAAGAACCCATTCCTCTCCTCCAGCCATGTAACCACGAAAGTTAGCATAAGACCGAAGGGTCTCATTGACTCATCAAGATCAAAGTCACTATCATCATCCGCATCATTATACCCATGTTCCACATCATCTTGTGATTTATCATCACCTAGAGAGAGTGATTCATTAGATTTATGATCATGACAATGTGCATCTTTATGAATTCTAATTACTTGAGAGATGATGCTACTAATGACTCCCACATCTCCTTTGGCACGCATGAGGTCACGAAGCTCAAATAGACAATCATCGAATGTAGGATCACTAGGTTTCATTTTATGAAAAGCAATGGACTTTTGAAGAATCTCATTGAGATTTTTCAAAGAATAGTTTGGAAAGCGTTCCTCAAGATATCTCCATATAGTATAAGCACATTCAAATGTAGGCAAGCATACAAGCAAATTTCTAGGCAATCCTCTGATGATAAAATTAATAGCTCTAAGATTGCGGGCCATGTCAAGATACTCATCGGGGGTAGGATGCAATGGATCAATAGGAGGCGCACAAGGGCTAGTAATATACTTGTTCAAATTATATTCACTGAAAATCTCAAGCATCTCATTTTCCAAGCACTATAGAACTCCACATCAAGAATAGGCACTCTACGTCTAATACTCCCAATCGTAGACTCATCCTTCTTCCTCCAATGGTGATTAAACCAAAGCAATGGAGACCAATGCTGTGATACCAATTGAAAGGATCGAGAAGAGGTGTCTAGAGGGGGTGATTAGACCCTCAACAAGAAAATTAGTAGTTTTTAAGTTCTTCAAGTTGAGGTGGAGTTTTAGCACAAGAATAAGCATTCTTAATACATTTCAAGCAAGCATGGCAAGAGTATAAGCAACGGAAAGAGTAAAGCATGCAAATTGCAAGAAAGTAAAGGGATGGGATTGGAGTGTGCAAACGCAATGAAGACACGGAGATTTTTGGCATGGTTTCGATAGGTGGTGCTATCATACATCCACGTTGATGGAGACTTCAACCCACGAAGGGTAATGGCTGCGCGAGTCCACGGAGGGCTCCACCCACGAAGGGTCCACAAAGAAGCAACCTTGTCTATCCCACCATGGCCATCGCCCACGAAGGACTTGCTAAGTAAATATGCCCTAGAGGCAATAATAAAGTTGTTATTTATACTTCCTTATATCATGATAAATGTTTATTATTCATGCTAGAATTGTATTAACCGGAAACTTAGTACATGTGTGAATACATAGACAAACAGAGTGTCCCTAGTATGCCTCTACTAGACTAGCTCGTTAATCAAAGATGGTTAAGTGTCCTAACCATAGACATGTGTTGTCATTTGATGAACGGGATCACATCATTAGGACAATGATGTGATGGACAAGACCCATCCGTTAGCTTAGCATAATGATCGTTAAGTTTTATTGCTACTGCTTTCTTCATGACTTACACATGTTCCTTTGACTCTGAGATTATGCAACTCCCGGATACCGGAGGAATACCTTGTGTGCTATCAAACGTCACAACGTAAATGGGTGATTATAAAGATGCTCTACAGGTATCTCTGAAGGTGTTTTGTTGGGTTGGCATAGATCGAGAATAGGATTTGTCACTTCGAGTAACGGAGAGGTATCTCTGGGCCCTCTCGGTAATGCACATCATTATAAGCCTCACAAGCAATGTGACTAATGAGTTAGTTGCGGGATGATGCATTATGGAATGAGTAAAGAGACTTGCCGATAACGAGATTGAACTAGGTATGTAAGTGCATCTAGTGCCCCTTAGTGATTTTGGTGTATTGAAGACTTATAGGTTAAGGGACTAATGTGTTTATGAGTGTACATAGGTCTATAAGTCTATGAGGAGTTTGATATTTACAGAGAAAGTCGACCCCTAAAAATGAAGTTCTTCGACTGAAAGTGAAGAAATTGGTGTGACCTTAAAGACTTGGTATTCATTTGAGGAACATGAAGCGTGAAGACTTTTGTTTTTGTGGTTTCATTTTCTTTTTCTTGAGTCATAGGAAACACCGTACTGTAAAAGGGGGTCGAGGAAATACTAAGGAAAAATTTCCATGTGATGCTCAACTCAAAATCCTACACCTACCAATCCCTTCGAGTGAAGCCATTTGAAATCTCATACAGTTCGGTCATATTCTACAGTGACAGAGACGAAGTTCTTCTGGTCTCCGAGGAATTTGTTCTGACTGAGGAGTTAGGAATTCGCCAGTGCGGATTGCCTACACAGTGAGGAACATGATAGCCCTGAGGAATTTGATACTCAAATTTCCGACTGATGCTGTGCTATCCGCCAGCTCTCCCAAAATATCTACCCACCTAACGGTCATATCATTGAAGGGCATTTATGTCGTATCATGTCGGGCTGCTCCCTAGGCTATAAATAGCCGCCCCCTACAACCACTAGCTGGTTGGCTGCTCTGAGAGAAACTGACACTTGTCATTTGAGAGCATCCCATCCTCCAAGGACTTTGAGCGAAAATCATCAAGTGAGGAATACCCAAACCCAAACACCCACAAAACCAAAGTGATTGAGCATCACTGAAGAGATTGATCCTGTGTGGATCCGATGCTTGTTACCTTTGAAGACTGTGCTTCTTCCAGACGGTTAGGCCTCATGGTCTAGAGAATCTAAGAGGAAATTGTGGATCGCCGAGTGACCGAGTTTGTGAAGGTTTGGAAGTCACCTAAAGACTTACCACGAGTGATTGCGCGAGGTCTGTGTGACCTTAGCTCAAGAAGAATACGGTGAGGACTGTGTGTCCGGGACTGTGTGTCCTCAGGTTTAAATACCTAGCCGCTCCAACCAGACGTACAACTGAGACAACAGTTGGAACTGGTCTACCAAATCATTGTCTTCACCAAGCCTACTGGTTCTATTTCCTCAACTCTTTCATTTCCTCATAACTGTGTTGTGCACTTGTTCATATCTGTGTTTGAAGACTTTGACTGAAGACTTTCTCAATTTCCTCAGTTTAACTTCTTCAGTCTATTTGTCTTCATCCTGTGCTATCCTATGTTTACGCTTTCTGCACTCTGTGCTTGTCCGCATTTCATCATGATGACTATGCTTGTGTTCTGCTATGCATACTTTTGAGTACTTATTCCGCTGCAAGTAGTTCTTCGCTAAGGAATTTCCTCAGCCACAAATTCCTCAGTGAAGAATTCATAAAAATCGCCTATTCTCCCCGCTCTAGTCGATATAACGCACTTTCAATTGGTATCAGAGCAAGGTACTCCCTTGTTCTGTGTGATTTTGGTTTAACCACCTGGAGTTTTAGTTATGTCGACCGCAGGTATGATCAAGGTCTCAGCTAGGTGTCCTACCTTTGATGGGACGGACCACCCCTACTGGAAGAATAAGATGTGAATGCATCTTGAGGCAATTGATAACGATCTCTGGTATGTTGTGGAAAATAGTGTTCCCTCTGTCTCACCCTCACTGAACGCTACCGATGTGAAGAGATTCAAGCAACTCGGTTCTCAAGCGAAGAATATCATATGTGGCCATCTGAGCAAAGGACAGTATGAAAGAGTGAGTGCTTTGGAAACTGCTAAGCTTATCTGGGATAGGCTGTCCAAAGTCAATTAGGGAGTCTCAACACAGCGTGACTCTCGAGTTGATGTTCTTCGCAATCTCTTCAACCGCTTCAAAAGACTCGACAATGAAAATGTTCAACAAACCTTCGATCGCCTCACTGACATCTCAAATGAGCTTCAAGCACTTGGCGCCACTGACATCACCGACCATGAGGTGGTGAAGAAACTGCTGAGATCGCTTGATTCCTCATTTGATACTCTGGCATTGATGATACAAGAGCGTGCTGACTACAAGTCACTTGATCCCGCAGATATCCTCGAGAGGCTAAATACTCATGAGTTCCAGCTTGTTGAAAAGAGAGATCTCTATGGTTCGAGCTATGGCAGATCACGTGCACTGAAGGCCAAGGCAGTTTCCGAGTCTGAAGATGAAGACTCTGATAGCAGCCTTGGTGATCCTGAAGAACTGAGCCATGATCTAGCACTACTCGTGAAGAAATTCCAGAAGTTCTCAAGACGTGGTCGCTTTGGAAGACCCTCAAGGAGCAATGATTCCTCATCCAGTGACTACAAGAAGAGGCTTTGTCACAAATGCAAGAAACCTGGACACTACATTAAAGATTGTCCTCAGTTGGAAAAGGAATCAAAGAAGAAGAAATACAAGGATTACAGTTCTGATGATGCGAAGAAAAATAAGAAATCCTCAAAATCTTCATCATCAAAATCCTCAAAGTCTTCATCTCACAAGAAGAGCAGCTCCAAGAATGCTCGGGCATTCATTGGCAAGGAAATGGACTCTGAGGCTGAATCTGAAGAAAATGAGGAAGAGAAGGCATCTGAGGATTCCGAATCCGGTGTGGCGAGCCTAGCCCTCGCTACTGCATTCGTAGGCAAGTCTATCTTCAACACTGAAGAAAATGACCTCACCAACAAAGCTGATGAAGGCAATGATGACTACGCTCCCACCTATTGCTTCATGGCAAAGGGTGCCAAGGTACTCAAATATACCTCCTCTGAATCAAGTGAGAATGAATCTGATGAAAATCTTAAGCCTAGCTATACTAAACTTGCTAAGATTGCTGTGAAACAACAAAGGGCTTTTGAAAAGGTTCAAAACATGCTAGACAAAAGTGATGATATGTTGGGTGAAGAAATGGATCGCACTAAAACCTTGACTGAAAATCTTCAGAGACTTCAGACTAGGTTTGACAACCTTCAAGGTCATCATAAGACTCTCTTGTCTGATCATGAGAAGCTTTCTTATGAATTTCTTCAAAGAAAGCAAGATCTTGAGAAGCTAAGAGTGAGTTATGAAGATCTTCAGAAGGAGCGCGATTCATTACTTGCTAAACAAATCAGCGCTGCTCAGGAAGAATTTGTTCCTCCATGTTTGAAATGCATTGAACGTGAATCTGCTAATTCTTCACCTGAATGTTCAAATGCTTCTAATGCTACAAATTCTTCAATTGTCTCTGCTATCACTAATTCCTCATCTGAGGACATTGTAGTATCACTGATGATGCAGGGCTGAAGGAATTGTACATGACAGGCATGTACAAAAGCCTCAATGGGCATTAGACTCTTTGTGATGTGCTTAAAAAGCAGATCCTCAACAGGAACCCTAGGAAAGAGGGTATTGCCTTTGAGAGGAAACTCAATGTTGATGGTACATATTGGAAGCCTGAGCAGTACCCCAAAACCTCGTGGGTTGCTGCAAAGGGACCTCTAGTTGATCCATCTAATTTATCTGGCTTTACATGTGAATCTTCTCATTCTTCTGATGAGTCATTTGACTCCAACTATAAACTGTTCAATAATCAGAATGGTGAAGTATTTGCTAGATATGTTGGCACTAACTGCAGGAACGGTTCTCCTATGAAGAAAATCTGGGTTCCCAGAAGGTGCCTTGAAAGTCTTCAGGTGAATGTCCTCATGACACCACCTGTGAAGAATAGGAAGCCCAAATCAAATTCTTCATATGGACCAAATTCTTCATATGGATCCAAGTCCTCATACGGACCAAATTCCTCACATGGATCAAATTCCTCAAAAGGATCAAAATCCTCATATGAACATCATCGTGCTAACAACTCTGTTTCGCAGGGAAGAGCCAAGGGCTATGAATATGAGCATTATTCTTCTAATCATTATGTTCATAAGTCCTCGAAGAATTTCTCTGCTTATTCACATGCTTACCCTAACTCCTCTTATGTGAAATGAAATGGATTGGCTTCTATGCCACCTTTCTCGTATGGAGCTTGCAGAGTGATGAACTCTTTGCCACCCCTTCTGATGTGGGTGGTGAAGAAAAAAACTAATCTTTTATGCAGGGTCAGGTCTCCAGACATACTTAAACGTCTGAAGCATTTGCTGGAGACCTGAAAAGTGCCTGAAAGGACGCAGGCTAATCATGAAGAAATGAACTTTCATTTCTCACGCCCTCATATTGCTTTATCTGTTCTATTACTTGATGAAATAGGTCTGATGAATTGTGATGTCATATTCTTCATTGATGAAGTATATGAAGTTCGTAAGCTGCACTAATTCATCTGCAGGATGATCAACCCAAAGCCACTGAGTGGGTCCTCGATAGTGGATGTACAAATCACATGACCGGTGACAAGAATCAATTGATGGATGCTCCCTTATCACCATCGCATCTGAAGCATATCATCTTCGCCGACAAAGGCAAAAGTCAGGTATTGGGTCTAGGTAAGGTTGCGATCACAAAGGATCGACACATGCACAAAGTCATGCTTGTCGAGTCCTTAGGATACAACCTTATGTCTGTCTCAATGCTTTGTGATCTTGATATTGTTGTTGTCTTTGGCAAGTATCGCTGTGTTGTGGTTATGGAAGCTGACAATTCCAAATTCTTCGAAGGCTTTAGGAGAGGAGACTTGTATATTGTTGATTTCTCTACAGGACCGCAACCATCCGTGTGCCTACTTGCAAAAGCTTCAGAAGGCTGGCTATGGCATCGACGACTTGGTCATGCAGGCATGAGGAATTTGCACACGCTTGCAAAGAAGAAGCATGTCATTGGCATTGAGAATGTCAAATTCCTCAAGGATCACTTGTGTGGAGCTTGTGAAGCTGGAAAGATGACCAAGGCTAAGCATCCAGCGAAAACTATCATGACCACTACTCGACCATTTGAATTGCTTCATATGGATCTCTTCGGTCCTAACCATTACTCAGCAGTCACAAATGACGCATCTCTCTATGGCTTTGTTATTGTTGATGATTACTCTCGATACACATGGGTACACATTGTTACTTACAAACATGAAGTGCAGGAAGTCTTCAAACGATTTTCCTCGAGGGCTTCAACCAACTTCGGTGTGAAGATCAAGCATATCAGAAGTAACAATGGAACTGAGTTCAAGAATTCTGGTCTTGATGACTATCTTGATGAACTTGGTATTACTCATGAGTTATCTGCTCCTTACACTCCTCAGCAAAATGGCGTCATGGAGCGCAAGAACAGAACTCTTGTTGAGATGGCTCGCACTATGCTTGATGAGTACAAGACGCCTCGTCACTTCTGGATTGAGGCAATTTATACTGCATGCCATATCATCAACAGGGTATATCTTCACAAATTCTTCAAGAAGACTGCCTATGAACTCCTCACTGACAAGAAACCCAATGTGACTTATTTCGAAGTCTTCGGTGCTAAATGTTGGATTAGAGATCCTCATCACAATGCTAAATTTGCACCGAAAGCACATGAAGGTTTTATGCTTGGTTACGGAAAGGACTCGCACACCTACAGAGTCTTCAACAACGTTCTTCACAAGGTTGTCAAAACTGTAGATGTGCGGTTCGATGAAACTAATGGCTCGCAAAGAGAGCACCTACCTTCTGTGATAGATGAACCAGCACCTGAGGAATCTATCAAGTTCAAGGCTACTGAGGATGCCATTCCTACCGAAGAATCTGCTGAAGAATTCATTCCAGAACGTGAAGAACGTCGAGCTAATGCACCTGAAGAGAATGCTGAACAAAATGGTGCTGAAGAAAATGCTGATCAAATTCCTCGAAGACAACCAACTCATCCTCGCATTGCAAAAGAAGTGCAAGTTGAAAAGATCATCGATGACATTGAAGCACCAGGTCCTCTCACACGCTCAAAAGCTTCACATTTATCTAACTTTTGTGGGCACTATGCCTTTGTCTCTATCACAGAGCCCACTAAGGTAGATGAAGCATTTCTGGAGCCTGAGTGGATTCAGGCCATGCAAGAAGAATTACATCAATTCGAACTCAACAACGTCTGGGAACTGGTTAAACGTCCAGATCCACGCAAACACAATATCATTGGCACAAAATGGATCTACCGCAACAAGCAAGATGAAAATGGCCTTGTGGTGAGGAATAAGGCACGGCTTGTAGCTCAAGGCTACACACAGGTTGAAGGAATTGATTTCAATGAAAATTTTGCACCTGTTGCTAGATTTGAAGCTATTCGCATATTACTTGCTTATGCTAACCATCATGATATCACTTTATATCAAATGGATGTGAAAAGTGCATTCCTCAATGGTAAGCTTGAGGAAGAAGTATATGTTGCTCAACCCCCAGGTTTTGAAGATCCAAAGCATCCTGACAAAGTCTTCAGACTCAATAAGGCCCTCTATGGCCTCAAGCAGGCCCCTCGGGCATGGTATGATACTTTGAAGAAATTTCTCATGAAGAAAGGCTTCAAACCCGGTTCACTCGACCCTACTCTTTTCACTAAATCTTTGAAGAAAGCATGGTGAATTGTTTGTGTGCCAAATATATGTTGATGATATTATCTTTGGCTGTACTGACCAACGCTTTAGTGATGAATTTGCTTATCTGATGAGTGAAGAATATAAAATGTCTATGATGGGAGAGTTGAAATTCTTCTTAGGTCTTCAAATTCGTCAACAGCGCAATGGCATATTCATATCTCAGGAGAAATACCTCAAGGATGTACTGAGGAAATTTGGCATGCAAGATTGCAAAGGCGTCAAAATTCCGATGCCCACAAATGGCCATCTGTGCACTGATGAAAACGGTATTGACTTAGATCAAAAGGTATACCGCTCCATGATTGGTTCTTTATTGTATTTATGTGCATCTAGGCCAGATATTATGCTTAGTGTTTGCATGTGTGCCCGATTTCAAGCTACACCGAAGGAGTCACACCATAAGGCTGTGAAACATATTCTTCGATATCTAGCTCACACACCAATACTTGGATTGTGGTACCCCAAGGGCTCGGCTTTTGATCTCATTGGATATTCTGACTCCGACTATGCTGGTGATCGTGTGGACCGCAAGTCAACATCTGGTACATGTCATTTCCTCGGACGATCTTTGGTCTGTTGGTCCTCGAAGAAACAGAACTGCGTATCACTGTCTACTGCTGAAGCTGAGTACATTGCTGCTGGTTCTTGCTGTGCTCAATTGCTGTGGATGAAGCAAACTCTCAAGGACTACGGTGTCAATGAGAAGAATGTGCCTCTCTTCCGTGACAATGAGAGTGCCACCAAGATTGCTCACAACCCAGTTCAGCACTTGAAGACAAAGCACATTCAGATTCGTCATCCTTTTCTTCGCGATCATGTGTTGAAGGGCGACATATCTATTGAGCATGTGAAGACTGAAGAATAGCTAGCCGATATCTTCACTAAGCCGTTGGATGAGAAGAGATTTAGCAAGTTGCGGTGTGAGCTAAATATCCTAGAATCTTCGAGCGTTCTTTGAAAAGGACACTCATCCTAACACTTATGCAAAATTGATGACTTAGATGTGCAACACATGAAGAAACGTTTTTCTTCAATCAATGAAGAATAACACTCTAAGTGTGAAGAAATTAACAAAGAATTTGATTCTCAGAACCCTACAACAATTGTACGCGATGTCTGAAGTCATCATTCTTATACGGTCGGTCACGCCACCACCAAAAGTTGAAAATCTTCAATTTGAGTTTTTCCTCAGTTTTGAAATTCCTCAGTTGCTCAAAATCTTCAACTTTGCAAAATCTTCACTGTTTCCGTCGTTTTTCTTCATTGGCTATATATATATATATATATATATATATATATATATATATATATATATATATATATATATATATATATATATATATAGAGTTTATCTCCTCTACAACATTCACTTATGGCTAATTCTTCAAGTTGCATTTTCTGGTAAGTGAATGTGATCGGACCCTTCCCCCTCTATGATATACTCAACCCAATCTATTCACAAATTCTTCATGTGCATTCTATTTGAAACTCGTTCAAAATCTTCACTGTGTCTTTGTCAGCTGAAGAATTTGCGAACGGAACTTTTAACTTATCTTATCCAAATTTTCGGCTTTGCCGCTCAAACCGTTCCGTATCCCATGAAATACTTATCTATTCACCCACGATCCTCTACAACATTCACTTATGGCTAATTCTTCAAGTTGCGTTTTCTGGTAAGTGAATGTGATCGGACCCTTCCCCCTCTATGATATACTCAATCCAATCTATTCACAAATTCTTCATGTGCATTCTATTTGAAACTCGTTCAAAATCTTCACTGTGTCCTTGCTAGCTGAAGAATTTGCGAACGGAACTTTTAACTTATCTTATCCAAATTTTCGGCTTTGCCGCTCAAACCGTTCTGTATCCCATGAAATACTTATCTATTCACCCACGATCTAACACGATCTCCACTTCTCAGTACGTGGGTGACACATGTCAAGCGAATGAGAAGGGTCAGGGGCACAATCGTCAAATTTCTTCGGGCGAACAGTTCTTCACCGTGGCTATAAATACCCCCTCTCCCCTTCCTCACTGCCTTTACTTCGCTCGACCTCTCTCCAGCTTGAGCTTCTCAAACCCTAGCGCCGCCGCTACTTCATCGTCGCCGGTGAGGAAGAGCTTCACTGCCTCGACCTCGTCGCCGCCGTACTCGCGCCGGCCGAGGAAATCTTCACTCCGCCGCCGCCATAGCCATCTTCCTCCGCCGAGTTAGGGCGTGGAAGATCTGCACAGACGAACTTCACTTCTCCACCTCACAGTTCGTCGTGTTCTTCGTTCAGGGTAATTAAAAGTAACTTTTACTGCCCTCTTTGATTCAAATGATTTCTGCAAAATCTTCAAAGGTGTTTATTCTTCAAATTCTTCACACACTAAACACCTCACATGTCATCTGTTCTTGATTCGTTTCTCTAAGCATCATTTTTCTTCAAGATTCCTCAATTGTGTGGATCTTCGATCTATACAACTTTGGAACCTAAGACAAAGAACGCTTAGTGAAATTCTTCAAGACCCATCTGGTCAAATTCCTCAAACTTGTTCGTTTTGAAAAACCTTCTGAGAACGCATATGACCTCTCCAAATTCCTCGCAACTATACTCTGTTCACAGGTACTCATGTCTGCTGCTGAATCACTAGGTTCTCATCAACTTAACTCATTTGCAGCATTCCTCAAAGAAGAGTTGCATACTTCTTCAGAGAATTCCATTGTTCAAATTCCTCATCTGAAGAAAATGGCTGACGCTAAGAAGCCACAGAAAGGAGGAAAGAGGCCTGAGGTCAACACTGCTTTTGAAATCCCTGAGGACATCTATGCTGGGTACTGCACACCCCCCGAGGAGGATAAAAATCAGCGCAAGGTGCGCATTCAAAAGATTGAGAGGAGATGGGCAAGAGAGTGGAGGGAGTACAGATATGTGACTCCAAAGTACGTGAAGAAATTCGCTGTTACTCCTCCATGCTCAAGACCACCATTGGCACCTGGCCAAGAAGCAGATCCCACTAGCAGCAAACGCGGGGAGGAGTTTCCTAAAGAATGGGCCAAGCGCCAGGCCAAGCTGGCCAAACAGGCAAAAGATGCAGTGAAGAAATTCAATGAAGATTCAGCTGCTGCTGCCGCTGAGGCCTCTGTAAGGCCGAAGAAATCCATGGCAAAGAAGCCTGCGCACAAGCCAAGTTCCTCTTCTTCAATGCCCTCACGGCCAATTTCCTCAGCTATGCCCTCACGGCCAATTCCTCACGCTGCTCCTGCTCCTCCAAAGTCCTCAGCTGCTCCGACCAAATCCTCGGCACCTGTGCATCTTGCCACGTGCCAAAGGACTACAGGCATCTCTATTGCCTCAGGAGGTTCAGCTAGTTCCTCAGCTGCACCAAATTCTTCAACAGGACCTCTCTGCTGAAGACAAAGACCAGTGCTGGACGAGGCTCTCGCCCAAGTCCTCACAAGAAGCAGGTCGCTTTCCAAGTGCCGTCTAAAGAATACGAAGCTGATGATGAAGAACTTGCTGAAATCATCAGAGATAGGCAAGTTAGGGCCGCTAGAGCCAAGGGCACAAATGTGCCTTTGCATTTGGATCCAAAGTTGATCCTCAATTACATTGATCTCTAGCACAAGTACCCAAACACTCCTATGCCTGACTTCAAGCTGACTCCTGGTCAAAGTCATATGTTGACTGCCTTCATCCAAGAAGAAAAATGGAAATTTGAGAAGGCCAGGCAACTCAAGAAAGCACAGTACAGGAAGGAGAAATTCCTGAAGAACAATGTTGTCTCTATGACAACTGATGAACTTGTGAAGATCCAGTCTGAGATCAAAACCCTCAGCAATGATTTCAATGCTTACTATGCTGATTGGAAAGGAGCCAAGGTCGGGTTTGTTAAACTGACTAAGATGTTCACCTCAAATGCTGCAGCCCCATCGCAACAAAAAATTCCTCAGGCTGAAGCATCTGCTCAGCCCACTGAAGAACATGCCGGCACCGGTGATGACAATCAGGCTGATGAAGAAAATGTAAGTTCCAGGGCTGATGACTGCATTCCAGCCTCTGATGAAATTGCGAGGGCACCCACTAGTGGTGCGCCTGAAGAAAATGAAGAAGTCATGGCAACTGCATGAGTTGTGCCTGAAGAAAATCAACCACATTCCTCTGCTCCTCCTGCGCCTACTCCAACTCCAATCCTTCCATCTGCATTAGATGTGAAGAAGACCAAGGTTGCAGAGCGTGCATCAGTGAAGAAAAGGAAAGCATCAGCTCCTTCAGATTCTTCAGCATCGAAGAAGATGAAGAAATTAACAAGCTCATTTGCTAATCCAATTGATGTTGTTCCAGTTTCCTCCATACCATCAAAGGAAGTCGTCCCTTTTGATGAAGAATATGTGATCCCTAGGGATCTGATGAAGAAAATCCTTCTGGTGCTTCGTCAGAGCAGATGGATGAAGAAATTGAAGTGGATAAAATCCCTTCAACCCCCACAGTTTCCTCGCCTATGCCTCAGTTTACTGCTGAAGAGGCTGGCGTTGAAGAAATGGAAGATGAAGATGTGGACATTAGCTGTACCACACCAGTGATGAATGATGACTTCTGGGAAAGTCAGCACCCAACTCTCCACTCTTCACTCCATTGCAATAAATTCCTCAGTCCCCGGCAACTACAGTTCAAATGGGATCTGGTGAAGCTCATGAACAAGTTCCAGCCACTAGTGCTAAAGAAAATGAAAATGAAGAATTGAAGACCCAGACTGCCACTGAAGAGGAACCAGAAATTCCTCAGCCTGAAGAACCTGAGATTGCGATTCATGAGGTTGTCATGCAACTGACTGACACTCCTCTGCCCAAGCCAAAGGATCCATTCTCAAGGAAGCAAAAATTCAAGGCTAATGATTTCTTCGGCGAGCATGTATTCTTCACTGACTACAACCCCTATGACTTTGCTCGCATTGGGAAGAGGCGTTTCTGGACTGCCAGCCAGGCAAATTTTTATTCCTCAGTGCTGTTCAACAAAGACAAAGTCTTTGATCATGAGCACATTCCTCACGTGGATATGGAATCTCTGCCGTGCTTCGGGCCAGTCCTCAGTGTTCTTTACGACGCTAGAATGTTAAATTTATGCACTGACATCTGTGATTGGAATGAAGAACTCATTCTTTAATTTTATGCAACTCTGCACATCACCGGAGACTGAAGATGTGAATTCATGGGTGCTGGACTGGATGTCTGAAAATACTCACTACAAAGCACCAGCTACTGAATTGCTTCGGGCTTTGCCTCTCAGTCCTCCGCTTGAAGCTGCTTGTTGCGTCTACAGTGAACCTGAGCTTACAGATCACTATATGCAAGTGCTGATGAAGCCTTTGAAGCCAGGTCAGGCCCCAAGAACAAAACTCCTTGTGAAGGAATTGTTATATATACCTCGGACTGTCTATCGCATTCTGACGAAGACATTGAGTCCTATCAAGGGCCACGACTCAAATGAAGAAGAAGTCGTTGGCATCATGAAGAATCTGCTTTTCAATATCATTCATGGCGTTCCTGTCAACTTCCATGATTTCTTCATGAGGACTCTGGCCAATGTCGTAGTGTCACCGTTTGAGTTGAAGCTTTATGCTCCGTGGATTATGAGATTCATCAGAACAAAGTCTTCACTCAACTACAAAGCTGATACACTGAACCATTGCAGCTACTTGCCCCCGATTGAAGTCCTCAAATGGACATTTTCCTCAGCTGATGAAAAGGGCAAGGCTACTGCTGTCATTGATGAAGGCATTCGTCCATTGGATGGTCAATTTCGCAAGGCTGCATCCTACTCCACCAATGATGACTCCGCCACCCATGACTCCGCCACCAACGCAACCAAGCAAAATCCTCAAGGCACAGCTCCCAGGGTGATGACTGACCGTGAGCCTCTCCTCAGTCTTCACCAGAAGGTTGATCGTAATCATAAATGGGTCAAGCGTTAGTTTGGTTCAATTCTTCACAACATGACTGCTACCCATAATGCAGTGAAGAAAAACCATTACTACCTTTATGAAACCCTCAACTGCACCTGGGATGTTCTGTCGCACATATATGGTGACGAAGATCTGAATGGGTTTCTACGAAGATTTTGACTGGGCTGCACCTCCTCCGAAGAAGTACAAGAAGGTCAAAGTTCCTTCCTTGGTGGCCAGCTCTTATTCTTCATCACGTGACACTGATGAACATGAAGACTTGGACGACACTGCGGCAGGCCCTACTGCACCGAACGACCCCAACAACGCTGGCGCTCCTTCATCAACTTGATATTCTTCAGGGGCGTTAGTCCTCATTTTCGAACCTTTTGGTCATTCGATGACAAAGGGGGAGAAATTTGAGTTAGTCTTCAAGCGGGTCTATCTTATTTGGGCGTTTTTTTCTAAGTACAACTCTCGTTCTTCTGATGAGTTTGTTGGATCGAGTTGTAAACTTAAAACTCTATGGTGGCCTCATACTTTTGATGTTTCTTCTGCATGCTTATTCCTCGTTAATGTTATTGCACGCATGCTGAATTACATCAGTCTCCATATTTCATCATGCATTTCAAATTCTTCATATATTATGTCAAATGCGTGTATGAATTACAAGATATAGGGGGAGATCTCCATGATTCAACTCTTCAAGTGTGCATTGCTTCAAAAGCATATTCCTCACTATGCACATATTCAGCGGGAGTTCTTCTATATCTTGCAATCAAATTCCTCAATATCAGTATTTACACTTCATATGTTTATCCCCGTTGAAAACTTAACCTATATTTTCATCAATCACCAAAAAGGGGGAGATTGTAAGTGCATCTAGTGCCCCTTAGTGATTTTGGTGTATTGAAGACTTATAGGTTAAGGGACTAATGTGTTTATGAGTGTACACAGGTCTATAAGTCTATGAGGAGTTTGATATTTACAGAGAAAGTCGACCCCTAAAAATGAAGGTCTTCGACTGAAGACTTTGGACTTCTGAAGACTTTGAAAGTGAAGAAATTGGTGTGACCTTGAAGACTTGGTATTCATTTGAGGAACATGAGCGTGCAGACTTTTGCTTTCATAGTTTCTTTTTCTTTTTCTTGAGTCATAGGAAACGCCGTACTATAAAAGGGGGTTGAGGAAATACTAAGGAAAAATTTCCATGTCATGCTCAACTCAAAATCCTACACCTACCAATCCCTTCGAGTGAAGCCACTGGAAATCTCATACAGTTCAGTCATATTCTTCAGTGACAGAGACGAAGTTCTTCTGGTCTCTGAGGAATTTGTTCTGACTGAGGAGTTAGGAATTCGCTAGTGCGGATTGCCTACACAGTGAGGAACATGATAGCCCTAAGGAATTTGATACTCAAATTTCCGACCGTTGATGTGCTATGCGCCAGCTGTCCCAAAATATCTACCCACCTAACGGTCATATCATTGAAGGGCATTTATGTCTTATCATGTCGGGCTGCTCCCTAGGCTATAAATAGCCGCCCCCTACAACCACTAGTTGGTTGGCTGCTCTGAGAGAAACTGACACTTTTCATTTGAGAGCATCCCATCCTCCGAGGACTTTGAGCGAAAATCATCAAGTGAGGAAAACCAAAACCCAAACACCCACAAAACCGAAGTGATTGAGCATCACTGAAGAGATTGATCATGTGTGGATCCAAAGCTTGTTACCTTTGAAGAATGTGCTTCTTCCAGACGGTTAGGCGTCATGGTCTAGAGCATCCAAGAGGAAATTGTGGATCGCCGAGTGACCGAGTTTGTGAAGGTTTGGAAGTCACCTGAAGACTTACCACGAGTGATTGGGCGAGGTCTGTGTGACCTTAGATCAAGGAGAATACGGTGAGGACTGTGTGTCCGGGACTGTGTGTCCTCAGGTTTAAATGCCTAGCCGCTCCAACCAGACGTACAACTGAGACAGCAGTTGGAACTGGTCTACCAAATCATTGTCTTCACCAAGCCTACTGGTTCTATTTCCTCAACTCTTTCATTTCCTCATAACTGTGTCGTGCACTTGTTCATATCTGTGTTTGAAGACTTTGACTGAAGACTTTCTCAATTTCCTCAGTTCAATTTCTTCAGTTTGTTTGTCTTCATCCTGTGCTATCATGTGTTTACGCTTGCTGTACTCTGTGCTTGTCCGCATTTCATCATGATGACTATGCTTGTGTTCAGCTATGCATACTTTTGATTACTTATTCCGCTGCAAGTAGTTCTTCGCTAAGGAATTTCCTCAACCACAAATTCCTCAGTGAAGAATTCATAAAAATCGCCTATTCACCCCGCTCTAGTCGATATAACGCACTTTCAAGGTATGAGGATACCGAGGATCGAAGCTTGGGCAAGTAACATACCGATGACAAAGGGAATAATGTATGTTGTCATTACGGTTCGACCGATAAAGATATTCGTAGATTATGTGGGAGCCAATATGAGCATCCAGGTTCTGCTATTGGTTATTGACCGGAGAGGTGTCTCGGTCATGTGTAAATAGTTCTCGAACCCGTAGGGTCCGCACGCTTAATGTTCGATGACGATTCTTATTATGAGTTATGTGTTTTGGTGACCGAAGATTGTTCAGAGTCCCGGATGAGATCACGGACATGAAGAGGAGTCTCGAAATGGTCGAGATGTAAAGATTGATGTATTGGACGATAGTATTCGGACTCCGGAAGTGTTTCGGAATGTATCGGATACGTATCGGAGTACCGGGGGGGTTGCCGAAACCCCGTGGGGGAAGATATGGGCCCTATAGGCCATAGGAGGGAGGCAAGGCAGACCACAAGGGTGGCGCCCCCCCAAGGGAGGAGTCCGAATTGGACTAGGGGAGGGGGCGTGGCCCCCCTTTCCATCTCCTTCTCCCTCTCCTCCGCCCTTTCCCTTCCGGCAAAAGGAAAAGGGGGCCGAATTGGACTAGGAGTCCAAGTGGGACTCCCCCTGAGGGAGTCCTGGATTAGGGGGTCCTCGGACAGCCGGACTATATACTTTGGCCGGACTGTTGGACTATGAAGATACAAGATTGACGACTTCGTCCCGTGTCCAGATGGGACTCTCCTTTGCGTGCAAGGCAAGCTTGGCAATTCGGATGTGTAGATCTCCTCCCTTGTAACCAACTCTGTGTAACCCTAGCCCCCTCCGGTGTCTATATAAACCGGAGGGTTTAGTCCGTAGGACAAGAACAATCATAATCCTAGGCTAGCTTCTAGGGTTTAGCCTCTACGATCGCGTGGTAGATCAACTCTTGTAATACTCATATCATCAAGATCAATCAAGCAGGAAGTAGGATATTACCTCCATCGAGAGAGCCCGAACCTGGGTAAACATCGTGTCCCCCGCCTCCTGTTACCATCCGCCTTAGATGCACAGTTCGGGACCCCCTACCCGAGATCCGCCGGTTTTGACAACGACATTGGTGCTTTCTTTGGGAGTTCCACTATGCAGTCACGATAAAGGCTTGATGGCCCCTTCGATCATCGGCAACGATGCGATCCAGGGTGAGGTTTTTCTCCCCGGACAGATCTTCGTATTCCGCGGCTTCGTACTGCGGGCCAACTTGCTTGGCCATCTAGAGCAGATCGAGAGCTACGCCCCTGGCCGTCAGGTCAGGTTTGCAAACTTAAACTATACCGCCGACATCCGCGGAGACTTGATCTTCGACGGATTCGAGCCCACGTCAGGTGCGCCGCACAGTCACGACGAGCATGACTTAGCTCAGCAGTCGGACGGTGTTCGAGAGATCACACCTGTGGCTACTCCGGCCCTTAATCCGGAGCAGATTGCGCCGTCCGAGGATGGGTGGATAGACCCTGCCACGGAGGCCGCACACTCAGTGGTGTTAGAGCCGAATACTGACTTCGCCTCTTATGAGACATGTGCTGCCGAACCCTTGGATTCGTCCCTGGCCACGGGCTCCGAACCGCTTGCATCCGTGCCTATCGAATCTGATTGGGCACCGATCATGGAGTTTACCTCCGTGGATATTTTCCAGCACTCGCCCTTGGGCGATGTGCTAGATTCATTAAGGTCTCTCTCCTTGTGAGGAGACCCTCGGCCGAAATATGTCCGGCTCATGTGGGAAGCGGACGACGAGGAAATTCGTTCCCCACCCACCACCCACTTAATAGCCACTATCGACGATTTAACCGACATGCTTGATTTCGACTCCGAAGACATCGACGGTATGAACGACGATGCAGGAGAGGAGGAGGAACCACCGCCCACAGGGCGCTGGACAGCCACCTCATCACACGATATATACATGGTGGATACACCCAAAGAAAACAATGACGAGGAACGGAAGAATGCAGCGAAGGATGATCCCCTCGAGAGGCAACCAAAGCGACGACGTAGGCGCCGCTCCAAATCCCGCCTCAGCAAAAACAGCGATAACAGAGCAAGAAAGAATAATACCCCGGTCGACTCCAAAGGAAACGACGACCACATGGACCCAACGACAGAGCAGGATGAGCCAGCGGACGGCGAACATAGTACGGAGCCGCTGTCCGATCACGGCGACGCCAAGGGTAAATCTCATCAACCTGTCTCCGGAGAGGAGACCAGTCCGGACGACGACGCACACATCATCCCGGAAAGGCATTTGCAGCAATAGAACCTCCATAAGAAGGCTTATTGCCACCGCGAGGAGTCTGAAGAAGCAGAAGAAAAGGCTTAAAAGTACACAATTTACGTAAGGACTTGCACCAAAAAGCCGGTATGCCAGGTCCATCTACGGATCTAGGAAGCGCGCTCCGCCACAGAATCAAAACCGAACACTACAACCGTCAGAATGCCATGACACATCCAAATACAGGGGTGCCGCGCACCCTCTATGCTTCACCGATGAGGTGCTGGATCATGAATTTCCAGAGGGATTCAAACCCGTGAACATAGAGGCATACGATTGAGGATTTTATCCTTCACATCCACATGGCTCGCGGAGATGATCTCCATGCCATCAAATACTTGCCCCTCAAGTTGAAAGGACCAGCTCGGCACTGGCTGAAAAGCCTCCCTAAAAACTCAATTGGAAGTTGGGAAGAGCTTGAGGATGCTTTTAGGGCTAATTTTCAAGGGACTTATGTCCGACCTCCAGATGTTGACGATTTAAGTCATATAATTCAACAGCCCGGAGAGTCAGCCCGAAAGCTTTGGAACAGATTCCTCACTAAGAAGAATCAAATCGTCGACTGCCCGGATGCCGAAGCCTTAGCGGCTTTCAAACACAGTGTCCGGGACGAATGGCTCGCCAGACACATCGGCCAGGAAAAACCGAGGAAAATGGCAGCCCTAACAAGCCTTATGACCCGCGTTTGCACGGGCGAGGATAGTTGGCTAGCCCGTAGCGGCACCAGCGACCCAGGCACATCCGAAGTCAGGGATGGCAATGGAAAACCGTGACGCAATAAAAGCAAGCGTCGAAACAATGAAGACAGCCCAGACAACACGGCGGTAAACGCCGGATTCAGGGGCTCTCAACCCGGTCAGCGGAAAAAGCCATTCAAAGGCAGCAGAGATGGACCGTCCAGCCTAAACAAGATTCTAGACAGATTATGTCAGATTCATGGCACCTTCGACAAACCTGCAAATTACACCAACGGAGAATGCTGGGTCTTTAAGCAGGCCGGCAAACTAAACGCCGAACGCAAGGGGAGGGAGACACCAAGTGAAGACGAGGATGAGCCTCGCCAGCCAAACACTGGGGGACAGAAGAAATTTACACCGGAGGTCGAAACTGTGAACATGATTCACGTAAGGAAGAAGAGGAGCAAGCGCGCACTCCGAGACGTATGCGCCGCGGAGCCCGTCACCCCCAAGTTCAACCCTTGGTCGGCCTGCCCGATCACTTTTGATCGCAAGGATCACCCGACTAATATCTGGCACGGAGGATCGGCTGCCTTGGTGCTAGACCCAATAATTAACGGATACCATCTCACCCGAGTCCTTATGGACGGCGGCAGTTGTCTTAATCTGATATATCGGGACACGGTCCGCAAAATGGGGATAGACCCGACAAGAATCAGCCAAAGCAATACTACCTTTAAAGGAGTAATACCAGGCCCAGAGGCCCGCTGAAGGGCTCTCTAGTTCTAGAGGTTGTATTCGGTTCTCCCGACAACTTCCGAAGCGAAGAATTAACCATCAACATCGCTCCATTCCGAAGCGGCTATCACGCACTACTCGGAAGAACGGCCTTCGCTCGTTTTAATGCAATACCGCATTACCCTTATCTCAAGCTTAAAATGCCCGGTCCACGTGGCATCATCATAGTTAGCGGAAACACGGAGCGTTCCTTACGTGCGGAAGAATGTGCGGCGGCTCTAGTAGCCGAACACTGAATGGCCTCTCCAACCAGAATAAATGATCGGTCGTCAAGACCGCGGAGATGGCTAGACAAGTCCGGCGCACAACTAGCTGTAACAGCTTAGATAAACCGGAGATTAGGTCGATGGATATATCCCAATAGGTGGTACTAGGGGCTTCCCGCATGTACAAAGGACTACAGTTCGGCTTGACCCTATTTAGATTGCATTTTAATGGTCTATTAAGAATAAACCATTTTTCGCACGAAGACTTTCACCTGGGTTTTTCTCTTTTACACATGATAATCGTGCTACACCCTTCCAGGATACGGCACAACGAAGACACAGGCGCAGACGTGCAGCAGGGCCCCGCTCAAAGGTTTCTTTTTAGATTAAGACCCTGTGTAAACCTTTCTTACTGTCTCTTGTTGCTTCCCACCCTCCGGATACTCAACACAACCGAGAGGGATGCTGGCGTTATTGACATTTCGTCAGGTCAGACTAATGCACGTACCTGGAAATTCAGGGTTCATTATCGAGGGCGTTACTCAGCTTAGTATACGTTGTAAAGACCAAATACCTTAGGGAGTGTTCGGCGTCGCGAGTTTGGCCTTATATGCATCAGCTCTGAATCATGTCTTTGGTCAATAGTTGGGTTTTCCCGGCTCCCGTGTTTTGCTACCTTACGTTCCGCTCTAGCGGCTAAGGTGGCACCGGGAGAACTACTGCGATTGTGCCCTGGTTCATCTGGATGAGCACCTCAGTAGAGAAAGCCGAAAACTGACTGTCATGATAAAGCGCGAGACTGGTCAACCACTCGATGACTCAGCAGAATCTTCACGATTCCTCCACATTAACGAAGGGCCGGTTTCCCGGTCATGTATGTACGCGCCCCGTATTCGGATGAGCGCGGAAGTACCAGGGGCTATATAGTAGCCCCACCGTCAAACTCCTATGGCTAACTGAAAGTGTTAAAGCTATATAGTCCGATTGCCTTGTTCACCGCTGATGTCTACAATGCAACCTTCTTCTTGTAGACGTTGTTGGGCCTCCAAGTGCAGAGGTTTGTAGGACAGTGGCGAATTTCCCTCAAGTGGATGACCTAAGGTTTATCAATCCGTGGGAGGTGTAGGATGAAGATAGTCTCTCTCAAACAACCCTACAACCAGATAACAAAGAGTCTCTTGTGTCCCCAACACACCCAATACAATGGTAAATTGTATAGGTGCACTAGTTCGGCAAAGAGATGGTGATACAGGTGCAAGATGGATGGTAGATATAGGTTTTTGTAATCTGAAATTATAAAAACAGCAAGGTAACTATTGATAAAAGTGAGCATAAATGGTATTGCAATGCTAGGAAACAAGGCCTAGGATTCATACTTTCACTAGTGCAAGTTCTCTCAACAATAATAACATAATTGGATCATATAACTATCCCTCAACATGCAACAAAGAGTCGCTCCAAAGTCACTAATAGCAGAGAACAAACGAAGAGATTATGGTAGGGTACGAAACCACCTCAAAGTTATTCTTTCCAATCAATCCGTTGGGCTATTCCTATAAGTGTCACAAACAGCCCTAGAGTTCGTACTAGAATAACACCTTAAGACACAAATCAACCAAAACCCTAATGTCACCTAGATACTCCAATGTCACCTCAAGTATCCATGGGTATGATTATACGATATGCATCACACAATCTCAGATTCATCTATTCAACCAACCATAGAACCTCAAAGAGTGCCCCAAAGTTTCTACCGGAGAGTCAAGACGAAAACGTGTGCCAACCCCTATGCATAGGTTCATGGGCGGAACCCGCAAGTTGATCACCAAAACATACATCAAGTGAATCACGTGATATCCCATTGTCACCACAGATATGCACGGCAAGACATACATCAAGTGTTCTCAAATCATTAAAGACTCAATCCGATAAGATAACTTCAAAGGGAAAACTCAATCCATTACAAGAGAGTAGAGGGGGAGAAGCATCATAAGATCCAACTATAATAGCAAAGCTCGCGATACATCAATATCGTATCACCTCAAGAACACGAGAGAGAGAGAGAGAGAGATCAAACCCATAGCTACTGGTACATACCCTCAGCCCCGAGGGTGAACTACTCCCTCCTCGTCATGGAGAGCGTCGGGATGATGAAGATGGCTACCGGTGAGGGATCCCCCCCCTCCGGCAGGGTGCCGGAACAGGGTCCCGATTGGTTTTTGGTGGCTACAGAGGCTTGCGGCGGCGGAACTCCCGATCTATTCTGTTCCCTGATCGTTTTAGGGTATATGGGTATATATAGGTGAAAGAAGTACGTCAGGGGAGCCACGAGGGGCCCACGAGGGTGGAGGGCGCGCCCAGGGGGGTGGGCGCGCCCCCTGCCTTGTGCCTTCCTCGTTGCTTTCTTGACGTGGACTCCTAGTCTCCCGGGTTGCTTTCCTTCCAAAAATTACTTCTCCAGAAGGTTTCATTCCGTTTCGACTCCGTTTGATATTCCTTTTCTTCGAAACACTGAAACAAGGGAAAAAACAGGAGCTGGCACCGGGCTCTTGGTCAATAGGTTAGTCCCAAAAATAATATAAAAGTGCATAGTAAAGCCCATAAAACATCCAAGATGGATAATATAATAGCATGGAACAATAAAAAAGTATAGATACGTTGGAGACGTATCAGCATCCCCAAGCTTAATTCATACTCGTCCTCGAGTAGGTAAATGATAAAAACATAATTTTTGATGTGGAATGCTACTTGGCATAATTTCAATGTAATTCTTCTTAATTGTGGTATGAATATTCAGATCCGAGAGATTCAAGATAAAAGTTCATATTGACATAAAAATGATAATACATCAAGCATACTAACTAAGCAATTATGTCCTCTCAAAATAACATGGCCAAAGAAAGTTCATCCCTACAAAATCATATAGTTTAGTCATGCTCCATTTTTGTCACACAAGAATGCTCTCATCATGCACAACCCCAATGACAAGCCAAGCAATTGTTTCATACTTTAGTAATCTCAAACTTATAAACCTTCACGCAATACATGAGCGCGAGCCATGGACATAGCACTATGGGTGGAATAGAATATGATGATGGGGGTTATGTGGAGAAGACAAAAAAGGAGAAAGTCTCACATCAACGAGGCTAATCAATGAGCTATGGAGATGCCCATCGATTGATGTTAATGCAAGGAGTAGGAATTGCCATGCAACGGATGCACTAGAGCTATAAATGTATGAAAGCTCAACAAAAGAAACTAAGTGGGTGTGCATCCAACTTGCTTGCTCACGAAGACCTAGGGCACTTGAGGAGGCCCATTGTTGGAATATACAAGCCAAGTTCTATAATGAAAAATTCCCACTAGTATATGAAAGTGACAAAACAAGAGACTCTCTATCATGAAGATTATGGTGCTACTTTGAAGCACAAGTGTGGTAAAAGGATAGTAACATTGTCCCTTCTCTCTTTTTCTCTCATTTTTTTGGGCCTTCTCTTTTTTTGGCCTTTCTCTCCCCTTTTATTTATTCCTCACTTGGGACAATGCTCTAGAAAATGATGATCATCACACTTCTATTTATTTACAACTCAATGATTACAACTCGATACTAGAACAAAGTATGACTCTATATGAATGCCTCCGGCGGTGTACCGGGATATGCAATGAACCAAGAGTAACATGTATGAAATAATTATGAACGGTAGCTTTGCCACAAATACTATGTCAACTACATGATCATGCGAAGCAATATGACAATGATGAACGTGTCATGATAAACTGGATGGTGGAAAGTTGCATGGCAATATATCTTGGAATGGCTATGGAAATGCCATAATAGGTAGGTATGGTGGCTGTTTTGAGGAAGATATAAGGAGGTTTATGTGTGAAAGAGTGTATCATATCACGGGGTTTGGATGCACTGGCGAAGTTTGCACCAACTCGCAATGTGAGAAAGGGCAATGCATGGTACCGAAGAGGCTAGCAATGGTGGAAAGGTGAGAGTGCGTGTAATCCATGGACTCAACATTAGTCATAAAGAACTCACATACTTATTGAAAAAAATCTACAAGTCATCAAAAACCAAGCACTACGCGCATGCTCCTAGGGGGATAGATAGGTAGGAAAAGACCATCGCTCGTCCCCGACCGCCACTCATAAGGAGGACAATCAAAGAACACCTCATGTTTCAAATTTGTTACATAACGTTTACCATACGTGCATGCTACAGGACTTGCAAACTTCAACACAAGTATTTCTCAAATTCACAACTACTCAACTAGCACGACTTTAATATCACTACCTCCATGTCTCAAAACAATCATCAAGCATCAAACTTCTCTTAGTATTCAAAGCACTCATAAGAAAGTTTTTACTAATCTTGAATACCTAGCATATTAGGATTATTTAAGAAAATTACCATTCTATTTAAGACTCTCAAAATAATATAAGTGAAGCATGAGAGTTCATCTATTTCTTCAAAATAAAACCACCATTGTGCTCTAAAAGATATAAGTGAAGCACTAGAGCAAACAACAAACTACTCCGAAAGATATAAGTGAAGATCAATGAGTAGTTGAATAATTATGCAATTATGTGAAGACTCTCTAACATTTAAGGATTTCAGATCTTGGTACTTTATTCAAACAGCAAGCAAAGCTAATGAAAATAAAATGACGCTCCAAGCAAAACACATATCATGTGGTGAATAAAAATATAGATCCAAGTAAAGTTACCGATGAATGAAGACGAAAGAGGGGATGCCTTCCGGGGCATCCCCAAGCTTAGGCTCTTGGTTATCCTTGAATATTACCTTGGGGTGCCTTGGGCATCCCCAAGCTTAGGCTCTTGCCACTCCTTATTCCGTAGTCCATCGAATCTTTTCCCAAAACTTGAAAACTTCACAACACAAAACTTAACAGAAAATTCGTAAGCTCCGTTAGCGAAAGAAGACAAAACACCACTTAAAGGTACTTTAATGAACTAATTCTTTATTTATATTGGTGTTAAACCTACTGTATTCCAACTTCTCTATGGTTTGTAAACTATTTTACTAGCCATAGATTCATCAAAATAAGCAAACAACACACGAAAAAACAGAATCTGTCAAAAACAGAACAGTCTGTAGTAATCTGTAACTAATGCAAACTTCTGGAACTCCAAAAATTCTAAACTAAATCGGTGGACCTGAGGAATTTTTCTATTAATCATCTGCAAAAAGAATCAACTAAATAGCACTCTCCAGTAAAAAGTTTTAGCTAATCTCGTGAGCGCTAAAGTTTCTGTTTTTTACAGCATGATCATAAAGACTTCACCCAAGTCTTCCCAAAGGTTCTACTTGGCACAAACACTAATTAAAACATAAAACCACATCTAAACAGAAGCTAGATGGATTATTTATTACTAAACAGAACCAAAAAGCAAGAAACTAAAATAAAATTTGGTTGCCTCCCAACAAGCGCTATCGTTTAACGCCCCTAGCTAGGCATGACGATTTCAATGATGCTCACATAAAAGATAAGAATTGAAACATAAAGAGAGCATCATGAAGAATATGACTAGCACTTTTAAGTCTAACCCACTTCCTATGCATAGGTAAAACAAGCATAACTTCAAGATTTTAAGCACATAGAGAGGAAACTTGATATTATTGCAATATGTAGAAGCATATGATCCTCTCTCATAATAATTTTCAGTAGCATCATGAATGAATTCAACAATATAACCAGCACCCAAAGCATTCTTTTCATGATCTACTTGCATAGAAATATTATTACTCTCCACATAAGCAAAATTCTTCTCATTCGGAATAGTGGGAGTATCATAAGAGACTTGAGTACTACAAATTGTTTCCACATTAAATGAGTAATGTTCAGAAAAAAGGGTAATCATAATCATGACAAATTTTATAAATATAATCATCACTACTTTTTATAGCATAAGTTTCATCACAGTAATCATCATAAGTAGCAACTTTGTTCTCATCATAATCGATTGAAACATCTTCCGAAATAGTGGATACATCACTGAATAAAGTCATGACCTCTCCAAATCCACTTCCATAAATATTATAAGATCCAACATCCTCCAAAATAGTGGGATCATTACTTCCTAAAGTTGACACTCTTCCAAACCCACTTTCATCAATATAATTATCATAAGTAGGAGGCATGCTATCATCATTATTAAATTGCATATCAAAACTTGGGAGACTAAAAATATCATCTTCATTAAACGTAGCATCCCCAAGCTTGGGACAAACATTAATTGCAGCAAATATATTCTCAAAAACATCATCTTCATCAAACATAGCATCCCCAAGCTTGGGCCTTTTCATATCATAAGCATAATCACTCTCATCATTAATAGTATGGATAGCACCAATAGTATAGCAATTATCATATTCTTCCAAGCAAGTGCCAAAAAGATTTTCAAGATCATAAGAAGTATCATTATCTTCCAATCATAATCATCACAACGAGCAATAGGCATAACGAGATCATCATCAAGTGCATCATCTTCCACAATTATTTTTGATTCATTTTCATGAGGCACAACAATAAAAGGAGCAACTTTATTTGGGAGAGATATATTTTTACCTCTCTTCCTTTTTCTTTGCTTCTTCTTCACCACATCATGTGTGGGTTCAATCCTCTTTTTGGAGCTCCTTATTAATGAGATTGGTTGAATAGAAGGCTCCTCCTCGTTACCTGATTCATCATAAGAAATAATAGGAGGATATTGGGAAGTCTCTTCCCTTTCGTTAGTATTCTCTTCATCCTCTATTTGTTTTCTTTTCTTTATGTAATTGGCAATATAAGGATTTTCAATGCAATTCACCGCGCAATACATATAAATTTCCTCTAGATCAAAATGAAGAACTCTATCAAGGGCAAATTCTGGAATATCCTTTGTTATACGTTTCATTTCTTCATAACCCAAGAGCAAACTAAGTTCATTATGATGTGCAAGGGAAATCAAGTCATCACAATTTTTGGACACGATACGATCATGAAACAATTTGCATTGGGTATTGAAATGATCATCTAGCCTTTCTTGCAACCATTTAGTTTCTAAATGCTTATGCCTCTTGAAATATCTATATTCTCTATTTGGTGTGTACTTGCAAACCCAATACACTCCACAAAAATTGACATGCTTATAGGAGATATTTTCATCATGACTAGTGCAATCATCATTAGTACTATGGATATTCAAAGAGTTCATACTAACAACATTGCAACCATGATCATCATTCAAAGATTTAGTGCCAAACATTTTACTGCATTCTTCTTCTAACACTTTGGCACAATTTTCTTTTCCATCATACTCACGAAAGATATTAAAAAGATGAAGCGTATGAGACAAACTCAATTCCATTTTTTGGTAGTTTTCTTTTATAAACTAAACTAGTGCTAAAACAAGCACTACAAAAAAAAGACACATCCGTGACATTTTGGGCCGAACGAAATTTTTTTCTGTCATACATATGACACTTCTATGACGATAATTGTGACAAAACCCGGTATCATCATAGATGTGGTGGGCTCCTACTTCTATGACAAAAAATCATGACAGAAAATGGGCTTTTCGTCCTGGGCGGGCCGGAGACGCAGCTGCATGACATTCTTTGGGCCGTCCATGACGGAAAAAACCGTGGTAGAAGCGAGGGCGAGGAAAATTTCGGGGAGTTCCCGGTTACGGTGGGAGGTCAGGGGCCGAGCGATGCGCGTTCTCTCGTACACGTACGCGCGTGTGTGCGAGGCGTTGGCTCTAACTGAACCCGAGCGAGGCGTTGGGCTCTAACTGAACCCGAGCGATTGCACTGCAGGCTACGCGTTACTGAACCCGAGCGATCGATCGATGGCTGTTAACTGAACCCGATCGAGCGATTCCTTCGCTACTGCTGCTAACTGAAGCCGATCGATGCTTCCTCTGGGATGAACAGTGAGCGTTGCGGGGGGTTTGGATGAACAGTGAGCGGTGGCGTTGCCTCTGGATGAACAGGACCCCGTGGTGTGGTGGATGGCTGGATGAACAGTAGACGGTGGAGGGGTGCCCGTGGAGGGGTGGTTGAACAGGACCTCGTGGTGTGGAGGGCTGGATGAACAGTAGACGGTGGAGGGGTGCCCGTGGAGGGGTGGTTGAACAGTAGCCGGTGGAGTAGCGCGCGGTGGAGGCTGGATGAACTGGAGCCCGTGGAGGCTGGAGGAGGTCGACAGTAGCCCGTGGAGGCTGGAGGAGGTCGATGGTGGAGATGAACAGTATCCCGTGGAGTCCCGTTTTGCGATACGCCACACCCCTCCCGATGAACAGGACCCCCGTTTCGACCGTAGGAGGTCCGTTTCGTCCGTTTTGCGGTACGCCACACCCCTCCCAATCAACAGGACCCCCGTTTCGACCGTAGGAGGTCCGTTTCGTCCGTTCTGCGGTACGCCACACCCCTCCCGATCAACAGGACCTCCGTTTCGACCGTAGGAGGTCCGTTTCCTCCGTTTTGCGGTACGCCACACCCCTCCCGATCAACAGGACCCCGTTCCGAACGTAGGAGGTCCGTTTCCTCCGTTGTGCGGTACGCCAGGCCTCGTTTCCATCGCCTGTTCCGTCCAAGCCCTCCCAATGAACACGACCACGCATTCCGTTCCGACCCAGCCGGTTGGCTCCCACGCGTTCCGTTGCCTCCCGATGAACACGACGCATTCCGTTGCCTCCCCATGAACACGACGCATTCCGTTGCCTCCCCATGAACACGATGACGACGCTGTTTCTCCGTTCCGACCCAGCCATGTCAACGAGCCCTCGCCGTACGTATGCGTGAGTAGGCGTTCGAGACCCCGCCCGTATGTACACATACGTGGCCGTATTTTCTTTCTTGCACCCTGGTCGTTGTACGTACGTGTACATGCTACGTGCGCGCCTCTACTACGACACGTGTGCGCCTCTACATCCACCAGTATATATGTACGTACACGTTCATGGCCAGAATGACAACGCTACGTATGCTTCGACCAGGTGGGTCCCGACTGTCAGGCACTTCCTTGCGTGCGAAGATGTAGCTGGTGGGTCCCAGCAGTCAGGGGGGCGAATCGTTTTTTTTTTGCCCGGACGCACTTCCTTGCGTGCGAAGGTGTAGCTGGTGGGTCCCAGCTGTCAGGGGGGAAACTTTTTTTCGCGAAATACGGTGGCCCGTCCGATGGGTCCCCCCTGTCAGGTGGAGGAATAATTATTTTGCGCGTAATAAGGAGGCACTTCGTGCTGCGGCCGTGGACCCAGCTGTCAGTGTCTCCACGCACAGTACTCTTCCGATGGAAGTCGTTCATTGACCACATTGACCACGCCGCGCCGAGAGCACCACGGCGGTGGACGACGGCGAGGCCTAGGAAGGGGACGACACGGAGGCAGGGAAGACTCGGCTGTTGTTTCCCACGCGGAGGGGAGTACGACTGTACGAGGGTTTACTGGTTCGTCTGCCGTCGCCGGAGAATAACAGCAGGTGTGGGTGATTAGAGGGATGGCTAGGCCAGCGATGGGAGTACGGTGGGGCGGTGAGGCCTGCGCGGCAGCACAGCCGGCCGCGGGGAGGAGGGAGCAGGCAGTCCCGCCGGCGCTTGTTTGAGCGGCTGGAGCAGGAAGAGCAGAGATTGAAGAAGCACGACGGCCGTTGGATGGACATCCAACAGTCAGTGTTTGTGCGTCAACCTTTTTGTAGGAAAGCCTCAAATATGTGGAAAACTGCATACAACCCATCTGCCATTATTTCTAATAATTTACAGCCCATTTGCTAATTCTTAAGGTTTTTTTGGAGCCCATATTCTTTTTGTTAGCATTACAGCCCATATTGTGGCCACGGTTAAAAAATTATATGAAATTTTGCATATTTCGGTGCAGTCTGAACTGTTTTTAATCCCGAAATTTCGACTCACATTCAGACTGATTTTAAAAATAAATGTATATCAATATAAAATCCAACAAATTCTCCACGCATAAAAATTAATGTAATTTAAAATCTTGAAATGAAAAAAAAGATATATGAAACTAATTGCCGGTTTGATGTGTTTTAAAAATGTACAGCCCATTTCTCATTACTGATGGGCCATTTTCTCGGCCAGCCGAATGAAAGCTCTCCTCGTCTTGAAAGATTTGCAGCCCAACAGGCCTGACAAAGCGACTTACTTGGCAAATCACAAAAAAACTGGGCTGTGGCCGTGGACCCAGCTGTCAGCCTCTCCACGTACAGTACTCTTCCGATGGAAGTCGTTCCTTGACCACGTTGACCACGCCGCGCGGAGAGCACCACGGCGGTGGATGATGGCGAGGCCTAGGAAGGGGACGACACGGAGCCGGGGAAGACGCGGTAGTGGAAGCCCGCGCGGAGAGGAGTATGAGGGTTCACTGGTTCGGCTGCGGTGTGAGGCTGTCGTCGCCGCAGGGCCTGGCCAGCGGTGGGAATAGTAGGGGGCGGTGAGGCCTATGCGGCAGCACAGCCGGCCACGGGAGGCAGGAGCATGCGGCATGACCGGCGCTGCTTTGGGCGGCTGGAGCAAGAAGACCAGAGGTTGAAGAAGCACTACGGCCATTGGATGGACATCCTACGGTCACTGGAGCTAGAATCGTTCATATTGACTAAGTTGACAAAGCCCTTCATCCCCGTCAAGACGCGGAAACACGGGGATGGCGAGGCCTAGGAAGGGGACGACGCGGAGCCGGGCAAGACGCGGCAGTGGATGCCCACGCGGAGAGGAGTACGAGCATTCACTGGTTCGCCTGCGGTGTGAGGCTGCCGTCGCCGCAGAATAATAGGGGCTGTGGGTTTGTGGAGGGATGGCCTGGCCAGCGGTGGGAGTAGTAGGGGGCGGTGAGGCCTCCGTGGCAGCACAGCCGGCCACGGGAGGCAGGAGCAGGCGGCACGACCGGCGCTGCTTTGGGCGGCTGGAGCAAGAAGACCAGAGGTTGAAGAAGCACGACGGCCGTTGGATGGACACCGTACGGTCACTGCAACTAGAATCGTTTATATTGACTAAGTTGACAAAGCCCTTGGTATGTCAACTTTTTTTTGAATGCATGCAGATCAGCTTAGTAGGCCCACAGGTCAGCTTCCGAAACGGTGCGCCCCAGATGTCAGGGGGAGGAATCATTTTTTGGGCGGGTGAAGCTAGAATATCCGAGATTGAAGAAGAAGGACGGCATCCGTTGGATGGACATCCAACGGCCACTGCTGCTAGAACCGTGTGTTGACTATAAGTTGACAAAGCCTTGCATACGCGTCAACTCTGTTTTTTTAGGGGACGCGTCAACTTAGTAAGGCCAGAAGTGTGTGGCAGAGAACTTATAGCCCATTTGAGATTTCTAAGAATGTGTAGCCCATTTTTGAATTCTAATGGAATTTACTACAGCCCATTTAGAGTTTGTTAAAAGTACAGCCCATTTCAACCAACTGTTCAAAACAGAATTCAATAAAATTTCCCACATTTTGATGGGATCCGAAATATTTTTATCCCGAAATTTCTAGTCAGATTAAATAAAATTTCAATATAAATTTATATTACGTAAAAATCCAATGAAACACTGCGCTCGCAACAATTAATGAGATTAAAATTTTCAATATCCAAAAATAATATTTTATAAAGTAATCACGTGTTTGGTGCATTTTTTATAGTTACTGCCCAGTTTTTATAATTACATCCCATTTATTATTTCTTAAAGCCCATTTTCTTGTTAAGCCTAATGCATGCCTCCTAGGAAAGATTTGCAGCCCAGCGGGGCGGAGAATAACAACTTGACCTTGCCTGGGTATTCCTAAAAAAGAGTATAGCTGGGCTAGCCATTTTCAGATTGAAAAAATTAATATCTGGGCTGGATATCTGGCCTGGGCTAGACGGGCCACAGCCCTCCCAGTTAATACCTGCAGCGATGTTTTCGTTGTTGTTCAGAGGAGTAAAATTAATATCTGGGCTAAACATCGAAAAACTCTGCAGTGCTCACACCTCAAAAACACAAATACTACTCGAGCTGCTTGGTCCCAGCTGTCGACCGCTTCTTGTGCAATTCTCTCGTTTATTGACTACTACATAGGTTGACAATGGTGTGGGACCGTGATGTCAGGAAACCAGGATGAAGCAAAATAAATTATAGTTATATATATATATATATATATATATATATATATATATATATATATATATATATATATATATATATAAAATAAGGAGGCACTTGCGTACGTGAGGCTATGTACCTGGTGGGTCCCCATTGTCATCCTCTCCAAGTAAAGTCATCTCCTCGCCCGCGCGCGCTTTCCGCCCGAAACAGTCAGCGCCGCCCGCCCCGCTTCCCGGTGCAGGCGATTGCTCCGCCTTCAAACGACACAAGTGTCGTCCGTCCGTCCATCTGCCGCCCACATTAAAGATACGCGGTTGCCGAGGCGGCTACTCCGGCGCCACACGTCCGTCCCTCCGCCCGCCCACCATTGCTATATAAACTGCTGCGCCGACATGTAAGAGTAGAGAGGTAAGAAGTAGAAAATAACAAGCACTTCCGAAGGATAGACCCCACTGTTAGCTCATGGGCAAGAAGATTCAAAGAGGACTTCTCTCTACTCTTACATAGAGCCAAAGAGAAACACAGACAATTTATTTCTTCTTTTGCCCAATCCTTTGTTGTACCCTAGTCCAATATCCAAGTGGTGCAGAAATAATGCAGCCTTAGTCACCTTACCTCTCTCCACGTAGTACGTTCGGTCCCACCAGTCAAAGGGTGAAACAAACAAATTAATAAGAAAAATTAAAAGCGCCAGCGGTGTATCTTACCTCACACATCTCGCTACTGCTCGGGAACACTGTCCAATTGATCCCTCTGTTCGCTCATGTACTATTTTAAGTGAATCCTTATTATAACATGCACACAAATTTTGGGCACTTGTATTCGACTTAAGTCAGTGTGCCGCCGTATCTCGTATACTTACTACTCCCTCCGTCTAGGTGTAATAAGTCACGTTAGAAGGTGCAACGGGACCAAGGTGCGTGCGTGTGCGTGTGTGTGTGTGTGTGTGTGTGTGTTTAACAACATGTGTGTGTTAGAGAGAGCGACAGATCGACCTACTCCTACAGAGACATGCGGACAGCTGCCACGCTCGCTCCTGACCAGCCTAGCCCACCCAAAGCCCCTCCATCGCCCGCGCACGCTTCCCGCCCGAAACGGTCAGCGCCGCTCCAAAGAATCGGTGTCGCATTCATGCCTGGGCAGAGCGGACGCGACCTCTCACTGCCGCAAGAGTGATGGTTGCTTTGTCCGTCCAACTTACTGCTGGGTCTATGTGATTTGACGGCTCATTGGTCTTTATTACTGAGGTGGTAGGACTGGTGGATCTCCCACGCTTTCGGCGAAAGGAGGTACTACTACTAGATTACAATTTTCTCCATTCTTACAGCGGAGGCGCGCAAGAGCAGTGAAAACACGCAGGCTCGGTGATTACATGGCCCACCTCGCACTATCACCGTGCGACACCTAACTCTTTACATAGTACTCCCTCCGTTCCTAAATCTTACTAGATGAGTCCCCGCGCGTTGCCGCGGAACAGCGGTATATCTCTCTGCGCAAAACTATCAATTTCATAGAACTAAAAAAAACACTATAACCGCATGACAAATGTGGTAGCCAAACTAAATAAACTCCCATCATCATTTAGATCATCCCAAGTAAGGAAAAAAGATCAGCCAACTCCTACTGCATAATGGGATTATATTTTTCTTTTTGACATGTTAATGGGACTTAAAAGCTCACTTACATGCATGCTACCGGTGCATGCTTGCATGCAGACATGTTGATGTGGTTTAAAACCCACTCACATGCATGTGCCACGGTATTTCTGCATGCTTGCATGTGGCTTAGTGCGGAGCCTCTCAACGTCTAGATCAAACGGCTATTATGGACTGATTTACTTCATCTAACGGCTACATCAATTTTGATGATGTGGCTCAAGGAGAGGATAGAGAATTCCTAGTAGTGGGGGCTAGCTATTACTAGTAGATAAGTCTTTGTAGAGATTCCACTACATACGGAACAAAATGAATGAATCTACACTTAAAATGCATCTATATACATCCGCATGTGGTTCATGGTGAAATCTCTACAAAGACTTATATTTAGGAACGGAGGAAGTACTAGTATAGTACGTACTGTAATTTATCAGCAAGATAAATTTGTACAATGCTATGAAGCTTCCAGCTTCTGTTACATGTATCTTGCGTCCAAGGTTGCCCGTTGCAACATTTCATCAAATACAAAGGAAACTAACATGCATGCTATTGCATCTCAATGATTGACAGATCATAGCAAATATGTACTCCCTCCGTTCCAAAATAAGTGTCTCAACTTTGTGCAAACTTTAGTACAAAGTTGTACTACTACTAAAGTTGACACTTATTTTGGAACAGAGGCAGCTAAAGAAAAAAACGATCCATGCAGTCCCTAGCCCTTGAACCGTGAACCCTGAGCAGGCTTCAATTTGCTGGCAACGTTCGAGTTTCCTAATAAATGAAGTTTGCAACCTTTTGACCATCGGATCATTTTGTGCAGTTTCACCAAAATCGAGATGAGCATCCCTGTGGCAAAGAAATTGAAGAAGCATGATTAGAATAAGATTATTGGGACTAGTTGATGAGACATAAACTCATCATAAATACAGTACGTAGAAGCCAGTAGAGGTATGTGCGGGGCAAAGAAGTAGAGAAATATCCACAGGGAGTGATGTGGGCAGCTGGAGCAGTGGTGCAAGCCGGCTGTAAAGGAAGTTGTACCTGAGGGACGTAGCACAACCTTGAGGAGGGCGGCGGGAGGCGGCAACTGCCCACGTCGCGGCAGTGAGCAAGGGACGAAGGCAACCTCACCGGCTTTGTGAGAGAGAACGGCGGGGACCTGTGATCGGGATGTGCCGACAGTGGGTTTTCGTCGTCGGCGAGGGCCACCGCATCTACACTAAGCATCCACCCCTTCCCCAAGCGGACGTGATCTGCCGGGATGTTAGAGATGTGGCCACAGTCGTTTTGTGCGAGAGAGTGTGAAGAGAGCAACCCCAGCAAGCAACCGTGTAGGCTAGCCCGTCCTGACTATGTATATAGTGGAGCGGTTTCCTTTTCTCTCCGTATGAACCTATCATATTGCGTACGTGCCACTGAAGAAAAAAAACTTTATTTATAAATGACGCGGCACCTACTACTCGTTCTCCTATAACCTTGCGCTTGGCATCTCCAAAATATTAACCTTGCGATTGGCTCTTCGCCTCTTCAGGAAATCGAGCAATAATGGTAGTGCAGTATATATCGTTCTGGCTATATGAGACCGAATGAATTGCTGCACGTCCACCAGGTGGGCGAGGGTCGAGGGGCGAGGGAGAGTGCTACATACGGAGCAAAATGAGTGAATCTACACTCTAAAATACGTCTATATACATCAGTGTTTGGAGTATGTACTAGTAGTTCATATTGAAATCTACTAAAGGACATATATATTCCAAACAATATGATATAATCTCTATAACCAAGGTAGAAGGGACGAGGAGTAAACGGAGGGAGTAGTAAATTTTTCTCCTCGTCCCACGAGCCACCGCGCGCATGGGCGAGGGAGCGGGCGTAAGGCGGAGCAAGCTTCACCTCATCCTGCGAGCCACCGCGCCCGTGGGCGGGGGAGACGGCATACTAAGCAAGCTTCTCCTCGTTCTGCGAGTTGACGGGACACATCAAAAATACTCCAGTGTATAGAGCCTTGCCTCTAAGGTAGGCCCCACATGGTTTGCCTCTTTTTTTAACATAACACGTCAAGTCGCAATTTGTTTGTTCACCCGTGGTAGACGATCCTCCCTCCACCAAGTGGACAACCAGTACACGTGCCAAATTACCACGTGGGCTGCCTTTTTCGTACAGAAATGAGCTCCACCGTGTACCGTGCGGGTGTGGTTGGGAAAGAGACGGGAGTACGTGCGCCGTGCATGCACCTCTTCTCTTCGTGCACGTCCCCCACCTATGTGGGTGTGTGTGAGAGATACAAACCGCGTTCGCGAGTGTTTTTTATTTTGTGGTGGGGGTGGGGTGGGGGTTGATTTCGTGAATTATTTGTGGGAATATGTGTCGATGACATCTCAAACAAAATTTTGCATGCAATGTGTGTGAAATGGGGGCCTATCCATATCATACATAGAGGGTCGGGCAATCCACGAGAAGAGAGGGAGGGGTCATAGCTATCGATAGAGTCGAAGAGAGGATCAAGTGGGTGGGTGCGAGATCGATGAAGAGAGCCATCGAAATTGTGTGTGTGTGCAAGTCAAAGATATAGGGAGACTGGCCTACCGGAACGTTAGAGGGCACATGTCAAGTTTGTGTGTGGCAGGGAGACATGACTAGAGCGCTCGATGTATCGGTGTGTGTGGAGGGGAGGGGGTGGGGAGGGGTAGGCAGAGGCCTAACTATAGAGGTAGAACGACTCGTATATGTGTTGAGAAGGAGAGACCCAGCTATGTCTTGAGGGAGATCGGTCGACATCCATACATAACTGAAGGACGGGAAATATGATGGGACAGAGAGAGAGAGGAGAGAGAGAGGGAGGGAGAGGGAGGGAGAGGGAGGGAGAGGGGTAGAGTGCTGGATGGTTGATGGAGTTGCTTCTCGAAGATGGTGGGAGAGGCCTACTAGACAAACTGAGGGTGGAACTGCAATGTTATCAATAAGAGTGGGGATGTGTTTTTGTGTGTGCCTGTGCGTGATAGATCTGTCGGGACGCATCCATGGATGATGAAGGGGAACCATGTGTTTGGTAAGCAAACCTAACTAGATCGGTAGATCAATTGTTGTTTGTTGGAGGAAGGGAGAGACAGAACTAATGAGGTAGATCGATTGACGTGTGGGTAAAAACGAGTTATAAGTACCTAGCTAGCTATATGTATAGCGAGAGATCGGTCGGTGTACGTCCATTTGTTATAGGCAAATAAGGCCCAGCAAGACGGATAGACAGAGAGAATGGAGCTAGGAGGTGGTGCGAGAGGCCCAACTACTAGCTAGATAGGGGGAGGAGTGTGCGGTTGTGAGATCGATGAAAAGAGGGGTGAGAGTTTACACGTGTGTCTGACCGTATGAGAGACACGAGGCAAGGACACATAAAGGAGGAGATTGAAGGTGTGTGTGTATGTTGTAGGCAGGCATCGCTGGAGAGGTTTATCGATCGGTGTGTGTCAGAAAGGAGTTGTGGAGACTCTGGGAGAACGACCTAAAGAAAAAATGAATGTTCCCGGTGGATAGAATACCGAGGGAGGGGGAGGGCGAGGAGGGCGTGTGCATGCACGAGAGAAAGTTAGTGGTAGCTACAAAGGTTAGAGGAGTGTGTGGGTGTAAGAGACTAACAAAGATCATAATTTGATATGAAAGCGGATTCATATATTTGAATAGGAGATCATAGTGTTTTAAACATTGCATGCATGAATATAGCGGTGATACACGTGCTGTGCACATGTTATACCATAATGTGATAATGCATGGCGTTTGCAACTCAAAGCTAAATGTCGAACAATCTAAACCATACTATACATCAAACAATCTCACATTTTATTTGAATTTGTGATAATGTGTGGCGTTTGCAGCTTACAACTAAATATCGAACAATCTAAACAATACTATATATCGAACATTCTCACATTTTATTTGAATTTGTGGTAATGTGTGGTGTTTGCAACTCACATCTAAATACTTGTAGGTGTAGGTGGCGGGGCACCATACATAATGTGATAAACACATTATACATATGAGACATGGTTTAGATTATGAAGATCTAGCTAGAGCTAGAAATGTAATGTGATTTGAAATCAAAATAAAGTGGATTCGAAAAATCTAGTTCGAGTTAATATAGTACACATAGTTCATATGTAACTCGAGACTAATCATGTGGTGTGTTGTGAAGATAATACACAAATGATGGTTTAACTTGACAATAATGATGATTGTAGATCTTATTAAAACAGAGAAACGAATTCAAATGCTTTGACTTCACAACAATCATTACTGTAGATCTTATTCAAATAGAGAAACGAATTCAAATTTAGTTCATATTGAAGCGGTAGTATATACGTTTGGAATGCACTAAAACGTTCATTTGAGTAGTAGGTTGCATGCATTATACACGTAGCAAAATATGTTAATTGAACATAACATGAATTCAAATTTTTGAATGACATTTGTAGTGCGCATTGATTTGGTACTACACGTTAGGCTTGTCCGGAAATTACAACCCGCGCCTTGTTAGCCCGAAATATTTAAGATATATCTTTGTCTCGTTGTGCTCCGACAACTCCCTCCATCTTAACCCGCGCCTTGCTATTCCGAAATTACAACGCGCACGAAAACTCCCACCTCCTGTGAAATCCCGACACGCAAAATGCCCGTGCTACCCCTGAACCAAAAGAACCACCTCAAATCGGTGGGGGCACTTTCGTAACTTACCCCACATTTCGGACAAGCGCGTCTCTAAGCCATGGTTCCCCACTGCCATCCCATCCGCCCACCCATTCGTACACCGAGGCCACGAAAACCCGCGACGAAACCCCACACCCTGCTCCGTCCGCCACCCAGCCGGAGCCTCTTCCCCGACGACGTCGTCCACAGCAACACCTTGACGTCCCTCATCCACCGTACCGGATGAGGATCCGTCGTCGATCTCATCGTCCCACTGGTTCAGCCACCCCGTCCTCCACCTCCAAGGAGCTGCCCCGACGTTCCCCTCGTCTTTCGCGCCACCTCCATTCCCACACCGCCGTGTTCACCTGCACCACCGGAAGAGCATCATCATCACCATTTCCTCGGATGAAGCTGCGGCCTAATCGGCGCCACCAAAGAGGTTGTACACTAATCGCCGCATTTTCTTCTTGATTCGATCGCATGGTGCTGCCGGCGCTCGGTCCCGAGCCGACACGGCGCGGCTCCATCCACGGCGGCGTCGCCGGCCACTTCCTCCACAGCGTCGCTCCCTCGGCGGCGACGTCCACATCAGTAGGAGCTGATGTTGCTTTAGCTCTCGCTCGCGCTGCTGCTCTTGCTCGCGGTCCCCTGCTTGGTCTGCTCTTGCTATTGCTCTTTCTCGCGCTGCTGCTCTCGCTCTTGCTCTTGCTTGCGATGCTGCTCCGATTTAGCTACACTTCAGTCGACTGAATCGACTTTTGAATCAGTCAATTTTCAAGGGGTGGGGGGGCTCGCCGGGGTGAAGGAAGAACCAGCCGCAGCGGGGAGGGGGGCTCGCCGGAGAGGTACCCCACTATCTATCTTAGGGTTCAGGATGGGGGCGGTGGTCACCGGCGGTGGCGGGGCGTTGGCGGGGCGGTGGCGTGGGGATCGCCGGAGAAAAAACTCGGCACGGGGGGCCTAGAGGGATGGCCGGGGCGGCGGCGGACCGGCGGTGGGGAGTGTTTTCGGGGCGGGCGGGGCGGCGCACCGCCGGCCGCGGGCGGCGGGGGACTGCTGTTTGGCCGGTGGTGGCTGGCGGCTCAGGGGGTGGAGGTTGAAGATGAATCGTAGGCCCTTGATTTAGTATCCAACGGCTGCAAAATCGACTGACCAGAGATGAAAAAGTCAGTCGACCGACGTGTTGCCTCACCTTGCTAGTGCGTTCAGTTTCGACAGCAAAATTCAGTTTCGACAGCAAAATTAGGTTTCGACAGTTAAGTTCAGTTTTGACAGTTAAGTTCAGTTTCGAAAGTTAAGTTCAGAGATGAGCGGCTGATGTATTTTACATCTAGCACTTTGTGGTTATGTATTTTACGTCATGTATTGGAGATGCTATTAGAATTCCACTCAGGTTAACGTTGTTCGTTGTCTCTCTTGTCCTGCTTCAGCCTCGGCATCGTACAACTCACCGGAGCTGCTCCAACGACGAAACCCTCCATCACAGCGGAGCAGTACCTCGGGCTCCATCTCCAGACGCTTAAGATCTTCTTCCCCTCCTCCGACAACAAAGTCAGCCGGAGCATCCTCACCGGCCAACCCAATCACGCTGAGATTGACATGGCTTCGCCAAAGAGGTTGTACACTTGTTGCATCTCTTTTTTACTCTACATGTTATATATATTGTCCACTGAGCACACGGATTTGTTCCTTTAGTGTCTCCTTGAAAGAAAAAATGTAGGAATTTTAATTTTCACTTGTCCTCCTTTTCAAATTCCTATTCATGAAGCAGAAGACTAAGAGATAGTAGCATAATAGCATTATAACCATACATTTTCTTATGGTTTGACTTAATCTCACCATGCTTCTTTGCATCCTGTGATCTTCCAATTGTTGTCAATCAAACACCCAGATTGGCAGAAATCCTGTGTTTTTAAATTCTCTTTTTTGCACGTGCATTCCTATCCTATTCCTGTCTATTTCCTATCCCTGCATTGTTGGAATCCTCCAAGTCAAACGAGCCCTTACAGAATTACTTCTCTTACAGATAGTTGTCAAAGAAAACCTTGCGTGGTTTGTCCCGCTCCTGCTGCATCGTCGTCCACCCCAGCTCAGCTGCTCCAACGACAGAAGGGTCCAGCACAACAGGGATCCGGCCTCCAGACTTTCTTTCGCCGCGTCAGATCTTCTTCCCCGCCGCCGGCAGCCATGAAAACTGCATTACCATCATCAACCGAGCATATGACCTCGAGGACTACACGGGTCCGGAAGAGAGGTCACACTCTTTCGTGTCTGCTTATGTTATGCATCGCTTAATATTACATGCTACTTTCTCGTCCTGTTCACCGATTAGACTCTGAGTCAGCTCCAAACTAATGGTCAAACTTGAGCTTTTAAATGGATGTGGGGTACATATCGGGGCAGCTATCAATAGTATCTATCTACTATCTGGTTAATCTCCGGTGTCTACTATGAGTTTCATGTTGGGTGGGAAACAAATAGTAAAGAAGCCATTATCTGTATTTTTTAACTGAAGCCATTATCTTGTTGCACAGGCATTATATATGTGAATTATGCAATGCCATGCTGTTTAGCCAATCATCATGTATGTGAATTATATCATGCTATCATTTTTTTGTATTACGTGTTCCATTTGTCGACAACGTTTGTATATTCAACTACTCTTCATGTGCATCAGCCATTTGAAGCAGTGATGGAAGTATCTGAAGTGAAAACAAGGTATTCAGAGCAGACAATGCTACCTGCTGAAGCAGACATCTTGCTGGTTACAGAGAGCTCCTCAGAGGAGGATTCAGAGACTGATGACTAGTCCTATTTCCCCCCTGAGGTCTATGCTCAAACTTGGCAGGGTTATATTCCCATGTCATGCATGTTTTCTTGCATTGCTTAGTTTTTACATCATATATGGATTGCCATCTGCTTACTTGCTTACTATATAAATCATATATTTGAATTATATCATGCCATCATGTTTACATAGTACATACACATCATCTATCTGAATTATGGCATGGCAACCCATTTAATAAAGACATCATATAGTTATATCATCTCATCCTATTTAGTGTTTACAGTCATCATATTTTGAATTATGGCATTCTATCCGTGAATGTATGTGAATTATGGCATGCCAACCTATTTAATAAACACATTATATAGTTATGTCATGTCATCCTATTTACATAGTCTCATATTTTGAACAATGTCATTCCCTCTTTTTTAGTTAGCCATCATAATGTGAAATTGTGTCATGCTATCCTGTTTAGTTAGCCATCATATATGTGAAATTGTGTCATGCTATCCTGTTTGGTTAGACAACATAAATATGAATTATTTCATGCCCTCTTTTATTCCCCACTATCCATTGCACCTGTCTATCATACAATGTCTATACTTTCAATTACTTTTCTTGTTTATCAGCCATTTCAATTGGAGAGCGTGATGGCAGTATCTAAGGGAGTAACGACACGGTCTTCAGAAAAGATAGTGCTACCAGTTGATGCAGATAGAACCACGGTTGTACTTGCCCAAGGACCAGATCCACCACACATAACCCAGACTCCCGTAGATTGTACCCCTACCCAGTTGGACAGAGAACCAGCTACACCCCTTCTAACCCCAACCCCGGCAGATAGTAACCCAGTTCCAGTTGACACAGCACCGTCTCCACCACAGAGCACCCAAACACGAGCAGTTAGTAAGGGAACTGCAGTGCCCAAAGCACGAGGACCACCACTCCGAATCCCAACTCAACGCTTAATGGAGAAGAAGATTTGTTCTCATGTCAGGTTCTGTAGCTATGGTTCATACTCCTTTGCTCTTGCATTACTGTATTTACTCATACCAACTATTTTCAATTTTGAAGGATGGAATTGAAACTCCAATGGCGCAACAGGTATGTTTTAAACCTGTTTCTTTAACTGGTTTGCTGTTGTAACCTGCTCTATGTTGATTTCAGTTTCAATTGAATAAACAGTTATGTTCTCATGTCATGCACATTACAAGTGTTGTTATTGCTCTATAGTTACCCACACTTATATTCTGTCTATTCTGCTTTGTCTTGAACAAATATTATTTGAACTGTGTCTCTATCTTGATTTGGCAACAAAAACTAGAATGATATAGACCATAAAGTGACCATGGTACATAGATATATGTTTGTTTCATGCTGTTATCCTGTCCACTTTACTACTGAACTCATTTACCAAAATGAGTTTCATATACAACATGATGTGTCTGCTTGTTTCTCTTTTAGAATGCGGACAAAATATTGGAGAACAGTACCGCGTTATCCAATGGTAAAGGAAGTAATGCAAATAAGGTTCAAGATAGTGAGACATCCCTCTTGGTCTCCAAGAAAGCTGATAAAAACTATCTTGACGACAGTGAGGGAACCCAAAAGTCCTGTCTTGATGTAGTGTTCGAGTTACTGGCCACTACTGCTGGCACAAGCTCTTCGAACTCGCTGCCTGAATCAGTTCGTCTTCTTGAGTCTCAACTTCAAGTTGAAAGACATCGATCAGATGTGCTGTGACAGGAAGCTGAAGGACTGAGGAAGTCCCTGCAGAATTCAGATGCATATTTTCTGGTGCAACAGCAAGCGCTGGAGGATTTAAGCGCCAAACAAGAGAAAGTTAATAAGCTTGCTAAGCATCTTGCCACCATTATGGGTACCCAGGATATTGTTTCTTGAGATCTTCTGAAGTGGTTTCAGTTCTGGATTTGTTTTGCTGCGGCGTTTATTTGCGCTGGTTGCCAACTTTGACAACCAGTGTATATGATATGCTGCTTTGTTCCCTATATTTGCACTGGTGGCGAACTTTGATGCCCAGTGGATGTAATATGTGTAATAGCCGTGATAGCCTAGCGTTAGTTGCTTGCTTATTTATTTCCTTGTCGTCTTGTTTATTTGTTTGCTTGTAATCATTGCAGTTCTTTTTCCGCGGTTAACTAGTGGCTGGAATAACCTATTTTTTAAAACTAGGTCACAATAACCATGGGCTAATATTTACTGTAGTGACACTGGGCCTCCTACTGGCCGTAGAAATAGTGGGCCTTCTACGGGCCGTAGAAACAATGGGCCTTCTACGGGCCGTAGAAACAATGGGCCTTCTACGGGCCGTATCATCAATGGGCCTTATACGGGTCGTATGATCGATTGGCCAAACATGGGCCAAACAGACCGCATTATGGCCGTAAACGGGCTTGAGTTGGAATCGTCCGTTCATTGGCCGACCATAATGGTCCATCATTAATAGGCCGTATTTGATGATGCTATGAAAACGGCCCAACGTATTAATGGACCACAAACGGGCTGACTATAACCACGGGCTGAATTTGGCCCACAAGCAGAAAATGACACTAACGGGCCATAAGTAAACGAATGCTGGAAATGAGCCCAAGAATAAATGGGCTCTGAGAAGGCCGAAAGATAACATGGGCTGGAAACGGCCCAACGGAATAACGGGCCGTTAATGGGTATAAAGTGATACACTGTTCAATACGGGCCAGTTTCACCACGGGTCGTTAATGGGCGTAAAGTGGTACACTGTTCATTATGGGCCAGTTTCACCATGGGTCGTTAATAGGCCAAGAGTTACATAGGGCCTCATATGGGCCGAAAGACGTCATGGGCCATACATGCGCCAGAAGTGAAAACGGGCTGGAATCATATTGGATGGCCCAGATGACGCTACTGGGCCTAATTCGGATAGGGCGTAACGGGCCTTGGGTTAGCGGGCTGTAAATGGGCTATATCCGAACAGGCCGTTAACAGGCTTTCCATGGGCTGGCCCGCCACCTTTTGACCAAGTCAAACGGGCCGGCCTTTTCACATGAATGGGCCTCTGTTGGGCCGTGCCATGTGTCGACATATCATAGGCGCCTTCCGTCCAATGAGTGGATGACATCTGTCCCAACGATGAGCCGACACGTGTTTCCTCCAGCCAATCACTACAGGAATCAGCTATTTTGCCATCTGCCACGGCGGACGGCAAAGGCATGAACGGCGGACGGCAAAGACCGTTGCCGTTAGCCGCGGACGGCAAAAGGCTCCGGCAAAGTAGGCTACGGTAAAGAGCTACTTTGCCGTCTGCTTCCTGGCGTCTGACGGCAAAGGCCCTTTGCCGTCTGCCGCGGACGGCAATAATTCGCTGTCAGTCCGTTAAGTGGCTAACGGCAGGCCTTTGCCGTCCGCGGCAGACGGCAAACTTTCTAGTGTCTTTGCCGTCCGCCGTATGATGTCATCTACACGTCACTACATGGCAGGCCTTTGCCGTCCGCCGCTGACGGCAAAATCATTTACTCTTCGCCGTCTGCCACTGTAGGCAAACTGACCAAATGGGTCAGCTCCCAGGAAGCATAGCTGGATGCCACGTGTCTTCTTTGCCGTCCGCGGCGGACGGCAAAGAGCCCGTTGCCGTCGGTGGCAGACGGCAAAGAGCCTGCATATTGGCTCTTTTTCTGTTTTTTATTAAATCCAACAATTTTCACAGCAAATATATATGACATATATAGATATATTTCACAAGGCAATTACAGAGCAAACATATAAGATATCCAACACATAACTTCATCATACATGCATAGTTCCATCCAACCATACCAGGTTCCATGCATAGTTCCATCATACATAGCAAGTTCAACATAGAGGCATCCAACCATATATATTACAATAGTTTCATCCAACGATACATGCATAGTTCAACGATACAAAAGAAACAGAGAAAGGGATAAGGAGCACTCCATCTATGCAAGCTTTCGTCAAGTGAATGAAATCTGCAAAATGAAAAATAAGAAAGTTAGAAATAGGTGACTAGAATAAGAAGACTAGAACAAGAAGAGTAGAACAAGAAGAAGACTAGAACAAGAAGAGTAGAACAAGAAGAAGACTAGAACAAGAAGAGTATGTCATTTATGAGCTAACTTAGGTGAAATGGATCATGTATGAGCTAACTAAGTTGAAATGGGTCGTTTATGAGCTAGCTAAGGTGAAATGGATCATTTATGAGCTAACTTAGTTGAAATGGATCATTTATGAGCTTCTTCTTCTTCCTCCTTTCCTTTTTCCTCTTCTTCTTCTCCTCCTCTCCTCTTTTTTCTTCTTCTTCTTCCTCTTCTTCTTTTTTCTTCTCCTCCTCCTCTTCTTCTTCTTCCTTTCCTTTTTCCTCTTCTTCTTCTCCTCCTCTCCTCTTTTTTTCTTCTTCTTCTTCTTTCCTCAAACTAAACTAAACCTAAAACTAAACCTAAAACTAAACCTAAAACTAAACCTAAATCTAAAACTAAAACTAAAACTAAATCTAAACTAAACATAAACCTAAAACTAAAAAAACAGAAGAAAAAAATGAAAAAACTAAATCTAAACCTAAAACTAAACTAAAACTAAACCTAAAACTAAAACTAAAACTAAATCTAAACTAAACATAAACCTAAAACTAAAAAAACAGAAGAAAAAAAGGGAAAAAGAGGAGGTAGAGCTCACCTGGGGCAGGGCCGGTGGAGGAGGGGTGCGGGGCGGCCTGGGGCGGCGGCGCCGGGCCCTGGGCGGTGGGGCGCGGGGGGGCCGGGGCGCCGGGGCGGCGGGGGACCGGGGCGGGGGGCGACGGGGCGGTGGGGCGGCGGGGCCCCGGGGCGGCGGGGGGCCGGGGCGGTGGGGCGCGGGGGGGCCGGGGCGCCGGGGCGGCGGGGACGACGGGGCGGGGGGGGCGATGGGGCGCCGGGTGGTGGGGCGACGGCGCCGGGCGGAAGTGGCGACGGGGCGGGGGGCCGGTGGGGCGGCGGGGTGGTGGGGCGACCGGGCGGCGGCGAGTGGTGGGGGCGGCGGCGCGCGGCGGGCGGCGGCGGTGGGGTGGGATGTGGTGGCGGGGCGCGTCGGGGAGGAGAGACAGGGAGAGAACAGAGAGTAACGGGCGGGGGGGTACGGGCCGTTAGGTACTCTCCTCTTTGCCGTCCGCCAATCATTGCCGTCCGCCTTTTTGTCTCTTTGCCCTCTGCTAGCAGACGGCAAAGAGGTGGGCCGTTCAGTTTTTTCCAAACGGGCGGGGGGTGGGGGCCACCTCTCTCTTTGCCGTCCGCCAGCGGACGGCAAAGAGCTCGCAGATGGCAAAGACCTGTTTTGTCGTCTGCCATTTCTTTGCCGTCTGCTTTTGGGTAGCTGATGGCAAAGAGCTTCTTTGCCGTCAGCTAGTAGACGGCAAAGAGCTGGCAGATGGCAAATTAGCTGATTCCAGTAGTGAATGATGATTTTACACATGGAAAATCCCCATTGGTCGGGGCTGTTAACGGGTTATCGGATCCAAAACCCGACCCGATAGCTTAACGGTGTTCCGTTACGGTGGATGCCACGTGTCGGTCACCCTTGACGAAAGCACTTCTGTGACGCGCGATTTATCGTCATGGAAGTGGACACTTCCGTGATGATAATTTTGGCAATGTCATGGAACACTTCTACGACAGCACAGGTATGACTATCTTGATTCTGTCATAAATTTTTCATGGATGTACATGCATGACAGAAAACGCGACCTACTGTGACAAACGCGTATCATCCCGGAAGTGTATTTTTTGTAGTGAAAAAACAAAAAGATTCGATTGCAAGATCTAAAGATATACCTTCAAGCACTCACCTCCCCGGCAACGGCGCCAGAAAAGAGCTTGATTGACGGGGTGTGAGTGCCGCTTACCTAGCCTCCCCGGCAACGGCGCCAGAAAAGAGCTTGATGTCTACTACGCAACCTTCTTCTTGTAGACGTTGTTGGGCCTCCAAGTGCAGAGGTTTGTAGGACAGTAGCAAATTTCCCTCAAGTGGATGACCTAAGGTTTATCAATCCGTGGGAGGTGTAGGATGAAGATGGTCTCTCTCAAACAACCCTGCAACCAAATAACAAAGAGTCTCTTGTGTCCCCAACACACCCAATACAATGGTAAATTGTATAGGTGCACTAGTTCGGCGAAGAGATGGTGATACAAGTGCAATATGGATGATAGATATAGGTTTTTGTAATCTGAAATTATAAAAACAGCAAGGTAACTATTGATAAAAGTGAGCATAAATGGTATTGCAATGCTAGGAAACAAGGCCTAGGGTTCAAACTTTCACTAGTGCAAGTTCTCTCAACAATAGTAACATAATTGGATCATATAACTATCCCTCAACATGCAACAAAGAGTCACTCCAAAGTCACTAATAGTGGAGAACAAACGAAGAGATTATGGTAGGGTACGAAACCACCTCAAAGTTATTCTTTCCAATCAATCCGTTGGGCTATTCCTATAAGTGTCACAAACAGCCCTAGAGTTCGTACTAGAATAACACCTTAAGATACAAATCAACCAAAACCCTAATGTCACCTAGATACTCCAATGTCACCTCAAGTATCCGTGGGTATGATTATACGATATGCATCACACAATCTCAGATTCATCTATTCAACCAACACATAGAACCCCAAAGAGTGCCCCAAAGTTTCTACCGGAGAGTCAAGATGAAAACGTGTGCCAACCCCTATGCATAGGTTCATGGGCAGAACCCGCAAGTTGAACACCAAAACATACATCAAGTGAATCACGTGATATCCCATTGTCACCACAGATACGCACGGCAAGACATACATCAAGTGTTCTCAAATCATTAAAGACTCAATCCGATAAGATAACTTCAAAGGGAAAACTCAATCCATTACAAGAGAGTAGAGGAGGAGAAGCATCATAAGATCCAATTATAATAGCAAGGCTCGCGATACATCAAGATTGTATCACCTCAAGAACACGAGAGAGAGAGAGAGAGAGAGAGAGAGAGAGAGAGAGAGAGAGATCAAACACAAAGCTACTGGTACATACCCTCAGCCCCGAGGGTGAACTACTCCCTCCTCGTCATGTAGAGCGCCGCGATGATGAAGATGGCCACCGGTGAGGGATCCCCCCCTCCGGCAGGGTACCGGAACAGGGTCCCGATTGGTTTTTGGTGGCTACAGAGGCTTGCGGCAGCGGAACTCCCGATCTATTCTAATCCCCGATCGTTTTAGGGTATATGGGTGTATATATAGGTGAAAGAAGTACGTCAGGGGAGCCACGAGGAGCCCACGACGGTGGAGGGCGCGCCCAGGGGGTGGGCGCGCCCCCCTGCCTCGTGCCTTCCTCGTTGCTTTCTTGACGTGGACTCCAAGTCTCCCGGGTTGCTTTCCTTCCAAAAATAACTTCTCCAGAAGGTTTCATTCCGTTTCGACTCCGTTTGATATTCCTTTTCTTCGAAACACTGAAACAAGCGAAAAAACAGGAACTGGCACCGGGCTCTGGGTCAATAGGTTAGTCCCAAAAATGATATAAAAGTGCATAGTAAAGCCCATAAAACATCCAAGATGGATAATATAATAGCATGGAACAATCAAAAATTATAGATACGTTGGAGACGTATCAGCCGCGCTATCACCTCCTTAATGGACCAAGACGTTGGATCAAGTGTGAATACGCGCTCGAACACCCCCGCATTATATGTGTGGGGGCTGAAGCCGATGACTGCAAACTTTCAGGTTATATACATACATAAACGGCCGCAAGGGAGGCATTATAATACTTTCAGGCAAAAGTATAAACACAGCCTTTATAATCCAAATAGCATTGTTTTTATAATTGGGATACATGTCACTCGAACATGATACTCTTCGAGCACTGAGCCTCTATTAAACGAGCACCTTCTAGGACTTCTTAAAAATAGTGCTCGGCCGAGACCTGGCCCACGGCCGGATCCTGGGTTGCAATAGCGGTGGCCTCCATCTCTGCCCAGTATGTCTTAACACGGGCAAGAGCCATTCGCGCACCCTCTATGCACGCCGACCTCTTTACAGCGTCGATATGCGGCACAGCACCAAGGAATCGTTGCACTAGACCAAAATAACTACGCGGCCTTGGCCCCTCCGGCCAAAGATGATCCACGACAGACCTCATGGCAAGTCCGGACAACCTATGGAGCTCAGCCCTCTCGGCCATTTGTTCATTTAACAGCAGTGGATGCGTGGGAGCACTGAACTGCGACCAGAACAACCTTTCCACTTCATGATCTTTCTGATCTTTAAAAAACTCATTCGCATCAGCGGCACTCGTTGCCAAGTCCAAGTACGCGTCTGCAGCACTCCATAATTGGTCCAGAGGGGCATACTTCAGATCTCCGAACTTTGTCCGCAACAAAAAGGGCTTCCCAGCCGTGATATCTCTGGCTTGACAAAGCTCCTCCTTCGCCGCTCTGATTTTAGAGCGGGTTTCCTTGGCTACTACCATGGCTTTCTTCAGGTCTGCCGCTTTCGCTTGGCTTTCCTTTTCAAGAAGCTCATACCGGTCGGCGGCATCCTTCAGCTCAACAGCCATCTTGGCTTTTTTATCTTCGCTCTGGCGACGAGCAGCCTGTTCGGCTCTTAACTCTTCGGCCGCCTTTAGGGCGGCCGCATCACTTCTCCTGGCTTGTTCCTTGGCTCGGGCAAGCTCCGCCCGAAGGGTCTCCACGGCGGCAGCTCCATCTGCAGTCACAGCATATTATAGATACTAGCATCATGATCCTCTTAATATCTGCGGACCACCAGAAAATACATACCCTGTGCCTCGTCAAGCCGCTTGTTAACAAGCACGATGTCGGCATCTGCCACATCAAGCTGCCGCCTTAGTTCGGCAAACTCACCAGTCCGGCCGGCCGCCGGACCCTCAGCCGCCTGCACATGTAAGCAACATGATCATTACCTGGGACTATGATCCTCTGTTTGCCGCCTCTGGACAGCAACCAGAATCTCAGGGGCTACTATATGTATAGGGCACACCTAGCATGTGTGGTACCGTCAAAAAATATATATTACTTTGCGTACCTCAAAGCCTGGTAACAGGCTCATAAAAGCTTCATGCAACCCACTTTTGGCGGATGAAATCCTCTCAACCACCGTACCCATTAAAGTACGATGCGCCTCTGAGATAGCCGCTTGCTCCAGAAGACCCATCAGTGCGTCCGGTCGTGCACCGGTCAGTCCCGAACTCTTTCTGTTGCTCTCCTTAGGAGCCGAATACTCCGGACTTCGGGTGGCCGAAGGGTTACCTTCTGGCCTTGGCGGATCAGGAGAAATCCTCCATGACGACACCTCAGGGTCGTCCGCCCCATGAGGCGGGGAGACAGGGGGAGGCGTTTCGCTCTCCATCATCTCCGGAAGAAGATCCCCCGAAGACGAACTCTGTCGAGAAGGGCTACGATCCGAATTGCAAGACATACGTCTCGGTTATTGTCCTCGGAGATGAAGCAGCATATATTTACCAAAAGTACTCTTGTTCACTTACAGCTCGGTGGAGGGCTGGCCCCCTTGCGGGCATGGTGCGGAAAGGACGCCCTCTGGGGCAGGGGCCCCTGACGAAGGTTTCTTCGCTCGTTTGGAAACCCTCGTTTCCAAGTCTTCAGAGGCGGTCCTTTTCCTTCCTTGGGGAGAGGGAATTTTAGATTCTTCTCCCCGAGTATCCTCCTTTGTGGAGACACTAATTCCCCCGGTTTGGATGAGTAATGCGTGAGGCCCGCTTTCGGCTTCTTTATTCCTCCCTTTATCCTCCTCTGATGGCACTTGATAAGGTGCGTGCTCAAGCATCCTGGCTAGTACAGGATCCGGTGAGCCTTCGGGAAGGGGGGCCGAACACCTGATCATCTTCGCCTTTTTTATCCAGTCCTGGTCAAAGAGCGATTTTTTCAGAATGATGTTGTGACAAATAAAAAGACAGCATGTTCGGCCACAGAATTACTTACGTGGGTATCCGGACGATTGCAGTTTAGACCCACATCCTCGGTGGTGTCCGGACACTTTATTCGTGATCCGAAGAACAATCCGTACATCTCTTCGAGCGTCACGCCAAAGAATTTCTGAATAGTTCGCGGTCCTTATGGGTTGAACTCCCACATACGGAGAGGTCGACATTGGCATGGCAGGACCCAACGAACTAGCATGACTTGCATTACCTTGACAAGGCTGACATCTCTCTTGAGGAGATTCCGGAGGCGACTCTGCAATGTCGGCACGTCATTAACTGGCCCCCAGTCCAGCCCCTTGTTGACCCATGACGCCAGTTGCGGCGGGGGGCCCGAACGGAAGGCGGGGGCAGCTACCCACTTAGTACTTCGGCGAGCTGTGATGTAAAACCACTCCCGCTGCCATAAGTCGGACATCCCCGGGAAGGAACCCTTTGGCCATGGAGCGTCGGCGCCTTTGCTTATTATGGCACCTCCACATTCTGCGTGTCGCCCATCGATCATCTTCGGCTTCACATTGAAGGTCTTGAGCCATAAGCTGAAGTGTGGGGTGATGCGGAGGAAGGCCTCACACACGACGATAAACGACGAGATGTGAAGGATGGAATCGGGAGCTAGATCATGGAAATCGAGCCCGTAATAGAACATAAGCCCTCTAACAAAGGGATCAAGACTAAAGCCTAGCCCTCGGAGGAAGTGGGAAACAAATACGACACTCTCATTGGGTTCGGGAGTGGGGATGACCTGCCCTTGAGCAGGCAGCCTGTGCGCGATTTCAGCGGTCAGATACCTGGCTTCTCTTAGCTTCTTGATGTCCTCCTTTGTGACAGAGGAGGCCATCCACCAGCCGTGAAGGTTGGATCCGGACATGATTGAAGGTCTGAGGCGCTTAGCCTGAGCCTCGGGTGTTGGAATTCGAGGCGGGGGAAGGGAAGGATCGAGCGCGAGAAGAAAAGGACAGGCCTTGGCCCCTTTATAAAGAGGGTGAATATCAAGCGTCCTCCGCGTGGCCGTTTGGAACTTGCCTAAAATCGAGGAGTCATACCAACACGCAATATTGGGTTACCCACACCCGTATTGATGATAATCCCGTGATAAGGGGACACGATCTCTGCTTCGACAAGACGTGCCAAGAAAACCGCCTCGCAACACGTACAGTGGCAGGCTGGGAAAAATGGTTCGTAATGACCGGACCACGGCAGGATGTCACGTTATGAAAAGTTGTCAGCAGATTAGATTTGTGGAATATTACGCTCTCTATGGTGGTCAGTGGAATTTGTTTTGCAGAGCCGGACACGATCCTTGTGTTCAAAATCTTCTATGGAGTATTCGGAGGAGGAACCCGCCTTGCAATGCCGAAGACAATCTGCACGCCGGACTCATCGTCATTGAAGCCTGGTTCAGGGGCTACTGAGGGAGTCCTGGATTAGGGGATCCTCGGACAGCCGGACTATATACTTTGGCCGGGCTCTTGGACTATGAAGATACAAGATTGAAGACTTCGTCTCGTGTCTGGATGGGACTCTCCTTTGCGTGGAAGGCAAGCTTGGCAATTTGGATGTGTAGATCTCCTCCCTTGTAACCGACTATGTGTAACCCTAGCCCTCTCCGGTGTATATATAAACCGGAGAGTTTAGTCCGTAGGACAAGAACAATCATAATCATAGGCTAGCTTCTAGGGTTTAGCCTCTACGATCTCGTGGTAGATCAACTCTTGTAATACTCATATCATCAAGATCAATCAAGCAGGAAGTAGGGTATTACCTCCATCGAGAGGGCCCGAACCTGGGTAAACATCGTGTCCCCCGCCTCCTGTTACCATCCGCCTTAGACGCACAGTTCCGAACCCCTACCCGAGATCCGCCGGTTTTGACACCGACACCCCCCACTTGGCGCGCCCCTAGGGCGGCCTCCTCCCCTCTCCCTCCTTTATATACGGGGGTAGGGGGCACCTCTAAGGGACATTAATTATTCTTAGCCGTGTGCGGTGCCCCCCTCCACCGTTTACTCCTCCGGTCATATTGTCGTAGTGCTTAGGCGAAGCCCTGCGCGGATAACTTCACCATCACTGTCACCACACCGTCGTGCTAACAAAACTCACCCTCGACACTTTGCAGGATCAAGAGTCTGAGGGACGTCATCGAGCTGAACGTGTGCAGAACTCGGAGGTGTCGTACGTTCGGTGCTTGATCGGTTAGATCGAGAAGACGTTCGCCTACATCAACCGCGTTAAGCTAACGCTTCTGCTTTCGGTCTATGAGGGTACGTGGACACACTCTTGCCCTCTTGTTTCTATGCATCTCCTAGATAGATATTGCGTGATCGTAGGAATTTTTTTGAAAATGCATGCTACGTTCCCCAACACTTGCCTCACTAGGGTAGATCTTCACAAAGTAGGCGATCTCCTTGCCCTTACAAACTCCTTGGGTCAACTCCACAATCTTGTCGAAGGCTCCCAAGTGACAACTAACCAATCTAGGGGACACCACTCTCCAAAAGGTAATACATGGTGTGATGATGATGAACTCCTTTCTCTTGTGCTTCAAATGATAGTGTCCCCAACACTCAGCTCTCTCTCACAGATTTGGCTATGGTGGAAAGATGATTTGAGTGGAAAGCAACTTGGGAAAGGCTAGAGATCAAGATTCTTGTGGTAGGATTAGAATGTCTTGGTCTCAACACATGAGTAGGTGGTTCTCTCTCGGAAAATAAGTAGTGGAAGTGTAGGCACGTTCTGATGGCTCTCTCTTGAATAGAGAAAGGGGTGGAAGGGTATATATAGCCTCCACACAAAATCCAACCGTTACACACATTTGACCCAACTCGATCAGACCAAATAGAAGAACTCGGTGAGACCGATTATGTTCAAAATGTGAACGTTAGGAATCTCGGTGGGACCGACATGATCAACTCGGCGGGACCGATGTGCTAGGGCTAGGGCAAAACCTCATCTCGGTGTGACGGATTGCATGAACTCGTTGAGACCGATTTCAGCAATGAGTTAACAGAGAGTTGGTCAAGCAAACTCGGTGGGACCAATTGCACATTTCGTTGACAACAGGTAACAGAGAGTTTGCAAGCCCATCTCATTGAGACCGAGATCCGTATCGGCGAGACCGAGTTGTCTAGGGTTTCTGGTAGTGGCTATGTCAAAAGAACTCGGTGTCACCGGATAGATCAAAATCGGTGGGCCGAGTTTGACTTTGGGTTTTGGACATATTTGGAAATGAGGAAGTGGCTGAGGGTTTTGGAGCAATATCACTGAGCACTTTGAGCAAGTAGACCATTAAGCAACACCTCATCCCCTTTTAATAGTATTGGCTTTCCTATGGACTCAATGTGATCTTGGATCACTAAAATTAAAATGAAGAGTCTTGAGCTTTTGCCAATCTTTGTCCTTAGTATGTTGAAGGGGTCCCACATCCTCTTGTCCATGCCACGCCATTGTTGAACTTTCTGAAATATACTAGATAAAGATATTTTTCCATCAAGATATGTTGACATTAATTACCAAAATCACCCAGGGAGCACTTGTGCTTTCAAACGACGGTAGCATTATAAGATGATTCTTCATTTAATTTCAAGATAAAAGTGTTCTGCCCGAGTATGCATCGTTGCTAAAGTTTGATGTTTTGAAGCACCTCGTGATGATCGGGTGTGATAGACTCTACGTTCACATACAACGCGTAAGCCAGTTTTGCACAAGCAGAATACCTGGGTTAAACTTGACGAGCCTAGCATGTACAAACATGGTCTCGGAACACTAGAGACCGAAAGGTCGAACATGAGTCATGTAGTAGATATAATCAACATGAAGATGTCCACCATTGTAGACTACTACATCTCACGTAACGATCGGACATTGGTAACTTGAGGGATGTTAATTTAAGTGGGATTTCATTAGTAATTTGATTAACTGAACTTAATTTATCATGAACTTAGTCCTAATAATCTTTACAAATCTATGTTGTAGATAAATGGCCCGCGCTACTGTTCCATTGAATTTTAATGCGTTCCTATAGAAAGCTAAGTTGAAAGATGATGGTAGCAACTACACGGACTGGGTCCGTAACTTGAGGACTATCCTCATTGCTACACAGAAGAATTATATCCTTGATGCACCACTAGGTGACAGACCTGCTGCAGGAGCTGCTGCAGATGTTGTGAACGTCTGGCAAGCTCGATCTGATGACTACTCGGTACTTTGGTGTGCCATGCTTTACGGCTTGAAACCGGGACTTCAAAAAAGTTTTGAACGCCACGGAGCATATGAGATGTTCCAAGAGTTGAAATTGATATTTCAAGCTAACTCTTGGGTTGAGAGATATGAAGTCTCCAACAAGTTATTTAGCTGTAAGATGGAGGAGAACAGTTCTGTCAGTGTGACATACTCAAAATGTATGGGTATCATAACCACTTGACTCAGCTGGGAATTGATCTTCCAGTTGAGTGTGTGATTGACAGAGTTCTTCAGTCACTGCCACCAAGCTACAAAAGCTTCGTGGTGAACTATAATATGCAAGGGATGACGAAAATGATTCTCGGGCTCTTCGCGATGCTGAAATCGGCGGAGGTAGAAATCAAGAGAGAACATCAAGTGTTGATGGTTAACAAGACTACTAGCTTCAAGAAAAAGGGCAAGGGAAAGAAAGGGAAATTGAAGAAGAATGGCAAGCAAGTTGCCGCTCCCGTGAAGAAGCCCAAAGCTGGACCCAAGCCTGAGACTGAGTGCTTCTACTGCAAGGGTAATGGTCACTGGAAACAGAACTGCCCCAAGTACTTGGCAGATAAAAAGGATGTAAAGTGAAAAAATGTATATTTGATATACATGTTATTGATGTGTTCCTTACTAATGATCGTAGTAGCGCCTGGGTATTTGATACTGGTTCGGTTGCTCTTATTCGTAACTCAAAACAGGAGCTGCGGAATAAACAAAGATTGGCTAAGGACGAGGTGACGATGCACGTCGGGAATGGATCCAAGGTTGATGTGATCGCCGTCGGCATGCTACCTCTACATCTACCTTTGGGATTAGTTTTAGACCTTAATAATTTTTATTTGATGCCAGCGTTCAGCATGAACATTATATCTGGATTTGGTTTATTGCGAGATGGTTATTCATTCAAGTCAGAGAATAATGGTTGTTCTATTTATATGAATAATATCTTTTATGGTCATGCACGTTTGATGAATGTTCTATTCTTGTTGAATCTCGATCGTAGTGATACACATATTCATAATATTGATGCCAAAAGATGCAAAGTTGATAATGAGAGTGCAACATACTTGTGGCACTTCCGTTTATGTCATATTGGTGTAATCGCATGAAGAAACTCCATGCGGATGAACTTTTGGAATCACTTGATTATAAATCATTTGATACTTGCGAACCATGCCTCATGGGTAAGATGACTAAAACTCCGTTCTCCAGAGCAATGGAGCGAGCCAATGACTTATTGGAAATAATACATACAGATGTATGCGGTCCAATGAGTGTTGAGGCACGCTGCGGGTATCGTTATTTTCTAACCTTCATAGATGATTTGAGTAGATATGGGTATATCTACTTGATGAAACACAAGTCTGAAACATTTGAAAAGTTCAAAGAATTTCAGAGTGAAGTGGAGAATCACTGTAACAAGAAAATAAAGTTTCTATGATCTGATCACGGAGGCGAATAATTGAGTTACGAGTTTGGCCTTCATTTAAGAGAATGTGGAATTGTTTCAAAACTCACGCCACCTGGAACACCACAGCGTAATGCTGTGTCCGAACGTCGTAACCGTACTTTATTAGGTATGGTGCGTTCTATGATGCCTCTTACCGATTTGCCTTTATCATTTTGGGGTTATGCATTAGAGACAGCCACATTCATGTTAAGTAGGGCACCGTCTAAATCCTTTGAGATGACACCGTATGACTATGGTTTGGCAAGAAACATAAGCTCTCGTTTCTTAAAGTTTGGGGATGTGATGCTTATGTCAAAAGGCTTCAGCCTGATAAGCTCAAACCCAAAGTGGAGAAGTGCTCCTTCATAGGATACCCTAATTAAAGAAACTATTGAGTATACCTTCTACCACAGATTCGAAGGCAAGATCTTTGTTGCTAAGAATTGGTCTTTTCTAGAGGAAGGAGTTTCTCTCGAAAGAAGTGAGTGGGAGGAAAGTAGAACTTGATGAGGTAGTTGTACCTTCTCTCAAATTGGAAAGTAGCACATCATAGAAAACCATTCCAACTAGAGAGGAAGCTAATGCTGGTGATCATGAAACTTCATATCAAGTTACTACTGGACCTCGTAGGTTGACCATAACACGTTTCGCACCAGAGTGGTATCGTAATCCTGTCCTGGGAGTCATGTTGTTGGACAACGGCGAACCTACGAACTATGAAGAAGCTATGACAAGCCCAGATTCCGACAAATGGCTTGAGGCCATGAAATCTGAGATGGGATCCATGTATGAGAACAAAGTATGGCCTTTGGTGGACTTGCCCGATGATCGGAAAGCCATTGAGAATAAATGGATCTTTAAGAGGAAGACGGACGTTGACGGTAATATCACTGTCTACAAAGCTCGACTTGTTGCAAAAGGTTTTCGACAAGTTCAAGGGGTTGACTACGATGAGACTTTCTCACCCGTAGCGATGCTTAAGTATGTCTGAATCATGTTAGCAATTGCCGCATTTTATTATTATGAAATCTGGCAAATGAACGTCAAAACTGCATTCCTTAACGGGTTTCTTAAGGAAGAGTTGTATATGATGCAACCAGGAGGTTTTGTCGATCCTAAAGGTGCTAACAAAGTGTGCAAGCTCCAACGATCCATCTATGGACTGGTGCAGGCATTTCGGAGTTCGAATAAACACTTTGATGAGGTGATCAAAGCATTTGGTTTTATACAGACTTATGGTGAAGCCTGTATTTACAAGAAAGTGAGTGGGAGCTCTGTAGCATTTCTAATATTATATGTGGATGACATATTGCTGATTGGAACTGATATAGAATTTCTGGATAGCATAAAAGGATACTTGAATAAGAATTTTTCAATGAAAGAACTCGGTGAAGCTGCTTATATATTGGGCATCAAGATCTATAGGGATAGATCAAGACGCTTAATAGGACTTTCACGAAGCACATATCTTGATATGATTTTGAAGAAGTTCGAAATGGATCGGTCCAAGAAGGGGTTCTTGCCTGTTTTGCAAGGTGTGAAATTGAGTAAGACTCAAAGCCCGACCACAGCAGAAGATAGAGAGAGAATCCCTATGCCTCAGCCATAGTTCTATAATATATGCCATGCTATGTACTAGACCTGATGTGTGCCTTGCCATAAGTATGGCGGGGAGGTACCAAAGTAATTCAGGAGTGGATCACTGGACAGCGGTCAACAATATCCTAAAGTACCTGAAAAGGACCAAGGATATGTTTCTCATTTATGGAGGTGATGAAGAGCTCATCGTAAAGGGTTCCGTTGATACTAGCTTCGTCACAAACCGGATACGTATTTATATTGAATGGTGGAGCTGTCAGTTGGTGCACTTTCAAGCAGAGCATCGTGGCGGGATCTACGTGTGAAGCAGAGTACATAGCTGCTTCGGAAGCAGCGCATGAAGGAGTCTGGATGAAGGAGTTCATATCCGATCTAGGGGTAATACCCAGTGCATCAGGTCCAATGACAATCTTTTGTCACAACACTGGAGCGATTGCCATAGCCAAGGAGCCCAGGTTTCACAAGATAACCAAACACATCAACCGACGCTTCAACTCCATTCGCGAATATGTCAAGGATGGAGACATAGAAATTTGTAATGTACATACGGATCGGAATGTAGAAGACCCGTTGACTAAGCCTCGTCCATGAGCAAAACATGATCAACACCAAGACTAAATGGGTGTTAGAATCATTACGATGTAATTTAGATTATTGACCCTGGTGCAAGTGGGAGACTGATGGAAATATGCCCTAGAGGCAATAATAAGTTTTTATTATTATATTTCCTTATTCATGATAAAGGTTTATTATTCACGCTAGAATTGTATTGACCAGAAACTTAAATACATGTGTGGATACATAAACAAATACAGTGTTCCTAGTGAGCCTCTACTAGACTAGCTCATTCATCAAAAGATGGTTAAGGTTTCCTAATCATAGACATGAGTTTTCATTTGATAATGGGATCACATCATTAGGAGAATGATGTGATGGACAAGACCTAACCGTTAGCATAGCATATGATCGTTCGGTTTATTGCTACTGCTTTCGTAATGTCAAATACATGTTTCTTCGACCATGACATCATGCAACTCCCGGACTCCGGAGGAATGCCTTGTGTGCCATCAAACATCACAACATAACTGGGTGATCATAAATGTGCTCTACAGGTATCTCCGAAGGTGTCTGTTGAGTTGGCATGGATCGAGACTGGGATTTTTCACTCCGTATGACAAAGAGGTATCTCTGGGCCCTCTCGCTAATACAGCACCACAAGAAGCTTGCAAGCAAAGTGACTAAGGAGTTAGTTACGGGATGATGTACTACGGAACGAGTAAAGAGACTTGCCAGTAACGAGATTGAACTAGGTATCGAGATACCGACGATCGTATCTCGAGCAAGTAACATACCGACGGACAAAAGGAACTATGTACGTTGTCATAAAGGTTCGACTGATAAAGATCTTCATAGAATATGTAGGAACCAATATGGGCATCCAGGTCCCACTATTGGCTATTGACCGGAGAAGCGTCTCGGTCATGTCTACATCATTCTCAAACCTATAGGGTCTTCACGCTTAACGTTCGTTGATGATATAGTATTATATGATTTATGTATGTTGCTGACCGAATGTTGTTAGGAGTTCCGGATGAGATCACGGACATGACGAGGAGCTCCGGAATAGTCCGGAGGTAAAAATTGATATATGGGATAATAGTGTTTGGTCTCCGGAAGTGTTCCGGAATTCACCAGAATGGGTTTCGGATGTTTCCTGAAATGTTCGGGTATGAGAACACTTTATTAGGGCCAAGGGGTAAAGCCCACGGGGCTTTAGGAAGGTGCAAAAGACAGTTTTGTGGAGGCCAAGGGGCCAGACGCCAGGGACCCTGGCGTCTGGTCCTGGAATCCGAGAATTACTCTTGCCTTGCGGGCTAAACCGACTTTGAGGAGGCTCTTTCTCCAAGAAACGGCCCCGGGGCTCAACATGTAAATAGAGGGGCAGGGCTAGCACCCGGAACACATAAAGATTCACCAAGCCGTGCCCCGGCAACCCCCCCCCCCCTCTAGTTTAGCTTCCGTCATAGTTTCCGTTGTGCTTGGCGAAGCCCTTCTTCACCACCACCGTCACCACACCTTCGTGTTGTCGGAACTCATCTACTACTTCTCCCCTCTTGCTGGATCAAGAAGGCGAGGACGTCATCGAGCTGAACGTATGCTGAACGCGGAGGTGCCGTACGTTTGGTACTTGATCGGGACGGATCGTGAATGTGTACGACTACATCAACCGCGTTGATAAATGCTTCCACTTAGCGATCTTCAAGGGTATGAAGATGATCTCCCCTCTCATTTGAATGCATCTCCATGGATAGATCTTGCATGTGCGTAGAAATTTTTTGTTTTCCATGCAACGTTCCCCAAAATATGTGACTCGTATGTGTTACACCATAGTAGCAATCCAACATTTTTGTGATTGGAGATCCCGTGAAATAAGATCCAGGTAAAGAGGAAAGTAATCGATAACCCTCTCTATGTGAAGATGCAAAACTCTCAGAACTAAAAGGTAGGTTGGCAACATGCCTTAATGTGTTTCTATTGTCTATATGTAGTAATATGTCATCCTATAGAGCATTCTTGAAAGCAGACACCTATATGAGCCTCGACTTGTTAAACGTCATAGTCTATGAGACTTGAGTGTTCTTTAGTAAGTTCATGAAGAGACCGGAGAGTATGACCCATATGCTCCACCCGTGGGTAGGCTACTGACACCCAACTACTGGTTATGACTTTGAGCGAAACTTGCTGAGATAGAATTTACAATTCAAGGCATATTCCATTATTAAGTTGTGTATGCATGCGGCTTAATTAAAGCTCTAGGAAGAAGTTAAACTTAACAATGTCTGTTGGAACACTAGTATATTAAACACATAGCGAAATCAGGCAAAGCTCGAAAAATGGAGGTTGGAGATCTGATGAGGGATTGTAAAATAATAGACTTGACGCATGTTTTTTTTCGGAATTTCGTAGAGCAAATCGCGGAAGCTCATGTATAAATGGCAAGTGGAGGTTATAAAGTTTACTTACACCCAAAAGGTGGAGAAGTTGTGAGACCAACTTATATAATGAGTTCTTGCTTTAAAAGAACTTAAATAGTGGGTTTCCTCACTCCATTTATGATTGGTTGAGGAGAGAAAGAGAACATCACACGCACACACCGAAACAAGCTGGTGTTTTACCTCATCTCGCAACTTGAGTCATCGTCGTAGTCTATTCATGCCGAACGCCGGCGTGCACTGGCGAGCGGGAGAGCAAGCCTCTGGAACCCTTCATCCTTGTGATCCTTCATGAGGAGAGGACAAAACGGAACCCTTCATCCTTGTGAGCCTTCATGAGGAGAGGACAAAATGGTTTTTTGCGAACAAGCGACTGCTCAAGTTCGCTACCATGGGTCTTCATCTATTTAAGTTGGACGGCGTCGCGTACTGATGTATCCAATGTCATCTGCTTCGATCGGTCTTCAACAACATTATCATCGACAACATCACTCCCGCAACAGTCATGGCTCCAACAAACAGTACGTGCTTCGTGATCTATTCATTTTTCTAATTATGGTTCTTGCTACATGTACGATCTTGTTGTACATGCTAGTATGTTAGTCGGCTGCATGCTAGGAATAGTTCAACACATGATTTGTTTTCTGAAATTAAACATGAGATTGCCTAATTCTCCAACATGAAAGATGACGAGGATTGTGCGGGTAGGGTGGCCGTCTCTCGTATTCGGGTCCGTGAACGAATAATGTGTTCGATTCGGTACGCCGTATGCCCTTGTAAAACAAAAAGTCAAAGCCGGCAGCTACGTAAATCCACTTGTAAAACACGTAACATTATTTACGTAAGTGTAAGTGTAGCATTGCTCGTTCGCGACTCGTCACGCTTCCACTCTCGTTTCGTTTCCTCCGCCCGGACCACAACACGGAGAACACTGGATTGTTTGTTTTGGTGGTTTTTGGTGGATTCGGACTGGATTGCTGCATGTGCATGCGGTCCGTTTTTCTCCGGTTTGACCTGACCAGCGGGCGTGCCCGGTTGTGCCTTTGTTCAGCGGTGCTAGCTGCAGTGATCCACTGATCGATGGTACTATCAATTGCATTGTTCAGGCGTGAAGCTGTGACAGGTGGCGCAGTTTGTTTAACTTTCATGTAAGATGGGCGCGTTGCACGCCATAGCACGTCCATGTGATTGATCATGTGGTGTTGTTTCTCGTCAGAAAGGAGTTTTTTTTATCGTGACAAGTACTCTAAACGTGGAGTGTCACGAACTTCCTTAACTTCACCAACACGATATATATACCCCATGGCCCTGTCGTGATCGTACCATCTGCCCATCCGGCCCTGTCATGCCGCGTGTGACCGGTCTTGCCCGTAAAGTTGAACGTCCATCGTCAAAGCTTAAACAACTCCTTAGACAATATATGCATGTGCTGGCTAATCTCCAAACCAATAATTTTGTCATAGAAGAGGGCCGGCTAATGTCCTTTTCACGACCCAAAAAAGCAGTCAAGTTTATATAAGCATATGCTTTGTTTTAGCTCTCCTAGGAATCTTCTCCCCTGAACTTTTCCATGCCCCAAATTGCACCATACATTGAATCTCCCCTTGGTCTTGCATCTGTTTGTGAGCACGGGATTCAAATCAATTCACCAACAAAGTCTAGCGCGAGTGAGGTGTCTGATTACAACGACCTGGATTTTGGAAGCGAAACTTGTCCCTTGTGTAGGTGGCAGGCAGGCAGAGTCCACCGGATTTGGTCGGCATTTTCAGTTTGCAGCTGCCGTGTTCCACCTCGATAGCTCGGCATTTTCAGTTACTACTACTCCTGTATTTGCTTGGCAAAATGCATCAAGAGTAGTACAAAAGTCTGCACTAACCTCTGAAACGATGGTCATGCTAATCTGGAGCACAAGTGCACGGTGACGCGCGACAGGAAACCAACAGATACAAGTGTCGTACGAGATGCATGAACGTACGTTTGGAGTAGTAGTTAGACGTGATTCACGAGAGCGATAGAGTAGATCTTTCTGCTCATGTGCTGTTTCTTTGCGTATTGCTAGCTCACGAGAAGAGGAGGTTAGAGGGCGCACAAGTTGATGAAGAAATACGAGCGAACACTTTTTTTATTTTTGAGAAACACAGTAGTAGTACCACATTTTCAGCAACTCCTCCCAAGGTAGCTAGAATGCTGCTAAATACTACTACGGTGTGTGGCCAAATAACGGATTGATTTTCCTTTTGGCAGTTTGCGACAAGTGCGCTGCACACAGGTGATGGATAGCGGCAGACGTGACCCGCCGTTAACTTAGCAACCAAACAGCTCCAAGAGCGTAGTACAAACCAAAAAAATTTGGAATCATCGCTGGCCAACTTGTCCGGCTAAGAAACAAAGAAGGCGAGAGAAGAGTACAAAGAAACAAGACACGGAGTGGGACGGATGGAGTAGCATAGCATGTATCCATCCATATACGCAGTCGCAGATAGGGATCGGGACGTGGGAACAAACGGACAAGTGCCTGGCCTTGGCGCGTAGCAAGCTTTTGGGCGTCCGCTCTCGTTTTGTTTGCATCGCCGGCGGCTTTGAATTCCGTCACAGGCACCACCAGCTCTTGTCTCCGTCACGAGGCCGACGCTTTTGGTGTCGTTCGATTGTTGCCACCTGCGAGCAGGTTGGTTTCTTTATGAACCCAACAAAACGGCATCCAGAAGCTAGCGACCCCCGAGCCCGCTTTGGACGCACTCTATCCATCAATCCACGGTGCCAGCGCCAGCTCCAACCAAAAACCACGGGGCAAAACAACGGATTTTGAGGTGATTTGCTGCTTGTCTTAGCCTCCGCTCGGGATGGGAGGGGAAGAAAAGCAGGAGGGGAAAGCGTGGCACGGGCTGGACTTTCAAGGCCTTGTACTACGTCTGTTTCTCTGCGATGGTACGCTCAAGCGCTATCGCCAAATGCGATGGACAACCATGGTGCTTGTCCTCGTCTCCGTTGGAGCTATCTATGGCATGGCGTGGCGGGTTGGCATGCGATGATCTATTTTCTTTTGCGTTTGTGTTCGGCAGCATGCGTCAAAGCGGCATGGCGTGCGATTCTTCTCTTTTTTCCAACCCACTCCCGTGCACGGTGCACCTACCTCTGTAGAGCCTACCTAGCAGAGGTGAATAAATGTGCACTCTACGTAAGAACCGCCGTTTTATTTAGGGTACACTTTTTTCATGACTGGAACTCGCAGGAGCTCTGCTGTTTATGTTAAACCTGCTACGTGCATGCCTGCATGTGTTGTACGTATATCTGTTCATGGCCTGCCTTTCCGTTCTAGTTCAGATGAATGAATCGATTTTAGCAAGACTGATGAAGTTTTTCTTTTTCGTTTTTGAGAATCAGCAAGACTGATGAAGTGAACTGCGGATCAGTGGCGTAGCCAGGGGGCCTGGAATGTTTGCATTCGAGCCAGCCCCATGTACACGAGCCCAAGAGAAAAGGAATGACCAGCCCCAGCGCCCAATGCCGCCAATGCCGCCAGCCCCAGTTCGGCCATGATAGTCTCCTAGTCTGATGCCTAGTAAGCTAATCGTTTCGTCTTCCCTGTTCCTAGTGAACGGCTGAACTTAGCGAGCAGTGACCTATGCGACCGGCGCGGTGGGTGAGTCGGCGGCCGGTGGGCGTGCGTGGTAGGTGCCTGGCGGCTGGCGTCATGCATTAGGCATTAGTAGGAGCACCACTCTCATGTATGATTTTTCATGATTTCCTCTCCTTCAAAATATGTTTGAAAACCTCAAAAAATGTTTTAAAAATTATGCTAGTATGTTGGCATGTTGTAATTGTGGCAAAAAAAACGCATCAATTGGACCACCCTGGTTTATAATCCTGGCTACGCCACTGCTGCGGATCCCATCAACACGCATACGTAGTGCATACGCTTGACACTCGTCACGCTAGCTAGCTGCGTGCCCGGACGGTCGCTTCCTCTCCCATTGCATTCTCTCTCGCCGACGATGAGAACGCGAAGAACAGTGTCTTGGCTTGCCTGTTTGTCTGGAAGATTTTTCGAGCATTCGAATTGGATTCTTGCCTGTATATGCACGCGGTTGATTTTTCTACGGTTTGACCTGACCATCGGGCTTGGCCGGCGGATTTTGCATTATTATTATTTTTTCAACGGTGCAATGATTGAAACTCCACGCATCAACTTGCTTGGGGGCTTGTAAACCTTAGAGAAACCATATCAATTTCGACATTTTGTCGTCTTGCCCGCGAGGTTCAACGTCGATCGTTATTCTCAATGAGGTGAATTTTCAACGCAAGAAAACGGGGTAGTATATGCGTGTTCAACTGGTTAACAAATGGTTCTTCGGTCCCTACAAAAAAACAAATGGTTCTTCGGACGGAAGCTTATGATTACTGAGCTCATGTCCGGTTCAGCGGAAACCAAAAAGAGCTCAAAATTTTCATTTTTTAAACATGTGGTATTCATACTGCAACTGGATGCAGTGGTTCACATAAATGACATGGGACGAGTCAGAGAACGGTACTGGCGAACAGATCGACCTCTCCCAAAGATCTGCTTGTGAATTGTGATGCACCAAGTGTCAAGCACACAATATTTTGGTCACCGAAAAATGCATCATCTTATGTAAAGCACGTAAATAGCTTATTATTTCTTCGCAAAACAGTTAGCTTCTTTTTTAGGGGTAACGGCTAGCTTATTACTATTTCCAGTATTTACCTAGCTCTACATTTTCTCAACCTACCAGTATCGGTGAGGAGGCCCTAATGGCGCCACACCCAACGAAACGTGCAAACTCTTTTGACGCGCTGCGTGTCAGGCGCTCAAACCTCATGTGTAGTACATACATGCTTTTGTTCGAGACATGCGACCAGCCACACCAAAGCCATGCATCATTACGTAAGTCTTGATGCGTCTGCTTGCCATTCTTTCCCAGTTGCGACTAATTTGAGGTGGTCGACCTACTTGCCTGCAAGCGTGCTATTTTCCTTGCTCAAGACCTCAACGTTCACAAGGTAATCATAGAGATAGACTCACAAATGGCGGCACACAAGATATTGTCCGATCAAAAAGATTTTTCAGCTAACGGACAACTAGTTGAACAGATCAAAGTTTTCCTTGGGGCTTTTGATGAGTTTCAAGTTGCTTGGGTGCCGCGGTCAGCGAACAAGGTCGCACATATTCTAGCTAGGAAAGGTTACTGTAACTCTTTATGTAAAACTTGGCTCCATGTTGCTCCAGAGTGTATTCACTCGGAGGTAACAAACGAGGGGGCTGCGAACTTATGAATAAATTGGCAAAGATTTTCCCCTAAGAAAAGATACATAGCTTCACCTGCTACAATTTATCTGACGGACACGTGTGAGGTATTGGATAGACCAACTCAAAAAAGTCGTTTTTGGTGCAGGATCTCCTAGGGAACAGGTAGAAATTTCCGCAGTAGGTGGAGTTAACCGGCGTGTCACTACATCAGCACACCGACACCGACAGGCAACAGCAGAGGTATCGATCATATCTGTGCGTGTGTGTAAGTCTGTGGCGTGCGGTTCGGCCGTGAGATAAGCTACCCCTAAAGGTTGAGCTGGTTCCTCAAATCATTGTCTTACATGGTAACAGACCTGATTACGACCCACGTTTCCGCAAAACCCTAACCCCGCCGCCGCCTCCTCCATCGCGCCGCCGCCGCCGCCATGTCGGGTGCTGCCGCCTCCAGCTCCTCCTCTGCCGGGTTTCTCCCAGCCTCGCTCGCCGCCCTCCTCTCGCTCCCGCTTGACTCGGCCCCCATGCGGCCGCCGCAGCTCGGGACCAGGAGCGTTGGCTCGTTTTTCTCCAACAACTCTCCGGCTCCTTCATCGCCAGGGCTTGCGCTGACGGTTCATACGTCGAGCGCCTCTTCACCCGCCCCGTCGTCCGGCGTCATCGCGCCTGTGGCCTTCGCGCCCGAGGCCACCTCGTCGGCTGTCACAGCGGGCCTCATGCCATCCGCGCCTCAGGCGGGATTCACTCCGGCAGCGCCTGTTGCCTCCCTCTACGGGGCATACTCGCCGCCGCCGCCCGCGGGTTCCAATCCTGTGGTCCCGCCCGCGCCGCCCGCCCCTGCCCCCATGGCGTACGCGCCTCCGGCAGGTGCCTCCACGGGATCGTTGCCTCCACCGTTTCACGTCGGCAACCTCATCACCACCAAGCTCTCGTCCGATAATTATATCTTCTGGCGTGCGCAGGTTCTTCCGCTCCTTGGGAGCCACTAGTTGCTTGGCTACGTCGACGGCACTTTTCCTTGCCCTCCCGCGCTGGTGGACAGCGTGAACGGCCCGGTTTACAACCCGGCACACCGTGTCTGGACGGGGCAGGACCAGGCGAACCTCTCCTCCATCCAGGGTTCGCTCACTCCGGCTGTTGCCGGGCTCATCGTCTTCGCGAAGACTTCCCATGAGGCTTGGACCATCCTTGAGCGCTCTTTTGCGTCACAGTCGCAAGCCCGGGTCAGTGCCCTCCGTCGCGAGCTTGGCGCCTGTGAGAAGCTTGATTCCACGGCAACGGAGTTCTACAACAAGGTCAAGGCTCTTGCTGACACATTGGCATCCATTGGACAGCCGCTTACCGATTCTGAGTTCAACTCCTTCATCGTCAACGGCCTCGACGAAGAGTATGATGGCTTAGTTGAGATCATTAATGAGCGTGGCAATACGACCCCCGTGATGGCGCATGAGGTCTACTCTCGGCTTCTTCTTACTGAGCAGCGCGCTGAGGCGCGCCGTGCCAACCGCAGTCGCGGCTCCTCCTCCGCCAACGCGGTCTACCGAGGTGGTCGCCCCTCCGACGGCGCTCAGTCCTCCGCCTCGGGCAAGGGGCCCGCGCCGCTCCCTCCGGCCTCGTCCACCCCCACTCTGACGCTACCTGGTGATGGGGGTCGGCGGGTCTGCCAGCTCTGTGGTCTTGACGGACATTGGGCCTTCAAGTGCCATCGTCGTTTTCAGAAGAGTTTCCTCGGTCTCGGCAATGACGGCAAGGATACGCGCAACACTGCGCGTCAGGTGGCTATGGCCGACCGCCCGGCGCCGCAGAAGCCTCAGGGCCATACTCAGTCCTACTCCGTTGATCCGCACTGGTACATGGACTCTGGTGCGATGGAGCATCTGACGAATGAGATAGGGAAGCTTCATCCTCGCGAGCCCTATCACGGTTCCGATAAGATCCACACCGCCAACGGAGCAGGTATGCACATCTCCCATATTGGTCAAGCATCCCTTCTCACTAGTCATGCCACTAGGAGGCTTCAACTTCGTGATGTTCTTAGAGTACCATCTGTGACGCGTAATCTCCTTTCAGTTCCTAAACTCACTTATGACAATAATGTGTTTTGTGAATTTCACCCGTTTGATCTTTTCATTAAGGATCAGGACACGAGGGCCGTTTTGCTTAGTGGGCGTCTCTACCAGGGCCTTTACCGTCTGGAGCATCCTGGAGTCTCTCGGGTTTTCAGTGGAGTTCCCGTCTCGTCGTCACAGTGGCATGCTCGTCTTGGTCATCCTGCCACACCTATCGTTCGTCATGTTTTGCGTCGTCATGAGCTTCCTAGTGTCTCTAGCAATAATGATGTAGCAGTGTGTGATGCTTGTCAGCAGGGGAAGAGTCATCAACTTCCTTTTTCGGACTCTGGCCGTGAGGTGAAACATCCTTTAGAACTTGTTTTTTCGGATGTATGGGGCCCTGCCCAAACTTCTGTCAGTGGTCATAACTATTATATTAGTTTTGTGGATGCTTACAGACGGTTTACTTGGCTCTATCTTATTAAGCGTAAATCTGATGCGTTTGATATTGTCGTTCAGTTTCAAAAACATGTTGAACATCTTCTCAAGCATAAAATTGTTCATGTTCAGTCGGACTGGGGTGGCGAGTATCGCAACCTCAACTCCTTCTTCCAGTCGCTTGGGATTGCTCATCGTTTAGCATGTCCACATACTCATCAGCAGAATGGTTGCGTCGAACGTAAGCATCGTCATATTGTTGAGACTGGTCTCACTCTTTTGGCCCATGCATCGGTTCCTTTCCGGTTTTGGAGTGATGCTTTTACCACTGCATGCTTTCTTATCAACCGTACTCCCACACGTGTTCTCAACATGAAGACTCCCCTTGAACTTCTCCTTAATGAACAACCCGATTATACTTTCTTTAAAGTATTTGGGTGTGCTTGCTGGCCGCATCTTCGACCCTATAACAAACGCAAGCTGGTATTCAGGTCCAAAAAGTGTGTCTTTCTTGGCTATAGTTCCCTTCATAAAGGTTACAAATGTCTTCATGTTCCCACTAATCGTGTCTACATTTCTCGGGATGTAGTGTTTGATGAGCGTGTCTTTCCGTTTGCCAATCTACCTGTGTCCACAGATGCCCCTCCGTCCATGCATTCATCCTCTCTTGCCTCTGACCAATTTGATGATGTTGCATACTCTCCTGTGTTATTGCCTAACCATGGTGCAGGAACTGGACGTGGGGCTCGTTTGGAGCTTTTGGAGGACTCCCCATCATCATCGCCGCCGCCCTCTGCTGTGCACGTCGATCACACCGCGACGTTGCATGGCCTCGATCCGTGTGCCCATGCACGCTCGGTGGATGCACCTGAGGCACCGGCCTCGTCCTCTGATCGGCCTGGTACGCCTGCGTCTCCCGTGGCTCGGCCCGCTACGTCGGCCTCGCCCGCGTCTCCAGCGGATCAGCCCGCTACGCCGGCCTCGCCTGCAGCTCGGCCCACTACGCCGGCATCGCCTGGGGCTCGGCCCGCTACGCCGGCATCGCCCGTGGCTCGGTCCGCTCCACCGGCCTCGCCCGCGGCTCTGTTGGATAGCCCGCTGGCGGGCTCTGGATCCACCGAGCCGTCTGCCATGATGGAGGACCTGGTTCCATCGCCTGGCTCCTCGTCGCCGGTTGATTCCTCCTCATCATCGTCGCCCAGCCCCTCGCTGGCTGCTTCCTCGACCTCGACGGCTCCTGTGTTACGTCCACATACACGCAGTCGTAGTGGTATTTTTCGACCAAAGGAACGTACGGATGGTACTGTTGCTTGGTTGGCAGCATGTCTGGCTGCTGCTTTTGCGGATCCGTCTTCTGAGCCCCGCTCGTATCAGGCTGCCATGCGTGTTCCTCATTGGCGAGAGGCTATGGAGCAGGAGTATCATGCTCTTCTTCGTAACGAGACATGGACTCTTGTTCCTCCCCACCACGGGTTAATGTTATTGACTGCAAGTGGGTGTTCAAAGTGAAGAAGCACTCGGATGGATCTATTGAGCGTTATAAAGCGCGCCTTGTTGCCAGAGGATTTCGGCAGCGCTATGGTCTTGATTACGAGGACATCTTCAGTCCCGTTGTCAAGCCTACCACCATTCGGCTTCTTCTTTCTCTTGCTGTCACTCGCGGTTGGTCTCTTCGTCAACTTGATGTGCAGAATGCCTTTCTTCATGGTTTCTTGGAGGAAGAGGTTTATATGCGACAGCCGCCTGGTTTCTCTGATCCTGATCGTCCTGATCACATCTGCCGTCTCACCAAAGCGCTCTATGGTCTGAAGCAAGCTCCTCGTGCATGGCATGCTCGTCTTGCCTCAGCTCTTCGTGCTCATGGGTTTGTGTTGTCCACTGCTGACTCCTCATTATTTCTTCTACAGAAGCCAGAAGTCACTATGTATCTTTTGGTCTATGTGGATGATATTATTCTTGTCAGTTCCTCTCGGTATGCTGCTGATGCTCTTGTTCGCTCTCTTGGTGCTGCTTTTGCTATCAAAGATCTTGGGAAGCTTCACTACTTTCTTGGGGTTGAGGTTACCTCTCGTGCTGATGGTCTTGTTATGACACAAAAGAAGTACTCCTTGGATTTATTGCAGCGAGCTGGGATGCTTAAGTGCAAACCGACTACCACACCCATGTCGTCTACCGAAAAGCTCACTGCCGTTGATGGTGCGCTTCTGTCTTCTGCGGATGCCACAGAGTACAGGAGTATTGTTGGTGGGCTTCAGTACTTGACGATCACGAGGCCAGATATTTCTTATGCTGTCAACAGGGTTTGTCAGTATCTTCAGGCTCCCCGCGACACTCATTGGGCTGCTATTAAGCGCATCCTGCGTTATGTCCAATTCACAGTGTCTTTTGGGATGCATATTCGGCCGACTCCCTCTCGGGTTCTTTCGGCCTACTCTGATGCGGACTGGGCTGGCAGCCCGGATGACAGGCGATCCACGGGGGGCTATGCTGTGTTCTTTGGCTCTAACTTGATCGCCTGGAGTGCTCGGAAACAGGCTACTGTATCACGTAGTAGTACTGAAGCTGAGTATAAGGCTGTGGCTAATGCTACTGCAGAGATTATTTGGGTGCAATCTTTGCTTCAGGAGTTGGGTATGTCTCAACCGCAGCCTCCTATCCTTTGGTGTGATAACATCGGTGCTACATACCTTTTTGCAAATCCGGTATTTCATGCCCGAACGAAACACATTGAAGTGGACTATCACTTTGTACGGGAACGTGTGTCACAGAAGCAACTTCAGATCAAGTTCATCTCTTCCAAAGATCAACTTGCAGACATCTTCACTAAGTCTTTGCCTTTACCACAGTTCGAGGCTTGTAGGCGCAATCTTACCCTTCTCAGTTCTTTAGAAAGTGGCTAAGATTGAGGGAGGGTGTTAGACTATGTATAGCTTCTGTATTTGTGTGCGTATATTATACCTATTGTAACACACCCATTATATATATGAGATAAGCCACCTCTAGAGGGTTGAGCTGGTTCCCTCAAATCATTGTCTTACAGGCCGGATGGATACCGACACTGGAAATTGATCGTGAGCAGCTGAATCAAAAAGGACTCCGAGGCACAAATTAAGTTTGGCTAACGGGACTTCCACGACGAAATGAGTTGTCAAGTTCATACCATATGCTTGTTGTAACTCTCATAGGAATCTTCTCCGCCCTGAATTTCTACATGGGCCGAACGGCACGATACATTGAATCTTCCCATGGTCTTACACCGGCCAGCACGGGATCCTGGCCGGCTTTCAGACGATTCACCGGGGAAGTCTAGTTCGAGTGAGGTGTCCGATTACAACGACCTGAATTTTGGAAGCGTAATTTGTCTGTTGTGCATGGTGGGCTGAACGTTGGGTCGAAACCAAAGCCAGCCATGGATTTCTCCTTCAGGTCGGGACAAACACATGGTTTAGTTCGCAGCTACCGTGTCCCAACTTTCACGGTTTGACATTTGTGTAAAATTCTCTTGAAGAAAACGTCAGGCCATGTACACATGTGATGTGATCTAGTAGTGGTTGGGAGCTTGGGATCTACTGTACTTATAAAAGGTTTGCACTTAACTCTCAGCCGATAGTCATGCTAATTTGGATGGCGGCGACGACCCGTGACATGAACCTAACAGATATGTGTGCCGTGCTGGCCACACTAACGGCTGGACAATGCCATCTAAAAATACGAAAGAATTGGTTTCATTTTGGCAGTTTGCCACAGGGAACCCCAACTTGCAAGGGAACACGTCCAAACCCAATTAAATATGGACTTGTCAGTAGATAGAGACCGGAGGCAAGAAAAAAAATGGCGTGCTTGGTCGCGGCATTGTCCCGGACGTCGGGTTGCCGGTGTCTCGCTTGGACGCATCGCATGCGGCTGCGCCCGACTTTAATCCCCACCTGCTCCTGTCCCCGTCACCAGGCCTATCCTTTGGAGCGTTGCCGCGTGCGGCCACCACCTCGGCGGCGGTCTGTTTCCGAACCCTACAAAACGCCATCCATCCACACGCTAGCGACACATCTAGTTTGGACGCACGCTATACATCCAGGGTAGCTACAAAGGCCAGAGCCAGCGCTCAACCAAAAACCAGGATGAAAACAACGGGGTGAGGTGACGAGAATTGATTTGCATCTTGTCTTCGTCTCCGGCGAGCCAGGCTTCGGGACAAGGGAGAGGGAAGAAAAGCAGGGGAGAGCGTGGTGTGGGCTGGACTTTTGAGGCCTTCTATGAACATCTCCTGGCCAGCCATCCGTGTTGTGGTCTGCTTTTTTGTTTGTGTTTGGCAACATGCGCCAGGGCAGTATGGCGTGTGATTCTTCTGGATCTCCTTTTGTCCACTTTCACCTCGTGTACACCTACCTCTAGAGTATTAGTGCTACCACTATCAGTTCTTAATTCCAGACTAGATACTTGATATTTGTCTAGATAACACCACTTCATGTCTGGGTTCAAAACACTTATGCCGACCTTTATTGGTTGGGATCAGCAACCACGAATTGGTGTCGTTGTCTTGTAGAACGTGTTGCCTATCTGTTGTTGTGATAGGCTTCGTTGGTTAGTCTCTACAATCAGGATGAAAACCCTTGTCTAGCCTGTTAGCAGCTGGACATGGCGACTATGGCGCAGACGTTTATCCCTCCTTAAAGGCGTTGCTGCGAAAGAAGTTAACTTGGTTGTAGGTGTTTTTACATCTTGTAATAGTTCGGCATGCCGATCTTGTTTTGTACTTTGCTTAATAGTTAATTAAAATATGGTTGTGTGCATCACAATGATGAGAACGCCGGGGGTTTAACCTTCTTTTCAGAAAAAATTTGTCTGGATAACAAATATGTTCTGGATCTCTGCCGCTTATTTACAAAACATCCACCAAGAAAATCTTAGAGGTGAGGTAGGCCCTCCTTGAGGATATTTGGGTTTCCGATATCAAGATCACCGCCAGCTTCTTCATGGGTAACCTTAGTTAATTAATTGCTATTTCGACTCTCATCCGAGATTTCTGTCTTGATGAACATGTTGAGGATGTCATTATTTGGAAGCTTACGGAAAATGACCACTACTCACCGTCCACCGTGTATATGGCACAATTAATGTGGACTATTTACTCTCCAATGGACTACACGGTTTGGAAGGCATGGGCACCACCGAGAGTCAAATTTTTTGCTTGGTTGGCCAATCCATGATTGACTTTCGTTCGCCGAGTAGTGGCCATGTTTGTGTACACGCAGTGGACCATCCACCTGCAAAGATCGGTGTCAAATCGATTTTTTTTTTTGTGGACCTTGAGGAGGTGAATTAGAAGGAGAACGAGTCCCCCCTCCTAGCATTGCAACCGAAAGAGGCAGCTTAGGCAGTAGAGCATGATCCAATGCACCTGCACTACCAAACCCTGCCTCATTCACCCCACCATCAGAAGGTGAGGGGCCTTGATAAGGGTAGAGGGCATATGATGGAATGCTTTCACCATCTCCGATGTTTGATCTTTGAAGGTAATGTTCCACCTCCTCGGTGTCTCTAAAATCATCCACCAAAACTTCTTAATATCATACCAAATAGCATTATTGAATGTATGCACATTTCTAGTTTTCCATAAGCACCAGAGAGAACAAGCAAAAATAGAATTAAGGGCAACAAGATTTTTTCTACCAGGCCAAAAATTAGCAATGGAAAGAAATTTAGAGCCCAGTGACAACCCAAAGAAACTAGCTATATGTTTCCAGGTTTGATGCAGTATTGCATCCCAAGAAGAGATGTTGTACACTTTCAGATTCTGAGCAGAAAAGTAGTCAGGAGGTTTTTCAATTCCTCTCTTCAGGATGTTATCCTTATTCCTTAGTCAGTAGTTTACTACTCCCTCCGTTCCATAATATAAGGTGTACTGATTTTCGTGCAAGTCAACCATTTAAATGTCTAATCGAGATTATAGATTAAAATAACAACATTCACAATGCCTGATAGATAAAATATGAAATTAATTTTCATGATGGATCAAATGATATAAATATCTCATTGTGGATATTGACATATTTTTCTAAAAACTTGATCAAACATGCACTCGTTTGACTTTTGAAAAACAAATACACATTATATAAAGGAGCAGCGGGACTGTTAGGTAATAACCACAAGAAGATTTCACCCTAGGCGACGCTATAATTGGCCAGACAGAATGATTATAGACTGGTTGGGGCACTCTAAAATTTATAATGATGTACGGAGATCTGGTAGTGTATTATGTGGATGAGCTATATAATCTTGTTTCTAACCGTTTTGAACGTGTTTTGCTGTAAACATTCCTATGCTCGGTGAATTGCACTTACTTTTAATAAAATGGTTATGTGCATCATATGATGCAAATGTCTGGGTTATCCCTTTTTCAAAAAAAAACCCAAAGAACTAGTGTATTCGACTTTGGAATCATTCTACCAGATTAGTGCATCATCCCCATCTAAAATGGTAACACTTTTGATAATTTGCTCAAGACAATACCACGATTCCATCATTTTTACGGTAAAAATTCTTGTAAAAATAAGCATAATTTGATGGCTATCCACACATCAGCAAGAGTCACGCATTGTTTGTGGCAAATACTATATGGAGACCAGAACTGAACAGAGAGAGGTGGGGTGCCAAACCAGGCGTCCTACCAAAACATGATTTTCCTACCACCCCATGTTACCCAGAAGAAACCATGCTTAATAGTGTTTGCACCCCACACCCCTGACCCACCAAAAAACCTCTACCACGCCCTCTTTCGCATGAAGCGTTTGGCACCCATTCATGCCGGTCAGCGCCGCTCCGGAACCGGAGCTGACATTGAAGGGGCGCCGGTCGAGAGCGGCGCCAGCCTCCGTGCCAGTTTGATATCGGAGAGGCATGACCAGATAGCACTGGACGGCCGTCTACGCCATTCAAACCGGCCCCCGTTCGTCTGCCTGCCAACATTAAGTAGGCACGACGACCGAGAAACCCATTCCGGTGCCCGCATTAACAGATTTGGTCGCTTGGTCTGGTCGGCACCCACTATTTCAACGTTGCCTCCTCGCTCCACACGACCCGCACTGCACCACGTCCGCCATGACTGCGAGTTCTAGAGCGATGTGGGGGAACCTCTCGATGGAGTATAAGCAGGAGTTGGCGGCATTGCGGCCGACTGACAGGTCCGTCGTGCACGAGGGAAAGAGGTTGGCTTGTCGGCGAGCTCAGCGGAGGTTAGTGACGAGGATCAGACGCTGCAGGAGGTGTGCGACATGAGCCGATGCCCCCACCCGTGCAGGTGCACTTCAATGCGTCATGGTGAAAGAGCAGTCGACGCCATTAGTGTCAGCGTTCTGGCAGGCGCAGGAGGACCAATGCTACAACATCTGGCTCCTCGACGAGCACCGGCTCACAGAAGGCAAAACGTCATGGTCGCAGAGGATCCGGGCTTCCTAGATGAACAACGGGCGTTGTACCAGTCCATGTGCAGCGCCCGCGACATCCACCGCGAGCGATGGCGGCTGCGCATCCTACGGACGGAGAGTGACGCTTTGTTCAGAGAGATCGTTGCAGAGGTGGATGGAGAGGATGCACAAACAACCACGAAATTCACCACCCCCACGGTTCGCGTCCCGCGCAACGATCCACGTCTGGCACTATCAACACGGTGGACTCCGGCGTGGAAGAGTAGGACATGGTACATGGGAATGGCTGATGTCCCATGTCCTAATCTCCCCCCTCCCGCAGCTTCACTTCCCGGGGCTCACGACCGTTGGTGTTGAGCTTGCCAGGCATGGGGTAGACAGGACGTGGAACACGGATGCCGCCACGGCCAGCGAAGATTTAGACTAGGTTAAAAAAGTGTCATCAGCTTGAAATATGTCGAAAATGTAACAAAATTTTATCCAGTTTACATGAAATTTGTCCGGTTTGTTCCAACTTCTTTCGAAATGTGTCTGGATGTTTGATGTTCAAGGCTGGATCACCGGACCCCGCATCACCGTCCGCGGATAATACTGTGTCCGTTTTAGGGGTCCATGTTCGAGATGCCCTAAACCTCCAAATTATAGCCAGTAGGAATTGCGTTCAGTAGTGGTACAAAATGCGGCATGGTCAAATCCGTCCTTGTTGTAGCCTATATGAATCTCCTCTCCTGTGGACGGGTTACTAATTTGTACATGCCCTGAACTGCACGATACATTGAACCTTTCCTTTGTCTTACATCCATGGAATCGTCGCCCTTTAATCAATTCACCAGGAAAGTCTAGCTCGAGTGAGGTGTCTGATTATGAAGACCTGAATTTTGGAAGCGAAACTTGTGGCAGGCAACGCTCCGTTGAAACCAAAACACACGGTTTATTTCGCAGGTACCGTACGTGTTTCAATTTTGATGGCTTGACATTTTCAGTTATTTGTCTGAAGGAAACACCAGGTACTAATACATTCCATCTTGTGGTTGTGAGCCTGTGATCTTGAGAGGTTAGCACTAAATTCTGTAATCACGGTCATGCATGTCGTACTCATGTCGTGTCCTACCAGCAGCACGGATATGCATGTCGTACCAGCAGCACCAGCTGCACTAATTAACGGTTGGACTAGTAGCCTAGCAGGCAGTGCTGTAATGAGATTCACGAGAGCAACATAGATATTTCCGTTGTTTCATTGCCGTAATGCCGTGACGAAAAGAGGGAGCACCATGACGAATTGATTTCCTTTTTGAACTCTGTAACAGGTGCACTGGCACCGGTGATGGAGAGTATTGGGGCCTCTTAACTTGTACTACCAAAAGCGTCCAAACACAAATATTGTTTATTTGGATGCTAGTACTTCACACTGGTCTACACAACCAATCAGGCTCGTGTTTATTTGGATTAAACTTGCTATGTGCAAGCATGTCCCGTGTCTACTCAGTGCTCATAGTATGCCCTCCTGTTTAGGTTCAGATTGATGCATAGCATTTTTTAGTTGTGATGTGATATAACGATTGGATCGTTTCGTGGCACTATCGATCTTCGTGTCAACCTTTCCACTCAATCATACTGTACAATATTGCTGCTCGAGACCCTGCCACTGGACGAAGAAGGGCTAAGGGCATCTCTAACACCGACCGCAAACCTTAGTTCGGACTATAAAAACCATCCAACGTGGTCTTGTATCGGACCCGAACGCGTTTTTTTCATAAGTCGGACACAAACGCATGGGGGTTGTAGGAGTCCGGACCGCTGTCACGTCCGCTTCTGACCTCCCTGGCCCACCAAACCTCTCTATCCTCGCCCGCGCGCATTCCGGCCTGGCATCAGCTGCCCGCATTCATACCGCTGTAGAGCGCGCGGCTCCACATTGAAAGCGGCCCAGAGCGGACGTGACCTCTCACTGCCTCCGCCATTAAAGCGGCGCGTCCGGCTGAACACGCCTCTCAGGGCCGAGGCGTTGCCTGGCTCAACACGCCTCCTCGCCGCATTCAAGCGCCTCTATTAAACCCGCGTGAAAGCTGAGGAACCTACTCCGACCACACATAGTTCACGAGCGGGCCGGCATTAAATGCAATGCCGGGCAAGCTCCTCCCGTCCACCGCTCACCACCTCCTCTTCACATCATTTTCTTCACTCTTTCGATGGCATCCGACAAGCAGGAAGAGCAGTTTTCTGGCAAAAAATCCGGTTGGGTGGCCCGCTGAGCCGGCCAGATACGAGCAAGGAAGCTCGCTACTCCACCTCCTTCGCCTAGACCGGCAGAGCCAATTGCCGCCCCAAGCCGACGCGTCGTTCAACAACTCGTCGCTCCAGGCCAGCTCGAGGAGGAGTGGCGAGTTGCTCCACGCCGGCACGGCGGCACGGACATCGTCGATGCCGTCGACGACCCCGCGTTGTCCTGCGCCTCCCGTGTCTGTGACCGCGCCTCCCGTGCCTGCGACTGCGCCATGTAGGCAGAGACAGAAGCTGGGTGCGTGGAGGTCGAAAAGTCGGTGGCCATCGCGTCCTCGAACACCGCCATCATCAAGAGAAGTAGAACACGGGAAGCCACCGCCGCTTGGGTCCCAGGAAGGCCACCGTCGAGGCACCGCCGATGTACACATCCGGTGGCTTGCCCTCTCGCCGACCACAATCGTCCCCTTACCCAAGAACCGGCTTTGGTCCGTGTAGCGTAGGGACCCTTCCCCTCCGGCTGAAGCATCAGGCGGCGATTCCACTCCGATGAGCGGTGGGGAAGCGAGCCGTCCTTTGCGCTAAAGCATATACCTCTAGGGATCACCGCTGTCGGCCATGGGGACGACATTGGAGACCTGCTGCGCGCTACTTCTTGAGATTGTCTTGAAGAAGAAAGGGTGATGCAGCAAAGTAGAGATAAGTGTTTCACTCTGTTAAGAACCAAGGTATCAATCCAGTAGGAGGAACACACAAGTATCCAATAGTTGTACCTGCACAAACAAACAAATACTCCCTCCGTCCAAAATTCTTGTCTTAGATTTATCTAGACACTGATGTATCTAACACTAAAATATGAATAGATACATCCGTATGTAGACAAATCTAAGACAAGAATTTTGGGACGGAGGGAGTACTTGCACCCACCGTGATAAAGGGGTTGCCAATCCCTTCAGGGTTACTTCCAAGGATGAGATCTGATAGTGATAGGATAAAAGATAAGTAAAAGTGGAATATAAGATAAAAGTAAATAAATTGCAGCAAGATATTTTTGTTTTTTTATTATGTAGATCTGAAAATAATATGATAAAAGATAGACCCGGGGGCCATAGTTTTCACTAGAGGCTTCTCTCTTGAAAGAAAGCATACGGTGGGTAAACAAATTACTATTGAGCAATTGATAGAAAAGCTCATAGTTATGACGATATCCAAGGCAATGATCATGTATATAGGCATCACGTCCAAGACAAGTAGGCCGACTCCTGCCTGCATCTACTACTATTACTCCACACATCAACCGCTATCCAGCATGCATCTAGTGTATTAAGTTAACAAGAATGGAGAAACGCCTTAAGCAGGATGACATGATGTAGATGGATAGATCCAATGAATATGAACAAACCCCGCCTTTTTATCTTTAATGGCAACAATACAAATACGTGTCATGTCCCTTTCTGTCACTGGGATTGAGCACCGCAAGATTGAACCCATTACAAATCACCTCTCCCATTGCAAGAAAAATCAATCTAGTTGGCCAAACTAAATCAATAGATTGGACAGAAATATAAAGCTTTATAAATCATGCATAAAAGAGTTTAGAGAAGACTTAAATAATATTCATAGATAATCTGATCATAAACCCACAATTCATCGAATTTGAACAAACGCACCGCAAAAGAAGATTACATCGAATAGATCTCAAAGAACATAGAGGAGAACATTGTATTAAAGATCAAAGAGAGAGAAGAAGTCATCTAGCTACTAGCTATGGACCCGTAGGCCTGTGTCAAACTGCTCACACATCATCGGAAGGGCGGCAAGGTTGATGTAAAAGCCCTCCGTGATCGAATCCCCCTACGGTGGAGTACCGAAAAAGGTCCCCATATGAGATCTCACGAAGACAGAAACTTGCGGCGGCGGAAAAGTATTTTTGGTGTTTCCTCTGGTCTACGGGGAATATTTGGATATTTATAGAAGAAGAATTAGGGTTAGAGGAGCCAAGGGGGGGGGCACAAGCTTGGAGGGCGCCCCCTCTGAGCTTGTCGCCGCCTCGTGGCCCTTCTGGCCTCCTCCCAAAGCTTCCAGGGTGTCTTGTGGTCTAAAAAAATCGTCAAAAAGTTTTGTTCCATTTGGACTCCGATTGGTATTGGTTTTCTGTAAAGACAAAAATAAGGGAAAAAACAACAACAGACACTAGGCACTAGGTTAATAGGTTAGTCTCAAAAAATGATATAAAACAGCATAATAATGCTTATAAAGCATCCAAAATTGATAATGTAATAGCATGGAGCAATAAAAAATTATAGATACGTTGAAGATGTATCACTGCACCAGTCGTAGACTAGTCCGGTTTCGTTTTTAGTTGGAAATATGTCCAAAATGTAATTGTTTTCATTCAGTTTGTATGAAATCTGCCATGTTTATATGAAATCCGGTCGAGTTTGCATGAATTTCATCCCGTTTGATGAAAAGGAGTTTGCTATGTATGCGACTAGCGTTGGATGGCGGCCTCCCGCATCCGTGTCCGCGGATTGATGCAGGAGGAAATTTGTGGGTCGCCGTTGGAGATGCCCTAATGGCATCTACAACTAACCCCTTGAACGGACACAGTACTCATCCGCGACAGCCATACAACCCTAGCCATCAAACGTGTAGACACATTCTCTAATTAATTAAGAAAACCAAATAGATTTCATGCAAATCAGGTGAAAGATCGTGGATGTCGCCTAGAGGGGGGTGAATAGGCGCTTTAAAATAATTACGGTTTAGGCTTGAACAAATGCGGAATAAACCTAGCGGTTAATTTGACAAGCACAAAACCTACAACAACTAGGCTCACCTATGTGCACCAACAACTTATGCTAAGCAAGATAAACAACTAAGTGATAGCAAGATATATGACAAGAAACAATATGGCTATCACAAAGTAAAGTGCATAAGTAAAGAGTTCGGGTAAGAGATAACCGAGACACGCGGAGACGATGATGTATCCCGAAGTTCACACCCTTGCGGATGCTAATCTCCGTTTGGAGCGGTGTGGAGGCACAATGCTCCCCAAGAAGCCACTAGGGCCACCGTAATCTCCTCACGCCCTCGCACAATGCAAGATGCCGTGATTCCACTAAGGGACCCTTGAGGGCGGTCACCGAACCCGTACAAATGGCAACCCTTGGGGGCGGTCACCGAACCCGTACACTTTGGCAACCCTTGGGGGCGGTCACCGGAACCCGTCAAATTGCTCGGGGCGATCTCCACAACCTAATTGGAGACCCCGACGCTTGCCCGGAGCTTTACACCACAATGATTGAGCTCCGAACACCACCAACCGTCTAGGGTGCCCAAGCACCCAAGAGGAACAAGCTCAAGGGCACCAAGCACCCAAGAGTAATAAGCTTCTCAACTTGTAACTTCCACGTATCACCGTGGAGAACTCAAACCGATGCACCAAATGCAATGGCAAGGGCACACGGAGTGCCCAAGTCCTTCTCTCTCAAATCCCACCGAAGCAACTAATGCTAGGGAGGAAAATGAGAGGAAGAACAAGAAGGAGAACACCAAGAACTCCAAGATCTAGATCCAAGGGGTTCCCCTCACAAAGAGGAGAAAGTGATTGGTGGAAATGTGGATCTAGATCTCCTCTCTCTTTTCCCTCAAAAACTAGCAAGAATCCATGGAGGGATTGAGAGTTAGCAAGCTCGAAGAAGGTCAACAATGGGGGAAGAACACGAGCTCAAGAGATAAGGTTCATTGGGGAAGAAGACCCCATTTTATAGAAGGGGAATAATCCAACCGTTATGTGCTCAGCCCGCACACGAGCGGTACTACCGCTCCACGAGCGGTACTACCGCTCTGGCGGAAGAAGCAGGGAAAAGGAGCAACCAAACATGAACCTTGGGGCGGTAGTACCACTTATAAGCGGTACTACCGCGCACCCCAGCGGTACTACCGCTGGAGGAGCAGAACACGCGACCAAAAATGCAGTAGCGGTACTACCGCTCGACCGGAGCGGTACTACCGCTTACAGGCAGTAGTACCGCCCATCGGGGCGGTACTACCGCTTATAGGCGGAACTACCGTGCCTTACTGCCGTGCAACTACTGCAAAACTCGACACGAAAAATGCAAGACCCAAAATCGAGGCGGTACCAGCACGGAACCGTAGCCGTAGTACCGCTTATGGCCATAGGCGGTACTACCGCTTTGGACAGCGGTACTACCGCTTGGGGCGATAAGCGGTACTGCCGCTCTGGCCGCGGTACTACCGCAGGGAGAAAACCAGAACTGCCATAACTTCTTCATATGAGCTCCGAATTGAGCAAACTCAAGCTTGTTGGATACAAGACGATGAGTAGCATCAAAACAGCGACCTCCAACCTAGAGGCAGGGGAGGTATGCCAACAAATAGAGGAGTGAAACCTCCAACCGAGAAGAACCGGCATAACCTCCAACATCGAAAACATCATAGAAGATGCGAGTGAACTCCGTTTTCGATGAACTCGAGCTTGTCATCAAGATGACCATAAGCTCCAAAACTCACAAAGAGAAGAACCAAACAAGAACCAACAAAGATGATGCAAGGATGCAATGGTTTGAGCTCTCTATGAACGATACGATCAAGCTACTCATCGAGAGCCCCCCTTGATAGTACGGCAATCGATCCTATAACCCGGTCTCCCAACTACCATCATGAGACCGGTAAAATAGAAAACCTATCAAGAGCAAACCTTTGCCTAGCACATCGTCCACTTGAGCTAGATGATGACGATCTTGACTCCCTCAAGTTGGACCACCTTTCTTGGTTGTGTTGGCTCGATGAAGACTAGTTGATTGCTCCCCCATACTCCACTATGGGTGAGCCACTCTTCCGCACATCTTCACAAGTCCATTGTCACCACAATGGACGGCAAGCTTCAAGCATTTGATCTCTTCATGATGCTTCACTTGAACTTGCACACCGCAACATCTTCACAAGTCCATTGTCGCCACAATGGACGGCAAGCTTCAAGCATTTGATCTCTTCATGATGCTTCACTTGAACTTGCACACCGCAACCTAACCCCACAAAGAACTCGCACGAAGATCATGGGTTAGTACACAAAGCGTAATTGACAATGCTTACCACACCATGGGATCGCTTGATCCCTCTCGGTACATCTTGTGCGCTTTGTGTGTTGATCAACTTGATTCACTCTTGACTTAGTCTTGATCAACCTTGACTCTTTCCAACTCTCTTCATTTGGATGATGTCTTGAAGGTAAACATGAATGATCACACAATCTTCTTCTTCAAGACATGCTTGCAATAAGCTCTACTCTCACATGACCAATCTTTGGATAATTCCTTAATAACACCTTGGTCACCACATAAACTCCTTGAAACCAACACATGGACTTCAAGAAATGCCTATGGACAAATCCTTCAAATATAACTCAAGGCAACCATTAGTCCATAGAGATTGTCATCAATTACCAAAACCAAACATGGGGGCACCGCATGTTCTTTTATCAGGCAATTTTCACTTAAACCGGACCAAATTTGTTACATTTTCAACATATGTCAACTAAACAAAAGCGAACATGACAAATTTTTACCTAGTTTAAATCTTCATCGGTCGTGGCAGCGTCCATGTTCCTTCTCGAAAGCATGGCTTGGAGTTTACTCTGACTTGATTTTGAGGGTGAAAACCACTATCTGGCCTTTCTGTGGTGGGTTTCGGCAATGGCCGCGTATGTGCGTTGTTCCCTTTCTGAAAGTGTTGCTGTTGGAAAACCTTTGATGTATTTCATCAGTTCACTCAGGATTTTTCCTTTTTACCCTGATATCCAGCCCATATGTGGATACGAAATGGTGGTGTTCGGGCTTGTCCATCCCGCCACTTTGGATTTGGACCATCCTGGACAACATTTTGTTTTTCATATTTTCCTCTTTCTCTCTACATCTCAACAATCATATGCATGTGTCTACACAATTTGGAGCATCTACTGCCGGACGCCTGAAACCCGCCTCAAACACCCAGGCGGACGGCCCGGTGACTGACCGGTCACGAAAATGCGACCGAGACAAAGGCCTCAAATGGGCCTCAAACGTTCGGGCTGACCGGCACCCCTCGTATCCAGCCCAAATATGGAACGCATATGGGGGCGCCCGGGCATACAACTGACATCATGAACGAAGGGTACAATAATTAATAATGTTAAACAACAGAAGTGTTACACACGCTGTTTTAACACTCTCTGGTCCATCGACAGTGTTTGGACCCCCTTCAACTAGATATATTAGCTTCCTTAGCACACATTTGTGCAAAGGGTTGAACAAATGGAAGTATCACATTGTATTGTTGCAAAAATAACAAATACCGCTATGTTGAAATTACCGTGGTATATTTCAAAAACAACACTTCCTACGCTACATGAATAACAGCGCCACAATTTAATCTCACGTTGTTGGAGACCATTTTCGTAAACGAGATTGATGAACAAAATATAAACATGACTGGTGAATAAAACAGACAGATTGTTGGGTTCGTCAATTCATCAAAATCAATCTATAGTTTGATTGTGTTCAAAAAGAAGTTTACCGGATGAAAAGGTAATTTTATAGGCTAACATAACAACACATAATTAGTTAAAGGCGTAGATTTGGTATAATTAATGTGATGGTTAGTGTATCAAATTTGAGTGCATTTTTCTGTATAGCCTATAGCTAGAGACAACGAAATAGATTTTGATACAACTTGACTACTTTCTACCTTCCCTCCACGCGATTGGTGGGCCATAGGGTGTCGGTTGTTGGGGATCGTGGGATCCAAATTTAACGGTGATAGAGGAGTTCGTATCTGTTGTTAAAAAAAGGTGGTTCGGATGTTAACTTTCTTCAATAATTTTTGTTTAGGATAAACCTAGAATTTGATTAGTTTGGAGGGGGGTAGCTAGCATGTGTGCTCAATCGGTTAATAAACAATTCTTTGGACGGAAAACTAATTACAGAATACCAACCCAATACATGTTTGGTTCCACAGAAACAAAAAGGGAAGGATAACCGATCTTCAAGTCGTATCGATCAATACAACTGTGTTGACACAAATTGCAACAAGGTCATTGCATAAGTTAGAACCTATAGTATGGTGAAAAATATGCTAAACCTAGGGGCAATTTTTTTGGGGTCAAACCTATGAAACCTAGGTGATAATATCCCTCACAAACCTCTCACTAATCAACCCAATCGAAAAACAATATTGTCCAAATGCATTTCAAATCATTGTAATAAAACCTGCTTGTTGACCTTTTTGTATTTCGAGCAATACATACATATATAAGTAATTGTCGTTCTGTCATACCATAATGAAAAAGCAATTTCTTTTTTAAGACAAATACGATATTACTCCTTTTTTTCCTCTGAATTTTGTTTGGGGCTTGGTGCAATCCAACCAAACAATCGAAGGAAATATGCCCTAGAGGCAATAATAAAGTTGTTATTTATATTTCCTTATATCATGATAAATGTTTATTATTCATGCTAGAATTGTATTAACCGGAAACTTAGTACATGTGTGAATACATAGACAAACAGAGTGTCCCTAGTATGCCTCTACTAGACTAGCTCATTAATCAAAGATAGTTAAGTTTCCTAGCCATAGACATGTGTTGTCATTTGATGAACGGGATCACATCATTAGAGAATGATGTGATGGACAAGACCCATCCGTTAGCTTAGCACTATGATCGTTTAGTTTATTGCTATTTCTTTCTTCATGACTTATACATGTTCCTATGACTATGAGATTATGCAACTCCCGAATACCGGAGGAACACTTAGTGTGCTATCCAAACGTCACAACGTAACTGGGTGATTATAAAGATGCTCTACAGGTGTCTCCGATGGTGTTTGTTGAGTTGGCATAGATCAAGATTAGGATTTGTCACTCCGATTGTCGGAGAGTATCTCTGTGCCCTCTCGGTAATGCACATCACTATAAGCCTTGCAAGCAATGTGACTAATGAGTTAGTCACGCGATGATGCATTACGGAACGAGTAAAGAGACTTGCTGGTGACGAGATTGAACTAGGTATGATGATACCGACGATCGAATCTCGAGCAAGTAACATACCGATGACAAAGGGAACAACGTATGTTGTTATGCGGTTTGACCCATAAAGATCTTCGTAGAATATGTAGGAGCCAATATGAGCATCCAGGTTCCACTATTGGTTATTGACCGGATATATGTCTCGGTCATGTCTACATAGTTCTCGAACCTGTAGGGTCCGCACGCTTAACGTTCGATGACGATTTGTATTATGAGTTATGTGAATTGATGACCGAAGTTTGTTCGGAGTCGCAGATGAGATCACGGACATGATGAGGAGTCTCGAAATGGTCAAGACGTAAAGATTGATATATTGGAAGGCTATATTCGGACATTGGAAAGGTTTTGAGTGGTTCGGGTATTTTTCGGAGTACCGGAGAGTTACGGGAATTCGCCGGGGGAAGTACTGAGCCTTAGTGGAAAGGAGAGAAGGGCCACAAGGGGAGGCCGCGCGCCCCCCATGGGCTGGTCCTAATTGGACTAGGGAGGGGGCGGCGCCCCCCCCCCTCTTTCGTTCTCCCTCTCCTCTCCTTCCTTCTTCTCCTACATGGACTAGGAAAGGGGGAAACCTACTCCTACTAGGAGTAGGAATCCCCCCCTTGGGCGCGCCCCTTGTGGCCGGCCCTCCTCCTCCTCCCCTCCTTTATATACGGGGGAAGGGGGCACCCCATAGATACACAAGTTGATTTCTTAGCTGTGTGCGGTGCCCCCCTCCACAGATTTCCACCTCGGTCATATTGTCGTAGTGCTTAGGCGAAGCCCTGCGTCGCTAACTTCATCATCACCGTCAACACGCCGTCGTGCTGACGAAACTCTCCCTCGGCCTCAGCTGGATCTGGAGTTCGAGGGACATCACCGAACTGAACGTGTGCAGATCGCGGAGGTGCTGTGCGTTCGGTACTTGATCGGTTGGATCGCGAAGACGTTCGACTACATCAACCGCGTTACTCAACGCTTCCGCTTTCGGTCTACGAGGGTACGTAGACACACTCTCCCCTCTCGTTGTTATGCATCTCCTAGATAGATCTTGCGTGATCGTAGGAATTTTTTTGAAATACTGCGTTCCCCAACAACAATTTGGTGACAAACTCGTCGTAAGCAATTTATACACTTTAGAATATTTTATTCATGTACACTTAGAGATAGACTAGAAGCCGCTAAATTGATATTTCTTGAGACCCTATATTCTAGAGATATCTAACCAAATATTTAAGTATACACACATTTATATATGAACTAAGTTGTTGCAACTACAATAAACTAATCCACGAAAGAAAGCGCACGCGTGTGTGTAATTATATTTGGCACCATTATCACCTTGTAATTACATTAAGTAAGTTGTGGATAAAAATGTTAACTATGATTATGATATGATACAAAATGAGTTGTAAATAAATATAAATCTTTAGTATAAATCTATTTGGACTTGATGGTTTAAACATTCATTTGGTTGCACCGGCAGTAAACCCGGGAGTGCGCAGAAGCAGAGCCAGAAATTAAACATATGAGGGGTGAATTGTAAGATATTAACTTTTCAGTCACATGTAGCACATACTAGATGCATGTATCCAAATACATTTTTATTTTTTGAACAAAAAATATAAAAATATTTATGATAATAATATATGCCCATCGCTGTATATGTTGACAAAACACAAAATGTCGATATATTTATGATATATAGTCATATAGGTGCACAAAATAATCACATAGGATAGTAAAAAACTCATATTTTTGAGACACCAGCTACAAATAATATTGTTTTTAAAATCAAATTATTTAACAAAAGCAAAATTCTGTTAATTGTATACATTTAACAATTTTTTAGTCAAGATTAACTTTTTATTATATAAAATGTAGATAAAGTAGCAATAAAAATATAAATAAAAAGATAGGAATTAGCAATAATATACTCATTTAACTAATTTTCTTAGGCCATGTAGCCATAAGGGGGCTAGCTTTGGGATAAAAAAATGAACGCATGATATATAGCTTACTAAATTGATTTATTGCATAGATTAACTAGACTAGTAAAGAGATAGCATTTGTAAATCGATGTACCTTGGATCGTATTCGAATCAGCGTCGTTAAACAACTCTCAAGGTCATTTGGGGGCTTCCTGTTCAAACATAGGTCGTATTCGAACCAAAGAGAACATAGCTGTCGGTACCCTCTTGATCGGCAACGCCAAAGCCATTGGGGGCTACATGATCGTATTCGAATCTTAGCTTAACCCCTTTGGGATGGTTTTCTGGTCGTATTCGAATCAGAAGCCTCCAAGTTTTTTGAAGTCTTTTCTTGTAAAAAAAATTTGGATTCCATTTGAAGTTCTTTTGATCATGTCTAAAGTGTTCAAGGGTGGTTCCTATTCCACCGGCTTAACCTTGATCAATAAAGATGATCGCATATAATAGACATCGTATTACAGAGTTGGGTTCTCACCCTCATTGTTCAGGTCACATAAACCGGAAGTATAATCGAAGGGTCACAGGTATGCTGTTGTGGTTGTCTCAAAGATATAATTGAGAACCGGCTTTTTATGATTTTGACTCCGGGTTATATGTAAAATATATGACCCTCTATGCGGTAAGCCGCCAAGGGAATTGTAATTTGTTCTCTATGCAGGACAGTTAAAGGCAGCCCTTTAAACATAAGGAAGAAGAGGATCAGCATAAAACAGGGGAATATAAGATGGCGGCTTAAACAGTGTTGAGCGCCACACAGGTGCGCGATGGCACGACAAAAATAAGTGTTTTCCTACTCTATTACATGACTCCCCGAGTCCAAATAGTGAAGCATTGTTTTTATCAAGACATAAATATGAGCCGCCTGAGGAATCAAAGGTGTTGTTGGGCTGACGCTTCCGGTTCATCCCTTTCCACTCCTCCGGCTGTTTCCCTGTCCTGGAAAGTTGATGATTTCCAGTCAATGTCACTCAAGGCTTCAAATTCAGCTTCATCATCAATTAACCCGGCCGGATCAACTTCAGGGGCGAAAGTATGCTTACGAGGGGAGGGATCAGACTGATTGCCTCATAATGTGGTGCTGGAATTCTCTAATTATCGGCGTCATAACCCGGTTGGTATTTGCTAAGATCCGTATCATTACCGATGAGAGTGGCCACAGGACGTACGTCCTTCACGCAAGCGGCGAAATCCTTCTGGTCAAATGGGGTGCCGTCCTCCTTCAAACTGGGATACCCAAGGGCGATGTCGGCCGGGTCTAGCTCCGGTAGCCACGCCTTGGCCCGGCTTAAAGCAGCTATGGCTCCGGCTCTCGCAGAAGCTCGTCTCAATTCCTGGAATCGTTGAGGTAGCACGGCAAGCCGCCTTAGCACATCCGCCAGATGAGTGGGAACTTCATTTGACAGAGCCACGCCGGCTAAGGCACGTTGTGACCCGGTGTAGAGTTGTTCCACCAGGGTATAAACGGCCTTCAGTTTTGTCCGCATGTTCTGGTTGAGATTGGCACTCCTGGAGCCTGCATTACAAGGTCAGGTGAGCTGACGACAATTGAGATGTTTGTTGAAAAAGATTCAAGCTAGCTAACACTTAAAGAATAACTTACCAAAGATTGCTGAGACCATCTGAGATATATGGCGTTTTAAGCCGGATAGCTCGGCGGTTGTTTCTGCAAGAGTGGCCTCCGCTTGTTCAGCCCGGTTGAGTAAAGCGGTCTTTTCATCCGCCCAGGCCTTTCTTTCTGCCTCAAACTTCTTTTTCAATTTCTCTTGTGCGGATATACTGACTTCAAACTTGGAATTTGCCTTTTGGGTTTCAATTTCTTGAGTTTTCAGGCGATTCTTCAAGTCGGAGATCTCCGATTCAAATTGCTTAATGGCGGCCTGTATAAATTCCGGGTTACAGTTAGGATTATCATAATGCAACATTAAGTCCCAAGCACTTTGCAAGCAAAGATACTTGGCACTTGGGGGCTAATGTATGCTAAAGAGCTCTAATTACAGTGGCGGTTCATGGAGATAAAGTCCCAAGCACTTTGCAAGCAAAGATACTTGGCACTTGGGGGCTAATGCATATTGTTGTTCAAGTACTTGGTTAAAATACGGTGAAGACCGGTTCAACTATGCTGTCTAAGCCAGCCCTTGGGTGCTACCGGATAAGCCGGTTTTCTTACAGTGATTATTAAGCTGATGACAAGTCTATAACATATTTCATCATAAGTAATAGACTTGGGGGCTGGCCTAGTAAGGATAACTAAGGAACAAGCAACAAGAGTTATACCTCAGATTTTTTGTGTATTTGTTTCACCATATCAACTTCCAGATCCCGGCTGTTGTGCACTTGGTTTACATAACCAGAGACGATTTCTCCAATACTCAGATGAGCATAATCAGTGACATCCAGTCGGGTTTTGCGACGTTCCAGAAGTTCTTCTTTGGCGGACCACTTGGCCAGCGCAGTGGGTCTTCCCGGTTCAACGAAGTCAGTCCGGATGATTTCGACGTCCGGGTCATCCGCCTTGGCTGGGCTAGGGTTCTCCGGATCTTCAGAACCTTCCATGGCTTGTTCGACGAGCGGATCAGTGGTGAGAGTTGGAGTGTCATGGGCTGGTTCAGGCGATGGCTCATGAGCGGAAGTATCAGGAGCAGCCGCTCTGAGCTCCGGTTCAGCAAAGACTGGCTCTTCGGCCGGCTTACTTTTCTTCGTCCTCTTGCTGGGCTTTACTTGTACACTGAAAATTAAAGGGTTAGTACAAAAAAATGAGTAAGATAAGCACAAGATAAGTAGATTATCATTACCCTAGAGCGGTTTTGAAAGCCGGCATGCTGGACTGCATTGATTCGTTAGAGGAAGGTGAAGTTCCCTAATAGTTTGAGTCAGAAGAATTGAGTGGTTGACGAGTGAAACCTGCCAAAGGATACAAAGAATATAAATCAGAGATAACCTCACCCCGGCGTTTTCTTATTGCATCGGGTAAGCCGGAGGAGAGGTCCACATCTTTACTGGTCCGAGTCTGCCTCCGACTCTCGTGAATCTATTGCTTCAAAAGAAATTGAGGATCTTGATAAGCTAAAGGATGTGAAAATCTTACTTTCCGGGTTACCCTTCGGACTTTCTGTCTCGGCAAAGGCTCGGAGTCGGAGGAAATTATAGTTACCTCTTCAGTTACTGCATGACTTGCTCCTGTATCCTCCTGCTGATAATCAGTGTCAATAAGATGGTTAAAGAAGGAGCCTAAAGAGTCAAGAGTTACCTCTGACTCGGAGGTATCGTCCAGATGAAACATATCCGAGGCGCTAGGTTTGTTCCCCTTCTTACGGGCAGTGGCTTTTCTGGCGGCTTTCTTGGCCTTTCTGGCCTTCTTTGCAGCCTCATGGTCATACTTGACCTTCCAGAATTTATCACCAGCCTGTAAAATATAGCAAGAGTTTTTGAGTAAAGATGAAATTGTCAAAATGGAAAGTAAGATGCTCAAGTTAAGGGTTTACCGCTGGAGCCGGGTTAGCCTTACAGAAAGGACTTAAGCCCGCTTTCCCGCAATCTGCCAGGCTCTCGTTCAGAAGAGACTTGGTCATGTCATCAATGATATCCTCAGGTAAGTCGTCAGGACTGTGCCGTAGAGGATCATTTTTCTGGCCTGTGTAATCGTACATCAAGCCGGGGCGGCGGCTCAAGGGAATCACCCGCCAGGCAATCCAAACCCAGACCAAGTCAATGACGTTTAGGTTGTTCCCCAGAAGAGCTTTGATCTTGTTGATAGTGGGGGCAAGTGTTTGATGTTCAGCCGGAGATAATTTATCTGGTAAAGGGTGAGTTGACTCCAGGCGCAGGGCGCGAAAGCCGGGCAAGGGGTTCTCATCAGCCAGAGAAGTGTCCTGACAGTAGAACCAAGTCTGGTTCCAATCTTTAGGGTGACTCAGCGGCTCGGCATAAGGGAAGAGGCAGTCTCTACGTCGCTGGATTGAGATCCCGCCAAGTTCCAAACTGGGCCCGTGGGCACATTCGTTTTGACGGTTCAGATAAAATAACTCTCTAAAGAGTAGTATGTTGGGTTCTTCTCCAAGGTACACCTCACAGAATACTTGGAAATTGCAGATGTTTGACACGGAATTGGGTCCGATGTCTTGAGGCCGCAGGTCAAAAAAGTGCAAGACGTCTCTGAAATTTTTTTAGCCGGGTGGAGCAAAGCCTCGGCTCATGTGATCAGTAAAAATGACAACTTCCCCATCCTTGGGTTGAGGTTTTTCTTCTGACGGGTCAGGAGCACGATAAGACAAGATCTCTTTCTTCGGCAGATGACCACTCTTCACAAAACCGTCTAAGATGCTATCAGTGACGGTGGATTTAACCCAGTTGCATGTGATGGGTGCTTTGGGAGCCTTGGGCGGCATTATGAAGGATGGAAGCCTATGACAAAATAAAAATTTCCGGCTCAAATTTAAGCCGGAGAAAGTACTTCAATTCATATTCAAGATGGCGGCTTACGAAGGGGCCTAATGATATATGGCTAATTGTGTTAGATTGTTTAAGCCGTCATGAGAAACAGTAGCAATTAAATTATTTAAATCCACTATGAGTGATCAGAATCATTCATTGAGCATTGCCTCGTTAAGCCGGCGGTAAGAGCCGCCATGGATAATGGATACAGTTTTTTGCCTAAGTATCGCACAAACAGGTTTCACAGGTTGCAGTTGCTATTTTGGATCAAACGGTGGTTCAGAAAAGAAAATATTCTAGACCTAAAAACTAGTACAGATGAGTTCGTGAGCTCTAATGAGGTCTTTTTACAAGCAAAAGGGATCTGCTAGTATTGAAAATGGATGCGAAGCAACTACCGCATGAGTTCCATACTACTTTTGGATCAAATAAAGCCGCGGTGGAGGAACTACGAAGAAACTGTGTTGAACCATGAAGAACACGGAAGAATTTGAAAACCCTAAATGCAGATCTGAAGTGCGGGAAGGTGAAGACTTACGGCTGTAGATCTACTGCGAAGGATCGCCGCCGTTCTCTGGTCGATTCAGGTTGATGCAGCGGCCAAGATCGACGAAGATGAGGTGCTCTGCTGCGGCGGCGGCGGCGGCGGAGCTCGAGCAGCAGCGGAGTCGCGAGAGGAAGAAGATGACAGAAAGGGGGAGAATGAAGAAAGACCTAAAGGTCGTGCTTATTTATAAGGAAAGACTGACAGAGAGGGCGTGAGAAACGAGGAGGCCAGACATGGATATCCAGCTACTCCGACGCCTCGATTTTCGGGATGGTCATTAAGATAAAGATCCGTTGAGATATGACAGAATAAAAATGAATTTAATGAAAGATGACGTCATGGCGGGTTATCATGAATCCAGAAGATGATGTCATGGCAGGTTATAACTTTGCACAGACAGAAGCCAGAAGGTTTTTCTTAAAGTATTGAAGATTGACATGAACCGGTTCAAATCAATCTGGGGCCTAATGTTGGGGGTATAATTACTGGTGTAACCCGCCCAGGAGGGGCCGGGTTACGCTATAGAAATTCATTATATGAAGCCCAATATCAAGCTTGAAGATGGCGGTTCAATAAAGGGCCTAAAGCCCGTAGGCGACTTAAGGCCCGTAGTGATAAACCGCCATAATGGCATGACTTGTGTTGCAAGGCAAGATTAATTAGTTACCGAGCCGGATACTGTTTATAAGCCGGCCGGGATTCTGTAGGCCGCGGGGCGTCAACCCGTGTATATAAGGGGATAACCCGCCGGCGGCTTAAGGGAGGTAACATCAAATCGGTAGCCAGGCATAGCGGATTCGCTCCCTGGTCATCGAAACCCTAGTAATTCCACCTCAACTGGAGTAGGCTTTTACCTTCACCGTAAGGGGCCGAACCAGTATAACCCTCGTGTCCTTTGTCCCGCTTTAACCCCTTTAAGCTTCCTAGTTGCGATGGCTCCACGACTAAGTCCTTTCACAAGGGCATCTGCCGTGGCTATTCCACGACAGTGAGCGATGGACGAGTACATGGCAGGCCTGGATGGTGTTTTAGAGTACGGCGGCAAACACTTTAGCAAGTTGGTAATGTCGATCCATGAATTCGACGGGTGAAAATAGGAGATCTAGATGATTTGCTGAGGGAAAAGGGGAGAGGGCATGAGAGAAGCTCTCTTTGTTCCCTCGTTCGACGACCGACAAAGGATAGGGAAGATGTGTGGGCTGGGCCTGTGCGGGTGGATCACTTATCAGACCAAAACACCATGGCCAGTGACGTTTAGGAGGCGGGGCGCCGAGGTTCCTGACATTTACCCATTGGCACGTAGGATGGTTAACGAGACATTGCAGAGGATGGATCACACGTGAAACGGCAGGCACCCCGGTGTCTCCTGTGCAACTGAGATGCCAGAGATGTTGGCGTGACAAAAAAGAATTAAATATGAAAAAAAATCTAAACCAAGGTATTAAGGGGTTGTTTGGCTGCTAGCCTTAGCTAGCCACGCCAAAGGGGTGGCGTGCCACAGCTTCCTAGAAAGATGTTTGTTTCTTTACCAAGGTTTAGCTCGTCACACCTCCAAACGGCTTTTGCCAGTAGAAATTTTCGCCTAAGGTGTGGCGCTCATTTTAGCCGCCACACTTTTCATGTCTCGCCACACGTGCCTCTGCTTAGGTGGGGCAAACTGAGAGGTTGTTTAATTTGAGACTAAGTTTGCCAAAGGTTGTCATACCTAAGGTCAGGTAAGTTTAATCAACTTACGTGTGTGTTTGGTTCAAGCCACACTAGGGTCCTACATCACATACACTCAAAAAGTATGTCAAGATTTTCTTAGGGTGTGTTTGGTAGGGTGTATGAAGGGTGCGTGTGCCCAAGAGTTTTCTTCTCGACCCACTTTTAGGTGTTTGGTAGAGTGTATGAAGTATGCATGAGTCCACACTAGCTTAGCACAAATACACTAGGAGCATGCATGAAGAGGGGTGTTGAGTTGAGCATGCATGAAGTAGAAACAACTATGCTGAGGTGAGAATGCAACTAAACACACCCTTAGGCTTGCCAATTTGTGTCTCTCGTTTTGAAGAACTAATCTTATGCAAGTTTGACAACATTATATGATAAAGTGTGACACTCCTAGACCTGGAAGCAAATAGCGCACGAGTACCAAACCAAACAGCCTCTCTAAGAGCATCTCCAGCCACACCCCCAACAAGGCCCCCCAGGCGATTTTTCGGCTGCCGGCGCCGAAAAATCGGCCCAGTCGCGCCCCCAAAGGCCCAATTTTCGCCGGCTCGGGACGAAATTGGCGCCGGCGGACCCAGGCCGAACCTGGTGCGCTGGGGGCGCTTGGGGGCGCCGGCCGAATCATTTTTGGTGCGAAAATCGGCAGGCCCTCCTTGGCAGCGACTCGGCTCTTCTCGTCGCTTCGTCGTCCTCATCGCCTCCGTTCCCGCGGCGGAATCAATGCCAAAGCTGCCGCGCGCTGCCGCGCCGGTCAGCCTCCGCCATTGATGCCTCACGGGCGGCGCAGTGAAGACCGGTCGACGTGCGTCCCTCACCCGCCACGCGTACACACGGCGGCCCCGCCTAATAAGCCGCCCCCTCCCGCACCGGTGACGCACAGACTCTCCACTGCCGATGCCCCCGTTCCTCCCTCTCTTCTCACCGTTTCCAGTTCACCCAATGGCCGAGCGCTTTCCAGGCGATGGCGCGGCGGCGAACGGCTTCGGCCGCCGACACCTTCACAAGGACGAAGCTTGGCTTCTCTATGAGGCCGAGTACCCGGTCTCGCCGGACATGCGGGTGCCCCCGGCATGGCGGATCAGCGCCGGCGGGGTCCCGGTGCCACCGCCGCCCACCGGGGCGGCGCGTCGTGCGGAGATCGCCCATATCCGGTCCTCTCTGCCGCAGGCGGCGAGGGAAGGGCCAAGGTACATCCCCGACAGCCCGCTGTGGGAGTAGTACTTCCGTTGCCGCCACGCCGAGCAGCTCGAGGCCACCAACGGCGTCGTGCCCTTCGGAAGGCTCAACTCCGACGGCCGCCGCCGATGGTGGGGCGTGCCCGGTCGCACGCTGGAGGCCGTCCTCGAGTACATCGAGGGCGGCAACACGCCCAGGCTGGAGTACCCCACTCCCCCCCTCCTCCTTCTCCCGGCGGCGGGGGAGCTCGTGGACGCCGAGACGCATGGACCCGGCGTCCTCCTCCTCGTCTGGCCGCTCGTCCGGCTCTCCCTCCCTCCTCCCCGTAAAGCCGGAGCCCCAGGACACGCCGATCAGCCAGCGCTCCCGCAGCTCTGGCGTCCGCATCGCCGAGTCCTCCCCCACCTCTGCCCGGCTCGTCAGGCCGAAGGTGGAGCCCGGCCTCCCCGCGGAGTATGAGACCATAGTCCGGTGCGGCTTCTCCGACAAGGCCGCCCTAAAGTGGGCGCGGGACGACTACCTCCGCGATGAGATGGTCCGGCAGCGCCGAGCCCTGCAGGAGATAGCCGCCCGCCAGCGTGGGCGCGAGGACGAGAACGGCGTGGTGATCCTCGGCAGCGACGAGGACGAGGATGTCCCCGGACCGTCCAACCCGCCGCGCGTCCCTGGGGAGGGGAGCAGCAGGGATGGCGGCCGCGGAGGAGGTGATGACGACGGCGACGACTACACGCAGTTCTACAGGCTCCTCGGCATGTAGAGCTTCAAGGGCGGCGGGCGGCGAGGAACGGCGAGGGCGACGGCGGGTCTAGTAGTGTTTTTTTTCTTCTTTTGTAAAATATTTTTATATATGTATGAACTCGCCGAAGTTTGGTTGAATTTGCGCCTTGTTTGTGCCGGATTTTGTTTTTCAAAAATAACATGGGCGCGGCGACTGGAGAGCATCACGCCCCCAGCTCGCGGTTAGCGCCGGTACGCCCCCAGGCGGCGATTTTTAGCGCCTTCTAGGGGGCCAACGGCTGGAGATGCTCTAAGTTTGCCAAAAAAACTTAGAACAATGATTTCGTCACCCTTAGCCAAGCCCAGTTGGCGATGCTGCGAGGAGGTGCTAGATAAATAAAGTGCTCGTGTGTACGGCCAACAAGGAATTGATTTCGTTTTGACAGTTTGCAACACGTACACGTAGAGGGCACCACGAAAAGCATCCAAACCCTAATAATTTAAGCACACGCCAGCGACCCCATTGTCCCCATCTGGTTTGCACGAATGACAACAAAGCGCACAGCCAAAACCCACAGGCTTGTGCGGACAAAATTACTGTTATGACCTAAAGAGCTAACAAAATCACGATTTGACCTCGTTTCCAAAAAAATCGATTCTGACCTCTTTGGGAGACGCCAACATCCCTGGCGTCTGGGTTGCGAAGTAGACGCCAGGCACCCTGGCGTCTGGCCCCTGGCCCGCACTGCCCGCCTGCCCGTTGACCTGCTGACGTGGCAAAGGGGCCAGACGCCAGGAACCCTGGCGTCTGGCCCTGGTAACTGGATAACCCACGGGAGAGTGTGTGGGACCCACCCCACACACTTTCCCCAATCCACAACCCGAGCTTGAAGAACACTTGGAGCTCTCACACTCTCTCCCACCCCTCAAGCTCCCCCTCAAATCCTCTCCAAAAGGTGCATCCCTTAGGTGGATCTTTCCATCACTTTGTTGCTCTTGGTAATCTCCCCCAAATCATCCAATTATTTTTGGTTAAATCTTGTTATTTTGGTTGCATTTTATACATGTTGGTGGAACCCTAGTTCATGTTTTCTCCCTTATGTTAGTGTGAATGGCTTGGTTAACTTTGATAATATAGTGATATGCATGGTGTGTAGTAGGAATATATGCTTGTTGAGTAGAAAGATTGGGGGTTAGGGTTAGTTAGTGATTAGGGTTAACTTTGCTTAGTGTGTGTTAATTAGTGATACTTTTGTGGACATCACCAATAATTTAGTGTTGATATGATTTGGATATAATGAGATGTATTTGGATAAACACCAATTCTCATTGAAGTCTTAAATGCATTCATGTTATTTTTAGATGGAGAGACTTGTTAATGTTCATTACATGGACAAGGAGGCATTCTTGAGTAACAATGCCGACACGGGTGAGGAACCATTGGTTTTTGATACAAGCCCTAGCTATGAGGATGTTGTTGCAAAAGTGAGACAAGTCTTAAAGTGGATGGACACCAATGTTGATGTTAAGTTAATAGGAAGGTATGATGTTGGAGTTGGAGCCAAATCTCACTTGAAAAGTATGCCTATCACCTCGGATTTGCATTGGGATGTATACAAGGAAAAAGTTTCCCAATCGGAAGACAAGTCACTTGAATTGTTTGCCACCAAGGTTGAATCTCCTCGGTTTACCTTTGATTTGAACCGGCATGTCTCTTCCCCAATGGATGACATGAGCGAGAGGACAATGGTGCCACTTGTTGAGCATAGGGTTGTGGTTGATGCCCCCAATGCTTATCGCCAACCACGTCCCCGTGTACCATCTATTAAAGCAAATGAGGTTGAGTTGTATGCCCCCAATGCTTCTAGCCAACCACCAACTAGCCAAGCAAATGAAGTTGAGGTGATTGCTAGTGACGAAGTAATTCAAGAGGATGAAGATGCTTATGATGACGACGAAGAGCAAGAGGAAGGGTTTCATGGTAATGATGTTGGTGACTTGGATGCGTACATAGCGCAAAAGGACATGGATCGTGACTTGCCTTTTAGGCGTCAATATGCGTATGACTCGGATGACGAGGGTCCAGTTGAACAGTTGGACGAGGATGGATTCACAGAGGAGGAAAACCAAATCCACTTTGAGCTGACGGGCTTAGAAAAAAGAACTCACTTGTTTAAAGATCTCAGCCTTGCCCATAAAGTTGTTGTTGACGGTGGAATGAGAATGACGGCGATTGAGCCAACACCATGCCCGGATCCAGGAGAACCAAGGGTGGAGAATGAGGACGAGAATGCTTATTTGGAGAAAGGAGTGAAGTTCCTGAGCTTGCCTATGCTGAAGTTTTGGTTGGCTGACTATGCCATTCGGAACCATAGGCCAATTTATGTTGAGCACTCCCACATGAAGTTGCGTTACACCGTGAAGTGTGAGCAAGAAGGATGCCCATGGAAGGTTCGTGCAAGAAATCTTAAAGAAACCGAAGAATGGGTGTTAAGAAGTTGTGTTGCCACTCATAGGTGCAAACCGCCATCTAAACGACTTCGAACGACACACCATCAACTCACATCTGAGTATCTCGGATACAAATGGATGAAAGACATAGGCTTTGATCCCACTGTGAAAGTGAGGTTTCTCATGCGGACGGTGAAAAAACAATTTGGTTATGAAGTCAAGTATGGGAAAGCATGGAAGGCAAAGGCAAATGCTATTAGGATGTTGTATGGTGGTTATGAAGAAGCATACAACCAGCTCCCAAGGTTGTTGGGCGCGATTGCACATAAGAACCCGGGCATGTTTCATGTGGTCGAGGATCACGAGGGAGTGTTCCACCGTGCCTTCTGGAGTTATGGACAATGTGTGGAGGCATTTCAGCATTGTCGTCCGGTCTTGTCGATAGGAAGGCCGCTTATCATAGCCATGTTCTCTAGGGTCATCGTCATCTCCCCACATGGAAGGTGGAACGAGTGAGTCTCCGGCCTCCAACGATCCACAAGTGTGGTCAGCGCCGCGTGGTTCACCGGCGGAGCGCGTCGCTTAAACTGCAACACGAATGGGAGAAGACCCAATCTCCGAATGTAAGGCTCGTACCGCGGGTCGTAAGTAAAGTCATCAGCGGAATGACCCCTCATGCGCATAGCAACTACAAGCTGCAAATAAAGTGATGTTTTAATCAATACAAGAACACAAATGAGAAACAACGAGAATTGATAAGTCTTGCTTCTTACCTGTCCCTTCTCAATGGCACGAGCACGATGCTCCTTATCCCACTCATCGATTAATCCGTCATACCAAGGTCCATCATCATCCGCCATCTTAAAAAAATCACAAACATCTATGAATACATGAACAATATCAAACAATACTATTTCCTTCTTCAAGTTATGCCATATGAACACACCATTCTTCTCACACATAACCACATCATTTCTTTCTTCTACATATGCACACATATCATCTAGAGTACCAAATTTCACCATCAAATAAATTTCATAATCATCATCCGCCATTCTATTGAACAAATCATGTCACACACAATCATCAAATTTCATCATCTCTTTTGCAAATAAAATTATGCCATCTATATATTCAACTATATTGTCATACCACTTCACACATATAATATTTTTTCTAAATATATTTGCTTGCCAAAGTAGCCTTCTCAGATTCAAACAAATATTATGCCATCTATATATTCAACATATAGCTAATTTACTAGCACATGCATACATCCATCTATAATTCAAAAAAAATCACAAACTATGTCTATTGGTGGATAACTACAAACATCTACCAACTACACTACCTACCAAATCATCTATCAACTACAAACTATTTCCTAAAACAAAGAAACCATCTACTAATCTAACATCACCTAATGTGAAATAATGCATCCAACAAAAGAGGGGAAAACCAAAACAAATTGGAGGGAATGGGGGACAATACCTCAAAGAAGCTTGGGGGGGTCAGATCTACGAGTTTGAGCGGAGGATGGAGTAGATCAGGGGGGAGGGGGGTGAGGGAGAGGAGGGGCGACGAACAGAGCCCCTCTGTTCGTGAGGCGCAGCCAGGAGAAGTTGAGACGGGGATGGGTGGGCTGGCCCGCGCGGTTATCTAGTTACCAGGGCCAGACGGCAGGGTTCCTGGCGTCTGGCCCCTTTGCCACGTCAGCAGGTCAACGGGCAGGCGGGCAGTGCGGGCCAGGGGCCAGACGCCAGGGTGCCTGGCGTCTGCTTCGCAACCCAGACGCCAGGGATGTTGGCGTCTCCCAAAGAGGTCAAAATCGAATTTTTTTTGAAACGAGGTCAAATCGGGATTTTGTTAGCCTTTTAGGTCATAACAGTAATTTTGTCCGCCTGTGCCGGCCCTCGTGCGCCAACAAACACCAACGTTTGTCTTGGCGTTGGACTTGTGGCTCCGCATGGCGTGGCGTGTAGCCAGCTACTTGGGGGGCGGCGGTCTGTTCCCGCTTGGCTCCATGCGCCCAAAGCGGTATATGGCTGCGATTCTTTGCTTTCTTTCTTCTTTCTTTATATATGGTATATATAATCTTCCATGTTCCGTGCCCATGCACCTCTCAGTAAGATTCACCACGGGGATGCTCTGCTCTGAGTAGGCCCAACATGGCGACGAAGAGAAACTCGCCAAGAGATTATGTCACCACGGGATGCTATACTCTGACTCTGAGTAGGCCACGGGATGCTTTGAACTACGGACGACACGGCGCCGACCAAGGAACGCTCTCAGGTTTCAGCAAGCACATGGATCGAAAACCATGGGCTCTAGCTCTACACAGCCCCACTTCGTCAGCAGGCCGAATTCCCATACCTGCCCGACGCGTTTGGTTGGGGCGGGAATTAAAACTAGGGAACGGGAATTGAGAGGGTAGGAGCCTGAGACTGGGAATTGACAAAGGGGAAATCTTGTTGTGTTGGAAATACTCTCTCTGTTCAAAAAGTTTGTCCCTCAGATGAATGTATCTAGCACTAAACTAACTTGATGCTAGATACATTCATTTGAAGGACACGTTTTTTCAGACGGAGGAAGTACGTTTCGGTAAGTGTAGGCCTCCAGTAGCGGCATGATTTTTCGCATGTAAATTCGCAGACTAACCTGCCAATCTGTAGAGGCGACCATGCGACCCAGGTAGAAAAAGCTCAGGCAAGCAACGAGATGACACGAGACAACACGCGATGCAAGCTGACACAGACAAGAGCTACTGATACTATATACATGAAGCGCTAATGCACTACGCTAACACGACGATTCCATAATGTTCAAGCGGCATGAAATTCTACAACATATATTAGTACTCCCTTCGTTCGGAATTACTTGTCACAAAAATGAATGTATCTACAACTAAAATACATCTAGATACATTCATTTCTTGGACGAGTAATTCCAAACGGATGGAGTAGTAATTTAAACAGGGGACGAGGCTACGCTAAGGCAATTTTTAGGAGGTACGGTACGGTAATTACATGTTCCGAGACTTTCAGTTTTGCAAGGCAACGGGCACACAACACAGAAAGGATCCCTCCTGCATTTCACCTTCCAAACTTGAAAGTCAGTCCTGCTGCGTTGGTGGTCTGCTGAAATCATCACGACGGTGACCAAAAGACCGACCGGTTAAGCCGTTAAGGTTGAAACTAGCTAGTTGTACGTCCAGGGAGGAGTTCATCCTTCCGCCCAGATGAGCTTGAAGATGTTCTTGCTAGCCCCCGCGTTGACCATGTCGCTCTTGTTCTTCAGCATCTCCTCCTGGGCACGCCTATCGCCATCCTTCAAAGTTACAAGGATAAACTTATAGTTCTACAGACATGTTGAATTGTCCTGTACATGAATAGCACGAGGAGCAGCTAAGGATGTACATACACTGGTCACATATGTTCCAATAAGTAAAGATTATATAAGTTGTATATGTAAAGAACATTGTATAAGTTGAAAGGAGAAGAGGACTCACAAGCATGGCGTACGCCTTAGCAAGCGAGAGAAGAGTGGGGTAGAGACTCGTGACAGCAAGAGCAGCTTCTTCTGTCACTTGTGGCACCTGATTTACATGCACAATAAATGAGAAAACTACTGCATGAAATGGACTACCCGGCAAACTTTGGTGAAGGTGGCTGTAGCCACCCAGTTACCTGCATAAGCTGAAGGGCGAATATGTCGCTCACAGTGACCTTCTCAAGGTCAGAACACCTCTTCACAAACTCATCGTAGGTCAGGCAAAGTCGAGAGGTGTCAGCACCAGCAGAGAAGTTTGTTCTGTAGTAATCAATTATAGAGCGTGTGAGGTGGCCGTATTTCTTTTCAGTGTCAGCATACCCATTGGTTCTTTGGACATCAAATCCTTCAAGAACCTCAGTAGTGAAGCAGCTGAAATACAAGGCATATGGACCAGTAGTTAATAGGGCATACGGCTGACATTCAAAGCATTGGGAACAATATTTAATAATGTTAAACAAAGAGAAGAAAGTACTGCCGTTCAGGGGCTAACATGATCATCCAAGCTTCATGAGAAGAGTACATACGCTGTTTTAACGCTCTCTGATCCATCTACAGTGTTTACATCCCCTTCAACTAGATATATTAGCTTCCTTAGCCCACATTTCTGCGCCGGGTCAAACAAATGGAAGTATCACATTGTATTGTTGCTAAAATAAACCCAGCAAACCCAAACATATGGACAAGAAATACAGTTTCTTTGGGAAGAGATGCACAATCTACAGGTTCAAGCTTATGTCTGCTAATAACATCATCATTCATCATCTCATACCCAAATATGGGCTATGTTTTTCAGTTAATGATAACAAAGAATAAGAAAAAACTCCTCAGCTAAGATTAGTCTGAAGCAATATCAAATCATAGGGGTAAAACATGGCTGGTCAAAAGACACACTCAGCACGTCGTAGTGAAACATTCATCCTCACATTCAACATGTGTGGAACCCAATTGAAATCTAAAAAAACAAGATATCATATACAAGTTACACAAAGTTCTTCATCTAAAAAAAAAGAAGCACCTATCCGATGCACTGCTGCTCTTCGTCAAAGTTAAAAAAAAGGGTCTTTATCTAACTGTTTAGAGATGCCTCCATACCTGTGCCGCCAAACATTCTAATGACTATCCCCATCAACTTATTTGCAACATGACCCAAACAATCAAAACAATGGTTTGTGTTGCCACAACTACTGATCAGGATTATCGCATGAAGCAATGATAATCTATGATACAAAATTTCTTATCAGTATCACTGAGAAATGGAAAGCATAAAGAACTGGGAAAGTTAAGATGGAAGGTCTATAATATTATGAAAAAAATTCAAAGCTACTCCCTCCGTCCCATAATATAAGAACGTTTTTGACACTACACTAGTGTCAAAACGTTCTTATATTATGGGACGGAGGGAGTAGTTCAGATGGTACCTTCAGTCTTAGTTTTTGATCTTTGTATCTGTTGTCTTTAATTGAGCCAAGCAAATCATCCACATTTTTCCTTTCAACAATGAAATCAAGAACATACTCCGTGCCAAGTTGTTTATGGCGAGCAATCCAAAGAGCATCTCCAACAGGCAAGTGTTTAATCTGGATGACATGGTTCGAACAGAAGGATCAGCACCATTTTCTTTGGCACGTTATATGAACAGTTCAATCTACGCAAATCAACTTTGTTAGATTATTTTATGCTGTCTCCTTGTACACAAGCAAGAAAAAGGTGCAGTCAGCAATCATCAAGACAGTGGGGCAGCGACCAAACATATCAGATAATTAATCCAAAAAATTCAAAAATACTCCCTCCGTTCCTAAATATAAGTCTTTGTAGAGATTCCATTAGGTGGACTGGATACGAAGCAAAATGAATGAATCTATACTTAAAATGCATCTATATACATCCGTATGTTGTTCATAATGAAATCTCTACAAAGACTTATATTTAGGAACGGAGGAAGTAGATAATTAATCCAACAGTACAGGGCATTTAATTTAGAGCCATGTTGATGCATGGTGATAACTTTTAGCAGTGTATTTTGGTTGTCTGAAGAAATGTACAAGGATTACACCCAGAGTACTGATGAATTAGACACAAGAAAAATAGAAAGAGCGAGTAGGGTTAAACAAAGAAGAGTTCACTCTCAATCCAACTAACCTTTACAGGTACATCAAACTGCGTGTGTATGTTATCAACAACTTTTCTTCTGGCACGAGCCCTGCACAAAATACGAGCAATCATGAGAGAACTGAATTCTGATGCATAGATGAATGATTAAATAAAACATGATAAACTATTGGGTGCAACAACAATCAATTTGTTTCCTTGAAAAATAATTTGAACAATTAACCAACATACAGAATCTAAAACTTTATATGCATGTGAACACACTAAACGTTAACAGAAACAGAAGGTTAAATAGTTTAAGTAACACAAGGAAATGAATCAAAGTGTGGTCAAATTAACAATTCCAGTAAGTAGATAAACACGTGATAGCCCATGACCTCCTCATTTTAACAGAAAAAAAAATTAAACGTGAAGAAAGGAATGCCATTGCGAATCGTGGGCAAGCGAGAACAGGTACACATCCAATCCTCAGTTGCTTACGATCCTGAAAAGTTTTTTTGAAGGGACAGGGTGGGGGCATTTAATTCTTATTTGTTTCCATTCCTGCTTAAAGATCACATACAGCTGAAATATACAATAACTCATGAGTAAGGTATGATCATACAGACCCAAAAGTGTCTCGATCATCCAATATCAGCACCACTTCATAAGTATCCAGAAAACTTTCATCACATTGACGAGGTGGCATAGCTAGTAGAGAGTTTTCAGCAGAACCCTGACGATGGAAAAGAAAGTATTGTGTTATGTTCCATTTGAAAAAGAAAATGGGTACTCAAAGGGGAACTCAAGTGTACCATTGCACTAAATGATTGCTGTCCGAACATTCCTTGAGATGAAAGAGGAGAATTAGTAGCACGGCCATTGTCTGAAAGGGCATTAACTAAAAATATCAGTAGAGAGTAATATTTTGTTTATGGAACATAATATTATCTGCAAAGAAAGCATACTGGTAGGAAAGGAACTGGAATTGCCTGCTTTCGAGTTTGGAAGTCCACTCCTTTCAGAAAAATTCTCGGAACCTGCAATTGAGTAAATGAAATTAATGATAGAGCTGCAGGGGTACAATGTTCAGTTATCTGGAAACTCATACTGCATGAACTGAAAACTTTACTAATACCTATCAGGGGACTGCTGCCTTCTTGTTCATCAGAATCTGAATCACTGAGCATAACACTTTCAGGATGACCGGTCGCCATGAAAGGTCCTGCAGGATCGTCTAATCCAGACTTTGCGAGACAAATGCGAGCAGTCTCTTTGCCTTTTTCTGTTAGGTAATACCTAAAACAAACTCATACAGTAAGCCGCAAGTTTATGCTTGGTATCTCAACAGAATGTGTGTGTTTAGCAAATAAAGTCCCAGCTAGAAACAAGAAATGTAAACTGAACAGACTGAACTTCTGCTTGTACTCGGGGTGGAAATAAAATGTAGGACCAAAATACTGAGCAGGATCCGGTTCATGTAGCAAACTGGCATATATCTGGAACATTCCCAAAATGGCCGCATGTGCAAGATTGTTATAAACGTGTTTCAGGTTCATATTGTGGACCCAACAAGTTCAAAGGAGCTATGGAATCATACATGCCTGCTTCTATTCCATCAATAGAAAATTGATGATATGCCACATGAGAGCTGTATCTTTAACAGATATATTTTCTTCATTTGCTCAAATGATTAGAGGATATTATATTACCTAGAGTGCATACAAGCATCAAATAGCAAACTATTAGATGTTGCTTCTCTGCTAGCATATATATGACTTACTGCCACACTATATCAAACTTCCTCCAACCAACAAAGGAAAAAAAATCAAGTAGAAATGTTTCTTGATAGAAGTTAAATTACTAGAAAACCCATATACCAATCAGCAGAAGCATATCAGAGGTTAGGCACATTTGGGATCCAGTCCACCGCACTCAGAGCAAAACAGGTGAAAGGGTTTTGTATCTGGTGAGTGCTGTGGGAGCATGAATCAGATAAACTAGTGCAGACACGATCATACTTAAAACGTGAGAACCCTATGAACCCTCTAATGAGAGGAGTCAAGTTCAGGGATACAGGTGCAATAGTTTATATAGCTCTGATATCCCCAATCCTTGAGTTCGAGTCCATATCAGACTAAGCAAAAGCTCACAATTAATACCTAGAAGCGCTGCAATAGTACAGTATAAAGCAATAGTCTGTGATGGAACAAGTAATAATACTTGTACGATATAATAAGTGACTACAAAACATATGGGGTCTATCCCTCTAAAAGATCCAATTTAATAAATGATAGAAAAGGTAAGATAAACATGGGGGTGAGCCTAGTACATTACTTTGCAGGGTTACTCTTTTTCACAACGAGATCCTTTTCCGTTAAGTTTTTCATGCAACTCCATCCAGTGTAGAAGTCACTACCAGAATTCCCGTGTTTTGATTTGTAGTTGTTTGGGCTGCTCATAGTACAACGGACATAGTTAGTGATGCACTAATATATCAGCTGAAATAAGCAACCATGCGATTTACTGAATCGCTGAAACTGTACCCTATTGCCTTTCGCGACAGACCACTGGCTTCAGCGGCATCAATAAGCTCTTGCTTCTTCATAACCTCCGTCCCTCTTATCATTTCCCTAGGGGACAAATCAACTGTCAGCATCTCCTCTTGCATATTCAGTTAACTTTTCCTACTTCCCCATTGTCCTAAGGTCGCTACTACTTCTGTCAGGAGAATAACAAAATTTAGACCCCCAAGAAAATCATACCTGTAGAGTGTGATCACTATTGCGTAAGCAGCTGAATTCAGCTGTGGCACATAGGGTTTGTTTCGCTTTCTTTTCTTTCCTGTATAAAAGGACAGTACCCTTTAAGATATAATGAATAAAACCTGTTCCATTAAACTGACTGTTGACAAAACTGAAGAAGAAGAAGAAGAAACATAAGCCTGATGATGGAAAAGAAAAGAAAGAGCAGATTTGTAGGCCACGCGAGTAATCATGGAAAGTTGTAAACTATTACCCGTTTCTCCTGGTGTATTACTTCTCGGAGGAGACAAATCAAGGCTGGACCCTGGAAAGCAGTCTTTCATGACGTCAACAACCCAACCTCCAACGCCCCTGAAAAAAATAATAGAACCGAAGAGGCAACAACAATGATCAAACTAATTCAGAAAATGCAAAGTTTCTGAAAAATTGATGCAACTCAATGTAGAAAGTAACATTTGGTAGTGGATACATTCCACACATTAATCTAGTATGCGATTTCCGACTCTCGATTCAACACAGAAAAGAAAAACGAAAGGTACAGAGTTCTATATGGATCAAAAGTCACAACCAAAGCCATACTGGTATACTGTAATAGCACTTCTCAGGTTATCTACTTGCAGGCAAATCCAAAGTTGAATGGCAGCTTAAACGTGATATGAATACATTTCGCCAGATTCAAAAAATGGTCATGGCCTAAATCGATTTCAGCATACACCAGCAGCAAATCAATGGACGCAGCAGAGCGGCTGTGGAGTCATCTAGCTAAGAGGGGGGAAGATAGGCAGAAGATGATGGCTTGGCTTGCTTATTTTTCCTAGTCTACATTTTGGGTGTTGTTTCTCTCCTTCCTCCTCTTCAGATACATTTGCTGCCCCTACTCCTGCAACTAGGCTTGACTATGACCTAAACCAATGGTACACTTACTATGAACAAATCAATGGATGCAGCAGAGCATATAAACATATGGGGACTGACACTTATAATTCCATAGCTATGCAAACCGAATGCATGCTCAGATCAAATCGGCACAAGTAAAAAACACCTAAGGCCTAAGGCACATTACATAAACCGATCCATTCGTGTTGGAGCGGCAATGTGACACCATATAACAATAAATAAGCCTTCCCGATTCGCGTATGACTAGGGCACAGAAGCGCGGCAACGCCGCCCGATCCAAATCACACGACCCCGGAATCGACCAAAACCTAGCCTCATCGCAACGGCGTAAATGGAAACGGGTCTGAGAGAGATGGGGAAGGGAAATGCGCACTTGAGACGGGCCAGGTCGCCGGCGGTCCGGACGGGCTCCTTGGCGGTGCAGACGCCGCTGTAGGCGGCGGAGAGCGCGCGGGCCTGGTGCTCCGGGAGGCCGCCCGGCTGCTGGGACGCTATCGAGCGGCTCTTGTCGAAGATCCTGGCCGCGACCTCCTCGTTCTCCGGGAGATTCACCTTGCGCTTCTTCTTCGGCACCGACGGCGCCATCCGCGTCGTGCGGTTGGGGGGCGTGGGATCGGGGTGTGGGGAGGGGGGAGGGGGGGTTAGGGTTTGGGATTTGGGAATGGGGAGGGAGAGCCCGCCATTATTGTGGGTTCGGAGGTTTTAGTTGGCGGGTGATAGGCTGGCCAAACGGGCCGGCACGACACGGCCCACAGGGGCACGATTAGTAAACTTGGGAGCCAACATGAGCATTTCTTATTGGCGCATTCAGCCCACAAGGTCGTGTCATGCTGGCCCGCGTGTTGCGCCTAGCAGCCCAGGCACGACCGATTAGCTTTATTTTAGTGGAGGCGGGTTAGCTAATCGGGTCGGCACGCCAGCCCGTGCATTGTTTGCCCTACTAGACAGTCTTTTAGGCCACTCTCAGTTTCGTGACTTGGGAAGCAACATGAGCATTTCCTATTTGGCGCTTTCAGCCGACAGGGGCACGATTAGTAAATGGGTTGTGCCATGTCGGCCCGCGTGCTGCGCCTAGCAACCTAGGCACAACCGGTTAGCTTTTTTTAGTGGAGGTCCGATAGCTAATCGGGCCGGCACGCCAGCCCGTGTGTTGCTTGACCTATTAGACAGTTTTCAGGCCACTTTCAGTTTCGTGACTTGGGAGGCAACATGAGCATTTCGTATTTGGCGCCTTCAGTGCCTGTTAACATGTATTCTGTTAAAGGCGCTCTTACCTGGGCTGGCCCATTTTATTTCAATAAACTCGCAAAATGTATGTGCACGACAGGCTTCGAACTTGCAACTTCTCTGTTGGCACAGAACCGCACTAACCACTAGGACATATCATCAGCTGAGACATATTTGTTTATTTTTTTTATTAGTACGAAGCTTTTTCTAGGCATTTTTATTCAGTTTTTATTTTTTCATCAATGGGCGGATTCTTTTTAAATTGATGATTTTCCTTCACAAACAATGAACCTTTTCCAAAATATGCGAACTTTTATTCAAATTCGTGAACTTTTTTCATAATTGATGATTTTTTTCATATTTGTAATTTTTTTAATAAAATCAATGAACTTCCTTCAAAATCGGTGAACTTTTTTAAAAATCGATGAACTATTTTCTAATTTTGATGAACTTTTTTTAGAATTTTATGAACTTTTTCATATTCCATGAACTTTTTTTCAAATTGATGCTTTTTAAAAATTTGGTGAAATTTTTAAAAAATTTGATGAACTTTTTTAAAATTTGATGAATTTTTTATTCAAATCAATGAACTTTTTCTTCAAATGAATGAACTTTTTCGAAATTTATGATTTTTTTCAATTTGTGAACTTTTTTCGAATAATTTTTTATAATGGTGAAATAGTTATGTTTTGCTACTAGTGGAACAACCAAGTTAGCTTGGTCTAGTGGTTGTGGTGGCACGCTGTTGAGCTAGGCGTGCCTAGTTCGAATCCCAATTCTTCCATGCAACGCCCTTCTGCTGGGCCTTACGGGCCCCTGCCCTAGGCTCCCTCCGCGTCCTCTTGATGGGCCACCCCTAGTGCATATCCCCGTCAGCACCACCAATGGCTATGCTCCGATAATCGGTTGAAGCAAGTGATCCCTTATATTATATCTTTAGAGCAATCCGCGTTTGTCCCTGGGCGGTTGATAACAGAGAACATCATAGTGGCATATGAATGCCTTCATTTCATGAAGAGAAATAGAGCTGTGAAACACCATCATTGTGCTTTGAAACTGGACATGATGAAGGCCTATGACAAAGTTGAATGGAGTTACTTGAGAGCTATTATGAGTAAGTTGGGATTTTCACATAGATGGGTTGATATTGTCATGAATCTTATTAGCTCTATTTCTTACTCAGTTTTATTCAATGGGAAAAGGTTAGATGAATTTAAACCTCCAAGAGTTATTCGTCGGGGAGATCGGATTCCCCCTACATGTTTTTGTTGAAAGTAGAGGGCTTTTCGTGCCTCCTTAAAAAATTTAAACCAGTCATCTCAGATTGGTGGGGGTACAAGTGGCGCCTTCGGCACCGCATGTTAATCACCTTTTGTTTGCAGATGATAGCCTGTTGTTCTTCAAAGCTAATGGTGTGGGGGCGGTTGAGGTATCAAACTTGTTGAATCAATGCTGCAATGCATCAGGACAGAGAGTAAATCCAAGTCATCGATATTTTTTAGCAAAGGGTGCCCAGCGAATATCAAAGAGGAAGTCAAGGGTATTCTGCATGTTCCCACCGAAATTTTGAATGACAAGTACCTAGGTATGCCTTCTGACATAGGTACTTCAAAATTTGGGGCGTTTAAATATCTCAAAGATAGGCTTTGGAACAAAGTAAAAGGGTGGATTGAATAAACTGATAAGGCAGTTCTGGTGAGGAAGCAAAGAAGGTAAACGGAAGCCAAGCTGGGTTTCATGGAAATCAATGACTTAACCAAAGTTTATGGGCGGATTAGGCTTTAGAGATTTTGAATTGTTCAATCTAGCATCGTTGGCACGCCAATCATGGAGACTCTTGCAAACCCCTGATTCACTATGTGCTAGATTGTTGAAGGCGGATTACTTTCGAGACGGGTCTATCTTGACCGCTGAGTTGGGCAGCCATCCCTTCCAAATTTGGCGGGCTGTTCTTGAGGGGAGTGATGTGCCTGCCCAAGGACTGATCAGAAGGATTGGAGATGGATCTACCACGAGGATCTGTACACATAATTGGATCCCCCGAAGTGTGACAACGAGGCCGATAGCTTGCCTGACACCAACACTGGTAAAGGATCTGATTGATAGCACAAGCGCAAGTTGGAAACAGGAACTCATAAATCAAGTGTTTGTAGCGGCCGATGCTAATGCCATACAATCTATTCCATTGTGCACGTGTAATATGAGTGACTTCCAGGCATGGAATTTTGAGAAAAATGGAAGTTTTACGGTCCGTTTTGCATATAGAATGCTTGTTGACACGAAGAAACGGCAAGAAGATTGGCTTGAGTGAAACACTGGCGGATCTGACCACGAAGCTCAAGCAAAAGCTTGGACATCACTATGGTCCGTTCAAAGTACCAAGGAAAGTTAAGACCTTTTTGTGGAGATTGGCCAAATGCTCAATCCCAACAGAAGATGTGCGCCACACGAGACATATGTCTGATGATGATAGTTGTCAGTTATGCGGTGCCCCGGACTCATGGCGTCATTCGCTCCTAGAATGCGGGGTGGCTCGGTGTGTATGGGCTCTAGGGGATGCTGAAATTTTGCACCATCTTCAGGCAACTCACGAGCCAAACGCAAAACAGTGGATATTTGTTATGATTGAGACACTACCACATGCGAGTCTAATCAAGCTGGTGGTGACATTATGGGCTATTTGGACAGCTAGACGAAAGTTGATTCATGAAGGAGTCAGCCAGAGCCCCCACGCGACATACTCCTTTGCACATAGCTTTATCTCAGAGTTGGACCTGGTTAAAGCCCCATGCAGAAACCAGGTAATTAGCACAGCAAGAGGTCATGTTAGTTCGGGCCATAGGCAAGCGTGGATTCGACCCCCCTTGGGAGCAGCAAAAATCCAAGTTGATGGGCGATTATCAAGGAACAGCAATAGGGGAGCATCTTCAGCTGTGTGCATGGATCATATGTGAAAAAATTTAGTCTCGTCAGCCATGGTTTTTCCTAGAATTATTGACCCAGCAACACTAGAGAGGCTCTTGCCTGTAGAGAGGCCTTGGCTCTGGCACTTGATCTTTCTTTACAAAAAATTGTTGTTTCATGCGACTACAAATCGGTTGTCTCCGAGATAAAAGAAGGCACTAGGGCAAGATATGGAGTAATCATCAGAGAAATTAAAGCTCGAGCTGCGGAGTTTGAACTATGTGAGTTTGTGTTTGAAGGCAGGGCAATGAATGTAGATGCTCACAGTTTAGCAAAGTTTTCTAGTTCTTTAGACCAGTGTCGCCATTTGTGGCTGGGGGCTCCCCATGACCCTTTTATTATCTCTGTAAACCTTCCAGTTGAGTAATAAAGTTTGGTTTACCCCTAAATAAAAAAGGACACATCTAAGGAGCGGCCAGCTGCTCCCTAGCGTTCCCGAGCGGCCACCACCAGAAAAGGAAAGATTCGGTCCCCCTGGCCCCGGAAAAGGAAATCCAGCTACAGACCCACGCCAACCCAACAAACCACACACAGGACGCGGTCCCCAGGCCATCACATGCCCTTCCCTCCCCTCCTGAAGCACTCGAAGCTCTCACGCCCTCTTTGTTGGAAATATGCCCTAGAGGCAATAATAAAATGGTTATTATTATATTTCCTTGTTCATGATAATTGTCTTTTGTTCATGCTATAATTGTGTTATCCGGAAATCGTAATACATGTGTGAACACATAGACCACAACATGTCCCTAGTAAGCCTCTAGTTGACTAGCTCGTTGATCAACAGATAGTCATGGTTTCCTGACTATGGACATTGGATGTCATTGATAACGGGATCACATCATTAGGAGAATGATGTGATGGACAAGACCCAATCCTAAGCATAGCACAAAAGATCGTGTAGTTCGTTTGCTAGAGCTTTTCCAATGTCAAGTATCATTTCCTTAGACCATGAGATCGTGAAACTCCCGGATACCGTAGGAGTGCTTTGGGTGTACCAAACGTCACAACGTAACTGGGTGACTATAAAGGTGCACTACGGGTATCTCCGAAAGTGTCTATTGAGTTGGCACGGATCGAGACTGGGATTTGTCACAACGTATGACGGAGAGGTATCTCTGGGCCCACTCGGTAATGCATCATCATAATGAGCTCAATGTGACTAAGGATTTAGCCACGGGATCATGCATTACGGTACGAGTAAAGTGACTTACCGGTAACGAGATTGAACAAGGTATTGGGATACCGATGATCGAATCTCGGGCAAGTAACGTACCGATTGACAAAGGGAATTGTATACGGGATTGATTGAATCCTCGACATCGTGGTTCATCCGATGAGATCATCGTGGAACATGTGGGAGCCAACATGGGTAACTAGATCCCGCTGTTGGTTATTGACCGGAGAGCCGTCTCGGTCATGTCTGTATGTCTCCCGAACCCGTAGGGTCTACACACTTAAGGTTCGGTGACGCTAGGGTTGTAGAGATATTAGTATGCGGAAACCCGAAAGTTGTTCGGAGTCCCGGATGAGATCCCGGACATCACGAGGAGTTCCGGAATGGTCCGGAGGTGAAGAATTATATATAGGAAGTCCAGTTTCTGCCACCGGGAAAGTTTCGGGGGTTATCGGTATTGTACCGGGACCACCGGAAGGGTCCCGGGGGTCCACCGGGTGGGGCCACCTATCCCGGAGGGCCCCGTGGGCTGAAGTGGGAGGGGAACCAGCCGCTGGTGGGCTGGTGCGCCTCCCATGGGCCTCCCCCTGCGCCTAGGGTTGGAAACCCTGGGGGTGGGGGGCGCCCCACCTGACTTGGGGGGGAGTTTCCCCCCTTCGCCGCCGCCCCCCATGTAGATGGGATCCCAGGGCCGGCGCCCCCCAGGGGGCCTATATAAAGGGGGGAGGGAGGGCAGCAGTACCCTAGCCCCTGGCGCCTCCCTCTCCCTTCCGTGACACCTCTCCCTCCCGCTTGCGCTTGGCGAAGCCCTGCCGGGATCCCTGCTACTTCCACCACCACGCCGTCGTGCTGCTGGATCTCCGTCAACCTCTCCTTTCCCCTTGCTGGATCAAGAAGGACGAGACGTCGCTGCTCCGTACGTGTGTTGAACGCGGAGGTGCCGTCCGTTCGGCGCTCGGTCATCGGTGATTTGGATCACGACGAGTACGACTCCATCAACCCCGTTCACTTGAACGCTTCCGCTCGTGATCTACAAGGGTATGTAGATGCACTCCTTCCTTCTCGTTGCTAGTAAACTCCATAGATAGATCTTGGTGATGCGTAGAAATTTTTTGATTTCTGCTACGATCCCCAATAGTGGCATCATGAGCCAGGCCTATGCGTAGTTACTATGCACGAGTAGAACACAAAGCAGTTGTGGGCGTAGATGTTGTCAATTTTTCTTGCCACTACTAGTCTTACCTTGTTTCGGCGGTATTGTGGGATGAAGCGGCCCGGACCGACCTTACACGTACGCTTACGTGAGACAGGTTCCACCGACTGACATGCACTAGTTGCATAAAGTGGCTAGCGGGTGTCTGTCTCTCCCACTTTAGTCGGAACGGATTCGATGAAAAGGGTCCTTATGAAGGGTAAATAGAAATTGGCATATCACGTTGTGGTTTTACGTAGGTAAGAAACGTTCTTGCTAGAAACCTATAGAAGCCACGTAAAAACATGCAACAACAATTAGAGGACGTCTAACTTGTTTTTGTAGCATGTGCCTTGTGATGTGATATGGCCAAAAGGATGTGATGAATGAGATATATGTGATGTATGAGATTGATCATGTTCATGTAATAGGAATCACGACTTGCATGTCGATGAGTATGACAACCGGCAGGAGCCATAGGAGTTGTCTTTATTTTTTGTATGACCTGCGTGTCATTGAATAACGCCATGTAAATTACTTTACTTTATTGCTAAACATGTTAGCCATAGAAGTAGAAGTAATCGTTGGCGTGACAACTTCATGAAGACACGATGATGGAGATCATGATGATGGAGATCATGGTGTCATGCCGGTGACGAAGATGATCATGGCGCCCCGAAGATGGAGATCAAAGGAGCAAAATGATATTGGCCATATCATGTCACTATTTGATTGCATGTGATGTTTATCATGTTTTACATCTTATTTGCTTAGAACGACGGTAGTAAGTAAGATGATCCCTTATAATAATTTCAATAAAGTGTTCCCCCTAACTGTGCACCGTTGCGAAGGTTCGTTGTTTTGAAGCACCACGTGATGATCGGGTGTGATAGATTCTAACGTTCGCATACAACGGGTGTTGACGAGCCTAGCATGTACAGACATGGCCTCGGAACACACGCAATACACTTAGGTTGACTTGACGAGCCTAGCATGTACAGACATGGCCTCGGAACACGGAAGACCGAAAGGTCGAGCATGAGTCGTATAGAAGATACGATCAACATGAAGATGTTCACCGATCTTGACTAGTCCGTCTCACGTGATGATCGGACACGGCCTAGTTAACTCGGATCATGTTTCACTTAGATGACTGGAGGGATGTCTATCTGAGTGGGAGTTCATTGAATAATTTGATTAGATGAACTTAATTATCATGAACTTAGTCTAAAATCTTTACAATATGTCTTGTAGATCAAATGGCCCACGTTGCCCTCAACTTCAACGCGTTCCTAGAGAAAACCAAGCTGAAAGATGATGGCAGCAACTATACGGACTGGGTCCGGAACCTGAGGATCATCCTCATAGCTGCCAAGAAAGATTATGTCCTAGAAGCACCGCTAGGTGAAGCACCCATCCCAGAGAACCAAGACGTTATGAACGCTTGGCAATCACGTGCTGATGATTACTCCCTCGTTCAGTGCGGCATGCTTTACAGCTTAGAACCGGGGCTCCAAAAGCGTTTTGAGAAACACGGAGCATATGAGATGTTCGAAGAGCTGAAAATGGTTTTCCAAGCTCATGCCCGAGTCGAGAGATATGATGTCTCCGACAAGTTCTTCAGTTGTAAAATGGAGGAAAATAGTTCTGTCAGTGAGCACATACTCAAAATGTCTGGGTTACACAACCGCTTGTCTCAGCTGGGAGTTAATCTCCCGGATGACGCGGTCATTGACAGAATCCTTCAGTCGCTTCCACCAAGCTACAAGAGCTTTGTGATGAACTTCAATATGCAGGGGATGGAAAAGACCAATCCTGAGGTATATTCAATGCTGAAATCAGCGGAGGTGGAGATCAAAAAGGAACATCTAGTGTTGATGGTGAATAAAACCACTAAGTTCAAGAAGGGCAAGGGTAAGAAGAACTTCAAGAAGGACGGCAAGGGAGTTGCCGCGCCCGGTAAGCCAGTTGCCGGGAAGAAGCCAAAGAATGGACCCAAGCCTGAGACTGAGTGTTTTTATTGCAAGGGAAGTGGTCACTCGAAGCGGAACTGCCCCAAATACTTAGCGGACAAGAAGGCCGGCAACACCAAAGGTATATGTGATATACATGTAATTGATGTGTACCTTACCAGTACTCGTAGTAGCTCCTGGGTATTTGATACCGGTGCGGTTGCTCATATTTGTAACTCAAAACAGGAGCTGCGGAATAAACGGAGACTGGCGAAGGACGAGGTGACGATGCGCGTCGGGAATGGTTCCAAGGTCGATGTGATCGCCGTCGGCACGCTACCTCTACATTTACCTACGGGATTAGTTTTAAACCTCAATAATTGTTATTTAGTGCCAGCTTTGAGCATGAACATTGTATCAGGATCTCGTTTAATTTGAGATGGCTACTCATTTAAATCCGAGAATAATGGTTGTTCTATTTATATGAGAGATATGTTTTATGGTCATGCCCAACTGGTCAATGGTTTATTCTTAATGAATCTCGAGCGTGATGTTACACATATTCATAGTGTGAATACCAAAAGATGTAAAGTTGATAACGATAGTCCCACATACTTGTGGCACTGCCGCCTTGGTCACATAGGTGTCAAACGCATGAAGAAGCTCCATGCAGATGGACTTTTGGAGTCTCTCTATTAGGAATCATTTGACACGTGCGAACCATGCCTCATGGGTAAGATGACCAAGACTCCGTTCTCCGGAACGATGGAGCGAGCAACCAACTTATTGGAAATCATACATACTGATGTGTGCGGTCCAATGAGTGTTGAGGCTCGCGGTGGCTATCGTTATGTTCTCACTCTCACTGATGACTTAAGTAGATATGGGTATGTCTACCTAATGAAACACAAGTCTGAGACCTTTGAAAAGTTCAAGGAATTTTAGAGTGAGGTTGAGAATCAACGTGACAGGAAAATAAAGTTCTTACGATCAAATCGTGGAGGAGAATATTTAAGTCACGAATTTGGTACGCACTTAAGGAAATGTGGAATAGTTTCACAACTCACGCCGCCTGGAACACCTCAGCATAACGGTGTGTCCGAACGTCGTAATCGCACTCTATTGGATATGGTGCGATCTATGATGTTTCTTACCGATCTACCGCTCTCATTTTGGGGCTATGCTTTAGAGACTACCGCATTCACTTTAAATAGGGCTCCGTCGAAATCCGTTGAGACGACACCGTATGAATTATGGTTTGGGAAGAAACCTAAGCTGTCGTTTCTAAAAGTTTGGGGATGCGATGCTTATGTCAAGAAACTTCAACCTGAAAAGCTCGAACCCAAGTCGGAGAAATGTGTCTTCATAGGATACCCTAAGGAAACCATAGGGTATACCTTCTACCTCAGATCCGAAGGCAAGATCTTTGTTGCCAAGAACGGGTCCTTTCTGGAGAAAGAGTTTCTCTCGAAAGAAATAAGTGGGAGGAAAGTGGAACTTGATGAGGTGATAGTCACCCCTTCCGAACCAGAGAGTAGCGCAGCGCGGGAAGATGTTCCTGTGGTGCCTACACCGACTGGGGAGGAAGTTAATGATGATGATCATGAAGCTTCGGATCAAGTTACTGCTGAACTTCGTAGGTCCACAAGGACACGTTCCGCACCAGAGTGGTATGGCAACCCTGTCCTGGAAATCATGTTGTTAGACAACGGTGAACCTTCGAACTATGGAGAAGCAATGGCGGGCCCAGATTCCAACAAATGGCTAGAAGCCATGAAATCCGAGATAGGATCCATGTATGAAAACGAAGTATGGACTTTGACTGACTTGCCCGATGATCGGCGAGCCATAGAAAATAAATGGATCTTTAAGAAGAAGACAGACGCGGATGGTAATGTGACCATCTATAAGGCTCGACTTGTCGCTAAGGGTTATCGACAAGTTCAAGGGGTTGACTACGATGAGACTTTCTCACCCGTAGCGAAGCTGAAGTCCGTCTGAATCATGTTAGCAATTGCCGCATTCTATGATTATGAGATATGGCAAATGGACGTCAAAACGGCATTCCTTAACGGCTTTCTTAAGGAAGAATTGTATATGATGCAGCCGGAAGGTTTTGTCGATCCTAAGAATGCTAACAAGGTATGCAAGCTCCAGCGCTCCATCTATGGGCTGGTGCAAGCATCTCGGAGTTGGACATTCGATTTGATGAGATGATCAAAGCGTTTGGGTTTACACAGACTTATGGAGAAGCCTGTGTTTACAAGAAAGTGAGTGGGAGCTCTGTAGCATTTCTCATATTATATGTGGATGACATACTATTGATGGGAAATGATATAGAATTCTTGGAAAGTATAAAGGCCTATTTGAATAAGTGTTTTTCAATGAAGGACCTTGGAGAAGCTGCTTATATATTAGGCATCAAGATCTATAGAGATAGATCAAGACGCCTCATTGGTCTTTCACAGAGTACGTACCTTGACAAGATATTGAAGACGTTCAATATGGATCAGTCCAAGAAAGGGTTCTTGCCTGTATTGCAAGGTGTGCAATTGAGCACGGCTCAATGCCCGACCACGGCAGAAGATAGAGAAAAGATGAGTGTCATCCCCTATGCCTCGGCCATAGGGTCTATTATGTATGCCATGCTGTGTACCAGACCTGATGTAAACCTTGCCGTAAGTTTGGTAGGAAGGTACCAAAGTAATCCCGGCATGGAACACTGGACAGCGGTCAAGAATATCCTGAAGTACCTGAAAAGGACTAAGGATATGTTTCTCGTATATGGAGGTGACGAAGAGCTCGTCGTAAAGGGTTACGTCGACGCTAGCTTCGACACAGATCTGGATGACTCTAAGTCACAAACCGGATACGTGTATATTTTGAATGGAGGGGCAGTAAGCTGGTGCAGTTGCAAGCAAAGCGTCGTGGCGGGATCTACATGTGAAGCGGAGTACATGGCGGCCTCAGAGGCAGCACAAGAAGCACTCTGGATGAAGGAGTTCATTACCGACCTAGGGGTGATTCCCAATGCGTCGGGCCCGATGACTCTCTTCTGTGACAACACTGGAGCTATTGCCCTTGCCAAGGAGCCCAGGTTTCACAGGAAGACCAGGCATATCAAGCGTCGCTTCAACTCCATTCGTGAAAGTGTTCAAAATGGAGACATAGATATTTGTAAAGTACATACGGACCTGGATGTAGCCGATCCGTTGACTAAACCTCTCCCTAGAGCAAAACATGATCAACACCAGAACTCTATGGGTGTTCGATTCATCACAATGTAACTAGATTATTGACTCTAGTGCAAGTGGGAGACTGTTGGAAATATGCCCTAGAGGCAATAATAAAATGGTTATTATTATATTTCCTTGTTCATGATAATTGTCTTTTGTTCATGCTATAATTGTGTTATCCGGAAATCGTAATACATGTGTGAACACATAGACCACAACATGTCCCTAGTAAGCCTCTAGTTGACTAGCTCGTTGATCAACAGATAGTCATGGTTTCCTGACTATGGACATTGGATGTCATTGATAACGGGATCACATCATTAGGAGAATGATGTGATGGACAAGACCCAATCCTAAGCATAGCACAAAAGATCGTGTAGTTCGTTTGCTAGAGCTTTTCCAATGTCAAGTATCATTTCCTTAGACCATGAGATCGTGAAACTCCCGGATACCGTAGGAGTGCTTTGGGTGTACCAAACGTCACAACGTAACTGGGTGACTATAAAGGTGCACTACGGGTATCTCCGAAAGTGTCTGTTAAGTTGGCACGGATCGAGACTGGGATTTGTCACTCCGTATGACGGAGAGGTATCTCTGGGCCCACTCGGTAATGCATCATCATAATGAGCTCAATGTGACTAAGGATTCAGCGACGGGATCATGCATTACGGTACGAGTAAAGTGACTTGCCGGTAACGAGATTGAACAAGGTATTGGGATACCGACGATCGAATCTCGGGCAAGTAACGTACCGATTTACAAAGGGAATTGTATACGGGATTGATTGAATCCTCGACATCGTGGTTCATCCGATGAGATCATCGTGGAACATGTGGGAGCCAACATGGGTATCCAGATCCCGCTGTTGGTTATTGACCGGAGAGCCGTCTCGTCATGTCTGTATGTCTCCCGAACCGGTAGGGTCTACACACTTAAGGTTCGGTGACGCTAGGGTTGTAGAGATATTAGTATGCGGAAACCCGAAAGTTGTTCGGAGTCCCGGATGAGATCCCGGACGTCACGAGGAGTTTCGGAATGGTCCGGAGGTGAAGAATTATATATAGGAAGTCCAGTTTCGGCCACCGGGAAAGTTTCGGGGGTTATCGGTATTGTACCGGGACCACTGGAAGGGTCCCGGGGGTCCACCGGGTGGGGCCACCTATCCCGGAGGGCCCCGTGGGCTGAAGTGGGAGGTGAACCAGCCCCTGGTGGGCTGGTGCGCCCCCCATGGGCCTCCCCCTGCGCCTAGGGTTGGAAACCCTGGGGGTGGGGGGCGCCCCACCTGACTTGGGGGGGAAGTTTCCCCCCCTTGGTCGCCGCCCCCCCATGTAGATGGGATACCAGGGCCGGCGCCCCCAGGGGGCCTATATAAAGGGGAAGGGAGGGCAGCAATACCCTAGCCCCTGGCGCCTCCCTCTCCTTCCCGTGACACCTCTCCCTCCCGCTTGCGCTTGGCGAAGCCCTGCTGGGATCCCCGCTACTTCCACCACCACGCCGTCGTGCTGCTGGATCTCCATCAACCTCTCCTTTCCCCTTGCTGGATCAAGAAGGAAGAGACGTCGCTGCTCCGTACGTGTGTTGAACGCGGAGGTGCCGTCCGTTCGGCGCTCGGTCATCGGTGATTTGGATCACGACGAGTACGACTCCATCAACCCCGTTCACTTGAACGCTTCCGCTCGCGATCTACAAGGGTATGTAGATGCACTCCTTCCTTCTCGTTGCTAGTAAACTCCATAGATAGATCTTGGTGATGCGTAGAATTTTTTTGATTTCCGGTACGATCCCCAACACTCTTGGCCACCAACCTTCTCCCCATATGCCCCTACCTGCCCCCACCTAGCTTCTTCTCCACGAAACAAGGGGTTCCCAGTTCTGGATCTCCATCACCAGAGCTGCCATGGCAGATGAATCAAGGTGAAATAACAATGCTATGGAACAATTTGATGCGGAAAAAGAAGAAAGAGGGAGGACAGATTAGAAAGTACCAGGCAGCACCAACAAGGGTGAAAAAAGAGGTTGATCCTTTCTCCTCATGTCCAGATCCTGACTCCTTGACTTTCCCTTTCACCCCCACACCAAATTTCTCTTTAAAAAATAGCTTCTCCATACTTAAAAGACAACACAAACAAGGATAAAAAAATGGGGAGATCCGGTACCTGTGCAATTTTAACTAATTATTGTGCAACTAGATCATAAGACAAGTCAACTTTTGCAGCAATGTGTGCAAAAAAACACAGAAAATATGCAAATATATATAAGAGAGCACATATAGAGTCTTATTTCACACATAATGCACAAGAACCAGTGTCACTGTAGCAAAAAAAGAAAAGAAAAAAGCATATTGTAGGTACAATGAAAATATAACTACCAACTAGACAAGAAGTATATGTGTTTTTTTCCTTTGATCTTTTCACACAGTAGTATATGTGACTCTGTAGCTTAGAATTGTGTGCAAAAATCTACATCAGTTCATGCACCCCCATAGCCTGTAAACCCTGCACATGATGCAAAAAAAAGAAGCTTGAGAAAAAAATGAACCAACGCTAGCTTGATTTGTGCAACTTAACGGGTACAAGTGTGCAACCGACAACACTCCCATATCCATCCACTTGTGGGCTTTGAATTTCATTAGTTGGCATCTTCAACTCATATAAAAGTAAAAGATGCCAACTCAGATAATTTCAGATTTATTTTGGTTTTAGCTAAAAATCTGTATGCAGAATTCCAAAACTAAACTTTATGTTGGCTGTTGTGCAACTACATCATCTATTTTGTGAAACTGCAAGTACTCCTGCATGCAAATCATGTTGCGTGTTTATGCAGCTATGTAATGAATTTTGAACTGGGGAACATGATGAATTTAGCCTATCTAACACTAGTAGAAAACTGGGCTTTGGTCACAGGGCAATATTCACATTAGTCCCGGTTCAGTCACGAACCGGGACTAATGTGAGCATTGGTCCCGGTTCGTGCGGCCAGGGGCCTGCTGGGCCTCGTGGGGGCATTGGTCCCGGTTCGTCTGGACCCGTTGGTCCCGGTTGGTGGGACAAATCGGGACCAATGGGCCACGCTCCTGGCCCACCACCCTTTAGTCCCGGTTCCTACCACAAACCGGGACTAAAGGGCTGGTCCTAGTTGCGGCCAGTGTTTAGTCCCACCTCGCCAACCGAAGGGCGCTCACACCAGTTTATAAGCCCGTCCCTCTATGCCTTGTTGAGCTTCTCTTAAAGTGAAAATAGATGCCCTTATACAGGGAATTTGACCTAAATTCACAGTAAATTTCATAGAAATTTACTATGAATTTAGGTTTAATTTTCTCTATAAGCGCATCTATGTTCATTTTTTTATATTTATAAAATAAATAAACCTTAATAAAATAAATAAAACTAAATAAACCTTAATAAAATAAAATAAAATAAACTATAGTAACTACAATAAATAAACCTTAATAAATTAAGTAAAAATAGCAGCAGTAAAATAAATAAAAATAGCAGCAGTAAAATAAAAAATAATAATTAAAGTAAAATACATAATTAATTAGAAATAAAATAAATAAGTTTTTTGTTGTAAGTAGAAACAAAACAAAACAAATAAAGCAAAAGAGAAAAAAAGAGAGGAAAAAAATTATGCCACCTACTGGGCCACAACGGCCTGAATACGACTAGAAACCCATCCATGGGCCAGGATTCAGGCCCGCAGAAGGCCCACTAGGCCCCATAGGCAAAGAGAACAGTTAGGCCCGAAAGCCTGCAGTTGAGAGGAGTTCAAGAGGGTGGGCGCAGCAGCGCTTATAAACCACTCTCGAGCTCTCTCAACTAGCGAGGTGGGACTAAACTTTTGACGCGGGGCAGCACAAGGCCTTTGGTCCCGGTTGGTGCCACCAACCGGGACTAAAGGGGGCATTGGTCCCGGTTCGTGGCACCAACCGGAACCAAAGGACTTTAGTCCCGGTTGGTGCCACGAACCGGGACCAAAGAGTTCCCTATATATATACCCCATCGCCACAGCAGAGCACTCCACAGTGCTCTGTTTTTTCTGGCCGGCGAGGGGAGGGCATTTGGGTGCTCTAGCTCACCTCCTATGCACATGAGGTGTTCGATGAAATATCTGAGCCACACTAGTTAATCTTTGTCCTCTCGAAACTCGACCTCCGAGCTCCATTTCCCCCGAGATTTGTCTAGGTTTAGCGGTCCGTCACGTCCCGTCCCCGTCTTCACCGCCGTCGATCGCCCGCGCCGATCTCGTCGCCAGCACCACCGTGGTGAGCCTCTTGTTCTTATCTTCTTTCTGAAAGGAAAAAATTCTTACTTTAGATAGTTACTTGTCTAATTTTGTTACTTTTATTATTCCTTCTTATTACATAGTGCGATGGTTTTGGTATCCGCCCCCGTCGGCCCTCGTCCTGTCTATGATTCGGATGTGGTATATATTATCTTTTTATAACTATTTGGTTCATTTATTGTTTATGACAAATATACCGACCAACGTGACATAGATTTTATTTATCTAGGAGGTGGTTGAACCGGAAATTCTAACCGACCCTATTGTCGAGAGGTTAAATTTAGTTGAAGAAGAAAACAATTACTTGAAGGAAAAAATAAAAAAATTGAGGAGGAGAAGATGATATTGGAGTTGCATGTTGCGGATGTCGTCGATGATCACAAGATCAAGATGGATGCAATGCACTTGAAGATTAGAAAGATTAGAAAATATGCCATTCATACCGAGGCTTGGTATCATTATGCCGTTGGATCAATTGTTACCTTGGTTGCGATTATGATCGCATTTGTTTTCGCATTGAAATGTTTTACATAGTTTCAATGTATGGTTTAATTAATTAGATGCTCTGGAGAGCTATATATATGTTGTTAGATGAGAACTATGTATGTACTTTGGTTCTAATGTGATGATGAACTTCTATTAATTTGGTCACTTAATTATCTATTCATGATGTTCTGTAATGGTTTTTGACACACTTAATTATATATAATGCACGCAGATGAACCGGCAATGGATGTACGGTGACAGACACACCTCCGAGTACATTAAGGGCGTGCATGATTTTCTCGAAGTGGTTGAGGCAAACAAGCAGAATGGTTTTATGTGTTGTCCATGCCCTATATGTGGGAATACGAAGTCTTACTCTGACCGGAAAATCCTTCACACCCACCTGCTTTACAAGGGTTTCATGCCACACTATAATGTTTGGACGAGGCACGGAGAAATAGGGGTTATGATGGAAGACGGCGAAGAAGAAGAGGAGGATGACAACTATGTGCCGCCTGAATACGGTGATGCTGGAACGGGGGAAGCTGCTGAAGATCAAGAGGAACCAGACGATGTGCCCAATGATGCTGTAAGGGGGGAAGCTGCTGAAGATCAAGAGGAACCAGTGCCCGATGATGATGATCTTCGCCGGGTCATAGTCGATGCAAGGACGCAATGCGAATGTCAAAAGGAGAAGCTGAAGTTCGATCGCATGTTAGAGGATCACAAAAAAGGGTTGTACCCCAATTGCGAAGATGGCAACACAAAGCTCGGTACCGTACTGGAATTGCTGCAGTGGAAGGCAGAGAATGCTGTGCCTGACGAAGGATTTGAGAAGCTATTGAAAATATTGAAGAAGAAGCTTCCAAAGGATAACGAATTGCCCGACAGTACATACGCAGCAAAGAAGGTCGTATGCCCTCTAGGATTGGAGGTGCAGAAGATACATGCATGCCCTAATGACTGCATCCTCTACCGCGTTGCGTACAAGGATCTGAACGCATGCCCGGTATGCGGTGCATTGCGGTATAAGATCAGACGAGATGACCCTGGTGATGTTGACGGCGAGCCCCCCAGGAAGAGGGTTCCTGCGAAGGTGATGTGGTATGCTCCTATAATACCACGGTTGAAACGTCTGTTCAGAAACGAAGAGCATGCCAAGTTGATGCGATGGCACAGTGAGGACCGTAAGAAAGACGGGAAGTTGAGAGCACCCGCTGACGGGTCGCGGTGGAGAAAAATCGAGAGGAAGTACTGGGCTGAGTTTGCAGCTGACCCAAGGAACGTATGGTTTGGTTTAAGCGCGGATGGCATTAATCCTTTCGGGGAGCAGAGCAGCAATCACAGCACCTGGCCCGTGACTCTATGTATGTATAACCTTCCTCCTTGTATGTGCATGAAGCGGAAATTCATTATGATGCCAGTTCTCATCCAAGGCCCTAAGCAACCCGGCAACGACATTGATGTGTACCAAAGGCCATTAGTTGAAGAACTTTTACAGCTGTGGAATGGAAACGGTGTACGTACGTGGGATGAGCACAAACAGGAGGAATTTAACCTGCACGCGTTGCTGTTTGTAACCATCAACGATTGGCCCGCTCTCAGTAACCTTTCAGGAAAGACAAACAAGGGATACCACGCATGCACGCACTGTTTAGATGACACTGAAAGTATATACCTGGACAAAAGCAGGAAGAATGTGTACCTGGGCCATCGTTGATTTCTTCCGACCAACCATCAATGTCGAAAGAAAGGCAAGCATTTCAAAGGCGAGGCAGATCACCGGAAGAAGCCCGCCATGCGTACCGGTGATCACGTACTTGCTATGGTCAATGATTTACACGTAATCTTTGGAAAGGGTCCCGGCGGACTAGCTGTTCCGAATGACGCTGAGGGACACACACCCATGTGGAAGAAGGAATCTATATTTTGGGACCTACCCTACTGGAAAGAGCTAGAGGTCCGCTCTTCAATCGACGTGATGCACGTGACGAAGAACCTTTGCGTGAACCTGCTAGGCTTCTTGGGCGTGTATGGGAAGACAAAAGATACACCTGATGCAAGGGAGGACCTGCAACGTTTGCACGAAAAAGACGGCATGCCTCCGAAGCAGTTTGAAGGTCCTGCCAGCTACGCTCTTACGAAAGAAGAGAAAGAAATCTTCTTTGAATGCCTGCTCAGTATGAAGGTCCCGACTGGCTTCTCGTCGAATATAAAGGGAATAATAAATATGCCAGAGAAAAAGTTCCAGAACCTAAAGTCTCATGACTGCCACGTGATTATGACGCAACTGCTTCCGGTTGCATTGAGGGGGCTTCTACCGGAAAACGTCTGATTAGCCATTGTGAAGCTATGTGCATTCCTCAATGCAATCTCTCAGAAGGTGATCGATCCAGAAATCATACCAAGGCTAAGGAGTGATGTGGCGCAATGTCTTGTCAGTTTCGAGCTGGTGTTCCCACCATCCTTCTTCAATATCATGACGCACGTCCTAGTTCATCTAGTCGACGAGATTGTCATTCTAGGGCCCGTATTTCTACACAATATGTTCCCCTTTGAGAGGTTCATGGGAGTCCTAAAGAAATATGTCCGTAACCGCGCTAGGCCAGAAGGAAGCATCTCCATGGGCCATCAAACAGAGGATGTCATTGGGTTTTGTGTTGACTTCATTCCTGGCCTTAAGAAGATAGGTCTCCCTAAATCGCGGTATGAGGGAAGACTGACTGGAAAAGGCACGCTTGGAGGGGGGACTCAATAATATGCAGGGACGGATATTCTTGGTCTCAAGCACACTACACAGTTCTACAGAACTCTACCTTGGTGACCCCGTATGTCGATGAACACAAGAACAGTCTGCGCTCCAAACACCCGGAGCAGTGTGACGACTGGATTACATGTGAACACATCAGGACTTTCAGCAGTTGGTTGGAAACACGTCTCAGAGGTGACACCACTGTTTGTGATGAGTTGTACTCGTTGTCCAGGGGACCATCTTCGACTGTATTGACTTACAAAGGATACGAGATAAATGGGAATACATTTTACACGACCGCCCAAGATCAAAAGAGCACCAACCAAAACAGCGGTGTCCGCTTTGATGCAGCAACCGAGAGGGGAAAGGACACATATTATGGTTACATAATGGACATATGGGAACTTGACTACGGACATGATTTTAAGGTCCCTTTGTTTAAGTGCAAATGGGTCAATCTGTCAGGAGGCGGGGTACAGGTAGACCCACAGTACGGAATGACAACAGTGGATCTGAACAATCTTGGGTACACTGACGAACCGTTCGTCCTAGCCAATGATGTGGCACAAGTTATCTATGTGAAGGACATGTCTACCAGACCGAGGAAAAGAAAAGATAAGGAAGCGAATACATCATACGATGAGCCAAAGCGGCACATAGTTCTTTCAGGAAAAAGGGACATTGTGGGAGTGGAGGGCAAGACAGACATGTCTGAAGATTATGAAAAGTTTCATGAAATTCCTCCCTTCAAAGTCAAGGCTGACCCAAGCATCCTGATAAACGATGAAGATTATCCATGGTTACGGCACAATAAGCGAATGACACAAGCGAAGAAAAAGTGAAGACTTTCTCCCGCAACTATTATGATGATACCATGCCAACTTTGTAATAGACGAGTATGATACCATTGTCCGTTTTGTACAAGAAGTGCATCTAGTTTTTGCCGTAACCCTCTCAACTTTCTTGCACATGCTATGTGGATGAAATGATGATACCATGCCAACTTTCAACCTTTTCAGAGTTCATTTGAAATGCTTTTCAATTTTAGGGTCTTATAGCTAAAAATTATGCCACCTACTGGGCCACCACGGCCTGGATACGATTAGAAACCCATCCATGGGCCAGGATTCAGGCCCGCAGAAGGCCCAGTAGGCCCACAGGCATGTACAGAGAGGTTAGGCCCGTAAGCCTGCTTTAGAGAGGAGCTCGACAGCTCAGGCGCACCGCACCTTATAAAATTTATGAAACTAAAATTAACAAAGTATTTTCTGTTCAAAACATTATAAGAAACCTCTATTATTATTGAAACTAAAATCATATAAAATTGATGCAACTAAAATTATCGAAGTATTTTCTGTTCAAAATCATTAAAAGCAAAAAGAATTTTCATAAAGAACTTTTTTTGATAGAAACTTTAATAGCAAAAAGAATTATCATAAAGTAAAATAAATAAGTAATTAGAAACAAAATAAAATAAAATAAATAAGTTTTTTGTTGTAAGTAGAAACAAAACAAAATAAATAAAGCAAAAAAGAAAACAAAAAAACTAAATACAGCAAAAAAATTCATAAAGAACTTTTTTTGATAGAAACTTTAATAGCAAAAAGAATTATCATAAAGTAAAATAAATAAGTAATTAGAACAAAATAAAATAAAATAAATAAGTTTTTTGTTGTAAGTAGAAACAAAACAAAATAAATAAAGCAAAAAAGAAAACAAAAAAACTAAATACAGCAAAAAAAATTGTTGGGGCGCTGCCCGCTTGGCCTTCCAACCCTCAGGTTTGCAAATACAGGCCCAGAAGGGCTAGGAGGCTAAACGGGCAGCGCGCCAAAGTTAGGCCCAGAAGCCTGCTATAGAGAGGAGTTCGAAACAGCAGCCGCGCCGCGGCTTTTAAACTGGTGCGGGCGCCCCTCGGCTAGCGAGGTGGGACTAAACTTTTGGCCGCGATGCGGGCAGCAAGAGGCCTTTGGTCCCGGTTCGTGGCACCAACCGGGACCAAAGGCCGCCGCTTCCCGCCCTTTGCGCCGCAAAAAAAATTGTTGGGGCGCTGTCCGCTGGGCCGTCCAACCCTCGGGTTTGCAAATACAGGCCCAGAAGGGCTAGAGGGCTCAACGGGCAGCGCGCCAAAGTTAGGCCCAGAAGCCTGCTATAGAGAGGAGTTCGAGATAGCAGCCGCAGCGGGGCTTATAAACCACTCCGAGCCCTTCTCAACTAGCGAGGTGGGACTAAACTTTTGGCCGCGATGCGGGCAGCAAGAGGCCTTTGGTCCCGGTTGGTGCCACCAACCGGGACTAAAGGGGGGGCATTGGTCCCGGTTCGTGGCACCAACCGGGACCAATGCCCCCCATTTAGTCCCGACCAAAGGCCGCCGTTCCCGCCCTTTGCGCTGCTGAAAAGGAACCTTTGGTCCCGGTTGGTGGCACCAACCGGGACTAAAGGGTGGCATTGGTCCCGGTTGGTGCCACGAACCGGGACCAATGCCCTTGCTATATAACCAGGACTTGTGAAAATTTCATATCTCCCTCGCCTCCCTCGCCAATTGCCCCCGCCGCCAGGCTGCCCAAATCGCTCGCGCGCTCCTCGTCGCCGTCGCCGCCGCCGGCCGCCATCCCCGTCTCCCCGTGCCCCTGCCCCGCGCCCGAGCCCACGCCGGCCGCCGCCCCGTGCCCCTGCCCCGTCCCCGAGCACGCACGGCCGCGCCCCTGCGCCCCGGCCCGCCCCCACCATTGTCGTCGTCGCCGGCGCCCGCCCCCACTGCCGCCCCTGCCTCGACGCCGCCCCTCCTCCCCGTTCGGTCCGGCTCCGGCGACCCCCTTTCCTCCCTGTCCCCTTGATCCTCTTCATATAATTTTTTTTCATATGCATATGTTGATTATATGGATGGATGGATGATGTATGCTTTTTTTCATATATTTTTTTAGGCAGATTTTTAGAATTTTTTGTGTATGTATGTTATGTTTATATGTATGTATGTATGTATGTTCATATGTATGTATGTTTATATGCAAAGCATATGCAAAGAAAATGTATGAATGGTCATATGCAAAGAAAAATGTATGTATGGTCATATGCAAAGAAAATGTATGTATGTATGTTCATATGAAAGAAAAATGTATGTATGTATGTTCATATGCATATGCAAAGAAAATGTATGTTCATATGCATATGCAAAGAAAATGTATGTTCATATATATGATGATATGTTCATATAAAAAGGAAAATAAGAAGAGGAAGAAAGGAGAAGAAGAGGAGAGGAAGAAGAGGAGAAATAAATAAGAAGAGGAAAAAAGAAGAGGAGAAGAAGAAAGGAATAGAAGAGAAGAAGAAAAAATAGAAAAAATTCTATTTTTTCTTCTTCTCTCCCCTATTCCTTTCTTCTTCTCCTCTTTTTTTCTTCTTTTTTTTCTTCGATCTTCTCCTCTATTCCTTTTCTTCTTCTCCTCTTTTTATTTCTTCTTCCTTTTCTTATGTTTTATCGGGTCTGTCGTCGTCGATATACCCCTCTCCCGATAACTTCAACACGAGGGGGGGGGTCGATATACCCCCTCCCCGCCGATAATATTATTTTCCCATGTACGTATGTCGTCGTTGTCGATATAACCCCCTCCCGATAACTTCAACACGTGGGGGGGGGGGGGTCGATATACCCCCTCCCCGATAACATTATTTTCCCATGTATGTATGTCACCGTTGTCGATATATATAACTCCCTCCCAGATAACTTCGACATGATGGACGGTCGATATTTATACCCCCTCTCGACCGTGATAACTTATACCACGGGAGCACCCCCCGGCCCTCTCGCTCGACCAAAACTCTCGAGGACACCCAAACCCTAGAAAAAAACGATGTCGGTCTCCTACCCCCTCCCGCCGCGCCCCTACCCTTGAAGCGTTGCCTAGGCCACCCCAAACTCGGAATAAGCTAGGTCTACGTTTGCACTAATATATCCACCTGCTGTCATGTTTGTGTAATAATTGCCATGTTGTAATATTTGCAGAAACAATGGAGCACGGACGAGACGAGCAAGCAGAAGAGGTGTTGGGGGACATAATCTTAGCCGGAGGTGATATCTTGTCGTATCTTAACGACAATGATGGTTTGGAAGAACAGGGTGAAGAAGCAGGCTACGGTGATCGAAGAGTGGAGGAGGAAAGACATGATTATGATGGCTCCGGTGACCCAATGCTGGTGCAAGAAGGAGCCCGTGGTGACGGCTCCGGTGACCGAACAGAGTCCGGCCAGGTAAATATATTAGTTAAGCCTGTGCTGACTAGCTAATTGATGCATTCATTGTTTTGGTATGTACACATATTAATTAACACTCGTCTTTCTTCTTTTTTCTAGCCCTCCGGATCGAGCACAACTGCGGTAAAGAGACGAGGCCCGAAGAGAAAGTTGCGCTCGGATGAAAGGTTTGAGATCACAACAATCGCGCGCGACGGCCAACCGATTGAACCCATCCGGACAAAGGATGCATTTGCTGCTCAGTGCGGGGTTCTAGTTAGGGACAAGATCCCGATCAGCATCCACCAATGGTATAAGCCTAAGAAGGAAGACCCTGAGGTGTCTTATGTCAATGATATGCAGAAAGATGATCTTTGGACTGAGCTGAAGGCAAATTTCACCCTACCGCCAGAGGAGGATCCGGAGAAGCCAGTTATAGAGCAATTAATCAAGTCTCATGCTCTTAAGAAGATGGCAGACCTATTCAGGAGGTTGAAGAATGAGCTGAAAACGTTTGTCGACAAAGAAGAGACACCAGAATTCATCGGCCGGTATGAGAAGATCAGAGATCACTGGCCCGCATTTGTGGCCCACAAGACATCGGAAAAGAGTAAGAAGATGTCAGCGACAAACAAGAAGAATGCTGCAAAGAAGAAGCTTCACCATCGCACGGGGTCAGGTGGCTACCTCAAAGCCCGACCTAAGTGGGCCAAGGCTGAGAATGATCTGCTTGACGAAGGGATCGAACCAGAGACAATGAACTGGCCAGACCGTTGCCGGACTTGGTTCTTTGGGGCTGGCGGAACCTTGGACCCTGTATCAGGGAGGTGCGTTTGGACGAACGAGCTTTTGAGAATACCAGTCAAGAAGATTCAGCAATATATCGATGCAGCGCAGGAAGGGACGTTCGTTCCAGACAGAGAGAACGATGAGCTCACAATGGCCCTCAGGAATCCTGAGCACCCTGGACGGACACGAGGCACGCCAGGCTCCGTTCCGTGGAAGGCTGGTTTTCCGGACGCGGGCGGTTACAAAAGCCAGGAGAGGAGGAAAAAAGTGGAGCAGATCCAAATTCAGAAGCTGCACGAAAGGGTTCAAGCGCTAGAGGAACGAGACGGCAATCGACATGCCGAAACTGCCCCCAAAGCTACACCGCCATCTCAGCGGAGAAGCAGCGTGGCTTCCACCGAGCTGCTTCAGCTGGAGCATGCGGCTCCTGCTAGCTACCCCGTGGATGCTATCACGGAGTCTCAACATTGCCACCTTATGGCGGAATGGCAGAACTTCAAAGTCAAGGCGACTGTTGGCTCTGTTTTACCTCCTGAACCCGGCGCAACCTACCACTGCCGGCCGATTCCATAAGGATATGCTAGGGTGATGGTGGATGAAATAACGGAGGGATTTGAGGAGCTCCAGCTTGACCACCCTACCAGTGAAGGGGAGACTCGGCTGGGTTCTGCTCTGAAGACTCCATGCCTATGGCGGAAGGAGCTCATCAAGCTTCCAAACTGGACGGCTCCAGCGAGTAAGGGCACTCCGCCTCCTCCTCCGGCGAGTGATCAGGGCACTCAGCCTCCTTCTCCGGCGCGTGGCGGCACTCCGCCACCTTCTCTGCCAGCGCCGGCGCGCCAGAGCAGCCAGCCTCCTCCTTCTCCGCCTCGTCAGCAAGGGCGGAAGAGACCCGCCGCCGCTGCGGCTGCTCCGGCGCATCGTAGTCCTTCTCCTCCGCCTCGTAAGCAAGGAAAGAAGACAGCCGCAGCCGCTCCGTCTGCTCTGCCGGCGTCTAGCAGTACAGCTGCCAGAGGCGGAAGGCAATACAGATTCGGTCCTTCTCTGAAGACTCCAGAGAAGTTACCATACGAGAGGACCGAGGAGGAAACCAGGAAGATCGTGTGAGCCGAAGTGACAAACTTCTTTGAAGGGGTGAAAGCAAAGAAACATCCACCTCCGGAGGAGAAGGTAGATCCGGTGAAAGCAAAGCGCACTCTGGCTGCCCTGACAAAACCACCAAAGTCTCCGCCGAGAGGCAACTATGAGCGCATTCTTGCAAAGACATATGCCGAAGCGGAGCGGTCGGGAAGTACTGTCAGTGATCAAAGGTTAAAAGAACGACGAGCTGGGAAATTTTTTGCCCAGCTCGGCGAACAAGCGAACCAATCGTGCCCCCCGCTCAAGGTGTCAAAAGACATCGTCGCTAATGATCCGAGTATGGTGCCCGGTTATAGCAATCTTGGAGATTACCTGCCCGACGATGTACATTATGAAATCATGGAGGTGGACGAACACAAATACCATTACGGGAAGCCTCTCGTCAAAGATGAAAGATCTCTAACAACGATGATGCGAAGACTACATGATTGGTACATGAAAACCTGCAGAGAGTCTGATGGGATGGATACTTTGACGCTGAGAGTTAAACCGGAGCATGACCTCGTTGGAATTGATCTGCTGAATGTTCCATTTGAGGATTTCTTCCAGTTTTACAATCAAAAGGCCCTCGATAAAACAACGATCACTTGCTACTGTCTGTAAGTAGTACTACTTCTGTCATTAAGTCTCTTTATATAGGTCAACTCTTTCATTGCATGTATTTATAATTATCCTCACTATATTATGCAGATTGAAGATCGCCGGATTGAAGAAAAGACAAATCGGTGATATTGGGTTCATTAACACAAATCTCATAGATGCATATACGGTTGAAAAACATCCCAAAGAAGCCGAGGCCAACTTGCTACAATCGTTGGTATTAAATCAAAACAAAGATATAATACTCTTTCCTTACAACTTCAAGTGAGTGTTACTGTCTTGTGCATATTCGGTTTCCCTTATTAGTCCAGGTTATGGTAATGTAATTGATGACTTATGCATGCATGCGCAGCTTCCACTATATTCTCCTAGAGATTAAGCTTGAGCAGGGAGTAGTAACCGTCTTAGACTCGAGACGAAAAGATCCCCAGGACTATGCAAACATGACTCAAATGCTCGAGAAGTAAGTTAAATCGATCATTATCCACCATATCAGCAACTTTGTTCATTTCCTGATATCAAGTAATTGTTTTCTTTGTCTGGCAGGGTTTGGAAAAAATTCACCTCAAAAGCTCCGGGACTGCCGAAGAAGCTGCAATTTAATCACCCGAAAGTAAGTACTATAGTAGCATGTTCCGCGCATCTCCTAGTGATTCAAGCGCTAGTTTCATCAATACCATTTAGCATGCTTGCTTATCAGTTTGATTGACCTCTATTTCTTGTAAAGTGGTTGTGGCAGGAACCCAGGAATAATTACTGTGGATACTACGTTTGCGAGTCCATCCGCTACACGACCTGTGAGCGGGGCTACACTGAAGAACAATATGAAGTGCGTAAGCAATAATATTCACAATTTTATTTTATTACCATCATTTGTGTTGAGTTTCATTTATTCATATATATATGTATTGACCCCCTTCTTCAAATTAGATGTTTCGGAAGCGGGATGAACTCCTAGCACCAGATCGTATGCGAGGAATTCAAGAGGAATTGGCGGCATTCTTCCTTGACCACGTATCGCTGAAAACGGAGAATACTATGTGGACCCTGTGTTCCTACATTTTAATTAGGAGATTGTATTGTAAGAGATAATATTGTATATATGTAGCCGGTAGTGTCGGATAGATATACGAGAACTTGTTGTTCGACCAATATCTCGGAGAAGGAGAGGTGGTCGATATCACTTCTCTCTGTATGCATATGTTCATGACGATCTTCTGTTTCCTTCATTTGATTACTAGCTAGCGTGTCTACTCCTCTCCATACGTATATAGTACGTAGCGTCGACCAAGCACGGAGATAAGAGAGGACACTTCTCTCTATTAATTAGCTAACTAACACAATATATGAAACACCTAAATTAACCCCCCAAAACCCCTAAACCACCCCCTTTCAAAAAAAACAAAAACCTCAGCTCCTGCCAGCTGCTGACGCGTGGATGCCTATTGGTCCCGGTTGGTGACACCAACCGGGACAAAAGGCCCTACCTATTGGTCCCGGTTGGTGGCACCAACCGGGACCAAAGGCCCCCCTGCCTGGGCTGGCAGCAGCGGCCACGTGGAGGACCTTCTGTCCCGGTTCGTGTAAGAACCGGGACTAAAGGGTTAGGGCTTTAGTAACGACCCTTTAGTCCCGGTTCGAGAACCGGGACAAAAGGCCCTTACAAACCGGGGTAAAAGCCCCTTTTCCTACTAGTGTAAACACAAAAAAATAGATAAAATAGTGAATTTAACAGATTATAATCTTCCAAATAAGTAGTGCAACTATAGTCAAGTGCATTTGCAAACCTAGAAAATTATATGCATGTGAACACATGAGGATGCCAACTACTGAATGGTTCTTGTGCAACTAAAGAAGTTGAAGATGCCAACTCATGTGGCACTGTTGCGTAACTATTAAAAAATTGGTGATGCCAACTCCTGATTGGTTCTTGTGCAACTTAAATAGTTGCGGATGCCAACTCACGTGATATTGTTATGTGACTATTCAAAAAGTTGAGACTGCCAACTCCCAAATGGTTCTGGTGCAACTATGAAAGTCGAGGATGCCAACTCGTGTGATACTATTGTGCAACTATTTGAAAAGTTGAGGATACCAACTCTTAATTGATTTTTGTACAACTATAAAAGTTTCAAGATGCCAACACCTAGCTGGTTCTTGTGCAACTGCGTAAAAAAATAATATCCCAGGTTTCTTTGTGTAGGAAAAAAATCCTAATGCCATTTTATGTTACCTCGGCAGCTGCTGCAGACGATGTGCCAACTCCAGCTACAACTCCAACCTGTGTGGTCGCCTTCCGTTTCCGCCGTTTCACGAAGAGGAATGGGTCACCAACCTAAAGGATGCATGGAAAAAGTAACTTGTGTGTGTGCAAAAAAGGGAAATGCACCCTCACTGCTTGCTCGGTACCCCTGTTTTTGAGTTGAACGAATGATCACGACTAGTCGATGAGTCGTAACTAGAAGTCGACTCAGACACCTCGACTAGATCGGTATGGCATGACTCGTTAAGAGTCGCTACCCCAGAATGACTTGTCTAGTCGAAAACCTTGCACGATACTTACCTCGTCATCCTCTGCCTCCCCATCGATATCAGCACGACGCGGCTGCCGCTTGGCGGGCTGTTTCGAGTTCCACCGAGAAGAATTGTTTACAGGCCCCTGCATAGAACAAACAAAACACATAACATGGTCAGGAACACCCCCCCCCCAAAAAAATAGTTATTATAATTGCAAAACAAAACTGCCACAAGGATAAATGAAAAATGATGAAAAAAGCAAACATACCTCTCCTTCACTAGGAGCCGCATATCCTTCTACAACCATTTTTGGTCTGTGAAAAGAAAAGCAAACAAACAAATTAGTCGAAGCAACCAAATGTATTAAAGAGAAAAAATGAGCAAAAACAATTGATATCAAAAAAATGCCATGAGGTAAGCAAGTAATGTTGATTTTTCAAAGCACACCTACAAAACAAAACAAAAATGTGTGCAACTTGATGCACTGTATGGCCAACAGGTCACACATAAGTGTGCAACCAAAAAATCAGCATACACACTGCATGGTCATGGTTTAGGCATTGAAGCCAAAACTAAACTAGTTGTCAACCATGCAACTATATAGCCCTTTCCTGTACAACTGCATAAGTGTGACTAAGCCAGCTAGGATATGTATTGCTTTGATTTGCAAACTCATGTATGAATGCATACCCTTGTGACAACAGAGCACACATGAGTGTGCAACCAAATGAACACATATACTGCTTGAACATGGTTTACACAATGCATCCATCTGAATACTATCGTTTGTGCAACTGGTTAGCTCTCACTGTGCAACTTCATAAGTTGGCTAGCCAACTGAGATTTGTATATGCATGATCCAACTACATTTGCATTTCTGTGCAACTATGACAACAAAATAGCCAACTGGTTATTTATATGCATGCAACTTATTAGAAAACAGAGAAACCACACAAATACATTTTGAGAGGGTTGAGCAATAACATTAGAACTATCCTCTCGGTACTCTTATGTACTTCCCTCCTTCTATTCCAACTCAAATCGCCGCCCAAAAATGAAAACATACAAACGTTACAGTGTTAGCTGACTAAAGAAAACACTTATTTCACCACCCAATCATTCAGTTTCTACAAGGACGATGGAACACACATAGAATTGGACTATTTTACTTCAGTCATGTACTGAGTAGCAGACTAGCACTCAATTAGAAAAAGGAAAACAAACATTAAAAATGTAAATATAAACTAGACTCGTGTGCCAGAACTACTAGCAAATACTACTACACTGTATTGACATGCAGGCACCCATAATCGCTAGGCTATGATGGTCCAGTCAACGAATTTCAGACGAGAAGGTGTCAATGCTCTCCCACGGGACCCTTCTGCCTGAATCAGGCCAGAATCGCTGCCGGCGCTAGGACCTGACACTGCTGCACCTTCGCATGACAGATCATGACCGAAAAGACCACATCAGACACCACCACCACCGGAGGCTGCTCCATCTCCGCCATCGCGTGACACAGACATCAAACGCCACCGTGACCAGAGAATCCTCCACCTCCGCCATCACGGTGTCCAGTCACGTGGAGGAGATCATCAAAGAGCAAGCAGATGGGGGGAGTGGGCTCAGTCGGAGCCGGAGGGGAAGGAATCTCAATCAACCTCGGGCAGACGAAGGAGACGACGGCCGCATCCCGTCGACGAGGGCGGGGCACGGCGACGATGGGGCTGGATTTGGTTGCGCAGGGAGGAGCGGGGCAGTTGGAGAGGACGCCATGGTGGAGTGGGTTGGTGGTGGTGCGGCCAAGCCAACCGTCGTCGTGGTGGTGCGTCGACGACCTCGGGGCAGAGCCACGCGGAGGTGGTCCTCCCCTCCCTCGATCCGCCGGTGGAGCGTGGTGGCCGGTTAGTGGGAGGCTCCTGGTGGTCGGCGTTGAGGGGAAAGGCCGGTGAGCCCCGTCTGATCCAGATCCGTGGGGAGAGTGAGAGAGAGAAGCGGGTGCTGAGGGGAAGACAGAGAGAGGCTGTCGGTGGGCCGGGAACTTGTCAGATAGCGGTTGTGATGGCCGGATCGTGCGACCGCGAGCCGGCCGCTCGATGTGTCCAAATAGTGCGTATGCACTTTTTAGATTTTAGGAATAAAAAACCAATGGCTATGTTGTTGCACTTCGTTCCCTTGTTCCCTTGTTTGGCTTCAGCATGCCAAATTGTTTACGTTTATCTACTTTTTAAACCTCCTTCCGAAACAGAACAGATGAACAAACCGCAAGTCACATCGTATCAGAATGCAAGCTTTATCATGGAGGAAAAACAACATCACTCATCTTTCAAAGACTTACATATAAGAAAATTATAAGCAAGGAGAAGTTCCTCGTGTTACAATCATCTCATACTCTCTGCAACAGTCCGGTGCTTCAGCGATCAGACCCTCCATCTCCTAGTCCTCCAGGGGTACTCAGACGTTCACCACCGTCGTAGGTCATCTATATAACTGATGCCAGGCGTCCCAACTGTCTCAACTCTCGTGGAAGTAACTGTGAGATCACATCATGAAAAATTCAGCTCAGCAAATTGCAAACTGCGTACATGGTGGTGCTATTTTAGATAATGCGTCATTCTGTTTTTGTGGTTCAGGTCGTGACATATTTGTAGACAACCACGTCAGATGGGTAAACTTAAAATGGGGCTGGGTAAACTTGAAATCTGCAGGAATTTCGTATGGAATGGGAAATTCAAATGTGGAGAGGCTTCCTTTCAGTTCCAAAATACTACTACAGCAATTGCTCTGTTCTCCTGCTAGTCAGGGTGGAAAAAAAGGAAACCAGGATAAACAGAAGCTAAATGAGGATGTTTCTGAAGATTAGAAGAAGCGAAAAATGAACCGCTGAGAATGGGTCAGCCCATTCTAGCATGAAGTTGGAAGTGGACACAAGCCATGGGAAAAAAACTAAATTAACCAGTGTTGCGGCACACTAGTACTACTTCCTTGCTGGATTCTATATATCTAAGATAACCACCTGGTATTCTGCTATTTCAGTACTAAGGATACTATCACAACGTCATATCATCAGTTTCATTATCTGTAAGCTACCACAAATCTCTGTAAAACATTTTTCCCCATCTTGCAGATTGTAGTTCTGTAAAACACTACAATTTGCAATTCACAGAACAGATTCTTACTGAGGTTAAAACAGAACAGTGTCATCCTTGCGTCTTCCACAAGGTTTCATACACATTCTCAGCATATGTTATAGAGTAGCAAAACTATAAAGGAAAGTTCTGAACAATCATGGTGAGTGCAGGCATGCACTAACATTTGGATCATACTCCCTCCGTGCGGAATTACTTGTCTCTCCCATGGATGTACCTAGAGTACATATATAGACAAGCAAAGTAGATACTACTGATACTGAGTCCAACCTCCCTCCTACTACTTAGGAATTACTCCCTCTGTAAATTTTTATAAGACTTTTTAGCTCACAAAGGGAGCATTTTCTAGCTAGATACTCACAGTGATAGTAAGCAAGGAGACCATCAAGAAGAAGCACCAGTGCTAGCTCCCCTACAGCCCTCGGAGAAAACGTGGCAGCCTCACACGGCTGCCATCTTTCCTCTGGAAGAACGGATGCCTGACTAGGCTCTCTTTGAAAGAGATCCCGAGAAGCTTTGGATCAACGTTCTCCCATAGGAATTTCTGGATCAACTCTCCCTTGTTGTCACAGTGAAACAGGGAGAGGGACCAACAAATGCGACCGATTAGCAGCATATCTCCGTTCTCAGACACAACCTTGCCGTATAGACACTGAACACATTTACCATCTTCCATCATCTCCTCCTCCGGCAATTCAATCTGGTACTTTGACGACCATACTTCCGCCTCATAGTCCTCCAACACCCAAGCTTTCGCGGTCATGGTAGCGGTATCTATGCAGCCGATGCCGAGCATACCATCCATCTGAAGCAGGTGTGCCGAGCTGGTGGATGTGGGAGATTGCACCCAGCTGAATGACTCTGCCACCGTGTCGAAAATTATAATCTTGCTGTTGAAAGCATGCCAGTGTAGGCAGTCATGTAGCAGGAGAGGCGGGCGCTCGGAGGCTTGAAGGTGCCACCAGGATCTGTCCTTGTTCATGGATGGCGAGGCCACTGGCAGCCCGATGCATCTCTGTTGTCCCTGCAACGAGCTGACGGTGAGGACGTAGTAGGCAACCCTGCAACTCTTGTTGTCTGGATGCTTCCAGAAGAGGACACGGTAGTCGCCCGACGGGCGGTGAGGGTACAGGGCCGCGACACTGCCGCCGGTCAGATACGGGAGCTGGAGCCACTGGCGCGTCGCCGGGTTGCAGATGTAGAAGCGGTGGTTGGAGAGGGAAAGGAGGAGGAGGCCGTCGCAGGAGGCGTGGATGGTGAAGCTACGGCGAGATTTGTTGTAGTCGTCGAACCCGAGCACGGGCCGGCGAGCGGCGGGGGTTCGCCGGATATCCAAGGCATCAACCACGGCGTGGGCGGCGTAGTCGTTACTCCTGGTGCGGAAGAAGACCAGCGGGAGCGATGGCTGGCGGCGGCGGTGGGCCATCAGGAACGCGGCGTCGGAGGCGAGGCGGCGCCAGGAGCGGCAGGCCGCGCGGCAGCGGAGGAGCTCCTTCGCCGGCACGCGGACGAGGATTTCCCACTGGACGACCTCGTCAGGGAGGGGGGCGGGGACGGCGACGCGGTCGCGCCTGAGTGCCGTCCCGTTCACCACGGATCCAGCGCCGCCGCCAGCCATCGCAGGAGCTCGCCGGCGACGGCGAATCGTAGGGTTTGACCTGAATTTTGGGGTGCTGCGGCGAGGCCTGGTGGAAAATCGGGCAAATATGACTTGCACGAATATTAAAGTGCCAACCAACGGTGGATTAAGCCCTCTCACAACTTACTTGATGCATTTTTAGTTAGTTTTTATTTATTCGTCAGCCGTAAAGGCTTCTTCCATAGTCTCATCGCCGGATAGTTTATAAAGGCTTCTTTGACACTTTAACCCGGATAGTTTGTGCGCGCGAGTTCTGAAGGCAAGGTACTTTCCAGATGCTGACGTGCTACATGCAGACCAAGGAAAAAGTTTGCAGGTTATAAAGCAAAGAATTATCGAGAGGGTAGGGGACGGCACAAGCATTAAGGTGTGGGAGGACCCTTGATTGCCGAGGAACAGGGACCGAAAGGCCATTTTCGTCGAGAGAAAACACACTGATTGAGAGGGCTGCTGAACTATTGGATCCAGTTGTAGGTGGCTGGAACGTTCACACGCCAAACACTTCTGGGATGAAGCTCAGAAGTGGTTTGCCTACCATGACTTTGCCCGCTTACTTAGGCACGCGACATTGTCAGCGACCAATGTTCTCGGATGGTGATAGAGCGGAGATAGTGTGGATCATGTGGTTTATTTGGCATTCCCGGAATAGATGGACCCATGAGGACGAACATGTTGATCCGGCAAATTTATTACAAATTATCCGAGAAAATTTAGCAATTCTGGAGCTACCACAGGAACATGCACTCACTATTAGAGATTTTTTTTGAGGGGTCACTATTAGAGAAATGCTAGGCACAACTTTAGTTGGTGGCATTTTGTATATTTGGCACGTACCACAAATTGGCCCATTTAGTTAGTGTTGGTGTTGCTTTTTTCTACACACCACAAATTGGCCCATTTGTACTCACCAGGCACAATCTAGTGCTCGCGTTGTATTTCTATCAACGTTGTAGGTAATTAATTTAGTGCCATAAATAATTTTGAATCTTTTATAATCTTGAGTATTTTTTTATTGTTTTTGAGTCTTTGTTTACTTTAAGTCTGTTTATTGTTTTCAAGTATTTCCATAATTCTGAGTCTTTTTTTTTACGAGTCTTTTATTTTTCTGAAACTTTTATAATTTTGAGTCTTTCCATTATTTTGAGTTTATTTATTGTTTTTTTGAGTGTTTTATTATTTTGAGTCTTATATATATTTTTAAGTCTTTTATTATTCTGAATCTTTTATACTTTTGAGTCTTTTATTGTTTTTTAGTCTTTTTATAATTTTGAGTCATTTATTTTTTGAGTATGTTTATTGTTTTAAGTCTTTCTATTATTTTGAATCTTCTATAATTTTGAGTTTAATTTTTTTTATAATTTCGAGTGTTTTTAATTGTTTATGAGACTTTTATTTTTTTCACAATCTTTTAGTTTTATTTTTTTATTTTTTTATCCTTTTTATCAAAGGATGCATTCCAAAGCTTGCCACCACATTGTGTGACTTCTACTCACTTCATTTATTACTACTCATTGAAAAATATTTGGAGACCATGAAAGTTATAAACAGAGGAGCTAACTGCAGTCCCCTCCACATTTTCTCATCCGGGCTCGGGACCGGCAAAGGCAGTGTTAAACTACAAAACTACAAAACACAAAAAAATTAGCAAACACTACAACCAATCATTCAGCTAAGCAACAAGCCACACAATCAACCAAGATAATAACACAGACATGGTTCAAAATATCATGGAAACACAGCTGAAATCATGCTTGCCTCACTAGCAGAATCACAAGTCAAAATCAAGGTTCAAATCATGTGTGTCCACACGAGCAGAGACACCACTCACAAGAGCACAAAGAGAGGTCCAAATTACACAGAAACAAAGAGCATCACGCGTCATGGGGATTAAAAGTTGAACACACAGAAGTACTAAAGACCCAACGAGGAGTCGCGGCATCGAAGACAAAGTAGTCGACGGCGTCTAATCCATATGGAACACACAACATGGACAATCTGCTGAAATGAAAATACAGGTGACTCAAAGAATTGAACACACAACATGGACAACATGCTGCATGTAGGAAGTGAAGAAGCTCCATTCCTGAATATAAGTAAAACTGCATACTCTGAACTACCTGATTGTTCAAAAGTCCTCTGTTGTTGCCGGGCTGCTGCAGTCACCTGTCTGGTACTCCCTCCATCCCAAAATTCTTGTCTTAGATTTGTCTAAATACGAATGTATCAAGAGAATTTTGGGACGGAGGGAGTACAATGTAATCACATCACTCATCTCAAATAAAACATACCACTGGCTTCAGTGATGTTATAGTACAAAAGGACACTGAAATAGATATACATTGGTATTGGGGTACAGAGAACTTCCGCAAGAGTTCCAACACACAAAAACCAGTAGTAAAATCACCATTGGAATGAATAAAATGTATTGCTGCAAACAAAGACATTTATCTCAGAACTATATATGCTAACCATATCTTACAACAGATAATCAATTCAGAAACACAGCAAATGCTAGTTAACATCCAAAAGAGGAAAATAGAGGGGGAAAACGGGCCACATCTTTAAAAAGGTGCACAACAAAACCATTTATCATGCTAAACACTACATCAGCTAGATTTCAAGTCTTGCATGCACAAAAGTAATTAACAAGCTAACCATCTAGGTAAACTAGAATGCAAAGGAGGTAAATGCAGCTCCCTCCACATTTTCACATCCGGGCTTGGGACCGGCAAAGGCAGTGTTAAACCACACCAATCATCATTCAAGCATACAGGCCACACCATCAAGCAAATGCAACATTCACACACACACAGAGTCAAGCACACACAGAGTCAAGCACAAACACAATCAAGCCACACACAGTCACACACACAGTCAAGCCACACACACAGAGTCAAGCCACACACAAGTCACACACACACAGAATGGAGCACTTGCACACAAGAAACATACATAAATAGGGGGGCACAAACAGAAAGCTAAAGAATTTCCAGAACTTGAATGAGTAAACTGATTTCTCTAGAGGGGCGAGGGTGATCCAGATCTTCGTTCCTGAAAATAGGAAGTTAGTTAGAGGCTGATTAAGTGATTATCTTCATCAATACCCACAAGTTTGTAGGCACAGTATTCTTGTTCTACTTACTAGAGAAAGCAAGGCATGTAACATGAGCGACATTCTTATAGAAATTCTGGCTAAGGTAAGCCATGTGACTTGATCACACCGGATGCTTTGCCGTGGTCAAGAGCAACCTTCAACACTGATTCATTTCTAGTGCTAGTAGATTCAGCCTGCAGGGCAGAGAAACAATGTCAGTACAAATCACCAGGCAAACCAAGCTTCTTACTTGTTGGGTCCAAATCAAGGAATTCTAGCTACCAAATAATTCAAGGTGGATGCAAGATGAAACCTCCAAACATCAGCCTCACTGGTGCACACCAGCTTATAAGCTCAAGTATTGCGTTTATATTATACAGAATAAACACACCAGCCTACCACCAGTCAAGTTCGAAATAATGTACTGATTAACCGAGCTTATGATGACTTGCCAACTATTCGAAAGTGAACTGCAGTCTAGTGTAGTGTTTATTCCATTTGTAAGTAGAAGATGATGCAAGCAAAAACCCTAAAAGCAGAATTAATTCACTGGCCTGGTGTATGTAAAGCATCCACTTTTCACATATTGGGAATATGCACTAAGGCCAACTGCCATTATTCCCTTTATGTTCAGAACAAAGACGTTGATATTTATAGGTAGTTCCTATTTTTCATATTATACATACTAGGTCATGTATTCTAAAATTGAAAAGAACCAACAAAGAATGGTTAATGTAGCCAACCGATCAAAGGCAGGTTAACTCACCGGGTGACGTGGATCAGCAAGCATGGGAAAGAGGCCTCTAACTATGAGTGATTGTCTTGCCTGCAGGAAGACAATGCAACAAATATGAGTTATAACAGTGGCACACTGCCAAACACCAGAGACAAGTCTTGGTCCAACATAAGCAGTATTGTTTCTTATCGGGCAAAATTCTATAGTACTCCCTCCGTCCCCAATTACTTGTCTTGGATTTGTCTAGATAGGGATGTATTAGACACGTGGTAATACATGTTAATTAGTGAATCTTGTTGAACACCACACTGTTTCTCATCAGGGTAAATTCTGTAGTACATTAGCGAGTCCAGTTGAACAACATACTCCCAATCTTTCGGTTTGTTAGGCACATGCGTATTTTCAGATCAACGATTTGGCCAATGAAATATGAGGTATGCTACAAAAGGTACACCATGGCAAACCTATTTCAAATACTAATTTCAATGGTATACTTCAACATATAATACATATTTCGTTGGTCAAACTGATGATCTAGAAATATAGGCGTCCCTTATAAACTGAAACGGAGGTAGTAGGAATTATGCACCAAGTAAAAATAAAGGAGCAATACATATCATCAATCTTTTGCTGAGAGAAAAGAAGGATGTTGTATCAAGGCAAAACCATGAAGGTTAAATGCTAAATGAATTTTCTAGCATTACATGGCAAATACTTATATATTGTCCCTCTGTATTGAGTTGCACAATTGTGCAAGGTTCAGTGTTAGATTCGTCAATAACAAAAACTATAGCCTGAAGTTATCTTTAAAAGTTTGAAGATCAGCATGCTAGTTCTGAATCATTATTACCTAGATATAGCACACACAGGAAGTACTAAAAAGGTTACGAGGAAAAAGGCTGTTCACATACTTCAAATGCGCCTGTGAAGCTCCACTTCAATTGATTTGTTTTTAGACGAGGAATGGCATGGTGGGCCTGTACTTGGCAATTAGCCTGCAGATACTCGATACGGCATAATATATCAATCAATTTCCATTAAACTACAAAGATGAGGTGAAGCGCCTATAAGAAGAAATACTCCTTTTCTCCTATCCAGATGAGGTGAAGCAAATGATGACCGAAGCCTTAACTTTGATAGCAGCCCCGCACCTAGATAATAGGTAGTGAACTATTTCAGACTTATAAACCCAAGTGTCACAGACTGATATTCAATCAACGGGAGACAGAAATTGTTCCCTGTAAACACTAACAAAAGGTTGGAAAATGAAAAGAAACAAAATACGCACTTCAGAGGAAGCAATTGACTCCATGAGGGTCATTGGTTCTCCCACGTATTTCATGGTTCGCTTGAAGTACAAATCCTGGTTGAAGACATTCTCAGCCTGTGAAACAATTCATGAAAATATATCACCAAATATGAAGAGAGAAAAGGCAGAAAGGAGTGAGTTTCCATTAGATTCCATTAGAGTGCCAAAGATATACTTGTTGAGAACACATTTAGGGGCTGTTCGGAAGAATAGTATTTATTTGTAACATTTTAGTATTGAAGTCTGATTTGAACTACAAAAGGGAACCTATCAACAAATGCCCTCCCAAACAGGCCTCAAGAGAACATATACCTCCAAAAGAAAGTTCACCTCAGCACAAATTCTGCCTACCGTTGAAATAGTCTCAACTGGATACAACCCACGGAGAGTCTCGGCACCAAGGAGAATGGCATCACTATGAACAAAACAATTGTGATTCATGTTACAGCTTGTGTAGTTATAGTTTGTTTGGGTGCAGTAATGAGCAGCTGTACAGGATCACCAAAGTATAAGATATCTACAAGAGGCAAAAACTAACCATCCAGCACCGCATTTGCCACATCAGTTGCATCTGCACGAGTAGGCCTTAGGTTGTCCATCATACTGTCCACAACACAAGTAACAGCAGCAGGTTTTCCAGCCATGTTGCACTTGTGCAGAGCAAACTTCTGAAATAAGAACACTTAAAGAACGACAAAGTAGTAGTCAATAGAGAAAAATACATGTTAATTACTATCAACGTTAGGAATATTTTCCAAAGTATGAAGTGCAAACAAACATGTGATATTCAACAAAATATCAATATAAAAAATTTCAATATGTTGGGAAAGATGGCACTGTGAAGTAGTACACTTTAAATATCGACATAGAGTTACTTACTTGCCACACATCTTCTGCATGCCTTGTATAAGAAAGATAGGAAGTCAATCTTGTTTGGAGCATCCCATTTTTTCATAACCTGAAAGTGGCGCATGCTCATAAAGTCATATAATGGGTTACAGCAAGGAGCTCCAGTTTCATGAAAAAAATGACATGTAAAGTCTAGCGCCAAGTTAATACAAGGAGAAAGAGAGATTCTTGGGAGGAGTTCCTTACATCTTTATCCTCGTCAGACAGCGTGGGCATGTCGATATGAATCTGGGAGCAGTGCAATGTGAAGGCATAATAATCACAAGAAAGTTCAGAAAAATAATAGCGCCAGGTCTGTTACCTACTACCAATACCAAAATTAGATACCAATCAACAAACAACAATCAATCAATTGTAATAACCATGAACAAACAGCAACCAGTCGTGCCATATAAACATGTAATATCTCAAGGCAACAAACAACAATCAATCGGCCTACATGGTTTGTACCTTCTCAAGGCAATCAATCAAACAGCAAACAACAATCCATCTCAAGGCAATCAATCAAACAACAAACAACAATCCATCTCAAGGAAATCAATCAAACAACAATCAACAATCCATCTCAAGGCAATCAATCAAACAACAAACAACAATCCATCTCAAGCCAATCAATCAAACAACAAACAACAATCCATCTCAAGCCAATCAATCAAACAACAAACAACAATCAATCAATCGTGCCATATGGGAACATAAGCAAACCATGATAACAATAAACAATTGAAAAGAACAGCATCAGAACAACTGTAACAGGCAAGAACAGGATTCTCTACATCTAGGATGGGAGCACACATGCCTGTCAGTAGAACAAGAATCGACAGAGGGCAACCAGAGTATCAAGCGCATGCGTTTGAGATATGAAAATAACCGACGAACAACGCATGTGATGGAATAGAGGGAACGATTTGACACTGCTCCAATTTCCGAACCAAGAACCCATCGTTCCTCCAACCGTCGCCCCGACACGAACACGAAACGCAGGATCGTCAGATAACAGAAGCGCACGCACAAGTAAATGCAGGAAATATTGCTCCACCGTGAACACGAAACGCAGGATCGTTAGATAACAGAAGCGCACGCACAAGTAAACACAGGAAATATCGCTCCACCGTGAACACAAAACGCAGGAACAGAAGTTTCTCAAACAGACTTTAGTTCGCAAACCAGACCGACCGACCGCTCGCTTGCTCGCCCGCTTCCTCCCAGAGTCGCAGGGACGGAGACCCCCGACGAGACGGCCCCAAGAACACGCGAGAGCATCAGGGCGACAACGAGGACAAGCAAAATCATATCACAAGCGACTCTAAAGTGACGAGGAGGACGAGTAAATCAAACCAAACGCGATTTTCTATCTAAACGGGCGAATCTAGGACGAGCAAAATCAGTCGAATTAGACGCACTTCAAGGCAGATGAATCGAGAACGAGCAAAATGACAAATCATACGCGATTCTTCTAATCTAAATGGACGAATCGAGCGGGGATGAGCAACATAAAGTCAGAGGCGAGAGGAGAGGGAATCGGGGACGAATTGCCTCACCAGACGCGAGAGGAGGAGAGGCACGAACCGAGGATGAATTGCCTCACCAGACGCGAGAGGAGGAGAGGTAAGCCATTCATACCTAAAAAGTATATGTTTCAAGTTCGCTAGCCTGAAATGACATGAGCAACTTAAAATGTGAGTGTGATGTAAATGATATTTCTATTATTCTTGAAGCAAGAAAAGTAGCTTACATCATCGGCAGCACCAGCAGTCATATTTACAAATGAAGATTCATATGACCTGTTATGTAAAAAGCATCATATGAGTCAAAGATACTTAGAAATCAGTTTATGATCATAAAAACATAAGTAATTATTCATGTGTGTATATCTAAGTTATCAAGGAATCAAGGATTCAGTATAAAACAAGTCAGACAAACTGATCAAAATTCAAACTCTGACCATTTGAAAGCATAGAAACTTACCGATGATTTATAGTCCTGCAACTCCAATAAGTCACCTGGTTTGTCGTCTTTGACTTTAGCTATAGCTGAGAAGAACCAAGAACAAATAGAAGTACACAAATGGAAGTAACCAGTGTGTTTCAAAATTAGCAAACAATCCCACCCAGGGGGAAATGTATTTCAGCAAACCATAAAAATAGAACAATCAAAAGAATACCTCTCTCGACATTCCTTGCCTATACATCCACCCATGGCATACTTCTATGTCGAGGAGCATGCCGTGGACTCATGACAGGCCCAAAGTCTCGCTCGTCTCCCTTTCTAACGGTGGACACACACGGGACTCGGATCTTGGGTCGTCGGAGAAGAATCAGCAGCAGGAAATCAACCAGAGAAAGGATGCACACCAGGTACTCGATGGTTTCCCCCCAGCACTAACTTTGTGCTGAGTTCGTTTTTGTTATTTTTTGGTTTATGACTGAAGTGAGGAGAAGCTACACACTGCTCTCTCCTTTACAGCCTCACGCTCACTGCGTGTGTCCAGGTCGTGCAGTACAGCACGACACTATCACCTTGCCCATGCCTGCTATACGTGTGCAGAGCATGTCAACAGTGCCCAGGACATGAGCTACACCTATGCTACATGCCCTGCTTTATTTGTTACAGTTTTACACAAGTGAAAACCCCAAGCTAAATTACAGAGGACAAGAATAACTCGCTGTCATTCTCCCCCTTAAGCTTGTTCTCTGTTCTTCACCGAGCGAATGCCAATTCTCTCTCGCAGCTCAATGAACTTGACCCGTGGCAATGGCTTCGTCAGTAAATCTGCAAGTTGGTCCCCGGTGCTCACATGTTCCACCGTGATCTTCCCTGTTTCAACACAATCACGAATGAAATGATATCTAATGTCAATATGCTTGCTTCGATCATGTAGCACTGGGTTTTTGCACAAAGATATGGCTGACTTATTGTCAACTTTCAGCTTCACTACTTGCTCTTCTTTCTCCTGCAACCCTGCCAGCAATCTGCTCAACCAAATTGCTTGACATGCTGCTGTGGCAGCAGCAATGTACTCAGCTTCACATGATGATATAGCAACAACCTTCTGTTTTTGAGATGCCCAAGTGACCAAGTTTGAGCCCAAGAAGAACACTGTCCCTGATGTACTCTTCCTGTCTTCAATATCTCCAGCAAGATCACTGTCAGAATAACCCAAAAGTCTTGGTTCTCCTTCCACTCCTTTTCTGTAGTGGCAGCCATAGTTTATAGTACCACGTAAGTATCTCAGAATTTGCCTGATTGCATTCATGTGATGCACAGTTGGTTCTTCCATGAAGCGACTAACTATGCCCACTGAAAAAGCCAAATCTGGTCTTGTGTTTACAAGGTACCTGAGACTGCCAACTAAACTTCTGAAGTAAGTAGAATCAACCTTTTGATCCTTTGTTGACTTACGGAGTTTGATTTTTGGCTCCATTGGTACTTGGCTGGGATTGCACTCAGACATGCCTGCCTTGTCCAAAATCTTCTCAGCATAACTTGCCTGACAGATTGTAATCCCCTCTGTGGTTTGAGCTACCTCAATGCCCAAGTAATATGATAGCAACCCTAAATCACTCATTTTGAAGAGTTCCATCATTTGGTCCTTGAATTTTGCTATCTCATCTCGGCTGGACCCCGTAATGATCAGATCATCAACATACACACCCACAATCAGCCGAGCCCCCCTTGAGCACTTCACATAGACCCCATGCTCAAGTGGACATCTTGCAAAACCAAGTGACAAGAGACTTTCATCAAGTTTGATGTTCCAAGCTCGTGGAGCTTGTTTCAGCCCATATAGGGCTTTTTTCAATTTTAGCACTCTATGCTCTTGGCCTTCTTTCTCATACCCAGGAGGTTGGATGACATAGACATCCTCACACAGTTCCCCATTCAAGAAGGCAGATTTTACATCCATATGGTGAACTTGCCACTCCTCCTGTGCAGCTAGAGCAACTAGCAACCGCACAGTCTCTAACCGGGCTACAGAGGCATATACTTCTTCATAGTCAATTCCTTGTCTTTGGACATACCCTTTTGCAACCAAACGAGCTTTGTGTTTCACTATTGCTCCTGAAGGATCCTTTTTTATTTTGTACACCCATTTCAAACCAATGGGCTTCTGATCCTTAGGTGGATCTACCATGATCCAAGTTTCACTTTCGACAATGGAGTTTATCTCTTCATCCATTGCTCTGCACCAACATGCTTCCTTTCTTGCTTCAACAAGATTCGAGGGCTCCTCTGCACTCAACATGCATAAATCTGAATCAATAAGTTCATATGGTTCAGTCTGATCTAGCAATTCTTGCAGATTTCTATACCCTTGTGGTCCAGCACTTGCAGATGCTGCTACTCCTGTCTCATCCCCATCAACACTACCAACGCCTCTTGCTGGTGCTGCAAGCGGGGTTGAGAATGTGTCTTCTCCTGATGTTGTTTGAGCTGCAGGTGTGTGTGGTGAGCCAAGATCAGCATCACCATGCACTTCCTCCCCCTGTTTCGGCACTTCTGAAAATTCCCTTGTTTCAGTATTTTCATCTTCAGGGTAGAATACAGCAAACTCTGCATCTGAGCTTTCATCTTCTTGCTGTTGCATAGAACTCCAGTCCCACTGAGCATTTTCATCAAATATAACATCACGTGAGACTAGGAGCTGCTTGTTGACCGGATCATACAGTCGATAAGCTTTTGCATTAGTTTCATAACCAAGCATTACCGTTTTGACACTTCGATCAACAAGCTTTGGCAGATGTGGTTTGGTTACCTTGGCATAAGCAACTGAACCAAATGTTCTCAGGTGCTGGACGCTTGGCTTCTTGTTTTTCCAGGCCTCATAAGGTGTAATATTGGTCAAGCTTTTCGTTGGCGCTCTGTTCAATAAATACACAGCCGTGGCCACTGCTTCACCCCAGAACTTTCCAGGTACATTTTTGCTTTTTAATAAACTTCTTGCCATGCTAACCACTGTTTGATTTCTCCTCTCCACAACCCCATTCTGCTGAGGTGAGTAAGGTGCTGTCATATAATGAATGATTCCATTTTCCCCACAATATGCCTTGAACTCTTTGGAATTGAATTCCCCACCCCTGTCTGTTCTCAATGACTTGAGGCTTGATTCAGCTTGTTTCTCTGCTTGGTTTTTCACCAATTTGAAAGCATCTAGCGCTTGATCTTTCGTCTTCAGGAGCACTACCCACATGTATCTGCTGTGATCATCTACAAGCAGTAGGAAATACCTTTTGCCTGCAGGTGTAGCTGGTGAGATTGGGCCACACAAGTCTCCATGAACTAACACCAAAGGCTTCTTTGCTCTGTAAGAAGTTGCTTTTGGGAATGATGCACGCCTCTGCTTGCTGATGAGGCATCCATCACAGATTTGATCAACGTGATCAATACATGGTAACCCCTTTACCATCCCTTTTCTTGCTAACTCCCTAAGTGCCTTGAAGTTTAAGTGTCCATATCTCGCGTGCCACTTCCATGCTTCATCACCAGTACTAGCTTTCAGACACACGGGCTTAGCCATAATCAGATCTAGGATATATAGTCTATTCCGTGTTCGCTTCACATTTGCCAACAACTTCCTCTCGGTATCAAAGATCTGAAGATAATCATCCTCAATTATCATCTTGCAGCCACGTTCAGACAATTGACCAATACTTATAATGTTACTCTTCAGAGCTGGTATGAAATACACATTGGTTAGTGCCCTATGCTCCCCATTTTTGCATTGGAAGAGCACAGTACCTAGGCCGTGTATTTTCACTGTCGATCCATCCCCAAACTTTACTCTTCCAGTAACACTTGGATCAATTTCACTGAATTTTTCTTCACAGCCACACATATGGTTGCTTGCTCCTGTGTCTAGGTACCAACTTCCAGTTTCTCTGTTTTCGTTACAGACCTGGAGTTGTACCTTGTCTTCAATCAGAAAAACTTCACTTTGATGTTTTTCTTCTCCATGTGACAAAGAACATGTTTGCATCATAAGCAGGGCTGGGCCATCATCACCCCCATCTTGCTGAGCAAGAAGTGCTCTCTGTTTCTTAGGCTGCGTGCAATCTCTTTTAAAATGCCCTTTCCTACCACAGTTGTGGCATTTGACTTTCCTAATGTCAAATTTCCAGTCGCTCTTCTGTGAATCACTGGACTGCCCTTCAGTTTTTGGCTTCCCCTGTTCACTGTTCTTCCTTGAGCTACTGCTAGCTCGATCACCTCCTTTCTTCTTCTCCTCATACTTCTGCCATTGTGACCTTGAGAACATCAAGTGTTCCCCTTCTTGTGGATCACCAAATCTCATACGAACACGCTCATCATATGCCTTGTATCGCCCAATTAAGTCCTCCACAGAAAGTGTGTTTAACGGCACACATTGCTCTATTGAAGTCACAATTTGCATATACCTTGCAGGAGCAGCCTGAAGAAATTTCTGAACTGACCGCAGTTCAGTGACCATGTCACCAAGTGTCCGCAGCTTGGCGACCAGGGTGTTCAGCCGTGCTGCGAAGTCGTCGACGGCCTCGGCGTCACCCATCTTGAGCTGCTCGAACTCAAGCCTCATCGCCTGAAGGCTCGCCTGCTGCACGCGGTCGTGACCGACGTGCGCTGCGCGGATGGTTTCCCACGCCGCCTTTGCCGAGTCCTTGCCAGCGAGGGACGGCATGAAGGAGTCCGGCACGCTCTGGTAGATGGCGTACAGGGCCTCTCGATCTACCTCATAATCCGCGGTCGTCCGCTCCACCGCCTCCCAGATGCGCGCTGACTGCATCGCCACCCTCATCTTTATCACCCAGATGGGGTAGTTTGTCTTCGTCAGCTGCGGCCACACGAGCGGCCCGCGCGGCCGCCCGCTCTGCGCTACCGACACCGCCAACGGTAGCAGCTCGCTGCTGCCGGCAGTCTTCGCATCCGCCTTGTCAGCAGCCCCCTTCCCCGCATCAGCCAACGCCTTGGCGGCTTCCGCCTCCTCCTGCGGCGTCGGCGCCATCTCCTTCTCCTAGCTCCTAACTTCGGCTCTGGTGCCAAATGACAGGCCCAAAGTCTCGCTCGTCTCCCTTTCTAACGGTGGACACACACGGGACTCGGATCTTGGGTCGTCGGAGAAGAATCAGCAGCAGGAAATCAACCAGAGAAAGGATGCACACCACGTACTCGATGGTTTCCCCCCAGCACTAACTTTGTGCTGAGTTCGTTTTTGTTATTTTTTGGTTTATGACTGAAGTGAGGAGAAGCTACACACTGCTCTCTCCTTTACAGCCTCACGCTCACTGCGTGTGTCCAGGTCGTGCAGTACAGCACGACACTATCACCTTGCCCATGCCTGCTATACGTGTGCAGAGCATGTCAACAGTGCCCAGGACATGAGCTACACCTATGCTACATGCCCTGCTTTATTTGTTACAGTTTTACACAAGTGAAAACCCCAAGCTAAATTACAGAGGACAAGAATAACTCGCTGTCAACTCATACTTGGCCCAATCAGTCTTGTACATGTGAGCAATCTCAGGCACCAGAGGATCATTGGGGTTGGGGTCCGTCAGCAACAAATAGATTGACAGGAGGACCTGTTAACAGAGACGGGTAAATGTTAGAGAAACATAAATGAAGAATTTTAGTGAGATTAAGTTGTTGAAGTAACCAAGCTTATATCAGCAACAAGCTTTAAGCAAAAATGGAACAACCAAGCTAGGAATGCAGATCATTACCTTTGATATGGTCAAAGTCGGGCTCCACTGTTCCTTGAGAATGTCAAGGCAAATGTTGCCGTTGCTGTTGATGTTTGGGTGGAAGTGGAAGTGGAACACCTTGGTGCGGAAAGAGACCTGAAATATGTTCATGTCTGAATGTTAAGATAGCAAGCAGCAGCAAACTAATTGTTTGAGGACCCCCAAGACATTTGTGTAACAGCAATTCCAATATCATAGAATCAATATGAACTCTTTTTTACAAAGGTTAGCTCGGTACACCGGAAATTACCTTCGGGGGCTTGAAGGGATAATCCAGTGGGAAATGGATGTTCACCAAAAATAGGCCACCAGTAAACGGGCTGTCCAAGGGTCCCATGATAGTGGCCTGCCACTGGAACATGTCCTCACCTACAGGACCTTCCTGAATAAAAGGAAAGTAATACATATTACACAACAGTCAGACAAGCATTTGTATGAAGCCAGTCAAGTATGAGTAAGAAACAAGTCATATTTGCTGCGAGATCAAACAGCAGCCAGCTTTAGGCATGGAATTATATGTGTGAACAATCATCATATACCCGTCCAGTACAATGATTAGAATAATTAAAAGTTCATTATTCTTAATTTCAAGAGGTTAGTGGAACCAACTGCTGTATTAAAAAACATCAAGTCACCCAGGAGGCCAGGACATCCACTGAAGCCACTTATTCTCCACAAAAACACAGAACATCAGGTTTACACACATTATGAATGCTGAAGTTGTTTCAGTAATTATATTTATTCCAGTATGCGTTAATAGACTAAGGAAGACAGGTGACCATTGCCACCTCACCTCCTAAAACATAGTTCACTCTCGAAAATTCTCCCTATTGATTTGGTTGGTACTGTTTAAGTTTCTTAAATAGTCTAGTCCATGCCTAACAGATTAGATTGGAACTGTTTATGTTTCTTATATAGTGCTAGTCATGCCTAACTGTCCATATAAAATGTGAAGTACTTGGCAATTTTAATTTCTTTTGGTTATGGCAGTTAAGATAGCATACAGTGCTACAGGGTGGTGCATGTTCTGCCCATGTGGTACTGACTGTAAACTGTAATAAGGTTGGCATACTTTATAACCTAACAGAACAAATCCAAGGGTTTTTTTAAATGGCCTGCTCAGAAGATACATCACACACTTGACATGAGTCAATCATATTAGTAGTCCATGCACAGTTCATAAGCAGTATTCTCCACCAATCAATCCAGCAAACCTAAAAGCACTGCGAGAGCACAGCTAAATAATCGACAACCTAACCCCCATGACCAGTAACAACATTTAACAACCAGGCCACGCCAACGGCGCGCTCATCCAGACGCAATACAATTCGGGGCAAGATCTAGACGGAATCAAACGGGGCAGAGGGGAAATCACCTGCGCTGAGGTGGGAGGGTCCTTCTGCAGGTCCTTGCAATGAGACCATTTTGTTGGTCCATACTTCCTTACAAGATCAATAATTTTGTCATCTTCCTGTAGAAAAAATATCGTAATCATAAATATAACTATAAAATGTGCAAAAGGTTTTTTTTTTTGAGCAAAGTCAGGAGTGCAGTGCCAAACCTCTTGAATCCAAGGACCTTTGATGAGTTCAGGGTTAAGAACCTTCTGCCATGGATGTAAATATTGTACCTCTGTCCTATCCAGAAAGAGCTCAGCTGCGTAGATAGATGCCGACAGAATATGTGAGCTCACCACACTTGCATATACAGAACATCATCCAAGCAAGCATGGCATTACTATATAACTAGCTAAAATGTGGGCTATGCATTCATAAGGTTACCATTACCAGCCATGAGATAAACATTTGTGTAAAATATAGGAACAAGTAAAATTCGAGAGGGATTATCATCGAAACACATACCAGGTTGATGAGCGATCCACGGCTTCAGTTAAAACACCAGAAGCACACCATCAGAACAACACACCATCAGAACAACGATAATGAATCAAATTAGTCATCATGAAAACATCCATGCAAATATCAGGTGCCAATATCTAAAACCAAAAGTTCCAGTAGCAAAATTTGGGTGAATAAACGGTTTGGGACTACAGGCATCAGCATCACAAAATGTAAAGAATGTAAATATACCTGCACTATATGCCAACTCAACCCATCGGTGTCCTTAGCAACACAATAAAGAGCAAATGTGATATGTCCAGATCAACATGTTTGTACCTTAAATACTTAGAAAAGCATTATTCCAAGGACTGGACAACAATAATACCAAAAAGAGAATATGATATCCACATAAGACATAATCACAAAAAAGTTCGGAAAAAAGACTAGTGCTAGGTCTGTTACATATGATCAGGAACTGGCAATACCAAAGTTAAATACCAATCGACAAACAGCCATCAATCAATCAATCAATCAATTGTAATAACCATGAACAAACAGGAATCAATCGTGCCATATAAACATCTACCATCTCAAGGCAACAAACAGCAACAAACAACAAACAACAATCCATCTCAAGGCAATCACTCAAACAACAATCAACAATCCATCTCAAGGCAATCAATCAAGCAACAAACAACAATCCATCTCAGGGCAATCAGTCAAACACCAAACAACAATCAACCAATCATGCCATATGGGAACATAAGCAAAGCATGATAACAATAAGCAGTTGAAAAGAACAGCATCAGAACAACCGTAACAGACAAGAACAAGATTCTCTGCATCTAGGATGGGAGCACACACGCCTGTCGGTAGAACAAGAATGGACAGAGGGCAACCAGAGTATCACAAGGGCGCATGAGTTTGAGGCCTGAAAATAACTAATGAACAACGCAGGTGATGGAACAGAGGAACGGATTTGACAGTGCTCCCGTTTCGAAACCAGAACCCATCGTTCCTGCAACCGTCGCCCCGACGCGAACACGAAACGCAGGATCGTCAGATAACAGAAGAGCACGCACAAGTTTCTCAAACAAGAAACGTAGGAACCATCCTTTCACCGCGAACACGAAACGCAGGGACTTGCTAGCTCGCAAACAAGACGGTGACCCAAACCGACGGACCGCTCGCTCGCTCGCTTCCTCCCAGAGTCGCAGGGACGGAGACCCCCGACGAGACGGCCCCAAGAACACGCGGGGCAACGGCAAGGACGAGCAAGAATCAAAGCACACGCGACTCTAAACTGACGGCAAGAAACGAGCAAATCAAACTAGACGCGATTTCTATCTAAACGGCCGACGGTGAGGACGAGCAAAATCAACCAAATCAGACGCGCTTCAGAACAGACGAACCGAGGACGAGCAAAGTGAAACAAATCAGACGCGATTCTTTCTACTCTAAACGGACGAATCGAGCAAGGACAAATTGAGCGAGGCGAGAGGAGGAGAGGCACGAATCCAGGACGAACTGCCTCACCGGACGCGAGACGAGGAGAGGCAAGAACCGAGGGCGAGTCGCCTCACCGGACGCGAGACGAGGAGAGGCACGAGTCGAGGACGAGCGCGCGCAGCTGGCGCACGACGCCGGTCGCCCGCCACTTGGCCGAGCCCCCGCCCGCGCCCTCGGGGAGCGGCGCGGCCCCGCAGGCGGAGAGGAGAGGGAGCAGGGTGGACTTGGAATCGGCGGCCGGAACGGAGGCCACCACGCGGCCAGGACGGACCGAGGACGAAGGAAGGAGGCGAGAGGCGCGGCCCGGACGGAGAGAGGAGGGGCGGGCCGGGCAAAGGGCGGAGCTTTATAGGCGGCGGCGGCGGGCGGAGGCTTGTCCTTGGCGAGGTGCGCGTGGCGTGGCTGCGGATATGAAAGGCAAGTGGAGCGGGCTGGATCCGGAGCGGCGGAACGGGAGTTTTCCAGGCCCGTGCGTACCGTTGCCCTGCCTCTTTCCTTTTTTTGTTTCAGATCAGATTGATTGCGTGGTGAAAACAAATGCGTTCATCTTTTAGTGCTGAAAGTAAATGTGTTCATGTTAGAAACACCTGCCACTGCCAAACAAATATAAAAACGCCACGCTCATGTATGCACAGGGGATAAAACATTCCATGTACTCATTTCGCTAGCACCAATTTAAGTGTGATTTTTTTTGGCCCGGATAGAATACGTATCTGAGTTGATCGAAAGCTCGTCTCGCCCGCTCTAGCTTCCGCCGCTTCCTTCCCCTTCATCGCCTCTCCTTCCCTCCCGCGCGTTGGTGTAGGCGGCGGTGGGGTGTTTCTCCCCTCTTGATGGTGTGCGCAACGCGGGATGCGGCATCGTGCCGGGGGCGCGGCGGCAGCGAGTCAGACGGGCGCGTCGGTGGCGTGGGCGGATGGCAGGGCTGCGGCGGCTGTGCGGATTCCGAAGGTGGGTTTTCGTGGCGCTCGATGAACTTTCTTTCGAATTCGATGATTTTTTTCAGATTTAATGAAGTGTTTTTCAAATTTGATGAACCTTTTTTCAAATTCAATAAACTTATTTTCAAAAATCGATAAACTGTTTTCAATTTTTGTGAACCTTTTCTCAAAATTGATGAACTTTTTTTCAAATTCAATGATTTTTTTCCAATTCGATGAGCTTCTTTCAAAATCAATTAACTTTTTAAAAAATATGTGGATTTTTTCAAATTCGATAAAGTTTTTTAAAATTCGTGATCTTTTTTAAGGTTTGTGATTTTTTTTTTCAAAAACCATGAACATTTTTTAGTTCACTATTTAAAAAAAACTTAATTTTAAAAAGTTAATTGGTTCACCGTGGCCGGTCTAACACGATCAAGGGAACTAGGAAACCAGTCGAGCGCTATTTTCTTCTTGGGCCGGCCCATGAGCGGGGGCGCATGGGCGCCAAGAAGCTCAACAAGGCGCCCTATAGGAGCTCCCACTGGACCCAAGGTGCGGCGGTCTGTTCCCGCTTGGCGCCGTGCGCCAAAGTGGTATAGCCTGCAATTCTTCTTTACGGTTCTTTCATATCTTGTGCCCCTGCACTCCAAGGGCGCCTCTCCGTAAGAACACCACCTGAATGACAACAAAGGGATGCTTTGAGTAGGTCGAACAATTCTTCTTTTTTTTTGCAACAACAGGCTATATTGAATTACTCAAGAGGATTATAGTGTGTGTGAATACATCCTAGAGGAAAAGCAAGGGTGTAATTCAACCAGATACATCTTCTATGATCCTCCCTAGCCTATTTGGCACACCTGTGTGCCGCTTCATTTGCTTCTCGGATGATATGGACAATGGAGCAAGATTGAAAACTGGATCTCGCGTCCACATTTGCTTTTCAGTTTGATATGGACAATGGAGCTAGGTCTGCTCTTGAAAAATTTGCCTCATTTAGCATTCGCGCATCTTGAGCATCACTTTCGATGATCACCTTGAGATGTTCAAGAGTAAGACGAATGCCATCATGGAGCGCCAAGGCTTCCATAGTGCTTGCATTTTGTGCAAATCAATACCAAGTTGCTTGGTCCCGAAGAACAACTCTCATACTACCATAGCCATCTTGCTCGTAATAGCTCGTGGCAGCATTGACCTTGATGATCTCGGGGTGTATCCAGACCAATTTCTCCCTCGGCTCTCATGCCATCTTCGAGCCCACTAGCGCTGCTAGAGCGTTGATGGTATCAGTGGCCCATCTGAAATTCTCCATGTCTCTATTGTTTCTTTCAGTGCAAATCGTCCTCCACCCACACAAAATGATAGCAGCATGCAGTTCTGAAACTTGATTGCCATCAACAATATCTACAGCCCATGAATCCGGATGAAGAGAAGGGATCCTGACCGGAAGGAAGCAACGACGTTCAATCGGCTCCTCAACACCACAATCTTCACAAAACAGAATCTGCTCAACATGTCGTTCTTGCAGAACATGGACATGCCACCGATCAAAGAACGCTTTCAGGTTCCATCAAGCACATGGATCGAAAACCATGGGCTCTAGCGAGTCTACGCTCACTTCGCCGGCAGGCTAAATTCTAATACCTGCCTTGCCTGCTTCCATGCAAGCAAGGTCGAGATAACATGAGACAGCACATGATCCAGGCAACTGAGTCAAGAGCTAATATTAGTATATATACACACACCACTACCTTAACATGACGACTCCATAATTTGCGGCATGCAATTCTACGACGTACGATTAGTAATTTAAACGGGGAGTGAGGCTACGCTAAGGCGTTCTTTTAGGTGGTGGTTACAAGTTCAGAGACTTCAGCTTCTCCAAGGCACCAGGCACAGCACAAAAAGGGTCCCGCCTGTTTCTCCTTGGGAACTTGCATTGGTGGCCCAAAATCACCGTGACGGTGACCAAAAGACCAGTCAAGTACGGGTGTTCATCCTTCCGCCCAGATGAGCTTGAAGATGTTCTTGCTAGCCCCCGTGTTGACCATGTCGCTCTTTTTCTTCAGCATCTCCTCCTGGGCACGCCTATCGCCATCCTTCAAAGTTACAAGGATAAACTCTTAGTTCTACAGATATGTTGAATTGTTCAGTACATCAATAGCACGAGCAGCTAAGGATGTGTGTGTACATACACTGGTCACATCTGTTCCAATGAGTAAGTAAAGATTGTATAAGTTGTATATGTAAAGAACATTGTATAAGTTGTATATGTAAAGAACATTGTATTGAAAGGAGAAGAGGACTCACAAGCATGGTGTACGCCTTAGCAAGCGAGAGAAGAGTGGGGTAGAGACTCGTGACAGCAAGAGCAGCTTCTTCTGTCACTTGTGGCACCTGATTTACATGCACCGTAAATGAGAAAACTACTGCATGAAATGGACTACCCGGCAAACTTTGGTGGAGGTGGCCGTATTCGCCCAGTTACCTGCATAAGCTGAAGGGCGAATATATCGCTCATAGTGACCTTCTCAAGGTCAGAACACCTCTTCACAAACTCGTCGTAGGTCACGCAAAGTCGAGAGGTATCAGCACCAGCAGAGAAGTTTCTGCTGTAGTAATCAATTATAGAGCCCGTGAGGTGGCCGTATTTCTTTTCAGTGTCAGCATACCCAGTGGTTCTTTGGACATCAAATCCTTCAAGAACCTCAGTAGTGAAGCAGCTGAAATAGAAGGCATATGGAGAAGTTAATAGGGCATACAACTGACATCCTGAACGGAAGGAATGATACTTAATAATGTTAAACAATGAGAAAAAAGCACTGCCATTCAGGGGTTAACATGATCGTCCAGGCTTCATGAGAAGAGTACATACGCTGTTTTAACGCTCTCTGATCCATCTACAGTGTTTACATCCCCTTCAACTAGATATATTAGCTTCCTTAGCCCACATTTCTGCAAAGGATACAACAAATGGAGGTATCACGTCGTATTGTTGCTAAAATAACCACAGCAAACCCATATATATGGACAAGAAATACAGTTTCTTTGGGAAGAGATGCACAATCTACAGGCTCAAGCTTATGTCTGCTAATAACATCGTCCTTCATCATCTCATACCCAAATATGGGCTATGCTTTTCAATTAATGATAACAAAGAATAAGGAAAAAAATCTCCTCGGCTAAGATTAGACTCAAGCAACATCAAATCACAGGGGATAGCATGCGGGCATAAAACATGGCTGGTCAAAAGACACTCAGCACGTTGCAGGGAAACATTCCTTTCGTATTCAGCATGTCTGGAACCCAATTGAAATCTAAAATAAACAAGATATCACAAAGTTCTTGATCTAAAAAAAAGAAGCACAGATCCAATGCGCTGCTGCTCTTCGTCAAAATAAAAAGTTCTTTATCTAACTGTTTAGAGATGCCTCCATACCTGTGCCGCCAAACAGGCTAGACTATGCCCATCAACTTATTTGCAACATGACCAAAACAATGTGTTGTGTTGCCACAACTGCTGATCAGGATTGTCACAAGAAACAAATGGTAATCTATGATACAATTTTTTTTATCACTATAGTGAGAAATTGGAAGGGGAGCCTTGGCGCAGAGATAAAGCTGTTGCCTTGTGACCATGAGGTCACGGGCCTCTTGCAGAAATGTAGGGAAAGGCTGCGTACTATAGACCCAAAGCGGTCGGACCCTTCCCCGGACCCTGCGCAAGCGGGAGCTACGTGCACCGGGCTGCCCTTTTTTACTATCAGTGAGAAATTGAAAGCATGAAGAACTGGGAAAGTTAAGATGGAAGGTTTATAATATTAATGACAAAAATCAAAGCTATTTTCAGATGGTACCTTCAGTCTTAGTTTTTGATCTTTGTATCTGTTGTCTTTAATTGAGCCAAGTAAATCATCCACATTTTCCCTTTCAACAATGAAATCAAGAACATAATCCGTGTCAAGTTCTTTATGGCGAGCAATCCAAAGAGCATCTCCAACAGGCAAGTGTTTAATCTGGATGACATGGTTCGAACAGAACGATCAGTACAATTTTCTTTGGCACATTATATGAACAGTTCAATCTATGCAAAGCAACTTTGTTAATATTATTATGCTGTCTCCTTGCACACAAGCAAGAAAAAAGTGCAGTCAGCAATCATCAACACAGTGGGGCAGGGACCAAACATATCAGATAATTAATCCAGCAGTACAGGGCATTTAATTTACAGCCGTGTTGATGCATATAATGACTTTCAGCAGTGTATTTTGGTTGTCTGAAGAAATGAACAAGGATAACACCCAGAGGAGTACTGATGAATTAGATACAAGAAAGGAAAGGGCAAGCAGTGTTAAACAAAGAAGAGTTCACATAACTCTCAATCCAACTAACCTCTACGGGAATATTAAACTGTGAGCGTATATTATCAACAACTTTTCTTCTGGAACGGGGCCTGCACAAAAAGGGAGCAATCATAAGAGAACTGAATTCTGATACATAGATGGATGATTAAATAAAACATAAAAAACTATTGGGTGCAACAATAATCAATTTATTTCCTTGGAAAATAATTTAATTAAACAACATGCAGAATCTAAATTTTATATACAGAAGCAGAAGGTTAAACAGTTTAAGTAACACGAGATAACGAATCAAAGTGTCATCAAGATTCACAATTCCAGCAGTAAGTGGATAAATATGTGAAATCCCTTGCCTATCTTATTTTAACAGAAATAGTATCAACATGGAGAATAGAATGCCCTTGCAGGTCATGCGAAAAAGAGACTAGGTACGCATACTCCCAATCCTCATGGAGAATAGATGTTTTTTTCTTTTTTTTGGGGGGGGGGGGGGGGGGGGGCGGTGTGCCTAAATATATTGTTTATTTGCTAAGACAGCCTTATTATGATCCTACTTAAATATCAGGCACAACTAAAAAATACAACTCATGAGTAAGGTACGATCATACAGACCCGAAAGTATCTCGATCATCCAATATCAGCACCACTTCATAAGCTTTCAGAAAACTTTCATTAGATTGATGAGGTGGCATAGCTAGTAAAGACTTTTCAGCAGAACCCTGACGTTAGAAAAGAAAATGTTGCATTATGTTCCATTTGAAAAAGAAAGGTACGGAAAGGGAAAGTAAAGTGTACCATTGCACTAAATGATTGCTGTCCAAACATTTCTCGAGATGAAAGAGGAGAATTAGTAGCACAGCCATTGTCTGAAAAAATGCCATTAACTACAAAGATCAATGGGGAGTACAGTAATATTTTGCTTATGGAATATATCATCATATTATATGCAAAGAAAGCATGCTGATACCAAAGGAACTGGAACTGCCTGCTTTTGAGTTTGGAAGTCCACTTCTTTCAGAACCTGCAATTGAGTAAAAGGAATTTATTATAGTGCTGCTGATGTACAATCATCGGTTATCTGGAAATTCATGCTGCATGAGCAGAAACCTTTGTTAATACCTATCAGGGGACTGCTGCCGTCGTATTCATCAGAATCTGAATCGCTGAGCACAACTGCAGGATGACCGGCCGCCGTTAAAGGTCCTGCAGGACCATCCAATCCAGACCGTGCAAGACAATCGCGAGCTGTCTCTTTGCCTTTTTCTGTTAGGTAATACCTACAGCAAACTCATACGGTAAGCCCCAAGTCTATGCTTGTTATCTCAACAGAATGTGTGTGCTTGGCAAATAAAGCCCCAGAGAGAAAGAGGAGATGCAAACTGAACAGGGTGAGCTTCTGCTTGTATTCAGGGTGGAAATAAAAGAGATAACTGTAGGACCAAAGTAATGAGCAAGATCTGGTTCATGTAGCAAACTAGCATACATCTGGAACATTCCCAAATGGCCACATGTGCAAGATTTTTATAATCATGTTTCAGGTTCATATTGTGGACCAGATAAGTTCAAAGGAGCTATGGCTATTCCATCAATAGAAAATTGATGATATACCACCGCAGAGCTGTATGTTTAAAAGATATATTTTCTTAATTAGCTCAAAAGATTAGAGGGCATTATATTACCTAAGGCGCCGACAAGCATCAACAAGCTAACTATCAGATGTTGATACTCTGCTAGCATATATATGACTTCACTGCTGCACTGTATCAAACTTCTCCGACCAAGAGAAAAACTGAAGTAGGAATGTTTCTTGATACAAGTTAAATTACTAGAGAACACATGTACCAAACAGCAAAAGCACACCAGAGTCAAAGGTTAGCCCCATTTTTGGATCTAGCCGATCCACAGTCAGACCAAAACATGTGAGAGGCTTTTCTATCCGGTGAATGTCGCAAGAGAATGAATCAGATAAACTAGTGCAGACACAATCATACTTAAATACTCCCTCCGTCTGGAAATACTTGTCGGAGAAATGGTTAAATATGGATGTATCTAGAACTAAAACACATCTAGATACATCCATTTCACCGACAAGTATTTCCGGACAGAGGGAGTATGTGAGAACCCTATGAACCCTCTAATGAGAGTCAAGTTCATGCATACAAGTGCAATATTTTATAGCTCTGGTATCTCCTTGAGTTTGAGTCCATTATAATATCATTTTATCATTTAAGAAAGACCTGGCAAAGTAAGAAGTTCACAATCAATAGCTAGCAGAGCCACAATAGTACATTATACAGCAATAGCCAGTGATGTGAAGGTAATGAAACTTGTCTGGTCTAATACGTGAGTATAAAACGTATTGGGTTTACCCCCCTAAAAGTTCCAATTCTTTTTAGTAAATGACAGAAAAACATAACATTAACATGGGGATGAGCCTGGTACATTACTTTGCAGGATTACTCTTTTTCTCAACCAGATCCTTAGTTGTTAACGTCTTCATGCTATTCCATCCAGTGTAACTGTAACCATCATTCCGAGAATTCCTACTGTTGTTTGGGCTGCTCATAATACAACAGAGACAGTTAGTGATGCACTAAAATATCAGCTGAAATCAGCAACCATGGCATATACTGAATCACTGAAACTGTACCCTATTGCATGTTGTGGCAGACCACTGGCCTCAGCAGCATCAATAAGCTCTTGCCTCATCATAAATTCCTTCCCTCTTTCCATTTCCCTAGGGGGGGAAACAACTGCCAATATCCGCTGTTGCATATTCAAGCGTCCTTTCCCTTTTCCTCTGATTAAATGTTGCCCTTTGTACTAAGGTTGCACTAATTTTGCAGCGTGAACAACACAAAATTAGGTAAGATAGCCCCCCACCCCCCACCCTAAAAAAATCATACCTGTAGAGTGTGATCATTATTGCATAAGCAGCTGATTTCAACCGTGGAACATAAGGTTTGTTTCGTGTGTTCTTCTTCCCTGTTAAAAGGACAGTACCCTTGTAAGATATAATAATAAACCTGTTTCCATTAAACTGAGTATTGATAAAACTGAAGGGGAAGAAGACTTGTTGTCATTCTGATGATGAAAAAGGAATAACAGATTCCAGAGGACACGTGAGCAATCAAGAAAACTATTACCCGTTTCTCCTGGTGTATTACTTCTCAGAGGAGACAAATCAAGGCTGCATCCTGGAAAGGAGTCTTCCATAACATCAACAACCCAACCTTCAACTCCCCTGACAAAAATAATAGAACCGAGGAAGCAACACCAATGATTAAACTAATTCAGAAAATGTAAAAGTTTTTCAAAAATCAATGCAACTCAATGTAGAAAGCAACCATTGGTACTAGATACATTCCACACATCAATCTAGTGTGTGATTTCCGCCTCTAGATTCAACACACAAAAGAAAAATCAAAGGGAAAGCGTTCTACATAGATCAAAACTAAAGCCATACTGTTATAAACTTATACCACTTGTCTGGTTATCTACTTGCAGGCAAATCCCAAGTAGAATGGCAACCCTAAAGGGATATAAAAATGGTAATGGCCTAAATCTATTTCAGCATATACCTGCAGCAAATCAACGGTCGCGGCAGATGAGTAAACATAAGGGGAACAGAACTGAAACTGATGATTCCACAGATCAATAGCCATCCAAACCGAGAATTCATGCTCGGACCAAATGGGCACAACTAAAATCCCCTAAGGACTAGGCCGTTACATCCATCCACCAAACAAAACTAAGATCCCAGAGCTAAGGCGTGGGAATGTGGGATTGGGAGGGGGCTGAGGCTGTGTGGGGAGTGGGGAGGGGGTTTTGACAGGTGAATAAAAATAAGCAAATAAATAAATGCCGACGCAGTCAATGATGGGACGAGACCGTGCCTAGAGGTGCAGGCTACACAGAGACCGCGTCGTCTTCGTCTGCGGACTGCCTGCCCATGTGCCTACGCATGTTGAAATGACAAATGGTTTTTGAAATGCCAGAAAAATCAGACTAGTGTTGAGTGTAAATCTCCGAGCAATCTGATTGTTCTGTGAAAACGGTGGAAACTTTGAGCATTTTGGAAGCCATGTGAACTCACTTTGTATGCTAACAGCAATTCTAGCATATTCGTCATATCTACGATCATCGTCCCCCACATGGAGGATACGAAGGCCGCGGCGGGTGTGCACAAACCAAAATTTAAAATCGCCAACAAAAGTGCAGCTATCATGGTGCAGTCGCTGTTCAGGAAAGGTTGCGGCAGCAATTCTTCATAGCTGCGCTCGATGGGTTAGCGGTTGCTTCGCCACAAAGCTGGTGGTTTGTGACGGATGAGGAGGAAAGGCTATGACCAGGGCTCCTGGCAGCGGCGAAGAGGGGGGCCTCTCCGCCTCTACACGACGAGTCCATGATATCATCTCAGTCTCACATGATTCCAACTCCCAGTACATTGCCATTGCCGGCTGGTACAGACAAGCCTTATTTCTACCTGCTTGACTAGCAAGTGTACATTGCCATATCAACTTCAGTTCTTCACCATGCCATGCTTGCACCATACCATGTGAATCTTCAGTAGCACTAGCGACAAAATTTGCACCATGTGATGCTTGTTGATGCACCATGCTATGTCAGTCTTCAGTGGCACTAGCAACAAATCTTGCACCGCCATGCTTGTTGATACATTGACGCCATTAGTAGAAAACAGGGCTTTGGTTCGGTCAGAAAAGAGCATTAATCCTGGTTGCATTACGAACCGGGACTAATGTGTCCCGGTTCGAGCAGCTAGGGCACCGTACATGCATTAGTCCCGGTTCAATGGGACCTTTAGTCCCGGTTGGTGCCACGAACTGGGACTAAAGGGTGTGATGCCCATTAGTACCGGTTCGTGGCACCAACCGGTACTAAAGGTTAGACCTTTAGTCCCGGTTCGAGCCACCAACCGGTACTAATGGGGTTTGAGGCATTAGTACCGGTTCATGGCATGAACCGGTACTAAAGGTCCCATTTTTTCAAACTCTACCCCCCCCCCCCCCCCCGCCCCCCGCCCCCCGTGGATCGCCTTTTCAGTTTTGTAAAAAGCAAAAGAAAATGATAAAAACTTCAAAAATTAAAATCCTTCCTGATGTAGTTATGTTACTACATGTACTAGTTAGGAAAATTTAAAAACTTAAATTTGGACATGTTTTGCAAAAAGTGTAGGGAAAATGTAAAACGGCTATAACTTTTGCATACGATGTCAGAAAAAACGTATAATATATCAAAATGTTCAGCACGAAAATCCGCATCCGATTTTGACAGCCTATGGCCTGTTTGCAAATATTTAGAATCCTCAAATTCTAAAAGGAAAAAAAGTTATGCTCAAATTTCTGTTTTTTTAATTTTTGTTAAATCTGGTCAAACTATGGTCAAACTACTTATTCAAGAAGTATTAGTGTTACTAAATAATTATTCAAGAATATTAGTGTTACTAAATAATTATTTTAGTTTTTTTTGAATTTTGGTCAAATCTGGTCAAACTATGGTCAAACAATGGTCAAACTAATTATTCAAGAAATATTAGTGTTACTAAATAATTATTTCAGTTTTTTTGAATTTTGGTCAAATCTGGTCAAGCTGTGGTCAAACTACTTATTCAAGAAATATTAGTGTTACTAAATAATTATTGTTTTTTAGAACAATAGTTTCAAACTCAAACAGTGAAATGTGTGACTCAATGCTCAAGCTAAATTCCTGAGGGTTAATAGGATTGACATCTTATTATTGTCAGGAAAACAATAAGTGCAGACTTGGAAACGAGCGAGAATAGAACCCGAAAGTTAAGCGTGCTCAGGTTGGAGTAGTGAGAGGATGGGTGACCGTCCGGGAAGTTAGATGATGAGGGGTGATTAGACATTAGAGGTTAAATTAAGCAGTGATGAGGGTGATTAGAGATTAGAGGTTAAAATAATTCAAAATTTTGAAAATAAAAAAATTTAAATTTTTTTTAAAAAAATTCATAAAAAAATTCAAAAAAAATTTGTGTAAGAACCGGGACTAAAGGGGAGGCTTTAGTAACGACCCTTTAGTCCCGGTTCCAGAACCGGAACTAAAGGCCCTTATGAACCGGGACTAAAGGCCCTTTTTCTACTAGTGCGCAACTCTCATCGATGCTTAATTTCTTTTATTGTCGACTAAGCTACTAGCCTACTACTAAAGCTTTTTTGCAAAACATGGAATTTATGGTCGGACATTAGCTTTTTGATAGTTTGATTGGTGTCACTAATTAATCGTAGATTTCTGTTGATCACACTTTGGTTTGTTTATTCATTAACTACGTAGGTTTGATTAACTGCATATTTGTGTTGGTTTATGTTTATTAGAACAATAGGAAGATGCTCGATTAATTCTTAGGCCTCCTTTGGCTTGGAGAAATTTCATAGGAATTCTATAGGATAGGATTCTTATAAGAATTTTTCCTTTAGAGTCCTTTGGTTCGTAGGAATGGATCCCAATCCCTACATAGGATTGGTTCCTATCCTCTACATTTCGAAAAAAAACATCAGCCTAGACTCAACGGAAAAAATTCTTATGATGTGAACCAAATGACATCTCCTTTTCTATTTCTACTCGGAGAAAGTCTATTTTACTCCCATGAAGAAAGTGGGTTGTTCGCACAACCCCCTGACCTTTCTTTTGGTTCACTTAACCCCCTAACCTAACCAATACCGTTCAAAAATCAATGTTGGTGGGTTTGTCAGATGGTTTGCTTGTAAGCATAACCCCCTGACCTTTCTTTCCCTTGTTTTTCAACTGTCAAACTGGTGATGCATGTTTGTAAGTTCTAACCTATAAACCAGTGATGTTGAATGTATACTCTGTTTTCTTGCTGAAAATCCCAAGTTTTCCTGCTGAAATTGCCCTGTATTGGCTGCTATAGCAGCTGTAGCGTCTGGGACAATCTACTGCGAAATGAAATCTTCCCTGGGTCAATCTAGATGCAAATCACCTGATCCCTGTCCTTCGAATTCACATGCATGGTGCGTCTCACATGACGCACTGCAAAAACGTCTTATATTAAAGGACAGGGGGAGTATCTTATTGGTAATTCATTTTGAAAGATATCATTCTAAAGGAACACAAAATTTTGGACAAAGAAATTTGACGACTCTAGGCTCATCACACAAACACTGAACATGGATAGAATCTTGAGCACAGGTTATAAGAGCATCTCCAGCAGTTCGGCCCTCCAGGATGCCGAAAAATTGTTGTCTGGGGCCGAACCGGGGCTTACATTTGGCGTGGGGGCGATTGTGTTCCCAGTCGTCACCCCCAGGTCGCCCCAACTCGGCGATTTGATTCGAATTCGGCACAAACTTGGTGATTTTTCATTTAAATTTGTACAAAAAAAGAAAACAAACAAACTACGCCTAGCCCTACTACACCGCGGCCGCCGCCCGCCTTCTACATGCCAAGGAGCCTGTAGAACTGGGTGTAGTCGCCGCCGCCATCGTCGACGTCGTCGCCGTCGTCGCCGCCGCCATCGTTGACGTCGTCGCCGTCGTCGCCGCCGCCGCCGCCGTCCCTGCTGCACCCCTGACCAAGGTTGCCGACGCGCGGGGGGTTGGACGGCCCGGGCGCGTCCTCCTCGTCGCTGTCCAGGACGATGACGTCGCCCTCCTGGCGTCCGCGGCGCCGGGCCTTGATATCCTCGCAGGCCTGGCGCTAGCGCGCCACCTGCTCACGGACGTAGTCCGCCTTCGCCCACTTGAGGGCGGTCTCGTCGGCGGCGGCCATCTCCGCGTGCTCCTTCTTGACGGGGAGCATGTTGGAGATCGTAGCAGAATTTTAAAATTTCCTACGCATCACCAAGATCCATCTATGGAGTATACTAGCAACGAGGGGAAAGGAGTGCATCTACATACCCTTGTAGATCGCGAGCGGAAGCGTTCTAATGAACGGGGTTGATGGAGTCGTACTCACCGTGATCCAAATCACCGATGACCGAGTGCCGAACGGACGGCACCTCCACGTTCAATACACGTACGGAGCAGCGACGTCTCCTCCTTCTTGATCCGGCAAGGGGGAAGGAGAGGTTGATGGAGATCCAGCAGCACGACGGCGTGGTGGTGGATGTAGCGGGGATCCCGGTAGGGCTTCGCCAAGCGCAAGCGGGAGGGAGAGGTGTTGCAGGGGAGAGGGAGGCGCCAGGGGCTAGGGTACTGCTGCCCTCCCTTCCCCCCACTATATATAGGCCCCTTGGAGGGGGGGGGCGCCGGCCCTGGAACCCATCTACAAGGGGGGGGGGGCGGCCAGGGGGGAAACTTCCCCCCCAAGTCAAGTGGGGCGCCCCCCACCCCAGGGTTTCCAACCCTAGGCGCAGGGGGAGGCCCATGGGGGGGCGCCCCAGCCCACTAAGAGCTGGTTCTCTTCCCACTTCAGCCCATGGGGCCCTCCGGGATAGGTGGCCCCACCCGGTGGACCCCCGGGACCCTTCTGGTGGTCCCGGTACACTACCGATAACCCCCGAAACTTTCCCGGTGGCCGAAACTGGACTTCTTATATATAATTCTTCACCTCCGGACCATTCCGGAACTCCTCGTGACGTCCGGGATCTCATCTGGGACTCCGAACAACTTTCGGGTTTCCGCATACTAATATCTCTACAACCCTTGCATCACCGAACCTTAAGTGTGTAGACCCTACGGGTTCGGGAGACATGCAGACATGACCGAGACGCCTCTCCGGTCAATAACCAACAGCGGGATCTGGATACCCATGTTGGCTCCCACATGTTCCACGATGATCTCATCGGATGAACCACGATGTCGAGGATTCAATCAATCCCGTATACAATACCCTTTGTCAATCGGTATGTTACTTGCCCGAGATTCGATCGACGGTATCCCAATACCTTGTTCAATCTCGTTACCGGCAAGTCTCTTTACTCGTACCGTAATGCATGATCCCGTGGCTAACTCCTTAGTCACATTGAGCTCATTATGATGATGCATTACCAAGTGGGCCCAGAGATACCTCTCCGTCATACGGAGTGACAAATCCCAGTCTCGATCCGTGTCAACCCAACAGATACTTTCAGAGATACCTGTAGTGTACCTTTATAGTCACCCAGTTACGTTGTGACGTTTGGCACACCCAAAGCACTCCTACGGCATCCGGGAGTTACACGATCTCATGGTCTAAGGAAAAGATACTTGACATTGGAAAAGCTCTAGCAAATGAACTACACGATCTTTGAGCTATGCTTAGGATTGGGTCTTGTCCATCACATCATTCTCCTAATGATGTGATCCCGTTATCAATGACATCCAATGTCCATAGTCAGGAAACCATGACTATCTGTTGATCAACGAGCTAGTCAACTAGAGGCTTACTAAGGACACGTTGTGGTCTATGTATTCACACATGTATTACGATTTCCGGTTAACACAATTATAGCATGAACAATAGACAATTATCATGAACAAAGAAATATAATAATAACCATTTATTGCCTCTAGGGCATATTTCCAACAGTCTCCCACTTGCACTAGAGTCAATAATCTAGTTACATTGTGATGAATCGAACACCCACATCGTTCTGGTGTTGATCATGTTTTGCTCTAGGGAGAGGTTTAGTCAATGGATCTGCTACATTCAGGTCCGTATGTACTTTACAAATATCTATGTCTCCATTTTGAACACTTTCACGAATGGAGTTGAAGCGATGCTTGATATGCCTGGTCTTCCTGTGAAACCTGGGCTCCTTGGCAAGAGCAATAGCTCCAGTTTTGTCACAGAAGAGAGTCATCGGGCCCGACGCATTGGGAATCACCCCTAGGTCGGTAATGAACTCCTTTATCCAGACTGCTTCCTGTGCTGCCTCTGAGGCCGCCATGTACTCCGCTTCACATGTAGACCCCGCCATGACGCTTTGCTTGCAACTGCACCAGCTTACTGCCCCTCCATTCAAAATATACACGTATCCGGTTTGTGACTTCGAGTCATCCAGATCTGTGTCGAAGCTAGCGTCGATGTAACCCTTTACGACGAGCTCTTCGTCACCTCCATAAACGAGAAACATATCCTTAGTCCTCTTCAGGTACTTCAGGATATTCTTGACCGCTGTCCAGTGTTCCATGCCGGGATTACTTTGGTACCTTCCTACCAAACTTACGGCAAGGTTTACATCAGGTCTGGTACACAGCATGGCATACATAATAGACCCTATGGCCGAGGCATAGGGGATGACACTCATCTTTTCTCTATCTTCTGCCGTGGTCGGGCATTGAGCCGTGCTCAATTGCACACCTTGCAATACAGGCAAGAACCCCTTCTTGGACTGATCCATATTGAACTTCTTCAATATCTTGTCAAGGTATGTACTCTGTGAAAGACCAATGAGGCGTCTTGATCTATCTTTATAAATCTTGATGCCTAATATATAAGCAGCTTCTCCAAGGTCCTTCATTGAAAAACACTTATTCAAATAGGCCTTTATACTTTCCAAGAATTCTAAATCATTTCCCATCAATAGTATGTCATCCACATATAATATGAGAAATGCTACAGAGCTCCCACTCACTTTCTTGTAAACACAGGCTTCTCCATAAGTCTGTGTAAACCCAAACGCTTTGATCATCTCATCAAAGCGAATGTTCCAACTCCGAGATGCTTGCACCAGCCCATAGATTGAGCCCCGGAGCTTGCATACTTTGTCAGCATTCTTAGGATCGAGAAAACCTTCCGGCTGCATCATATACAATTCTTCCTTAAGGAAGCCGTTAAGGAATGCCGTTTTGACGTCCATTTGCCATATCTCATAATCATAGAATGCGGCAATTGCTAACATGATTCGGACGGACTTCAGCTTCGCTACGGGTGAGAAAGTCTCATCGTAGTCAACCCCTTGAACTTGTCGATAACCCTTAGCGACAAGTCGAGCCTTATAGATGGTCACATTACCATCCGCGTCTGTCTTCTTCTTAAAGATCCATTTATTTTCTATGGCTCGCCGATCATCGGGCAAGTCAGTCAAAGTCCATACTTCATTTTCATACATGGATCCTATCTCGGATTGCATGGCTTCAAGCCATTTGTTGGAATCTGGGCCCGCCATCGCTTCTTCATAGTTCGAAGGTTCACCGTTGTCTAACAACATGATTTCCAGGACAGGGTTGCCGTACCACTCTGGTGCGGAACGTGTCCTTGTGGACCTACGAAGTTCAGCAGTAACTTGATCCGAAGCTTCATGATCATCATCATTAACTTCCTCCCCAGTCGGTGTAGGCACCACAGGAACATCTTCCCGCGCTGCGCTACTTTCCGGTTCGGAAGGGGTGACTATCACCTCATCAAGTTCCACTTTCCTCCCACTCAATTCTTTCGAGAGAAACTATTTCTCTAGAAAGGACCCGTTCTTGGCAACAAAGATCTTGCCTTCAGATCTGAGGTAGAAGGTATACCCAATAGTTTCCTTGGGGTATCCTATGAAGACGCATTTTTCCAATTGGGTTCGAGCTTTTCAGGTTGAAGTTTCTTGACATAAGCATCGCATCCACAAACTTTTAGAAATGACAGCTTAGGTTTCTTCCCAAACCATAATTCATATGGTGTCGTCTCAACGGATTTCGACGGAGCCCTATTTAAAGTGAATGCGGCAGTCTCTAAAGCATAGCCCCAAAATGAGAGCGGTAGATCGGTAAGAGACGTCATAGATCGCACCATATCCAATAGAGTGCGATTACGATGTTTGGACACACCGTTTCGCTGAGGTGTTCCAGGCGGCGTGAGTTGTGAAACGATTCCACATTTCTTTAAGTGCGTATCAAATTCGTGACTTAAATATTCTCCACCACGATCTGATCGTAAGAACTTTATTTTCTTGTCACGTTGATTCTCAACCTCACTCTGAAATTCCTTGAACTTTTCAAAGGTTTCAGACTTGTGTTTCATTAGGTAGACATACCCATATCTACTTAAGTCATCAGTGAGAGTGAGAACATAACGATATCCTCCGCGAGCCTCAACACTCATTGGACCGCACACATCGGTATGTATGATTTCCAATAAATTGGTTGCTCGCTCCATTGTTCCGGAGAACGGAGTCTTGGTCATCTTACCCATGAGGCATGGTTCGCACGTGTCAAATGATTCGTAATCAAGGGACTCCAAAAGTCCATCTGCATGGAGCTTCTTCATGCGCTTGACACCAATGTGACCAAGGCGGCAGTGCCACAAGTATGTGGGACTATCGTTATCAACTTTACATCTTTTGGTATTCACACTATGAATATGTGTAACATCACGTTCGAGATTCATCAAGAATAAACCATTGACCAGCGGGGCATGACCATAAAACATATCTCTCATATAAATAGAACAACCATTATTCTCGGATTTAAATGAGTAGCCATCTCGAATTAAACGAGATCCAGATACAATGTTCATGCTCAAAGCTGGCACTAAATAACAATTATTGAGGTTTAAAACTAATCCCGTAGGTAAATGTAGAGGCAGCGTGCCGACGGCGATCACATCGACCTTGGAACCATTCCCTACGCGCATCGTCACCTCGTCCTTTGCCAGTCTCCGCTTATTCCGCAGTTCCTGTTTTGAGTTACAAATATGAGCAACCGCACCAGTATCAAATACCCAGGAGCTACTACGAGTACTGGTAAGGTACACATCAATTACATGTATACCTTTGGTGTTGCCGGCCTTCTTGTCCGCTAAGTATTTGGGGCAGTTCCGCTTCCAGTGACCACTTCCCTTGCAATAAAAGCACTCAGTCTCAGGCTTGGGTCCATTCTTCGACTTCTTCCCGGCAACTGGCTTACCGGGCGCGGCAACTCCCTTGCCGTCCTTCTTGAAGTTCTTCTTACCCTTGCCTTTCTTGAACTTAGTGGTTTTATTCACCATCAAAACTTGATGTTCCTTTCTGATCTCCACCTCCGCTGATTTCAGCATTGAATATACCTCAGGAATGGTCTTTTCCATCCCCTGCATATTGAAGTTCATCACAAAGCTCTTGTAGCTCGGTGGAAGCGACTGAATGATTCTGTCAATGACCGCGTCATCCGGGAGATTAACTCCCAGCTGAGACAAGCGGTTGTGTAACCCAGACATTCTGAGTATGTGCTCACTAACAGAACTATTTTCCTCCATTTTACAGCTGAAGAACTTGTCGGAGACTTCATATCTCTCGACCCGGGCATGAGCTTGGAAAACCATTTTCAGCTCTTCGAACATCTCATATGCTCCATGTTTCTCAAAACGCTTTTGGAGACCCGGTTCTAAGCTGTAAAGCATGCCGCACTGAACGAGGGAGTAATCATCAGCACGTGATTGCCAAGCGTTCATAACGTCTTGGTTCTCTGGGATTGGTGCTTCACCTAGCGGTGCTTCTAAGACATAATCTTTCTTGGCAGCTATGAGGATGATCCTCAGGTTCCGGACCCAGTCCGTATAGTTGCTGCCATCATCTTTCAGCTTGGTTTTCTCTAGGAACGCGTTGAAGTTGAGGACAACGTGGGCCATTTGATCTACAAGACATATTGTAAAGATTTTAGACTAAGTTCATGATAATTAAGTTCATCTAATCAAATTATTCAATGAACTCCCACTCAGATAGACATCCCTCTAGTCATCTAAGTGAAACATGATCCGAGTTAACTAGGCCGTGTCCGATCATCACGTGAGACGGACTAGTCAAGATCGGTGAATATCTCCATGTTGATCGTATCTTCTGTACGACTCATGCTCGACCTTTCGGTCTTCCGTGTTCCGAGGCCATGTCTGTACATGCTAGGCTCGTCAAGTCAACCTAAGTGTATTGCGTGTGTTCTGAGGCCATGTCTGTACATGCTAGGCTCGTCAACACCCGTTGTATGCGAACGTGAGAATCTATCACACCCGATCATCACGTGGTGCTTCGAAACAACGAACCTTCGCAACGGTGCACAATTAGGGGGAACACTTTCTTGAAATTATTATAAGGGATCATCTTACTTACTACCGTCGTTCTAAGCAAATAAGATGCAAAACATGATAAACATCACATGCAATCAAATAGTGACATGATATGGCCAATATCATTTTGCTCCTTTGATCTCCATCTTCGGGGCTCCATGATCATCTACGTCACCGGCATGACACCATGATCTCCATCATCATGATCTCCATCATCGTGTCTTCATGAAGTTGTCACGCAAACGATTACTTCTACTTCTATGGCTAACGCGTTTAGCAATAAAGTAAAGTAATTTACATGGCGTTTATTCAATGACACGCAGGTCATACAAAAAATAAAGACAACTCCTATGGCTCCTGCCGGTTGTCATACTCATCGACATGCAAGTCGTGATTCCTATTACAAGAATATGATCAATCTCATACATCACATATATCATTCATCACATCTTCTGGCCATATCACATCACAAGGCACATGCTGCAAAAACAAGTTAGACGTCCTCTAATTGTTGTTGCAAGTTTTTACGTGGCTTCTATAGGTTTCTAGCAAGAACGTTTCTTACCTACGTAAAACCACAACGTGATATGCCAATTTCTATTTACCCTTCATAAGGACCCTTTTCATCGAATCCGTTCCGACTAAAGTGGGAGAGACAGACACCCGCTAGCCACCTTATGCAACTAGTGCATGTCAGTCGGTGGAACCTGTCTCACGAAGCGTACGTGTAAGGTCGGTCCGGGCCGCTTCATCCCACAATACCGCTGAAACAAGATAAGATTAGTAGTGGCAAGAAAAATTGACAACATCTACGCCCACAACTGCTTTGTGTTCTACTCGTGCATAGTAACTACGCATAGGCCTGGCTCTGATACCACTGTTGGAGATCGTAGCAGAATTTTAAAATTTCCTACGCATCACCAAGATCCATCTATGGAGTATACTAGCAACGAGGGGAAAGGAGTGCATCTACATACCCTTGTAGATCGCGAGCGGAAGCGTTCTAATGAACGGGGTTGATGGAGTCGTACTCGCTGTGATCCAAATCACCGATGACCGAGTGCCGAACGGACGGCACCTCCGCGTTCAACACACGTACGGAGCAGCGACGTCTCCTCCTTCTTGATCCAGAAAGGGGGAAGGAGAGGTTGATGGAGATCCAGCAGCACGACGGCGTGGTGGTGGATGTAGCGGGGATCCCGGCAGGGCTTCGCCAAGCGCAAGCGGGAGGGAGAGGTGTTGCAGGGGAGAGGGAGGCGCCAGGGGCTAGGGTACTGCTGCCCTCCCTTCCCCCCACTATATATAGGCCCCTTGGAGGGGGGGGGGGGGCGCCAGCCCTGGAACCCATCTACAAGGGGGGGGGGAACTTCCCCCCAAGTCAAGTGGGGCGCCCCCCACCCCAGGGTTTCCAACCCTAGGCGCAGGGGGAGGCCCATGGGGGGCGCCCCAGCCCACTAAGGGCTGGTTCCCTTCCCGCTTCAGCCCATGGGCCCCTCCGGGATAGGTGGCCCCACCCGGTGGATCCCCGGGACCCTTCCGGTGGTCCCGGTACAATACCGATAACCCCCAAAACTTTCCCGGTGGCCGAAACTGGACTTCCTATATATAATTCTTCACCTCCGGACCATTCCAGAACTCCTCGTGACGTCCGGGATCTCATCCGGGACTCCGAACAACTTTCGGGTTTCCGCATACTAATATCTCTACAACCCTAGCGTCACCAAACCTTAAGTGTGTAGACCCTACGGGTTCGTGAGACATGCAGACATGACCGAGACGCCTCTCCGGTCAATAACCAATAGCGGGATCTGGATACCCATGTTGGCTCCCACATGTTCCACGATGATCTCATCGGATGAACCACGATGTCGAGGATTCAATCAATCCCGTATACAATACCCTTTGTCAATCGGTATGTTACTTGCCCGAGATTCGATCGACGGTATCCCAATACCTTGTTCAATCTCGTTACCGGCAAGTCTCTTTACTCGTACCGTAATGCATGATCCCGTGGCTAACTCCTTAGTCACATTGAGCTCATTATGATGATGCATTACCGAGTGGGCCCAGAGATACCTCTCCGTCATACGGAGTGACAAATCCCAGTCTCGATCCGTGTCAACCCAACAGATACTTTCAGAGATACCTGTAGTGTACCTTTATAGTCACCCAGTTACGTTGTGACGTTTGGCACACCCAAAGCACTCCTACGGCGTCCGGGAGTTACACGATCTCATGGTCTAAGGAAAAGATACTTGACATTGGAAAAGCTCTAGCAAACGAACTACACGATCTTTGAGCTATGCTTAGGATTGGGTCTTGTCCATCACATCATTCTCCTAATGATGTGATCCCGTTATCAATGACATCCAATGTCCATAGTCAGGAAACCATGACTATCTGTTGATCAACGAGCTAGTCAACTAGAGGCTTACTAGGGACACGTTGTGGTCTATGTATTCACACATGTATTACGATTTCCGGTTAACACACTTATAGCATGAACAATAGACAATTATCATGAACAAAGAAATATAATAATAACCATTTATTGCCTCTAGGGCATATTTCCAACAGAGCAACCCAGGCTCGGTCTTCAGCCGGACTAGGCGGAGGGAACACGGGGAGGGGTGGCCGCCCTCGTTGATGATGAGGGCGCCGCACCCGGCGTCTCCTGCGGCTTCGGCTTGACGGGGTAGAGCGCTGGCGACCCGGAGGAGAGCGAACCGGAGCCCGACGACGAGGAGGTCGCCGTCTCCATTCGCCGTGGCATCCAGGAGCTACCACGGCGGCGAGAGAAGGTCGGAGGTGCCGGGTACTCGAGGCGTGGCGTGTTGCCGGTCTCGATGTGGTCGAGGACGGCCTCGAGGGTGCGTCCGGGCACGCCCCACCATTCGCGCCGCCCGTCGGCGTTAAGGCGGCCACGGGGGATGGTGCCGTTGGCGGAGGCGATCTGGTCTTCGCGGCGGCAGTAGAAGTACATCGTCCACTGCGTGTGGCTGTCGGCGGCGTACCTCGGCTCGTTCTGCTGCGCCTCCGACAGCGACGAACGGATTTGGGCGATCTCGGCCCGCCGTTCAGCCCCGGTGGGTACTGGGGGTACCGGGACGCCGCCGGCACTCAACTTCCACGAGCCCGGCACCCGCATGTCTGGGGCGCCGGATAGTCGGCCTCGTAGAAGAGGCGCGCCTCGTCCTCACGGAGATGGCGTCGGCCGAAGCCTTTCGCCACCGCGGCGTCGCCTGGGTAACGCTCGGCCATTGCTCGTCAGCGGGAGAAGAGGGGGAGAGTTGCTTCTGTGGCGAGACGAGGCGAGAGAGAAGGCGAGTTGTGGCGACTGTGGCGTTCACCAGCGGGGAGGTCGACTTTTATAGCCGAAGCGGGGAGGTGAGAACCTGCATTGCCGGGTGAAGCGTGTCGGGAGCGGGCGGGACGCGCGTCGCGGCGCCTTCACTGCGCCTGTGAGGCATCAATGGAGGCTGACCGGCGCGGTAGCCTTGGCATTGATTCCCGCGTGAACCGAGGCGATGAGGACGACGAAGCGGTGTGTCGCTGACTCGGCGAGCCCATTCCTGTTCGCGCCAAAATCAGTTTCCCCGGCGCCCCCAGCGCACCGGGTTTGGCCTGGCTCCACCGGCGCCAGCTTCGGCCCTAACCGGCGAAAAACGGGCTCCTGGAACGCGACTGGGCCGTTTTTGGGCGCCGGCGCTAAAAAACGGCCCTGGTGGGGGGGGGGGGGGCTGTTGGGGGCGCGGCTGGAGATGCTCTAACCTTTCTTGAATCGAAGGTTTGAAATGTCAAGCGTGCAAGTCACACTCGCCTAACATGAAGAGTTTTATTCAAAGCCTGACCCTTCCTCTAATTTCTTTTGCATATTTACAACATTATAAGGTGTCTGGTCGTGCCTAACTGAAGGTAGCAAAGAGTGCATATATGAACTCAACCACATTTTTAAACATGGTGGTGCAATTCAATAAATTAACTTAAAACATAAGAAAAATACTGAATACTCAATCTTCCCGTCAAAAAAGAAAAGAAAAATACCGAATACTTAATCTTCCCGGCAAAAAAGAAAAGAAAAATACTAAATCATTGTTGCAAGGAATGGAGGGCTGTAAGTACTTTTTTACATTTCAACAGCAAATGCATGAATTTACCGAAATAGGGTTTGCCCCCGCTTTATATTATAAAGCAACCATCATTGAATACATTCGAGATACCGAACACCGCACACAACGCACACACCCAAGGCAAGATACAAAGGTGTTAGGCACCAACACACTACCCCACCGACAAAACAATAGAGAGGTGAACCGGACCACAACGAAGCCATGCCTCCAAAGCGGTGACTCCAAGAAGAGTACGACCACGGATAGCCGCCACCGCCCGATCCGCGAAGATCAGATTTTCAGCCAGAGCAAGACGACAAGAGTGGGAACGCTGCGATGGAGCCTTCAGGAAGGGTACGGCGGCAACGGCCACCGCCACCATCGACGAGTCAAAGGACTGGACAAGTGGTGTACCCCGGTGCTCACACCCCACCGGTGCACCCTAACTCCGAATCACCCACAACCACACCACCCACGAGCCCATGGTTGCCCGCCTGCAGCTGAGACGCACGCTACGCCCACAAACGTCGCGCCTCCCGCCACCCGAGCCGTCGCTCTGCAACCAGACAACCCCGAGACCGACACAAAGGCCCCAGCTTTGGACCAACCGACGGCCCTCGACCGACAGATCCCCCCGCAAACGCTCCACTGGTAAACCTGCGCCAACTCGCCCGCGGCCGAGGAAAGGGGAAGAAAGGGGAGCGGACGAATCCGGACCGGCACACCCCGTGCCAGCGACAGGTGATGCGACCGCATCGAGGCCACCTATCCCTCCAACTGAACTCCCCGCCGAACACGAGGAAAGGGGGAGCAGGAGGAGCGGACGCATCCAGATCAGCAAACCGTGCCGACGACTGGTGGCGTGACCGCATCGAGGCCACCTATCCCTCCAACCAAGCTCCCCCGCGAGCACGCCCGTGTCGCCCCACCATGGTAGTTGACACACATCTCCGCGAGGCCATCTGCAACCGCGCGCGCGCCGACGAGGGAGACCAAATCGACCCGCAGCCGCAGCCAAGGAAGCTCACCGGAGATGCCTCCTCGTGCCGCCCGCCGACGTCCGAGCGCCAGACCAGGAAGGTCCCGGCGCGGACACGACCAACACGCCCCGCTAGCCACCACCACTGCGCCGCCGCCCCCACCAGCCCGAAACCAAGGCAGGGATGGCCACTCGCATATCCCTGTCGCCCGCGACCTGCACCACCATTGCGCCAAGCAGGAGCTGGCCCAGGCCTCGCCGGACCCCGCCACCGACGCCTGCCTCGTCGTGACCGCCGCCACGCCAGATCCGCCTGCCGCCATGAGCACCCGCACGCCACCCCCGCCGCTCCACGCACCAGCACGCCCTTTGACGCCCACCTCGTCGCGCCACCGCCACGCGACCGCGCCATAACCACGCAGCCGCGCCGCCTCGCCCTGGGCCAGCGAGGCACCCCGATCCAACCGCGTCGGCCCACGCCAAGGACGCCAGGAGGGGGAACGAGGAGGCCTCGCCGGCGCCGGCGCCGGCCAGGCTTCGCCCGGCCGCGCCCTTTGGCGCCGGCGAGGGAGGAGGGGGCGGAGAAGGTAGTTGACGGCGGCGCGGTAGGGTTCCTCCCCGTCGCCTCACGGGGGGCGACACGGGAGGGTGGGGAAAGTGGTGGAGTGGGGGATGATATGAAAGCTCTTTTTTCTCCAATCAAATGCATGAATTTCTGCTCTACAGGATGCAAGAATGAAAGTTTAGATCTGCACCCCCAGTTCCAGATCAAAGGCCTGAGTGCATGAGTAACTGGATGCACCTTAGTGCATTTGAGTCAAGGTCTGAGATTTATTCGAAACCTGCAGCTCTCTCCCTAATTTGCAGTGGGCATCCAAAGCATTCAATGAAAAGAAAAAGAGTAGCCAGAGAACTTGCAAGGCTGGTGAATATCAGTCAGCGTGGCTACTTGATAACCAAGCTATTTTACTAAATAATAGGAAAATAAGCACCTGTCAACGAACTAACATAACAGAGACCAAATAAGCATAATTCTGCATGCCATTAGGATAAATTTAGTAATATGCCAGGACAAAATTCCTAATAAGAAAATGTAAAAGATATTAATTGCCATTAGGCCGAATTTAGAAGGATGAAGACATGCAAGGAAACACCAAATAAAAATAAAGTGACAGTACTAATTTCCTGTTTCTTCAAATGTTAGATAGGTAGTCTGATAGTCATACAATAAGAATCCACGATAAATACCAGATAATAAGTCTTGAAACCAAACTAGGGAGCTAAGGACCATTGCTGGTACAAGAAAACCATTTCAGACCGTGGAACTATAATTGCTAAAGCAACAATCCCACTAAACAAGGGCCGACATGGCAATCAGATTTTTAGCAACCAAAGGACAGCTCCTGCTGAGATGATCGAAGCCGTCACTGTCCAACAAAGCCCTAAGATTGGCCGGGGAGCCAAGAAACCTTGAGCACGCCTTCTTTAGGCCATCACAGTGGTGCTGCTCAGCTAACGTCAGGATGGTCGCTATTGTGGCTGCGTTGACGAACTTGCATAGCTTTTCCTCGCAAATACTCTTCAGCCGCTCCATGCCATACCTGTCCGCCGCAACAAGCAGATGCTGGCACATGACATCTTCATCTTCCTCTTCTGTCACCTGTAAGGAGTCGGTATACACAAACCAGAGCAATGCCTTGAACACCTCTGCCTCCATTTCATCTATGCGCACGGCACCTGCGGTGTTGCCCTCCTTCATACCGCCAAAGAGCTCCGCACTGAAGACCGGTGATCGGGCAGCGAGCACACAGCGGTGTGCTGCGAAAGTGTGACCATCAACCTCGAAAACCACGTCGGCGCCCTTCTCGGTCTTGAGGAGATCGCCGAGGTGCTGGTGCAGGTCAGATGGGGCCACAGAGACAAATGTTGGAGGGTTTTCTTGGGGCAGATCAAGGGTGGACCCTGGCAAGGAATCTTTCAGGAGGTGAACAACCCAATCTTCAACGCCCCTGAGAAGAATAAAAGAACCGCAGAAGCAACAACAGTGATCATCAAACTGATTCAGAAAATGTAAAGTTTCTGAAAAATCGATGCAACTCAATGTAGAAAGTAACATTTGGTACTGGATACATTCCACATATTAGTCTAGTAGTATGTGATTTCCATGACACAATTCAACACACACAGAGAAACAGAAGATACATATGGGTCAAAACGAAGCCATACTGGTCTAGTGGTATAGCAGTAGTGTGATTATCTACATGCAGGCAAATCCCAATTTGAATGGCAACTTAGAGGTGATATGAGCACAGTTCGCCAGACAAAAAATGGTAAGTAATGACCTAAACTGATTTCACCATACACCTGCAGCAAATCAACGGTTGCAGCAGAGCAAATGGACACACGATGGAGCTGAAAACTACTGTATGATTCTACAGCCACAAAAGTTATGCAGACCGGATGCATTGCTCAGATCCAAAGCGCGCGACCCCGAAACCGACAGAAACCTCGCCTCATCCTAACAACAGCGTAGAAGGAAGCAGTTTGATTTGAAAGAGGCGGGGGAGATGCGCACCTGAGACGGGCCAGGTCGCCGAAGGTCCGGATGGGCACGTTGGTGGCGCAGACGCAGCGGTAGGCGGTGGAGAGCGCGTGGCCCTGGTGCTCCGGGAGGCCGCCCGGCTGCTGCTCCGCCATGGACCGGTGCTTCAAGAAGAGCCAGGCCGCCACCTCCTCGTTCTCCGGGCGGTTCACCCTGCGCTTCCTCGGCACCGACGGCGCCATCTGCGACGAGGCGTGGGAATGTGGGGAGTGGGGTGAGCTTGCGGTTTGGGAGTGGGGAGAGCCCGCCATTATTGGCTTTGGGTTCCACCGGTTCCCCCAGTCGAGAGTTAATTCTACGATAGGCCATGGTGATGGGACGAGACCGTGCGTAGGGCTGCAGCCTACTACAAACAGAGACCTTGCGTGTGGTCTTCGTCTTCAGACTACTGCCCATGTGCTCCTACCTACGTTGAATTGTCAAATGGTTTTTGAAATGCCAAATAAATTGAACAGTTTTTAATATAAATCTCGAGCAATCTGATCGTTCTGTTAAAAAAACTGTGAAAACTTTAGTTTTGCATCCTTTGTGAAAAATAAATTCAGTGCTTAATATTATTTCTCCTTTAGAGCATCAAATGTGATATTTTTCTAAATGTTTTTTAAAAATAGAATCGCATAGGAAACGTGAATTTTTTTTATATATTTTTTGAATTCCTTTTGTTTATGTGCGCATTTTTACAAGCATATTGTTCATGCATTCAGAAGCTATGTTGACTCACTTTGTATGCCAAGGGCATCACCAACATGGACCACCTGCATCCGTCTGGATCGAGCGGTCCGAACTCATTTTGCCATCCAACAAGGTACCCCATCGGTCCGCAGACTGGTCTGGACATCTATTTTGACGCAATCCGGAGCCAAACCAAGGCCGGCTTTGCGGGTGTCCGGACCACTGCCATGGACCCTCTCCGCACGAAGCATTGCTGCGCATTCATGTCAGTCAGCGTCGCTCCAATGCGGACGTGACTCTGTGGCATTGATGTCGGCCAGGGTGGCGGACGAGCGGGCGGTGTCGTTTCAGTGCAAACACGGTGACTGATAAGCCTACTCCAGCCGCCGCACCTATTTAAGTTGTGCTCTGTAGCCGTCCACATCGCATCTCTATGAACCCCTCCTCTACACGCACAACCACCTCCCCGATGTGTGATATCTAAACTCCACCTCCTCTCCCCATCCACCATGCCCAAGTCGTGGTGCTTCGTGGTGGACATGCATGTAGAGGCGAAGCCGTGGCCGCGACGCCATGGTGAAGTTGGCTACGCGGCGGCGCCTCGACAAGGAGCCGGCCTTGTGGTCATGCTTGTCGTGCTTCATGGTGGGCGACGACTAGGGTTGGTGTCGAGCGGCTGGGGGGCAAGAGGAAGAAGAAGAAGGGAGGAAGTGGACTTGGCGGCCCCCCACCACACGCGTGGCATTAAAATAAATGCGCATAGACTGGTTATGTGGCTGATGTGTAGGTTCTCCCGTACTTGTGAAATTAAATAAGACCGGTGGGAGGTAGTTGGGGGGCCGACGCGCGGGCCGAGCTGGACACCGAGCAACACATGGCGCGTCCATCTCATGTTCGCGTGGACGCAAATCGAACCCAAATTTGGGACAGATTTGCATCCACATATACACGTGACAGGCAGTTTTTGCGTTTGTGTCCACACGTTTGGCTATGTTTTCTTTTGCTCACATACCCAAACGGACCAAATGGGCCTGTTGATCGGAGTTGCCCTTATAAATATTCAACTCAAACGGACAAAGCATCAAAAATAGACCTTCCCAGACTATCTCTAGCGCAAGATCTTGGGGTGCAATACATTCAAGTGTATCGGACTGCAAGCAAGTGGAACAACACATTCATCAACGAGCGGGTGGAGAATATCGAGCTATTGTTAATGAAATCTTAGAAACTTCATCTACTTTTACTTCTTGTAATTACTTTTACTTCTTGTAATTTTTGTCTCGAGTCTCGGGTGTCAAATTTAGAAGCTCATAGTCTAGCTAGGTTCAGTATTTCCCTTCCTGTGGGGAGACACATTTGGTTGGGTTTTTTTTTTCTTTTTCGAAAAGGGGATCTCCCCGGCCTCTGCAAGAATGATGCATACGGCCATCTTATTACCAAAATAAAAGGTTCCAACAAGGTTTCAAAGTCTCCGACTGAAAAGTAAATAAAAAGACAGTTCACACAGAGCTAAAAGAGGCTGAACACACAGACTAGCCAAGATAAATACGCCACAACCGGCTGGCTAAAGATAGATAGGGAAACTAATTGCCTATCCTATTACATGTCCGCCATCCAAACCGGTTGAAGATATCCTGAGCTACCATCTTCCAGCGGATAGATCCAGTAACCAAATGCTCCCTGGCCTCCATCGGAGTGAGTAGCGACCATGAACGGATCACGGCCGTGGCTCGGAAAATAACCTGCAAAAAGTGAATACGTGATGTTCTGTTAAAAACCAAATCATTCCTGCAAGTCCAGATAGTCCACAACAAAGCGCAAACTCCAACACGAATATGTCTCGCTAATTCAGGCTCAATCCCAGTGAGCCATGTCCCAAATAACGTAGTGACAGAATTCGGTGGAGTAATATTAAAAGCAATGTGAACCGTCCGCCAAAGTACTCTGGCAAATGGGCAATCAAAAAAGAGATGTTTGATCGTCTCGTCCCGATCACAGAAGCTACACCTCGCAGGTCCTGTCCAATTACGCTTAATCAAATTATCCTTGGTTAAAATAACCTGTTTATGGACAAACCACATAAACACTTTTATTTTCAAAGGAACTTTGACAGCCCAAACATGCTTGGAGGTAGGAATGGAGCTCGAATTAATTACATCAATATACATTGATTTAACCGTGAATACTCCAAACCTAGTCAGTTTCCAGCGTAATTCATCGGGGTGTTGAGAAAGCTGGACATCCATTAGTCTCCGAACTAAACGAAGCCAATCTTCCCAACGATTGCCCATTAACGACCGTCTGAACTGAATATTAAGGGGGATGGATTGAAACACCGTAGCAACGCACACTTCACGTCGTTGAACAATGCAATATAAAGACGGATATTGAATGGCTAAGGGTGTCTCGCCGAGCCAAGTATCCTCCCAGAAGCGCGTAGTAGCGCCGTTGCCAATAACAACCTTTGTCCTATTAAACAGAGATTGTTTGACTTTCATCAGGCCTTTCCAGAAAGGCGAGTCAGTTGGCCTGACTGTGACCTGGGACAAGGACTTTGTTTGTAGGTACTTGCTGCGAAGGATCTGGGCCCACATGGCATCAGTCTCAAAAGAAAGCTTCCACAGCCACTTGCTAAGAAGGCATCTGTTCTTAACTTCAAGATTCTCAATACCAAGACCCCCTTGGTCTTTCGGTCGATAGATGATATCCCATTTTGCAAGTCGGTATTTTCTTTTGAGATCATCACCTTGCCAAAAGAAACGCGATCGATAAAAGTCCAGTCTTTTCCTAACACCAACTGGGACTTGAAAGAACGATAAGAGAAACATAGGCATACTCGTGAGCACCGAATTAATCACAATTAACCGGCCTCCATATGACATGAGCTTGCCCTTCCAGCAACTCAGTTTCTTCTCAAACCGGTCTTCGATGCATTTCCATTCTCTATTGGTCAGCTTTCTATGGTGGATTGGAATACCTAGATACGAGAAAGGTAAATCCCCCAAGTCGCACCCAAACAATTGCCGATAAGCCTCCTGTTCGTCTTTGGCTCTACCAAAGCAGAACAGCTCGCTCTTATGAAAGTTAATCTTTAACCCGGTCAATTGTTCGAAAAGGCATAACACCAGCTTCATATTTCTCGCCTTGGCTAGGTCATGCTCCATAAAGATGATTGTATCATCAGCGTACTGAAGGATGGATACACCTCCATCAACCAGATGAGGTACCAAGCCACCCACTTGACCATTCTCCTTAGCCCTTCCTATCAAGATTGCTAACATATCAACCACAACGTTAAACAAGATAGGGGACATCGGATCTCCTTGTCTTAGGCCTTTATGTGTCTGGAAGTAATGACCGATATCGTCATTCACTTTAATTCCCACACACCCTTTTTGCGTAAATGATTCAACCTGGCGTCGCCAGACTTCATCAAAACCTTTCATTCGCAATGCCTGTTGGAGAAATGGCCATTTAACCTTATCATACGCTTTCTCGAAATCCACCTTAAAAATGACACCATCTAACTTCTTGGAATGGATTTCATGGAGCGTTTCATGAAGGACGACCACCCCTTCAAGGATGTTTCGGTCCGGCATGAAAGCAGTTTGGGAGTGCTGCACCACAGAATGCGCAATCTGTGTGAGCCTATTAGTCCCGACCTTGGTGAATATTTTAAAACTAACATTGAGAAGGCAGATCGGCCTGAACTGCTCAATTCTCACAGCGTCCGTCTTCTTAGGAAGCAGTGTGATAGTTCCAAAATTCAAGTGAAATAATTGAAGCTGTCCAGAGAACAGATCATGAAACATAGGTAACAAATCCCCCTTAATAATATGCCAGCAATTCTTGTAGAACTCCGCCGGAAATCCATCCGGTCCGGGAGCCTTATTATTTTTCAACTGTGCTATAGCATCAAACACCTCCTTCTCCGAAAACGGGGCAACCAGAATATCATTTTCAGCAGCCGAAAGTTGAGGCACATCCTCAGTTCTGGACTCATCGAGAGATACACAATTATCCTCCGGAGGTCCAAATAACTGCCTATAATACTCGGTTATATATGTTTTTAGGTTATCGTGTCCTACAATAGTGCCCTCATCTTGTTCAAGTTGGAATATTCTCTTCTTTCTGTGCTTACCATTAGCAATCAGATGAAAGAATTGAGTATTCGCGTCCCCTTGGACCACTTTGCGAACCTTGGCCCGCAAAGCCCACTTCAATTCTTCTTCGCGGAGAAGTTCTTTCAACCTCTTCTCTGCTTCAGTTTTAACCTGGAGCTCAGCAGGCATCAAAATCGTGGATTCGGCCTTAACGTCCAGATTCTGTATAAGAGAGAGGAGCCTGTCCTTTTCAATCTTATATACCCCACTAAGGTGCTTAGCCCAACCCCGTAAGAAGCTTCGCAAACTCCTAATCTTATTTTGCCAACGCTCAACCGCGGTCCTACCGCCTACACCCTTCGCCCATTCACTAGCGATCAGGTCTAGGAACCCTTCGCGTTCGAACCAGGCCATCTCAAAAGAAAAGGTGTTTTTGTTTCCCACGTGGTTCGGCTCCCCTGAGTCAACGGACAGGGGTGTGTGATCGGAAAAACCCCGTGAAAGAGCTTGAACCGTCACAAGCGGGAACTTCTGTTCCCACTCCACACTCGCAAGAACGCGATCAAGCTTCTCGTAAGTCGGGTTGGGCAAAGAGTTAGCCCAGGTAAACTTTCTACCAGAAAGCTCTATCTCCCTCAGATCCAAGCTTTCAATAATAGTATTGAACATGAACGACCACCTGCCGTCAAAGCTATCATTATTCTTCTCCTCTCTCCTCCTAATGATGTTGAAATCACCCCCAACTAAGATTGGAAACTGTTCGGACCCACAAATCCGAACAAGATCCGCCAAAAATTCCGGTTTAAGCTCGGGCTGTGCGGCACCATAAACCGCCACCAATGCCCAGTTGAAACCATCAACCTTAGACCTGACTCGAAACTTAACCGCGAAGTCACCCATCACTACACTCCGGACTTCAAGCGAATCGCATCTCACACCCAGCAAGATACCACCCGATCTTCCTCGCGGAGGGAGGCAATGCCAATCAAAATCAACACCACCCGCAAGAGAGGAAAGGAACTGGGGCGCAAAGTTGTCTCTACCAGTTTCCGATAGAGCAATAAAATCTAAACGATGCTCCAGAGAAGCCTCAGCAAGAAACCTTCTTTTAGCCAAGTCTTTCAGACCTCTGCTATTCCAAAAGATTCCTTTCTTCACTCATCATGAAATTTTTTAGTCGTCCGAATCCTAGCACTCCTACGAACTGCAGAAGCGGGGTAAATTTTACGCTTCCACTTACGCTTGGGTTTACTAAGTCCTGACTCCCGATCCTCATAACCGGGCTCAGCGGAACAAACAACTGCATTCTCTAAGGGCATATCATCGTCCTCCGACTCATGATTGGATGGTGCTAGATCCACACACATATTATCAAGCACTCTAACCCCTAATGCATTAATCTCATTGTCATTCATGGGTTTAACCGCTGCAATATTACGAATAATTTCTAAGGCACGCTCCGCCTCCAAATCTAACAAATCATTCACCGAAATGGAAATCTCACTATCTGTAGCCCCAAGTGAAACTCCTAATTGGTTTGCATTATTTATAATTTCCTTAGGAGAAAAATGCAATAAAGAATTAGATATGTTGACGGACATACCAGTAGAGATCGCAGCATCATGAAGCTTGGCCGCCCTCATAGCGTACCTCTGCTGCATGTCATCAACCTCCGGAAGCTCCTGAATGCGGGCACTCATCCGCCTCCCCGTCGAGGCTGGGTCCGGGATCCCGCCAAAAGCAACGACCTCTTCCCTAGTAACCCCTCGCGCTGAAACCCGCGAAGGGTCAACCAAGGAAACCGGAGGAGGCGATTGCGGGCTCCCATGCCCCTCGGACAAGTGCCCCAAGCCGAGACCCATAACAACAGGTACGCTGGGAGGAGGCTCGGACCTCCTGACCGCCGACGAGGAAGGAGGAGTCAGGGCCGCCTGCCCCACACCCCCCTCCCCCAACACCACCAAAGGCGCGGGCGCCGCCACAGGCGAAGGAGATGCGGTCCTCCTGACCGCCGGCGAGGAAGGAGTCAGGGCCGCCTGCCCCATACCCCCCCAACGCCACCAAAGGCTCGGGCGCCGCCACAGGCGAAGGAGATGCGGTCCTCCTGACCGCCGCCTGCCCCAGATCCCCCTCCCCCGACGCCACAGAAGGCGCGGGCGCCGCCGCCACGCCCGAAGGAGAGAGAGCCGAGGCCGCCTGCCTCGGACCTCCACTCCCAGCACCTGCCGGTCCCGTCATGACCAGCGATGCCGATGTCAGAGAAGTGAAGGGGGAAGTGGGAGTCAGAGCCGCCTGCCCCAAGCCCCCCCTCCCCCAACGCCACAGAAGGCGCGGCCGCCGCCGCCACGCCCGAAGGAGAGAGAGCCTCCGGTGGAGCAACCACCGACTCCCCGTCCCCAGAACCAACCAAAATCCTCACCGACGATGTCCGCACGGAGCATCCAGCCAGTGCCCCACCGGCATCCTCAAACTCCAACAAAGGTAGTGACTGCTCAAACGCCTCATCAAAATCTACCCGGTCACTCCAAAGTCTGGGAGGGGCAGAGGCTGGCTCAAAGGACCCGAACCGCAACGAGGTCATAGGCACCGATGGTGAAGGTGCCGGCTCAACCCCGGTCCCATCCCCGGTCTGAGCCACAGGACGGGAGCCGTTAGTCCCCTCACGGGTCGACTCGTCAGTCGGTGCCCCTTCCGCTCCCGCACTGTCGTCCCCCTCGTGCATGTCAACATCATTCCCAATCATTGCCTCAGCAAACAAGGCAGCGTCCTCAAACTCGATCTCAAGAGGAAACACCTCTCCTCTATAGGTCCAGTTAACCACGTCAGGCACGAACTCAATATCCAAAACGCTCACTAAGATGCGTGCCACTCCATGTGCACGAGTAAAGGCCATATCCACTTTCTCCGTCTTGCCAACCATAATGCCCATACTGGCCACGACTCGAACATCCTGCAAAGGCTTAGATGGAGCCCCCGAAAACCTCAACCAGACCTGCGTAAGCGGCTTTCCTTTAGGTTCCACCTGCTGCCACTCATGGAACTCCAGAATGCACCTAGTGCCAGGAACTCTGCATAAAACAAAACTCAACAGTCGCTGCAGATCGTCCACTGAAGGAAACTCCACCTTAAAAACCTTGGCCTCGAGAGGAACGAGCTCCCAATGGAAGTCTCCCGGTGCCAGTTCCTGAAGCCTCTGCACAATCTGAGCCTCCGAAACCTCACCCTGAGTAGCTTTGACAACCCCGGTGGTCAAGCTCAAAGTCTTCTCCGGAATCTCTCTCGCAGCCGGGGACTCAAAGAACATAAGTTCAGCACAATAAACTCCATACATAGTCAAAGATGGAGCCTGGTCACGCAACAATGGGCAGTCCCCCGAGGCATGTGCTGGCTTACCACAGGACTCACACAGCTCTGCCACGCAATCAGCAATGAAGTGGCCCTTCTCACCACAACGGTAGAAAAGCATCCTTTCCTTCTTACGCGCCCACTTGGACGCCCTCTCAGCCTCAGACCTGTCTGTAGCCTCAGTCACACTCCCAGTCGCCGGAGCCTCAACATTGGCTAAAGCCGCTACCACCTCCATTGCCTGGGGAGGGAGCTCCGCGGTAGCGCTATCGGTCTTCCGTACTGACTCCGCTTGGTCAACAACTGCTGAAGGCGGAGGCGGTCTGCGATGATACCTCCCGCGTCCACCGCCCCGACCACCGCGATGTCCACGGTGACCCCCCTCTCTGGCGGTGATCCGGACCGGAAGCACCCTCAACAAAACCTCCTGGAGGCCCGAGAAACGGTCTCTCAGCGGACCCGTCACTCTGCCAGGCATAACCACGACCTCCACCCGTGGATGAGGAACCACGATGTTGTCCATCTCCAAACGCATCATAACCATCGTCCCCCCACTGGCCTCGTGGCGGATCATAGGAGTCTCTAGTGTTCGAATTCTGCCTCGTCTGCGACTGTCCCGAACGTTTGTGAGCAGGCCTCGCGACGAAGTGAGGCGGAGGCGCGGCACGAGGCTGACCGGCTGTCGGCGTTGGCACAACCCCAAGGGCCGCACCACCCCGGCCTGCAGTAGCCACAGCAGCCACGCCCGGCGCCTGAGGGCGAGGCCCATCCCGACCCGCGGCCGGCTGCGCCACGGAAGCCAGACCCGGCGCCGGCGGCCTCAGCCCGCCCCTTCCGGCCATAGCTTGCAAAGGAACTTGCCCCGGCGGCCGAGCGCCCAAGCGGCCATTACCATGACCCTGGGTGGCCTGAGTCCCACCACTGCCCGCCGGCGGTCTCTGGCCGGGCGGCACCAGGACACCACGCTCAGCACCCGCCACCGGCGGCGGAGTAGCCCCGCCCCGACCTGCTGGAGCAGAGGCGGCTTGCGTCTTGGCTGGCGGCGCCGCAGCCCCGCGGCCGGCCATGGCCAGCAAAGGTCGAATCCTCCTAGCCCGACCCGAACCACACGTCGGGAAGCCGCGAGTCCCGCACCTAGGAACCCTAGCACCAACAGAGTACGGCGCACGTGGGGGAGAAGGATCGATCGCGATCGTGCATGGGAGACTGCTACGAGTAGGATTCAGGTCCGGTACAGACTGGGCCACATACCCATCTGACCCTGGCCCATCCACTCGCGAACTCGGCTCCCTCCGATCCGGCCCAACGCAGCCCAGCAAGTGATTCAAACGCTGCGATCGCATCTGGGAGATCCCGATCGCCGGAACGGCCATCACGGGCGCCGCCGACACCGGACGAACGTCCCTCCGTTTCGCATTCTTCCTTTTCTTGACAGAAATCCACGACTCCGGCCTAATCATATCGAAAAGCGTAAGATTTGGAAGACTCACCTTAGGTAGGGGACCCTTCCAAGGTCTGAGCGCCGTCGCCGCCGTTCTCCGATGAACTACGCGTCGGATCATCTCTTTCTTCTCACTTGCGTGAAGTCCGATTCGTGCCGGATCGTCCGAAGGCAGAACACGTTCGATCGTCGTTGCCACTTCGTCTTCGTTGTAACCTGAAGTAAAAAACTCACAAATGATATCTGAAGGCGTCGGTGACGGCAGAGAATCCGCCGGGGCCGCATCCCCATCGTCGTCCGCGTCGTCCTCGTCGGAGTCGGCAAGAGCCCAAAACCGGCCGCCGACGCGCCGGCGATCTCCGGCGGCAATGGACGGCGTCGGCGCGGTCGCGTGCGCCTTCGCCCGCCCTGTCGCCCGCATCCTGTATGCGCTGCGATGACAGAATAAAAATGGTCGATGGCTGGGATGCCGCTGACAGAATCACATTTGGTTGGGTACACCTCATTCCCAATTGTAATTCCGGCAAACATTCCAGCTGATCAATAAAAGCCTAGCAAGCTTTGCTCCAAAAATAAATAAATCAACACAGACCTTCCCACGCAAAGTCGCATGAATTAATATATAGGAAAACAAAAGAAGACTGAAGATCGACCACGTGACCGGGGGTACACGTCCTCTGTCAGGGTAAAAGCACATCCCCAAGTTCCTCTCCGTGTATGTCTGAACCTCCAAGTGCCCAAGTTGCTGAACACTTGCACCTTCCGTCAGTTATCGCCTGAGACCATGGCAATGGCGTCGAAGAGGCACCTGTAAAAGTTGCCCTTAACAGCGTCCCTCACCGTGTTGCCCGGCCAGAATGTCGCATTACGCAAAGTAGGGGTACAAGTCGGTCAGGAACGGCGCCCCAGGAAATGATGATGACCAGAGAACAATTAGACCTTGAGTTCAGTCAGCATCACTACATGGTGAGTTGTTATGAAATAACACACCATGTCAACAGGAAATACCTACCGACTCTGAGCATATAGCAGTTCAACATGCATCCCATGCTCATCAGTTCGAATTCAAAACCGAACTTGGAGCTGAAACATCAAGAAATAACTGATTTCTTTTGCACATTACTACATTTTGAGGCGTCAGAGTCGTGCCTAACTATAGTGCAGGAAGCAACGATTGCATATCGGAAGTCAACACAACATCGTAAAACATGGCGGTAGAACTCAACACTAGTAGAAAAAGGGTCATCTGTCCCGGTTGGTAAGGGCCTTTTGTCCCGGTTGTTGAACCGGGACTAAAGGGTCGTTACTAATGCCCTAGCCTTTTAGTCCCGGTTCTTACACGAACCGGGACAGATGGGCCTCCACGTGGCCGGTGCGGCGAGCCCAGGCAGGAGGGCCTTTGGTCCCGGTTGGTGGCACTAACCGGGACCAATAGGCATCCATGCGTCAGCATTTCAGGAGCTGGGGTTTTTCTTTTTTTTAAGGGGGGTTGGGGGTTTTGGGGGGTTAATTTAGGTGTTTCATATATTGTGGTAGCTAGCTAATTAATAGAGAGAAGTGTCCTCTCTTATCTCCGTGCTTGGTCGACGCTACGTACTATATACGTATAGAGAGGACTAGACACGCTAGCTAGTAAGCAAATGAAGGAAACAAAAGATCGTCATGAACATATGCATACAGAGAGAAGTAATATCGACCACCTCTCCTTCTCCGAGAGATTGGTCGAACAACAAGTTCTCTATATCTATCCGACACTACCGGCTACATATATACAATAATTATCTCTTACAATATAATCTCCTAATTATATATGAACACAGGGTCCACATAGTATTCTCCGTTTTCAGCGATCACGTGGTTAAGGAAGAATGCCGCCAATTCCTCTTGAATTGCTCGCATACGACCTGGTGGTAGGAGTTCATCCCGCATCCGAAAGATCTAATTTGAAGAAGGGGGTCAATACATATATATATATATATATATATATATATATATATATATATATATATATATATATATATATATATATATATATACACACACATATATATATATGAATAAATGAAACTCAACACAAATGATGGTAATAAAATAAAATTGTGAATATTATTGCTTACGCACTTCATATTGTTCGTCAGAGTAGCCCCGCTCACAGGTCGTGTGGCGGATGGACTCGCAAACGTAGTATCCACAGAAATCATTCCCTTGTTCCTGCCACAACCACTTTACAAGAAATAGAGGTCAATCAAACTGATAAGCAAGCATGCTAAATGGTATTGATGCTTGAATCACTAGGAGATGCGCGGAACATGCTACTATAGTACTTACTTTCGGGTGTCTAAATTGCAGCTTCTTCGGCAGTCCCGGAGCTTTTTTGGTGAATTTTCTCCAAACCCTGCCAGACAAAGAAAACAATTACTTGATATCAGGAAATGAACAAAGTTGCTGATATGGTGGATAATGATCGATTTAACTTACTTCTCGAGCATTTGAGTCATGTCCGCATAGTCCTGGGGATCTTTTCGTCTCGAGTCTAAGACGGTTACTAGTCTCTGCTCAAGCTTAATCTCTAGGAGAATATAGTGGAAGCTGCGCACGCATGCATAAGTCATCAATTACATTACTATAACCTGGACTAATCAGGGAAACCGAATATGCATAAGACAGTAACACTCACTTGAAGTTGTAAGGAAAGAGTATTATATCTTAGTTTTCATTTATTACCAACGATCGTAGCAAGTTGGCCTCGGTATTTTTGGCATGATATTTAACCTCAGTTGCATCTATGAGATTTGTGTTAATGAACCCAATATCACCGATTTGTCTTTTCTTCAATTCGGCGATCTTCAATCTGCATAATATAGTGAGGATACTTATAAATACATGCAATGAAAGAGCTGACCTATATAGAGAGACTTAATGATAGAAGTAGTACTACTTACAGACAATAGCAAGTGACCGTTGATTTATCGAGGGCCTTTTGATTGAAAAACTGGAAGAACTCCTCAAAATGGAACATTCAACAATTCAATTCCAACGAGGTCATGCTCCTCTTTAACTCTCAGCGTCAAAGTATTCCTCCCCCCCAGACTCTCTGCAGGTTTTCATGTACCAATCATGGAATCTTCGCATCATCGTTGTTAGAGTTCTTTCATCTTTGACGAGAGACTTCCCGTACTCGTATCTGTGTTCCTCCACCTCCAAGAAATCATAATGTACATCGTCGGACAAGTAATCTCCAAGATTGCTATAACCGGGCACTATCCTCGGATCATTAGCGACGATGTCGCTAGACACCTTGAGCGGGGGGCACGATTGGTTCGCTTGTTCGCCGAGCTGGGCTATTTTTTCCCAGCTCGTCGTTCTTTTAACCTTTGATCACTGACAGTACTTCCCGACCGCTCCGCTTCGACAAATGTCTTTGCAATAATGCGCTCATAGTTGCCTTTCGGCGGAGACTTTGGTGGTTTTGTCAGGGCAGCCAGAGTGCGCTTCGCTTTCACCGGATCTACCTTCTCCTCCGGAGGTGGATGTTTCTTTGCTTTCACACCTTGAAAGAAGTTCGTCACTTCGGCTCGCACGATCTTCGGGTTCTCCTCCGGGGTCCTCTCGTATGGTAACTTCTCTGGAGTCTTCAGAGAAGGACCGAATCTGTATTGCCTCCCGCCTCTGGCTATACTGCTAGACGCCGGCAGAGCAGACGGAGCGGCTGCGGCTGTCTTCTTTCCTTGCTTACGAGGCGGAGGAGAAGGACTACAACGTGCCGGAGCGGCGGCGGGTCTCTTCCGCCCTTGCTGACGACGCGGAGAAGGAGGAGGCTGGCTGCTCGGGCGCGCCGGCGCAGGCGGAGAAGGAGGCGGAGTGCCGCCACGCGCCGAAGAAGGAGGCTGAGTGCCCTGATCACTCGCCGGAGGAGGAGGCGGAGGAGGAGGCGGAGTGCCCTTACTCGCCGGAGAAGGAGGAGGAGGCGGAGGCGTCCACTTTGGAAGGTTGATGAGCTCCTTCCGCCATAGGCATGGAGTCTTCATAGCAGAACCCAGCCGAGTCTCCCCTTCACCGGTAGGGTGGTCAAGCTGGAGGTCCTCAAATCCCTCCGTTATTTCCTCCACCGTCACCCTAGCATATCCTTCTGGAATCGGACGATAGTGAAAAGTTGCGCCAGGTTCAGGAGGTCGAACAGAGCCGACAGCCGCCTTGACTTTGAAGTTCTGCCATTGCGTCATAAGGTGGCAATGTTGTGACTCCGTGATAGCATCCATGGGGTAGCTAGAAGGAGCCGTCAAGACATGCTTCGGCTGAAGCAGCTCGGTGGAAGCCACACTGCTTCTCCGCTGAGATGGCGGGGTAGCTTCGGGGGTAGTTTCGGCAGATCGCTTGCTGCGAGCTACGTCTCGTTCCTCTAGCTCTTGAACCCTTTCGTGCAGCTTCTGAATTTGGGTCTACTCCACTTTTTTCCACCTCTCCTGGCATTTGTAACCGCCTGGGTCCGGAAAACCAGCCTTCCACGGAATGGAGCCTGGCGTGCCTCGTGTCCGTCCAGGGTGCTCAGAATTCCCGAGGGCCATTGTGAGCTCGTCGTTCTCTCTGTCTGGAACGAACGTCCCTTGCTGCGCTGCATCGATATAGTGCTGAAGCCTCTTGACTAGTATTCTCATTTGCTCGCCCGTCCAAACGCACTTCCCTGATACAAGGTCCAAGGTCCCGCCAGCCCCGAAGAACCAAGTCCGGCAACGGTCTGACCAGTTCATTGTCTCTGGTTCGATCCCTTTATCAAGCAGATCATTCTCAGCCTTGGCCCACTTAGGCCGGGCTTTGAGGTAGCCACCTGACCCCGTGCGATGGTGAAGCTTCTTCTTCGCAGCATTTTTCTTGTTTGTCGCTGACATCTTCTTACTCTTTTTCGATGTCTTGTGGGCCACAAATACGAGCCAGTGATCTCTGATCTTCTCATATTTGCCGATGAATTCTGGTGTCTCTTCTTTGTCGACAAACGTTTTCAGCTCATTCTTCCACCTCCTGAATAGGTCTGCCATCTTCTTAAGAGCATGAGACTTGATTAATTGCTCTTTAACTGGCTTCTCCGGATCCTCCTTTGGCGGTAGGGTGAAATTTGCCTTCAGCTCAGTCCAAAGATCATCTTTCTGCATATCATTGACATAAGACACCTCAGGGTCTTCCTTCTTAGGCTTATACCATTGGTGGATGCTGATCGGGATCTTGTCCCTAACAAGAACCCCGCACTGAGCAGCAAATGCTTCCTTTGTCCGGATGGGTTCAATCGGTTGGCCGTCGCGCGCGATTGCTGTGATCTCAAACCTTTCATCGGAGCGCAACTTTTTCTTCGGGCCTCGTCTCTTTACCGAAGTTGTGCTCGATCCGGAGGGCTAGAAAAAAGAAGAAAGACGAGAGTTAATTAATATGTGTACATACCAAAACAATGAATGCATCAATTATCTAGTCAGCACAGGCTTAACTAATATATTTACCTGGCCGGACTCTGTTCGGTCACCGGAGCCGTCACCACGGGCTCCTTCTTGCACCAGCATTGGGTCACCGGAGCCATCATAATCATGTCTTTCCTCCTCCACTCTTCGATCACCGTAGCCTACTTCTTCACCCTGTTCTTCCAGACCATCATTGTCGTTAAGATACGACAAGACATCACCTCCGGCTAAGATTATGTCCCCCAACACCTCTTCTGCTTCCTCGTCTCGTCCGTCCTCCATTGTTTCTGCAAATATTACAACATGGCAATTATTACACAAACATGACAGCAGGTGGATATATTAGTGCAAACGTAGACCTAGCTTATTCCGGGTTTGGGCTGGCCTCGGCAACGCTTCAAGGGTAGGGGCGCGGCGGGAAGGGGTAGGAGACCGACATCATTTTTTCTAGGGTTTGGGTGTCCTCGAGAGTTTTGGTCGAGCGAGAGGGCCGGGGGGTGGGGGGTGCTCCCGTGGTATAAGTTATCATGGCCGAAGTTATCCGGGAGGGGGTTATATCGACAACGACGACATACATACATGGGAAAATAATGTTATCGGGGAGGGGGTAGGTCGAACCCCGCCCCGCCCCTCGTGTTGAAGTTATCGGGACACGGGGTATATCGACAATGACATATCCGATAAAAAATAAGAAGACGAAGAAGAAATAAAAAGAGGAGAAGAAGATATTAAGAAGATTGAAGAAAAAAAAGAAGAAGAAAAAAGAGGAGAAGAAGAAAGGATTCTATTTTCTCTTCTTCTCCTCTATTCCTTTCTTCTTCTCCTCTTCTTTTTCTTCTTTTTTCTTCTTCTTATTTATTTCTCCTCTTCTTCCTCTCCTCTTCTTCTCCTTTCTTCCTCTTCTTATTTTCCTTTTTCCTCTCATTCTTTTTCTTCTTCTTCCTTTCCTAGCTAGATATATAAAACTTTTCTAAAAATGTACCTTTTGCATATATACATGGAGAAAATGTTATCGGGGAGGGGGTATATCGACCACCCTCGACCCTCTTTTCCTTCTTCTTCCTTCTTCCTTCTTCCTCTTTTCTTCTCCAACACAAAACACATCTCATCTCATCTCATTTCATCCAAAAATAATTCTTTGCATATGAACATACATACATTTACTTTTTTTCTTAAATGTTACATATGAACATTTTCTTAAATGAGCATATGAACATTTTCTTAAATATTAATGAGCATATGAACATACATATCACCAAAAAATAGACCTTTTTCTTGGTAACAAAAAAATGCAAAAACGAGCATTATACAGCATATACAGAGCATTATACAGTGAACATACATACATACATACATCGTAACAAAAAATGAAAAATAGGCCGGTGGTTGGCGACGGCGACGATGGTTGGCAGTGGCGCGCGCTTACGGATGGCGTGCGGGGACGACAATGAGAAGGAAAGGGGAGGAGGGAGGGGCTCACAGCGCGGGGAGGGGTCGAGGTCGCCGGCCGGAATCAGTGCGGCGGCGGACGAACGGCCTCGGGGATGAACGGGTCGCGGGAGCCGGCATGGTGCTTCCCCGCAGCGACGGCGACGACGGGCGCGGGTGACGGCGACGGCGTCGGCGGGGGCGGGCGACGACGACGGCGCCGGCGGGGGCGGCTGGCGGCGTCGGGGCAGCCTGGCGGCGATGGGGCAGGGGCGACGACGGGGCGCGCGGACGGCGTCGGGGCGGCACGCGGACGGCGTCAGGGCAGCGGACGGCGTCGATCTGGGCAGCCTGGCGGCGTCAATGAGCTCGGCGTCGTCGGGCGGGCCGGGGGGCAACTGGCGATGAGTTCGTCAAATTTTCCTAAGTGCTACTTATATACCCAGGCCTTTGGTCCTGGTTCATAGCAGCAAGCGGGACCAAAGACACCCTTTAGGCCCAGTTGGTGCCACCTACTGGGACCAAAGGCCTTTTTTCAGCAGCCCAAAGGGCGGGAAGCGGCGGCCTTTGGTCCCGGTTGGTAGCACCAACCGGGACTAAAGGGGGGGCATTGGTCCCGGTTGTTGCCACGAACCGGGACCAAAGGGTGGCATTGGTCCCGGTTCGTGCCACCAACCGGGACCAATGGCCTTGCACAGCGGCGTGGTGATGGGCGTTTAGTCCCACCTCGCTAGTTGAGAGCGTCGACTACCTGTTTATAAGCACTGCTGCCTCCTCTCTCTCGAACTCCTCTGAACTGCAGGCCTATGGGCCTAATTTGACACTGCTTTGCCTGTGGGCCTGCTGGGCCTTCTGCGGGCCTGAATCCTGGCCCAACTAGCTAGGTTTCTAGTCGTATTCACGCCGTGGTGGCCCAGGAGGTGGCATTTTTTTATTTTTTTTCCAGTTTTTTTGTTTTCTTTGTTGCTTTATTTTTTTATTTTGTTTCCACTTACAACAAAATACTTACTGTTGCTATATAATTTATTTTATTAAGGTTTATTTATTTTGTTTTATTTTATTTATTTTATTTTGTTTCTACTTATTTATTTTATAAAAGTTTATTTTATTTTGTTTCTACTTATTTATTTTATTTTATTTTATTTTGTTTCTACTTATTTATTAAAGTTTATTTTGTTTATACTAGTTTATTTTATTTTATTTTTTGCTTTTTGTATTTATTTTATGAAAATTCTTTTTTGCTTTTAATGTTTTGAACAGAAAATACTTCGATAATTTTAGTTGCATAAATTCTATATAATTTTAGTTTCAATAATACTAGAGGTTTATAAAAGCTTTTTAGTTGATTCCTTTAGTACCGGTTCTTTCAGCCCTTTCTGACTTCATTTGTTATTTTTCATGTATTTATTGATTATTTTGAGCTATAAGACCCTGAAATTGAAAAGCATTTCAAATGAACTCTGAAAAGGTTGAAAGTTGGCAAGGTATCATCATTTCATTCACATAGCATGTGCAAGAAAGTTGAGAGGGTTACGGCAAAAACTGGATGCACTTCGTGTACAAAACGGACAATGGTATCATACTCGTCTGTTACAAAGTTGGCATGGTATCATCATAATAGTTGCGGGAGAAAGTCTTCACTTTTTCTTCGCTTGTGTCATTTGCTTATTGCACCGTAATCATGGATAATCTTCATCGTTTATTAGGATGCTTGGGTCAGCCTTGACTTTGAAGGGAGGAATTTCATGAAACTTTTCATAATCTTCAGACATGACTGTCTTGCCCTCCATTCCCATGATGTCCCTTTTTCCTGAAAGAACTATGTGGCGCTTTGGCTCATCGTATGATGTATTCGCTTCCTTATCTTTTCTTTTTCTCGGTTTGGTAGACATGTCCTTCACATAGATAACATGTGCCACATCATTGATTAGGACGAACGGTTCGTCAGTGTACCCAAGATTTTTTAGATCCACTGTTGTCATTCCGTACTGTGGGTCTACCTGTACCCCGCCTCCTGACAGATTGACCCATTTGCACTTAAACAAAGGGACCTTAAAATCATGTCCGTAGTCAAGTTCCCATATGTCCACTATGTAACCATAATATGTGTCCTTTCCCCTCTCGGTTGCTGCATCAAAGCGGACACCGCTGTTTTGGTTGGTGCTCTTTTGATCTTGGGCGATCATGTAAAATGTATTCTCATTTATCTCGTATCCTTTGTAAGTCAATACAGTCAAAGATGGTCCCCTGGATAACGAGTACATCTCATAACAAACAGTGTTGTCACCTCTAAGACGTGTTTCCAACCAACTGCTGAAAGTCCTGATGTGTTCACATGTAATCCAGTCGTCGCACTGCTCCGGGTGTTTGGAGCGCAGACTGTTCTTGTGTTCATCGACATACGGGGTCACCAAGGTAGAGTTCTGTAGAACTGTGTAGTGTGCTTGAGACCAAGAATATCCGTTCCTGCATATTATTGAGTCCCCTCCAAGCGTGCCTTTTCTAGTCAATCTCCCCTCATACCGCGATTTAGGGAGACCTATCTTCTTAAGGCCAGGAATGAAGTCAACACAAAATCCAATGACATCCTCTGTTTGATGGCCCATGGAGATGCTTCCTTCTGTCCTAGCGCGGTTACGGACATATTTCTTTAGGACTCCCATGAACCTCTCAAAGGGAAACATATTGTGTAGAAATACGGGCCCCAGAATGACAATCTCGTCGACTAGATGAACTAGGACGTGCGTCATGATATTGAAGAAGGATGGTGGGAACACCAGCTCGAAACTGACAAGACATTGCGCCACATCACTCCTTAGCCTTGGTATGATTTCTGGATCGATCACCTTCTGAGAGATTGCATTGAGGAATGCACATAGCTTCACAATGGCTAATCGGACGTTTTCCGGTAGAAGCCCCCTTAATGCAACCGGAAGCAGTTGCGTCATAATCACGTGGCAGTCATGAGACTTTAGGTTCTGGAACTTTTTCTCTGGCATATTTATTATTCCCTTTATATTCAACGAGAAGCCAGTCGGGACCTTCATACTGAGCAGGCATTCAAAGAAGATTTCTTTCTCTTCTTTCGTAAGAGCGTAGCTGGCAGGACCTTCATACTGCTTCGGAGGCATGCCGTCTTTTTCGTGCAAACGTTGCAGGTCCTCCCGTGCCTCAGGTGTATCTTTTGTCTTCCCATACACGCCCAAGAAGCCTAGCAGGTTCACGCAAAGGTTCTTCGTCACGTGCATCACGTCGATTGAAGAGCGGACCTCTAGGTCTTTCCAGTAGGGTAGGTCCCAAAATATAGATTTCTTCTTCCACATGGGTGCGTGTCCCTCAGCGTCATTCGGAACAGCTAGTCCGCCGGGACCCTTTCCAAAGATTACGTGTAAATCATTGACCATAGCAAGTACGTGATCACCGGTACGCATGGCGGGCTTCTTCCGGTGATCTGCCTCGCCTTTGAAATGCTTGCCTTTCTTTCGACATTGATGGTTGGTCGGAAGAAATCGACGATGGCCCAGGTACACATTCTTCCTGTATTTGTCCAGGTATATACTTTCAGTGTCATCTAAACAGTGCGTGCATGCGTGGTATCCCTTGTTTGTCTGTCCTGAAAGGTTACTGAGAGCGGGCCAATCGTTGATGGTTACAAACAGCAACGCGTGCAGGTTAAATTCCTCCTGTTTGTGCTCATCCCACGTACGTACATCGTTTCCATTCCACAGCTGTAAAAGTTCTTCAACAAATGGCCTTAGGTACACATCAATGTCGTTGCCGGGTTGCTTAGGGCCTTGGATGAGAACTGGCATCATAATGAACTTCCGCTTCATGCACATCCAAGGAGGAAGGTTATACATACATAGAGTCACGGGCCAGGTGTTGTGATTGCTGCTCTGATCCCCGAAAGGATTAATACCATCCGCGCTTAAACCAAACCATACGTTCCTTGGGTCACCTGCAAACTCAGCCCAGTACTTTCTCTCGATTTTTCTCCACTGCGACCCGTCAGCGGGTGCTCTCAACTTCCCGTCTTTCTTACGGTCCTCACTGTGCCATCGCATCAACTTGGCATGCTCTTCGTTTCTGAACAGACATTTCAACCGTGGTATTATAGGAGCATACCACATCACCTTCGCAGGAACCCTCTTCCTGGGGGGCTCGCCGTCAACATCACCAGGGTCATCTCGTCTGATCTTATACCGCAATGCACCGCATACCGGGCATGCGTTCAGATCCTTGTACGCACCGCGGTAGAGGATGCAGTCATTAGGGCATGCATGTATCTTCTGCACCTCCAATCCTAGAGGGCATACGACCTACTTTGCTGCGTATGTACTGTTAGGCACAACATTCTCTGCCTTCCACTGCAGCAATTCCAGTATGGTACCGAGCTTTGTGTTGCCATCTTCGCAATTGGGGTACAACCCTTTTTTGTGATCCTCTAACATGCGATCGAACTTCAGCTTCTCCTTTTGACTTTCGCATTGCGTCCTTGCGTCGACAATGACCCGGCGGAGATCATCATCATCGGGCACATCGTCTGGTTCCTCTTGATCTTCAGCAGCTTCCCCCGTTGCAGCATCATTGGGCACATCGTCTGGTTCCTCTTGATCTTCAGCAGCTTCCCCCGTTGCAGCATCACCGTATTTAGGGGGCACATAGTTGTCATCGTCCGCTTCTTCTTCGTCGTCTTCCATCATAACCCCTATTTCTCCGTGCCTCGTCCAAACATTATAGTGTGGCATGAAACCCTTGTAAAGTAGGTGGGTGTGAAGGATTTTCCGGTCAGAGTAAGACTTTGTATTCCCACATTTAGGGCATGGACAACACATAAAACCATTCTGCTTGTTTGCCTCAGCCACTTCGAGAAAATCATGCACGCCCTTAATGTACTCGGAGGTGTGTCTGTCACCGTACATCCATTGCCGGTTCATCTGCGTGCATTATATATAATTAAGTGTGTCAAAAACCATTACAGAACATCATGAATAGATAATTAAGTGACCAAATTAATAGAAGTTCATCATCACATTAAAACCAAAGTACATACATAGTTCTCATCTAACAACATATAGCTCTCCAGAGCATCTAATTAATTAAACCATACATCTAAAGTAAGAACTTTTTTCTTTCAGAAAGAAGATAAGAACAAGAGCCTCACCACGGTGGTGCCGGCGACGAGATCGGTGCGGGCGATCGACGGCGGTGAAGACGGGAATGGGACGTGACGGGCCACTAAACCTAGACAAATCTCGAGGAAAATGGAGCTTTGAGGTCGAGCTTCGAGAGGAGAAAGCTTAACTAGCGTGGCTCGAGCATTTCATCGAACACCTCATGTGCATAGGAGGTGAGCTAGAGCACCCCCCGGCCCTCTCGCTCGACCAAAACTCTCGAGGACACCCAAACCCTAGAAAAAAATGATGTCGGTCTCCTACCCCCTCCCGCCGCGCCCCTACCCTTGAAGCGTTGCCGAGGCCACCCCAAACCCGGAATAAGCTAGGTCTACGTTTGCACTAATATATCCACCTGTTGTCATGTTTGTGTAATAATTGCCATGTTGTAATATTTGCAGAAACAATGGAGCACGGACGAGACGAGCAAGCAGAAGAGTTGTTGGGGGACATAATCTTAGCCGGAGGTGATAACTTGTCGTATCTTAACGACAATGATGGTCTGGAAGAACAGGGTGAAGAAGCAGGCTACGGTGATCGAAGAGTGGAGGAGGAAAGACATGATTATGATGCCTCCGGTGACCCAATGCTGGTGCAAGAAGGAGCCCGTGGTGACAGCTCCGGTGACCCAACAGAGTCCGGCCAGGTAAATATATTAGTTAAGCCTGTGTTGACTAGCTAATTGATGCATTCATTGTTTCGGTATGTACACATATTAATTAACTCTCGTCTTACTTCTTTTTTCTAGCCCTCCGGATCGAGCACAACTTCGGTAAAGAGACGAGGCCCGAAGAAAAAGTTGCGCTCCGATGAAAGGTTTGAGATCACAGCAATCGCGCACGACAGCCAACCGATTGAACCCATCCGGACAAAGGAAGCATTTGCTGCTCAGAGCGGGGTTCTTGTTAGGGACAAGATCCCGATCAGCATCCACCAATGGTATAAGCCTAAGAAGGAAGACCCTGAAGTGTCTTATGTCAATGATATACAGAAAGATGATCTTTGGACTGAGCTGAAGGCAAATTTCACCCTACCGCCAGAGGAGGATCCGGAGAAGCCAGTTAAGGAGCAATTAATCAAGTCTCATGCTCTTAAGAAGATGGCAGACCTATTCAGGAGGTGGAAGAATGAGCTGAAAACGTTTGTCGACAAAGAAGAGACACCAGAATTCATCGGCCGGTATGAGAAGATCAGAGATCACTGGCCCGCATTTGTGGGCCACAAGACATCAGAAAAGAGTAAGAAGACGTTAGCGACAAACAAGAAGAATGCTGCGAAGAAGAAGCTTCACCATCGCACGGGGTCAGGTGGCTACCTCAAAGCCCGGCCTAAGTGGGCCATGAAGGAAATATGCCCTAGAGGCAATAATAAAGTATTATTTATTTCCTTATATGATGATAAATGTTTATTATTCATGCTAGAATTGTATTAACCGGAAACATAATACATGTGTGAATACATAGACAAACAGAGTGTCACTAGTATGCCTCTACTTGACTAGCTCGTTGATCAAAGATGGTTATGTTTCCTAGCCATATACATGAGTTGTCATTTGATTAATGGGATCACTTCATTGGGAGAATGACGTGATTGACTTGACCCATTCCGTTAGCTTAGCACTCGATCGTTTAGTATGTTGCTATTGCTTTCTTCATGACTTATACATGTTCCTATGACTATGAGATTATGCAACTCCCGTTTACCGGAGGAACACTTTGTGTGCTACCAAACGTCACAACGTAACTGGGTGATTATAAAGGTGCTCTACAGGTGTCTCCAAAGGTACTTGTTGGGTTGGCGTATTTCGAGATTAGGATTTGTCACTCCGATTGTCGGAGAGGTATCTCTGGGCCCACTCGGTAATGCACATCACTATAAGCCTTGCAAGCATTGTAACTAATGAGTTAGTTGCGGGATGATGTATTACGGAACGAGTAAAGAGACTTGCTGGTAACGAGATTGAACTAGGTATCGAGATACCGACGATCGAATCTCGGGCAAGTAACATACCGATGACAAAGGGAACAACGTATGTTGTTATGCGGTCTGACCGATAAAGATCTTCGTAGAATATGTAGGAACCAATATGAGCATCCAGGTTCCGCTATTGGTTATTGACCGGAGAGGTGTCTCGGTCATGTCTACATAGTTCTCGAACCCGTAGGGTCCGCACGCTTAACGTTACGATGACAGTTATATTATGAGTTTATATGTTTTGATGTACCGAAGGTTGTTCGGAGTCCCGGATGTGATCACGGACATGACAAGGAGTCTCGAAATGGTCGAGACATAAAGATTGATATATTGGAAGCCTATGTTTGGACATCGGAAGTGTTCCGGTCGGATCGTGAAGACGTACGACTACATCAACCGCGTTGTGTTAACGCTTCCGCTTTCGGTCTACGAGGGTACGTGGACAACACTCTCCCCTCTCGTTGCTATGCATCACCATTATCTTGCGTGTGCGTAGAATTTTTTTGAAATTACTACGTTCCCCAACAGTGGCATCCGAGCCTGGTTTTATGCGTTGATGTTATGCACGAGTAGAACACAAGTGAGTTGTGGGCGATATAAGTCATACTGCTTACCAGCATGTCATACTTTGGTTCAGCGGTATTGTGAGATGAAGCGGCCCGGACCGACATTACGCATACGCTTACGCGAGACTGGTTTCACCGTTGCGAGCACTCGTTGCTTAAAGGTGACTGGCGGGTGTCTGTCTCTCTCACTTTAGTTGAACCGAGTGTGGCTACGCCTGGTCCTTGCGAAATTTAAAACAGCACCAACTTGACAAACTATCGTTGTGGTTTTGATGCGTATGTAAGAACGGTTCTTGCTAAGCCCGTAGCAGCCACGTAAAACTTGCAACAACAAAGTAGAGGACGTCTAACTTGTTTTTGCAGGGCATGTTGTGATGTGATATGGTCAAGACATGATGCTATATTTTATTGTATGAGATGATCATGTTTTGTAACCGAGTTATCGGCAACTGGCAGGAGCCATATGGTTGTCGCTTTATTGTATGCAATGCAATCGCCATGTAATTGTTTTACTTTATCACTAAGCGGTAGCGATAGTCGTAAAAGCAATAGTTGGCGAGACGACAACGATACTACGATGGAGATCAAGGTGTTGCGCCGGTGACGATGGTGATCATGACGGTGCTTCGGAGATGGAGATCACAAGCACAAGATGATGATGGCCATATCATATCACTTATATTGATTGCATGTGATGTTAATCTTTTATGCATCTTATCTTGCTTTGATTGACGGTAGCATTATAAGATGATCTCTCACTAAAATTTCAAGATAAAAGTGTTCTCCCTGAGTATGCACCGTTGCAAAAGTTCTTCGTGCTGAGACACCACGTGATGATCGGGTGTGATAGGCTCTACGTTCAAATACAACGGGTGCAAAACAGTTGCACACGCGGAATGCTCAGGTTAAACTTGACGAGCCTAGCATATGCAGATATGGCCTCGGAACACGGAGACCGAAAGTTCGAGCGTGAATCATATAGTAGATATGATCAACATAGTGATGTCCACCATTGAAACTACTCCATCTCACGTGATGATCGGACATGGTTTAGTTGATTTGGATCACGTAATCACTTAGATGATTAGAGGGATGTCTATCTAAGTGGGAGTTCTTAAGTAATATGATTAATTGAACTTGAATTTATCATGAACTTAGTACCTGATAGTATCTTGCTTGTCTATGTTAATTGTAGATAAATGGCCCGTGTTGTTGTTCCGTTGAATTTTAATGCGTTCCTTGAGAAAGCAAAGTTGAAAGATGATGGTAGCAATTACACGGACTGGGTCCGTAACTTGAGTATTATCCTCATTGCTGCACAGAAGAATTACGTCCTGGAAGCACCGCTAGGTGCTAGGCCTCCTGCAAGAGCAACACCAGAAGTTATGAACGTCTGGCAGAGCAAAGCTGATGACTACTCGATAGTTCAGTGTGCCATGCTTTACGGCTTAGAACCGGGTCTTCAACGACGTTTTTAACGTCATGGAGCATATGAGATGTTCTAGGAGTTGAAGTTAATATTTCAAGCAAATGCCCGGATTGAGAGATATGAAGTCTCCAATAAGTTCTACAGCTGCAAGATGGAAGAGAATAGTTCTGTCAGTGAGCATATACTCAAAATGTCTGGGTATAATAATCACTTGATTCAACTGGGAGTTAATCTTCCAGATGATAGCGTCATTGATAGAATTCTTCAATCACTGCCACCAAGCTACAAGAGCTTCGTGATGAACTATAACATGCAAGGGATGAATAAGACAATTCCCGAGCTCTTCGCAATGCTAAAGGCAGCGGAGGTAGAAATCAAAAAGGAGCATCAAGTGTTGATGGTCAGTAAGACCACTAGTTTCAAGAAAAAGGGCAAAGGGAAGAAGAAGGGGAACTTCAAGATGAACAGCAAGCAAGTTGCTGTTCAGGAGAAGAAACCCAAGTCTGGACCTAAGCCTGAAACTGAGTGCTTCTACTGCAAGCAGACTGGTCACTGGAAGCGAAACTGCCCCAAGTATTTGGCGGATAAGAAGGATGGCAAGGTTAACAAAGGTATATGTGATATACATGTTATTGATGTGTACCTTACTAATGCTCACAGTAGCACCTGGGTATTTGATACTGGTTCTGTTGCTAATATTTGCAACTCGAAACAGGGGCTACGGATTAAGCGAAGATTGGCTAAGGACGAGGTGACGATGCGCGTGGGAAATGGTTCCAAAGTCGATGTGATCGCGGTCGGCACGCTACCTCTACATCTACCTTCGGGATTAGTTTTAGACCTAAATAATTGTTATTTGGTGCCAGCGTTGAGCGTGAACATTATATCTGGATCTTGTTTAATGCGAGACGGTTATTCATTTAAATCAGAGAATAATGGTTGTTCTATTTATATGAATAATATCTCATGCACCCTTGAAGAGTGGTCTATTTTTAATGAATCTCGATAGTAGTGATACACATATTCATAATGTCGAAGCCAAAAGATGCAGAGTTGATAATGACAGTGCAACTTATTTGTGGCACTGCCGTTTAGGTCATATCGGTATAAAGCGCATGAAGAAACTCCATACTGATGGACTTTTGGAATCACTTGATTATGAATCACTTGGTACTTGCAAACCGTGCCTCATGGGCAAGATGACTAAAACACTGTTCTCCGGAACTATGGAGAGAGCAACAGATTTATTGGAAATCATACATACAGATGTATGTGGTCCGATGAATACTGAGGCTCGTGGCGGATATCGTTATTTTCTCACCTTCACAGACGATTTGAGCAGATATGGGTATATCTACTTAATGAAACATAAGTCTGAAACATTTGAAAAATTCAAAGAATTTTAGAGTGAAGTTGAAAATCATCGTAACAAGAAAATAAAATTTCTACGATCTGATCGTGGAGGAGAATATTTGAGTTATGAGTTTGGTCTTCATTTCAAACAATGCGGAATAGTTTCGCAACTCACGCCACTCGGAACACCACAGCGTAATGGTGTGTCCGAACGTCGTAATCGTACTTTACTAGATATGGTGCGATCTATGATGTCTCTTACTGATTTACCGCTGTCGTTTTGGGGTTATGCTTTAGAGACGGCTGCATTCACTCTAAATAGGGCACCATCAAAATCCGTTGAAACGACACCTTATGAACTATGGTTTGGCAAGAAACCAAAGTTGTCGTATCTTAAAGTTTGGGGTTGCGATGCTTATGTGAAGAAACTTCAACCTGATAAGCTCGAACCTAAATCGGAGAAATGTGTCTTCATAGGATACCCAAAGGAGACTGTTGGGTACACCTTCTATAACAGATCCGAAGGCAAGACATTCGTTGCTAAGAATGGATCCTTTCTAGAGAAGGAGTTTCTCTCGAAAGGAGTGGGAGGAAAGTAGAACTTGATGAGGTAACTGTACCTGCTCCCTTATTGGAAAGTAGATCATCACAGAAACCAGTTTCTGCGACACCTACGCCAATTAGTGGGGAAGTTAATGATAATGATCATGAAACTTCAGATCAAGTTATTACCGAACCTCGTAGGTCAACCAGATTAAGATCCGCACCACAGTGGTACGGTAATCCTGTTCTAGAGGTTATGTTACTAGACCATGACGAACCTACGAACTATGAAGAAGCGATGGTGAGCCCAGATTCCGCAAAATGGCTTGAAGCCATGAAATCCGAGATGGGATCCATGTATGAGAACAAAGTATGGACTTTGGTTGACTTGCCCGATGATCGGCAAGCCATTGAAAATAGATGGATCTTCAAGAAGAAGACTGACGCTGACGGTAATGTTACTGTCTATAAAGCTCGACTTGTTGCGAAAGGTTTTCGACAAGTTCAAGGGATTGACTACGATGAGACCTTCTCACCCGTAGTGATGCTTAAGTCTGTCCGAATCATGTTAGGAATTGCCGCATTTTATGATTATGAAATTTGGCAAATGGATGTCAAAACTGCATTCCTGAATGGATTTCTGGAAGAAGAGTTGTATATGATGCAACCGGAAGGTTTTGTCGATCCAAAGGGAGCTAACAAAGTGTGCAAGCTCCAGCGATCCATTTATGGACTGGTGCAAGCCTCTCGGAGTTGGAATAAACGCTTTGATAGTGTGATCAAAGCATTTGGTTTTATACAGACTTTTGGAGAAGTCTGTATTTACAAGAAAGTGAGTGGGAGCTCAGTAGCATTTCTGATATTATATGTGGATGACATATTGCTGATTGGAAATGATATAGAATTTCTGGATAGCATAAAGGGATACTTGAATAAGAGTTTTTCAATGAAAGACCTCGGTGAAGCTGCATATATATTAGGCATCCAGATCTATAGAGATAGATCAAAACGCTTAATTGGACTTTCACAAAGCACATACCTTGACAAAGTTTTGAAGAAGTTCAAAATGGATCAAGCAAAGAAAGGGTTCTTGCCTATACTACAAGGTGTGAGATTGAGTAAGACTCAATGTCCGACCACTGCAGAAGATAGAGAGAAGATGAAAGATGTTCCCTATGCTTCAGCCATAGGCTCTATCATGTATGCAATGCTGGGTACCAGACCTGATGTGTGCCTTGCTATAAGTTTAGCAGGGAGGTACCAAAGTAATCCAGGAGTGGATCACTGGACAGCGGTCAAGAACATCCTCAAATACCTGAAAAGGACTAAGGATATGTTTCTCGTTTATGGAGGTGACAAAGAGCTCATCGTAAATGGTTACGTTGATGCAAGCTTTGACACTGATCCGGACGATTCTAAATCGCAAACCGGATACGTATTTACATTGAACGGTGGAGCTGTCAGTTGGTGCAGTTCTAAGCAAAGTGTCGTGGCGGGATCTACGTGTGAAGCGGAGTACATAGTTGCTTCGGAAGCAGCAAATGAAGGAGCCTGGATGAAGGAGTTCATATCCGATCTAGGTGTCATACCTAGTGCATCGGGACCAATGAAAATCTTTTGTGACAATACTGGTGCAATTGCCTTGGCAAAGGAATCCAGATTTCACAAGAGAACCAAGCACATCAAAAGACGCTTCAATTCCATCCGGGATTTAGTCCAGGTGGGAGACATAGAAATTTGCAAGATACATACGGATCTAAATGTTGCAGACCCGTTGACTAAGCCTCTTCCACGAGCAAAACATGATCAACAACAAGACTCCATGGGTGTAAGAATCATTACTGTGTAATCTAGATTATTGACTCTAGTGCAAGTGGGAGACTGAAGGAAATATGCCCTAGAGGCAATAATAAAGTATTATTTATTTCCTTATATCATGATAAATGTTTATTATTCATGCTAGAATTGTATTAACCGGAAACATAATACATGTGTGAATACATAGACAAACAGAGTGTCACTAGTATGCCTCTACTTGACTAGCTTGTTGATCAAACATGGTTATGTTTCCTAGCCATAGACATGAGTTGTCATTTGATTAACGGGATCACTTCATTGGGAGAATGACGTGATTGACTTGACCCATTCCGTTAGCTTAGCACTCGATCGTTTAGTATGTTGCTATTGCTTTCTTCATGACTTATACATGTTCCTATGACTATGAGATTATGCAACTCCCGTTTACCGGAGGAACACTTTGTGTGCTACCAAATGTCACAACGTAACTGGGTGATTATAAAGGTGCTCTACAGGTGTCTCCAAAGGTACTTGTTGGGTTGGCGTATTTCGAGATTAGGATTTGTCACTCCGATTGTCGGAGAGGTATCTCTGGGCCCACTCGGTAATGCACATCACTATAAGCCTTGCAAGCATTGTAACTAATGAGTTAGTTGCGGGATGATGTATTATGGAACGAGTAAAGAGACTTGCCGGTAACGAGATTGAACTAGGTATCGAGATACCGACGATCGAATCTCGGGCAAGTAACATACCGATGACAAAGGGAACAACGTATGTTGTTATGCGGTCTGACCTATAAAGATCTTCGTAGAATATGTGGGAACCAATATGAGCATCCAGGTTCCGCTATTGGTTATTGACCGGAGAGGTGTCTCGGTCATGTCTACATAGTTCTCGAACCTGTAGGGTCCGCACGCTTAACGTTACGATGACAGTTATATTATGAGTTTATATGTTTTGATGTACCGAAGGTTGTTCGGAGTCTCGGATGTGATCACGAACATGACGAGGAGTCTCGAAATGGTCGAGACATAAGGATTGATATATTGGAAGCCTATGTTTGGACATCGGAAGTGTTCCGGGTGAAATCGGGATTTTTCCGGAGTACCGGGAGGTTACCGGAACCCCCCGGTAACTTAATGGGCCTTATTGGGCCTAGGTGGAAGAGAGGAGAGGAGGCTAGGGCAGGGCCGCGCCCCCCTTCCCCCCCGGTCCGAATAGGACAAGGAGAAGGGGGCGGCGCCCCCTTCCTTCCTCCCCTCCACCTCTTCCCCCCTTCCTCTCCTAGTCCAACATGGAAAGGGGGGGAGTCCTACTCCCGGTAGGAGTAGGACTCCTCCTGGCGCGCCACACCTCTTAGGCCGGCGGCCTCCCCCTTGCACCTTTATATACGGGGGCAGGGGGCACCTCTAGACACACAATTGATCAACGATCTTTTAGCCGTGTGCGGTGCCCCCCTCCACCATATTACACCTCGATAATATCGTAGCGGAGCTTAGGCGAAGCCCTGCGTCGGTAGAACATCATCATCGTCACCACGCCGTCGTGCTGACGAAACTCTCCCTCAACACTCGGCTGGATCGGAGTTCGAGGGACGTCATCGAGCTGAACGTGTGCTGAACTCGGAGGTGCCGTGCGTTCGGTACTTGATCGGTCGGATCGTGAAGACGTACGACTACATCAACCGCGTTGTGTTAACGCTTCCGCTTTCGGTCTACGAGGGTACGTGGACAACACTCTCCCCTCTCGTTGCTATGCATCACCATGATCTTGCGTGTGCGTAGAATTTTTTTGAAATTACTACGTTCCCCAACAGGCCAAGGCTGAGAATGATCTGCTTGATAAAGGGATCGAACCACAGACAATGAACTGGCCAGACCGTTGCCAGACTTGGTTCTTCGGGGCTGGCGGAAAATTGGACCCTGTATCAGGGAGGTGCGTTTGGACGGACGAGCTTTTGAGAATACCAATCAAGAGGCTTCAGCACTATATCGATGCAGCGCAGGAAGGGACGTTCGTTCCAGACAGAGAGAACGACGAGCTCACAATGGCCCTCGGGAATCCTGAGCACCCTGGACTGACACGAGGCACGCCAGGCTCCGTTCCGTGGAAGGCTGGTTTTCCGGACGCGGGCGGTTACAAAAGCCAGGAGAGGAGGAAAAAAGTGGAGCAGATCCAAATTCAGAAGCTGCACGAAAGGGTTCAAGCGCTAGAGGAACGAGACGGCAATAGACATGCCGAAACTACCCCCGAAGCTACACCGCCATCTCAGCGGAGAAGCAGTGTGACTTCCACCGAGCTGCTTCAGCCAGAGCATGTCTTGACGGCTCCTGCTAGCTACCCCGTGGATGCTATCACGGAGTCTCAACATTGCCACCTTATGGCGCAATGGCAGAACTTCAAAGTCAAGGCGGCTGTTGGCTCTGTTTTACCTCCTGAACCCGGCGCAACCTACCACTGCCGGTCGATTCCATAAGGATATGCTAGGGTGATGGTGGATGAAATAACGGAGGGATTTGAGGACCTCCAGCTTGACCACCCTACCGGTGAAGGGGAGACTCGGCTGGGTTCTGCTCTGAAGTCTCCATACCTATGGCGGAAGGAGCTCATCAACCTTCCGAACTGGACGGCTCCGGCGAGTAAGGGCACTCCGCCTCCTCCTCCGCCTCCTCCTCCAGCGAGTGATCAGGGCACTCAGCCTCCTTCTCCGGCGCGTGGCGGCACTCCGCCTCCTCCTCCGCCTCCTCCTCCGGCGAGTGATCAGGGCACTCAGCCTCCTTCTCCGGCGCGTGGCGGCACTCCGCCTCCTTCTCCGCCTGCGCCGGCGCGCCAGAGCAGCCAGCCTCCTCCTTCTCCGCCTCGTCAGCAAGGGCAGAAGAGACCCGCCGCCGCTCCGGCTGCTCCGGCGCGTCGTAGTCCTTCTCCTCCGCCTCGTAAGCAAGGAAAGAAGACAGCCGCAGCCGCTCCGTCTGCTCTGTCGGCGTCTAGCAGTACAGCTGCCAGAGGCGGGAGGCAATACAGATTCAGTCCTTCTCTGAAGACTCCAGAGAAGTTACCATACGAGAGGACCGAGGAGGAAACCAGGAAGATCGTGCGAGCCGAAGTGACAAACTTCTTTGAAGGGGTGAAAGCAAAGAAACATCCACCTCCAGAGGAGAAGGTAGATCCGGTGAAAGCAAAGCGCACTCTGGCTGCCCTGACAAAACCACCAAAGTCTCCGCCGAGAGGCAACTATGAGCGCATTCTTGCAAAGACATATGCCGAAGCGGAGCGGTCGGGAAGTACTGTCAGTGATCAAAGGTTAAAAGAACGACGAGCTGGAAAAAAATTGCCCAGCTCGGCGAACAAGCGAACCAATCGTGCCCCCCGCTCAAGGTGTCAAAAGACATCGTCGCTAATGATCCGAGTATGGTGGCCGGTTATAGCAATCTTGGAGATTACCTGCCTGACGATGTACATTATGAAATCATGGAGGTGGACGAACACAAATACCATTACGGGAAGCCTCTCGTCAAAGATGAAAGATCTCTAACAACGATGATGTGAAGATTACATGATTGGTACATGAAAACCTGCAGAGAATCTGATGGGATGAATACTTTGACGCTGAGAGTTAAACCGGAGCATGACCTCGTTGGAATTGAATGCTGAATGTTCCATTTGAGGAGTTCTTCCAGTTTTTCAATCAAAAGGCCCTCGATAAATCAATGATCACTTGCTACTGTCTGTAAGTAGTACTACTTCTGTCATTAAGTCTCTCTATATAGGTCAGCTCTTTCATTGCATGTATTTATAATTATCCTCACTATATTATGCAGATTGAAGATCGCCGAATTGAAGAAAAGACAAATCGGTGATATTGGGTTCATTAACACAAATCTCATAGATGCATATACGGTTGAAAAACATGCCAAAGAAGCCGAGGCCAACTTGCTACGATCGTTGGTATTAAATCAAAACAAAGATATAATACTCTTTCCTTACAACTTCAAGTGAGTGTTACTGTCTTGTGCATATTCGGTTTCCCTTATTAGTCCAGGTTATGGTAATGTAATTAATGACTTATGCATGCATGCGCAGCTTCCACTATATTCTCCTAGAGATTAAGCTTGAGCAGGGAGTAGTAACTGTCTTAGACTCGAGACGAAAAGATCCCCAGGACTATGCGGACATGACTCAAATGCTCGAGAAGTAAGTTAAATCGATCATTATCCACCATATCAGCAACTTTGTTCATTTCCTGATATCAAGTAATTGTTTTCTTTGTCTGGCAGGGTTTGGAGAAAATTCACCACAAAAGCTCCGGGACTGCCGAAGAAGCTGCAATTTAGACACCCGAAAGTAAGTACTATAGTAGCATGTTCCGCACATCTCCTAGTGATTCAAGCGCTAGTTTCATCAATACCATTTAGCATGCTTGCTTATCAGTTAGATTGACCTCTATTTCTTGTAAAGTGGTTGTGGCAGGAACAAGGGAATGATTTCTGTGGATACTACGTTTGCGAGTCTATCCGCCACACGACTGTGAGCGGGGCTACTCTGACGAACAATATGAAGTGCGTAAGCAATAATATTCACAATTTTATTTTATTACCATCATTTGTGTCGAGTTTCATTTATTCATATATATATATATATATATATGTATTGACCCCCTTCTTCAAATTAGATCTTTCGGATGCGTGATGAACTCCTAGCACCAGATCGTATGCGAGTAATTCAAGAGGAATTGGCGGCATTCTTCCTTGACCACGTGATCGCTGAAAACGGAGAATACTATGTGGACCCTGTGTTCTTACAATTTAATTAGGAGATTATATTGTAAGAGATAATTATTGTATATATGTAGCCGGTAGTGTCAGATAGATATACGAGAACTTGTTGTTCGACCAATCTCTCGGAGAAGGAGAGGTGGTCGATATCACTTCTCTCTGTATGCATATGTTCATGACGATCTTCTGTTTCCTTCATTTGCTTACTAGCTAGCATGTCTAGTCCTCTCCATACGTATATAGTACGTAGCGTCGACCAAGCACGGAGATAAGAGAGGACACTTCTCTCTATTAATTAGCTAGCTAACACAATATATGAAACACCTAAATTAACCCCCCAAAACCCCCCAACCTCCCCCCTTTAAAACAAACAAAAACCCCAGCCCCTGAAATGCTGACGCGTGGATGCCTATTGGTCCCGGTTGGTGTCACCAACCGGGACAAAAGGCCCTGCCTATTGGTCCCGGTTGGTGTCACCAACCGGGACCAAAGGCCCCCTGCCTGGGTTGGCAGCAGCGGCCACGTGGAGGACCTTCTGTCCCGGTTCGTGTAAGAACCGGGACTAAAGGGTTAGGGCTTTAGTAACGACCCTTTAGTCCCGGTTCGTAAACCGGGACAAAAGGCCCTTTCCAACCGGGGTAAAAGTCCCACTGGTAGAAAAAAGCCCTTTAGTCCCGGTTCGCAACAGCCTTTAGTCCCGGCTGTGCAACCGGGACTAAATATGCGCGACTAAAGACCCCCCCCCCCTTTAGTCGCGCCTCTTACGGACCGTGACTAAAGGCTTTAGTCCCGGTTCTTGTGGCTGACCGGGACTAAAGGCCCGTCCACGTGGGCGCCCGTGGTCCGTCGGGGCGGAGGACCTTTAGTCCCGGTTCTCGTGGCCAACCGGGACTAAAGGGCTCCTCCGCAGGTTTAGGGTTTTAGCCCCCCTAAACCTGGTTTCTTTTTAGTTTGGAGTGTTTTATTTCTTTTATATTATATTTTGTGTTTTATTTTAATTTTGATAAAGTTTCAGTACACATATTTTACGCTACTATATACATGCATATGAAATTTCAAACAAGAAGAATTCAAGAGGAATATATAATATATATTCAATCTTGGGTGACCATATACAACTTCGAACAAGTTTCCATACACAATTAGGATGGATGACCATATACAACTTCGTACAAGTTTCAATCTCGGGTATGCATATAAATTTCTTCGTCCTCGGTATAGTGTTCTCCTTTAGGATTGATGACTTCCCTCATGAAAAATCCTGCTAATTCTTCTTGAATTGGTCGGAAGCGAGCTTCTGGACTAAGCCTCCTCCGCAAGTTACCCGTCGCGTTCCGCACGCTATCCGATGCCTTCCGCTCCGTGGTGTGTCTCCGGATGTTCTCACAAACATATTATCCACATAGATTGGTCCCCGGTGGCTGCTTATCCACATTAACTAACCTTCTGAAATCTAGCTCATGTTTGAATTCACCGACAATTTCTTCTGAGAACCGTCTCCAAACCCTACAGGGCAAAGAAAATTAAATGAATAAGGAAGTTATTAGTTACTTGATATTAGGAAATGAACGAAAGAGACCGATCGATATAGAGCTCAAATGATTGAAAATAATTACTTTTGCAGCATTTTTCTCATGTCGGCCCAACGCTTTGGATCCGAATCCATAGAGTCCATGATTAGAACTCTGGAGGTGTGAAGTTCAATATTTAGCAGAATCCAGTGGAACCTGCGGACACGTTACATGCACAGTCATGCATAACTCATCGATTAGACATACCATGCATGGAGTAAACAAAAGAGAATGGGCACAAGAGAGAAACACTCGCCCAAAATGGTAAGGAAATAGAATATGACTTTTGAGTTGATGCTTTCTAAGAAACTTGTACAGGTCTTTCTCCACGTCTTCGGGGTGATGTTGTAACACATGTCCATTAACGATATGTGGGTCAATGAACCCAACATCATGGATGTTTCTTATTTTGCATTCCCAAATCTTCAATCTGCATAATAGCGTACGCAACAATATAGTTAGGACAATATATATATATATATATATATATATATATATATAGTGCAGGCAATGAAGAACGAGATGAGGTAGAAATAAATCACTTACAGAACGTAGCAACTCAGCATAGATTTGTCGAGGTCACGCAGATTGAACAGCTGGAACAATTCACTCATATGAATTTCTACAGAGTACCGTTTGGTGTGATGCTCATCTGTAACATCCGCATAAACATATTCTTTGTCGGCCCATGTTATGAATTGCTTGTACCAACGTAGCAGATTTCGCATTTGTGGTGGTAGACTCTTTTCCCGCGCAGGCTCGACGAGAGGCCCATTCCGCACATATTGTAATGCTATCTCACATACTGGCGCATCCTCAAGGCCTAAGAAGGCACGAAGAGTCAAACCAATCTCGGACGCTTGTTTCATGGCACCCGGTACAGTCAATCCAAGTGCTGCCGCAGCTGCTATGATCTCGGGGTCCTCTTCCGGACCGGCTTTCACTATGAGCAGGGGGATCGATTGTTTCTTCTGCATCCCGAGCTGGTCAACTTGTTTCCCGCTTTTTTACTTTCTTCTTTCTCCTCCTTCAATATTTTTGCTTGCCTACGAAGTTCATGTCCATAGTCGTCAGGCATATTCAGCTCGGCTTGGGATGGTGTCGTCAAAAAATCCTTAGCCCACTTCTTTTGCTTCTCAGTGAATACTTGCTTGGGCTCAGGCTCTTTTTTCGCCTTCATATCCGCCTTCCATTTCTCATAATCAGCAGACGCGGCCAATTTGGTTTCAGCTTCACTAAGTTCCCCAGGCCTTGGGAGGAGAGGCTTCAGTGATGGCTCCGGTACCCTTGTGGTCTTAGGTACATAAGGGTCCGGGTTAATAGTCCAGGAGCGGGTTTCCTTGCTGTCCGCCTGCTTCCGCTTCTTCGCTGGAGGTGGATTGGGGGGCGTCGTACCCGCCGGAGGAGGATTGGGGGGCGTCGTACCCGCCGGAGGTTGTGGATCGGGGGACGGCGTCGAATGGCGTGAAGGAGGTGTAGGTGAACCACCACGACCACCACCACTGCCACCACCGCCACCACCACCACCACCACCATCGGAGGGGGGGTGGACTTGCTAGCCTTGGCGCCTCGCCTGGAAACACTATGTACTTCTTTTTCCATAGAATGAACTGGCGCTTGACATCTCCAAGTCTTCTCTCCCCTTCGGGTGTAGGTTTTTCAATCTCCAGGTCCTCAAACCCTTGGACTATGTCTTCCACCGTGACACGAGCATAGCCATATGCAATTGGGTTGTTGTGGTGGAGTGCTCCAGGTGTACAGGGTAAAGCACTGCCGCTAGCTACCTTCGTGGAAACGTTCCCCACGGGATAATGCAGATCACATTCTTTCATCTCCTTTACATCATCCACGGGGTAGTGAGGCTCCGGTGCACGAATCTCGATCATCGGTGCACTAGCACCAGGCGGGGCATCCGTGGAAGCCACGCTGCTTCTCCGCTGCTGGCTTCCGCGATCCGCTTCATGATCTTCATGCGGCCCTGCAGCCGATTTTTCTTTCACTAGTTCATGCACGGTCTGCTTCAACTCATGGAGTTCCGATGCAAACTTCGTCATAAGATCTGCATCCCGGTCCGCCTTTCTCTTACGGCTTCTGTAACAGTACGGGTCATTGTCCTGGGAAAACCCTACTTTCCACGGAACTTTGCCTTTGCCTCGTACACGTCCTCCGTGTTCATCATTCCCGAGGGCTGTTGTCAGTGCGTCTTTCTCTCTGTTGAACTTGATCAAGCCCTCTTGAGCTTGGGTCATTGCGTCAATAAGGGCTTGGGTGGGAGCAAACTATCTCTGCCGGTGAACACACACCCCTGTCTCCGGGTCTAGCGATCCCCCATGCCCGTACCACCAGCTTTTGGCCCTTGGGTCCCATCCCTCTGTACCTAGAGGGATTCCTCGCACCCTCAGGTCCTCCTCCATCTTCTGCCACCTAGGCTCCGAAAGGCGGTATCCTCCTGGCCCCATAATATGATGGAACTTTTTCTTACTCGCATTATCCTTATTTTTTTTTTGATATTTCCTTGAAATGCTCCGATTGCTTTTGCCTCACAAATTCTGGCCAATCATCTTTCAGTTTCTCATGTTGTCCATTGAAATCCGGAGTCTTGCCCTTGTTGACATAGTCACGGGTTAAATTTTTCTTGAAGTTCCGAAATGCTTCGCCCATCTTCTGAAGAGCGAACTCTTTAACTAGCCTCCTCCTCTAACGTCCACCCGGAACCTCGTTACCGAATTCATCGACTTTGTTGTATTCCGGAGGTAGAATGAAATGTTCCATAAGCTTTCTCCAGCAATCCTTTTTCGTTCTCTTGTCGACAAAACTGAAACCAAGACGTGCCTTCTTTGGCTCCTTCCATTCCTGGACGGTGATCGGGACGTTGTCTCTAACAACGACTCCGCATTGGTTGATAAACTTTCAGGTGTGCTGTAGGGGCTTGCCGAGTTCACTGACAAACTCAATGGCATATGTTTCTCCTGTTTTCATCGCCTTGGATTTGCCACGCTTTGTCGTACTCGATCCGGAGGGCTAAAAAAAGAAAGAGAGTCGCGCGCGTTAATACATATGTATTCACATTTCAGTAAGTTTGTATCACGAGAGGCTCAATGTATATATATACCTCGCCGGAGGTGGTTGCTACTTGCAATTCGAGATCGTCGGTTGTTGACGGTTGACCTCCGTCGACAATGTCCGTTCCTTCACCTTCTTGATCATCGACAATCTCTGTTCCACCATCAAGGTTCAGATAAGAAGAGACTACATCCTCTTGTTGCTCATATTCTGAGCCCGGCACATAAGGAATCTCGTTGTTGATGATGCCCATTAAATAACGTTCAGCCTCCTGATCCCTAAGCGGCTCGGTTCTATCTTCCGCCATATGTCACTCCTGCATGTAGTAAAAATTCTTTAAGTATAAAGGAATTAAAAAATAAGATTAAGGGGACATAGAGGAGGAGGAATTAAAAAATAAGATTCTTTAAGTAAAAATTCTTTTTTTCTTCTTCTTCCTTTCTTCTTCCTCTTTCTTCTTTGTTTCTTCTTCTTCCTTTCTTCTTCCTCTTTCTTCTTCTTCCTTTCTTCTTCTTCCTTTTTCCTTTCTTCTTCTTTCTTTCTTCTTCTTCCTTTCTTCTTCTTCCTTTCTTCTTTCTTTCTTCTTCTTCCTTTTTCTTTTTTCTTTCTTTCTTCTTCTTCCTTTCTTCTTCCTTTCTTCTTCTTTTTTTCTTCTTCCTTTTTCTTTCTTCTTTCTTTTGGTTTTCATTTGGTTTTCATTTTTTTCTTCTTCCTTTTTCTTCTTCCTTTTTTTCTTCTTCCTTCTTCTTCTTTCTTTCTTCTTTCATTTTTTCTTCTTCCTTTTTTTTTCTTCTTTCTTTTTTTCTTCTTCCTTTGTTTTTCTTCTTCCTTTGTTTTTCTTCTTCCTTTTTTTTCTTCCTCCTTTGTTTTTCTTCTTTCTTTTTTTCTTCTTTCTTTTTTTCTTCCTTTTTCCTTTTTTCTTCCTTTTTCTTGTTTTTCTTCTGTTTTTCTTTTGTTTTCTTCTTCCTTCTTTCTTCTTCTTCCTTTTTCCTTTTTCTTTCTGCTTCTTCTTCTTCCTTTTTCTTCTTCCTTCTTCTTCTTCTGCCGACGCGCGGAGGACGGCAGGCAGGGCCAGCGGGCGGCGGGCGGCAAGGCGTCGGGCGGCGGGCGGCAGGGCGGCGGGCGGCGGGCAGCGGGCGGCAGGCAAGGGCACAGGGCACGGGCGGCGGGCAAGGGCAGGGCACGGGCGGAGGCGGCGCTCACTAGGGACGGTGGCGGCGGCGCGCAGGGCGTCGGCGTCGGCGTCGGGGCAGGGCTTCGGCGTCGATCGGCGTCGGGGCAGCGCTTCGGCGTCGAGAGAGAGGAGAATGGGAAGTGGCGAAACTGCTAAGTGCAGTATTTATAGACGCACCTTTAGTCGCGGTTGGGGAGGCGGACCGCGACTAAAGGTACCCTTTAGTCGCGGCTGGCCACACCAACCGCGACTAAAGGGTACCCTTTAGTCGCGGTCCGCCTCCCCAACCGGGACTAAAGGGTTTTGGCGCCGCTTTAGTTCCCGCGCAGAAAGACCCTTTAGTCGCGGTTGGGGACAACAACCGCGACTAAAGGGTACCCTTTAGTCGCGGTCCTCCTCCCCAACCGGGACTAAAGGGTCTGTGCTGGAACTGGCGCGGTGCGGTGGGATGTTTAGTCCCACCTCGCTAGCCGAGAGGCTTCGACAGTGGTTTATAAGCGCGGCTGCGCTCACCACTTCGAGCTCCTCTCAAATGCAGGCTTACGGGCCTATTCTGTCACTATGTGCCTGTGGGCCTACTGGGCCTTCTGCGGGCCTGAATCCTGGCCCATTAATGGGTTTCTAGTCGTATTCAGGCCGTGGTGGCCCAGTAGGTGGCATATTTTTTATTTTTTGCCTTTTTTTGTTTTCTTTTTTGCTTTATTTATTTTGTTTTGTTTTTCTTCTTTTTTTTCTTCCATTTTTCTTCTGTTTTTTCTTCTGTTTGTTTTTTTCTTCTGTTTTTTTCTTATGTTTTTCTTCTGTTTTTCCTTTTTTCTTCTGTTTTTTTCTTCCTTTTTTCCTTTTTCCTTTTTTCTTCTGTTTTTTTCTTCTGTTTGTTTTTTTCTTCTGTTTTTTTCTTATGTTTTTCTTCTGTTTGTTTTTTTCTTCTGTTTTTCCTTTTTTCTTCTGTTTTTTCTTCCTTTTTCCTTCTTTCTTCTTCTTCCTTTTTCCTTTTAAAATCAGAAAAATAAAACTAATTCATTTTAAAATCTTAAAAATACAATTATATATCAAAAAAATCAGAAAAATAAAACTAATTCATTTTAAAATCCCTTGAAGGTTTGATAAAAGGTTTGATACATCATTCAGTTCATCGACCAAATACAAAGTTTGGTACAATAAATTATTACACATCAATTCTTCCCTTGTGTCCCTGCTTGCTTACGATTGTGCCGTATCCATGGAGCATCCTCATCATTTAACTTAATGCTTGGGTCAGCGTTCACTTTGAAGGGCGGAATTTCACCAAACATATTATAATCTTCTGACATGTCTGTCTTGTCCTCCACTCCCACCATGTTTCTTTTCCCTGAAAGAACAATGTGGCGCTTTGGATCATCGCATGATGTACTGATCGTTTTCTTATCTTTCCGTTTCCTCGGTTTGCTACTCATGTCCTTCAAATAAAAAACCTGAGCGACATCTTTGGCAAGGACGAATGGTTCGTCAAGGTAACCAAGATTGTTGAAATCCACCATTGTCATTCCGTATTGCTCGTCCACCTTTACCCCACCTCCTGTTAGCTTGAACCATTTGCACCGGAACAAAGGGACCTTAAAGGAGGGTCCATAGTCAAGTTCCCATATCTCCTCTATGTAACCATAATATGTGACCTTTTGCCCATTCTCGGTTGCTGCATCAAAGCGGACACCACTGTTTTGGTTGGTGCTCTTTTTATCTTGGGCGATGGTGTAAAATGTATTCCCATTTATCTCGTACCCTTGGAAAGTCGTTATAGTCGAAGATGGTTTCTTGGCCAACATGTACAGCTGATCTCCAACATCATTGTCATTCATTAAATGTTTTCGCAACCAACTGCCGAAAGTCTCCATGTGGGCCTTTCTAATCCAGGATTCAGGCTTCCCCGGGTTGTCCGAGGGTAAAATATTCTTGTGTTGCTCGAAGTACGGAGCCACCAAGCTGGAATTTTGCAGAACTGTGTGGTGTGCTTCAGTCATAGAATGACCGTCCATACATATCGTGGATTCCCTTCCGATCTTGCCTTTTCCACTTAGTCTCCCCTCGTGCCGCGATTGAGGAATACCAATCGGCTTAAGGTCAGGAACATAGTCAATACAGAACTCAATTACCTCCTCATTTCCATAGCCCTTGACGATGCTTCCTTCTGGCCTAGCACGGTTACGAACATATTTCTTTAATACTCCCATGAACCTCTCAAAGGGGAACATATTGTGTAGAAATACAGGACCGAGAATGGAAATCTCTTCGACTAGGTGGACCAGGAGGTGCGTCATAATATCAAAGAAGGATGGTGGGAACACCAACTCGAAACTGACAAGGCATTGGACCACATCGTTCTGTAACCGGGGTAGATCTTCTGGATTGATTACCTTCTGAGAGATTGCATTGAGGAATGCACATAGCTTCACAATGGCTACTCGAACATTTTCCGGTAGGAGCCCCCTCAAAGCAATCGGAAGCAATTGCGTCATAATCACGTGGCAGTCGTGAGACTTCAGGTTTTGGAACTTTTTCTCCGCCATGTTTATTATTCCCTTTATATTCGACGAGAAGCCAGACGGGACCTTCATACTGCTCAGGCATTCAAAAAAAATGACCTTCTCTTCTTTGGTAAGAGCGTAGCTGGCACGACCTTGAAACCATTCTGGATGCCGGTCATCTGGGTCTTTCAAAAGTTGCTGGTCCTGCCGTGCTTCCTTTGTATCATTTGTCTTCCCATACACGCCCAAGAAGCTTAGCAGGTTCACGCAAATATTCTTCGTAACATGCATCACGTCGATTGCAGAGCGGACATCTAGGACTTTCCAATATTCTAGCTCCCAAAATATAGATTTCTTCTTCCACATGGGTGCGTGCCCGTCAACTCCCCGCGGAACTGATTGTCCGCCAGGACCCTTTCCAAAGATGACTTTCAAATCCTTGACCATATCAAATATCTCAGCACCAGTACGTTCCACAGGCTTCGGCCGGTGATCTGCCTTGCCGTTGAAATGCTTGCCTTTCTTTCTTACGTTATGATTTCGGGGAAGAAACCGACGATGACCCAGGTACACGTTCTTCTTACAATTAACCAAACGTACACTTTCAGTCTGATGTAAGCAGTGCGTGCATGCATTGTATCCCTTATTTGTCTGTCCCGAAAGGTTACTGAGAGCAGGCCAATCGTTGATGGTTACAAAAAGCAACGCTCGTAGGTCAAATTCCTCTCCTTTGTGCTCATCCCAGACACGTACACCAGGTCTGGCCCACAACTGTAAAAGTTCTTCAACTAATGGCCTTAGGTACACATCGATGTCGTTGCCGGGTTGCTTAGGGCCTTGGATGAGAATTGGCATCATAATGAACTTCCGCTTCATGCACAACCAAGGAGGAAGGTTGTAGATGCATAGAGTCACGGGCCAGGTGCTATGGCTGGAGCTGTGCTCGCCAAAAGGATTCATGCCATCAGTACTTAGACCAAATCTTATGTTCCTTGCGTCAGCTGCAAAATCTTTGAACACTCTGTCGATCTTTCTCCATTGTGTTCCATCAGCGGGGTGTCTCAACTCCCCGTCGGACTTACGGTCCTCTTTGTGCCATCGCAACGACTTGGCATGCTTTTTGTTCATGAACAGACGTTTCAACCGTGGTATTATAGGAGCATACCACATCACCTTGGCGGGAACTCTCTTCCTGGGTTTCTCGCCCTCAACATCGTCACCAGGGTCATCGCCTCTGATCTTATAACGCAATGCAGTGCATACAGGGCATTCATTCAAATTCTCGTATTCACCGCGGTAGAGGATGCAGTCGTTAATGCATGCATGTATCTTCAGAACCTCTAAACCTAGAGGGCAGACAACCTTCTTTGCTTCGTACGTACTGGCGGGCAACTCGTTATTCTTCGGAAACATATTCTTCAACATTTTCAGCAAATTTTCAAATGATGAGTCACCTACACCTTCCTGTGCCTTCCATTTTAGCAAATCCAGTGTGCAGCCCAGCTTTTCAGACTATTATCGCATCCTGGATACAACGACTTTTTGTGATCCTCTAACATGCGATCCAAATTCTCCCTCTCCTTGTCGGTTTCGCAGCGTCTCCGTGCATCAGCAATGGTCCGACCAAGATCATCAGCGGGCTCATCATGTGCCTCTTCTTCACCTTCACCTAACCCTTCCCCACCTTCAGCATCATCCTCCATGAAAGTATCACCGAAATGATCATGATAGTTGTCATCGATATCATCCCCTTCTTCATCTTCTTCCATTCTAACCCCTCTTTCTCCATGCTTGGTCCAACAATTATAGCTTGGCATGAAACCGTGCCGAAGCAGGTGCATGTGAATGTCTCTTGAGGAGGAGTAACCCTTCTGATTCTTACAGACAGCACATGGACAAATAATAAAACCTTGCTGCTTGTTCGCATTTGCAACTACGAGGAAATCTTTCAAACCCGTAGTGAACTCGCCGGAGAGTCGGGGACCGTACATCCATTGCCGATTCATCTGCATTATTATTATATAAAGTATATAATTAACCATCATGCATTTGTTAAACTAACTAGCTAGAAATAATACAAATTAAACAATGAACTACACACATGCATATTTTATCAATGACACATGAAAGGTTCAAGTTGCTAACCGCGATCGCGGAGGAATAATAAATGAGAAAGCTCAAGTGTGGCTCGGACACTTCATATCATGTTTGTTTCAGGCTCTCGGGCATTTCATCAAACACCTTGTGTGCATAGGAGGAACCAAAAGCAAACCCACCACCCCCTTCTGAAAATTGTGAAGTGAGCTGAGTGAAGTGAAGTGAGCTGAGTCCTATATATAGGGATGGGCCTTTAGTCCCGGTTGGCCTGGCCAACCGCAACTAAAGGCCTTCGGGGACCTTTAGTCGCGGTTGGCCAGGCCAACCGGGACTAAAGCCCCTCCCGTCCGCCAGCTGGATGGGCCTTTAGTCCCGGTTGGCCTGGCCAACCGCGACTAAAGGCCTTCGGGGACCTTTAGTCCCGGTTGGCCAGGCCAACCGGGACTAAAGCCCCTCCCGTCCGCCAGCTGTCGACCGAGCGCGCTGGGCCCAGATAGTTGGTCGCGGGTCTCCTCCCGAACCGCGACTAAAGACCCCTTTGGTCGCGGTTCGATTGTTTTGGGGACTAATGGGGGCGTATGGAAGCCTCTTTTTCTACAGTGTCCCTTTTTCTACTAGTGCAGAGAAAAACAGAGCACTGGAGTGCTTTGCTCGCGGGCGAGGGGTATATATAGGCACCTCATTGGTCCCGGTTCGTGGCATGAACCGGGACTAAAGGGCAGCCTGTGGTCCCGGTTCAAGCCACCAACCGGGACCAATGGTGGTGGGCCAGGAGCGAGGCCCATTGGTCCCGGTTCGTCCCACCAACCGGGACCAAAGGGGCCAGACGAACCGGGACCAATGCCCCCACGAGGCCCGGCAGGCCCCTGGCCTCACGAACCGGGACTAATGGGCTGACCCGGCCTGAACCAAAGCCCTCTTTTCTACTAGTGCAAGGATCCTAAATCTTACAAGCTACAATAAGAAACTCACTTAACTTGACCCATAAAAAAATTGAACCATCATTTGAACTTTGCATGGAATGGAAAGAGGCAAGACTGTACTTTTATATTGTAACAAAAGTGCATGAATTTGCTCTCTACAGAAAATAAGCATAGTTTCGCATGCCATTAGGATAACTTTAGTAACATGCCAGGGCAAAACAACTATTGAGAAAATGTAAAAGCAACTATTAAGAAAATGTAAAAGCCGCCAAATACAATTACCAGTGTATAGACGTGTCCTTGAAAAAACATCAGTGTCTGCACGGCTACCTTAATTCAGAACACACCTACATCAGACACACTAACATAAAATAGCGTCCACTGGTCATTAACACCCCATAATCTATTGTTGTTTCTCCGACTACGACATAGATACCTCTGCCAAACCGCAGTCCGTAGATGTAGAAAATATACTTTTGAAAAATACTAGTATGTGGGGAACATAAAAAAAGAGCAGATAATAGCGAAAAGAAGCACCGCAGTATCAAAGCACAAGCATTCAACTACCATAACTTACTAACAGGAAGATAATAGCAGCGAAAATGCAAGCAAATATCCCAAACATCCAATATGCTTTTGCGCAGCAGCGTTCATCATCGACTGTCCGAATTTGTTGAATTTTCCCTCTGCCATAGCAAACTCAACACACTTGTTCTTTAGCTCCGGGCAGTTGTATGTTTCGGCAAAGTCTATCATAGTGGTAAGAATATCCATGGACACATTGTCCAACAGCTTTTGGGCACATAGAAGCTTGAGGCGGTCCAAGGCATAGCGATCTGCCGCAACGAGCAAAGATCGGAACATCTCGGTGGTGCCGACATCTCCGGCTGTCAAATTATCTGTGTACATGAACACGAGCATGGCCTTGAAAGTCTCGGGGTCGATATCGTGCACAACAACGGACGATGCTTTAGCTTCCATCATGAGGCCAAAGAGCTCCGCCTTGAAGACCGGGGAGCGGGCGGCCAGGAGGACGCGCTGAGCTCGGAACGTCTCGCCCCTGTCCACGACGAATGAAACATCCGTGCCAACGGCGCCGTCCAGCAGCAGGCTGCCAAGATGGGTTCCCATGTCGGAGGGCGGCACTGGTATCGTTGGTGCGGGGTTGACGACCACGACCGCCCACATGAGGGTGACGCGGCCGTCGTCCTTGACGAAGCAGTAATCCTCGAGATCCTTCCAGTCGACGAACCGACGGAACCCCCATAACGTGGAGTGGCACCCTGGTGGGTACATGCGCACGCACCTCTTCATGAACAAGGATGACGGCACGCCCTCGCGGCTCATGAGGAAGATATCGAAGATGGCCCTGGCGCGCACGGCTTTGCTCATGAGCTCGAGGTACACGGAGAGGAACTCAGTCTCGGCGTCGTCCTCGTGTTCCCCGTGTGGGTGGCAGGTCATCCTCCACGAGTAACCTCCGGCGACGAGTAGTCGACTCGAGATTGAACTCGACGTAGCCGGAGTGATCCAGCATGGTGTTGGAGATTAATTATCTCGTTGGTTCGATCGGATGGAAGGAGATCGAGGTGTACGTGTTTCTGTTGGAACCAATCGAGGGGCGAGGGAGCTTCGTTCGTGTTGGTGTCTTGACCTTTGAGATTTCTCTGGCTTTTGGCGTTATGTGTACTTTTCTTTTTTGAGGATCACGGTATGTGTGCTTAGTACGTAACTAATTTGGACTCATAAACTGATTTTTTTAACACAAGAACCCTGATGGGCTGAAAATACCACAGTCCCTCTAACCATTCAACCACAGGTTGGTTCGCATAAACTGATTAAACCGTCTGAAAATTGGTTATGCCCGTCTTAATAGAGTTAAATCCATAAAACCACCATAATATAGGAGTCATAAGCAAAAAAAAAAAACCATCACAATAGTTTGGATGGCAAACTGCACCGAACGCAACGTTTGGCGGAAAAAACATTGACGGTAAATGCTAATTGCTTCCATGACGTTTCTAACTGGTTGCACGCGTCCGTCAGGCTGGGTTGGCAAAAAAATAAAAGGTGCCACGAAGGCAGGTTGACTTAGTCGCGGTCGGGCCGAGTAGGCTGCCACGGCCGCCACTCCCCCCCCCCCTCTCTCTCTCTCTCTCTCTCTCTCTCTCTCTCTCTCTCTCTATATATATATATATATATATATATATATATATATATATATATATATATACACTCGAGGAACCCAATTCGCTGCCGCCGGATCTCGCAAGAGCAGCGCCTCCTCGTCTCCGCTTGCGTTGCCGTCCCCGGCTTCCACCAATGGTTTATTAGCAACAATCCGCTTAGGATTGCTCATATTTAGATATGCCTTGAGTGTTACAAATGTGGACAATACACCGCTCACAATAGAATTAAACGACCACAACAGTTTGGGTTGGGTGAAGCAATGATGCTAAATTGAAATAACTATACCACACTCAGTAGAATTAAATGATCACAACAGTTGGCATGTGATGTTTGGTGAAGCAATGATGATGTGATGGCCACATGCATCGTTGGTCACAAGCTGGGGTCCTATAAATAACTAGCTTATTACCCATGTAGCTGGATCACCTTTAGTTGGTAGGGGAGCTAAAATAGGATAACAAAGTGCAAGAAGCGAGCACCAAGTTCGAGTAGGGTGATTGACACTAACTTTCACATCGCGTAATCCAGTGAGGGAATGGGATGTATTGGAAATTCGGTTCATAGGAACGTAACGAAGATTAGCACATAGATGAGAAATGAAATTAGCAACCACTGAACAAAGAGGCACTCTTGATGAGTGGACCATTAAGGCTCTATGTTTTCAACTCCGTGAGATTCAGCCAAGACGAGATTGCCCTAGATTTCACCACACAAGTGGCATATGAGTGGATCTGATTGTCGAACTCTCCTATGCCATACACAAATACCACGCGACAATACATATAGATTTCTTTGGGCGCCTTCACAGCTCCTATAGTATCACCCACCCGCATCACAAATTGACGCACAACTTCTTTATGTGTGTTGGTAATCACTCATGGTTGATGCCCAGTCCTTGAGATGGAACAATCAAGAATACGGTGGCCCTCAAAGGTCTGGCCTTTGGATTGGACTCTGGTGGCATGCTCTTTGCTATGCACTTGGCACCACATTTTAGTACAGAATGTGGCAGTTCTTATAATAATGATCAAGTAAGCTAGCTGGGGTTGTCCCTTCTCATTAGTTTCAGAGCTCTTTCAAATTTCCAATGTACTCGCTCACTGTTCCAATTTGTATGGCATGAAAATTCTTCACACTGTCACAAATAGAACTTTCTGCAAATCTACCTCGTAGATATATGCAGAATCTGTGCCAAGGAAGAGTTTGAGCATTAAAGGTTGTGCCTCTGCACCACTGGACTGCAGTTCCTTTCAGATAAGAGGCATCAAATTCAGTTCTTTGCTCAAGAGGTGTTCTAGCAGTGTCAAAGTATTGTTCAAATGTTTGTATCCAGTGTTGAGTATCTTCTCCAGCAAATTGAGGTATGTTGAGCTTTGTTGGTTTAACACTCAAACATTCTACCGCCGCCCGCGCCACCAATTGTGTCACCGCCCCGGAATCGTGGGTCAAGGTGAGAGGATTGTACCAGCTAGCCGAATTGTACCTTGCCACAATCCAACACATCACCGAGGATAGTTGGCTACTAATACCAATTGATAGGCTCTCACCAACTTAAGAACAACAAACACATAGAATTCAGAGGAAACTAGCCTCGAAATCATAGGGATCTGCAGTGGTGGCTCGGGTTTACAACCCATTTACATCGATACCTCTTCAGAAGGGCTCTGATGCCTATATAAAGGAAAAGTATAACTGGAAGTAAATGAAGGCCACAACAACGACGTGAGCCGATACAATAAAAGGCCGCGAGCAAGTGATTGAATCTCAGCCGACGGATGCAGATCGAACAACATCCAACCTGTGACTTAAGTAGCCACCGTACGGCTTCGCGTCATCATCCCAGCCGCACGATGGAGATCCAAGGGCTCAAGACTGTTTTTGGAAAAGACACAACAACTGAAGAAGAACAGACAGCTAAAACTATGAGCTAATTAATGAACATATCGTGCATTTTAAAAATAGCAGTGAGTTCAACAGGATTAGACGCTCACTGATTCTAATACAAAACTGAACCTGGAGCAGAAACATCAAGAAAGAACAGACTTCTTTTGCATGTTAAAAACAATTTAATGAGTCTAATCCTGCCTAACTTATAGTGCAGGAAGCAAAGATTGCATACAATATCTGAACTCAGCCACGTCCTATAACATCGTGGTGCAAATCGAGGATCCAAAATCTTACAAGCTACAAATAATAGGATACTTGACCCATAAGAAGAATACTGAATCACCATTGTTTCTAATACAAACTAACTAACCCAGCTGTCAAAAAATACTAACCAACCCTGTTTACAGGAAATACATATGAGTGTGGAGATGGATGGCAGCTAGAGGATTACTGCTTATAGCCCGACTCCACTTAGCATAACAGAACAGCTCTGCAGCTAGTGCATTTCAATGGGAACAACAAAACTGAACTTGGAGCTGAAAAATCAAGAAAAAAGAACTGATTTCTTTTGCACATTTACAACAGTTTAAGGTGTCTAGTCGTGCCTAACTCAGCCAGATCCTGGACAAGGTGGTGCAATTTGAGGATCCTAAATCAGTAAATCTTACAAGCTACAATAAGATACACAAGAATTGCTTAACTTGACCGAAAGAAAAATATTGAATCATCATTGCAACTTTGCATGGAATGGAAAGAGGGGAGCCTGTACTTTTTGACCGAGAAGCAAGTGAAAACTACGAGGAACGGCGGACGAAAATAGTAAGTTGTAATTTTGCTTGCATTATGGTGTGGTATTTCAGTTAAATTGCATCACTCTCATGGATAGTAAAAAAAATATGGAACTATTTCTGATCAGGCCGCTCCAGTGATGAAGGTGAACACACTGCTGCAACAGCATGCCAGCACTGTGTATACCAGAGCTATGTTTGAGAAGTTTGGTGAGGTCCTGTATGAAGGTGCACTAGTGGAAGAAGTTGAGAAAGGTGTAAAATACTTGGTACATCAGTATCATCCAGAAAGACATGACAAATGGTGCTGGGTTCTTCTGTATGCTGCTGCTGTCATGGATAAAGGTGCAGAGGTGTCATGTGAGTGTGGTAATTTTGAACATATGGGGCTCCTGTGCTGTCATGTTCTCAAGGTACACTCTGACTACAAACGCACATATATCAGCATTAAAAACAGAATGTTTTAACAGAATTTGTCTAATTTATGGACAGGTACTTGACTTCATGGGTTTCACTAAGATCCCTGCAAAGCATATAATGAAGAGGTGCACAAAGGATGTGAGGGATGTGCTGCCAGAACATCTAACACATCTGCAGAGGGACCAAATATCAGTGAATTCCATAACTTTTCGACACTCAGACCTGTACAAGCACGCTATGGAAGTTGTAAGGCTTGGCGATGCCTAACACGTCAGCATATGAAAAAGCCATGAATGTGTTGAAGTCAGCTATGCAAGAGCTAACACCTATAGCTGTTGTACAAGATGGGATGGGCCTAGAAGACAAGGTAAAAGAAAGCAAGGCAGTGCAGAAAGAACGAGCTCTTTTGAAAGGGCCTGGCTGTGGGTATGGAAGCGACACAGAGGGGAGTGGTGTCGGCAATTTGTTAGATCTGACGGCTCCTGAGCGCAAGCGCAAACCTGGACGACCCTATGATGATTGAGGAGCAAAGTCCAATAAGCATAAAATTATTGCGAAGACAAATGCTGACGGGGGCTGCGGGACAAGTAAGCGAACACGCTTTTGCAGCATATGCCGAGAACCACGACACGAGCACAACTTGTCCGCAACACGGAGACATTCCTCCGAAGCAGAGAAAGGAAGCTAAGTGTACAAGAGAAAACTGGGACGTGATGTTTCTCAGCCTGAGCTCAAATGAGCTCGAGTGAAACAGTAAATTCAGAAAAAAAAAAAATCACAAAATTCTGATTTTTTTTGTAGCAAAAATTTACAAATTTTATGGATGCTTGCAAAATTTCGTCATGAAACAAATGTTATGGATGCTAGAGGATTACTGCTTATAACCCGACTCTACTTAGCATAACAGAACAGCTCTGCAGCTAGTGCATTTCAACGGGAACACACACTCTTTATTTCTAGTACTACAAAACTGAACTTGGTGCTGAAAAATCAAGAAAAAATAACTGATTTCTTTAGCACATTCACAACATTTTAAGGTGTCTCTAGTCGTGCCTAACTTAGCCAGATCCTGGACAAGGTGGTGCAATTCGAGGATCCTAAACCTTACAAGCTACAATAAGGTACACAAGAATGGCTTAACTTGACCGAAAGAAAAATATTGAATCATCATTGCAGCTTTGCATGGAATGGAAAGAGGGAAGCCTGTACTTTTACACAGTAACTGTAAATGCATGAATTTGCTCTCAACGGAATACAGGAAAGAAGGTTCAGATCTGTACCCACAGTTCCAGACCAAACGCGTAAGTGCATGTACTCCTTGGTGGATTTGAGTCAAGGACTGAGATTTATTCGAAACCTGATTTGCAGTAGGCATCCAAAGCATTCAATCAGAGAAATTGCAAGCCTGGTGAATATCAGTCAATATGGCTACTTGATAACAAAGTTATTGCTAAATAATGGGAAAAGAAGCACATAGCAACGCACTAACATAACAGAGGCAAACATCTCAGGCAAACATAAGCATGATAATTGTAAACATGGTCATAATTTTAGAATAGATGTGTGGCAAATAATCCCTCGTGATAGAGGCAACTCCTGATCAGAGATGCACTGATCCATGTTCTTTGATAGATTCTTTCCAGTAGTAAGATAACTACCGAATCACAGATCTATATAATTCATGGACTGCTACCTGATATCCAAGTACTTCCTGATAAATTGATAAAGATTCAGACATGCAATGAAACACCAAAACAGAAACAAAGTGACAATGATATAGTACTAGTTTCCATCTTCTTCGAAAGTTAGGATAGGTAGTCTGATAGTACTAGGAATATAAGATAACTGCGGATAATAAGTCTTCAAACCAAACCAGGGAGCTAACAACCATTCCTAGTACAAGAAAACCATTTCAATCCCTGGAACTATATAATTGCTAACGCAACATTTACCACTAAACGAGGGCCGACATGGCAATCAGATTCTTAATAACTGAAGGGCAGCTCCTGCTGAGATGATCGAAGCCGTCGCTGTCTAACAAAGCCCTAAGATTTGCCGGGGAGCGAAGAAAATTTAAGCATGCCTTCTTTAGGCCCTCACAGTGGTGCTGCTCCGCTAACGTCAGGATGTTCTTTACTGTGCCTGCGTTGATGTACTTGCATAGCCTTTCCTCGCAGATACTCTTCAGCCTCTCCATGTTATACCTGTCGGCTGCAACAAGCAGATGCTGGCACATGACATCTTCATCTTCCTTTTCTGTCACCGGTAAGGAGTCGGTATACGCAAAGCAGAGCAACGACTTGAACACCTCTGCCTCCATTTCATCTATGCGCACCACACCTGCGGTGTCTCCCTCCTTCATGCCGCCAAAGAGCTCCGCACTGAAGACCGGCGACCGGGCAGCGAGAACACAGCGGTGTGCTGCGAACGTGTGACCCCCAACCTCAAAAAGCACATCAGCGCCCTTCTCGGTCTTGAGGAGATCTCCGAGGTGCTGGTGCAGGTCAGATGGGGCCACAGAGACAAATGTCGGAGGGGTGTCTTCGGGCAGATCCTCTGCCCGGTAGTCGCTGATGACAACGACATCGCACCTGATGGTGAAAGAATCGTCCTTGAGATGCTCCGACTTCTCCAAGTCTGCCCTTTTCATGAACATCGCATTCCCCCAGCGCTGCTGAGAATTGTGGTTGTGTACTGCTACTGATGCCAATGAAGGAGCTTGGTCCGTCAACTCATCGGCAAAACTGAATTTGTGTTGCGCCTTCACTGCCGTGGTGACATTTTCATCGAGAACGAGGAACAGGGATATGCAGTCTGCGTACTGTTGTCCGGAGCCGTTGGGATGGTAAACGATGTACCATCGATGTCCTCCAAGGGTGAAAGAGCGGGACTTTATCCTTTCTCCGGTGGGGACGCCCTTGGTGCGGGAGTAGCCATCGATCTTGAGGAGGTGGTACCCGCTCGCTGTGGAGGCAATGATGGCAGAGGCAGATCGGGATGGCTTGCCGGCGGCGGCCGACATGGTAGACCTGCTCCGGGGGATGGGGGAGCTGCGACTCTTTGCGGCTCTGCCGTCTCCGGAAGTGTTACTGATCTGGTAGGGTTTAGGGGACAATGCGGGGAGGCGAAAAGAGGAAGAAGGGGAACGAACATGGAGGCGAGACGCTGGTTTTATTTCGAGAAAGGAAAAAAAAATGAGACGACAGTCCAACTCCCAACGGCCCAAAGTAGTTCTTTTTAGAGCCACGGCCCAAAGTACTACTGACGCCCAACAATATCAAACCCACAGTTTGTATCGGCCCAACAGCAAGAAGGCAACCGAGGCCTACATATAAAGTAAAAGAAAGCCACAACAGTGACGTGAGCTAAGAACAAACCGGTGAAATTACTTATGTGGATCAAATCGATTTCACGGACTGCAAGAATTTCGCCCAGTTGTTTTCACCTATTTCCACTGACATTAAGTTTCGTTGGTTTTGATAAGTGATGTGATCCTTGTGATTATACGCTCAATGCAAGCATCCCTAAATATAAGTGAATAGTGAAGATAACATCTAACCATAGCATTGAACTTAAGGGGTCATCAATTTCTTCTGATGCAATAGTTTCAAAAACTCGGGGCACTACAATATTTGTCTGTCCGGCCATCCATCCCAAGCAAATTTATCACATAAAGCTCTCCTCTAGGCCCATCAAGGTGAAGTAATATGTCACTACTAGAAAAAAAGCTACTAATAGCGCGGGTAAAATGGCTACTAGTAACGCGGGTACCAGGGCTACTAGTATTAGTATCGTGTGTGCTACCCGCGCTACTGCTATTACAGACCTGCGCTACTACTAACGAAATAGTAGTAGCGTGTCTATAGTGCCAACGCTACTAGTATCCCAAATACTAGCAGCGTGCCATTTTTTCCCACGCTACTACTAGATTATTATGAATTAAAAAAATCAGCCAATTCCATTCTATCACACATTTGCCGTATCGACTCACAGTTTCTCATTGTAGCGGCAACTCATGTATAATTCCTATCACACAGTGTTGTGCGTAGCAACTTGGTAAGCAGCTACCTACTTAAGTTGTTATGGTCCGATCCGAAAATTGGATCACTCGCCAATATGCGGCACCTGCCCGGCCTGATCTCGCGGCCTGCAGCTGCGGCGAAACACACGGGGTAGCCTCGACGAGCCACATCTGACCGACGGCAACCGCCGCCACGTCTCCAGCAGGCCCCGGTCGAGGTCGTCCTCGTGCCTCGCCACCAGCGGACGGAGGAAGCCATCGTACAAGTGCCCCGCACCCTGAAACCTGAACATCATTAAGATTCAGATTCAGATTCAGATTTGCCCACACACCAAATCAAGTGTATCTGAATGTTGATCATCTCTCGGGCTCGGGGTGTCTGGTCGACTGCTTACCCGTGTGCTGGGGTGCCAGAGGTAGAGGACGTGCAGCAGCTTTGCTTCTCCGTGCACCGGCTGCCACGACAACGTTGAGTCCACGAACCTTTCGACGACCGTCAGCGTCGCCAACAGAACCCTGCAGCATTACCAACAGAGGTTCAGAAACTTCGGATTCTTCAGAAGAATGACACGAAAAAACAATGCGGTACATGTCGATGTCGTAATGCACAACTGAAGCTATAAGCTATTTCCTAGTAGGATAAAAGTGCAGAGAATAGTTATATAAGAATGCATATAGATTTGACAAGTGCATAGAAAAACATAAGGTCCAAAAGAAACACATAATCAGGCAACCACATAATCGGTGAACTTCTATTTACTCACCAATCAAATAACATCAAAATCAACACATTAGCGTTGGACCTCGACACAACACACAAGGGGTGCAAAAGTGGCTGACTGAGATCATAAAGAAATATATAAGAAGGACCAAGACAATCATATTTCAGTCCAGACATATACGAGGACATATCATAACACACATACAAAGTAGCAACAAACTGATAATATAGTTTCTAGAATCATCTGCAAAGAGAACGACATTGGTACGATGATGAATTTACAATCTTTAGTCTTAGCCAACACAACATACAACCTTTACAACCTTAAAATATAATAATTTAAGCTTTGACCAAAGTTTTATCCAGAAGTAGGTAGTCCAAAAAGCTTCAGGCTATTTTCTGTAACACCATTAATTTCTGGCTACAAATGCAAAGCTAAAGAAGAAGAAAACTAAAACTTGAGTCAACAGATCTGCTGCTTCATTTCGAAATTCAGATAGCAGGTATGGTCTCATTTCTATTTATTTAATAGCATTTAAGCCTTGCCCAAAATTGCATATTGATTATTAGTATATTTCGTACAATCTAGATTATAAGAATTAGGCATAGACCTTTTAAAAATTCAGTGGGAAGCACTGTTCAAATTATAAGAATTGGACCAGCGTTAGCTCATTAATGCTGAGGCGCACACAAGGAGGTCACCCTAGCCCCACGAACACAGGAGCATGGGAACGCTGATGGCGAGGCTGCCGGGACGACGGACAATCAGTTCGTACTAAAGTCCGACTGTCTGACAACCAACATCGATTTTTAAGTTTATATCACTCAGACTGCATATAAAATAGATAAGACATGCTGGATCGGTTTTCCTCAATTAAATATAGTAACTGTTATGGAAGCAATCATAGTGTACATTGTACACTAAAGCAATCGTTTCTTTCAGCTTGAAACAGAGACACCAAAAAAAGGAAGGAGGAAGTACCAAGCACACATTTACCTTGTAAAAAAGATCAGACATTCGGCATTGAAACGAGTGCAAGCAATCTGAATAATTTCCTTATCAATGCCAAGTTCTAGCCCACCAAACTGGTTGCATGGGAAAACAAAGATCTCAAAACCTGTAGTCAGATAAAATTGTTAGCATAACATATCATAACTCAAAATCAAGGGCTAATCATATGCAGATAGATCATACCCTGGTCCTTGTACTTCTCGTAAGTTCCGTGTAGTTGGAATTGGTCAAGCCACTGCAGTAGTTACATGCAACGATTATCTTTGTTATTATAACAGAATGTCCATCCTTTCAGTACTTGACTTACATCTCTCGACATGTGCAAAATTAGATGAAACTAGAAGACTAATCAATGTCACAAAACTTATATGCACAACAATTCTGCTTGTCCAACTTGCCGACGACGGCCCGGCCGGATCTGTCCGCGCCCTGCACGTGGACGACATGGAGCTCCTCGAGGTTGGAGAAGTCATCACCGAGGTCCGGAATGCAGTCGTGCCACTCCTCACGGTCGGCGGGGGAGACGAGGAGCGCCGCACCAGCGTCCACCGCGAAGTCGGACCCTATCACCATCATGGAGAAGTCGCTCCCGCCGCCGCTGCTGGAGACTAATGCGAGCGCCATGGCCGCCCCTCCTACTCCAGAGTCCCTAATAGAGGGGAGGCGCGGAAGCACGGGGAGGTGTTGGATGGCGATGGAGGCTGCCGGAATTGATCGGAATTCGGACGCCTGAGATCCCTGCCTGAGTCAGGCTGCTTTTTGTGGAAGCAAACTAAGCGTGCCCTACTCACAAATTAGAATTTTGGTAGCCATAACCTAGGATTTTTATGAAGTGTTGCATAAAACGAAAACATCACACGAGCTACCAAGTATCTGCTATCATCCTATTGATTATTTCTTCTTAGGCACCTAGGAAAACATCTATGTTATATCTTGCAACATAACTTCAGTGAAACTAAAACATAATCCACAAAGATGGAGGTATCTAGGGAGCATGTGTCTATATGAGTACTTTAATGTTAATGGTAGCTAAAATTTGAACTGCAGTGGACCTCCTTTTCACCCCCCAACTGTTAGCTCCCAAACCACTACTGCTGTCAATCACCCCATAGCTAGCTTGATCTATTAATATGTCGCTGTTCCCATGCCACACCTTCTGAACTACAGCTGACAACCACCGCCGGGACTGTTAACATGAGGCAAAATTGGATATATCAAAATTTTAGGTAATCCTAGGGTGAGCAGATACTCAAGTAGTCTGCGTAATCCCTAGCTCTACTCATTCCTAGTCCTTGTAGTTTACTAGCAATTGGCATAAATCAGTCAATTTGTTAGGCATAAATGGCCCAAAGCAAAGCAGCAGGAGGTCCAACTTACATATAGGTGTTGAGCTGGCGGACGAAGCTAAAGAAGTTGTTGTGCTTGAAGTACCTCGGCAACAGCACGATGCCCAAGAGGTTGGGGTCCAGACGAGCTTTTGTTGGTGGCACTCCAGGAGACGACGGCGTCCATGGCAGGGTCATCGACCATGTCGTAGGTCTCGGCGAGGAACGGCGTGGGCCCGGCGTCGCCCAGCCCGTCCATCGGCCTCGGCGCCCCGCCGCCGCCGGCCGCCGGGGACGGATAGGGGCGGCCCTCCACCTTCACCGGACTCATCATCCGATGGCTCATGGCAGCGAAGCCCACCTACAACAGACGGCGTGGTGGTGGACTGTCTTGCTAGTGCTCGCCGGTGGCGAGTGGGTTGGGACAGGAGAGGAGGTGGAAGGGAGGCCGGCGGTGAGTGGGTTGGGACTTGGGAGATGAGGAGAGGAGGTGGGAGTGGAGACGGGATTGGGGATCTGGATCGGGCGTTGAGTGTTTTCTTTTGAGACATGGCGTGGGATGGTTGGTGGGGTGGGAGTAGATGCAGGTAGCGTGGGGTTTATAACCCGCGCTACTACTATCAACTTAGTAGTAGCGTGGGTTTATAACCCGCGCTACTACTACGGCTGGTCCCGGGAGGCACGGTGGAAATCACTTAGTAGTAGTGAGGGGTAAAAACCCGCGCTGCTACTATCAACTTAGTAGTAGCGGGGGTAAAAACCCGCGCTACTAGTAAGTAGTAGTAGCGAGGGGTATAAACCCGCGCTACTAGTAAGCGTCTGCCTATAAGCTTTTTTTCTCTAGTAGTGTGTAGTCGATGTTCGCATATCACAACTAGAGAATTACAACACAACATAATATCAAAACATTAAACTTTATTCATGCTCACATGGTTACTAGCAACAATATTCCCCCCAAGTCCTCGAGAACATAAAGGGACTACTTATGAAACATCATATAGATCATGATCAGTTTGCTAGTGATATGAGAAGCAAACAAATCTTTACCAACAAATTAGTAAACATCAAGCAATGAGAAGTAATTAACACCAAGAAGTGATCGTAACAACTCATCAGAAAGAATAGTTCATGGATTGAAGTCTAGGATTTGAGAGGATGACGGTGATGAGGGTGCTAGTGATGATGATCCCCACGATGAATGGAGCACTTGTGATGTAGATGGCTTATATTCCCTCCACCATGAGGGGAAGTATCCCGGAGAAACAACCCTTCAGGGAGCAAGAAAGTGCTCCATCCCGTTTCCGCCTTGAGGATGGCGGCAAAAAAACATCTAACATAGGTCTAGGTTTTTGGGGGTAAATAGAACCAGGGGTGCCGAAGCCAGCCAGAAGGTGCACTATGGGCCTCACGCGGCATCAAGCTGGGTTGTGTTGTGGGGCCAGGTGGGCCCAGGGACACTTGGCTCTCTTCCAGCATGAAAGCTCCCAAACTATTTTTATTTTATTTTTTGGTCTTCGGAAAATTGAGTTTTTTTCGCAAATCCTTGTTTTGCTGCTTTCTTGCAGCCTTCTGACATGATTCCGTCCTTCGGTAGAACATGTAAATTAGAGAAAAAAGACATTAGATTGATGTGATAATGTGCAAAATATCATTTATAATGAGCAATTTATACTAATAAATAGTGATGCAAAATGGGCGTATCATTCTGGTTAGGTGTCACCCAAACCACATCTCCATGTCTCTAATTGATCCCACAATTTTTTTGGCGTGTTGGTGGTTACTCGTGGTTGTCCTTGCGATGCAGCGGTCAAGTGAATTGTGGCCTTCTAAGGTCGGGGCTTTGGCATGGACTTTGGTGGCATTCTCTTTCTTATGCGCTTGTCACCTCTGATGCACGCACATAAAATGTTGTTCTAGAGGTGTCATAGTGTATTGGTAGCATGATAAAACTAAAGCAGGGTTGCACTACAACAACATAATACCTTGACTTTAGAAATAACTTCTTTTTCATTGTTTATTAGCAACAATCCTCTTAGGGTTGCTCATATTTGGATATGCCTTGGGTGTTATAAATGTGGACAACTACACCACTCACAGTACAATTAAACGACCACAACATTTTGGGTTTAGTGAAGCAATGATGCTAAATTTCAACAACTACACCACACTTAGTAAAATTAAATGATTACAACAGTTGGCATGTGATGTTTGGTGAAGCAATGATGATGTGATAGCCACATGTATCGTTGGTCACAGGCTGACCTCCTATAAATAACTAGCTTATTGCCCACACTAGTAGAAAACAGGGCTTTGGTCACAGGGCAATATTAACATTAGTCCCGGTTCAGTCACGAACCGGGACTAATGTGAGCATTGGTCCCGGTTCGTGCGGCTAAGGCATTAGTCCCGGTTCACCTGAGCCCTTTAGTCCCGGTTTGAGACACGAACCGGGACTAAAGGGTGCCCTTTAGTCCCGGTTCGTGTCTCAAACCGGTACTAAAGGTCCCATTTTCAAACTCTACCCCCCCCCCCCCCCCGGATCGCCTTTTCGGTTTTGTAAAAAGCAAAAGAAAATGATAAAAACTTCAAAAATTAGAATCCTTCGAGATGTAGTTATGTTACTACATCTACTAGTTAGGAAATTTAAAAACTTGAATTTAGACATGTTTTGCAAAAAGTGTAGGGAAAAATGTAAAACGGCTATAACTTTTGCATACGATGTCTGAAAAAAGTATAATATATCAAAATGTTCAGCACAAAAATCCGCATCCGATTTTGACAGCCTACGACCTGTTTGCAAATTTTTAGAATCCTCAAATTCTAAAAGGAAAAAAGTTATGCTCAAATTTCTTTTTTTTTGAATTTTTGTTAAATATGGTCAAACTATGGCCAAACTACTTATTCAAGAAGTATTAGTGTTACTAAATAATTATTCAAGAATATTAGTGTTACTAAATAATTATTTCAATTTTTTTGAATTTTGGTCAAATCTGATCAAACTGTGGTCAAACTGTGGTCAAACAATGGTCAAACTAATTATTCAAGAAATATTAGTGTTACTAAATAATTATTTCAGTTGTTTTGAATTTTGGTCAAATCTGGTCAAACTGTGGTCAAACTATGGTCAAACTAATTATTCAAGAAATATTAGTGTTACTAAATAATTATTGTTTTTTAGAACAATAGTTTCAAACTCAAACAGTGAAATGTGTGACTTCATGCTCAAGCTAAATTCCTGAGGGTTAATAGGATTGACATCTTACTATTGTCAGGAAAACAACAAGTGCAGACTTGGAAACGAGGGAGAATAGAACCCCGGAAGTTAAGCGTGCTCAGGCTGGAGTAGTGAGAGGATGGGTGACCGTCCGGGAAGTTAGATGATTTGGAATGATGAGGGGTGATTAGAGATTAGGGGTTAAATTGAGCAGTGATGAGGGGTGATTAGAGATTAGAGGTTAAAATAATTCAGAAATTTGAAAATGAAAAAATTCAAAAAAAAATTAAAAAATTTAAAAAAAAATCGAGTAGTGCCATGTAGCTGGATCACCTTTAGTTGGTAGGGAAGCTGAAATAGGATAGCAAAGTGCAAGAAGTGAGCACCAAGTTCGAGTAGGGTGATTGACACTAACTGTCACATAGTGTAATCTAGCGGGGGAATGGGATGTATTGGAAATTCGATTCATAGGAACATAGAGAAGATTAGCCCATAGATGAGAAATGAAACTAGCGACCACTGAACAAAGAGGTACTCTTCATGAGTGGACCATTAAGGCTCTATGTTTTCTACTCTGCGCGATTCAGCCAAGACGACATTGCCCTAGATTTCACCACACAAGTGGCATATGAGTGGATCGAATTGTCCAACTCTCCTATGCCCTACACGAATACCATGTGACAATACATATAGGTTTCTTCGGTGCCCTCACGGCTCCTATAGACTATAGTATCATCCCACCCACATCACAAATTGACGCACAACTTCTTTATGTGTGTTGCTAATCACTCATGGTTGATGCCTAGTCCTTGAGATGGAACAATCAAGAAGACGGTGGCCCTCAAAGGTCTGGTCTTTGGATTAGACTCGGGTGGCATGCTCTTTGATATGCACTTGGCGCCACATTTTAGTACAGAATGTGGCAGTTCTTATAATAATGATCAAGTAAGTTGGGGTTGTCCCTTCTCATTAGTTTCAGAGCTCTTTCAAATTTCCAATGTACTCGCTCACTGTTCCAATTTGCATGGCATGAAAATTCTTCACACTGTCACAAATATTACTTTCTGCAAATCTATCTCGTACATATCTGCAGAAGCTGTGCCAAGGAAGAGTTTGAGCATTAAAGGTTGTGCCTCTGCACCACTGGACTATAGTGCCTTTCAGATAAGAGGCATCAAATTCAGTTCTTTGCTCAAGAGGTGTTCTAGCAGTGTCAAAATATTGTTCAAATGTTTGTATCCAGTGTTGAGTATTTTCTCCAGCAAATTGAGGTATGTTGAGCTTTGTTGGTTTAACACTCAAACATTGTGCCGCCGCCCGCGCCACTAATTGTGTCACCGCCCCGGAATCGTGGGTCAAGGTACGAGGATTGTACCAGCTAGCCGAATTGCACCTTGCCACAATCCAACACGCCACCGAGGACAGTTGGCTACTAATACCAATTGATAGGTTCTCATTAACTTAAGAACAACAAACACATGGAATTCAGAGGAAACTAGCCACAAATTTAGAGGGATCTGCAGTGGTGGCTCGGGTTTACAACCCATTTACATTCAATGCCTCTCCAGAAGGGATCCGAATTGCACCTTGCCACAATCCAACACGCCACCGACGACAGTTGCCTACTAATACCAATTGATAGGCTCTCACTAACTTAAGAACAACAAACACATAGAATTCAGAGGAAACTAGCGTCGAATTCATAGGGATCTGCAGTGGTGGCTCGGGTTTACAATCCATTTACATTCGATGCCGCTTCAGAAGGGATACGATGCCTATATAAAGGAAAAGTTTAACTGGAAGTAAATGAAGGCCACAACAACGAAGTGAGCTGATACAATAAAAGGCCGCCAGCGAGTGATTGAATATCAGCCGACGGATGCAGGTCGAACAACATGCAACCTGTGACTTAAGTAGCCACCGTACGACTTCGCATCATCATCCCAGCCGCACGATGGAGATCCAAGGGCTCGAGGCTGTCGTCGGAATAGACACAACAACTGAAGAAGAACAGACAGCTAAAACTATGAGCTAATTAACGAACATATCGTGCATTTTAAAATAGCAGCGAATTCAACAGGATTAGACGCTCACTGATTCTAATACAAAACTGAACCTGGAGCAGAAACATCAAGAAAGAACCGGCTTCTTTTGCATGTTTACAACAATTTAATGAGTCTAATCCTGCCTAACTTATAGTGCAGGAAGCAACGATTGCATACAATATCTGAACTCAGCCACGTCCTATAACATCGTGGTGCAAATCGAGGATCCAAAATCTTACAAGCTACATACAATAGGATGCTTGACCCATAAGAAGAATCTTATATTTACTAGAAGCACCATACGAGCGTCCACGTTAACTCTCAGAAACTAATAAAATCATCCGTTAAATTTCTGGATTAAGTATCTACAGCCGTACGATGAGGTCCCTCATATAGAGTCCTCTCATGTTGTCCCACGTACCAAATTAAAAAAAAGCAGCCAACCTCTCCCACGATGTGGACCCTCATGGAGTCGGATCCGGCTTGCCTGCTCCCTCTCCATGCTCCCATCCGTGCTTCCACTTCATCCTACGGCTGTTCTTTTCCCTTTTTCTTTTCTAATCTAATCATCTCCCCCCCTGATTTTCAGGGGGTGGGGCCGGGCCTTATTTTCTTCCAATCAAATCAAGCCATGTATGCGGGAGCACGGATGGGAGCATGGGAAGGGAGCAGGCAAGTCTCGTCCCATGGAGTCGTGGTATGTAGTATCACGTATCAAATCTTCAAAAGGAAAAAAAACAATCCAGCCAACCTCTCGACGATCCCGTTCCTTCTAATGTCAGCCCTAACCAGGAAAGACAATCCAACGAGCCCCTCACCGACCCTCTTCCTTCCGATCTCAGCCGTATCCAAGAAAAACTAATCCAGCCAACCTCTCCGAAATCCCCATCCTTCGAATCTCAGCGCTAACCAGGATGCATGGGGTGCAATCGGTCTTGGTTGATGGGGGTGAGTAGGAGATCGTTTCAATCTCCTCATCTTTTATGCCTTGACAAAACTGCAAACCACGATGGATGATGCGGCGGAGAAGGACGTTCAACATCCGATTGGGCAGCCACCACTATTGTTGAGGTTGTAGAGTGGAGGGAGTATGACAGCCTGTTGATGACGCCACGGTCGTCCAAGAATTGACGCCACGTCCAAGAATTAAGTCGAACTCTTCCAACTATTCTCCTGACGTTCTCAAATCTGTGCAGAGAAACCACATGAATAGCAGCAGGGTCCACCCCGGAGAGCACACCAATTAAATCCATCTGAAGATTGTCTCCTACAGGAAGCTGATTGCCTCTGCAATTTCATATGAATTAGTATTACAGCAAGGATATCATCATGTCTAAGCTGCTGTCGAGAATCACCTCACCTGGTGTTGAGTAGTAATAATCGAGTAGTGGTAGTCAACTACATATTTGTATATTTTCAGCATGGGTAATAGTTGCTCCAATATTTATTTTCATGTTCCTTTTGTTTAGATTTTATGATTTCTATGGAGTACCAATGTGATGCATGATACATTCGGTTGTGGGATTAAATTTGCATACATGAAAAAAATACGGCCAGATTAAGTATTCTATTTTTTTAAGTTCTACTTATAATGAGTACACAAGTTCGGTTTTTCATTTATCTGATATACACACACGCCGTTTCTTTGATCATGTATATCTTATATCTTATGCTAATCCTAGCTACACTGCAGCGTCCTTGCATCAGTATCACACGGCATCGTTGCCGGTTCTACGATTATACGACAAGCACGTCTCATAGTGGACTATTGCATGATTTACAACAAGAAAAAGATGACCCAGGCTGCTGAAAATAAATCTTTGATCTCCCCAGAAGACTTTGTTTCGCCAATACAACAGAGAGGAACATCATCGAGAACATTCCCTGCTGCTGCATCCATGTTAGAAACAATCTAAATACAGGGTCCGATCTAACCAGCCTCTCTGTCTCCCACAGTGAGCATGTTCCTGCCCAAGCACGGAAATCCTGACTCCCATCAGCTTTCAAGTTCTGTCGATGTAGTAACCCGGCGGTATCTATTTTTATTCCAGAAGATGAATTCATCACATTATGGTTAATGCATCAGAGGCGAAGGTGTACTACGACTGTTTGAAGCAGTTTAGACAGTCGTCCCTGCTGACGAGGATGCCAAGACAAAAAATATGTGCTAATTTGCATGCACGTACACTGTTACATGAAGATGCAAAACAGAAAAGGCTGTCATAGTTTTTTATTTATCCTGGGCGTATATTTGCTTGGAGGATTTCAACTTCTCCACAAATTATTCTCATGCAGTAATGCCATTCCGTATCCGGCAACAACTTCTTGCGACATTATGATGGGACCAATTTGCAGACAGGAGACTCTCACCAGATCATGTGACGGGCTGACGGTCATATCAACAGAACGCTCTGAAGTTTGGATGAAAGAAAACCGATCGACGGACAAGAAAGGAATGAGATAAGCATCCGCATGCAATTTCTGCAGTTACTCTCTTTTATCTTCTCTTTATCCCGACGTCTCCATTCAGTCATCAAGTATGCGTAATCATTCAGCACTAGGACGGTAAATGAGTTCATACTATCAAGGTAAGACACTTTGGAATGAATAATGCTCCGTAGAGATAAAATCTATAGTGTTTGGGGCATGAACTGTATTGGTCAAGAGGTCTAATGATTCTCCAGTTGTAATTACATATATTTTCGTTGTAATAATATACATATTTTTGGTGTGTTATCTGTGCATTTAATTATGAAAAAGGAGTATTCAGAACCTCGAATAAAGATTCAGTGGGCAAATGTGTATATAACTACAACTGTCAGAGCTATGCCAGTTGCCAACTTTGTACATAAATATAAGTATATATATAGTTATCTCAAAAAGAACACAATATATATAGGATATAGGGGAATATAGTTATCTCTTGGGAATGTTATTAGTAAAAAAATTTACGCCCCTATTTTGCAGCATGCACATATAAAATATTGCCCTATTTATCCATTGGACCTACTTAGGAAGTACACGTACATGGGGGCGTGGCATGATGTGAACAAATAAATTCATTTTTACTTTGTAGTAATCTGTGATATTGTGTGATGCGGAGCAAGTCAAAACAAACTTCTATTACTATGTAAATAATTATCATATAGATCATATATGCTATCAAATAATGTCTTTGTTCTCTCATATCGATTAAATAAATGTATCATCTGAATTATTAGTGTGCACATGCAATGTCTTAGTTCTCTCATGTCGATTATATAAATTTATCATCCGAATTAGCACAGGCTATTCCATGAAAGTATTCTTACTATTATGGGACAAATGTCAAGAACTCAAAGATTAGATTAAGATCTTTGCATGAAGTTCAGAATTACTATGAAATAATTCACTTATGTGTATTGATCTCTGTAGTTTGTTGTCCGAATACGACCGATATGGATTTCAACACTGTGTTACCTCTCCTTTGCTACTCTGATACATGTAATACCTTATACTAAATAGTAGAGACAATGAAAATTTTGTCTTTCACCAGATGTATACATTTAAATTCCATATTATAGTCACAAATCTGAAGTTGTTGATAGTAACACAAGTAAACGTTGATAAATACATTTGTAACGACCATTGAACATAAAAATATTCTAATCAAGTAAGCAGGTAAGAAATATATACATTTTTAACCTGTAAATTATATGTTGAAATATTACTTAGAGGTGCACCCTTTAGGGTATTCTCTGAACATCTTTAGTTCAATTCAATTAACTAAATGTTTTCATGTCACACCAATTCTGAAAATTAATTTCATTGGTTAACTAAGGTCTAAGGAGGGTCAGAGGATATCATGCGAGTCACAAGCGTGCATCCCTAACTATCATAGAGGAGTTATCTTTCAAAAGAGTAAGTGTCATTTAAGTTTACATATATGATGTTTGAAAAATACTAGCCCGTGCAGGAGCACGGGTTCATGACTAGTACACTGAATCATCATTGTTTCTAATACAAACTGACTAACCCAGCTGTCAAAAAAAAACAAAAGAAAAACTAACCAACCCTGTGAACAGGAAATACATGAGCGTTGAGATAGATGGCAGCTAGAGGATTACTGCTTATAGCTCTACTCCACTTAGCATAACAGAACAGCTCTGCGGCTAGTGCATTTCAACGGGAGCACACACTCTTTGTCTCTAATATAAAACTGAACTTGGAGCTGAAAAATCCAGGAAGAAATGATTTCTTTTGCATATTTACAACATTTTATTTAAGGTGTCTAGTCATGCCTAACTGTAGTGTAGGTAGCAATGAGTGCATATGTGAACTCAACCACCTCCGAAAACATGGTGATGCAATTCAAGGATCCTAAATCTTACAAACTACAGGAACATACTAAAGAATCGATTAACTTAAACAATAAGAGTTCCGTCAAAAAAGAAAAGAAAAATACTAAATCATCGTTGCAAGGAAAGGAAAGAGGGCTTTTTACATTTCAACAGCAAATGCATGAATTTCTGCTCTACAGGACGCAAGAAAGAAAATTTAGATCTGCGCCCCCAGTTCCAGATCAAACGCCAAAGTGCATGAGTAACTGGAAGCACCTCAGTGCATTTGAGTCAAGGTCTGAGATTTATTCTAAACCAGCAGCTCTTTCCCTGATTTGCAGTAGGCATCCAAAGCATTCATTGAAAAGAAAAAAAAACAGTAGCCAGACAACTTGCGAGTATCAGTCAACGTACATGACTACTTGATAACAAAGCTATTACTAAATAAAAGGAAAAAAAGCACATAGCAACGAACTAGCATAACAGAGACCAAAATAAGCATATATAGTTCTGCATGCCATTAGTATAAATTTACTAATATGCCAGGACACATTTCCTAATAAGAAAATGTAAAAGCTGTCAAATACCATTACTAGCAGAATGACCATCGTGAATTCAAAATAATTGCAAACATGGGAATAGTAGGGGGGCAGCATGATAATAATTTCAGAATAGATGTGTGGCAAACAACTCCTCGTGAAAGAGGGGCTGCTCCTAATCAGAGATGCATCGCTCCATGTTCTTTGGAAAGAAGCTTTCGTGTACCAAGATAGCTACCCAATTACAGAGCTATAGAATTCATGAACCTGATAGTACTTCTGATAAACTTAAGAATGCAGACATGCATTCGAAACACCAAAACTAAAACAAAGTGACAGTGCGATAATACCACTTCCCATCTCAAAGTTAGGATACGAAGTCTGACAGTCATTTACTAAGAATCCAAGATAGCTAGCAGATAACAAGTCTTGAAACCAAACCAGGGAGCTAAGCACCATTACTAGTACAAGAAAACCACTTCAAACCCTGGAACTATATAATTTCTAAAGAAACAATAACGACTAAACGAGGGACGACATGGCAATCAGATTCTTAATAACTGAAGGGCAGCTCCTGCTCAGATGATCGAAGCCGTCGCTGTCCAACAGAGCCCTAAGATTTGCCGGGGAGCCAAGAAAACTTAAGCATGCCTTCTTTAAGCCGTCACACTGGTGCTGCTCCGCTAACGTCAGGATGGTCGTTACTGTGCCTATGTTGATGTATTTGCATAGCCTTTCCTCGCAAATACTCTTCAGCCTCTCCATGTTATACCTGTCGGCCGCGACAAGCAGATGCTGGCACATGACATCTTCATCTTCCTTTTCTGTCACCGGTAAGGAGTCGGTATACGCAAAACAGAGCAACGACTTGAACACCTCTGCCTCCATTTCATCTATGCGCACCACACCTGCGGTGTCGCCCTCCTTCATACCGCCAAAGAGCTCCGCACTGAAGACTGGCAATCGGGCAGCAAGCACACACCGGTGTGCAGCAAAAGTGTTACCACCAACCTCGAAAACCACATCGGCACCCTTCTCTGTCTTGAAGAGACCGCCGAGATGCCGGTGCAGGTCAGATGGGGCCACAGTGACAAATGCTGGAGGAGTCTCTTCGGGTAAATCCTCTGCACGGTAGTCGCCGATGACAACGATGTCGCACCTGATGGTGAAGGAATCGTCCTTCAGATGCTCTGACTTCTCCAGGTCTGCCCTCTTGATGAATGTCGCGATTCCCCAGCCCTGCTGAGAAGTGTAGCTGTCTACTGTTGTTGATACCAGCGAAGGAGCTTGGTTCGTTTCCTCATCCGCAAAACAGAATTTCTGTTGCGCCTTCACCGCCGTGCTGACGTTGTCATCAAGAACAAGGAAAAGGGATATATGTAGTCTGCGTACTCTGGTTTCTGGCCGTTGGGATGGTAATCGATGTGCCATCGATGTCCTCCAAGGGTGAAAGGGCGGGACTTTATCCTCTCTCCGGAGGGGACGCCCTTGGTGCGGGAGTAGCCATCGATCTTGAGGAGGTGGTACCCGCTCGCGGTGGAGGCAGTGATGGCGGAGGCGGACCGGGACGGCTTGCCGGCGGCGGCCGACATGGTAGAGCTACTCCTGGAAATGGGGAGTTGAAAACTCTCCTCCGCCTTGCTCGGAAAAACTCTCCTCCGCTACCAATCTGATGGGTCATTGCTCTGGAGGTGCTACCAATCTGCTAGGGTTTAGGGCACAATGGGGGCGGATGGAGAACGAAATAAGGAGACGAAACAGTGGTGATTTTTCGAGAGAGTGGAGAAAAAGAGCTACAGCCCAAAGTAGCAAGACCACCAAACCCACAGTTCCTATTTGTACCGGACCAGCAAGAACAAAAGCTGGAACTTATCTGATTTTTTTTACCTCTAAAAATAATCTGATTTTGTTTTCCCCCTTTTTTTTACCCCTAACAAAAGCTACTCTAAAAAAAAGAACAAAAGCTGGAACTTATCTGATTTTGTTAACCCTCAAAAAAAAATTCTGAACCCCCCCCCCCCCCCCCCCCCTTTTCTTGTTAGTTTATTTTTTCATTTTATCCACTTTTCCTTTCTTTTACTTTTCATAGTTTTTCATTTTTGGGGGGTTTCGAAATTATTTTATGTTTTTTATACTTCTATTTCTGTTTTTTCTTGTTTTAATTTGTTCCCAATTTTTATGCCTTTGTCTAGACTCTCTCTCGAGCGGTGAACATTGCATCTTACACAAGAGTGGTGCTTTCCTAGGAGTATTTTCATACAACTCTCACTTTTATAAAATATGTTCGTGCACCATACATTATTATTCACCCTAAAAACACACACTTTATTATTCACACTAGCTCGTTATACTTTTCTTGTTTTAATAGTTCTTTTTTTTGTTTAAAAGAGAGAAGAAGAATGCATGTACTTGTGAATAAGGTGAACATTTCTAAGAACACACATTTTTTTATCCATGGCAACATTTTTCATGATTAGTATAACCATTTTACTACCTCAGAGCCAAAAGAAGCGAAGTTATGTGTTTGTCCCAAGTCAAACATGTTTCAATTTGACAAAGTCTATAGAAAATACATCCACATCCAAAACACCAAATTAGTCTCACAAGATTCTTTATGAACTTTTTTGGTACTATGTGTATTTGGTGTTGTAGAACTTAGCACATTTTTCTACAGGGTTGGTCAAATTAAGCTTGTTTGACTTTTGATAAACATAAGATACAAATTTCAAAGACACTATTGGTTTCATACATGCCGGGATAATTTCAAGGACAAGCGAAGCATTTATAGTTTCCACTACAAATTTATTGTCCACATTCGTTTGTTAAATTTTATTTATAAGTTTGTATCTTATGATTATATGCTTTAAATGCATAATAAACTGGATGGCAGCCCACGCGTTGCCATGGAATTGGATATGTAGTTTCTAAATATTGTGTAGAAATTTAATTCGGTTCTTACAATTCAACCTATGTGAGAGATTTCTGCATCAGCAAAAAAATCTTAACACGAAAAGTTGTGCATGTCACAATCAAATGCAATGTGATTTGAAACCCACTTAGAATGCACTAATGCATGTTGCATTGTACGGACTCACATGAGTAGATAGGATGAATGCTAGTGGATCCTGTTAGTAATCTAACATCTGCGGCAATCTGGATGATGTGAAAGTACGAATGTTAAGATAATTAGAAGTAGTGGGGATCACTCCGAATTTCCAATTCTGAGCCCAGGCTCATCTACACCTGATGAACAGTAAAATCAAAACAAGTACTATAAAAATTCAAAATATTCCAAAGATTTTTTGCGTGGAAGATATTTTAGTGCGTGAGGCGCATGCCAAATTTCAAAATATTTGGACATCTTAGTAGCTCTCAGCAAAAAAACAAAATCGGATCCAAACAGTGCACAAAGAATAACCTTTTTCATAGACCCCAAATTTGTCTTTTTTACTGAGAGCTACTCAGACATTCAAATATTCTGAAATTTGGCACGGATATCACGCACTCGGTCATATTTCTCCACCCAGGAAAATTTGGATTTTCTTGAATTTATTTAGTATTTTTTAACAATTTTTTTGTTCACTCCCGGGCTCAACTGAGCATGGGAGCCAAAACGCCCCTCTCAGATCACCCTCTTATGTTTATATATTAAATGGGCTGTAAAACTTACCTCAGGAAATTATGTTATCACAATGAAATTCCAGATTTTTTTAAGAAGCCCCCCACCCACCCACCCTTCGCTCTCACTGATAGAATCATACCTTATGGAACGTAACCACCTCACATTAACCACCAAAGTTTCTAGGCCTAGAGCAGAGCAAAAGCTATAAGGGCATCCTCAGCACAGACACGGATGCGGGCGCCGGCCATCCAAATCCAGCCACATATGTCTGTTATATTTCAAATGAAATTCAAAAAAATTGAACAAATTTGATTCAAACTCAAATAAACCGAACATTTTTTTTACATAAAACCCGATGCTTTTCATCTAAACCGGAGAAAATTCATTACATTTAGACATTTTTCAACTAGACTGGACTCTAAACCAAGTCTAAAATGACCGCCGACGCTCGTTCCCCGTTTCCAGCCGGCCATGAGCCCTGGAAAATGAAGCCCCCCCCCCTCCCCCGCTCCTCTGACATGCCTTCCCCATGTCCGGCACCACGCTCGTCGGGCTGTCGGATGCCCTGGAGGGATATGCTTCACCGAGAAGGGAAGATTAGCCTTTGCTTCCCCCGTACCTTCCCTATGTCCGGCTGCCTCGCTCATCGGAATGGCCTCTTCTTCCGAGAAGCACGACTCGAGGTTGGTTTTTGGGGCGGGAGACAACGATGGCCTGCGAAGAGGGCAAGACACCGGCTGTGCACGCCGGCGGTGGCCTTCGTGGGACCCAAGCGGCGGCAATCTCCCGTGATCTACTTTTCCTCGCTGTGGGCGGTAGACGCAGACGTGCTGGCCGCCTCATTGATCTCCATGGCATCGACTTCTTTTCCATGGGCAGGGCATGGTTCCGCGCACGTTCACAGCGGATGTCGTGGGAGGAGCGGTACCACACTGCCTCGTCCACGCCAACAACTTTGCCCATGTCGCCATGCTCCTCTGCAAGCTAGCTCAGAGCGATGACTTGTTGAAACACGCGCCAGCTTATAACGGCCAATTGCTCCTCCATGCGCCAGCCCACTGCCTCACCCATGGTAATGATGGCCTCAAGCGGCGAGGGAGATCGAGCCGCAGCGAGTTGCCTAGCTCATATCCGACAGGCTTGGCGGGCCACCTAGCCGCCGGCTTTTATGCGGGAGACCCCCTCTTCCTGCTCGCCGGATGCCATGGACAGTGTGAGGAATATGGTGCAAGGAGGAGATGGAGAGTGGAGGTGTGGCGCGGTTCTTGCCCGGTGTCTGGCCTTGTTTAAATAGTCGATGGACGCGAGGAACCAACCGGCGTGTGTTTAATGTCGGTGAAGTCTTCACCGACATGTTGCCGGAGTAGGTTTCTCGGCGCACACATGGCTCTAATGGATGCAGGCGAGGAGGCGTGTTCAGCCAGTTGTGCAGCGGGCGTCGTTCCCTCGGTCGACGCGTCGCTTCAATGCCGACGCCAGTGAGAGTTCGCATCCTCTCTGGACTGACGTCAATGCAGAGTGGCCGCTCATAGCGACATGAATGCGGGCAGATGACGCTGGGCCGGAACGCACGCGGGCGAGATAGAAGGATTTTGGGTGGGCCAGGGCAGACAGAAGTGTAGGTGGCAGCGGTCAAGGTGCCCGTAACGCCCCTAGTTTGTTTCGGTTTGCGGAAAAAAATGCGTTCGAACCGCCGAGCGAACCGATACAGACCCACATCTTACATTCTTAAGAAGTTCCTCTCCACTATAAGGTATTCTCTCAACATGCAGATTATCCACATCAGCACATTGACATGTCACCGTTGTGGTCTACTGCATGCATGCTCCCAGGTCATTAATTATTAATATTTTGACCAGCGTACAAAAACTTGCAACATCACCTTCTCTTCTTTAAGTTCGGTGAACCATAGCTTCAAAAGAAAATCAGTGAACCAGCTAGCCAACCGGTACGTATAACATCGCATTAACTTGCTGCTGATCGTCTTATGTTCCGGCACCAACGGACGCTTCCGATCACAAATAAAGCCACAAATGCACGGAAACTGACTGAGGCATTAACCCATCCGTTTCCATCGATTGGTTTCCCTTGGGTTCATCTTTTTAACTTGAGCAGGCCAATGCCACAGCTTACATGTCCAAACAGTGGAGGCCTACCGACGCTTTGTACAGCAGCACATCTTAGCTCAAGCAGGTCACTGTCGTTTCAATCAAGTGCCCCCTCCAAAACAATGTGGGCGTTGGCAGGTGCTCCCACCTGCGGCTTCACGTGTAATCATAGTTTTCCGCCCTAGTTTCCTTATTTTCTTTTTCTCTTAGCCTTCGTTCATCCCTGTAACTTGCCTCTGTACAGTGTGTTCTTCTTCTATCAATGATAACCAGCAGCTCTCCGGCTGGACTTAAAAAAAAAAGAATCTTGCCAAGACATGGCTTGAGCTTCAGGAATTTATATGTTCATCTCCTTGATGGCAGGTCTCAATGGGCGTTGGTCTGACGCCATAATTGGGGCGTACTTCTGCTCACGCTATATTCTGAAGCCGACTGTTGTTCCACATCTATGTAAGGACCAGGTTTCACATTCTTTCTTCTACTGATTTGTTCACCTTAGTCTGGAGTTAGATTTCAGAATACAGTTTTCACTAAGTATTGAAACAATACGTCAACTTCCCTTTCATGATGTCTACCGGGAGACATCGTGTGGCCTCCTCTGCAACATGGTGGCCGCCTTCGAAGTGCTGCTACGCATGACACACCGTTTTGAGTACACCATCGCCGGTATAGGGAGCCTCCCCTATGGTGCCGCTAAGCGGGACACGCCTGTACGGCGTCGCCAGTGCACGGGAGAAGGCACAATACACACGTACATGGCATTTTTATCACAATTCTATATATAAAATTGCAATCTTATATTACTAATTTATTTAGTTTTTTCTATTGAGGGCAATAGACAAATGTGGAAATAAAAAGCACTATAACTGATTCTCGCAAAAGAGAAGTACTACGACTGAAACATAGCTGCTTCATTACTGCATCTTTACATTTATAAGTATTTTCGCATTTTTTACTAATAATTGGGTTACTTTATTCTTGATTTGTCAAAATATTATACAAATGATGTCCAAGATTCGGTGAAGCTAACCCTAACATTCATGGAAGTACAATTAGTGAGTCAACATACCGCCAAGAACTGCCTTGGTGATATGTAGATATACTGTAAATACCCCCATGCATGTATTTATCCAGTTCGTGGTTGTATATATATGTAACATGGTTGATTTGTAGCTTACCAATATCTAATGAGAAAAAAAAACATGCAAATAATTCTCTATCCTGTTATTCTACATTGTGACAACTAAAAGTCCATCCGTTGTTGCCCCCAACCCCTACAAGTCCCGCAACAACGTGCGGGGTATCATCTAGTTGGATGAAAAAACACGTCCAAACGTATGGATGATTTAAGGATCCGCGTCGGACATGACTTACACCCTGATCTGCATTCTAGAAGAAGTTCACTGTACTGGGAGGCCTTGACATTTCATTCCCCCGATGTGCCATATATACTAACTGACATGCACGCCAAATCTTTGCGCAAAAAAAAAGTCATGGGCGCCATATCGCACTACTTAATTAGTGATCATGTTATCACAATTATAGAATCGATGCGTATCTCTCCATCCTTACTTACTAGTGATCTCCATTTACACGGCATAAATTGACCCCAGAAAGAAAAGAGGAGATTTGCGCCAAATTTAGAGTCTTGCCATTTGTTTTTTGAGAATAAGAATTTAGAGCCTTGCCTGCTTTTTTTTATCTTGATGTTTTTTTTTTTTTGAGCCTTTTGTGCCTTCACAGCTGCCCCGATCGGGCCCGATCGAGCAGGCCATCTCGGCGGGCTACGCGTGTTGGGCCGAGTAGGGAAATGTAACAAGTACCAGCGGTTGTGGTGGTTGGAAAGAAACGCAGCCGCATCTTCTTGTCGGGTGGCTGAGCCTTGACTTCATCGGAGGAAGGAGGAAGGGGAGACTTCATCGGGGAAATGGGGGAGGAGATAAATCTGGCCGGCGCCGGCGGAGGGGAGGTGAAGCAGGAGGTGGGGGAGGAGGAGGAGATCGAGTTCGAGCCGACGGAGGACGAGCTGGTGCTGCACTTCCTCCGGCCGCAGCTGCGCGGGTTCGCGCCGCGCGTGGCGGGCGCGGTGGTGGAGGCGGACCCGTGCGCCGCGCCGCCGTGGGAGCTGCTGGAGCGGCACGGGCTGCTGCGGCGCGGGCACGGCTACTTCTTCGCGGCGCGGCGGCGCGGGAAGGGCGCCCAGGCGCGGCGCACCCCGGAGGGCGGCGGCGGCACGTGGATGCACAGCGGCAACAGGGAGGACCGGCGGTCCGTGACGGAGCTGGGCGTGGTGGCGCGCTGGTCCATGACGCGGTACTGCTTCTACGCACGCGACGGGGCGCAGGGGCGGCGGAGCACCGGGTGGGTGATGTCCGAGTACGAGATCACGGACCCGCGGTGCTACCGCCGCGCCGACGACGGCGAGGAGGACCACTACTGGGTGCTCTGCCACGTCCGCCGGAGCACCAGGAAGAACGTCAAGCCGCGCTCCCGGAGGCGGTAGGCTGCCGCGCCTCGGCTCGGTCGCCGACCGGCCGGCGCAAGGCGGAGAGGGTCACCGAGGAATCTCGTTCTGCGTTTCTTGTGTTCGTCGCCCCGCTGTGTGATCTGTCGTGTCGTGTCGGTCGGTCCGCGTGCGCCGCGTGCAGTGTAGAGAAGGAAATAAATGTGCGCGCTGTTGCGATCTTGGGCCTCTCCCTTCCCTTGGTTTCTCCGCAACGGAATTTTGGGGAAAGGATCGGATGTCACGTAGCTACAGTGTAATCCCAGTGCAAAACAAAGAAATGATGTCACGTGCACTTTAGCAAAGACACTGTGCGCAATTACTGTTCATAGAAAATAAAATCCGAAATTAATTTTATTGCATCATAATTTTGTTTGTATGTAATTTTTGTAAATGTATACAATAGATTTGTAATTTGCAAATTAATTCAAGTCATTTTAGGCTTAATCATATGGATGTGAAGAAGGGATGTTAGGGTACTGTAGCTTCTCTAACATCCCTTCGTGATGTTAGAGGATCTCGTTCTGGATTTTTGTGCGTGTTGTGTTGCTCGCCTTTCTCGTGTCCTGCTCCGCGCATGTGTTGCGTTGCGCCCGAGCTGATGTGCATTTGTGTCCAGATTTTTTTGGAAAGAAGTTCAAAACAAACCTTGAATCTGTAGACCAAAGGTAAATCAAAAACCGAACTTTCTGACCACGGCCTATTTTGAACCTTCAGGGCGTTTAGTTGGTATTCGCTGACGTGGCAAGTCAAATACTAGGATTATTGACCGGCTGGCTGGACATTAGCAGGAATCGGACCGGTCCTTTAGCGCAGTCGCTCGCGCTGTTCTGATTTTATTTTTTTATTTTTCCTTTTCTTTTTTGTTTCATTTTCATAATGATCATAATTCATTTTTATTTTGTAATGACATTTTTTTGAAATACACAAAGCCACTTGTCTTTTATAACGAGCGACGAAATATTACAGAGCGGCAAAAGAATATGCTAACCAGAGTGCTTTATAGGATTCAATCTCGGGATCTCGCACAGAGAGCGCCCGCAACTAGCCACCCACTCTGAAGGCTGCTCATGACATAGATAGCGCGACCTCGATAAGAAATCTAAACATTTCTTGAAAAAACATGTGAACAATTTTGAAATGCCAATTTTTTTAAACGCATATAATTTACGAAATTCCATAAATATATTTTTTGGAAAATGTGACACAATTTTTGAAAATCCAAACATTTTTTAAAACATTTGAAACTTTTGGAATTCCAAACATCTTTTGAAAAATGTGAAAAAAAAACTCAAAATGTAAACGGAACTTGAATTTAATTCTAAACACTTTTTGAAAACACGAAACATTTTTCAATTTTTGACCAAAAGTAGGAAACATGAACATTTCTTAAACTTTTGAACAAATTATGAAATGCGCGAACATTATTTAAAATTCCCGAATATTTTTGAATTTATGGAAAAAAAGTAAAAAAAAAAACAATTTTTGTTTGAAAGTCTGTGCAAATATTTTTCAGGATTAAAAAGTTCTTCACCTTTTCATAAAATGTTTATGTATCAAAAAGTGTTCGCTTTTTAAAAACTGATTGTGTTTTCAAAAGAATTGTTCTTTCTTCCAAAAGTATTCGGAATTCCATAAAGTGTTCACACTTTAGAAAATGTTTGGGGATTTCAATTTTTTTTACGTTTTCAAAGTTTGCTCTTAAAAACGTTTTCAAATCTCGACGCTGTGGTCTCTATAAACTATGGTTGGGCTTCTAATTATATCAGTGACAGATCATTTTGACACATCGGCAGCTCCTAGTCGCAGGTACGATTCCCTGCCTCCCCAGTTTATCTCTTTTATTTTGGGTATTTTTACGTTGCGCCTTATGGAAAAGTAAAAAAAAACTTTGCTTCACGCCTGATGGGCCGGCCGAATCGCGTCCGCAGCCAACAATCTCGAGATTTGGCTCTGCCAGGTCGAAAATCCCTGTTTGGAAGGCCCTCAAGGTTCAAAATAGACCGGGATCAAAGAGTTCGGTGTGCCGATTTCCAGAATTACAAGTTTAGGGTTCGGTTTAGCTTTCGTCTACAAGTTCAAGGTTTATTTTGGAATTTTTCCAATGTTTTTTCTAACAAATTGGTACAAGTTCAGTCTTATAAGATGCTTTTCTTTATATTAAGATTGTCAATAGAGCTTAGATTTACTCCTGAGGTTGCTCGAATGCCCTTCCGTCAAGATTCCGTCCAGTCAAAGGCGTTGGACCATTACTTTGGATCAAAATACAATACCCCTTAGAAGTGGCAGAGGGGTTATGCCCAATGAAAAAAATAGCGCGCTACAGAAAATAGCGTGGCCCCTGAAAATGTGCTATTAGCATGCTATAGCACGCTATAGTGTGCTATTAGCGAGGCATTGCACATTGATTTATTTAGCAAGACAATTTTCTATATGCTATAGCGTGCTATTAGCGGTGTTATAGCGCGCTATTTTTTTCAGTGGTTATGCCCCTTCCACATGAAAAAAAAATGAAAGAAATAAACAGATGCCCCCCTCCCACTCTTTTGTAGAAGGAATCACAAATTGGTATGCTCCAAACTTCAGAGAGTGAAACCCCAGAGGTATTAGTAGCATGCCACAAAACTGAAATAAATATTTGTAAATGAAGACTCCAGTGCGTGTGATTCCAGTGGCAGCTCAATACTTTAGCAAGTTTTTTTAGGCAATGGGCGGCGCTTCATTGATTAAATCACAACAAGTTCATTACAAAGTACCGCTCCGATGAAATCCGGAGCTTCGACATACCAAGCACCTACGACAACATGCTCCGCAGATCACGTGATAGCATGAGCCGCCCTATTAATATGCTCGACTAACATGAATAAAGGAAACTGAAACAAACTTCAACAACGGTAATAACTTGATGTCATGGGCGACAGCACCAGTAGCCAATCGTTCAGCTTCAGAGGCATTCAGCTTGGACACCAGAGATGAACAATCACAAGCTAAGATATTCCTCTGAATACCATCAACAAGAGAACAGGATAAAAGAACATCGAGTGGCCATTACTTCAGCGGGTTCAGGATCGCAAACATTCTCATAGAAGTGATCACGGGACACAAAAGTACAACACCAGCACCAATATATTCAGATTGTAAGAAGATGGCAGTATCAAGGTTGACCATAACCTTGTCCTCCCACGGTAGATTCCATCTTTGAACTGAGGGGGTGAAATCACACCTTTTGGAAGCTTTGGCTTTGAAAGAGTGCTGCAAAATCATCTCAATGCAAGCGTGGGAGAACAGGAAACAGTGCACGGGTGGAACTTGAAAACTTCGAGACCCTATCGCTCCTCCAGTACTGTAAGGGCTTCCATATCCACAGAGTCCTGACCGTAGTCTGCTCTCTTTGCTACCTTATTCCTCTGAGAAAAATACAGTGGCTTATCAGGCGTTGCAACTGGTGTGCTTCTACTCTCCAACGTTGATACAACAGTTGACATGAGTGGTCTGGCATCCGGATCATCCTGAACACACAAGAGCCCAACATGAATGCAACATAAAGCCTCTTCATTCGAGCAGCTCTCTGAAACTGATGGATCCACCAAATCCATTGCTAGCCCTTCCCTCCATAGACTCCATGCCTGAATAAATCAAATAAAAAATTAGGTCACGTGGTCAAAGGAATTGCAGACATTGGCAATGACAAATCGTAATCTTACATATATTATAAGGTTGGGGAACTCCTTGATGTTCTCGGTTGAGCTAATCCTTATCCCACTTACAGTTTCCAAGAGCAAGACCCCAAAGCTATAGACATCGGACTTGACAGAAAAGAGGCCTTCCATTGCATATTCCGGAGACATATAACCGCTGGATAAATCATATCATCAGCAAGACTTGTGCATTTCGAGTTGAGTTTAAATATGAATGACTTTAATGAACAACCAGACGCAAGTTAGTACTTACTATGTTCCGACAACTCGGTTAGTGTTCGCTTGTTGCTCATCTCCACCAAAGATTCTTGCCATGCCAAAATCAGATATCTTGGGATTCATATCTCCATCTAGCAAAATGTTGCTTGTTTTCAGATCCCTATGAATTATCATCAGCCTTGAGTCTCGATGGAGATAGAGTAGCCCTCTAGCCACTCCTTTTATTATACTGAATCGTGTTGGCCAATGAAGCATTGGCTTCTTTTGAGAATCTGCAAAAATAGTACGGATTATGATTTAAGATGTGGCAACAGATGATTTTAACTGATTAATTTGTGATCAGAACATACTGAAAAGGAAGGTGTCCAGGCTTCTGTTTGGTAGATACTCATAAATAAGTAGCTTTTCATCGCCCTGCACACAATAACAGACAAGCCTTACAAGGTTTTTGTGTTGCAGTTTAGCAATCACGACTACTTCATTCCTAAACTCTATTGCTCCCTGTCCAGAACCTCTACCGAGCCTTTTAACAGCAACTTCTTTGTTGCCATGTAAGAGCCCCTGCATTATACCAACGAGGAGAAAATTAAGGATACGAAATAGTATGGTTCAGTTTCGAATCACAGCAAAAAGGGACAAAATTGTCATATTTCAGTGCAATTAGGGACACGCTGTTGTGTCTACGTTTACCTTGTAAACTTTACCAAAGCCGCCTTGTCCTAACAAATTGGACACAGAGAAGTTGTTTGTTGCAGTGACTATTTCCTTAAAGCTAATAAATGGAAGTTCATGAGTTTCCTTTCCGAGTCCATCACTAATGCGCAAATCCCCCATTATCAGTCTCTTTGGTCTTCCTTTCTTGTCATGTTTGCCTAAGAGAAGTATCATCTTTGTTGTCTTAGAAAGGCCGCAATATGTGTCTTCCAAACAGCTTAAAAAATAAAATCAATGGACTACCTTTAAACTTGCAGAACCATACAAGGCACGCCAATAGAAGTATCAGCAACACACTTGCTGAAATTGCTGGTATAACTTCTATCACGATGTTCTTTCGCCCTTTCCCTGAAAAGGAACAATGTTGAGGTTCAATTTATTGTAAATCTTTACTCTCTCCGTTCCAGAATATAAGGTGTATCGATTTTTGTGCAAGTCAAATTTGTGTATGTTTGACCAAGATTATATAATAAAATATCAACATACACAATAGAGAATAAATAAAATATGAAAATACTTTTTACGATGGATCTAATCGATATTCATATTTTTTTCTAAAAACTTGGTGAAAAGTGCACATGTTTGACTTTTGGAAAAACTAATACACCTTAGATTTTGGAACAGAGGGAGTAGTACTTTTTGTCTGAGTATCACGAGTAACCTACAGTTTAGTTAATTGCATCAGGAATGTTTTAGAAGTGCACTTGGGCTCAATGCATTTTAACAGTGTTGTCTGTACCATCATTTTGGCATGCTAAATGCATTGACATATATACATAGTACAAACACCAAGCAAATGGCAACGGCAAGTAGTGATTTTGCTTTGCTGCGTGTAGTGGTGGAGCCAAAGTGTCAGCAACTGACAATTTATTAGCAAGTTAAAGCAGCAAGTTGTCATGCTCTGCTTCTTATGTTACACACAAATTCTTAAACTGAAACATTCATGAACGTAAACAAGAGCAGTAGAAAGAGGAACGTACTTGACAAGGCAGCAAGGCGGAGATACAGGTTCTCATAGCCGATGGTGCGACCCTTCTCCACGTCAATCAGCTCCCCGGTCCACATCAGGCACCTTGTTGCATCCCCATCAATGTAGCTGGTGCTTAGATTAGTATAAGCATATGCTACACATGAGCAATTTTTGCTGCACTCCACTTTGCAGTCATCATAGCTTTTGTTCCACAGGCGTACAAATTTGTCTGGTGCCTTCATTGCTGGCAAGGTCAGGAAATTGTCCTCTCCACCACACTGTAATTCCTCCTTTCGCAGGCAACCATGAGAAAAATTGCCGCTAACCCACTCTGTTTTGTTACTAGGGTCAAATCCATCAAGGCACTTGCATGTAGGAATTTCCTCTGTGTTGTCGCAGTAGCCATATGCACCACAGTATCCATAGAGATTACACCGATAAGCTGGCCACAGTGGTGCAACCGGGGCCCAATCTGTCAAGCTGGTATTCCATCTCCATAGCGTGGTCTTTCCAGAGTAGTCAACCTTGTAAAATATCCTGGAGGAGCCATCTGATAGTCCAAATGTTGAATAGGTCTCACCATCGGTCCCCATGTAAATCGTCAAATACATGAGTGGACTAACGGCCTGGAGGCCCGCGTTGGAGGATACATAGCCGTTCCACACAGCACCACGGAAGTATGGCACTGACCCATTCCAGACGAAGGTCATTCCCAACAGAGAACCTGCCTTTTGACGGATCTTCAGGGCCCTTCCAAGAGATGATCCGCCATGGTGGGTGTGTCTTGTGGGTCGCCCGCATAGGCATGCCAGGAAGGATGGTGTCGCTTGGGTTTTTGAAGCTCTGCCATAACATGGCACCGTCTGATGATAGGACTACAAGATTTCCATTGTTGAGAAGTTTGGCCGAAGAGTTGCCGCCAGTGATTGTTTTTGCCATCCAAAGTATGTGGTGGCCATTGGTTTCGGACAACACAAGGCTAGAGTTTTCGGTCATACTAAGCACCGCGGATGAAGCATCGGTGATCGGATTATCACGGTTGGCAACCCAGACGACGGTGCGCAACGGGATATTGTTGAACCATATGCCAACATATGTATTTTCAGTTGAATTTGAGGGGGTAAAGAAGCCTAAGGCGAACGAACCTTGGTCCGTGGTGAGAGTTTTGCCAGGAGTGAGTCTCATGCCAGGGACAAGCACACTGACAGGTGCGCACAGAAGCACTGAACTGAAGGGCCAAGGAATCAGGAGCATGATGATGACCAAGTGGAGAAAAGGCAGATGCATGCTTACCCACTTCTTTGAGTTAACAAGTGACGAGGAATCAGGAGCAGAGAAGGGGATAGGACTGGGTGGAGAAGAGAGAGGAAAATTTAGAGTGAACTACGAAAACTAACCTTACAGTTGAAATAGGTGAACTGCTGTTCCATTTCCTTCTTTGTGAATAGTTGATATAGACGGTGAAGTGTGAACGGAGGGCAGTATTTCAATACCATGTGGCTCGACTGGTGGAATGGATTCTAATACATCACTATCTATCAGCCTATCAACTTGAGAGTGGTAAATGCCAGGAAGGTGACTAGGTGACAGCAAGACAAAGAAAGCAGAGACTACACCATACTTTCTCTGTACCATTCAGAATCAGGGACCCACTCATTACTTTCATGGACTACGAGTCGAAGGACTAGTCAAGACTAGTCTATAGAATAGTCTATGAGGCGCAACTCCAGGGCTGACTACACTTCAGTGTCGACTAGTCTATGAATCGCAACTTTAGTGTCGACTTGTCACGATTAGTCTATGAGTCTCAACATCGGTACAACTCGTTGACTCATAAACCTTGATTACTTCACACAAGTGCAGTGTGCTATCACTAGGGGCCTCTGCATTAGACCTTATAAAGCAGTTGCAACTGACCCTAATGCATAAATGAAGTAAATCAGATGCAGTTAACCAAAAAAGGCATTTGATTAACGATGTTTGGCTCAACAGTAACCACAGAAAGAAACACAGAGCATAAGATCCTCCAAGGCAAACCTCAAGCAGAAGGTAGTGGCAAATCATAACATTCCTTGGCCATGTGAACGCACTGTAACCAATGTAGAACCTCCACATTAGGGTCCTCCTCTAGGACCACGTCTCTAGCAGCAATCTGAATTGTTCCATGGTACATGACAATCCTCCCACGAACCCTCAACAGGGTGCCCAGGCGTACCACCTCCGACATTTTCGATGCCATCTCTCCAGTTGGATCAGAATCGGATGAGCTGTTCGCATTTAGGTACTGGTGGTTCAGCCACAGGACACATGGTACACAGCCAGTGCCATCATCAACCAGGAAGCGCAGAAACTTCTCCCTGCGGTCACGTGAAACAACGACCCCGACAACCTCGGCACGAGCAACCGTACGGCCACAGCGAACAAAGGAAGCCGGCGATGTATGTCGGGGAGTTAGCGTGAGGAGGTCGGAAGCCAGAAGCTTGACGTGCACAAGATGAAGGGTGTCCATGTTGAGTCTGCATACAACCCATGAGGCAATGAAGTTCAGACAAGAGATCTAACTAGAGCCTCACATTTTTATCATACATGATGAAAAGTTAAGCAAAAAAGCTATATATATTATTGGTGGAGCCAGGATTCAAGCAAGCCTGGACTAAAAGTTCAGAGCTTATAACTTTTTTTTGCAGGGTATTTAGTGCTTATAACTAACCAGAAAAGTATCCATATCACGGCATAAACAACTATAGCTCAATTGCACAGCTATGGTAGAACTAGAAATCAACATTTAACGATCCAACAAAATAGATAAACATGAGCTAAATTACCAATAACAAAAGATAATATTATTCGGACTGAACTGAACACGAGGTTTCAGATTCTGTAGTTAATTGGTTGGTTTGAGATTCTGCAGCAAACCATGGCGGTGCTTGAAGTGTACTGAATCCTGTATCGTGGGCTAATCTAACAGTACAAGACTCAAGACACTCAAGACGCACTTGTTCTTCAATTTTTACAGTGGACAAAAAAAAAATGCAGTACACGAATTCGAATGAATGAAAAACATTCACCTTGCTCTTGCTCTGGATTTCAATTGACGCGGACATCAATTGGTGCCCTTCGATGAGCAGATGCCTGGACAGCCCGAGGACGATTGGACGAGTTCCTGAGGTCGGGGCCCGGAGCAGTGAGCACCAGATGGTACGGGAATGCGGCGGCGCCGTTCGCGGTAGGGTTCAGAGCCGAAGGCTGGCTCCTGATGCATCAGTAGGAGCCGGCCGACTGGCCGAGTGTCTGGGCCAGTTGAAGGCTTCAGCCCACGCCCAGGTTTGGCCCTGCCCGTTTAAGCCCAGTTCAATCAAATCCACAAGAGAGCATAGCAAAACCTACCTCTCTGCTCCCCTCGACGCCGCCGTCACTCACTGCCGCCACAAGCAGTCCACCACTCAGTTCACTCCTCTTGCTGGACGCCGCCGGCGACCATGGCAAGAGCAACGGCGCCGCCTCACCACGGCAGCCTCCCGGACGAGATCACCATCTGGGAGATCGTCGTCCGGCTGCCCCCGAAATCGCTCCTCCGCTGCCGCGCCGTCTGCCGCGCCTGGCGCAGCGCCACCTCCGCCCGCCGCTTCCTCCTCGCCCACCACGCCCTCCAGCCCACCCTCCCCCTCCTCTGCGGCTACAACTTCGTCGGCGACAAGGTCGAGTCCCTGTACATCATCCCCTTCGACCACCGGGCAGCCGGCCAGATCCAGCACCAGCTCCAGCCCGTCGCGCGGCTTGAGCAAGCCTCCGACTTCCACCTTCTGGAGGCCTGCTGTGACGGCCTCCTCGTCCTCTCCTTCCGCAACACCAGCACCTCTGACTGGCGCTTCTCCGTCTGCAACCCTGCCACTCGTCAGTATGCTCTCCTCCCGTTGGCTTATGGCTCTAACGTCCAGGACTCGCTCCTGGGAATGTACCCACACATCCCCACCGGCGACTACCGACTGTTGACGTACCGGATGCATGATGGACGGCTACCTGAAGCCGCCACTCAAGACGGCTGCTACATCTTCACATTAGGCTTCGGCCAGCCACCGACGCACATAGGGTTCCTTGATGCGGAGCTACTGACATACATCATTGGATTTCTCCTGTTTCGTGGTAGCCTGCATTGGCACCCACTAGGCGGCATGATAATGGTATTCGACACCACCACTGAGTTGTTCTGGTAGATGCGCCCGCCAGTTGTTCCTCGCCATGCTAAGTTGTTTGAGATGGATGAAATGCTTGGCATATCCGGCTTAAATTATACAGCGACAACCATTGATATCTGGATGGCACAGGACTACGAGAACGGGGTCTGGGCATGCAAATATCGGGTACAATTCTCAGTTGCAGAGCCCACTGTGCGGTTTGGAAAGTTTGACGAAAGTTCTTGGGTGGTGGTCATGCCTTTGGATGGTAACGTGTTCCTACTGGTCAATTTTGGTGAGTGGCTACTTCAGGTTGACATTGGTGGCAAGTTGGTCGCTACTTCCCATCGCAGAGGCCTTGGTCCTGTAAATCTTCGGCTCAAGCAAACTCTTGTTCAACATACCTTCTTTCCGACACTCGAGGGTTATGTTGCCAACTCTCCGCCTTTCATCTGACGGATGTTATGTCAAGTGGTGATTCTAGCCCAACTGCCAGTATCCTCATGAGCTGCAGTGTGTATGTATTCGGTCCACTATGAGCCTGCTAGTTTCATTTTGATGCATAGACAAGTTATGATCAAGAAGCTTGACTGTTTCATGGTTATGTTATATTTCTCTGAATATTCTTCTGGCTGAAGTGGCTGTCGTGAGTCTTGATGCTAAAATTGCAAGTCTTCGTTTACTTAACTGAAGAATTAACTTCTCCTTTTATCGAGGTCTTCTTTTTATAGATTACCAGTGCTCTTTTAATACTAAATAATTAGCAAATGTATATTTGATTTATGTTTCTCTGCTTTGTTTTAGCTGACAAGAAATTAGGCAGATTATCCTGTTTTAATTATAGTCAATTTTTCAATGAAATGTTGTGCTGCAGTTCATTTCTTTTTCATGATTCCATTGCATTTGGTTAGGTATTGAGACATGCTGTTTTAATTCTTCCTTTACGCTGTATCATTTGGAGTTATATTTATCACTTCACTTTATCTTTAACCATTTTAAAGAATCAATGATTCATGTGATGTTTGATCTTAACATAAGCTCAAGAAATGGAACCTTTATATTGATAAGTAGTAGAAAGGTTATCGTGGTCAGATTCTAGATTGTGCTCCACTTTAAATTCTGTAAGTGTCAGCCATGTTCTTTTGTCCTGTGATTGGCGCAATGCGTATGAATTGGTCCACTATGAACCGGCTAGTTTCCTTTAAAGTACTGACCGTTTAATAGTTGCATGAAATTTATACTTGTGTGAACTGTGAAAATCCATTTGGGCTGAAGTGGTTAGCATGTTGATTCTGAAAATTATGAAATTTTTTTGGCCAGCTTTTTAAAATAGTTGCCATTGATCTGTGTCGTGTTTCTATTTTCCTTTGAACTGAAGAATTGGCTTGGTTTTTAATTGAGATTTTCTTCTTTCAGTTATTCTCAAAAGGTCATCCAGTGGTTTCATGATATTAAATATTTAGCCAATGTACACTGGTTTCCCGTTTCCATGTTTTGTTGTAGCTGATGATCAAGTTTGAGTAACTTAGTATCCTCATGAGTCCTGAGCTGCTATATCAAGTTTGAGCCTGCGGGCTTCTCTGTCGATGCATATAAAGCTGTGATCAGGAAGCTCTTGTAAGAAGTCTTGGTTTGAATAGAAAAGCTGGCTGATGATACCAATCTGTGGTAATGCTGAGTTTGATTGATCAAGTTACTGCCAAAAAGTCATTGCAATGTTGCTGGTGCTGTGAAGAATACTTGTCGGAATAATTTGGTTGGTAGGAACATACGGAGTAATAATTAGTCAGGCATCCATGGTCTAGTATTTCCTGAAATGGCCTTGTTCCTATCTTTTTTATGCCAGCCGGTTGTGGCTTTCCTGTATTTTGCTTGCTCTTTGTGAGCCTTTTTCCGTTCTTTTTTAGAGACCTGAAGACTTATGTTGAACCTTTTGCGTATTAATACTCTATTAATAATATGGTCGTATGCATCGTTCTGATGCATAGGCCGGGAATCAACCCCCTTTTCGAAGAAAAAAAAGTCCTAATCTTGGGAGCAAAAGTAAATATGGTGGGTGGATCCAACCAGGATTGCTATCATGGATTCATGGGTGCTCTTATTTCATATCTTAGGTTTCGTGTGAATCATGGATAAGGTGAAGAGTTGGTGTTCACAGTTACTTGTGCATTCTAGATGTTGCTGTTGTCGCTGACCAGGCACCCTGTGCATTCTAGATGCGTTTCTTTGTTCCTGCATGCAGCAAGAAGAAACAGGTGATGGGGAACAAGAAAAAATGTGAGAAGTTGCTCGCTGGAACCTACCTTGCAGCCGGTACGTTCAAAATTCAGACAAATTCCGACTGCATGACGACGAACGTATAACAACAGCAAGATCCCACTAGCCCTGAGCAAGCATATCTTCAAATCTAAGGAATACATCTTGACTCCTTGACCATGGATCGCCTATTTTCTGAGCGACATGCGTGCAGAAAATAGTTATGTAGTCAATACTGTCCGGCAGCTCCGACGATTGTCACCAGGGGGATGATGCCTCAGGCAGCAATACAACAGTAATCTGACAAGCAGAATTCGGGCAGAGTTGGTGATCACTGTGTGATGAAAGTCTGGGACAGGACTGTCACCGTCTCCGACCAACACCAGGAAGCGCTTCTGCTGGCGGCACGCACACACTCGGCATAGGTCAATTTCTTGAACTGAAAATGGACTTTGCCTTTTATCCAGGTCTTCTTTTTATTCTTGAGTGTTTATCTAGTTTTGTTCTAGTTGAGGATTAAATGTGGCAGATTATCCTCTTAATTCGGTCTCTTGCTATACTTTCAAATAGAATGATTGCATTATAGTCCACTTTTTCAGTAAAATGTTCTGTTGCAATTCATTCCATCTAGTCCGGTGCTGAAATGATCTGTCGTAATTCCTTCTTTCTGTTGCATTGTTTGGAATTGTGTCTCACTTTAGCTGCCAAACACTTTATGGAACTAATGCTTCATATGATGTTCGGTTTTAGCATAAGCTGAAGAAATAATACTTGTACTGACAAGCAGAAGAAAGGACTGGGCTCTGGATCCAAATTATGTTTGTGTTGGAGCACTGTAACTGCCAACCATGTTCATTTTTCTCTCCGAGTATCATTGGTTGAAAGCAGATTATCCCAAGCAGGATCACACCATGATTTGTGTGGCAATACAATTGTAGAAATAAGTTAAAAACAAACACTCTGGTCATTTGTTGCTGGATGTAATTGCTCTGCTCCTCACATCATTTGGCCCACGGTGAGTTTTCTGTTGCATGCATGTGTGAGATAAATGTACATATTGGCGACAAAACATTTTAACTGTGTGGTTACAGTTTACACTATCAAGCGGCCGACACGGTATTGAGGTCGGGGCCCGGAGGAGTGAGCACCAGACGGTATGGAATTGCGGAAGATGGTGCCTGGCGGCGGCGCCGAAGAGCCGGCGAGGTTACGCTCCGGCCGGCCGGCGCTGTGCTGGCTGCAGAAGCCAGAAGGAGGGAGGAGGACTGGAGGAGGAGGAGGAGGAGCTACTGGGCGCCCTGTGCTGGCCTCGGCTACATCAGTGCGCCAGTCTCTGGACCAGTTGAATGGCAAGGAGGAAGCCCAAGTTCAGGTTTGGCCCAGGTGGGCAAAGAGAGGACGGAGAGATAAGTCTACTAAGGGAGCTCCTAACCGGCGCTCTGAGCGCGTTTCCGCGAAATTACTAATTGGGAAGTACTTCCTCCAAAGATCACTCTCACCTTCTTAGTTTGTGACAAGTGGCATGCTGCATGTGCGCTACTTATCGCAATCTGAAGTTTTTCATTTTTTTGTAGATCCGTTTATTAAAACGTTTTATTTCTTAAACCGTGTGTCCAAATCTCGAACTTTTCATCATTGGATTCCTCACGGAGAGATCTTCAAAACTAGATCCCATGTTAATAGGTTTTGAAGAACTTTTTTTTACGAAAAAACAAGACGAAAAAACGAACTGCGGGAGCATTTTTTTTCCTTTCCGGAAACCGTTTCCGAGGGGTACGGCCGTTCCTCTAACGGAAGCAAATCCATGCCTCTCGCGGAAGCAAAATCGTGCCTCTCGCGGAAGAAAAAAAAGAAGAGAAATCGCGTTTTTTCGTTCGCCCGTGCCTCTCGCCGAAATAAAACCGTACCTCTCGCGGAAGTAAAAACGTGCCTCTCGAGAAAGGGAAAAAAAATGTGTTTTTTTCATTTTCGCGAGGCACGACCGTGCCTCTCACGGAAGTAAAACCAGGCCTCTCGCAGAAGCAAAAACGTGCCTCTCGCGAAAAAAAGAGAAAAATATGTTTTTTCTTTTTCATTTCCGAGAGGCACGGCTGTGTCTCTGGCGGAAGTGAAACCGTGCCTCTTGCGGAAGCAAAAACGTGCCTCTTAGGGAAAAAAGAAGAAGAGAAAACACTTTTTTCCGTTTCTGAGAGGCACGGCCGTGCCTCTCATGGAAGCAACACCGTGCCTCTCATGGAAATAAAAGCGTGCCTCCTGTGAAAAAAAAAATGCATTTTTTTCGTTTCCGAGAGGCGGGGCCGTGTCTCTGGCGGAAGCAAAACTGTGCCTCTCACGGAAGTAAAACCGTGCTTCTCACAGAAAGAAACAAAAAAATAGTGAAAACACGTTTTTTTCTGCCCCTCGCGGAAGCAAAACCGTGCCTCTTAAAGAAGCAAAAAACACATTTTTCGCGCAATTTTTTTAATTTTTTTGTCTAAAAGCTAAGAAAGACCGAAAAGTAAAAAAAAAACCATCTAAAACGGAAAAAGCGTGCGGAAAAAAAAACATCCGGAGGGAATGCCCAGGATGCGACACGTGGCGGCGGCTGAGAGCATGCCAAATGGCGCGCTCGCCCACCCGCAAGTGATCGTTACGAGGCTCCCAAAAAAGCGCTCGTCAACTAGTTGCTCTCGCGTTTCTGAAGCTCGAAGGGACACGCTACTGGACCGGCCCAACTAACCTTCGATCGACCGCATGGACCATGACGCGAGAAATTCACTCGCTCGCTTCGAGCAGGTCTGGTTGACTCCTGTTGAAAATTTTGGTTTGGTTGGCTGGTTGACCGGTCTATCTTGGACTTTTAAACAAAATAAAAAAAATCTAAAAAAGAACAAAACCACAAAAATCCAAAAAAAGTTCATTAATTAAAAAATGTTTAATGGATTTTCAAAAAAGTTTAAGAACTTAAAAAAAAGTTCATAGATTTGAAAAAGGTTCAACAAATTTGAAAAAGTTCATTAATTTCAGAAGAAGTTCATCGAATTAAACTTCATTGAATTTTTAAAAAAGTTCAACAATTTTGAAAAAAGTTATCGATTTTGAAAAAAGTTCAAAGAATTTGAAAAGGAGTTCATCAATTTTGAAAAAAGTTCACAAATTGATAAAAATGTACATCAGTTTTGAAAAAATTCACAAATTTGAAACAGAAGTTCATCGATTTTGGAAAAAAATCATGGAATTCGGAAAAAGTCCATCGATTTTGACGGAAAACTGCATGCATTAGTTCATCAATTTTGAAAACAAATCATGGATTTGAAAAATTTAAAGAAAAAAGAAAATGAATATCCATGATCTAAAAAAGAATAATAAGAAAAGAAGTGGGGAGTCACAAGCCTTCAGTTTTACTACTGCTTACAGTTGGCCTTTCTTCATCGAGACGTCGAGGGTTCGAACCCGCTTCGTGCACCATTTTTTGTTTTTCTGACGGTCGAACGAAACTAAACGGGCCGGCCCAATGAGGAGTGTTTGTGTGCGCCCGATTGCGAAAACAGTAAAAAACGGGCGCTTAAGGCAATGTTTAGGATTCACCGTCCACCCGTTCCTAAAAAAAGAGATAAGTCCACCTGGGGTCAGCAATTTGGAGCCCAAACTGGTTGGAAAAAAAAATGCAAAGCTATTTAAGTTTTGAACTAAGCGTCACAGTTTTGAACAAAGCTTAGTTCAACCTTAGTTCAAAACTATGGGACTTATTATCGATGAGAGGGAGTAACTTTTTCACAGTAAACATGTGTATTCTAACTACGTGCAGATTTGTATAGACAAACGACTTTTGTAGTGCCCTGCACAAAAGAAAAAAAAAGTGTTCTAGAATGCTATTTTTGAAGCAAGTTAGAGCACTGGTTTTGTTTTTCTCGCACATGCCACTATGGATTTCGCTTGTTGATCAACATGTTCATGCGGTTAGACACAATTTACCTGTGAAAAAGGACTTTTATTTTTTTGTTATTCTTTGCCAACCAGATGGGAGAGCTTTCGTTCAACAACTATGAATACCCCTGAATTGCTTTCTCCCGACCTCTCTCTCTCTCTCTGTGGCCACTCTGCATGTTGGTCGTCATGGCTTGATACTCTCATATCATATGTATGCCTTTGAACATTATTCCTACATAAAGTTTGACTACAAAAATTGCATTCTCCCTTAACATATTTCCACTACAATAAAACAGCTAGTTAGGTACAATTAACCTGATATACAATCGAACTGGTCTTTTTATCTTCCCTAACCATGCTTAGTCAACCGATGTAGGCCCTGGTTCGTTTGGGACAAGAATATTGTGTTACTGCAAGTACATGAACCAGATTCATGTTTACATGGATCAACAATGTCCCAGTTTTCACACGGAAGTTCTCTGCTAGATGTAAAAAAAAAATCATGGAGGTGGGTGTAGATGTTTTTATTCTTTTGGTCATGCTAGGAATTTCATGTTGTAAGTTTCATGAAGTATCAGGTTGGGACAAAAAGAGAGGTAAGAGGTTGCTCCATCCCAGTTAGCCCACACTAGCAGAAAACGGCCCATTGGCCCCAGTTCCAGGGGCCCTTTAGCCCGGTTCTGGAACCGGGACTAAAGGGTCGGGACTAAAACCCAAAACCTTTAGTCCCGGCTCAACGTGGCCGACGCGGGGCGCCCAGGCAGGAGGACCTTTAGTTCCGGTTGGTAACACCAACCGGGACCAAAAGGCATCCACGCGTCAGCATCTAGCAGGAGCTGGGGTTTTTGGTTTGTTTTTTGAGGGGGGGGGGGGGGGGGGGGGGTTAGGGGGTTTTGGAGGGTTAATTTAGGGGTTTCATATTTTGTTAGCAACCTATAGAGAGAAGTGTCCTCTCTTTCTCCGTGCTTGGTCGACGGTAGGTACTATACATATAGAGAGAACTCGACACACTAGCTAGTAAGCAAACGAAGGAACCATTAATTACACAAGATCGTCATGAACATATACATAAAGGAGTGGCCTCTCTTTCTCCGAGAGATTGGTCGAACAACAAGTTTTCGTATATCTATCCAACGCTACTAGCTACATATATACAATATAAGATCTCTTACAATCCCTAACATCTCATGTCTATATCAATTTCCACATGGTATTTTCCGGCTTTATGTATGACGTGGTCAAGAAAGAATCCCGTCAATTCCTCTTGAATTGCCCGTATGCGATCATGTGGTAGGAGTTCATCCCACATCTGCCAGATCTAATTTGAAGAAGGGGCACTAGTAGAAAAAGGGTCAAATGTGAGACACATTAGTGCCGGTTTGCATTTGAGCCGGCACTAATGTGTCCATTAGTGCCGGTTCAAACGGCTAGGCGGGAGGAGATCTTTAGTACCGGTTCGGGGCGAACCTTTAGTACCGGTTCATGCCACGAACCGGTACTAAAGAGGATGGGGCCCGACCAGCACCCTGGTAGTAAAGAGGTTGTGGCGGGCTGTTTTTAGTCCCACCTCGCTCCCCTAGCAAGATTTTTACCACCTTAAATATGTTACTTCTCAAACTATCACAAGCACTTGGTCTTCATTGAACTCTATGTGTATAATTTGTGGTCGCAATATGAGTCTTCACTGGTTTCTAAACCGTTGAGGACTCATATTGACAATTCAAATTGTACACAAAAAGATCATTGATAATCAATGTATTTTTTTATGATAATCAATGTTTTTTAAACTTATTTGAACTCCAGCCTATTTTTGCGTTCAGTATGCATCATTCAAAGCGACGTCATCAATTTCCAACACGTTCTGACATCATTTGTTGTTTTTCAGTCATTTACCGATTTGTTTAGAGAGCTAAATAACGGTGAAATTGAAAATCACTACAAAATGAACTCTGAAAATGTTGGAACTTGGCATGGTATCATCATTTCACCCGCATAGCATGTGCAAAAGAGTAGAGAGGGTCACGGCGAAAACTGGACGCACCTCGTGTACAAACTGGACAATCTCTTTCGGAGTATCAGGGTTTCGGACAAGAACTCATCTGTTACACGGGCACTTCAATGTTTTTTAAACTTTTTTAAACTCCAGCCTATTTTTGCGTTCAGTATGCATCATTCAAAGCGACGTCATCAATTTCCAACACATTCTGACATTATTTGCTGTTTTTCAGTCATTTACCGATTTGTTTAGAGAGCTAAATGACGGTGAAATTGAAAATCACTACAAAATGAACTCTGAAAATGTTGGAACTTGGCATGGTATCATCATTTCACCCGCATAGCATGTGCAAAAGAGTAGAGAGGGTCACGGCGAAAACTGGACGCACCTCGTGTACAAACTGGACAATCTCTTTCGGAGTATCAGGGTTTCGGACGAGAACTAATCTGTTACACGGGCACTTCAATGTTTTTAAATTTTTTTTGAACTCCAGCCTATTTTTGCGTTCAGTATGCATCATTCAAAGCGACGTCATCAATTTCCAACACATTCTGACATCATTTGCTGTTTTTCGGTCATTTACCGATTTGTTTAGAGAGCTAAATGACGGTGAAATTGAAAATCACTACAAAATGAACTCTGAAAATGTTGGAACTTGGCATGGTATCATCATTTCACCCGCATAGCATGTGCAAAAGAGTAGAGAGGGTCACGGCGAAAACTGGACGCACCTCGTGTACAAACTGGACAATCTCTTTCGGAGTATCGGGGTTTCGGACAAGAACTCATCTGTTACACGGGCACTTCAATGTTTTTTAAACTTTTTTAAACTCCAGCCTATTTTTGCGTTCAGTATGCATCATTCAAAGCGACGTCATCAATTTCCAACACATTCTGACATCATTTGCTGTTTTTCAGTCATTTACCGATTTGATTAGAGAGCTAAATGACGGTGAAATTGAAAATCACTACAAAATGAACTCTGAAAATGTTGGAACTTGGCATGGTATCATCATTTCACCCGCATAGCATGTGCAAAAGAGTAGAGAGGGTCACGGCGAAAACTGGACGCACCTCGTGTACAGACTGGACAATCTCTTTCGGAGTATCAGGGTTTCGGACGATAACTAATCTGTTACACGGGCACTTCATTGTTTTTAATTTTTTTTTGAACTCCAGCCTATTTTTGCGTTCAGTATGCATCATTCAAAGCGACGTCATCAATTTCCAACACATTCTGACATCATTTGCTGTTTTTCAGTCATTTACCGATTTGTTTAGAGAGCTAAAGGACGGTGAAATTGAAAATCACTACAAAATGAACTCTGAAAATGTTGGAACTTGGCATGGTATCATCATTTCACCCGCATAGCATGTGCAAAAGAGTAGAGAGGGTCACGGCGAAAACTGGACGCACCTCGTGTACAAACTGGACAATCTCTTTCGGAGTATCAGGGTTTCGGACGAGAACTCATCTGTTACACGGGCACTTCAATGTTTTTGAAACTTATTTGAACTCCAGCCTATTTTTGCGTTCAGTATGCATCATTCAAAGCGACATCATCAATTTCCAACACGTTCTGACATCATTTGCTGTTTTTCAGTCATTTACTGATTTGTTTAGAGAGCTAAATGACGGTGAAATTGAAAATCACTATAAAATGAACTCTGAAAATGTTGGAACTTGGCATGGTATCATCATTTCACCCGCATAGCATGTGCAAAAGAGTAGAGAGGGTCACGGCAAAAACTGGACGCACCTCGTGTACAAACTGGACAATCTCTTTCGGAGTATCAGGGTTTCGGACGAGAACTCATCTGTTACACGGGCACTTCAATGTTTTTAAAACTTTTTTGAACTCCAGCCTATTTTTGCGTTCAGTATGCATCATTCAAAGCGACGTCATCAATTTCCAACACGTTCTAACATCATTTGCTGTTTTTCAGTCATTTACCGATTTGTTTAGCGAGCTAAATGACGGTGAAATTGAAAATCACTACAAAATGAACTCTGAAAATGTTGGAACTTGGCATGGTATCATCATTTTCACCCGCATAGCATGTGCAAAAGAGTAGAGAGGGTCACGGCGAAAACTGGACACACCTCGTGTACAAACTAGACAATCTTTTTCGGAGTATCAGGGTTTCGGACGAGAACTAATCTGTTACACGGGCACTTCAATGTTTTTAAAACTTATTTGAACTCCAGCCTATTTTTGCGTTCAGTATGCATCATTCAAACCGACGTCATCAATTTTCAACACGTTCTGACATCATTTGCTGTTTTTCAGTCATTTACCGATTTGTTTAGAGAGCTAAATAACAGTGAAATTGAAAATCACTACAAAATGAACTCTGAAAATGTTGGAACTTGGCATGGTATCATCATTTCACCTGCATAGCATGTGCAAAAGAGTAGAAAGGGTCACGGCGAAAACTGGACGCACCTCGTGTACAAACTGGACAATCTCTTTCGGAGTATCAGGGTTTCGGACGAGGACTCATCTGTTACACGGGCACTTCAATGTTTTTAAAACTTTTTTGAACTCCAGCCTATTTTTGCGTTCAGTATGCATCATTCAAATCGACGTCATCAATTTCCAACACGTTCTGGCATCATTTGCTGTTTTTCAGTCATTTACCGATTTGTTTAGAGAGCTAAATGACGGTGAAATTGAAAATCACTACAAAATGAACTCTGAAAATGTTGGAACTTGGCATGGTATCATCATTTTCACCCGCATAGCATGTGCAAAAGAGTAGAGAGGGTCACGGCGAAAACTGGACACACCTCGTGTACAAACTAGACAATCTCTTTCGGAGTATCAGGGTTTCGGACGAGAACTCATCTGTTACACGGGCACTTCAATGTTTTTTAAACTTATTTGAACTCCAACCTATTTTTGCGTTCAGTATGCATCATTCAAACTGACGTCATCAATTTCCAACACGTTCTGACATCATTTGCTGTTTTTCAGTCATTTACCGATTTGTTTAGAGAGCTAAATGACGGTGAAATTGAAAATCACTATAAAATGAACTCTGAAAATGTTGGAACTTGGCGTGGTATCATCATTTCACCCGCATAGCATGTGCAAAAGAGTAGAGAGGGTCAAGGCGAAAACTGGACGCACTTCGTGTACAAACTGGACAATCTCTTTCGGAGTATCAGGGTTTCGGACGAGAACTCATCTGTTACACGGGCACTTCAATGTTTTTTAAACTTTTTTGAACTCCAGCCTATTTTTGCGTTCATTATGCATCATAATAAAACAGAAAAGACAAAAACTATATAAAAAATTACTCAAAAATAAATAGCAGAAAAGAAAAAAACTACATAAAAAATTGTTATATTCACAAAGAAACTAAATACAGCAAAAAAAACTACTCAGAAATAAATAAAAGAAAATTATATAAAAAATTGTTGGGGCGCTGCCTAGTGGGCCTGCCAGACCTAGGGTTTGCAAATAAAGGCCCAGAAGGGCCAGCAGGCTCACAAGGCAGCGCGCCGAAGTTAGGCCGAGAAGCCTGCTATATAGAGAAGTTCGAAGGAGCAGCCGCGACTGGGTTTATAAACCAGTGCGGCTGCCCTTCGCTCGGCGAGGTGGGACTAAACATTGTGCACCGCTGGTGGCAGCGCACAACCATTAGTACCGGTTGGTGGCTCCAACCAGTACTAATGCGTGGGCCTTTAGTACCGGTTCAAGCCACGAACCGGTACTAAAGGGGGCCGTTTCCCGCCGCTTGACCTGGCGAAAATTGGCCTTTAGTACCGGTTGGTGGCTCCAACCGGTACTAAAGGCCCCTCCTATATATATGGCACTTACGAAAAAATCAGTTTCATCGACCCACTTCTTCTCCAACTTCTTCGCGCCACATCGCCGCCGCCGCGCCGTCGCCCATCGCGCGCCACCCTCGCCGGCCTTGCCGCCCTCGCCGCCCCCGCCGCGCGCCCTCACCCCCGCCGCCCGTCGTCGCCGTCACCGCCGTCGCCCCCGCCGCCCGTCGTACGGCGTCACCGCCGTCGCCCGTCGCCGCCGCCCCATACTACGTCGCCGTCTCGATCGCGCCGTCGCCTCCGGCCCGCCGCCCGTCGTCGCGCCATCCCCGTCGCATCGCCGTCTCGCGCCGCCGCCTGTACGCCGCCGCCCCCCGCTCGTACACACATACACACACACATATTAGATTTTCTGTTTTCTGTTGTTTAGATTAATGTTAGATGAATTACGTAGATAAGAATGTTAGAATGTTAATGTTAGATGAATTATATGGAAAAGATGTTAAATATTAATGTCAATTTTAGATGAATTAGCTAGATATTAATTAGGTATATATATGAGATTTGAACTAGTTGAATTAATATAACTAGTTTATTTTTAGTATGAAAATTAATAGAACAAGTTTATTTTTAGTAAGAAAATTTAGGTATATGAGATTATTTGAACTAGTTGAATTAATATAACTAGTTTATTTTTAGTAAATGCTTAGTTGAACTAGTTGAATTAGTAGAACTAGTTTATTTTTAGTAAGAAAATTTAGGTATATGAGATTTGATGATCTAATTAAAATATTACTATATATAGCTACTTTATATATTTTAGCAAGAAAATTAATAGAACTAGTTTATTTTTAGTAAATTCTTAGTTGAATTAGTTGAATTAATAGAACTAGTTTATTTTTAGTAAGAAAATTTAGATATCTGAGATTTGATGATCTAATTAAAATATTACTATATAGAACTAGCTACTTTATTTTAGTAAGAAAATTAATAGAACAAGTTTATTTTTATTAAATGCTTAGTTGAATTAGTTGAATTAATAGAACTAGTTGAACTAATAGAAGTAGTTGAATTAGTTGAATTAATAGAACTAGTAAGTGTTTAATGTTTCACCTATATGAACATAGGAAATGTCGTCTGACGACGAAAAAGATTTCATTAAGTGCGAATACTGTGAAGACCAGCGCGGCCTGTGCGACAAAAATTTCCTTGTTGATGATGGGCACTTCAGCATCAAGCTGGATGAGACCTTCGAAGTGGATACAGTAAGTCACAACGACAAGTCTTTTTTCGTAATTAAGTATGACTTATATATGCTTCATTTGCTTCAACTTATAATTTTAAATTTTCACTATTCTACTAGCGTATCCCCTGCCATGCAAGAATTTTTGTCTTGGATAAGATAGGTTTCAGTGCTATGGAAACTATGGAGGTAAAGAGAGTTTACCTAAAGACCGAGCATGGTTATACTTTCAACGTCAAATTATACAATGCAGACACGTACTCCTATTTTGAATGCAAAACTTGGCAAGCACTATGCAAGGCTTATGCATTTGAGCCTGATATGGTTATCGCCTTTGATATTCGTCCGGAAGATGATATTGAAGGTAATAGAGACATCTGGGTCGATGTGCAGACGCCTCCAGTTCTACCATTATGTGAGTTTCTCAACCATATTTATGTCTTTGATATTGTTTATTCAAAAATAGTTGACAACTAATTTCTATTGACAGCTTATTTCCATTCAAGAAAACATGTCCGGCGCTTGGTAGACAGGACCTACTACTGTCCCGGAGCTGGACTAAACTGCGAGGAGATAAGTCATTATGTTTCATGGCTTGAGGATCTTCATACTGTTAAGACAAATTTTCTTCCTACACTTAAAAAAGTTAGTACTCAAAACATGCGACCAATAGTGATCGTATTGAACTACGGTCACATCTATTTACGAAAGATGGTAAGATTTTTACTATTTGTCCTCAGTGCATCTTTTGCATACATTATTTTTTTACTAAACTTTCATTGCTAAGTATATTAATTACTATACGATGTTCTTCAACAGGGGCTCCCGATGACAGTTGTGCCTCAATGGATCGAGACTAAAGGTCACATGTCAATGGTTAGCTTACGGCCAAGATATCCTACATTGCACATGAGTGCATTCAGGATTTCTAAAAGCGATGAATGCTTAATAGTGAAAGATTGGAGCAAAATTGTTAACGATCCCAGAGAAGTACTAGGGGGCAGCAATGAGAAGCGCAGCCCACGATTAGGAGACAGGTTCATCTGCATGCTCTAGTATGATGAATCAGGAGAGCTATACATGTTCTATGCTATTTTACCTGAGAGAGAGCAGCAGGAGTGATTTAGCCAGTTCATGCTCTTAGTACTTTTGTCCTCTCATGTCCGTGTTCTTCGTCCTGAACTTAATCTCAAAGGGTGATTTGCTTTTGTGGTGTTATGAACGCTTATAATATGATGACCATGTTGAACTCGATTATATCTTTGCTTCTGGTACAAGTGAATGTTTTTTCTTTAAGCCAGTGTTGGTGCTGATTAGATAGCGGTAATGACTATGATGATTAAACAGTGGTAATGACGACTATGATGATTTTTAGCTAGCTAGTTTACTGTTGTTGATGATATGATGCAAGAGTTTTTATATTAATATGATGATGATGATGAGTTATTATATCATTTATAAAAGAAACCGCAGATTAGTTTCAGCTGGATGGATCCTAGCTAAGTGATCAAGTATATGCCATATCCATATTATACTTGATCACTTAATTATAGGTGATCAAGTATAATATGGATATGGCATATACTTGATCACTTAGCTAGGATCCACATGCATCCAGTCGAAACTAATCTGTGGTACTTTCACCTAATGATTTAACAACTAAAATAATCACTAAATTAAATTGAAAACATAAAATTAAAGAAAAATTAAAAATAATACCAAAACACCCCCAAACATTTAGTACCGGTTGGTGTTACCAACCGGTACTAATGTCCTGCACGCACCCGGGCCTGGCTCGTGCCACATGGTGGCACTTTAGCGCCGGTTCGTGATGAACCGGTACTAAAGGGGGGGACCTTTAGTCCCCACTCTTTAGTGCCGGTTGTGGAATCGCCACTAAAGGCCCTTACGAACCGGCGCTAAAGCCCGGTTCTGCACTAGTGGGGGTCAATACATATATATGAATGAAACTCAACACAAATGATATACTAAAATAAAATTGTGAATATTATTGCTCACACACTTCATATTGTTTTTCGGAGTAGCCCCGCTTAGAGGCCGTCGTGTTGTAGATGAACTCGCAAACGTAGTATCCACAAAAATCATTCCCGACTTCCTGCCACAAGCACTTTACGAGAAATAGAGGTCAATCAAATTGATAAGCAAGCATGCTAAATGGTATTGATGAAACTAGCTAGAATCAATGGGAGATGCGCGAAACTAGGTAGTAGTACTTACTTTCGGGTGTGTAAATCGCAGCTCCCTCGGCAGTCCCGGAACAATTACGGTGAACTCTTTCCAAACCCTGCCAGACAAAGAAAATAATTACTTGATATCAGGAAATGAACAAAGTTGCCGATATGGTGCGATAATGATCAATTGAACTTACTCCTGAAGCATTTCAGTCATGTCCGCATAGTCCTGGGGATCTTTTCGTCTCGAGTCTAAGACGGTTACTACTCCTCGGTCAAGCTTAATCTCTAGCAAAATAAAGTGGAACCTATGCACGCATGCATAACTCATCAATTACATTACTATAACCTCGAGTAATAAGGAAAACCGAATATGTAGAAGACAGTAACACTCACTTGAAGTTATAAGGAAAGAGTATTTTATCTTTGTTTTGATTTTAGGCAACGATTGTAGCAAGTTGTCTTCGGTTTCTGTGACATTCTTTTGAACCGTCCATTCATGTATGATATTTAGGTTAATGAACCCAATGTCATAGATTTGTGTTTTCTGCATTCGACGATCTTCAATCTGCATAATATAGTGAGGATAATTATATATACATGCAATGAAAGAACTGAGCTATATAGAGAGACTTAATTATAGAAGTAGTACTCACAGACAGTAGCAAGTCACGAGTGTTTTGTCGAGGGCCTTTTGATTGTATAACTGGAATAACTCGTCAAATTCAACAGACAACAGATCAGTTTCAACGAGGTCGTGCTCCTCTTTAATTCTCAGCGTCAAAGTATCCTTCACAGACTCGCTGCAGGTTTCCATGTACCATTCATGGAATTTTCGCATCATCGCTGTTAGAGGAGGATGATCAGGTTTGACGAGAGGCTGCTCGTACTGGCATCTGAATTAGCGACGATATCGCTAGACACCTTGAGCGCGGGGCACGATTGGTTCGCGTGTTCACCGAGCTGGGGAATTTTTTCCCACTTCTTCGTTGTGCTAACCTTGCATCACTGGAAGTAGTTCCCGAGTCCCGCGCATCTTGATATGTCTTTTTAAGACATCGAACATAGTTGGAATCTGGCGGAGGCGGTGGTGGTCGTTTCAGGGCATCGATAGTGCGCTTTGCTTTCACCGAATCTATCGTCTCCTTCGGAGGTGGAGGCTTCTTTGCAAAAAAAGTCCCTCACTTGGGCACGACAGATGTCCTTGTTTTCCTTGTCGGTCCTCTCATATAGTAACTTTTCCGGAGCCTTGAGAGATGGACCGTATCTGAATTGCCTCCTGCCTCTGCTTGTACTGCTAGCCGCCGGAGCGGCGACGTCTCTCTTCCGTCGTTGCTGACGAGGCGGAGTGCTCCGACGCGCCGGAGGAGCCGGAGCGGCGGCGGCTGTCTTCCGCCGTTGCTGACGAGGCGGAGTGCTCCGACACGCCGGAGGAGGCGGAGGAGGAGCCGGAGTGCCCTCACGCGCCGGAGGAGGCGGAGAAGGAGGCGGAGTGCCCTGATCACCCGCCGGAGGAGGAGGAGGAGGAGGAGGAGGCGGAGTGCCTTGACTCGTCGGAGGAGGAGGAGGCGTCCAGTTTGGAAGCTTGATGTACTCCTTCCTCCTTAGACATGTACTCCTTAAAGCATTAACCATCTGATTCTCCCCTTCACCTGTAGGGTGGTCAAGCTCCAGCTCCTCAAATCCTTTCATTATTTCATCCACCGTCACAATAGCATAGCCATGTGAAATCGGACAACAATGAAAAGTTCACAAGTATAAATTTCATGCAACCATGAAACAGTCGGTACATAAAAAGAAACCAACCGGCCCATAGTGGATCCAATTCATACGCATTACGCAGCACAAACTTGTAAAATACGTGTTTCTGTTCATCAAACTTGCGCGGACGTGCAAATACGGTCACATTTTTTATATGCGGGTGTGTTCACTGCCTACGTGGCATGCCAGTGTGGCCAGGGCTCAATGTTAGTGGCTGGTAGCGGCCGAAGTGCAGTGCACGTGATGTTTTTCATGCGAGTGTTCGAACTTTTTTATAGCAATAGCACATCATACTAGCATAGCCCGCGCGACGGCACGCTGCGCCCATTGATACAGTGTGGTCGTATGGATTGTATTTACTATTTATAACTAATGTTATCAGTTTAAGATAGCAGATCATTACGTAAAATTGTCGACTTAGGAAAATAAGTAGGAAGAAGTGAATTTATTGTCATGCATGTTGGATGTTGCTATTCTCATTGTTACAAAAGTAATCACCTTTTAATTGTCAGCAAAACATCACTTGCAAGCTACTATACCAGGCAAGTACTACTACTAGGCGACGTGACGAGGGAGAAAGAAAAGAACGCATGCAGCATGCAGCCTCGGAACGGACAGATTAGAAATGACAAGTAGACTAGCTTAGTATGTGTTGTTACAAAGTTCTGCCACGGATAGTAGGATCCTTCGACTGCATGAACCGAAGCACGAACATCACGCACAGGCACAGACAGCCAAAACGCAGGCGACACACCGCGAACTCCGCAAGGCCGCACAGCGCCGCAATCACATGTGAGCTGTGCCGACGCCCACTGGAACAGGCCACGTGCACCGCTGCGACACACTATGTGAGCCCCTCCATGGCCTCGTGCTCCCGCCACAGTGTCGCCCGTGCGGCCGTGTCCCGCGCTGGCCGTCGCCCTAGCCGAGGAGCGCGAGCTCTGGTGCCACGCCGCGCGCCACCGGGAGCTCACCGACCGCTGTCCACCAGCGCCACCACTTCAGACCACACAGGCCGGAGGGCTCCCGCAACTGCAGCCTCCATTCCCTGTTGCGCCTGCTAGCGACGTGTCTCCTACCCCAGATCGACGCCCAGGCAGAGAAGAAGACACACACAATAGAAAGGAGGGAAGAGGGCCTCGCCGGTGAAACTCATCTCGCATAGACCTCCGCTCCGAAGGCCTCCCCGAGAAGACGGGCGAGAATGTGAGACCGGAACACCTTCCGGAGGTACACGCCGGTCTGGCAGAACACCGGAAGCAACAGCACAGCCCGAACCACCGCGCCGGCCAACTACAACCCACCGCGAGCGAGGAGGCCGACCGGGACGACGCGGTCGATTACGACCGGACGAAGAGGCGACCATCTCTACTCCTAATGGAGCAGTTGGTGAATAGTCTGCGCGGTTTATTTTTGCTGGTTTTTTTCGTCATCCTCCCACCTTCGGTTTTTTTCGTCATCCTCCCACCTCCGTTAACTCGCAACCCTCCCGCAAAATAAACCCGTGCCAAAAAAAAAACCTACGATCGATGCCTCCTGCCCACAGCAGCAGATTGTTCTCCGCCGCCAACCATCCCTTCGCACGCCCGATCCATCCCTTCGCCCCCGCCGGACATCCATCCCTGTGCCGCGGCCGATCCTAACCTTCGCCGTCGCCCACTCCCGTCGATCCCATCTATCGTTGCCGCTGCAGCCGGCGCAAAAAAAAAATCCATCGACCCCTCCCATCGATCGTTGCCGCCGCCGCCGTCCGAGGGGCAGACGCCGCCGCCGCCGCCACCGCGCAGTACAAGGGGGAGACGCCGCCGCCGCTGCTGCAAGGCATGGCGGTTTGAATCCCGCCCCCGCCTCTGCAAGGCAGGGCGGTTTGAATCCCGCCCCCGCCGCTGCAAGGCATGCTCACCAAGATGTTCGGCCAGGCCGGCGACTAGGACGGCATCCAGTTCGTCTTCAAGAAGATGCGGGAGGTCGGCATCAAGCCCTAAATCCTCGTCTACAACGCTTTGCTCGAGGCGATCGGCAAGACCGGCAAGTTGGGGCTGGCCCGCAGCCTGTTCGAGGAAATGTCCGCCGAGGGGGTCGAGCCCAACGAGCGCACGCGCACCGCGGTGGCCAAGATCTGTTGCCGGGCACGCTGGGGACGCGACGTGCTCCAGCTCTGGGACAAGATGCGCGACAAGAAGATCCCCGCCCACAACATCCTCTGCAACACGCATGTGCGCCGACGTGGGGCTGGTGGCTGAGGCCGAGCAGTTCTTCGAGGAGATGAAGCTGGACAAGTGGAGCTACACAGCCATCATCAACATCTATGGGAGCATCAAGGACGCCAACCGCGCACTCCAGTTGTTTGTGGAAATGCTACAGAGCGGCATAGAGGCCAACATAATGAGCTACACCATCGTGATCCAGTGCCTCGGCAAGGCGAACAGGATAGATGACGCCGTTCTTTGTAACCGCATCTGGGTCATAGACGTACATTCTCACGTGCACACGCGTCACTGCCTACCGCTACCTTCCTTGCCGGCGGTGGACGGCGCCGCGTTTCCGGATTAGGGGGGACTGGCCGAACCGCGACCGCGCCTTCGCCACGGCTGAGGGGAGCGAAAGCCACACCGCCGCACTCCCGGCCACGGGCCACAACCTGCGGGTCTTCGTCCGTCAGGGCCTGGACGCTTCTGCTACTCCACTCCTTGTGCGAACACATCGACACATATTAGTGCCCGACTGTGCCACCAAGCTCAAATCAGGGGCTGCAAGATTCCATCAAGAGTCTTCGTGTGGCTGTCTTGGTCTTGGATTGTAAAGCCCGGTTTGGGATTTTGCTACAACTGCTCATTCAGTGAGGATTCTGATCGAAGACGATCACAAGGAGAAAGGACTTTGCCCAAGTAACTCCAGCTGGTTATATTGACACACTATATTAATGTAACGCCATACAGAGGCATGTTTCATGTGTGGCAGAGGTAAGGTTCTATTAGTGTTCTCCTGATCTTTAGCCTCGCAGTCTGCACTTCTCCAAGAATGAAACTGATTCATGTCTTCTTATATTCTTCCGTAAAGCACTTACATAAAAACAATGTGATGTCCCTTTCAAATGAGGAAAAAATAAGACAAAAAGTGTAAATGACCCTTTTAGATGATTGTCAGGTTTATTTTACTTTGTTATGTTTCCACTCTTTTTGCAACTGCATTTCGGAATATGTGGTTCTTCTATTCCAGACTTTCTTAGTCCCTTAATTTGGAGGTATAACAAAATGAGTGAAGTTTTCCCTCGAAAAAATGAGTGAAGTTTTTGTTACTCCCTCAACATTTCATTGAGGCTTTAAATTATTTTCATTCTTTTATTCCAGGACTAGAGGTAATTAAAACTTCATCTGAGGAAGCAATCTACAAAGTCAAGTGGAGCAATAGCGTCCAAGCAGTCTTGTTGCTATGTTCTTGCTTTTGCTGTACACAAAGAGGCCGGGATTGAGCAAGGGCGCTGGAGATATTGTGTCAATAGTGGGCATCTTGATGCAGTTGCGCTTGTCGAGGTTGAGGTCAGAAAAATGATTATATCTTTTCCATGTGCATTATTACTGAAAAATATTTCATACACAGAAATATACTGCATTTCTGGACATCTAGAAATCTTATTGCTGGTAGATATCATTGCCGTCTGAAATTAAAATTTCCTAGAACATGTGGCTAATTTTTTTTAAATAATACATTTTTTGTTTAAAATTACAGAAATAATACGCAGAATAAAGATTTTTCAAAAATAATACACCGTCGGCCCACTGCAGGCTGACTGAGCCCAGTCGGCCCACAGCAGGCCGATCGGCTATCAGGAGGCCGACTGCAGGCCGGCCAGCCACGCGGCGGCCTGTGGTTGGTCGTGCCACGTCGCGAGGGGGGAGGCAGCGGCCTGTCGGCGTGGTGCGCCCCTGTCGGCGTCCCGCAGGCCGATCGGCCACCTGTTGGCCGACAGGGTGCGGCCGACCTGACGCACGCAGGCCAGCCCGCCCTTATCCTCTCCTTCCCTCTTTCTTTTTTCTTTGTTTTTCTCCTTCCCTGCCCATATCCTCTCCTTCCTCCATTCTTCTTCTCCCGTTGCTGCATTCTTCTGTGTTCTTCCTTCTCCTCTCTCTACAGAAAAATGGCACCCATTTGTGCACCTAAATGAGCTACATTTTCGCGATTTTGGCACCGTGAATGGGTTCAACTCATTTAGGGCAGCGAAAAGAGGTGTCGATCTACTGACGGGGTAGCTCGTGGTGGTCGTGGTGAGCATTTTGGTGGAGGTGGTGGTGGTGAAGTTGGGGCAGTGTTCGTCGTTGGGGCAGTTGGGGTGGTGAGGTGGTGGAGGTGGTGGAGGTGGTGGTGGTGGAGGTCGTTCGTCGTTCGTCGTTCGTCGTTCTTCGTTCGTGGTTCTTCGTTCTTCGTTCTTCGTTCGCACGCACGCTTCAAGGGTATACCTCAGCCCTCATCTTATTTTTCGTAGGTGGTCCGGGATTATACGTAAATATTGTTATTTGCCGCGGTAGTATACGTAAATATTTGTGTGCGATTATTGTTTTTTGGCCCGGTAGTATGCGGAAATATTGTTATTTGCCCCGGTAGTATACGTAAATATTATTCGTTCGCACGCACGCTTCGTTTGATGTGAAAATAAATTTATGTGCGATTATCCGTAATATAGTTGTAGGTGTGTGAATTGTATTAGTTGTTAGTGGGATAATAAGTTGTTGCTTAATACTTGACACGTACACAGTTGCGGGATAAGAAGTCGGAAACATGAATAAAAACTTGGAAAGAAGAGACAAGTTTTTTTTTGAAGAGTTGGGGTCGGCATGTGCATAGCAAAACGAATAATATTACATGTTAAAAAACGATGTTAAAAAATAGAGTTGGAAACATAATAAAAATTTAAAAAACAATGTTAAAAAAAAGAGTTTGAAGAGTTGGGGTCGGCGGCATGTGCATAGCAAAACGAATAATCTTACATGTTAAAAAACGATGTTAAAAAACGTTGTTAAAAAACGAATAAGAAGTTTTTTTTTGAAGAGTTGGAAACATAATAAAAATTTAATAAGCAAGCAAAAAATAGGAAAAGTAGAACTACATGTTAAAAAACGTTTCAGTCCGTACCCGATGCGAATATGAAGCGGATTACCCGCTAACCTTTATTATGCGTATTTTCTAAAGTTTAACCCATAAGAAGCAATGCCTTTTTCTAAATTATTTTAACATAGATTAAAATAAAAAATACATCAACATGGCCATATAATTCAAATAAACTGAATTATCATATTTGTCGGTTATATTTTTATTATTATTTGAGGCCTATTTATTATTAGTAAACATGGGCCTATTTATTATATTATTTACTATGGTCCTGGTAATATATATATAGACATGTCTAATACTTGTATTTCGATGTTGAAAAAAATAGGTGAGTCGAGATGTCCGATGTAGTGAAGTTGAGATTTTACTATGGTCCTGGTACTGTCCAAACAAATGAGTTGGGAGCAGATCTGAGTGAATTTACTCACATAGAGGTTGCAATCAGCGCACCACAAACATGGTCTGTTAGTCAGTTGAAAGAATGGATTGCGGCAAGTTTAGGTCTTGATACTGAAACAAACACCGTCGGTGTTCATGCATTGTGGACACGGTCAAGTTCAAAAATTTACTTTTATTTGAGGCCAATAGAGGGAGACTCCGATTGGGTGCGGTGGTTACAAGGTTGTGAACGAAGGGGATGCAATCCTGTTGCTTTAGTGCTTCCCGTCGTGAAGGAGGTCACTGCACATGAAGGGGAGGGTGGCTACGAAGGACAGAGCAGTCATGTAGAAGGAGGAAATGCTTATGGTTACGACCAAGGACAGAGCAGTCAGGTAGAAGGAGGAAATGCTTATGGTTATGAACCAGGGCAGAGTAGTCAGGTAGAAGGAGGAAATGCCGATGGTGATTACAATGGCGAGGTGGACGCTGACGAGGTAGATGGGCACATGCAGAACCAGATGGAAGAAGAAGACACCGATGTTGAAAGGGGTCATGCCGATGATTCTGACGAGTCAGATGAAGAAGAAAATGCAGAGGAGGTCCCGAATCCTGCATGGTGGAATCATGACTTATCATCTGCAATGACCGTGAATGATGGACATGATTCAGCCTGGCAATATCACCAGAACAATATTGCGACGGGTGCTATGTATCCGAACAAGCAAGCCCTGAAGGATGCAATAATTAATTGGGCAATGTCCACGCAAAGGGTTTTCAAAGCTGAGGTGTCCAGTCAGAAATTCCTCACAATGGTATGCAAGAATGCAGATTGTCCCGCAAGGGTGCACGGCTTTCTCCCTAAGTATGGCACAAGTTGGGTGATAAGTGACTTAGTTAATCACACTTGTCTTATTCCCTGCATCCCTCAAGATCATGCCAACCTTTCATCCACGCTTATTGCTCGACTGTTTTACGATGAGATAGTGCAAGGCAAAGCTATGGAAGTGAAGGCAGTGCAGACAAAAGTGTTCGCCAGGTTGAAGTACAGAATTTCTTATGGCAAGGCTTGGAGGGCTAAGCATGCAGCGCTTGAGAGGAGATTTGGTTCTTATTTTGATGCATATGACTCTGTTGTCCACCTCCTCCACACCCTGCAGCAGCGGAATCCAGGCACCTATATCGATATCCAAGACATGTTCATGCCAGAGTTCCCAACTGTGAGGGTTTTGCATCGTCTCTTCTTCTCTTTCGGTGTATGCATCGAAGCTTTCAGGCATTGCCGACCGGTGATATGTGTTGACGGTACTTTTCTCACAGGCAAGTACAAGGGTCAGATACTGACAGCCATAGGTCAAGACGGCCAAAATCAAGTCGTCCCACTGGCATTTGCTTTTGTGGAGAGTGAGAACATTGAAAGTTGGACATGGTTCTTCAGGCAGTTGAAAATATCAGTTGTCAAGGAGAAGCCGAATGTGTGCATCCTTCATGACAGGCATGCAGGTATACTCAGTGCGATAAGGACACTGACAAACCCAGGCCCTGAGGAACAAGTTCCATGGCAGGACTTGCAGAGCCGTTGGTGCATGCGCCATCTCGGGGCTAATTTCTTCTCGCAGTTTAGAAATAAGAACCTGATGAATCTGTTCAAAAAACTCTGCAAGCAGAACCAGTTATGGAAGTACAATTTGATACGCGACAGACTTAATGTGTGCACACAGAGACACGTGAGGGACAGGAAAGCTGCAAGAGATGCAGCGGTGAGGGCACATGTTGAAGCAGTAGCTGCACAGTTGGCAACAGGAACAGCGGCCGTGGAGGAGGAGGCTGTTGGGCTATGTGACCTGCCAGGCTTTGACCCACCTGGTACTAGGAGAAGGCTCGGGAGGTCGATTAAAACCTTCGAGCAGTGGATAGAGCATGAGCCTCTGGAGAGGTGGTCTTTGCTACATGACACACATGGAGCAAGGTACGGTGTCATGACAACGAACCTCGCGGAAACATACAACTTTGTCCTCAGAGGAAACCGGGCATTGCCACTTACAGCCATCGTTGAGGGTATTTTCTATGGCACCGTCAAGTATTTCAGAGACAGACGTCAAATAGCAGAGCAGCATATCTTGAACAACCCAAATACACGGTATTGTGAAAGAGTCACGAAGTACATGGACAACAAGATGCAAAAAGCTAGGTCACACACTGTAGTCGCCATCGGTAATCAAGAAAGAAGGTTTGAGGTCCGCTTAGCCAACAACAAATTCGGATGTGCAAATGAGTTGAGGACGCATGAGGTGAAAATTGGCAATGAAGCCTGGCCAACGTGTGAGTGCACATGCAATAAACCGAAATTGCTTCACCTACCTTGCTCACATGTACTTGCTGCTTGCGGGCAGCTTGGAATGGACGCAATATCGTTTGTGTCTCCATATTTTCTGAAAGAGGCTGTCCTCAATACCTGGACAAGTGAGCTGATGGGTTTTCGAGCAATGGGTAATTTCAACAGCGTCAACCCCGCCGATAGGCGTTACATTCCAAACCCAGAGCATATGCGTACAAGTAGAGGCAGACGGCAGTGTCAGCGCATCCGAAATGATATGGATGAATCTGAAGCAGGAGGTCCGACTAGGCAATGCATTCTATGCAATGAATTTGGCCATAGGGACACTAATTGTCCCACTTTCGTCACTGGGCGTGGACGAGGCAACCGGGGAAGAAGAGGAGGTAGAGGTAGTAGAGGAGTAAGGGCGAGAGGAAGAAGCTAAGCTAGCACTAGTTTGTTCTGAATTTATAATAAGTGTGCTGTGGCACTATGTTCTGAAATTTGTATTAAGTGTGGCACTATGTTCTGAATTTTTATTAAGTGTGACACTATGTTCTGAATTTTTATTAAGTGTGGGACTATGTTTTGAAATTTTTATTAAGTGTGCCACTATGTTCTGAATTTTTATTAAGTGTGACACTATGTTCTGAATTTTTATTAAGAGTGGCACTATGTTATGAATTTTAATTAAGTGTGCCACTACGTTATGAATTTTTATTAAGTGTGGCACTATGTTCTGAATTTTTATTAAGTGTGGCACTTTGTTCTGAATTTTGTAAGTGCAGGAATGTCGGGATTGTGGTTGCTGAATGGGGACATTGATAAGGGTCATCGTGGTGCGATATGGTATGAGCGCAAGCTTGAGCCTCTCGTCACTCGCACTCCTAAGGAAAACTGGAAGATACACTCAGGATGGCTTCAGCGGTACGTGCTTTATTAATTTGCACACTGACATGCATATTAATGGTTGAAATGGGAGACAGTAACTGAAAAGTTCTCTGATGAAGGTTGAAATGGGCCGGCCTTTTACCTTTCGCGCGTCTGGTTGAGTCTATCCCGGGTGAGAAACGCGTCGCCATCGATGGGTCTTTGCTGAGCTGCTTAGTGGACCATTGGAGGCCAGAGACCCACACGTTTCACTTCAGATGGGGAGAGATGGCTCCTACTCTGGAGGATGTGTCACTTTTGCTGGGACTACCGTTGGCAGGTCATGCCGTAGGACCGTTGGACGCACCGGCTGGTTGGGAGCGAGCTCTCACAGAACGTTTTCACGGTGTTTTTCCGGATGCTCCCGATCCGGTATGGGAGCATCACGGACCTAAGTAATGAGTGGTTGCTAAATTTCCGGGTAATTTCCCCTACCTATTCTCTTCAAGTTATCGCGCATAAAGTTGTAGAGAAAATAATTGCGGCTTACTAAAACTTTCTCTTCGCTTAATGCAGATCCAGAACTTCCGGAAGCCCTTGACTGCGGAACAGATCACTCGGAGCCTCGAGGCCTACTTACTGTGGCTTTTCGGCAAGGTGATGTTCACGGAGAACCATGTCACCACTATCAGCGCCCTCTACATCCCTATGGCACTCGAGATAGCGAGCGCTCAGACGGCGGATCAGATCAGACAGAGGAGTTGGGGTTCGGCAGTGTTAGCGGGTACATACCGAGGTATGTGCAACGGTTGCCAGCTTACATCGAGAAAGCCAGCCCTTCTTGGATGCCCTCTATTCCTACAGCTGTGGTCGTGGGAGAGGTTCTCTATAGGGCGACCAGATGTACGGGTTCATGAGCCTATAGACGCCATGTTTGATGTTGAGGGCATCGACATGCCTACTTTCGGTCTGTGTTGGACTCGTCGCAAGGTATGCACCGTGTTGTAGTTTAATGCAACTTTTTCTGCACAAGAGATCGATCGATGCGAGCGGCTACTAACTTTTATTCTCTGCAGAGACGCTTTGCTAGTGATCAGACCAGGAAGGTGTACACAACATTGAACGAGCAGTTCGATGCGTACACCGGGGTAATCTGGCAGCCCTACACGGCAGCAGCCATACAAGCGAGATACCCTGCTGGTATGTCTGTGCTATACACAAGGGACCGAGATTACTGGATGACAAAATCGAAGATCATCTTCGATGTCTTCGTCGAGGAGATGGCACAACAGAGGGTTATGAGGCAATTTGGTCTTCTGCAGTTGGAGCTACCTCCCCCTATAGAGAACCCGGTGCCAGCACACATCCACAGGTATTAACCAGTTTTTCAATGTTGCATTTTCTTTCATAGTACTCCATTCAAAGCTTTAGGTAATTGTTGAACACACACCACAATTTTAGGACGACAAGGAAGGGCATGAACAGGACAACTGCTGAATGGCTAGTTAGACTAGAGCCGTATGTTATAGAATGGGAGACAGCAAACACAAATCTATGGCACGCGAATCACAATTTCGATCTCGATGAATTCAATCTCTATTTGCGGCGCTACATGACCGGAACACGGTTACGCATTGTTGAGTACTCCCACCCAGAGGAGTTACCGGATCCTACTCCGTCGGATATGTACCTGAGCTATGATACTTCGGGCTCTAGGCAGTACGCGGTAAGATATTTTTTCTTTACGTAATGTTGCCACATACTTTGACGTGCAAGAGACAGACATTATTAATCGTCATGGAAATTTGCAGGCTACCTTGACACGCGAACTGTACGACGACGTGACCACCTTTGGACGATCACTATCGTCTGGACCTCTTCTTCAACATCGTCCAGTGGTACAGCCCTTCTTGGAAAGAATTCAGAATAAGATACGGACTGTGTACGAGGCTATCACGTGCACCCGGAGAACCGATGTTGTTCAGCACGAGCAGGAGCAGCCGCGTCACTCCATGCAACGACATCAACCACGTCCACGCCTAGCACAGCAGCCGACAACCAGGCCACCCCGTCCTGACCAACCTGGCAGTTCTACGTGGCACCCGCAGCACTATGGTCCCACGTCGAGCTTCGTGTTTTCTCCACAGCCACAGCAACACGGTCCCTCGTCGAGCTTCGTGTTTTCTCCACAGCCACAACAGCATGGTCCCTCCAGTTTCGTGTTTCAGCCAGAGCAGACGTCACACCCAGCAGGTATGTGTCTTCATATTTATTGTTTTCAATATTAATTGACGCGACCTCATTCTTCATGATGAACCGTTCCATCGCGTAGGGGCCTATGGATATCAGGCGTCTATGTCGGCATCACATGATACGTGGGGGAGTGATCAACATCCCGAGGACAACATACAGGCTCAGATGTCGCAGCACACCCAGTGGATGAACATGTTTTCGACTCCTCCACCAGGCCCCACACAGGATACACAGCATGACCAGGGAGAGTCTGAGATTCCTCCTCGTCACGTTAGGGCACCCGACAGGTTGGGATGGTCCCCGATTCCAGATCCGCCTCCCCGCCAGGCCAGACGTCGTCACTGACGCTTCTATGTATCTGTATCAGTAGAGACATTACCATCTATTTCTGTGGAAGACTTATGTCTATTCTATGTATGAGACAAATGACTATGTACTTATGTACGAGACATATGCCTACTCTATTTTAGTACTCTGTTATCGGAACTACAAGATCATATGTAGATAGAACATAATATTCATACAACGAGACATTGCAAGCAAATAGATAGAACTATATCTAAATTAAATGGTACGTAACTGAACTCACAACATACAGCATAAAAACTACATGAAGTCATCATCGTCATATGTTCGCGCCAACTTTTTCCCGCCATATGTTCGCGCCAACTTTTTCCCGCCACCCGTTTCCCGCCACCCGTTTCCCTCCACCCTTTTCCCGCCACCCGTTTCCCGCCACCCGTTTCCCGCCACCCGTTTCCCGCCAACCCTTTCCCTCCTTATCGCAGCCGTTCTTTCCCGCCATTTTCTCCTCTCTACCTATAAAACCCCCTTCAGACGGAGCTGCATAAGCATTGCAGTGTGCTGGTGGTAAATTGGAGCACTATGGTGGAGGTGAAGCTGTTGTTCGTCATTCTTCGTTCGAGCCGGAGCACCGGCAGTTTGGTGGCCGCCGTTCGTCCTTCATCCTTCGCACGCACGCTTCAAGGGTATATTTAAGCCCACATTTTATTTTTCGTACGTGCTCCGGTAGTTTTTGTTAATATTTTTAGATGTCAACTAATTAATCTGTCAATATTTGTAGTTGCTACGGCAAATATTCGTAATATAATTGTAGGAGGGTGAATTGTATTAGTTGCTCCGTTAATATTCTGTAATATATAGCTTCGTAATATATAGACATGTCTAATATTTGTTAGTGGGGATATTAAGGGGTAGGGTAGGTACTCAATGCGATTTGTGTGTTGCAGATGGCTGAGAGTACTCAGTGGGTGCTTAGCCCTATTGTTCATGTCCAAGGCTTGTCTCCAAGTGTTGTGCAAGTTAGTGAAGTGGACCTCACTTTTGATTGGTTGAAGACTAAATTCATGTTGAAGCAAGGGTTGAAGGAAGACGATTTTGTGTACTACGTCAGCAGCAAGCATTCGGATGGCCCTGGGGAAAGAAAATTGATTGACATAACTGATGATGGCAAGATTCAAGAAATGCTGAGCGAATGGGAATGGAAAAGGGTTGTTCAGTTGCATTGCTACAGGAAACCGAGTTATATGTGATGCATTTGTCATTCGAGATCCGCCTCCCCGGCAGGCCAGACGTCGTCATTGCCGCTCCTATGTATCAGTAGAGACATTACCATCTATTTCTGTGTGAGAACTTATGTCTATTCTATGTATGAGACAAATGACTATGTACTTCTCTACGAGACATATGACTACTCTACAAGATCATATTTAGATAGAACATAATATTCATACAACGAGACATTACAAACAACTAGATAGAACTACATCCAAATTAAATGGCACGTAACTGAACTCACAACATACAGCATAAAAACTACATGAAGTCATCATCGTCATCCTCGATCGATGCAGAACTCTTGCCCTTCGACGATGAAGAACTCTTGCCCTTCGACGATGCAGAAACCTTGCCCTTCGATGATGAAGAACTCTTGCCCTTCGACGATGCAGAACCCGGAAGCGGCGGCATGAAGATATCATCTTCGTCCTCGCTCTCCTCAGTCCATAAACATGGATTATTTGCTGCAATCCTTCTGAAAGTTTCACTCTTCGGCACCACTACCTTCTTCCACCTGTCATGCAACCTAAGAAGTTCTTTACGTACCTCCTCATAGGTCCTTTCAGGCCACCCAGAACTACGTAATTGGTGAGCCAACTCATTCATTATGGTGTCACTACCGGTGAGTTCGTCCCATGGAACTATCCTATTATCCATCCTGAAATCGGTAGCTAGCCTCAGAAGAGTCCTGCTCATCCCAGGGTGAAAACTACGATCGAAAGGATAATGGGACATCTCAACTACACTACACTGCAATGCTTATCCAGCTCCGTCTGAAGGGGGTTTTATAGATAGAGACGAGAAAATGGCGGGAAAGAACGACTGCGGTATGGCGGGAAATGTTGGCGGGAAATGGGAGGAGGGAAACGGGTGGCGGGAAACGGGTGGCGTGAAATGGGTGGCGGGAAATGGGTGGCGGGAAATGGATGGCGGGAAATGGGTGGCGGGAAATGGGTGGCGGGAAATGGATGGCGCGAAAAGCGCAGTTTGGAAATGTCGATAACTTTCAAAACAAATGTTCATCACAATGGAAAAAGTTCCCGCCTTTCAAAAAATGCATGCAATTTTTTTGGAAAATATGATAAGAAATGGTTCGTGCCACTAAATGAATGTACGTCACCTTTGCTGGAAATATTCTCGTGTTTCCAAAAAATATCCATGACATTCTACAAAATGGTACTCCCTTCATCCCATAATATAAGATGATATTACAATCAATATACTCACATATCACGTGGGTTAACAAATGTTTAGATGGATCATGACATTTTAAGAAAATATTCGCGTGTTTCTAAAAAAAGTTTGTGAAATTTTCAGAAAAGCATTTTAAAAAATGTTGTGTGGTTTTAAAAAAATGGTATTTCCATTAAAAATGTATTTGAAGAAATGTTACCATGTATTCATAACGTGTTAAAATATATACTTTAAAAAAATATTCGCGGTAATATTAAAAATAGGCATGCACCAGTCGGCCCACAGCATGCCAACTGAGCCTAGTCGGCCCACTGCAGGCCTATCGGCCAACTGCAAGCCGACTGGGCCCTGTCGGCCAACTGGAGGCCGACTGGGCTTGAATCTGCTGGCCGACAGCCCAATCGGCCAGCAGCACACTGATGGGCCTCCAGTCGGCCTGCTGTGGGCCGACTGGGCTCTGTCGGCCTGCAGTAGGCCGATGGTGTATTATTTTTGAAAAATCTTTTTTTTGCGTATTATTTCTGTAATTTTTTTTAAAAAATGTATTATTAAAAAAAAATTAGTGAACATGTGACCATGAGGCTCCAAGATAAAAATAAAATGAAAGTGAATGTTATTATATTATTCAAGGCGGATGATATTAAAAATTTCCTGTTTTATTAGTTGTCGAAGGTGAAGCTGCATGGGTGATGTAGCCGGTTGGCTGTAGTGCGGAGTTATAATATATGTTGTATATTACTTTTCTTCTTCTAGGATTACTGGTCTATTTTGACAAATGAAATTAGTTATCATAAATCTATTTTGATCAATGAAATGAATATATGTTTGTGTACAGCTTGTTCCCACGCACGACTTGTAGTTGTAAACTTATGCATTTGGGGCTATTAAAGGGAGGCAATTGACGTGCATGTCAAGAGGAGTTATTCTGCGGCAACCCACAGGTATTTAGCTAGATCATCTTAGTCGGATACTAATATCTATTATTGTTGTCTTCACCCAGTTCTTGTTTTGGTGCCTTAAAAAATCATCTTAATCGGATACTGATATCACTTATGCAAGAGTCATGTTTGATCATTAAAAGAAATGGCCACGGATCCCCACGGACGCCGCCACTGCCGCGGATCCCCACGGATGATGCAGACGCCGCCGAACAGAGCAGGATGTGGTCGCGTTGCACTGATTGGAGGAGACCGTGCCGGCCGTGCGCTGTTTGGAGGACGAACACAGGTATTAATCTGTTCGAGTATGCATGGGCCTCGAAGAACCGAGCAAAGCATCCCATTCATTTTCAATCATTGCATGTGTTTGCTCTGCAGGTTCACCGCCATGGCTATGAGAGGACGCATTTGTGTTCAGTTGTTCGGGCAGAGGAGGCACTTTGTTGAAGCATCAAGTGAATTGAAATGTGCAAATGCTCTTGGTGCCCATTAGTTCTTTGTGTGAGTAAGAAATCGTTTTCTTCTCCATAGCTGAGAAACCAGTAAAGAAATTATGTGTCAGGAGCAAGAATCTTTTTCGATGAAAGCCGCTACCTTTCATATATAAATTGTGTTCCTTTTCAAGAAAGAAATCCATAGCCTTGAATCAATAGATATACATAAGTTTTATGTTGATGTTATCTACAATAAGAGTACTTGAAATTGATAGAGTTGCCATTAGATTTTCCAAGAAGAGGCAGACATTATATCACCTGTCCGTTTAATCTTTCTCTGTTTATTATGTTGCTTCTTTTTTTTGTCTTATTCTTATTCCAATCATTGCATTAGGATTCATTGCCAATTTATTCGGTCCTTATTTAATTTGGATGGTGCTGAACTATTTTTGTGGTACCTGGTACCTTTCATGATCAAGAAGAGCTCACATGTGACTAAATAGACATGGTGTATTGTTTAAGCATGCATACTTGGCCTCTTTGGACTATTAATAGAAGCTTGTGTCCCCTTTGGACTAGGGAAGATATGTTAAATTGTACCAACCATGTCATTAGACTATAACAGAAGAAAAAAATGTATCAAATTATATGTTTTTATTTACTTCGATCGGTATGAAGGGCAGGTGACATTCATACTAAAATTTTGGCTATAATCTATTCAACCTGGTTGTAAATCATTGCATGGTAATGTTTCTATGTGCATATTCTGGATTGCTCTATGCAAATGCATAAGACAGGGAAGGACCATGCCGTGAGCCTATTGATAAATCTGAGCAGCTAGCTAGGCTCTGTAGTAACATCTTAACTGCCTGCTTAGATTACTTATCTGTTTGGTCATTCCTTCTTTTTGCCTGCTTAGTATAAACTGTATGTTCTATTCTGCAGCTCCTGCTGCTTCTATATTGACCTCTACTTGAAGTCAGGAGCCAAATTGAAGATCAAATTCAGGTTAGTAAAAAAGGGTAGTCTTTTTGTTATTGGTGTACCATTTTGTATATTGTCAACTGTACGCTCCTTGCGATACTAAAAGCTATATGTAATGTAGGGATTTGTTTCACCATCATCATAAAAACTCGTAGATATGCCTCCTAAAAAACATGTCTCTTATCATAGTTCTGGATCTGAATGAGACCCTTTTATACTCAGATTGGAAGGTGAACTTCTGTTTTCTGCGAAGTTTAGAATCTCGTTGTTTGCTATGCCTGCCGGCTGCCGCTCATGTACTGCACATGCAGTGTGAGTAAATCTCTTAATAAATCACACATTTGCACTTCAAATTTACTAAAACAACCTGTATAACTGAAACTCAAAAGTGCTCGTGCTTAAAATATGCACATCCAGTGGGGACAGATGCCGAATTTTGTTTCCATATAAGCCTTCCTATTCGTTTTATAGCATGTAGGCTTTATTTATTGGCCCAGCTCCCCAGGTGCTGAATATTGGTTGATCAGAATTTATAATAAAAAATTCCATATATCTCTACTATTAAAGGGGAGTACATTGTCGTTTCGTGTCGTTAGCCTCCCTCACCCCATCGATCGACAGGGCATCGCATGCCCAGCATGGCGTCTCCCGTAAATCACGGAAGTGAGGAGCCACCGCGCGCATCCGTGCCAGATCCGGCAGGCGGTGCATGCATTCATGCTCGATCCGGGCGCCACGGTTGAGGCTTGGTGGACGAGCATGTGACAGTTGCTTGGTTGTGGAAGAGGGGAAGGGAGTACGGGATGGCCCCGTTCTTTTTTTTTCTGCCCGTTTTGGATGGTAGGAGGATGGAACATGGGCGGATGGAGGTCTACGGAGCATGGGGCGGCAGCTTCACCCTTGCCACGGTCAGGGAAGAGGAAGGGAGCCTGAGCTCTCTATGCGGCTTCATAAGTGTGTCTGGAGCATGGGCCTCGCGACGAGGGTGCGGGTGGAGCACGGCCATCCGTTGATAGGAGGGAGCTGGGGGAGGGGTGATGCAAGCCACTTGTGGGCGATGGATGTAGAAGAGGAGGAGGAGCACTGGATGGCAGTGGCGGAGCGTGGCAAGCAATCAAGGGGGGGGGGCAAATTTTGAACTAAAAGCAAATTTTTAGTTCAAAAAAGCCTAGAAGTAAAATTACATTGTAATCGAACATATCTTGCTCCTTCCATCCTTTGGCAGCTTGGCTCATCAACGGTCGTCGGCTCATGGTCTTGGCGATTGCGCGCATAGCACGAGATGGTCTGTGTAGGTGCAGCAGCAAGCAGGGGGCAAATCGATCTAATGCCAACATATGCAGCAGGCAGCCACCAGCCGGGTGAATCCATCTAACGTAGCAGTAAGCAAGCATTCTGTGCACATGCAGCATGAAGCTGCTCGTACAACATTCAATCAAGTTGCATGGAGTAGCTAGCCAGCTTCACACATGAATATGCATGTGTGCATCCTTCGAGGGTATTCATCTAATAATAATGGGGTTGGGAGGACTATTATTCACTGATGGGTTGGACAAAACACTTAGTATGCATAGTAGTAATTTTTTGTTTGCAGTTTTGGAAGGCGGGGTTACGATTGTTTGGCCTCTATGAGGCTCCGCCAGTGCTGGATGGTGAGGAGTGGTGATGTGTAGAGAAGGGGCACCTTGCTTGAGATATCTCGATGGGGATTGGGTGCTGTTGCTACTGCTTTTTTTTCTGAACGAGATGTGGCGGCACCGAGATGGTCTGAGCAGGGGAGCATGACAAAAATGCTAATTCCTCCCTGACTCTTTCATTTGATTGCAGAATATTGTGCTTACTCCTATCTCTCGCCCTCTTGCAGGCTTTCAAAAGTGAGGCTAGGGCGCGGAGGTGAGGCCAAATTGGCGTGTGAATGTAAGGATTGAAATGAGATAGTTATCTTCTTTCAGTTGTTTGCTTCTGCTTATTGATAGAGATAATTAGTAGAGATGCTGTCACATATTAATATTGGGAATTATCTATAGTTCATTTGATGTTCATATCTCCATCCTAGCGACCGCTTTGTCCATGGCGTTTTTATCGCATCCACCCAGGTCAGTATGAAACGAGAACGCACATCTATGTTGTATTTGCTTTATAGTAATACAGGTTTAGGTGGTCGGTCGTCCTATGTTGTTTGCATCAAAAATGTTCTTTGCATGGTGAGCACGGCAGCAATTCATTGTTCGAAGCAGTGAAGCGATGTAAAAAAATGTGCATCGACGGTTGTGAATAGCATCCATCATTTTTCGTAGTCCTCTTAGTTATGTACTAGCGCAGATGTTGCGTACCGAAAGTAGGAGCAATCAAGTTGTTTTTTCTCTGACAAGGAGGCAAGCTGGCCTTGTTGTGCTATGCTCATCTCAAATTGTATGCTGAGTCTACTTATTTTAGCTTAACGTAGGTTTTGGCAGCAAGAAACACTTGCAAATGTATGTCTTTTGGATATAAGTATCTGCTCTAGAAGATATATATAGATAGCCATCACAATAACTGGGGATATAAATATTTGCACTAGAAGATAAATATTTATAGCGGTCACAATAACTGAATCTGTTGTGTACTACAATATTTTTATTCAGAAGAAGACATGATTATATGTTTTATTATGTAGTTTTAGTATCTGAGTCGAACTTTCTTAATTTGTAAATAGATAGTTGTAATTGATTGAAGAAGCATGTTAGCTGAGAACCGAGGATCTGAGATGTGTGGTAGCTGAGACATGCATTGTTCTCGGTTATTTAAGCACCGTCAGTAGCATTCTTTTTCTTCAAAAGCCCGTGCGTTACCACGGGCGTTCTACTAGTGGAATTAATGTATCAGACACCGATGAAGACCTGACGCAGTAATATGACAAGGAAGGCAACCTATTTATAGCCCCGCGCCGTAGCATGGTACGTAGAAGTCTAACATGGGAAGGACGACAGCAGTAGGCGGCAAGTATTCCAGAACACGCGACAATAGCGGCACCGACAAGGAAGAATGGCAGGCTCTCGAATCAACCATAAAAGCGGCAGCGACGGAACCCAGCAGTAACTCTAGACAGGACGATCGAAACGACACCGCTGTTGCTCGGAATAGGACGGCACCGCGTAGACAGAGAACACCGACCAAGCCAATAAAGACACGTACGCAGAACAGAAGCCAATGGAAACCCGCAGAAGCACCGGACCACAGACAAAATCTTAGGCTGCAAAGTCAAGCAAACTGACTGGCCCACATACAACATAAAACGCTAGCCTAACCAATGAAAGAGCTACACACGTTGAGAAAATTTTAAACGAAAACGTAGGGACACCAGACGACTGTACACGATAATTTTCTAAAAAAATACACGTGCCCTGTACCGGATTACCAGGGGTCATTTTTAGCCAAGTGATTAAACCTGGAAGCGAAAACATCCCCGGATATAGGGGTTTGGGTATTCAACGGGCAGGAGAGGAGGCATATTTTTTTTTTTGCTATAGCCGGCTGACACCTAGCGCTGGCCTAGCATATCATCACAATGCACTCCATAAATTCGTTAGCGACACGTACTAATAAGCAATAAAAAATTAAACGTGATTGAGGGAATGAGGGTGACCGGCTGGGCCACACAGATGCATGTGCGAAATGATCAACGACACTACACACGACTAGCTACAACAAAAAGACACGTACCAACGAGCATGTGAGCAGACGATCGGGTCTTGTATTATTCAGCGAGCTTATAAGAGCATCTCCAGCCGTTCGCCCTCCCGGGCTTGAAATAGCGTCCCCGAGTCGCGCCGGCTGAAAAAAGGGAGTGGAGCCGATCTAGATCCCAGCCGCCGCCCCTAGGTCACCCTCAGGCGCCGTTTTGTAAAGGTTTTTAAAAACATACTTGGCCAAAAATCGGCCAAACACGATACAGATTTGGCGAAATTCAGGCATTCCATCGTTTTTACATAGGGATAATTAGATTTATGCTTCTAGTTGTGTCCCACTCGTCTGTTTTACCCCTAATTTTCAAAAATCACCGATTCTGTCCAAGTCACTTTGCTCCACTTATACTTTTTCCCTTTGACCGTTTGACCGCCTGTTTGAAAACTTCATAACTAATTCATACTAAATCAGAAAATGCAAATAACTGTTGGGGAACGTAGTATTTCAAAAAAAATCATACGATCACGCAATATCTATCTAGGAGAAGCATAGCAATGAGCGGGGAGAGTGTGTCCACGTACACTCGTAGACCGAAAGCGGAAGCGTTTAGTAACGCGGTTGTTGTAGTCGAACGTCTTCGCGATCCAACCGATCAAGTACAAGAACGCACGGCACCTCCGCGATCTGCACACGTTCAGCTCAGTGATGTCCCTCGAACTCTTGATCCAGTTGAGGCCGAGGGAGAGTTTCGTCAGCACGACGGCGTGGTGACAGTGATGATGAAGTTACCGGCGCAGGGCTTCGCCTAAGCACTACGACGATATGACCGAGGTGTTGAACTGTGGAGGGGGGCACTGCACACGACTAAGAGATTGTCTGTTGTGTCTTTGGGGTGCCCCCTGCCCCCGTATATAAAGGAGGGGAGGAGGAGGCCGGCCAACAAGGGGCGCGCCAGGGAGAGGGGAGTCCTACTAGGACTCCAGTCCTAGTTGGATTCGGCCCCACCCTTTTTTCCTTCTACCGGAAGGGGAAAAGGGGAAGGAGAGGGAGTAGGAGAAGGAAAGGGGGGTGGCGCCCCCTTCCCAAGTCCAATTCGGCCTCCTCCTTTGTGGGGGGCGCACCAGCCCCTTGTGGGCTGGTTAGCCTCGTTCCTATGGCCCATAAGGCCCATATCTTTCCCCGGGGGGTTCTGGTAACCTCCCGGTACTCCGGAAAAAAATGCCAGAATCACTCGGAACCATTCCGATGTCCGAATGCACCCTTCCAATATATGAACCTTTACCTCTCAACCATTTCGAGACTCCTCGTCATGTCCGTGATCTCATCTGGGACTCCGAACAAACTTCGGTCATCAAATCACATAACTCATAATACAAATAGTCATCGAACGTTAAGCGTGCGGACCCTACGGGTTCGAGAACTATGTAGACATGACCGAGACACATCTCCGGTCAATAACCAATAGCGGAACCTGGATGCTCACATTGGCTACTACATATTCTACGAAGATCTTTATCGGTCAAACCGCATAACAACATACATTGTTTCCTTTGTCATCAGTATGTTACTTGCCCGAGATTCGATCGTCGGTATCATCATACCTAGTTCAATCTCGTTACCGGCAAGTCTCTTTACTTGTTCCGTAATGCATCATCCTGCAACTAACTCATTAGTCACATTGCTTGCAAGGCTTATAGTGATGTGCATTACCGAGAGTGTCCAGAGATACCTCTCCGATACACGGAGTGACAAATCCTAATCTCGATGTATGCCAACCCAACAAACACCTTCGGAGACACCTGTAGAGCATCTTTATAATCACCCAGTTACGTTGTGACGTTTGATAGCACACAAGGTGTTCCTCCGGTATTCTGGAGTTGCATAATCTCGTAGTCAGAGGAATATGTATAAGTCATGAAGAAAGCAATAGCAATAAAACTCAACGATCAGAATGCTAAGCTAACAGATGGGTCTTGTCCATCACATCATTATCTAATGATGTGATCCCGTTCATCAAATGACAAGACATGTCTATGGTCAGTAAACATAACCATCTTTGATTAACGAGCTAGTCAAGTAGAGGCATACTAGGGACACTCTGTTTTGTCTATGTATTCACACATGTACTAAGTTTCCGGTTAATACAATTCTAGCATGAATAATAAACTTTTATCATGATATAAGGAAATATAAATAACAACTTTATTATTGCCTCTAGGGCATATTTCCTTCAGTCTCCCACTGGCACTAGAGTCAATAATCTAGTTCACATCGCCATGTGATTTAACACCAATAGTTCACATCTTTATGTGATTAACATCCATAGTTCACATCGCCATGTGACCAACACTCAAAAGGTTTACTAGAGTCAATAATCTAGTTCACATCGCTATGTGATTAACACCTAAGAGTAATAAGGTATGATCATGTTTTGCCTGTGAGAGAAATTTTAGTCTACAGGTCTGCAACATTCAGATCCGTATGTATTTTGCAAATTTCTATGTCTACAATACTCTGCGTGGAGCTACTCTAGCTAATTGCTCCCACTTTCAATATGTATCTAGATCGAGACTTAGAGTCATCCAGATCGGTGTCAAAGCTTGCATCGACGTAACTATTTACGACGAACTCTTTGTCACCTCCATAACCGAGAAACATTTCCTTATTCCACTAAGGATAATTTTGACCGCTGTCCAGTGATCCACTCCTGGATCACTATTGTACCCTCTTGCCAAAATCATAGTGAGGTACACAATAGGTCTGGTACACAACATATCATACTTTATAGAACCTATGACTGATGCATAGGGAATGACTTTTCATTCTATTTCTATTTTCTGCCATGGTCGGGTTTTGAGTCTTTACTCAACTTCACACCTTGCAAATACAGGCAAGAACTCCTTCTTTGACTGTTCCATTTTGAACTACTTCAAAAACTTGTCAAGGTATGTACTCACTGAAAAAATTTATCAAGCGTCTTGATCTATCTCTATAGATCTTGATGCCCAATATGCAAGCAGCTTCACCGAGGTCTTTCTTTGAAAAACTCCTTTCAAACACTCCTTTATGATTTCTGGAAAATTCTACATCATTTCCGATCAACAATATGTCATTCACATATACTTATCAGAAAGGCTATAGTGCTCCCACTCACTTTCTTCTAAAGACAGGCTTCACCGCAAGCCTGTATAAAACTATATGCTTTGATCAACTCATCAAAGCGTATATTCCAACTCCGAGATGCTTGCACCAGTCCATAGATGGATCGCTGGAGCTTGCATGCTTTTTTAGCACCTTTAGGATTGACAAACCCTTCTTGTTATATCATATACAACTTTTTTTAAGAAATCCATTAAGGAATGCAGTTTTGACATCCATTTGCCAAATTTCATAAAATGCGCAATTGCTAACATGATTCGGACGGACTTAAGCATCGCTACGGGTGAGAAGATCTCATCGTAGTCAACTCCTTGAACTTGTCAAAAACCTTTCACAACAAGTCGAGCTTTGTAGACAGTAACATTACCGTCAGCGTCAGTCTTCTTCTTGAAGATCCATTTATTCTCTATGGCTTGCCGATCATCGGGCAAGTCAACCAAAGTCCACACTTTGTTCTCATACATGGATCCCATCTCAGATTTCATGGCCTCAAGCCAGTTCACGGAATCTGGGCTCATCATCACATCCTCATAGTTCGTAGGTTCGTCATGGTCAAGTAACATGACTTCTAGAACAGGATTACCGTACCACTCTGGTGCGGATCTTACTCTGGTTGACCTACGAGGTTCGGTAGTAACTTGATCAGAAGTTTCATGATCATCATCATTAGCTCCCTCACTAATTGGTGTAGGAATCACTGGAACTGATTTATGTGATGAACTACTTTCCAATAAGGGAGCAGGTACAATTACCTCATCAAGTTCTACTTTCCTCCCACTCACTTCTTTCGAGAGAAACTCCTTCTCTAGAAAGGATCCATTCTTAGCAACGAATATTTTGCCTTCGGATATGTGATAGAAGGTGTACCCAACCGTTTCTTTTTGGATATCCTATGAAGATGCATTTCTCCGATTTGGGTTCGAGCTTATCAGGTTGAAGCTTTTTCACATAAGCATCGCAGCCCCAAACTTTAAGAAACGACAGCTTTGGTTTCTTGGCAAACCATAGTTTATACGGTGTCGTCTCAACGTGAATGCAGCTGTCTCTAATGCATAACCCCAAAACGATAGTGGTAAATCGGTAAGAGACATCATAGATCTCACCATATCTAATAAAGTATGGTTTCAACGTTCGGACACACCATTATGCTGTGGGGTTCCAGGTGGCGTGAGTTGCGAAACTATTCCACATCGTTTCAAATGAAGACCAAACTCGTAACTTAAATATTCGTCTCTGCGGTCAGATCGTAGAAACTTTATTTTCTTGTTACGATGATTTTCCACTTCACTCTGAAATTCTTTGAACTTTTCAAATGTTTCAGACTTATGTTTCATCAAGTAGATATACCCATATCTGCTCAAATCATCTGTGAAGGTCAGAAAATAATGATACCCGCCACGAGCCTCAACACTCATCGGATCGCATACATTAGTATGCATTATTTCCAATAAGTCAGTTGCTCGCTCCATTGTTCTGGAGAACGGAGTCTTAGTCATTGTCGGTGTCAAAACCGGCGGATCTCGGGTAGGGGGTCCCGAACTGTGCGTCTAAGGCGGATGGTACCAGGAGGCGGGGGACACAATGTTTACCCAGGCTCGGGCCCTCTCGATGGAGGTAATACCCTACTTCCTGCTTGATTGATCTTGATGATATGAGTATTACAAGAGTTGATCTACCACGAGATCGTAGAGGCTAAACCCTAGAAGCTAGCCTATGATTGTCATTGTTGTTGTCTTACGGACTAAACCCTCCGGTTTATATAGACACCGGAGGGGGCTAGGGTTACACAGAGTCGGTTACAAGGGAGGAGATCTACATATCCGAATTGCCAAGCTTGCCTTCCACGCAAAGGAGAGTCCCACCCGGACACGGGACAAAGTCTTCAATCTTGTATCTTCATAGTCCAACAGTCCGGCCAAAGTATATAGTCTAGCTGTCCGAGGACCCCCTAATCCAGGACTCCCTCAGTAGCCCCTGAACCAGGCTTCAATGACGATGAGTCTGGCACGCAGATTGTCTTCGGCATTGCAAGGCGGGTTCCTCCTCCGAACACTCCATAGAAGATTTTGAACACAAGGATCGTGTCCGGCTCTGCAAAACAAACTCCACATACCACCGTAGAGAGTATAATATTCCACAAATCTAATCTGCTGACAACTTTTCATAATGTGACATCCTGCCGTGGTTCAGTCATTACGAACCGTTTTTCCCAGCCTGCCACTACACGTGTTGCGAGGCGGTTTTATTGGCACGTCTTGTCGAAGCAGAGATCGTGTTCCCCTTATCACGGGATTCTCATCAATACGGGTGTGGGTAACCCAATCGTGCTTGTTAGTATGACTCCTCGATTTTAGCCAAGTTCCAAACGGCCACGCGGAGGACGCTTGATATTCGCCCTCTTTATAAAGGGGCCAAGGCCTGTCCTTTTCTTCTCGCGCTCGATCCTTCCCTTCCCCCACCTCGAGTTCCAACACCTAAGGCTCAGGCTAAGTGCTTCGGACCTTCAATCATGTCCGGATCCAACCTTCAAGGCCGGTGGATGGCCTCCTCTGTCACAGAGGAGGACATCAAGAAGATAAGAGAAGCCAGGTATCTGACCACAGAAATCTCGCACAGGCTGCCTGCTCAAGGGCAGGTCATCCCCACTTCCGAACCCAACGAGAGTGTCGTATTTGTTTCCCACTTCCTCCGAGGGCTAGGCTTTAGTCTTGATCCCTTTGTTAGAGGGCTTATGTTCTATTACGGGCTCGATTTCCATGATCTAGCTCCAGATTCCATCCTTCACATCTCGTCGTTTATCGTCGTGTGTGAGGCCTTCCTCCGCATCACCCCACACTTCGGCTTATGGCTCAAGACCTTCAATGTGAAGCCGAAGATGACCGATGGGCGACACGCATAATGCGGAGGTTCCATAATAAGCAAAGGCGCCGATGTTCCATGGCCAAAGGGTTGCTTCCCGGAGATGTCCAACTTATGGCAGCAGGAGTGGTTTTACATCACAGCTCCCCGAAGTACTAAGTGGGTAGCTGCCCCCGCCCTCCATTCGGGCCCCCCGCCATAGCTGGCATCATGGGTCAACAAGGGGATGGACTGGGGGCCAGTTAATGACGTGCCGACATTGCAAAGTCGCATCCGAGATCTCCTCAAGAGAGATGTCAGTCTTGTCAAGGTAATGCAAGTTATGCTAGTTCGTCGGGTCCTGCCATGCCAACGTCGATCTCTCCGTATGCGGGAGTTCAACCCGGAAGGACCGCGAACTATTCAGCAATTCTTCGGCGTGACGCTCGAAGAGATGTATGGATTGTTCTTCGGATCACGAATAAAGTGTCCGGACACCACCGAGGATGCGGGTCTCAACTACAACCGTCCAGATACCCACGTAAGTAATTCTGTGGCCGAACATGCTGTCTTTTTATTTGTCACAGCATCATTCTGAAAAAATCGCTCTTGGCCAGGACTGGATAAGAAAGGCGAAGATGATCAGGTGTTCGGCCCCCCTTCCCGAAGGCTCACCGGATCCTGTACTAGCCAGGATGCTTGAGCACGAACCTTATCAAGTGCCATCAGGGGAAGATAAAGGGAGGAATAAAGAAGCCGAAAGCGGGCCTCACGCATTACTCATCCAAACCGGGGGAATTAGTGTCTCCGCGAAGGAGGATAATCGGGGAGAAGAATCTAGAATCCCTCTCCCCAAGGAAGGAAAAGGACCGCCTCTGAAGACTTGGAAACGAGGGTTTCCAAATGAGGGAAGAAACCTTCGCCAGGGGGCCCTGCCCCGGAGGGCATCCTTACCGCACAGTGCCCGCAAGGGGGTCAGCCCTACACCGAGCTGTAAGTGAACAAGAGTACTTTCGGTAAATATATCCTGCTTTATCTTCGAGGACAATAACCGAGACATATGTCTTGCAGTACGGATCGTAGCCCTTCTCGACAGAGTTCGTCTTCGAGGGATCTTCTTCCGGAGATGATGGAGAGCGAAACGCCTCCCCCTGTCTCCCCGCCTCATGGGGCGGACAACCCTGAGGTGTCGTCACAGAGGATTTCTCCTGATCCGCCAAGGCCAGAAGGTAACCCTTCGACCACCCGAAGTCCGGAGTATTCGGCTCCTAAGGAGAGCAACAAAAAGAGTCCGGGACTGTCCGGTGCACAACTGGACGCACTGATGGGTCTTCTGGAGCAAGCGGCTATCTCAGAGGCGCATCGTACTTTAATGGGTACGGTGGTTGAGAGGATTTCATCCGCCAAAATTGGGTTGCATGAAGCTTTTACGAGCCTGCTAAGAGGCTTTGAGGTACGCAAAGTAACATATATATTTTTTAATGGTACCGCACACGCTAAGTGTGCTCTATACAGATAGTAGCCCCTGAGACTCTGGTTGCTGTCCAAAGGCGGCAAACAGAGGATCATAGTCCCAGGTAATGATTGCGCTGCTTACATGTGCAGGCGGCTGAGGGTCCGGTGGCTGGCCGGACTGCTGAGTTTGCCGAACTGAGGCGGCAGCTTGCCGCGGCAGATGCTGACATCGCGCGTGTGAACAAGCGGCTTGACGAGGCACAGGGTATGTATTTTCGGGTGGTCAACAAATATTAAGAGGAGCATGATGCTGGTATCTATAATATGTTGTGACTGCAGATGGAGCTGCCGCCGTGGAGACCCTTCGGGCGGAACTTGCCCGAGCCAAGGAACAAGCCAGGAGAAGTGATGCGGCCGCCCTAAAGGCGACCAAAGAGTTAAGAGCCGAACAGGCTGCTCATCGCTAGAGCGAAGATAAAATAGCCAAGATGGATGTTGAGCTGAAAGATGCCGCCGGCCGATATGAGCTTCTTGAAAAGGAAAGCCAAGCGAAAGCGGATGACCTGAAGAAAGCCATGGAAGCAGCCAAGGAAACCCGCTCTAAAATCAGAGCGGCGAAGGAGGAGCTCCGTCAAGCCGGAGATATCACGGCTGGGAAGCCCTTTTTGTTGCGGACAAAGTTCGAAGATCCAAATTATGCCCCTCTGGATCAATTATGGAGTGCCGCAGACGCGTACTTGGACTTGGCAATGAGTGCTACTGATGCGACTGAGTTTTTCAAAGATCAGAAAGATCATGAAGTGGAAAGGTTGTTCTGGTCGTAGTTCAGTGCTCCAACGCGTCCGCTGCTGTTAAATGAACAAATGGCTGAGTGGGCCAAGCTCCATAGGTTGTCCGGACTTGCCATGAGGTCTGTCGTGGATCATCTTTGGCCGGAGGGACCAAGGCCGAATAGTTATTTTGGTTTAGTGCAACGATTCCTTGGTGCTGTGCCGCATATCGATGCTGTAAAGAGGTCGGCGTGCATAGAGGGTGCACGGATGGCTCTTGCCCGTGCTAAGACATACTGGGCAGAGATGGAGGCCACCGCTATTGCAACACGGGGTCCGGCCGTAGGCCAGGTCCCGGCTGAGCACTATTTTGAAGAAGTCCTAGAAGGCGCTCGTTTAATAGAAGCTCGGTGCTCGAAGAGTATCATGTTTGAGTGACATGTGTTCCAATTGTAAAAACAATGCTATTTGGATTATAAAGGCTGTGTTTATACTTTTGCCTGAAAGTATTATGATGCCTCCTGTGCGGCCGTTTATGTATGTAGATAACCTGAAAGTTTGCAGTCGTCGGCTTCAGCCCCCACGCACATAATGCGGGGTGTTCGGAAAAGCGCGTATTCACACTTGATCCAACGTCTTGGTCTGTTAAGGAGGTGATAGCGCGGCGAACAAGGCAATCAGACTATATAGCTTTAACACTTTCACTTAGCCATAGGAGTTTGACGGCGGGGCTACTATATAGCCCCTGGTACTTCCGCGCTCATCCGAATACGGTGCACGTACATACATGACCGGGAAACCGGCCCTTTGTTAATGCGGAGGAATCACGAAGATTCCGCTCAGTCATCGAGTGGTTGAACAGTCTCGCGCTTTACCATGACAGTCAATTTTTGGCTTTCTCTACTGAGGTGCTCATCCAGATGAATCAGGGCACAATCGCAGTAGTTCTCCCGGTGCCACTGATGTCTACTACGCAACCTTCTTCTTGTAGACGTTGTTGGGCCTCCAAGTGCAGAGGTTTGTAGGACAGTAGCAAATTTCCCTCAAGTGGATGACCTAAGGTTTATCAATCCGTGGGAGGCGTAGGATGAAGATGGTCTCTCTCAAGCAACCCTGCAACCAAATAAGAAAGAGTCTCTTGTGTCCCCAACACACCCAATACAATGGTAAATTGTATAGGTGCACTAGTTCGGCGAAGAGATGGTGATACAAGTGCAATATGGATGGTAGATATAGGTTTTTGTAATCTGAAAATATAAAAACAGCAAGGTACCTAATGATAAAAGTGAGCGTAAACGGCATTGCAATGCTAGGAAACAAGGCCTAGGGTTCATACTTTCACTAATGCAAGTTCTCTCAACAATAATAACATAATTGGATCATATAAATATCCCTCAACATGCAACAAAGAGTCACTCCAAAGTCACTAATAGCGGAGAACAAACGAAGAGATTATGGTAGGGTACGAAACCACCTCAAAGTTATTCTTTCCGATCAATCCATTGGGCTATTCCTATAAGTGTCACAAACAGCCCTAGAGTTCGTAGTAAAATAACACCTTAAGACACACATCAACCAAAACCCTAATGTCACCTAGATACTCCAATCTCACCTCAAGTATCCGTGGGTATGATTATACGATATGCATCACACAATCTCAGATTCATCTATTCAATCCAACACAAAGTACTTCAAAGAGTGCCCCAAAGTTTCTACCGGAGAATCAAGACGAAAACGTGTGCCATCCCCTATGCATAGGTTCATGGGCAGAACCCGCAAGTTGATCACCAAAACATACATCAAGTGAATCACGTGATATCCCATTGTCACCACAGATACGCACGGCAAGACATACATCAAGTGTTCTCAAATCACTAAAAGACTCAATCCGATAAGATAACTTCAAAGGGGAAACTCAATCCATTACAAGAGAGTAGAGTGGGAGAAACATCATAAGATCCAACTATAGTAGCAAAGCTCGCGATACATCAAGATCGTACCACCTCAAGAACATGAGAGAGAGAGAGATCAAACACATAGCTACTGGTACATACCCTCAGCCCCGAGGGTGAACTACTCCGTCCACGTCATGGAGATCGCCGGGATGATGAAGATGGCCACCGGTGAGGGATCCCCCCCTCCGGCAGGGTGCCGGAACAGGGTCCCGATTGGTTTTTGGTGGCTACAGAGGCTTGCGGCGGCGGAACTCCCGATCTATTCTGTTCTCCGAAGGTTTTAGGGTATATGGATATATATAGGCGGAAGAAATATGTCAGGGGAGCCATGAGGGGCCCACGAGGGTGGAGGGCGCGCCCCCTGCCTCGTGCCTCCCTCGTTTCTTTCCTGACGTGCACTCCAAGTCTCCCGTATTGCTTTCTTTCCAAAAATAACTTTTCCGAAGGTTTCATTCCGTTTGGACTCCGTTTGATATTCCTTTTCCGCGAAACACTGAAACAAGGGAAAAACAAAAACTGGCACTGGGCTCTGGGTTAATAGGTTAGTCCCAAAAGTAATATAAAAGTGCATAGTAATGCCCAATAAACATCCAAGATGGATAATATAATAGCATGAATACTTCATAAATTATAGATACGTTGGAGACGTATCAACATCCCCAAGCTTAATTCCATCTCGTCCTCGAGTAGGTAAATGATAAAAGAAATAATTTATGAAGTGTGAATGCTAGCAGGTGCACAAGTTTGAGCAATGATAATTTCAATCACCTTTTCTAGTATCATCATATGTCATAACAGTAGCTCATCTCATAAAAATTTGCATGATCAAATAACAAACTATTCACATGTTAAAGCATAGATCATAAACTTTCTAACAAACCGTGCTATTAGTCATCAAACAATTACAATTCATCTTATTTTCAGGAAGAGTCTATGTCAGAGCTTTGATTCAGCAAACTTCACATACTCAACTATCATTTAGTCTTCCATGATTGCTACCACTCAAAGCATATTTTTAGAACAAATAGTATTCATCGAACACAGAGAAAGATAGGGGCTTAATGTTTCGCCTCCCAACCTTTTACCTCAAGGGTAATGTCAACAGTAATAATTCATGCTCAAATATATTTGAATGGCCATATATGCCTAGATCTTTCCATCACATGATGCTTGCCAACTAAAGAGTAGGTTGGAATGAGAAGGATTACTACTGACTCTTTGCATAAAAGTAAAAGATAGGCCCTTCGCAGACGGAAGCAGGGATTTGCAGAGGTGCCAGAGCTCGAAGCAAAAACAGAGATGAAAATAATTTTGAGAGGTATGCTTTCATCGTCAACATAACGACCAAGAGTTCCCAATATCTTCCATACTAGATAAATCATAGGCGGTTCCCACGCAGAAAGGTAAAGATTTTACTCCCCCTCCACCAACGATCACACTCCACGGCTTGTCCGAAACAACGGGTGCCGTCCAACTTTCAACAATCCTGGGGGAGTTTTGTTTAAATTATTTGCGAATTTGTTTTTGATCTTTTGATCATAGGACTGGGCATCCCAGTTACCAGCCATTTTCTCGTGAATGATGAGCGGAGTCCACTCATCGTGAGAATAACCCACCTAGCATGGAAGATACTGCTAGCCGCTAGCCTCTACATGAGCGATTCGGGCATACAAAATAGATTATTATTTGAAGGTTTAGAGTTTGGCACATGCAAATTTACTTGGAACGGCAGGTAAATACCGCATATAGGTAGATATGGTGGACACTCATGGAAGAAACTTGCTTCAAGGGATTTGGATGCACAAGCAGTATTCCCGCTTAGTACAGATATTTTGGCTAGCAAAAGATTCTAAATAGCAAGCACCACATGTTAGAGGATCCATAACAATATAACTTCTATACAAATATACCCAAGCATAACTCATTATGTTGTCTTCCTTGTCCAACTTCAACTAATTTGCTCAGGTTTGAAAATAATTAATGGGGCTCACAATCATAGAAGATGTCCAAGATAGTGTATTTATATGTGAAATCTCTCTTCCTTCAATATTGTTTCATGAATTGTTCAAGTGACCAATACAATGTTTGCTAACCTTCAATAAATTTACCACCTCTACTTCTTATACGTGAAGTCATTACTCCCCATGGGGTAAGCATATGAAACATATATAATTTCAGATTTATGACATTCAAATCATTCAACCATTTACTCATAGGATATAAGTGAAGCACACGAGTAAATGACAAACTACTCCAAAAAGATATAAGTGAAGATCAATGAGTAGTTAAATAATTATTTAGCTATGTGAGGACTCTCTCTAATTTAAGAATTTCAGATCTTGGTATTTTATTCAAACAGCAATCAAAGCTAAAGAAAATAAAATGACGCTCCAAGCAAAACACATATCATGTGGTGAATAAAAATATAGCTCCAAGTAAAGTTACCGATGAACGAAGACGAAAGAGGGGATGCCATCCGGGGCATCCCCAAGCTTGGTTTTGGTTGTCCTTGGATATTACCTTGGGGTGCCTTGGGCATCCCCAAGCTTAGGCTCTTGCCACTCCTTATTCCATAGTCCATCGAATCTTTACCCAAAACTTGAAAACTTCACAACAGAAAACTCAACAGAAAACTCGTAAGCTCCGTTAGCGAAAGAAAACAAAACACCACTTCAAGGTACTGTATTGAACTCATTCTTTATTTGTATTGGTGTTAAATCTACTGTATTCCAACTTCTCTATGGTTTATAAACTATTTTACTAGCCATAGAGTCATCAAAATAAGCAAACAACACACGAAAAACAGAATCTGTCAAAAACAGAACAATCTGTAGTAATCTGTAACTAATGCAAACTTCTGGAACTCAAACAATTCAGCCATAATAGGAAGGCCTAGATAATTTGATTATTGATCTGCTGCAATTTGAATCAATATTTTATCACGTTCTGGTGATTTTAAATAATTGTTTTCATGAACAGAAAGTTTCTGGAATTTTCAGCAGGATCAAATAACTATCATCCAAGAAGATCCTATAGGTCTTACTTGGCACAAACACTAATTAAAACATAAAACCACATCTTAACAGAAGCTAGATGGGTTATTTATTACTAAACAGAACCAAAAGGCAAGAAACTAAAATAAAGTTGGGTTGCCTCCCAACAAGCGCTATCGTTTAACGCCCCTAGCTAGGCATGATGATTTCAATGATGCTCACATAAGACATAAGAATTGAAACATAAAGAGAGCATCATGAAGAATATGACTAGCACATTTAAGTCTAACCCACTTCCTATGCATAGGGATTTTGTGAGCAAACAACTTATGGGAACAATAATCAACTAGCATAGGAAGGCAAAACAAGCATAACTTCAAAACTTTAAGCACATAGAGAGGAAACTTGATATTATTGCAATTCTTACGAGCATATATTCCTCCCTCATAATAATTTTCAGTAGCATCATGAATAAACTCAACAATATAACTATCACATAAAGCACTATTTTCATGATGCACAAGCATAGAATTTTTACTACTCTCCACATAAGCAAATTTGTTCTCATCAATAGTAGTGGGAGCAAACTCAACAAAATAACTATCATCTAAAGCATAATCCAATTGAAAATTAAAGTCATGATGACAAGTTTCATGGTTATATTTATTCTTTATGGCATAAGTGTCATCACAATAATCATCATAAATAGGAGGCATGCTTTCATCATAATAAATTTGCTCATCAAAACTTGGGGCACAAAAACATCATCTTCATCAAACATAGCATCCCCAAGCTTGTGGCTTTGCATATCATTAGCATCATGGGTATTCAAAGAATTCATACTAACAACATTGCAATCATGCTCATCATTCAAATATTTAGTGCCAAACATTTTAATGCATTCTTCTTCTAACACTTTGAAACAATTTTCTTTTCCATCATACTCACGAAAGATATTAAAAAGATGAAGCGTAAGAGACAAACTTAATTCCATTTTTTTGTACTTTTCTTTTATAAACTAAACTAGTGCTAAAACAAGAAACAAAAAGATTCGATTGCAAGATCTAAAGATATACCTTCAAGCACTCACCTCCCCGGCAACGGCGCCAGAAAAGAGCTTAGTTGACGGGGTGTGAGTGCCGCTTACCTAGCCTCCCCGGCAACGGCGCCAGGTAAGAGCTTGATGTCTACTACGCAACCTTCTTCTTGTAGACGTTGTTGGGCCTCCAAGTGCAGAGGTTTGTAGGACAGTAGCAAATTTCCCTCAAGTGGATGACCTAAGGTTTATCAATCCGTGGGAGGTGTAGGATGAAGATGGTCTCTCTCAAGCAACCCTGCAACCAAATAACAAAGAGTCTCTTGTGTCCCCAACACACCCAATACAATGGTAAATTGTACAGGTGCACTAGTTCGGCGAAGAGATGGTGATACAAGTGCAATATGGATGGTAGATATAGGATTTTGTAATCTGAAAATATAAAAACAGCAAGGTAACTAATGATAAAAGTGAGTGTAAATGGTATTGCAATGCTAGGAAACAAGGCCTAGGGTTCATACTTTCACTATTGCAAGTTCTCTCAACAATAATAACATAAAAATTGGATCATATAAATATCCCTCAACATGCAACAAAGAGTCACTCCAAAGTCACTAATAGCGGAGAACAAACGAAGAGATTATGGTAGGGTACGAAACCACCTCAAAGTTATTCTTTCCGATCAATCCATTGGGCTATTCCTATAAGTGTCACAAACAGCCCTAGAGTTCGTAGTAAAATAACACCTTAATACACACATCAACCAAAACTCTAATGTCACCTAGATACTCCAATGCCACCTCAAGTATCCGTGGGTATGATTATACGATATGCATCACACAATCTCAGATTCATCTATTCAATCCAACACAAAGTACTTCAAAGAGTGCCCCAAAGTTTCTACCGGAGAATCAAGACGAAAATGTGTGCCATCCCCTATGCATAGGTTCATGGGCGGAACCCGCAAGTTGATCACCAAAACATACATCAAGTGAATCACGTGATATCCCATTGTCACCACAGATACGCACGGCAAGACATACATCAAGTGTTCTCAAATCATTAAAAGACTCAATCCGATAAGATAACTTCAAAGGGGAAACTCAATCCATTACAAGAGAGTAGAGGGGGAGAAACATCATAAGATCCAACTATAGTAGCAAAGCTCGCGATACATCAAGATCGTACCACCTCAAGAACACGAGAGAGAGAGATCAAACACATAGCTACTGGTACATACCCTCAGCCCCGAGGGTGAACTACTCCGTCCTCGTCATGGAGATCGTTGGGATGATGAAGATGGCCACCGGTGAGGGATCCCCCCCTCCGGCAGGGTGCCGGAACAGGGTCCCGATTGGTTTTTGGTGGCTACAGAGGCTTGCGGCGGCGGAACTCCCGATCTATTCTGTTCCCCGAAGGTTTTAGGGTATATGGATATATATAGGCGGAAGAAATACATCAGGGGAGCCACGAGGGGCCCACGAGGGTGGAGGGCGCGCCCAGGGGAGTGGGCGCCCCCCCTGCCTCGTGCCTCCCTCGTTTCTTTCCTGACGTGCACTCCAAGTCTCCTGTATTGCTTTCTTTCCAAAAATAACTTTTCCGAAGGTTTCAATCCGTTTGGACTCCGTTGATATTCCTTTTCCGCGAAACACTGAAACAAGGGAAAAAACAGAAACTGGCACTGGGCTCTGGGTCAATAGGTTAGTTGCAAAAGTAATATAAAAGTGCATAGTAAAGCCCAATAAACATCCAAGATGGATAATATAATAGCATGAATACTTCATAAATTATAGATACGTTGGAGACGTATCAGCCACCTTAGCCGATAGAGCGGAATGTAAGGTAGCAAAACATGGGAGCCGGGCAAACCCAACTATTGACCAAAGACATGATTCGGAGCTGATGCATATAAGGCCAAACTCGCGACGCCGAACACTCCCTAAGGTATTCGAACTTTACAACATATACTGGGCTGAGTAACGCCCTCCATAATGAGCCCTGAATTTCCAGGTACATGCATTAGTCTCACGTGACGAAATGCCAATAACGCGAGCATCCCTCTCGGTTGCGTTGAGTATCCGGAGGGTGTGAAGCAACAAGAGACAGTAAAAAAGGTTTACACAAGGTCTTAATCTAAAAAGAAACCTTTGAGCGGGGCCCTGCTGCACGTCTGCGCCTGTGTCTCCGTTGTGCCGTATCCTGGAAGGGTGTAGCACGATGATCATCTGTAAAAGAGAAAAACCCATGTGAAAGTCTTCGTGCGAAAAATTGGTTATTCTTAATGAACCATTAAAATGCAATCTAAATAGGGTCAAGCCGAACTGTAGCCCTTTTTTCATGCGGGAAGCCCCTAGCGCCACCTATGGGGGTATATCCATCGACCCCATCTCAGGTTTATCTGAGCTGTTACAGCTAGTGGTGCGCCGAACTCGTCTAACCGTGTCCGCGGTCTTGACGACCGATCATTTATTCTGGTTGGAGAGGCCGTTCAGTGTTCGGCTGCTAGAGCCGCCACACATTCCTCCGTACGTAAGGAGCGCACTGTGTTTCTGCTAATTATGATGATGCCACATGGACCGAGCATCTTAAGCTTAAGATAAGCGTAATGCGGTACTGCATTAAAACGAGCGAAGGCCGTTCTTCCGAGTAGTGCGTGATAGCCGCTTCGGAATGGAGCGATGTCGGAGGTTAATTCTTCGCTTCGGAAGTTGTCGGGAGAACCGAATACAACCTCTAGTACTAGAGAGCCCGTGCAGCAGGCCTCTGGGCCTGGTATTACTCCTTTAAAGGTAGTATTGCTTTGGCTGATTCTTGTCGGGTCTATCCCCATTTTGCGGACAGTGTCCTGATATATCAGATTAAGACTACTGCCGCCGTCCATAAGGACTCGGGTGAGATGGTATCCTTCAATTATTGGGTCTAGCACCAAGGTAGCCGATCCTCCGTGCCGGATACTATTCGGGTGATCCCTGCGATCAAAAGTGATCGGACAGGCCGACCAAGGGTTAAACTTGGGGATGATGGGCTCCATGGCGTATACGTCCCGGAGTGCGCGTTTGCGCCTCCTCTTTGGTATGTGAGTTGCGTAAATCATGTTCACTGTTTTGACCTCTGGTGGGAATTTTTCTGTCCCCCAGTGTTCGGCTGGGAAGGCTCATCCTCGTCTTCACTTGGTGTCTCCCTCCCCTTGTGTTCGGTGTTTAGCTTGCCGGCCTGCTTGAAGACCCAGCATTCTCTGTTGGTGTGATTTGCAGGTTTGTCCGAGGTGCCATGGATCTGACATAATCTGTCTAGAATCTTGTTTAGGCTGGACGGTCCATCCCTGCTGCCTTTAAATGTCTTTTTCCATTGACCGGGTCGAGAGCCCCTGAATCCAGCGTTTACCGCCGTGTTGTCTGGGCTGTCTTCGTTGTTTCGACGCTTGCTTTTATTGCGTCGCTGTTTCCCGTTGCCATCCCTGACTTCCGATGTGCCTGGGTTGCTGGTGCCGCTACGGGCCAGCCAGCTGTCTTCGCCCGCGCAAAAGCGGGTCATAAGGCTTGTTAGGGCTGCCATTGTCCTTGGTTTTTCTTGGCCGAGGTGTCTGGCGAGCCATTCGTCCTGCACACTGTGTTTGAAAGCCGCTAAAGCTTCGGCATCCGGGCAGTCGACGATTTGATTCTTCTTCGTGAGAAATATGTTCCAAAGCTTTCGGGCTGACTCTCCGGGCTGTTGAATTATGTGACTTAAATCGTCAGCGTCCGGAGGTCGGACATAGGTCCCTTGAAAATTGGCCCTAAAAGCGTCCTCAAGCTCTTCCCAGCTTCCAATTGAGTTTTCGGGGAGGCTTTTCAGCCAGTGCCGAGCTGGTCCTTTCAACTTGAGGGGCAGGTATTTGATGGCATGGAGATCATCTCCGCGAGCCATGTGGATGTGAAGGATAAAGTCCTCAATCCAGACCCCAGGGTCTATCATTCCGTCGTATGCCTCTATGTTCACGGGTTTGAATCCCTCTGGAAATTCATGATCCAGCACCTCATCGGTGAAGCATAGGGGGTGCACGGCACCCCTGTGTTTGGATGTGTCATGGCATTCTTCTGACGGTTGTAGTGTTCGGTTTTGATTCTGAGCTGTTATTCGGCCAGTATAGTCGTTTGGGCGGCCATGATTCTGTGCCGGAGCGCGCTTCCTAGATCCGTAGATGGACCTGGTCATACCGGCTTTTTTGTGTAGGTCCTCATGTAAATCGTGTGCTGACTTGTGTGCGACATCGTTAGCCGCCCTGTCGCGGCCACGGGGTGGTCGGTCCGGCTGATCGGCCGTTTTATTTTTCGGCTGAATGGGCTCTAAAGCCTCATTGTCGAATTTAGGCAGCAGCTTGCGCTTTGGATAGCTCTTTGTGTGGCGACTGCCGCCGTACTTTTCTTCAGTGTCAAGCACTTTATTCCATCTGCTGTTGAGCGTATTCTGCGCGGCCTTAAGCCTTTGCTTCTGCTTCTTCAGGCTCCTTGCCGTGGCAATAAGCCTTCTATGGAGGTTCTCTTGTTCCAAGTGCCTTTCCTGGATGATGTGTGCATCGTCGCCCGGACTATTCTCCTCTCCGGAGACAGGTTGATGAGCTTTACCCTCGGCGTCGCCGTGATCGGACAGCGGTTCTGTACTATGTTCGCCGTCCGCTGGCTCATCCTGCTCCATCGCTGGGTCCATGTGGTCGTCGTTTCCTTTGGAGTCGACCGGGGTATTATTCTTTCTTTCGTTGTTATCGCTGTTTTTGCTGAGGCAGGATTTGGAGCGGCGCCTACGTCGTCGCTTTGGTTGCTTCTCGAGGGGATTATCCTTCACTGCATCCTTCCGTTCCTCATCATTGTTTTCTTTGGGTGTATCCACCATGTATATATCGTGTGATGAAGTGGCTATCCAGCGCCCTGTGGGCGGTGGTTCCTATTCCTCTCCTGCAACGTCGTCCATACCGTCGGTGTCTTCGGAGTCGAAATCAAGCATGTCGGTTAAGTCGTCGACAGTGGCTATTAAGTGGGTGGTGGGTGGGGAACGAATTTCTTCGTCGTCCGCTTCCCACTCGAGCCGGACATAGTTCGGCCGAGGGTCTCCTGACAAGGAGAGAGACCTCAATGAATCTAACACGTCGCCCAAGGGCGAGTGCTGAAAAATATCCGCGGAGGTAAAACTCCATGATCCGTGCCCAATCAGATTGGATAGGCACGGACGCAAACGGTTTGGAGCCTGTGGCCGGGGACGAATCCAAGGGTCCGGTAAGAAAGGTCTCATAGGAGGTGAAGTCAGTATTCGACTCTATCGCCGCTGAGTGTGCGGCCTTCGTGGCGGGGTCTATCCACCCGTCCTCGGACGGCATGATCTGCTCCGGATTGAAGGCCGGAGTAGCCACAGGTGTGATCTCCCGAACACCGTCCGACAGCAGAGCTAAGTCGTGCTCGTCGTGACTGCGCGGCGCACCTGACATGAGCTCGAATCCGTCGAAGATCAAGTCTCCGTGGATGTCGGCAGTATAGTTCAAGCTTCCAAACCTGACCTGATGGCCAGGGGCGTAGCTCTCGATCTGCTCCAGATGGCCAAGCGAGTTGGCCCGCAGTACGAAGCCGCCGAATACGAAGATCTGTCCGGGGAGAAAAACCTCACCCTGGATCGCATCGTTGCCGATGATCGAAGGAGCCATCAAGCCTTTATCGTGACGGCATAGTGGAACTCTCAATGAAAGCACCAATGTCGGTGTCAAAACCGGCGGATCTTGGGTAGGGGGTCCCGAACTGTGCGTCTAAGGCGGATGGTAACAGGAGGCGGGGGACACAATGTTTACCCAGGTTCGGGCCCTCTCGATGGAGGTAATACCCTACTTCCTGCTTGATTGATCTTGATGATATGAGTATTACAAGAGTTGATCTACCACGAGATCGTAGAGGCTAAACCCTAGAAGCTAGCCTATGATTATCATTGTTGTTGTCCTACGGACTAAACCCTCCGGTTTATATAGACACCGGAGGGGGCTAGGGTTACACAAAGTCGGTTACAAGGGAGGAGATCTACATATCCGAATTGCCAAGCTTGCCTTCCACGCAAGGGAGAGTCCCACCCGGACACGGGACGAAGTCTTCAATCTTGTATCTTCATAGTCCAACAGTCCGGCCAAAGTATATAGTCCGGCTGTCCGAGGACCCCCTAATCCAGGACTCCCTCAGTCATCTTGCCCATGAGGCATGGTTCGCAAACATCAAGTGATTCCAAAAGCCATCAGCATGGAGTTTCTTCATGCGCTTTACACCAATATGATCTAAACGGCAGTGCCACAAATAAGTTGCACTATCATTATTAATTTTGAATCTTTTGGCTTCAATATTATGAATATGTGTATCACTACGATCGAGATTCAATAAACCATTTATATTGAGTGTATGACCATAGAAGGTTTTATTCATGTAAATAGAACAACAATTATTCTTTGACTTTAAATGAATAGCCGTTTTGCAATAAACATGATCCAATCATATTCATGCTCAACGCAAACACCAAATAACATTTATTTTAGGTTCAAGACTAATCCCGAAGGTAAAGGGAGTGTGCGATGGTGATCTTATCAACCTTGGAATCACTTCCAACACACATCATCACCTCGCCCTTAACTAGTCTCTGTTTATTTTGCAACTCCCGTTTCGAGTTACTACTCTTAGCAACTGAACCAGTATCAAATACCGAGGTGTTGCTATAAACACTAGTAAAGTACACATCAATAACATGTATATCCAATATACCTTTGTTCACTTTGCCATCCTTCTTATCCGCCAAATATCTAGGGCAGTTCCACTTCCAGTGATCATTTCCTTTGCAGTTAGAAGCACTCAGTTTCAGCATTGGGTCTAGCTTTGGGCTTCTTCATGTGAGTAGCAACTTGCTTGCCATTCGTCTTGAAGTTCCCTTTATTTCCCTAGCCCTTTTACTTGAAACTAGTGGTCTTGTCAACCATCAACATTTGATGCTTTTCTTGATTTCTACCTTCGTCAATTTCAGCATCACAAAGAGCTCGGGAATCATTTTCGTCATCCCTTGCACATTATAGTTCATCACAAAGTTCCAGTAACATGGTGATAGTGACTAGAGAACTCTGTCAATCACTATTTTGTCTGGAAGATTAACACCCACTTGATTCAAGCGATTGTAGTACTCAGACAATCTGAGCACATGCTCACTGGTTGAGCTATTCTCCTCCATCTTGTAGGCAAAGTACTTGTCAGAGGTCTCATACCTATTGACTCGGGCATGAGTCTGAAATACCAATTTCAGCTCTTGGAACATCTTATATGCTCCGTGGCGTTCAAAACGTTTTTGAAGTCCTGGTTCTAAGCCGTAAAGCATGGCGCACTAAACTATCAAGTAGTTATCATACCGAGCTTGCCAAACGTTCATAACGTCTGCATCTGCTCCTGCAATAGGTCCATCACCTAGCGGTGCATCAAGGACATAATACTTCTGTGCAGCCATGAGGATAATCCTCAGATCATGGACCTAGTCCGCATCATTGCTACTATCATCTTTCAACATAGTTTTTCTCTAGGAACATATCAAAAATAAACAGGGAGCTACATCGCGAGCTATTGATCTACAACATAGTTATGCAAATACTATCAGGACTAAGTTCATGATAAATTAAAGTTTCAATTAATCATATTACTTAAGAACCCCCACTTAGATAGACATCCCTCTAATCATCTAAGTGATCACGTGATCCATATCAACAAAACCATGTCCGATCATCACGTGAGATGGAGTAGTTTTCAATGGTGAACATTACTATGTTGATCATATCTACTATATGATTCACGCTCGACCTTTTGGAATCAGTGTTCCAAGGCCATATCTGCATATGCTAGGCTCGTCAAGTTTAACCCGAGTATTCTGCGTGTGCAAAACTGGCTTGCACCCGTTGTATGTGAACGTAGAGCTTATCACACCCGATCATCACGTGGTGTCTCAGCACGACGAACTATCGCAACGGTGCATACTCAGGGAGAACACTTACACCTTGAAATTTTAGTATGGGATCATCTCATAATGCTACCGCCGTACTAAGCAAAATAAGATGCATAAAAGATAAAGATCACATGCAATCAAAAAAGTGATATGATATGGCCATCATCATCTTGTGCCTTTGATCTCCATCTCCAAAGCATCGTCATGATCACCATCGTCACTGGCTTGACACCTTGATCTTCATCAAAGCATCGTTGTCGTCTCGCCAACTATTGCTTCTACGACTATCGCTACCGCTTAGTGATAAAGTAAAGCAATTACATGGCGATTGCATTTCATACAATAAAGCGACAACCATAAGGCTCCTTGATACGTCCATTTTGCATCATGCTTTTATATCGATATTTATTGCATTATGGGCTGTTACTACACATTATATCACAATACTTATGCCTATTCTCTCTTATTTTATAAGGTTTACATGAAGAGGGGGAATGCCGGCAGCTGGAATTCTGGGCTGGAAAAGGAGCGAATATTAGAGACCTATTCTGCACAGCTCCAAAAGTCCCGAAACTTCCCGGAGGCAGTTTTTGGAATTAATAAAAAATGCTGAGCGAAGAAAGTACCAGAGGGGGGCCACCCACCATCCACGAGGGTGGGGGGCGCGCCCTACCCCCCTGGGCGCGCCCCCTGCCTTGTGGCCCCCCTGGCAGGCCTCCGGTGTCCATCTTCTGCTATATGAAGTCTTTTACCTTGTAAAAAATCATAAGCAAGCTTTCGGGATGAAACACTGCCGCCACAAGGCGGAACCAATCTAGGGCTCCGGCGGAGCTGTTCTGCCAGGGAAACATCCCTCCGGGAGGGGGAAATCATCGCCATCGTCATCACCAACGATCCTCTCATCGGGAGGGGGTCAATCTTCATCAACATCTTCACCAACACTATCTCATCTCAAACCCTAGTTTATCTCTTGCATCCAATCTTTGTCTCAAAACCTCAGATTGGTACCTGTAGGTTGCTAGTAGTGTTGATTACTCCTTGTAGTTGATGCTAGTTGGTTTATTTGGTGGAATATCATATGTTCAGATCCTTTATCCATATTAATACCCCTATGATTATGAACATGAATATGATTTGTGAGTAGTTACGTTTGTTCCTGAGGACATGGGAGAAGTCTTGCTATAAGTAGTCATGTGAATTTGGTATTCGTTCGATATTTTGATGAGATGTATGTTGTCTCTCCTCTAGTGGTGTTATGTGAATGTCGACTACATGACACTTCACCATTGTTTGGGCCTAGAGGAAGGCATTGGGAAGTAATAAGTAGATGATGGGCTACTAGAGTGACAGAAGCTTAAACCCTAGTTTATGCGTTGCTTCGTAAGGGGCTGATTTGGATCTATATGTTTCATGCTATGGTTAGGTTTACCTTAATACTTATTTTGTAGTTGCGGATGCTTGCAATAGGGGTTAATCATAAGTGGGATGCTTTTCCAAGAAAGGGCAGTACACAAGCACCGGTCCACCCACATATCAAATTATCAAAGTAACGAACACGAAACATATGAGCGTGATGAAAACTAGCTTGACGATAATCCTCGGGAGCGTTTTCCTTCATATAAGAGTTTGTCCAGGCTTGTCCTTTGCTACAAAAATGATTGGGCCACCTTGCTGCACCTTATTTACTTTTGTTACTTGTTACCCGTTACAAATTAAATATCACAAAACTATCTGTTACCGATAATTTCAGTGCTTGCAGAGAATACCTTACTGAAAACCGCTTGTCATTTCCTTTTGCTCCTTGTTGGGTTCGACACTCTTACTTATCGAAAGGACTACGATAGATCCCCTACACTTGTGGGTCATCAAGACTCTTTTCTGGCACCGTTGCCGGGGAGTGAAGCGCCTTTGGTAGGTGGAATTTGGTAAGGAAAGATTTATATAGTGTGCTGAAATTTACTGTCACTTGTTACTATGGAAAGTAATCCTCTGAGGGGCTTGTTCGGGGTATCTTCACCCCGACCAGTAGAGCAAAGTGTTGCTCCTCAACCTACTAAAAATGTTTGCTTTGAAATTCCTTTGGGTATGATAGAGAAACTGCTAGCTAATCCTTTGACAGGAGATGGAACATTGCATCCCGATTTGCACCTAATCTATGTGGATGAAGTTTGTGGATTATTTAAGCTTGCAGGTATGCCCGAGGATGTTATCAAGAAAAGGTCTTCCCTTTATCTTTGAAGGGAAAGGCATTGACATGGTTTAGGCTATGTGATGATATGGGATCATGGAACTACAACCGATTGAAATTGGAATTTCATCAGAAGTTTTATCCTATGCATCTTGTTCATCGTGATCGTAATTATATATATAATTTTTGGCCTCGCGAAGGAGAAAGCATCGCTCAAGCTTGGGGAGGCTTAAGTCAATGTTATATTCATGCCCGAATCATGAGCTCTCAAGAGAAATTATTATTCAAAAAATTTATGCTCGGCTTTCTCTCAATAATCGCTCCATGCTCGATACTTCTTGTACTGGCTCTTTTATGATGAAGACTATTGAAATGGAAAGAATTAAACACAACTCTGAAGATTGGGACCTCGACGAAGGTAAGGATTCAGGTATAAGACCTAAGTTTGATTGTGTTAAATCTTTTATGGATACCGATGTTTTTCGTGAATTTAGCACTAAATATGGACTTGACTCTGAGATAATAGCTTCTTTCTGTGAATCATTTGCTACTCATGTTGATATCCCTAAGGAGAAGTGGTTTAAATATAATCCTCCCATTGATGTAAAAGTAGTTGCACCTATTAAAGTGGAAGAAAAGACTATCACTTATAATGATCCTATTGTTCCTACCACTTATATTGAGAAACCACCTTTCCATGTTAGAATAAAGGATCATGCTAAAGCTTCAACTGTGGTCAACAAAAGTAATAATAGGACACCCAAACCCCCTGAGCAAATTAAAGTTGAACCTAGTATTGCTATGGTTAAAGATCTCTTGGCTGATAATATTGATGGGCACGTTATTTACTTCTGTGATGAAGCTGCTAGAATTGCTAGACCTGACACTAAAAATAAAAATAGACCTGTGGTAGGCATGCCTGTTATTTCTATTAAAATAGCAGATCATTGTTATCATGGCTTGTGTGATATGGGTGCTAGTGCAAGTGCGATACCCCATTCCCTACACAAAGAAATTATGCATGATATTGCACCTGCTGAAATAGAAGAAATTGATGTTACAATTAAGCTTGCCAATAGAGATACTATTTCACCAGTTGGGATTGTTAGAGATGTTGAAGTCTTGTGTGGGAAAGTTAAATATCCTGCTGATTTTCTTGTTCTTGGTTCCCCACAAGATAACCTTTGTCCCATTATATTTGGTAGACCCTTCTGGAATATTGTTAATGCTAGGATAGACTGCGAAAAGGATGTTGTTACTATTTGTTTGGGGGATATGTCTCATGCGTTTAATTTCGCTAAATTTCATAGACAACCCCGTGATGAGTAATTGCCTAGTAAAGATGAAATTATTGGTCTAGCTTCTATTGCCGTGCCCCCTAATGATCCTTTAGAAGAATATTTGCTAGACCATGAAAATGATATGTTTATGAATGAAAGAAGGGAAATAGATGAAGTATTCTTTAAATAGGGACCTATTTTGGAACACAATTTGCCTATTGAAATCCTACTTATTTCGGATATAAGAAAACATAACCCATTACGTTGTCTTACTTGTCCAACATCAACTCTTTAGCATATCATATTTTAATGAGTGCTCACAATCATAAAATATGTCCAAGATAGTATATTTATATGTGAAAACCTCTCTTTCTTTATTACTTCCTATTAATTGCAACGATGACCAAAACTATGTTTGTCAACTCTCAACAACTTTTATTCATCATACTCTTTATATGTGAAGTCATTACTCTCCATAAGATCAATATGATCTCTTTATTTCTTTTTATTCTTTCTTTTTCTTTAATTCCCTCAAGATCATAGCAAGATAATCAAGCCCTTGACTCAACACTAATCTTTATTATATATAGCTCACGGACTCGATTACATAGGAGGATCATAAAGCAAAGCTCAAAACTATATCATACTAAAACTTTATTCTACTAGATAAAGATATTACTAAAAAGGACTGAGCTAAGGAAAAAAGGGTAAAGATAGGAGTGTGATGGTGATACGATACCGGGGCACCTCCCTCTCAAGCTTGGGAGTTGCCAAGGGGAGTGCCCATACCCAATACTCAGTTCCCCTTTGGTGGTGAAGAAGATGGTGGTGATGATGGATAGTCGCACATGGAGCGTAGGAGATCCTCCAATTTGCGGATAATGCCCTTCATTGCGGCTATATGCTCCTTCAACAAAATATTTTCACGTGTGAGATACTTGTTTTGTATACGAGCTAACTCAATCATCTTGAAAGCTTCAATCTCAGTTGGGGTAAGAAGATTGTGATGAGGTTGAAGGATGTCTTCTTCTTCTGTTGTCGGAGCTTGATCCTCCATGGCCTTCTTGATTCCATCGTCCTTGTTGATCTCCCCGGGTTCTTCTCTCTTCAGCTCTATCTTCATTAGCCAAGCATCATTGCCCTCATTGTTGGAGGAGGGGGACGATATGATGCCTGGCCTTGACAACCTTGCCAGAAAACAGCTCGAAACAAAAACAGGGGATATTTGTGTGATACGGTGGTCAAAACCTTCGGGAGATTATATAATGAATTTTTACCGACCAAAAGAAGTGTCCTGCAAGAAAACAGAGTCCGGAGAGCACACGAGGTGTCCACGAGGCAGGGGGCGCGCCCAAGGGGTAGGGCGCACCCTCCACCCTCATGGATGCCTCGTGTCCCTTTCGGACTACTTATTTTCCTATTTTCTTAAATATTCCAAAATGGAGAAAAATTGCTATTAGAACTATTTTGGATCATCAAGTTTCTTGGACCAATTCTTCCTAGATCTATTAACAGTATTTTGCAAAATTAATTTAAGCTCTCTATTACTCAATTCTACTTGACCACTAGACTGTGGGTGATATGGAGATGCAATTCTATGATTAAAGTCATACTTAGCAAGCATTTTACGAAAGGTACCATGATAAAATGTGAACCACCATCAGTCATTAGGTATGTAGGGACTCCAAACCTCAGAAAAATAACTTCTTTAAGCATCTTAATAGAGGTGTTATGATCAACACTACTAGTTGGAATAGCTTCTACCCACTTAGTAACGTAATCAACAGCAACTAAAATATGTGTATACCCATTAGAGGAAGGAAAATGTCCCATATAATCAAAGCCCCAAACATCAAATGGTTCAATAACAAGTGAATAGTTCATAGGAATTTCTTGACGTCTACTAATATTACCAATTCTTTGACATTCATTACAAGACAAGACAAACTTACGAGCATCTTTGAAGAGAGTAGGCCAATAAAAACCGGATTGTAATACCTTATGCGAAGTTCTATCTCCAGCGTGGTGTCCTCCATAAGCCTCGGAGTGACACTTGCGTCGGATCTGTTCCTGTTCATGCTTAGGTACACAACATCTAATAACACCGTCTACTCCTTCTTTGTAAAGGCGTGGGTCATCCCAGAAGTAATGTCTTAAATCATGGAAAAACTTTTTCTTTTGCTGGTATGTGAAACTAGGTGGTATAAATTTAGCAACAATGTAATTAGCATAATCAGCATACCATGGAGCAGTACGAGAAGCATTTATGACAGCTAATTGTTCATCAGGAAAGCTATCATCAATAGGTAGCGGGTCATCAAGAACATTCTCTAACCTAGACAAGTTGTCTGCAACAGGGTTCTCATCTCCCTTTCTATCAATAATATGCAAATCAAATTCTTGTAGTAGGAGAACCCATCTAATAAGTCTAGGTTTAGCATCTTTCTTTTCCATAAGATATTTAATAGCAGCATGATCAGTGTGAACAATTACTTTAGAATCAACAATATAAGGTCTGAACTTATCACAAGCAAATACAACTGCTAAAAATTCTTTTTCAGTAGTAGCATAATTTCTCTGGGCACTGTCTAGGGTTTTACTAGCATATTGAATAACATTTACAGCATAATCACTAGCATCACACATAATTTCAAAGGGTAAATTCCAATCAGGTGGCTGAACAATAGGTGCAGAAATCAATGCTTTCTTAAGTATTTCAAATGCTTCTAAACAATCATCATCAAAGACAAAAGGAATATCTTTTTGTAAGAGATTAGTCAGAGGCCTAGAAATTTTTGAGAAGTGCTTAATGAACCTCCTATAAAAACCGGCATGACCAAGGACACTTCTTATACCTTTAATGTCCTTGGGACACGACATCTTTTCAATAGCATCAACTTTAGCTTTGTCAACTTCAATACCTCTTTTAGAAATTTTATGCCCCAAGACAATACCTTCATTAACCATAAAGTGGCACTTCTCCCAAGATTAGTTTCTTCACATCTCTTCAAAACTCGATCAAGGTTTCTCAAGCAATCATCAAAAGAAGTTCCATATACGGAGAAATCATCCATGAAAACCTCAACAATCTTTTCACAAAAATCAGAGAATATAGCCATCATGCATCTTTGAAAGGTAGCAGGTCCATTGCACAAACCAAAAGGCATACGTTTATAAGCAAAGGTACCGAAAGGGCAAGTAAAAGTGGTCTTTTCTTGATCCTCTTTTGACACAGGTATTTGAGAGAAACCGGAATAACCATCTAGAAAGCAAAAATGTGTATGTTTGGACAATCTTTCTAGCATTTGATCAATAAAAGGTAAAGGGTAATGATCCTTTTTAGTAGCTTTATTTAATTTGCGGAAATCAATTACCATCCTATAACCTGCAACAATTCTTTCTGGGATCAACTCATCTTTATCATTAGGAACAACGGTAATACCTCCCTTCTTAGGGACACAATGGACAGGACTTACCCACTGACTATCAGCAACGGGATAGATTATACCTGCCTCCAGAAGCTTTAGTATTTCTTTTCTTACCACTTCTTTCATCTTAGGATTTAACCGTCGTTGGTGATCAACAACTGGTTTAGCGTCTTTCTCCAATTTTATTTTGTGCGTCCCTGCCTCGTGGGCCCCCTGGCAGGCCTCCAGTGTCCATCTTCTGCTATATGAAGTCTTTTACCCAGGAAAAAATCATAAGCAAGCTTTCAGGACGAAACAGCGCCGCCACGAGGCAGAACCTTGGCGGAACCAATCTAGGGCTCGGGCGGAGCAGTTCTGCCGGGGAAACATCCCTCCGGGAGGGGGAAATCATCGCCATCATCATCACCAACGATCCTCTCATCGGGAGGGGGTCAATCTTCATCAACATCTTCACCAGCACCATCTCATCTCAAACCCTAGTTCATCTCTTGCATCCAATCTTTGTTTCAAAACCTCAGATTGGTACCTGTAGGTTGCTAGTAGTGTTGATTACTCCTTGTAGTTGATGCTAGTTGGTTTATTTGGTGGAAGATCATATGTTCAGATCCTTTATGCATATTAATACTCCTCTGATTATGAACATGAATATGCTTTGTGAGTAGTACGTTTGTTCCTGAGGACATGGGAGAACTCTTGCTATTAGTAGTCATGTGAAGTTGGTATTCGTTCGATATTTTGATGAGATGTATGTTGTCTATCCTCTAGTGGTGTTATGTGAACGTCGACTACATAACACTACACCATTATTAGGGCCTAGAGGAAGGCATTGGGAAGTAATAAGTAGATGATGAGTTGCTAGAGTGACATAAGCTTAAACCCTAGTTTATGCGTTGCTTCGTAAGGGGCTGATTTGGATCCATATGTTTCATGCTATGGTTAGGTTTACCTTAATACTTTTGTTGTAGTTGCGGATGCTTGCAATAGAGGTTAATCATAAGTGGGATGCTTGTCCAAGTAAGGACAGCACCCAAGCACCGGTCCACCCACATATCAAATTATCAAAGTACCGAACGCGAATCATATGAACGTGATGAAAACTAGCTTGACGATAATTCCCATGTGTCCTTAGGAGCGCTTTTCCTTATACAAGAGTTTGTCCAGGCTTGTCCTTTGCTACAAAAAGGATTGGGCCACCTTGCTGCACTTTAGTTACTTTTTTTACTTGTTGCTCGTTACAATTTATCTTATCACAAAACTATCTGTTACCTATTATTTCAGTACTTGCAGAGAATACCTTGCTGAAAACCGCTTATCATTTCCTTCTGCTCCTGGTTGGGTTCGACACTCTTACTTATCGAAAGGACTACGATAGATCCCCTACACTTGTGGGTCATCAAGACTCTTTTCTGGCGCCATTGCCGGGGAGTGAAGCGCCTTTGGTAGGTGGAATTTGGTAAGGAAAAATTTATATAGTGTGCTGAAATTTACTGTCACTTGTTACTATGGAAAGTAACCCTCTGAGGGGCTTGTTCGGGGTATCTTCACCCCGACCAGTAGAGCAAAGAGTTGCTCCTCAACCTACTGAAAATGAAAATGAAAATGTCCACTTTGAAATTCCTTCGAGTAAGTTAGAAAAACTGCTAGCTAATCCTTTTGCAGGAGATGGAACAAAGCATCCTGATGAGCACCTAATATATGTGGATGAAGTTTGTGGATTATTTAAGCTTGCAGGTATACCCAGTGATGTTATTAAGAAGAAGATCTTCCCTTTATCTTTGAAGGGAGATGCATTGACATGGTACAGGCTATGTGATGATACGAGATCATGGAACTACAAATGATTGAAATTGGAATTTCATCAGAAATTTTATCCTATGCATCTTTTTCATCGTGATCGTAATTATATATATAATTTTTGGCCTCGCGAAGGAGAAAGCATCGCTCAATCTTGGGGGAGGCTTAAATAAATTTTATATTCATGCCCCAATCATGAGCTCTCAAGAGAAATGATTATTCAAAAAATTTATGCTCGGCTTTCTGATAACAATCGCACCATGCTCGATACTTCTTGTGCTGGCTCTTTTATGATGAAGACTATTGAGTTCAAATGGGATTTATTGGATAGAATTAAACGCAACTCTGAAGATTGGGACCTCGACGAAGGTAAGGAGTCAGGTATGACACCTAAGTTGATTGTGTTAAATCTTTTATGGATACCGATGTTTTCCGTAAATTTAGCACTAAATATGGACTTGACTCTGAGATAGTAGCTTCTTTTTGTGAATCCATTGCTGCTCATATTGATCTCCCTAAGGAGAAGTGGTTTAAATATCATCCTCCCATAGAAGTAAAAGTAGCTGCACCTATTAAAGTTGAAGAAAAGACTGCCACTTATAATGATCCTATTGTTCCTACTTCTTATGTTGAGAAACCACCCTTCCCTGTTAGGATAAAGGATCATGCTAAAGCTTCAACCGTGGTTCGTAAAAGCAATATTAGAACTTATACACCTCCTGAGCAAATTAAAGTTGAACCTAATATTGCTATTGTTAAAGATCTCTTGTCTGATAATATTGATGGGCATGTTATTTATTTTTGTGATGAAACTGCTAGAATTGCTAAACCTTGTGCTAAAGCTAAACATAGACTTGTGGTAGGCATGCCTGTTATTTCTGTTAAAATAGGGGATCATTGTTATCATGGCTTATGCGATATGGGTGCCAGTGCTAGTGCTATACCTCATGACTTATACAAAGAAATTATGCATGATATTGCACCTGCTGAAATAGAAGATATTGATGTTACCATCAAGCTTCCCAATAGAGATACCATATCACCCATTGGAATTGTTAGAGATGTTGAAGTCTTGTGTGGGAAAACTAAATATCCTGCTGATTTTCTTGTTCTTGGTTCCCCACAAGATAGCTTTTGTCCCATTATATTTGGTAGACCCTTCTTGAACACTGTTAATGCTAGGATAGACTGCGAAAAGGATATTGTTACTATTGGTTTGGGTGATATGTCTCATGAGTTTAATTTCTCTAAATTTAGTAGACAACACCGTGAAGAGGAATTGCCTAGTAAGGATGAAATAATTGGTCTTGCTTCTATTGCCGTACCTCCTAGTGATCCTTTAGAACAATATTTGCTAGACCATGAAAATGATATGTTTATGAATGAAAGAAGGGAAATAGATGAAGTATTCTTCAAACAGGAACCTCTCCTAAAACACAATTTGCCTATTGAAATCCTAGGGGATCCTCCTCCACCCAAGGGTGATCCCATGTTTGAGCTTAAACCGTTACCTGATACTCTTAAATATGCTTATCTTGATGAGAAAAAGATATATCCTGTTATTATTAGTGCTAACCTTCCAGAGCATGAAGAAGAGAGATTATTGAAAACTCTGAAGAAGCACCGTGCTACTATTGGATATACTCTTGATGATCTTAAGGGCATTAATCCCACTCTATGTCAACATAAAATAAATTTGGAGAAAGATGCCAAACCAGTTTGTGATCACCAACAACGGCTGAATCCTAAGATGAAAGAAGTGGTAAGAAAGGAAACACTAAAGCTTCTTGAGGCAGGTATTATTTATCCAGTTGCTGATAGTCAGTGGGTAAGTCATGTCCATTGTGTTCCTAAGAAGGGAGGTATTACTGTCGTTCCTAATGATAAAGATGAATTGATTCCGCAAAGAATTATTACAGGTTATAGGATGGTAATTGATTTCCGCAAATTAAATAAAGCTACTAAAAAGGATCATTATCCCTTACCTTTTATCGATCAAATGCTAGAAAGATTACCCAAACATACACATTTTTGCTTTCTAGATGGTTATTCTGGTTTCTCTCAAATACCTGTGTCAGCCGATGATCAATCAAAGACCACTTTTACTTGCCCTTTCGGTACTTCTGCTTATAGACGTATGCCTTTTGTTTATGTAATGCACCTGCTACCTTTCAAAGATGCATGATGGCTATATTCTCTGACTTTTGTGAAAGGATTTGTGAGGTTTTCATGGACGATTTTTCCGTCTGTGGATCCTCTTTTGATGATTGCTTGAGCAACCTTGATCGAGTTTTGCAGAGATGTGAAGAAACTAACCTTGTCTTGAATTGGGAAAAGTGCCACTTTATGGTTAATGAAGGTATTGTCTTGGGGCATAATGTTTCTGAAAGAGGTATTGAAGTTGATAAAGCCAAGGTTGATGCTATTGTAAAGATGCCATGTCCCAAGGACATCAAAGGTATAAGAAGTTTCCTTGGTCACGCCGGTTTTTATAGGAGGTTCATTAAGGACTTCTCAAAAATCTCTCAGCCTCTGACTAATTTATTACAAAAAGATATACCATTTGTCTTTGATGATGATTGTGTAGAAGCATTTGAAATACTTAAGAAAGCATTGATCTCTGCACCTATTGTTCAACCACCTGATTGGAATTTACCTTTTGAAATTATGTGTGATGCTAGTGATTATGCTGTAGGTGCTGTTCTAGGGCACAGAGTTGATAAGAAACTAAATGTTATCCAATATGCTAGTAAGACTCTAGATAATGCTCAGAGAAATTATGCTACTACTGAAAAAGAATTCTTAACAGTCGTATTTGCTTGTGATAAGTTCAGACCTTATCTTGTTGATTCTAAAGTTACTATTCACACGGATCATGCTGCTATTAAATATCTTATGGAAAAGAAAGATGCTAAACCTAGACTCATTAGATGGGTTCTCTTGCTACAAGAATTTGATTTGCATATTGTTGATAGAAAGGGAGCTGAGAACCCCGTTGCAGACAACTTGTCTAGGTTAGAAAATGTTCTTGATGACCCACTACCTATTGATGATAGCTTTCCTGATGAACAATTAAATGTCATAAATGCCTCTCGTACTATTCCATGGTATGCTGATTATGCTAATTACATTGTTGCTAAATTCATACCACCTAGTTACACATACCAGCAAAAGAAAACGTTTTTCTATGATTTGAGACATTACTTTTGGGATGACCCACATCTTTATAAAGAAGGAGTAGATGGTGTTATTAGACGTTGTGTACCTGAGCATGAATAGGAATAGATCCTACGCAAGTGTCACTCCGAGGCTTATGGAGGACACCACGCTGGAGATAGAACTGCACATAAGGTATTGCAATCGGGTTTTTATTGGCCTACTCTCTTCAAGGATGCCCGTAAGTTTGTTTTATCTTGTGATGAATGCCAAAGAATTGGTAATATTAGTAGACGTCAAGAAATGCCTATGAATTATTCACTTGTTATTGAACCATTTGATGTTTGGGGCTTTGATTGTATGGGACCTTTTCCTACCTCTAATGGTTACACACATATTTTAGTTGTTGTTGATTACGTTACTAAGTGGGTAGAAGCTATTCCAACTAGTAGTGCTGATCATAACACTTCTATTAAGATGCTTAAAGAAGTTATTTTTCTGAGGTTTGGAGTCCCTAGATATTTAATGACTGTTGGTGGTTCACATTTTATTCATGGTGCTTTCCGTAAAATGCTTGCTAAATATGATGTTAATCATAGAATTGCATCTCCATATCACCCACAGTCTAGTGGTCAAGTAGAATTGAGTAATAGAGAGCTCAAATTAATTTTGCAAAAGACTGTTAATAGATCTAGGAAGAATTGGTCCAGGAAACTTGATGATGCATTATGGGCCTATAGAACTGCATACAAAAAACCTATGGGTATGTCTCCGTATAAAATGGTTTATGGAAAAACATGTCACTTACCTCTCGAACTAGAACATAAGTCTTATTGGGCTATTAAAGAGCTCAACTATGATTTCAAACTTGCCGTGATAAGAGGTTATTTGACATTAGCTCACTTGATGAATGGAGAACCCAAGCCTACGAGAATGCCAAGTTGTTTAAAAAAAAGTTAAAAGATGGCATGAGAAAAGGATACGAAAGCGTGAGTTTAATGTAGGTGATTATGTATTGCTATACAACTCTCGTTTAAGATTTTTTGCAGGAAAACTTCTCTCTAAATGGGAAGGCCCTTACGTTATCGAGGAGGTCTATCGTTCCGGTGCCATAAAAATCAACAACTTCGAAGGCACAAATCCGAAGGTGGTGAACGGTCAAAGAATCAAACATTATATCTCAGGTAATCCTATAAATATTGAAACCAATGTTATTGAAACCATAACCCCGGAGGAATACATAAGGGACACTTTCCAGAACGTTTCAGACTCCGAAAAGGAATAGGTATGTGATACGGTAAGTAAACCGACTCCAAAACAGTTCTAAAGGCAATTTTTCTCCTTTTTGGGATATTTAGAAAAATAGAAAAATAAGAAGCAGTCCGGGAAGGACACGAGGCCTCCACGAGGGTGGAGGGCGCGCCCTACCCTACTAGGCACGCCCCCTGCCTGGTGGGCACCTCGTGCGCTCTCCGGACTCCGTTTTCTTGCACGTTACGTATTTTGGTCGGTAAAAATTCATTATATAATCTCCCGAAGGTTTTGACCACCGTATCACGCAATTATCCTCTGTTTTTGTTTTGAGCTGTTTCTCTGACAGATCTAGACCATCATGACGTCTCCAAGCGCCCACAAGGACAAGTTCTTCAAGAAGGTCATCAACCCCTACCTCGCGGAGGTGCTGCAACACCCTCAAACCATTGAGATGCGTGATGGGTTGCTGCACATCCGCGATGTTGAGGGACCATGGAGGACTGGAAGCGTGGAGACAAGGCTTGAAGCAATGGAGCAACAAGTTTTCAAGTGCCAGGAGATGGTGGAGCGTGGACTTGACTCCAATCACATAATGATCACGGAGTTCACCAACAACCACAAGCTGGATGCCAAGGACATTGGGGAGGCCATCTTCAAGCTCCACGGGAAAATCGAGCACCTCCAAGCCCAAATCTATGACCTACAAAACCAAAACTGTGAGTATGAATATAGATTCAAAAGGATGAGTTTGGCTGCAGATTTGAGGATCCCAGAGACTCGATCATCCTTCTATGATGGTGAGCCTATGCCTTGGAAGATGGACGACAAGCCTACATCATCAACAATCCCTTCACCAGCCAAGGAGACATAATCACATGGGTATGGGCACTCCCCTTGGCAACTGCCAAGCTTGGGGGAGGTGCCCCGGTATCGTATCACCATCACATCTCCTATCTTTACCGTTTTTCTTAGTTCGATCCTATTAGTAGTATCTTGATCTAGTAGAATACAGTTTTGGTATGATCTAGTTTTGATTTTTGCTTTATGATCTCCCTTATGTAATCGAGTCCGTGAGCTATATAATAAAGATTAGTGTTGAGTCAAGGGCTTGATTATCTTGCGATGATCATGAGTGAATAAAAGAAAAAGAAAAGAAAAAAATAACAAAGAGATCATATGGATCTTATGTAGAGTAATGACTTCACATAGAAAGAGTATGGTGATTAAAAATTGTTGAGAGTTGACAAACATAGTTTTGGTCATCATTGCAATTAATAGGAAGTAATAAAGAATGAGAGGTTTCACATATAAATATACTATCTTGGACATCTTTTATGATTGGGAGCACTCATTAAAATATGACATGCTAAAGAGTTGATGTTGGACAAGGAAGACAGCGTAATGGGTTATGTTTTCTTATATCTGAGATAAAGTATATTGTCATGGATCCCCCTGATGCTAACTTACATCCAATTATATATATATATATATAATTGGATGTAAGTTAGCATGAATTATTATTGTTCACATTACCCTTGAAACTATAAGCCCCTATCTTTCTCTATGTCCGATTGAAACTTCGTAACCACAAGTATTGCGTGAGTGTTAGCAATCATGAAAGACTTAATGATAGTTGAGTATGTGGACTTGCTAGAAAGCTCTGACATAGACTCTTTCTGATGTTATGATAAATTGCAATTGCCTCAATGACTGATATTATAGTTTGTTAGTTCTCAATAAAGTTTCTGATTCATACTTTGCATTGTGAATAGATTATTACTTAGCATAAGAAATCATATGACAATATCCATATATGTTGCTCTTATGAGAATAATCATGATGCCCTCATGTCCGTATTTTATTTTATCGACACCTCTACCTCTAAACATGTGGACATATTTGTCGTTATCGGCTTCCGCTTGAGGACAAGCGAGGTCTAAGCTTGGGGGAGTTGATACGTCCATTTTGCATCATGCTTTTATATCGATATTTATTGCATTATGGGCTGTTATTACACGTTATATCACAATACTTATGCCTATTCTCTCTTATTTTACAAGGTTTACATAAGGAGGGAGAATGCCGGTAGCTGGAATTCTGGGCTGGAAAAGGAGCAAATATTAGAGACCTATTCTGCACAACTCCAGAAGTCCTGAAACTCCACGGAAGTTATTTTTGGAAATAATAAAAAATACTGAGCGGAAGAAATATGTCGGGGGGCCACCACCTGTCCAGGAGGGTGGGGGCGCGCCCTACCCCCCTGGGCGCGCCCCCTGCCTCGTGGGCCCCCTGTTGGTCCTCCGGTGGCCATCTTCTGCTATATGAAGTCTTTCGTCCGAAGAAAAATCATAAGCAAGCTTTCGGGACGAGACTCCGCCGCCACAAGGCGGAACCTTGGCGGAACCAATCTAGGGCTCCGGCAGAGCTGTTCTGCCGGGGACACTTCCCTCCGGGAGGGGGAAATCATCGCCATCGTCATCACCAACGCTCCTCTCATCGGGAGAGGGCAATCTCCATCAACATCTTCACCAGCACCATCTCCTGTCAAACCCTAGTTCATCTCTTGTATCCAATTCTTGTCTCTAAGTCTGGGATTGGTACATGTAGGTTGCTAGTAGTGTTGATTACTCCTTGTAGTTGATGCTAGTTGGTTTATTTGGTGGAAGATCATATGTTCAGATCGTTTATGCATATTAATACTCCTCTGATTATGAACATGAATATGCTTTGTGAGTAGTACGTTTGTTCCTGGGGACATGGGAGAAGTCTTGCTATTAGTAGTCATGTGAATTTGGTATTCGTTCGATATTTTGATGAGATGTATGTTGTCTATCCTCTAGTGGTGTTATGTGAACGTCGACTACATAACACTTCACCATTATTAGGGCCTAGAGGAAGGCATTGGGAAGTAATAAGTAGATGATGGGTTGCTAGAGTGACAGAAGCTTAAACCCTAGTTTATCCGTTGCTTCGTAAGGGGCTGATTTGGATCCATATGTTTCGTGCTATGGTTAGGTTTACCTTAATACTTTTGGTGTAGTTGCGGATGCTTGCTTGCAATAGAGGTTAATCATAAGTGGGATCCTTGTCCAAGTAAGGACAGCACCCAAGCACCGGTCCACCCACATATCAAATTATCAAAGAACCGAACGCGAATCATATGAACGTGATGAAAACTAGCTTGACGATAATTCCCATGTGTCCTTAGGAGCGCTTTTCCTTATATAAGAGTTTGTCCAGGCTTGTCCTTTGCTACAAAAAGGATTGGGCCACCTTGCTGCACTTTATTTACTTTTGTTACTTGTTGCTCGTTACAATTTATCTTATCACAGAACTATCTGTTACCTATTATTTCAGTACTTGCAGAGAATACCTTGCTGAAAAACGCTTATCATTTCCTTCTGCTCCTCGTTGGGTTCGACACTCTTACTTATCGAAAGGACTACGATAGATCCCTTATACTTGTGGGTCATCAAGTTCCTACGATCATGCAAGATCTATCTAGGAGAAGCATAGCAACGAGCGGGGAGAGTGTGTCCACGTACCCTCGTAGACCAAAAGCGGAAGCGTTTAGTAACGTGGTTGATGTAGTCGAACGTCTTTGCGATCCAACCGATCAAGTACCGAACGCACGGCACCTCCGCGATCTGCACACGTTCAGCTTGGTGATGTCCCTCGAACTCTTGATCCAGTTGAGGCCGAGGGAGAGTTACGTCAGCACGACAGCATGGTGACGGTGATGATGAAGTTACCGGCGCAGGGCTTCGCCTAAGCGCAACGACGATATGACCGAGGTGTTGAACTGTGGAGGGGGGCACCGCACACGGCTAAGAGATTGTCTGTTGTGTCTTTGGGGTGCCCCCTGCCCCCGTATATAAAGGAGGGGAGGAGGAGGCCGGCCAACAAGGGGCACGCCAGGGAGAGGGGAGTCCTACTAGGACTCCAGTCCTAGTAGGATTCGGCCCCACCCTTTTTTCCTTCTACCGGAGGGGGAAAAGGGGAAGGAGAGGGAGTAGGAGAAGAAAGGGGGGAGGCGCCCCCTTCCCAAGTCCAATTCCGCCTCCTCCCTTGTGGGGGGTGCACCAGCCCCTTCTGGGCTGGTTAGCCTCCCTCCTATGGCCCATAAGGTCCATATCTTTCCTCGGGAGATTCCGGTAACCTCCTTGTACTACGGAAAAAATGCCTGAATCACTCGGAACCATTCCGATGTCCGAATGCAACCTTCCAATATATGAATCTTTACCTCTCGACCATTTCTAGACTCCTCGTCATGTCCGTGATCTCATCCGGGACTGCGAAAAAACTTCGGTCATCAAATCACATAACTCATAATACAAATCGTCATCGAACGTTAAGCGTGCGGACCCTATGGGTTCGAGAACTATGTAGACATGACTGAGACACATCTCCGGTCAATAACCAATAGTGGAACGTGGATGCTCATATTGGCTCCTACATATTCTACGAAGATCTTTATCGGTCAAACCGCATAACAACATACGTTGTTCCCTTTGTCATCGGTATGTTATTTGCCCAAGATTCGATCGTCGGTATCATCATACCTAGTTTAATCTCGTTACCGGAAAGTCTCTTTACTCATTCCGTAATGCATCATCCCGCAACTAACTCATTAGTGTGCATTACCGAGAGGGCGCAGAGATACCTCTCCGATACACGGAGTGAGAAATCCTAATCTCGATCTATGCCAACCCAACAAACACCTTCGGAGACACATGTAGAGCATCTTTATATTTTCCACCCAGTTACGTTGTGACATTTGATAGCACACAAGGTGTTCCTCCGGTATTCGGGAGTTGCATAATCCCGTAGTCAGAGGAACATGTATAAGTCATGAAGAAAGCAATAGCAATAAAACTCAACGATCATAATGCTAAGCTAACGGATGGGTCTTGTCCATCACTTCATTCTCTAATGATGTGACCCCGTTCATCAAATGACAACACATGTCTATGATCAGGAAACATAACCATCTATGATTAACGAGCTAGTCAAGTAGAGGCAGACATTCTGTTTTGTCTATGTATTCACACATGTACTAAGTTTCCGGTTAATATAATTCTAGTATGAATAATAAACATTTATCATGATATAAGGAAATATAAATAAAAACTTTATTATTGCCTCTAGGGCATATTTCCTTCAATAACATACCAAAATGTTCAGAAAAACATCACCTATATGTCAGTGTCATTTGCATTCATGAAAAAAGTGTTGGAAAGTGCACATCCGAGTTTTAGCTCTTTTGATACAACCATGAATAGTAAAATCTAAAAAATTCGAAAAAATTCGAAAACAAATATGTTGGCAAAGAACGACAAATGTTCCAAGTGCTTGCCAAGTTTCCTCAGGGAACGACATTCATGGAAGTCGTGTCAAAAAAATAATCTATTTTGGAGTGCTGATTGTTTTTTTGCTGGGGCACCCACGAATGTCATTCCCTGATGAAACTTGGTGCTACCTCTTGAGCACTGCGTTGGTTTTCCCTTGAAGAGGAAAGGGTGATGCAGTAAAGCAGCGTAAGTATTTCCCTCAGTTTTGGAGAACCAAGGTATCAATCCAGTAGGAGGCCACGCACGAGTCCCTCGCACCTACACAAACAAATAAAATCCTCGCAACCAACGCAATAAAGGGGTTGTCAATCCCTTCACGGTCACTTACGAAAGTGAGATCTGATAGATATGATAAGATAATATTTTTGGTATTTTTATGATAAAGATGCAAAGTAAAATAAAAGGCAATAAAAATAGCTAAGTTTTGGAAGATTAATATGATGGAAAATAGTCCCGGGGGCCATAGGTTTCACTAGTGGCTTCTCTCGAGAGCATAAGTATTACGGTGGGTGAACAAATTACTGTTGAGCAATTGACAGAATTGAGCATAGTTATGAGAATATCTAGGTATGATCATGTATATAGGCATCACGTCCGCGACAAGTAGACCGACTCATGCCTGCATCTACTACTATTACTCCACATATCGACCGCTATCCAGCATGCATCTAGAGTATTAAGTTCAAAAGAACAGAGTAACGCTTTAAGTAAGATGACATGATGTAGAGGGATAAACTCATGCAATATGATATAAACCCCATCTTGTTATCCTCGATGGCAACAATACAATACGTGCCTTGCTGCCCCTACTGTCACTGGGAAAGGACACCACAAGATTGAACCCAAAGCTAATCACTTCTCCCATTGCAAGAAAGATCAATCTAGTAGGCCAAACCAAACTGATAATTCGAAGAGACTTGCAAAGATAACCAATCATACATAAAAGAATTCAGAGAAGATTCAAATATTGTTCATAGATAAACTTGATCATAAACCCACAATTCATCGGTCTCAACAAACACACCGCAAAAGAAGGTTACATTGAATAGATCTCCACGAGAGAGGGGGAGAACATTGTATTGAGATCCAAAAAGAGAGAAGAGGCCATCTAGCTAATAACTATGGACCCGAAGGTCTGCGGTAAACTACTCACACATCATCGGAGAGGCTATGGTGTTGGTGTAGAAGCCCTCCGTGATCAATGCCCCCTCCGTAGGAGCGCCGGAAAAGGCCCCAAGATGGGATCTCACGGGTACAGAAGGTTGCGGCGGTGGAATTAGGTTTTTGGCTCCGTATCTGGTAGTTTGGGGTATGTAGGTATATATAGGAGGAAGAAGTACGTCGGTGGAGCAACGTGGGCCCCACGAGGGTGGAGGGCGCGCACAGGGGGGGGGGGGGGTAGGCGCGCCCCCCTACCTCGTGCCTTTCTGGTACCTTTCTTGATGTAGGGTCCAAGTCCTCTGGATCACGTTCGTTCCTAAAATCACGTTCCCGAAGGTTTCATTCCGTTTGGACTCCGTTTGATATTCTTTTTCTGCGAAACTCTGAAATAGGCAAAAAACAACAATTCTGGGCTGGGCCTCCGGTTAATAAGTTAGTCCCAAAAATAATATAAAAGTGTATAATAAAGCCCATTAATGTCCAAAACAGAATATAATATAGCATGGAACAATCAAAAATTATAGATACGTTGGAGACGTATCAAGCATCCCCAAGCTTAATTCCTGCTCATCCTCGAGTAGGTAAATAATAAAAACAGAATTTTTGATGTGGAATGCTACTTGGCATAATTTCAATGTAATTCTCTTAATTGTGGTATGAATATTTAGATCCAAAGATTCAAGACAAAAGTTTAATATTGACATAAAAATAATCATACTTCAAGCACAGTAACTAAGCAATTATGTCTTCTCAAAATAACATGGCCAAAGAAAGTTATCCCTACAAAATCATATAGTCTGGCTATGCTCTATCTTCACCACACAAAGTATTTAAATCATGCACAACCCCGATGACAAGCCAAGCAATTGTTTCATACTTTTGGTGTTCTCAAACTTTTTCAATCTTCACGCAATACATGAGCGTGAGCCATGGACATAGCACTATATGTGGAATAGAATGATGGTTGTGGAGAGGACAAAAAGAAGGAGAAGATAATGTCACATCAACTAGGCGTATCAGCGGGCTATGGAGATGCCCATTAATAGATATCAATGTGAGTGAGTAGGGATTGCCATGCAACGGATGCACTAGAGCTATAAGTATATGAAAGCTCAACAAAGAAACTAAGTGGGTGTGCATCCAACTCGCTTGCTCACGAAGACCTAGGGCATTTTGAGGAAGCCCATCATTGGACTATACAAGCCAAGTTCTATAATGAAAAATTCCCACTAGTATATGAAAGTGATATCATAGGAGACTCTCTATCATGAAGATCATGGTGCTACTTTGAAGCACAAGTGTGGTAAAAGGATAGTAACATTGTCCCTTCTCTCTTTTTCTCTCATTTTTTTATTTGGGCCTTTTCTCTTTTTTATGGCCTCTTTTTCACTTTTTTTATTTAGTCCGGAGTCTCATCCCGACTTGTGGGGGAATCATAGTCTCCATCATCCTTTCCTCACTTGGGACAATGCTCTAAAAATGATGATCATCACACTTTTATTTACTTACAACTCAACAATTACAACTCAATAGTTAGAACAAAATATGACTCTAGGTGAATGCCTCCGGCGGTGTACTGGGATATGCAATGAATCAAGAGTGACATGTATGAAAGAATTATGAACGGTGGCTTTGCCACAAATACGATGTCAACTTCATGATCATGCAAAGCAATATGACAATTATGGAGCGTGTCATAATAAACGGAACGGTGGTAACTTGCATGGCAGTATATCTCGGAATGGCTATGGAAATGCCATGATAGGTAGGTATGGTGGCTGTTTTGAGGAAGGTATATGGTGGGTGTATGATACCGGCCAAAAGTGCGCGGTATTAGAGAGGCTAGCAATGGTGAGAGGATGACAGTGCGTATAATCCATGGACTCAACATTAGTCATAAAGAACTCATATACTTGTTGCAAAAATCTACAAGTTATCAAAGCAAAGTATTACGCGCATGCTCCTAGGGGGATAGATTGGTAGGAAAAGACCATCGCTCGTCCCCGACCGCCACTCATAAGGAAGACAATCAATAAATAAATCATGCTCCGACTTCGTCACATAACGGTTCACCATACGTGCATGCTACAGGAATCACAAACTTTAACACAAGTATTTCTCAAATTCACAACTACTCAACTAGCATGACTCTAATATCATTATCTTCATATCTCAAAACAAATATCAAGCATCAAACTTCTCTTAGTATTCAACACACTAATAAGAAAGCTTTTTACTAATCTTGAATGCCTATCATAATTAAAGCAAATTACCATGCTGTTTTGTAGGACTCCCAAAGTAATATAAGTGAAGCATGAGAGAACAATAGTTTCTATAAAATAAATCCACCACCGTGCTCTAAAAGATATAAGTGAAGCACTAGAGCAAAAACTATATAGCTCAAAAGATATAAGTGAAGCACATAGAGTATTCTAATAAATTCTGAATCATGTGTGTCTCTCTCAAAAGGTGTGTACAGCAAGGATGATTGTGGCAAACTAACAAATAAAGACTCAAATAAAACAAGACGCTCCAAGCAAATCACATATCATGTGGTGAATAAAAATATAGCTCCAAGTAAAGTTACCGATGGAAGTAGACGAAAGAGGGGATGCCTTCTGGGGCATCCCCAAGCTTTGGCTTTTTGGTGTCCTTAGATTATGTTGGGGTGCCATGGGCATCCCAAATCTTAGGCTCTTGCCACTCCTTGTTCCATAATCCATCAAATCTTTACCCAAAACTTGAAAACTTCACAACACAAAACTCAACAGAAAATCTCGTGAGCTCCGTTAGCGAAAGAAAACAAAACACCACTTCAAGGTACTGTATTGAACTCATTCTTTATTTATATTGGTGTTTAACCTACTGTATTTAAACTTATCTATGGTTTATAAACTATTTTACTAGCCATAGATTCATCAAAATAAGCAAACAACACACGGAAAACAGAATCTGTCAAAAACAGAACAGTCTGTAGTAGTCTGTAACTAACGCAAACTTCTGGAACTCAGAAAATTCTACCAAAATAGGATGACCTAGACAATTTGTTTATTGATATACTTCAATTGGAATCAATATTTTATCACGTACTGGTGATTTTAAACAATTGTTTTCGTGAACAGAAAGTTTATGGAATTTGCAGCAAGATCAAATAACTATCATTCAAGAAGATCCTATAGGTTTCACTTGGCACAAACACTAATTAAAACATAAAAACAAATCTAACCAGAGGCTAGATCAAAGATTTATTCCCAAACAGAAGCAAAAAGCAAAAAACTAAAATAAAATTGGGTTGCCTCCCAACAAGTGCTATCGTTTAACGCCCCTAGCTAGGCATTGAGATTTCGATGATGCTCACATAAAGGATAGTAATTGAAACACAAAGAGAGCATCATAAAACACGTGAAAAATACATCTAAGTCTGACATACTTCCTATGCATAGGCATCTTATAGGCAAACAAATTATCAAGGCAAACAAAAACTAGCATATGCAAGGAAGCGGAAAGAAACAATAGCAATCTCAACATAACGAGAGGTAATCTAGTAAGATAAAAATTTCTACAACCATATTTTCCTATCTCATAATAATTACATGTAGGATAATAGGCAAATTCAACAAAATAGCTATCACATAACATATTCTCAACATGATCCACATGCATTCGAAGTAGACACTCTTCCAAAATAGTGGGATTATCATTAACTAAAGTCATGACCTCTCCAAACCCACTTTTATCAAAAGTACCATAAGATTGAACATTCTCCAAATATGTGGGATCTAAAGTTGAAACTCTTCCAAACCCACTTTCAATATTATTGCAAACACTATTATCAATCTCATATTCATCATGGGGCTTAAATAAATTTTCAAGATCATAAGAAGTATCACCCCAATCATGATCATTGCAACAAGTAGTAGACATAGCAAAACTAGCATCCCCAAGCTTAGGGTTTTGCATATTATTAGCACAATTGACATCAAGAGAATTTATAGTAAAATCATTGCAATCATGCTTTTTATTCAAGGAGCTATCGTGAATCTCTTCATAAATTTCTTCATCACAATTTTCAGATTCACGAATTTCAAGAAAAACCTCATAAAGATAATCTAGTGCACTCAACTCACTAGCAATAGGTTCATCATAATTGGATCTCTTAAAGAGATTAGCAAGTGGATGAGGATCCATAAACTCTTAGCAAGCGAAGATGCAAGCAAAAAGAAGGCACATGGTAACACAAGATTGAACGGAGGAAGGGCGAATAAAACGGCAAGGGTGAAGTGGGGGAGAGGAAAACGAGAGGAAAATGGCAAATAATATAATGCGAGGGATAAGAGTTTGTGATGGGTACTTGGTATGTCTTGACTTGTGCGTAGACTCCCCGGCAACGGCGCCAGAAATCCTTCTTGATACCTCTTGAGCACTGCGTTTGTTTTCCCTTGAAGAGGAAAGGGTGATGCAGTAAAGCAGCGTAAGTATTTCCCTCAGTTTTTGAGAACCAAGGTATCAATCCAGTAGGAGGCCACGCATGAGTTCCTCGCACCTACACAAACAAATAAAATCCTCGCAACCAACGCAATAAAGGGGTTGTCAATCCCTTCACGGTCACTTACGAAAGTGAGATCTGATAGATATGATAAGATAATATTTTTGGTATTTTTATGATAAAGATGCAAAGTAAAATAAAAGGCAATAAAAATAGCTAAGTGTTGGAAGATTAATATGATGGAAAATGGTCCCGGGGGCCATAGGTTTCACTAGTGGCTTCTCTGGAGAGCATAAGTATTACGGTGGGTGAACAAATTACTGTTGAGCAATTGACAGAATTGAGCATAGTTATGAGAATATCTAGGTATGATCATGTATATAGGCATCACGTCCGCGACAAGTAGACCGACTCATGCCTGCATCTACTACTATTACTCCACACATCGACCGCTATCCAGCATGCATCTAGAGCATTAAGTTCAAAAGAACAGAGTAACGCTTTAAGTAAGATGACATGATGTAGAGGGATAAACTCATGCAATATGATATAAACCCCATCTTGTTATCCTCGATGGCAACAATACAATACGTGCCTTGCTGCCCCTACTGTCACTGGGAAAGGACACCACAAGATTGAACCCAAAGCTAATCACTTCTCCCATTGCAAGAAAGATCAATCTAGTAGGCCAAACCAAACTGATAATTTGAAGAGACTTGCAAAGATAACCAATCATACATAAGAGAATTCAGAGAAGATTCAAATATTGTTCATAGATAAACTTGATCATAAACCCACAATTCATCGGTCTCAACAAACACACCGCAAAAGAAGGTTACGTTGAATAGATCTCCACGAGAGAGGGGGAGAACATTGTATTGAGATCCAAAAAGAGAGAAGAGGCCATCTAGCTAATAACTATGGACCCGAAGGTCTGAGGTAAACTACTCACACATCATCGGAGAGGCTATGGTGTTGGTGTAGAAGCCCTCCGTGATCAATGCCCCCTCCGTAGGAGCGCCGGAAAAGGCCCCAAGATGGGATCTCACGGGTACAGAAGGTTGCGGCGGTGGAATTAGGTTTTTGGCTCCGTATCTGGTAGTTTGGGGTATGTAGGTATATATAGGAGGAAGAAGTACGTTGGTGGAGCAACGTGGGCCCCACGAGGGTGGAGGGCGCGCACAGGGGGGGTAGGAGCGCCCCCCTACCTCGCGCCTTTCTGGTACCTTTCTTGATGTAGGGTCCAAGTCCTCTGGATCACGTTCGTTCCGAAAATCACGTTCCCGAAGGTTTCATTCCGTTTGGACTCCGTTTGATATTCTTTTTCTGCGAAACTCTGAAATAGGCAAAAAACAACAATTCTGGGCTGGGCCTCCGGTTAATAAGTTAGTCCCAAAAATAATATAAAAGTGTATAATAAAGCCCATTAATGTCCAAAACAGAATATAATATAGCATGGAACAATCAAAAATTATAGATACGTTGGAGACGTATCAAGCATCCCCAAGCTTAATTCCTGCTCATCCTCGAGTAGGTAAATAATAAAAACAGAATTTTTGATGTGGAATGCTACTTGGCATAATTTCAATGTAATTCTCTTAATTGTGGTATGAATATTTAGATCCAAAAGATTCAAGACAAAATTTTAATATTGACATAAAAATAATCATACTTCAAGCATACTAACTAAGCAATTATGTCTTCTCAAAATAACATGGCCAAAGAAAGTTATCCCTACAAAATCATATAGTCTGGCTATGCTCTATCTTCACCACACAAAGTATTTAAATCATGCACAACCCGATGACAAGCCAAGCAATTGTTTCATACTTTTGGTGTTCTCAAACTTTTTCAATCTTCACGCAATACATGAGCGTGAGCCATGGACATAGCACTATATGTGGAATAGAATGATGGTTGTGGAGAGGACAAAAAGAAGGAGAAGATAATGTCACATCAACTAGGCGTATCAGCGGGCTATGGAGATGCCCATTAATAGATATCAATGTGAGTGAGTAGGGATTGCCATGCAACGGATGCACTAGAGCTATAAGTATATGAAAGCTCAACAAAGAAACTAAGTGGGTGTGCATCCAACTCGCTTGCTCACGAAGACCTAGGGCATTTTGAGGAAGCCCATCATTGGAATATACAAGCCAAGTTCTATAATGAAAAATTCCCACTAGTATATGAAAGTGATATCATAGGAGACTCTCTATCATGAAGATCATGGTGCTACTTTGAAGCACAAGTGTGGTAAAAGGATAGTAACATTGTCCCTTCTCTCTTTTTCTCTCATTTTTTTATTTGGGCCTTTTCTCTTTTTTATCGCCTCTTTTTCACTTTTTTTATTTAGTCCGGAGTCTCATCCCGACTTGTGGGGGAATCATAGTCTCCATCATCCTTTCCTCACTTGGGACAATGCTCTAAAAATGATGATCATCACACTTTTATTTACTTACAACTCAACAATTGCAACTCAATAGTTAGAACAAAATATGACTCTAGGTGAATGCCTCCGGCGGTGTACTGGGATATGCAATGAATCAAGAGTGACATGTATGAAAGAATTATGAACGGTGGCTTTGCCACAAATACGATGTCAACTTCATGATCATGCAAAGCAATATGACAATTATGGAGCGTGTCATAATAAACGGAACGGTGGTAACTTGCATGCCAGTATATCTCGGAATGGCTATGGAAATGCCATGATAGGTAGGTATGGTGGCTGTTTTGAGGAAGGTATATGGTGGGTGTATGATACCGGCCAAAAGTGCGCGGTATTAGAGAGGCTAGCAATGGTGAGAGGATGACAGTGCGTATAATCCATGGACTCAACATTAGTCATAAAGAACTCATATACTTGTTGCAAAAATCTACAAGTTATCAAAGCAAAGTATTACGCGCATGCTCCTAGGGGGATAGATTGGTAGGAAAAGACCATCGCTCGTCCCCGACCGCCACTCATAAGGAAGACAATCAATAAATAAATCATGCTCCGACTTCGTCACATAACGGTTCACCATACGTGCATGCTACGGGAATCACAAACTTTAACACAAGTATTTCTCAAATTCACAACTACTCAACTAGCATGACTCTAATATCATTATCTTCATATCTCAAAACAAATATCAAGCATCAAACTTCTCTTAGTATTCAACACACTAATAAGAAAGCTTTTTACTAATCTTGAATGCCTATCATAATTAAAGCAAATTACCATGCTGTTTTGTAGGACTCCCAAAGTAATATAAGTGAAGCATGAGAGAACAATAGTTTCTATAAAATAAATCCACCACCGTGCTCTAAAAGATATAAGTGAAGCACTAGAGCAAAAACTATATAGCTCAAAAGATATAAGTGAAGCACATAGAGTATTCTAATAAATTCCGAATCATGTGTGTCTCTCTCAAAAGGTGTGTACAGCAAGGATGATTGTGGCAAACTAACAAATAAAGACTCAAATAAAACAAGACGCTCCAAGCAAATCACATATCATGTGGTGAATAAAAATATAGCTCCAAGTAAAGTTACCGATGGAAGTAGACGAAAGAGGGGATGCCTTCTGGGGCATCCCCAAGCTTTGGCTTTTTGGTGTCCTTAGATTATGTTGGGGTGCCATGGGCATCCCAAATCTTAGGCTCTTGCCACTCCTTGTTCCATAATCCATCAAATCTTTACCCAAAACTTGAAAACTTCACAACACAAAACTCAACAGAAAATCTCGTGAGCTCCGTTAGCGAAAGAAAACAAAACACCACTTCGAGGTACTGTATTGAACTCATTCTTTATTTATATTGGTGTTTAACCTGCTGTATTTAAACTTATCTATGGTTTATAAACTATTTTACTAGCCATAGATTCATCAAAATAAGCAAACAACACACGGAAAACAGAATCTGTCAAAAACAGAACAGTCTGTAGTAGTCTGTAACTAACGCAAACTTCTGGAACTCAGAAAATTCTACCAAAATAGGATGACCTAGACAATTTGTTTATTGATATACTTCAATTGGAATCAATATTTTATCACGTACTGGTGATTTTAAACAATTGTTTTCGTGAACAGAAAGTTTATGGAATTTGCAGCAAGATCAAATAACTATCATTCAAGAAGATCCTATAGGTTTCACTTGGCACAAACACTAATTAAAACATAAAAACAAATCTAACCAGAGGCTAGATCAAAGATTTATTCCCAAACAGAAGCAAAAAGCAAAAAACTAAAATAAAATTGGGTTGCCTCCCAACAAGTGCTATCGTTTAACGCCCCTAGCTAGGCATTGAGATTTCGATGATGCTCACATAAAGGATAGTAATTGAAACACAAAGAGAGCATCATAAAACACGTGAAAAATACATCTAAGTCTGACATACTTCCTATGCATAGGCATCTTATAGGCAAACAAATTATCAAGGCAAACAAAAACTAGCATATGCAAGGAAGCGGAAAGAAACAATAGCAATCTCAACATAACGAGAGGTAATCTAGTAAGATAAAAATTTCTACAACCATATTTTCCTATCTCATAATAATTACATGTAGGATAATAGGCAAATTCAACAAAATAGCTATCACATAACATATTCTCAACATGATCCACATGCATTCGAAGTAGACACTCTTCCAAAATAGTGGGATTATCATTAACTAAAGTCATGACCTCTCCAAACCCACTTTTATCAAAAGTACCATAAGATTGAACATTCTCCAAATATGTGGGATCTAAAGTTGAAACTCTTCCAAACCCACTTTCAATATTATTGCAAACACTATTATCAATCTCATATTCATCATGGGGCTTAAATAAATTTTCAAGATCATAAGAAGTATCACCCCAATCATGATCATTGCAACAAGTAGTAGACATAGCAAAACTAGCATCCCCAAGCTTAGGGTTTTGCATATTATTAGCACAATTGACATCAAGAGAATTTATAGTAAAATCATTGCAATCATGCTTTTTATTCAAGGAGCTATCGTGAATCTCTTCATAAATTTCTTCATCACAATTTTCAGATTCACGAATTTCAAGAAAAACCTCATAAAGATAATCTAGTGCACTCAACTCACTAGCAATAGGTTCATCATAATTGGATCTCTTAAAGAGATTAGCAAGTGGATGAGGATCCATAAACTCTTAGCAAGCGAAGATGCAAGCAAAAAGAAGGCACATGGTAACACAAGATTGAACGGAGGAAGGGCGAATAAAACGGCAAGGGTGAAGTGGGGGAGAGGAAAACGAGAGGAAAATGGCAAATAATATAATGCGAGGGATAAGAGTTTGTGATGGGTACTTGGTATGTCTTGACTTGTGCGTAGACTCCCCGGCAACGGCGCCAGAAATCCTTCTTGATACCTCTTGAGCACTGCGTTGGTTTTCCCTTGAAGAGGAAAGGGTGATGCAGTAAAGCAGCGTAAGTATTTCCCTCAGTTTTTGAGAACCAAGGTATCAATCCAGTAGGAGGCCACGCATGAGTTCCTCGCACCTACACAAACAAATAAAATCCTCGCAACCAACGCAATAAAGGGGTTGTCAATCCCTTCACGGTCACTTACGAAAGTGAGATCTGATAGATATGATAAGATAATATTTTTGGTATTTTTATGATAAAGATGCACAGTAAAATAAAAGGCAATAAAAATAGCTAAGTGTTGGAAGATTAATATGATGGAAAATAGTCCCGGGGGCCATAGGTTTCACTAGTGGCTTCTCTCGAGAGCATAAGTATTACGGTGGGTGAACAAATTACTGTTGAGCAATTGACAGAATTGAGCATAGTTATGAGAATATCTAGGTATGATCATGTATATAGGCATCACGTCCGCGACAAGTAGACCGACTCATGCCTGCATCTACTACTATTACTCCACACATCGACCGCTATCCAGCATGCATCTAGAGTATTAAGTTCAAAAGAACAGAGTAACGCTTTAAGTAAGATGACATGATGTAGAGGGATAAACTCATGCAATATGATATAAACCCCATCTTGTTATCCTCGATGGCAACAATACAATACGTGCCTTGCTGCCCCTACTGTCACTGGGAAAGGACACCACAAGATTGAACCCAAAGCTAATCACTTCTCCCATTGCAAGAAAGATCAATCTAGTAGGCCAAACCAAACTGATAATTCGAAGAGACTTGCAAAGATAACCAATCATACATAAAAGAATTCAGAGAAGATTCAAATATTGTTCATAGATAAACTTGATCATAAACCCACAATTCATCGGTCTCAACAAACACACCGCAGAAGAAGGTTACATTGAATAGATCTCCACGAGAAAGGGGGAGAACATTGTATTGAGATCCAAAAAGAGAGAAGAGGCCATCTAGCTAATAACTATGGACCCGAAGGTCTGAGGTAAACTACTCACACATCATCGGAGAGGCTATGGTGTTGGTGTAGAAGCCCTCCGTGATCAATGCCCCCTCCGTAGGAGCGCCGGAAAAGGCCCCAAGATGGGATCTCACGGGTACAGAAGGTTGCGGCGGTGGAATTAGGTTTTTGGCTCCGTATCTGGTAGTTTGGGGTATGTAGGTATATATAGGAGGAAGAAGTACGTCGGTGGAGCAACGTGGGCCCCACGAGGGTGGAGGGCGCGCACAGGGTGGGTAGGCGCGCCCCCCTACCTCATGCCTTTCTGGTACCTTTCTTGATGTAGGGTCCAAGTCCTCTGGATCACGTTCGTTCCGAAAATCACGTTCCCGAAGGTTTCATTCCGTTTGGACTCCGTTTGATATTCTTTTTCTGCGCAACTCTGAAATAGGCAAAAAACAACAATTCTGGGCTGGGCCTCCGGTTAATAAGTTAGTCCCAAAAATAATATAAAAGTGTATAATAAAGCCCATTAATGTCCAAAACAGAATATAATATAGCATGGAACAATCAAAAATTATAGATACGTTGGAGATGTATCACTTGGCAAGTACTTAAAACATTTGTCATTCTTTGCCACCAAATTTGTTTTTGAATTCTTTGAATTTTTTTAGATTTGACTATTCATGGTGGTAGTTTAAGAGCTAAAACTCGAATGGGCACTTTCAAACACTTTTTTCATGAATGCAAATGACACTAACATATAGGTGATGTTTTTCCAAACATTTTAGTATCTTATTTGCATTTTTCTGATTTAGTATGAATTGGTTATGAAGTTTTCACACTGACGATCAAACGGTCAAAGGGCAAAAGCATAAGAGGAGCGAAGTGACTTGGACAGAAGCGGTGCCTTTTGGAAATTAGGGGTAAAACAGCCGAGTGGGACACAACTAGGGGCATAAATCTAATTATCCCTTTTACATATTGAAAACATAATCTAAACAACAAAAGGAAAACTACTACTCTTGCCGCTGCCGTGCCGCCACCGCCCGCGCCTGCCGCGCCGCCTAGAGGCCGAAGAACTTGTTAAAGGCATTGTAGTCGCTGCCGTCGTCGTCGTCCTCCTCCTCCCTCTTCAGGCCGCCACCGCCCCTGCTGGACCCCTGCCGAGGGTCACCCTGGCGGACTGGTTTGGCTGGCGGTGGCACCTCGTCGTCGCTGTCCTCGAGGACGATGACGCCACCCTCATCGCGGCCGCGGCACCGAGCGGCGATCTCCTCTAGGGCGCGACGCTGGCGTTCCATCTCCAGCCGGGCCCCGTCCTCACGTCCCTACTTGATGGCGGCCTCGTCGGCGACGGCCATGTCCGCGTGCTCGCTCTTCACGGCGACGAGGCCCGGCTCCATCTTCGGCTTGACGAGGCGGAAGGAAGGAGTAGAGGAGGCACAACCGCCCTCGTTGATGACGAGGGCGCCACCGCGGGTGCGCCGGCCGAGCGGCGTCTCCACGGGCTCCGCCTTGACGTTAGCGAACGCCGGTGACCCAGAGGAGCGAGAGGAGGAGGAGGAGGTACCGCCCACCATGCGCCTCGGCAGCCAAGAGCCGCCACTGCGGCGGGGGACCGGGGCGGGTCTGCCGGGTACTCGAGCGGCGGATCGTTGCCGCCCTCGAGGTGCTTGAGGACGAAGTGGAGTGTGTGCCTGGGCACGGCCCACCACAGACGGCCGCCGTCAGTGCTGTGGCGCCCCCTCACCGGCACGTTGTTGGTGGAGGCGAGCTGCTCCTCATGGTGGCGTTGGAAGTACGCCGCCTAGTGCTCGTGGTTGTTGGCGGCATACTCCGAGCGGTCCCGCACCTTCTCCGGCAGTGAGGCCCAAACACGCTCGATCTCGCCGTGGAAGTGGGCATCGGCGATCGGCTGGGGGGGGGGGGGGCGGGCACGCCTTCGGCGCTGAGCCTCCACCGCCCCGGCACGCGCATGTCAAGCGGCGCCGAGTAGTTCACCTCGTGGAGGAGCTGGGCCTCCCAGTCGTGTAGGTGGCGGCGGCCGAAGCCGTTGGCCGCCGCTCCATCGCCGGGGAACCACTCTCCCATCGATGGGCGTACACGCGGTGGCTGTAGACGGTGGCAAGAGAGGGAGACGAGACGGCGGCGAGTGTGTCCACCGACGAGGGGAGGGGTCGACTTTTATAGCGGCGGGAGGGGGGTGGTGGCAAACGTGTGTACGCATGGCGGGAGGGGAGGCGCGTCGCCGCACTACGCCGCCCGTGAGGAATCAACTGAAGGCTGACCGCCGGCGGCCTTGGCATTGATTCCCCACGGGAATTTGAGGCGATGAGGAAGACGAGACAAGGCTGGACGCTGACTCGGCGTCCCCACAAGGTTTTCGCGCCAAAAACGCTTCCCCGAGCGCCCCCCAGCGCGCCGGGTTCGCCCTGAATCCGCCGGCGCCAAAATCGGGCCTAACCGACGGAAATAGGGCTTCTGGGGGTGCGACTGAGCCGGTTTTTCGGCACCGGCGATAAAAAAGGGCGTTGGCGTGGCCTGTTTTGGGTGGGTGGGTGGGGGGGGGGGGAGTGGAGATGCTCTAACTGTCATCATATCTTACTGAAATTGGATCTCATCCACCATTCCAAACACTGTTAACGGAGTATTATTGTGGCATGATCATGAGCTTACTATACTGACATAGGCGGCCAAACTTAGTCAACGAAGGTTTTCAAGAACTAAATCAATGTTGATTTATGTATGTACCCAACTAGCTGTCGACGAAAAGTCCAACAAGTTATCCAAAATTTATGTAAAACTAGAAATAGAAAATTTGGCACGATAACAGCCGCGCGCTGTCATCGCCAGAGCCTATAGAACATAGCAAATTGAGGCTAGGACCAGGCTGGGCGCCCCCATCATCGACGATAAAATTAAATGGTGGAATAAGGAACCGTCTAATAATGCAAACATATAGGAGTAACATTCACATGCATCCATGCATCTTTCTGATCTCTCCCTGTATATATAAGTAATCGCAGTTCTTATCGCAGCAGGGAGAGCAAAGTCATCAACCAGAGAATTCTGTGACCTGCTTGGTCTCGTAGCTACCATGACCATCGGCGTCTGCTACGGCGTGGTCGCTAACAACCTCCCGCCGGCGAACGAGGTGGTGCAGCTCTACAGGTCCAAGGGCCTCACCGGCATGCGCATCTACTTCGCCGACGCCAAGGCTCTCTCCGCGCTCCGGGGCTCCGGCATCGCCCTCATCCTCGACATCGGCGGCAACGACGTGCTGGCCAGCCTCGCTGCCAGCGCCTCCAACGCGGCGAACTGGGTCCGGGACAACGTGCGGCCCTACTACCCGGCCGTGAACATCAAGTACATCGCCGCCGGCAACGAGATCCTGGGCGGCGACACGCAGAACATCGTCCCGGCCATGCGGAACCTCAACTCGGCCCTCAACGGCGCCGGCCTCGGCGCCATCAAGGTGTCCACCTCGATCCGGTTCGACGCGGTGACCAACACCTTCCCGCCCTCCAACGGCGTGTTCGCGCAGGCCTACATGACGGACGTGGCCCGGCTCCTGGCCAGCACCGCCGCGCCGCTGCTGGCCAACGTGTACCCCTACTTCGCCTACAAGGACAACCCGCGGGACATCCAGCTCAACTACGCGACGTTCCGGCCGGGCACCACCGTGCGTGACCAGAACAACGGGCTGACCTACACGTGCCTGTTCGACGCCATGGTGGACGCCGTGGTCGCGGCGCTGGAGCGGGCCGGAGCGCCGGGGGTGAGGGTGGTGGTGTCGGAGAGCGGGTGGCCGTCGGCCAGCGGGTTCGCGGCGACGGCGGACAACGCGAGGGCGTACAACCAGGGGCTGATCGACCACGTCGGCGGGGGCACCCCCAAGAGGCCCGGCTTGCTGGAGACGTACATCTTCGCCATGTTCAACGAGAACTTCAAGACCGGTGAGCTCACCGAGAAGCACTTCGGGTTGTTCAACCCGGACAAGTCGCCGGCGTACCCCATCCGCTTCTAGTACGTCTGGCTGCATATCGATCGTCCATGCATACGTACGTACACACATGAATCGTCAACCTAAATAAGCTGAGCGTAGCTCAGTAGGTGAGGCGCGGGAGTTCCGAGTCTCGCCTCAGCGTTTGGTGCCTACGGAGTTTTTTTCTATAAAAAATGCCAACAGGCTAGTCTAGCCCGCGTTGGTTTTGTTATTATTTTTTAATAAGCTGTGCAGTGCCAGCACTATATGATACGGGGTCTATTTTTTGGAATTACTTTTATTTGTAATTATTTATTGTACGCTGTGAACATTTTTATAATATATTGTTGTTTATTTTCATTAAATATAGAATATTATAATTGGAAATGGTGAAAGTTTTATAATATTTTTTAGTCTATTTATTTTTTTGTAAATGGTGGTGAAAATTTTATATTATAGTAGTCAAAAAATATTGTAGTTACTTTTATGAAAGTAAGAATATTTGAACTCAAAATGCTAACACTTAAAAAGTATATAATTAGTCTTTTAGTTGTTTTATTAAATTAAAAATATTTTTAAATTTTAATAATGTAGCAACATTATTTTGAGTCTTTTAATAAATTATAAAAAAATGTAATTACCGGTCCACAATATTTTGCTGGTCCATGGCCATGGTGCCCGCTAGAGAGCCAACCATACTCAAGGATGAATGGCTTAAAAGTTTGGAAGGGCCAACACATGTGCATCGGTGAGTTTCTACTTAAGCACTTGAAAGGCTTATTCCTGATCAGTAGACCACTGAAAGGAGTCCTTTTTAGGGCATCAAACAAAGGCTGCCAATAATGCCATACCCCTGAATAAACCTCCTATTGTACCCTGCTAGGCCAAGAAATCCCCTATGCTCAGTGATGTTTTTAGGGGCAGGCCAGTTAGTTACTGCAACAATTTTAATAGGATTTGTGGCCACTTTTCTCCGGGTGGTTCATTAGGAAGGTTTTCAATGACATGAATGGGGTGTTTATTTTTGATTGTCAAAGCATTCAACTTCCTGAAATCATTGCAAAGTCTCCAGGTTCCACCCTTCTTTTTAACAAGAACATCAGGGGAGGAATAAGGGGTCACTAGTAAAAAACAGGGCTTTGGTCACAGGGCAATATTAACATTAGTCCCGGTTCAGTCACGAACCGGGACTAATGTGAGCATTGGTCCCGGTTCATGCGGCTAAGGCATTAGTCCCGGTTCACCTGAGCCCTTTAGTCCCGGTTTGAGACACAAAATTCTAAAAGGAAAAAAAGTTATGCTCAAATTTCTGTTTTTTTTAATTTTTGTTAAATCTGGTCAAACTATGGTCAAACTACTTATTCAAGAAGTATTAGTGTTACTAAATAATTATTCAAGAATATTAGTGTTACTAAATAATTATTTCAGTTTTTTTGAATTTTGGTCAAATCTGGTCAAACTGTGGTCAAACAATGGTCAAACTAATTATTCAAGAAATATTAGTGTTACTAAATAATTATTTCAGTTTTTTTGAATTTTGGTCAAATCTGGTCAAACTGTGGTCAAAATCTGGTCAAACTGTGGTCAAACTATGGTCAAACTACTTATTCAAGAAATATTAGTGTTACTAAATAATTATTGTTTTTTAAAACAATAGTTTCAAACTCAAACAGTGAAATGTGTGACTTCATGCTCAAGCTAAATTCCTGAGGGTTAATAGGATTGACATCTTACTATTGTCAGGAAAACAACAAGTGCAGACTTGGAAACGAGGGAGAATAGAACCCGGAAGTTAAGCGTGCTCAGGCTGGAGCACGTGGACGGCCTTTAGTCCCGGTTCGTGTAAGAACCGGGATTAAAGGGGGAGGCTTTAGTAACGACCCTTTAGTCCCGGTTCCAGAACCGGGACTAAAGGCCCTTACAAACCGGAACAAAAGGCCCTTTTTCTACTAGTGGGTGGAGCTGTGTTAGATTATATTTTGAACAACATGTGTTCGATAATCTCTTCCAGAGCATCTTTCTGGTGGTGGGGAAGTCTGTAGGCTCTTTGGTTAATGATCTTGGCATCAGGTACGTATTGCATGGTCACAAAATCCAGTAGGTTGACACGGAAGGTGTTTGGGGGTAGCTCCCATGAGATCATGCATAGAAATATTCTGTTTTTCTTCTCCTTGTTGGGCTTGAAATTCAGCCAGATTCTCTTCACTCTCAACGATACACACAATTTCAGGTTGTTCCTCTGTTTGTGCTTGCACCTGATTCCCTTGAGTGAGTTTGCACACATGTCTGTGGCTAGGTACGTACCCATGGCTCTTTGCACCTGAAGCAGATCCCTTTTTGCCTAGCCTGTTGAATGAGAGCCTGGTTAGTGGGTAGGGTAGCTGGAGTGTTTTTGGCATGTCAAAATTAACTTGTCTTTTGACAGAGAAGGGAGTAAATGTTGGTTTTTTGATATTAGTTGCCTGCTCCAATCTTCTGGCTATCCAGATGGCATCTTGTAGATCTTTAGGTTTGTTACATTGTAGATGAGCTTGAGTATAGCCAGAAAATCCAGCTATGAAGATATTAGCGTAATAATCATCAGGTAAGCTGGGGTTGTCCCTTCTCATTAGGTTCATATCTCTTTCAAACTGCTCAATGTACTAGCCCATTGTTCCACTTTGCACTAAGGCATGAAAATTCTCCACATTGTTGCAAATAGAACTTTCTGCAAATCTGTCTCCTAGATATCTGCAGAATCTATGCCAAGGAAGAGTTTCACTAGTGGAAAACAGGGAACTAGTCCTGGTTCCAGAGGGCCTTTAGTCCCGGTTCTGGAACCGGGACAAAAAGGTCGGGACTAAAACCCAAAACCTTTAGTCCTGGTTCATAAGGGGTTCCACGTGGCCGCTGCGGGGCGCCCAGACAGGAGGACCTTTAGTCCCGGTTGGTAATACCAACCGGGACCAAAAGGCAGCCACGCTTCAGCAGCTGGCAGGAGCTGGGTTTTTGTTTTTTTAAGGGGGGGGGGGGGGTTAGGGGTTTTTGGAGGGTTAATTTAGGGGTTTCATATTGTGTTAGCTAGCTAATAGAGAGAAGTGACCTCTCTTTCTCCGTGCTTGGTCGACGCTAGCTACTATACATATAGAGAGAACTCGACACGCTAGCTAGTAAGCAAATGAAGGAACCATTAATTACACAAGATCGTCATGAACATTTACAGAGAGAAGTGACCTCTCTTTCTCCGAGAGATTGGTCGAACAACAAGTTTTCGTATATCTATCCGACGCTACTACAATATACAATATAACATTTCTTACAACCCCTAACATCTGGAGGCACCACGCCGCCGCATCGTACACGCGGGCGGCCTCATGCACGGTCTCGAACGTGCCGAGGCTGAGGCGGATGTCGCCGGACGTCGCCGGACTGAATCTCAGCGTAGAAGGTGCCGGAGAGGCGCTGACGGATGCCGCGGTAGCCCGAAAATCACCGGCGGCATGGTGGCGCGTGGCGGGGCGAGGAAGTGGCAGAGGAAGCAGGGAGAGAGCGCGTGGCAATGTGGATAGCGATGGGAGGCCACGTGACGGGCACCGCAATTTATAGGCGCGCCGGAAGCGGTGCGCCAAATCTAGCGCGCGACCTCCCGCTTCCCCCCGCACGCACAATCGTGTCCCGCGCGCCAAATTTCCCGCCTCCGCTGGAGTGCGCGAAAATGTCCCGCGCGCGCTAAAATGACAGTTTACCGCGCGTGGGGGGTTTTTGCCGCCGCTGGTGGAGATGCTCTGAGCTGATGCGCATATAGTGCATTTCAAAATAGCAGTTAGTTCAACAGGATTAAGACGCTCACTGTAGCGATCAGACCTCAAATAGTCTGATCTACCGTGCACCAGTGTCATCCCTGGATCAGTAATGCTGACACGCACAGTATAAATGGAGGATTTATAACAGAGTAGCAATCACACACTTATTACAACGAGTATCTCAAGAGAGAAATAAGTATGACAAATATGGCTTAAGGCCATCTAAAACGATAACAGCGGAAGACTTGGAAGATAAGTGAGTCCATCAACTCCAACGGCATCACTGAGTATAAGACCACGACCTAAGGCACCTTACTCGTCGTTTGAAAAGTCTGCAACATGAAACGTTGCAGCCCGAAAACGGGTCAGCACATGGAATATGCTGGCAATGTAACACATAGAGAGTAATGAACATAATAATGCTATACTACATGCATATATGGCTGGTAGAAGGCTCTATGGTTACAGTTTTGCAAAAAGCCAATTTTTCCCTACTGCAAAGGAATAAATTTTATTTAACTATCATGGTGGTTGTTAAACATTGAGAATGGTTGACAGCATCCTCAATCCCAATTAAGTATCATCACTAACCCAACAAAATTAACTAAAGTAACATGATGAGATTCACATGATAATCCAAGTACTAGATACTCAAGATGTCCATAACCGGGGACACGGCTAACCATGATTAGTTTATACACTCTGCAGAGGTTTGTGCACTTTTCCCCATAAGACTCGATCTCCTCCGTTGGGATTCTCGCACTTCATGGTGTTTGAGAAACGGATGACCGAGACACAGTCTTTCAGAAGCGTTAACTCTCTACTCCGGGTAGACAGTACCACCTACATCCCCTACATCTGCTAGTCTACCTCTTCAAGAGCTCACACAACCTACTCAACTATGCTAGAGCCCATAATAGCTTGCGGCTGCACACGGAAGTTTCTAGCATGAATAATCTCATGTTCCCTTTGAACCTGGGTGGCGGTCCAAAAGAAAACAGGCAATCCTGGAATACCCAGGTACCTCAATCCACCCAGATGTGAGTTTTAGTTGCCACCTTAAGGTTAACCATTAATTAACAATCTCACATCTGTCATGGTAACACTCAAACCCAATCCACGTCTACTAGCATAGCATAGCAATATGAGCAAACGTAGAAGTAACTCCCAAAGTTTGATAATAAACAGGGTAATAGGTACTACCTCATCTACTTCCCAATACCCACAATTTAATTAGATCCTAATCATGCAATGTTTGAGGATTGGTCTAATGCAATAAAACTGGGTAGTAAAAGAGGTATGATCAAAGTGTTACTTGTCTTGCTGATGATCCATGAAACTTAGAGATTCGAAGTAGCAAGCGGCGCACTCCGGGTACTCTATCGCAAACAAACAAGCATACAATAAGCACTCATCTAATGCACACGTAAAACTCAAATAAAAATCTAACCAGAAAGTTCAACTTAAGAACTCCGGTTTGCAAAAAGAATCGAATCAAACGAAGCAACGAAAGTCAAATGGCGAAAGAAACAATCTTCGTTTACTAATCTGGATCTAAGTCAAATTTTACAGTAGCAAAAACTTGTTTGAATAGGTTAAACGGAAAGAGAATTTCGAGACGAAACTCTAGGCGCTTGAATCGCCTGATTCCGATAAACGAGCTAAAAGATAAACCAGAACGAAAATCTGATCAGAAATCGCGATCTGGGAAATCGCGGAAAATCCGACGAAAAAGAAAACTGACGAACAGTTAAACGAACGGACGTTCGTTAACTGCGACTATCCGGCGAACACGTTCGTTAAAACGAGCGGATCGGTGAACGTTCACTAACTAACTAAACTAAAAAAAACCGATCCATTAAAAGAAAAAAATCTAGGGTTTCGAAAAAAATAAACCGAACGGTTTTTTAAAAAACAACCGGCACGGCGGCGGCGGCTCGGCTACCTCGGTCCGGCGGAACTCCGGCGAGGGCGGCGGGCTCGGGCGTCGTCGGGGGCGGCGGCGTACGGGGCTTCCCGAGGCGGCGGCGTCGGGCTCCTGCTCCGGCGGGTCCTCTCGGCGGCGGGGCAGCTTCGGGGCGGGGCGGGGTGAGGAGAGGGGCGGCGGGGGAGAGTATTTAAGGAGGGGGGGTGCTGCCTTGGGGGAGGGGCAAGGGGCGGCGGCGACGAGCGGGACTCGGGGCGGCGGCGGTCTCCGTCTCGGTCTCCAAGAGGGAGACGAGGCGCGGGGCTGGGCTGGGCCGTCGGCTGGGTTTCGGCCCAGTCGGCGCGATTCGCGAGTTTTTTTTATAAATAATTTTGCCGAACCTAAAAAAAATCATAGAAAAATAAATAAAATTCCAAAAATTCCAAAACAAATTTTCACCATCTAATTAAAATAATTAGAATGAGATGAACATTTTCTTGGTCCAAAATACAGTTTTGAAAACATGCAATTTTTCTAATGCAATTAAAATTGCAAATAAAATCCGAATAAAATCCAATATTTGATTTTAATATTTTTCCTCCAATATTTCAATTATTTTGGAGAAGTCATATTTTCTCCTCTTATTTATTTTAATACGAAATATTTTTCGGAGAGAAAAATACTTAAAACCAAAAATCCTTGTTTCATTATTTGATAAAAAAGTCAAATATGAAAACTGGGAAAATCCCCAACTCTCTCCTAGGATCCTTGAGTTGCTTAGGATTTCGAGGATTTGCCGAAATGCAATAAAATATGCTATGCAATGATGATCTAATGTATAACATTCCAAATTAAAAATTTGGGATGTTACACTCACTGATTCTAATACAAAACTGTACCTGGAGATGAAATATCAAGAAACAACCGACTTCTTTTGCATGTTTACAACAATTTAATGAGAGTCTAGTCGTGCCTAACTTATAGTGCAGGAAGCAACGATTGCATACATATCTGAACTGACTAACCCAGCTGCCACAAAAAAAACTAACCAACCCTGTGAACAGGAAATACATATGAGTGTGGAGATAGATGGCAGCTAGAGGATTACTACTTATAGCCCGACTCCACTTAGCATAACAGAACAGCTCTGCAGTAGTGCATTTCAACGGACAGACAGTCTTTCTTTCTAATACTATACAAAACTGAACTTGGAATGATTGGGTGGTGCATGCAGGGCACGCCTCCGAGCTAGCCGATGCCTACTGTATCCAGTGTTCTGCTGCATCCGGTGCCACCTCAAAGAACACCTTCTAGCTGGGCATTGAACGCCTCAGGGACGACGAGGTGCAGCAACTAGGGTGGAAGAAGTTCAACTACATGATGAAGAATTGAGTGAAGGGGTTAAGACGGTTGCGTTGTGCATGCGCTGCTTGCTTGCCGGTGAGTGTCACCATTGTGACTAGGTGTTCTTTGTTGCCTATGCCCTCTGTAGTTTAAGGTGTTTGTTCTTTTAGCAGCCCTTAAAATACTGCAATGTAAACGATTGTCTTCTCTATGTCTACAGCATGCACTAGAAGTATAGAACTAATGGCAGTGTTTTGTCTATACAATATATTAGTATATTATACATGTTTTTGTTTCTAAGTGTATTATAAATTAGTATAGACTATCTATCATCCTTTCATTCAGTCTTTGCAAAGAAGTTCAGTTGCCTTCCGTATGGTTTTATCAACAGTTCTTTTGTGCAGTTGACACAATGGTATGCTGTTTGTGTATAGTTTTATCCACCATTTATAGGGAATACATATATTTCTTAGGTTCCCTTGCTGCAAATGTTAGAAAACTTAAATACAGTGAATGAATGTATTTTTAGATGGAAAACGCCATTTCCAGTAATAGTTGGACAACCTCAAAAGAATTGCTCGAGTAACATGTTTCCAAGTAGCAGACTGCATAATCTTTCAAATTATAGGCAATGTTATACAAGAAACACTGACCTATGAGTTTTTTTACGGTGCACTGATCTAGGAGTTAGTATAGTACTTTGTGTTTCCTTCTGAGCCGGTGCTTAAAAGCTAATACGCACCTGGGATTGGTTAGGACACTGTTACCAGATACATTTTCAATTTCGGTCCATGGTGGAGATTTAGTGGAGATGGAGAAAGTGAGCATGTAATGATATAATCAGTACAATGGCACAGAGCCAAATCAGAACTCATGAAAGTGGACATTTCTCAGTTATGATTGATCACAGTACGTTAGAAAATACTCCCTCTATTCCTAAATATAAGTCTTTGTAGAGATTCCACTATGAACCACATACGGATGTATATACATGCATTTTAGAATGTAGATTCACTCATTTTGCTCCGTATGTAGTCCATAGTGAAATCTCTACAAAGACTTATATTTAGGAATGGAGGGAGTAGTAAAATGCAGCAATTTAGAACTAAGACGCACAATGAAACTAATTGAACATGACCGAGAACTAATGGTAGTGCTTTCCGCCGCGGCAACTTACTTTTGGTTTCACTCATGACAACATTTTCTCAAGATTTTTAGGTTGCACGGTTTGGCTTTTGGAGGCAATTTCATCTTAATCTTTAGTTATTTAGTCAAAATTATCACAAGACATGGTCCTAACCGTTTTCAGATTTATATCTTTGTTCAATATGCCTTCGCTGAAATTCTGAACAAGCTAAGGTGCTAAGCTCGTGGTGTAATTCTTATGGTGGAGGGAATCATAATTGATAGTGGGACAAAGCCCGGCCTGGCGGCTCTGCACGTACAAGTATAACTACATCGCCTGCCTTCTCTGAGTTCCAAAAGAAATTCGCCAAAATCAAATATCACAACACTCTGTTTAGGCGGAACAGAAGTGCCTTCAGTTTACGAGATCTCAGAAATTTTGAGAATAGTAGGACATGATCTGCAATTGTGTCTTTGCAAGTTTTACTGATTTAGTGTTTTTTTTGTTGCAAGGTCCTAAAACAGTTTACCCTTCTGATCCCTAGATTTTCTTACTAATTGTAGATTGTTGAAACTTCTTGCAAATAAATAGACAATATGTTTGGGGTTTATCTGAGTGCCTAGCATGGTGCAACAGTTATATTTTTCATCAACGATGTTGAAAGAGCTATATTTATGCATACTCAAATGTCCTATGCCCCCTCCTGGTCACTGTTAGAACTTTAGAAACATGGCACTTATATTTATGCATGAGGATTTATAAACTTTTATACAAATTGTAGGAATATACTACAGTTAGTGGATTTTTTTTTGGACAAATTGTAGGACTATACTACTGTTTAGCACTTTTTGATGAGCACTTTCTAATTTTTATACAAGTTCCGTAGCTGTAGCACTTTAATTTGGCACGTTGTCTTTTATTTCGAAACTCTGTGATGGCACTTTGTTCAACATCTGTTTATGTTGCCATGTAATCTGGATGATGACTAAGGCGTAATTTTAGTTAATTAACCTAGGCACTTTGTTATTTACATTGCCAGTTTGTTATACAACACAAAATACAAATGAATCAATCTTAATGCCTGCATGTTTTATTTGCTCCCATGATCACTTCTGGGCGGATCCACATGCAAGTTGAGGAGGCACGGCCAAGGCTGGGAGGAAAGGCATTGTCGTCATCGCCAAACTGGGAGCTCTACGGTTTGACGGTTCTCGCTTCAGTTATGGATTGCCTGAAGCTTCTGAACAGTTTTTAGTTATTTCTTTCTTACATTTTCACTTTCAACACTAATTCATTGCCCGAAGCTTGCAGAGTATTACTAATTGCTTGCTATTCATTATTGCCTGAAGCGAGAGAACAATTTAGTATTTCTCCGGTAATTGATAGTTGTTATATATATTCTTGTGTTTTCTTTACTGCGGAGACCACTGATTATTCACCCTGGAGTACAATGTTTGTGACTAACACCTATTTATCAACACATTGCCTGAAGAAGTTTGCAATGGATCAACCTTGAAGACACTCGGAACATTTACTCGAGTGAAGGTACTCGTGGCGCACTTGGCACTGCCATGCTGGTCAGGTCGTTCATGCTCGACCTCGCCGATTGTTGACCTCGCTGGCTTGACAGCGTCCTTTGTGATTCTGAACATAGGCGCTACTCTCTTGGCCGCCGCCGACTCGGGTGCTACTCTCCTGGACGCCGCCGACTCAGGTGCCATCTCTGTCCAAGATTTCATAATTTTTTTATGCATCAGTACATTGTTTATAATATTCTGTAGAGAAATCAATTCTGCATAGAAAAGCGATCTCCTGAATTAATTACAAGTTCATCTTATCTTCGATAAAAATTTGTGCCCCGGCCCTTATCTTCAGTCCTACTAACAGAATGCAGATATAACATATTTTGATTACTGTCGTGTCGATTATGCACTAAAAATCCAATTATAAAAAAGTACCAAAAATTGCTTTTCCTTCTGAATGTCATTGGTGATATACTGCTACTTTGTTTGTGGGTTGTACATGCTCGTGGAGTTTTTCTTCTCTTTTCCCCCTTGTCGAAGATAGGTCATAGCATCAGTTCTTCCCCTTTTTTTATATGCTATCAGTGTTATATCTACATGTAGCGTCGGAGAATACTACGTACGCTGGATTGAGTAACCCTTCTCTAATATATAGTGTTCTATAAAAAACAATGCACCCATCTAATCCTACATGACAACCTTCCAACACGAGGTAACATCATTTGTGGCATGGGTATATGTCATATCTACTAAATATCACTTCTAGATATTGGCGTTACCAAGTGTATACATCTATATTGCCAATACTTCTGCACTTTTGATAATTAGTCAATACTTTCATGTATTTGTTACAACAATATGATGTTAGCAAGCGTGTTGTCTTGTGAAAATTTGTTGATTGCATGTGCACTTCGTATCTAAGCGTGCTATTTCAGAGCTAATATTTTTACTAACTATTCTGTTCTTTCAAATTCTTGTATAAACAGACCAGGACCAGTCTTCTGAACCTAATAGCATTAAGGTAATCAACCAATATTTTTTTATAGATGCACTAACTGATTGCTAATTTCAGCTTTGTTCTTCATTACTGCAGGGCATATCTGTATTATATATAAGGAAAAGATAGTGCACCTGGTAATTCTTTCTTGACATGGCTATTCTATCGTGGTTTAATTATATGATACACAACTAATAGTTTGTTGGTATGCATAACTATCTTGCCAAAGGTTTTGCCTATGTATATCACTTCGTAGTTGAAAGTGTTTGCTCCAATCATAATGAGCATCATGTTTGCCATTTTGTGGAAAAATAGTGTAGAACTCATAATGTATTTGAACAATGGATTCAGGGTCTATTCATAGATGCGTTAATTTGTTTTTGTATCACTCCTTTCTGCCATCAATGTTTTTACATCCAAATGAACTACACTATTCTTATAGTCAATTAGAATATTTTGTTTTTTTATGATCACCTAAATAAATAAATATCCATGGTTACCAGGGAGGGAGGGAGGGAGAGGGAGATAGAGATATATATATATATATAGAGAGAGAGAGAACGGATTTTTATAAATATCCTATAGCCTCCTTTACTAAATCACCTCTCTGATGGGGGCCAATAGCTCCTGTGCGACACATCTGAGGTGAATTGGCAAGAGTGCGACGTTGTTCGAGCGAATGGCTGTGGTGCGACAATTTTGAGCAGGTAAATAGCCCACGCACGACATGGCTGTTAAACTCAACTGATGCCCTCGTTAGCTGTTGGGGGCTGGACCCACCACTTATCCACGTAAGCGCGGGACCCACCACTTGTCTATTCGCGGGACCCACCTCCTCGCATCTAGAAGAGACGAGCGCCCGTGCCCGTCCACCCGCCGCCGCCCATTCATCCCCTTTCCCCAATCTTTCTCTATTCCGGCGACCTAGCGCAAATGTCTACCTCCTCCGCCACGCACTCAAAATGGCGACAGTATGGACCAGTGGTGCTCACAAGGTGCCCTGACTGCCCACGCCCAGACCCTCATAAACGGTTGGTCACTAAGAGGGATGACAATGGCAATCTTGGGCGGGAATTTATGAAATGCTTGAGCAAACCAATGGCAGGAAGGGATGGCAAGGTTAGATCTCAGTTCTTTGCCCGTTCTTTCGCTGTCTTTTGCTCTGATTTCTCCATATTTCGTTTTTTCTCCTCGAATTTGGGATTTAGGGTTCATGTTGTTCTTTTCAGATCTTGAAGAAATGTTACCATTTCGAGTGGATTGATGAATATGTTGATAGGATTCAGTTTGAGGGCTACGTTGATTCGAGCGCGGCCGCAACCTGGGAGCTCAATTTGGGCGGGGTGCCGCCGATTGCTGTGGAGAATACGGGGAGCTCGGGCGGAGGGGCGGGCAGAGTCGTGCCGATGGCGATGTATGTGCGCAATGCTGAACTGCATGCGGAGTCCGAACTGACCGAGGAACTGAGGAAGATCAAGAAACATCTAATGCAGATGATCGATTTGCAGAAGCAAGCAAATATCATGGCAGGGGGATTCTATTGTTGTATCATTGCTATGTTTTTGTTTTATTTGTTGTTCATCTGTCATTAGAATGGGCATTTAGGCCTGTCAGGGTAGAGGATGTGATCTGTGCGCCGTGCCAAGTTATGTATCTGAATTGAAGCAGCAATTTGGAACACAAATTATTCAGTGTTCATGCTCTGTTTCCTCTGTTTTTGTTCTTCAGTTAACAGAGTACACACCCAAATTCAGTTTCTAGTAAAAAACAAAATTGGGCTGCCGAATAGATGTTGGGCCGTGACCAGCCCACCCGCGTAGGGGCACCAGCCCACCTCTAACTTCGGCAAATAAAATGGGGCCCAATAAAATGTTACTTGCTTTTATTTTGGCCTTTTTCTTGCACTAAATTTTTTGATGGATCATTTTTTGATGCACTAAAACTAAATGTTAATTGTTTTTATGCATGTCTACGGTTCCATGAACTAAATGAGTTGCATGCTTGCATGAAGTGCCCGAAGTAAATTAGTTTGCATTTCCTAGTTGCACCCATGTCCATAGTGGGTTTGCATGGGGCTCCTAGTTGCATGTCCATGGTTTGGCCAATATTTTGAAGATGGTGTGTGTGGTGATTGGGGTGTAGAAACCCGGGCCCGTAGCAATCCATAGCAATACACGAATAATAAGCAAAAACAACCCATAGCAATCCACAAATAATAGCACGAAACACACAATATATACAGTAGCATAACGATTATATAGAAGCATAACGATTGCAACCCATAGTTCCACGATAGCCTTACAACTCCATGATATCCTTACAACTTAAAGTACTAATAAAACTTAATAATAGTAGCATAACGATTACAACTTAAAAAAACTAATACGATAGATCTATAGCAAGCTAGATAGATAGGGGGCACCAAACGTGGGTTCTTCAGGTTCTTCTTCTCCTCCTCCTCCGGGGCCACCTTGCTCCTCCGGGCGCCGCCCTTCACTCCTCCCCGTTGTTGATGGGGTACGGGAGCATGTGCATAACGCCGTTGTTGGGAAGATGCCGTTGAAGTCGGTGAAGATATTGTAGGTTGTGAAAGCTATGAACTCACAACCAACCCAATACGCTCGCCCGAGGAGATGGAAAGCATCGAAAGGGTTAGTGAACGTGGCGAGGAGCCCAACCACAACGCCGTTGTGGTTGACCTCCTCAATATGGTACATCCGAGGAGAGCCGCGGGGGAGGTGGCGGAAGCCGGCCGCAAGGAAGAACTCCGTTAACTCCCTTGCGCCCCTCCACCTCGAGATCGCCCAAACCCTAAGGGTTCTCTCTACATACACTCCGGCCAGGTAGAGCCTTTCCGGCACGGTTGGGGGGAAGCGGTAGGTGGGGCCGTTGTACTGTATGGTGGTGGGGTGGCTCGAGGGCTCGATCGGGTTTGATGGAGAAGAAGGAAGAAGGAGGGCAGAGGAGGCAGAGGATGGGGTGTGAATGAGGAGGGAGAGGAAGACGATAGTGCCCGTCTTAAATAGCCCAAGTGCGACGTGGTTTCACCCCGTAGAATTAATGGGCGGGCGATGGTTGGTGGCGCCCCATGAAAGTGTGTACACGAGCGTGGGAAACGGGCTGCGATCCTTGTGTGCCACCGGTCGCGGGTCAAGGGGGACGGGCTCACGCACGCGTCTGTGTCGTCGTGGGTCAAGGGGACACCCCTGCCCCGGGTTCTCTGCGTGTGCCGCCCGTGCATTCATGCCGTAGCCCATTAATTTGCACATCTTGCTAGGGCCTGGCTAGAGGGCAGCGTTCGGTCGATGGGCGATGTGACAATAATGGACGCCTTCATTTGCCCATCTTGTAACGGGTAGCACGCCGTTTGAACTGCATCGATACCCACATCGATACCCCATGCCAGTATTGCGTCCTCAAAGAGGAGCACGCCATGTACAGCACGCCATGCAGCGTTGGCTTTTTGGTTGTCTTCATCGGGCTGCTGCATTATGGCCGGGTGCATGCTTTGATGCGACGATGCATCGGTTCTAATGGTAGGCATGCGACAGCTTACTGCGTCGATAGGGGTGGCGGAGCAGGGCTACGTCGAGGGCATGCATGCAACGCACGGGCGCAGTTCTGCGGGTGGGCATGCATGCTGCGGGTAGGTACGGGCACGCATGCAACGATGGAAAGGGCACTGCGTAGGCTTGGTCCATGCACCGCGTAAACTCTTGCCGTTGGATTCAAATGAATGGTCCTGATGCCCCAACGAGAAAGGCTGATCCAAACCCCACCGGTTCAACCAATCAGCGCGTCTCATGCGGATCGATGCACACTGATTCAACAAATCAGCGCGTCTCATCCGGATCGATGCACACTGTAGCTACCCTAGCGCCTGATCTCAACCGTCCACGCACAACGATCGACGACCCGGTAGTGTGCGGGGTTTTGAGGGGTTTTGAGAGGGGTTTTGAGGGGTTTTGACTGATTAGGGTTGAGCATAACTAATTCAAAAAAATCAAAAAAATATAAAACTTGCGCACATAGTCTTATTATGTCGTATAGTAACGAGAAAAAAATATAAATATGGTTTACATACATTTTTACGAAAAATCCTTCACAAAATTGTCATTCCTCGAACAATGTAGTATGGAGTTCAAGGGAGAGAGTAGTGGGCACCCGAGAGTAGGTGGGGTTTTGAAAATGAAAAGTGTGAAAACCTCACCAAAACTTCATTTTGGATTGACTAAGAAAGATCTTAACTTACTTTTCTCATTTTCATGTTTTAAACTTGTTTTATATATAATTTTCTATTAAACCTTGTTTTTTCAAAAAAAATAAAATAATTGAAAATTAATTCAATAAATGGTGAGACTTTAGATTTACACTATATAGGTAGAATAGATGTGTAGAAAAATTATTTGGCTGGTTTAGACAAGGTGCCAAAAAAACTTGCTTAAATATGAGGCCGTTTACCCTACCTTTGGAGGTCATTTGAGACACGCTTTTCATGACTATGAGTTCAACTTACCAAAAGGGCTCGGAATGATCAGCAAGCAAAAATATTTCAGTTGAGGTACTTTAGATAGCATTAAAACATCAATACCCCATCCCTAATTCAAATTTGAGCCCAAATTTGAATTTTATTTGGCTGGTTTAGACAAGGTACCAACAAACAAGTTCGAATAGCAATACGGGGATACATAGTGACTACCAGTACGCACCAAGTTACAAATATTATTACATGCCCCAAATTTTGAAACTGTTCTCTGTTCTACCTCTTCCTACCACGTCGCGTGCCCTTCTTCGCCTTAGCACTCCTTTTTTTTTGGTTCTACTACACACACAAGTTCACTGATCATCTTGGTTTTCTTCACTGGTCTTTTCAACACCTCGCCAACACCCTTGTGATCAGTGTCTTCAGTCTCAATGTTGACAACAGTTTCAGTTTCTTCGGTGTGTACCTCAACATGGCTTTCTTCAGTCTGAACCTCGACACGCTCAGGTTCAGTTTCAACCTCGAGAGCAGTTTCTTCAGTCTGAATGTTGACTGCAGCAGGATTTTCTTCAGTCTGCTCAGGCTCAGGCACACTTCTCTTCTTTCTACCGCCATTGACTCTTGCTTTTTTTGTTGGCCAACACTGTTCAACAACAAGGGGCTGACTTGCTCGCTTCCTCCTGGCCATTGGGAAAATGTTATAGATATAGTAATTGGAAAAAAAGCACCAAATCAAAACACAGACAAATAAACAAGAACATACTTTGGCTTATCAGGAGTGTAACGGCATTTGACAGATCCCACTCTGTGCCCAAGTTCCTGGCACAACTTACATCTGTTTTTGTTACCTTTTTGGGCCCTTTTTGGCTTTCCATCTTTCTTTCCCTTCTTACTACTCCCACCTTTCTCAAACCATGCCTTGAATCTACTCTGTTTAGGTCTGCCAGCCTTTCTTTTCGTCAAGGGAGGACACATGGAAAATTCAATGTCCACTTCAGGCCACCGAGACTGATCTGTAAGTGCTGGAATTGGAGTAGCATATGCAGCTTTGAATCTTGCTACCGAATAATATTCATGCAAATATGGGTGCATGTTTATCTTTGGTTGGGATGCTAAGAAGAGAATGGCATGCTCACATGGTTTACCAGTGTGTTGCCACTCGAGCCAAGTGCAATCATGCAATTCAGTGTTAACAACATGTCTCCTTCCAGTTTTGTTATCTCTAACTTCAGCACCCCAAGGTGAAGATTTTTCAACAAACAAATGTGAGAGACATCTGCTCCTATTGACCACCTGTTGTACCACTGCTGGAAGCTTATCACCTTGCAGACAATCACCTATCCTTCTTCTCAATTCCCACAACCGCATGAGCATGATCCTGATTTGGTCAACCATGTCATGCACATGCAAATCTTTTAACTCCTTCACCTTGTTGTTGAAACTCTCTGCCAAATTGTTGTTGATGTGGTCACACTTGATGGCAGTGTTGAATGCTGACCTGTACCATAACAAAGAATGGTAGGTGTTCAGCCATGGACCAAACTCATCACATGCTGCCATTATCTTATCAAGATGATATTTGTGTGTCTTTCTAGTGTAAGATCTTGCTACTGGCCACATGCGCCCAAATTCTTCTCCTCTAAATTTTTTGATCAAATTCATGCACAAATGACCGAAGCACTCCCTCTGCTCAGCATGTGGGAAAACATTTTTCACTGAATTTTCAAGCCCCTTACATGCATCTGTGTGTATAGCCAAAGGTGACACTGGCCCTAGGCATCTTTTCAACTGGATCATGAACCATGTCCATGAAGCCTCTGTTTCTGACTGAAACAAGCCAACAGCAATAGGAAACATCCAGTTGTGTCCATCTAGAGCATTGCATGCTGCCAACTGACCATTCCACTTGCCTGTCAAAAATGATGAGTCTATGCTCAAATATGGACGGCACCCTGCTTTGAACCCATCGATGCAAGGCTTCAAAGCCATAAAAAACTTGGAGAACTTGACTTCACCTTCGGCTGATACCTCTGTATCTATCTCCACAACACTGCCAGGTGACCTCTTTTCCACCTCTGCTTTGAAGTTGTAAAGCATCCTAAATGTATTTGCCCAATCACCATATAAATTTTTCAGTGCCCTTTGTTTTGCCTTCCACACTGTGGTATATTTCAGTTTAATGGGGTACATCTTTTCCAAGTCTACTTTGAGTTTCCTGGCAGTAGTGTTTGGTGTTTTGGCTAAAATTGGGGTGATCTTTTCTGCAACCCAAAGTTGTGATGTCATGGTTGATACTCTCTGTGAACTTGTAATACAAGTATGTTGATTGGGGATTTGGTTAACCCTGACAGTACTTCCATCAGGTTGCAGTCTAGCAGATATGTACCACTTGCAAGGCTTCACACTACCATCAAATCCTCTGCACCTCGCATAAAACTTCTTTCTATCAGTCCAAACAGTCTTGGCATCAAACTCATGTTTCACTGCATAAGTCTTGAAACACATCCTAAACTCCTTCATGCTTGGGAACAACTTGCCTACTTCAATGACATGGTTTTCTTTGTCATACACATGCACCAGCTCATCATCATGTGCATCATCTACTTCATCTACAGCTTGTTCCATCAACTGACCATCTACTTCTTCATCAGCATTAGCAGGCAAACTAGATTCGCCCCTCTCCTGCTTATCTCTGTCATCGACTGGAATGCCAAAAAGTTTGGCCATCTCAATGTCAGGCATTGGTGCAATGACCAAATCAGTAGGCTCATCTAATTCAACTACATTCCAATCAACAGTTCACAACAGGAATCAGCTATTTTGCCGTCTGCCACGGCGGACGGCAAAGGCATGAACGGCGGATGGCAAAGGCCTTTGCCGTCAGCCACGGACGGCAAAAGGCTCCGGCAAAGTAGGCTACGGTAAACAGCTACTTTGCCGTCTGCTTCCTGGCGGCTGACGGCAAAGGCCCTTTGCCGTCTGCCGCGGATGGCAAAGAGAGCGGACGGTAATAATTGTGCTCTCAGTCCGTTAAGTGGCTAACGGCAGGCCTTTGCCGTCCACCGCGGACGGCAAACTTTCTAGTGCCTTTGCCGTCTGCGAGCGGACGGCAAAGTTTCTAGTGTCTTTGCCGTCCGCCGTATGATGTCATCTACACGTCACTACATGGCAGGCCTTTGCCGTCCGCCGCTGATGGCAAACTCTTTGCCGTCTGCCACTGTAGGCAAACTGACCAAATGGGTCAGTTCCCAGGAAGCACAGCGGGATGCCACGTGTCTTCTTTGCCGTCCGCGGCAGACGGCAAAGAGACCGTTGCTGTCGGTGGCAGACGGCAAAGAGCCTGCATATTGGCTCTTTTTTCTGTTTTTTATTAAATCCAAAAAATTTCACAGCAAATATATATGACATATATAGATATATTTCACAGGCATTCATATCACAAAATTCCATCCATAAACAAAGTTCCTTCATACATAAACAAAGTTCCATCCATAAACAAAGTTCCTTCATACATAAACAAAGTTCCTTCATACATAAACAAAGTTCCATTCATATCACAAAGAGCCTTCATACATAAACAAAGTTCCATCCATACATAAACAAGAAGACTAGAACAAGAAGAGTAGCTTCCATGAAGTGAATGAAATCTGCAAAATGGCAAAATAAGAAAGTTAGAAATAGGTGACTAGAACAAGAAGAGTAGAACAAGAAGAAGGCTAGAACAAGAAGAGTAGAACAAGAAGAAGACTAGAACAATAAGAGTATGCCATTTATGAGCTAACTTACGTGAAATGGATCATATATGAGCTAACTAAGTTGAAATGGGTCGTTTATGAGCTAGCTAAGGTGAAATGGATCATTTATGAGCTAACTTAGTTGAAATGGGTCGTTTATGAGCTAACTAAGGTCAAATGGGTCATTTTTGAGGTAACTAAGGTGAAATGGATCGTTTTTAGCTAACTTAGGTGAAATGGATCATTTATGAGCTAACTTAGTTGAAATGGATCGTTTTTGAGCTAACTTAGGTGAAATGGATCATTTATGAGCTAACTTAGTTGAAATGGATCTTTTTGAGCTAACTTAGGTGAAATGGATCATTTAAGAGCTAATTTAGGTGAAATGGATCGTTTTTTAGCTAACTTGGTGAAATGGATCGTTTATGAGCTAAATTAGTTGAAATGGATCGTTTATGAGATAACCTAGGTAAGATGGGTCATTTTGGAGTTAACCTAGGTGAAATGGGTTATTTTAAAGCTAACGTAGGTAAAATGGATCATTTAGGAGCTAATCTAGGTAAAATGGGTCATTTTTGAGCTAACTTGGATGAACTGGATCATTTATAAGCTAACCTAGGTAAAATGGGTCATTTTAGAGCTAACTTAGGTAAAATGGATCGTATATGAGCTAACTAAGCTAATTATGCAATTTTTGACATAAGTAAGCTAAGTACAGATCGTTTTAGAGCTAACTTAGGTAAAATGGATGGTTTTGGAGGTCAGTAAGCTTATTAAGTCATTTTGGAGGAGAAGAAGCTAAGTCTAGGTCATTATGGTAAGCATTTGAGGAAATAAAGCTAAGTCTAGGTCTTTATGCATGTGTTAAGCAAAACACTAGATAAACTTACCAAGATCCAGGAGGTGTAGGAGCGGGCTGGCTCGTGTCAGTAGCTGGAGAAGGATCGTGCGATGCTTGTCTGGAGTTACGCTGCACCAAAGATCATTTCCAATGTCTTGTTAGCATGATGACACTCAAATGTTAAGACTTGCAAGTAATGTCCATTCAAACAAAACTCACTGTGGTCCCAGGAGCAATCACTGGCATCGGCGGAGCGGTCTGACCTGTCTTCTCGCACACAGACTGCACATTTGGTTTTGACGACTCAGTCATACTAGTTAGTAATGAGACAAACACTACATGAATGTTTTGGCTAATCTGCAGAAGAAACTTACCACAAGGAGCTCGTACATGGCCCTTGCCTGCATGTCATTCCGTGCCCTCTCCTCCTCCATCATCTTTGTCGTCCTCTCCTCCAACTCCCGCTGCCTCTCCGCCGGCTCCGCCAGAAGTTTCTCCGTTCTATCTCTCTCACTCTGTATAGCAGCCTGCAACACCACTCACATGACCATTTGTAATCATTGATGGAAGCGCACACAATGTAATGGAGAAAGATAACTGAGTACGTATCACTAACCTTGATGGCGAGTTGCACTGGCCGTTCACGAGGCCTTATCTCAGGAGCGGAGCTCGACTCGCGCGCCTTGATCTCCGGGAGAGTGCTAGGACAACGGATAAGTCCATCTCCAATGGCTATGGAGCCATGGGACCTCCCGCCACCAGATATCATCACGAGCTCTGGATCAATGGGACCCTGGCTCGGGTTAAAGTCCTCCCCTTTCCTCGCCTTCCCCTCATCTCTATATCTCACGAGCTTGTTGTGGGAGGAGATGTTGGTGAAGTTGTTTGCATCATCGAGGTCAGACTGAGAGAAAGCCTTGACTTTCTTGAAAGAGGCAGTGTGGGCCATGGCATACAGGTCGTACACCTCTGGCACCTTATCCACCTTATTGTGGCGTGCCTGAAAGAGAGAAACAATGTAAATTAGTAATTAAAGGGCTCAAGCTAGCATGATGAATGAATTGCATGAATCATGAAGCAAACCACATACCCAGTTGCGCCCGAACTGATATAAGTTGGAGCTGCCTTGATGGTGTGGCACACCTTCCATTTGGGCACGTTTGTCCTTGGCCTCGTTGTGGAGGGCTAGCCATTCTTTTGAGCACCACTCATCGACCAACACCTCCCAACAATCCTTCTGATCCGCACACCATCTCGGAGGCGCCTAAGTTAGCAAATAGAAACTTGAGCGCTATGGCTAAGAATTACTAAATGAAGGAACTTAAGTAGAAGGCCTTAAGAATTACCTTCATGTACTGCTCCTTACTCAGGAACTTATCGCGGCACGCCGGCTTGGTCTTCTTGATACCACGCAAGGCGTAGTAGTCTCGAACAGCCTGCACCCGAGCCTCGTGCCGTAAGTTCTGGAGTAGGCGCTTGCAGACGTTCTCGATAACATGTGCCGCGTCCTCCTCGTATCCCTCCTCACACCTGTAGAATGTCTGCAATCAAATGAGACAATATTGATTAGTACAATTAATAACTAGCTAGTTGAAGATTTTTAAATGTGTAAAGGAGAAATTACCCAGAACTTTCTGATCACCATGTCTGCCCTCGTGTCGCACACGACACCGTCGATAATCTCATCCGGCGGGGCCGGGGCAGCCACGTAGTGCTCCCAGCTCAATCCAAGCTCTGGAAGCCGACCCTCACCAGGCAACATGACAAACCCCGGGAAGTTTTGCCGGCAAAGAACTCCAAGGACGGAGTTGGGCCGGCGGACACTATGATGGTGGTCCCAACCCCTGCAGCATGACAAGGCCAACGCATTAGTTATTTGAAGAAACGTGAATGCAGAAGGTACAAAAATATTAAATGCACATACGTACCTCTCCCCATCAGGGAAAATCAACCACCTCTGCTCGCGGGTCGCCGGCACGGACGGGAGCCGTGTAGCACCACGCTGGTAGACGGTGCCCCCTCCTCCTCAAGATCAGTCGGCTCCCCGCCATCATCAGCATGGCCACTCGGCTCCTCGGGCTGATCCGGCCAGGTACCCCATCCGGACGTGTGCTCCTCCGGGGTCTCGTGGGCCGAACTCTCGTGGGCCGAAGGCCAGTCGACCCGAGGCTCATGGGCCCAAGACCCGTGGACCGGAGGCTCGTGGACCGGAGTCCGTGTAGCCTCCTCCTCGGACGAGTCCACCCTAGCAGTCACGTGCTCGGGTGAAACAGCTGGGGGTGGCGGCGAGGAAGGCGTCGTAGCAGTCACCCTACCTCCTCTCCCACGAACACGTGCCCCACCTCCTCTCTTCCTACCTCGTCCCCTGCTGGGCACCGCGGTCGACGAAGAAGGGCCCGGCGGTGTGGCCATACTGTCCAGCAACGCTCAGCGGAGAGGTGCGTCTGGAATGGAAGACCTCAGACCACGCGCCGACGAAGAAGGGGCCTTGGCGCGCTCCCGACCAGCGCCCACCATCTTTCAACACCTGCCATGACAAACAGTAAACGAAATTAGTACAACATAAAAAAAAGACCGACATGAATAATAATATGTGTATCACTTAAGTGTATCATCATCAAGTACAACATAAAAAAATTTAATACCTGACACTACTAATAATCTCGATCAGTATCATCAATAAATGCATAATCATCATCATCACTATAATCAATGACGGGCTCATAGGGTTTAGTGGCATCAACATGTGGAAGGCCACCTTGACGTAATCGGTCAAGCAATGACAGGTCATCCGCAGCAGTAACCTCTTCTTGTTCCGGCTCTTCTTGTTCCTCCTCTGGGGTGATGTCGGATTCACTGTCGCTGTCTACTTCAATGTTTTGGGGTGAAGTATAGCGGTTCTTGAAACGCTTTTTGGAAAGACGTGTCTCTTGGAAGAATTCTCCTTCATATGTGTCTGGGTTAATGTGAGGTTCATAATCCTCTTCCTTTGGGGGAGATAGTCTAGCACGTGGCGGCACTTCATAAACGACATCCCAACCTTTCAGATTTGGATTAGTTTGGCAGGCCCACGGTAGATAGAATACTTGGGTCGCCTGTTGAGCCGTAATATAGACATCAGGAACATCTAAATGGGTGCTTTGGTTGATTTCAACTAGCCCTATATGTTCATGAGTCCTTCTAGTATCCTTCGGCTGAAACCAATAACATTTGAAGACTACGACATTCGGTGGGTTTTCACCATAGAATAGAAGTTCATAAATTGCTTCAACTCTCCCATAATACTCGGTACCTCCTTCGCCGATAGCAGATACACAACAATTTGTAGACTTCCGGTCGGCCATAGATAGCTCTTTGCCATAGGTACGAAAGCGATACCCGTTGATGTCGTATTTCTCAAATGAACGGACCTTATAGTCAAAACCATTAGCGACTTGTCTCAATTTGGCGTCCATAGACTCTGAATTAGCCTACAAGTTTAATATGAAAGGATTGTTGCATTACGCACAAATTAGCGAATGAAACCGGGATAGCCGCCTACAAATTAGCCTACAAGTCTAATAGAAATTACCGTTTGTTTGAACCAAGAGATGAAACCGGGATAGCCGCCTCCTTGCTTTGCGAGAAGCTCATACTCTTCGACAGAATCCTTTTGGATCACTGCTCCATACGAGAATAAGGTGATGTATCGACTGTATGAAATATCCAGGAATAAGAGTAGTTCAAAGGAAATAGAAGTTGCGAAACTATGTACCGAGAACTTACTCGATGTATGGCCGCACTTCTATCTGGTTGTTGAAGATATACAACGAAATGGTCCGCCATTGTTCGTTATCCAAAGATACTGGATTTGAAACACTGGCTGGTGCGAGATTCCCTTTGAATAGGCTGAGGTTGGATCCACCCTTTTTAGGGTCGTCAGCATTGTACCGAGGCTTCGGATTATGCAAATGACGATTTTTGGCTTCGTAGTGTGCTGTCACGAAGTTTGCCGCCTCCTCAGTGATGAATGCCTCAGCCATCGGTACTTCAATTCTACGTTTATTTTTACATTTTTGTCGAAGCGTCTTCTGCATCCTCTCAGTTGGGTAGCACCAACGATTTTGCACGGCCCCCCCAATCTTGCCTCGGTCGGGAGATGCAAAATCAAATGTTGCATTGGATTAAAGAAGCCCGGTGGAAAGATCTTCTCTAACTTGCAGATCAACTCCGGCGCCAACGCTTCCATTTCTTCTAGCACGCCAGGCGATAGTTCTTTCGCACAAAGAACACGGAAGAAATAGCTGAGTTCTGCCAGTACTAGCCATTCATCCTCAGGGATGAAGCCACGCAACATCACCGGCATTACCCGCTCAATCCATATGTGCCAATCATGACTCTTGAGACCAAATATCTTCAATTTATCAAGACTGGCTCCCCTCTGTAGATTCACTGCATACCCATCGGGGAACATCAACTGCATTTTCACCCACAAGATAATTTCCCTCATAGCTGGCCTTCCAACATTGAACCATGCCTTTGGCTTCGTCCAGTTCTGCTTTCCTTTCGGTTCTTTCATGTTTTGTAACGGCCTATCACATAGCGCCTCCAGATCGACTCTAGCCTTAGTATTATCCTTTGACTTCCCATCTATGCCGAACAATGTACCAAAAAGTGCCTCGGCGATATTCTTCTCAATGTGCATCACGTCGATGTTGTGTGGGCAAAGGAGGTCTTTGAAGTAAGGCAGATCCCATAAGCATGTTTTGTGAGTCCAGGCGTGCTTAGAATTATACCCCTTGAAGTACCCTGGACGCTCTGGATCTGGCTCGAGAGCGTTTAACTGATCCAGGGTCTGTTGGCCTGTCAATGCAGGTGGTGCAGAGTTTTTGACAACTCTACCTCTGATGAAGTTCTTCTTGTCTTTCCTGAACTTATGGCGAGGATTCAGGAACTATCTATGCATGTCGAAGCAAGAAAACTTGCGACCGGCCTGATGCCAACGGAACTCAAGAGCTCCCTTGCATGTGGGGCACGGGAACCTTCCATGCACACACCAGCCAACGAATAGCGCATACGCCGGCAAGTCATGCGTCGAGTACATGTACCAGACACGCATTATGAAGTTCTGTTTGCTATAGGCGTCGTATGTCTTGAACCCATTATCCCAGGCTTCTTGCAATTCGTCCTTAAGCGGTTGCATGTACACATTCATATTTTTCCCCGGATAGTTGGGCCCTGGAATTATCAACGTCAGGAAAATGTTCTTTCTTTGCATAATCTGTCCGGGGGGGAGATTGAGTGGAATGACAAATACGGGCCAACAACTATATTGGGCTGCCGTCATACCAAACACACTGAACCCATCTGTGCTGATGCCGACTCGAGGATGCCTCGGATCTGCCGCTTTGTCACCATGTAATTCATCAAACTTTTTCCACGTAACACCATCCGATGTGTGTACAATCATCAGATTCCCATCTGCATCTAGTTCGGTTCTTTTGCCCGTTTTGTGCCATGTCATCTGTCTGGCCATCTCTTCGACCATGAAAAGATGTTGAAGTCTTGGTACGATTGGCATATACCGAAGAACACTAACGGGGATTTTGGTCTGTGTCTTCTCACCCATACCATTGTCTACCACAACATACCTGGAAGACTTGCAAATGGGACAATAGTTCAAGTCCGCATAGTCAAGCCTAAACAAGACACATCCTTTCTCACAGGCATGTATCTTATCATAGGGCATCTTCAGTGCACGGAGGATTTTGTCCGACTGGTACAGGTTTGCAGGCATTACATGGCCTTTGGGTAGAAAGCGTCCAAATACTGTCATCATTGCATCGTAGCATTCTCTGCCCAAGTTGAACTGAGCCTTCAGAGCCATTACTTGTGAGATGGCATCCAACTGACAAAGCTCAGTGTGCTCATGGAGCGGACGTTTTGAAGACTCCAACATTTCATTGAAGGCCTTTGCAGATTCCTCCATCTCCTCGTCCGAATCCCGAGCATCATCGAAGTCTTGCAGATGTTTTCCATCCCGGTACCATGCTCGTCGGTGCGACGACGATCCACCTCAGCTCGGTCACGTTGGGCAGACTCACCATGAAATGTCCACACCGTATAATCGGGCGTAAAACCACTCTTCTGCAGGTGTTTCCCCATTTCAGCCTCTGTCCTCTTTTCCCAATTGCCGCACCGTAAACAGGGGCACCAGGTTTTCCTCTGGCCATTTGCAAATGCGGCTCGCACAAACCCCTTGGTTTTTGTGAACCATTCAGTGCTCCATTTGTTCTGACCAGTGTGACCGGTGTACATCCACGCACGATCACTCATCTTGACTTTCAGAGCTACTAGACACACAACAAATATATATATAATTCACCATGTATATATTCATCAGTTGATCTACTTTGTCAATTTTATTACGTCCATGCAACCTACACTCTAATAGGTAATGATAGGTCCTAATCCCACCCGAGTATGTTTAGATTGGGTTCATTTTCCCATGCTATGCTTCGTATCCTACGCAAAATTTCGGCAGCACCTCCCCACTGTTCTCCTGATACACGTCTCTGCAATAAACAGAGAGGATGTGTACCCGAAGAACAACAGGGGAGGCACTGACGAAATTTCTGCGTCGGATCCGGAGCAAAGCATATGGGAAAACGAACCCAATCTAAACATACTCGGGCTGTCCATGGATAGCGTTGGACAATTCGAAAGAATCAAGGTTATAAATATGCAAATGCATGCATATTTATAACTATGACGCTTTCGAACGGGAGACACATATTGGTTACGCATACTGATGATTCAAGACACATATATAGCTAGCTATCAAGTTTCATCGGAATAGATCAAATAATTAATGGGGGAGGAGGACATGTCATTTGTGCTCACCCACGAACGAAGGGGCAGAGCTCGTCAAACGCATGGCGAGGTCGTCGAACACCAAACCTCGCAGCGATGAAACAACTGCACATTTAAAACTACCCGATCAACACAATTATATATGATGTTTTTCATAACAAAATCGAAAAATATATGACCTAACTAATAATTCACAAATATATGACCCCGTCGGCTTCTGGAAGGCCAAAGAACACCTTTTCGGGAGGTGTCGGGGGTCGGGGTGTCGTGTCGGTGTCGGGGTGCCGGGTCGGGGTCGGGGTGCCGTGTCGGTGTCGGGGTCGGGGTGTCGGGTCAGGCTCGGGGTCGTGGTGTCGGGGTCGTGGTCGGGGTCGGGGTCGGGGTCTCGGGGTCGGGGTGTCGGGTCGGGGTGCCGGGTCGGGGTCGGGGTGCCGTGTCGGTGTCGGGGTCGGGGTGTCGGGTCAGGCTCGGGGTCGGGGTCTCGGGGTCGGGGTGTCGGGTCGGGGTCGGGGTGCCGTGTCGGTGTCGGGGTAAGGGTGGGTGTGGTGTCAGGGTGTCGGTGTCGGGGTGTCGTGTCGGTGTCGGGGTCGGGGTCTCGGGGTCGGGGTGTTGGGTCGGGGTGCCGGGTCGGGGTCGGGGTGCCGTGTCGGTGTCGGGGTCGGGGTGTCGGGTCAGGCTCGGGGTCGGGGTGTCGGGGTCGGGGTGTCGGGGTCGGGGTGTCGTGTCGGGGTGCCGGGTCAGGGTCGGGGTGCCGTGTCGGGTCGGGTTTTTTTCCTCTTTTTTCCTTTTCTTCTTCTTCCTCTTCTTCCTTTTCTTCCTTTTCTTCCTTTTTTTCCTTCTTCTTCTTCTTCTTCTTCTTCTTCCTCCTTTCCTTTTCCCTCTTCTTCTTCTCCTCCTCTCCTCTTTTTTCTTCTTCTTCTTCCTCTTCTTCTTTTTTCTTCTCCTCCTCCTCTTCTTCTTCTTCCTTTCCTTTTTCCTCTTCTTCTTCTCCTCCTCTCCTCTTTTTCTCTTCTTCTTCTTCTTCTTTCCTCAAACTAAACTAAACCTAAAACTAAATCTAAAACTAAATCTAAATCTAAAACTAAAACTAAAACTAAAACTAAATCTAAACTAAACATAAACCTAAAACTAATAAAACAGAAAAAAGGAAAAAACTAAATCTAAACCTAAAACTAAACTAAAACTAAATCTAAAACTAAAACTAAAACTAAATCTAAACTAAACACAAACCTAAAACTAAAAAAACAGAAAAAAAAAAACGAAAAAAAGAGGAGGTAGAGCTCACCTGGGGCAGGGCCGGTGGAGGAGGTGGCCGGTGGAGGAGGGGGGCGGGGCGGTGGAGGAGGTGGCCGGTGGAGGAGGGGTGCTGGGCGGCCTGGGGCGGCGGCGCCGGGCCCGGGGCGGTGGGGCGCGGGGGGGCCGGGGCGACGGGGCGAGGGGGGCGACGGGGCGGTGGGGCGCGCGGGGGGGGGGGGGGGCGGGGCGCCGGGGCGGTGGGGGCGACGGGTGGTGGGGCGACGGCGCCGGGCGGCTGTGGCGACGGGGCGGGGGGCCGGTGGGGCGGCGGGGTGGTGGGGCGACCGGGCGACGGCGAGTGGTGGGGCGGCGGCGGCGGTGGGGTGGGATGTGGTGGCGGGGCGCGTCGGCGAGGAGAGAGAGGGAGAGAACAGAGAGTAACGGGCCGGGGGGTACGGGCCGTTAGGTAGTCTCCTCTTTGCCGTCCGCCACTCTTTGCCGTCCGCCACTCTTTGCCGTCCGCCCTTTTGCCTCTTTGCCGTCTGCTGGCAGACGGCAAAGAGGTGGGGCATTAAGTTTTTTCCAAACGGGCGGGAGGTGGGGCCCACCTCTCTCTTTGCCGTCTGCCAGCGGACGGCAAAGAGCTCGCAGATGGCAAAGAGCTTCTTTGCCGTCTGCCATTTCTTTGTCGTCTGCTTTTGGGTAGCTGATGGCAAAGAGCTTCTTTGCCTTCAGCTAGCAGACGGCAAAGAGCTGGCAGATGGCAAATTAGCTGATTCCAGTAGTGGTTGCTGCAGTTTCAGTTCCAGTCACCTGTCCCTCTTCGGCTATTACTGTAAGTTCAGTACACATGGGAATCAATGGCCTCTGTGTAGCCCAATCATCATCTACCATCTGCGCAGCCAATTGTGATGGCACATATCCAACCTTCGAAAAAATGTTCAGATCAACGAGCTCAGCAAAAAAATTAGCCCGTTTGCTTGTCCAGCCGTTTTGCCGATCGATTTCTTCAACAATATGTTCACCATCTTCTATTCTCACATACTCTCCTTTCCAATCATCAAACCGCAACAGTGATACTTCTTGCTCTGGACCCCAAACAATATTCTCCCCAATTTTTTCCACCCATTTCTTCACTGCCGTCTCTCCCATGTTCTGTAGAACTTGTGGATCAATCTCTGTAAACTCAACCTCCCATTTAACAACTGTGTCTCTCTCAATGCTCTGTATGCTACCATCAACTAATTTTGCCTTTGATGGAAAGAAATTTACTGTCAATTCGAAGGTCCGAGCGGCAGCATCCCCTCTGTCAGTGGCGGACAGTGTGAGCCCCCCCCTAATTGCATGCAAAATTGGATCGGAGAGAGGCGCATTACCTATTCGAAGTTGAATCTGGCGGCTCCATCTCAGTATGCCCACGGGCTCCCCTCACAACCTATCGATTCCGCAAGCGAAAACAGAGGAAACGAGCTGAGATCTACGGGCCCGAGAGAGGAACGGGAGGGCGACTAGGGTTTGAATTCACTCACCATTTTCTGAGGACGAAGGCTCCGCCGCCGTTGAGAACGAGGGCTCCGCCGCCGCCACCAAGAACGCAAGATCCGCCGCCACCGGAGAAGAAGGGGGGCAGAGTGGCGGGCCCGGCACGGTCGGGCGGCAGGGCATGGTCAGCTGTTTTGAGGAACAATTAAGTTGGACCCACATGTCCTAACATAAACGGGCGGGTTTGGTTGACGACCAATTTAACCACATTTAACACCCCATGTGGCCCTGGGCTATTTACATGCTCAAATGTGTCGCACCACAGCCATTCGCTCGAACAACGTCGCACTCTTGCCAATTCACCTCAAAAACGTCGCACCGGAGCTATTGGCCCCTCTGATGGAGCTGCAGTTTTGCATGTTTAAAATGATGACTATATAAAGATTAGCGACATTTTCCTACAAGCACCTGCAATATTTGCATAAAGTGCTTTCCTAGGGCTGATCAATTCTTTTTATTTCTGTGGAGTACATATGTATATCACCACAAATTGCCATATGTTTTTCAATGGCACGTGAGCTGTGAGTTGCCCTATTATAATAAAAGTTCATAAGTTGGGTTGACTGTGAGACTCTAAATACATGATACATGGTCTTCTACAATTTATATTACTGTCCATTGAAGTGTTTTATACTCGTTATTATCTTAACATAAATATTTGTGTGATTAAAAGTTGCAGGTTATTCCTTTGAATGGTCTGAGATATATATTTGGATTAGTGAAGCATGAAGCACACGCAATCATCTCAGATATCGAATCTCAAGCATACAGAAATAGGCTTACAAAATTCTTTAGTACTGATTTGGCTGTTTCTCCTAACAAAGCATCATTCCTCCAAAATCTCTGCCAAGAGTTACAGTTTGATCCTGAACTTGCTAGCAAGATGCATAAAGATACCAAGCTGACACTTGTTTTTTGTATTGCATCATTAGTTTTACAGCATAGTTCTATGTTAGCTCGAAATTTGATCTTTCTCCTGCTAGCAAGATGTGTACCATATTAGCTACAGTTTGAAGGATATAATCCTTTTGTTTCAAAACTGATGGTTATACAGAGTGTGAAAGTTATTATTTTCTGTTCAAATTCTCCTGTTACATTCCTCCAGTGTGGAAGTTATTAACTGCAGTTTGAAGGATACAATCCTTTTGTTTATGTTTTAACTATATGTATTTGGCTATCAAACACCTTTTCTGCTATCCGATTTTGTTCCTGCAAAAGTTGCTTCTGTTCTATATAGGTGTACAGTTTTCATGTTAACTGGAATGTACCAAAGTTGTATATCCTAGCTGCACCAAACTACAATTTTCTTGTTTTATTAATATGAGATATACAAGAAAGTGCAGCGGGCATGGCTTGTACTCATGCTTGAGGATATTTGGCTTAGGCTCCTGGACTGTGTCACGGCCACACTGAAGATGGCACACTTGTGGTTATCTTCACGTGTCATTGGTGGTCAGAGAAACCAAACAAAGCTGGAGTGAAAGGTTGAAACAAAACAAAGGGTCTAGGAGTTTCAATACATTGTTGGAAATTTGTGCCAAACATTAAGGTTGATTTTAGTTCCTTCATCCTTCTAAAGCATAAGAAAAATATGGTGCTTTGCTTGAAAAATTTGTGGCTTAATTCGGGAAGCATTAAGTTTCCATACATGCTGGTACTAATCAATTCATCCCTCTAAAATATGATACCCTCTTTCGCATGCTTCATATAAGTTATACACATGCCATCTCGCCAACCACTGATAACATGTTTCATTTAACAGATCATCTGAGATTTGCGTAATTGTTTTGAGAATGGGCAGGGCAGCATCGACACCGGCCTCAATCAGTGTCGGGGCAATGTCTCGCCAAGCACTGATAACATGTTTCATTTAACAGCACTGATAACTCAAGAGACTCTCTATATGAAGAACATGGTGCTACTCTGAAGCACAAGTGTGGTAAAAGGATAGTAACATTGTCCCTTCTCTCTTTTCTCTCATTTTTTATCCTTTTCTCTTTTTTTCTCTTTTTTTCTAGGCTTCTTTGGCCTCTCTCTCTTTTTTGGGGGCTTCTTTGGCCACTTTTATTTTGATAACCTCACATGGGATAATGTTCTAATAATGATGATCATCACACTTTTATTTACTTACAACTCAATATTACAACTCGATACTAGAACAAAGATATGACTCTATATGAATGCCTCCGGTGGTGTACCGAGATGTGCAATGATCTAGCATAGCAATGAAATAAAAAAACGGACAAGCCATGAAAACATCATGCTAGCTATCTTACGATCATGCAAAGCAATATGACAATAAATGCTCAAGTCATGTATATGATGATGATGGAAGTTGCATGGCAATATATCTCGGAATGGCTACGAAAATGCCATGATAGGTAGGTATGGTGGCTGTTTTGAGGAAGATATAAGGAGGCTTATGTGTGATAGAGCGTATCGTATCACGGGGTTTGGATGCACCGGCGAAGTTTGCACCAACTCTCGAGGTGAGAAAGGGCAATGCACGGTACCGAAGAGGCTAGCAATGATGGAAGGGTGAGAGTGCATACAATCCATGGACTCAACATTAGTCATAAAGAATTCACATACTTATTGCAAAAATCTATTAGTCATCGAAACAAAGTACTACACGCATGCTCCTGATACGTCTCCAATGTATCTATAATTTTTGATTGTTCCATGCTATTATATTATCTGTTTTGGATGTTTAATGGGCTTTATTATGCAATTTTATATTATTTTTGGGACTAACCTACTAACCGGAGGCCCAGTGCAAATTGCTGTTTTTTTGTGCCTATTTCAGTGTTTTGCAGAAAAGGAATATCAAACGCAGTCCAAACGGAATGAAACCTTCGCGAGGATCGTTTTTGAAACGAACGCAATCCATGAGACTTGGAGTAGACGTCAAGGAAGCAACGAGGCGGCCACGAGGTGGGAGGGCGCGCCCCCACCCTCGTGGGCCCCTCGTGGCTCCACCGACCTACTTCCTTCGCCTATATATACTCTTATACCCTGAAAACATCGAGGAGCACCACGAAACCCTATTTCCACCGCCGCAAACTTTTGTACCCGTGAGATCCCATCTTGGGGCCTTTTCCGGCGCTCCGCCGGAGGGGGAATCGATCATGGAGGGCTTCTACATCAACACCATAGCCTCTCCGATGATGTGTGAGTAGTTTACCACAGACCTTCGGGTCCATAGTTATTAGCTAGATGGCTTCTTCTCTCTCTTTGCATCTCAATACAAAGTTCTCCTCGATTCTCTTGGAGATCTATTTGATGTAATACTTTTTGCGGTGTGTTTGTCGTGATCCGATGAATTGTAGGTTTATGATCAAGATTATCTATGAACAATATTTGATTCTTCTCTGAATTCTTTTATGCATGATTTAATATCTTTGCAAGTCTCTTCGAATTATCGGTTTAGTTTGGCCTACTAGATTGATCTTTCTTGCAATGGGAGAAGTGCTTAGCTTTGGGTTCAATCTTGCGGTGTCCTTTCCCAGTGACAGCACGTGCAGCAAGGCACGTATTGTATTGTTGCCATCGAGGATAAAAAGATGGGGTTTATATCATATTGCTTGAGTTTATCCCTCTACATCATGTCATCTTGGTTAATGCGTTACTCTATTCTTATGAACTTAATACTCTAGATGCATGCTGGATAGCGGTCGATGTGTGGAGTAATAGTAGTAGATGCAGAATCATTTCAGTCTACTTGTCACGGACGTGATGCCTATATACATGATCATGCCTAGATATTCTCATAACTATGCGCTTTTCTATCAATTGCTCGACAGTAATTTGTTCACCCACCGTAGAATTTGCTATCTTGAGAGAAGCCACTAGTGAAACCTATGGCCCCCGGGTCTATCTTCCATCATATTAATCTCCCGCCTACGTGCTATTTCTGTCGCCGTTTATTTTGCATTCTTTACTTTCCAATCTATACCATAAAAATACCAAAAATCTTTATCTATTTATCTCTATTAGATCTCACTTTTGCAAGTGGTCGTGAAGGGATTGACAACCCCTTTATCGCGTTGGTTGCAAGGTTCTTAATTGTTTGTGCAGGTACGAGGGATTGGCGTCTAGCCTCCTGCTGGATTGATACCTTGGTTCTCAAAAACTGAGGGAAATACTTAAGCTACTTTGTTGCACCCTTTCCTCTTGAAGGGAAAACCAACGCATGCTCAAGAGGTAGCAAGAAGGATTTCTGGCACCGTTGCCGGGGAGGTTTACACCAAGTCAAGTCAAGAGTTGATCTCCCAGCAACTAGCCAATTTCTGACGCCCTTGCCGGGGAGATCTACGCTCAAGTCAAGACATACCAAGTACCCATCACAAACTCTTATCCCTCGCATTACATTATTTGCCATTTGCCTCTCGTTTTCCTCTCCCCCACTTCACCCTTGCCGTTTTATTCGCCCTTTTTCCGTCCGTCTCTTTTCGCTTGCTTCTTGTGTCTCCACGTGTTAGATCTTTTGTTTCGTCATCATGGCTAGTCCTTCTATCATTGTTAGTACTCCCGATCATGAAGTTCTTAATTTTAAACAAAGGGAGGGAGAAAATCTGAAAGATGCTTGGTACATAATTTCCAATGCTCAGAATAGATCTACTAGGAAGCAATCCACTTCCGTTCTCCTTCGCAATTTTTATGTAGGCATCACTCCTTGGAATAGATATATTCTTGATACCATTACCGGAGGGGATTTTTTGGGTAGTCATACTTTTGATTCTTATAATGCTATGATAGATTTATTTGGCCCACCACCTTTTTTGGTTATTGGAACTATTTAACTTTGGAACATGTGATGCAAAGGCTTGAAATTATTGAAAATAAAGTTGCCACTATAGAGTTGATTGAGAATTTGGATAAAAAGATCCACAACCAAATTACCCAATATGGATCTAAGGTAGGAGTTACTCTGAAAAAATTTAAAGAAAAGGAACCCATAGTTAATGAAAAGGTAGATCAAGATTCCACAAGAATTGATAAACTTGTGGATATTATTACCAACTTAGGGTCTTCCTTTTCTTCCGTGAGAAATACTCCAAATCCTCCTACTACCAAAATTGCCAAATTGATGTATGTTCCTAAAAATAAGGGTGAATCTTCTAGTAAGGAAAATGCGGATCTCAAGTCAATAAGTGTTCACCCCAACTTTTTTGCTATCATTAAGGAACCTTTTGCTACAAATGAATTTCTTGATTTCTTGCCAAGGAGTTTGCTCATTAATAAAAATAAGGAAACTCCTAAGGGTCATAAGTGTTCAATTGAAGAATTGCATGCCAAAGATGATAATACCTAGATATATTCTTGTTTTTATGCCTAGCTAGGGGCGTTAAACGACAGCGCTTGTTGGGAGGCAACCCAATTTTATTTTTGTTCCTTGATTTTTGCTCCTGTTTAGTAATAAATAATTCATCTAGCCTCTGGTTAGATATGGTTTTATGTTTTAATTAGTGTTTGTGCCAAGTAAAGCCTATAGGATCTTCTTGGGTGATAATTATTTGATCTTGCTGAAAACGACAGAAACTTTCTGCTCACGAAAACAATTGTTAAAAATCACCAGAAAGTGATAAAATACTGATTCCAATTGCAGTAAATAATCAAATTATATAGGTCGTCCTATTTTGGTAGAATTTTCTGAGTTACAGAAGTTTGCGTTTGTTACAGATTACTACAGACTGTTCTGTTTTTGACAGATTCTGTTTTTCGTGTGTTGTTTGCTTATTTTGATGAATCTATGGCTAGTATCGGGGGGTATGAACCCTAGAGAAGTTGGAATACAGTAGGTTTAACACAAATATAAATAAAGAATGAGTTCATTACAGTACCTTAAAGTGGTGGTTTGTTTTCTTTCGCTAACGGAGCTCATGAGATTTTCTGTTGAGTTTTGTGTTGTGAAGTTTTCAAATTTTTGGGTAAAGATTTCATGGATTATGGAACAAGGAGTGGCAAGAGCCTAAGATTGTGGATGCCCAAGGCACCCCAAGGTAAAATGCAAGGACTACCAAAAGCCTAAGCTTGGGGATGCCCCGGAAGGCATCCCCTCTTTCGTCTTCGTCTATCGGTAAATTTACTTGATGCTATATTTTTATTCACCACATGATATATGTTTTGCTTGGAGCGTCTTGTATGATTTGAGACTTTGTTCTTACTTTACCACAATCATCCTTGCTGTACACACCTTTTGGAGAGACACACATGAATCGGTATTTATTAGAATACTCTTTATGCTTCACTTATATCTTTTGAGTTGGATAATTTTGCTCTAGTGCTTCGCTTATATCTTTTAGAGCACGGTGGTGGTTTTATTTTATAGAAATTATTGATTTCTCATGATTCACTTATATTATTTTTAGAGTCTTTTAGAACAGCATGGTAATTTTCCTTGGTTAAAATTTTAGTCCTAAAGTGATGAGCATCCAAGATAGGTATAATAAAAACTATCATATAAAGTGCATTGAATACTATGAGAAGTTTGATTCTTTATGATTGTTTTGAGATATGAAGATCGTGACATTAGAGTCATGCTAGTTGAGTAGTTGTGAATTTGATAAATACTTGTGCTAAAGTTTGTGATTCCCGTAGCATGCACGTATGGTGAACCGTTATGTGATGAAGTCGGAGCATGATTTATTTATTGATTGTCTTCCTTATGAGTGGCGGTCGGGGACAAGCGATGGTCTTTTCCTACCAATCTATCCCCCTAGGAGCATGCGCGTAATACTTTGTTTCGATAACTAATAGATTTTTGCAATAAGTATGTGATTTCTTTATGACTAATGTTGAGTCCATGGATTATACGCACTCTCACCCTTCCACCATTGCTAGCCTCTCTTGTACCGCGCACCTTTCGCTGGTATCATATACCCACCATATACCTTCCTCAAAACAACCACCATACCTACCTATTATGGCATTTCCATATGTTGGGGAACGTAGTAATTTCAAAAAAATTCCTACGCACACGCAAGATCATGATGATGCATAGCAACGAGAGGGGAGAGTGTTGTCTACTGAAAGTGCTAGTTATCGACTAGAGGGGGGGTGAATAGGCGATTTTTATGAAAGTCTTCAAAACATGAGAGTTTCGAAGCCAAACAATGGAAATGAACCTATTGATATGCAGCGGAAGGTAAACTACACTAAGCAAGCCAAAGTCAAGTATGCAATGAAGTGAAAGCACGAAGACTAATAGCAGCTAGGTAGTAAGGATCAGAATGGAAGATGGTATGAAGCCAAACAACAATAGTATCACACAGTGAAGACAAATAGGTAAGGCAAACACGCAATGACTTCACGAAGACAAACTGTAAGTAAAGAGAGGGAGACGATAGAACCAGTCGCTTGGCGAAGACAAGGATTTGTTGGACCAGTTCCAGTTGCTGTGACAACTGTACGTCTGGTTAGGGAGGCTGAGATTTAACTCAGAAGACCGTGTCTTCAACTTATTCCCCTTGAGCTAAGGACACCTAGTCCTCGCCCAATCACTCTGGTAAGTCTTCAAGGTAGACTTCCGAACCTTCACAAACTTCGTTCACCGGCGATCCACAACGACTCTTGGATGCTTAGAACGCGACGCCTAACCGGCTGGAGGATTCACAGTCCTCATGTGTAACAAGTCTTCAGGTCACGCGGACAGAAAGACTTCAGTGATCCCTAACACTCTTTGGCTCTGGGTGTTTGGGCTTTGTCCTCGCAAGGATTTCTCTCTCTCAAAAGCTTCGGAGGTGGGTTGCTCTCAAACGACATAAGCCGTGCACTAACTCTGAGCAGCCACCAATTTATGGTGTAGGGGGTGGGCTATTTATAGCCACTAGGCAACCCGACCTGATTTGTCCGAAATGACCCTGGGTCACTAAGGAACTGACATGTGTTCCAACGGTCAGATTTCAAACACACGCGGCAGCTTGACTTGGGCTGCAAGTAAAGCTGACTCATCCAGCTCTGGATAAGATTTGCTCTCATTGTCTTCGCTCGAAGACATAGGATTTGGTTGAACATCACCACAGTCACTCTGACTTTGTTCACTGGGACCCCACTTAACAGTACGGTGGTTCCTACGACTCAACAAAGAAGAAAAGGAAATAATGAAACAACTAAGTCTTCGCGCTCCATAGTCTTCACGCAATGCCTTCTCTTGTCATAGTCTTCAATGTGAGTATCTTCACATACCACCATTGTCTTCAATGTCTTCATACATTTTTAGGGGTCATCTCCGGTAGGTAAACCGAATCAATGAGGGACTACTACATGTGTTATCCTGCAATTCTCACAAACACATTAGTCCCTCAACCAGGTTTGTCGTCAATACTCCAAAACCAACTAGGGGTGGCACTAGATGCACTTACAATCTCCCCCTTTTTGGTGATTGATGACAAACTGGTTGAAGTTTTCAACGGGAATAAAAGTATGTGAAATTGTAAAGGATTTAGGTATTGTCTTCATAAGTAGCAAAAGGCTCCCCCTGAAGATGTGCATATAAGTAATTTGCTTTTGGAATGCAAATGCACATGTCAGGTTGTACTTGTGGAGATCCTCTTCAACTTATGAAGACAATTCATCATGCATGATTTGATATAATGAAGATAATGATATGCATAATGAAAAATGGACGTCTGCAATATGACTTCGTGCGGGATTTATCATCGCACATGCGGAATTTATCATCGCATCACAGAGTAGCAAACAAGTAGTAGACGACCATCAAGTTTGAGTGTTACAACTCAAAGAACCAAATGTATCAAAAGTGAGAGTTGTAAACACTAGGCAAAATATAAAGCAACCGCCCGTATGGACCCGCTTGAAGACTATCAACTCATATGCCTCTCCCCCTTTTGTCAGTAAGGACCAAAAAGGTTTGAAGACATAGAGCCTCTACTCATTCCCAGAAGGAGTAGGAGAAGTTGCAGGGTCGTCGTTGGCGTTTGGCGGTGCAGAAGAACTTGGTGCAGTGTCGACACGCGCTGAAGTTGGAGGTGGTGAATTAGCATCATCTTGATCATCTATCACTCTGGCATTCACCGTTGCAGCGGAGGAGGAATAATCAGAGTCTTCAAGAGACGGAGTTCGACGCAAGACAGCATTCCTTGGAGGAGTGGAGTCAAACTTGAATCTTTCAGTGAAGCCATCGTCTTGAATATCTGCTTCAGCACTCAGCAAAGTCAAACTCTTCCATGACCTCCGACAGGTTTCATGTGTAACAAAGGCATTCTTGGTGGCAAGATTGCGAATGCGATTTACGTCCACCAAGAGGCTTTGCATCTGCCGCTTCAGCTAGTAGTGATGCTTATCCTGTTTCTGATGCAGGGCAACGAGAAGTTCTCGGTCATTAAGAACACGAGATCGCTTCCGAGGCCTTTGAGCAATAGTGCTTTCAGTGGCTTCAGTTTGAGCACGGTGAGGTAAGCGTGTATTGCAGCCAAAGGATAAACACGAGTGACTGCCTGGACTCCTTCAATGGGTTGCGTGAAGCTTTGGTGATCAGCATTGTGAAGACAAACAGGCTCCTTGGCAGGCTCTGGGTATATGGCTTCAACTGACATATCAACCTCTGGTAGAAAGATCAGATGATTGCGAGCAGAGGGCTGATAGTTGACAGCTGAATGTAGCTTGATGAGGCGCATGACCCATGGAGCATAGAACTTTAGTCCAAAGAGATCAGAGCCTGATGCATCCAACTGCCTGATGAAGAAGTCTTGAGCATTGAAGCTGATGCCGTTGAAGATATAAAAGACCAAAGTCTTCATTGCTCCTTCAAGTTTTGCTGCTGAAGAATGTCCTTTGACAGGCCATAGAGTTCGCCTGATGATATGATAAATAGTGCAGGGCAGATACTCTAGGTCTTCGACAAATAACTCCTTTGGGTAATCAGCGTCATGTGGCAAGGGCTTCATCATGCTCAGCATTTGGCTCATGTTGGGCTCTGGTTTCTGAAAGATGCTCTCCAAAGCATTGCGGTGAAGCTGACAACCAGGTTCATATAGTTCGCCTGGAGTGGGCAGACTAGTGAGCTCAATAATGTCAAAAGCTTTAGCTTCATGGTGTACGTTGCCTGTCATCCACTCAAGGACCCATGTCTTCGGATCCCTGTTGTATCCGCGAATGTGGAGGGTGGCATAGAATTGCAGCAAAAGCTCTTCATTCCAATGCTCCTTATCATTCACAAAATTCAGCAATCCAGCATCACAGAAGCAGTCAAGGGCTTCTTCAAGGCATGGCAATCCAGCAATGGCTTCACAGTCAAGACGCATATGAGGGAAGATGCGCCCTTGATCATAGAGAACACAAGAATAATAACTGTGCTACTGATAGCTCCAGAACCGATCTGATGAAATCCGCTTGGAATAGGGGTTCTTGGCGCTATCAAAGAAAGTATTGTGTGCCTTGAAGCCATTTGCATTGAAGGACCCTGGTGAAGTGGCAGTACCTGGAAACCTAGGCAGTCTTGGCTTTGGCTTCTGGACCTGAGGCCTGTGCTCTACATGATAGTCAAATTGCGGACCAGCAGCAGGTGGAGGAACCAGAATGGGCCATCGAACCATGAGAGGCTGACCACAGTCAAATGCGAGTGCAACAGTATGAGGTCTTGGAGGGGGCACAGTGGCATCGGCATTCTCATTGACATGAGGTTCAATCTGCACAATAGCTTCAGGTGGAATAATGACTTCAGGTGCAGCAGGAGCTTCAGTTGCATGACCTTCTGATACCACATTGACTTCAGGCGCCACATTAGCTTCAGCCATGACAACGTCATTGGCTTCAATGTTGGTGTTGGTGGTCGCCTCAATGTTGTTAACCTCCACTTGAGTAGCTGGAGGGTCAGACAGGTTCTCCTCTAGAACAACTTGGTTGGTTGGGGGTGTAGCAACATGGTCTTCTTCTTCTCTTTGTTCTTCTTGGTCATCAGCTGATGCTGCCGGAATATCTTCAGCCATGTTGGCTTCAGACTCAGGGACGTTCTCAGTTGGAGAGGCTTCTGGAAACACTTGACGTGAAACGGATTGGCGCTCTTCTCCTTCTGGAACACTTGACAGAGGGACCTGTGGCTTTGGTCCTTTGCGAAACCTGCGGAACACTGGCGACGCTTGTGGAGATGGAGTTGGTTGGGCCACAAAGTCTTCATCTTCAATCACCGGAGTGGTGACTTGAGTTGGGGGAGTAACAGGTGTTTCTGCTTGACGGGGGAGTCTTGTGGGTGATCAGCCCATGAGTCGTCCTGAGCAATTGGCGTCAAAGGACGACCAATGCTGATGAGTTCGTTGTTCGTAAGAACAGGCGATGATACCACGTTGTGTTCGATCTGAGGAAGGACTTCATCATCTTCTACATTGTCGTGTTGACCAATGTCTTCAGCTGCGGTGGGGTCAACAGCTGGAATGTCTTCAGCTTCAGGAGCCTCTGGGGAAGCAGGCTCGTGAAGTATCAAATGGTGTTCTTGTTGTGCAGATGGAGGACGAGCAACCGAGATTGGCTCGACGACAAGGGGCTCTGTGGGAGCAGCTCGATCTCTCTTCTTGGTCTTGCGCTTCTTGGTGGGTGGAGCGTCATCAGTGGTGTTCTTGGTCTTGCGCTTTCTAGCTTTGGCTTCAGCTGCCCTTGTCTTTTGAAGCTCTGAAGCCACTGTGGGGACCTTAGGCTTCACGCCTGTCATACTAGTGGGGCAGACAATGTGATGTTCTTCCCTGGATGGTTCATCTTGGTCCACAGCAGGCTTCTTCTTCTGCTTGGCAGCCATCTTAGGGTCGATGCCAGGACTCCCAAGTGCCTTGCGCTTCTCAGCTTCATTGTAAGCTTGAACACACTTGGCAGTGAGACTCTTCATGCGCTCACGAGAACCTTTGGCTTCTTCACGTTTCTTGTGAAACGCTTCCTTGACCACGCAGCATGACTTTGAAGTTTTGGACGTCTGCCACGCTAAGCTTGGCCATGTGCTTCTTGAACTGAGCCTTTTCATAGTCGATCTTATGCTTCAGCTCAACAATTTTCTGAGCAAGAGCCAGCTCAGGAGCAATGGCTCCATGGAAGGAGACGCTTAGGCCAATGGGAAGTTGCAGATCGTCAAAGCTGAGATTGGGGGTGTCAAACCACTCATCAATGAAGTTGTTCAATACTTCCACATCAGAGAGAGGCAAATCATTGAAGATTTCCGCCTCTTGCTTGCTCTTTATCAGCTGCTCAAGAGCGTCATCAGCAAGATCGTCGTTACTTGACAGATCAATGGCGTCATTCTCATTCCGCAGAACAGCAGCAGGGGTCAGAGCTGGACCAATGGTGTGCATAGGCTTCTTTTTCTTCTCAGACTTGGAGATGCGTGAGAGATCTTTAGACTGCACACTTGGTGCAGGAGGAGCAGTGGCTAGAGGCTTCGCTCGCGAAGCTTTTGGTGCAGTTGAAGGCTTCAAAGCCTTGGGTTTCTTCAGCTTCTTTGGCTTCGGTGGTGCAGGCGCTTCGTCAAAATCAGCGTCGTGTGCAGGTTCATCCACGGCTGTCCCTTGAACCATAATATGAGTGATGAGACCTTCTAGGTTGTAGAAGGGCCCAACAAGATTGGGTTCAGCTTCGCGTGTGCCATCAGCTCGAGGAGCAGAGGGACCGGGGTTGAAGTCTAATCCCCGTGACTTCTTGTTTTCTTTGGCCGAGTTCTTGGCAAACTGGAAGTTGCACTTGAACAGATTGTCGTCACGACACCATAGCAATGAAGATGGGTCGGCATCTGCAGGCTGTGGTCCACGGACCATGCAAGGGTAGAAGCCTTGTTCAAAGGCTTCAGCTCTGGACCTGGGTGGAAGATTTTTGTACAAGATGTCTCCCTAGGGTCGCTTGATGGCATTCTTCTCAGCATATTCCTGGGTCACGAACCTGTACTTGTACCATTGTTCTGCCCAATATCTTCGAATCCATTGGATTCGGGTTTTTCGCTGATTGTAGTCCTCCTCTGGATCTGTCTTGTACAGCTCATAGAGGTCAGGAGGCAAATCTCTTGATGTGTTCCTAGTCTGCCACCCTTCCTTGCAGACTTCTTTGTTGCCATGAGGTTCAGACTGAATGGCTTCAACACTGTCAAAGGTTTCCGTCTGCTGCAGACAAGAACTGGCTTCGAGAGAGTTGATGTGATGCTGTAAGAATTCTGCAAATGAATGCAGACTATGAGAACCAAGGGATTCTCCCACGGACATGTACCTGTGACAGCATTAGAGATGCGAGGGAAGGGGAAGAGGTCATATGCATTCTCAGAAGATTTTGAAGATATATCAGTTTAGAAGACATTGACCTCATAGCGCGAAGACATTCACTTATATGTTGAGAGTTGGTTCCAGATTTGTACGAATCCAAGAATAAGTACAAGTGAGGAATCTAACTATGTGTGAAGCATAAGTGAATATACTAGGCATCTTATGAGATGCAGACAGGATAGATCCAAATTTGTGGAGGCAGAAACCACTTTTGGTAAAAAGGATGAATCTATAGGATCTACAAGACGGTAAAAAAAGGGTTTTAATTTACCACATGATGAACTGCTAGACGGAGTAGAAGATGAGGCCGAGCAGTTCGATCTTCCGTGCCCTAACTTGGCGACAGAGGACACCTAAGGCGGCAGCGGAGAAGACGATGCCCGTGGCCGGCGTGAAGACGGCGTCGGAGAGGTCGCGGCAGCTAAGCGCTTCGTCGCCGGCGTCGTCGTGAGCTAGCGGTGGCGCTAGGGTTTGTCGAGGTGGAGAGGTGGAAGAAAGATTTTGACCGCGATTGGATGTGTATTTATAGGGAAAGGGATGGCACAGCGCAATTATGCAGGTGCCCCTGGCGGTTCACATCTGAGGGACACGTGGCGAACATGCAACACATTGGGAGTTGTCCCACATTCCCACGCCCGCCTGGACTGTCGGATGGTCGTTCCGGCTTCTCCGGGTTTCAGGCAATAAGAATTGAACATTTAAAACAGATTTAATGTTTGTCTCTGTATCTTCTGCTGACAAGGACGCTGTGAAGACATTCGACAGTTTCAACAGAATGCATATGATTTGGATAGATAGAGTTTGAGGTAGAAAGCATAGAGAGGTTAGGGTCTGATCACATTCACTTAGTTCAAAAGATTCAAACGAGAATACATATCTATAAGTGAATGCTGTAGAGGACAGAACACTAATATATATATATATATATATACACACATATACATACACCAGAATACAACCAAATCAACATAGTGAAGATAAACATGAAGACATGTTGAAATTGAAGACAAACCAAATGCGAAGACATAGCAAATGTGACGCCATGAGAAAAACACTTCAAATAGAAGAATTTGGTGGTGGCATTACCCACCGTATAGGAAGTATTAGACCCAGACACGGCACACAATTATCGTGGCGCTCCGAAGTCGAATTCCGCGTTAATGTATTCACACTTAGAATGTACGTCTTTATTGATTGAAGATATACATTACTTCGTGTGTTGCACATCTAAGTCATCAACATGCATAAGTGTTAGGATGTGTGCCTGATCACAGGACATTTGAGGATTCCAAGATATTTAGCTCATACCGCAACTTGCAAAACCTTTTCTCATCCAAGGGCTTTGTGAAGATATCTGCTAGTTGCTCTTCAGTGTTGACATGTATGATATCAATGTCTTCCTTCATGACATGATCTCTGAGAAAGTGATGACGAATTTCAATGTGCTTTGTCTTCGAGTGCTGAACTGGGTTGTTGGCAATCTTGATGGCGCTTTCGTTGTCGCAGTAGAGTGGTACTTGTTTCAGATGGATGCCATAGTCCTTGAGTGTTTGCTTCATCCATAGAAGCTGAGCGCAGCAAGATCCAGCCGCAATGTATTCAGATTCAGCAGTGGAGAGTGATACACAGTTCTGCTTCTTTGAAGACCAACAGACAAGTGATCGTCCCAGAAAGTGACACGTGCCTGATGTAGACTTGCGATCCACCTTGTCACCAGCATAATCAGCATCCGAGAATCCAACTCGATCAAATTCTGAGCCCTTTGGATACCATAATCCTAATGTTGGGGTGTAAGCCAAATATCGAAGAATTCACTTCACAGCTATGTGATGCGATTCCTTTGGTGCCGCTTGGAATCGAGCACACATGCAAACACTAAGCATAATATTTGGCCTAGATGCACATAGATAAAGTAAAGAACCAATCATGGAGCGGTATACCTTTTGATCGAACTCTTTACCATTGGCGTCAGGACCCAGATGACTCTTGGTTGGCATTGGCATCGTGTAGCCTTTGCAGTCTTTCATTCCAAACTTCTTCAGGCAATCTTTGAGGTATTTCTCTTGAGATATGAATATGCATTTCTTTGCTGACGAATTTGAAGACCAAGGAAGAACTTTAGCTCACCCATCATGGACATTTGATATTGCTCTTGCATCATGTGTCCAAACTCATCACTGTATTTCTGGTTGGTGCAGCCGAAGATAATGTCATCCACATATATTTGGCACACAAACAGTTCACCATCGTATGTCTTCGTGAAGAGTGTGGGATTCAGGGAACTAGGTTTGAAGCCTTTGCTCTTCAGGAAGTCTTTGAGTGTGTCATACCAAGCGCAAGGGCTTGTTTGAGGCCATACAGTGCCTTGTTTAGCTTGTACACGATATCAGGATGTTTTGGATCTTCAAAGCCAGGAGGTTATGCAACATACACTTCTCCTTCAATCTTGCCGTTCAGAAATGCAATCTTCACATCCATTTGATACAGCAAGATGTTGTGATGGTTTGCATAGGCTAGCAATATGCGAATAGCTTCAAGCCTAGCCACAGGAGCATAAGTTTCATCGAAGTCAATCCCTTCAACTTGAGTGTATCCTTGAGCAACGAGACGAGCCTTGTTTCTGACAACTTGACCATGCTCATCTTGTTTGTTGCAATATATCCATTTTGTGCCTATTATGTTGTGCTTGCGAGGGTCAGGACGCTTGACAAGTTCCCAGACATTGTTCAGCTTGAACTGTTGAAGCTCTTCTTGCATAGCTTGAATCCATTCAGGTTCCATGAAGGCTTCAGCAACTTTCTTGGGTTCAGATATTGAGACAAAGGCAAAGTGCCCACAGAAATTTGCTAGTTGTGTTGCTCTTGAACGAGTGAGTGGACCAGGCGCATTGATGCTATCAATTATCTTCTCAATCTGTACTTCGTTTGCAACACGAGGATGAACTGGACGAAGATTTTGTTCGTGCTGATCATTGTCATCGTTGGGAGGATTGTCTTCAGGCTGAGCATTGTCTTCGGGTAGATTAGGTGCAGAAATGATAAGTTCCTCTTCTGATTGTGCGTCAGACGGTATGATTTCTCCAGTTCCCATTAGCTTGATGGATTCACTGGGTGGAACTTCATCTAGCACATTTGGCAGGTGCTCTCTTTGCGAGCCGTTAGTCTCATCGAACCGCACATCCACAGTTTCAACCACTTTATAGTGAAAGAGGTTGAAGACTCTGTAGGAGTGCGAATCCTTTCCGTAACCGAGCATAAAACCTTCATGTGCTTTCGGTCCAAATTTTGAAGTGTGATGTGGATCCTTGATCCAGCACCTAGCACCAAATACTCTGAAGTAACTGACATTTGGCTTCTTACCAGTGAGGAGTTCATAGGATGTTTTCTTCAAAAGCTTGTGAAGATAAACACGATTGATGACATGGCATGCAGTATCAATAGCTTCAGGCCAGAACTTTCTTGGTGTCTTGTACTCATCAAGCATCGTCCAAGCCATCTCAATGAGTGTTCTGTTCTTGCGCTCCACGATGCCATTCTGCTGAGGTGTGTACGGAGCAGAGAACTCATGAGTGATTCCCAATGTATCCAAGTAAAGGTCGAGGCCGGTGTTCTTGAACTCAGTGCCGTTGTCACTTCTGATATGCTTGATCTTGACGCCATAGTTGTTCATGGCACGGTTGGCGAAGCGTCTGAAGACATCCTGCACTTCAGTCTTGTAGAGAATTATGTGCACCCACGTATATCTTAAATAATCATCAACAATGACGAAGCCATAGAGACAAGTAGTAGTAGTGAGAGTAGAGTAGTGAGTAGGGCCAAATAAGTCCATGTGTAGCAGCTCGAAGGGTAGAGATGTCGTCATGATTGTCTTCGAGGGATGCTTGGCCCTAGTCATCTTTCCAGCTTCGCAGGCACCGCACAAGTGATCCTTCTGGAACATGACGCCCTCGATGCCTATGACATGCTTCTTCTTTGCGAGAGTGTGTAAGTTCCTCATGCCAGCATGCCCTAGCCTCCGATGCCAGAGCCAGCACTCTGAAGCTTTTGCAAGAAGGCATACGGCAAGCTGTGCCCCTGCTGAGAAATCTACCATGTACAGATCATCTTTCCGGTACCCTTCAAAGACTAGAGACTTGTCAGATTCCATTAGTACAAGGCAACGATATTTTCTAAATATCACAATCATGTTCAAGTCACAAATCATTGAGACAGACATTAAGTTGAAACCAAGGGATTCAACAAGCATCACTTTATCCATGTGCTGATCCTTTGAGATTGCAACTCTACCTAGACCCAATACCTTGCTTTTACCAGTGTCAGCAAATGTGATGTGACTCTTGTCAGATGGACGTAAGGTTGAGTCCATGAGAAGACTTCGATCACCAGTCATATGATTAGTGCATCCGCTGTCCATAATCCATTCTGAAGCATGAGGTTTCATACCCTACAGTACAGTTAGGGGGATAGGCTTCACCAAGAGTATTGTGAAGCGTAAACATTTGATGAGCAAGAGGATTATCAAAGCTCAGATCAAGATTAGGACTGATAGGATGATTGGCAAATGATTCAGGAACAAAATACATAGTGAGACCAATTGGGCATTTGATCTTGCGCCCTACAAGATGTTTTAGGTCCCCAGCAATAGCATCAGACGCCTTTGATTTCTGGCTGGAGACCTTTCCCTGCAAAAGAAAGTTAATTTTTCTTAACCACCCACATCATCAGGGGTGGCTTAGAAGCAATGAGTCTAAGTGCAGCATCTGAGAACTTCGGCTTTGGAGCCCTAGCAAATAGCCTTGCAGGAGGTGAATAGTACTCATATGAATAAGCAGAATAGTTCTTAGTTTTATGAACATAGCGATTTGAAGAAACACGCTCATATTCATAAGTCTGAGTATGGTTTCCCTGCAAAACATTGGCGTTAGGGTGACTCAGGTGAGTCCTCTATCTGTATGAAGCCTTTGGACCATATGAAGCCTTTGGTGTGGGATTTGTCTTCTTCCCAGGCGGTGTCGCAGGAAGATTCTCAAGACAACCTTTGGGAACCCAAATCTTCTTCATAGGTGGCCCATTCCTGCAGTTAGTACCAATATACCTGGCAAACACTTCACCATTCTGATTCTTAAACAGTTTATAGTTTGCATCAAAGGATTCATCAATCATAATAGGGTTACCACAAGTGAAGCCAGATAAGGTGGATGGATCCACTGAAGGTCCCTTTGCAGCAACCCATGTGGTTTTGGGGTACTGCTCAGGCTTCCAGTAGGAGCCATCAACATTCATTTTCCTCTCGAACCCAACACCCTCTTTCCTAGGGTTTCGGTTCAGAATCTGCTTTTTGAGGACATCGCACAGTGTCTGATGCCCTTTGAGACTTTTGTACATCCCTGTTTCAAGCAATGTCTTCAACCTAGCATTTTCATCAGCAATAGTAGTGGTATCCTCAGCAGAGGGGTTAGTTACCACATCAGCAGTTGAAGATATTGCAACAGTAGCAGCAGTAGAACATTCAGCAACAGAAGTAGCGTTATCACGCTCAAGGCATTTTACACATGGTGGTTCAAATCCTTCCTGAGCGGAACTGATATGTTGAGCGCGAAGTGACTTAGTCTCTTTTTGAAGATCTTCATGAGCCGCTCTCAATTTCTCAAGCTCTTGCTTTCTTTGAAGATAATCATAGGAAAGCTTTTCATGAGTGGTTGAGAGCGTTTCATGACGACTTTCAAGTTCCTGGTACTTAACATGAAGATTTTTTATGTCTTCAATTAAGGACTGAGAACAGGTCATTTCCGCGTCCAACAGGTCATCGCTTTTGTCTAACAGTTTTTGAGTATGTTCCATAGCTTTTTGTTGTTCAGTTGCAATTTTAGCAAGTGTTTTGTAGCTGGGTTTGGATTCACAATCAGAGTCATGTTCACTTGATGTTTGAAAGTAAGCATCGCGTGATTTTACCTTGGCACCACGTGCCATGAAGCAGTAGGTGGGAGCAGAGTCGTCCTTGTCATTAGCATCAGCGTTGGTGACGGGGCCATTGTCTTCAGTGTTGAAAATGGACTTGGCAACGTAGGCTGTAGCTAGAGCCAGACTTGCAACGCCAGGGTCGGACTCCTCCTCAGACTCCACCTCCGCCTGCTCAGAAGCAGACTCCTCCTCTGAATCCATCTCCTTGCCAACAAAAGCACGAGCCTTGCCAGATGAGCTCTTCTTATGAGATGAAGACTTGGATGAGGACTTGGAAGAAGACTTTGAGGATTTCTTCTTGTTGTTGTCATCAGAATCATATTCCTTGCTTTTCTTCTTCTTCTTGTTCTCATTGTCCCACTGTGGACACTCAGAGATGTAGTGTCCAGGTTTCTTGCACTTGTGACATGTTCTCTTCTTGTAGTCATGAGTGGAAGCTTCATCATTTCTTGAGCTGGATCGTGAAGACTTTCTGAAGCCCTTCTTCTTAGTGAACTTCTGGAACTTCTTCACAAGCATAGCAAGTTCCTTTCCAATGTCTTCAGGATCATCAGAACTGCAGTCAGATTCTTCTTCAAATGAGGAAACAGCTTTTGCCTTCAAATCACGAGTTCAGCCGTAGTTGGGACCATAGATATCTCTTTTCTCAGATAGCTGGAACTCATGTGTGTTGAGCCTCTCAAGTATATCAAACGGATCGAGTGTCTTGAAGTCAGGGCGTTCTTGTATCATCAGGGCAAGGGTGTCGAACGAGCTGTATAGAGATCTCAGTAGTGTCTTGACGATTTCATGCTTGGTGATCTCAGTGGAGCCGAGCGCACGAGGCTCATTTGTGATGTCGGTGAGGCGATCAAACGTGAGCTGGACATTCTCATTGTCGTTTCTCTTGAAGTGGTTGAATAGGTTGCGAAGAACACTGATTCTTTGATCTCTCTGGGTAGAGACGCCTTCATTGACCTTGGAGAGCCAGTCCCAGACTAGCTTCGACGTTTCCAGAGCACTCACACGGCCATACTGTCCTTTGGTCAGATGACCATAGATGATGTTCTTGGCAGTAGAATCCAGTTGAACAAACTTCTTGACATTAGCAGCGGTGACACCTTCACCGGTCTTGGGAACGCCATTCTTGACGACATACCAGAGGTCGACATCAATGGCTTCAAGATGCATGCGCATCTTATTCTTCCAGTAGGGATATTCAGTTCCATCGAAGACGGGGCAAGCAGCGGAGACTTTGATTATCCCTGCAGTCGACATAGCTAAAACTCCAGGTGGTTAAACCGAATCACATAGAACAAGGGAGTACCTTGCTCTGATAACAATTGAAAGTGCTAGTTATCGACTAGAGGGGGGTGAATAGGCGATTTTTATGAAAGTCTTCAAAACATGAGAGTTTCGAAGACAAACAATGGAAATGAACCTATTGATATGCAGCAGAAGGTAAACTACACTAAGCAAGCCAAAGTCAAGTATGCAATGAAGTGAAAGCACGAAGACTAATAGCAGCTAGGTAGTAACGATCAGAATGGAAGATGGTATGAAGCCAAACAACGATAGTAGTCACACAGTGAAGACAAATAGGTAAGGCAAACTGGCAATGACTTCACGAAGACAAACTGTAAGTAAAGAGAGGGAGCCGATAGAACCAGTCGCTTGGCGAAGACAAGGATTTGTTGGACCAGTTCCAGTCGCTGTGACAACTGTACGTCTGGTTAGGGAGGCTGAAATTTAACTCAGAAGACCGTGTCTTCACCTTATTCCCCTTGAGCTAAGGACACCCAGTCCTCGCCCAATCACTATGGTAATTCTTCAAGGTAGACTTCCGAACCTTCACAGACTTCGTTCACCGGCGATCCACAATGACTCTTGGATGCTCAGAACGCGACGCCTAACCGGCTGGAGGATTCACAGTCCTCAAGTGTAACAAGTCTTCAGGTCACGTGGACAGAAAGACTTCAGTGATGCCTAACACTCTTTGGCTCTAGGTGTTTGGGCTTTGTCCTCGCAAGGATTTCTCTCTCTCAAAAGCTTCGGAGGTGGGTTGCTCTCAAACGACAAAAGTCGTGCACTAACTCTGAGCAGCCACCAATTTATGGTGTAGGGGGTGGGCTATTTATAGCCACTAGGCAACCCGACCTGATTTGCCCGAAATGACCCTGGGTCACTAAGGAACTGACACGTGTTCCAACGGTCAGATTTCAAACACACGCGGCAGCATGACTTGGGCTACAAGTAAAGCTGACTCATCCAGCTCTGGATAAGATTTGCTCTCACTGTCTTCGCTTGAAGACACGGCACCTCCGCGTTTAGCACACGTTCAGCTCGATGACGTCCTCGCGTTCTGGATCCAGCAAGAGGGGCGAAGTAGTAGATCAGTTCTGGCAGCACGATGGCATGGTGACGGTGTTGGTGAAGAACAATCTCCGCAGGGCTTCGCCTAAGCACTAGAAAACTATGACGGAGGATAAACTAGAGGGGACGGGGTTGCTGGCACACGGCTTGGTGTTTCTTGATGTGTCTTGGGTGCTAGCCCTACCCCTCTATTTATATGTTGAGCCTTGGGGTCGAAACTTGGAGTAAAAGCCTCCACAAAGTCGGTTTCACTCGAAAGGCAAGAGTCCTTCTCGGACTCCAGGGCCAGGCGCCAGGGTCCCTGGTGTCTGGGACCCTGGCGTCTGGCCTCTGGACTCCGCAAAACTTCCTTTTTCACTTCTGAAAACCTTGTGGGCTTTCCCCTTTGGCCCAAATAAAGTGTTCTCGTTCCCAAACATTTCGGGAAACATCCGGAACCTCTTCCGGTGAATTCCGGAACCCTTCCGGAGACTAAACACTATTATCCCATATATCAATCTTTATCTCCGTACCATTCCGGAGTTCCTCGTCATGTCCGTGATCTTATCCGGGACTCCGAACAACATTCGGTTGCCAACATACATAACTCATATAATACTATATCGTCAACGAACGTTAAGCGTGCGGACCCTACGGGTTCGAGAACTATGTAGACATGACCGAGACATCTCTCTGGTCAATAACCAATAGCAGAACCTGGATGCCCATATTGGCTCCTACATTTTGTACGGAGATCTTTATCGGTCGAACAGCATAACAATATAGATTGTTCCCTTTGTCATCGGTATGTTACTTGCCCGAGATTCGATCGTCGGTATCTCAATACCTAGCTCAATCTCGTTACTGTCAAGTCTCTTTACTCGTTCCGTAATGCATCATCTCACAACTAACTCATTAGTCACATTGCTTGCAAGGCTTATAGTGATGTGCATTACCGAGAGGGCCCAGAGATACCTCTCCGACAATCGGAGTGACAAATCCTAGTCTCGATCTATGCCAACTCAACAAGTACCATCGGAGACACCTGTAGAGCACCTTTATAATCACCCAGTTACGTTGTGATGTTTGGTAGCACACAAAGTGTTCCTCTGGTAATCGGGAGTTGCATAATCTCATAGTCATAGGAACATGTATAAGTCATGAAGAAAGCAATAGCAGTAAACTAAAACGATCAAGTGCTAAGCTAACGGAATGGGTCAAGTCAATCACGTCATTCTCCTAATGATGTGATCCCGTTCATCAAATGACAACTCATGTCTATGGCTAGGAAACTCAACCATCTTTGATCAATGAGCTAGTCAAGTAGAGGCATACTAGTGACTCTCTATTTGTCTATGTATTCACACATGTATTATGTTTCCGGTTAATACAATTCTAGCATGAATAATAAACATTTATCATGATCTAAGGAAATAAATAATAACTTTATTATTGCCTCTAGGGAATATTTCCTTCAGTCTCCCACTTGCACTAGAGTCAATAATCTAGATTACACAGTAATGATTCTAACACCCATGGAGTTTTGGTGTTGATCACGTTTTGCTCGTGAAAGAGGCTTAGTCAACGGTTCTGCAACATTCAGATCCGTATGTATCTTGCAAATCTCTATGTGTCCCACCTGGACTTGATCACGGATAGAATTGAAGTGTCTTTTGATGTGCTTGGTTCTCTTGTGAAATCTGGATTCCTTTGCCAAGGCAATTGCACCAGTATTGTCACAAAAGATTTTCATTGGACCCGATGCACTAGGTATTACACCTAGATCGGATATGAACTCCTTCATCCAGACTCCTTCATTTGCTGCTTCCGAAGAACCTATGTATTCCGCTTCACACGTAGATCCCGCCATGATGCTTTGTTTAGAACTGCACCAACTGACAGCTCCACCGTTCAATATAAACACGTATCCGGTTTGCGATTTAGAATCGTCTGGATCAGTGTCAAAGCTTGCATCGACGTAACCATTTACGACGAGCTCTTTGTCACCTCCATAAATGAGAAACATATCCTTAGTCCTTTTCAGGTATTTCAGGATGTTCTTGACCGCTGTCCAGTGATCCACTCCTGGATTACTTTGGTACCTCCCTGCTAAACTAATAGCAAGGCACACATCAGGTCTGGTACACAGCATTGCATACATGATAGAGCCTATGCCTGAAGCATAGGGAACACTTTTCATTTTCTCTCTATCTTCTGCAGTGGTCGAGCATTGAGTCTGACTCAACTTCACACCTTGTAACACAGGCAAGAACCCTTTCTTTGCTTGATCCATTTTGAACTTTTTCAAAACTTTATCAAGGTATGTGTTTTGCGAAAGTCCAATTAAGCGTCTTGATCTATCTCTATAGATCTTGATGCCCAATATATAAGCAGCTTCACCGAGGTCTTTCATTGAAAAACTCTTATTCAAGTATCCATTTATGTTATCGAGAAATTCTATATCATTTCCAATCAACAATATGGCGTCCACATATAATATTAGAAATGCTACAGAGCTCCCACTCACTTTCTTGTAAATACAGGCTTCTCCAAAAGTCTGTATAAAACCATATGCTTTGATCACACTATCAAAACGTTTATTCCAACTCCGAGAGGCTTGCACTAGTCCATAAATGGATCGCTGGAGCTTGCACACTTTGTTAGCACCTTTTGGATCGACAAAACCTTCTAGTCGCATCATATACAACTCTTCTTCTAGAAATCCATTCAGGAATGCAGTTTTGACATCCATTTGCCAAATTTCATAATCATAAAATGCGGCAATTGCTAACATGATTCGGACAGACTTAAGCATCGCTACGGGTGAGTTTTGCAACAAGTCGAGCTTTTCGAACCCCTTGAACTTGTCGAAAACCTTTTGCAACAAGTCTCATCGTAGTCAACCCCTTGAACTTGTCGAAAACCTTTTGCAACAAGTCGAGCTTTGTAGACAGTAACATTACCGTTAGCGTCAGTCTTCTTTTTGAAGATCCATTTATTCTCTATGGCTTGTCGATCATCGGGCAAGTCAACCAAAGTCCACACTTTGTTCTCATACATGGATCCCATCTCAGATTTCATGGCTTCAAGCCATTTTGTGGAATCTGGGCTCACCATCGCTTCTTCATAGTTCGTAGGTTTGCCATGGTCAAGTAACATGACCTCCAGAATAGGATTACCGTACCACTCTGGTGCGGATCTAACTCTGGTTGACCTACGAGGTTCGGTAGTAACTTGATCTAAAGTTTCTTGATCAATATCATTAGCTTCCTCACTAATTGGTGTAGGTGTCTCAGGAACCGGTTTCTGTGATGAACTACTTTCCAATAAGGGAGCAGGTACAGTTAGCTCATCAAGTTCTACTTTCCTCCCACTCACTTCTTTCGAGAGAAACTCCTTCTCTAGAAAGGATCCATTTTTAGCAACAAATGTCTTGCCTTCGGATCTGTGATAGAAGGTGTACCCAACAGTTTCCTTTGGGTATCCTATGAAGACGCATTTCTCCGATTTGGGTTCGAGCTTATCAGGTTGAAGCTTTTTCACATAAGCATCGCAGCCCCAAACTTTAAGAAATGACAACTTTGGTTTCTTGCCAAACCACAGTTCATAAGTGTCGTATCAACAGATTTCGATGGTGCCCTATTTAACGTGAATGCAGCCGTCTCTAAAGCATAACCCCAAAACGATAGCGGTAAATCAGTAAGAGACATCATAGATCGCACCATATCTAGTAAAGTACGATTACGACGTTCGGACACACCATTACGCTGTGGTGTTCCGGGTGGCGTGAGTTGCGAAACTATTCCGCATTGTTTCAAATGAAGACCAAACTCGTAACTCAAATATTCTCCTCCACGATCAGATCATAGAAACTTTATTTTCTTGTTACGATGATTTTCCACTTCACTCTGAAATTCTTTGAACTTTTCAAATGTTTCATACTTATGTTCATTAAGTAGATATACCCATATATGCTCAAATCATCTGTGAAGGTGAGAAAATAACGATACCCGCCGCGAGCCTCAACATTCATCGGAACACATACATCAGTATGTATGATTTCTAACAAATCTGTTGCTCGCTCCATAGTTCCGCAGAACGGCCTTTTAGTCATCTTGCCCATGAGGCATGGTTCGTAAGTACCAAGTGATTCATAATCAAGTGATTCCAAAAGTCCATCAGTATGGAGTTTCTTCATGCGCTTTACACCAATATGACCCAAACGGCAGTGCCACAAATAAGTTGCACTATCATTATCAACTCTGCATCTTTTGGTTTCAACATTATGAATATGTGTATTACTACTATCGAGATTCAACACAAATAGCCCACTCTTCAAGGGTGCATGACCATAAAAGATATTACTCATATAAATAGAACAACCATTATTCTCGGATTTAAATGAATAACCGTCTCACATCAAACAAGATCCAGATATAATGTTCATGCTTAACGCTGGCACCAAATAACAATTATTCAGGTCTAAAATTAATCCCGAAGGTAGATGTAGAGGTAGCGTGCCGACGGCGATCACATCGACTTTGGAACCATTTCCCACGCGCATCGTCACCTCATCCTTAGCCAATCTCCACTCAATTCGTAGTCCCTGTTTCTAGTTGGAAATATTAGCAATAGAACCAGTATCAAATACCCAGGTGCTACTACGAGCTTTAGTAAGGTACACATCAATAACATGTATATCACATATACCTTTGTTCACCTTGCCATCCTTCTTATCCACCAAATACTTGGGGCAGTTCCGCTTCCAGTGACCAGTCTGCTTGCAGTAGAAGCACTCAGTCTCACGCTTAGGTCCAGACTTAGGTTTCTTCTCCTCAGCAGTAACTTGTTTGTTGTTCTTCTTGAAGTTCCCCTTCTTCTTCCCTTTACCCTTTTCCTTGAAACTGGTAGTCTTGTTGACCATCAACACTTGATGCACCTTTTTGATTTCTACCTCCGCAGCCTTTAGCATTGCGAAGAGCTCGGGAATTGTCTTATCCATCCCTTGCATATTATAGTTCATCACGAAGCTCTTGTAGCTTGGTGGCAGTGATTGAAGAATTCTATCAATGACACTATCATCCGGAAGATTAACTCCCAGTTGAATCAAGTGATTATTATACCCAGACATTTTGAGTATATGTTCACTGACAGAACTATTCTCCTCCATTTTGCAGCTGTAGAACTTATTGGAGACTTCATATCTCTCAATCCGGGCATTTTCTTGAAATATTAACTTCAACTCCTGGAACATCTCATATGCTCCATGACGTTCAAAACGTCGTTGAAGTCCCGGTTCTAAGCCGTAAAGCATGGCACACTGAACTATCGAGTAGTCATCAGCTTTGCTCTGCCGGACGTTCTTAACGTCATCAGTAGCATCTGCAGCAGGCCTGGCACCCAGCGGTGCTTCCAGGACGTAATTCTTCTGTGCAGCAATGAGGATAATCCTCAAGTTACGGACCGAGTCCGTGTAATCGCTACCATCATCTTTTGACTTTGCTTTCTCAAGGAACGCATTAAAATTCAATGGAGCAATAGCACGGGCCATCTATCTACAACAACATAGACAAGCAAAATACTATCAGGCACTAAGTTCATGATAAATTTAAGTTCAATTAATCATATTACTTAAGAACTCCCACTTAGATAGACATCTCTCTTATCATCTAAGTGATCACGTGATCCAAATCAACTAAACCATAACCAATCATCACGTGAAATGGACTGGTTTTCAATGGTGAACATCACTATGTTGATCATATCTACTATATGATTCACGTTCGACCTTTCGGTCTCAGTGTTCCGAGGCCATATCTGCATATGCTAGGCTCATCAAGTTTAACCCGAGTATTCTGCGTGTGCAAAACTGGCTTGCACCCGTTGTATAAGAACGTTGAGCTTATCACACCCGATCATCACGTGGTGTCTCGGCACGACGAACTTTTGCAATGGTGCATACTCAGGAAGAACACTTGTACCTTGAAATTTTAGTGAGAGATCATCTTATAATGCTACCGTCAATCAAAGCAGAATAAGATGCATAAAGGATAAACATCACATGCAATCAATATAAGTGATATGATATGGCCATCATCATCTTGTGCCTTTGATCTCCATCTCCAAAGCACCGTCATGATCACCATCGTCACTGGCACGACACCTTGATCTCCATCGTAGCATCGTTGTCGTCTTGCCAACTATTGCTTCTATGACTATCGCTGCCGCTTAGTGATAAAGTAAAGCAATTACAGGGCGATTGCATTGCATACAATAAAGCGACAACCATATGGCTCCTGCCAGTTGCCGATAACTCTGTTACAAAACATGATCATCTCTTACAATAAAATAAAGCATCATGTCTTGACCATATCACATCACAACATGCCCTGCAAAAACAAGTTAGACGTCCTCTACTTTGTTGTTGCAATTTTTACGTGGCTGCTACGGGCTGAGCAAGAACCGTTCTTACCTACGCATCAAAACCACAACGATATTTTGTCAAGTTAGTGTTGTTTTAACCTTCTCAAGGACCGGGCGTAGTCACACTCGGTTCAACTAAAGTTGGAGAAACTGACACCCACCAGCCACCTATGTGCAAAGCACGTCGGTAGAACCAGTCTCGCGTAAGCGTACGCGTAATGTCGGTCCGGGCCGCTTCATCCAACAATACCGCCGAACCAAAGTATGACATGCTGGTAAGCAGTATGACTTGTATCGCCCACAACTCACTTGTGTTCTACTCATGCATATAACATCTACGCGTAAACCTGGCTTGGATGCCACTGTTGGGGAACGTAGTAGTTTCAAAAAAATTCCTACGCACACGCAAGATCATGATGATGCATAGCAACGAGAGGGGAGAGTGTTGTCTACGTACCCTCCTAGACCGTAAGTGGAAGCATTTATCAACGCGGTTGATGTAGTCGTACACCTTCATGATCCGTCCCGATCAAGTACCGAACGTACGGCACCTCCGCGTTCAGCACACGTTCAGCCTGATGACGTCCTCGCCTTCTTGATCCAGCAAGAGGGGCGAAGTAGTAGATCAGTTCCGGCAGCACGACGGCGTGGTGACGGTGTTGGTGAAGAACAATCTCCGCAGGGCTTCGCCTAAGCACTACGAAAACTATGACGGAGGATAAACTAGAGGGGACGGGGTTGCCGGCACACGGCTTGGTGTTTCTTGATGTGTCTTGGGTGCTAGCCCTAGCCCTCTATTTATATGTTGAGCCTTGGGGCCGAAACTTGGAGTAAAAGCCTCCACAAAGTCGGTTTCACCCGAAAGGCAAGAGTCCTTGTCGGACTCCAGGGCCAGACGCCAGGGTTCCCGGCGTCTGGACCCAGAAGCCAGGGACCCTGGCGTCTGGCCCCTGGACTCCGCAAAACTTCCTTTTGCGCTTTCCAAAAACCTTGTGGGCTTTCCCCTTTGTCCCAAATAAAGTGTTCTCATTCCCAAACATTTCGGGAAACATCCGGAACCTCTTCCGGTGAATTCCGGAACCCTTCTGGAGACTAAACACTATTATCCCATATATCAATCTTTATCTCCGTACCATTCCGGAGTTCCTCGTCATGTCCGTGATCTTATCCGGGACTCCGAACAACATTTGGTTGCCAACATACATAACTCATATAATACTATGTCATCAACGAATGTTAAGCGTGTGGACCCTACGGGTTCGAGAACTATGTAGACATGACCGAGACATCTCTCTGGTCAATAACCAATAGCGGAACCTGTATGCCCATATTGGCTCCTACATATTCTACGAAGATCTTTATCGGTCGAACCGCATAACAATATACGTTGTTCCATTTGTCATCGGTATATTACTTGCCCGAGATTCGATCGTCGGTATCTAAATATCTAGCTCAATCTCGTTACTGGCAAGTCTCTGTACTCGTTCCGTAATGCATCATCCCGCAACTAACTCATTAGTCACATTGCTTGCAAGGCTTATAGTGATGTGCATTACCGAGAGGGCCCAGAGATACCTCTCCGACAATCGGAGTGACAAATCCTAATCTCGATCTATGCCAACTCAACAAGTACCATCGGAGACACCTGTAGAGCACCTTTATAATCACCCAGTTACGTTGTGACGTTTGGTAGCACACAAAGTGTTCCTCCGGTAATCGGGAGTTGCATAATCTCATAGTCATAGGAACATGTATAAGTCATGAAGAAAGCAATAGAAGTAAACTAAAATGATCAAGTGCTAAGCTAACGGAATGGGTCAAGTCAATCATATCATTCTCCTAATGATGTGATCCCGTTCATCAAATGACAACTCATGTCTATGGCTAGGAAACTCAACCATCTTTGATCAACGAGCTAGTCAAGTAGAGGCATACTAGTGACACTCTCTTTGTCTATGTATTCACACATGTATTATGTTTCCGGTTAATACAATTCTAGCATGAATAATAAGCATTTATCATGATATAAGGAAATAAATAATAACTTTATTATTGCCTCTAGGGCATATTTCCTTCACCATAGCCATTCCGAGATATATTGCCATGCAACTTTCCACCATTCCGTTTATTATAACACGCTTCATCATTGTCATATTGCTTTGCATGATCATGTAGTTGACATCGTATTTGTGGCAAAGCCACCGTTCAAAATTCTTTCATACATGTCACTCTTGATTCATTGCATATCCGGGTACACCGCCGGAGGCATTCACATAGAGTCATTTGTTCTAAGTATTGAGTTGTAATTCTTGAGTTGTAAGTAAATAAAAGTGTGATGATCATCATTATTAGAGCATTGTCCCAAGTGAGGAAAGGATGATGGAGAATATGATTCCCCCACAAGTCAGGATGAGACTCCGGACTAAAAAAAAGAGGCCATAAAAAAAGGGCCCAAATAAGAAAATAAAAAAATGAGAGAAAAAGAGAGAAGGGACAATGTTACTATCCTTTTACCACACTTGTGCTTCAAAGTAGCACCATGATCTTCATGATAGAGAGTCTCCTATGTTGTCACTTTCATATACTAGTGGGGATTTTTCATTATAGAACTTGGCTTGTATATTCCAGTGATGGGCTTCCTCAGAGTGCCCTAGGTCTTCGTGAGCAAGCGAGTTGGATGCACACCCACTTAGTTTCTTTTGTTGAGCTTTCATACACTTATAGCTCTAGTGCATCCGTTGCATGGCAATCCCTACTCACTCACATTGATATCTATTGATGGGCACCTCCATAGCCCGTTGATACGCCTAGTTGATGTGAGACTATCTTCTTCTTTTTGTCTTCTTCACAACCACCATTCTATTCCACATATAGTGTTATATCCATGGCTCACGTTCATGTATTGCGTGAAGATTGAAAAAGTTTGAGAACATCAAAAGTATGAAACAATTGCTTGGCTTGTCATCGGAGTTGTGCATGATTTAAATATTTTGTGTGATGAAGATAGAGCATAGCCAAACTATATTATTTTGTAGGGATAGCTTTCTTTTGCCATGTTATTTTGAGAAGACATGATTGCTTTGTTAGTATGCTTGAAGTATTATTATTTTTATGTCAATATTAAACTTTTATCTTGAATCTTTCGGATCTGAACATTCATGCCACAATAAAGAAAATTACGTTGGAAATTATGCTAGGTAGCATTCCACATCAAAAATTCTGTTTTTACCATTTACCTACTCGAGGACGAGTAGGAATTAAGCTTGGGGATGCTTGATACGTCTCCAACGTATCTATAATTTTTTATTGTTCCATGCTATTATATTATCTATTTTGGATGTTTAATGGGTTTTATTATGCACTTTTATATTATTATTGGGACTAACCTACTAACCGGAGGCCCAGTGCAAATTGCTGTTTTTTTGCCTATTTCAGTGTTTCGCAGAAAAGGAATATCAAACACAGTCCAAACGGAATGAAACCTTCGCGAGGATAGTTTTTGGAACAAACGCAATCCAGGAGATTTGGAGTAGTTGTCAAGGAAGCAACGAGGCGGCCACGAGGTAGGAGGGCGCGCCCCCACCCTCGTGGCTCCACCGACCTACTTCCTTCGCCTATATATACTCTTATACCCTAAAAACATCGAGGAGCACCACGAAACCCTATTTCCACCACCGCAACCATCTGTACCCGTGAGATCCCATCTTGGGGCCTTTTCCGGCGCTCCGCCGGGGGGGGGGGGGAATCGATCACGGAGGGCTTCTACATCAACACCATAGCCTCTCCGATGATGTGTGAGTATTTTACCACAGACCTTCGGGTCCATAGTTATTAGCTAGATGGCTTCTTCTCTCTCTTTGGATCTCAATACAAAGTTCTCCTCGATTCACTTGGAGATCTATTTGATGTAATACTTTTTGCGGTGTGTTTGTCGAGATCCGATGAATTGTGGGTTTATGATCAAGATTATCTTTGAACAATCACTACTAGGGAAAAGCCTATACACAGAATCTTACCAGCAGTGCGCTTTAAAATAAGGCGTTGCGGCTAACTAGCAGTAGCGTGCGCACAAACCTCGCTGCTGAAATAAATGTATCAGTAGCGCGCCCACTCTAAGACGCGCTACTGCTATAATTGCCACGACGCCGCCGCGAGGCTAGTTCTAGCAGCAGCGCGCTAATATGAAGAGCGCTACTGCTAGGGACCATAGTAGTAGCGCATTTACACAATAACCGCTACTGCTAAGTTTACTAAAAAATTTAGTCCCACCTCGCTTCGTGAAGAGAGTTTGTACCACCTTAAATATGTTACTCTAAAACTTTCACAACCACTTGGTCTTCATTGAACTCTGTGTGTAGAATTTGTGGCCGCAATATGAGTTTTCACCAGTTCCTAAACTGGTGAGGACTCATATTGACAAATGTACACAAAAAGATCATTGATGATCAATGTATTTTTGATGTCTATTTTTACATGCTGACACATAGCAGTAGCGCGCTCTTTGTGAAAGGCGCTACTGCTAGGTTGTTTAGCAGTAGCGCCTTTTGCTATAGCGCGCTACTGCTAAGCCATTCCATCTCCCCCACTCTACGACCTATCCGATCCACTCACAATCACACTCACTCGATCTCCCCCTCAACCCCCCACGCCGGTCCTCCCCCGTCGTCCCCTCCTCCGATCTGCGCCGCCGCCACCTCCTCCTCCTCGCTGGACTCGGTACCGTCCTCCTCCTCCGTCCTCCCTCTAGTCGCCACTGGCCGGCCCATCCTCGCTCCGCCTTCCTCCTCCGTCCTTCCTCCACTCGTCGCCGGCTGGCCCCTCCTCGCTCCGTCTTCCTCCTCCGTCCTACTCTCTTCTCCCTCCTCGAGTCGCCCCTCCTTCTCCCTCCTCCCTCCTCCATCCACAACCCCTCCTCCCTGCTACATTTTGATTTAGTAGGCTAGTTGATTTAGAACATTTTGATTTAGTTGATTTAGTATGTAGTTGATTTAGTTGATTTAGAACATCTTGATTTAGTTGATTTAGTAGGCTAGTTGATTTAGTTGATTTAGTAGGCTAGTTGATTTAGAACATTTTGATTTAGTTGATTTAGTATGCTAGTGGATTTAGTAGGCTAGTTGATTTAGTTGATTTAGTATGCACCATTTTATTGTTATTTTTCTGTACATGGATAGGTAGATGCTTTTGTTTTTTTGTAATAAGTTATTTTTTGGCAAAATGTAGGTGCCAATTTAGTTAAATTTGCCACTTGTTTTTTTAATCAATTATCTTAGGCAATAGGGGCCAAATGAGATGAAATGTCTTGGTAGGTGGTACCCTTATTTGGTAGATATTTGTGAAAAGTTTTTTCGGAAATAGGTGCCACCGAAATGCTTTGTCCATAAAATTGCTTCTCGCGGAAGAACCAAAAATATCACATGCTACTGTTTTTCTGTCCTGTGAAGTGAATCGTTAATCCTTTGCTCATATTACTTTAGGAAAATGGCGCCACCACCACCACCACTATGTCGACTGTGCAAGTCAAGGTGCACCAGCAGCCTTGCAACTGGCAAGCTGTTCGGCATCTACTTCCAGCCGAGTTTTCATCATGCGGCGGTAAGAAATTAGATAAAATGTAACAACTATTTTATTTTTAGTGTTGGCATTACTGCATTGTGTCATTTTGCTTTTTTTTACACAGATCGTCCCATGCAATGTGAGGTTGAAATTCAACAAGCTGGCAGGAGACACTGTGACATTTGAGGCTCCTGGGGGGCGTACACTATGGAGGTCGAGAAAGGACGCAATATGTCGCAGATTGGAGGAGATGGATGGGCCCGTTTCTTTGCCCACATGCGTCTTACTGGTGGTGAGTTGATCAGCTTCTCCTTCAGAGCAGAAAGACCCAAGCTGGCTGTCATTTATCTCAACCTGGTGGAAGATGACGAAGATGATGAAGATAATGAGGACCCACTCGATGAAGATGATGAGAACCCACTTCATGAAGCCATCATAGCTCAAAGAATGAGGCTGAGCGAGGAGGAGGTTTGCAACCTATGGGACATAATTCCGCCACGTGATGACTTTGTCGGGGTGCCATTCGTGACCCGCCTGACAAGTACCATGGTTGATCGGCATGAAATGGTATGTTATACGTACTGCCTGTAGTAATTTGATGATATATATATATATATGATGTATTGTTATACTTACAAATGCAAATTATTCGATGATATGCTTAGTGAATCCGATGATATGCTTAGTGTAGAGTCCAATGATATGCTTTGTGGAATCTAGTCGATGATATGCTTTAGTGTAGAGTCTGATCACATGCTGTTATTAGTGTAGAATCCAAGGAACTATTAATAGTGTAGATAATCCATATACACTTATTAGTAGAATTCATGATTAGTTAGTACAAATGTGTAGTACTGTGTCTTTTGATAGTGTAGAAATCTAGACTTAATAGAAATATATTTGCAAGAGTATGTGCGAGGCTATTTATTAATTGATATGTTTTTCTTATTCAGAAATTGCCAAAGAACCTATCTGTGAGTTGTGGTATCGAGCCTGATGAAGAAGGCTCAGCTGGACTACGCCTTACCGCAAGGGGCTCCGTCACCACCTGTACTTACCGCATGGACACAGACGGTCGCACACACTTAAACTCGGTTGGGTGGAAGAGATTCCTCGTTGCAAGAATCTTCGTGTTGGACAGGCCATCCTAATTACTATCAGGAACACCCACCGCCCAGGCTTGAGGATGATGATCGTCGTCGATATCATCTAGAACTACATATATGTGTGTGTGGCTATATCATCTAGAACTACATATGATGATCGTCGTCGATATCATGTAGAACTACATATGATGATCGTCGTCGATATCATCTAGAACTACATATGATGATCATCGTCGATATCATGTAGAACTACATATGATGATCGTCGTCGATATCATCTAGAACTACATATGATGATCGTCGTCGATATCACCTTGTACTGCTTGAGGATGCATGTTGAGTATATATGAAATTATTATCTAGTACTCCCTCCATTCCAAATTACTCGTCGTGGTTTTAGTTCAAATTTGAACTAAAACCACGACGAGTAATTTGGAACCGAGGGAGTACTACCTAGTACCTATAATGCTTGAAATTGATATCCAGTAGTACCTAGTATCTGGAAATTGCTGTTTATTGAAGCTGAAACGGGGTAGGAAGCCGGGGGGAAATGATGAAAGATATAGCAGTAGCGTGGGGCCAGGAAATCGCTACAGCTAATTAATAGTAGCGCGTTCCGGAAACGCGATGCTGATACAGTCCATAGTAGTAGCGCGGGTACAGACCGCGCTACTACTAACAGTTAGCTGTAGCGCCTTATTGGTAGCGCGGCTGCCCGCCCTACTGATAGCCTCAAAACCCGCGCTACTACTAGGGTTTTCCCTAGTAGTGAATATTTGATTCTTCTCTGAATTCTTTTATGCATGATTTAATATCTTTGCAAGTCTCTTTGACTTATCGGTTTAGTTTGGCCTACTAGATTGATCTTTCTTGCAATGGGAGAAGTGCTTAGCTTTGGGTTCAATCTTGCGGTGTCCTTTCCCAGTGGCGCAGGGGCAGCAAGGCACGTATTATATTGTTGCCATCAAGGATAAAAAGATGGGGTTTATATCATATTGCTTGAGTTTATCCCTCTACATCATGTCATCTTGCTTAATGCGTTACTCTGTTCTTATGAACTTAATACTCTAGATTCATGCTGGATAGCGGTCGATGTGTGGAGTAATAGTAGTAGATGCAGAATTGTTTCGGTCTACTTGTCACGGACGTGATGCCTATATACATGATCATGCCTAGATATTCTCATAACTATGCGCTTTTCTATCAATTGCTCGACAGTAATTTGTTCACCCACCGTAGAATTTGCTATCTTGAGAGAAGCCACTAGTGAAACCTATGGCCCCCGGGTCTATCTTCCATCATATTAATCTGCCGCCTACGTGCTATTTCTGTCACCGTTTATTTTGCATTCTTTACTTTCCAATATATACCATAAAAATATCAAAAATATTTATCTATTTATCTCTATCAGATCTCACTTTTGCAAGTGGCCCTGAAGGGATTGACAACCCCTTTATCACGTTGGTTGCAAGGTTCTTAATTGTTTGTGTAGGTACGAGGGATTTGCGTGTAGCCTCCTACTAGATTGATACCTTGGTTCTCAAAAACTGAGAGAAATACTTATGCTACTTTGCTGCATCACCCTTTCCTCTTCAAGGGAAAACCAACGCATGCTAAAGAGGTAGCAGCTCCTAGGGGGATAGATTGGTAGGAAAAGACCATCGCTCGTCCCCGACCGCCACTCATAAGGAAGACAACTACCCACTAGCATGACTCTAATATCACCATCTTTATATCGCAAAACTATTGCAAGGAATCAAACATATCATATTCAGTGATCTAGAAGTTTTATGTAGGATTTTACGACTAACCATGTGAATGACCAGTTCCTGTCAACTCTCTAAATAGATATAAGTGAAGCAAGAGAGTTTAATTCTTTCTATAAAAGATATGCCCACGCTCTAACAGATATAAGTGAAGCAAAAGAGCATTCTACAAATGGCGGTTTTCTATGTGTAGGGAAACAGTCAATCCAAACTTCAAATGATATAAGTGAAGCACATGAAGCATTTTATAAATCCATACTCAAAAGATATAAGTGAAGTGCATGAAGCATTCTATAAATCAACCAAGGACTATCTGATACCAGCATGGTGCATCAAATAAAAGTGAAAACTAAATGCAAAAGACACTCCAAGATTTGCACATATACAATGAACGAAACGAAGACGAAAACATACCGATACTTGTTGAAGCAAGATGGGATGCCTTCCGGGGCATCCCCAAGCTTAGACGCTTGAGTCTCCTTGAATATTTACTTGGGGTGCCTTGGGCATCCCCAATCTTGAGCTCTTGCCTCTCCTCCTTCTCCTCATATTGAGACCTCCTCGATCCTTGATCACTTCATCCACACAAAACTCAACAGAAAGTTCGGTAAGATCCGTTAGTATAATAAAGAAAATCACTACTCTAAATACTGTTGCAAACCAATTCAAATTTTGTTTTTGCATTGTAGCTACTGTAATATAACTTTTCCATGGCTTAATCCACTGATAGAAATCGATAGTTTCATCAAAACAAGCAAACAATGCATCAAAAACAGAATCTGTCTTAAACAGGACAGTCTGTAGTAATCTGAACATTCACCATACCTCTGGTACTCCAACAATTCTGAAAACATTAGGAAAAATAAACAATTTGTATCGAAAGACAGTGCAAAAAGTTTCAGAACCGTTTGACGTTCCAGTAAAAAATGTAAAATCGTGCACTACAGCCAAAGTTTCTGTTTTGCACCGCACAAACCAACAAGCAATGTAAACATCCTAAAGGAAAATCTTGGCACATTATTTTTATAACACAATGGAATTGTACAAGGGGATAATTATTTTTGTTGAAAAGTTTCTGTAATCAAGATTCACAAAGTTTCCGTGAGCATGAACAAAGTTCAAGGAGCTCCCTCACTTCAACAATGCTTGTCTTTCTCACTTTCACTTTCCTTTTTGAAAAGTTTTGGGTTTCCCTCTTTATTTTTTTGTTTTTAAACTCTATAAAAGCACTCAACAGAAATAAATGACTCTCTAAAACTTCCGGGTTGTCTCCCTGGCAGCGCTTTCTTTAAAGCCATTAAGCTAGGTATAAGGTGCTCAAGTAATGAATCCACCCGGATCCCAAGGTATATCAAAGCCAATTTGAATTAGCAATGATTTGGCATTTAGTAGTGAGCACAAAGAAACATATATCAAGAAATGACGAAGTCTAACTCTCTTCCTATGCATCGGCATGCCAGACAAGAACAATTCATGCACATCAAGTAAAGGCCAATGCATAGCCTAAGAAGTTTCTTGCAATTTTATCGTGTTGGAAACATAGAGAGGCGGAGATGTAGTTCCTCTCTCATAATAATTGCAAGTAGGAGCAGCAAGCACATGCATATTGTATTCATCAAAATTATCATGTGCAACGGTAAAAGTCCACCCATCAATATAATCCTTAATAAGTGCACACTTCTCCGATATAGTGTAGTTTGGAGAATTTAAAAAGATAATAGGACTATCATGTGTGGGTGCAATAGCAACAATTTCATGTTTATCATCTCCATAAGCATAATTCATATTGGCATCTCGGCCACAAGAATAGCAAGCATCAAGTTCATCAAAAAGGGATATTTCAAACGAATCAACGAAATCATAGCAATTATCATGGCATTCATCCTTCGGTAAGAACGAAGGGACATTAAATAATGTATGAATTGGGGAGTTACTCTCATTAGAAGGTGGGCACGGGTAGCTAATCCGATCTTCCTCCTTTTGTTCTTCGCTCTCCTCATCATCTTTTTCATCCAATGAGCTCACAGTTTCATCAATCTCTTCTTCCATAGACTCCTGCAAAATATTAGTCTCTTCTCGGACAGCGGAGATTTTCTCAATAAATTCATCAATATCATAATTGTATTTATAATTCTCATAGCAATATTTAAGGATAGCTAAATTTTCAGGTCTATAAACTGAATCATCAAAATCTTCAAACTCTTTAAACAAAGATTCAATTTCACAAGCACCCTTAAAAGCAACAAATTCTTCTATTCGTTCCACATCATAGTAATCATATATACCATTAGCGTAAGAAGCAAAGGTTTCATTATCATTAAATTTGCATGAAAAGGGAAGGTGTGGAGCCTTCATCCTAGAGCAACAAGTATAATCATATCTCAAGCATAGTTGCCGAGCATACCAATGCAACATATAAATTTGATCCCATAATAGTTTCCCTTTTTGAGTCAAGCGATAATCCCTAAAGTATTCACGTTGATCCAACGTGTCTCCTATTATATAATTGAATGGGTTTTCTCAGGATTATTAAAGTAGTGCATAATATCTTTCACATAATGAGCATCGAGGGTTTTAGGAGGTTCCCCATCTCCATGAGTAGCAAGTAAACCTATTTTTTTTGGTATTCGTGTTCCATATCCATTACTAAAGATAGAGAACAACTTAGAACAGCAAATAAAATCCACTTAGTGATAAAGCAAACAAGCACACACGAGAATATTCACCCCACGCTATTGCTCCCCGGCAACGGCGCCAGAAAAAGCTCTTGATAACCCACAAGTATAGGGGATCAATTGTAGCCTCTTTCGATAAGTAAGAGTGTCGAACCCAATGAGGAGCTAAAGGTAGAACAAATATTCCCTCAAGTTCTATCGACCACCGATACAACTCTACGCACGCTTAACGTTCACTTTACCTAGAATAAGTATGAAACTAGAAGTACTTTGTAGATGTTGTTGGATAGGTTTGCAAGATAATAAAGAGAACGTAAATAAATTTTAGGGGCTGTTTAGATAAAGAAACAACTAAGTTAATTTCAGTAGAGAGTTTTTTGTCACGAGAAAGTTATTTGTTCCTAGACAATGGATAACTGGACCGGTAATCATTATTGCAATTTTATTTGAGGGAGAGGCATAAGCTAACATACTTTCTCTTCTTGGATCATATGCACTTATGATTGGAACTCTAGCAAGCATCCACAACTACTAAAGATCATTAAGGCAAAACCCAACCATAGCATTATAAGGCATCAAGTCCTCTTTACTCCCATACGCAAACAACCTACTTACTCGGGTCTGTGCTTCTGTCACTCACGCCACCCACCATAAGCAAATCATGAACATATTGCAAACCCTACAGCGGCGATCCATCACGCTTGCACGACACGGAGATCACCATAGGACAGCACCAATAATAAAACATGCAACTCAAACCAATCACGATCATCAATTAAGCCATAGGACAAAACGGATCTACTCAAACATCATAGGATAGCCATACATCATTGGGAAATAATATATAGCGTTGAGCACCATGTTTAGTAGATATTACAGCGGGTAAAAGAGGGGTTACACCGCTGCATAGAGGGGGGAAGAGTTGGTGATGACGGCGGTGAAGTTTGTTGGTGTAGATCGCGGTGACGATGATGGCCCCGGCGGCGTTCCGGCGCCACCGGGAGAGAGGAGGAGAGAGCCCCCCTTCTTCTTCTTCTTCCTTGACCTTCCCCCTAGATGGGAGAAGGGTTTCCCCTCTGATCCATGGCGGAGGGGCAAGAGCCCCTCCGAGATTGTTTTTTCCAGCACGCGGCTAAGATAGCGCGTCTGTTGGAGATGCTCTAACTCCATACAGAGGATTTGCCGCAAAAAAAAAACTCCATACAGAGGATTGCATCTATGCAGGAAGGCCTTGGTCAGCAACAATTCACCACTGTCCATCCGTAGGGGTTTCGCTGCATGAGATAACAAAAAATGTTAAAACTACCATGTTACAATTACAGAATCGCTAATTTACAGCCGGATGAAAACAACTTAACACACAATTGCAGTTCTTTTGCCTTTGCTTTTATAGTACATATAACATATTTCAACTATATTTTTGAACCACATCTTCTTGGATCTATTCCATGCTTTTCAGTGATGTTCCTTCAGTGGGAGACGTGTTTTCGTGGACTCACGGAATCCCTGCACATAAAGCATGCATGGATCACAAAAAATTCATAACTGCCTCAATTTCCTTCTCTTTATTCATGACAGACGATATATAACACCACCTGGAATGGTCGCACTACTCTTGCATGAATCGATGTTCTGAGATGCACTCTCGTTACACTTCACTGGTGCAATACGTGCAGCTTATTTAGGCTGACAATATGTCGACGTGTACGTATATTGTACCCACGTTACACTTCACTCCTGCACTATACGCAGCTTATTTAGGTTGACAGTGCACGTGTGTACGTACGGGCCGGCGCATGTATGGACGACGCAGCCAGACTAATGGAACTGGATGGGGTACGCCGGCGACTTGTCCGGGTTGAACAGCCCGAAGTGCTTCTCGGTCAGCTCCCCGGTCTTGAAGTTCTCGTTGAACATGGCGAAGATGTACGTCTCCAGCAAGCCGGGCCTCTTGGGCGTGCCCCCGCCGACGTGGTCGATCAGCCCCTGGTTGTACGCCCTCGCGTTGTCCGCCGTCGCCGCGAACCCGCTCGCCGACGGCCACCCGCTCTCCGACACCACCACCCTCACCCCCGGCGCGCCGGCCCGCTCCAGCGCCGCCACCAGGGCGTCCACCATGGCGTCGAACAGGCACGTGTAGGTCAGCCCGTTGTTCTGGTCCCGCACCGTGGTGCCCGGCCGGAACGTCGCGTAGTTCAGCTGGATGTCCCGCGGGTTGTCCTTGTAGGCGAAGTAGGGGTACACGTTGGCGAGCAGCGGCGCGCCGGTGCTGGCCAGGAGCCGGGCCACGTCCGTCATGTAGGCCTGCGCGAACACGCCGTTGGACGGCGGGAAGGTGTTGGTCACCGCGTCGAACCGGATCGAGGTGGACACCTTGATGGCGCCGAGGCCGGCGCCATTGAGGGCCGCGTTGAGGTTCCGCATGGCCGGGACGATGTTCTGCGTGTCGCCGCCCAGGACCTCGTTGCCGGCGGCGATGTACTTGATGTTCACGGCCGGGTAGTAGGGCCGCACGTTGTCCCGGACCCAGTTCGCCGCGTTGGAGGCGTTGGCGGCGAGGCTGGCCAGCACGTCGGTGCCGCCGACGTCGAGGATGAGGGCGATGCCTGAGCCGCGGAGCGCGGAGAGGGCCTTGGCGTCGGCGAAGTAGATGCGCATGCCGGTGAGGCCCTTGGACCTGTAGAGCTGCACCACCTCGTTAGCCGGCGGGAGGTTGTTGGCCACCACGCCGTAGCAGACGCCGATCGTCATGGCTAGCTGCGGGATCAAGCAGGTCACAGAATTCTCTGGTTGATGACTTGATACTTTGCTCTCCCTGCTGCCATTAGCTAGGATTATTTATACATGGAGAGATGCATGCATGTGATATGTTTGCATTATTAGACGGTTCCTTATTCCACCATCTCATCGTCGATGATAGGTGCACCCCATCTTTCTAGTTAATTAGGTGTCATCCTAGCCTTAGTATTCCATGATCCATAACGATGAGTAGATGATAGAGGCTGCTATCGTGCCAGATTTTCACTTATAGTTTTATTACACAAAATTGGAAACTTGTTGGACTTTTCGTCGACAACTAGTTGGGTACGTACATACATCAATGTCCATTATTTAGTTCTTGAAAAATCTTTCGTGGACCAAGTCTGGCCGCCTATGCATGTGAGTATAGTAAGCTCATGCTCATGCATGCACAATACTCCGTTGACAATGTTGCAATGGCGGATGAGATCGAATTTAAGTTGACAGTGATGAGCTAGCTGAATCTTACAAGACCCGATCGCCTGCTCACATGATTGGTCGTACTCGTACGTGTCTTTTTCTTGTGTACCTAGTCGTTGATCATTCCACACATGCATCTGTGTGTGCATGCAGCAGCTTGGCGCTGCGTGCACGCCTTGGCCCGGCCGGTCACCCTCATTCCCTCAATCACGTTTAACTTTTTTTTATTGCTTATATTAATACGTGTCGCTAACGAATTATGGAGTGCATTGTGATGATATGCTAGGCCAGCGCTAGCTAGGTGTCAGCCGGCTAGAGCGAGAAAAATAAGCATCCTCTGATGGTGCCCGTTGGATATGACTTACATCACCATCGTAGGGCGTCCAAATCCAATCAGTGCAAAGTAAATCTGGTTGCCGCATTTGGGTCGTGCACGCAATATTGTTGCAACCACTAGTAGGAAAAGGGGCTTTTACCCCGGTTTGTAAGGGCCTTTTGTCCCGGTTTTCGAACCAGGACTAAAGGGTTGTTACTAAAGCCCTAACCCTTTAGTCCCGGTTCTTACACTAACCGGGACAGAAGGTCCTCCACGTGCCCGCTGCTGCCAGCCCAGGTAGGGGGCCTTTGGTCCCGGTTGGTGCCACCAACCAGGACCAATAGGCAGGGTCTTTTGTCCCGGTTGGTGCCAATAGGCATCCACGCATCAGCATTTCAGGGGCTGGGGTTTTTGTTTGTTTTTTTAAAGGGGGGGTTGGGGGGTTAATTTAGGTGTTTCATATATTGTGTTAGCTAGCTAATTAATAGAGAGAAGTGTCCTCTCTTATCTTTGTGCTTGGTCGACGCTACGTACTATATATGTATGGAGAGGACTAGACACGCTAGCTAGTAATCAAATGAAGGAAACAGAAGATCGTCATGAACATATGCATACAGAGAGAAGTGATATCGACCACCTCTCCTTCTCCGAGAGATTGGTCGAACAACAAGTTCTCGTATATCTATCCGACACTACCGGCTACATATATACAATACTTATCTCTTACAATACAATCTCCCAATTAAATTGTAAGAACACAGGGTCCACATAGTATTCTCCGTTTTCAGCGATCACGTGGTCAAGGAAGAATGCCGCCAATTCCTCTTGAATTCCTCGCATACGATCTGGTGCTAGGAGTTCATCCCGCTTCCGAAACATCTAATTTGAAGAAGGGGGTCAATACATATATATATGAATAAATGAAACTCAACACAAATGATGGTAATAAAATAAAATTGTGAATATTATTGCTTACGCACTTCATATTGTTCTTCAGAGTAGCCCCGCTCACGGGTCGTGTAGCGGATGGACTCGCAAACGTAGTATCCACAGTAATTATTCCCGGGTTCCTGCCACAACCACTTTACAAGAAATAGAGGTCAATCAAACTGATAAGCAAGCATGCTAAATGGTATTGATAAAACTAGCGCTTGAATCACTAGGAGATGCGCGGAACATGCTACTATAGTACTTACTTTCGGGTGTTTAAATTGCAGCTTCTTCGGCAGTCCCGGAGCTTTTGTGGTGAATTTTCTCCAAACCCTGCCAGACAAAGAAAACAATTACTTGATATCAGGAAATGAACAAAGTTGCTGATATGGTGGATAATGATCGATTTAACTTACTTCTCGAGCATTTGAGTCATGTTCTCATAGTCCTGGGGATCTTTTCGTCTCGAGTCTAAGACGGTTACTACTCCCTGCTCAAGCTTAATCTCTAGGAGAATATAGTGGAAGCTGCGCATGCATGCATAAGTCATCAATTACATTACCATAACCTGGAATAATAAGGGAAACCGAATATGCACAAGACAGTAACACTCACTTGAAGTTGTAAGGAAAGAGTATTATATCTTTGTTTTGATTTAATACCAACGATTGTAGCAAGTTGGCCTCGGCTTCTTTGGGATGTTTTCAACCGTATATGCATCTATGAGATTTGTGTTAATGAACCCAATATTACCGATTTGTCTTTTCTTCAATTCGGCGATCTTCAATCTGCATAATATAGTGAGGATAATTATAAATACATGCAATGAAAGAGCTGACCTATATAGAGAGACTTAATGACAGAAGTAGTACTACTTACAGACAGTAGCAAGTGATCGTTGTTTTATCGAGGGCCTTTTGATTGTAAAACTGGAAGAAATCCTCAAATAGAACATTCAGCAGTTCAATTCCAACGAGGTCATGCTCCGGTTTAACTCTCAGCGTCAAAGTACTCGTCCCATCAGACTCTCTGCAGGTTTTCATGTACCAATCATGTAATCTTCGCATCATCGTTGTTAGAGATCTTTCATCTTTGACGAGAGGCTTCCCGTAAAGGTATTTGTGTTCGTCCACCTCCATGATTTCATAATGTACATCGTCGGGCAGGTAATCTCCAAGATTGCTATAACCGGGCACCATCCTCGGATCATTAGCGACGATGTCTTTTGACACCTTGAGCGGGGGGCACGATTGGTTCGCTTGTTCGCCGAGCTGGGCAATTTTTTTCCCAGCTCATCGTTCTTTTAACCTTTGATCACTGACAGTACTTCCCGACCGCTCCGCTTCGGCATATGTCTTTGCAAGAATGCGCTCATAGTTGCCTCTCGGCGGAGACTTTGGTGGTTTTGTCAGGGCAGCCAGAGTGCGCTTTGCTTTCACCGGATCTACCTTCTCCTCCGGAGGTGGATGTTTCTTTGCTTTCACCCCTTCAAAGAAGTTTGTCACTTCGGCTCGCACGATCTTCCTGGTTTCCTCCTCGGTCCTCTCGTATGGTAACTTCTCTGGAGTCTTCAAAGAAGGACCGAATCTGTATTGCCTCCCGCCTCTGGCAGCTGTACTGCTAGACGCCGGCAGAGCAGACGGAGCGGCTGCGGCTGTCTTCTTTCCTTGCTTACGAGGCGGAGGAGAAGGACTACGACGCGCCGGAGCAGCTGCAGTGGTGGCGGGTCTCTTCCGCCCTTGCTGACGAGGCGGAGAAGGAGGAGGCTGGCTGCTGTGGCGCGCCGGCGCAGGCGGAGAAGGAGGCGGAGTGCCACCACGCGCCGGAGAAGGAGGCTGAGTGCCCTGATCACTCGCCGGAGAAGGAGGCGGAGGAGGAGGCGGAGTGCCGCCACGCGCCGGAGAAGGAGGCTGAGTGCCCTGATCACTCGCCGGAGGAGGAGGCGGAGGAGGAGGCGGACTGCCCTTACTCGCCGGAGCCATCCAGTTCGGAAGGTTGATGAGCTCCTTCCGCCATAGGCACGGAGTCTTCAGAGCTAAACCCAGCCGAGTCTCCCCTTCACCGGTAGGGTGGTCAAGCTGGAAGTCCTCAAATCCCTCCGTTATTTCATCCACCATCACCCTAGCATATCCTTCTGGAATCGGCCGGCAATGGTAGGTTGCGCCGGGTTCAGGAGGTAAAACAGAGCCAACAGCCGCCTTGACTTTGAAGTTCTGCCATTGCGCCATAGACAGGACGAGGGCCGACGGGGGCGGATACCAGAACCATCGCACTATGTAATAAGAAGGAATAATAAAAGTAACAAAATTAGACAAGTAACTATCTAAAGTAAGAATTTTTTTCCTTTCAGAAAGAAGATAAGAACAAGAGGCTCCACGGTGGTGCTGGCGACGAGATCGGCGCGGGCGATCGACGGCGGTGAAGATGGGGACGGGACGTGACGGACCGCTAAACCTAGACAAATCTCGGGGAAAATGGAGCTCGGAGGTTGAGTTTCGAGAGGAGAAAGATTAACTAGTGTGGCTCAGACATTTCATCGCACACCTCATGTGCATAGGAGGTGAGCTAGAGCACCCAAATGCCCTCCCCTCGCCGGCCAGAAAAAATAGAGCACTGTGGAGTGCTCTGCTGTGGCGATGGGATATATATAGGGAACTCTTTGGTCCCGGTTCGTGGCACCAACCGGGACCAAAGGCCTTTGGTCCCGGTTGGTGGCACCAACCGGGACCAATGCCCCCTTTCGTCCCGGTTGGTGGCACCAACCGGGACCAAAGGCCTTGTGCTGCCCCGCGTCAAAAGTTTAGTCCCACCTCGCTAGTTGAGAGGGCTCGAGAGTGGTTTATAAGCGCATCTGCGCCCACCCTCTCGAGCTCCTCTCAACAGCAGGCTTTCGGGCCTAACCGTTATCTTTGCCTGTGGGGCCTACTGGGCCTTCTGCGGGCCTGAATCCTGGCCCACGGATGGGTTTCAAGTCGTATTCAGGCCGTGGTGGCCTAGTAGGTGGCATAATTTTTTTCTCTGTTTTTCGTTTTCTCTTTTGCTTTATTTGTTTTGTTTTGTTTCTACTTACAACAAAAAACTTATTTATTTTATTTCTAATTACTTATGTATTTTACTTTAATTATTTTATTTTTATTTATTTTACTGCTGCTATTTTTATTTATTTTACTGCTGCTATTTTTATTTAATTTATTAAGGTTTATTTATTTTAGTTACTATAGTTTATTTTATTTTATTTTATTAAGGTTTATTAATTTTTATTTATTTTATTAAGGTTTATTTATTTTATTTACTATAAAAAATGAACATAGATGCGCTTATAGAGGAAATTCAACCTAAATTCATAATAAATTTCTATGAAATTTACTGTGAATTTAGGTCAAATTCCCTGTATAAGGGCATCTATTTTCACTTTAAGAGAAGCTCAACAAGGCAGAGAGGGACGGACTTATAAACTGGTGTGAGCGCCCTTCGGTTGGCGAGGTGGGACTAAACACTGGCCGCAACTAGGACCAGCCCTTTAGTCCCGGTTTGTGGTATGAACCGGGACTAAAGGGTGGTGGGCCAGGAGCGTGGCCCATTGGTCCCGATTTGTCCCACCAACCGGGACCAAAGGGTCCGAACGAACCGGGACCAATGCCCCCACGAGGCCCGGCAGGCCCCTGGCCGCACGAACCGGGACCAATGCTCACATTAGTCCCGGTTCATGACTGAACCGGGACTAATGTGAATATTGCCCTGTGACCAAAGCCCAGTTTTCTACTAGTGAACTGGTTACATCAAGTCGCTAGGTGTAGGTCAATCTTAGAAAAGAAGTCACTAGGTAGGCCGGCCACAAAGAGAAAAGAAGGGTAGAGCGAGAGGGCAACAAAGACAAAGAGATTTGAAGGTCGTTTCTACAAAATTATGGCTGTCCGTTTCAAGAAAAACAAAAAAACAAAATTATGGCTGTTAATCTTGCAGAAAACCCCTTCCACTTCGCCCCTTGTGCGACTTCAGGTTCCACTATGGCAAATCACGTTCTGGTGCAAGGAATTTGGACTCGTACGAACCCACATGCCAAGTTTAGGGCTCCTTTGATTCAAAGGAATTTTATAGGATTTCTGAAGGATTGAAATCCTTAGGATTCTTTCCTATGTTGGTCCTTTGATTTATAGAATTGGATTCTATAGGAATTTTTTCTATGAAATCTTACTACATTTCATAGGAAATCTAACATCCACCCCAACCTCTTTTTATAATTCTTTTGTTTTTCCTGTGGCATCAAACATTCATTGCTAATCCTATAGGATTCAACTGGGCATTCCACTCCAACCCTATAATTTTCCTATTCCTACATTTTCAAAATCCTACGAATCAAAGAGGCCCTTAGTTTGCGACCAAAGTGTTCTCATGTGACAAGTTCATTGACCGCGAGTGCTATAGACATGGGCCTAGTGCTAGGTAGATGCCCCCTTTGTCCGCAAGAGTGGCAAAACCAGTCATGGAAGGAAATGCATCCTGTCCGATTTGTGGCCACATGGTGCAGATAGGTACTTCTTGGCATCGGTATCACACTCGACAAACCTGACCTCGCCCCCATGGCCAAATTTGGATCCTTTGCACTCTTTGTCGGTGCCACCGGATGAACCCTATAAATCAGGGTAAAGGAGGAGGTCATGCAGATTCCTTAATAAACAAGAAATTTTTTTGGGGGGGGGGGGGGGGGGGGGGGTGGGGGGGTGAGTGGGTCTCGCCGTCTCTCGCAATATGAGGTGAAGGACGAGACAGAGGATAGCATATTGGGGAGACCGTGAAACAAGAGAAGTGCCGAATGAAATAGGGCCTTAACCGGTTGACAAAGCATGCTCAGGGGATATAAATTAATGGTTTGATTGTTTTAAGAGGTTAGTTGTACCAAAAGAGTTGTTTATTTTAGTAAAAAAATAGTTTAGAGGGGGTGCATCTCCAGAGTGAGAAAGGTTGGGTGAAAGTAGTTTGGGGGTGGATATTTAAAGTTGAGCCCGGGCTCATGTAGCCCGATTGAAAAAAAATTCAAAAAAGTACCAAAACATTTCTACAATATCTGAATGTTTTTGACAGGTAACATGTGTCTTTTTTTTTTGCGAATAAACATGTGTCTGACAGTGTGCACATTCTCATCAACAAACGACATTCATAGTGGTCTGCGGGAAAAAGCCGATGCTCTAGCATGCTTTAAAAATAGCATTTCTAGAGCATTGACGTTTTCTTCTGCGCATGGCAATACAAAAATCATTTGTCCATAAAAATGTGCATGATAGTCAGGGCACATACCTGTTTATATTGTAAAAAAATAACTTCTGAAATTGCTCTGCTATTCTTTTCGATTTTTTCCCAACCATTTTTTTTTAACTTCTCCCTACCAGTTTGGGCACCAAATTGTTTTTTTAAGGGTTGGGCTCTGCCCCCCGCGGATCCCTGGGCTAAACCTGAAGCTGCTTTCCCTTCTGGCCCAGGTAGTCCCTTGAAGCGCATTCAACTGGCCCATACACACACTCGGCTGATGCATCCGAATCGGAAGCCAGCCCAGTACGCCCAGCGCAGCTCCTTTCTGCAATTCTGCTCCCAGCACAGCGCCGGCCTGTACCTCTGAAGTCTGAACCCTACCGCCAACGGTGCGGCGCGCGGCCGGCCGGAGCCTAGCCTCGCCGGCGTGCCGGCGCCGCCACTAGACGCTGTCCGCCGCAATCCCGCACCATCCAGTGCTCACTCCCCCGTGCCCCGCGCGTCGTCAAGACCGTGTCGGCCGCTCGGAGCCCGTGAATTGCCTCGCCCGGTCGTCCTCGGGGCTCAGGCTGTCCAGGCCTCTCCACTTCCACGGGCAGGCGTCTGCTGTGTCTACTGTAAATTCCAGAGCAAGGGCAAGGTGAATTTTATTCATTTGAATTCGTGTATTGCAAACATTTTGATTTTGTTGCGCCCACTGAAAAAAGAAGAAGGATACACATCGATTCAGTGCTGTACTGTAACATTAGCTTGTCACCTTCAGTCATTCTGTGACTTAGCATTAGCCTGTAGCTGCCCACGATGCATGATTCAGTACACGTTTGGTTCTGTAACTGCTACAAGCAGAGCTCTATGTATCCCTGTTCTGAACTTCAATGAATTCAAGTCAACCGTTCACCCTGTGTGTTAGATTTATCAGTGTGCGGTTTCCTTGAAAAATTGCGTGCTGGTTTTCTCCCCACACTGATCTGCTTCTCACGATGCGGCGGCTCAGGACTGGAGCATCACCATGGTTTGCTGCAGAATCTGAAACCTCGCGTTTAACTCTGTTTGAATAATATTATCTTTTGTTATTCGTAATTTTGGTCATGTTTATCTATTTTTCTGGATCGTTAAATGTCGATTTCTAATTCTACCATAGCTGTGCAATTGAGCTATTGGGATAATTTTCTGGTTTGTTATAAGCGTTAAACTTTTAGCCCGGCCTGCTTGAATCCTGGCTCCGCCAATAATTTATAAAGCTTTTTGCTTAACTTTTCATCATGTGTGTTAAACTATTGAGCTTCTATGCCGTGATATGGGATGCGTTTCTGGTTAGTTATAAGCACTAAACTTTTAGCCCGGGCTTGCTTGAATCCTGGCTCTGCCAATCATATATATAGCTTTTTTGTTTATATTTTCCTCATGTATGATGAAAATGTCAAGCTCTAGTTAGATCTCTTCTCTGAACTTCATTGCCTCATGTCATTGGTTGTATGCAGGCTCATCATGGACTCCCTTCATCATGTGCACATCAAACTTCTGGCTGCCGACCTTCTCACGCTGACTCCCCAACATACATCGCCTCCTTCCTTTGTTCGCTGTGGCCATACAGTTGCTCGTGCCGAGGTTGTCGGGGTCGTTGTTTCACGTGACCGCAGGGAGAAGTTTCTGCGCTTCCTGGTTGATGATGGCACTGCTGTGTGCCATGTGTCCTGTGGCTGAACCACCAGTACCTGAATGCAAACAGTTCATCCGATTCTGATCCAACTGGAGAGATGGCATCGAAAATGTCGGAGGTGGTACGCCTGGGCACCCTGTTGAGGGTTCGTGGGAGGATTGTCATGTACCGTGGTGCAATTCAGATTGCTGCTAGAGACGTGGTTCTAGAGGAGGACCCTAATGTGGAGGTTCTACATTGGTTACAGTGCATTCACATGGCCAAGGAATGTTATGATTTGCCACTACCTTCTGCTTGAGGTGTGCCTTGGAGGATCTCATGCTCTGTAATGATCCCAAATTGTACGGTGTTTCTTTCTGTGATTACTGTTGAACCAACTTCTTCTAATGCGATCCAGCGTGTGTACGGCAAACATTGTTAATTAAATGCCTTTTTTGGTCGACTGCATTTGATTTACTTCATTTAAGCATTAGGGTCAGTTTGCAACTGCCTTATAAGGTCTAATGCAGAGGCTCCTAGTGATAGCACACTGCAATTGGGTGAAGTAATGTGTGGATTCCTGACACTGAATGGTACTGCAGCTACTCACTCATTTTAGTTTTTGTTTGATGATGTAAATGCTTGGTTAACAAATATGGATCGTCCATCTTGCAGGTATACCTGGTTTCATAAATTTAAATTCTTGTTTCAGAGGTCAATATATCCTGCAACAACGGTAAGTTCCCAGCTGCACATGAAAAAATATCAGCAGTGACATTATCAACTGCTAATGGGACTTAGCAGGGCCAAAGCCAAGTGTGTAGGTGCAACTTCTTATTGCAATATGAATGCCCATGGACAGAAAATTGGAAGAAAGGTACTGAAAATCTTATTGAGTACAGAGAAAGCTCGTTTAATGCCTTATTCTCAAGGGTTTTCTTTGCCAAGATAAAGATGCATCTTATGACTTACACGTGCAAAAGTCAAGACTGAGAGAGTCCACATGATGGCCCCTTGAAACCCCAAGTTGAAGTCAAATGTGATTTTTCTACGAAGATAGGCAGTGAAGTGTCGACAGAGGACAGCTTTTCAAGTACCGCATTGTTGGAGTGGTGGAATGGATCCAAGTATATCACTATCAGCTTCTTGAGAGTGGTAAATGACAGGAAGGTGTTGTACCTTTCTGGCATTTACAACTTTGAAGTTGATACGATGATGATGATAGTATTAGGACCCATTCTACCACTGGAACCATGCAGTATTTGAAAAACTGTCCCTCTGTTCACACTTCATTAGCTGTCTGTCTCAAGTTCTTAACTATTGCCTTGACTAAAATGGAACAGCAGTTCACCTATTTCAATTGTAAGTTTAGTTTTTGTAGTTCATTGTCGATTTTCCTCAATCTTCTCCACCCAATCTTATCACCTTCTCTGATCCTGCTGTAAGCATGCACCTTCCTACTCTACACTTGATCATCATCACGCTCCTGATTCCTTGGCCCTTCAGTTCAGTGCTTCTCTGCGCACCTGACAGCGTGCTTGTCCCTGGCATGGGTCTTACTCCTGGAAAAACTCTCACCTCGGATCAAGGTTCGTTCGCCTTAGGCTTCTTTACCCCCTCAAACTCAACTAAAAATATGTATGTTGGCATATGGTTCAACGATATCCCATTGCACACTGTTGTCTGGGTTGCCAACCGCGATAATCCGATCACCGATGCTTCATCCGCGGTGCTTTCTATGACCAACAGCTCGAGCCTTGTGTTGTCTCAAACCAATGGCCGCCACATACTTTGGATGGCAAACACAATTACTGGCAGCAACTCTTCAGCCAAACTTCTCAACAGTGGCAATCTTGTAGTCCTATCATCAGACGGTGCCATGTTATGGCAGAGCTTCAAAAACCCAAGCGACGTCGTCCTTCCTGGCATGCCCATGCGGACGACCCACAAGACACACCCACCATGGCGGATGATCTCTTGGAAGGGCCCTGAAGACCCTTCAACAGGCAGGTTCTCTGGTGGGAACGACCTTGACACTCCCCTACAGTTCTTCGTCTGGGATGGGTCAGTGCCATACTTCCGTGCCACTGTGTGGAACGGATATGTATCCTCCAACGTGGGCCTCCAGACCGTTAGTCCACTCATGTATTTGACAGTTAACAAGGGCACCGATGGTGAGGCCTATGCAACATTTGGACTATCAGATGGCTCCTCCAGGATAATTTACAAGGTTGACTACTCCGGAAAGACAATGCTGTTGAGATGGAATACCAGCTTGACAGATTGGACCGCCGTTGAACAGTTGCCAGCTTACCAGTGCAATCTCTATGGATATTGTGGTGCATATGGCTACTGCGACAACACAGAGGCAACTCCCACATGCAAGTGCCTTGATGGATTTGACCCTAGTAACAAAACAGAGTGGGTTAGAGGCAATTTTTCTCATGGTTGCCGGCGAAAGGAGGAACTGCAGTGTGGTGGAGAGGACAGTTTCTTGACCTTGCCAGCAATGAAGGTGCCAGACAAATTTGTACGCCTATGGAATAAAAGCTATGATGACTGTGCAGTTGAGTGCAGCAAAAATTGCTCATGTTTAGCGTATGCTTATGCTAATCTAAGCACCAGCAACATTGATGGGGATGCAACAAGGTGCCTGCTGTGGACCGGGGAGCTGATTGACGTGGAGAAGGGTGGCGCCGTCGGCAATGAGAACCTGTATCTCCGGCTTACTGCCTTGTCAAGTACATTCCTCTTTCTATTGCTCTTGTTTATGTCCATGAATGTTTCAGTTTAAGAATTTGCGTGTAACATAAGAAGCAGAGCATGACAACTTGCTGCTTTAACTTGCTAATAAATTGTGAGTTGCTGACACTTTGGCTCCACCACTACAGGCAGCAAAATCACTAGAGGGCATTAATTCTCAGAATCCTAACATGCTAAACCGAAAACCTATGCTTTCAGTATTCAAACTATTCGACAGTATGTGCTATCTCCATGATGTTGTCATTTTGTTCGTGTTTGTACCATGTATATATGTCAATGCATTTAATATGCCAAAATGGCGGTACAGGTAGTGAGCCCAAGTGCACATCTAAAACATTCCTGATGCAATTAGCTAGGTTACTCGTGATACTTAGATAACACTATTAAAGTAAAGTTTTGCAATAAATTAAACCTCATAGCATCGTTCCTTTTCAGGCAAAGGGCGAAAGAGCATCGTAATAAAAGTTATACCAGCAATTTCAGCAATTGTGTTGCTGATACTTCTATTGGCATGCCTTGTATGGTTCCGCAAGTTTAAAGGTAGTCCATTGATTTAATTCTTGAAGCAGTTTGGAGGACACATATTGTGGCCTTTTTAAGATGACAAACATGATATTTCTCTTAGGCAAACATGACAAAAAAGGAAGACTGAAGAGACTGATGATGGGGGATTTGCGCATTAGTGATGGACTTGGAGAGGAGACTCATGAATTTCCGTTTATTAGCTTTGAGGAAATAGTCGATGCAACAAACAACTTCTCTATGTACAATTTACTCGGAGAAGGCGGCTTTGGCAAAGTTTACAAGGTAAATATAAACTCTACAGTGTGCCCCTAATTGCATCGACATATGAAAATTTTGCCACTTGTTGCTGTGATTGAAAACTGAACCATACTATTTTGTAACCTTAATTTTCTCCCCGTTGCTATAATGCAGGGGCTCTTACATGGCAACAAAGAAGTTGCTGTTAAAAGGCTGAGTAGAGGTTCTAGGCAGGGGGTAATAGAATTCAGGAATGAAGTAGTTGTGATTGCTAAACTACAACACAAAAACCTTGTAAGGCTTCTCTGTTATTGTGTGCAGGGCGATGAAAAGCTACTTATTTATGAGTATCTACCAAACAAAAGCCTGGACATCTTCCTTTTCAGTATGTTCTGACCACAAATTAATCAGTCCAAAATCATTTGATGCCACATCTGAAATCATAATCCCATACTATTATTGCAGATTCTGAAAAGAAGCCAATGCTTCATTGGCCGGCACGATTCAATATATTAAAAGGAGTGGCTAGAGGGCTACTCTATCTCCATCAAGATTCAAGACTGATGATAATTCATAGGGATCTCAAAACAAGCAACATTTTGCTAGATGGAGACATGAATCCCAAGATATCTGATTTTGGCATGGCAAGAATCTTTGGTGGAGACGAGCAACAAGCAAACACTAACCGAGTTGTCGGAACATAGTAAGTAGGATTACTATCTTGCGTGTAGTTATTCATTAAAGTCATACATAGTTAAACTCAACTCGAAACATGCAAGTCTTGCTGATGATATGGTTTATCCAGCGGTTATATGTCTCCGGAATATGCAATGGAAGGCCTCTTTTCTGTGAAGTCTGATGTCTATAGCTTCGGGGTATTGCTCTTGGAAACTGTAAGTGGTCTAAGGATAAGCTCAATGCAGAACATCAAGGAGTTCCCCAACCTTATAATATATGTAAGATTATGATTTACCATAGCAATGTCCGGAATGCCTTGACCACATGACTTAAATTCTTTTGATTCAATTTATTCAGGCATGGAGTCTATGGAGGGAAGGGCTGGCAAAAGATCTTGTGGATCCATCTGTTTCAGAGAGCTGCTCAGATGAAGAAGTTTTGTGTTGCATTCATGTCGGGCTCTTGTGTGTTCAGGATGACCCGGATGCGAGACCACCAATGTCAGCTATTTTAACAACCTTGGAGAGTAGAAGCACACCACTTGCAACGCCTGATAAGCCGCTGTATTTTTCTCGGAGAAATAAGGTAGCAAAGAGAGCAGACTACAGCCAGGACTCTGTGGATACGGAGACTCTTACAGTAGTAGAGGGGCGGTAGGGTCTAAATTATTTAGCTGCCACCGCAATCACACGCACTGGAGTTCTCCTTTGATGTGGCATGGTATGCCTTAAAGAAATTCTTGTTGTATTTGTATTTTCCTCTGGGGTTCCACTGTGAAGTCTGGACTCTGGACAATTACAGTTTCTATGTCGTGACGAGTACAGAATATTTATTTTATGGTAAAAAAAGACGGAAGTAACAAAGATTTTCCCTTATAAGAGATACAGAAGAAAGGCTGGATGTGTTTCTGGATGCTGATGTTGTGGCCGCCTGATATGTTTTATCCGGTTACTCTTGCTGACGGTATTCTGGAGCTAATCAGTACGGCTACTAGTGCTGTTATCCATGACATGAGGTTGTTAGCGTTGAAGTTTGTTTGAGTTTCCTTTATTATTCATGTAATTGAGCCTCTAATACGCCGGCTCACGCTATCACGCGATCTGTGGAGCATGATGCCATTATTTCATATTTTCCATCACAAATCTTTATTTTGGTTGTGTGTTCTTTTGGGCATAAGCATCAAACCAAATCTTATATCCCCGGCAGGCGACAATTTCAGGGGCTGGGTAAACAAAATCTTAATACCAAGACAACAATAATCTGATTAACCAATCTTATATCTCAGGCAAAAAAGTTGATTGGAAAACCGGTCTTGAATCCTGGCACTAAGTATTTTTCATTAACATAACACTAACTGGCTTCAATTGAATTCAAAACAAAGTTTGTACCAAGGATAATTTAAAGTGAAACACAGCTGAATTTCATAACTAGAAGATTCAACAAAAAGTTTAATTTTATAATTTGGCGGGGGCGGTGCGGAAGCGTACCCCTTATAACACAAATTATGGCGTCCACTCTCCCACGAATGGAAAATGGTAGATCAACGCGCTCACTATGTGCAATGTGAACCGTTGATGTAGGCCATGAGCCTTTTTCTTAATCAACCCCCCCCCCCCTCCCCCCCCCCCCCCCCCGCCCCCACAAACTTTATTCAATAGATATAATAAATACATCACCAATGAGTAGGGCTACAATTTCATTCGAAGGTTTCTCAAACCAATCAAAAATCGATGAAATTCTAGTGAACCCAATCAGTTCATGAGCTACCTTATTTGCTTCTCTATTACAATGTTCGAATCTAGAAATAGTAAAATCGCATGCCAAATGATAGCAGTCGTCAAAAACCGATGCCGCCACTCCCGCAAAACATCCTCCGCTCTTCAGTGTTGATAATCTCCATATTGTCAGAATTAATGACAAGATGATTGCATCCCGCCTTTTGCGCAAGAGACAACCCGAATCTGAGAGCCAGAGCTTCAGCCGCCAGGACATCTGCGCACCAGTCTATCTTCCCATTCCCCCTGCAATGAATTTACCTTTATCATCCCTGAGGCCCTGAGGACCGCCCCAACAGTGCCCCTAAGTTGATCATGGTCAAAAGATACATCAACATTAAGTTTTACAAATCCCACAGGGGACAGCTCCAGAACTCTCTTTTTATTGTGGCTCTAGGAGAGGAGGCAGGCCATGAGCCTTATTGATCACCCATAGACCCCGTCCAGATTAACGCCATCCCACTCGCTGTACCAATCACTAGGCACAGTTTTAAAAACAGAAATACAAGCCCAGCGTGTGCAAATTCAGCCTTGGACTACAGACTTTCAGTCAACCGGATACTCACTTACTAATCAGGCAGAATTGGAAATAACTGGCTTGCCATGCAATCTAGTATATTCACCTGAGGTAATAGAATTTATTCTCAGCTCATTCTGCAGCGTGAGCGTCAGAACTCATGGCACTGATAAGTCTGGAGCCTTTTATGGAAGTAACATTGGCAGCTACAGATGCTCTGTATGGTGCACAAAAACAATTCGACATATTCCTAAAGACTGAAATATGCCTTTTTATGCTGCACGATATTTTGTATAAATGCACTGCCAAACATTATGTAAAACCCCACGCTTTATCTATATACATCCCTGTAAAAATAGTTCCTGCAGTTTCTACCCAACAGTGACATATAATTACACACCAGCACCCACCTACCAGAATAAATATAGACAAACACCTCTGACTAACCAGATATTTTTACAGTCTAATCAGCCCTAAAAGCAACACAATAATTTAGCCCAGGGAGGACTTCAAAGGTGGGAACAAGATCCTCTGACATTGCAAGGGATGTCAGATAGAGCTACAGCTCCCTTCAGCCCTTGCTCATGTACTCAGATGTCATTTCGACGTCTCGACACAAAAAGCAGAAAATGCAGTTTAAGCTGAAAAGACTTTTCGCATGTTTCAGATCGATCAAACATACTGAAATATGTCAATCGGGATGTCAAACTTATACTCCCTCCGTTCCTAAATATAAGTCTTTTTAGAGATTTCAATATGGACTACATACGGATGTATATAGACCTTGTTTAGAGTGTAGATTCACTCATTTTGCTCCGTACGTAGTGAAGGAAATATGCCCTAGAGGCAATAATAAAGTTATTATTTATTTCCTTATTTCATGATAAATGTTTATTATTCATGCTAGAATTGTATTAACCGGAAACTTGATACATGTGTGAATACATAGACAAACAAAGTGTCACTAGTATGCCTCTACTTGACTAGCTTGTTGATCAAAGATGGTTGAGTTTCCTAGCCATAGACATGAGTTGTCATTTGATTAACGGGGTCACATCATTAGGAGAATGATGTGATTGACTTGACCCATTCCGTTAGCTTAGCACTTGATCGTTTAGTTTACTGCTATTGCTTTCTTCATGACTTATACATGTTCCTATGACTATGAGATTATGCAACTCCCGATTACCGGAGGAACACTTTGTGTGCTACCAAACGTCACAACGTAACTGGGTGATTATAAAGGTGCTCTACAGGTGTCTCCGATGGTACTTGTTGAGTTGACATAGATCGAGATTAGGATTTGTCACTCCGATTGTCGGAGAGGTATCTCTGGGCCCTCTCGGTAATGCACATCACTATAAGCCTTGCAAGAAATATGACTAATTAGTTAGTTGCGGGATGATGCATTACGGAACGAGTAAAGAGACTTACCGGTAACGAGATTGAGCTAGGTATTGAGATACCGACGATCGAATCACGGGCAAGTAACATAACGATGACAAAGGGAACAACGTATGTTGTTATGCGGTTTGACCGATAAAGATCTTCATAGAATATGTAGGAACCAATATGAGCATCCAGGTTCCGCTATTGGTTATTGACCGAAGATGTGTCTCGGTCATGTCTACATAGTTCTCGAACCCGTAGGGTCCGCACGCTTAAAGTTCTGTGACGATCGGTATTATGAGTTTATATGTTTTGATGTGCCGAAGGTAGTTCGGAGTCCCGGATATGATCACGGACATGACGAGGAGTCTCGAAATGGTCGAGACGTAAAGATCGATATATTGGATGACTATGTTCGGACACCGGAAGTGTTTCAGGAGGTTTCGGACATATACCGGAGTACCGGGGGGTTACCGGAACCCCCCGGGGAGTATATTGGGCCTAATGGGCCTTAGTGGAGAAGAGGAGGGGCGGCCAGGGCAGGCCGCGCGCCCCTCCCCCTCTAGTCCGAATTGGACTAGGAGGGGGGCGCCCCCCTTTCCTTCCCCCCTCTCTCCTCCTTCCCCCTTCTCCTACTCCTACTAGGAAAGAAGGAGTCCTACTCCCGGTGGGATTAGGACTCCCCCCTTGGCGCGCCCTCCTCCTTGGCCGGCCGCCTCCCCCTAGATCCTTTATATACGGGGGCAGGGGGCACCCCAAGGACACAACAATTGATCATTGATCTTTTAGCCGTGTGCGGTGCCCCCCTCCATCATAATCCTCCTCGGTCATATCGTAGCGGTGCTTAGGCGAAGCCCTGCGTCGGTAGCTTCATCAACATCGTCACCACGCCGTCGTGCTGACGAAACTCTCCCTCGAGCTCTACTGGATCGTGAGATCGCGGGACGTCACCGAGCTGAACGTGTGCTGAACGTGGAGGTGCCGTACGTTCGATACTGAGGATCGGTCGATCGTGAAGATGTACGACTACATCAACCGCGTTGTCATAACGCTTCTGCTTAATAGTCTACGAGGGTACATGGACGACACTCTCCCCTCTCGTTGCTATGCATCACCATGATCTTGCGTGTGCGTAGGAATTTTTTTGAAATTACTACGTTCCCCAACAGTGGCATCAGAGCCAGGTTATGCGTAGATATTATATGCACAAGTAGAACACAAGTGAGTTGTGGGCGATACAAGTCATACTGCTTACCAGCATGTCATACTTTGGTTCGGCGGTATTGTTGGATGAAGCGGCCCGGACCGACATTACGCGTACGCTTACGCGAGACTGGTTCTGCCGACGTGCTTTGCACACATGTGGCTGGCGGGTGTCAGTTTCTCCAACTTTAGTTGAACTGAGTGTGGCTACGCCCGGTCCTTGAGAAGGTTAAAACAACACTAACTTGACGAACTATCGTTGTGGTTTTGATGCGTAGGTAAGAACGGTTCTTGCTCAGCCCGTAGCGGCCACGTAAAACTTGCAACAACAAAGTAGAGGACGTCTAACTTGTTTTTGCAGGGCATGTTGTGATGTGATATGGTCAAGACATGATGCTATATTTTATTGTATGAGATGATCATGTTTTGTAACGGAGTTATCGGCAACTGGCAGGAGCCATATGATTGTCGCTTTATTGTATGCAATGCAATCGCCCTGTAATTGCTTTACTTTATCATTAAGCGGTAGCGATAGTCGTAGAAGCAATAGTTGGCGAGACGACAACGATGCTACGATGGAGATCAAGGTGTCGCGCCGGTGACGATGGTGATCATGACGGTGCTTTGGAGATGGAGATCAAAGGCGCAAGATGATGATGGCCATATCATATCACTTATATTGATTGCATGTGATGTTTATCCTTTATGCATCTTATTCTACTTTGTTTGACAGTAGCATTATAAGATGATCTCTCACTAAATTTTAAGGTAAAAGTGTTCTCCCTGAGTATGCACCGTTGCCGAAGTTCGTCGTGCTGAGACACCACGTGATGATCGGGTGTGATAAGCTCAACGTTCATCTACAACGGGTGTAAGACAGTTTTGCACACACAGAATACTCGGGTTAAACTTGATGAGCCTAGCATATGCAGATATGGCCTCGGAACACTGAGACCGAAAGGTCGAGCGTGAATCATATAGTAGATACGATCAACATAGTGATGTTCACCATTGAAAACTACTCCTTTTCACGTGATGATCGGTTATGGTTTAGTTGATATGGATCACGTGATCACTTAGATGATTAGAGGGATGTCTATCTAAGTGGGAGTTCTTAAGTAATATGATTAATTGAACTTAAATTTATCATGAACTTAGTACCTGATAGTATTTTTCTTGTCTATGTTGTTGTACATAGATGGCCCGTGTAGTTGTTCCGTTGAATTTTAATGCGTTCCTTGAGAAAGCAAATTTGAAAAATGATGGTAGCAATTACACGGACTGGGTCCGTAACTTGAGGATTATCCTCATTGCTGCACAGAAGAATTACATCCTGGAAGCACCGTTGGGTGCCAGGCCTGCTGCAGATGCAACTGACAATGTTAAGAACGTCTGGCAGAGCAAAGCTGATGACTACTCAATAGTTTAGTGTGCCATACTTTACGGCTTAGAACCGGGACTTCAACGACGTTTTGAACATCATGGAGCATATGAGATGTTCCAGGAGTTGAAGTTAATATTTCAAGCAAATGCCCGGATTGAGAGATATGAAGTCTCCAATAAGTTATATAGCTGCATGATGGAGGAGAATAGTTCTATCAGTGAACATATACTCAAAATGTCTGGGTATAACAATCACTTGATTCAATTGGGAGTTAATCTTCCGGATGATAGTGTCATTGATAGAATTCTTCAATCACTACCACCAAGCTACAAGAGCTTCGTGATGAACTATAATATGCAAGGGATGGATAAGACAATTCCCGAGCTCTTCGCAATGCTAAAGGCTGCGGAGGTAGAAATCAAGAAAGAGCATCAAGTGTTGATGGTCAACAAGACCACCATTTTCAAGAAAAAGGGTAAAGGGAAGAAGAAGGGGAACTTCAAGAAGAACGGCAAAAAAGTTGCTGCTCAGGAGAAGAAACCCAAGTATGGACCTAAGCCTGAGACTGAGTGCTTCTACTGCAAACAGACTGGTCACTGGAAGCGGAACTGCCCCAAGTATTTGGCTGATAAGAAGGATGGCAAGGTGAACAAAGGTATATGTGATATACATGTTATTGATGTGTACCTTACTAGAGCTCGCAGTAGCACCTGGGTATTTGATACTGGTTCTGTTGCTAATATTTGCAACTCGAAACAGGGACTACGGATTAAGTGAAGACTGACTAAGGACGAGGTGACGATGCGCGTGGGAAATGGTTCCAAAGTCGATGTGATCGCCGTCGGCACGCTACCTCTACATCTACCTTCGGGATTAGTTTTAGACCTGAATAATTGTTATTTGGTGTCAGCGCTAAGCATGAACATTATATCTGGATCTTGTTTGATGCGAGACGACTATTCATTTAAATATGAGAATAATGGTTGTTCTATTTATATGAGTAATATCTTTTATGGTCATGCACCCTTGAAGAGTGGTCTATTTGTGTTGAATCTCGATAGTAGTGATACACATATTCATAATGTTGAAGCCAAAAGATGCAGAGTTGATAATGATAGTGCAACTTATTTGTGGCACTGCCGTTTGGGTCATATTGGTGTAAAGCGCATGAAGAAACTCCATACTGATGGACTTTTGGAATCACTTGATTATGAATCACTTGGTACTTGCGAAGCATGCCTCATGGGAAAGATGACTAAAACGCCGTTCTCCGGAACAATGGAGCGAGCAACAGATTTGTTGGAAATCATACATATTGATGTATGTGGTTCGATGAATATTGAGGCTCGCGGCGGGTATCATTATTTTCTCACCTTCATAGATGATTTGAGCAGATATGGGTATATCTACTTAATGAAATATAAGTCTGAAACATTTGAAAAGTTCAAAGAATTTCAGAGTGAAGTGGAAAATCATCGTAACAAGAAAATAAAGTTTCTACGATCTGATCGTGGAGGAGAATATTTGAGTTACGAGTTTGGTCTACATTTGAAACAATGCGGAATAGTTTCGCAACTCACGCCACCCGGAACACCACAACGTAATGGTGTGTCCGAACGTCGTAATCGTACTTTACTAGATATGGTGCGATCTATAATGTCTCTTACTGATTTACCGCTATCGTTTTGGGGTTATGCTTTAGAGACGGCTGCATTCATGTTAAATAGGGCACCATCGAAATCCGTTGAGACGACGCCTTATGAACTGTGGTTTGGCTAGAAACCAAAGTTGTCATTTCTTAAAGTTTGGGGCTGCGGTGCTTATGTGAAAAGGCTTCAACCTGATAAGCTCGAACCCAAATTAGAGAAATGCGTCTTCATAGGATACCCAAAGGAAACTGTTGGGTACACCTTCTATCACAGATCCGAAGGCAAGACATTTGTTGCTAAAAAAGGATCCTTTCTAGAGAAGGAGTTTCTCTCGAAAGAAGTGAGTGGGAGGAAAGTAGAACTTGATGAGGTAATTGTACCTGCTCCCTTATTGGAAAGTAGTTCATCACAGAAACCGGGTTGTGTGACACCTACACCAATTAGTGAGGAAGCTAATGATGTTGATCATGAATCTTCAGATCAAGTTACTACCGAACCTCGTAGGTCAACCAGAGTAAGATCCGCACCAGAGTGGTACGGTAATCCTATTCTGGAGGTCATGTTACTTGACCAAGGCGAACCTACGAACTATGAAGAAGCGATGGTGAGCCCAGATTCCGCAAAATGGCTTGAGGCCATGAAATCTGAGATGGGATCCATGTATGAGAACAAAGTATGGACTTTGGTTCACTTGCCCGATGATCGGCAAGCCATAGAAAATAAATGGATCTTCAATAAGAAGACTAACGCTGACGGTAATGTTACTGTCTACGAAGCTCGACTTGTTGCGAAAGGTTTTCGACAAGTTCAAGGAGTTGACTACGATGAGACTTTCTCACCCGTAGCGATGCTTAAGTCTGTCCGAATCATGTTAGCAATTGCCGCATTTTATGATTATGAAATTTGGCAAATGGATGTCAAGACTGCATTCCTGAATGGATTTCTGGAAGAAGAGTTGTATATGATGCAACCGGAAGGTTTTGTCGATCCAAAGGGAGCTAACAAAGTGTGCAAGCTCCAGCGATCCATTTATGGACTGGTGCAAGCCTCTCGGAGTTGGAATAAACGTTTTGATAGTGTGATCAAAGCATATGGTTTTATACAGACTTTTGGAGAAGCCTGTATTTACAAGAAAGTGAGTGGGAGCTCTGTAGCATTTCTAATATTATATGTGGATGACATATTGCTGATTGGAAATGATATAGAATTTCTGGATAGCATAAAAGGATACTTGAATAAGAGTTTTTCAATGAAAGACCTCGTGAAGCTGCTTATATATTGGGCATCAAGATCTATAGAGATAGATCAAGACGCTTAATTGGACTCTCACAAAGCACATACCTTGATAAACTTTGAAGAAGTTCAAAATGGATCAAGCAAATAAAGGATTCTTGCCTGTGTTACAAGGTGTGAAGTTGAGTAAGACTCAATGCCCGGCCACTGCAGAAGATAGAGAGAAAATGAAAAATGTTCCCTATGCTTCAGCCATAGGCTCTATCATGTATGCAATGTTGTGTACCAGACCTGATGTGTGCCTTGCTATTAGCTTAGTAGGGAGGTACCAAAGTAATCCAGGAGTGGATCACTGGGCAGCGGTTAAGAACATCCTGAAATACCTGAAAAGGACTAAGGATATGTTTCTCATTTATGGAGGTGACAAAGAGCTCGTCGTAAATGGTTACGTCGATGCAAGCTTTGACACTGATCCGGACGATTCTAAATCGCAAACCGGATACGTGTTTACATTGAATGGTGGAGCTGTCAGTTGGTGCAGTTCTAAACAAAGCGTCGTGGCGGGATCTACGTGTGAAGCGGAGTACATAGCTGCTTCGGAAGCAGCAAATGAAGGAGTCTGGATGAAGGAGTTCATATCCGATCTAGGTGTCATACCTAGTGCATCGGGTCCAATGAAAATCTTTTGTGACAATATTGGTGCAATTTCCTTGGCAAAGGAATCCAGATTTCACAAGAGAACCAAGCACATCAAGAGACGTTTAAATTCCATCCGGGATCAAGTCCAGGTGGGAGACATAGAGATTTGCAAGATACATACGGATCTGAATGTTGCAGACCCATTGACTAAGCCTCTTCCACAAGCAAAACATGATCAGCACCAAGACTCCATGGGTGTTAGAATCATTACTGTGTAATCTAGATTACTGACTCTAGTGCAAGTGGGAGACTGAAGGAAATATGCCCTTGATACGTCTCCAACGTATCTATAATTTTTGATTGTTCCATGCTATATTATATTCTATTTTGGACATTAATGGGCTTTATTATACACTTTTATATTATTTTTGGGACCAACCTATTAACCGGAGGCCCAGCCCAGAATTGCTGTTTTTTGCCTATTTCAGAGTTTCGCGGAAAAAAAATATCAAACGGAGTCCAAACGGAATGAAATCTTCAGGAACATGATTTTCGGAACGAACTTGATCCAGAGGACTTGGACCCTACGTCAAGAAAGCAATCAGAAAGGCACGAGGTAGGGGGCGCGCCCTCCACCCTCGTGGGCCCCATGTTGCTCCACCGACGTACTCCTTCCTCCTATATATACCTACGTACCCCCAAACTACCAGATACGGAGCCAAAAACCTAATTCCACCACCGCAACCTTCTGTACCCATGAGATCCCATCTTGGGGCCTTTTCCGGAGCTCCGCTGGAGGGGGCATCGATCACGGAGGGCTTCTACATCAACACCATAGCCTCTCCGATGATGTGTGAGTAGTTTACCTCAGACCTTCGGGTCCATAGTTATTAGCTAGATGGCTTCTTCTCTCTTTTTGGATCTCAATACAATGTTCTCCCCCTCTCTCGTGGAGATCTATTCGATGTAATCTTCTTTTGCGGTGTGTTTGTTGAGACCGATGAATTGTGGGTTTATGATCAAGTTTATCTATGAACAATATTTGATTCTCCTCTGAATTCTTTTATGTATGATTGGTTATCTTTGCAAGTCTCTTTGAATTATCAGTTTGGTTTGGCCTACTAGATTGATCTTTCTTGCAATGGGAGAAGTGCTTAGCTTTGGGTTCAATCTTGCGGTGTCCTTTCCCAGTGAAAGTAGGGGCAGCAAGGCACGTATTGTATTGTTGCCATCGAGGATAACAAGATGGGGTTTGTATCACATTGCATGAGTTTATCCCTCTACATCATGTCATCTTGCTTAAAGCCTTACTCTGTTCTTATGAACTTAATACTCTAGATGCATGCTGGATAGCGGTTGATGTATGGAGTAATAGTAGTAGATGCAGGCAGGAGTCGGTCTACTTGTCTCGGACGTGATGCATATATACATGATCATACCTAGATATTCTCATAACTATGCTCAATTCTGTCAATTGCTCAACAGTAATTTGTTCACCCACCGTAATACTCATGCTCTTGAGAGAAGCCACTAGTGAAACCTAAGGCCCCGGGGTCTATTTTCCATCATATTTAATCTTCCAGCACTTAGTTATTTTTATTGCTTTCTATTTTACTTTGCATCTTTATCATAAAAATACCAAAAATATTATCTTATCATATCTATCAGATCTCACTCTCGTAAGTGACCTTGTAGGGATTGACAACCCCTTATCGCATTGGTTGCGAGGATTTATTTGTTTGTGTAGGTGCGAGGGACTCGTGCGTGGCCTCCTACTGGATTGATACCTTGGTTCTGTAAAACTGAGGGAAATACTTACGCTGCTTTACTGCATCACCCTTTCCTCTTCAAGGGAAAACCAACACAGTGCTCAAGAGGTAGCAAGAAGGATTTCTGGCACCGTTGCCGGGGAGTCTACGCAAAAGTCAACATACCAAGTACCCATCACAAACCCTTATCTCCCGCATTACATTATTTGCCATTTGCCTCTCGTTTTCTTCTCCCCCACTTCACCCTTGCCGTTTTATTCGCCCTCTCTTTTCCGTTTGCCTCTTTTTCACCTTCTTGTTGTTATGGCTAGTCCCCTATCTTCTCCGTTGTCTCCCGAGAATGAAGTTCTTAATTTTAAACAAAGGGAAGGAGAAAATTTAAAAGACGCTTGGTATAGAATTTACAATGCTCAAAATAGATCTACCAGGAAGCAATCTACTTCCGTTCTTCTCCGCAATTTTTATGTAGGCGCTACTCCTTGGTACAGATATATCCTCGATACCATTACCGGAGGGAATTTCTTGGGTAGCCATACTTTTGATTCTTATAACACTATGATAGATTTGTTTGGCTCACCACCTCTTTTGGTTAATGGAACTATGTTAACTTTGGAGCATGTAATGCAAAGACTTGAAATTATTGAAAATAAAGTTGCTACCGTAGAGTTAATCGAAAATTTGGATAAAAAGATCCACAACTAAATTACCCAATATGGATCTAAAGTAGGAGTCACTTTGAAAAATATTAAGGAGAAGGAACCCATAGTTAACGAAAGGATAAATCAGGATTCCACTAGAATCGATAAACTTGAGGGTATCATTACCAACTTGGGAACCGCTTTTTCTTCCGTAAAGAATACTCCAAGTCCCCAACTAAAATTGCCAAGCTTATGTATGTTCCTAAAAATAAGGGTGAATCATCTAGTAAGGAAACTGCGGATCTCAAATCTATAAGTATTCATCCCAATCTTTTTGCTATCATTAAGGAACCATTAGTTACAAATGAATTTTTCGATCTTGTGCCTACAAGTTTGATAATCAATAAAAATAAAGAAATTCCTAAGGATGATAGATGCCTCATTGAAGAATTGCCTACCACAGATGGCAATACCTAGATCTATCCTTGCTATTATGCCTAGCTAGGGGCGTTAAACGATAGCGCTTGTTGGGAGGCAACCCAATTTTATTTTTATTTTTTGCTTCTGTTTAGGAATAAATATTTGTTCTAGCCTCTGGTTAGATGTCTTTTATGTTTTAATTAGTGTTTGTGCCAAGTTTAACCTATAGGATCTTCTTGGATGATAGTTATTTGATCTTGCTGAAAATTCCAGAAACTTTCTGTTCACGAAAATAATTGTTAAAAATCACCAGAACGTGATAAAATATTGATTCTTATTGCTGCTGGTCAATAAACAAATTGTCTAGGTCTTCCTATTTTAGATTTTTTTGAAGTTCCAGAAGTTTGCGTTAGTTACAGATTACTACAGACTGTTCTGTTTTTGACAGATTCTGTTTTTCGTGTGTTGTTTGCTTATTTTGATGAATCTATGGCTAGTAAAATAGTTTATAAACCATAGAGAAGTTGGAATATAGTAGGTTTAACACCAATATAAATAAATAATGAGTTCATTACAGTAACCTGAAGTGGTGTTTTGTTTTCTTTCGCTAACGGAGCTTACGAGATTTTCTGCTGAGTTTTGTGTTGTGAAGTTTTCAAGTTTTGGGTGAAAGATTTGATGGATTATGGAAAAAGGAGTGGCAAGAGCCTAAGCTTGGGGATTCCCATGGCACCCCCAAGATAATCTAAGGACACCTAAAAGCCAAAGCTTGGGGATGCCCCGGAAGGTATCCCCTCTTTCGTCTACTTCCATCGGTAACTTTACTTGGAGCTATATTTTTATTCACCACATGATATGTGTTTTGCTTGGAGCGTCTTGTATGATTTGAGTCTTTGCTTTTTAGTTTACCACAATCATCTTTGCTGTACACACCTTTTGAGAGATACACACATGATTCGGGAATTATTAGAATACTCTATGTGCTTCACTTATATCTTTTGAGTTATATAGTTTTTGCTCTAGTGCTTCACTTATATCTTTTAGAGCACGGTGGTGGTTTTGTTTTATAGAAACTATTGTTCTCTCATGCTTCACTTAGATTATTTTGAGAGTCCTACAAAACAGCATGGTAATTTGCTTTAATTATGATAGGCATTCAAGATTAGTAAAAAAATTCTTATGAGTGTGTTGGATACTATGAGAAGTTAGATGCTTGATAATTGTTTTGATATATGAAGATGGTGATATTAGAGTCATGCTATTTGAGTAGTTGTGAATTTGAGAAATAATTGTGTTAAAGTTTGTGATTCCCGTAGCATGCACGTATTGTGAACCGTTATGTGATGAAGTCGGAGCATGATTTATTTATTGATTGTCTTCCTTATGAGTGGCAGCCAGGGACGAGCGATGGTCTTTTCCTACCAATCTATCCCCCTAGGAGCATGCGCGTAATACTTTGCTTTGATAACTTGTAGATTTTTGCAATAAGTATATGAGTTCTTTATGACTAATATTGAGTCCATGGATTATACGCACTTTTCTTCCTTCCACCATTGCTAGCCTCTCTAATACAGTGCACTTTTCGCCGGTATCATACACCCACCATATACCTTTCTCAAAACAGCCACCATACCTACCTATCATGGCATTTCCATAGCCATTCCGAGATATATTGCCATGCAACTTTTCACCATTCCGTTTACTATGGCACGCTCCATCATTGTCATATTGCTTTGCATGATCATGTAGTTGACATCGTATTTGTGGCAAAGCCACCATTCATAATTCTTTCATACATGTCACTCTTGATTCATTGCATATCCCGGTACACCGCCGGAGGCATTCACATAGAGTCATATTTTGTTCTAAGTATTGAGTTGTAATTGTTGAGTTGTAAGTAAATAAAAGTGTGATGATCATCATTTTTAGAGCATTGTCCCAAGTGAGGAAAGGATGATGGAGACTATGATTCCCCCACAAGTCGGGATGAGACTCCGGATGAAAAAAAAAAAGAAAAGAGAAAAAAAGAGGCCATAAAAAAAGAGAAAAGGTCCAAATAAAAAAAATGATGAGAGAAAAAGAGAGAAGGGACAATGCTACTATCCTTTTTACCACACTTGTGCTTCAAAGTAGCACCATAATCTTCATGATATAGAGAGTCTCCTATGATATCACTTTCATATACTAGTGGGAAATTTTCATTATAAAACTTGGCTTGTATATTCCAATGATGGGCTTCCTCAAAATGCCCTAGGTCTTCGTGAGCAAGCGAGTTGGATGCACACCCACTTAGTTTCTTTTGTTGAGCTTTCATATACTTATAGCTCTAGTGCATCCGTTGCATGGCAATCCCTACTCACTCACATTGATATCTATTAATGGGCATCTCCATAGCCCGTTGATACGCCTAGTTGATGTGAGACTATCTTCTCCTTTTTGTCTTCTCCACAACCACCATTCTATTCCACATATAGTGCTATGTCCATGGCTCACGCTCATGTATTGCGTGAAGATTGAAAAAGTTTGAGAACATCAAAAGTATGAAACAATTGCTTGGCTTGTCATCGGGGTTGTTCATGATTTAAATACTTTGTGTGGTGAAGATAGAGCATAGCCAGACTATATGATTTTGTAGGGATAACTTTCTTTGGCCATGATATTTTGAGAAGACATAATTGCTTAGTTAGTATGCTTGAAGTATTATTATTTTTAAGTCAATATTAAATTTTTGTCTTGAATCTTTCGGACCTGAATATTCATACCACAATTAAGAAGAATTACATTGAAATTATGCCAAGTAGCATTCCACATCAAAAATTCTGTTTTTATCATTTACCTACTCGAGGATGAGCAGGAATTAAGCTTGGGGATGCTTGATACGTCTCCAACATATCTATAATTTTTTATTGTTCCATGCTATATTATATTCTGTTTTGGACATTAATGGGCTTTATTATACACTTTTATATTATTTTTGGGACCAACCTATTAACCGGAGGCCCAACCCAGAATTGCTGTTTTTTGCCTATTTCAGAGTTTCGCAGAAAAAGAATATCAAACGGAGTCCAAACGGAATGAAATCTTCGGGAACGTGATTTTTGGAACGAACGTGATCCAGAGGACTTGGACCCTACGTCAAGAAAGCAATCAAGAAGGCACGAGGTAGGGGGCGCGCCCTCCACCCTCGTGGGCCCCATGTTGCTCCACCGACGTACTCCTTCCTCCTATATATACCTACGTACCCCCAAACTACCAGATACGGAGCCAAAAACCTAATTCCACCGCCGCAACCTTCTGTACCCATGAGATCCCATCTTGGGGCCTTTTCCGGAGCTCCGCCGGAGGGGGCATCGATCACGGAGGGCTTCTACATCAACACCATAGCCTCTCCGATGATGTGTGAGTAGTTTACCTCAGACCTTCGGGTCCATAGTTATTAGCTAGATGGCTTCTTCTCTCTTTTTGGATCTCAATACAATGTTCTCCCCCTCTCTCATGGAGATCTATTCGATGTAATCTTCTTTTGCGGTGTGTTTGTTGAGACCGATGAATTGTGGGTTTATGATCAAGTTTATCTATGAACAATATTTGATTCTCCTCTGAATTCTTTTATGTATGATTGGTTATCTTTGCAAGTCTCTTTGAATTATCAGTTTGGTTTGGCCTACTAGATTGATCTTTCTTGCAATGGGAGAAGTGCTTAGCTTTGGGTTCAATCTTGCGGTGTCCTTTCCCAGTGAAAGTAGGGGCAGCAAGGCACGTATTGTATTGTTGCCATCGAGGATAACAAGATGGGGTTTGTATCACATTGCATGAGTTTATCCCTCTACATCATGTCATCTTGCTTAAAGCCTTACTCTGTTCTTATGAACTTAATACTCTAGATGCATGCTGGATAGCGGTTGATGTGTGGAGTAATAGTAGTAGATGCAGGCAGGAGTCGGTCTACTTGTCTCGGACGTGATGCCTATATACATGATCATACCTAGATATTCTCATAACTATGCTCAATTCTGTCAATTGCTCAACAGTAATTTGTTCACCCACCGTAATACTCATGCTCTTGAGAGAAGCCACTAGTGAAACCTATGGCCCCGGGGTCTATTTTCCATCATATTTAATCTTCCAGCACTTAGTTATTTTTATTGCTTTCTATTTTACTTTGCATCTTTATCAGAAAAATACCAAAAAAAAAATTATCTTATCATATCTATTAGATCTCACTCTCGTAAGTGACCTTGTAGGGATTGACAACCCCTTATCGCGTTGGTTGCGAGGATTTATTTGTTTGTGTAGGTGCGAGGGACTCGTGCGTGGCCTCCTACTGGACTGATACCTTGGTTCTCAAAAACTGAGGAAAATACTTACACTGCTTTACTGCATCACCCTTTCCTCTTCAAGGAAAAACCAATGCAGTGCTCAAGAGGTAGCAGCCCTAGAGGCAATAATAAAGTTATTATTTATTTCTTTATTTCATGATAAATGTTTATTATTCATGCTAGAATTGTATTAACCGGAAACTTGGTACATGTGTGAATATATAGACAAACAGAGTGTCACTAGTATGCCTCTACTTGACTAGCTCGTTGATCAGAGATGGTTGAGTTTCCTAGCCATAGACATGAGTTGTCATTTGATTAACGGGATCACATCATTAGGAGAATGATGTGATTGACTTGACCCATTCCGTTAGCTTAACACTTGATCGTTTAGTTTACTGCTATTGCTTTCTTCATGACTTATACATGTTCCTATGACTATGAGATTATGCAACTCCCGATTACCGGAGGAACACTTTGTGTGCTACCAAACGTCACAACGTAACTGGGTGATTATAAAGGTGCTCTACAGGTGTCTCCAATGGTACTTGTTGAGTTGACATAGATCGAGATTAGGATTTGTCACTCCGATTGTCGGAGAGGTATCTCTGGGCCCTCTCGGTAATGCACATCACTATAAGACTGACAAGCAATGTGACTAATGAGTTAGTTGCGGGATGATGCATTACGGAACAAGTAAAGAGACTTACCGGTAACGAGATTGAGCTAGGTATTGAGATACCGACGATCGAATCTCGGGCAAGTAACATACCGATGACAAAGGGAACAACGTATGTTGTTATGCGGTTTGACCGATAAAGATCTTCATAGAATATGTAGGAACCAATATGAGCATCCAGGTTCCGCTATTGGTTATTGACCGGAGATGTGTCTCGGTCATGTCTACATAGTTCTCGAACCCGTAGGGTCCGCACGCTTAAAGTTCTGTGATGATCGGTATTATGAGTTTATATGTTTTGATGTACAGAAGGTAGTTCGGAGTCCCGGATATGATCACGGACATGACGAGGAGTCTCGAAATGGTCAATACGTAAAGATCGATATATTGGATGACTATGTTCGGACACCGAAGTGTTTCGGGAGGTTTTGGACATATACCGGAGTACCGGGGGGTTTACCGGAACCCCTCGGGGAGTATATTGGGCCTAATGGGCCTTAGTGGAGAAGAGGAGGGGCGGCCAGGGTAGGTCGCGCGCCCCCTCCCCTTCCGTCCGAATTGGACAAGGAGGGGGGGGCCTTTCCTTCCCCTCTCTCTCCTCCTTCCCCCTTCTCCTACTACTACTAGGAAAGGAGTCCTGCTCCCGGTGGGAGCAGGACTCCCCCCTTGGTGCGCCCTCCTCCTTGGCCGGCCGCCTCCCCCCTAGCTCCTTTATATACGGGGGAAGGGGGCACCCCAAGGACACAACAATTGATCATTGATCCTTTAGCCGTGTGCGGTGCCCCCTCCACCATAATCCACCTCGGTCATATCGTAGCGGTGCTTAGGCGAAGCCCTGCGTCGGTAGCTTCATCAACATCGTCACCACGCCGTCGTGCTGACGAAACTCTCCCTCGAGCTCTACTGGATTGTGAGATCGCGGGACGTCACCGAGCTGAACGTGTGCTGAACGCAGAGGTGTCGTACGTTCGGTACTGAGGATCAGTCGATCGTGAAGACGTACGACTACATCAACCGCGTTGTCATAACGCTTCCGCTTAACGGTCTACGAGGGTACGTGGACAACACTCTCCCCTCTCGTTGCTATGCATCACCATGATCTTGCGTGTGCGTAGAATTTTTTTTGAAATTACTACGTTCCCCAACATGTAGTCCATAGTAGAATCTCTAAAAAGACTTATATTTAGGAACGAAGGGAGTATATTGCATTGATAGTGTAAACCGCAACCACACAATCAAAATATTTTGTCGCCAATATGTACATTTATCTCACACATGCATGCAACAGCTAACTGACTCTGGGTAGCCTGCAAGTGATGAGCTGAACAATTACATCCAGTAACAAATGATCCGAGTGTTTTTTTAACTTATTTCTACAATTGTATTGCCACACAAATCATGGTGTGATCTTGGGATAATCTGCTTTCAACCGATGATACTCGAGATGACATCTTGTCAGTCAGAGAGAAAAATGAACATGGCTGGCAGTTCCAGTGCCTCAACACAAACGAAAATTTGGGACCAAAGCCTGACCATGACAATCCTTTCTTCTGCTTGCTGCCAGTACAAGTATTATTTCTTCAGCTTATGCTAAAATGGAACATCATATGAACCATTAATTCAATAAACTGCTTAGCAGCTAAAGTGAGACACAATTCCAAACAATGCAACAGAAAAAGGAATTACATTATATCATTTCAGCACCGAACTAGATTGAATGAATTGCAACAGAACATTTTACTGAAAAAAGTGGACTATAATGCAATCATTCCATTCAATGTAACGGGTAGTCCTCCAAGCACTTCTTACAATCAGGTGAAACTAGCAAGTGACCGAATTGAGGATAATCTGCCACATTTAATCATCAGCTAGAACAAAACTAGATAATCACTCCAGAATAAAAAGAAGACCTCGATAAAAGGCAAAGTCAATTCTTTAGTTCAAGAAATCGGCCTATGCCGAGCGTGCGCACGCCACCAGCAGAAGAGCTTCCTGGTGTTGGTCGGAGACAATGACAGTCCTATCCCAGACTTTAATCACACAGTGGTACACCAACTCTGCCCGAATTCTGCTTGTCAGTTTACTATTGTATTGCTGCCTGAGGTATCATCCCCCTGGTGACCGTCGTCGGAGCCGCAGCTCAGTATTGACTACATACCTATTTTCTATATTGACTACATACCTATTTTCTACACACATGTCGCTCAAAAAATAGGCGATCCATGGCTTTGAAGATATGCTTGCTCAGGGCTAGTGGGATCTTGCTGTTGTTATACGTTCGTCGTCATGCAGTCTGAATTTTGAACATACCGGCTGTAAGGTAGGCTCCAGCGATAAACTTCTAACATTTTTTCTTGTTCCCCATCACCTGTTTCTTCTTGCTGCATGCAGGAACAAAGAAACGCATCTAGAATGCACAGGGTGCCTGGTCAGCGACAACAGCAGCGTATGATGTGTCTTGTTGGCTGAAGAAAACAATAAAGTGGATGTTCTCAGGTAGAGCAGTGTTAAATGTATTACTGATAGTGATCACAGAGCAAATATGAAAAGATAAAGACAATAAATGCATTGCTCATAAGCTTTCTAGTGTATGTGAATAAATATATTTCTTTCAGTGATGAATTAATCAACAGCTACAAATCCAGCTTTTTTACGAAGGATTTTTGCAACTGTCAAACCTTAATTCTCCTTCGAATTTTGTTGACTTAATTGTGCATCAGCTCTTAACTCGTAATGATCTCGGAATAAACAAACTGGAAGGAGTTTTTTTTTTGTCAAATAAGCACAGATCAGCAAACAAGTACTCCTAACTGTGAACACCAACTCTTCACCATATCCATGATTCACATGATACCTGAGACATGAAATAAGAGCACCCATGAATCCATGATAGCAATCCTGGTTGTATCCACCCACCAAATTTACTTTTTCTCCCAAGATTGGAACATGCATGATAATGTGAGGGCAAGGCCATTTCAGGAAAGAGTAGACCATGGATGCCTGACTAATTATTAGTCCGTATGTTCCTACCAACCAAATTATTCTGACAAGTATTCTTCACAGCACCAACAACATTGCAATGACTTTTTGGCAGTAACTTGATCAATCAAACTTAGCATTACCACAGATTGGTATCATCAGCCAACTTTTCTGTTTAAACCAATACTTCTTACAAGAGCTTCCTGATCACAGCTTTATATGCATCGACAGAAGCCCACAGGCTCAAACTTTATATAGCAGCTCATGACTCATGAGGATACTAAATTACTAACAACTAGGCCGTTTGATCATCAGCTAGAACAAAACATGGAAACAGGAAACCAGTGTATATTGGCTAAATATTTAGTATAATGAAACCACTGATGACTTTTAAGAAAGACTGAAAGAAGAAAATCTCGATTAAAAACCAAGTCAATTCTTCAGTTCAAAGGAAAACCGAGCCACAAGACAGATCAATGGTAACCATTTCAAAAGCTGGCCAAAACAGCTTCAGCCCAAATGGATATTCACAGTTTTTCACAAGTATAAATTTCATGCAACTATTAAACGGTCAGTACATAAAAGGAAACTAGCCGGCTCATAGTGGACCCAATTCATACGCATTGCGCCAATCACAGGACAAAAGAACATGGCTGACACTTACAGAATTTAAAGTGGAGCACAATCTAGAATCTGACCACGAGAACCTTTCTACTACTTATCAATATAAAGGTTCCATTTCTCAAGCTTATGTTAAGATCAAACATCACATGAATCATTGGTTCCTTAAAATGGTCACAGATAAAGTGAAGTGATAAATATAACTCCAAATGATACAACGTAAAGGAAGAATTAAAACAGTATGTCTCAATACCTAACCAAATGCAATGGAATCATGAAAAAGAAATGAACTGCAGCACAACATTTCATTGAAAAAATGACTACAATTAAAACAGGATAATCTGCCTCATTTCTTGTCAGCTAAAACAAAACAGACAAACATAAATCAAATATACATTTGCTAATTATTTAGTATTAAGAAGAGCACTGGTAATCTATAAAAAGAGGACCTTGATAAAAGGAGAAGTTAATTCTTCACTTAAGTAAACAGAGACTTGCAACTTTAGCATCAAGACTTACGGCAGCCACTTCAGCCCAGAAGAATATTCAGAGAAATATAAACATAACTATGAAATAGTCAAGCTTCTTGATCATAACTTGTCTATGCATGAAAATGAAACTAGCAGGCTCATAGTGGACCGAACTGATACACACTGCAGCTCATGAGGATACTGACAGTTGGGCTAGATAGAATCACCACTTGATATAACATCCGTCAGATGAAAGGCGCAGAGTTGGCAACATAACCCTCAAGTGTTGGAAAGAAGGTATGTTGAACAAGAGTTTGCTTGAGCTGAAGATTTGCAGGACCGAGGCCTTTGCGATGGAAAGTAGCAACCAACTTGCCACCAATGTCAACATGAAGTAGCCACTCACCAAAATTGACCAGTAGGAGCACGTCACCATCCCAAGGCACGGCTACCACCCAAGAACTTCCGTCAAACTTTCCAAACCGCAGAGTGAGGTCTGCAACCGAGAACTCTACCCGGTATTTGCAGGCCCAGACCCCTCTCTCGTAGTCCTGCGCCATCCAGATATCAATGGTTGTCCCCCCATCATTAAAGCCGGACATGCCAAGCATTTCATCCATCTGAAACAACTTAGCATGGCCAAGAACAACCGGAGCGCGCATCTGCCGGAACAACTCAGTCGTGGTGTCGAACACCATTATCATGTTGCCTGGTGGGCGCCAATGCAGGCTACCACGAAACAGGAGAGATCCAAAGGTATATGTCAGCACCTCCGCATCGAGGAACCCTATGTGCATCGGCGGCTGGCCGGAGCCTAAAGTGAAGATGTAGGAGCCGTCTTGAGCGGCGGCAGGTACCAGTTCACCATGCATCAATGCTGAGGCCCGGTACATCAACAGCCGGTAGTCGCCGGTGGGGATGTGCGGGTACATCCCCAGGAGCGAGTACTCGACGCCGGAGCCATAAGCCATGGGGAGGGGAGCGTACTGGCGAGTAGCGGGGTTGCAGACGGCGAAGCGCCAGTCGCGGACGCTGGTGTTGCGGAAGGAGAGGACGAGGAGGCCGTCGCAGCAGGCCTCCAGATGGTGGAAGTCGGAGTCTTGCTCAAGCCGCGCGACGGGCCGGAGCTGGAGCTGGCCGGCGCCTGCCCTCTGGTGGAAGGGGATGATGTCGAGGGACTGGACCTCGTCGCCGACGAAGTTGAAGCCGTAGAGGAGGGGGAGGGTGGGCTGGAGGGCGTGGTGGGCGAGGAGGAAGCGGCGGGCGGAGGTGGCGCTGCGCCACGCGCGGCAGACGGCGCGGCAGCGGAGGAGCGATTTGGGGGGCAGCCGGACGAGGATCTCCCAGATGGTGATCTCGTCCGGGAGGCTGCGGTGGGGAGGATCTGCCATGGTCGCCGCCGGCGTCCAGCAAGAGGAGTGAATGACGGCGGCGTTGAGGGGAGTGGGAGGTAGGTTTTGCTCTCTCGTCTCGTGGATTGAAGTTGAACTGGGCTTAAACGGGCTGGGCCAAACCTAGGCCTGGGCTGAAGCCTTCCACTGGCCCACTGATGATGGATGCAGCCGAGGCCAGCCCATTCCCCCAGTCCAGTGCCAGCCTTCAGTTCTGAACCCTACCGGCGGAGCGCCGGCGCTCATTCCTCCGGGCCCCGACCTCAGGACCTCATTCCTCGGGCATCTCGCCATCGAAAGGCATCAATTGAAATCCAGAGCAGGAGCAAGGTATATTTTGTTCATTCGAATTCGTGTACTGCAATTTTTTTTTGTGTCAGTGTATGCATTGATTCAGTGTAGTTAAGTGCCCACGATGCAGGATACAGTACTCGTCTGGTTCTGTAACCGCTACAAGCAGAGCTACACTGATCTGCTTCTGAACTTCGATGAATTCAAGTCAACCGTTCATCCTGTGTGTTAGATTTTATCAGCGTGTGGTTTCCTTGAAAAAAAATGCGTGGTGGTTCTCTCCCCACGCTGATCTGCTTCTCACGATGTGGCGGCCCACGGAGTGGAGCATCGCCATGGTTTGCTGCAGAATCTGAAACCAACCAATTAACTACAGAGTCTGAAACCTCGTGTTTAACTCAGTTCGAATAATACTATCTTTTGTTATTGGTAATTTTGGTCATGTTTATCTTTTTTTTTTGGATCGTTAAATGTCGATTTCTAATTCTGCCATAGCTGTGCAACTGAGCTATAGTTGTCTATGCCATGACATGGGATACTTTCCCACTCATATAGCTTTTTTTATTAACTGCTCATCATGTATGATAAAAATGTCAAGTTTTAGTTAGATCTCTTTTCTGAACTTCATTGCCTCATGGGTTGTATGCAGACTCAGCATGGACTCCATTCATCTTGTAGCGGGCATCATGGTTATCGAAGGTACAACACCTTGAAACCCCAAGTTGAAGTCAAATGTGATTTTTTCTACCAAAAGCATAGTTCTGATAGTGAAAAGACAAAAGAGTAAGATTTAGCAGGATGCAAAATAAGACAACTACATGAGTGGGAAAGAAGGAAGGTAAACAGTGAGAAAACACCGGTTAGATATTTGTTAATGAAATGATAGGAGGAAATGTCCAGGTTTTGACTTCAACACTGGTTTATCAGTGCGTGGCCTTGAATATTCATCTAGAGCAGCTCAAGTTATAGTTCCTCATATCTTATTGGAGGCAACGACACAAAAGGAACTAAAATGAAAAAAAAAAAACATCAGAGATACATAACATAATCAGCTCATCTGAATCTACACCTTGGCTTCCATAGTGATTCTGTGGACAAAGGTAGCAGAGATGAGATGATTAAAGCGGAATACTATTCGTAGGCCTTTATTCCGGCCAGCTGCCAGATAATTAGAAAAGGCATTAAGATGATGTCGACAAATAACTATATTAATTAAAATCAAATTCTGTTGATTATACATCATGATGTGTGTGTTTGCACAATATTCCCTTAGGATCATATGTACCTTGTTGCTCCCCTGAATATTAGAGCTATTAGTTTTCTCTTTCACGGTTCTGAGTAACTTTCTCTTGATTTTATCCGGTGATGTTTTCAGTAGTAGGTGAATCATGTAGTATTTGGCATCATGCAATCTGATTCATCCTCTGGCAGGCATCCATAACCTCTGATCTTGGACAGTGTACTAACTGAAACATGTTTCATATTAAACGTTATTTGCAGAGGTAGATGTGTAAATTATAAGTGGTAAATGTGCAAATTAGTAGTGTTCTCTCATTTCCATTGCGGGAGGTCTGACCATTAGTAGTGTCCTCTGACAATATGCACGTGTAACTCATCTTTTGCAGCATGCAACTCATTTTTTGTTGATCAAGTTGATGATCTAAAAATATGCGTGAGCCTTCTATATCGAAACGGAAGAAGTATCATTTTGCTAGTCTCTGCTTTCTTTGTCTTACTGTGACCTAGTCACCTTCCTGGCATTTACCACTCTCAAGTTGATAGGCTGATAGATAGTGATGCATCAGGATCCATTCCACAAGTATCCCTCCGTTCACACTTCACTGTCTATCTTAACTATTGACAAAGAAGGAAATGGAACAGTGGTTCACCTATTTCAACTGCAAGGTTAGTTTTCGTAGTAAACTGAATTTTCCTCAATCTTCTCCACCCAATCTTATCCCCTTCTCTGATCCTGCTGTAAGCATGCATCTGCCTTCCCTCCACTTGTTCATCATCATGCTCCTGATTCCTTGGCCCTTCAGTTCAGTGCGTCTCTGCGCACCTGACAGCGTGCTTGTCCCTGGCATGGGTCTCACTCCTGGAAAAACTCTCACCTCGGACCAAGGTTCGTTCGCCTTGGGCTTCTTTACCCCCTCAAACTCAACTAAAAATATGTATGTTGGCATATGGTTCAACGATATCCCATTGCACACCGTCGTCTGGGTTGCCAACCGCGATAATCCGATCACTGATGCTTCATCCGCGGTGCTTGGTATGACCAACAACTCCAGGCTTGTGTTGTCTGAAACCAATGGCCGCCACATACTTTGGATGTCAAACATAATTGCTGGCAGCAACTCTTCAGCCAAACTTCTCAACAACGGTAATTTGGTAGTCTTATCATCAGATGGTGCCATGTTATGGCAGAGCTTTGAAAACCCAAGCGACACCGTCCTTCCTGGCATGCCCATGCGGACGACCCACAAGACACACCCACCATGGCGGATGATCTCTTGGAAGGGCCCTGAAGACCCTTCAACAGGCAGGTTCTCTGGTGGGAACGACCTTGACACTCCCCTACAGTTCTTCGTCTGGGATGGGTCAGTGCCATACTTCCGTGCCACTGTGTGGAACGGATATGTATCCTCCAACGTGGGCCTCCAGACCGTTAGTCCACTCATGTATTTGACAGTTAACAAGGGCACCTATGGTGAGGCCTATGCAACATTTGGACTATCAGATGGCTCCTCCAGGATAATTTACAAGGTTGACTACTCCGGAAAGACCACGCTATGGAGATGGAATACCAGCTTGACAGATTGGACCCCTGCTATACCATCGTCGCCAGCTTACCGGTGTAGTCTCTATGGATACTGTGGTGCATATGGCTACTGCGACAACACAGAGGCAATTCCCACATGCAAGTGCCTTGATGGATTTGACCCTAGTAACAAAACAGAGTGGGTTAGAGGCAATTTTTCTCATGGTTGTTGGCGAAAGGAAGAACTGCAGTGTGGTGGAGAGGACAGTTTCTTGACCTTGCCAGCAATGAAGGTGCCAGACAAATTTGTACGCCTGTGGAATAAAAGCTATGATGACTGTGCAGTTGAGTGCAGCAAAAATTGCTCATGTGTAGCGTATGCTTATGCTAATCTAAGCACCAGCAACATTGATGGGGATGCAACAAGGTGCCTGCTGTGGACCGGGGAGCTGATTGACGTGGAGAAGGGTGGCGCCGTCGGCAATGAGAACCTGTATCTCCGGCTTACTGCCTTGTCAAGTACATTCCTCTTTCTATTGCTCTTGTTTATGTCCATGAATGTTTCAGTTAAGAATTTGCGTGTAACATAAGAAGCAGAGCATGACAACTTGCTGCTTTAACTTTGGCTCCACCACTACAGGCAGCAAAATCACTAGAGGGCATTAGTTCTCAGAATCCTAACATGCTAAACCGAAAATCTATGCTTTCAGTATTCAAACTATTCGAGTATATGTGCTATCTCCATGATGTTGCCATTTTGTTCGTGTTTGTACTATGTATATATGTCAACGCATTAATATGTCAAAATGATGGTACAGGTAGTGAGCCCAAGTACACATCTAAAACATTCCTGATGCAATTAACTAGGTTACTTGTGATACTTAGATAACACTATTAAAGTAAAGTTTTGCAATATATTAAACCTCATAGCATCGTTCCTTTTCAGGCAAAGGGCGAAAGAGCATCGTAATAAAAGTTATACCAGCAATTTCAGCAAGTGTATTGCTGATACTTCTATTGGCATGCCTTGTATGGTTCCGCAAGTTTAAAGGTAGTCCATTGATTTAATTTTTGAAGCAGTTTGGAAGACACATATTGTGGCCCTTTTAAGACAACAAAGATGATATTTCTCTTAGGCAAACATGACAAAAAAGGAAGACCAAGGAGACTGATAATGGGGGACTTGCGCTTTAGTGATGGACTCGGAGAGGAAACTCATGAACTTCCATTTATTAGCTTTGAGGAAATAGTCACTGCAACAAACAACTTCTCCATGTCCAATTTACTCGGAAAAGGCGGCTTTGGCAAAGTTTACAAGGTAAACATAAACTCTACAGTGTCTCCTTAATTGCACCGAAATATGGAAATTTTCTGTGATTCAAAACTGAACCATAGTATTTTGTAACCTTAATTTTCTTCCTGCTGCTATAATGCAAGGGCTCTTACATGGCAACAAAGAAGTTCCTGTGAAAAGGCTGAGTAGAGGTTCTGGGCAGGGGGCAATAGAGTTCAGTAATGAAGTAGTTGTGATTGCTAAACTGCAACACAAGAACCTTGTAAGGCTTGTCTGTTATTGTGTGCAGGGTGATGAAAAGCTACTTATTTATGAGTATCTACCAAACAAAAGCCTTGACACCTTCCTTTTAAGTATGTTCTGATCACAAATTAATCAGTCAAAAATCAGTTGATGCCACATCTGAAATCATAATCCCATACATTATTGCAGATTCTAAAAAGAAGTCAATGCTTCACTGGCCGACACGATTCAATATAATAAAAGGAGTGGCTAGGGGGCTACTCTATCTCCATCAAGATTCAAGACTGATGATAATTCATAGGGATCTGAAAACAAGCAATATTTTTGTCGGTGTCCTGGGAACGGGAGTCCCCAGACTTGCCTGCCTGTGGCCCACGGCGTGGCTCCACCAGCAGCCCTGTACGGCCCATCTTCACCAGCAAACACTCAAGACCCTCGCGAGGGGCCAAGCCTCGCGAGGCGGACGACGCAAGACCTCCTCGGGGGCGGCCTCATCAGGCTGGCTCGCGAGGGGCGGAGAGATCAAGGCAAGGGGCACCTCGCAAGGTTCCCGTGACGTAAGCCATGACGACCGGGGCCAGGCGGGCGCCAGCGCGCGCAGTGTCCTTGTTTCCTTTTTGGTGCTAAAGAGGCAAGCGCAGGCGAGGAGTCCCGAGGCATCAGGCAAAGGTTTTCATATCGGTGCAACAAGACCAAGACCAGCAGGACGGCAGGACGGAGGTCACCGTGGAGCCCAAGACGGCGTCACCACCAGTGCCTTTGGCAGGCGAAGACCACCTTTAGTCAGGATAACTTGTACTAGTTGTCTCCCTTCAAAATTGGTCGTTGTGGCATTCCTTCCCGCCTAGCATTTGGGAAGAGGATCAGGGCCTCTATAAATAGGACTAGCCACTACCACAGGAGGCAACTAATCTTGGACGGATCATTCGGATCACCAGCCACCACACTAGCTCACCGAGCACAAGAGCACCTCTCCTCAGGAGGCTGTTCTTCCCCTATACTAGTTCTTCCTTAGACCAAGAGGCAATCCACCACACCACACTGGAGTAGGGTATTACACCACATCTGTCGGGGATATACCCCGCGGTATGACCCAGCCAGACTTGGTGACTCACCAGAGACCTGGCCAGACTTGGCGACTCACCAGAGACCTGGCTGGAGCTTGGCGACTCACTGGTGATCCGCCCGAACATGGCGATTCACAGGTAACCCGCCTAGACATTGTGACTCACTGGAGACCCGGCGGGCGGATCAGACGGATGACAAGGCCCAAGGCCCAGCAGGCTGGCTTATACTCTGGTGGGCTGGCTTAAGGAGAAAGGGATGACGAATATTTCCTTTACGAGGAAGCAAGACCCGGACTTGTATTCAACTTGTAAGAAAAGATAGACTAGTCCTAGTCCTACTAGGACTCCGCATGTAACCCGCCCCTCTAACTTATATAAGGAGGGGCAGGGCTCCCCGAAGAGGGACAAGCAACAAGAAACAATCTCTAGGGCTAGACACAAAGAGCCGGCTTACCGGCGACTCTCTCATGATCATAATGAGACCTAGCCACAAACAGCATGTAGGGCTATTACCGGATGATGTTTCCCGGGGCCCGAAGCTGTCTAAATCCTTGTCTTGTGTTGCGTCTCTCGATTCCGCCCAACCCCTCTCAAGCTACCGCATAGATGCGTTGGCCTCACGACTAAGTCCTCACACTAGGACATCTGCCGTGACAATTCCACGACAACATCAGTGGCCCGAACCAGTATAAACCTTGTGTCTCTTGTTTTGTGAGTTCGACGCGCTGAGCTTTGAGATCGCGGTGAGGGCATGAGCTAGGGGGAGGAGAGATCTTCGTGCGCATCCCAGTGTTCGAACCTCAAGGGTTTTGCCGGAACCCGAAATCCGACATTTGGCGCGCCAGGTAGGGGTGCGCCGAAGCTTTCCTTTCGCCGATCCGCGTTCCATCGCTCCATCGCATCCATGGCGGACGCGCGCCGAGCACCGGGCCGCCTTGCCGCCCGTGTCGCTCAGACAGCTCCTGTCGGCGGGCCTCCCCGTCGTTCTCCGTCACCCGCTGCCAACGCCGCCACCGGTCCGGCGGGAAACGAGCAGCAAGCGTCCTCGCTGCACCCTCGGTGCGGCGGGATGGCCGCACCGCCACTGCATCGCTGACCCCAGCCGGCTCATCGTCTCACGCTCGTCGCGCTCCCACGGACGCGCAGGCCGCGCTGCTCATGGCACGCGAGCTCCTGCGCTACTGCCCGTTCGACGACCTCTACGAGGACTGGTTGGACCGCATCACCGAACTCGTCAGCGCCGCTGGGGGCTCCCCGCACCATCCCTCTCGCTGCCTCGCCCTCCGCCAGCTGTGGGTGACGTAGCTCACGGAGCACCTCCACCACCTCCGCACCAAGACGGCGCTCTGGCGCCAAGGCGCGCCGCCCCCCGGCGTGACCCGCCGCGTCGGGCCCCCGCGCGAGAAGAAGGAAGCTGCCAAGAAGTTCCCCGGCCGCAAGAAAACGCTCCTGCACTCCCGGCGCCACCATGACAAGACCGTGCGCCGCCTGCGGCGGTGATGCGCGGACACCAAGGGCAGGCCCCACCTTTGCAAAGGGCCCTGGTGGCCACAGCAGGCTGCCGCGCCTTCACTCCTGAGCTGCGTGGCGTCGTCTGGCCGGGCAAGTTCAAGCCGGATCTGCCCCCTCGCTACGACGGCACCCCCGACCCTGCGGAGTTCTTGCAGCTCTACGAGCTGAGCATCGAGGTGGCCAACGACGATGAGAAAGTCATGGCGAACTGGTTCCCCATGGCTCTCAAGGACGGTGCTCGCTCGTGGCTCCTGAACCCGCCCCCGGGCTCGATCTCCTCCTGGGACGAGATGCGCGACCGCTTCGTCGCCAACTTCCAGGGCACTCGCGACCGCCCTCCGGCCGCGGGTGACCTGCACCGCATCAGGCAACAGCTAGGAGAGACCTTGCAGAAGTACATCCAGCGCTTCAACAGCGTTCGTCTCAAGATCCCCAAGGGGACGGACGAGGCCATCATTCCGGCGTTTTCTGATGGCGTCCGCGACGTCAAGATGAAGGAGGAGCTCGCCATCCACGAGGAGTTATGCACGGCTCTGGAGCTGTTCAACCTGGCGACCAAGTGCGCAAGAGCTGAGGAAGGGCGCCTTTCCCTCCTCGAGCTTCCAGCTACCGACCCGGGGGAGAAGAAAGCCAAGGCCAAGGACGTGAAGCGCAAGGGGGTGGCTGTGCTCGCGGCGGAGCCTGACACAAAGCGCGTCCGGGACCATCCCGAGTCGTCCAAAGGCAGCCGACCGTTCTGCGCCTTCCACAACATACACAACCACAACACCAACGACTGTCAAGAGCTCAGGGCCATTCGAGATGGACGCTTCAGTCGACGCCCCGAGCGCAATGACCGGGGCTACGGCCGAGGAGGAGGACGAGGCGGAGGACGCTGGGATGATCGCGGCCCCCGCCAGGAGTGGCGCGACCGGCCTCGCGAGGACCGCTGGCAGGACCAGCCTTGTGAGGGCGCCTGGAGGGATCAGCCTCGCGAGGACCGCCCTCAGGGCAACGCTGGTCTTCCTCCACTGTCGCCGCCAAGAAGGAACGACGATCACCATCAGGACGAGGGGGCTGGGGGCTTCCAGGAGCCGCGAGCTATCGCCTGCATCTTGGGCAGAGCTCAGGCCCTAGCATCTCAGTGTATCTTCAAGCAATTTGCTCGCGAGGTGAACGCAGCCCTTCCCAGGCTTGAGGCCACGCGCCCGCTCAGGTGGTCCAAGTGTGCCACTACTTTTAGCTCAGCGGACCAGCTCAAGTGCGCGGCCACTGCTGGCGCTCTCCTGATGCTGTGCTCACCCGTCATCAGCAACGTACAAGTCACCAAGACCCTCATCGACGGCAGCGCAGGGCTTAACGTCCTGTCCTTCGAGACATTCGACAGCCTCCAAGTGCCTTACGATCAGCTTCAGCCTACCAAGCCCTTCTCAGGAGTGACTGACGGCTCCACCACCCCGATAGGGCAGGTCCGCCTCCCTGTCACCTTCGGACAGCGCGACAACTACCGCACCGAGCTCATCGACTTCGACGTCGCCCACATCCGTCTGCCATACAATGCCATCCTTGGGTACCCAGCGCTGGCCAAGTTCATGGCAGTGACCCACCACGGCTACAACGTCCTCAAGATGCCAGGAAGCGGCGGGATCATCATAGTCCCCTGCGGAGAAAGAGATGCGGTGTGCTCCCTCGAGCGCGCCTTCCAAGCCGCAGCAATCGAAGACCCCGACAACCAAGGCACCATATACCCTCCTGAGGTTATCCCCAAGAAGAAAAAGCAGCTACTCCGTACAGGGCCTCAGGGGAGCAGCGCCTCTAGCGGTGCCACATCAGGATCGGCGCCCGGCGCCCTCCTCGGGCAGGGCTCGGGGGCTCTCTTCTGGAGGGCCTCAGACCTAGCCAGCATCACAAGGGAGGCGCTTGGGCACCACGTGGAGGCGTTCTTTGCGGCACGTTTCCCTCAGGAGGGCACCGGGCGAGGAGCGCCCGGCGCTCAGGAGTTCATCGCCAAGACCACTCAGGAGCTGCAGGATGCAAGGGCCATGCGCGGCGATCGCCGCCCACCTGGCGCAGCTCCCCATCCAGGCGAGGATGGCGGGCTGCGCGTCTGCATTGACATCCCAGGGCTCAACAGGGCCGCATCTCAGGAGCGCTTCTGGCCTTCGCACGTGGGGCGTTGCGAGGGCCCACCTCACAGCTATGTTCGCATGCCATTCGGCCTGTCGAGCATGGCGACCGCCTACCAGCGCAACCTGCGGAGCGTCCTGGCGATCCAGGAGGCCAGGCATCATGCAGTCCTGGCGGAGATGGAGACGGTCCTCAAGGAACCGCCTGGACCCCCAGAGCCTCCTGAGGCTCAGGGCCCCAGTGGCTCATGAGGAGCAACCCCTTCGCCATGCATCTTCAGCTACCCAACATTCCTTCGACAATGGAACCAGGTGACATTTTCCAAGTTTATTTAGCTGGGAGCGCCCCCCGGGCTGCATCATTCCCAGGCTGCGTGCGCCTGTCCCTGCGGCATGTATCCTTTTACGTCTTTAGCTTACTCTGCTGGGGGCGCCCCTCGGGCTGCATCATCCCCAGGCCGCTCGGGTCCGACCCAGTGGCATGTATCGTTCTCGCATTTACCTAAGCTAGTTCGCTTTCCATGCATAATCTATCTATGGTTATCACCTGCTTGATTATCACCCATCGTGACTGCCCGCGTCACCGGTCTGCCCCATGCTCATCCCGCAACGGGAGCTACTCACGCTGGCACGGCGCTTGTGCTCGGGTCCGTCCCTGCAACGCTGACAAGTCTGAGCGGTCGAGCTCTGACTCGCGGCACGCCCCGCGCACGTCACCTCACCAGGCCCTCAGTGCCTTCATCTTCTTGCGGAGCGACCAGCGGCAGACCGGCAACCGTAGTGGCAATCTGTGTCCCTCCTCGCGCTGACCTGCAGAAACCTCCCGAGGACAACAGCAGGCGGTACCGCGGGCTCCCTCTTCTCCCATGCAATTTGCTTGCGCGTTAAAAGGGGGGCTCCTGAGCATCGCAACTCAGGAGCTCCTACTGGCTCTCCAGCCCTCACCCCCTGGCCTTGACCACGGCATCGCGACCTGGCATACCAGCGGCGGCTGAGCTCACTCGAGGGCCGGGACCTGAGGATGTAGAGCACATAGAAGAGCGTGGAGAAGAGGGGGAGGCTCGCAAGGGCTTAACCTGGTTACACTGCGGCTATCGACGCGCGAGTCTGGCGGAGCACAAGGAACCGACTCTTGACTGCCAAGATAAGTTTCGCGCCCGGGTCGACCAAGCGCTACGGCATAGGACTTTCACTTGTTACAGCCTTGTTGCGGCAACGTCGCCTCCCTTTCCTACCTCTCGGTGGCTGCTTGCGCGCTAAGGGGGACCTCTTGAGCATCGCGCCTCAGGAGCTCTTACTAGACCTCGGGCCGCTCACCTCCTGGCCTTGACCATGGCATTGTGACCTGGCATACCAGCGACGGCTGCAGCCTGCCTGGGGACCGGGGCCTGTCGGCGTAGAGCACCAAGCTACCTGATACGTCTCCGTCGTATCTACTTTTCCAAACACTTTTGCCCTTGTTTTGGACTCTAACTTGCATGATTTGAATGGGACTAACCCGGACTGACGCTGTTTTCAGCAGACTTTCCATGGTGTTATTTATGTGCAGAAACAAAAGTTCTCGAAATGACCTGAAACTCCACGGAACGTCTATTTGGAAATAATAAAAAATCCTTGCAAAAGATGAAGACCAGGGGGCCCACACCCTAGCCACGAGGGTGGGGGCGCGCCTGCCCCCCTAGGGCGCGCCCCCTACCATGTGGGCCCCCTGGAGCTCCTCCGACCTCAACTCCAACTCTATATATTTGCTTTCGGGGAGAGAAGGATTCATCGCGTTTTACGATACGGAGCCGCCGCCAAACCCTAAAACCTCTCGGGAGGGCTGATCTGGAGTCCGTTCGGGGCTCCGGAGAGGGGGATTCGTCGCCATCGTCATCATCAACCATCCTCCATCACCAATTTCATGATGCTCACCGCCGTGCGTGAGTAATTCCATCGTAGGCTTGCTGGACGGTGATGGGTTGGATGAGATCTATCATGTAATCGAGTTAGTTTTGTTAGGGTTTGATCCCTAGTATCCACTATGTTCTGAGATTGATGTTGCTATGACTTTGCTATGCTTAATGCTTGTCACTAGGGCCCGAGTGCCATGATTTCAGATATGAACCTATTATGTTTTCATGAATATATGTGAGTTCTTGATCCTATCTTGCAAGTCTATAGTCATCTACTATGTGTTATGATCCGGCAACCCCAAAGTGACAATAATCGGGACCACTCCCGGTGATGACCATAGTTTGAGGAGTTCATGTATTCACTATGTGCTAATGCTTTGTTTCGGTACTCTATTAAAAGGAGGCCTTAATATCCCTTAGTTTCCATTAGGACCCCGCTGCCACGGGAGGATAGGACAAAAGATGTCATGCAAGTTCTTTTCCGTAAGCACATATGACTATATTCGGAATACATGCCTACATTACATTGATGAATTGGAGGTAGTTCTGTGTCACCCTATGTTATGATTGTTACATGATGAACCGCATCCGGCATAATTCTCCATCACCGATCCAATGCCTACGAGCTTCTCACATATTGTTCTCCGCTTATTTACTTTTCCGTTGCTACTGTTACAATCACTACAAAACACCAAAAATATTACTTTTGCTACTATTACCTTTGTTACCGTTACCACTACTATCATATTACTTTGCTACTAAATACTTTGCTGCAGATACTAAGTTATCCAGGCGTGGTTGAATTGACAACTCAACTGCTAATACTTGAGAATATTCTTTGGCTCCCCTTGTGTCGAATCAATAAATTTGGGTTGAATACTCTACCCTCGAAAACTGTTGCGATCCCCTATAATTGTGGGTTATCACTATCGCGGGGTTGGAAAGGGGAGACCGAGCCGAAACAGGACACACGTTCGCAAATTTTCACAATGAGGATGATATCGATGAAAGACATTACAGACCCTTTACACGCCCCCACGGGGTCCATCTCGATTCCTCGCAGGGAACAAAAGAAGGGAGTTTCTAGGAGCCCTATCTACACGCGCCAGCACGGCCGACGCCATCATCAACAGTGGGCCACGGGAGGCCGGCGCCAACCCCATTTAGATCAGCGACGGCGGCGGCCAGACGCTGCAGCCTTGCTCCGAGCGCGGCGAGAGCTCGGGGGCACGTAGCTGTCGTCGCTCGTCTCCGGGGTCTCGTAGGTCTCAGGAGAGTCACTGGACTCCCAAGCGCCGCCGCTGCTGCTGAAGGAGCTGCTGGCGAAGCCAGCGGCAGGCTCGTCGATGGTCGCTGCGCCGCCCCGACGACCCCCTCCGGGGCAGCACTCCAGGCGGCGGCCTTCCTCGTCGAAGACCTTGAAGAACATGGTGGAAGCGCCATCGTACTCAAAATGGATGGCGAGGGCACCTTCCGAGCGGCAGACTCGAGCGACCTCGCCCCAGCCTCGGGTCATGAAGATCTTGCCCGGGGAGACGGCTTCAACCTCCGCTCCAGTCGCTGGGGTGTCGCAGTCCGCGTGCTGCAGCCAAAGCTCGAGGGGGCCCCTCGGCGGAGAAGAACTGCGGAAAGCGAATCCAAGTGCGCGGAGGCATCGCCGCCCACATCACGAGTTCGCGCGAGGAGTTCACGGCGTGGGCTCCAGGGGGGCGACGGCGTGCGTCACCATGGCGCGGCGACCACGGCCACGGCGTGGGCGGCGCCATTCGCCGCCTCTCCCTCCGGAGCCCTCGGCTTGGGTGTACAGAGGAAGCGGATACCCGGGAGGTGGCCGCTCGCACCAAGGCCTCGACACCTCCGGTCTCACGACTACGTCGCGGCGGTGGGCCGGCCTCTTCTTCGGCGGAAGTGGCCCGGGCTCGTCGCGGGGGGTTTTCCCTTCTCTGCGGCCGAGAACCTCCGAATCGGCGCCATGGAAGTCGCTACTAGCAGTAGAGCAAGGGAGAAGAAGCGAGCGGAGGAAGAAGAGATGAGCGACGGGGACTCCGCCCCCCCCCCCCTCATTTATGGGAAAATTTTGTTTTTGCCACTCTAGATTTTGCCAATTTTCCTTATGCCACTCTAGATTTTGACATTTCACTTTTGCCACTCTTAGTTTTTGACAATTATCACAATTGCCATTCTGTGGCAAAAGTGAAATAATTTTATTTCATTTTTGCCACTCCTAGCTTTTGAAAATTATCACAATTGCCACTCTAAAAAATTTGCTTTTGCCACCGGAATGGCAATTGTGATAATTGTCAAAAACTAATAGTGGCAAAAGTGAAATGTCAAATTCTAGAGTGGCATAAGGAAAATTGGCAAAATCTAGAGTGGCAAAAACAAAAATTTCCCCTCATTTATAGCGGGAGAAGGCCAACCGGCGATCCCCACAAGCACAGGTAATGATGATTTTTCTCTGCATGCAGCAGGGACTCGTCAAGTCGGGTAGTTGCCGAGGCGGCGTGGGGAAGCGGAGACGCCCACGTCCAATCAATCGCCACGCGTCAAGCGAGGCCGCAGGCTGTTGGGGCCCGCGGCGCTCCGCACTTGCCCTTTGGCTTCGCCTCGAAGCCAAGTCCGAGCGCGCCTTGGGCCCGGGGGCTACTGTCGGCGTCCTGGGAACGGGGGTCCCCAGACTTGTCTGCCTGCGGCCCACGGCGTGGCTCCACCAACGGCCCTGTATGGCCCATCTTCACCAGCAAACACTCAAGACCCTCGCGAGGGGCCAAGTCTCGTGAGGCGGACGGCGCAAGACCTCCTCGGGGGCGGCCTCACCAGGCTGGCTCGCGAGGGGCGGAGAGATCAAGGCAAGGGGCACCTCGCGAGGTTCCCGTGACGTAAGCCATGACGACCGGGGCCAGGCGGGCGCCAGCGCGCGCAGTGTCCTCGTTTCCTTTTTGGTGCTAAAGAGGCAAGCGCAGGCGAGGAGTCCCGAGGCATCAGGTAAAGGTTTCCATATCGGTGCATCGAGACCAAGACCAGCAGGACGGCAGGACGGAGGTCACCGTGGAGCCCAAGACGGCGTCACCACCAGAGCCTTTGGCAGGCGAAGACCACCTTTAGTCAGGATAACTTGTACTAGTTGTCTCCCATTAAAATTGGCCGTTGTGGCATCCCTTCCCGCCTAGCATTTGGGAAGAGGACCAGGGCCTCTATAAATAGGACTAGCCACCACCATAGGAGGCAACTGATCTTGGACGGATCATTCGGATCATCAGCCACCACACTAGCTCACCGAGCACAAGAGCACCTCTCCTCAGGAGGCTGTTCTTCCCCTGTACTAGTTCTTCCTTAACCCAAGAGGCAATCCACCACACCACACTGGAGTAGGGTATTACACCACATCGGTGGCCCAAACCAGTATAAACCTTGTGTCTCTTGTTCTGTGAGTTCGACGCGCTGAGCTTTGAGATCGCGGTGAGGGCGTGAGCTAGGGGGAGGAGAGATCTTCGTGCGCACCCCAGTGTTCGAACCTCAATGGTTTTGCCGGAACCCGAAATCCGACAATTTTGCTAGATGAAGATATGAATCCCAAGATATCTGATTTTGGCATGGCAAGAATCTTTGGTGGAGATGAGCAACAGGCGAACACTAACCGAGTTGTCGGAACATAGTATGTACTATCTTGTGTGTAGTTGCTCATTAAAGTCATTCATAGTTAAACTCAACTCGAAACGTACATACTTGCTGATTATATGATTTATCCAGCGGATATATGTCTCCGGAATATGCAATGGAAGGCCTCTTTTCTGTTATGTCTGATGTCTATAGCTTTGGAGTGTTGCTTTTGGAAACTGTAAGTGGTCTAAGGATTAGCTCAACCGAGAACATCAAGGAGTTCCCCAACCTTATAATATATGTAAGATTACGATTTATCATTGCCAATGTCTGCAATTCCTTTGATCACATGACTTAATTTTTTTATTTGATTTATTCAGGCATGGAGTCTATGGAGGGAAGGGCTAGCAATGGATGTGGTGGATCCATCAGTTTCAGAGAGCTGCTCGAATGAAGAGGTTTTGTGTTGCATTCATGTTGGGCTCTTGTGTGTTCAGGATGATCCGGATGCCAGACCAGTCATGTCAACCGTTATATCAACCTTGGAGAGTAGAAGCACACCACTTGCAAGGCCTGATAAGCCACTGTATTTTTCTCAGAGGAATAAGGTATAGAGAAGGTAGCAGAATACGGTCAGGACTCTGTGGATATGGAGACCCTTACAGTACTAGAGGGGCGATAGGGTCTCGAAGCTTTCAAGTTCCGCCCGTGCATTGTTTCCCAGTTCTCCCAAGCTTACATTGAGATGATTTTGCAGCACTCTTTCAAAGCCCAAGCTTCCAAAAGGTGTGTCTCGTGATCACTGGTATGTTCCTGAACGCTCACCATCGCTTCTATGAGAAGGTTTGCGATCCTGAACCCACTGAAGCAATGGCCACTTGATATACTTTATCCTGTTCTCTTGCTGATGGTATTCAGAGGATTGTCTTAGCTTCTGATTGTACTTCTCTGGTGGCTAAGCTGAATGCCTCCTAAAGCTGATCGGTCGTCTACTGGTACTACATCAAGTTGTTAGAGCATCTCCAGCCGTTCACCCCCTAGGACACTGAAAAAGAGCCGCCTGGGGGTCCGCCGGCACTAGATTGGCCCCTGCGGGTCGCAGTCGTCGGCCCACAGGTCGCCCCGGGTTCGGTGACGTCCGTACAAAATATACGAAAACTCGGCGTTTTTTGCACAAACTCGGCGAAATTTCATTTAAATTTGTAAAAAAAACACAAAACACATGCAAACTACGCCTTAACAACGCCTAAACTACGCCTAGCCACCACCGCCGTCGCCGTCGTCTACATGCCGAGGAGCCTGTAGAAGCGGGTGTAGCCGCCGCCGTCGTCATCGTCGTCGTCGTCGCGCGGCTGGCGTGGGCCGGCGCCGTCCCTGCTGCAGCCCTGGCCCGGGTCACCGAGGCGCGGTGGTGCGCTGGACGACCCGGCCTCGCCCTCATCGTCGTTGTCGAGGACGATGACGCCGCCTTCCTCGCGACCGCGGTGACGAGCCTGGAGCTCTTCGTACGCCCGGCGCTGGCGGCGTACCTGCTCCCGGACGTAGTCCTCCTTTGCCCACTTGAGGGCGGACTCGTTGTCGGGGGCCGCCATCTGGACGTGCTCCGGCTTCACCGCAAGCAGCCCCGGCTCCGGCTTCGGCCGGACCAGGCGGTAGGATCCGCGCGGGGAGGATCGGGCGGCCTCGTTGATGACGAGGGCGGTGCGGCGCCGGAGCGGCGTCTCTTCCGGCTCGGGTTTGACGGGGCGGAGCGCGGCCGGCGAGCCGGAGCCCGACGACGACGAGGACCCCGGCTCCATCCGTCGTGGCGTCCAGGAGCTACCGCGGCGGCGAGAGAAGGACGGCCGCGGCGGGTACTCGAGGCGCGGCGTGTTGCCGGTCTCGATGTGGTCGAGGACGGCCTTGAGGGTGCGCCCGGAACGCCCCACCACTCGCGCCGCCCGTCTGCGTTGTGGCGGCCCCGCGGGATGACGCCGTTGGTGGAGGCGATCTGCTCCTCGCGGCGGCGCTCGAAGTACATCGTCCAGAGGTGGTGGCTGTCGGCGCCGTAGCGCGGCTCGTTCCGCTGCTCCTCCGTCATGGAGGAGCGAATGCGGGCGATCTCGGCGCGGCGCGCCGCCCCTTCGGGCACCGGTGGCACCGGGACGCCGCCGACGCTCAGCCTCCACGTCCCCGGCACCCGCATATCCGTGGGCGCCGGTACTCCGCCTCATACAACATCCGCGCCTCGGCCTCTTGGAGGTGGCGGCGACCGAAGCCGCTCGCCGCCGCGCCGTCGCCTGGGTACCTCTCGGCCATCTCTCTTGTCGGCGGGAAGATGGGAGAGTGCTGCTTACTGCGCCGAAGAGGGGGGAAATAAGAGCTGTGGCGTCCACCGGCGAGGAGGCCGCCTTTTATAGCCGTCGCTGGGCGGTGTCGGGCTGCATGCCGAGTGGCGCATGGGCGGACGCGCGTCGCGGCGCGTTCACTGCGCCGCCCGTGAGGCATCAATGGAGGCTGACCAGCGCGGCAGCCTTCGCATTGATTCCCGCGGGAACCGAGGCGATGAGGGTGACGAAGCGGCGTGTCGCTGACTTGGCGGGCCCATCCGCTTTCGCGCCAAAACGTCTCGCCCCGGCGCCCCCCGGCGCCCCTAGCGCGCCGGGTTCGGACTGGGTCCGTCAGCGCCAGTTTCGGCCCAAACCGGCGAAAAAAGGGCTCCTGAGCCGATTTTTGGGCGCCGGCGCGGCAAAAACGCCTGAGGAAGGTTTGTTGGGGCGTGGCCGGAGTTGCTCTTAGCATTGAAGTTTGTTTCAGTTTCCTTATTCATGTTAGTTGAGTCTGTAATAGATGGCTCATGCTATCACGCGATCTGCGGAGCATGTTGCCGTAGGTGCTTGGTATGTTAAAGCTCCGGATTTCATCGGAGCTGTACTTTGTAACGAACTTGTTGTGATTTAATCAATGAAGTGTCGCCCATCACCTAAATAAAAACTGCTAAAGGATTGAGCTGCCAATGGAATCACACGCCCTGGAGTCTTCTCTTACAGATACCAGAAGAACGCATGTGCGTTGCAACGGGGCCACATTAACTTTAAGAGTTCAATATTAATATTTTCATACATATCAAGTAACATTGGCGACCTTTTTCACCATCAAATCCTCACACACATACTCTCTCCCTCCCTCTTCCTCACTCTCTCTCCCCCTCTCCCTCTCTCTCTCTAACACACACACATATCCATCTTATTGGGTACGGGACCATAATCCATATATTTCACACACACGCTAGTGCATAACAATATGGATTATGTGTATTATATTTGTCACCACAACTGAGGGAATTAATTTCATGTAAACCGGTCAGCCACAGCTCCAAGAATACGCGGAGGAGGTGGCCCGGGTCGGCGTCGGCGCCGTCCGGCGCGGGCCACGGGCCCGCTTCCAAGTGCGTCTGCGCGCCGGCCACCCACGTCGGGTCCTTCAAGTGAAGCTTCCACCGCACCAACTCCCAGGGCCACGGCCACGGCCAGGGCCAGGGAAGCCGCCCTTATTCGCCCCCTTCACCGGTCGCGCCCAACACGGTGCCGCGGCACCCGGCCTCGCCGTCCTTGTCCTCCGGCACCGTCGCGACCCAGTGACGTAGCCCAAGCATCGGCCTCGAGAATCAAGAACGCTCGACAACGGAGAGGGAAGGGAAGATCATGTACATGTCATAAGAAAGGGAGTTTATTTACTGCTCCCTCGATGTATTGTTTCCTTTGTTTGAAGATTGATTTCCATCCGTGAGTTAAGGTAAGGTTAATGTGATTAAGCGATTTTTCTGAAAATTAATTATTTGTTTTCTAATTAATGTGATTGAGTGATTTAAGGTAAGGTTAATTAATTTAGATTTGATCTTTACAGATTGTTCGTGATTGATTCTACATTACTAAATAACTTGCGTTAGTATGGAAAGTTCTGATCTGTTCAGATTTCTTTCGTTGTGTGAGAGGGTGACGCGAAAATAAACCGATAAAGTGAGGGAGGGGACGAAAAAAATCAGCGAAGGTGAGAGGAGGTAAAAAAAACCATGGGAGGTAGAACGAAAAAAAAACCTGAAAGCGAGACTACCAACTACTCCATTAGGAATAGAGATTGATCTTCAGTTTTGTGGCATGCCTCCAGGAAGTTTTGTTTCGAAATTCCGTTAGCTGAACATTGCACGTTAGCTTTTCGGCTATTCCGGGAAAGAAGAAATATCATGTATTTGAAAAATATTCGTCATGTCTATAAAATATTCATCATGTTTTTAAAATGTTTGCCATATACTTTATCCAAAAATATCATCGTGTATTTAATAATGCTCATCATGTATTAAAAATGTTCATCTTGTCTTTAAAAAAAGTTATATGTTTTCAGAAAAAGATCATCGTAAATAAAAGAAATACTCTCACTGTCCCATAATATAAGATTTTTTCTCAAACTGACATAGCTTACAAAAACGTCTTATATTAAGGGACGGTGAGAGTACCGCGCATCAAAATTTCTCATAATGTTTTTAAAAAAGTATTCATTTTTATTCTAAACTTTTTTATCATGTTTTTAAAACAGTTTATAATGTATTAAAAAATATTTATCATGTTTAAAAATTCATTATACTTTAAAAATGTTCATCGTGTTTTTAGGAAAATTTCATCATGAATTTAAGAAATGCTCATCGTGCTTTATTAATCTATGGGAGCGGCTTTGTCTCGCCCGCAGCAAGGCACAAGCACATCTCGCATCAAGGATGCCCTAAATAGACCGGCCTGGCGTGGGAGGAGTGCTGGCGCCCTATCACATGTTTGGGTTAATTGGATAAATGCCACTCGAATTCTGGCAATTCCGAGAAACACAACTGCATTTCCCAAACCTTTTAAAATGTCATTTCCAATGGCATTTTCCAAAGTATGCAGTGGCGTTTTTCAAAGTTTGCAAAATTTGTAGTGGCATTTTTCAAAGTTTGGAAATTGCAGTGGCGTTTTCCGAAATCGCCAGAATTCAAGTGGCATTCATCGAATTAACCCTTTATTGTGACTTTTATTTACATTTCTGAAAAGGAAACTTTTTAAATAATAATTATTCATTTAAAAACGTTCATGCAGAGTAAATAAAATGTTGGCGCAACTTTAAAAAAATTGTTGTTAGCATAAAACAAATGTTCGTGACCTTTAAAAAATGTTTGTGCGTATCACCGAAAGTTCATGACTTTTATAAGTGTTAATACAATATAAAAATGTTCACAGAATTTGTAAAAAGTGTATTGTACCATTAAAAAAATGTTTATGCAGTATATTTTTGTCAATTTTTTTGTGACAATAAAAAATGTTTATACAGTGTAAAAAATATGTGAGCATAGTTTACAACAAGTTTTGTACCAGTCAACAAAAAATGTTCACGTGTTTCACAAAATGCTTGTGACATTTGAAAATAATATTTTGTACAATGAAAAACAAAGTATTTCATACCACTCGAAACACATTCAACGTGTATTTGGAAATGTTCAATATTTATTCAAAGACATTGTTCCAAAAATGTACCTACGCCGCTGTTCTAGCTCTCGTCCGTCCACCGTGCAAGTCCATGCCCCTGCGGATGCCGTACGTGAGTTCACCACACCCGGCAAGTGTTTGATGAAATGTTTGCGCTAAAATTTTGACAATTTTTGTCCTTTCTTTGAAGTTATGGATTGGGACATGGATTTTGAAATATCCATGCAACTATACTGCCAAATGGACATTGTCATTGGACATGACTACAACATGCGCTACTATCTGGTTGACAACATCTATATATCCTCCTTCGTGAAGATCATCTCTTACCTAGTTAGTCAAAAAAGAGCTCGCTTTGCCCAAAGACAATGAGTTAGTAAGGATGTGGAGAGGACATTTGTAGTGCTCCAAGCCTGTTTTGAAGTTGTTCGAGAGCCTGCAAATTAAAATATGGGATCCGAAAACTTATGGGAGGTGATGACATGTTGTGCGTTCATGCACAACATGATCGTGAAGGATGAGGATGAAGGTGGCGCCGGAGGTCTGGAATTTGAGAACATAGACGATCATATCCAACATCCAATTTCCAAATCAGAATCCGGGCACGTTCGATGAGTTATATATCCTGATGCATCAACAAATTTGGCATCGAGCAACTCATGAGCAACATAGTTAGATTGTAAGATTCAAAATGTTATTATTTTTAGTGCTATGGAATTAAAGAAAAACATGTGCAGACGTTTGGAGATAGGATAGGGTTGAATATCCTGCTCCCGTATTCGGGGCCGCGGGCGAGTTTGGATCAGTCCGCTGACAGACATTGTGTCTCCTTAACAAAAAGATATTGTGCACATACTTTCTCCGTCCAAAATTACTTGTTACAGAAATGGATAAAAATAAATGTATTTAGAACTAAAATACGTCTAGATATATCATTTTTCCAACAAGTATTTTCGGACAAAGAGGGTATGATATTTCCGTATAGACGCAGTGCGCATATCTTATTGCTTGTACAGCTACTACACCGCTGATGGCGCACGCGGAACCATACCAACCCAACTGCTTTATTACACCGCGCATTTATTTCCTTTCTTCTCTCGACACTGCCCATGGCCCACGCGCACCGACGGACGGACATGCCGGGCGACGAGCACAAGAAACGCAACACCAAATCCTATGGGGTGGGGACTCTCCCCGCCTTGCGCCGGCCGGCCGGCGACTGAGCCGAGGCGAGGCAGCCTACTGAGTACTGATCCCCCACGGGCTACGGCCTCCGGGAGCGCGGCTTGAGGTTCTTCCTGATGCTCCGGCGGACGTGGCAGAGCACCCAGTAGTGGTCCTCCTCGCCGTCGTCGGCGCGGCGGTAGCACCGCGGGTCCGTGATCTCGTACTCGGACATGACCCACCCGGTGCTCCGCCGCCCCTGCGCCCAGTCGCGGGCGTAGAAGCAGTAGCGCGTCATGGACCAGCGCGCCACCACGCCCAGCTCCGTCACGGACCGGCGGTCCTCCCTGTTGCCGCTGTGCATCCACGCGCCGCCGCCGCCCTCCGGGGTGCGCCGCGCCTGGGCGCGCTTCCCGCGCCGCCGCGCCGCGAAGAAGTAGCCGTGCCCGCGCCGCAGCAGGCCGTGCCGCGCCAGCAGCTCCCAGGGGGTCGCCGCGCACGGGTCCGCCTCCACCACCGCGCCCGCCACGCGCGGCGCGAACCCGCGCAGCTGCGGCCGCAGGAAGTGCAGCACCAGCTCGTCCTCCGTCGGCTCGAACGACTCCTCAGCCTCCTCCTGCTCCAGCTCCTCCTTCACCTCCCCTACGCCGGCGACGGCCAGATTTATCTCCTGCTCCTCCATTTCCCCGATGAAGTCAATGCGCTCGGCAACCACAAGACAAGAGATGCGGCGAGAGGGACCCGGAGGACAGGGATGGCTAAAAAAAGAGGACACCCACCACCATCCGGAGTGGGTGACTCGCACGCTGCTATCTTTCCATATTCAGCCCAACACGGAGTAGCCCGCCAGAATGGCCCGCTCAATCGGGCCCAGCTGTAAAGCCACAGCACGAACGCCGGATCTTTTGTCCCCAAAAAGAAAAGTAACACCCCGGCCATATGTAAATGGAGATCACTAACTAAAGCATGGAGAGATACACATCAATTCCGTAATTGTGATAACAGGATCACCAATTAAGTAGTGCGATATTGCCTCGCGCGTTAGAGGAAAGAAATATCTAAGCTAGCGCGTTCAGTGAAAGGAGACGTTCCCGTCGACTATGAGGCGCTTTTGAAGACTTCGTTAATCTTAAGATAATATGCCGGCTCAGTCCGACGAAGGTGCTCATAGGGTTAGGATGTGCATGTGTGTGTTTATATTGATAAGTGTATGCGTGTATATATAAGCGCTGTGTTAAAAAAACTAAAATAGAATGTTAAATTCCCGCAAAAGAGATATATAATGGTCAGATAACGAACACACATAAGTGCTCCCATCACTAAATAAAAATATGAGCACTCACATGCCATTTCCTTCCTGGAAGCATCTCTTGAGGGAACAGTCCGGGTGATGTCAATGGTGGAGGTTGATTTGGATGGTTGTTGGTGCTTGCAATAATATATTTACCCACCAGGTTTATCTAGTCGATCTTGGTCGAGAAAAATAAGCTACTATTGAAAATAAAAGAACAAAAGCAAAAAAGGGTACTTAGGGCATCTCCAAGGCGGAAGCGCAAATCACATCCGTCCGGACCGCGGGAGCCATCCAACGCGAAAAAGTATCGGTCCGCGGGGCGGTCCGGATGCGATTTCTCCTGCAAAACCGAGACAAAAGTGGAGAAGCTTTGCAGGACTCCGGACACGCGAAACATAGGAATCTGACACGCCAGGCCCACCCAAATCCTTCCCGAATCCCGCGACTCCATCCTCCCCTATTTTCTCTCCTTTCTACTTTCTCTCTTGCCTTCACCGCCGCTCCGCCACCCCAGCCATAACGCCAAACCCCTACCGGAACTCTGCGTCTCCGTCACCTCCAGCGCTCCAGCATGCCTCCACCCTGCTTCTCCTCCGTCTCTGTTCAACCCCTATCCTCCGACCGCCACGTCAGGTACCATCTGCTACTGTTATTCTCACCATGCCCAGCAACTGTTCGATGAATCGCCGAAGCTAAAAACAGTTGTCCGCGGTACATATACGAGCCGTATTTTGAGTCGTCTGATGGCTCGTTGAACAAGGAGGAGGACTCCAGTGAGACGGCGATGATGCACGCGGTCCTTGAAGACGCAGAGCGTGCGGATGAGCATGTTCTCAATTTCATAGGCTTGATCAATGGTCATCGAGTGCTCAACCGGTCATTTGACACTGATGGCCGACTACTTTGCCGCGACGCACTATTCGATGGCCATTTTCGCCGGCATTTTCGGATGTGCAAGACCATCTTGGATCGTTTGTACCATGATGGTCGGTCCTACGATGACTACTTCATCCTGAATATGGACGCCATGGGAACGATTGTCTTCTCTGGTTACCATAAGTGCACAACCGCACTCTGGGTGCTTGCATATGGTACAGCCGCTGATTCATGGGACGAGTACCTGCGGATGTCTGAGAGAACATGCGGAGATGCCATGGTCAGGTTTGCAACTGTCATGGTCGAGGTGTTCGGACCTCAATACCTGAGAGAATCAACTGTGGCAGACACCGAGAGACTTCTGCCAATCTCAGGAGCAAGAGGGTGGACAGGTATGCTTGGATCTCTTGACTGCATGCGTTGAAAATGGAAGAAATGCCCGAAGGCTTTACAAGGGAAATATCACGGTCATGTTAAGAAGTCCATCATCATTCTTGAAGTAGTTTCATCACAAGATCTTTGGATTTGGCACGCTTTCTTTGGCATGCCTGGGTCTCACAATGACATTAGTGTGCTACAACGATCGCCGTTTTTTGCGAGGCCGACTGAAGGAAAAGCTCCTCCTGTCAATGGACACGAGTACAATATGGGATGCTATCTGGTTGGCGGTATCTATCCTCCATGGGCTACCTTTGTCGGCGCTATCTCAAACCCAGTCGGCCAGAAAAGGCTCACTTTGCCCAAAGACAAGAAGGAGCTAGAAAGGATGTCGAGAGGGCATTTGGAGTTATGCAGGCCCGTTTTGCAGTTGTTTCGTGGACCTGCTAAACAATGGGGCGCGGAAACCTTATGGGAGGTGATGACATGTTGTGTGATCATGCACAACATGATCGTCCAGGATGAGGGTGATGATGCTGCCGCAGCTCTGGAATATGAGAACATGGGTGATCCTATCCAACTTCTGGACAAGAATCCGACCATACTTGAGGAGTTTATCCCAACGCATCAACAAATTCGGCATCGACCAACTCACGAGCAGCTGAAGGAAGATCTGATTGAGCATCAATGGGCAGTGAAAGGGGAAAACAATGTTGGGATGTAATATTTGAACTTTTTTCAAAATTTGAACTAGTGTTGCATGCGGCTATTTGAACGTCTGTACCCTTTGCACGCTGCTATTTGATTGTGCGGACTTGAAAAAGAAAGAGAAAGGCCGGACGTATACGGCTATGCTTGGATGGCGTCCTCCCGCATCCGTGTCCACGGACGGATGCGGAAGGAAATTTGCGGGTTGCCGTTGGATATGCCTTTACACCCTCCATGCAGTTAATAACTCCGGGGTGAATGGATCCATGCAGTTATTAACTCCGGGTGGAGTGGCTCGTACGCTGAGTTTCTCTCCAACCATGCTGGTACCGTTTTCCCTATTCGTCCCAACATGGAGTAGCCATATAATCCACAAATCTAAAGCGCGGATTAAAAAGGAAAGAAGGGAGTACCTCTAAGATACATTGGACTATAAATGTAGTAATATAGACTAGCATGACACTAGCTAGTCAAGTTAGTCCTCACTATGACTAGCCAATGGGCTCTCCCAATGCATATTTCTTTGCATGGTTTCATAGGTATTTTGCTAATATGGCATTGTTGTTAATGAAGAAAGTGAGGAAAGTTGTAGCTTAGCTAACAGACAACCCTTGCACGTGATTATAGGTAAAAAAATCATCCACGTATGCATGAGTCCCCAATCATTAAATAGATACAACCCCTAAGAAACCATGCATGCATTGGACTAGTTGTCTCTTAAGTTTTTATACCTATTTATGATATAACGTGCTAGGAGACAGTGCATAGGGAGAGGCCTAATGGAGTGTGGAGCATCCCCCCCCCCCCCCCCCCCCCCCTCACTAACAGGGCTCGTCCCCCTAATTTAATCCTTGACCATCATCCCTAATCAACCCGTAAAACATCCGTGCGTGTAGCATTACTCTAATGACACCATAGTTCCAAGCTATGGAAAGCCACATGCTAGACAAGTTCTATGGCCGGCACACCATGTTCCCAAGTTCAGTGATCAAAATGCATATGCTAGACAAGTTAGGTGACACCCGGTGCCATTTACTCATAGTTCGAAGAGTAAGCACCTATTCATATTATCATATACATGTGATTATAACAACAATTAATTCAGAAGCTTGCAAAGCCAATCCCAATTTCTGACATGCCTATATAGAAACAAATCCCTTAAACTTGCAAAAACCAAATTCAGTTTCGGACACTCATGCCAACATTTCTATGAAGGCTAGACTAGCGGACCAGGTATCTTTATTTGTCCCGTTCATCCATAGACCGTGCGTACAACGTAATATACTCTCATAGGTCTCACTCACTTGGTCACTTGCCAATTGCCATGCCCTGCATTGTGGGTAACAGGAAGCCGAGGCTCCAGGCAATTTGTTTACCAGGTCAGGTTCAGTTGCCGTGTGCTAGACTTGTGATGTCTCACTCATTCAGTGAAGTGAAGAATTTCGTGAACGAGACACTGGAGATCCCATCAAGGGAGGAAGGTTTTCCGTCCACCAGTGACCCGGCCTCTCCTTTGAACGAAGGACAGGTCCACTATAAAAGAAGATACAGACAGACCAGAGTTCATATGCCCAGCAAACACACATAAAAATGACCATGCTCAGGTTTCTTGCCCAAGGAACCCTGATAGCTTTGTCGTGCCTTCTCTTCTCGATTCCACCAGCAGCCACAGCTTCCATTCGTCCACCAGCACCACCGCCGCCGCCATCGGCGTCGAACGGGAGCTGCATCGCGTATGAGAGGGCCGCGCTCCTCTCTATCAGGGCGAGCCTCTGGAATCCTAATTTTGACTTCTCGTCATGGCAAGGTGAAGACTGCTGCACATGGAAGGGCGTCAGGTGCAGCTACAGAACCGGCCATGTCGTCAAGCTCAACCTTCGGGGAAAGAGCAACTGTTACCCAGTCGATGAAAACAGAGGTGAGATAAGCCACTCCTTGGTCAGTTTGCAACAGTTGAGATATCTAGACATGAGTTGCAATAACTTCAACGGTGCCAAGATACCCGAGTCCATCGGTTCTTTGCCGAGCCTCAGATATCTCAACCTTTCATACAACTGGTTCTACGGAAGAGTGCCGCCCCAGATCGGGAACCTCTCCAAGCTTACCTACCTTGACCTCAAGCCCTCCGACTCGTTCAGTCTTGAGTTATACTCAGGTGATGTTCACTGGCTATCACACTTGTCATCACTGAAACACCTCGACTTGAGCCATATGAACCTTACCGCTGCAGTGGATTGGGTCCATCAAGTCAACATGCTTCCCGCTCTTAGAAAGCTATACCTCCAATACACTGGCATAAGAAATAGGGTTGCTTTCCTTGGTCAGTCCAACCTCACGGCACTTGAGGTGCTTGATATCTCAGGGAACAATTTCAGCACCACCATTTCTCCCAACTGGTTTTGGAACACAACCAGCCTCACTTATCTAAACTTGAAAGGTTGCAACTTTCGGGGCCCTATTCCAGATAGCATAGGCAACATGACCTCTCTTGAACAAGTTTATTTCCAACGGAATAATCTTATGGCCACCATGATACCGTACGGTTTCAGGAATCTTTGCAGCTTGAAAATACTAGATCTTGAGCAGAGCAACACCTCGGGGGATATCACAGAGTTGATGGAGCGGTTACCAAACTGTCCTTCCAACATGTTGCAAATTCTTGACTTCTCTTATAACAATATTAGTGGGGCTTTGCCAAATTGGCCAGGGCCGCTTACCAACCTAACATATTTGGTCCTCTCTGGTACTAACATCACTGGACCTATACCAGAATGGATAGGGGCACTCACCGAATTGGTTAGTTTGGAGCTAGGTGGAAACAGACTAAATGGTATAGTTACTGAATATCATCTAAAAGGCCTTAAAGATTTGAAGTTCTTGGGGTTGCACAACACAGACCTTCAGATAAAGGTCAGTCCGAATTGGATTCCTCCATTCAAGCTACAAGCAATTTTCTTAGCATCTTTGCAGCTAGGACCGGCATTCCCGCCATGGCTTAGATCACAGACAGGCCTTCAGCTCCTACATATGTCAAATGCAAGCATAACTGCAATCCCAGCTTGGTTTTGGGTTGCATTTTCAAGGACAAACTTCATAGATTTGTCAGATAATGAGATAACCGGCACACTTCCAGCAACCTTGGAATTTATGAGTACACAAAAAATGGTACTGTCCAATAATAGATTGATAGGTATGGTGCCAAAATTTCCAAGAAATACCGAATACATGGACTTATCAGGAAACTCTTTCTCTGGGACATTGCCGTCAGATTTTGCAGCCCCTTTATTGGAGGAGCTTATTCTTTATAACAATTCAATATCAGGCACCATTCCATCTTCAATATGCTCATTGTCACAGTTGGTTGTGCTAGACCTATCAGGAAACAAGCTTACAGGAGAAGTTCCAACTTGTGAAGAGGATTCTAACTCGCAGATGAGTAGTCTTCATGTGGTAAATTTAAATACCAACAACCTCTCAGGAGATTTCCCAAAAGTTCTTAGAAACTGCCAGTACCTTGTTTTTATTGATCTGTCTTATAACAAATTCTCCGGAGACCTACCCACATGGATGGGTGTGAACTTTCCGTACTTGGCACTCCTACGTCTGCGGTACAATATGTTTTCTGGAAAAATTCCCGTAGAAATTGGAATGCTTCAAGGGCTGCAGTTTTTAGATCTTGCACACAACAAGTTCTCAGGAAGCATGCCAGACTCATTAGTTAAGATCAGCGCAATGGCCCAAAGTTCTGGATACAGTTATGCTCTTTATCAAGCGCTCTTGAGTGGCCAAGGGCTCCAGATATATAACTCAGTATATGATGGTGTTTATTCCATGGACAAAGTATCAGTTCTTACTAAAGGGCAACAACTAGAATTTTCTCTGCAAATATCTTACATGGTGATTCTTGATTTATCAAGCAACAGTCTAACCGGAGTGATTCCTCGAGATATTGGTTGTCTCATTGGATTAAGAGGCCTGAACTTTTCATGGAACAACTTAAGTGGGGAAATCCCTAAGAAAATTGGTGAGCTCAAGCAATTGGAATCACTTGACTTGTCAAACAATGAGCTTTCCGGTGGAATCCCTTCAAGCATGGAAACCATGACCTCTTTAAGCCATATGAACCTATCGTACAACACTCTATCCGGAAAGATACCATTAGGAAATCAGCTCGGAACTTTCGACGCATCTGCTTACATTGGAAACATTGGTCTGTGTGGTTTCCCCTTGACTCCCAGTTGTCTTGGAAACAGGTCAGGTCAACCAAGATACAAAGATGATGGGGATGGATTGGAGGACATATCCCTTTACCTTGGTTTAACAGTTGGTTTTGCCTTTGGCTTCGGGGTGGTCTTTTGTGTGATGTTGTTCAAAAAGAGATGGAGAATTTCTTATTTCATGTTTGTTGAAGGGCTGCAGGACAAGATTTATGTGGTCGTTGTACTAAAATGGGCTAATTTGAAGAGAAAATTAGTCAAAACCTAAATATTGGTATAGGTTATGAATGACAATTACCATGTACTATGTGTTTGCTACGTACATTACCTTTTTAGTGTAATTGGTTGCTTATATTGAAGTGTTGTGACAGAAGGTGTGTATGACAGGGTTTGTATAGTGTGACATATGTGTCCAATCTTATTATGAACTTTTTGCTATTTATAAGTTCAGAGTAGATTCTTGTTTATATAAGAGAAAAGTATATATTATGTTCCTCAACTATCCGAGAAGTATGTGTTTACTCCTCCAATTCCAAAACCATACAAACTACACCGAAAAAATGTTGAAAAGGGACTTTCGTCCCTCCTTTAGCTCAAAAGTGGTATGTGCACTGAGTTGGTATTGTTATGTTATGATACAAATTCAAGTAGAAACATAAAGGCTAACTTCTCACGAGCGGAGCGAAGCTCTGACCCATCACCGGAAGACTTGGGCTGGTACGGATCAGTACTAACCTAGGTCACCTCTTGTAAGCCGTCGCACATGATAAGTTTTGATCGGTTATAAATCCCCGACGTTTGTAACCTCCCCCGATATAGTGAAGATTCGCTGGCTGGCCCCGTGTGGTTTCCCCCTACAAGTAGAAGGGGGGTTCCATGTTAAATCTCATGTCTCTCATGTGTTGATTTCATTCTTCATCGTTTGATTTGCCTGTCGTATCTCTAACAAGTGGTATCAGAGCCTTGTTTCCGTCTCAGATTTCGACGACATGACATCAATGAAGTTTGATCTTCCAATGTTGGATTACGACACAAGGTAATCCCTGTAGCAAGTGAAGATGCGGGTAGTGCTGGCGCATCCCAATATGGATGAGGCGCTCGATGGGTTCGGTGGCAAAGAACATAAGGCATGGATCGATAATGAGAAGCGCAAAGATCGTAAGGCTATATCTATGCACTACTGAGAAAAGGCTTATAAGTGGCCTCAAATTAGTGGCGGGCGCCCGCCACTGCAATTTTGGAAAGTCAGCTGTGGCGGGTAACAAATTCCACCCGCCACTGGAGTTACCACATTAGTGGTAGACGAAAACAACCACCTGCCATAAGTGGACTCTCCCAAATTTGCCCATGCTGAAAGTGAGCAGTGGCGGGCCCTTGGTAACACCCGCCACTGCTACAAGTAGCTATTAGTGGCGGCCAATATGCATGCCCGTCACGGATAAATTATGGTGACCGCGCAAAATATAAATTTTATATATCCAAAAGTTAGGAGTGGCGTGTAATAGTGGTCGCCCGCAACACGTGTTTTAGCCCCAAAAATTTCCAGCAAAATCATAGGCAACAAACTAGACTAGTCTGAAACTTGAAGGGGGTCCAAAAATCCTAAGGAAACCATATTTAGTACAACGACATAGCAGTGGTGGTAGCCATCAGCTGCCCGCCGCTGCTAGTTGACCTGGCCGGTATTTTCCAGGGCCCGCCGCTATTATTCCCGGCCGTGGCGACGGTTCAATCCCTCCCACCCTCCTCAAAACCACATCTGGAAACTCAAACTTACCTCCACTCTTCCGAATCCGGGCCGCTCCCCTCGCCATGGCTGCCCTCATCCCCCCTCGCCGCGGCGGTCCTCCTCCGTGGCCGTCCTTCTCGGCGGGGCCCTCGTCCGTCGCGACCCCCTCGCCGCGGCCGTCCTCGTCGGCGGTATAGGTAAGTATGCTTATATTTGATTCACATATGCCAGACCACTCATGTCAACTGTAGTATCAACCTTGGAGAGTAGAAGCACACCACCTGCAATGCCTGATAAACCACTGTATTTTCCTCAGAGAAATAATGTAGCAAAGAGAGCAGACTACGGTCAGGACTCTGTGGATATGAAGGCCCTTACAGTAATAGAGGGGCGATAGGGTCTCCCAAGCTTACATTGAGTTGGTTATGCAGCACTCTTCCAAAGCCAAAGCTTCCAAAAGGTGTGATTTCACCACCTAAGTTCAAAGATAGAATCCACCGCGGGGTTTAATGCTGCCATCTCCTTAATTATTACAGTCTGAATGTATTGTTGCTGGTGCTGTGGCCCGTGATCACCGTGATATATATGTTCTTGAACGCTCACCATCGCTTCTTTGCGAAGGTTTGCGATCCTGGACCGTGTGAAGCAATGGTTGCCTATGATATATATGCTTTATCCTGTTACTCTTGTTGATGGTATTCAGAGGATTGTCTTTCCTTGTGATTGTCTTTGCTGAATGCCTCTGAAGTTCACCGGTCGGCTACTGGTGCTGTTATCCAGGACTTTATTCGTGTTAGCCGAGTCTATAATATCGCGTGATCTGCGGAGCATGTTGTGCAGGTGCTTGGTCTGTTGAAGGCTCCGGATTTCGAATTTGTGGCATGGTACTCATGCCTTTCAGAAAGTCTTATTTGTATCTGTATTTTCATCTGGGCTTCCACTCTGTAAAGTCTGGAGCATAACAATTTGTTGTATAAAATATCTGCATACATATTTATCAAGAAGTCAACCTTATGTTTATATCAAGAAGTCAACCTTATGTTGATGTTGACGGAAAAATAACTTGAGTTGACATTTTTGAGGGAAAAAATTTGACTTATTTTTAGACTTACAAAAGGCAGAGCAGCACACTCTGGCAAAAGCCAGCAAAATCGAAGGGACCAAATTCTGCTTTATTACATACAGTGCGCCGCGCATATTTTATTCTTTCTCCACGCTGCTCCTATCCTACAGATGGCGCACGCGCACGCGCACCGACGGACGGACATGGCAGATCAGATCACACACATGGCGAGTTAGCGACGAACGACGAGGACGAACGGACACGGACTTGCGCCGGCCAACGACCGAGCCGAGGCGCGGCAGCCTGCTGAGTACTGACCCCCTACCGCCTCCGGGAGCGCGGCTTGACGTTCTCCCTGATGCTGCGGCGGACGTGGCAGAGCACCCAGTACTGGTCCTCCTGGCCGTCGTCGGCGCGGCGGTAGCACCGCGGGTCCGTGATCTCGTACTCGGACATGACCCACCCGGTGCTCCGCCGCCCCTGCTGCGCCCCGTCGCCGCCGCGGAGGTAGAAGCAGTACCGCGTCATGGACCAGCGCGCCACCACGCCCAGCTCCGTCACGGACCGGCGGTCCTCCTTGTTGCCGCTGTGCATCCACGCGCCGCCGCCGCCCTCCGGGGTGCGGCGCACCTTCCCGCGCCGCCTCGCCGCGAAGAAGTAGCCGTGCCCGCGAGTCAGCAGGCCGTGCCGCGCCAGCAGCTCCCAGGGGGGCGCCGCGCACGGGTCCGCCTCCACCACCACGCCCGCCACCCGCGGCGCGAACCCGCGCAGCTGCGGCCGCAGGAAGTGCAGCACCAGCTCGTCCTCCGTCGGCTCGAACAACTCGGCCCCCTCCTCCCTTACCTCCTCCTTCACCTCCCCTCCGCCGGCGCCGCGCAGAGTTGTCTCCTCCTCCATTTCCTTCCGGTGAGGTCTCCCCTCCCTCCGATGAAGTCAAGGCTCAGCCACCAGACAAGAAGATGCGGCTGCGTTCCTTTCCAACCACCGCACCGCTGGTCCAAACCTTGTTACATTTCCCTACTTGACCCAACACGGAGTGGCCCACCGAGATGGCCTACTCGATCGGGCCCAATCGAGGCAGCTGTGAAGGCACGCCACTAACGCCGGATCTGGCAAGGCTCCAAAATAAATACTCCTAAATAAATTGAAAGCCTCTAAATTTGGCGCAAATCTCCTTTTTTTGCTGGGATCAATTTACACCGTGTAAATGGAGATCACTAGTAAGTAAGGGAAAAGAATTGAGGTAAATACGCTAGTGGTGCTTTAACTTGTCATGGATGTTCACTTTAATGCCTGAACTTGAAAAATACACCGAACTGGTTCTAAAACTTGGCATGAACATGTAAATACGGTGCTAATCTCATCTGTAGATGTAAAGTGCGTCCACGTGGCCCGTATATGGATGATGTGGCACTGACATGGCGTAGGCCCCAATTATAGCTAGGAAACAGAATTATTACTTGGACCCGCCTGTCAGTACATTAGAAAAATTAATATGAAGAATGAAAAAATGCGACAGGAATCGAACAAGCAACCTGATGTGTGCCCGCTAGTTGCGATACCCACTATTACCAAACATGTACTGGTTATAAAAATGGCAACTCCATTTATATGTATTTTATATAAAAGTCTTGTGCCCATAAATTAGCTGTAGCCAATGGTCCATTTTGCACACGTTATTTTTTCAAAAAAAAAGTGAAAAGCATATTAGTACTAATCATAATAATAAAATGCAGATTCAAATATGTGTGAGTAATAATTACCCCATGCTACACAAATATCCGTGTGCACAAAAAATAAATATATAGAGGAGTTTAATAAAATAACTTACTAAAAAATGTTCCTGTAAGTTTTAGAAATATTGACTTATTATTTAGGAAATTCCTTTTTAAATATAATACATGATTGTTTAAAAATATTTGTAAATATAAAAATTTAAAATATGTGAATAATTATTCAAATGTTTGAATAATTGAACGAATATTTACAAATGGTAATCTAAAAGAAATGAATTATTTATATTATTCAAACATTGTTATAATTCATATATATTATTCATGTCTGTACATTTTATATATTTGTATATCATTGTTAAATATAATCCATGACTGTGTATTTTCAATGTTTGTTTACGAACAGTTTGAAACACTCATATGTTATATTTAAAATAGTATTTTCCAAATAATTAGTTAATATTTCTAAAAGTAATTTTTTTTATCACATACCTCTATATATTTACTCTGTGTGCACACCGATATTTGCGTAACATGAGGTAAATATTAATAACACATGAATATTTGAATCTAACTTTTATTATTATGATTATTATTTACATACTTTTTACATAAAAAAATGTTTCCAACATGGGCCGCTGGCTGCAGTCAATTTATGCACATAAGAGTTTTTTTGTTCAATACATAATACTTGAGGGACTCTCTTTGTCAACAAAACATGTTGGTTCTGGTGGCTAGCACAGGGATCCCCGAAGGTCTGGTAGCAGGTTCGATTTTATGAAGTCCAAATTTTTATGTTAATTTTCGTCAGCCATATAACATTGGCACCGTATTTGCACGTTCGTGCTAAGTTTTAGAACTAGTTCGGTGTATTTTTCAAGTTTAGGCACCAAAGTGAACATCCATGGCAAGTTCAAGCACCACTGGTATATTTAGCTCAAAAAAATTCTATGAGACCAGGTCTCACGCGAGACCCATTCTGATGGATGACACGTGGCATTCACAAATCACAAAGCATCTACCCCACCCCCCACTTGAATAAATCACTAGTAAGTAAATGGAGATACGTATCAATTGTATAGAATAAGGACATTCGGGCTCTAGTCTTACTCGCCATGTGGAGAGCTTTGGAAGCATCGCAACGCGAGGGCGCCACCCCATCTTTGAAGAGCATAATTCATACACTAGAAGTGGAGTCTAGATCTTGAAAGACGGCGGGCATTCTCAAGATGGACATGCATAATTCCTAGTGAACATCCATGGCAAGTTCAAGCACCACTGGTATATTTAGCTCAAAAAAATTCTATGAGACCAGGTCTCACGCGAGACCCATTCTGATGGATGACACGTGACATTCACAAATCACAAAGCATCTACCCCACCCCCCACTTGAATAAATCACTAGTAAGTAAATGGAGATACATATCGATTCTATAGAATAAGGACATTTGGGCTCTAGTCTTACTCGCCATGTGGAGAGCTTTGGAAGCATCGCAACGCGAGGGCGCCACCCCATCTTTGAAGAGCATAATTCATACACTAGAAGTGGAGTCTAGATCTTGAAAGACGGCATGCATAATTTCCTAGTGGCTCTAACGGCAGGTAGTGACGCGAGGAGTTAGCGATAGTTGACTTGCATGTAGAGTGGGCGTGGAACTGCGTGTATGTAAGAACTATGTAAACCCAGCGTGGAAGGGGCTTTTCCTCCCTTTCCTTCTTTAATATAAAGTCCGCACACTCGTGCGTATTCGATTTTTTTTTAATATAATTATGATAACACGATCACTCCAACGCAGAGTTAGATACTCACCCGTCCCATAACGTAAAATGTTTTTGCAAGCTACGTATTCCAAATATAAGACGTTTTTATAAGTTATGTTAGCATAACAAAACGTCTTATATTAGACCAAGGGAGTAGTATATCCGGCACATTGGGGAATGAAATGTCAAGGCCTCCCGATATGGAGAATTTGAAGCAGATTAGGGTGTAAGGGCATCTCCAACGTGGACCTTCAAACCACCCGCATACGTCCGGACCGCATGGTCCGGACGTATTTTGTCATTGAACCCAGGCCTGTAAGCGGTCCGAACGCATTTTTTTTCCCGCAAACCGGAGACAAATTAGGGGGCTTTGCGGGCGATCGGACCACTCCCACATCCGCTTCTGACAGCGCTGGCCCATCCAAAACCCTACTCCCTCACTCGCGTGCATTCCCGATCGGCGCTAGCTGCCCACATTCATGGCGTTGTGAGCGGCCGCTCCGCATTGACGCCAAACTAGAGAGGATGCGACCACTCACTGGCGCCTGCATTGAAGCGGAGCGCCACTCGTGTGACGAGAAACCTACTTCGGCCACATGTCCGTTCGTGAGCTGGCTGGCATTAAACACAACGACGGTTGGCTCCTTGCGTCCACCGGCTATTTAAATGTGGTCAGATGCCGGGCAAGAACCGCACTGCACCTCCGCTCCCAACTCCTCCTTTAACCATATTCTCCATACTATTGATGGCATCCGACGAGCAGGAAGAGGGGGTCTCCGGCATAAAAGCCTAATGGATGGTCTACTGAGTCCGCCCGATACGAGTTAGGAAACTCATTGCGGCTCGGCCTCCCTCGTCGCTCGAGGCCGTCATTACCATCGGCGAGGCTGCAGGGTGGCGCGTAGAGGAGCAACTAGCTGCTCCAAGCCGGCGCATGGTTCAACAAGTCGCCGCTCCAAGCTAGCTCGCGGAGGAGCACGGCGGCACAGGCAAAACTACTGCCATGGAGGAGGCAGTGTTGTATCGCTCCTCCCGCGCCATCTGCCATCAACGTGCGCCGAACCACACTCTGCCGGCTGATACGTCTCCAACGTATCTATAATTTTTGATTGTTCCATGCTATATTATATTCTGTTTCGGATGTTTATTTGGCTTTATTTACACTTTTATATTATTTTTGGGACTAACCTATTAACCGGAGGCCCAGCCCAAATTGCTGTTTTTTGCCTGTTTCAGTGTTTCGCAGAAAAAGAAAATCAAACGGAGTCCAAACGGAATGAAACCTTCGGGAACGTGATTTTTGGAACAAACGTGATCCAGAGGACTTGGAGTCTACGTAAAGCAATCAACGAGGAGAGCATGAGGCAGGGGGCGCGCCTACCCCCCTGGGCGCGCCCTCCACCCTCGTGGGGCCCACGTTGCTCCACCGAGGTACTTCTTCCTCCTATATATACCCATATACCCTGGAAACATCAGAGACGGAGCCAAAACCCTATTTCCACCGCCGCAACCTTCTGTACTCGTGAGATCCCATCTCGGGGCCTTTTCCGGTGCTCCGCCGGAGGGGGCATTGATCACGGAGGGCTTCTACATCAACACCATAGCCTCTTCGATGATGTGTGAGTAGTTTACCTCAGACCTTCGGGTCCATAGTTATTAGCTAGATGCCTTGTTCTCTCTCTTTGGATCTCAATACAAAGTTCTCCTTGTTTCTCTTGGAGATCTATTCGATGTAATCTTCTTTTGCAGTGTGTTTGTCGAGATCCGATGAATTGTGGGTTTATGATCAAGTTTATCTATGAAAAATATTTGATTCTCCTCTGAATTCTTTTATGTATGATTGGTTATCTTTGCAAGTCTCTTTGAATTATCAGTTTGGTTTGGCCTACTAGATTGATATTTCTTGTAATGGGATAAGTGCTTAGCTTTGGGTTCAATCTTGCGGTGTCCTTTCCCAGTGACAACAGGGGCAACAAGGCACGTATTGTATTGTTGCCATCGAGGATAAAAAGATGGGGTTTATATCATATTGCTTGAGTTTATCCCTCTACATCATGTCATCTTGCCTAATGCATTACTCCGTTCTTATGAACTTAATACTCTAGATGCATGCTGGATAGCGGTCGATGTGTGGAGTAATAGTAGTAGATGCAGAATCGTTTCGGTCTACTTGTCGCGGACGTGATGCCTATATACATGATCATACCTAGATATTCTCATAACTATGCTCAATTCTATCAATTGCTCGACAGTAATTTGTTTACCCATCGCAATACTTATGCTATCTTGAGAGAAGCCACTAGTAAAACCTATGGCCCCCGGGTCTATTTTCCATCATATTAATCTTCCAACACTTAGCTATTTCTATTACCGTTTATTTTACTTTGCATCTTTATCATAAAAATACCAAAAATATTATCCTATCATATCTATCAGATCTCACTCTCGTAAGTGACTGTGAAGGGATTGACAACCCCTTTATCGCCGGCGCATCCAAACCCCGTGATACGATACGCTCTATCACACATAAACCTCCTTATATCTTCCTCAAAACAGCCACCATACCTACCTATCATGGCATTTCCATAGCCATTCCGAGATATATTGCCATGCAACTTCCATCATCATCATATACATGACTTGAGCATTTATTGTCATATTGCTTTGCATGATCGCAAGATAGCTAGCATGATGTTTTCATGGCTTGTCCGTTTTTTGATGTCACTGCTACGCTAGAGCATTCATATAGAGTCATATCTTTGTTCTAGATATCGAGTTGTAATATTGAGTTGTAAGTAAATAAAAGTGTGATGATCATCATTATTAGAGCATGGCCCTAGTGAGGAAAGGATGATGGAGACTATAATTCCCCCACAAGTCGGGATGAGACTCCGGACGAAAAAAAATAAAAAAAAGAGAAAGGCCAAAAAAAGAGAAGGCCCCAAAAAAATGAAAAAAATGAGAGAAAAGGAGAGAAGGGGCAATGTTACTATCCTTTTACCACACTTGTGCTTCAAAGTAGCACCATGTTCTTCATATAGAGAGTCTCTTGAGTTATCACTTTTATATACTAGTGGGAATTTTCATTATAGAACTTGGCTTGTATATTCCGATGATGGGCTTCCTCAAATGCCCGAGGTCTTCATGAGCAAGCAAGTTGGATGCACACCCACTTAGTTTCAGTTTGAGCTTTCATATACTTATAGCTCTAGTGCATCCGTTGCATGGCAATCCCTACACCTCACATTGACATCAATTGATGGGCATCTCCATAGCCCTTTGATTAGCCGCGTTGATGTGAGACTTTCTCCTTTTTTGTCTTCTCCACATAACCCCCATCATATTATTCTATTCCACCTATAGTGCTATGACCATGACTTGCGTCATGTATTGCGTGAGGGTTGAAAAAGCTGAAGCGCGTTAAAAAGTATGAACCAATTGCTCGGCTTGTCATCGGGGTTGTGCATGATCTGAATATTTTGTGTGGCGAAGATGGAGCATACCCAGACTATATGATTTTGTAGGGATAACTTTCTTTGGCCTTGTTATTTTGAAAAGACATGATTGCTTTATTAGTAGGCTTGAAATATTATTGTTTTTATGTCAAATGATAGACTATTGCTTTGAATCACTCGTATCTTAATATTCATGCCATGATTAGATACATGATCAAGATTATGCTAGGTAGCATTCCACATCAAAAGATTCTTTTTATCATTTACCTACTCGAGAGCGAGCATGAATTAAGCTTGGGGATACTGATACGTCTCCGTCGTATCTATAATTTTTTATTGTTCCATGCCAATATTCTACAACTTTCATATACTTTTGGCAACTTTTTATACTATTTTTGGGACTAACATATTGATCCAGTGCCTAGTGCCAGTTCCTGTTTGTTGCATGTTTTTGTTTCGCAGAATATCCATATCAAGCGGAGTCCAAACGGGATAAAAACGGATGGAGATTATTTTTGGAATATTTGGAGAATATGGGAAGAAAAATCCACGCGAGACGGTGCCCGAGGGAGGCACGAGGCAGGGGGCGCGCCCCACCCCCCCGGACACTCCCCTGACCCTCGTGGGCCACCCGTAAGGCGGTTGATGCCCTTCTTCGGCCGCAAGAAAGCTATTTTTAGGAAAAAATCACGGCGAAGATTTCAGTCGAATCGGAGTTACGGATCTCCATATATATACGAAACAGTGAAAGGGCAGCAGGAGGAACACATAAACAGAGAGAGACAGAGAGACATATCCAATCTCGGAGGGGCTCTCGCCCCTCCCATGCCATGGAGACCAAGGACCAGAGGGGAAACCCTTCTCCCATATAGGGAGGAGGTCAAGGAAGAAGAATAAGGAGGGGGGCTCTCTCCCCCTCGCTTCCGGTGGCGCCGGAGTGCCACCGGGGGCCATCATCATCACCGCAATCTTCACCAACAACTTCACCGCCATCATCACCAACTCTTTCCCCCTCTATGCAGCGGTGTAACCTCTCTCTTACCCGCTGTAATCTCTACTTAAACATGGTGTTCAACGCTATATATTATTTCCCAATGATGTATGGCTATCCTATGATGTTTGAGTAGATCCGTTTTGTCCTATGGGTTATTTGATGATCAAGATTGGTTTGAGTTGCATGTTTTATTATTGGTGCTGTCCTATGGTGCTCTCCGTGTCGCGCAAGCATGAGGGATTTCCGCTGTAGGGTTTGCAATATGTTCATGATTTGCTTATGGTGGGTGGCGTGAGTGACAGAAGCACAGACCCGAGTAAGTAGGTTGTTTGCGTATGGGATAAAGAGGACTTGATGCTTTAATGCTATGGTTGGGTTTTTACCTTAATGATCTTTACTAGTTGCGGACGCTTGCTAGAGTTCCAATCATAAGTGCATATGATCCAAGTAGAGAAAGTATGTTAGCTTATGCCTCTCCCTCAAATAAAATTGCAATAATGATTACCGGTCTAGTTATCGATTGCCTTGGGACAAATAACTTTCTCGTGACAAAAAGCTCTCTACTAAAACTAATTTAGTTGTGTCTTCATCTAAACAGCCCCTAGCTTTTTATTTACGTGCTCTTTATATTCTTGCAAACCTATCCAAAAACACCTACAAAGTACTTCTAGTTTTATTCTTGTTCTAGGTAAAGTGAACGTCAAGCGTGCGTAGAGTTGTATCGGTGGTCGATAGAACTTGAGGGAATATTTGTTCTACCTTTAGCTCCTCGTTGGGTTCGACACTCTTACTTATCGAAAGAGGCTACAATTGATCCCCTATACTTGTGGGTTATCAATACGCAGGTTTCCATTTCGCCCCTACGGTGCCCCGTATTGCAGGGAAGTGGTTGGCAGGAGGGACATTTCAGCCCGAGCCCTTTCCCCACCTCCTTCCGCTGCCGCCCGCCATTGGTTCCGCCCGTCCGCCGCCGGCATTTCCGGCCAAATCTGCGGGCGGAATCGCACCGCGGGGGCGTCCCCCACCCTCCACCACCGATACGTTGCACCGCCCCCACCCCCCGGATCCGGCAAGAAGAGCCGCCCCTGGTCGCCGTCGCCGCCGGGGATCGACCGCCCTCGAGCCGCCCCTCGTCGCCGCCCGGGTTCGCCCGCCCCATGAGCCACTGGTTACTGTTTGCTTGTGATTTGTGCCGAGCGCTATGCATAGTTGGTTGACGCGGCGTGCGATTTTTGTTCACGTAGATGGAATTGAGCCCGTGCGAGAAGTTTTTGCTCGACGATTCGTCCGATTCGGACGACTCAAATGTTAAGACGCTGCTTGCAAACTATCGGCAGCAGACGTTGGTAATGGCTCTTGCCGTGAAGGAGCACGAAGACGAGAACCGAAAGAGGCGGCGAGGATCGACTGTCGGGCGTCTTTGCATTCCTCGGAATCGCCATCTTGGGAACGAGATGTTGATGCAAGACTACTTTACGGACAATCCAACATATCCACCGCACTTCTTCCGGAGAAGGTGCCGAATGCGCCGATCCCTCTTTCTGAAAATTTCAAGCTTGCGAGGCAAATTGTCGGTATTTTACTCAAAAAAGAAATGCCACGGGCTTGAAGGGATTTAGTGCATATCAAAAAATCTCGGCAGCTATGCAGGTGATTGCATATGGCGTTTCGGCTGACTATGCCGATGAGTACCTTCGCATTAGTGAAGATACCACAATTGAGTCAGTGCGTAGGTCTGCCAAAGTGATCATCCGTGTCTTTGATCCTGAATATCTTCGGGCACCTAAGGAGGATGACACAAAAAAATGATGGCATCTAATGAGAGGAGAGGTTGGCCTGGCATGCTAGGTAGCATTGTTTGTATGCATTGGACTTGGGAAAATTGCCTGAAGGCATGGCAGAGAATGTATTGTGGCAAGTCTCGTGATGCAACAATTGTGCTAGAGGCCATAGCATCCGAGGATTTATAGATTTGGCATTGCTTTTTTGGTATGCCGGGCACTCTCAGTGATATCAATGTGTTGCAACGGTCTCATTTGTTTTCTAGGCTTTGCTAGTGGTGATGCTCCTGCTTGCAACTACACTATCAATGGGCATGAATACACAAAAGGGTACTATCTTGCAGATGGTATATACCCTCCTTGGTGCACATTTGTCAAGAGCATCAAAGAACCCAAAATTAGAAAACAATGTGAATTCGCAAGGGTGCAAGAGGCAGCCCGAAAATACATTGAAAGAGCATTCGTGGTTTTGCAATCTACGTTTGCCATTGTGTTGTCCTGCTCGTTTTTGGGACAGGTGGACCTTGAAAAACATTCATGACATGTTGTGTTATCCTTCACAATATGATTCTCGAAGATGAGAGAGACATGAACTTGGAGTTCTTCTACGACAATGTGGGTAGCTGTGTCAAACCAGCTAGAGACCCTAACCGCATTAGAGCTTTTCTTCAGACATACAAGGAGATTGAAAATGCAAACACCCACTTTCAGCTTCAGGAGGATCTCATTGAGCACCATTGACAAAGGGCTGGACAGTAACAAACTCATTTTTCTATTTATTTTTTATTTAATTCATGTGTTATTTGTATTCGGGACAAGTTTTATATTGCATTATTTAGTTTGCTTTGGTGATTTGAATAATTATTTGTAATGTGGATGATTGTTGTATTGTGTTGGTATTGATAGTTTTTCTAAATAATATTTTGTAGTGTGGATGATTGTTGTATTTTTGTGGTGTGGTATTGATATTTGCGGACCGGCGGCAGCAGTGCAAGAGCAGACCCCGCAAAGCCGACCCGTAAAAGAGTATATTCCACAAATATCTTTTTATACGGATCCGTTTTGCGGGTTCCGTCTCTGCAGCCGTCCGCGCCGGCCCACAATACCGTTTTTCCATGAACTGTGAACGTGTTTTGCGAGTTGGCGGGATGCGGGGTCCGCTAGAGATGGTCTTAATTACCGGAGAAGTCAACGGAGACTGAAGATCTGTTCCATTCCATACCATACCAACTGCTTTATTACATTTACTAGTAGAGTGCCCGTGCGTTGCCACGGGCTCTTGAAATAGTTTACCAGAGTTACATGTAAAAATCCACACATACAAACAATATAACACAAACTGAAGTCCATTATTGCAATGTAACAAGCCGAGTGATGTTACAACTTAACATCTATTACAAAAATACTAATATCTAGATGATGCGCTTAAGAAATTCTTTCACAATATCAGGAAAGTTTCCTCTAGCTTCATTCCCGCGATGTTTTAGCAAGTATAATAAAAAATGCTTCCTCAATTCATACCCATCCTGTAGAAAAAATAAATGTAGTTAGTATGAAAAATTCACGGAGAAGGTCTTAAAACATGTAACCCACAATACTCACCGCGCAAACCGGCTTGACCAATTCTTTACCGTTCCACCAGAGCATAAAATGAAAAACAAAATAGCCAGACACATTCCTGGAAAACTTTCAATTAATATTATAAATAATATAATGATAACAAAAGTAAATATTCTTGTTATGAATTCATTACCCGTCTATACTCGTTGGAACACCGGCCAGAAATAAACGATGCCATTTAGATATATCAAAATTCCACTCAGGCAGCTTTATTTTGAGTGCTTCTTTGAAATCCCTTGAAAAACTTTTTAATTCTAGTGAATGCCTCAAGTTTTTATCCTCTGACGATTGTGATGATTGAATAGGATCCATAATATATAGACGACGTGCCTCTTTGTCGATGATGTAGAGGATGTATCGGCCGATGGATGCATAGGGAAGATAAATCTACAAGTGGAGCTATTAGAAACAAAAACAAACCATGATAACAATGGTCAAAATATTTTATTTACCTTATTGCAAGATGAGATGTCGGTCTCCATCCCAGGCCAGCTATCAAATAATGTTGCCAACGTCTGGATAGTTTCCTTCTCACAAAATTTCTGACCTCGTGTTGACTCTAGCAGCATGGACTAAGTAAAAGAAAAAATATATTGTTTCAACATGTTGATACTAATAGCACCTAGAATGAAGAGTTACGATAACTTACACAAAATCGTAGATCCATGTAGTGTATAGGAGGGTCTGTGAAAAATACTCCCTCATCACATGCCAGCATAAGCACGGCGGTGTTGAAGCAATCATTGTCCATGGGCTGCTCCATGTTAAGTATGCACTGAAGTTTCTTAAGACTTAAGCTCATTGGATCGGGTGTGGAGCTCCAGACCCATACCTTCCTGTAATTTGGATGGTAAGAAGAACAATAATATACATCCGCACATTAAATATTGATACATGATACTTACTCCAAACATCCAGCATCATTGATCGACATGATGTAGTTGCAGAGGCCGGCAAGTATTTCACATTGGTCGGCGGGAATGATAGTGATTGGGGCGGGACGTTTCTCTTCGACCACGTCAGATGGATTATCCAGGATCTCAAGATCAGAATTAGCTAAAGTTTCTTCGTTGAGAGGTTGATGGTACATGGGACATCCTTTTAACTTATTAAGCTCTGAATCGAGCAAAATAATTGCTAATTTTTGTCGAAAATGTTTCATATCCTCCTACAAAAAAAATATGAAAACAATTTATAAGATATTTTGATAAAACATTATGAGATAATGTATAAAACTGAAATACCTGCGTAAATTGGTCTGACAGTCCATGTGGTGTCCAGTATTCCATATAATTTAGCATAAACAATCCACATGATACGCTATAATATTATAAAATAATGCTTCAGAATATCACACAGATGAATCTAAAAACAAACCATTGTAACAAGTGCTTACCCATCGGTTTGTATTGCCTCCTGAATTTGCTCTACAACCGTCCATTTTGTAACATTGAGATCAGGCCACTTATGACCTTTGATAAACTCCGGACTATGCTCTACAAGTTTCAGCCATTTCTCGAGCCCTAGCAACTATTTTATATATGAGAAATGCTAAGGATGAAGTCAAACAAAATAAATGCTAAGATGAGAAAAGAAATAGATATTTACCGTAGTAGCAAGGTCATTGCGTTTGACATTCTCACCAAGTGAGTCCAATACTTGGATCTCTCGTTTTTTGGCGTTGGCAACTGCTAGATACCAATGGTAGCCCGGCATGTTAATCGGAATGAATAACTGGTGTAAATAAGATACAAGTCACAGTCACAATTAGATATAGTTATTAATAAATCATTAAACATATGAACTAAATAAAAACAATCCATAATTATATGCATGGATTACGAGACAAAAACTAACCATATCTTGTTGTAGATAACAATTAACATGACGCACGATGCGACGATATTTTGATGGGTCTATGTCTCTTTCCCCGTCTTCTTTTATCTGGCCCGATACAAACGTGCTAATAATGTGTACCTTTTCACCCGCCCTGTCTTGTAGATGGTCGTGAGCAAGCATGCAATATATGTAAGCATTTATCACCTGTAATGGGCATTTAGATTATATTTATATTTTATGATATTATATATTGTTTGTATTATTAATTACAAAGTTTGTGCAATTGGTCTTACACCGTCATGTAAGAACATATCATCTTTAATAAGGCATTCCAAATCGTCGGTTGATAACAAGGCATCTCCAATGTCTACGAACTGGGTATTCTTCGGGGCAGACTTGATTGATTCGATGACTGTAATATCCCTAGCGGTACAAACATAGTCTGTCGAATTCATAAAAATATGAGCCAACTTAACAATCAAAATGAGCAAAATTAGTTCAATACAAAAGACAATATTACAAAAATAAGATTGATAATAATATAAAAAAATACCTTGTGGGATAATATGTAAATTAGCATCCTTTTTTGGTTTGTTATGAGATATAACCTCTTTGACATTTTTATGTTGTGAATCTTCGTCCCCTTTCAGCGACATTGCATCTGAACCCTCAATGGATTCTTTCGGTGCATCTCCAAAGTCCATATCCATGTCTCCTTTATTCTGAAAAAACAAGAAAAATAAAGAAAGCCCTTCCGTATTATCATCTATAAGATACATACAGAGGAAGGTTAGCTATATGCACATCTTCTCGTGGTGTTTCACTGTGGTCTATCATCGTTTCATCAGTGAGTATGTCGGAACCCATCAATTTATATCTATGCTGAAATATAATTAATACTTTTTACTGCATCATAAAATTATATATAATATATGATAAAACTGAATGTGAAACTAACACAACTGTTTTCTCTGCTAATAAAAATAGTATTTGCTTATATTAGGAAAAAATGACGCTTAGATCATTTTACTAACACAACAAATTGGGGAAAACAACAAAATATAATGTTCATATATAAGTAATTAAGTGTCTGAAATTGCTTAAGTTATTTTAAATTATTTGTATAGGCTATGGAAAATTACCATACAAAAACTAAAACAAACAAACCAACATTAACCAAGTATATTTATTTTTATATGATTTGTTTTGTGATACCCTTAGTATATGTCATAAGAATATAAATATTTATTTTTATGCACCATATTTAGTATATATATATATATAGTCAAATTTGTTTAATTTTTGAGGTATGTATACTGTAAATATATATGATATTTTGTGAGGTATAAAAATAATTAAAAAAAATTCAGACGTCCACTAATAACAAATATACCATGATGAAATATTTAAGATGAAATATAAATGGTATTTCATACTGCATCATATTTGTATATATAATATATAAAAAAATAAAAGTGAAACTAACACAAATTTTTTCTATGCAAAAAAGGATACCTATTTAAATAAATGTTGTTTAAATAAATGTCCTACCCCATGAAACTCGGGATAAACAACAAACCTCAATGTTCATATATAAGTAATTAGTCATTTGATAATTATTTAAAATATTTTTGTAGGCTATGAACAAATGTCCAACAAAAAAAACATTTGAAAACTATTTCAAACAAAAAACTATAATGAATTACACGGGCCATAAACAGCACGTCCAGGCCCAGACCAAATGCATCACGGGCTAGGCGTCGGCCCACCTCCCCCGCGCGTCGGCCCGCCTCCCACGCGCGTCGGTCCGCCTCCCCGCGCGTCGGCCCGCCTCCCCGCGCGTCGGCCCGCCTCCCCGCTCGTCGGCCCGCCTCCCCCCCGCGTCGGCCCGCCTCCCACGCGCGTCGGTCCGCCTCCCCGCGCGTCGGCTGCCTCCCCGCTCGTCGGCCCGCCTCCCCCGCCGCCTATCTTATCCACCCACTCGCTCCTCTTCCTCCACTCACTTCATCTTCCCACTTTCCCCTCCGCCGCCGCATCGCCGCGGGGTAGGTGGCGGCCGCGCGACTCCGCCCGCCGCATCAGTCCCTCTCCCCTCCACTCATCTCTCCTGTCCACTCACTTGCCAACTCTCGCCCTCTCAACCCCCCACACCCGCCGCATCGCGGCGCGCGTCGCCGAGCCCGCAACCACCACGCCATCTTGCCGCGACCACCGCACCAGTCTCCGGCGCCACCTCTCGCCCTCCCACCTCCCCCCGCCGCATCGCGGCGCGCGTCGCCGAGCCCGCAACCACCGCACCAGTCTCCGGCTTCACCTCTCGCCCTCTGACCTCCCCCCGCCGCATCGCGGCGCGCGTCGCCGAGCCCGCAACCACCGCGCCATCTAGCCGCGACCACCGCACCATGCTCCGGCGAGACGTGTGCGACTGCTGTCAACGCACGCATGGAGCTTCATCGCCCAGACGCGGGTGCTGGATCCCGTCACCCTCCGGTCGGATCCGCGGTGGTGCTGGCCTCCGGCGAGTTCGACGGTGGATCCGCAGCGCGGTGCCTCGATCTACAACGCCAGCAGCTCCGGTACGCAGATCCGACCCCTTTCCTCCTCTACTTTTCTTTTTTGTGTATGCATTTATACACTGCATTTTCTGTGTATTTTCATATGATTTACATGTGGATCCGCACCAATATTTGATTTCAATTTTTTGTGCTTGTATGCTATATTTTGTATATACAGATTATTCTTGTATGGAGAGACCAGGGGTGTGCTTCAGGGGTTCTGGATGAAGTAGGTCGAGGCGTTGATGTTGTGTCCAGGCTTTTCTTTTATACAATGGTGGCGATGAGGGATGAAGTATGTGAGGATCAGTAATGTTGTCGCACGACAATGTCCGTTCACTCATGGGTTTTCTCAAGGTGAGGTGGTATCTTTTATTTCTGTGCGTATGTGTGTTCGTCTGAATTATTACTTTTGCATGCACATTTGTTGTTTGCATTTGCACCTGCGGATGTACATACATAATCATACCAAAACAACATGCACTAATTTATGGATAGTTGTTTTCTAATCAGTCATCTACTACAACCAAGATTTCTCTAGAATATTAACTCTTGAGATCACGCAACTGAGAGTGAGTGTAGTGAGTGTGCGGCGTTGTCCAATCCAATTTGCTTAGATTCGTAAAAGAACCTTCATGGTAAATTTTGTCGAAGTGCTTGCTTGCGTCATGATCCTTGTAACTACAACTATAATTCAGAAGAACAGGGAAGAGTGAAACACTGAATGAGGTCTGGTCTTTGCTCTGCCTTAGAATTATTGTAAAACAAACGCATAACGTACATAGTTTTTTATAAACAAAGTGGATTTTTAATTAGAATTCAAACTGTCATTATGATTTTTAGTCTAAAAGGTATGTGATCGTCATCTTAGAATGCCAGTATGACACAAGTAGTGCCAGTATGCACGTGCATTGCTGCCTATTTGTATGAAGGTTTGACATTTTCATTACCAACAGCCCGACTGTTAGAGCTTCAATTTTTTATTTTTTTGCAAAACACTCTATTTGTCCATTTTGGCAAGGATATGCCTACTGTATGTCCACTTGTTTACCCACTGGGTCCGTTTACTTCAGAACTAAAATTAGAGACCTAGCTATATTGATGAGATGCCGTCAACCCAGCATATAGAAGTGTTAAAAGGAAGAGTTTTATGGCACAGGATAAAAGAGTTCCTTTTTTTTGCAAAATATAAGGAACACAAAGTAGCAACAGCATTGATCTATAGACGTTTGTGACAGTTAACGTACAAGGTGAAAATGTCCTCTAATTTGGTAAAGGCATGCAAATTTTCTAAATTTCAATATTCTAGGCGTGCCCTGAACTGATCTCCTACTCGCTGCTCTATCGAGGCGCCGTGACCCGGCCTCACAGGCAGGGCCAGGGCAAAGACTGCTCCCCGACGGCCAAGACACGGCCACGGTGGTGCAGCCTGTGGTCTACATCGCCTACCACTCCGCCGTCTTCCGGAACCCCCACCACTTCCGCGGCAAGGTGAGACAGACGGCCCCTCCATGACGACAACAACAATAATTACTGTAGCATGCCTCTTTCTTGGTAATTAGTTGTTGCACTCAATTCAATTAGCCTAATAACTAATCTAGTCCATTATTAATTATTGCTCTTCCACTGTTTCGGTATCTCTTGGTTTGCATTGGACAACTATGTGATGAAAACACATCACCAGTTTTGGTTCAATTTCTATGTATGCACATTATTCAAGTTTCTTCAATGAATGAATATGCAGCAGCATTTTTTGGTTCAAGCAATGTATAGATTCTGTATTACCATTGGTCCTTTAAGTTTGTTTGTTTCAAGTGATTTGGCTTATTACTGCTCTCATGGCCATAATTCTGCTCTATGGTTGTTTACACCTGCCCATGGCATGCTAATGTTTAAAGCCGCCTCTGCTCTCAGACTAAAGCTATATGTAATATGGTTCAGATCGCCCATGGCGCGGACGAGACAGCGACGTCGGCAGGAGGGCACCTTGCAGCCCCTGGACTGAGGAGGATGGGCGCACATAGCCACCAAGCCCTCTGCTCCTCTTCTTCTAAGGCGAGCGATCAAGGGTCCCGAGCTCGACGAGTCCAGCCTGGCCACCACGACGCATTGCTCCCAGCAGGTAGCACGTCCCTCTCCCTCTCCTCACTCACCTGCTACTATGCTAATATTCCAGTGATTGCTATTTTTCAGTTGGATTAAACATTATATTTTGATCTGACTTGTAATTAACAAAAATAGCAAACTGCTTTCTTCAACGTTTGGGAAGAGGGTTCAGTAGTTAGGTTCTCAGTCTGCCTATCAATAAAACTAATCAAAAAATTTCTGTGTGTGAGCCGAGATGTGTGTCATGCGGTGTTGAGAACGAGCACTGAGAGCAGAGAGATGGAGCCAGGGGACGACAATTACAACTCCTACAGCACCAATATGTTAAAAGGCATGGGAGCAGGTACGTGAGAACAAAATATCGACTTAAATGACCGGTTCACATTGATTTCATACAGTCGCGTGTCTGGTTAACTATCAATAACCATTTCCTTATTTGTCTATGCTATGTGAGGGTGTACGATGATGGAGTACATTTACTGCTATGTGTGTTGAAGTCCAGTTTGGGTGCATTTGGGAGTGAAGTATTTTGGTTTTTTTCACTAAGCCGGAATCCGTTAGCACACACTGATTAATCCTTCCAACATGTTGCTTAGGTGAAGCTAAGTTAGCAGATGCTAATTTATTTGGCCATGAAGTAGTTATCTGAAAAAAAACTGTAGGAAAACAATACCAGCAAAACACTTCGGTGGACTTGACAGTACTCAGAAAATGTATGTTTTTTAGCATCCAGAATATTTGTTCTTCCCTATGACCCATGTGAATCAGCATGAAACATCTCTTCGGAATATGACTGTTACAAATAAAATTCGTTTTTGATTGTAAAAATTCAAACAATTGTCTCTCTTCGAACATTTTGTAAATATTTTATATTTTCCAATAGGAAAACTTAACAGGTGTATTCATCTATTACTTGTAGCTATTTACATACATGCAAGTGCCTAGTGAAGACATGTACATACCATAACAGTTTTACATTTCTCGTGACAGATATTCCCAAGGCCTACATATTATGGCTGACAGCTACTTCATGGAATCAGTAATATGGACTTAGAAGACAGGCATGGATAAAACAATGAGGTCATAAAATGGAAAGGAATCTCTGGTAAATTGTTATGCTTACTTAGCTTGTCGTTAAACTTAGGACTGTTCAGTAAATTATTGAACCGTATTCCAACATAAAAAGTATTTAAGATTATGAATTTTAATTTGCATTGCAAAATTAGGCAGTGAGAACTGTTCATCGGTACAAAAGCGAAGGGTGTGGCACAATTGTAATCTAAATAATAGTCTAATAGGCTAAAATATGTGTATAAACAATTTATAAGTAGTTCCAGCCCACTACAAACAATTTAATTGGGTATGATATTTATATAAGCTTGCATAATCTGCAATGGTGTTCTTTCTCTGGGATTTGATGGTATAACTAAACATATAAAAACTATTAATCTAATAAATAACACGCTATTATATAAGAGAAAGATCCTGAAATTGACATACCGAGAGGAACTCCAATTCTTGATGGTTCTTGCTTACACAACGTAGTCCTCGCAAATCATCCTCCTGGTCTGGGCGAAGGGACAGTAAGGAGGGAGAGGAGGGATGGCATAGTATTTTAATGTTAACATATATATAGTATGCCATGCGGAGGACATCTGGGTATCAGATCATGCCTTGATCCAGTCATGCCGTTAATATCTCTGTATGGCAAGGATCTGTTTCCTTTTCATATCAAATACACACCTATTAATAATTTAGAAAAGATGTCAGACATATTAACTTACCAAAAAATTAAATTACTTATCATTAATCAATGCCAATTTGCTTCTTTCTGACTATAAAATCTCTGCATAATATTTTCAAGATATACACAGCTAATAAACATATTGATATGTTTTTCCATCAATAAAGAGTTTACAAAGTACGTAATAATAATCTTACTTGTGCCAGAAAAATAGGAGGAATACAAAATTCGATGTAAATCAGCTAACAAATTTTGAGATTACTCTTTTTTATATAACACCAATTGAGATGCATATTGCTTTTTTTTCATCCTATGAATCATTCGTTAGTGCCTCTTTTAATTTAATTTTACTTACCCATATGTCTATTCTATTTAGATAAAGTTCATACATAAAACACATCATATTTTGAATTATATTATATTAGAAGAAGATGTGACTCCCTTAGGGTAACTTAATAATAATTTTCTTCCTCACCAACTAAAATTGAAAAATGTTGGTAACGAATAATAATTGTCGGAACATCCTGGGACAGACTTTCTTTGGCCTTGTTATTTTGAAAAGACATGATTGCTTTATTAGGAGGCTCGAAATATTATTGTTTTTATGTCAAATGATAGACTATTGCTTTGAATCACTCGTATCTTAATATTCATGCCATGATTAGATACATGATCAAGATTATGCTAGGTAGCATTCCACATCAAAAGATTCTTTTTATCATTTACCTACTCGAGAGCGAGCATGAATTAAGCTTGGGGATACTGATACGTCTCCATCGTATCTATAATTTTTTATTGTTCCATGCCAATATTCTACAACTTTCATATACTTTTGGCAACTTTTTATACTATTTTTGGGACTAACATATTGATCCAGTGCCTAGTGCCAGTTCCTGTTTGTTGCATGTTTTTGTTTCGCAAAATATCCATATCAAGCGGAGTCCAAACGGGATAAAAATGGATGGAGATTATTTTTGGAATATTTGGAGAATATGGGAAGAAAAATCCACGCGAGACGGTGCCCGAGGGAGGCACGAGGCAGGGGGCGCGCCCCACCCCCCCGGACACGCCCCTGACCCTCGTGGGCCACCCGTAAGGCGGTTGATGCCCTTCTTCGGCCGCAAGAAAGCTATTTTTAGGAAAAAATCACGGCGATGATTTCAGTCGAATCGGAGTTACGGATCTCCATATATATACGAAACAGTGAAAGGGCAGCAGGAGGAACACATAAACAAAGAGAGACAGAGAGACATATCCAATCTCGGAGGGGCTCTCGCCCCTCCCATGCCATGGAGACCAAGGACCAGAGGGGAAACCCTTCTCCCATATAGGGAGGAGGTCAAGGAAGAAGAATAAGGAGGGGGGCTCTCTCCCCCTCGCTTCCGGTGGCGCCGGAGTGCCACCGGGGGCCATCATCATCACCGCAATCTTCACCAACAACTTCACCGCCATCATCACCAACTCTTTCCCCCTCTATGCAGCGGTGTAACCTCTCTCTTACCCGCTGTAATCTCTACTTAAACATGGTGTTCAATGCTATATATTATTTCCCAATGATGTATGGCTATCCTATGATGTTTGAGTAGATCCGTTTTGTCCTATGGGTTATTTGATGATCAAGATTGGTTTGAGTTGCATGTTTTATTATTGGTGCTGTCCTATGGTGCTCTCCGTGTCGCGCAAGCATGAGGGATTTCCGCTGTAGGGTTTGCAATATGTTCATGATTTGCTTATGGTGGGTGGCGTGAGTGACAGAAGCACAGACCCGAGTAAGTAGGTTGTTTGCGTATGGGATAAAGAGGACTTGATGCTTTAATGCTATGGTTGGGTTTTTACCTTAATGATCTTTACTAGTTGCGGACGCTTGCTAGAGTTCCAATCATAAGTGCATATGATCCAAGTAGAGAAAGTATGTTAGCTTATGCCTCTCCCTCAAATAAAATTGCAATAATGATTACCGGTCTAGTTATCGATTGCCTTGGGACAAATAACTTTCTCGTGACAAAAAGCTCTCTACTAAAACTAATTTAGTTGTGTCTTCATCTAAACAGCCCCTAGCTTTTTATTTACGTGCTCTTTATATTCTTGCAAACCTATCCAAAAACACCTACAAAGTACTTCTAGTTTTATTCTTGTTCTAGGTAAAGTGAACGTCAAGCGTGCGTAGAGTTGTATCGGTGGTCGATAGAACTTGAGGGAATATTTGTTCTACCTTTAGCTCCTCGTTGGGTTCGACACTCTTACTTATCGAAAGAGGCTACAATTGATCCCCTATACTTGTGGGTTATCAATACGCAGGTTTCCACTTCGCCCCTACGGTGCCCCGTATTGCAGGGAAGTGGTTGGCAGGAGGGACATTTCAGCCCGAGCCCTTTCCCCACCTCCTTCCGCTGCCGCCCGCCATTGGTTCCGCCCGTCCGCCGCCGGCATTTCCGGCCAAATCTGCGGGCGGAATCGCACCGCGGGGGCGTCCCCCACCCTCCACCACCGATACGTTGCACCGCCCCCACCCCCCGGATCCGGCAAGAAGAGCCGCCCCTGGTCGCCGTCGCCGCCGGGGATCGACCGCCCTCGAGCCGCCCCTCGTCGCCGCCCGGGTTCGCCCGCCCCATGAGCCACTGGTTACTGTTTGCTTGTGATTTGTGCCGAGCGCTATGCATAGTTGGTTGACGCGGCGTGCGATTTTTGTTCACGTAGATGGAATTGAGCCCGTGCGAGAAGTTTTTGCTCGACGATTCGTCCGATTCGGACGACTCAAATGTTAAGACGCTGCTTGCAAACTATCGGCAGCAGACGTTGGTAATGGCTCTTGCCGTGAAGGAGCACGAAGACGAGAACCGAAAGAGGCGGCGAGGATCGACTGTCGGGCGTCTTTGCATTCCTCGGAATCGCCATCTTGGGAACGAGATGTTGATGCAAGACTACTTTACGGACAATCCAACATATCCACCGCACTTCTTCCGGAGAAGGTGCCGAATGCGCCGATCCCTCTTTCTGAAAATTTCAAGCTTGCGAGGCAAATTGTCGGTATTTTACTCAAAAAAGAAATGCCACGGGCTTGAAGGGATTTAGTGCATATCAAAAAATCTCGGCAGCTATGCAGGTGATTGCATATGGCGTTTCGGCTGACTATGCCGATGAGTACCTTCGCATTAGTGAAGATACCACAATTGAGTCAGTGCGTAGGTCTGCCAAAGTGATCATCCGTGTCTTTGATCCTGAATATCTTCGGGCACCTAAGGAGGATGACACAAAAAAATGATGGCATCTAATGAGAGGAGAGGTTGGCCTGGCATGCTAGGTAGCATTGTTTGTATGCATTGGACTTGGGAAAATTGCCTGAAGGCATGGCAGAGAATGTATTGTGGCAAGTCTCGTGATGCAACAATTGTGCTAGAGGCCATAGCATCCGAGGATTTATAGATTTGGCATTGCTTTTTTGGTATGCCGGGCACTCTCAGTGATATCAATGTGTTGCAACGGTCTCATTTGTTTTCTAGGCTTTGCTAGTGGTGATGCTCCTGCTTGCAACTACACTATCAATGGGCATGAATACACAAAAGGGTACTATCTTGCAGATGGTATATACCCTCCTTGGTGCACATTTGTCAAGAGCATCAAAGAACCCAAAATTAGAAAACAATGTGAATTCGCAAGGGTGCAAGAGGCAGCCCGAAAATACATTGAAAGAGCATTCGTGGTTTTGCAATCTACGTTTGCCATTGTGTTGTCCTGCTCGTTTTTGGGACAGGTGGACCTTGAAAAACATTCATGACATGTTGTGTTATCCTTCACAATATGATTCTCGAAGATGAGAGAGACATGAACTTGGAGTTCTTCTACGACAATGTGGGTAGCTGTGTCAAACCAGCTAGAGACCCTAACCGCATTAGAGCTTTTCTTCAGACATACAAGGAGATTGAAAATGCAAACACCCACTTTCAGCTTCAGGAGGATCTCATTGAGCACCATTGACAAAGGGCTGGACAGTAACAAACTCATTTTTCTATTTATTTTTTATTTAATTCATGTGTTATTTGTATTCGGGACAAGTTTTATATTGCATTATTTAGTTTGCTTTGGTGATTTGAATAATTATTTGTAATGTGGATGATTGTTGTATTGTGTTGGTATTGATAGTTTTTCTAAATAATATTTTGTAGTGTGGATGATTGTTGTATTTTTGTGGTGTGGTATTGATATTTGCGGACCGGCGGCAGCGGTGCAAGAGCAGACCCCGCAAAGCCGACCCGTAAAAGAGTATATTCCACAAATATCTTTTTATACGGATCCGTTTTGCGGGTTCCGTCTCTGCAGCCGTCCGCGCCGGCCCACAATACCATTTTTCCATGAACTGTGAACGTGTTTTGCGAGTCGGCGGGATGCGGGGTCCGCTAGAGATGGTCTTAATTACCGGAGAAGTCAACGGAGACTGAAGATCTGTTCCATTCCATACCATACCAACTGCTTTATTACATTTACTAGTAGAGTGCCCGTGCGTTGCCACGGGCTCTTGAAATAGTTTACCAGAGTTACATGTTAAAATCCACACATACAAACAATATAACACAAACTGAAGTCCATTATTGCAATGTAACAAGCCGAGTGATGTTACAACTTAACATCTATTACAAAAATACTAATATCTAGATGATGCGCTTAAGAAATTCTTTCACAATATTAGGAAAGTTTCCTCTAGCTTCATTCCCGCGATGTTTTAGCAAGTATAATAAAAAATGCTTCCTCAATTCATACCCATCCTGTAGAAAAAATAAATGTAGTTAGTATGAAAAATTCACGGAGAAGGTCTTAAAACATGTAACCCACAATACTCACCGCGCAAACCGGCTTGACCAATTCTTTACCGTTCCACCAGAGCATAAAATGAAAAACAAAATAGCCAGACACATTCCTGGAAAACTTTCAATTAATATTATAAATAATATAATGATAACAAAAGTAAATATTCTTGTTATGAATTCATTACCCGTCTATACTCGTTGGAACACCGGCCAGAAATAAACGATGCCATTTAGATATATCAAAATTCCACCCAGGCAGCTTTATTTTGAGTGCTTCTTTGAAATCCCTTGAAAAACTTTTTAATTCTAGTGAATGCCTCAAGTTTTTATCCTCTGACGATTGTGATGATTGAATAGGATCCATAATATATAGACGACGTGCCTCTTTGTCGATGATGTAGAGGATGTATCGGCCGATGGATGCATAGGGAAGATAAATCTACAAGTGGAGCTATTAGAAACAAAAACAAACCATGATAACAATGGTCAAAATATTTTATTTACCTTATTGCAAGATGAGATGTCGGTCTCCATCCCAGGCCAGCTATCAAATAATGTTGCCAACGTCTGGATAGTTTCCTTCTCACAAAATTTCTGACCTCGTGTTGACTCTAGCAGCATGGACTAAGTAAAAGAAAAAATATATTGTTTCAACATGTTGATACTAATAGCACCTAGAATGAAGAGTTACGGTAACTTACACAAAATCGTAGATCCATGTAGTGTATAGGAGGGTCTGTGAAAAATACTCCCTCATCACATGCCAGCATAAGCACGGCGGTGTTGAAGCAATCATTGTCCATGGGCTGCTCCATGTTAAGTATGCACTGAAGTTTCTTAAGACTTAAGCTCATTGGATCGGGTGTGGAGCTCCAGACCCATACCTTCCTGTAATTTGGATGGTAAGAAGAACAATAATATACATCCGCACATTAAATATTGATACATGATACTTACTCCAAACATCCAGCATCATTGATCGACATGATGTAGTTGCAGAGGCCGGCAAGTATTTCACATTGGTCGGCGGGAATGATAGTGATTGGGGCGGGACGTTTCTCTTCGACCACGTCAGATGGATTATCCAGGATCTCAAGATCAGAATTAGCTAAAGTTTCTTCGTTGAGAGGTTGATGGTACATGGGACATCCTTTTAACTTATTAAGCTCTGAATCGAGCAAAATAATTGCTAATTTTTGTCGAAAATGTTTCATATCCTCCTACAAAAAATATATGAAAACAATTTATAAGATATTTTGATAAAACATTATGAGATAATGTATAAAACTGAAATACCTGCGTAAATTGGTCTGACAGTCCATGTGGTGTCCAGTATTCCATATAATTTAGCATAAACAATCCACATGATACGCTATAATATTATAAAATAATGCTTCAGAATATCACACAGATGAATCTAAAAACAAACCATTGTAACAAGTGCTTACCCATCGGTTTGTATTGCCTCCTGAATTTGCTCTACAACCGTCCATTTTGTAACATTGAGATCAGGCCACTTATGACCTTTGATAAACTCCGGACTATGCTCTACAAGTTTCAGCCATTTCTCGAGCCCTAGCAACTATTTTATATATGAGAAATGCTAAGGATGAAGTCAAACAAAATAAATGCTAAGATGAGAAAAGAAATAGATATTTACCGTAGTAGCAAGGTCATTGCGTTTGACATTCTCACCAAGTGAGTCCAATACTTGGATCTCTCGTTTTTTGGCGTTGGCAACTGCTAGATACCAATGGTAGCCCGGCATGTTAATCGGAATGAATAACTGGTGTAAATAAGATACAAGTCACAGTCACAATTAGATATAGTTATTAATAAATCATTAAACATATGAACTAAATAAAAACAATCCATAATTATATGCATGGATTACGAGACAAAAACTAACCATATCTTGTTGTAGATAACAATTAACATGACGCACGATGCGACGATATTTTGATGGGTCTATGTCTCTTTCCCCGTCTTCTTTTATCTGGCCCGATACAAACGTGCTAATAATGTGTACCTTTTCACCCGCCCTGTCTTGTAGATGGTCGTGAGCAAGCATGCAATATATGTAAGCATTTATCACCTGTAATGGGCATTTAGATTATATTTATATTTTATGATATTATATATTGTTTGTATTATTAATTACAAAGTTTGTGCAATTGGTCTTACACCGTCATGTAAGAACATATCATCTTTAATAAGGCATTCCAAATCGTCGGTTGATAACAAGGCATCTCCAATGTCTACGAACTGGGTATTCTTCGGGGCAGACTTGATTGATTCGATGACTGTAATATCCCTAGCGGTACAAACATAGTCTGTCGAATTCATAAAAATATGAGCCAACTTAACAATCAAAATGAGCAAAATTAGTTCAATACAAAAGACAATATTACAAAAATAAGATTGATAATAATATAAAAAAATACCTTGTGGGATAATATGTAAATTAGCATCCTTTTTTGGTTTGTTATGAGATATAACCTCTTTGACATTTTTATGTTGTGAATCTTCGTCCCCTTTCAGCGACATTGCATCTGAACCCTCAATGGATTCTTTCGGTGCATCTCCAAAGTCCATATCCATGTCTCCTTTATTCTGAAAAAACAAGAAAAATAAAGAAAGCCCTTCCGTATTATCATCTATAAGATACATACAGAGGAAGGTTAGCTATATGCACCTCTTCTCGTGGTGTTTCACTGTGGTCTATCATCGTTTCATCAGTGAGTATGTCGGAACCCATCAATTTATATCTATGCTGAAATATAATTAATACTTTTTACTGCATCATAAAATTATATATAATATATGATAAAACTGAATGTGAAACTAACACAACTGTTTTCTCTGCTAATAAAAATAGTATTTGGTTATATTAGGAAAAAATGACGCTTAGATCATTTTACTAACACAACAAATTGGGGAAAACAACAAAATATAATGTTCATATATAAGTAATTAAGTGTCTGAAATTGCTTAAGTTATTTTAAATTATTTGTATAGGCTATGGAAAATTACCATACAAAAACTAAAACAAACAAACCAACATTAACCAAGTATATTTATTTTTATATGATTTGTTTTGTGATACCCTTAGTATATGTCATAAGAATATAAATATTTATTTTTATGCACCATATTTAGTATATATATATATATATATATATATATTCAAATTTGTTTAATTTTTGAGGTATGTATACTGTAAATATATATGATATTTTGTGAGGTATAAAAATAATTAAAAAAAATTCAGACGTCCACTAATAACAAATATACCATGATGAAATATTTAAGATGAAATATAAATGGTATTTCATACTGCATCATATTTGTATATATAATATATAAAAAAATAAAAGTGAAACTAACACAAATTTTTTCTATGCAAAAAAGGATACCTATTTAAATAAATGTTGTTTAAATAAATGTCCTACCCCATGAAACTCGGGATAAACAACAAACCTCAATGTTCATATATAAGTAATTAGTCATTTGATAATTATTTAAAATATTTTTGTAGGCTATGAACAAATGTCCAACAAAAAAAACATTTGAAAACTATTTCAAACAAAAAACTATAATGAATTACACGGGCCATAAACAGCACGTCCAGGCCCAGACCAAATGCATCACGGGCTAGGCGTCGGCCCACCTCCCCCGCGCGTCGGCCCGCCTCCCACGCGCGTCGGTCCGCCTCCCCGCGCGTCGGCCCGCCTCCCCGCTCGTCGGCCCGCCTCCCCCGCGCGTCGGCCCGCCTCCCACGCGCGTCGGTCCGCCTCCCCGCGCGTCGGCTGCCTCCCCGCTCGTCGGCCCGCCTCCCCCGCCGCCTATCTTATCCACCCACTCGCTCCTCTTCCTCCACTCACTTCATCTTCCCACTTTCCCCTCCGCCGCCGCATCGCCGCGGGGTAGGTGGCGGCCGCGCGACTCCGCCCGCCGCATCAGTCCCTCTCCCCTCCACTCATCTCTCCTGTCCACTCACTTGCCAACTCTCGCCCTCTCAACCCCCCACACCCGCCGCATCGCGGCGCGCGTCGCCGAGCCCGCAACCACCATGCCATCTTGCCGCGACCACCGCACCAGTCTCCGGCGCCACCTCTCGCCCTCCCACCTCCCCCCGCCGCATCGCGGCGCGCGTCGCCGAGCCCGCAACCACCGCACCAGTCTCCGGCTTCACCTCTCGCCCTCTGACCTCCCCCCGCCGCATCGCGGCGCCCGTCGCCGAGCCCGCAACCACCGCGCCATCTAGCCGCGACCACCGCACCATGCTCCGGCGAGACGTGTGCGACTGCTGTCAACGCACGCATGGAGCTTCATCGCCCAGACGCGGGTGCTGGATCCCGTCACCCTCCGGTCGGATCCGCGGTGGTGCTGGCCTCCGGCGAGTTCGACGGTGGATCCGCAGCGCGGTGCCTCGATCTACAACGCCAGCAGCTCCGGTACGCAGATCCGACCCCTTTCCTCCTCTACTTTTCTTTTTTGTGTATGCATTTATACACTGCATTTTCTGTGTATTTTCATATGATTTACATGTGGATCCGCACCAATATTTGATTTCAATTTTTTGTGCTTGTATGCTATATTTTGTATATACAGATTATTCTTGTATGGAGAGACCAGGGGTGTGCTTCAGGGGTTCTGGATGAAGTAGGTCGAGGCGTTGATGTTGTGTCCAGGCTTTTCTTTTATACAATGGTGGCGATGAGGGATGAAGTATGTGAGGATCAGTAATGTTGTCGCACGACAATGTCCGTTCACTCATGGGTTTTCTCAAGGTGAGGTGGTATCTTTTATTTCTGTGCGTATGTGTGTTCGTCTGAATTATTACTTTTGCATGCACATTTGTTGTTTGCATTTGCACCTGCGGATGTACATACATAATCATACCAAAACAACATGCACTAATTTATGGATAGTTGTTTTCTAATCAGTCATCTACTACAACCAAGATTTCTCTAGAATATTAACTCTTGAGATCACGCAACTGAGAGTGAGTGTAGTGAGTGTGCGGCGTTGTCCAATCCAATTTGCTTAGATTCGTAAAAGAACCTTCATGGTAAATTTTGTCGAAGTGCTTGCTTGCGTCATGATCCTTGTAACTACAACTATAATTCAGAAGAACAGGGAAGAGTGAAACACTGAATGAGGTCTGGTCTTTGCTCTGCCTTAGAATTATTGTAAAACAAACGCATAACGTACATAGTTTTTTATAAACAAAGTGGATTTTTAATTAGAATTCAAACTGTCATTATGATTTTTAGTCTAAAAGGTATGTGATCGTCATCTTAGAATGCCAGTATGACACAAGTAGTGCCAGTATGCACGTGCATTGCTGCCTATTTGTATGAAGGTTTGACATTTTCATTACCAACAGCCCGACTGTTAGAGCTTCAATTTTTTATTTTTTTGCAAAACACTCTATTTGTCCATTTTGGCAAGGATATGCCTACTGTATGTCCACTTGTTTACCCACTGGGTCCGTTTACTTCAGAACTAAAATTAGAGACCTAGCTATATTGATGAGATGCCGTCAACCCAGCATATAGAAGTGTTAAAAGGAAGAGTTTTATGGCACAGGATAAAAGAGTTCCTTTTTTTTGCAAAATATAAGGAACACAAAGTAGCAACAGCATTGATCTATAGACGTTTGTGACAGTTAACGTACAAGGTGAAAATGTCCTCTAATTTGGTAAAGGCATGCAAATTTTCTAAATTTCAATATTCTAGGCGTGCCCTGAACTGATCTCCTACTCGCTGCTCTATCGAGGCGCCGTGACCCGGCCTCACAGGCAGGGCCAGGGCAAAGACTGCTCCCCGACGGCCAAGACACGGCCACGGTGGTGCAGCCTGTGGTCTACATCGCCTACCACTCCGCCGTCTTCCGGAACCCCCACCACTTCCGCGGCAAGGTGAGACAGACGGCCCCTCCATGACGACAACAACAATAATTACTGTAGCATGCCTCTTTCTTGGTAATTAGTTGTTGCACTCAATTCAATTAGCCTAATAACTAATCTAGTCCATTATTAATTATTGCTCTTCCACTGTTTCGGTATCTCTTGGTTTGCATTGGACAACTATGTGATGAAAACACATCACCAGTTTTGGTTCAATTTCTATGTATGCACATTATTCAAGTTTCTTCAATGAATGAATATGCAGCAGCATTTTTTGGTTCAAGCAATGTATAGATTCTGTATTACCATTGGTCCTTTAAGTTTGTTTGTTTCAAGTGATTTGGCTTATTACTGCTCTCATGGCCATAATTCTGCTCTATGGTTGTTTACACCTGCCCATGGCATGCTAATGTTTAAAGCCGCCTCTGCTCTTAGACTAAAGCTATATGTAATATGGTTCAGATCGCCCATGGCACGGACGAGACAGCGGCGTCGGCAGGAGGGCACCTTGCAGCCCCTGGACTGAGGAGGATGGGCGCACATAGCCACCAAGCCCTCTGCTCCTCTTCTTCTAAGGCGAGCGATCAAGGGTCCCGAGCTCGACGAGTCCAGCCTGGCCACCACGACGCATTGCTCCCAGCAGGTAGCACGTCCCTCTCCCTCTCCTCACTCACCTGCTACTATGCTAATATTCCAGTGATTGCTATTTTTCAGTTGGATTAAACATTATATTTTGATCTGACTTGTAATTAACAAAAATAGCAAACTGCTTTCTTCAACGTTTGGGAAGAGGGTTCAGTAGTTAGGTTCTCAGTCTGCCTATCAATAAAACTAATCAAAAAATTTCTGTGTGTGAGCCGAGATGTGTGTCATGCGGTGTTGAGAACGAGCACTGAGAGCAGAGAGATGGAGCCAGGGGACGACAATTACAACTCCTACAGCACCAATATGTTAAAAGGCATGGGAGCAGGTACGTGAGAACAAAATATCGACTTAAATGACCGGTTCACATTGATTTCATACAGTCGCGTGTCTGGTTAACTATCAATAACCATTTCATTATTTGTCTATGCTATGTGAGGGTGTAACAATGATGGAGTACATTTACTGCTATGTGTGTTGAAGTCCAGTTTGGGTGCGTTTGGGAGTGAAGTATTTTGGTTTTTTTCACTAAGCCGGAATCCGTTAGCACACACTGATTAATCCTTCCAACATGTTGCTTAGGTGAAGCTAAGTTAGCAGATGCTAATTTATTTGGCCATGAAGTAGTTATCTGAAAAAAACTGTAGGAAAACAATACCAGCAAAACACTTCGGTGGACTTGACAGTACTCAGAAAATGTATGTTTTTTAGCATCCAGAATATTTGTTCTTCCCTATGACCCATGTGAATCAGCATGAAACATCTCTTCGGAATATGACTGTTACAAATAAAATTCGTTTTTGATTGTAAAAATTCAAACAATTGTCTCTCTTCGAACATTTTGTAAATATTTTATATTTTCCAATAGGAAAACTTAACAGGTGTATTCATCTATTACTTGTAGCTATTTACATACATGCAAGTGCCTAGTGAAGACATGTACATACCATAACAGTTTTACATTTCTCGTGACAGATATTCCCAAGGCCTACATATTATGGCTGACAGCTACTTCATGGAATCAGTAATATGGACTTAGAAGACAGGCATGGATAAAACAATGAGGTCATAAAATGGAAAGGAATCTCTGGTAAATTGTTATGCTTACTTAGCTTGTCGTTAAACTTAGGACTGTTCAGTAAATTATTGAACCGTATTCCAACATAAAAAGTATTTAAGATTATGAATTTTAATTTGCATTGCAAAATTAGGCAGTGAGAACTGTTCATCGGTACAAAAGCGAAGGGTGTGGCACAATTGTAATCTAAATAATAGTCTAATAGGCTAAAATATGTGTATAAACAATTTATAAGTAGTTCCAGCCCACTACAAACAATTTAATTGGGTATGATATTTATATAAGCTTGCATAATCTGCAATGGTGTTCTTTCTCTGGGATTTGATGGTATAACTAAACATATAAAAACTATTAATCTAATAAATAACACGCTATTATATAAGAGAAAGATCCTGAAATTGACATACCGAGAGGAACTCCAATTCTTGATGGTTCTTGCTTACACAACGTAGTCCTCGCAAATCATCCTCCTGGTCTGGGCGAAGGGACAGTAAGGAGGGAGAGGAGGGATGGCATAGTATTTTAATGTTAACATATATATAGTATGCCATGCGGAGGACATCTGGGTACCAGATCATGCCTTGATCCAATCATGCCGTTAATATCTCTGTATGGCAAGGATCTGTTTCCTTTTCATATCAAATACACACCTATTAATAATTTAGAAAAGATGTCAGGCATATTAACTTACCAAAAAATTAAATTACTTATCATTAATTCAATGCCAATTTGCTTCTTTCTGACTATAAAATCTCTGCATAATATTTTCAAGATATACACAGCTAATAAACATATTGATATGTTTTTCCATCAATAAAGAGTTTACAAAGTACGTAATAATAATCTTACTTGTGCCAGAAAAATAGGAGGAATACAAAATTCGATGTAAATCAGCTAACAAATTTTGAGATTACTCTTTTTTATATAACACCAATTGAGATGCATATTGCTTTTTTTTCATCCTATGAATCATTCGTTAGTGCCTCTTTTAATTTAATTTTACTTACCCATATGTCTATTCTATTTAGATAAAGTTCATACATAGAACACATCATATTTTGAATTATATTATATTAGAAGAAGATGTGACTCCCTTAGGGTAACTTAATAATAATTTTCTTCCTCACCAACTAAAATTGAAAAATGTTGGTAACGAATAATAATTGTGGGAACATCCTGGGACAGACTTGTACTTTATGTAGTCAATAGGAAAACACTTTGGCGGGGACTAATTTTGGCTACTATATTCAGGAACACATACAAGATAATCAATGCTATATCAGAAACATCTTGAGCATGACAGAGAAATGTGGATCCTGTGTGAACTTGAAGATCGGTGACAATTGAAGGTACGTGCCTTATGACCATTCGATTGCTGGCTTGAAAGTATACATTGTATCGTATAACAGTGCGTGTATGGATGAAGTTATACGATACGAGAGATTAGCTACAGCAAAAGAAAATTAACGACGTGCACAATAATGATGAAATATTAATGAATTTATTTGTTCACTTAAATAATTCACTGAAAAAAATAATCAGGAAAGCGCTACGCGCTAATCATGCATTTGGCCAGCAATTATTTAGATCTCTACGTCACAAGCGTTAGGCTTCATTTCTTTAGTGTGACGAAATAGCCCAGATGGTCTGCCCTGGCCCACTTAAACACAGGGATATATTGTGGTTCTCCTACTAAAGATCGGTATGTGCATAGTCTACTCATGCCGCCTCTCCCCCTCGTCCTCTATCCTTGATGCATCATGGCGCCTCTCTCCCTCATCCTCTCTCGATTGCAACACTGATCGGGAACCGGAATGTGAAGCTCGATTTCTAGCTTGAGAAGCTAGCCCCCTCGCCGGAATAAGTTGCTTTGTCGTCGGAGTGGTTGAATCCTCGTAGGGTAGGAGATATGATTGTGGGTGAGATTGTTTTTACGGCTGATTCGCTCGACCCCTCACCGGTTAAGCTGATTTATCTCCGAAGGACATGACCCCTCACAGTAACGATTTTACTGTGAAAAAGTTTCATATCCTCTTGAGTCGCTAAGCATAGCAGAAACGAGCATCAATACATAATGACTAATACAGCTATCAAATGTGGCTCAATGATCATTGACGTCAGACAAACAGAAATTACCAAAACAACAAATATAACAGCGAAACCAACTTGTAGTAGTACCAAAACTCCAAATAGTTCTTAAATATTCTAAACCCAAAAGCAAAAATTATAGTTTCCATCCATAACCAAACATGACAAGATGATTGAAGTACTCCTGACGGTTCTGCATGCATAGAAGCATATTTAGGTGTTCAAAACCCTCAAGGCCGCCGTAATCTCCCGAGGGATGTTTCCAGCAGCTAGATTGTCTTTGACCATGAGCATCTGGACTACCACTTGGCTCCTGAGCATAATTGGATCCTAGAAACAATGAAACAAATTCACCATGAAACGCTGAAGTGGTTGGATTATAAATGGTACATTAAAACTCGTCGTAAAGATAATTACTGTAGTGTTCATCCAGGTCATGCTACGCAAAGAACCTAGCTGGTGGGCCATCTCTTGTAGAACTAAGAAACCCGAGTCTTTGCTGTGACAAACAGAATAAATACTTGAGATTTCTACATACTGCATCTTATTCATCCGAAAAATTTATTTAATTACCGCCGAAAATTGAATGACATGTTGTCTTGTCGCCAATCCATGAGTTCGGTGTTCCATCCAAGGACCCTAGCCTGCAACACTTCATTGAGTTCTTGCTTCAAAATAGTGATCTCCTTCATCATCTCTTTGTTGTGAGTGATATTTCCCACTTGTCGTACGTCTAGTGATGGATTAAATACGATAACCCTTCTCCTCATCCGATTTACCACAAGTAGACCATACGAGGAATCCGGGATAGACAACGGAAGTAGATACTACAGAAGGTCAACACAGCTTAATTGCTATCAGGAAAGAAAAAATAATTTAGGAATTAAAGACTCTTACAATTGTGGAGTTGAACACATCATATCTAGGAAAGGGCTGTACAACAGCATTGTTGATCAGCGTCGAGGTGCGCTGCCCTTGCGGCATCCAGGAATACCTTAGAGCTCGTGATTGAGCATGAAACTGCAAGTCAAAATAATGTTTTCCTCCAACCATGTTGGTGCCTGCATGCCTCTCTACTTCAGCGCTCGCAAGCTTACGAACAGCGAGATTGCAGCATTCGGGATGTAGGCTTGCTGACGTTACAAATAGTGTGTCCTTCAGCATTCTGAGGCTGATTTCGATCCGGTACGGTGTATCGCTTCTTATCCAGATTGAGCTGCACGTAAAAATACATAAAAATGGTTAGCACTATGAGTGGTACTTTAAAACATAAATTGTTCATATGGTAACATTTTCTAGATAATCTAATAGCTATGAGCAGAACGTAATATTTTGATAAACTATAGAGCATGAAAATTTCTGCAGCACCTTCTAGCAAAAGCTAAAATTAAATAATAATTTCTCTATAAGAACAATATTAATTTGTTAGAATTTAAGACCAGGAAAATTTAGGTAGCACCCATTATACCAAGTTTGCTGGCTGTTGAAAAACAATATTAAATTGTTGTACAATATAGTAAGGACATTAAGTTTTTCAACATTTGTACTGCAAATAATATTGCAATTTTGTTATTCATTACATACGGTAGATGTGCAACGGAAATACTGCCAAAACATTTAACAAAAATAATTTTGTACTGCTGGCCGCAAAAAGTAAGATTTAATCTAAAGAAAAACAAATCAAGCAATATCATACTCCTATATCAAACAGAGTCTGCTGTGTACGACCTAGTTCTAATGAGATTTCTTTAGAGAAAATAAACACACAATAGCATAACTTACTCTAGTGTCTGCTCGTCATGAACGCCGTTCATAAAGCCGAATATATATTCGAGCGCATCTTCCACGAAATGCCTTGGTGGGGGCAGAAGATGCAGGGGTGCGGGCAAATACTCCTGGGGGTCGGCCACAGCATCGTGGAGCTGGACGGCAGACTCATTGGGGTCGGGGGCAGCGGCATCCAGGGGCCTGGGCACAGAAACCTCCTGGTAAGTGCGCGCTGCCACAACCTGGATCGCCGGCGCATTGTTTCCAATGATGGGCTCCATCGCTGATCGATACGCGTGAGTGATCGTTCACTGAGGTGTCTTGGCAATTAGGATGTCGATGCAGCATATATATAAACGGATATATTTTTAATGTTTTTTATTGCCTGCCAAATATATCAAGTCGTTTTTAAGACGTAGATGATTCTTTCTAATTATAAAAAAACGTGACGGGGGCGTATCAGATCTTTCTCCTTTTTTTAGTTGAATATTTTGTTCCTAAAGCATGACATATTTACAGTTCAATCTCAACGAATCGAAAAAAATCAACCTTTGTATAAAACCAGATATCCCGAATTAAGTATGCGTACAAATAATACATACTGCCATAATGGCTACACTTAGAGTTGACAAGCAAAAAGAAAACACACTTTAACAGAAATGATTGTTCTGTGTGAATACATTATTATTCCAAATGTAGATAAAAGGACCGAGGGAAACGAGCTTTTTATTGAGCCGTGTTGAAAAACAAAGTCATCTACTGTCCATTATTCCTGGCTACAACTGCAGCATTGACGTATGATAGTGTTTCGTCAAGTGTCATTAAGCAGGCTTTGTGGATATCTACGTAAAAACAATTTGTTAGTACTAATAACATCGTAATACAGAAAAGAACAAAAAGCCATAAAAATCGAAATAGTTTATATAACTTACCTTGAAGATGATGAACATCATCATTAATGTTGGGGGAGAACAAGAATGTGCTCTCCCTCATAGTCTCCATGCACTTATCCCTCCGGTTTACCTGTATGTACGTAACTGCAATTTTCTCGAACAAATTTTTAGTGCTCTGCAAGTGGTACAAGTGACGACCAGCATGCTCTTGACTTAGGCGTATAAACAGTATCTCCCGTCTGGAATGATAAAGATATGTTGATGGTAGGCAACTATCAAATATTAATAATCATATAAAACCTCAAGTACTGATTGGAATTTACCGAAAATTCATGATGCCTATCTCAACAAAATGGACCCGCCGTCTATATACTGAATCCCACCAATGTTGTATCCTACCAGCATAGACAAGAATACCAAGAACATCTGGAAAAAATTAAGTCTGGGTGAGACAAAATGTTAAATCGATAAATATGCAAAAACAAACTAAAAGATGTTGCACCGGTAATGGTTTTGTCCCGTAGCAAGGATATGGCACCAAGTTGTGGGAAAAATGGTGGACAGATTGTCGATGCAATACTGTGCACCGATGTCCTAACCATGGTTATAGCATTTAGTTCAATGACAAACTCCATGCATAGATACCAGAAGTGACCATCTAGCATTTCCGTGGGGTTTATCCCGACGTTACTGAAGTCATATGTTAGCCCAGTCTGCAGAATGTCGTTGAATCGATAAGCTTGGTTGCTGAAGGCAATTGCTTCAATCTTTGTTCCCTAGAAATATTTAAAAATTCAGATAATTCGACTTTAGAACACATGTGTATATACATTAAAAAAGGTTGCTATATTTAGTGATAACTAATCTCATACTTCCTCGTCCAGAAGTATGCAACAAAAGTATGGGTTTCCCATTGCATGCACCCTGATATGGGACTTCCACATCACCTTAGCTCGAATTATCCAACATCTTTGATAGATATGTTCCATCTGTACACTTTGAAAATTCAGGTACCTACATAAAATAATACAAAATGATGGGATAAACAAACGGTGATGTCAGATAAGCGTGCATGAAGATCTGTACACTTGCCTGTTCATTGGAGGGATGGTAGGCAGAGGCATGATGGGATCCGGTGGATTCGCCATCACCCTCCTCGAGGGCCTCGAGCTGTACGGTATCACCATGGTCAGGGAGCTAATGGATGAAGTGTTAAAGAAAGATAGAGAGGCGCACGGGCACGGGTAGTGCTATTTATATATATAGTCCAAGGGGCCCACAGGCGAGAAAATCAAAAACCTCTACTATCGAAACTATTATAAATAGTAAGTTATGAGAGTTCTTTGGCAACAAAAAATTTATTGCTAAAACTTATTGAATCAATTAATTATTTATAGATATTTCAGATTCTTAATCTGATCGAAATCATCTCAATTATCTCACCAGTATCATTGTTTCCTTTTCGCCTATGAATCCCATATATTCAGATTTTTAGTTAGGAACGCAATAATTGGATATATCAAAATAATTAAGGTGATAGTGCGTTAAGGTAAGTGTAGTCACGCAATTAATATATTACCATTAATTACCAACATGTAATCAATTTCAAAAATCGATTATTTACTCAGCTTTTATTATACTATATGTTTTTTAAAAAAATCCCAACATATTTGATTTTATAACATGTGATGAGACGTCGTTGTGTTACTTTGCAACGACTATTTTACGGGCATTTTAAAATAATAACAAAAAATTAAATCAAAGTTATTAGCAATAGTAATAATTTGTTCAGTCGGTCTTTGATGGCTTGATTCGTTGGTCGCGGTTGCATGCACAATTGAGTATGCGCGTGAAAAGCTAACTTCGATCTTTTTTTAATTAGCGTCTCTTTTTTAATTTGATTCTATATGCACAGTGTAGTAACAGCCGCACTTTCAAAACCAGCATGCTTAATTGAGAAGTGTGTGCGTTTTGTGACGTAAGTTAGTTAATATAGCACAAACGCAGTAAATGACATTTGTAATAAAAAGAATATTTCGATGGAAGTACGGATACCAGCATTTGTACCGCGTATTCATATAAGAAAAAGAAAAAAATAGCATGTTCGGCGACAAATCTCAAAGGGAAGATCAAAAACAAAGAGTAAGAAAGCAAGCATGAAACAATAGTTGTTCTTTATTCATACTTTCATAGTTTGACTCCAAATCGATTACAATGCAAAATGCTCTTAAGGAGCGTTGAAACATAAAACATAAAAGCTGTAAAGAATATTGTATAACTCCTCATGATTGCTCCTTTCAAGGCATTTCCGTCTTCTTCTCGCATGTTTGCATGTGCTTCACAACCATATGTTCCAACTAATTGATCTTTTGTATGAGAGTTTGCATCAGCTTGTTGCTCTCCTTGGTTGCCTGCAGAATTTGATCGTTGCTAGTACCCCAACCGTCCCCCGAACCTTCTTTCCTATCGTCTTTCATAATGGGATATGTACTACTAATAGGCTGGTTAATAGGCTCGACGTGATTATGCATCCTAAGCCTTTTTGGCTTTGGTGTGTTACCCTTACCAAAGGGACGAATCGGCGTAGCGCCGTCATGATCTTCCAGTTCACCGAAATCTTCACTTTCTTCTTCCTGCCAACGAAGCATGTGAATTGAACTGTTGGATGACGCCATGTGAGAGGAGGATGGAGAGGTCTGGTAAGGTCGCTGGAACGGTTGATCTATATATAAGCGTTTCTAGGAAGCTCTGAATACGAAATCGGTAAACAAATCGACCGATTTGGTCACAATCAAATATTAATTAATGGGATCAATTTTGTGATTCGGTGAGTAGAACCTACTATATTATTACAAGACAAAAAAGATAACCTACTATATTATTACCGAATAAAATAGTTAACATTACTCTCAAGTGGATATATATTCTTCATGGGTAGTTCGTCTGCCAAGGAACCACTCAAGTGGATATATATTCTTCTGAACTCTTGAACTATTTTTTTATCAGACCAGCTGCTAAATATATATATATATATATATATATATATATATATATATATATATATATATATATATATATATATATATATATATATATATATATATATATATATATATATATATATATATTTATTTATTTATTTACTTGCCCGCTTGATTGTTAGTCTGTTCCTCTGCGTGTGAGGAACGTAACAATGTCCTGCATGTTCAAATAAGTTATATTGTCATTCCCCAATTTTCTTACTGTTCTTTTGGCCTTGGACAAGGTCAATCGGATGTGTGTGTTGACACAGATCTTTGATGTGGAAGTTAATATATCAGTCCTATCCGACCTCTCTATACTGTTTTGTTATATATACGTTGGGGATAGATGAAATAGTAGAAGTTAACTATGCTGGTTATTGTCATGTGTGGTCCATTACTCTGACCTTTTTGATTATCTAAAGAAAAGGGGTTTATTTACTTTGCTGATTTCATTCGAGCTCTGAATATATTTCATTCCGACATTTCATTTTGTCGATAATAACATTTTTCTTTTTTCTGAACATTTCTATGTGCTGCCGCGCCGTCGATTTCCACGAAGTGGCCACCCGAGCCGATTCCCCAATGTGTCAATGACTACGTCCACTGCATGATCCTGTGGGACATGACCAATCCATTGCCTTATCAACACATCGAGGTAACAAATCCCCTCCTAATACAGGTGTTTTGGTCGGCTGCTGGCTCTACCACATAGCCTTCCGTCCACAATGAGCAGGAGTTAATATTAGAATATGACCATCTCTTTCTTAACGATGTGTGCCTTGTATTTCCATTTTGCTTTCTAAAAATATCGATTCAGGGAACAAAAGGAAAGCATGATAATTATTATTTTTGACTTTACATTACATATCTCCAAGGTCCTATTTTTTGCTTTGTACGGGTAGTCATTATGCTTGGGCTCATGACCATGGTTAATCTATAGCATGGTTTAGGGTGACCTATTTAACATAATAGTGCTATATGTTTGCATTTCTTGAACTGTCAGTAGGAACCTATATACCGCAAAATATTTGTATGTCCCCTATGGAAGGTTTTAGACAGTCAATTGATTTTGTCCCATCCGACTATCATGCAGTCTGACTTCAGATGACTATGTTTTTCAGGGTGAATTGAGTTCAGAGCTTTGAGCACCCGATTGCGATTTTGTAGCTGCAGTGGTGCTATTCTTTATCATTTGGTATGTCATTACTTCCTACCTACTTGAATTTCTGTATTCCCAATTCACGGGATTTTTACTTTTTCACATTTCCCTAAATGATTATACACAACTCTGATAATGCGTGCCACCCAGTTTTCGTTCTCTATAAGAACTGAGAAGTACATATGCACTTTTACGACATATAGGTTCATATAGATGTGTTTGGACGACATATAGGGAGAACGATAGGATCAGATGCATGTGAGATAGAAAAAAAAATACCGATATGTACATACTGTTCTTTCATAGTACATGCCATGTATACAATGTTCACATGAAAACAGAGCTACAAAAATATATTAGTAGATGAACCACAGTGATAGCTCATGTACCATCGGAAGCAACAGAGCTACAAAAATATATTAGTAGATGTCCTCTGGTTTGATATTTTGAAGGCACGAACAGAAAGAAGCGCACCTGATAAGCTATAAAATGGACATTTCGTGGCAGAATAATAGGTGGTTATAAATTGTGGTACTGTCCAGGTTCCAACAATTCATTAAAACTCTTATTTATCTGCAAGATACACGCAATAGGAAAAGCAACTGACAGAATATGGCACAATGAAAGGAAAATAATACTACTGGAAATATTTGTGAGATCATGAAGATGTCAACACGCATCCATCCGTTTACTTGTGCCAAACCTGCAACTAAGTAGTTAGAAACACATCATGTCTGTTTAGATATGTATTGAAAAGCCACGATTATAAAATTCAAATAAGGGGCAAATAAGAGACTATACAGGACAAAAATAAATAACATTGACTGAGCCTGCTTTGGGGCCGCATCATAAATATTTCTCTAATGTAGAACACTCCAGTGAATTTTACAACAACGGAGTGACCCAGGCAGTGTGCAATACTTATGTAGGAAAACAAAGCCTAGTTTAGATGGAGTAGATGATTGATTACAAAACAACAAAAGAATAATATACATGCAATCCGGCAAAAGGAGAAATAATGTCACATACAGGAAAAATTGGCAACTTGCAAAGTCACAAATCTGAGGCAATATTATTAATATTTGACTTGTTGAATAAACATAATCAGTTGCTAACATCGAAAGATAAATATTTGTACAAGAACACGGAAGAGCACCAAATTGTCTGTAGCAAAAGAGTAAATCCTTTATCTTATTCAAAACCGGCCAGCTTCTTAAGAGCGGACTTCAGCCTGTAAGGACTTCCTTATAGACGATGTTCTTCATCGAGGTTTGTAAGGACAAGGCAGGTCTTTTTCGCTTCTTAGGTTTACCGCTTTGCTTCTTGGCATTCTCCTTCTCCTTCTCCTTCTCAATGAGGATCTTTATGTTTCTCTTTGCGGTGGCTCGAGACAGTGCGACATAGAGTTGACCATGAGAGAACACAGGATTAGGTAGGTACACGCCAACAATCGGAATCGTCTGGCCTTGAGCCTTGTTAATCGTCAGAGCAAAGCTAAGCCTTACAGGAAATTGCTTCCTCTTGAACTTGAATGGAAACATGTCGTTGTCAGACGGGCATAGGGGTATTCGAGGAAGGAATACCCTCCTACCTGCGTGTTGTCCGATCACGATTTCTGCGTCGATGGCGTTCCTCTTGAAACCTCGCACCACAAGCCTCGTCCCGTTACACAGACCATTAGCCGGATCAATGTTCCTCAGAAGTATGACGGGGCAGTTGAGCATCAGTTTGAGTGTATGCGGAGGCAGACCGTTGGGAGTCAATCCATTTAGGAACTCGGGAGCGTAGTAGCCATACGGGTCATCTTCTGCATTGTCAAAGCTATGGTAGATTACTTCTTCTCCCCGAAAACGCTCTACCATGCGTATGTTTATCTTGTCGACGTTGTCGTTCGTGGTGGAGAGGATTGCGCGTGAAGTCATGTAATTCGGATCGGACATGTTGTCATCTAGTCTGGGAAACACATGGTCAATCAGCTTCTCCAGGTCATCACCCTCGCCTGTAGACGGCACACAAATATCTTCAGGGAGTCGTATGTTTCCTTGATCGTCAACTTCCTCAGTGCCATTGCCTACCCTTAGCAAGTAATCCGCAAACCAGGTGTCATTATGAGCCCTCATGTTGGTGACGAGCCTTAGCTGGCGCATACCCTTCCAGAGGTGTGAACTTCGAAGGGTTGCATCGATTATCTGACCCCGGGACCCCCTCCTGACGACCGGAAGCACCTGCCGGAAGTCCCCGCCAAACACAACAGTTTTTCCTCCAAAGGGTCGGTCCCGTCTTCCCATGATGTCGCGCATACTGTTGTCAAGTGCCTCGACCGCCTGTCGCTTAGTCATGGTGGCCTCGTCCCATAGTATCAATGAGGCCATCCTCAGTAGCTTGGCGGTACCACTCTGTTTCGTGAAGGTGCATGAGGCGCCATCGTCGCAGCTCAATGGGATCTTGAACCTCGAGTGGGCAGTCCTGCCTCCAGGCATGATAGAAGCGGCGATGCCTGACGTCGCGGTAGCGATAGCGATGTTTCCCTCGCTTCGAACCTTGGCGAGCAGCGCCCTGTACAGGAAGGTCTTCCCTGTACCTCCCGGTCCATCAACAAAGAACACATCCCCATCAGCGCGTTCAACAGAAGCTAGTATCTCGTCGTATGCAACCCTCTGCTCCAAGTTTAGTGACGAAGCCAATTTAGTGTCGTTGATGTCAAAATCGACGTTGGATTCCTCGATCACTTCTCTGGCCTCTCCCTCGGTTGGGTCGAATGCATCGTCAATGCATGGAAGAGAGAAATCAGCTATGTCTTTGCCCGTGGACTGCAACATACCCCTAATGTCAAGCAACACCATCTGTTCCACCTCAATCGGGCACGTGTGTGATCGCCGATAGTCATCAGACATAGGCTCGAAGTGCCTATCCCATAAACCACGCACGTCGCCTGGCTCACAGTGCACCAAAATTGTTGCAAAGAGCCTCCTGAGCGAACATGGCATCGCCCACTGCTCTGCCTCAGTAAGACAGTCGTCGAGCGTGTTATCTGCCTCGATGAGTCCCAACCTTTCGGCAGCCTCTCTAAAGCTCCCGCATAGCCTACCGTCCACGGTGAGCAGGTCCTCATAGGATGTCTTGCCAGCAACATGGTTTAGCAGCACACGCAGATAGTATCGCTCCCCCTCGGCAGGATTGGCAGACACAATTCGACCTATCTGATAACGCTCCACCCGCTCTTTCCAATACTTCTTACCCTTCTGCCATGTAAACCTTCCAGGAAAATCCTTGTACAATATATTCCTAGCCCACGGGTGGTTTTGGTTAGCTTTGAAATACTCTGTCAACATGGATTTGGAAGCTTTCTCAGAGGCGACTACGTCAGTCAAGTCAGCTTGCTCATTGAATGCCAACCTGTGCATATTCGGGAGATGAAGAGGCAACTGTAGGACAGACGGGTCACTGGCACACAAGGGGAAGCCAAATATCCTCCACATCGCCTCTGGAGGAGTAACCCACCTCGCGTCTACGTATCTTTTGATCTCATCAATGTTACCATCAGCGTCAGGCTGGTCGATGCTGAAAGAAGCCCTATCATGGCCCTTGTATATGTACTTGTAAAGGTATTTGACGGCCTTTATGCTGGAGCAAACCTCAACGTTTATGTGGCAATTGAACATCTGCAGCAGGTAAGGGTTATACGGCACAACCCATCTGTTGTCCAACATTTTACCCCGGACCTTAGCCTGCCGACCATTATCTCGACGACGATAAACAGGGTATGAGTCCTTGCCCTGTGCCGTGTTTTCATTGAACGACCGCGGGTATCTGCACTTGCACTCGTTCTGTTGCATGCAAACATTTTTGGGGTTGAGAGCACCGCATGGTCCATGCATCATATGTTTCACCACCAAGGCGTGGAGTTCAGGATACTTTTGCTTGTCTGGGAGCTCGGCAGAAATGAGTCGGTCGTACTGCTCTGGAACGACAAGCTTATAGGCAGAATCCATGATCAACAAAAAGTGTGCGTGGGGGAGGCCCCTCTTTTGGAACTCGACTACGTATACATGTGCAACAACAACACCCAGGATATTCTTCTTGAACAACATCTCTTTCATAGCCTCTAGCTTGCCATGGAACACACGAGCCACAAGATCAGGTCGGTCTTGCGCTGTCTGACCAGGAAACAACTCATCGTTATCTCTTCCCAGTTAGGGTTGCAGGTCATGGTCAAGAAGATGCCAGGCTTCCCGTAAGTATGGACAATTGCCATGGCATCCATATGCCTCCGCTTCATGTCGCGGTCGCCACCTGGGTACGTTCCAGGTAGCACTATCCTTACTCCAACAGCGCTTGCCCGGGTCTCCCCGGATGTAATTGCATCAACAACTCCTTTATACAGGTCGGCACGGATCTTTGTTTGGTTCTTCCTGTACCATTTCAACCTACAACTCTCAATCTTGATGTACATGTCCACCCCCCATTGCTGGAGCAATCGTGCTCCACAGAGTATGGGATTGAATATCCCAGGTCGTGTCTGGAGCATGTAACAGTAGTAGTCTCTCACCGAGACGCATAACCTGCTATTCCCCTCTGCACATGGATGAGTAACGCAGACATTAGGATTCATATGAGAAGTATACAATTCATCTAAACGACAGAATATGCATAAGGCTTACCTGCATCCTCATCATCATCATCATCACCTCTACCTCTTGGTTGTTGCACAACCGGCCAAGGGACATCACGTTTAGGAAGTTTCGGGTGCCAACCGAGCTCCCCCCTTGGGTAGAAGAGTGGGTAAGAGAGAGGGTCATACGAGCCAGCCGTCACATGTATACTGTGCCTCTGGTTGTCATTCCCGCGAAGTGTAATCCTACGATCGAACCTCTTTGCTAGGTCAGTGCCCTCCACCCAAATTGCAGCGACCTCCGATGACAGAGGTCTATTATACTTCCGTTGGTCTAGTCTCTGGTCAGTGTTGAGGTCTATCCTGTAATCGTCGAGGTTGTCCCTGTGCGCACCCAAACTCCTAAACTGCTGGGAGTACGGGTTTTCCCTGAGTATGTCCACTAACTTTTTGACGACATCTTGGTCTAATTGCTCGGTGGCAGCCTTGCGATGGGTTAGGCCTGGATCGTCGTCGTAGAAGTACAACTGTAGATGATCTGGACATGATGTTGGCCCGAAGGAATGAACGTTGTGGTAGATGGTGCCGTGCGCCCGGAACGTGTACACCCCAGACTTCATGTTTGTGTAGCTTTCATCAATGCTGACGCCGAGGGTTGTGAAGGAGAAGTGGCCGTTGAAGAATCGTATGTTATCCCGAAAATGCCTTGAGTCAGAATCCATGCTAGACCAAAGCCTCATTAGCTCCGGGACGGGCTCCGGTTGCTTCAGCTGGATCTGCCCACTGCGACAGCAGAATCCCGGGGCCTCAGACACAAACTTCTTGGCCTTGCAGTGATCGCAATTTGCGGCGTGCTTCAGGATGTGTGTGTGGTCTAGGAGGTTTGAGTAGACATAGTCCAATGGATCATGGTCGACATAGGTATTGTGTCTTGAGTCTTCCAATTCGTCGTGCTCCACGTCATCAGGATCTGAGCCTGCAAACAATTTTTATAATTAGTGTGATATTTCAAACGGGTGCATGTTGCTCAAGTGGGTGTACATACCTTCACCAGCAAACAGGTAATACTCGTCGTCAAAGAGGCTATCAGGGTTGACATTATCATTCATGAGACGACTAAGGTAAGCGTCCATGTCGTCTGCTCAGGTACGGAACCAATAAATGAGGGTTCAGTCTCAAGGGACGCAAGGAGAGTAAGGATGGGAGTTTTACCTTCACTTCTGATCGTGTACTCCGGCGTGCTAGATGAGGTCGAGGCACCATGTGCTTCCACTACGGTAGGTTGTCCAGTTGAGCTCATTTTCGGAATGGAGATGGACCTGACGGTTGGGGTCATCACCCTACCTGCAAACTTTTCATTACGTCGATCGCGTAGAACATTCCTTTCACCATGCGCTACCTGCGTACATTTTTTTTGCTTCACAATTTTCTGTTGACCCTTCTTTGCCACCACACCACCCTTGCAAGCTCGCTCTCTCCTCCCAGGCACTGCTCTGGACTCATGACTCTGCCCGTCCACTCCATTATCCGCTATTGTACCTTCGATCAGATCGCCATCTACAGCACCATCACCGAAGGTTCTGCTTAGGTATGCACCTACAACACTATACATCATTATTTATATCTCATGAATTATTACATGATGAAAGATGATGGTTGATAGGATATGTACCATCGGTTTCGGTGTTGCGAATGTATGTGGGGGCCGCATTGATCGTAGGAGCATGATCTATTTGTTCACTGTCGAATTGTTGCGTGAGGGCTGAAAGTGTGAGAGTCGGACAATGTGTGTGAGGGTTGGACAATGTGCTACTTAGATCTGGACGTGGCATTGCGATCGATTCAGCACATGGCATGTATTTCTTTGCAGCATACTTTGCCTTTCTCTTTGCACTTGACTCCCCCCTTTCATCCTCAGTCACGGTTTTAGGGTGTTGCACGCGCCATTCTTGCAACTTCTGATTTTTTTCTTGAAGATCGATCGTTCCGTCCCCCACTTTTCTCCGATAACTTGCTCGCTTCCGCGCGTTTCTCTGCTCAGTTTGCTCGTCCGTTAAGTCACCCTTGTGTTCTTCCTCAGGCTGTTTTTCATCTAGTTGCTTGCTGGCTGCCTCCTCTTTTTTCTTTCGATAAGCAGCTCTCCTCCGAGCCTTTATTTGCTCTTTTTTCTCGTCAAGGTCCACCGAGAATGGTTGACACCCATTAGTGATATCACCGAGAGGTAGCAGGGGAATATTTTTGCATATCTGCACGTAGGGTTTAGGGTCTTCATTGTCCAAGAATATTTCATGTACTACACAAACGCTTACTTTATATATATGCACGGTCAGGTTAAACAATGATGTATAGCTAAATGATCAGGAATTGTATGTTAACACAGTGGTCAACTATTGGTCAATTATTTTTATTCTCTATTCTTGGTCAATTATTCGTGGGGTTGGGGTGAGGAAACATATGTCGCCTACATTATTCACTAAGAAAGTATACATACGGTCATCATATTGCTGAAACATAAACATCCTTACCTGATGTCGAAAGGGCAGTCAGATTTTCATCTTTTTGCTTGCTGGCTGCCTCCTCTTTTTTCTTTCGATAAGCAGCTCTTCTCCGAGACTTTAGTTGCTCTTTTTTATCGTCAAGGTCCACCGTGGTTGGTTGACACACATTAGTGATATCACCGAGAGGTAACCCACCCACATTCAGCATATCTGCATGTGAAATGATATTAAAATTATATTCTGGAATGGAGGGAGTATATATAATATCATCGCAGTGCCTTCCCATAAAGCATTCTTACCTGATATCGTAAGGGCAGACATATTTTCCTCTTGTTGCTTGACGGTAGCCTCCTCTTTTTTCTTTCTATAAGCAGCTCGCCTCCGAGCTTTTATCAACTCTCTTTTTTCGTCAAGGTCCACAGAGGATGGTTGATCTGCATTAGTGATATCACTGTGAGGATGGCGTGGAACATTATGCGGCCTCTCTTGCCAACTGTCACGTTGCATGCTAGCTAGTTATTTTGTCAGATAACTGAGAGCTGGCAACGAATCTACATTATATAGGAATGAGATTGGAGGGTTGTCTGCATCATGTTAACATAACAATATATTGAACCGAAAACAAGGCAAAGTTGTAGGCACATGGTCTTAACCTTTCTACAACATAATACTTACCCGAAATCAGATGGGAAGGTTGATGAACATATGTCCTTTCAGAATCGGCCTGTTCAAGTATCGTCCTGTCCGAGTGAGTAATATGGACTCCTACAAGTCACACGCTTGATCTATTAGAATCGGTTCTGCCCAAGTCTGTTAGGTTTGATTTATCACATAAAAAGCATAAAAGCAATCTCAGTATATATAATATCATCGCAGAAACAAGGCAAAGTTCTAGGCACATGGTCTTAACCTTTATACAACATAATACGTACCCGAAATCAGATGGGAAGGTTGATGAACATATGTCATTTCACAATCGGCCTGTTCAAGTATCGTCATGTCCGAGTGAGTAATATGGACTCCTACAAGTAACACGCTTGATCTATTAGAATCGGCTCTGCCCAAGTCTGTTAGGTTTGATTTATCACATAATAAAAAGCATAAAAGCAATCTCAGTATATATGCACAGCCTTAGTACCTGGACTACTTGGGTAATTCTTGTGAACATCGTCGGCTCCAGGTATAACTCCTTGTATAGAGTCGTCACCATTTGGCCCCTCCATCGGGCCTGCAACATCTCCTGTGATGGTGTTTGACATCCATACCAAAATATGTAGCTCAACATATACAAGGAGGTTGATATATACCTGGAGTATCATATGTGCTATCACCATCGGTCTCAAGTATCATTCGTTCGGAGGGAGTAATATGGACTCCTAGAAGTAAAGATGTTGATACATTAGAATCGGGTGTGCCCAGGTCTGTTAGGTATGATTTTTCAACTAAAAAGGATAAAAATAAACCTTATACCTGGACTACGTGGGTAAATTTTGTCAACATCATCGGCTACGGGTATAATCACTTCGTTAGAGTCGTCAACACTTGTCCCCTCCATCGGGCCTGCAACACATATATAGTTGAACATATATATGTTTGACTTGTGTAGCACAATTTATAGGTGAACATATACCTGCAGGTACATGTGATGAAGTTGTCTGTTCCGCTGGCTTGCTGTGTGGAGTCCCCATATGTAACTACTAAAAAAAGACATATCCAACAGATTCAGTCCATAAGGGCAGGATGTTACAGATTTATGAGTCTTGCTATATATATGAAAATAGAAAGACATGTCGAACAGACTTTGCTACTTTGCATTTTTTCTGAACTGACTCTGCTGGATACATGTTAAGAATCCAAGATGCTAAGATGTCATGTTCATCTTCCTGCAGGCAGATGAAGGCCGTCGAAGATCACAAGCGCAGCTTGCTATTGTACAGGTTTAGAATCTAGAAAGGTAACATATTTGGTGGGCGTGAGGTTTCATTATGTCCCCCCAAACCTGTCAGACTTTGCTACTTTGCATTTTTTGTGAACTGACTCTGCTGGATACATGTTAAGAATCCAAGATGCTAAGATGTCATGTTCATCTTCCTGCAGGCTGATGAAGGCCGTCGAAGATCACAAGCGCAGCTTGCTATTGTACAGGTTTAGAATCTAGAAAGGTAACATATTTTCATGCGATCTTACCTATTCTTTGCTATTCACAATAATTCTTTATCTTCCCATTGCTGTGTTAATTGATTCATATGCGGTTGTGCTATTCTGACAAGTTTGGAGGGACACAATTCTACTTTGCTGATTGTTTCCGAGAATTACTAATCCGAGAATTGTTTCATTACTAATGCGCTGTCGCGGGCATGTGATCCAGGTTGTTAATTCCAAATCAATTTGGAATCCAGTCAAAACTACTCTCAAGGACTGCTCTGAACCTCAAATATCGTCGGCCAAAGAATTTGTGATATGTTGATTGATGCAACTATGCTGTACTGTTTCAGTGACTGTTAAAAGTAGACATAACAGAAGTCTGGCATTTTAGGTCACGGAAGTCTGGCATCCTTTGTACACGATCCTTTGTACACTAATATGAGGCGTTTTAGGTCACGGAAGTCTGGCATGGCTGCATCTATTTTGAACACGATCTGTACACGTAGACATAACAAAGAAAGAAAACTTGTGTTTATACCTGGGGTTGAAACCGTACAGCGTCGCCGATCGCACGTTCCGCGGCGCCCCGCGATCTAGAATCTGCCAGCGGCGGCGGCCCAGTCGAGTCGTTCGGCGGGCGGCGCCCCGCGATCTAGAAGCTGCCAGCGGCGGTGGCCCTGTCGAGTCGTTCGGCGGCGGCGGCGCTGTGGAGTCGTTCCGCGCGGCGGCGCTGTGGAGTGCGCGGCGATCCAGACGTCGTGCGATCTGATCGGCAGCGGGGTACTGGGATGGGCGTCAGGGCGTCAGGGCGATCCTGATCGGCTCGGTGGGGGGCGATCCTGATCGGCTCGGTGAGGTTCGGTGGGTGGGCGTGGGGTGGGGGTAATTTGATGAAAAAACCGGTTGAAAAAAAACCAGTCGAAAAAAAATCAGTCGAAAGTGGGGGGACTATTCAACCAACTCGTCCATTAGGAGTAGAGATTTCCTTCTCTACACTGCACATGGCCCACGCACCGACCGACGGATATGGCAGGCCGCACAGCCGGGCGACGAGCACAAGAAATCCTTCGGGGATTCTCCCGGCCGGCGAGCGAGCTTACGCTGGAGATCAGCTTTCATGCTCGGAGAACCGTTAACGTTGGAGATCCCACGACTTCCAGCACTCCCAGGACCGCGGCTTGACGTTCTTCCTGGTGCTCCGGCGGACGTGGCAGAGCACCCAGTAGTGGTCCTCCTCGCCGTCGTCGGCCCGGCGGTAGCACCGCGGGTCCGTGATCTCGTACTCGGACATGGCCCACCCGGTGCTCCGCCGCCCCTGCTGCGCCCCGCCCTCCCCTTTCACGCCGCCGCGGGCGTAGAAGCAGTACAGCGTCATGGACCAGCGCGCGACCACGCCTAGCTCCGTCACGGACCGGCGGTGCTCCTTGTTCCCGCTGTGCATCCACGAGCCGCCGCCGCCATCCGGGGTGCGCCGCGCCTGGGTGCCCTTCCCGCGCCGCCGCGCCGCGAAGAAGTAGCCGTGCCCGCGCCGCAGCAGGCCGTGCCGCGCAAGAAGCTCCCAGGGGGTCGCCGCGCACGGCTCCGCCTCCACCACCGCGCCCGCCACGCGCGGCGCGAACCCGCGCAGCTGCGGCCGCAGGAAGTGCAGCACCAGCTCGTCGTCCGTCGGGTCGAACTCGATCTCCTCCTCCTCCCCTGCCTCCTTCTTCACCAACACCCCGCCGGCGACGCCCAGATTTATCTCCTCCTCCTCCCCCGCCTCCTTCCTCACCTCCACCCCGTCGGCGCCGCCGATATTTATCTCCTTCTCCATTTCCCCGATGAAGTCTCCCCTCCCTCCGATGAAGTCAAGGCGCTCGGCAACCACCAGACAATAAGATGCGGCGAGGGACCGGGGACGGACAGCGACGGCTAGAAAATGGACCTCCAGCACGCTGCGTTTCTTTCCAACCACCACTGGTACAGCCAACATGGAGTAGCCCACCGAGATGGCCTGCTCGATCGGGCCCAATCGGAAAGTCACAGCACGTTATCAGGTTGGGACAAGTGTCGTGCTGTATATGCGCCACTCGTTACAACCGTCGCAATCTATTCATCTTCAATCATGGTATTACAACGAATATTAGAAATAATAAAAATTACATCCAGATTCATAGACCATGTAGCGACGACTACCAGCACTAAAGCGAGCCGAAGACACGCCGCTCCCTCGTCGCAGTTGGGCAAAACTTCTTGTAGTAGAAAGCCAGAAAGTCTTTGTGCTAAGGCCACATAGGACCAATCCACCAGAACAGCAACACCACCGATGAAAAAATAGCATAGATCAGACCGATCCAACCCAAAGACACACGAAAATAGACGACAACGACCAGATCCGAGCAAATCCACAAATGACAGATCCGCCAGAGACACACCTCCACACGCCCGCCGACAATGCTAGACGCACCACCGGATGGAGGCTAGGCGGGGAGAACATTATTCCATCCTCACGGAGCCGCCAACATCTCGCCTTCCTAAGTAGCACGTCAACCCTAACAAAACTCAAAAAAAAATCAAAAAATGAAGCCCTCCCACAAGCAAGGGCCGGGGTCCACTCCGCCCCAATGGCCCTAAGGACAGCGAAGACGAGGCGGACCGGCGGGAGGCAGAGAAACCCTGTCCCTTTTAGGGGGGAGCCGTAGGAAAAAGTTAGAGCCTAAAAAAATCTATTTTTCGTAGATTCGTTTATTCAACATGTTTTATCTCTTAAACCGTGCGTCCAAATCTCAAATCCTTTTCACAGTTGGTTCCCCTTTATTGAAAACTAGATCACATGTTGACAGGTTTCGATGAAACGTTTTTTCACGGAAAAACCATACGAAAAAACCGAATGGGGAGCACGTTTTTTTTCCTTTCCGAGGAGGTAGGCATTTTTTGCCTTTCCAAGAGGCATGACCGTGTCTCGCGCGAAAGAAAATCCGTGCCTCCATGAGAAGTAAATCCATGCCTCTTGCGGGATGAAAAAAAGAAACATGTTTTTTCCCTTTCCGAGAGGCACGACCGTGCCTCCCACGGAACGAAAAAAAGAAAATGTGTTTTTTCCTTCCCGAGAGGCACAGCCATGCCTCTCGCGAAAGCAAATCTGTGCCTTCACGAGAAGCAAATCATGTGTATTTTTTTCTTTCCGAGAGGCACGTTTTCCCCCATTCCAAGAGGCACGACTGTGTCTCTCGTGGAAGCAAATCCATGCCTCCATGAGAAGTGAATCCGTGACTCTCACGGAACAAAAAAGGAAGTGCGTTTTTTTCGCGCATTTTTTTCCCTGTTTTATTTTGGCCAATTCCTAAGAAAAACCGTTGGAAAACAGAAAACCCGCCCCAAAAAAATTATTTGAAAGCAGAAAACATGTACATAAAAATAAAAAATAAAATCCGGAGGGAGCATCCAGAGCATGAGACGTGGCGGCAGCTGAGAGCGTGTCAAGTGGCCCTTGCGGGGGCTCCCGAAGTGACCATTGCGGGGGCTCCCGAAGAAGCATTCAATTAGTTGCTCTGTCTGATCTGATCAGGCTAGATCTTTTTATTTTCGGGATCTATTTATGCTGTGTAAATGGAAATCACTAATTAAGGATGGTGATATACGCATCAATTCTGTAACTGTGATAACAAGATCACCCATTAAGTAGTGCGATATGGCGCGCATGTCGATTATATCGAGCAAATCGGGGGAATGAAATGTCAAGGCTCCCAATATGATGAAGTTCTTCTGCAATGCAGATCAGGGTGTAAGCACCACCAAAACAACCATGTTGTAAGTGATGATTATCAAGCTTCCTTGGGCACACATCTTGTTTCCCTTGCAAGCTTACACGTCTCAACAACCAGTAGAAGAAAAAAATATGAAGCTAACGATCGTACAATTAGAATGCTAAATTCCGGTGAAAAAGATATATAATGGTAAAGACAATGAACACACACATAAACAACAATCCGGGTGTTGTCAATTGTCGAGGTTCATGTGGATGGTTGTGTTGGAAATATGCCCTAGAGGCAATAATAAATGGTTATTATTATATTTCTTTGTTCATGATAATTGTCTATTATTCATGCTATAATTGTATTGTCCGGAAATCGTAATACATGTGTGAATACATAGACCACAACGTGTCCCTAGTAAGCCTCTAGTTGACTAGCTCGTTGATCAACAGATAGTCATGGTTTCCTGACTATGGACATTGGATGTCATTGATAACGGGATCACATCATTAGGAGAATGATGTGATGGACAAGACCCAATCCTAAGCATAGCATAAAAGATCGTGTAGTTTCGTTTGCTAGAGCTTTTCCAATGTCAAGTATCTTTTCCTTAGACCATGAGATCGTGCAACTCCCGGATACCGTAGGAGTGCTTTGGGTTTGCCAAACGTCACAACGTAACTGGGTGACTATAAAGGTGCACTACGGGTATCTCCGAAAGTGTCTGTTGGGTTGGCACGGATCGAGACTGGGATTTGTCACTCCGTGTGACGGAGAGGTATCTCTGGGCCCTCTCGGTAATGCATCATCATAATGAGCTCAATGTGACTAAGGCGTTAGTCACGGGATCATGCATTGCGGTACGAGTAAAGAGACTTGCCGGTAACGAGATTGAACAAGGTATTGGGATACCGACGATCGAATCTCGGGCAAGTAACATACCGATTGACAAAGGGAATTGCATACGGGATTGATTGAATCCTCGACACCGTGGTTCATCCGATGAGATCATCGTGGAACATGTGGGAGCCAACATGGGTATCCAGATCCCACTGTTGGTTATTGACCGGAGAGGCGTCTCGGTCATGTCTGCATGTCTCCCGAACCCGTAGGGTCTACACACTTAAGGTTCGGTGACGCTAGGGTTGTAGAGATATATGTATGCGGAAACCCGAAAGTTGTTCGGAGTCCCGGATGAGATCCCGGACGTCACGAGAGGCTCCGGAATGGTCCGGAGGTGAAGAATTATATATAGGAAGTCAAGTTTCGGCCACCGGAAAAGTTTCGGGGGTTACCGGTATTGTACCGGGACCACCGGAAGGGTCCCGGGCGTCCACCGGGTGGGGCCACCTATCCCGAAGGGCCCCGTGAGCTGAAAGTGGAAGGGAACCAGCCCTTAGTGGGCTGGGGCGCCCCACTTGGGCCTCCCCCCATGCGCCTAGGGTTGGGAACCCTAAGGGGGGGAGCTTCCCCCTTGCCTTGGGGGGCAAGGCAACCCCTTCCCCCCTTTGGCCGCCGCCCCCCCTTGGAGATCCCATCTCCCAGGGCCGGCGCCCCCCCAGGGGCCTATATAAAGGGGGGGAGGGAGGGCAGCAAACTACAGCCTTGGGCGCCTCCCTCCTCCCCTGCAACACCTCTCTCTCTCTCTCTCTCTCTCTCTCTCGCAGAAGCTCGGCGAAGCCCTGCCGGAGACCCGCTACATCCACCACCACGCCGTCGTGCTGCTGGATCTCCATCAACCTCTCCTCCCCCCTTGCTGGATCAAGAAGGAGGAGACGTCGCTGCACCGTACGTGTGTTGAACGCGGAGGTGCCGTCCGTTCGGCACTCGGTCATCGGTGATTTGGATCACGGCGAGTACGACTCCGTCATCCACGTTCATTGGAACGCTTCCGCTCGCGATCTACAAGGGTATGTAAATGCAGTCCCTTCCCCTCGTTGCTAGTATACTCCATAGATGCATCTTGGTGAGCGTAGGAAAATTTTAAATTATGCTACGATTCCCAACGGTGGCATCATGAGCCAGGTCTATGCGTAGTTACTATGCACGAGTAGAACACAAAGCAGTTGTGGGCGTTGAGTTTGCCAATTCTTCTTGCCGCTACTAGTCTTTTCTTGTTTCGGCGGCATTGTAGGATGAAGCGGCCCGGACCGGCCTTACACGTACACTTACGTGAGACAGGTTCCACCGATTGACATGCACTAGTCGCATAAGGTGGCTAGCGGGTGTCTGTCTCTCCCACTTTAGTCGGAACGGATTCGATGAAAAGGGTCCTTATGAAGGGTAAATAGAAATTGGCAAATCACGTTGTGGTCATACGTAGGTAAGAAAATGTTCTTGCTAGAAACCTACAAACCACGTAAAAACTTGCAACAACAATTAGAGGACGTCTAACTTGTTTTTGCAGCAAGTGCTATGTGATGTGATATGGCCAGAAGATGTGATGAATGATATATGTGATGTATGAGATTGATCATATTCTTGTAATAGGAATTACGACTTGCATGTCGATGAGTATGACAACCGGCAGGAGCCATAGGAGTTGTCTTTATTATTTTGTATGACCTGCGTGTCATTAAATAACGCCATGTAAATTACTTTACTTTGTTGCTAAACGCGTTAGCCATAGAAGTAGAAGTAATCGTTGGCGTGACGACTTCATGAAGACACAATGATGGAGATCATGATGATGGAGATCATGGTGTCATGCCGGTGACGAAGATGATCATGGTGCCCCGAAGATGGAGATCAAAGGAGGATGATGATATTGGCCATATCATGTCACTATTTGATTGCATGTGATGTTTATCATGTTTTTGCATCTTATTTGCTTAGAACGACGGTAGTAAGTAAGATGATCCCTTATAATAATTTCAAGAAAGTGTTCACCCTAACTGTGCACCGTTGCGAAGGTTCGTTGTTTCGAAGCACCACGTGATGATCGGGTGTGATAGATTCTAACGTTCGAATACAACGGGTGTTGACGAGCCTAGCATGTACAGACATGGCCTCGGAACACACGCAATACACTTAGGTTGACTTGACTAGCCTAGCATGTACAAACATGGCCTCGGAACACGGAGGACCAAAAGGTCGAGCATGAGTCGTATAGAAGATACGATCAACATGGAGATGTTCACCGATCTTGACTAGTCCGTCTCACGTGATGATCGAACACGGCCTAGTTAAACTCGGATCATGTTTTACTTAGATGACGAGAGGGATGTCTATCTGAGTGAGAGTTCATTGAATAATTTGATTAGATGAACTTAATTATCATGAACTTAGTCTAAAATCTTTACACTATGTCTTGTAGATCAAATGGCCAACGTTGTCCTCAATTTCAACGCGTTCCTAGAGAAAACCAAGCTGAAAGATGATGGCAGCAACTATACGGACTGGGTCCGGAACCTGAGGCTCATCCTCATAGTAGCCAAGAAAGATTATGTCTTAGAAGCACCGCTAGGTGATGCACCAATCCCACAGAACCAAGACGTTATGAACGCTTGGCAGCAGCGTGCTGATGATTACTCCCTCGTTCAGTGCGGCATGCTTTACAGTCTAGAACCGGGTCTCCAAAAGCGTTTTGAGAAACATGGAGCATATGAGATGTTCGAGGAGCTGAAACTAGTTTTCCAAGCTCATGCCCGGGTCGAGAGATATGATGTCTCCGACAAGTTCTTCAGCTGTAAAATGGAGGAGAATAGTTCTGTTAGTGAGCACATACTCAGAATGTCTGGGTTGCACAACCGCTTGACTCAGCTGGGAGTTAATCTCCCGGATGACGCGGTCATTGACAGAATCCTCCAGTCGCTTCCACCAAGCTACAAGAGCTTTGTGATGAACTACAATATGCAGGGGATGGAAAAGACCATTCCTGAGGTATATTCAATGCTGAAATCAGCGGAAGGGGAGATCAGAAAAGAACATCAAGTGTTGATGGTGAATAAAACCACTAAGTTCAAGAAGGGCAAGGGTAAGAAGAACTTCAAGAAGGACGGCAAGGGAGTTGCCGCGCCCGGTAAACCAGTTACTGGGAAGAAGTCAAAGAATGGACCCAAGCCTGAAACTGAGTGCTTTTATTGCAAGGGAAGTGGTCACTGGAAGCGGAACTGCCCCAAATACTTAGCGGACAAGAAGAAGGCCGGCAACCCCAAAGGTATATGTGATATACAAGTTATTGATGTGTACCTTACCAGTACTCGTAGTAGCTCCTGGGTATTTGATACCGGTGCGGTTGCTCATATTTGTAACTCAAAACAGGAACTACGGAATAAACGGAGACTGGCAAGGGACGAGGTGACGATGCGCGTCGGGAATGGTTCCAAGGTCGATGTGATCGCCGTCGGCACGCTACCTCTGCATCTACCCACGGGATTAGTTTTGAACCTCAATAATTGTTATTTAGTGCCAGCTTTGAGCATGAACATTGTATCTGGATCTCGTTTAATTCGAGATGGCTACTCATTTAAATCCGAGAATAATGGTTGTTCTATTTATTTGAGAGATATGTTTTATGGTCATGCCCCGCTGGTCAATGGTTTATTTTTGATGAATCTCGAACGTGATGTTACACATGTTCATAGTGTGAATACCAAAAGATGTAAAGTTGATAACGATAGTCCCACATACTTGTGGCAATGCCGCCTTGGTCACATTGGTGTCAAACGCATGAAGAAGCTCCATACAGATGGACTTTTGGAGTCTCTTGATTACGAATCATTTGACACGTGCGGACCATGCCTCATGGGTAAGATGACCAAGACTCCGTTCTCCGGAACAATGGAGCGAGCAATCAACTTATTGGAAATCATACATACCGATGTGTGTGGTCCAATGAGTGTTGAGGCTCGCGGAGGATATCGTTATGTTCTCACTCTCACTGATGATTTAAGTAGATATGGGTATGTCTACCTAATGAAACACAAGTCTGAAACCTTTGAAAAGTTCAAGGAATTTCAGAGTGAAGTTGAGAATCAACGTGACAGGAAAATAAAATTCTTACGATCAGATCGTGGTGGAGAATATTTAAGTCACGAATTTGGTACACACTTAAGGAAATGTGGAATAGTTTCACAACTCACGCCGCCTGGAACACCTCAGAGAAATGGTGTGTCCGAACGTCGTAATCGCACTCTATGGGATATGGTGCGATCTATGATGTCTCCTACCGATTTACCGCTCTCATTTTGGGGCTATGCTTTAGAGACTGCCGCATTCACTTTAAATAGGGCTCCGTCTAAATCCGTTGAGACGACACCGTATGAATTATGGTTTGGGAAGAAACCTAAGCTGTCGTTTCTAAAAGTTTGGGGATGCGATGCTTATGTCAAGAAACTTCAACCTGAAAAGCTCGAACCCAAGTCGGAGAAATGCGTCTTCATAGGATACCCTAAGGAAACTATTGGGTATACCTTCTACCTCAGATCCGAAGGCAAGATCTTCGTTGCCAAGAACGGGTCCTTTCTGGAGAAGGAGTTTCTCTCGAAAGAATTGAGTGGGAGGAAAGTGGAACTTGATGAGGTGATAGTCACCCCTTCCGAACCGGAAAGTAGCGCAGCGTGGGAAAATGTTCCTGTGGTGCCTACACCGACTGGGGAGGAAGTTAATGATGATGATCATGAAGCTTCGGATCAAGTTACTGAACTTCGTAGGTCCACAAGGACACGTTCCGCACCAGAGTGGTACGTCAACCCTGTCCTGGAAATCATGTTGTTAGACAACGGTGAACCTTCGAACTATGAAGAAGCGATGGCGGGCCCGGATTCCGACAAATGGCTAGAAGCCATGAAATCCGAGATAGGATCCATGTATAAAAACGAAGTATGGACTTTGACTGACTTGCCCGATGATCGGCGAGCCATAGAAAACAAATGGATCTTTAAGAAGAAGACAGACGTGGATGGTAATGTGACCATCTATAAGGCTCGACTTGTCGCTAAGGGTTATCGACAAGTTCAAGGGGTTGACTACGATGAGACTTTCTCACCCGTAGCGAAGCTGAAGTCCGTCCGAATCATGTTAGCAATTGCCGCATACTATGATTATGAGATATGGCAGATGGACGTCAAAACGGCATTCCTTAACGGCTTCCTTAAGGAAGAGTTGTATATGATGCAGCCGGAAGGTTTTGTCGATCCTAAGAATGCTAACAAAGTATGCAAGCTCCAGCGCTCAATCTATGGGCTGGTGCAAGCATCTCGGAGTTGGAACATTCGCTTTGATGAGATGATCAAAGCGTTTGGGTTTACACAGACTTATGGAGAAGCCTGTGTTTACAAGAAAGTGAGTGGGAGCTCTGTAGCATTTCTCATATTATATGTGGATGACATACTATTGATGGGAAATGATATAGAATTCTTGGAAAGTATAAAGGCCTATTTGAATAAGTGTTTTTCAATGAAGGACCTTGGAGAAGCTGCTTATATATTAGGCATCAAGATCTATAGAGATAGATCAAGACGCCTCATTGGTCTTTCACAAAGTACATACCTTGACAAGATATTGAAGAAGTTCAGTATGGATCAGTCCAAGAAGGGGTTCTTGCCTGTATTGCAAGGTGTGCAATTGAGCACGGCTCAATGTCCGACCACGGCAGAAAATATAGAAAAGATGAGTGCCATCCCCTATGCCTCGGCCATAGGGTCTATTATGTATGCCATGCTGTGTACCAGACCTGATGTAAACCTTGCCGTAAGTTTGGTAAGAAGGTACCAAAGTAATCCCGGCATGGAACACTGGACAACGGTCAAGAATATCCTAAAGTACCTGAAAAGGACTAAGGATATGTTTCTCGTTTATGGAGGTGACGAAGAGCTCGTCGTAAAGGGTTACGTCGACGCTAGCTTCGACACAGATCTGGATGACTCGAAGTCACAGACCGGATACGTGTATATTTTGAATGGAGGAGCAGTAAGCTGGTGCAGTTGCAAGCAAAGCGTCGTGGCGGGATCTACATGTGAAGCGGAGTACATGGCAGCCTCGGAGGCAGCACAGGAAGCAGTCTGGATGAAGGAGTTCATTACCGACCTAGGGGTGATTCCCAATGCGTCGGGCCCGATGTCTCTCTTCTGTGACAACACTGGAGCTATTGCCCTTGCGAAGGAGCCCAGGTTTCACAGGAAGACCAGGCATATCAAGCGTCGCTTCAACTCCATTCGTGAAAGTGTTCAAAATGGAGACATAGATATTTGTAAAGTACATACGGACCTGAATGTAGCAGATCCGTTGACTAAACCTCTCCCTAGGGCAAAACATGATCAACACCAGGACGCAATGGGTGTTCGATTCATCACAATGTAACTAGATTATTGACTCTAGTGCAAGTGGGAGACTGTTGGAAATATGCCCTAGAGGCAATAATAAATGGTTATTATTATATTTCTTTGTTCATGATAATTGTCTATTATTCATGCTATAATTGTATTGTCCGGAAATCGTAATACATGTGTGAATACATAGACCACAACGTGTCCCTAGTAAGCCTCTAGTTGACTAGCTCGTTGATCAACAGATAGTCATGGTTTCCTGACTATGGACATTGGATGTCATTGATAACGGGATCACATCATTAGGAGAATGATGTGATGGACAAGACCCAATCCTAAGCATAGCATAAAAGATCGTGTAGTTTCGTTTGCTAGAGCTTTTCCAATGTCAAGTATCTTTTCCTTAGACCATGAGATCGTGCAACTCCCGGATACCGTAGGAGTGCTTTGGGTTTGCCAAACGTCACAACGTAACTGGGTGACTATAAAGGTGCACTACGGGTATCTCCGAAAGTGTCTGTTGGGTTGGCACGGATCGAGACTGGGATTTGTCACTCCGTGTGACGGAGAGGTATCTCTGGGCCCTCTCGGTAATGCATCATCATAATGAGCTCAATGTGACTAAGGCGTTAGTCACGGGATCATGCATTGCGGTACGAGTAAAGAGACTTGCCGGTAACGAGATTGAACAAGGTATTGGGATACCGACGATCGAATCTCGGGCAAGTAACATACCGATTGACAAAGGGAATTGCATACGGGATTGATTGAATCCTCGACACCGTGGTTCATCCGATGAGATCATCGTGGAACATGTGGGAGCCAACATGGGTATCCAGATCCCACTGTTGGTTATTGACCGGAGAGGCGTCTCGGTCATGTCTGCATGTCTCCCGAACCCGTAGGGTCTACACACTTAAGGTTCGGTGACGCTAGGGTTGTAGAGATATATGTATGCGGAAACCCGAAAGTTGTTCGGAGTCCCGGATGAGATCCCGGACGTCACGAGAGGCTCCGGAATGGTCCGGAGGTGAAGAATTATATATAGGAAGTCAAGTTTCGGCCACCGGAAAAGTTTCGGGGGTTACCGGTATTGTACCGGGACCACCGGAAGGGTCCCGGGGGTCCACCGGGTGGGGCCACCTATCCCGGAGGGCCCCGTGGGCTGAAAGTGGAAGGGAACCAGCCCTTAGTGGGCTGGCGCGCCCCCCTTGGGCCTCCCCCCATGCGCCTAGGGTTGGGAACCCTAAGGGGGGGGAGCTTCCCCCTTGCCTTGGGGGGCAAGGCAACCCCTTCCCCCCTTTGGCCGCCGCCCCCCCTTGGAGATCCCATCTCCCAGGGCCGGCGCCCCCCCAGGGGCCTATATAAAGGGGGGGAGGGAGGGCAGCAAACTACAGCCTTGGGCGCCTCCCTCCTCCCCTGCAACACCTCTCTCTCTCTCTCTCTCTCTCTCTCTCTCTCTCTCTCTCTCTCTCTCTCTCTCTCTCTCTCTCTCTCTCTCTCTCTCTCGCAGAAGCTCGGCGAAGCCCTGCCGGAGACCCGCTACATCCACCACCACGCCGTCGTGCTGCTGGATCTCCATCAACCTCTCCTCCCCCCTTGCTGGATCAAGAAGGAGGAGACGTCGCTGCACCGTACGTGTGTTGAACGCGGAGGTGCCGTCCGTTCGGCACTCGGTCATCGGTGATTTGGATCACGGCGAGTACGACTCCGTCATCCACGTTCATTGGAACGCTTCCGCTCGCGATCTACAAGGGTATGTAGATGCACTCCCTTCCCCTCGTTTCTAGTATACTCCATAGATGCATCTTGGTGAGCGTAGGAAAATTTTAAATTATGCTACGATTCCCAACAGGTTGGTGGTCAGTGCAATGATACATTTTACCCACATGGTTTTTAATCCGCGCCTTACTCGATCCTGGTTGAGAAAAATAAGCGACTATTAAAAAAAAGAAAAAATGGGTATATCTAATCTCTAAACTATAAACAGGATTTAGAGTTTGTCCTTGACTGGATTGCTCAGTCATTCAGCTTATAATAACATAAACATATGCTCCCTCATAGTGGTTTTGACCATAGTGCAGGCCATATCAACACCATGTGTCTTTCACATCACAATTTTTCACGGGAGCTCCATATGTTGCTTAAATGTACTACGAATGAAAAGCATAAAAGGAAATAACAACATGCGCAAAAGGAGAAAAAGAATCTCTGCAAAACATTTTTTATATACTAAACTAGTATTTCTATAAAAGTAGACAAATGAGGAAAATAAGACTATAAAAATAAGAAAAATATACTTCAATAAAAAATACATTTGGTTTCTTTAAAAATATATCAACTCAGTTCCTTGTGTTTCTCAATTTTTCTTTAGATGAAGAATATGCAATGCCCATTTCTTTTATCATATTTGGTGTAAGTAAACCATTTGCTAAAAACTGCTTTGAGGGCCCAAATGCTATGACATTAATGTCTAAATTGCAAACTATTTTTCAATACCCAGTGTAAACACATTCAGTAGTTAAGGTTAAAAATTACAGTATGTATAGCCATAATTTGCTATGAAATACATATGTGTTTTCCGATAGGAATATATATAACTTACCATAGCTTTTGATTTATGGATCCCTACAACAGGAAAAACATTTTTTATATATTTTTATAGTAATATATTTGTTGTTAGGAGATATCCGCTATTTTTCAATGGTGTGCAAAGTGTCACCCCCACCACCGGGCCCCTTTAGAGCACAGTTTCATGACTAAGAACCAAGAAATTTGTCATGAATTTCAGGTAATGCGAAAAGAAGGATTATAAACGATAACTAATACGTGGTTACTCCATGGGTGACTTGGGAGTTGGGACTATACCTGTCCATGGGAAACCCGGCCCGAAATTCTCGCACCGAGCCAGGCCTGGGCCTAAGTTTTTAGCCCGAAGGCTGGGCTCAGCCGGGCTTGGGCTTTGCATATGTGCATTTTAAGGATGTGGCCTGGCCCGAGGGCCGAGGCCCGACGAGTTTTCCATTGATGCATTGGACTTGGGCCTTAAATCTAGGCACGAAGGCCGGGCAGGCTCGGGTTTTCTGTTGCGGGCTTTTTTAGGCCCATCCCGAACCCTCTCCCGGCCTGACATGGCAAGGTATACTTGGGACGCAGTCACTGCACCGCATGGTTTTGGGAATACGGTGGGGACTGGGGAAGGGGGGTGGACGCACATGAATTTCCCCTCCCTTCTCTTCCTTGGTGGAGTGTACACACAATATGTTTTTTCTTTTGTGGAAGTCCCCAAGTCTTGAAAGTTCAATGTGCCAAGAAGTTCTTTTTTGTTTAAATTTTGATATTTGGGCCAAGATTTTTTATACTGTCAAATCTAGAGGTTTCAATTATAACTTCTGAGAAGTTACAAAATTTAAAAGCCGATCCAAGATTTTTTTAACCCAATACTACAATTGTTTAAATTGCTAACTTTTTCTTCATAATAATAAATTAGTAAGTGCCAAATATAGAAAGTTGCCAAAATGAAATATGTGCTCCAAATTTGATCACGTGGGTCTTAAACGTATGAGTAAGGCAAATAGTAAGATATCGAAGTTAGTTCGAGGGATGTTAAGTTTGATCCATGGTGAGATGTAACAGGAATGTTAAAAATCTGATGTCGGTTTTTAACGTTTCCCAGTCAACGCCAAGATTTGCCCTGTGAAAACAAATAAATTTGCCATGCTTATGTATAAGGATTTGCCATGTTCTAAAGTGAAAATTCCATGTAGTATAAAAATATCTTAAGTTGTTGTGTTGTAGCGAGTAATTACCATGTGTTCGGTCAAGATTGGACGTACCTGAGGATGTCAGATTTTTGACCCCAAAAATCTAATGCCAAATGTATATTGGGGTCCATTGATCAGACCTATCATAAGTTCCTAACACGGAACTATTCTTCTATTTTGGGTAGAATAGTATCCTATATACCTAAATAGTTATTCCTCACTACTTGTATTATCTTAGCATGCATAAATGCCATCTCATCAAAGGCCCACCACAACATGCACGGAAATTATTTTTAGTATTAGGGCATCTTCGAGGCTGACCCACAAATATGCTCCAGCATCCGTTCGCGGACAGGGGAACAGGTCCACGGACACTGATGCGTGTGCCGGCCATCGAATGCTACCGGCATACATCCGGCCCCAACTTTTTTTAGCCTGCACACTCAAATAGAGGCATATATAATAGTTTACAATATTTCAAATGTTCAAATCTGGTGGCAGTTCGAATTAAATAAGTTTAAATATTACACTCAAACATTGTTGTCCCCTTTAACCGCCCATAAATGCTTAATCAGATCTTCTTTTAGTTGCTCGTGAGTTGCTCAATCCCAAATTTGTTGATGCATTTGAACAAACTCTTCAAATGTAGCCGGATTCTGATCTGTAAATTCGATAGGATCACCCATGTTCTTAAATTCAAGACTTACCGCAGCATCATCACCCTCATCCTCCACGGTCATGTTCTGCATGATCACACAGCAGGTCATCACCTCCCACAAGGTCTCCGCATCCCATGGTTTAGTTGGTCCACGAACAACTATAAAACGTGCCAGCAGAACTCCAAATGCCCTCTCAACATCATTTTTAGGTGCTTCTTTTCTCTGGGCAAAGTGAACCTTTTTCTAGCCAACTTGGTTAAAGATGGTGTTCACAAAGGTAGTCCACAGAGGATAGATACCGTCATCATGCGTGTATCCTCCTCGTCGGATGAGCCATCCAACGCCTCAACATAGTGCTTGTATATGTAATCCATATCCTTATCCATTGCTTCAAAGAAGATGGGCCAAAAAACATTAGCATGGGCATTTCACCGAATAGTTGCCGAGCATGGTGAGTACTGTAGGAGCTGATGGAACCTGCACGGTGGTCGGAGGAGACGTGTGGAAAGGCGGCCGTGGAGAAGCGACTTGGATCCCGGTTGTACCACTGGAGGTGACGGGGTGGCTAGGGTGGTGGAGCGGTGGCAAAGGCAAGAGAGAAAAATGTAAGGAGAGAAAATGGGAGGATGGAGGCGCGGGGTCCGGGAGGGGTTTTGGCGGGTTTTCAGGGTGGACCGGGGGTGTCAGAGTCCTACGTGTCTGCTGTCTGTACTCCTGGAAAGCCCCTCCCACACACAAAGTTTGTCTCTGGTTTGCGGGAAAAACTGCTTCCGGACCCCCGGATGGATCGATATAGGCCCGCTTTGGTTGGCACAACACATCTGGACCGTGTGGTCCGGTAGTATGCGGACGGTTTAAGGGTCCACTTTGAAGATGCCCTTAGTTGTTGTTCACTAAATCTACTTATTTCAACATGCAAACATAAGCCATGCACACATGCCACCCTGTCAAAAGCTCACCCAACATGCATATGAATATTATACTCCCTCTGTCCCTTGATATAAGACTTGTTTCAGTTCAAAGGTAGTACTACTACATTTATTCTATAAATATTTCTCAACTTCACAATAATGCAATACAATATATAATATGTATTTTTAGTGTTTTCATATAGGACAATGCTAACGCCCACACGTGCGGTGGGAGCCAAACCCGCCCACACAGCCTATAGCACACAGACTACGCCATGTCACCGGTTGCATGTGGAAATCTGTTTGGATTTTCTGTTTTTAAAATGTTTTATCTCTTAAATGAGAAATCCGATTGAAGATCCGTTTTCACCATTAAATCCCTCGCGACGAGATCTTCGAAACTAGATCTCATATCAATATATTTTGATGAATTTTTTTTTGTTAAAAGTTGCCGTGTCTATTGCACATGAATTGCCATGATGTTTACACTGAAGTTGCCATCACTACTGGAAATCCACTTCTTTGCCGTCTGCCACTTCTTTGCCGTCAGCTAGCGGACGGCAAAGAAAGGCTTTGCCATCAGCCACCAGAAAACTGACGGCAAAGAGGCAGCGGACGGCAAAGGATGGCTTTGCCATCAGCATATCTTTGTCGTCCGCTAGCTGACGGCAAAGAGGGTGGGTGGCGGGCGTACGGGGGCGACCTAACGGCCATCTTCTTTGCCGTCTGCTGGCTGACGGCAAAACATCTTTGCCGTCCGTCAGCAAACGGCAAAGTAGATGGCCGTTAGTTCGTCTGTTTCCCCCCGGCCCCACCTCACTAGGTACGCTCTTTGCCATCTGCTGGCAGACGACAAAGAGCTGTGACCTAGCAGATAAGGGGCCGCGCCCGCGCCCGATCTGTCCATTCCCTCTCTCTCCCTGCCCGAGCCGCCCCGACCCCTCACCCCTGCTGCCGCCCGGCCGCGCCGCCGCCCGCCTCGCCCAGCCGAGCCGCCGCTGCCGGCCGCGCCGCCCCGCCCGCCCGGCCGCGCCTGAGCCGCCCCCGCCCCACGCCACCCACGTCGTCGGCCGCTCCGCCCCGCCCGTCCCGAGCCGTCGCCGCCCAGACCAGCCGCCCCCGCCGGCCGCTACGCCCCGCACCACCCACCCCTTCCCGAGCCGCCGCCGCCCGGCCGCACCGCCCCGCCCTGCCCCGCCGCCGCCCCGCCCCTCATCGTGGTGAGTTTTTTTTCCTTTTTTTTAGATTTAGTTTATATTTGTTTAGTTTAGGTTAGTTTAGTTTAGTTCAGGTTAGTTTAGGTTAATTAAGTTTATTTTAGGTTACATTTAGTTTATAGTTTTGTTTAGGTTGTTTTCCTGTTTTTAAGAATAACCAAGAAAGATGAAAAAAAAGAAAAAGAAGAAGAGGAACAAGAAGAAGAAAAAAGAACAATAAGTAGTAGTAGAAGAAGATGATGAAAAAAGGAGTAGAAGTTGAAGATGAAAAAAAGAAGTAGGAAAAGAGGGCGCCCGGGGACGAGCGGGTTAGTGGGTTCCTCGGTGTCGATGGAACCCTAAATAGCAAGTATCGTCGGTGCGAGGTACATGTGGCCGTCGGTGTCGAATACTACATCCACGTCCCACAAGTGACGCCGACGTCTGGCGTCCCAAAGCAACTGTTCTCGGCGTCGATGGCGGTCGAACACCATTGCGAATTTGTCTGGCAGCCTCTACGATGACGATTAAAAGGCAAGTGTTGAAACTTGAAACACCCAAACTGAATCAAGTCGGTTTGGTTGTTTGAAATTTCAAAACTTGGGTTTAATCCTCATCGCAGAGGTTGCCAGACAATTTCGCCAAGGTGTTCGACCGTCATCGGCCACCATAACTATTGTTGCGGGACGCCGGGCGCCGGCTTCACTTGTGGGATGTGGATCTAGTGTTCAACGCCGACCGCCTCATGTAACTTGCACCGATGGTAGTTGCTATTTAGTTTACCCAGGGACGAGCGGGTTAGCGGGTCGCTATGTTACTCATCCTTGGATTTAAACATGCAGTTATTTCGTCGCTGCGAGGGTCTAGTGTTCGACGAGCTCCGCCCCTGTGTTCGTTGGTGACCACAAATGACATCTCCCGATGAAACTTGCTAGCTATAGGTGTCAATCTTCAGTATGCGTAACCACTATGCGTCTCCCGTTCGAAAGGGTTACATCTATAAATATGCATGCATTTGCATATTTATAATCGTGATTCTTTCGAATTGTCCAACGTTATCCATGGACAGCCCGAGTATGTGTAGATTGGGTTCGTTTTCCCATATGCTCAGCTCCGGATCCGATGCAGAATTTCGTCAGTGCCTCCCTGTTGTTCTCCGGGTACACATTCTCTTTGCTTATTGCCGAGACGTGTATCAGGAGAACAGGGGGGAGGTGCTGCCGAAATTTTGCGTCGGATCCGGAGCAGAGCATGGGAAAACGAACCCGATCTACACATACTCGGGTGGGATTAGGACCTATCTTTACCTATTAGCGTGTAGGTTGCATGGACGTAATAAAACTGACAAACTCCATTAACTGATGGATATGGTTTGCTTAATTATGTATATATTTCTTGTGCGTCCAGTAGGAAGTCAATATGAGTGATCGTGCATGGATGTACACCGGTTACACTAGTCAGAAATTTTGGACCGAGGAATGGTTAACAAAAACCAAGTGGTTTGTTAGAGCCACATTTGCAAATGGCCAGGAATTTAGCTGGTGCCCCTGTGCCCGTTGCGACAACTATAAAAAGAGGGACGAGCTTGAAATGAGTAAAGACCTGCAGAAGTTTGGTTTTACGCCTGGTTACACGGTCTGGACATTACATGGTGAGTCTGCCCAACGTGCGAGAGCCGAGGTTCGTTGTCGCACCGACGAGCATGGTACCGGGACCGCAGACATGGTGCAAGACTTTGACGATGCTCGGGACTCGGACGAGGAGATAGAGGTATCTGCAAAGGCCTTCACTGAAATGTTGGAGTCCTTAAAACGTCCTCTCCACGAGCACACTGAGCTTTGTCAGCTGGATGCCATCTCACAAATAATGGCTTTGAAGGCTCAATTCAACTTGGGCAGAGAATGCTTCGACGCGATGATGACAGTATTCAGACGATTTCTACCCAAAGGCCATGTGCTACCTCCAAACCTGTACCAGTCAGACAAAATCCTCCGTGCTCTTAAGATGCCCTATGAGAAGATACATGCCTGTGAGAAAGGATGTGTCTTATTTAGGCTTCAGTATGAGGACTTGAACTATTGTCCCATTTGCAGTTCTTCCAGGTATGTTGTGGTAGACAACGGTATGGGTGAGAAGACGCAGACCAAAATACCCGTTAATGTTCTTCGGTATATGCCAATCGTACCAAGACTTCAACGTCTTTTCATGGTTGAAGAGATGGCCAGACAGATGACATGGCACAAATCGGGCAAAAGAACCGAACTAGATGCAGATGGGAATGTGATGATGGTGCACACATCGGATGGTGAAGCGTGGAAGCGCTTCGATGCATTACATAAGGAAAAAACGGTAGATCCAAGGCGTCCTCGAGTCGCCGTCAGCACAGATGGGTTCAGTGTGTTTGGTCAGATGGCAGCCCCATACAGCTGTTGGCCCGTGTTGTCATTCCACTCAATCTCCCCCCGGCAGATTATGCAACGAAAGAATATTTTCCTGACGTTGATAATTCCAGGGCCCAACTATCCGGGGAAGAATATGAATGTGTACATGCAGCCGCTTAAGGACGAATTGCAAGAAGCTTGGGATAATGGGTTCAAGACATACGACGCCTTTAGCAAACAGAACTTCATAGTGCGTGCCTGGTACATGTACTCGACGAATGACTTGCCGGCGTATGCGCTATTCGTTGGCTGGTGTGTGCATGGAAGGTTCCCGTGCCCCACATGCAAGGGAGTTCTTGAGTTTCGTTGGCTGACGGCAGGGCGCAAGTATAGTTGCTTTGACTTGCATAGACCGTTTCTACATCCTGACCATAAGTTCAGGAAAGACAAGAAGAACTTCATCAAAGGTAGAGTTGTCAAACACTCTGCACCACCTGCGTTGACAGGCCAACAGACTCTAGATCAGTCAAACGCTCTCGAGCCAGATCCAGAGCGTCCAGGGTATTTCAAGGGGTATAATAAGGAACACGCCTGGACTCACAAGACATGCTTCTGGGATCTGCCTTACTTCAAAGACCTCCTTTGCCCACACAACATCGACGTGATGCACACTGAAAAGAATATCGCCGAAGCCATTTTTGGTACATTGTTCGGCATAGAGGGGAAATCAAAGGATAATACTAAGGCTAGAGTCGATCAAGAGGAGCTATGTGATAGACCGTTACAAAACATGAAAGAACCGAAAGGAAAGGGGATCAACTGGACGAAGCGAAAGGCATGGTTCAATCTTGGAAGGCCAGCTATGAAGGAAATTATTTTGTGGGTGAAAATGTAGTTGATGTTCCCCGATGGGTATGCAACAAATCTAAAGAGGGGAGCAAGTCTTCAAAAATTGAAAATATTTGGTCTAAAAAGTCATGATTGGCACATATGGATTGAGCGGATAATGCCGGTGATGTTGCGTGGCTTCATCCCTGAGGATGAATGGCTAGTACTGGCAGAGCTGAGCTATTTCTTCCGTGTTCTTTGTGCGAAAGAACTATCGCCTGGCCTCCTAGAAGAAATGGAACAGTTGGCGCCGGAGTTGATCTACAAGTTAGAGAAGATCTTTCCGCCAAGCTTCTTTAATCCAATGCAACACTTGATTTTGCATCTCCCGACCGAGGCACAATTGGGGGGGGGGCCGTGCAAAATCGTTGGTGCTACTCAACTGAGAGGATGCAGAAGACGCTTCGAGCAAAATGTAAAAATAAACGTAGAACAGAAGCATCGATGGCGGAGGCATTCATCACTCAGGAGGCGGCAAACTTCGTGACAGCACACTACGAAGCCAAAAATCGTCATTTGCATAATCCGAAGCCTCGGTACAATGCTGACGAACCTCAAAAGGGTCAATCCAACCTCAGTCTATTCAAAGGGAATCTCGCACCAGCCAGTGGTTGGAAACCAGTAAGGTTGGATGTTGAAGAATGGCGGACCATTTCGCTGTATCTCTTCAACAACCTAACAGAAGTGCGGCCGTACATCGAGTAAGATCTCGGTACATTGTTTCACAACTTCTAATTCCTTTGAACTTCTCTCATTCTTGGATATTTGATGCAGTCGATACGTCGCCATATTCTCATATGGAGCAGTGATCCAAAAGGACTCCGTCGAAGAGTATGAGCTTCTGGCAAAACAAGGAGCCGGATATCCCGGTTTCATCTCTTGGTTAAAAAAAAGGTAATTTCCATTAGACCCTTTCTTTTCTTTGGCTAATTTGCGACTAATGCAACAATCCTTTCGTATTAAACTTGTAGGCTAATTCAGAGATTATGGATGCCGAATTGAGACAAGTAGCTAATGGTTTTGACTATAAGGTCCGTTCATTTGACAAATACGACATCAATGGGTATCGCTTTCGTACCTATGGCAAAGAGCTATCTGTGGCCGACCGAAAGTCTACAAATTGTTGTGTCTCTGCTATCGGCGAAGGAGGTATCGAGTATTATGGAAGAGTTGAAGCAATTTATGAACTTGAATTCTATGGTGAAAACCCACCAAACGTCGTAGTCTTCAGATGTTATTGGTTCCAGCCGAGGGAGACTAGAAGGACTCATGAACATATAGGGCTAGTCGAAATCAAACAAAGCACCCATTTGGATGTTCCCGATGTCTATATTACGGCTCAACAGGCAACCCAAGTTTTCTATCTACCGTGGGCCTGTCAAAGTGATCCAAATCTCAGTGGTTGGGACGTCGTTTATGAAGTGCCGCCACGTGTTAGACCACCTCCCCCCAATGAAAAGGATTATGAACCTCACATTAACCAGGACACATATGACGAAGGAGAATTCTTCCAAGAAACACGTCTTTCCAAAAAACGTTTCAAGAACCGCTCTACTCCACCCCAGAACATTGAAGTAGACAACGATAGTGAATCCGACTTCACCCCTGAGCCGGAACAAGAAGAGCCGGAAGAAGAAGAAGTTACTGCTGCAGATGACCTGTCAATGCTTGAACGATTACGTAAAGGTGGCCTTCCACATGATGATGCATTTATTAATGATGATGATGAGCACGTCATTACTGATAGTGATGATGATGATGCTTTTATTAATAATGATGACGAGCACGTCATTACCGATAATGATTATTAGGTATTCAATTTTTCATGTTGTACTTGATTTATATAGTTATTTGTATGTTTGTATGATTTATATAGTTGGTATTTATAATTTTCTTACTTTGTATGATTGTTTCTTATACATAGTGCCATGGTCTTGATTTCCGTCCCGGTCGGCCCTCGCCCGCTTTATGATTCGGATGTTGTAAATTCTCTTTCATAACTATTTGTTGCATTTCGCATTTATGCAAATTATGGCCATCAAGTTGACATAGAGATATTTTAATCTAGGAGGTATGTGAACCGGAATTTGAAACGGACCCTCTTGTCGAGAAGTTAAATTTAGTTGAAAAATAAAATGAGTATTTGAAAGAAAAAATTAAAAGAATTGAACAAGAGAAGATGACATTGGAGTTGTATGTTGCCGATGCCATCGATGATCACAAGATGAAGATGAATGCAATGCGCTTGAAGATGGATGCAATGCGCCCGAAGCTTAAGAAGATTAGAAAATTTGCCATTGATAATGAGGGCTTGGTATCATTATGTAGTTGGATCAATTGTTACCTTAGTTGCGATCTTCATCACATTTTTGTGATGAGGGTAAGTTTTCTCTAGTGTTTTGCTTTACAAATGGATACTTAGCTTATTTTCCTCCTAAATGGCATAATTACCTAAGTTAGATAAAAAATAAGCTATACTTAGCTTATTCAGTTCATTTATGACATACTTAGCATACTTAGGTAAAAAATGGCATGATAATCTTTGTTAGCTCCAAAATGATATAGACTTAGCTTATTTTCCTCGAAAATGACATAATAACCTTACTAAGCTCCAAAATGACCTATTATCTACCTTAGCTCTAAAATGACCTAGACTTAGCATTTTTTACCTAGCTTAGCAATAAAATGACAATTTTACCTACCTTAGTTAGAAGAAGAAGAAGATAAAGAAGAGGAGAGGAGAAAAAGAAAGAGAAGAAAAAAAATCTTCTTCTTCTTCTTCTTCTTCTAACTACTCTTCTTCTTCTTCTTCTTCTAACTAGTCTTCTTCTTCTTCTTCTTCTTCTTCTTCTAACTTTCATCTTTCCAATTTGCAGATTTGCTTTACATGAGGAAGCTTGGATTCATGGAGTGTACTATTCTGATTATGTTCAATATGTATGCATGGATATGTTGTTGGAAACTAGTTTCTAGTTATGCATGTATATATGGATATGTTGGACTTTGTTGAACTATGTTGGATTTGATGAAATATGATGTTGGATATATATGTTGTTGGATTTGATGAAATATGATGTTGGACTTGCTGTTATATGTTGTTGGATATGTTCCATATGTATGCATGTATATCTGTGTTTGAAACCCTGTCAAATTAAATGGATTAAAATAAAATCAGAGGATATGTAGCCTCTTTGCCGTCTGCTACCGGACGGCAAAGCTTTGCCGTCCGCTAGCAGACGGCAAAAAGGACACGTGGCAGTCACCTGTGCAAACTGGGAACACTGGCTGCCTATTTGGTCATTTTGCCGTCTGCTGGCAGACGGCAAAGTGACCAGCTATGCCATCAGCCAGCAGACGGCAAAGATTCATACCTCTTTGTCGTCTGCCGGCTGACGGCATAGCTGCACACGTGGCAGCTTCCCAGTTCTTTCTTTGCCGTCCGTTTCTGGGAAGCGGACGGCAAAGAAGGCCTTTGCCGGCATGCGTTCATCCGGACAGTTTGCCGTCCGCTAGCGGACGACAAAGAGTTTTGCCGTCCGTGAACCATGCCTTTGCCGTCCGCCATGGCGGACGGCAAAGACGCTGATTCCAGTAGTGCATGATATGTTTCAGCTATTTTCTTCTACATTTAAAAGTAAATTTTGACATATTATAAAACGGGGAATTAAGAAACTAGACTTGCCATGCACCATAAATTAAAATTGCCATGATACATGCACTTAAAATTGCCATGGTTCATACGAAAGAATATTTTCATGGTCAAAGTACTGGAATTGCCATCATCGAAAAACTAAAATTGCCATGATCTACAAACTAAAATTGCCACATGGCAACTTTAGTTTAAGCACTATGGCAACTACAGTGTAAACATCATGGCGACTTTTGGGCAAAAAAAAATTTCGTCGAAACATATAAACATTGGGTCTAGTTTTGAAAATCTCGTCGAGATGGATTTAATGGTGAATACGGATTTTTAATTCACTTTTTTAATTAGGAGATAAAACATTTTTAAGCCGGAAATTAAAAAGATTTCTGCTGATGTCATCTGTTCATACGTGGCAAAATGAGTGGTGATGAAGGCGTGTGGGCGATGTGCAAACGCCCACACGTGTGGGCGTTAGTTTTTCCGTTCATATATTATTAATCCAAATGTTTCATGCAACCAAATATTATTGAAATACGTCAACATATTCACGCTACAACGCGCGGTTATCTCGTTTAATAGTAGCACAAGCTCACCAATTTAATTATTTGAAGAGAAAAAATAGGGCACTATATAAGTTGATGCCCATGCAAGCTCTTGGGTGGGCCTCGTTAAAAGTCGGCGTATACACTTCTGTGATCGTGGGTGCCGGCATGGACTGATGGACACGAACGAGATCAATCAAATTCACTAGCCGAAGGTGATGGGATGCGCTTCAGGAAGTGCAGCACGGGGAGCAGGAACGGCTTGGACGCGTTGGTGAACTCGCCGGCGGACGGTGGGACGTGTACGGCAATGGTGGCCTGCGATATCGCCGTCGTGACTTTGATGGCGCCGTTCAGGCCGGCCACAGCAAGCGCGCTACGGACGTTCTCCATGGCTGGGACCAGGTAGCGTGTGTCGCTGCCGGCGACCTCGTTCCCGACGACGAGGTACCGGAATGAGACAGCCGGGTGGCCCTTGATGTTGGCGCCGACCCACGCGGCAGCCACGGGCGCGCTGGTGGCCAGGCCGGGGAAGACGTTGTTGGGTACGCCGACCATGACGCTGATGCCGGTGCCTTCCGAGAGAGGCCAGCGCTGCGCTGTCCGGCGCGTAGAGGCGCACGGAGGTGATGCCGTTGTCGCGGAGCATGCGGACGACGGTGCTCGCGGGCGGCAGGTTGTTGGCGCTCATGCCGTAGCACACGCCCGCGGATGCTCCTCGTGCAGTACCTTACAGATTGTATATAGGAGCAGGTGTCAATTATAACCACAAGTGAAGATCAACTGTTGTTTGCAGTACATACACAGAAGGGTTTACTTCAATGAGATCTCAAATTGTTGTTCCCTAAAAATATACATTCGTACAAGATAATATTTTGTTTCTTATCTTTATAATATATATATACTCCCTCGGTAAATTAATATAAGAGCGTTTAGATTACTAAGATAGTGATCTAAACGCTCTCATATTAGTTTACGGAGGAAGTAGAAGATACAATAACAAATCAATCACAAAAGTATTAACATGTACAATAACAAATCAATCACATTAGATTCATTGTTGAATACACTTTCACATCGTATAGATTTGCTATTGTAAATGTTCATACTTTTTTCTATAAAGTTGGTCAAAGTTTATAAAGTTTAACTTCGGTCAAACCTAATATGCAGAGTAAATAAAAACGGAGGGAGTAAATCTTTTTTGTCCGCGAAAAGTCCCTCTTTCCTACGTGACACTTTTAAGATAATATCATTATACGAGCCCTGATTACAAACAATATGAAAACATTGACCGATATGCACCAGGACCGATATGCTAGACGCACAATGTTCTAGGCAGCACATATGTATTTTGTAGAGTATAGAGATTACTTGTAAGATCGGAGGAGAGAGAGATTATTACTTGCAAGGATGGCGACGAAGACACTGACCCATAGGAGCAATGCCATGTGGAGCGTAGGTGCAAGGCCTTGCACCATTGGCGTCTTCTCCTTCTACCACGTTGATACAATGATCTGATTAGAGGTGGTTTCTCCTCAACCAAAGATCAGTCTTATCTTAATGAAATATATATATCAGTATAAAAAGAGAGTTACGGAGATCCAACACACCTCATCCGTTGAACCGCATATATTCAACGGTCTACATCGTGTGTTTATCATAAACACATTTAGCATCTTTTCCTAATTTATATCATACATAATATCAATGCCAATGCTAAATATGTAATTATATACCACATGACACATGTGGTAAGCAATCTAAATTATTAAAAAGCAAGTAACTATATCCTACCTTAGTATCTATTTGTAATTAGCATCTGGCCTAAAGAAGTAGATTGATGAACATACATATATAATTACTGCATGATCTCTGCCGCATACATAAGGGTGGTATAAATCCCTAAGGTTTGAATCAGTGGATCTCCCTCTCATACATAATTACTCCAAAATCAATCACGGTCATAATCTCCTTTCTAAGAAGATTACTCCTTGCTAACCATGGACTCGTATCTCCTTCCTAAGTAAATCCATATAGAGTATCTCCTTCCTAACCAGTTATCAGCGACCCACTTCTGCCTAACACGCCAAATCCTTCCCCCAGTCTCAAAAAATAAAAACGACGTCCTTGTCCGTCTCTACACTACATGCAGATCGGGTGGTGTTTGAGGAACCCCCCGTCTCAATCTCTGTCTCTCCATGTGCGATAAACAAAAAAAATCTCTTTCTCTCTGCGCCCATAGCCGATCTTGTGGATCTGCAGGATGTTCATTTGGTAACTCTGGGTATGTTACCTATTTTTATGCTTTATATCAATTGCTTGATGAAATGCATCAAATTTGGCTCTTCAGCAGCAATTCTGCTAAGAATGGCAATGGGTAGAGTATGGGCAGGGTAGAGCAATACCATACCCATACCCGTATGGTCAGTGGGTACAAAATTCTACCCATACCCGTACCCATAGGTATGAAACTTTACCCATACCCATACCCGATGGGTACCTGTACCCATTGGGTCCAGCGGGTAGAACAAATAGTGCACGAGTTGTTGAAATTATTACACTTATTGATAGCACATTTGACAAAAAAACAATTATCTCAGCTCAATAACAAGTAGATGAGTACAACATACTCATAAGTCAATAGGAGTAAACAAGTCACATGACAAATTAATGATTAATTGACGATAACTTAACATTAATCCACAAGCGGGCAGGGTATGGGTATACCCGCGGGTACAAGGTTATACCCGTACCCTACCCATGAATTAACGGGTAGGGTATGGGCACAACCCATACCTTACCCATGCGGGTACGATACCCGTGGATAAAATTGCCATCCTTAAACTCTGCACTAAAAACGGAAATCATAGGCGGCAACTCGACCCAGCTATACAATAATAGGTGAATCCTAATTCGTATCCTGATTGAGTGTTTGGATGGTGCATGGCTGGTGTTCGTAGGTTATGGGAGCATTAAATTTCGTGACGATTCAGCAAGCACCAGCAGATTATGTACTGACGCCGCCTTGCCACCAGCCGACGGCCACCCGGTCTCTGACATCACCACGCGTGCACTGCGTCCACCATCACGTCGAACATGTTACGGTGGAAAAAAATTATATGAGATCAGGTCTCACGAGTTAGCATGTGAGACCCATTTTGATGGATGATATGTAGCATCCTGTTTTGGTACCCGTACTTCCCGTCCTGCACCACCGTCCCTGGCGCCGTGAACAGCGCGAAGCTGATATCCATGTTGCGCGGGTTGCTGGCGTACACAAAGTACGGCTTGGCCAGCATGGGAACCATCAACCACTGCCCAACACAGTCTATCTATCTATGGCTGGAACCCAAGCGGCCGATGTTGGTGTCTAGCCTACTCACAGAACCACGGCGATCACCAGAGACAAGGAAGAAACAAGAGAGAGAGGACACGAGGTTTCCCGGCGTACAAACGCCTCCGGCCGCACGAACAGCCTCTTATATTTCCTGCGAGCTCGAACTCTACCACACACACAACCCCACGGCGAGCGCACATACACTCCCAAAAGCTACATCTCTCTGGCTACTTTGGCTCTACCACCTGCCAGCACCTTAAGTAATAGACGCGCACATACACAGCTCATACACCACACGGGCCACTAAGCCATGCCCACACGCATTAGCTAACCACTAACTACATGACCTACATGCACGCACAGCACACCGGCCATCCGCACATCACCCGGCCAAACACATGGGCATGCATGGGCTAGCTAACGACCTGGTCATGGACTTGCGCCACGCACGCACGCACCCACGTGCGCATCTAACGTGGTTTACTCCAACATACTCCTTCTAAACCACGATCTCGCCGTTGCCGGAGTTGTTGCAGCTCTTGTTATTGTCGTCGTCACGGCCGTGACTCAGCCCGCGGACCCGACCCGGCGCATCGACCCCGGCCGCACCGCCACGGACCCGACCTGACGCACAGACGCCGGTCGCACCGTGCTCCGTCACGACCCCGGCGACATACGCCGCGCTCCTTCTCCGCCGGCGACACACGCCTGGCGTCCCTCTGCGTCCCGCACGTCTCGCAAGCACCCGACGCGCCCGACGAGCCCGACCGCACCAGTGCGTCCCGCACGTCCCGCGCGCACCCGTCGCGCCCGACGAGCCCGACCGCACCAGACGCTCACCGCGCGCCGCCTCCGCGTCCGCCATGGCAGCCGCCAGCGACAAACGCCGGAAGGATGTAGCCGAACTCGAGCACGGACTCGAGCACAACGGCGACATACGCCTCCTCGCAACGTCAACCACACGCTCGTACGCGCTCCCGCGGTCCCGACGCGTCCAGTGCACACCCATAACACGCACCGGCCGCGCCCGGCTCGCGGCCACGGCTTATTGCCGTGCACCGCTGCGGCCTCACCGCAGCGCAGCACCTTCATGCCGCCATGCCGCTGTGTGTCGTTGAAGCCGCCACCATGCAGGTCCTCCGCGGCCTCCTCACCGTGCCGCCACAGCCGCCGACGAATGCCGCCACCGCCGGCACGCCTCCGGCAAGGGGACGACACCCAAGATGAACCAGCTCATGATACCAATTGTTGGTGTCTAGCCTACTCACAGAACCACGGCGATCACCGAAGACAAGGAAGAAACAAGAGAGAGAGGACACGAGGTTTCCCGCGCGCACAAACACCTCCGGCTGCACGAGCAGCCCCTTGTATTTCCGGCGAGTTCGAACTCTGCCCCACACACACAACCCCACGGCGAGCACACATACACTCCGAAAGGCTACATCTCTCTTTGGCTACTTTGGCTCTACCACCTGCCAGCACCTTAAGTAGTAGACGCGCACATACACAGCTCATGCACAACACCGGCCACTAAGCCATGCCCACACGCATTAGCTAACCACTAACTACATGACCTACATGCACGCACACCACACCGGCCATCCACACATGACACGGCCAAACACATGGGCATGCATGGGCTAGCTAACAACCTGGTCATGGACTTGCGCCACACACGCACGCACCCACGCGCCCACCTAACGTGGTTTACTCCAACAGCCGCCAGGAGGCCAATCTTCTAGCGCCGTCCTCCGTCGGCGACCTCGGTCGTCGGTGGTGCGGGGGTCGCCGTATCCACGCGCGTGGATCATTTTTACTCTCTCGTAGTTTAGGTTTTCAGGTTGTTCATCGTCTTGGCTTTGGCGGCGACGATGACAGCACTAAATAAAGATTCCTCGGATCCATCCCTGATGAGGCCAGCGGTCCTATGGTTGGGGATGAATGTGGAAACCAGTCTGTTCAAGCAAGGATGGCGCAGCGGCGCGGCATCCTCGCGGTGGACCTGTGTCCTCGGGCTCCCCCGTTGCGACGGCGTTTGCTCCAGCGTAGGCGCGGAGCTTGGGAGGTACTCCAGGAGCGGATGCAGATTGTGGTCTACATCGACGACATCTGGAAGACGGAACATGTGATGGGTTCGTGTTTCGTGGATGGTAGGTATGGCTTCCTCCTTCGGCGTCTTAGTCGTGGTGGGGTGTCAGATCTGGAGTTTGATGGCGTGTCCGGGGTGTTGCCCCGATCTGATTCGCCAATGGCAAGGGCTTTACTTTTGGTGAGCCACCTTAGAGATCCGCAAAGCTGCCTATCAGCGATGGAGCCGCGTCGAGCTCGGGTGAGGAGGTGATCCGTCATTCTTTTCTTCGGTGGCTGCTATGGTGGTGCCGGAGGCAGGTGATGGGCGTTGGTGTCAAGCTCAGAGATGTTCTACTATCTTTTCAGTTTTGTCATGTCGGTCCTTACGTGACTTGTACTTTGATCGTTATAATATGAATGAGACACTTATTACCATGCAATAAAAGGAACTGCAGCACGGGGATCATGAACGGCTTGGACTCGTTGGTGAACTCGCTGGCGGACGGTGAGACGTGTATGGCGATGGTGGCCTGTGATATCGCCATCGTGACATTGATTGCGCCGCCCAGACCGTTCGCCACAAGCGCGATGTGGACATTCTCCATGGCAGGGCCCACATACCGCGTGTCGCTCCCGGCGACCTCGTTGCCGACGACTGTTGGGGAACGTAGTAATTTCAAAAAAATTCCTACGAACACGCAAGATCATGGTGATGCATAGCAACGAAAAGGGAGAGTGTTGTCCACGTACCCTCGTAGACCGAAAGCGGAAGCGTTAGCACAACGCGGTTGATGTAGTCGTACGTCTTCACGATCTGACCGATCAAGTACCGAACGTACGGCACCTCCGAGTTCAGCACACGTTCAGCTCGATGACGTCCCTCGAACTCCGATCCAGCCGAGTGTTGAGGGAGAGTTTCGTCAGCACGACGGCGTGGTGACGATGATGATGTTCTACCGACGCAGGGCTTCGCCTAAGCACCGCTACGATATTATCGAGGTGTAATATGGTGGAGGGGGGCACCGCACACGGCTAAGAGATCAATAGATCAATTGTTGTGTCTATGGGGTGCCCCCTGCCCCCGTATATAAAGGAGCAAGGGGGAGGCCGACCGGCCCTTGTTGGCGCGCCAGGAGGAGGAGTCCTCCTCCTAGTAGGAGTAGGACTCCCCTCTTTCCTACTCCTACTAGGAGGGGGAAAGGAAGGGGGAGAGGGAGAAGGAAAGGGGGGCGCCGCCCCCCTCTCCTAGTCCAATTCGGACCAGAGGGGGAGGGGGCGCGCGGCCCCTCCTGGCTGCCCCTCTCTCTCTCTCCACTAAGGCCCATAAGGCCCATTACTTCTCCCGTGGGGGTTCCGGTAACCCTCCGGCACTCCGGTTTTCTCCGAAATCACCCGGAACATTTCCGGTGTCCGAATATAGTCGTCCAATATATCAATCTTTATGTCTCGACCATTTCGGGACTGCTCGTCATGTCCGTGATCACATCCGGGACTCCGAACAACCTTCGGTACATCAAAACATATAAACTCATAATATAACTGTCATCGTAACGTTAGGGGTGCGGACCCTACGGGTTCGAGAACTATGTAGACATGAGCGAGACACGTCTCCGGTCAATAACCAATAGCGAAACCTGGATGCTCATATTGGCTCCCACATATTCTACGAAGATCTTTATCGGTCAGACCGCATAACAACATACGTTGTTCCCTTTGTCATCGGTATGTTACTTGCCCGAGATTCGATCGTCGGTATCTCAATACCTAGTTCAATCTCGTTATCGGCAAGTCTCTTTACTCGTTCCGTAATACATCGTCTTGCAACAAACTCTTTAGTTGCAATGCTTGCAAGGCTTAAGTGATGTGCATTACCGAGAGGGCCCAGAGATACCTCTCCGACAATCGGAGTGACAAATCGTAATCTCGAAATACGCCAACCCAACAAGTACCTTCGGAGACACCTGTAGAGCACCTTTATAATCACCCAGTTACGTTGTGACGTTTGGTAGCACACAAAGTGTTCCTCCGGTAAACGGGAGTTGCATAATCTCATAGTCATAGGAACATGTATAAGTCATGAAGAAAGCAATAGCAACATACTAAACGATCAAGTGCTAAGCTAACGGAATGGGTCAAGTCAATCACATCATTCTCCTAATAATGTGATCCCGTTAATCAAATGACAACTCATGTCTATGGCTAGGAAACATAACCATCTTTGATCAACGAGCTAGTCAAGTAGAGGCATACTAGTGACACTCTGTTTGTCTATGTATTCACACAGGTATTATGTTTCCGGTTAATACAATTCTAGCATGAATAATAAACATTTATCATGAAATAAGGAAATAAATAATAACTTTATTATTGCCTCTAGGGCATATTTCCTTCAACGACGAGGTACCAGAATGAGACGGCCGGGTGGGCCTGGATGTTGGCGCCGACCCCGCGGCCGCCGCGGGCGCTCTGGTGGCCAGGTCGGGGAGGACGTTGTTGGGCCCGCCGACCATGACGCTGATGCCGGTGCCTCCGAGGGCGGCCAGCGCTGCGCTGCCTGGTGCATAGAGGCACCGAGGTGATGCCATTGTCGCAATGGGGACGACGGTGCTCGCGGGCGGCAAGTTGTTGGCGGTCATGCCGTAGTACACTCCCACTGATGACTCTCGTGCATCAATTCTGTAACTGTGGTGAATCAACATGTGGTTGGATGGTTAGAAGGACAGTGGTATATCCAGCCCATCAGGGTTCAAATCCCGGTGCTTGCATTTATTCTGAATTTATTTCAGGATTTCTGGCGATACGCGTTCGGTGGCAGGAGACGTTCCCATCGACTACGAGACATCTACGGTGACTTCGAAAAATCTCAAGATGGCATGCTGGCTCAGTCTCTCGGAGGTGCTTATAGGGGTAGGGTGTGCGTTTGTGCGTTCATAGAGGTGAATGTATGCAAGTATTTGAGTGCTTGCGACTGTACTGTGTTAAAAAAATCTGTAATTGTGATAACACGATCACTAATTAAGTATTGCGATATCGCGAGCATATCAATTATATATATCCTTAACACCGGAGGAATGAAATGTCAAGGCCTCCCAATATGACGAATTTCTTTCCCCTCAAAAAGAGAAGATAGGTTTCTTCTGCAACGCAGATCAGAGTGTAAGTGTAAGCATCACCAAAACAATCACATTGCTCCGAAATTTTGGCCCCACTGATGATCTAGAGTCTAGACCAAGCTGGTGTCACGTAAGACTTCTACCAAGGGTAAGTGATGATTACCAAGCTTCCTTGGGCACCCATCATGTTTCCCCTGCAAGCTTACACGTCTGCAACAACCAGTAGCAGAAAAATATATTAAAGCTAGCGATCATACAATGAGAATGACTCAACTAAAATAGAATGTTGAATTCCCACAAAAGAGATATATAATGGTAAAACAACGAACACACATAAACAACAAATATAAGCGCTCCCATCACCAAATAAAAATATGAGCACTCACATGTGACATGTCATTCCCTTCCTGGAAACATCTCTTGAGGGAACAGTCCGAGTGATGTCAATGGCGGAGGTTGATGTGGATGGTTGTTGGTGCTTGCAACGATATATTTTACCCACACGGTTTTGTATCCGTGCCTATGAACGCATCAAGTCGATCTTGGTTGAGAAAAATAAGTGACTGCTGAAAATAAAAAACAACAAAAGTGAAAATGGGTATACCTAGCCTGTCAATTATTAACTGCTCTTAGAGTTTGTCCTTGACTGGATTGCTTTCTCATACAGTTTATGATATCATAAACTTATGATACGTCATAGTGATTTTGACCAAAGTGGCCTATATACATGTTAGGGTCATATCAACACCATGTGTCTTCCATGTCACAAATATTCATGGAGGAATTCCATAGATTGCTTAAATGTAGTAGAATGAAAAGGTAAAAGGAAATAACAACATGCGAGGAAGGATAAAAAAATCTCTAAAGAAGCATTTCTTTTGATACACTAATGTAGTAGTTCTATATAAGTACACAAATGGGAAAATAAGAAACTATAAAAATATATGAAAAAGAGGCTTCTATAAGAAAATAAGTTTTTTTCTTCAAAATATAGTTATTCAGTTTCTTGTCTTTCTCAAATTTCCTTTAGATCAAGAACATGTAATGCCCATTTTTATCACATTAGGCGTAAGTCAACCATTTTGGTCAAAACTTCTTTGAGAATCCAATATTTATCGGTCCAAATACTAATTTGAAAACTAGCGATGAGATCTGTCAACACTTAAATATCATCAATCAAGCTCTTTTCAGGTAAGTATCTAGGGTTACCTGCTTTGGTTGGAGCGGATAGAAGTGATTGCTTTAAACATTCCTGTGAGAAAATTAAGAAACAGTTGAAGGGTCAGATGGAGAAGCAATTGTCAACAGGGGGTAAGGAAATTTTGTTGAAAGCGGTTGCTCAATCTATTCCAGTTTTTGCCATGTCAGTTTGTTGCTGGCCAAAGAGTGTTTGTAAAGATATAAAATATGTTATTGCTCAATATTTGTGGGGTGATGATGAGCAAAATAAAAAGATGCACCGGTTTTCATGGTGGAAGCTCTATATTCCCAAGTGTGATGATGGCATGGGTTGCAGGGATCTGCATTCTTTTAATCTGGTACTCCTTGCAAAACAATGTTGGAGAATGATAACTAATCATGAATTCGTTTGTGCTCACATCTTGAAGTCAAAGTACTTTCCAAATACTGATTTGTTACATGCTGTCCAAAAGAATGGTTCCTCATTCACCTGGCAGAGTATTGTTGCTGGATTAACTACTTTTAAAAGAGGGTACATATGAAATATTGGATTAGGGGAGAATGTGAATATTTGGACTGATCCGTGGATCCCCTCAAGTCTGGATAGAAATATTATCACCCCTTGAGGACATACAATGATCTCTAAAGTAGCTGAACTAATTGACCTGATCACTACCCATTGGGACGAACAGCTGATTAGAGACATTTTTTATCCAATGGATGCAACAAGAATCCTTCAAATACCCCTTAACTTTCAGGCTTTTGATGACTTTATTGCGTGGAATCTTACGAAGAGCGGTATTTTTTGATAAGAAGTGCATATCATGAACAATGGTTACACAAATATAGGGGTCATTCTAATGGAAATTTGACGTGTCTACTAGTGCCATGCAAGCGGATTTGGATGCAACTATGGAAGATGCAGGTGCCGAGGAAATTCAGATCTTTTTGCTGGCGCGCTCTTCATGGTATTGTCCCGCTGAACTCTATACTAGCAAATAGACATATGCTACGATAATAATGTTTGAATTGCAAACTAGTCTTTAATACCCAATCTAAACACATTCAATTGTTAAGGGACCAAAATTACAATATGTATAGCTCTAATTCAGCTATGACATACACATGTGTTTTTTTGTAGGAATATGTATATAGCTTACCTTAGGTTTTCATTTATACCGCCCTGCAACCAGGAAAACTATCTTTTTTAGAATTTTATAGTCATATATTTGTTGTTGTGAGATATGCAATATTTTCAACATTGGGGAAACCGTCACGCCTCCCCCTCCTTGGCCCCCATGGAGCACAGTTTCGTGACTAAGGACCGAGAAATTTGTCATAAAATTTCAAGTAATGTGTAAAGAAGGATTCTAAATGATAATTAATACTCCCCCCTTCTCAAAATATAAGGCACGATTGACTTTGCACGATCTCTGATTTAGGACTTTGACCACTATACTCCCTCCATTCCACAATGTAGCGCGCCCATTGTGGAATGGAGGGAGTATCAAAGTACATGAATTGAACATGTATAAATGGCATTGTCATTTTTGTCTTGCAAAACAATTTTATTTTAGATGTCTGTATACTTATTTTACTGACATACGATACGTGAAAATCATAGTCAAAGTTGTGCAACGAAAATGAGAAAAGTCAAACGGCGCCGTATATTTTGGGTAGGAGGGAGTATGTGGTTACTCCGAGGGTCACTTGGGATGCACACTTGTCGGAATGCAGTAGGGAGGGGGGACACGTGAATTTCTCCCTATCTCTTTTATTCTTTCTCTTCCTTGGTCGGGTCCACACACATTATATATTTTCTCCTTTTGTGGAAATTGCCAAATCTTGAAACTTCAAAGTGTCAAGAAGTTAATTTTTTGAAATTTGAAGAGTTTAAAATTCTGAAAGTCGGGCCAAGATTTATTTAAAATGTCAAATTTAGAAGTTTCAAATCAAATTACAAAAGGTGGGCCAAGATTTTTTAAAGCCGGTACTAAATTTTTTGACAGTGCCAATTTCCATTCCGAATAGAACATTCAATGACACCCCTTAAAAAAAGAATATCCATTGAAAGATAATAAAAAAAAATGCTTAGTAGTAAGTTCCAAATACTCCAAAACAAAATAAGTGGTCTAAATTTGATCGTGCGGCGACATGGGCGCAATTACCCACCAATCACCTAGCTGCAGTGGCAGAGCTTAGTGCAACCCTCCATAGATTAGAGGAAACACTCTGCTTGGTCCCCCCAAATGTTCATATTTTCTAAGTGCCCACCCCCCCCCCCCCCCCCCCCCCCCCAATTGATCCTTGTCAAGCTCCGCCACTGCCTAGCTGCGCTCATTATGCTGTCTTAAATGTATGGGCAAGACAAATACGCACTTCCTCCTTCTGAAAATACTTGTCGGAGAAATGAATGTATCTAGATGTATTTTAATTTTAGATACATCCATTTTCATTCATTTATGCGACAGATAATTCCGGACGGAATGAGTATATTTTAGGAAGATATCCAAGTTAGTTCAAGGGAAGTTAAATTTGATCCAACGGCGAGATGGTTTTCATCAAACCTATCCTAAGTTCCTAAAAGGGATATTTTTCTTCTTTTTAGGCCAGAATGGTATATTTAATAACACCAGAAGCTCACCAATTTATTTGAAAAAAATAGTTTACTGCAAATTGTTTTCAAGGCACGCACTTGCGCGTGCCTTATTATAGGTCGGCGGCACAAGTATAAGTCATGAAGGGATGCACGGTCATGCGGATGCCATTTATTTGACATTTACGTGACCATGGGCGCCTACATGGACACGGACGTCGTACGAGATCAATTTAAAATGAAGGTGATGGGGTAGACCCTGTCGGTGCTCGGGTAGAAGAGGCCCCAGTTCTGCTCCACGCCGTTCTCCTTGAGGTTCTCATTGAACATGGCGAACACGTACGTCTCCACCTTCCACGGCCGCCGCGGCGTGCCCTTCCCCACGTGGTTCACCAGGTTCTGGTTGTACGTCCTCGCGTTCTCCACCGACGCCGCCTCGCCGCCGGCGGACGGCCATCCCGTCTCCGACACCACCACGTCCACGCCGCTCACCCCGAGCCGCTCCACCGCCGCGTGCACCGCGTCCACACTCGCGTCGAACATGTTCTGGTACCCGTACTCCCCGTCCTGCACCACCGTCCCCGGCGCCGTGAACAGCATGAAGCTGACGTCCAGGTCACCGGCGGCCTTGTACGTGTAGACGAAGTACGGGTATAGGTTGGCGAGGAGGGGCGCGCCGGTGCGCTCCAGGAACTGCAACACGGGGAGCAGGAACGGCTTGGACTCGTTGGTGAACTCGCCGGCGGACGGCGGGACGTGCACGGCGATGGTGGCCTGCGATATCGCAGTCGTGACATTGATGGCGCCGCCCAGACCGGCTGCCGCAAGCGCGCTGTGGACGTTCTCCATGGCAGGTACCACGAACCGTGTGTCGCCCCCGGCGACCTCGTTGCCGACGACGAGGTACTGGAATGAGACGGCCGGGTGGGCCTGGATGTTGGTGCGGACCCACGCGGCGGCCGCGGGCGCGCTGGTGGCCAGGTCGGCGAGGACGTTGTTGGGCACGCCGACCATGACGCTGATGCCGGTGCCTCCGAGGGCGGCCAGCGCTGCACTGTCCGGCGCGTAGAGGCGCACCGAGGTGATGCCGTTGTCGCGAAGCATGGAGATGACGGTGTTCGCGGGCGGCAGGTTGTTGGCGCTCATGCCGTAGCACCCACCCACCGACGCATCTCGTGCAGTAGTAGTAGTCGTACCTTGCAGATTGTACATAGGAGCAGGTGTCAGTTATAACCCCAACTGAAGATCAACTGTTTGCAGTACATAGCATACACATGAAGGGTTTACTTAAACAAAATATAACTTTGTAAAACCGAATTGAAATGAGATCTCAAAATGTTGTTCCCTAAATATACATTCGTGCCACCTGGCACGGCTGTGCTGCGCTCTCCCCAAGCTCCTGGGAAGCCTGCGCGACCACCACTGAGGCGGTGACCGCGATCGTCAATACCACGGCAGCTCACGACAGAAAGGGCATCAGGTCAATGATCGCGCTGCTGGCCTGGCAATTCTGGCAGGAGCGTAACAGCTGCACATTCAGAGGAAAATCGTCGAGTTGGCGTGACATCCTTGCAGCCTGCCGGAGAGACATCGAGCAATGGCGGCTCGCCGGAGCCAGCGGCATGGAGGCCCCTTTCGAGGATGTTACATGAGGAGTAAAGTAGTAAACCCATGTCTGTTTTCTTTCCTTTTTCTGTTTCTTCACAGGAGGTGGCGTGCGGCCTACGTGCCCACTCCTACCGCGTTTTCAGTCCCTGATTGCTTGATCACCCTTTTGTAAAATCTCCCTTCTGCTAAGCCAATGAAAAGCCAACAACATTGGATCTTTCAAAAAAAAAAATATACATTCGTACAAGATAATATTTTGTTCCTTATCTTTACATAGAAAATAAATGTTCTTTTTTTTTCTCGCAAAAATCCCTCTTTTCTCTGTCTCTCACTTCGAACTCATCAATTATCCTACATGACGTTTTCAAGATAATAGTATTGAATTCATGCTTCAGCCAACTCATCCAAAAGTCAGAACTGATGGAGGGAGGTGAGCAATATATTTCAACACTCCCCCTCGCGTCTAGGCTATTTTAGTCCTTCGACGTGGGATTGATGTAGGCCGCAGAATCGTTTTATTTAATACTGCGTTGGCAGGCTCTTGAACTCAAAACCTTTTGGCTCGGATACCATATTGAATTCATGCTCCAGCCAACTCATCCAAAAGTCCAAACTGATGAAGGGAGGTGGACAATATATTTCAACAAATAGCAATACTATATGAGCCATAATTACAATCCATATGAAAACATTGACCAATATGCACCAGGACCGAGTTGCTAGACGCACAATGTTTTAGGCAGCACATATGTATTTGTAGAATATTGAGATTACTTTGTAAGATCGGAGACGACAGAGATTATTACTTGCAAGGATGGAGACGAAGACGCCAAGCCCGAGGAGCAATGCCATGTGGAGTGTAGGAACAAGGCCTCGCACCATTGGTGTCTTCTCCTTCTACAACGTTGATGCAACCATCTGATCTAAGGCGGTTTCCTCAAAAGAAGACCAGTCTTATCTTAATTAGATACTCCTATCCATGTCTATATATACGAGAGTCACTATGGAAAGAGGGAGTTGCGGAGATCCAACACATCTTATCCATTTAACCTCATCTATCCAACAGTCTACATCACTCGTATGTTTAGCATAAACACATTTATCATCTTTTCCTAATTAATATCATACCTAATATCAATGTCAATACTTAGTAAGTAATTATACTTCACATGACACATGTGGTAAGCAATCAAAACTATTAAAAAGTAGATAATTAATTATATCCTACCTTAGTATCAATATGTATTTAACATCTTGCCTAAAGACCACAACCAAAGAGATGAACATACTGTTGAAAAGATGGGATTTGGCCCATATAAGACAATAGTTTTTGTTCAATCTCTAAGGCCCATGTAGGTCTATGGCAGGTGGTGGAAAGTTTAGTACCACTTTGCTAGTTGGGCAGAGTTGGGACCTTAAGGGCTGCTCTATCACATGCCATTGGGAGCTTGGAAAGATGAGCGGTACATGAGCGCTCCTCCATCACCCGCCTCGTCATGATGCGCGCTTGTCGTGGGAATACTGATGGGGAACGTAGCAGAAATTCAAAATTTTCTACGCATCACCAAGATCAATCTATGGAGTAATCTAGCAACGAGGGGAAGGGGAGTGCATCTACATACCCTTGTAGATCGCGAGCGGAAGCATTCAAGAGAACGGGGTTGATGGAGTCGTACTCGTCGTGATCCAAATCACCGATGATCCTAGCGCCGAACGGACGGCACCTCCGCGTTCAACACACGTACGGAGCAGCGACGTCTCCTCCTTCTTGATCCAGCAAGGGGGGAGGAGAGGTTGATGGAGATCCAGCAGCACGACGACGTGGTGGTGGAAGTAGCGGGGATCCCGGTAGGGCTTCGCCAAGCACTAACGGGAGGGAGAGGTGTCACGGGAGGGAGAGGGAGGCGCCAGGGGCTAGGATATTGCTGCCCTCCCTCCCCCACTATATATAGGGCCAAGGGAGAGGGGGGGGGGCGCAGCCTTGGCCCTTCCTCCAAGGAAGGGTGCGGCCAGGGAGGAGTCCTTCCTCCCCAAGGCACCTCGGAGGTGCCTTCCCCCTTTAGGACTCTTCGTTTTTCTTATCTCTTGGCGCATGGGCCTCTTGGGGCTGGTGCCCTTGGCCCATATAGGGCAAGGCGCACCCCCTACAGCCCATGTGGCCCCCCCGGGGCTGGTGGACCCCCTTGGTGGACCCCCGGACCCCTTTCGGCACTCCCGGTACAATACCGATAAAGTGCGAAACTTTTCCGGCGACCAAAACAAGACTTCCCATATATAAATCTTTACCTCCGGACCATTCCGGAACTCCTCGTGACGTCCGGGATCTCATCCGGGACTCCGAACAACTTTCGGGTTACCGCATACTAATATCTCTACAACCCTAGCGTCACCGAACCTTTAGTGTGTAGACCCTACGGGTTCGGGAGACACGCAGACATGACCGAGACGACTCTCCGGTCAATAACAAACAGCGGGATCTTGATACCCATGTTGGCTCCCACATGCTCCTCGATGATCTCATCGGATGAACCACGATGTTGAGGATTCAATCAATCCCGTATACAATTCCCTTTGTCTATGGGTATGTTACTTGCCCGAGATTCGATCGTCGGTATCCCGATACCTTGTTCAATCTCGTTACCGGCAAGTCTCTTTACTCGTTTCGTAACTCACATCATCCCGTGATCAACTCCTTGGTCACATTGTGCACATTATGATGATGTCCTAACGAGTGGGCCCAGAGATACCTCTCCGTTTACACGGAGTGACAAATCCCAGTCTCGATTCGTGCCAACCCAACAGACACTTTCGGAGATACCTGTAGTGCACCTTTATAGCCACCCAGTTACGTTGTGACGTTTGGTACACCCAAAGCATTCCTACGGTATCCGGGAGTTGCACAATCTCATGGTCTAAGGAAATGATACTTGACATTAGAAAAGCTCTGAGCAAACGAACTACACGATCTTGTGCTAGGCTTAGGATTGGGTCTTGTCCATCACATCATTCTCCTAATGATGTGATCCCGTTATCAACGACATCCAATGTCCATGGTCAGGAAACCGTAACCATCTATTGATCAACGAGCTAGTCAACTAGAGGCTTACTAGGGACATGGTGTTGTCTATGTATCCACACATGTATCTGAGTTTCCTATCAATACAATTCTAGCATGGATAATAAACGATTATCGTGAACAAGGAAATATAATAATAACCTATTTATTATTGCCTCTAGGGCATATTTCCAACAGTCTCCCACTTGCACTAGAGTCAATAATCTAGTCCACATCACCATGTGATTAACACTCATAGGTCACATCACCATGTGACCAACATCCAAAGAGTTTACTAGAGTCAACAATCTAGTTCACATCTCTATGTGATTAACACCCAATGAGTTCTGGTTTGATCATGTTATGCTTGTGAGAGAGGTTATTAGTCAATGGGTCTGAACCTTTCAGATCCGTGCGTGCTTTACGAATATCTATGTCATCTTGTGGATGCTACCACGCGCTATTTGGAGCCATTTCAAATAATTGCTCTACTATACGAATCCGGTTTACTACTCAGAGCCATCCGGATTAGTGTCAAAGTTCGCATCGACATAACCCTTTACGACGAACTCCTTTTCACCTCCATAATCAAGAAAATTCCTTAGTCCACTAGATACTAAGGACAAGTTCGACCGCTGTCATGTGATCCATTCCCGGATCACTATTGTACCCCTTGACCAACTCATGGCAAGGCACACTACATGTGCGGTACACAGCATAGCATACTATAGAGCCTATGTCTAAAGCATAGCGGACGACCTTCGTCCTTTCTCTCTCTTCTGCTGTGGTCAGGTCTTGAGTCTTACTCAATACTCACACCTTGTAACACAGCCAAGAACTCCTTCTTTGCTGATCTATTTTGAACTCTTTCAAAATCATGTCAAGGTGTGCGTTCTTTGAAAGTATCATCGGGCGTCTTGATCTATCTCTATAGATCTTGATGCCCTATATGTAAGCAGCTTTATCCAGGTCTTCCTTTGAAAAACTCCTTTCAAACAACCCTTTATGCTTTCCAGAAATTTTACATCATTTCAGATCAACAATATGTCATTCACATATACTTATCAGAAATGTTGTAGCGCTCCCACTCACTTTATTGTAAATACAAGTTTCTAACAAACTTTGTATAAACCCAAAAACTTTGATCACTCCATCAAAGCGTATATTCTGACTCCGAGATGCTTGCTCTAGTCCATGGAAGGATCGCTGGGGCTAGCATACCTTTTAGCATCCTCAGGATCGACAAAACCTTTCTGATTGTATCACATACAACCTTTCCTTACGAAAACTGATAAGGAAACTTGTTTTGACATCCATCTGCCAGATTTCATAAATGCAGCTAATGCTAACATGATTCCGACGGACTTAAGCATCGCTACGGATGAGAAAATTGTTGGGGAACGTAGCATAAATTCAAAATTTTCTACGCATCACCAAGATCAATCTATGGAGTATTCTAGCAACGAGGGGAAGGGGAGTGCATCTACATACCCTTGTAGATCGCGATGCGGAAGCGTTGCAAGAACGCGGATGAGGGAGTCGTACTCGTAGCGATTCAGATTGCGGTTGATTCCGATCTAAGCACCGAAGAACGGTGCCTCCGCGTTCAACACACGTGCAGCCCGGTGACGTCTCCCACGCCTTGATCCAGCAAGGTGAGAGGGAGAGGTTGGGGAAGACTCCATCCAGAAGCAGCACGACGGCGTGGTGGTGGTGGAGGAGCGTGGCAATCCCGCAGGGCTTCGCCAAGCACCGCGGGAGAGGAGGAGGAGGGAGAGGGGTAGGGCTGCACCGAAAGAGAGACGTTCTCGTGTGTCTTGGGCAGCCCAAACCTCAACTATATATAGGAGGGGAGGGGGCTGCGCCCCCCTTAGGGTTTCCACCCCCAAGAGGAGGCGGCCAGCCCTAGATCCCATCAAGGGGGGCGCCCAAGGGGAGGAGAGGGGGGGCGCCCCACTAGATGGGCCCTAAGGCCCATCTGGACCTAGGGTTTGCCCCCTCCCACTCTCCCATGCGCCTTGGGCCTTGGTGGGGGGAGCACCAGACCACCTGGGGCTGGTCCCCTCCCACACTTGGCCCACGCAGCCTTCTGGGGCTGGTGGCCCCACTTGGTGGACCCCCGGGACCCTCCCGGTGGTCCCGGTACATTACCGATTTCACCCGAAACTTTTCCGGTGACCAAAACAGGACTTCCCATATATAAATCTTTACCTCCGGACCATTCCGGAACTCCTCGTGACGTCCGGGATCTCATCCGGGACTCCGAACAACATTCGGTAACCACGTACATACTTTCCCTATAACCCTAGCGTCATCGAACCTTAAGCGTGTAGACCCTACGGGTTCGGGAACAATGCAGACATGACCGAGACATTCTCCGGTCAATAACCAACAGCGGGATCTGGATACCCATGTTGGCTCCCACATGTTCCACGATGATCTCATCGGATGAACCACGATGTCGGGGATTCAATCAATCCCGTATACAATTCCCTTTGTCCATCGGTATGTTACTTGCCCGAGATTCGATCGTCGGTATCCCTATACCTTGTTCAATCTCATTACCGGCAAGTCTCTTTACTCGTTCCGTAACTCACATCATCCCGTGATCAACTCCTTGGTCACATTGTGCACATTATGATGATGTCCTACCGAGTGGGCCCAGAGATACCTCTCCGTTTACACGGAGTGACAAATCCCAGTCTCGATTCGTGCCAACCCAACAGACACTTTCGGAGATACCCGTAGTGCACCTTTATAGCCACCCAGTTACGTTGTGACGTTTGGCACACCCAAAGCATTCCTACGGTATCCGAGAGTTGCACAATCTCATGGTCTAAGGAAATGATACTTGACATTAGAAAAGCTCTGAGCAAACGAACTACACGATCTTGTGCTAGGCTTAGGATTGGGTCTTGTCCATCACATCATTCTCCTAATGATGTGATCCCGTTATCAACGACATCCAATGTCCATGGTCAGGAAACCGTAACCATCTATTGATCAACGAGCTAGTCAACTAGAGGCTTACTAGGGACATGGTGTTGTCTATGTATCCACACATGTATCTGAGTTTCCTATCAATACAATTCTAGCATGGATAATAAACGATTATCATGAACAAGGAAATATAATAATAACCTATTTATTATTTCCTCTAGGGCATATTTCCAACAGTCTCCCACTTGCACTAGAGTCAATAATCTAGTCCACATCACCATGTGATTAACACTCATAGGTCACATCACCATGTGACCAACATCCAAAGAGTTTACTAGAGTCAACAATCTAGTTCACATCTCTATGTGATTAACACCCAATGAGTTCTGGTTTGATCATGTTATGCTTGTGAGAGAGGTTATTAGTCAATGGGTCTGAACCTTTCAGATCCGTGTGTGCTTTACGAATATCTATGTCATCTTGTGGATGCTACCACGCGCTATTTGGAGCCATTTCAAATAATTGCTCTACTATACGAATCCGGTTTACTACTCAGAGCCATCCGGATTAGTGTCAAAGTTCGCATCGACATAACCCTTTACGACGAACTCCTTTTCACCTCCATAATCGAGAAAATTCCTTAGTCCACTAGATACTAAGGACAAGTTCGACCGCTGTCATGTGATCCATTCCCGGATCACTATTGTACCCCTTGACCAACTCATGGCAAGGCACACTACATGTGCGGTACACAGCATAGCATACTATAGAGCCTATGTCTAAAGCATAGGGGACGACCTTCGTCCTTTCTCTCTCTTCTGCTGTGGTCAGGTCTTGAGTCTTACTCAATACTCACACCTTGTAACACAGCCAAGAACTCCTTCTTTGCTGATCTATTTTGAACTCTTTCAAAATCATGTCAAGGTGTGCGTTCTTTGAAAGTATCATCGGGCGTCTTGATCTATCTCTATAGATCTTGATGCCCTATATGTAAGCAGCTTTATCCAGGTCTTCCTTTGAAAAACTCCTTTCAAACAACCCTTTATGCTTTCCAGAAATTTTACATCATTTCGGATCAACAATATGTCATTCACATATACTTATCAGAAATGTTGTAGCGCTCCCACTCACTTTATTGTAAATACAAGTTTCTAACAAACTTTGTATAAACCCAAAAACTTTGATCACTCCATCAAAGCGTATATTCTGACTCCGAGATTCTTGCTCTAGTCCATGGAAGGATCGCTGGAGCTAGCATACCTTTTAGCATCCTCAGGATCGACAAAACCTTTCTGATTGTATCACATACAACCTTTCCTTACGAAAACTGATAAGGAAACTTGTTTTGACATCCATCTGCCAGATTTCATAAATGCAGCTAATGCTAACATGATTCCGACGGACTTAAGCATCGCTACGGATGAGAAAATTGTTGGGGAACGTAGCATAAATTCAAAATTTTCTACGCATCACCAAGATCAATCTATGGAGTATTCTAGCAACGAGGGGAAGGGGAGTGCATCTACATACCCTTGTAGATCGCGATGCGGAAGCGTTGCAAGAACGCGGATGAGGGAGTCGTACTCGTAGCGATTCAGATTGCGGTTGATTCCGATCTAAGCACCGAAGAACGGTGCCTCCGCGTTCAACACACGTGCAGCCCGGTGACGTCTCCCACGCCTTGATCCAGCAAGGTGAGAGGGAGAGGTTGGGGAAGACTCCATCCAGAAGCAGCACGACGGCGTGGTGGTGGTGGAGGAGCGTGGCAATCCCGCAGGGCTTCGCCAAGCACCGCGGGAGAGGAGGAGGAGGGAGAGGGGTAGGGCTGCACCGAAAGAGAGACGTTCTCGTGTGTCTTGGGCAGCCCAAACCTCAACTATATATAGGGGGGGAGGGGGCTGCGCCCCCCTTAGGGTTTCCACCCCTAAGAGGAGGCGGCCAGCCCTAGATCCCATCAAGGGGGGCGGCCAAGGGGAGGAGAGGGGGGGCGCCCCACTAGATGGGCCCTAAGGCCCATCTGGACCTAGGGTTTGCCCGCTCCCACTCTCCCATGCGCCTTGGGCCTTGGTGGGGGGAGCACCAGACCACCTGGGGCTGGTCCCCTCCCACACTTGGCCCACGCAGCCTTCTGGGGCTGGTGGCCCCACTTGGTGGACCCCCGGGACCCTCCCGGTGGTCCCGGTACATTACCGATTTCACCCGAAACTTTTCCGGTGACCAAAACAGGACTTCCCATATATAAATCTTTACCTCCGGACCATTCCGGAACTCCTCGTGACGTCCGGGATCTCATACAGGACTCCGAACAACATTCGGTAACCACGTACATACTTTCCCTATAACCCTAGCGTCATCGAACCTTAAGCGTGTAGACCCTACAGGTTCGGGAACTATGCAGACATGACCGAGACATTCTCCGGTCAATAACCAACAGCGGGATCTGGATACCCATGTTGGCTCCCACATGTTCCACGATGATCTCATCGGATGAACCACGATGTCGGGGATTCAATCAATCCCGTATACAATTCCCTTTGTCCATCGGTATGTTACTTGCCCGAGATTCGATCGTCGGTATCCCTATACCTTGTTCAATCTCATTACCGGCAAGTCTCTTTACTCGTTCCGTAACTCACATCATCCCGTGATCAACTCCTTGGTCACATTGTGCACATTATGATGATGTCCTACCGAGTGGGCCCAGAGATACCTCTCCGTTTACACGGAGTGACAAATCCCAGTCTCGATTCGTGCCAACCCAACAGACACTTTCGGAGATACCCGTAGTGCACCTTTATAGCCACCCAGTTACGTTGTGACGTTTGGCACACCCAAAGCATTCCTACGGTATCCGAGAGTTGCACAATCTCATGGTCTAAGGAAATGATACTTGACATTAGAAAAGCTCTGAGCAAACGAACTACACGATCTTGTGCTAGGCTTAGGATTGGGTCTTGTCCATCACATCATTCTCCTAATGATGTGATCCCGTTATCAACGACATCCAATGTCCATGGTCAGGAAACCGTAACCATCTATTGATCAACGAGCTAGTCAACTAGAGGCTTACTAGGGACATGGTGTTGTCTATGTATCCACACATGTATCTGAGTTTCCTATCAATACAATTCTAGCATGGATAATAAACGATTATCATGAACAAGGAAATATAATAATAACCTATTTATTATTTCCTCTAGGGCATATTTCCAACAGTCTCCCACTTGCACTAGAGTCAATAATCTAGTCCACATCACCATGTGATTAACACTCATAGGTCACATCACCATGTGACCAACATCCAAAGAGTTTACTAGAGTCAACAATCTAGTTCACATCTCTATGTGATTAACACCCAATGAGTTCTGGTTTGATCATGTTATGCTTGTGAGAGAGGTTATTAGTCAATGGGTCTGAACCTTTCAGATCCGTGTGTGCTTTACGAATATCTATGTCATCTTGTGGATGCTACCACGCGCTATTTGGAGCCATTTCAAATAATTGCTCTACTATACGAATCCGGTTTACTACTCAGAGCCATCCGGATTAGTGTCAAAGTTCGCATCGACATAACCCTTTACGACGAACTCCTTTTCACCTCCATAATCGAGAAAATTCCTTAGTCCACTAGATACTAAGGACAAGTTCGACCGCTGTCATGTGATCCATTCCCGGATCACTATTGTACCCCTTGACCAACTCATGGCAAGGCACACTACATGTGCGGTACACAGCATAGCATACTATAGAGCCTATGTCTAAAGCATAGGGGACGACCTTCGTCCTTTCTCTCTCTTCTGCTGTGGTCAGGTCTTGAGTCTTACTCAATACTCACACCTTGTAACACAGCCAAGAACTCCTTCTTTGCTGATCTATTTTGAACTCTTTCAAAATCATGTCAAGGTGTGCGTTCTTTGAAAGTATCATCGGGCGTCTTGATCTATCTCTATAGATCTTGATGCCCTATATGTAAGCAGCTTTATCCAGGTCTTCCTTTGAAAAACTCCTTTCAAACAACCCTTTATGCTTTCCAGAAATTTTACATCATTTCGGATCAACAATATGTCATTCACATATACTTATCAGAAATGTTGTAGCGCTCCCACTCACTTTATTGTAAATACAAGTTTCTAACAAACTTTGTATAAACCCAAAAACTTTGATCACTCCATCAAAGCGTATATTCTGACTCCGAGATTCTTGCTCTAGTCCATGGAAGGATCGCTGGAGCTAGCATACCTTTTAGCATCCTCAGGATCGACAAAACCTTTCTGATTGTATCACATACAACCTTTCCTTACGAAAACTGATAAGGAAACTTGTTTTGACATCCATCTGCCAGATTTCATAAATGCAGCTAATGCTAACATGATTCCGACGGACTTAAGCATCGCTACGGATGAGAAAATTGTTGGGGAACGTAGCATAAATTCAAAATTTTCTACGCATCACCAAGATCAATCTATGGAGTATTCTAGCAACGAGGGGAAGGGGAGTGCATCTACATACCCTTGTAGATCGCGATGCGGAAGCGTTGCAAGAACGCGGATGAGGGAGTCGTACTCGTAGCGATTCAGATTGCGGTTGATTCCGATCTAAGCACCGAAGAACGGTGCCTCCGCGTTCAACACACGTGCAGCCCGGTGACGTCTCCCACGCCTTGATCCAGCAAGGTGAGAGGGAGAGGTTGGGGAAGACTCCATCCAGAAGCAGCACGACGGCGTGGTGGTGGTGGAGGAGCGTGGCAATCCCGCAGGGCTTCGCCAAGCACCGCGGGAGAGGAGGAGGAGGGAGAGGGGTAGGGCTGCACCGAAAGAGAGACGTTCTCGTGTGTCTTGGGCAGCCCAAACCTCAACTATATATAGGGGGGGAGGGGGCTGCGCCCCCCTTAGGGTTTCCACCCCTAAGAGGAGGCGGCCAGCCCTAGATCCCATCAAGGGGGGCGGCCAAGGGGAGGAGAGGGGGGGCGCCCCACTAGATGGGCCCTAAGGCCCATCTGGACCTAGGGTTTGCCCGCTCCCACTCTCCCATGCGCCTTGGGCCTTGGTGGGGGGAGCACCAGACCACCTGGGGCTGGTCCCCTCCCACACTTGGCCCACGCAGCCTTCTGGGGCTGGTGGCCCCACTTGGTGGACCCCCGGGACCCTCCCGGTGGTCCCGGTACATTACCGATTTCACCCGAAACTTTTCCGGTGACCAAAACAGGACTTCCCATATATAAATCTTTACCTCCGGACCATTCCGGAACTCCTCGTGACGTCCGGGATCTCATACAGGACTCCGAACAACATTCGGTAACCACGTACATACTTTCCCTATAACCCTAGCGTCATCGAACCTTAAGCGTGTAGACCCTACAGGTTCGGGAACTATGCAGACATGACCGAGACATTCTCCGGTCAATAACCAACAGCGGGATCTGGATACCCATGTTGGCTCCCACATGTTCCACGATGATCTCATCGGATGAACCACGATGTCGGGGATTCAATCAATCCCGTATACAATTCCCTTTGTCCATCGGTATGTTACTTGCCCGAGATTCGATCGTCGGTATCCCTATACCTTGTTCAATCTCATTACCGGCAAGTCTCTTTACTCGTTCCGTAACTCACATCATCCCGTGATCAACTCCTTGGTCACATTGTGCACATTATGATGATGTCCTACCGAGTGGGCCCAGAGATACCTCTCCGTTTACACGGAGTGACAAATCCCAGTCTCGATTCGTGCCAACCCAACAGACACTTTCGGAGATACCCGTAGTGCACCTTTATAGCCACCCAGTTACGTTGTGACGTTTGGCACACCCAAAGCATTCCTACGGTATCCGAGAGTTGCACAATCTCATGGTCTAAGGAAATGATACTTGACATTAGAAAAGCTCTGAGCAAACGAACTACACGATCTTGTGCTAGGCTTAGGATTGGGTCTTGTCCATCACATCATTCTCCTAATGATGTGATCCCGTTATCAACGACATCCAATGTCCATGGTCAGGAAACCGTAACCATCTATTGATCAACGAGCTAGTCAACTAGAGGCTTACTAGGGACATGGTGTTGTCTATGTATCCACACATGTATCTGAGTTTCCTATCAATACAATTCTAGCATGGATAATAAACGATTATCATGAACAAGGAAATATAATAATAACCTATTTATTATTGCCTCTAGGGCATATTTCCAACAGTCTCCCACTTGCACTAGAGTCAATAATCTAGTCCACATCACCATGTGATTAACACTCATAGGTCACATCACCATGTGACCAACATCCAAAGAGTTTACTAGAGTCATCAATCTAGTTCACATCTCTATGTGATTAACACTCAATGAGTTCTGGTTTGATCATGTTATGCTTGTGAGAGAGGTTATTTAGTCAACGGGTCTGAACCTTTCAGATCCATGTGTGCTTTACGAATATCTATGTCATCTTGTGGATGCTACCACGCGCTATTTGGAGCCATTTCAAATAATTGCTCTACTATACGAATCCGGTTTACTACTCAGAGTTATCCGGATTAGTGTCAAAGTTCGCATCGACGTAACCCTTTATGACGAACTCCTTTTCACCTCCATAATCAAGAAAATTCCTTAGTCCACTAGATACTAAGGATAAGTTCGACCGCTGTCATGTGATCCATTCCCGGATCACTATTGTACCCCTTGACCAACTCATGGCAAGGCACACTTCATGTGCGGTACACAGCATAGCATACTGTAGAGCCTACGTCTAAAGCATAGGGGACGACCTTCGTCCTTTCTCTCTCTTCTGCTGTGGTCAGGTCTTGAGTCTTACTCAATACTCACATCTTGTAACACAGCCAAGAACTCCTTCTTCGCTGATCTATTTTGAACTCTTTCAAAATCATGTCAAGGTGTGCGTTTTTTGAAAGTATCATCAGGCGTCTTGATCTATCTCTATAGTTCTTGATGCCCAATATGTAAGCAGCTTTATCCATGTCTTCCTTTGAAAAACTCCTTTCAAACAACCCTTTATGCTTTCCAGAAATTTTACATCATTTCGGATCAACAATATGTCATTCACATATACTTATCAGAAATGTTGTAGCGCTCCCACTCACTTTATTGTAAATACAAATTTCTAACAAACTTTGTATAAACCCAAAAACTTTGATCACTCCATCAAAGCGTATATTCTGACTCCGAGATGCTTGCTCTAATCCATGGAAGGATCGCTGGAGCTAGCATACCTTTAGCATCCTTAGGATCGACAAAACCCTTCTGATTGTATCACATACAACCTTTCCTTACGAAATCTGGTAAGGAAACTTGTTTTGACATCCATCTGCCAGATTTCATAAATGCAGCTAATGCTAACATGATTCCGACGGACTTAAGCATCGCTACGGATGAGAAAATCTCATTGTAGTCAACTCCTTGAACTTATGGAAATACTCTTTGCCACAAGTCGAGCTTCATAGACGGTAACATTACCGTCCACGTCCGTCTTCTTCTCAAAGATCCATTTATCTCGGATTTCATGGCTTCTAACCATTTGTCGGAATATGGGCCCACCATCGCTTCTCCATAGCTCGTAGGTTCAGTATTGTCCAACAACATGATATCTCAGACAGGATCACGTACCACTCTGAAGTAGCACGCATCCTCGTCGTCCTACGAGGTTTGGTAGTGACTTGATCCGAAGTTTCATGATCACTATCATAAGCTTCCACTTCAATTGGTGTAGGTGCCACAGGAACAACTTCCTGTGCCCTGCTACACACTAGTTGAAGTGACGGTTCAATAACCTTATCAAGTCTCCACCATCCTCCCAATCAATTCTTTCGAGAGAAACTTTTCCTCGAGAAAGGACTTGTTTCTAGAAACAATTACTTTTGCTTCCAGATCTGAAATAGGAGGTATACCCAACTGTTTTGGGTTTCTATGAAGATGTATTTATCCGCTTTGGGTTCGAGCTTATCAGCTTGAAACTTTTTCACATAAGCTGCGCAGCCCCAAACTTTTAAGAAACGACATCTTAGGTTTCTCTAAACGGTGTCGTCTCAACGGAATTGCGTGTTGCCCCTTTTAAAGTGAATGCGGTTGTCTCTAATGCCTAACCCATAAACGATAGTGGTAATTCGATAAGAGACATCATGTTATGCACCATATCCAATAGGGTGCAGTTATGATGTTCGGACACACCATCACACTATGGTGTTCCAGGCGGTATTAATTGTGAAACACTTTCCACAATGTCTTAATTGTGTGCCAATCTCCTAACTCAGATACTCATCTCTATGATCATATCACAGACATTTTATCCTCTTGTCACGACGATCTTCAACTTCACTCTGAAATTACTTGAACCTTTCAATAATTCAGACTTGTGTTTCATCAAGTAAATACACTCAGCATCTACTCAAATCATCTGTGAAGTTAGAACTTAACGATATCCACTGCATGCCTCATCACTCATTGGACTGCACACATCAAAATGTATTACATCCAACAAGTTGCTCTCTTGTTCCATCTTACTGAAAACGAGGCTTTTCAGTCATCTTGCCCATGTGGTATGATTTGCATGTCTCAAGTGATTCAAAATCAAGTGAGTCCAAACGATCCATCTGCATGGAGTTTCTTCACGCATATATACCAATAGACATGGTTCGCATGTCTCAATCTTTTCAAAAACGAGTGAGTCCAAAGATCCATCTACATGGAGCTTCTTCATGCGTTTTATACCAATATGACTCAAGTGGCAGTGCCACAAGTATGTGGTACTATCATTACTATCTTATATCTTTTGGCATGAACATGTGTATCACTACGATCGAGATTCATTTTAGGTGCAAGACCATTGAAGGTATTATTCAAATAAACAGAGTAACCATTATTCTCCTTAAATGAATAACCGTATTGCGATAAACATAATCCAATCATGCTCAACGCAAACACCAAATCTCGATGGTAGAGGGAGCATGCGATGCTTGATCACATCAACCTTGGAAACATTTCCAACACATATCGTCATCTCACCTTTAGCTAGTCTCCGTTTATTCCGCAGCTTTTATTTTGAGTTACTAACACTTAGCAACCGAACCGGTATCTAATACCCTGGTGCTGCTAGGAGTACTAGTAAAGTACACATTCATATGACGTATATCCAATATACTTCTGTCGACCTTGTCTGCCTTCTCATCTACCAAGTATCTAGGGTAGTACTACTTTAGTGACCGTTCCCCTCATTAAGAAGCACTTAGTCTCGGGTTTGGGTTCAACCTTGGGATTCTTCACTAGAGCAACAAATGACTTGCTGTTTCATGAAGTATCCCTTTTGCCCTTGCCCTTCTTAGAAACTAGTGGTTTTACTAACCATCAACAATTGATGCTCCTTCTTGATTTCTACTTTCGCGGTGTCAAACATCGCGAGTTGCTCAAGGATCATCATAACTATCCCTGATATGTTATAGTTCATCACGAAGCTCTACTAGCTTGGTGGTAGTGACTATGGAGAACCATCACTATCTCATCTGGGAGATTAACTCCCACTCGATTCAAGCGATTGTGGTACTCAGACAATCTGAGCACATGCTCAACGATTGAGCTTTTCTCCCTTAGTTTGCAGGCTTAAGAAACTTGTCAGAGGTTTCATACCTCTTGACGTGGGCACTAGTCTGAAATCCCAATTTCAGTCTTCGGAACATCTCATATGTTCTGCGACGTTTCAAAAACCGTCTTTGGTGCCACAATTCTAAACCGTTAGCATTACTCACTGAACTATCACGTAGTCATCAAAACGTGTATGTCAGATGTTTCGCAACATCTACAGACGACGCTGAGGTTCAGCACACCGAGCGGTGCATTAAGGACATAAGCCTTCTGTGCAGCAATGAGGACAATCCTTAGTTTACGGACCCAGTCCGCATAATTGCTACTATTAACTTTCAACTAAATTTTCTCTAGGAACATATCTTAAACAGTAGAACTAAAGCGCAAGATATGACATAATTTGCAAAGACCATTTTGACTATGTTCATGATAATGAAGTTCATCTGATTATGAACTCCCACTCAGATAGACATCCCTCTAGTCATCTAAGTGATACATGATCCGAGTCAAACTAGGCCGTGTCCGATCATCACGTGAGACGGACTAGTCACCATCGGTGAACATCTCCATGTTGATCGTATCTTCTATACGACTCATGCTCGACCTTTCGGTCTCTTGTGTTCCGAGGCCATGTCTGTACATGCTAGGCTCGTCAAGTCAACCTAAGTGTTTCGCATGTGTTCCGAGGCCATGTCTGTACATGCTAGGCTCGTCAACACCCGTTGTATTCGAACGTTAGAATCTATCACACCCGATCATCACGTGGTGCTTCGAAACAACGAACCTTCGCAACAGTGCACAGTTAGGGGGAACACTCCTCTTGAAATTTTAGTGAGGGATCATCTTACTTACTACCGTCGTTCTAAGCAAATAAGATGCATAACATGATAAACATCACATGCAATCAAATAGTGACATGATATGGCCAATATCATTTTGCTCCTTTGATCTCCATCTTCGGGGCACCATGATCATCTTCGTCACCGGCATGACACCATGATCTCCATCATTGTGTCTTTATGAAGTTGTCACGCCAACGATTACTTCTACTTCTATGGCTAACGCGCTTAGCAATAAAGTAAAGTAATTTACATGGCGTTATTCAATGACACGCAGGTCATACAAAAAATAAAGACAACTCCTATGGCTCCTGCCGGTTGTCATACTCATCGACATGCAAGTCGTGATTCCTATTACAAGAATATGATCAATCTCATACATCACATATATCATTCATCACATCTTATGGCCATATCACATCACATAGCACATGCTGCAAAAACAAGTTAGACGTCCTCTAATTGTTGTTGCAAGTTTTTACGTGGCTTGTATAGGTTTCTAGCAAGAACGTTTCTTACCTACGTAAAACCACAACGTGATATGCCAATTTCTATTTACCCTTCATAAGGACCCTTTTCATCGAATCCGTTCCGACTAAAGTGGGAGAGACAGACACCCGCTAGCCACCTTATGCAACTAGTGCATGTCAGTCGGTGGAACCTGTCTCACGTAAGCGTACGTGTAAGGTCGGTCCGGGCCGCTTCATCCCACAATGCCGCCGAAACAAGATAAGACTAGTAGCGGCAAGAAGAATTGACAACATCGACGCCCACAACTACTTTGTGTTCTACTCGTGCATAGAAACTACGCATAGACCTAGCTCATGATGCCACTGATGGGGAACGTAGCAGAAATTCAAAATTTTCTACGCATCACCAAGATCAATCTATGGAGTAATCTAGCAACGAGGGGAAGGGGAGTGCATCTACATACCCTTGTAGATCGCGAGCGGAAGCGTTCAAGAGAATGGGGTTGATGGAGTCGTACTCGTCGTGATCCAAATCACCGATGATCCTAGCGCCGAACGGACGGCACCTCCGCGTTCAACACACGTACGGAGCAGCGACTTCTCCTCCTTCTTGATCCAGCAAGGGGGGAGGAGAGGTTGATGGAGATCCAGCAGCACGACGACGTGGTGGTGGAAGTAGCGGGGATCCCAGTAGGGCTTCGCCAAGCACTAAGGGGAGGGAGAGGTGTCACGGGAGGGAGAGGGAGGCGCTAGGGGCTAGGATATTGCTGCCCTCCCTCCCCCAACTATATATAGGGCCAAGGGAGATGGGGGGCGCAGCCTTGGCCCTTCCTCCAAGGAAGGGTGCGGCCAGGGAGGAGTCCTTCCTCCCCAAGGCACCTCGGAGGTGCCTTCCCCCTTTAGGACTCTCCGTTTTTCTTATCTCTTGGCGCATGGGCCTCTTGGGGCTGGTGCCCTTGGCCCATATAGGGCAAGGCGCACCCCCTACAGCCCATGTGGCCCCCCCGGGGCTGGTGGACCCCCTTGGTGGACCCCCGGACCCCTTTCGGCACTCCCGGTACAATACCGATAAAGTGCGAAACTTTTCCGGCGACCAAAACAAGACTTCCCATATATAAATCTTTACCTCCGGACCATTCCGGAACTCCTCGTGACGTCCGGGATCTCATCCGGGACTCCGAACAACTTTCGGGTTACCGCATACTAATATCTCTACAACCCTAGCGTCACCGAACCTTAAGTGTGTAGACCCTACGGGTTCGGGAGACACGCAGACATGACCGAGACGACTCTCCGGTCAATAACCAACAGCGGGATCTGGATACCCATGTTGGCTCCCACATGCTCCTCGATGATCTCATCGGATGAGCCACGATGTTGAGGATTCAATCAATCCCGTATACAATTCCCTTTGTCTATCAGTATGTTACTTGCCCGAGATTCGATCGTCGGTATCCCGATACCTTGTTCAATCTCGTTACCGGCAAGTCTCTTTACTCGTTCAGTAACTCACATCATCCCATGATCAACTCCTTGGTCACATTGTGCACATTATGATGATGTCCGTTTACACGGAGTGACAAATCCCAGTCTCGATTCGTGCCAACCCAACAGACACTTTCGGAGATACCTGTAGTGCACCTTTATAGCCACCCAGTTACGTTGTGACGTTTGGTACACCCAAAGCATTCCTACGGTATCCGGGAGTTGCACAATCTCATGGTCTAAGGAAATGATACTTGACATTAGAAAAGCTCTGAGCAAACGAACTACACGATCTTGTGCTAGGCTTAGGATTGGGTCTTGTCCATCACATCATTCTCCTAATGATGTGATCCCGTTATCAACGACATCCAATGTCCATGGACAGGAAACCGTAACCATCTATTGATCAACGAGCTAGTCAACTAGAGGCTTACTAGGGACATGGTGTTGTCTATGTATCCACACATGTATCTGAGTTTCCTATCAATACAATTCTAGCATGGATAATAAACGATTATCGTGAACAAGGAAATATAATAATAACTAATTTATTATTGCCTCTAGGGCATATTTCCAACAAATACCAATACATTTTATTTTTGTCGGTCACGAATGATTAATTAGTCACGAATTAATTAACAAATCGCTAACAGAAGTGCCGCTATGTGGGCTATTCACGGACTCGGTCGTGGGTCTAAGCCCAGGCCCACCTACGTGGCGGCCTATATATTGGAGGAGTTAGCCAGTGCGGCCGATACACCCACTCCCTCCTCACGCAACCCTAGGCGTCATCTACTGTTCCTCTCACTGTGCTGCTTCCGGCGATCCCATCCCCGCGATCGCGTGCCCAGTTGGTCGGGAGAGCATATGCCTCCGGAACCCCGTCCTTCGAGATCCTGCCCGTGAGAAGGGCGATAAGGTTTTTGGGAGCATGTCGGCCCAACTGCTCCCGATCCGTCTCTGTCTCTATCTGTGTCTTCTTCTGCTTCGACTACTTCCCCTGCATCGACTCGATGACCGACGACGAAGTCGTAAAAAATGGCCGCGGACGACGGCGAGCCTGCTACTGCCGCCGCTGCGTTGGCCCGTCCAACTAGAGGGTATGATCTATTCATCCCCTACTTGCTCGTTTATGCGCTAGCCTATAGTGTTCATAAATGTTTCAATTTTATTTATAGTACGTGCTCACATGTTAAGGTATCGGTATGAATTGCATATTGTGATTGTCATGTTCATTATCTAGTCGTGGATTAGATTAATAAAAAATGTGCTAGTATATCCAGCACAAACATAGTTACTCATGATCTCCGTCACATACATAAGGGTGGTAATCTAAGGTTCAAATCAGTGGATCTCCCTCTCATACATAATTACCCCAGAATCAATAACGGTCATAATCTCCTTCCGAAGAAAATTACTCCTGCCTAACCATGCGCCCATATCTCCTTCCTCCTAAGAAAATTCAAGAGACCCACTCCTGCCTAGCACACCAAATCCTTCCTAGTCCCAAAAAATAAACACGACGTCCTTGTCCGTCTCTAGTCTACTACACGCAGACGGAGCCAGGAGGTGGTGCTTGAGGACCCAAACGTACATCCTCGTATTTCTTGCCATACGCTACGGTGGCGCAGTCTTACCATGGACACAGGCCGGGTCCTATCGTGGCGGACAACGGGCAACGTTCTGCTCGAGTGTGGCAAGGACGTGCTAGAAGCAGCCGTTTGGAGGAAGGCCTCGACGTGACGGCTGGCGTTGGCGGTACAGCAGAACGAGATCTCCCCAGGTCGAGGATGTTGCCAACTGCATCTTCAGGGACATGCAATTGGTCGCCGTTGACGGAGGACATGGCGACCGTTCTGCGCGTGTCTGCGAATCCATCTTGTGGATCTGCAGGATGTTCAATAGGTAACTCTGGATACCCTACATATTTTTATGCTTTACCAACTGCTTGATGATGAAATGCGTCAAATTTGGCTCTTGAGCAGACAACTCTGCACTAAAAATGGTGTTGAGAGTTGAGACCACAACAACGACAGCAACATGATGCAAATCATCGCCGTCAACTCGAGGGAGCTGGAATACTAGGTGAATCCTACTTGGTAAGCGGCAATTAACTGAAAGAGGCATGCTTCGGTACACCCCCCTCACAAACCATATAGGGCCAGTTCTTTTGCTGGCTTCTATAATAAGTTGGGTAGGTGGCAGCTTATTTTAGAAGCTCAAAAAAGCCACCAAAAGAACTGGTTGTATGAGTTGTACGACGTACACAACCGATCCGCCCACCCGTTACACCCATCCGTCCTGGGCCTGGCTCATGTTTTTCTTTTTTAACCTTCAAATAAAGAGGCAGGATTTGAACTCCCAACCTCCTGGTTTACTTCCACCCTGATGACTTGTTGTGTCTTGTTAGGCTCGGCCCAATTTTCTCTTTCCCCCCCTTTTTTGCAACATTCAAAAATTAAGCGCGTTATGTCATACTAGAACTCAAAACCTGGCTCATGTATTTCTTTTTTAACCTTCAAATAAAGAGGCAGGATTTGCACTCCCAACCTCCTGGTTTACTACCACCCTGCTGACTTGTTGTTTCTTGTTAGGCTCGGCCCAATTTTCCCTCCCCCCCCCCCCCCCCCCCTTTCTGCAACATTTAAAAAATAAGCGCGTTATGTCATACTAGAACTCAAAACCTCACGCTACATAAAACGACTCATTAACCACCTGGGATACATCACCTCCTATGTCTAAGTAATTCTTTCGCGTCAAATATAACGTTGAAAAGAAAGACTCTGGGTTTCCTTTTCTATCGGGCTGGTTTTTTCTCCGGCTTTTACACGGGTTTTATATTATTTTGTCTTCCCTTTTTCCTGATTCTTTTCCTTTTTTTCTTCTTTTTGGAATTTTTCAAATGCGTGAATTTGCTGAAAATTCAATTATTTTTCCAAATTTGTTAATATTTTTTTACTTCGTGAACTTTTTTTTCAAATAATATACTATTTCCAAATCCACAATCTTTTTTCAGTTTTTTTTTGCTAATGCTCTAGTGAACTTTTTTCACTTTATTTGCATAACCCTTGAAATTTTTTCAAGCTTAGGAACCATTTTTATTTGCTAGTCTAGTCTACTAAAAAATTGTAGGAAACTTCAAATAGCTTCCATACGTAATATTTTTATGAAATATTTCTTTTCGAAGGACCATAAATCTTTGATCTTTTCCTAAATCTTTGTTCGCGTGTTATACTTGGTCGTGTTGACCATGTATCTTTTGGAAGTACTTTTGTGAATTGTGATGATATTTTGTCAGGCCTAGGTATGGGATGTATTTTTATAATGTCCCACCTAATTATATAGGAATATTTTCCATGGAATTGCAAGAGGAGATGAACATGACAGTGATGTGATTGTCACACATAGTAATCACTTCTCGATTGCACAAGGCAAATTGTACTGAGCTTAGTCACTGATACGCTGCGTACGACACACATACGCATACAATTACTAGGCCATGTAAATACTCGTATACGGGTCATGCTACTGGCCGGATGTCAAAGGAGCTGGAACCTGCTGCCTGCTCTTGCAATAAATATTTTGAACCGATCAGAATTGTATCCACCAAGCAGACACACATAGGCGATCGATCACTAGCTAAGTCCACCGTGAACGTTAAGTTCCCCAGAGCATCCGGAAAACCCCTGCACAAGCCGCAAATCGACGGTTAGCCATTCCTCTTCAGTTCAGAGCACGAGAAACCGAAGTCGACTAACGGCAGAAATCTCAAGGTAGACCGTACCTTGTGTTAATTAATGGGCTAGTTGTAACTGGGCCCTTCAATCCTTCGGCCTTTCTTCCAAGCAAATAAACAATACTCCTGGCTAGCCAATGTGCGCGTTCGGTTGAGAACTTGCGATACACCTGGAATCCAGAGTAATTACGTTTGGCTTAGTCCCACACGGAAAGATCAACAGGATTGGCTCTCCAAAGATGACTATATAGCTAGAGGGTAGGGCGACCTTTAAACATACTTACCTGGACGGGGTCTATGAGCGAAGAAGGCTCGTGGCCTGCTGGAATTTTGTTTATTTTGGGCCTAGCACAATAGCAGTTTCAGAAATTCCTAATAAATCCTAGAGGCCCACGCAGCCTATTCGTGCAAGGCAACAGATGGAACAAAAATTTAGTCCCACATTGCTAGTTTAGAGGGAGTTGGACCTCTTTATAAGGGAGGTTCTTTCCCCACTTGTATGAGCATGAGAACAAGAGGGACATCCACGCGCGCTCCACCGCTGCCCGCCTCGTCACGACGCGCCGCGGGTTGGTAGTGGACACTGAATTCGAACGGCGCGCCTCTTCGGCCGCTGCCTGTTCGTTTCGTCTCCCTCCGTTGCTTCACCTCCCGCCGCAGCCTGTTCGCGTCCTTCCCCATCCCGGCTTGCGGCGTGCACCGCAGGTCGGGACAGTAGGCCTCCTGTATGGGAGAAGGGTGATAAGGTTTTTGGGAAGCGCTCTACGCGACTACTAGCTTCTTCATCACGGACTCCGACGACTACTTCCTCGACGACGACTTCTTCCCCGGCGTTGACTACCTCAGCAACGACATGGCTGGAGAGGATGTCGACCCCAAGTCCAGTGCTTCTGCTGCTGCTGTCCCGTACGTGTTCTTGCTCTTTCTGTTAGATGTCATGACACAGTTCTTTGCTCTAGTTTCTGCCCTACATATGATAGGTTCTACTTCGTATATGCAACTTCATCTAGTGTCTGTTCTAGATGTGTTTAGTTCAGGTTCATACATGCAGATGCTATTTACTTTCTGTTAGTTCAGGTCGGGACAGTAGGCCTCCTGTATGGGAGAAGGGTGATAAGGTTTTTGGGAAGCGCTCTACACGACAACTAGCTTCTTCATCACGGACTCCGACGACTACTTCCCCGACGACGACTTCTTCCCCGGCGTCGACTACCTCAGCAACGACATGGCTGGAGAGGATGTCGACCCCAAGTCCAGTGCTTCTGCTGCTGCTGTCCCGTACGTGTTCTTGCTCTTTCTGTTAGATGTCATGACACAGTTCTTTGCTCTAGTTTCTGCCCTACATATGATAGGTTCTACTTCGTATATGCAACTTCATCTAGTGTCTGTTCTAGATGTGTTTAGTTCAGGTTCATACATGCAGATGCTATTTACTTTCTCTCCGTCAGATTGCATGATTTGCTTTATCGCGGCTATATTAGTCATGCTTTATCTAGTATTTCTGTTAATAAAATCATTTGGTAAATTGCTCATATTTCGAACAATCCAAAAACCATATTATAGGCAATTTACCCCGAGTGGTTTTGCTGCTTCCATGAGACCTCCTATGTTTGAGGGTATCCACTATAAGAGGTGGCGCGTGAGAGCAGTCTTATGGTTTCAAACCATGAGTTGCTATGACGTCACTCTTGGCAAACCTAAAGGAGAGCTTGATGCTCAACAGGCACAAGCCTTTCAGAAAATGGATACTCTGTTTAAGGCTGCTCTCTTGAGTGTTCTTGGTGAGAACATAGTTGATGCTTATGCGTCAATTGATAATGGAAAAGATATGTGGGATGCACTCGAGGCCAAGTTTGGGGTCTCGGATGCTGGCACTGAGCTGTACATCATGGAGCAATTCTATGATTACAGGATGACTGAAGAGCGCTCCGTGGTTGAGCAAGCTCATGAGATACAGTCATTTGCTAGAGAACTTGAGCACTTCAGTTGTATGCTACCGGACAAGTTTGTTGCCGGAGGTATTATCACTAAGCTTCCTCCTTCATGGAGGAACTTTGCTACCTTACTGAAGCATAAGAGACAGGAGTTTTCCGTCACGGATCTCATTGGTACTCTTGATGTGGAAGAAAAGGCGAGAGCAAATGACACACGTGCTCGAGGTATTGAGGGAGGATCTAGTGCCAATCTGGTACAGAAGAAGAACTTCCAGCCCCACAAGTTCAAGAACAAGGGCAAGTTTGATGGTAAAGCAAAGTTTGATGGGAAGAACAAGGCTGTGAAACACACGAACTTCAAGAAGAAGAATGACAAGAAGAAATGTGCTTGTCATGTGTGTGGGGATCCTGATCATTGGGCTCCTAGTTGCCCTAATCGCTATGACAAGCGTCATCCTGGGAAAGGCGGCAAGACCGCTAATGTTGTCATTGGAGACACTGACATGAAGGATGCTGGGTATGGTATATTTCCCACTATTCTTTCAGTATGTCATTCTCCTGATTGGTTGATTGACACGGGTGCTAATGTGCATGTATGCGGTGATATTTCAATGTTTTCGTCTTATCAGAATGCAGGGACTTCAACCGTGCTGATGGGCAACGGTTCAAGTGCTTCTGTTCGTGGTGTTGGCACGGTCGATCTGATGTTTACTTCGGGGAAGATCGTGCGGCTGAAGAACGTGCATTATATCCCCTCCGTCAATAAAAATCTTGTTAGCGGATCTCTTCTGTGTAGAGATGGCTACAAGCTTGTCTTTGAGTCGAATAATTTTGTAATATCCAAGTATGGAACCTTTGTTGGTAAAGGTTATGAGTCAGGAGGCCTGTTTCGTTTATCCTTATCAGACATTTGCAATAAAGTTGTTAATCATATTTGCAACAATAGTGAATCAAATGTGTGGCATTCACGTCTTTGTCATGTTAACTTTGGTTGCATGTCGCGACTAGCGAAGTTGAACTTGATCCCTAGTTTCACCACTATCAAGGGATCTAAGTGTCAAGTGTGTGTGCAAGCTAAGCAACCTCGTAAGTCTCACACGACTGCGGAAACGAGAAATCTTGCACCACTAGAGATCATACATTCAGATCTATGTGAAATGAATGGTGTTTTGACAAAAGGTGGAGAGAAATATTTCATGACGTTAATTGATGACTCCACTAGATACTGCCGTGTGTATCTTCTGAAATCTAAGGATGAGGCTTTGAACTTTTTCAAGATCTATAAAGCTGAAGTGGAAAACCAACTTGATCGAAAAATCAAGAGGCTTAGGTGGAAGCAGAACCCACAGCACTAGATACAGCTACGGTCGAAGCAGATTGGCTTCGCCGACTCTTGAATGACTTGCCGGTTGTTGAGAAACCTGTACCGGGTGTCCTTATGAACTGCGACAATCAAACTGTGATCACGAAAGTGAGCAGCTCAAAGGATAACATGAAGTCATCAAGACACGTTCAGAGAAGGTTAAAGTCTGTCAGGAAAATGAGAAACTCCGGAGTTATTGCATTGGATTATATCCAAACGTCTAAAAATCTGGCAGATCCTTTTACTAAGGGTCTATCACGTAATGTGATAGATAATGCATCGAGGGAGATGGGTATGAGACCCACAATATGAGTTGTTCACAGTGGTAACCTATTCTTTGTGATCGGAGATCCCGTGAATTAGATGTGGAAGACAAGCTGTTGGTCAACTGAGAGGAGAGTATCCTTACTATTAACAATACCACTCCATGAAGATGCAATACTCTTCTAATCTGCATGGCAGGTTGATGTATATCTTAATGTGTTCTAAGTGGCTCTTTCAAGCAGAGATGTTGTCCTGCAGAACATCTTTTGAAGAACACACCTATATGAGTCTGATTGTTAAACGTCGCAATCTATGAGAGTAGGGTTCTCTCTAGTAAACTCATGAAAGGTCTCGGAGTATGACGCATAAGCTCCACCCGCGGGGAAGACCCACAGTAGCCACGTATCGGTCAAGGCTTTATGTGAAGCTAGATTCGCAGAAAACTTGCAGTTCAAGGCCTAGTCCACTGTTCAAGTTGCTTACTAGTGTAGCATAGAGTTCTAGGTGGAAGTTCAACTTAACAGTCTCCACTGCAGTACCGGTATATAAAACAGTGTTTTGGAACCAAAGGCAAATTTTGTGTGCCTCTCGGATCTGGTGGGGGATTGCTGGAATTTTGTCTATTTTGGGCCTAGCCCAATAGCAGTTTCAGAAATTCCTAATAAATCCTAGAGGCCCACGCAGCCCATTCGTGCAAGGCAAGAGGTGGAACAAAAGTTTAGTCCCACATTGCTAGTTTAGAGGGAGTTGGACCTCTTTATAAGGGAGGTTCTTTCCCACTTGTATGAGCATGAGAACAAGAGGGACATCCACGCGCGCTCCTCCTCCGCTGCCCGCCACGCCTTGTCACGACGCGCCGCGGGTTGCGGGAATGAGCCGAGCCGATGTCTAAATTTTTGCCACGCACGACGGGTATACGAAAGGTCACGCGGGAGCTGAAACGTTTTCTGTAGTGGACACTGAATTCGAACGGCGCGCCTCTTAGGCCGCTGCCTGTTCGTTTCGTCTCCCTCCGTTGCTTCACCTCCCGCCGCAGCCTGTTCGCGTCCTTCTCCTGTGCCTATATAAGAGAGGTTGCTCCTTTCCAGAGAGACACACCAGAAGCTCCTCTTCCTCTCGCCACAAAGTTCCGAGCACTGTGCTGCTGCTACGTTCTTCCCCATCCCGGCTTGCGGCGTGCACCACAGGTCGGGACAGTAGGCCTCCGGAACCGCACCTGTTGAGTCCTGCATGGGAGAAGGGTGATAAGGTTTTTGGGGAGCGCTCTGCGCGACTACTGGCTTCTTCACCACGGACTCCGGCGACTACTTCCCCGACGTCGACTACCTCAGCAACGACATGGCTGGAGAGGATGTCGACCCCAAGTCCAGTGCTTCTGCTGCTGCTGTCCCGTACGTGTTCTTGCTCTTTCTGTTAGATGTCATGACACAGTTCTTTGCTCTAGTTTCTGCCCTACATATGATAGGTTCTACTTCATATATGCAATGTTATCTAGTGTCTGTTCTAGATGTGTTTAGTTCAAGTTCATATATGCAAATGCTATTTACTTTCTCTCCGTCAGATTGCATGACTTGCTTTATCGCGGCTATATTAGTCATGCTTTATCTAGTATTTCTGTTAATAAAATCATTTGGTAAATTGCTCATATTTCCAACATGGCCTAGATCAATGGTTCACATTGCATGTAGTGAGTGCGTTGATCTACCATCTCCTTTGGGAGAGTGGGCGTCATAATTTGTAATAGAGGAGGTATGTGTCCGCGCGGCCCCTGCCAAATTATGAAATTAAATTTTATTTGGCCAACTAAAAGAAATATTGTGTTAATCTTTTTTCATTAAAACTCTGATCATATTTAGTGTTTATAACAGATAAAAGAAGGTAGCAAAGGAGTACATAGTGTTTGAAAATGTCATCTTCTAAGAATAAGAATATGTTGCAAGATTTGGCTTCATGCTTATGCCTAGACGAACAAGCAAGTAGATATAAGATTTATGCCAAAGAAAATCAACATTTTGACTGGTCTGTGCATGAGATTGAGGGGTAAAAAGCAAGCCGCTAGATTAGTAGTTTTTGACCATAATGAGCAGAAATTTTTCTAGACAAAGAAGAAACATGGTGGCCCAGTCAGTGAAAATCTCAGCCTTTTTGTAGATTACTACCATTCGCACCAAAAATTTACGGCCTACGGGGTGAGCTAAGAGGCTTAGAGATTTGGGGTCTTACAAAAGACTAGTAGACAGACATGTGCAGGTACCAGCAAAGTTTCAGCATGTTTGATTCATGAGAACCCATCCAAAAATTTACCAGAGTCCAGAGCGAAGGCACCCTTTCGTAAATCAGAGTGGCCAGCATTGGCAGATTTAATCACCAGCGAACTGTTGTGAGTTGGATGGTGACACAATAGGCGATGTTAGCTCAAGTGATGCATCGTAAGTCTCGAAAATTGAGCATGGTCGACGCAGAATCATAGCATCAGTAGTGCTAACTCACCTGGCTTAACCAGGAAGGTTTCCATCCTGAAACATTTTGTGGGCATGGTAGATTTTCCTCTGAATGTCCTAGAAATATTTCAGCTGAATCTAGCCGACAGCTGTCTCTCCAACAGTACATACATGCATCAGGCAGTGCGACACATTGCAGGGTTAACACAGAGAGCTAATGAGTTTACCCCTCGTCGACCAAGACAATTTTAGCGCTCTGAAATTGTTTTGAGAGGTACTGGAGACATTTAAAATGCTCCATTGGAAGTTCCATATTATTTAAGGTACGGTCGACTGCCCAGATTGTTATCTCTGTTCACCGGGGCACGGTGCATGTCAGAACTAATGCCCCCCAATTTGAACAATTTTCACCGGGTGATACATAGATAATACTTGAGCCGAACCTGCTTGGTCATGTGTCCCTGGTGCTTTAGGAGCCCCATGTAAAGTTTACCTTTTTTCGAGCATCATTACTTGCTGAGTAAATCTGTGCTTTGTGCATATGAACGGTGTGGTTACTCTATGTCATGACACAGTGGCATGTCTATTCTATAAATAATGATACATTTTGTTGGCTGGTGTTTGTGACTGACAAATCACGTCGGGAAGAATCTTGTGTGCCCATCAACATCGCGTTTTCCATGACATGCTCCATCAGACATGAGTGGTGTCCACAACACCCAACTCGTCTGTCTGAGCAAGGCTAAAGAAATCACGTTGCTAGTAGAACATGAAAGTAAAGCGGATGTGCGAATCCCGATGACTTCCAAGCCTAAGCAACAAATATACATGTGTTGAAAACTCTGTTGCCTCAAGGTATGGATGACGTATATTCATTGTCTCTAGATGAACGAGAATTCGAAGGCTATGCAACTACGAACATTCGCTTATAGTTTGCCCATTATGAGTGTGAAGGCACCTCACTGCTTACATTTTTATCGGCTGGTGAGTCTGCGTGTCTTCAATTTCAGCACATGTACTCCTTCCATGTCAACTAGAAGTGGTTGCATTGTACGTAGTTCAGTGAGCATTCATTTTCTTTTCAAGTACATTTAGGGGTCTGCTTCAGCACCCTCCCCCTCCCACTTGTTGATGTCTCAACCACATTAGCAAGGCCTACAAACCCATAACGAAGGGGAGCCTGGCGGCGGCGAAACCTAGGGTTCCCATGTGTCGCTCGTGTAAGCGACGCAAGGGGGCGGGGACACAAACTATCCAATAGTTTATAATGGCTATGGCACATCATTGTCGGTTTTGTGATCATGGCATAGTGTTGTTTTGAATTGGCTGTCCAAACAATAGGTCAAGAGTAGGAAACGTATTCATACTAACTTTGGTGATCATCTTCAATCTTTGATCAAAAGAACTTCCATACAAAAAATTTACTTCTGATGAAATGTTTCGGTTCAGAGGACTGTAGGTCTCAATAGTTCGACCACGCCTTCCAGGTTGGGGACCATGTCATCCCTTGATGAAGAGGATGGTTCACAGTCCTAAGTCCGTGTTTGCGCATTGTGCTTTGTCATGCCGATGATGTTTCTTCCAGAAGTGTTTGTGTGAAAATTTGTCGCACCGAAATATCTATAGGTAGGAGATATATTTTCACAATGTTGTTACTATAAGTTATATTTTTTATCATGGAATCAGAAGAAGAAATAAACAGGAAATTGTATGTGGCAGTCACACATAGTAATCACTTATTCGCAAAAAACACATAGTAAGGGCACCTCCAATGGCAAACCTCAAATTTCCTCCCGCATCCGTCGACGGACAGAGGGGACCAGTCCGCGGACATGGATGGGGGAGGCGGCCATCCAATGTTGCCCGCATATATTTCAACCATTCTTTGACCTAACCGAACGAAATACATGCAAACACGACGGATTTCATAAAAACCGAACGACATTCATGCAAACACCGCGGATTTCTTTAGATTTCGAACATTCAGAACAAAAAAAACTGTACCGACCAGACCCTAAACTTATCCTACGATGGTGTCGAGTGTCCAAGCCCTTGCCGTCCTCCATCCTCCGTCTCCATGTGCACCGGCGATCAAAACGATGAAGTGAAGTTGCGGTGTCTAGCGAGGAAGAGTAGAACACGGGAGACGGACTGACCCACATGGGACACAAGGCCCTGCCGCCTCCCGTGCCCTACTCATCCTTGGAGGAGTCGTCGGTGCACTTGAGGTTCCAAAAATGATTGGAAACATTTTTGAGTGCTGATTTTTTTTTGCCACGCCTTGCATGAATGTTATTTCGTACTGAAATTTTGCATGCATACAAAACATTTGTCAAAGTTTATCACAATTTTTTTTAGAATTTTTTTACTATTTTTTTCGATTTTACTGTTAATGCGGGAGTATTTGAGCTCGGGAGTAGAATAGGACTTTCGGCTATACTATACAGTTTACAGCCATTTCATACCCAACCTATGACTAAAGACTATTTAGTGTGACTCTTTAAAATTCAAATCCTCCACTCTACGATAGTCAACAAGTCACGCAGTGCAATCACGCACTTCTTCATCGTCCGCTCGTCGCCGTTGGCCCCATTCGGCACCCACCAAACTCTCATGCTCTTGTCAAGCCCGCTGCTGTACACCATATAGCCATTGCTGGCCCTGCACAGGGAGGCCTGGATGCATTTATTGGGGCCCTCGTGACCTCCGATGGCGCCACGGCCGATGGTCTTGTCGGCGGAGCCGGTGCACACCAGGTCGCCCGCCACGCACAGGAACAGCACGGCCATGGCGTACGCCTTCACGTCGAACGCGAGGCTCCACTTGCGACCGTACAGGTCCCACCCAAGGAGGTGCACGTCCGAGCCGGCTGCCCACACGCGCCGCCCCGCGGCGCCGGCGTTCCATGAGACGCCGTTGGGCGCGCGCGGGACGCGGATGGTCAAGAGAGAGTGTGCACCAGTGCCGGCAGGCCCGGCCTTGCCGATCTCCCAGGCCTTAACGCAGCCGTTGGCGGAGGCGGAGTAGACAACCCCGCAGTCGGCGGCGACGGCGTCGGTGGCGTCGTCGTGGGCGGGCACGGACTCGAGGCACGTAAGATCGGTCACCCCGCTGATCGTGCAAGAGACTGACTTTTCCTTGTGGCTCTGTTTCAATGGGCTAGACGCAACTGGGCCCTTGAATCCTTGGGCCTTTCTGTTAGACCAATGGATTAACCGAATATCGGCTAGCCAGTATGGTAACTACGTTTGGTTTAGTCCCACACGGAAAGACTAACAAGATTGGCACAGTAAATATGAGTATATTACTAGAGGGTAGGGTGACCTTTAAACGTACTTACCTGGACAGGGTCTATGGGCGATCAAGAAGGCTCATGGCCTAGATCAATGGCTCACATTGCACTTAGTGAGTGCGTTGATCTACCATCTCCTTTGGGAGAGTGGATGTCATAATTTCTGATAGAGGGGGTACGCGTCCGCGCGGCCTCTGCTAAATTATGAAATTATAAACTTTGATATCTCTTTTCTTTCAAGAGAATATCTATTATATTTTCTTTATTTACTGGTGACAGTGAAGGAGTACAATCATGTCTGCAAATGTCTGTCTCGTAAAATATGTTGCAAGATTTGGCTTGATGCTTGTGCCCAAAAGAACAAGCAATAAAGATTTTTCCCCAGATGATGAAAAATCTGACATGTGTGCATGGGTATTGAGGCAATAAACAGAAGAAGCAAGCGGCCACAGTTTAGCTTTCATCCATGACAAGCTGCATTTTTTTTTGTGAGAGAAAGAGAACACACGGTGGCTCAATGTATGAAAATATCAGCCTGTTTGGTTCTTAGAAGTCCACAAAACAATTGGATAGATCACCAACCGCCGCGCCAGAAATTTATACTACTCCCTCCGTTCCATAATATATGCTCTTATATTATGGGACGGAGGGAGTAGTATACAGTCATGCGCAGGCACCAACAAAGATTCAGCATGTATGATTCATGAGTCCAGAGCAAGGGACCGTTTCGTGAACCAGGACATGGCCAATGTTTGCAGATTAACCACGAGCCAATTCTTGTGAGTTGGGCCTGGAAATTTCACCTGAGGACGGTGAAACATTAATGGATCTATGGTAAAATGTTCAACTCAACTGATGCATTAAAAGTCTCCCAATATTTGCATAGTCGACTGCCTACTTGCAGAACCACAACATCAGAAGTGCTATAACTTAGAAAATCCACCCTGGCTTAAACAGGAAGGCTTCAGACCTGAAACATTCTCTGGCCATAGTAGCTTTTCACCGACTGTTCTGTAAAGATTTCAGTTAAACGAGACAGCAGAGGCCGCCCCTCAAACAATCCATACATCCAGCGGGTAGTGCTACACATTGCAAGGTCAGCACAGATGAAATAATAAGTTTAGCCCACGTCTACCAATAAGCATTTAGTTCTGAAAATGTAATGATGGGTAGTGCAGACATGTAAAAGGTGTTGGAACAAATCTTGTTATTAGTATTAAGCATTTAGGATTAGGCCATGATTAATTTGTTGCATGGTGTCATGGCCATGTAGAGTTGCATCACCCAGCTAAGTTTAAGGTAAATTGTGTCATGGCGGCGACGGCAGCAGCGGCGGTGGCGTGAGCGGATATGCAAGCCAGTAGTTGAGTGCAAGCATGCATGTGCACGCAGTGAAGATGTGACCTTATGTAGCTGTGTTCGTAAGGTGCTCTCAATTTTCTTTTATAGAAATATGTATTCAACAGAAATGGTCCAGCATGCTTACAAGTAATAGTTGGCAAATTGTACTGAGCTTAGTCACTGATACGCTGCGTACAACACACATACGCATATACAGTTACTAGGCCATGTAAATACTCGTATACGAGTCATGCTACTGGCTGGATATCAAAGGAGCCGGAACCTGGTGCGCACTCTTGCAATTAATATTTTGATCTGATCAGGAGGAGGCGGAGAGGATCATCCGCGAGCGTCAAGCGGCCGCCGGGTAAGCCCTGTCGCGGCGCCATCACCTTCCGCCGCCCCAAACCCGGCGACTCCGACTCCAACGGCGGGTCTGGCGACGATGACGGAGGAGCAGCCGGCCAGCCTGGCATTGGCTACGAGGTCACCGTGAAGTATAGGATAGTTTAGGATTTTAGTTTTAGTTTTTAGTTCACCTGACGAAATATCATCCGGTTTTATGTACAAATTATCCTACTTTTAATGGAATCCGCCATGTTTATATCAAAATTCAACGTGTTTGCACGAATTTTGTCCGGTTGATTTGAGTTGTTATGAAAACATATGCGGCTAACGTTGGATATCGACCTCCCGCATTCGTCTCTGCGGACTGGCCCCCTGTCTGCGGACGGATGTGGCAGGTTTTTTGTGAGTTGCCGTTGGAGGTGCCCTTAGTCACTGATACGCTGCTTACAACACGCATACGCATACAATTACTAGGCCATGTAAATACTCGTATACGAGTCATGCTACCTGCCGGATGTCAATGGAGCCGGAACCTGGTGCGTGCTCTTGCAATTAATATTTTGACGATCCGATCGGAACTGGCTCCACCAAGCAGACACACGTTGCCAGCGATCGATCAGGTTCAGCATCTCGATAGCAAAGTCCACCGTCAAAGTTTAGTTCCCAGAGCATCCGGTCCGGAAAACCCCTGCACGAGCAGCAATAGTTAACGACGCAGCAAACCGTCCAATAGCAAGTCGACAGTTAGCCATACCAGCTCTTCAGTTCAGAGCATGAGAAACCGAAAATCGACTAACGGCAGGAATCTCAGGGTGTGCCTACGACGTCCTGCAAGAGGCCGTGCTTTGTGCTAATGGCCATTGTCTAGAAGAAAGGCCGAGGGACTCACAGGCCCGGTTACATCTGTGCGTTCGGTTGAGAACTTGAGATACACCGGACACCAGAGTAATTATGTTTGTCTTAGTTCCACACCGAAAGATTAACAAGATTGGCTCGGTAAAGTTGAGTATATAACTAGAGGGTAGGACAACCTTTGAAAATACTTACCTGGACGGGGTCTATGGGTGCTCAAGAAGGCTCATGGCCTAGATCAATGGTTCGCATTGCAGGTAGTGGTGCGTTGATTTACCATATTCCTTTGGGAGAGTGGACGTTATAATTTATGATAGAGGGGGTACGCGTCCGCGCGTTCCCTGCCAAATTATGAAATTCAAGTTTTATTGGCCAACTCAGAAATATTGTATTAATCTTTTTTCTTTAAAACACAAACTATTTTTATTATTTATAACAGATACAAGAAGGCAGCAAAGGAGTACAGAGTCTCTGAAAATGTCGTCTCCTAAGAACAAGAATGATTAGGCTTGATGCTTATGCCTAGACGAACATGAAAGTAGATTAAAGATTTATGCCCAAGAAAATGATAATTTTGACATGTGTGTGCATGAGATTGGGGGAAAAAAGACAAGCCGCCAGACTAGTAGACAGTCATGCGCAGGCACCAACAAAGCTTCAGCATGTTTGATTCATGGAAACCGATCCAAATAATTATCAATGTCTGGCGGAAAGGCACTGTTTCGTGAATCAGAGTGGCCAACATTGGCAGATTAATCACGAGCGAATTATTGTGAGTTGAATGGTGAAACAATAACGGATGTCCGCTCAATTGAGGCATCATAACTTTTAAGTCTCTCCAAAATATCGCATAGTCGGCGCAGGACCACAACGTTAGTAGTGCTAACTTAGAAAATCACCTGGATTTAACCAGGAAGGTTTCAGGCCTGAAACTTTTTGTGGGCATAGTAGATTTTCCACTGAATATCCTGTAATATTTCAGCTAAATTGGGACGACAACGGTCTCTGCAACAGTTCATACATGCATCAGGTACGGTGACACATTGCAGGATCAACACAGACTGAGCTAATGAATTTAGCTCGTTTCGACCAAGACGAATTTAGCGCTCTGAAAATGTTATGAGAGGTAGTAGAATAGAAACATCTAAAAGGCTCCACTGGAAGTTCCATTATTTGAGGTATGATCGACTGCCAAGATTATTATATTTGTTCACCCAGCCATGGTGCGCGTCGGAACAAATTTCCTGAACTTCAGCAATTTTTACCAAGGGATACATAGAAAATATATTAGCAGAACCTTGGTCATGTGTCCCCAATACTTTAGGAGCCTCATGTAAAGTCTATCTTATTCTCAACATCATTAGTTGCTGAGTAAATTTGTGCTTTGTGGGTATGAACGGTGTGGCTACTCCACGTCTTGACATAGTGACATGACTATTTTATAAACTAGATAATACCCTCGCGTTGCTGCGGGAATTGATTGCAATATATTTCAGTAATTTGATTGTATGAAGCTTCCATTGTTGAATTAATAATATATGAATTAAAGCTAAAAATAAATATTATATATTGCAATTGATTATTGTGTAGTTAGAACATATTTTGAATACAAGTGACATAACATAATGGAAAACCTTTTTTCATGCATGTTGAGTGGACCTTTGATGATGTGGCATGTGTGGTGAGGTGAAAAGTGTGCATGAGATCAATTAATAAAGGAAAACTTTGCCTCATGCATGTAGTGGTGGGCCTTTGATTAGGTGGCATCAAGGTAGTCAGAATCCTGACCCGACTGCTAGAATCCTACGACTTCACGACCCTGCGGAAGCATGTCGATCCAAATCCTAGTATGAATCCAGATCAGGTAGAATCCATGTTGAGTCGCGATCCAAATCATAGAATCCTATACAAAACTATACAATCCCGACTATGCTATGGACTATGTCCGATTCTACTAATTTATCTAAGCCGTTTGTTTAGTTGTAGCAGAATAGTATGCCATCATCCAAACCCCCTTTCATATACCTCATGGACCTTTATTCCCCTCCCAAGCCCAAACACTCAGCCGTCGACACCTTTGATCTAGCTCACAGAAACCCTAGATCGAAATTGAGGATCAGGTTTGTTGACAGATGCAATTGGCGTGAAAAGGAGGATGCTTCAAGATTGATCAGAGAAGGAGAGCAAGATCCTTCAAGGTTTAGCACTACAGGTCAGATAGATAAGTGATCGACTATTCACGCACTCTAAAAATAACCTAAGTAAATTTCGTGCATTGAAGATTTAAATGTTCTATATGTTTCCCTCTCATATATGTTCCATACATGTGAGCTAGATGGTAGGTTAGCCATAAAAAGAAGTGGAATACAATTAGCATTGATGTGTACGTCCTTTGCTCCATATTTAGTATCAAAACTCTATAGAACCCATATAAATTTCTTGTGTGCATACAAAACATCTTATTTGAGTAAATCCAGTAGAATCCTCGATTCCACATTTCCACGACTTGATCTTACGACTTGATTCTGTCTGAGGAAAATCGATCCGACTCCGAGTCCCGATTCTAACTATCTTGGGTGGCATGTGTGCATGTTGAGATAAATAGGATAGTGGGGATCAACTTCTTATGTATATAGGATAATGATAGAATCTTGTGTGCCCACCAACATCGTGTGTTCCATGACATACTCCATTGGACATGAATGGTGTCTACAACACCCAACTGGCTAGTATGAGCAAAGCTAAAGAAACAAGGTTGCTAGTGGACATGAAAATATGGCGGTTGTGCGAATCCTGATGACTTCCAGGCCTAAGCAACAAAAATACATGTGTTGCAATCTCCGTTGCCTCAAGGTATGGATGATGTATGTCCATGGTCTCTAGATGAACCAGAACTAGGAGGCTATGCAACTACGAAGATACACTTATAGTTTGCCCATTATGAGTGTGAGGGTACCTCACTGCTTACCTTTTTATCGGCTGGTGAGTCAATGTGTGTCTTCAATTTCAGCACATGTACTCCTTCCTAATCAACTAGAAGTGGTTGCATTGTCCATAGTTCGGTGAGCATTTATTTTCTTTTGAAATACATTCAGGGGTCTGCTTCATTACTGCAAAGCCATGTGAAGGGTTCCCATGTGTCACTCGTGGAAGCGACGCAGAGGTCAGGGGCACAAACTATTCAATATATTGTAAAGGCTATGGCAGGTCATTGTCAGTTTTGTGATCATGGGATAGTGTTGTTGTGAATTGTTCTGGCCACACAATAGGTGAAGAGTAGGGAAAGTTTTCATACTAACTTTCGTGATCAACTTCAATCTTTGATCGAAAGAACTTCCATACAAAATTTACTTCTTATGAAGTATTTCAGTTCAAAGGACTGTAGGTCATAACAGTTCAGCCACGCCTTCCAGGTTGGGGCCCAAGTCATTCCTTGATTGATGAAGAGGATGGTTCATAGTCCTAAGTCCATGTTGACGCATTGTGCTTTGTCGTGCCGACGATGTTTCTTCCAGATGTGTTTGCGCGAAAATTTGTCGTGCCAAAATATCTATAGGTAGGAGATATATTTTCACAATGTTCTTCCTATACACTAGTAGAAAAAGGGCCATTTGTCCCGGTTCATAAGGCCCATCTGTCTCGGTTGGGGAATCGGGACTAAAGGGTCGTTACTAATGCCCTAGGCCTTTAGTCCCGGTTCTTATACCAACCGGGACAGATGGGCCTCCACGTGGCCGCTCCGGCGAGCCCAGGCAGGAGGGCCTTTGGTCCCGGTTGGTAGCACCAACCGGGACCAATAAGCTTCCACGCGTCAGCAATTCAGGGGCTGGTTTTTTTTTGAAGGAGGTGGTTTAGGGGTTTTGGGGGTTAATTTAGGTTGTTATAGGTAGCTAATAGAGAGATGTGTCTTCTCTTATCTCCGTGCTACTGCTATTGCTATGCCTAAACATGACTTAGATTGAAGTGAGGCAACATGTGGTGCATGTCGAAAGTAATACTAATCCTAACTTGATCAAGTTTGGATTGTACTACTTTCGACATGCACCACATGCATGTTGCCTTCACTTCAATCCAATCCATGTTCATTTCACCCACAGATATATAATAACTCTTCATGCTCGCATCATGCATCATCATAATAACAAGTCCTACTAATCATCATCATACAACTTCTACTCATTATTAATAACAAGTCATACGATCATCATCCTGATAGTCATCGAACCAACCCTACTTAATTGTTCTTAGCACATGATCATCAGTATTATCCAGGACCTAAATACCCTATTTAAGGTAAAATAGCATAAAACAATATAGACCCCGACTCTCCATTATGGAGAATGGAGATCATCCTGTCTCCAATTCTTGCGCAGCGCTTCCTTTTGCTTCCAAGAACCTCCTTACGACTGTCCATATATTTTTTCCATTCTCTGATTAGCATGTCTCCACTTCTTTTAGAAATCCGGTATGGACAGTTGAGATTCGTAGGATGACCTGGATATATGTTCAAAACACGAAGGCTGCCATTCTGATACATCAAATGACGCACACAATCCTCTGGGATTCTCTGTTGAAAAACATAGTAATAACTTCATAGTTAGCAATGATGTACTAGTTTTAGAAGTATGCAAAAGATGCACAGATGTCGTAATAGTAAAAAATCTTACCAGGATATCTCCATGGTAGTTACCGTAGTTCAACACGTGCACTAGTGGCACGTATTGACCATAATGTTGAGGAGTTTGATTGTAGATATTGTAATTCTCAAGATCAGTACAAAATCTGATCAGATGATTTTTCTCCTGATAAGTTAACTCGGAGCCATCGGTGTAGTGGGTTTTGTCTACCATGTTCCGCACATTGTTTGAACAATCAAAATAAGCTGTCAATGGAAATAAGCTGTCAACTATTTTGAAATAAATAATATAAATTAGTTAATAATTAACAATGTTTGAGAAACTCACATAGCGGTAGAACTGGAGGCGTATCAACAAGGACCCAAATGTCCATATTGTCTTGGTCGATGTCAGGATCACCAAGATCCATGCAGGGTCGGTCCTGAGATTTCAGGGGCCCGGGGCGAAACCAAAAGTCGGGGCCCCTTCACATAAACATTATAGGAGTATATATATTATTGCTTAAATGCACCAAAAGCGACATTCTTATCAAATAATGTATACATATTACCTTTCAACCATTTCAAACAATCAATCATAAAATTTCACTCATGATGGGGCTGATCGATCCTCCTTAAACTTCTTATTTCATTTTTTTTCTCTTTTTAGTGGATGCATATATTCTAGTCGACATGATAATACGAACTGCTAAAAAAGAAAAATTAAATTACGTCAAAAGCTTGAACACTGCAATCTATGTATCATGCATGTGAACATAAATAAATTACTCAATTAGCAATATAGATATAGGAAGTAGATAGTCTGATATTACCTCGGATTGATCGGAGCAGCGTTGACCACCTGATCAGGCAATGGCCATGATGCGATTTAGACTGACGTGAGATAGGAGGCGCTTGACGATTTGCATCACCTGGCGACCGGAGAGCGGCGTAGTTCGCCAGCGCGCAAATTGTGACTTGCATCTGGAACGTCAGATCTCCGGCTGCCACCATGGCCGTCGTCAGATAGAACTGCACGGGCCACCACCTTTGAAATCCAGCATCAACGTCGCTCCCTCATCCATCCCCATCGCCGGCTTGCCGCGAGAGGAAGGGAAACAAGGAACGACGGCTGCCTCCGGTTTGTCGGTTCGGCCATGAGCATGCGAGATCTTGGAATAGATTTCTTTTTTAGGAATAATATATCGAGGAATAGATGAATAGGGAACATCGTCACGATTAGAAGGAAATCCGAGCAAGGGCAACGCGTACACGCTAGCAGATCGACCGACGAGACGAGGAATCAGCGGCTCCGTGGGCTAGCTACATGCATCGGAGGACAACGCGTACAGGCCTTTTGTGCATGCGCTGCCCTGCATCCCTGGGCCTTGCGTACGTGCATGCTAGCTGGGTGGGGGGCCCCAGACTTTGGGGGGGCCGGGGCGGCTGCCCCCTCTGCCCCCCCTCAGGGCCGGCCCTGGATCCATGGTGACAAGCATACCCTCATCAAAACCATACATCTTGCAAAATGCTTCCCAACTTTTGCAACCAAAATGGGTTATGCTCTCAGCATTATACAGATTTACTTCAAAATCCACATCATGATGGGTCCTTAGGTAAATTTTCTTCATTTCAAAATTTTCATGGTCTTCAAAATCCATCCTCTCCAAGACATAGCGTCTTGCATGGCATGGGATAAGCTATACTCGAATTGTAAAAGATGAAAATTACACGTTGAAATAGTTGAAGTCATGCTTAATTACGAAAAAAACACTTGTCGTCATTGCGTACCGTTTCAACATCGAAGGTCTCCTCGAGCTTAATGCTGAAGCACCGATCATCGTCCAGGTGAGGCCTGTCGCACAAACCTCGATCGTTGTGGCACCAGCCGCACTCCCCCGGGAGACTTTCGTCGTCCGATGACGACATTTTCTACGTTCATAATTCAAAGATTAAACTTGTACAATTAAATATCTGTACTACAAAAACTAAATTAGATCATTATTATTCATCACGGGTTGACTATCGGTTTGTCGAGTCTTTTCTTGAAAACTCTCAGCTCACGTGGTGTATACATTCGACCGTTGGTGATGGTCGCTCCTCCATTTGTTCCCGAGTGCATTACACCAAAATGTCTAGCACACGGGAACGAAGGAGAAGCGACCCCCACGACAACAGTCGGGATTCTTCGTCCTTTCATATATATATGGTGGAACTCTCCCTCACTGATTCCTCTCTGACATTTGTGACCGTCGGTGATGGTAGCTCCTCCTTTCGTTCCCGAGTGCATTACACCAAATTGTCTAGCACACGGGAACGAAGGAGAAGCTACCCCACGACAACAGTCGGGATTCTTCGTCCTCTCATATATGGTGGAGACTCGACAGACTTAAAGTCAACCCGAAATATCGTTTAATTATCTTTCTAAAAAAGGATTTGGTTGGTCTCACCTCGAGGTCGGAGGGGGTCGGTGACGGGGATGACGGCGGGGATGATGGAGGAGGGCTCCTAGATTTCCACGACAACAAAAACCCTATAAGCTATCAACTAATCATATGCATACGCCTTGCATAGTGCTCTCCAATTTTAGCATTCAAAGTAGGAGTAGTTTTCCAATTTGAGCATTCAATAAGCAAAACCAAATCGTAAAATAAAGTAGTATTCAAATTAGCATGCATTCAATTATAAGCAAAACTACATCATCTCTTCCCTCCGTACATCGTCGAATATTATCACTAATACACCTTGAATACTATCATACATATATATAGCATCGCTAGTACAGCTAGAACCGTAGCACCCGACGGGTATCGGCGCGGGCGGTGGATACCCAAAGGGAAGGAACCATCATTGGATCATACTTCAGTGAGATCCCTGAAGAACCTGCCAGGTATTGTCGAACCTGCCCTCAAACATAACCATGTAGCGACGGACGTGCTCGTCCTCCTCGCTGACACGGTGACGTACCACCTCCGTGGTGTCCGGAAGCCTAGGCACCGTCACTGGCCCACGCGACCGTCACCAAACAAGGATCGGGTCAACGACGGGCTGGCTCCTCACCAACCTACGCCCCCGGAAGGTAGCACCTCCCAATACCAGCCCAGCGGAGCCCAGTCCCGGACATGGCCCCTCTGATCAAGCCGGCCTCCTCCGCCGAGTCGTCGACGAGGATGCGGGATAGGCATCGTCGACGTCGATGCAGGAATAATTGCTTGAACTAAAAAAAACTAGTTCTATTATTTTTCTTGCTAAAAATAAACTACTTCTATAGTAAAATAAAATAGTTTTATTAAATCAACTAGTTCAACTACTAATTAAGCACTTACTATAAATAAAATAAAGTAGTACTTACTAAAAATAAACTACTTCTATATATAGTAAAATAAAGTAGTTTTATTAAATCAACTAGTTCAACTACTAAGCACTTACTACAAATAAAATAAAGTAGTACTTACTAAAAATAAACTACTTCTATAGTAAAATAAAGTAGTTTTATTAAATCAACTAGTTCAACTACTAAGCACTTACTATAAATAAAATAAAGTAGTACTTACTAAAAATAAACTTGTTTAACTAGTTCTATTATTTATCGACCCCCCCCCCCCCACCCCTCATGTCGAAGTTATCGGGGAGGGGGTATATCGACAACGACATACCCGATAAAAAATAAGAAGAGGAAGAAGAAGAAAAAAAAGAGGAGAAGAAGAAAGGAATAGAGGAGAAGATCGAAGAAAAAAAGAAGAAAAAAAATAGGAGAAGAAGAAAGGAATAGAGGCTCTCCTCTATTACTTTCTTCTTCTCCTCTTTTTCTTCTTCTTTTTTCCTCTTCTTATTTATTTCTCCACTTCTTCTTCTCCTCTTCTTCTCCTTCTTCTTCTCCTTTTCCTTTTCCTCTTCTTATTTTCCCTTTTCCTCTCCCCCCTCATCACATGTCCGAGGAGAAGAAGAAAAAAAGGGAAGAAGAAGGAATAGAGGAGAAGAAAAAAAATAGATCTATTCCTTCTCCTTCTCCTCTTTTTTTCTTCTTCTTCGTCCTCTTCTTATTTCTCTTCTTCTTCCTTCTTCCTCTTTTCTTCTTTCCTCAATTTCTTTCCTCGACGACCCTAACCCTAAACAGTACAACTAACTACAACGACTTCGCTTGCATACATATGAACAAATATGATCGATCATCTATGAACAATATAAAAACATCATATGATATATGAACAAAAAAATCACATCTATGAACAAAGAAAATCATCTAATCATATATTTTGTACGGCGGCGGGGGCAGGGCAGGGGCGCGAGGGCCGGGGCTCACTGGGGGCGGCGTCGGCGATGGTGTCGGGGCAGGGGCGGCGCGCGGCGGCGGTGTTGGGGCAGGGGGCGGCGGCGCGGCAACGGTGTCGGGGCAGGGGCGCGCGCGGCGACGGCGTCGGGGCAGGGGAGCACGCGGTGACGGCGTCGGGGCAGTGGGAAGAAGAACTGAACTGAAAATTTCACAAGTGTGGTTTATATAGACAGACCGTTGGTCCCGGTTCGTGGCTGCAACCGGGACCAAAGCACCCATTTAGTCCCGGTTGGAACCACCAACCAGGACCAAAGGTCGCTTTTCAGCAGCCGAAAGGGCGGGAAGCAGAGGCCTTTGGTCCCGGTTGGTGGCACAAACCGGGACTAAAGGGTGCGCATTGGTACCGGTTGTTGGCATGAACCGGTACCAATGTACGCCTTTAGTACCGATTGGTGGCACCAACCGGGATTAAAGGCCTTATGCTGCCCGCATCGCGGCACGAATGTTTAGTCCTACCTCGCTAGCTGAGAGAGCTCGAGAGTGGTTTATAAGCCCCAGTCCCGCTGCCCTCTCGAGCTCCTCTCAAATGCAGGCTTTCGGGCCTAAACACACTGTATCTATATTGGGTCTTCTACGGGCCTGAATCCTGGCCCATGGGTGGGTTTCTAGTCGTATTCAGGCCGTGGTGGCCCAGTAGGTTGCTTTTTTATTTTTTCCTAGTTTATTTCTTTTCTTTTTTGCTTTATTATTTGTTTCTACTTACAACAAAATACTTATTTATTTTATTTTATTTTGTTTCTAATTACTTATTTATTCTATTTTATGATAATTCTTTTTGCTATTAAAGTTTCTAACAAAAAACTTTGATAATTTTAGTTGCATCAATTTTATATAATTTTAGTTTCAATAATACTAGAGGTTGCTTATAATGTTTTGAACAGAAAATAAGTTGATAATTTTAGTTTCATAAATCTTATTTATGTTATTAAAGTTTATTTTATTTTGTGTCTACTTATATATTTTATTAAAGTTTATTTTATTCTGTTTCTAATTACTTATTTATTTTATTTTATGATATTTGTTATTTTCCATGCATTTACTGATTATTTTGAGCTATAAGACCCTGAAATTGAAAAGCACTACAAATGAACTCTGAAAAGGTTGAAACTTGGCATGGTATCATCATTTCACCCACATAGCATGTGCAAGAAAGTAGAGAGGGTTACGGCAAAAACTAGATGCACTTCGTGTACAAAACGGACAATCTGTTTCGAAGTATCAGTATTTTATACGGAAACTCGTCTGTTACAAAGGGATTTCATTTTTTAGAACTTATTTGAACTCTATAGTTTTTCTGTGTTCAAAATGCACTATTCAAAGCCACATCATCAATTTTCAACCCTTTCTGACTTCATTTGTTACTTTCCATGCATTTACTGATTATTTTGAGCTATAAGACCATGAAATTGAAAAACACTACAAATGAACTCTGAAAAGGTTGAAAGTTGGCATGGTGTCATCATTTCACCCACATAGCATGTGCAAGAAAGTAGAGAGGGTTACGGCAAAAACCGGATGCACTTCGTGTACAAAACGGACAATCTGTTTCGAAGTATCAGGATTTCATACGGAAACACGTCTGTTATAACGGGCATTTCAAATGAACTACGAAAAGGTTGAAAGTTGGCATGGTATCATCATAATAGTTGTGGAGAGAAAGTCTTCACTTTTTTCCGCTTGTGTGAATTGCTTATTGCGCCGTAACCATGGATAATCTTCATCGTTTAACAGGATGCTTGGGCTAGCCTTGACTTTGAAGGGAGGAATTTCATGAAACTTTTCATAATCTTCAGACATGTCTGTCTTGCCCTCCACTCCCACGATGTCCCTTTTTCCTGAAAGAACTATGTGGCGCTTTGGCTCATGGTATGATGTATTTGCTTCCTTATATTTTCTTTTTCTCGGTTTGGTAGACATGTCCTTCACATAGATAACCTGTGCCACATCATTGGCTAGGACGAACGGTTCGTTAGTGTACCCAAGATTGTTCAGATCCACTATTGTCGTTCCGTACTGTGGGTCTACCTGTATCCCGCCTCCTGACAGATTGACCCATTTGCACTTAAACAAAGGGACCTTAAAATCATGTCCATAGTCAAGTTCTCATATGTCCACTATGTAACCATAATATGTGTCCTTTCCCCTCTCGGTTGCTGCATCAAAGCGGACACCGCTGTTTTGGTTGGTGCTCTTTTGATCTTGGGCGATCGTGTAAAATGTATTCCCATTTATCTCGTAACTTTTGTAAGTCAATACAGTCGAAGATGGTCCCCTAGACAACGAGTACAACTCATCACAAACAGTGTTGTCACCTCTGAGACGTGTTTCCAACCAACTGCTGAAAGTCCTGATGTGTTCACATGTAATCCAGTCGTCACACTGCTCCGGGTGTTTGGAGCGCAGACTGTTCTTGTGTTCATCGACATACGGGGTCACCAAGGTAGAGTTCTGTAGAACTGTGTAGTGTGCTTGAGACCAAGAATGCCCGTCCCTGCATATTATTGAGTCCGCTCCTACCGTGCCTTTTTCAGTCAGTCTCCCATCATTCCGCGATTTAGGGAGACCTATCTTCTTAAGGCCAGGAATGAAGTCAACACAAAACCCAATGACATCCTCTGTTTGATGGCCCATGGAGATGCTTCCTTCTGGTCTAGCTTGGTTACACACATATTTCTTTAGGACTCCCATGAACCTCTCAAAGGGGAACATATTGTGTAGAAATACGGGGCCCGGAATGACAATCTCGTCGACTAGATGAACTAGGACGTGCGTCATGATATTGAAGAAGGATGGTGGGAACACCAGCTCGAAACTGACAAGACATTGCGCCACATTACTCCTTAGCCTTGGTATGATTTCTGGATCGATCACCTTCTGAGAGATTGCATTGAGGAATGCACATAGCTTCACAATGGCTAATCGGACGTTTTCCGGTAGAAGCCCCCGCAATGCGACCGGAAGCAGTTGCGTCATAATCACGTGGCAGTCATGAAACTTTAGGTTCTGGAACTTTTTCTCTGCAATATTTATTATTCCCTTTATATTCGACGAGAAGCCAGTCGGGACCTTCATACTGAGCAGGCATTCAAAAAAGATTTCCTTCTCTTCTTTGGTAAGAGTGTAGCTGGCAGGACCTTCATACTGCTTTGGAGGCATGCCGTCTTTTTCATGCAAACATTGCAGGCCCTCCCGTGCCTCAGGTGTATCTTTTGTCTTCCCATACACGCCCAAGAAGCCTAACAGGTTCACTTAAAGGTTCTTCGTCACATGCATCACGTCGATTGAAGAGCGTACCTCTAGCTCTTTCCAGTAGGGTAGGTCCCAAAATATAGATTTGTTCTTATCCATGTGTGCGCGTCCCTCAGCGTCATTCGGAACAGCTAGTCCGCCGGTACCCTTTCCAAATATTACGTGTAAATTAGAGACCATAGCAAGTACGTGATCACCGGTACGCATGGCGGGCTTCTTCCAGTGATCTGTCTCGCCTTTGAAATGCTTGCCTTTATTTCGACATTGATGGTTGGTCGGGAGAAATCGATGATGGCCCAGGTACACATTCTTCCTGCATCTGTCCAGGTATATACTTTCGGTGTCAGCTAAACAGTGCGTGCATGCGTGGTATCCCTTGTTTGTCTGTCCTGAAAGGTTACTGAGAGCGGGCCAATCATTGATGGTCACGAACAGCAACGCCTTTAGGTCAAATTCTCCCCCCATGTGCTCATCCCACGCACGTACGCCTGTTCCATTCCACAGTTGTAAGAGTTCTTCAACTAATGGCCTTAGGTACACATCAATGTCGTTGCCGGGTTGCTTAGGGCCTTGGATGAGAATTGGCATCATAATGAACTTCCGCTTATGCACATCCAAGGAGGAAGGTTATACATACATAGAGTCACGGGTCAGGTGCTGTGATTGCTGCTCTGCTCCCCGAAAGGATTAATGCCATCCGCGCTTAAAGCAAACCATACGTTCCTTGGGTCACTTGCAAACTCAGCCCAGAACTTTCTCTCGATTTTTCTCCACTGCGACCCGTCAGCGGGTGCTCTCAACTTCCCGTCTTTCTTACGGTCCTCACTGTGCCATCGCATCAACTTGGCATGCTCTTTGTTTCTGAACAGTCGTTTCAACCGTGGTATTATAGGAGCATACCACATCACCTTCGCAGGAACCCTCTTCCTGCGGGGCTCGCCCTCAACATCACCAGGGTCATCTCGTCTGATCTTATACCGCAATGCACCGCATACCGGGCATGCGTTCAAATCCTTGTACGCACCGCGGTAGAGGATGCAGTCATTAGGGCATGCATGTATCTTCTCCACCTCTAATCCTAGAGGGCATACGACCTTCTTTGCTGTGTACGTACTGTCGGGCAATTCGTTATCCTTTGGAAGCTTCTTCTTCAATATTTTCAGTAGCTTCTCAAATCCTTTGTCATGCACATCATTCTTTGCCTTCCACTGCAGCAATTCTAGTACGGTACCGAGCTTTGTGTTGCCATCTTTGCAATTGGGGTACAACCCTTTTTTGTGATCCTCTAACATGCGAGCGAACTTCAGCTTCTCCTTTTCACTTTTGCACTTTTCCCTTGCATCAACAATGACCAGGCGGAGATCATCATCGGGCACATCGTCTGGTTCCTCTGGATCTTCAGCTTCCTCTTGATCTTCAGCTTCCCCCGTTGCAGCATCACCGTATTCAGGGGGCACATAGTTGTCATCGTCCTCTTCTTCTTCGCTGTCTTCCATCATAACCCCTATTTCTCCGTGCTTCATCCAAACATTATAGTGTGGCATGAAACCCTTATAAAGCAGGTGGGTTTGAAGGATTTTCTTGTCAGAGTAAGACCTCGTATTCCCATAATTAGGGCATGGACAACACATAAAACCATTCTGCTTGTTTGCCTCAGCCACTTCGAGAAAATTATGCACGCCCTTAATGTACTCGGAGGTGTGTCTGCCACCGTACATCCATTGCCGGTTCATCTGCGTGTCAAAAGTAAGAAAATTAGACAAGTATCTATCCAAAGTAAGATTTTTTTTTCTTTCAGAAAGAAGATAAGAACAAGAGGCTCACCACCGTGGTGCCGGCGACGAGATCGGCACGGGCGATCGACGGAGGTGAAGACGAGGACGGGGCGTGATGGACCGCTAAACCTAGACAAATCTCGGAAAAAATGGAGCTCGGAGGTCGAGCTTCGAGAGGAGAAAGCTTAACTAGTGTGGCTCGGGCATTTCATCGAACACCTCACATGCATAAGAGGTGAGCTAGACACTCAAATGCCCTTCCTCGCCGGCCAGCAAAAAACAGAGCACTATGGAGTGCTCTGCTCGCCGGCGATGGGGTATATATAGGCAACTCATTTATCCCGGTTCATGGCTGGAACCGGGACTAAAGGCCATCCTTCTATCCCGGTTCCTGCCACGAACCGGGACCAATGGTTGTGGGCCAGGAGCGAGGCTCATTGGTCCCGGTTCGTGCCAAGAGCCGGGACAAATGGGCCCAGACGAACCGGGACCAATGCCCACGAGGCCCCGGCCGGCCCCCTGGGCTCACGAACCGGGACAAATGCCTCCATTGGTCCCGGTTCGTGGCAGAACCGGGACTAATGGGCTGGCCGGGCCCGAACGAAAGCCCCTTTTTCTACTAGTGATAAGTTACATTTTCTTTATCATGGAATAAGAAGAGGAAATAAACATGACATTGTATGTGACAGTCACACATAGTAATCACTTTATTCGCAAAGAAAAAACACATAGTAATCACTTGTTGAGTGCACAAGGAAAATTGTATTGAGCTTAGTGACTAATACATGATGTACTAAATGAATACATACAATTTTTAAATTTTTTTTTGCGGGTAAAAACTTATATTACTCAAGCATCAACCGGACAATCCTTCTTACATAACTCAATGACTTCTTGGAGGCCAGAGCCCAACCAAACTACGGTTCTACTACCAGTTCTAGCTAATTTAGCTAGGAAATCACTTACACAGTTCTGACCACGATTGATATGAGTAATATGAGTCATACGAAGAGACTTCAAATGCATGATCTCCTACACCAGCGCCGCATAAACAGACTTGTTCATGCCACTGTCATTCAACATGTTCACCGCTAGTATCCAATCCATCTCAATGCAAATTGGGAGATCCGAACGCTGAAAGGCTAGAGATAAACCCTCCATGCATGCACTTATTTCTGCTTCTAAGGCATCTCGAAGTGAGAAGAGTACCCTGCAGGATGAATAGATGGCATTGAAGGAAATATGCCCTAGAGGCAATAATAAAGTTATTATTTATTTCCTTATATCATGATAAATGTTTATTATTCATGCTAGAATTGTATTAACCGGAAACATAATACTTGTGTGAATACATAGACAAACAGAGTGTCACTAGTATGCCTCTACTTAACTAGCTCATTGATCAAAGATGGTTATGTTTCCTAGCCATAGACATGAGTTGTCATTTGATTAACGGGATCACATCATTAGGAGAATGATGTGATTGACTTGACCCATTCCGTTAGCTTAGCACTCAATCGTTTAGTATGTTGCTATTGCTTTCTTCATGACTTATACATGTTCCTATGACTATGAGATTATGCAACTCCCGTTTACCGGAGGAACACTTTGTGTGCTACCAAACGTCACAACGTAACTGGGTGATTATAAAGGTGCTCTACAGGTGTCTCCGAAGGTACTTTTTGGGTTGGCGTATTTCGAGATTAGGATTTGTCACTCCGATTGTCGCATAGGTATCTCTGGGCCCTCTCGGTACTTCACATCACTTAGGCCTTGCAAGCATTGCAACTAATGAGTTAGGTATTGAACTAGTAAAGAGACTTGCCGGTAACGAGATTGAACTAGGTATTGAGATACCGACGATCGAATCTTGGGCAAGTAACATACCGATGACAAAGGGAACAACGTATGTCGTTATGCGGTCTGACCAATAAAGATCTTCGTAGAATATGTGGGAGCCAATATGAGCATCCAGGTTCCGCTATTGGTTATTGACCGGAGACGTGTCTCGGTCATGTCTACATAGTTCTCGAACCCGTCGGGTCCGCACGCTTAACGTTTCGATGACAGTTATATTATGATTTTATATGTTTTGATGTACCGAAGGTTGTTCGGAGTCCCGGATGTGATCACGGACATGATGAGGAGTCTCGAAATGGACGAGACATGAAGATTGATATATTGGAAGCCTATATTTGGATATCGGAAGTGTTCCGGGTGAAATCGGGATTTTACCGGAGTACCGAGGGGTTACCGGAACCCCCCGGGGGCTTAATGGGCCATTGTGGGCCTTTGTGGAGAAGAGGAGAGGCGGCCAGGGCAGGGCCGCGCCCCCCTCCCCCCTAGTCCGAATAGGACAAGGAGAGGGGGCGCCCCCCCCTTTCCTTCCTCTCATCCACCTCTTTCCCCTCCACTCCTAATCCAACCAGGAAAAGGGAGGGAGTCCTACTCCCGATGGGAGTAGGACTCCACCTGGCGCGCCCCTCCTGGCCGGCCTCACCTCACCCCCTTGCTCCTTTATATACGGGGGTAGGGGGCACCCTAGAGAGAACAATTGATCGTTTGATCTTTTAGCCGTGTGCGGTGCCCCCCTCCACCATAGTCCACCTCGATAATACTGTAGCGGTGCTTAGGCGAAGCCTTGCGTCGGTAGAACATCATCATCGTCACCACGCCGTCGTGCTGACGAAAATCTCCCTCAACATTCGGCTGGATCAGAGTTCGAGGGACGTCAACGGGCTGAACATGTGCTGAACTTGGAGGTGCCGTGCGTTCGGTACTTGATCGGTCGGATCGTGAAGACGTACGACTACATCAACAGCGTTGTGCTAACGCTTCCGCTTTCGGTCTACGAGGGTACGTGGACAACACTCTCCCCTCTCGTTGCTATGCATCACCATGATCTTGCGTGTGCGTAGGAATTTTTTTAAAATTACTACGTTCCCCAATAGTGGCATCCGAGCCAGGTTTTATGCGTAGATGTCATATGCACGAGTAGAACACAAGTGAGTTGTGGGCGATATAAGTCATACTGCTTACCAGCATGTCATACTTTCGTTCGGCGGTATTGTTGGATGAAGCGGCCCGGACCGACATTACGCGTACGCTTACGCGAGACTAGTTCTACCGACGTGCTTTGCACACAGGTGGCTGGCGGGTGTTAGTTTCTCCAACTTTAGTTGAACCGAGTGTGGCTACGCCCGGTCCTTGCGAAGGTTAAAACAACACCAACTTGACAAACTATCGTTGTGGTTTTGATGCGTAGGTAAGAACGGTTCTTGCTAAGCCCGTAGCAGCCACGTAAAATTTGCAACAACAAAGTAGAGGACGTCTAACTTGTTTTTGCAGGGCATGTTGTGATGTGATATGGTCAAGACATGATGCTAAATTTTACTGTATGAGATGATCATGTTTTGTAACCGAGTTATCGGCAACTGGCAGGAGCCATATGGTTGTCGCTTTATTGTATGCAATGTAATCGCCCAGTAATGCTTTACTTTATCACTAAGCGGTAGCGATAGTCGTAGAAGCATAAGATTGGCGAGACGACAACGATGCTACGATGAACATCAAGGTGTCGCGCCGGTGACGATGGTGATCATGACGGTGCTTCGGAGATGGAGATCACAAGCACAAGATGATGATGGCCATATCATATCACTTATATTGATTGCATGTGATGTTTATCTTTTATGCATCTTATCTTGCTTTGGTTGACGGTAGCATTATAAGATGATCCCTCACTAAATTATCAAAGTATAAGTGTTCTCCCTGAGTATGCACCGTTGCGAAAGTTCTTCATGCTGAGACACCACGTGAGATGATCGGGTGTGATAGGCTCTACGTTCAAATACAACGGGTGCAAAACAGTTGCACACGCGGAATACTCAGGTTAAGCTTGACGAGCCTAGCATATAACAGATATGGCCTCGGAACACGGAGACCGAAAGGTCGAGCGTGAATCATATAGTAGATATGATCAACATAGTGATGTTCACCGTTGAAACTACTCCATCTCACGTGATGATCGGTCATGATTTAGTTGATATGGATCACGTGATCACTTAGAGGATTAGAGGGATGCCTATCTAAGTGGGAGTTCTTAAGTAATAGGATTAATTGAACTTAAATTTATCATGAACTTAGTACCTGATAGTATCTTGCTTGTATATGTTGATTGTAGATAGATGGCCCGTGCTGTTGTTCGGTTGAATTTTAATGCGTTCCTTGAGAAAGCAAAGTTGAAAGATGATGGTAGCAATTACACGGACCGGGTCCGTAACTTGAGGATTATCCTCATTGCTGCACAGAAGAATTACGTCCTGGAAGCACCGCTAGGTGTACCACCTGCGCCAGCAACTGCAGACATTGTGAATGCCTGGCAGTCACGTGTTGATGACTACTCAATAGTTCAGTGTGCCATGCTTTACGGCTTAGAACCGGGACTTCAACGACGTTTTGAACGTCATGGAGCATATGAGATGTTCCAGGAGTTGAAGTTAATATTTCAAGCAATTGCCCGGATTGAGAGATATGAAGTCTCCAATAAGTTCTACAGCTGCAAGATGGAGGAGAATAGGTCTGTCAGTGAGCATATACTCAAGATGTCTGGGTACTGCAATCACTTGATTCAACTGGGGGTTAATCTTCCGGATGATAGCGTCATTGACAGAATTCTCCAATCACTGCCACCAAGCTACAAGAGCTTCGTAATGAACTATAACATGCAAGGGATGGATAAGACGATTCCCGAGCTCTTCGCAATGCTAAAGGCTGCGGAGGTAGAAATCAAAAAGGAGCATCATGTGTTGATGGTCAATAAGACCACCAGTTTCAAGAAAAAGGGCAAAGGGAAGAAGAAGGGGAACTTCAAGAAGAACAGCAAGCAAGTTGCTGTTCAGGAGAAGAAACCCAAGTCTGGGCCTAAGCCTGAGACTGAGTGCTTCTACTGCAAGCAGACTGGTCACTGGAAGCGGAACTGCCCCAAGTATTTGGCGGATAAGAAGGATGGCAAGGTGAACAAAGGTATATGTGATATACATATTATTGATGTGTACTTTACTAATGCTCGCAGTAGCACCTGGGTATTTGATACTGGTTTTGTTGCTAATATTTGCAACTCGAAACAGGGGCTACGGATTAAGCGAAGATTGGCTATGGACGAGGTGACAATGCGCTTGGGAAATGGTTCCAAAGTTGATGTGATCGCGGTCGGCACGCTACCTCTACATCTACCTTCGGGATTAGTTTTAGACCTAAATAATTGTTATTTGGTGCCAGCGTTAAGCATGAACATTATATCTGGATCTTGTTTGATGCGAGACGGTTATTCATTTAAATCAGAGAATAATGGTTGTTCTATTTATATGAGTAATATCTTTTATGGTCATGCACCCTTGAAGAGTGGTCTATTTTTGTTGAATCTCGATAGTAGTGATACACATATTCATAATATTGAAGCCAAAAGATGCAGAGTTGATAATGATAGTGTAACTTATTTGTGGCACTGCCGTTTAGGTCATATCGGTGTAAAGCGCATGAAGAAACTCCATATGATGGACTTTTTGGAACCACTTGATTATGAATCACTTGGTACTTGCGAACCGTGCCTCATGGGCAAGATGACTAAAACGCCGTTCTCCAGAACTATGGAGAGAGCAACAGATTTGTTGGAAATCATACATACAGATGTATGTGGTCCGATGAATGTTGAGGCTCGTGGCGGATATCGTTATTTTCTCACCTTCACAGATGATTTAAGCAGATATGGGTATATCTACTTAATGAAACATAAGTCTGAAACATTTGAAAAGTTCAAAGAATTTCAAAGTGAAGTTGAAAATCATCGTAACAAGAAAATAAAGTTTCTACGATCTGATCGTGGAGGAGAATATTTGAGTTATGAGTTTGGTCTTCATTTGAAACAATGCGGAATAGTTTCACAACTCACGCCACCCAGAACACCACAGCGTAATGGTGTGTCCGAACGTCGTAATCGTACTCTACTAGATATGGTGCGATCTATGATGTCTCTTACTGATTTAGCGCTATCGTTTTGGGGTTATGCTTTAGAGACGGCTGCATTCATGTTAAATAGGGCACCATAAAAATCCGTTGAGACCACGCCTTATGAACTGTGGTTTGGCAAGAAACCAAAGTTGTCATTTCTTAAAGTTTGGGGCTGCGATGCTTATGTGAAAAAACTTCAACCTGATAAGCTCAAACCCAAATCGGAGAAATGTGTCTTCATAGGATACCCAAAGGAGACTGTTGGGTACACCTTCTATCATAGATCCGAAGGCAAGACTTTTGTTGCTAAATTTGGAATCTTTCTGGAGAAGGAGTTTCTCTCGAAAGAAGTGAGTGAGAGGAAAGTAGAACTTGATGAGGTAATTGTACCTGCTCCCTTATTGGAAAGTAGTTCATCGCAGAAACCGGTTTCTGCGACGCCTACACCAATTAGTGAGGAAGTTAATGATGATGATCATGGAACTTCAGATCAAGTTGTTACTGAACCTCGTAGGTCAACCAGAGTAAGATCCACACCAGAGTGGTATGGTAATCCTGTTCTGGAGGTTATGCTACTAGACCATGACGAACCTACGAACTATGAAGAAGCAATGGTGAGCCCAGATTCCGCGAAATGGCTTGAGGCCATGAAATCTGAGATGTGATCCATGTATGAGAACAAAGTGTGGACTTTGGTTGACTTGCCCGATGATCGGCAAGCAATTGAGAATAAATGGATCTTCAAGAAGAAGACTGACGCTGACGGTAATGTTACTGTCTATAAAGCTCGACTTGTTGCAAAAGGTTTTCGACAAGTTCAAGGGATTGACTACGATGAGACCTTCTCACCCGTAGCGATGCTTAAGTCTGTCTGAATCATGTTAGCAATTGCCGCATTTTATGATTATGAAATTTGGCAAATGGATGTCAAAACTGCATTCCTGAATGGATTTCTGGAAGAAGAGTTGTATATGATGCAACCAGAAGGTTTTGTCGATCCAAAGGGAGCTAACAAAGTGTGCAAGCTCCAGCGATCCATTTATGGACTGGTGCAAGCCTATCGGAGTTGGAATAAACGCTTTGATAGTGTGATCAAAGCATTTGGTTTTGTACAGACTTTTGGAGAAGCCTGTATTTACAAGAAAGTGAGTGGGAGCTCTGTTGCATTTCTAATATTATATGTGGATGACATATTGCTGATTGGAAATGATATAGAATTTCTGAATAGCATAAAGGGATACTTGAATAAGAGTTTTTCAATGAAAGACCTCGGTGAAGCTTACTATATATTGGGCATCAAGATCTATAGAGATAGATCAAGACACTTAATTGGACTTTCACAAAGCACATACCTTGACAAAGTTTTGAAGAAGTTCAAAATAGATCATGCAAAGAAAGGATTCTTGCCTGTGTTACAAGGTGTGAAGTTGAGTAAGACTCAATGCCCGACCACTGCAGAAGATAGAAAGAAAATGAAAGATGTTCCCTATGCTTCAGCCATAGGCTCAATCATGTATGCAATGCTGTGTACCAGACCTGATGTGTGCCTTGCTATAAGTCTAGCAGGGAGGTACCAAATTAATCCAGGAGTGGATTACGGGACAGCGGTCAAGAACATCCTGAAATACCTGAAAAGGACTAAGGATATGTTTCTCGTTTATGGAGGTGACAAAGAGCTCATCGTAAATGGTTACATTGATGCAAGCTTTGACACTGATCTGGAAGATTCTAAATCGCAAACCGGATACGTGTTTACATTAAACGGTGGAGCTGTCAATTGGTGCAGTTCTAAACAAAGCGTCGTGGCGGGATCTACGTGTGAAGCGGAGTACATAGCTGCTTCGGAAGCAGCAAATGAAGGAGTCTGGATGAAGGAGTTCATATCCGATCTAGGTGTCATACCTAGTGCATCGGGTCCAATGAAAATCTTTTGTGACAATACTGGTGCAATTGCCTTGGCAAAGGAATCCAGATTTCACAAGAGAACCAAGCACATCAAGAGACGCTTCAATTCCATCCGGGATTTAGTCCAGGTGGGAGACATAGAAATTTGCAAGATACATACGGATCTGAATGTTGCAGACCCGTTGACTAAGCCTCTTCCACGAGCAAAACATGATCAGCACCAAGGCTCCATGGGTGTTAGAATCATTACTATGTAATCTAGATTATTGACTCTAGTGCAAGTGGGAGACTGAAGGAAATATGCCCTAGAGGCAATAATAAAGTTATTATTTATTTCCTTATATCATGATAAATGTTTATTATTCATGCTAGAATTGTATTAACCAGAAACATAATACTTGTGTGAATACATAGACAAACAGAGTGTCACTAGTATGCCTCTACTTGACTAGCTCGTTGATCAAAGATGGTTATGTTTCCTAGCCATAGACATGAGTTGTCATTTGATTAACGGGATCACATCATTAGGAGAATGATGTGATTGACTTGACCCATTCCGTTAGCTTAGCACTCGATCGTTTAGTATGTTACTATTGCTTTCTTCATGACTTATACATGTTCCTATGACTATGAGATTATGCAACTCCTGTTTACCGGAGGAACACTTTGTGTGCTACCAAACGTCACAATGTAACTGGGTGATTATAAAGGTGCTCTACAGGTGTCTCCGAAGGTACTTGTTGGGTTGGCGTATTTCGATATTAGGATTTGTCACTCCGATTGTCGGAGAGGTATCTCTGGGCCCTCTCGGTAATGCACATCACTTAAGCCTTGCAAGCATTGCAACTAATGAGTTAGTTGTGGGATGATGTATTACGGAATGAGTAAAGAGACTTGCTGGTAACGATATTGAACTAGGTATTGAGATATCGACGATCGAATCTCGGGCAAGTAACATACCGATGACAAAGGGAACAACGTATGTTGTTATGCGGTCTGACCGATAAAGATCATCATAGAATATGTGGGAGCCAATATGAGCATCCAGGTTCCGCTATTGGTTATTGACCGGAGACGTGTCTCGGTCATGTCTACATAGTTCTCGAACCCGTAGGGTCCGCACGCTTAACGTTTCGATGACAGTTATATTATGAGTTTATATGTTTTGATGTACCGAAGGTTGTTCGGAGTCCCGGATGTGATCACGGACATGACGAGGAGTCTCGAAATGGTCGAGACATGAAGATTGATATATTGGAAGCCTATATTTGGAAATCGGAAGTGTTCCGGGTGAAATCGGGATTTTACCAGAGTACCGAGGGGATACCGGAACCCCCCGGGGGCTTAATGGGCCATAGTGGGCCTTTGTGGAGAAGAGGAGAGGTGGCCAGGGCAGGGCCGCGCGCCCCTCCCCCCTAGTCCGAATAGGACAAGGAGAGGGGGCGGTGCCCCCCCTTTCCTTCCTCTCCTCCACCTCTTTCCCCTTCACTCCTAATCCAACTAGGAAAAGGGAGGGACTCCTACTCCCGATGGGAGTAGGACTCCACCTGGCGCGCCCCTCCTGGCCGGCCGCACCTCCCCCCTTGCTCCTTTATATACGGGGGCAGGGGGCACCCTAGAGACAACAATTGATCGTTTGATCTTTTAGCCGTGTGCGGTGCCCCCCTCCACCATAGTCCACCTCGATAATACTGTAGCGGTGCTTAGGCGAAGCCCTGCGTCGGTAGAACATCATCATCGTCACCACGCCGTCGTGCTGATGAAACTCTCCCTCAACACTCGGCTGGATCGGAGTTCGAGGGACGTCATCGGGCTGAACGTGTGCTGAACTCGGAGGTGCCGTGCGTTTGGTACTTGATCGGTCGGATCGTGAAGTCGGACGACTACATCAACCGCGTTGTGCTAACGCTTCCGCTTTCGGTCTACGAGGGTACGTGGACAACACTCTCCCCTCTCGTTGCTATGCATCACCATGATCTTGCATGTGCGTAGGAAATTTTTTGAAATTACTATGTTCCCCAACAGGTATTGCCGCGATCATCACGAAGCACCATGTTAGACGAATAAGCCGTGGCTCGGCCAGAGCGCATCGGGTGCGCATGCGTGCGGGTGCCAGACGAGCTAGGCATAGTCAAGGTCGTAGCTGCGTGAGTGTGTAGCAGCACGTGTACGTGCACGTGTGTGAGCTGGTTGGCGAGGAGTCAGGAGGTGTGACCGCGTCGCCCACGATGGGAGTGGCCGCATCGTCCACGTAGGAGCGCGGCGGGTGCGCGAGCCAGGATCCGTGGGACGTGGCGAGTGGGTTGAGTGGGCATGGCCTAGCATATGTGCGCAGGCGTAGAAGGCTCCCCCACCCCTGTGTATTGCCAAGGCAGCTGGACTGAGTTCGTGCTCAGGTAAAAAGAGAACGTCGTTTGTGCGGCGCGTGGCGTACGTGCGCCGGAAAACACTTGTCTCCTTGTGTCCTTCTTCTTCCTCCTGTCCTCTTCTTCCTCGAGTGCAGAGAGAGGGAGAGAGGTAGTGCTCCGGTGAGGGAGGGAGAAGGGCACGGCAACAACAATTGGTATCATAGCTTCGGTTCGGGCGATCACCGGCAGCCATGGCGCTCATCCCACACGGCGGCGGCACTGGCGGATCGGTGTCGATGGCGATGCCGATGCTCACGCTGGACAATTACACAGTGTGGGCGATCAAGGCGCAGGCGATCCTCGACGTCCACACTGTGTGGGAGGCGGTGGCACCGGGCGACGCGGTGGTGAACGCCAAGAAGTGCAAGGCGGCGCGTGCGTTGATCCTCGGAGGTGAGCATGGCGGCGATCAGCTAGTGCTCACCATGCCGCAGTGGCGGGCACGGGAGCGGCAGCAGAGAGGAGTGCGCGACGACAATGACAGGCAGAGCGTGGCGTCAAGCAACGGTGGCAACAGGCGCGGGCGCTGCTACAAGTGCGGCGAGTGCGGCCACTTCAAGAGGGATTGCCCCCAGCTGCGGAGGAAGCCGGCGGCGGAGGGCGCACTGATGGCGGACGCCGACGTTGAAGACAGCGGACTCCTCTGAGCCACGGCTTAGGGGGGGTGAATGTTAGACGAATAAGCCGTGGCTCGGCTGGGCGCGTCGGGCGCGCGTGCATGCGGGTGCCAGACGAGCCGGGCATAGTCAGGGCCGTAGCTGCGTGAGTGTGTGTAGCAGTATGTGTACGTGCGCGTGTGTGAGCTGGTTGGCGAGGAGCCAGGAGGTGTGACCGCGTCGCCCGCGATGGGAGCGGCCGCGTCGTCCGCGTAGGAGCAGCGGGTGTGCGAGCCAGGATCCGCGGGACGTGGCAAGTGGGTTGAGTGGGCATGGCCTGGCGTATGCGCGCAGGTGTATAAGGCTCCCCCACCCCTGTGTATTGCCACGGCAGCTGGACTGAGTTCGTGCTCAGAAAAAGGAGAACGCCGTTCGTGCGGCAGGTGGCGTACGTGCGCCGGAAAACACTTGTGTCCCTGTGTGCTTCTTCTTCCTTCAGTCCTCTTCTTCCTCGAGTGCAGAGAGAGAGGGGGGTAGTGCTCCGGTGAGTGAGGGAGAAGGGCGCGGCAACAACACACCATACCAGCTCCGGCTTTACCGTCCTCTATCCATGATCCGTCCATATTAAGTTTGACCCAACCAACGGGTGGAGGAGACCACTTTGTAGGATTTGTACCATCTGATATTTCATGCGTACATTTCACAACCGGAGCATAAGATAATATTCCCTTTGTAAAGAAATATAAGAGCATTTAGATCACTATTCTAGTTATCTAAACGCTCTTATATTTCTTTACGGAGGGAGTACAACTTTACCTTTCACAGGATCACAACCATAGTCTTGGGCCATTGCGATCAAGGAGTCCATGTAACTGCACAAAAAAGTCTGGATGTATCCATCGGTGGTGGGGTCTTGTTGTGTGTCACCTCATTACGGTTATGCCATATTCTCCAAAAGGTAAACAAAACCATGGTTCGTTGAACATCTCCCAATGGATACAAGACATCCAGTAGCCATTCTACACAAGTGTTAATTACTTCCTTCAGATTCGGCGAGCGCCACACTTCCCTCATACAGTCCCAGAGCTGGACTGCTAGTGGACATCGGCATAGTGCATGGAAACTATCCTCCGGTTCAGTACCACAAACAGGACAAACATCTGAAGTTTCTAGTCCTCTCTTATATTTATTCTGCCAGGTTGGAAGTGAATTTATAGCCAGGGCCGGCCCTGAGGGGGGCAGAGGGGGCGGCCGCCCCGGGCCCCCCAAAGTCTAGGGGGCCCCACCCAGCTAGCATGCACGTACGCAAGGCCCAGGGATGCAGGGCAGCGCATGCACAAAAGGCCTGTACGCGTTGTCCTCCGATGCATGTAGCTAGCCCACGGAGCCGCTGATTCCTCGTCTCGTCGGTCGATCTGCTAGCGTGTACGTGTTGCCCTTGCTCGGATTTCCTTCTAATCGTGACCATGTTCCCTATTCATCTATTCCTCGATATATTATTCCTAAAAAAGAAATCTATTCCAAGATCTCGCATGCTCATGGCCGAACCGAACAAACTGGAGGCAGCCGTCGTTCCTTGTTTCCCTTCCTCTCGCGGCAAGCCGGCGATGGGGATGGATGAGGGAGCGACGTTGATGCTGGATTTCAAAGGTGGTTGCCCGTGCAGTTCTATCTGACAACGGCCATGGTGGCAGCCGGAGATCTGACGTTCCAGATGCAGGTCACAATTTGCGCGCTGGCGAACTGCGCCGCTCTTCGGTCGCCAGGTGATGCAAATCGTCAAGCGCCTCCTATCTCATGTCAGTCTAAATCGCATCATGGCCATTGCCTGATCAGGTGGTCAACGCTGCTCCGATCAATCCAAGGTAATATCAGACTATCTACTTCCTATATCTATATTGCTAATTGAGTAATTTATTTATGTTCACATGCATGATACATAGATTGCAGTGTTCAAGCTTTTGACGTAATTTAATTTTTCGTTTTTAGCAGTGCGTATTATCATGTCGACTAGAATATATGCATCCACTAAAAAGAGAAAAAAAATGAAATAAGAAGTTTAAGGAGGATCGATCGGCCCCATCATAAGTGAAATTTTATGATTGATTGTTTGAAATGGTTGAAAGGTAATATGTATACATTATTTGATAAAAATGTCGCTTTTGGTGCATTTAAGCGATAATATATATACTCCTATAATGTTTATGTGAAGGGGCCCCGACTTTTGGTTTCGCCCCGGGCCCCTGAAATCTCAGGACCGACCCTGTTTATAGCAACTCTCCAGGCAAAGTTTTTAACCGTTGGTGTAGACATACCTCCCCAAATCAATTTCCAGCAGGCCCGCCTCCCCTCTGGTGGAGAACTAGAGCCTTGGGCAATCTCATGGCATGACTCATCAAACGCCTTTCGTACGTAGATTTAACTGTGAAAACACCAAATTTTCCTGGACCCCAAGCTAGTACATCCGCACCCTGTCTCAGGGATGCTCGAATTTTCAAAATCTCCAAGACATCACATGGCAGAAAGACTGAATGTAAAAGTTGACCATTACTAGGCCATGTGCAATTATGCATGCTACTGACCGGATGCCAAAGGAGCCAGCACCTGGTCCGTGGTCTTCCAATGTTTTGGTCCGATCGGAACAGCTGGGTCCGCCAAGCACTCACAAGGGTGGTGATCGATCAAGTTGAGCTAGCTAGCAAAGTCCATCATGACAAGACATTTGGACTTGGTCAAAATTTTAGTTTTAATATACATCATACCCCAGCGCATCTGGAAAACACCTGCAATGAGCAGCCGCAGTTAACGAAGCAGTTCAAAGCAACGAGAAGACGACAGCAGGAACTGCCGGGTGTCCCTACGACATCCTGCAAGAGGCTGCTTTTTTCTTTTTTCGAGAAGATCGTGCAAGAGGCTAGCTTTGTATTAATGGGCTAGATGCAACCCGGGCCCTGGATCCGGGCAATGTGTTCGGTTGAGAACTTCAGATAGACCAGGACGGCTGACCAATTAAGTTTGTTTTAGTCCCACACGGAAAGATTAAAAAGATTGGCTCAGGGAAGACAATTATATAACTGGTCAGTAAGGCTCATGGCCTAGATCAATCGTTCACATTGCACCTAGTGAGCGAGTTGATCTACCATCTCCCCTTCATGTGAGAGTGGACATTGTAATTTTTGTTAGAGGGGATACGCGTCCGCGTGGCCCCTATCAACATAATATGAAATTAAAACTTTTTGTTGAATCTTAGCTATTGTGTTTCACTTTGTTTATCCTCGGTAGAAACTTTGTTTTCAAAGCTTAGTTGTATGAAATTTTATGATGAGGTAGCAGATAGCCTGCGCAGGTACCATAGCATCGTTCATGAAACAGAGGAGCCAACATTGGAGGTTTATGTTGAGCGAACTGTTGTGAGTAGGGACCTGAAAATTTTAGCAGAGGACGGCCACACAATAAGAGATGTTTGGTAAATTTTCAGCTGAGTTGATGCACCATAAGTCTCTCTAAAATTAGCATAGTTAAATGCCTGCTCGCCGAAACACAACTATCAATGGTGCTAACTTAGAAAATGGCCCTGGCTTAACTAGAAAGGATTCATTGGGCCTGAAACATTTTGTGGGCGTACTATATTTTCCTCTGATTTTCTTGTAAATATTTCAGCTAACTTGAGGCAGATGAGTTCCCTCAAGCAATTCGTACATACAATAGTTGATGCTTCTTATCAGGGTCAGCACCAAGAAGAGTTCAATTCTGGAGATGTTTGGTGGCATAGACATGTAAAAGGCTCCATTAGAAGTTTCATATTATTCAAGGCACAATCGATTGCCTGAATTATTATCTTTGTTCACTGGGCCGTGATGTGCGTCAGAACTGACAATTTTCACCGAATGACACAAAGAAAATCTGTGAGCCAAACTTTGGTCATGCGTCCCGCTGCTTTCGAGCCTCCTGTAAGGTTTACCTTATTCCTAGCATCAATAGTTGCTGAGTAAACGTGTGCTTTGAGCTTACGTACAGTGTAGCTGCTCTGCATCATGACACATTGACATGGCTAGTCTATAAATCATGATACATTTTCTTTGCCGGTGTTTTGCTCCCCACAATTCGTGTGGGGAAGAATGTTGTGAGCCCACCAACATCGTGTATTCCTTCATTTTGGACAAGAGAATGTCGTCGACAATACCCAACTTGGTCATTCTGAACAAGGCTAAATGTTCCATGTTGCTCGTGGTACATAAAAATGAAGCTGAATAGTGGATCACTATGCCTTCCAAGTCTAAGCAACAAACCTCATGTGGTCCAATCTCCCAGCCCTCAACGTAGTGATGATTTATGTTCACGATCTCTAGAGGATATACATGTGTGGCTTGGCCATTGTGAGCGTGAAGGCACCTCAATGCTTACCTTTTTATTGGCTCATGGGCCCATGTGTTTCCTCAATATCAGCACATGTACTTGTTCCTAGTCAACTAAAAGTGGCCTGCGTTGTGCACTGTTAGGCGAGTATTGATTTTTCAAACACATTTAGGACAGTAAAACTGAACCTAATCCCAGCCCGCTTACGTCTCCACCACTTCTGGTTCATCGATTTAATGTCCATATCTTTCCTAGCTTTCAGATGAAACTTAGGGCCAAAGGCACCCGGGCGGGTGGAACGCAATAGGACCCCTGAGGCGGCTGGGGCGCCTCTTGCGGAGCTTCCCTGGGCAGCGGATCGGACGACGCCCCAGATCTGTGCGGTGGATCCGGCGTTCCACGGCCAGAGGGGTGGACTGTCCTACTGGAGATGGGTGGCGGAGGTGGCCGGCGCTCCGTGGCCTGCGGGGTGGGCTGCTCGGCCTGGAGGTTGGTGGTGGCGGTGGCCGCGGATCTGGCATCCCAGCTAGATCTGTCGCGGACTGGCCTTAGACCGTCCAACGGCTTGTGGAAGGACTAGTGATGCGCAGATGGAGGCTCTCTTCCGGCATGTCTGCGTCAGCGTACGTCCTCATGGCGAGGCTCCGCACGGATCCAGTCAGCTGCGAGATTGGGGCGATGCGAGTTTCGGTGAAAATCGCGCCGTCTACGGTGATGGCGGACGATGGCGGCGGCTCTGACATCGTTTCCTTCTCAAGGCATCGTCGTTGCAGTTTGCGTCACCGCACTCGGGATGTTCCAAGGGAAACCCAAGATTTAGGTCTCCCGGATCGGATGATGATGGCACCTTCAGTGATGACGGGCCTCGGCGGCGTGGCGCAGCGCAGTTTCGACGAAGGGTACGTGTGGACGGACAAGCGCAAGATGGAGGCGCTGCCTGGCGTCGTGGTGACATCAACAGTAGAATGGCCTGGCAAGGTGAATGCGTCGATCACTCCTGAAGGGGGCTGGTGGAAGATGGCGGCAGCTGATCCTAGGGCGTGTGCATGCATTGCGCGTACAGGGTCTAGCTAGGCCGGTTGATGATCTCGGCTTGCCATCGGGTGGCTTGGTGAGGCTACCGGTATAAATGGTGTGTGTTGATGTGCGATCAATGCACATCATCAACCTTGTAGGTGTAGCGACAGTAGTTGTCAAAAAGGTGGCTTTGGCTTGATCCTTGTATTTGTTTGTTGGATTTTTTATAATATACTAATAAAATGGATGTGTGCATCGCTTTTTTTTGCGAAAGGTTGTGTGCATCGCTTGATGCAGAGGCCAGGAGTAATCCTTCTTTTTGAATTAAAAAAAGATGAAACTTAGGTCACGAACAGGGGTAGCTTTCCTTACTACTCCCGTAAACAACTAAATCATCTGGTTTTTTGATTGGGCCTAGAAATGTCACTGGCCCGCTAAGCTCCACATCCTGCAACCCGCAACCCATCATCTCCACCCGCGACCGTGAGGGACAAAATCATTGTTTTAGCCTTTCTAAAGATTAGCGTGAATGAAGTCTACTTCAAAAGTCTTGCATGATCTAACCCTTTTTTAGGGATGCCGCCCATCGTGGCATTTGCGATACATGGGAGACGCCGAGGTCAATGTCGTTTGGAACTTGCCCACGCGTTGGTCGCCACTTATGGACCGTCCGACGTGGCATGGCCGAAACACCGAGGTTCGCGACATCAATGTCCCCCCCTCCCATTGGTGTCTCAACCCCGAGGGAGACGCCATAGACTGCAACATATCATACTGGAGAGGTAATAACCCACAGGGGCCGCATGTGGAGCCCACCCCCATTGCAGCCCTCAATCGGCCGCCTCCCCAAGCAACAATTCTGGAAGCCCATTCGGACAGAACTCCAAAGTTAAGCGTGCTCAGCTTGGGGTAATTTCAGGATGGGTGACCGATCGGGAAGTTGGTCCCGGGTGCGCACGAGTGAGGACAAAGTGCGCAGAAAAGACTAGTATTGATCTATGGGGCCAGTCTAGATCCCGCCAGGAGTAACGACCACCGACTGGTGTGTCCGGGGCGTTACAAGTTGGTATCAGAGCCGGCCCTCGCGGTTACACGGATGTTTGCTGACAGGTGTCATGACGTTTGTGACCCGTCATGGCACACGGCATGGCACATGTACCGGACTGGATGCACAGACGTGTGTGCCAAGAGGGAACGTTCCTGTGGCCCGACGAGGACGTGGTTCCTCTTAGTGGGGTTGTATGTGATAGCCTGGCTTAATAGGGATGATAGACTACTCATATCAATAAGGAATTCCTTCTTTTCCGGAAGCTCATTCGGACAGAACTCCAAAGTTAAGCATGCTCAGCTTGGGGTAATTTCAGGATGGGTGACCGACCGGGAAGTTGCTCCCGGGTGCGCACGGGTGAGGACAAAGTGCGCAGAAAAGACTGGTATTGATCTATGGGGCCAGTCTAGATCCCGCCAGGAGTAACGACCACCGACGGGTGTGTCCGGGGCGTTACAGGTGAGGAACCCCCTCAAATCCCCATCAAACCGAGCTCCTTTTTGTGGATCTTTCCCTCCCCTTGTTTCTTGAGGCAATCTCCACTGAATCCACTACTTTTTATGGTAAAATCTTGTTAATTCGGTGGCATTTTTTACCCCCAAGGTGGAACCCTGGTTGATAGTTTCCTGAAAGCATAGTGAATTGAATTTTTTCCAAGCGTTTGTTGAAATGGTGAAATTGGATATGCATGACGTGTAGTAGGCATTATGCTTGTGGTTTCTAGCAAGAACTAGGGTTAGTGTCTTTGTTAAGTAATGCCATGGTTGAATACATTATGTACTGCTATGGACCCATAGTCCAAAGAGGAATGCTCACAAATGGACATTGTGGCATCAAGTTTTCTGTACATGAACGTCCTGATGAATTTAACCTCCGACAGAGTACCGAAAAAGGCCTTCAATCTTATAACTTAAACTTTATCGCGACCGATGAGACCACGACCACTCCTTGATCCTGACTGACGAAGTTAGACTTTTTTCTAATTGACTGATGAGGCTAGGATGCCATCATTCCATAATCTATGAGGCCAGAAATTATTCATACATTCTAACTGATGAGGTGACACGTCCATTGTTCATCACCAACAGGGGTAAGCATTCACCTTGAGACTATATAACGAACTCTGTCTGATGAGGCTTGGTTATGTCACCATATGACCACTATTACCACGTACCCTATTGGCGAACAATTGAAGTTTCAGGGTGATGACCATCAACGTAACTTAGTCAGATGTAATCTGCAGGATTAAAAAGGAATGTAATTAATCGGGTCATTTTATGAGGCCTCGGTCATCACCGATTTAAGTAAATTTTGTATGGAAGTTCTTTCGATCAAAGATTGAAGTTGATCATAAAAGTTAGTATGAACACCTTCCCTACTCTTCACCTATTGTGTGGCCAGAGCAATCCACAACAACACTATCCCATGATCACAAAACTGACAATGACCCCGACCTAGTCTAAAAAAACGTATGACTAGTTCCTTTAATTCTTTCAAGTATTTAATTATCCCAGTTACACTAATCACCACATCAGGCATCCAGTGCTACCAAGGTGCAAATCAAACAAAAACTATCTCAAGACCACACTTTCTAGCCAAACAAATCAGATGCTTCACCTCAAGAACACACATGGTCTATGATCATTAGTGTTTATTTCTCACTGCCGCTCGTCGCTGTTTGACATCAACCAAACGCACACCCCTCGTGGTGTCTGACGTTGCTGACATTGATCATTGGTTAGCGTTTCCTTTCTTCCCCCCACTTACAAAAAAGAAAATATTAAAGGTATACGGGGTGGGGTGGGTCAGAGATGAGGTCGCGCCTCGATAGTATAGGCGTGGATGGAACAGAACATATCACTGTTCTGCTACCGATTGATTGTATATAAGATATATTTGTGCTAGGTGATGCATTCTCGCGGGTGGTGTTGAATGATTGGTCTTTATTTTTGTGATGTCAATATTCATAAAGGGTATGTTAGGTCACTGGGAGTTATGATCATGTCATTAAGATTGGCATAGGTTGTTTAAGAACTTGAACAAGAACTGTAGGAAAGGTATTCATACAAATTTTGTGATCTCCTTCTTATGATCCAAATAATTCTGTACCCCACATTTGGTACTCATGAAATCCTTCCATTCAAAGATCTTCTGCAAAGTCTGTGTCTGCGCACTAATTTATATCTTGTTGGCGATCTTTCATCTAGAAGCATACACATGTTGTATTTGCTATATCGACCTCGAGACCACAAGGTGGCTCAAGGTTTGTTTGGGAGAACCCTAGTCGTGGTTTATTCGACACTAATTTCTTGATGGCTTCTAAGATAAAAATTGGCAGAGTCTTGTTGGTGTCTGTGACACACAGGCTGCAAACCAGAATGCTACGTACCTACTAATAACATGTGTTCCTTGACGTTGCACGTAGATGGTGTCTGAAATACCCGTCTGCCTATCCTCTACAAGGTTGAATGAACCAAGTAGCTCGTTAAACAATGGCAATGTGCGGAATAATAAATCCCAATGTCTTCCAAGCCTAAGAAACAAAACTAGATGCGGTGCAAGATCAACTCATTCCAAATGATGTATTTTCATCATTTCTAGTGGAATCCAAATTTAGAGGCTATAGAAACTAAGACTCGACATGTACATGTATAGTTTGGACATTGTGAGTGGGAGACATCACCCCTTGGCTTTTTATCGTTTTGTGTGTGTGTGTGTGTGTGTGTGTTTCGCTCCTTGTCAACTTTTAGTGGACCACCTTGTACATAGTTGGGTGAGTATTAATTGCTGAATACACCTAACTATGTTTTTCGGGAAGAAGGACGTGTAAGACGTACAAGAAGATTGTTTTTCAGGAAGAAGGACGTGTAAGTCATTATTTAGAAAAATAAACAAACCTTTTTTATGGAATAATCAAACCTTGTTTACATGAAAATAAACTTGCCATTTTTTCAACCGAAAATAAATTAACATTTACCATGAGAAAAACTGCTTTAAAATGGAGTAAACCGTTTTTTAACACAGTACAGACGCAAGCGCACACATATACGCGTATACAATCACTCCTATGAATGCACACATGCACATCCTACCCCTACGAGCACCTTCGAGAAACTGAGCCGGCATATATTCTTGAGATTGACGAAGACACCATAGGCGCACCTAGTCGACGGGAAATCGTGAAATAAATCCAGGAAAATGCGAGCACCAGGACTTGAACCCTCATGAGCTGAGAATACCACTGTCCTCCTAACCATCTAATCACAGGTTGGTCCATAGTGGAGTAATTTTTTTTACAACACATGAGTGACTCCCTACTCACCTTATTTCGGAGAAGTAATGAGAGATTAAATCAGAGCCTATATATAAATCAGAGTATATAGGTGCTATAATTTACAGTTTACAGCCATTTTACACCCAACTTATGATAATCCTACATCCACTTAAAGCTACAAAACTTTTTACGTGAACTTCCCTAATAATTCTCTACCCCGTGAATTTCAGACAGGGTAGGGGCCCTTCCTCCCCTTCTCTAATCCTGGTCATCCACGTTGGTTGATACGTAAAACATGTAACTTACTCTATGTTGGTGTAGAATTACTGGCCCCTGACGGCACCCACCAAACTCTGATGCTCCTGTCCAGCCTGCCGCTGTACATCATATAGCCATTGCTGGCCCCTGACGGTGCCGACCTTGGTGAAGCCGCCTCACAACTGACGGTGCCATAGGCTGATGGTCTTGTCGGTGGAGCCCCCACCAGGTCGCCGGCCACGCGCAGGCACAGGCGCACAACATGGCCATGGCGAGCGCCTTCACGTCGCACACGAGGCTCCACCTGCCGCCGTGCCGGTCCCACCCAAGGCGTACCCGTCAGAGCCGGCCGCGTAGCGTTCCAGCCTTCCAGGACACGCCATCACGGGCGATGAGGACGGCCAAGCGGGTGTGCGTACTGGCTCAGGAGGCCCCAGCCTTGCCCCTCTCCCACTCCTTGAGGCGGCCGTCGGCGGAGTACATGATGCCGCAGACGGACATGCGACACACTCTGAGTGTCCTGTTCCAGAAGCCTGAGTACACCTTGAGCCATGCATATCGGTTCGTCAGTTCAGAGCAACGAGAAGCCGAAGACGACGGCAGGAATTGCAGGGTGCCCTACCCCCTACGACGTCGTCGTGCAAGAGACTGCCTTTTTCTTCTTCTTCATTTTGAAAAAAAAAACTGCCTTTTTTCCTTTTTTTTGAGCATCACTGCCTTTTTTCCTTGTTTTTTGAGATCGTGCAAGAGGCTGGCTCTATGTTAATCGGCTATACGCAACTGGGCCCTTGAACTTGAAGCCTTCGTCCTAAGCCTTCGACCGATGGGTAAGAAAATATTGGCTAGCCAATGTGTGTTCGGTTGAGGTAGACCATCCCACCAGGCTAATTACGTTTGGTTTAGTCCCGCTCGGAAAGATTAACAAGATTGGCACACTAAATACGAGTATATTACTAGAGGATAGGGCAACCTTTGAACATACTTACCTGGACGGGGTCAATGGGCGATCAAGAAGGCTCATGGCCTAGATCAATGGTTCACATTGCACATAGTGAATGTGTTGATCTATCATCTCCTTTTGGAGAGTGGACGTCAAAATTTGTGTTAGAGGGGGTACGCGTTCGCGCAGCCCCTGCCAAGTTATAAAATTAAACTTTGTGTTGATCATCCACTTTAGAAAAAACATGATGTATGTGTTTTTTTTCTTTGAAAAGAGAATACCTATTAATTTATTTTTATTGATGAGAGAAGGAGTCAACATGTCTGCTAAAATATGCTGCAAGATTAGGTGTGATGCTTGTGCCAGAAATATCTGACATGTGTGCACGGTATAGCCTCTGGATTAGTAGTTTTCATCCATGCAAGCAGCAATTTTAGTTACTTCATCCATTCCTAAATATTTGTCTTTTTAGAGATTTCAACAACTGACTACATACGGAGTAAAATGAGTAATCTAAACTCTAAAATATGTCTATATATATCCGTATGTGGTAGTTCATTTCAAATCTCTAAAAAGACAAATATTCAGAAACGGAGGGAGTACTTTTTAAGAAAGAGCAGCAATTTTAGTGAGAGAAAGATAATGCACGGTGGCCCTATGTATGAAAATATCAGCCTGTTTGGCTCCCGAAAGTCCAGCAACAATTTGTGATCCTAGACCGCCAGGACTTTATGGTAGTCTCTAGAAAAAGAAATGCCACCATGTTTTCGGTGTTTCCTCCATGATGGTCGTCGACAGAATTCTATGTACCCATCAACATCATGTGCTCCCTTACATTGGAAATGAATGGTGTCTCCAAGACCCAACTGGTGACCCTATACAAGGTTCAAGTAAGCAAGTTGCTAGTGAATTATTGGCATGGCGTAGAATAGTCAATCCTGATGCCTTCCAAGCCTAGACAACAAATCTAGATGTGGTGCCCTGTCCACCCCCTGAACGTATGAATCTTGTATGGTCATGGTCTCTAGAGGAATCAAAACTCAGAGACTATGAAATTACATATCTACATGTACATGTGTAGTCTGGGCATAGTGAGTGTGGGGGCACTTCACTGCTTGCCATTTTATCGGTTTATGAGTCTACGTATTTCTTCAATTTCTATTGTTATTTGCTTGCATGTGTTTCTTCAGTTTGAGCACATGTGCTCATTCTATTCAACGATTCTTTAAATAACGAGGTAAGCAATATTAACATTTTTCGTTGATAAAAATATTCATTGTCATGCCTGATAAGAAACTGAAAATAAAGTCAAAACCTATATAGAAACCAGAGTATTGGTGCCAGTATAATTTACTGATCACAAAGTTTGTGCGATTCTTTAAAATTTATTAAATCCTCCTCTCTGCGATGGACATCACCAACTCAAGCATCCAGTGCTGCAAAAAAACAACTAAACCCAAACCAAAAACAATCTAAATATCACCCTTCCTCCGGCAAAATGTGTAGTCTTCGCGTCCGATCCTCGCCGTTGGCCCCATTCGGCACCCCCGCTTTACGCCATATAGCCATTGCTGGCCTGCAGGGTGTCCTGGATGCATTTCGGCCCTCGTGGCCAATGACGGCGCCGACCTTGGTGGGCTGCTGCACGGCTGCCGGAGCCACAGGCCGACCCGGTGCACACCAGGTCACCGGCCATTCACAAGCAAAGCACGGCCATGGCGTGCGCTTTCAAGTCGCACGCAAGGCTCCACCTGTTGCCGTGCTGGTCCCAGCCGAGGATGTGCTCGTCCGAGCCGGCGTCGGTGCTGGCCACCCGGCCCAGCCTCCCTGGTGGTCGGGAGCGCGGTGAGGGGCTTGAACGCGTTCTCGGAGTGGCTCCACACGGCGGACACGAGCCGGCACCTGGTACGTGTTCTTGCAATGTTTTGATCAGACCGGGGACACAAGCAAACACAAGGGTAGCGGTCGATCAAGTTGAGCAGCAATAGTTAAACGACGCAGCCAATACCCGCTGGCAGATTGAATCCACGCTTCCGGCCCTTGAATAACAAGCAGACACAAGGGTAGCGATCGGGGGAGAGGTTGGCTCGGTGTTAATGGGCTAGAAGCAATTGGGCCCTTGAATCCTTTGCCCTTTTTGTGAAATCGTGGTTAAGGTAATTACGTTTGGTTTAGTCCCACACGGAAAGATTAACAAGATTCCCTCTGTAAAGAAGAGTATATAACTAGAGGAGTTCGGCCTTTAAACATACTTACCTGAACGGGGTTTATGGGTGATCAAAAAGGCTCATGACCTATATTAATGGTTCACATTGCACATAGTGAATGTGTTGATCTACCATCTCCTTTGGGAGAGTGGACGTCAAAATTTATATTAGAGGGGTACGCGTTCGCGCGGCCCCTGCCAAGTTATAAAATGAAACTTTTATGGATATCTTTTTGCTTTGAAGTTGAAGAAGAGGATACCTATTATATTTAAAATTATTAAACCAGCATAGGGTCAGCATGTTTGATTCAGGTGTCCAGAGCAAGGCACCGTTTCGCGAAAGTGGACAACGTTGGCAGATTAATCATGAGTAAATTCTTGTGAGTTGGGCCCTGAAAAAAGTCTTTCAATATTAGCATAGTAGTGCTAACTTAGAAAATAACCTTAGCTTAACAAGGAAGGATTCAGGCCTGAAACATTTTAGGGCCATAGTACATTTTCGCTGCATGCTCTGTACATATTTCAGTTAAATAATCGTTACATCCAGCGGGTAGTGCTACACATTGTAAGGTCAGCACAGATGAAATAATAAAATTAGCCTGCATCTACCAAGAGTTTAGCTCTGAAAATCTAATGAAGGGTAGTAGAGACATGTAAAAGGCTCCATTATAAGTTCTACTATATCATTTGAAGAACAGCTCGATGTCCTGAATTATTATGTTTGTTCACATGGCCGTGGTGCGCGTCAGAATGATACAAAAAACATATTTGAGCCCAACTTTGGTGACATGACCCCAGTGCTATTGGGAGCTTCCTACAAAGTTTTAACTTATTTTGAGCATCAATACTTGTTGAGTGTTCCCTCACAAAAAAAAACATGTTGAGTGAAATTTATGCTTTTTCTGTATGAGTGGTGTGCCTACTCAACATCATGACAAATTGATATGTCTACTCTATAAATCATGATGCAGCAAACGTGAACTGCCCCCCGGGTCGCCCGACCCCCGCGTCGTCCCCAGGGCGGCTCGAGGGAACCCTAGGTACGCCGCCGCCGCTCCCCTCTATAGCACGTCCCCCTCCCGCTGCCGCCGGATGAGTCCGCCGGGCGAAGCCCGTGCCGGAGGACCGTGGCGGCGGGGATCTCTGCGCGCTCGGCGGCCTAGGTTGCCGGCGTGAGCCCGTGGTGGTGGGAGTCTCGTCCTCGGCGTCTCCGGCCGGCGTGGCGGCTGCCCGGCGCGGCGTCCTCGTCCTCTCGCAGGTGATGGGCTGTCCGCTGCTCGTGGGTGCCTCGACGCGACGGCGTCCCGAGGTTTCAGATCTGGCCATGGTGGGCTCGGCCGATCTGGCCCGTTAGCTTCGGCCGGCGGTGAGGTTGGTGGTCTTGCGTGGTGATGGCGCCGCTGCCACGCAAGAGGTGCTTGGGCTAGTGGGTTCGCATGCTGGCGGCGCTGGGGTTCCCCCATCCTCGTCTGGCAGCGTGAGGGTGCAGAGGTAGGGATGCTCCGGGCGAAAGCGGACGGCGCGGTGTCTGCGGATGTCGCTCTCCTCCTGGGGGCTGTTGTGGAGATCTTCGACCTCCTCCGCTCCCGGGTCACTTTCTTCGGGTGAAAGCCCAGGACCTGCAGTGTAGGACCAGACGATGGCGTGATGTCGCTTCCCCTCATGAGGGCGTCATCTTGAAGATCATGATTCCCTGCGTGCTTTCCCAGAGCTGGACTTGCACGACATCGCGGTAGGTGGCCGGCGATGCGCCCAGAGGTGGAGCGGTGTTTCCTCCTCCGCATCGAAGACGGCGGATCTCGGCGGCATTGCGCAGCGGAGACTCGGCGCCCGATGCGTGTAGATGGACTCGCGCAGGAGGAGGTGGCTGTCTGGCATCATGGTGGCGTCGATGGCATAGTGGCCTGACAAGGTGGAAGCCTCAATATCTGCTCTGAAGATGGACCTGTGGAAGATGACGGCGACGACACATGTGAGTGCGTCAGACCGTTTTGTGTCCCAGACCCGGTATGTGGCTCGACTGGGACTTCTGGCTTTTGATGATAGGTTTAGTTGAGTGGTCTGGGTATTTGGCCCAGCTAGCATCCCTTCATCGTATGATTAGGAGTAGTGGCATATGTTGCCAAGATGGCGGATTCAGGCATATCGTTGTAATACTTTGTAAAGTCCTCGAGAATAATCAATAAAGTGGCCGCATGGATCTCCCAGATGCAGAGGCCGGGGTCATCCTCATTTTCTAAAAAATTTTAAAAAAAATCATGATACATTTTTCCGCGATCATCATCACCATGATTCATTGTTGTGTCATAACTCAACTCTTTTTTCATGACCGATGGTATTTGAACCATTCATTAGTCATGAACGAAAGTACTAGACTTTTTTCTACCTTCATTGACGAGGGTAGGAGATCATCACCTTTATTGTGACCGGAGAGGCAAAAGTTATTCACTCATTCTGATCGCGAGGCTAGACATCCATTGTTACTTATGAAATCCTTCACTTCAAAGGATTGTATGTCTTAAGTCTTGTGTTAAGTCTGTGTTCGTGCACTGGTCTCACTAGTAGAAAAAGGGCCTTTAGTCCCGGTTCATAAGGGCCTTTAGTCCCGGTTCTGGAACCGGGACTAAAGGGTCGTTACTAAAGCCTCCCCCTTTAGTCCCGGTTCTTACACGAACCGAGACTAAAGGCCCTCCACGTGTCCGCTGTCTGGAGGTCCACCTTTAGTCCCGGTTTGAGACACGAACCGGGACTAAAGGGCATCGCACCCTTTAGTCCCGGTTCGTGTCTCAAACCGGGACTAAAGGGCTTAGGTGAACCGGGACTAATGCCTTAGCCGCACGAACTGGGACCAATGCTCACATTAGTCCCGGTTCGTGACTGAACCGGGACTAATGTTAATATTGCCCTGTGACCAAAGCCCTGTTTTCTACTAGTGTCTCTATCTTGTATATGATGTTTCTTTTAGAAGCATACACATGTTCAATTTGCTATGCCAACCGTGAGATCTCTAGGTTTCCCAAGGTTTACATGGGAGCCCTAGTCATGGTTTATACCACGTCGAGTTCTTGGCAGTCTCGAGGACAACAGTTCCACAATGTTGCTGCTGTTTGTGACTCACATATTTTATTTTTTCAAAGCACGTAGGAGGACTGCATGTCGTATACTCAGGGCCAGTCCCGATATTTTGGGGGCACAGGGCTAAACTAAAAGTTGGGGCTCCTAATATTAATGGTCAATATACATGTATAAGTGAAAATGTTGTAGGTAAACACTTGGGATCTGTGTCACTGTCAATATTGCGAGTACTCCAAGGTACATATAATGTCCTATATCAAGAAAATAAACAAAGGTGTGTGTCTATCACAGGACATCCATAGAAGTACAAAGCCATGTTTATTGTCATGCTTAGTACAACTACTATAGGAGTACATAATATGTTTGAGACACCAAAAGGTTTTGATACATGTGACTCTAAATAGTCCTATAAAAGAAAATATGGATGCTGATGGTAAAATCGCTATTCTAATTCGCAGTATATGAGAAATTATCATAGATGAGCGAATCCATATGAATGATATATATCCAAAATATTGGAGTGTTAAGTTACTCTTACCTAGTTGTGAAATGAGTAAATCAAGAGTTAATTACCACATTTATGCAATGAAAATGCTAAACCTACGTAAACACCTACAAAGGGTTACGTAACTTGCCAAATCCTAATCCTAATCGCCCCCCACTTCCAATCCAAATCTTACAAGTCAGCCTGTACGTAAAACAATTACGTAACCCTTTGTGGGTCTAGCATTACTGTTTATGCAATCATCACACAGTTTATCCGAAACTACTCGCCAAGATTAGTGAAAAAAACATTGCTATGTTCTTGATTTCTTTGAGATCTATCCTACAAACATCATTATGAAACTGCCAAAAACATAACAATTAATGATACAATGGAAGACTCCGACTCACCGCTGTGGTGTGTGTACGCACGAGCACCGCTGGGTGGGTGTGGGGGCTTCTCTTTTTTTAGAGAAAAGGCATACGCTCGACTTTATAAATAAAGCCATCAGGCAGAGTCACGACACAGCCAACCAAACATCATAGAAGTAGAGCAAAGTTTAAGAAGTACGAGTACATGGCTACCAGCCAAATATGGCACGCAGGCCAGCCAAGAGTCCAAAAGAACCGGAGTTTAAGCCATCCTCCTAGATCGCCGCAGCAGGGAAGAAGCCGTAGATCTCATCTTAGATAACATGTCGTCGAAAGCCTCTAAATCCACTTCCTTAGTCAATGATCTCCACTGCTGCAAAAAGACATTGGCTTTAAATAAGCAATTCACAGGGTTAGCCGGGAAAATATGTTCGATAGTGAACTTGTTTCTAGTAGTCCACAGTGACCAACAAATCGCTGCCCAACCAACCCAGAATACCCTCTTAGACCGGCCTGATAAAGTACTGACGCAGCGCCGCAAGTCCTCGAAAGAAGATGGATTCCAATTAACATGAAGCCAAAGTCTAATACAACTCCAAAGGAATTTAGCCAAAGAGCAATGAAAAAATATGTGCTCGGTGTTTTCAAGAGCCCCACATAGAGCGCATCTATCAGAGCACCGCCCGTTCCTCTTCCTAATTTGATCAGCCGCAGGGAGTTTACGACGGAAAGCTTGCCACAAGAAAATTTTTATCTTAGGAGGGATACGGGTCGACCAAATATCCTTGAATTTCACTGTACGGGCACCCGAGATAAGTTTGGCGTACGCGGATTTAACTGAGAAACGCCCCGAAGCAGAGTGAGGCCAGACAACCGAGTCATCTTCCTCCGAGAGCAAGGGGAAGCAGGCAGTAAGACGTTGCCAATCATCCAACTCCACAGGAGAAAGGGTTCGCCGGAAGTCAAGGTCCCAATTGTGAGCCGAGAGCTCAGAGATAGAGATCTCGGGAGCAGCGCAATACGAGAACAGGGTCGGGTAGGCCACCGCGAGAGTGGTATCCCCAACCCACCAATCTAACCAAAAGCGAGTGGATTTACCATTCCGAACTAAAAACTTAACGAGGGACCGGAAAATCGGGCGAACTTTAACAAGCTGACGCCAAAACTGAGAACCACTAGAGGAAGAGGCGAACATGGGGCTCGAGGAGGGGAAGTACTTAGCTTTGAGAAGAGAAAGCCAGGTGGGGCACTCCTCGAGGAACATAATTTTCCACCACCATTTTATCATGAGGCACTTGTTCATGACCATCGTGTTAATGATGCCTAGGCCCCCCATGTTCTTAGGCCTACAAATTAGATCCCACTTAACCATCCTATATTTGCGCTTATTGTCCGAGGAGTTCCAGTAAAAAGCACCCCTATGTTTGTCGAAACCAGCGTGAGTCCCTCCGGACAGGAGATAAAAGCCCATTAGAAACATCGGAAGGGAGGAGAGGCACGCATTAGAGAGGGCGACCTTGCCCGCCTGGGAATTATAACGGCCTCTCCACGGCAGGACTCTGTTCCCTACTTTAGTCACTGTCGGGGCAAAGTCTTTTGCCAATAGCTTGAGAGGGGAGATTGGGAGGCCCAGGTATTTGAAAGGATAAGAACCAAGGGAGCAGTTCAGAAGATGCGCCACTCTCTGAGCTTCAGAGTCAGGTACCCCAGTCACAATTACTTTGCTCTTTGAAAAGTTAATTTTAGGACCCGATAGCGCCTCAAAGCATAGGAGAAGGAATTTCAGGTTCGAGAGGCTGGCCTCATTAAGTTCAACAATAATAATGGTGTCGTCCGCGTATTGAAGGTGAGTGATGCCATTGGGGATCAAGTGAGAGCTAACAGGTGTAATGTGACCAGCACTACTGCTCGAGAAAGGATATGAGAAAGAGCATCCGCAACGAAGTTAAAGAGAAGGGGGGACGCCGGATCTCCTTGTCTAAGGCCCCTACCGTTAGTAAAGAAATTACTAATATGTCCATTAACCGCCACAGCCGTGTGCCCTCCCGAAACGAGCTGCATAAGACGGTGAACCACCGCTCCCTCGAAGCCTTTAGCAAGAAGAACTTGGCGAAGAAAATTCCAGCTCACCGAGTCATAAGCCTTCTCGAAATCAAGTTTAAGAACCACTGCCTTAGTGCCCTTGGTCCGCAGGTCATGGACAATCTCATGCAAGCAAAGAACACCATCCAGAATAAATCTACCCTTTATGAACGCCGATTGGAAAGGACTGATGACGCGATGGGCGATCGGAGACAGCCTAGTAGCCAGGCCCTTAGCCGGGATCTTCGCGAAGTTGTTAATTAAGGCAATGGGCCTAAACTGGGTGATCAGGTCAGCACCTTTGACCTTAGGGATGAGAGTGAGCACCGCGTAATTCAATCTAGAGATGTCAACAGTTCCCAGCCAAAAGCCTTGTGTAATTGCCTAAATGAGGCCTTTTAACTGAGGCCAGAACTGCCTAAAGAAAGGAATGGAGAAACCGTCAGGCCCGGAAGCCGCGTTAGAATTGGCAGTTCGGATCGCATCGAAAATCTCCTCTTCAGAAGGGGGAATCATCAATCCCTCGTTTTCATCGCTCGAAACCTGTTCGAGGGGAGACCAAAAGGTAGGCGCCAACCTAAAACCCAGCTCGGGTTGAGCAGATAAGAGAGTAGAGAAGAAATGAACCACGTGACGCATAATCACAGGTTGATCAGAGACCCTGAGGCCCTCGATAAGGAGGCTATCGATCAGACATCTCCGACGTCTACCATTCGCGATGGCAAAGAAGTAGGCCGTGGGCGAGTCACCCTTTAAAGTCCAATTAATAGTGCATCTTTGCTTCCAATACACTTCTTCCTGACGATGAATACCCAAAAGTGCCTCTTCAAGACCATAACGGGTCTGCCACTCGGCCGAGGAGAGGCCTAAGTTGTCCGCACGAGCATCAAGCACCTCTATTTGAGCAGCCAACCTAACTTTGTCACGCCTTGACTCAGCAAAGTGATTTTTAGACCAACCCCGAAGGAATCTACAAAGAAAATAGGAGCATTGATGCCAGTTGTCCATCGGACCAAAAGATCGGCGGTTAGAAGACAGGAAAGATGAAATCTTTTGTGCAATCAAGTCAGCGAAACCCTCCACATGGAGCCAAGAGGCATCGAACTGTAACCTCGGGAAGGCAACCGAACGAGTACCATCATCAAGAATCAGAGGGGAGTGATCCGAGCCCACTATAGCTAGGGCTCTGAGAATGAAACGGGGAAACAACAAATCCCAACTAGGACACAAGAAAACCCGATCAAGGACAGAACGAATGGGAGAAGTTTGACGATTCGTCCAGGTGTAACGGGCCCCGACCCTAGGGATTTCACAGATCGCCGTGTCTCTGATGAAAGCATTGAACGCGTCGGCCAGCGGCCACGAGAAGTTAGAGGTACTCTTATCCGAAGGGTAGCGCATCAAATTGAAGTCTCCCTCAATCAATAGTGGCAGCTCACAGGATTCAATTTTATTGCGAAGTTCATCCAGAAAAATATATGACATAGAATGATCAGCCGGACCATATACCACCATGATTTCTAGTAAAGAGTTAAGGATTCGGTGAGAAACCACCGTGCTAGCCCAAAAAATGCCATGATCAAAAGCGACAAAATCAAAAACATCTTTCTTAGTGCCAAGAAGAATACCACCCGAATGACCAACAGGGGCCACAAAGTTCCAATCGAATCTATCTGTCCCAGCAACGGTCGAGAGTTCATTTGGGGAGAAGGAGGGTTTGAGAGTCTCGACAAGACCAATGATATCAACATTTTCAGAACGAACCAAGTCTTTTAGCTGGTCCCTGCGCCCCCTAGCGCCGAAACCCCTAATATTCTAGAATAGAGCCTTCATCTAAAAGAGAGGATTTTAATTCTAAGGCTCGACCTGCTCGGAGCCTTGCAGGTTTTAGCACGTTTCCCAGCCCCACGTTTAGAAGCAGTCGGGGGAGCCTGACTCCTGTCAGATCCCCCCTCATCCCCACCGGCCACAACCAATGGGGCAATCGATCCCAGCCCAGCCTCCTTTTGCTTTGGCGATGTCAGCCTGAGCTATTTCATTAGCCCTAATAACGCCAAGCAATGAAGAGGGAGAACCCAAACTAGCGTCAAAGCAAATACCCACATCATCTAAAATACTAAGCAAATGTTCATCAGATTGAGATGGAAGCACTAAACGAACAGGAGAATGAACATCGGGGTTAGAGGAGGGGGGGCATGGACGCGAACCTGAAGGAGGCAGATCCCGAGCCGCCGGGGGCCGAGCGGCCCGATCAGCCACCCGCTCGCCGCTGTTGGAGACACGACCGCTCTTGCGAGCCGTGGATGCCGGCGAGCGCAACAGCGCAGGACGAGCACTGCAGGGAGATGCCGCAGCAGAAGACGGGCCCGAAGTTCCCTTCGCCCCACCAGAAGCCACAGCCCCTCCAACTGAGTCCGGCAACGAATCATTAGCCCCCCGGCCGACCGGAGCATTTTCCTTCAACAGGTCCTGGTCTTCTGGAGAGAGCCCGTCCCACTCCGACTGGGTAAAGCGCTGATCATTGCCATGCATAGAATCGTCCGGGCATCCGTCACCATCCTTGCTCTTGTCATCATTGCCGGAAGCAGGGGCGGGGGAGGAGGCGGGGGCGACACCGGACCCGAGTCACCCTCCACCTGGACCCTGAGCCGGAAGCCGCCAGCCGAGGGGAAGACATCAATGGAGCCATGGATACAGAGGGGATCCACACACCACACCCGCAGACGGACCGGCCCGAGGATAGCCAAAGACTCATGATCAACCTCAATAGGTTTGCCGATTAGCACCCCGAAAGCCATCAGAAATGCCGTGGAACGCAACACAGGAGGGACATCATCAATTTAGAACCCATACACCAGACAGGGAGGAGATAGCCTTAGAGCCATTAGATGCAGCCTTGACCGAGACAACCAATTGGTTCAGAGGCAACGTGAAGCTAGTACAGGAGGAAATCATGCGGAGGCTTTCCTTGGAGGGGAAAGTCGCAGCAAACTCGAAGTCTGAAAGCTGACGGATTTGCCAGTCCCACCCTCCCTCATCCCACAACCGGAGCTCATCAAGAAGAACCTCGGATGTTATGCGTTTGGACTGGACAGAGATGATGCTGACGTTGGAGAGCGCTGAAATAGGAGCAACAGCAGGAACCTCCCTATCTAAGGCGAAGAAGGAGCACCCAGGAAGGCCAAGACCATAGTGGACAAAGGCAGGAGGCTTGGTACGGTTCTGACAATCCACAGTGAGATGACCATCTTCCCTACAGATGAGGCAGAAGGGGGGGTTTTGGCATCGGGACTGAACATGACCAGGACGGTGACATGCGAAGCCGGTGAGAGTAGGATTGGCGACCTGAGATTGAGGAGGAGCGCGACCAGGACCACGAGGGGGAGGGGGGAGAATACCATCACCAGCCGCACCGGGCCCAGAACCGACGCCCTGCCCAGCAGCAGCGCCAACGGGACGGCGGACCGACGCACCTCGCGGGACGAAACGCGATAGACCCCCACCAGCCACCGCCGGAGCCCGCACCGACCCACCACCCAGGGGAGCAGCACCATGTGGAGGAGGCGGCGGAACCGGGCCAGAGGAGCCAGCCCGACTGCCCGCGGCCACCAGCTCCCAAGGATCAGCAACGGCCGGAGGAGCGCCATGCAGGGGCAGCGAGGGATCCGTCGGCCCAGAACCAGAGGCGCGCGGGGACGAGCCGGCCGCCGCTGCCGCCGACCCCGCCTCCGGAGCGAGCGACGCCTGGAGCTTAGCGCGCAGCGCAGCTTCATACTCCAGATCGGCCGCAGCCTCGCCAGATCCATCACGCCCCCGCTTCTGGCCGGGGACGGCCTCGCTTGTGGACCCGCGCGAACGATCCATCGCGACCACCGCCGCAAACGAATGAGAAAGGGGAGGAGGAGGAGCAGATCGGGAGAAGAAGCGAATGGGGAGGCGGTGACGACGCATATCGGAAGAGGAGGCAGGAAACCCTAGAAATGGGGGAACCGACCCCTTCCGGATCCATATATACCCGGACCGAGCCAGGCCCGGGCCGACAGGGAGGGCTGAGGGGGGAGGGGGGGACTGGGGCTGGGCCATCCGTGGCCCAGAGTCCAGGGAAGGGAGGGGGGAACGGTCATGCAGGCCAGGGCAGGCACCGACCCAAGCCCACAAGGCCCATCAAGCGGCACAAGGGCCCGCAGCCCAGACACAGAATCCACCACCAACCCCATCTCAAGATCTAGGTCAGGCGCCGGCGCCGCCGCCGATGGCGAAGCCGGAGCCGACCCCCCAGAGAACGAATAGGCGGGGAGGACCACCGGAGGGGAGGACGGAGAGGAAGCCGCAGCCACCGCCCCCCCCCCCACCCCCCACCAGAGCCCAGAGGCCCCCGAACCGGAGACCAGGCCACAGCACGGAGGCGCCCACGGGAAATGCGACGCCAGCCATCCTCCTCCACCACGACACCGGCAAGCCGACCGCGCCCGCCAGGGGCGAACTTCCGACGGCGGCCCGGGGCCGAAACGACGGAGAGACCGCCCGCAGCGACCGGACGAGGAGGGGGAGGAAGAGCCTCAGAATCCGACCCCTAATCATCCGAGTCGAGAGCCCATAACCTGTTGGCCCGAGAAGGAGCGGGGAGGACGGAGCGAGGCAAGGGGGCCGGGGCGGAGGAGGGGGCGGGGCGCGCCGCCGAGGGGGAACAAGGAGGAGACAACGGGGAAGAGGGGGGGAGGCCGCACGAGACGAGGCCGCCGCCGGAGGGGAGGAGGGGGAGGGAGGCGTCGCCACGGGAGAGAGGAGAGGGGAGAGCCATCCTGGTAGCTCGAGATTACTGTGGGGGCTCATCAAAGCAAGCTTCCTCGATTGCATCCCTGTCGCCGCCGCTATTCATCTATCGCGATCCGGATGCGAAGCGAAAGGGTGGCGCATGCTGGGTGCGTTGTGCGTCGATGTGCATTAGACGCCCCAGGTACGTATACCTATTGCTGCTTGGGCTTGGCCCAATAACATATTTCTGTTTTTCTTATATAAGTGTACTTCAGGTACGAGAGCGTGATTAGCGATCGGAAGAATTTTGCAAGAAAAACATTCGATCGGAAGAAGGAAGGCACGTACGATACCAGCGTGATTAGCGATTGCCGTTACCAGCCACGTCCCTCGGAGGGGCCCCTTAGTTTTGTGTGTGTGTGTGTGGGGGGGGGGGGGGGGGGGGGTTCAGGACCGGCCCTGCCTATATTCAGATAGAAGTAAGAAGAAAACAAAACAGTGCATGTGGTACAAGGCAGGAACAACCAGTCATGACAATGAACAACCATGGTGAAGCAAAAATTACATAGGGTGGAGGGTGCGTAGATGCTTAGCGCCAGCACGCACCCACAAGACACAATCAGATCTAATTAAATCAATTAGCTTCTGCGGCGGAAGTTGAGTGTGGTTGCATAGTCTGTCATTCCGCTTGTTCCAGGGAGACGAAACGACCAAGGCGACCAGGGAGTTTAACCGCTTCTCTTGTTATTCTTCATGGTTGACGTAGAGACGGACCACTATTCCTTAGGTGGAGTTGGCTCTAGGCTGGAGATGTGGGAGGCCAGCCCAGCTCAGCATGGCACTCCAAACCATGCCGAACAAGGGAAAAAAATCCATTTTAAACCTTAATCTCGTAGAGCTTTGACGAATCAGACCCTCGAGTCCGGGGGTCCACAAGGGGGTCCACCTACCCCGGGGGGCCACATGGGCTGTAGGAGTGTGCGCCTTGGCCTATATGGGCCAGGGGCACCAGCCCCAAGAGGCCCATGCGCCAAGAGATAAGGGAAAGGGAGAGTCCTAAAGGGGGAAGGCACCTCCTAGGTGCCTTGGGGAGGATGGACTCCTCCCTGGCCGCACCCTTCCTTGGAGGAAGGGCCAAGGCTGCGCCCCCCCTCTCCCTTGGCCCTATATATAGTGGGGGGAAGGGAGGGCAGCCGCACCCAAGCCCTGGCGCCTCCCTCTCCCTCCCGTGACACATCTCCCTCCTCCCGCAGCGCTTGGCGAAGCCCTGTTGGAATCCCGCTACTTCCACCACCATGCCGTCGCGCTGCTGGATCTCCATCAACCTCTCCTCCCCCTTGCTGGATCAAGAAGGAGGAGACGTCGCTGCTCCGTACGTGTGTTGAACGCGGAGGTGCCGTCCATTCGGCGCTAGGATCATCGGTGATTTGGATCACGACGAGTACGACTCCATCAACCCCGTTCTCTTGAATGCTTCCGCTCGTGATCTTCAAGGGTATGAAGATGCACTCCCCTCTCTCTCGTTGCTAGTTAATCCATAGATTGATCTCGGTGATGCGTAGGAAATTTTGAATTTCTGCTACGTTCCCCAACAGTGGCATCATGAGCCAGGTCTATGCGTAGATTCTATGCACGAGTAGAACACAAAGTAGTTGTGGGCGATGATTTGTTCAATTTGCTTACCGTTACTAGTCTTATCTTGATTCGGTGGCATTGTGGGATGAAGCGGCCCGGACCGACCTTACACGTACTCTTACGTGAGACAGGTTCCACCAACTGACATGCACTTGATGCATAAGGTGGCTAGCGGGTGTCTGTCTCTCCCACTTTAGTTGGATCGGATTCGATGAAAAGGGTCCTTATGAAGGGTAAATAGCAATTGGCATATCACCGTTGTGGCTTTTGCGTAGGTAAGAAACGTTCTTGCTAGAAACCCATAGCAGCAACGTAAAACATGCAACAACAATTAGAGGACGTGTAACTTGTTTTTGCAGGGGTATGCTATGTGATGTGATATGGCCAAAAGGATGTGATGAATGATATATGTGATGTATGAGATTGATCATGTTCTTGTAATAGGAATCACGACTTGCATGTCGATGAGTATGACAACCGGTAGGAGCCATAGGAGTTGTCTTAATTTATTGTATGACCTGCGTGTCAATGAAAACGCCATGTAATTACTTTACTTTATTGCTAACTGTTAGCCATAGTAGTAGAAGTAATAGTTGGCGAGACAACTTCATGAAGACACGATGATAGAGATCATGATGATGGAGATCATGGTGTCATGCCGGTGACGAAGGTGATCATGCCGCGCCTCGAAGATGGAGATCAAAGGCGCAAGATGATATTGGCCATACCATGTCACTTTATGATTTGCATGTGATGTTTGTCATGTTTACATCTTATTTGCTTAGAACGACGGTAGCATAAATAAGATGATCCCTCACTAAAATTTCAAGAGACGTGTTCCCCCTAACTGTGCACCGTTGCGAAGGTTCGTTGTTTCGAAGCACCACGTGATGATCGGGTGTGATAGATTGTAACGTTCGCATACAACGGGTGTTGACGATCCTAGCATGTACAAACATGGCCTCGGAACACATGCGAAACACTTGGGTTGACTTGACGAGCCTAGCATGTACAGACATGGCCTCGGAACACAAGAGATCGAAAGATCGAACATGAGTCGTATAGTAGAAGCGATCAACATGGAGATGTTCACCGATGATGACTAGTCCGTCTCACGTGATGATCGGACACGGCCTAGTTTGACTCGGATCATGTATCACTTAGATGACTAGAGGGATGTCTATCTGAGTGGGAGTTCATTAAATAATCAGATGAACTTAATTATCATGAACATAGTCAAAAGGTCTTTGCAAATTATGTCATAGCTTACGCTTTAGTTCTACTGTTTAAGATATGTTCCTAGAGAAAATTTAGTTGAAAGTTGATAGTAGCAATTATGCGGACTGGATCCGTAAACTGAGGATTGTCCTCATTGCTGCACAGAAGGCTTCTGTCCTTAATGCACCGCTCGGTGTGCTGAACCTCAGCGTCGTCTGTAGATGTTGCGAAACATCTGACATACACGTTTTGATGACTACGTGATAGTTCAGTGCGTAATGCTAACAGTTTAGAATTGTGGCACCAAAGACGTTTTGAAACGTCGCAGAACATATGAGATGTTCCGAAGACTGAAATTAGGATTTCAGACTAGTGCCCACGTCAAGAGGTATGAGACCTCTGACAAGTTTCTTAAGCCTGCAACGTTGAGCATGTGCTCAGATTGTCTGAGTACCACAATCGCTTGAATCGAGTGGGAGTTAATCTTCCAGATGAGATAGTGATGGTTCTCCATAGTCACTGCCACCAAGCTATTAGAGCTTCGTGATGAACTATAACATATCAGGGATAGATGTGATGATCCTTGAGCTATTCGCAATGTTTGACACCGTGAAAGTAGAAATCAAATAGGAGCATCAATTGTTGATGGTTAGTAAAACCACTAGTTTCAAGAAGGGCAAGGGCAAAAAGGGATACTTCATGAAACGGCAAATCATTTGCTGCTCTAGTGAAGAATCCCAAGGTTGAACCCAAACCCGAGACTAAGTGCTTCTGTAATGAGGGGAACGGTCACTGAAGCAGAACTGCCCTAGATACTTCGTAGATGAGAAGGCTGGTAAGGTCGACAGAAGTATATTGGATATACATTATATTAATGTGTACTTTACTAGTACTCCTAGTACCACCAGGGTATTAGATACCGGTTCGGTTGCTAAGTGTTAGTAACTCGAAATAAAAGCTGCGGAATAAAACGGAGACTAGCTAAAAGTGAGATGACGATATGTGTTGGAAGTGTTTCCAAGGTTGATGTGATCAAGCATCGCATGCTCCCTCTACCATCGAGATTGGTGTTAAACCTAAATACTCGTTATTTGGTGTTTGCGTTGAGCATAGACATGATTGGATTATGTTTATCGCAATACGATAATTCATTTAAGGAGAATAATGGTTACTCTGTTTATTTGAGTAATACCTTCAATGGTCTTGCACCTAAAATGAATGGTTCATTGAATCTCGATCGTCGTGATACACATGTTCATGCCAAAAGATATAAAATAGTAATGATAGTACCACATACTTGTGGCGCTGCCATTTGAGTCATATTGGTATAAAGCGCATGAAGAAGCTCCATGTTGATGGATCTTTGGACTCACACGTTTTTGAAAAGATTGAGACATGCGAACCATGTCTATTGGTAGATATGCATGAAGAAACTCCATACAGATGGATCGTTTGGACTCACTTGATTTTGAATCACTTGAGACATGCGAATCATAACACATGGGCAAGATGACTGAAAGGCCTCGTTTTCAGTAAGATGGAACAAGAGAGCAACTTGTTGGAAGTAATACATTTGATGTGTGCAGTCCAATGAGTGCTGAGGCATGCAGTGGATATCGTTATGTTCTTACTTCACAGATGATTTGAGTAGATGCTGAGTATATTTACTTGATGAAACACAAGTCTGAATTATTGAAAGGTTCAAGTAATTTCAGAGTGAAGTTGAAGATCGCTGTGACAAGAGGATAAAATGTCTGTGATATGATCATAGAGATGAATATCTGAGTTACGAGTTTGGCACACAATTAAGACATTGTGGAAATTGTTTCACAACTAATACCGCCTGGAACACCATAGTGTGATGGTGTGTCCGAACATCATAATTGCACCCTATTGGATATGGTGCATACCATGATGTCTCTTATCAAATTACCACTATCGTTTATGGGTTAGGCATTAGAGACAACCGCATTCACTTTAAATAGGGCACCACGCAATTCCGTTGAGACGACACCGTATGAACTATGGTTTAGAGAAACCTAAGCTGTCGTTTCTTAAAAGTTTGGGGTTGCGACGCTTATGTGAAAAAGTTTTAGGCTGATAAGCTCGAACCCAAAGCGGATAAATGCATCTTCATAGAATACCCAAAACAGTTGGGTATACCTCCTATTTCAGATCTGGAAGCAGAAGTGATTGTTTCTAGAAACGGGTCCTTTCTCGAGGAAAAGTTTCTCTCGAAAGAATTGAGTGGGACGATGGTGGAGACTTGATGAGGTTATTGAACCATGACTTCAACTAGTGTGTAGCAGGGCACAGGAAGTTGTTCCTGTGGCACCTACACCAATTGAAGTGGAAGCTTATGATAGTGATCATGAAACTTCGGATCAAGTCACTACCAAACCTCGTAGGTCGACAAGGATGCGTACTACTTCAGAGTGGTACGTAATCCTGTCTTGGAAGTCATGTTGCTAGACAACAATGAACCTACGAGCTATGGACAAGCGATGGTGGGCCCGGATTCCGACGAATGGCTCGAGGCCATAAAATCCGAGAGAGGATCCATGTATAAAACAAAGTATAGACTTTGGAAGAACTACTTGATGGTCGTAAGGCTGTTGGGTGCAGATGGATTTTAAAAGGAAGACAGACAATAATGGTAAGTGTCACCATTAAGAAAGCTCGACTTGTCGTTAAGATGTTTTCCAGCAAGTTCAAGGAGTTGACTGCGATGAGACTTTCTCACTCGTAGTGATGCTAAGAGTCTGTTGGAATTGTATTAGCAGTTACTGCATTATTTATGAAATCTTGCAGATAGGATGTCAAAACATTGTTTCCTCGACGATTTTCTTGAGGAAAGGTTGTATGTGATACAACCAGAAGGTTTTGTCAATCCTGAAAGATGCTAACAAGTATGCAAAGCTCCAGCAATCCTCTAAGGACTGGAGTAAGCATCTCGGAGTTGGAATGTACGCTTTTATGAGATAATCAAAGATTTTGGGTTTATACAAAGTTTATGAGAAACTTGTATTTCCAAATAAGTGAGTGGGAGCACTATAGAATTTCTGATGAGTATATGTTGTTGACATATTGTTGATCAGAAATGATGTAGAATTTCTGGAAAGCATACAGGGTTATTTGAAAAGTGTTTTTAAATGGAAAACCAGGATTAAGCTACTTGAACATTGAGCATCAAGATCTATAAGGATAGATCAAAAACGCTTAATGGTACTTTCAAATGAATACATACCGTGACAAGATTTTGAAGGAGTTCAAAATAGATCAGCAAAGAAGGAGTTCTTGGTTGTGTTACAAGGTGTGAGTATTGAGTAAGACTCAAGACCTGACCGCAACAGAAGAAGAGAAAGGACGAAGGTCGTCCCCTATGCTTTAGACGTAGGCCCTACAGTATGCTATGCTGTGTACCGCACATGAAGTGTGCCTTGCCATGAGTTAGTCAGGGGGTACAATAGTGATCCGGGAATGGATCACATGATAGCGGTCGAACTTATCCTTAGTATCTAGTGGACTAAGGAATTTTCTCGATTATGGAGGTGGAAGAGGAGTTCGTCGTAAAGGGTTACGTCGATGCAAACTTTGACACTAATCCGGATGACTCTGAGTAGCAAACCGGATTCGTATAGTAGAGCAGTTATTTGGAATAGCTCTAAGTAGCGCGTGGTAGCTGCATCTACAAGATGACATATATATTCGTAAAGCACACACGGATCTGAAAGGTTCAGACCCGTTGACTAATAACCTCTCTCACAAGCGAGATATGAACAAACCCCATGGGTGTTGGATTCATTACAATCACATGGTGATGTGAACTAGATTATTGACTCTAGTAAACTCTTGGGTATTAATCATATGGCGATGTGAACTAGATTATTGACTCTAGTGCAAGTGGGAGACTGTTAGAAATATGCCCTAGAGGCAATAATAAATTGGTTATTGTTATATTTCCTTGTTCATGATAATCGTTTATTATCCATGCTAAAATTGTATTGATAGGAAACTCAGATACATGTGTGGATACATAGACAACACCATGTCCCTAGTAAGCCTCTAGTTGACTAGCTCGTTGATCAATAGATGGTTACGGTTTCCTGACCATGGACATTGGATGTCGTTGATAACGGGATCACATCATTAGGAGAATGATGTGATGGACAAGACCCAATCCTAAGCCTAGCACAAGATCGTGTAGTTCGTCTGCTAAAGCTTTTCTAATGTCAAGTATCATTTCCTTAGACCATGAGATTGTGCAACTCCCGGATACCGTAGGAATGCTTTGGGTGTCCCAAACGTCACAACGTAACTGGGTGGCCATAAAGGTGCACTACAGGTATCTCCGAAAGTGTCTGTTGGGTTGGCACGAATCGAGACTGGGATTTGTCACTCCGTGTAAACGGAGAGGTATCTCTGGGCCCACTCGGTAGGACATCATCATAAGGTGCACAATGTGACCAAGGAGTTGATCACGGGATGATGTGTTACGGAACGAGTAAAGAGACTTGCCGGTAACGAGATTGAACAAGGTATCGGGATACCGACGATCGAATCTCGGGCAAGTACTATACCGGCAGACAAAGGGAATTGTATACGGGATTGATTGAATCCCCGACATCGTGGTTCATCCGATGAGATCATCGTGGAACATGTGGGAGCCAACATGGGTATCCAGATCCCGCTGTAAGTTATTGGCCGGAGAACGTCTCGGTCATGTCTGCATGGTTCCCGAACCCGTAGGGTCTACACACTTAAGGTTCGGTGACGCTAGGGTTGTAGAGATATTAGTATGCGGTAACCCGAAAGTTGTTCGGAGTCCCGGATGAGATCCCGGACGTCACGAGGAGTTCCGGAATGGTCCGGAGGTAAAGATTTATATATGGGAAGTCATGTTTTGGTCGCCGGAAAAAGTTTCGCGCATTATCGGATTGTACCGGGAGTGCCGAAAGGGGTCCGGGGGTCCACCTACCCCGGGGGGCCACATGGGCTGTAGGGGTGTGCGCCTTGGCCTATATGGGCCAGGGGCACCAGCCCCAAGAGGCCCATGCGCCAAGAGATAAGGGAAAGGGAGAGTCCTAAAGGGGGAAGGCACCTCCTAGGTGCCTTGGGGAGGATGGACTCCTCCCTGGCCGCACCCTTCCTTGGAGGAAGGGCCAAGGCTGCGCCCCCCCCCTCTCCCTTGGCCCTATATATAGTGGGGGGAAGGGAGGGCAGCCGCACCCAAGCCCTGGCGCCTCCCTCTCCCTCCCGTGACACATCTCCCTCCTCCCGCAGCGCTTGGCGAAGCCCTGTTGGAATCCCGCTACTTCCACCACCATGCCGTCGCGCTGCTGGATCTCCATCAACCTCTCCTCACCCCTTGCTGGATAAAGAAGGAGGAGACGTTGCTGCTCCGTACGTGTGTTGAACGCGGAGGTGCCGTCCGTTCGACGCTAGGATCATCGGTGATTTGGATCACGACGAGTACGACTCCATCAACCCCGTTCTCTTGAACGCTTCCGCTCGCGATCTTCAAGGGTATGAAGATGCACTCCCCTCTCTCTCGTTGCTAGTTAATCCATAGATTGATCTCGGTGATGCGTAGGAAATTTTGAATTTCTGCTACGTTCCCCAACAGAGCGCGGTCCTGCAGCCCGAGAGGGGGACGAGGTCAGTCCTGCTGCAACGTGCACGAGACGAGCTCGATCCCGCTGCACCGTGCGCGAGACGAGCTCGGTCCCGCAGCACCGGGCGCGATACGAGCGGCGGACCGCAACTGGGTGAGGACCAGCCGTTTGATGGGAGTAGCGCCCAGATGACGAGGAGATGGGGCGAAGGTCGAGACGGTCCGACCGCAGACGAGCCGACACCGGAGAAGCCGGCCGCTGCCGCGGGCAGATCCGCAACCACCGCCACTGTGACGCCACCCCGACCACCCGGGATGGCCCCGGTCGAGGCAGCCGCCCGCAGCCCTAGCCGAACGCGGCACACGCCGTCGAGAGGTTAGATCTAGCCGGGCCACTTGCCGCCATCCCCGACCCCTGGCTCGCACCACTACCGCCCTCCTTGACCCGCGCCGACCACGGCCCGCCCCGCAGGAGGTCAGATCTGGCTGAGCTACGCCTTGCCAGCCGCCGTCCCCGACTCCAGCAGGCACATCCACCGCGCCACCGCCCGTCACGAGCAGGATCCGGCCAGGGCCAAGCCGGATCTCGCCGCCGCGGCCGCGACGGGGCATACCACCGCCCAGCAGCCCACCGAGCGACGCCAACAGCCCCCGCCGTCGCCGGGACGGCCGTCAACGCCGCGCCGCCGCGCCCTACCCAGCGCCGCGCAAGCACGCGAGGAGACTGCCCCGCGCCAGCCCGCCCCGCGCGAAGGGTGAGATGGCCCGCCGCCGCCGCCGCCGGCCGGGCTTCGCCTGGCGGCGGCGAGGGGAGGAGATCGAGGGGAGAGGGGGCCGGCGGCGGCTGGTGGGAATCCCCCCCCCCCCCCCCCCCCGCGCTCGCGGGAGCGGGTCGGGCGAGAGGATAAGTTCCCGAGTTCAGTAGTAACGCTTTTGGCCACTTCTCTTCCTTTTTGTGTATTATACAAGAGTTTACCATGTATTAAGAAAATGTTCATCGTATTTTTAAGAAAATGTTCATACATTAAAAAAATGTTCATTTATGCACTTAAAAATGTTCAGCATATACGAAAAAAATGTTCAGCGTATATGAAAAAAAATGTTCAATATGTATTTTCAAATTGTTCAGTATACATCACAGTAATGTTCATTTTGTATTTTCAAATTGTTTAGTGTATATCACTGTAGTGTTCGTTATGTATTTACAAATTGTTTAGCGTATATCACAGAAATGTTCAATGTGTATATAAGAAATTTTCATTGTGTATTATAAAAATGTTCAATGTATATTAAAAGGTCCACGAGTTTTGTAACAAGATTCATGAATTTGAAACAAACATGAAAAAAGGTTCACGCATTAGATAAAAAAGGTGCGCTCATTTTTTTGGCAATGCAACAGAAAAAAATTGGGCGGCCCAGCGCGGAGGACGGGTACACTCCGTGGTCAACACTGCTTGAATTATTTTAAACCATATAAAAACCGGTGGCCATCTTAGTAGGAAATAGCAAACAAAAAAGTTTACAATTTTTGAAAAAAATGTTCACAGATTTGGAAAGAGTACAATGATTTTGAAAAGAAGCTCACGGATTTTCAAAAGAAAATTCAATGGATTTGGGAAAAAAAATCACTTTCTTTGGGAAAAATTATAAATTGAAAAGGAGTTCGTGGATTTGACACGGATTTGAAAAAATCCATGAGTTCTATAAAAATGTTCGTGAATTTGAAAAATAAAACGATTTTTTTTCACGTGTTCAAAGAATTGCCAGATTTTCAAACATTACTCGCTTTTCAAAAAAAAATTGCAGGAAAAGATACCAAAAAAACCGCCCTGATTCTGCGTTGAACTCTCCTTGGACCACAGATCCGTGGTTCTAATCGTACGACTTGCTGTTTTATATTTTTCGACAATCAAATTGTTACGCTACATTTGTTTTTGAGAAATATTGTTACGCTAATACGGACGCGATCGTATTCCATGGGCCGGCCCAGCCAGGTGTCACTGTGTGCGTCGGGTCGAGCTCTCGTGTAACAGAAAAAAAAGACATATTTTTTGCAGAGAAAAAAAACAAATGGGCTGGCCCAGCGTAGCCCTGGCCCACCAGCCAGACAAATCCCGGTTGAAATTTGTCCGGGTTTGATTTAGACCGAGATTGCATAGTTAAGGGTTGAAACGACCGGGATTTGGACTTGAGGGTTCGTTTCGCCCAACCTCTACGAGTTGAGGGTTTAAAATGGACTTTTTCCCCGAACAAGTGGTCAACATCCTCGTCTTGCCCATTATAGTAAGAGCAACTAGCATTGTGTGGAAGGTCTCTCCTTGCAAGACGGCCGGATGTCCAGACACGCTTGTGGATTAGAACCAAAGAAAAATCTTGCACCTGAGAGGAGGCCATGTCTTCCATATTGTGTCAGCGCACGGAAAACCTGATGCACCGGCTTGGAAGAGTAGGTGCCTAATGATTCCCGCAGCCACAAGCAAGAGTCTGGGTGATCCGGCGGAAGGATGACCTCCTGAATGGCGTCCCACGGATTAAGGAGTTGGATGAATGCGTTGATGGTGAGGGGTTTTCTAATGTCTTTCAAACCCCAGTGCTCCACAAGGGTGTCACGAACTGTTCGACTATGGCGTCCATTGGTGGAGATGATGTTGTAAATAGCAGGAGCAATGTCCTCTACTACAGTGCGATTGTTGATCCACTTATCGTGCCAGAAGAAAGTGCAGCCTCCATCACCAAGCACGGCCTTAGCTGCAGATTGAGGAGTAGAATGCTAAGTATCCACCAACAGCATGTGTCCCTTGACAGTGGGCATCGATGGTTTTTGAAACACCTAACTAGTCATCCCCTACAAGATTGAATGAACCAAGTGGCACCTGCAACATTGCCGTCATGTGGAGGAGTAAATCCATATGCCTTCCAAGCCTAAGAAATAGATGTGATGCAATATCCACTCTCTCAATGTATGAATGATGTATGTTCATAATCTCAATAGGAATCAAAACTTACGGGTTATGAAACTAAAGACCTACATGTACATATATACATGTTCGGCATTGTGAGTGTGAGTGCGAGTGAGACGGCACCTCACTGCCTGCCTTTTTATTGGCTTGCGAGTCCATGTGTTTCTTCAGTTTCGACAGATGTACTTGTTCCTCATCTAATAGCAACGGCCCACAGTGGGCACAGTCTGGGTAAGCATTAATTTGTTAAATACACTTAATGCATAATATGTGATTAAAAAATCTTGAAAAGGATGGGGTATACTATCTTATAAATCATTATTTAAAAAACTAAACTTTGTACAAGGAGAAGAACCGGCTCTCTCACTACATGTGAGAGACTTTTGTCCCCCTGGTTTCAGAATATCGATCGCATAGAGAGGGAACAAAACAACACACCAATCAGAAATCCAATTTGGCTCTGCTCACCAAAAATGCTTTTTGCAATTGTCGTTTAAAAAAAAATTATATATGTTGTCACACCCAAATGGTATTTGTAATTTTAGGGGGGGGGGGGGGGAGGGGGGGTTCTTAATCATTTTGACATGTGCAAAAAAAACAAGTCGAACGTCAAATGTTGCCTCCAAATGTTCAATTTAATTTTGTTTTTTCATCGATGAAGCACTGTTATCCCGTTTCACATGAAAAATTGCAAGAACACTTGTTACACTAACTAGAACATCTACAAAAAAAGAATTTAAGAAATTTATTTACTATTTGTTTCAAATATATTGTTCATCTAAGGCCATATGCACCTTAGAGCCCAAACAGCCGTCCCCACACCAAGCACTATATATTAACCTTTTTCGTTGTATTCAAAACTATAATAGTCCGCTTCATCTCTCGGTTTCGTCGATGGCGCGGAGGAGGGTGGGGCGTGGTGTGGTCGCCTTCCTGCGGGGGCAGTCGATCTGGATGTTCTAGGTGCTGACATCAAGGCGGGGACGGCGCTGATGCAATGGGGATTTGTCCCCTGGCTCCTTCCTCATTGTAGTGCCGCTCACCATATTTGCGGAGGTCTTAGGGGGTCTTGTGCAGGAGATAGTATTGCGTTGGATCAGGTGGCGCATCGGCTTTGAGATCTGTTATGTTTTTGGCGATGATGACTTTGCTTCAAGGGCATTAGTCCTTCAGGGGCCTAGGTACGGTGACTTTCCAGCTACCACGACATCTAAGGAGTGGCCGGCTCAGGCAGCGGTCGAGCGGCGGTAGCAGGGCGCCACCGAACCGACCTTATTATTATTTCTGTTTGTAACAGAGGCTCTTGTATTGCTGGAAAGTTTAATAGCTTGAAGGGTTGTTTCACAAAAAAGAACCGATAAAAGGCATGCCTCAAACTAAATAAAATAAATGCAAAACCACAAAACCTATAGAATAAACAGTGGGATTGCACTTGAGTTGTGTCTCCAACACCCAACTGATCATTTTGAACAAGGTTCGAGGAACCAAGTTGCTCATGGAATATCGTAGTGATGTGAAAGAGAAAATGATGATGCCTTGCAAGACTAAGGACAAATCTGGTTCTAGTGTAATATACACTCCCACAATGTATGAATGATGCATGTTTAAAAGCTCTTGAGGAATCAAAACTCAGAGGCTATAAAATTGACCTACATGAATAGTTTGACACGTTGAGTACGATGGCACCTCACTGCTTGCCTTTTTATCACCATGTAGGTATGTGTTTCTTAAATTTTCCTTTTTTATCAGCTTGTGGGTCCATGTATTTCTTCAATTTCACCACATGTGCTCGTTCCATTCAACTAGGAGTGGCCCACATTGTGCACAGTCATGTGACTATTAATTTATAAAATAAATTTAGGTGTACAAGAAGATTATTTTCTTAAAAGAAGAGGAGTCAATGATGAAAAATCATTATTTTATATTCTCAAAAAATATGACATGTTGAAGTACTATGTTTTACTATGTCTAGCTAACCAAGATGTGTGAAAGGTATCAGTGATCTTCTTCCAATGATCCAAATAATTTCCATACAAAGCATTTCATTTTCATGAAAACATTTAAATTCAAAGAACCTAAGTTTTAAATCTTGTGCCATGCATGTGTTTGTGTCAATGTTGATTTTTTTTCTACATCAACCTCCTGATCTGCAATTCGTGTGGTTTTTATAAAGGAACACCCTAGTTGTGGGTTTTTCCACGTCAAATTCTTGGTAGTTTCCAGAAAAATAATTTCCACAATGTTGTCGGTATTTGTGCCGCAGGAGGCTTGTGGAAACAATGTTATTTACCCACTAATATCATTTGTTCCTTGACATTGGACATGAATGGTGTCTCCAACACCCAACCTGTAAGCAATTTGCTTGTGGAATATTTACATAACGTGGAAGAGTGAATCTCGATGCCTTCCAAGCCTAGGCAATGTATAATTCTGGTATGTTCATAATCTTTAGAGGAATCAAAACTCAGAGACTATGGCATTAAGGATCTACATGTATATGTATAGTTTGGGCATAGTGAGTGTTATGCACTGCACTGCTTGCCCTTTTATCGGTTTGCGAGTCTATGTGTTTCTTCAATTTCCCTTTTTATTGGCTTGTGAATACTTGTGTTTCTTCGGTGTCAGCACATCTTCTCGTTCTATTCAACTATGAGTGGTCCACATAAGAGCATTAATTTCTGAAATATGTTAGGTGTAAAAAATATTGTTTTTCTTAAAATTGGATGTGTAAATGATTACAAAACAAAATATTAAAGACGCGCTAGGATGGGGTTGGCCAGGGGCTATGTCATGGCTCAACGACTACTAGGCGCAGTTGGAATAGAGTAGATCATCATTCTTTTTCTCGATAATTAGCGGATCTGCCCCGGTTCTATTTTAATTGAAAATGAAACAACAAATATCCACAATCAAGTTATCATACCCAGGATGTTCAACGATAATGCTAAAAATGGAAAAGGAAACATATCCCAGAAAGGCGTATCAACACCACCAAACGTGCAGAGTACAAACACTAGGCTTCTAAAGCACGACACCAATAGTTTCACCACACAAAGAAAACTACATGGATAGAGTCGTAGTATCGATGGTTATTTTTCAAAAACTCCAGCGAGCTTCTTCCTCCATGTTTTGTCTTCTCTGTAATGTCCCTCCAGGAAAGAATCAGAGGCCCTGTGACAATAACTCAATCTGGCTCCAGGTCTAGTGCGGTTTGCAGCTTTTTCCACAACATCATGGGGAAATTCTCCATCTCCCCCCCATGGAGGTCTCTAGAGAGGCTATTCCATTTGGTCAAATATACAAAAGAAACCGACCCAAAACCTGTTTAATATATATATATATATATATATATATATATATATATATAGTGTTACTATTCATCACCCAGGATGCAGAATAAGTTATTCTTCACCCGAGGTAATCTTACGATCACTTCCTAAATAAATTACGTTTAGAATATAAATAGTTACATGCACATTAATTTAATATGTAAAATTTGGTCAAAAAAAAGTTATAAGATCAGAAAAATCACATTTTATGTATGTTTTACAATATGTTTTACATTTGTAATTTTATGTAACATAAAATATTTTTTACGGCGAGTACATATTTTCTTACGTTCTTTTTTTTATGTATGAAATAAGACAAAATTTACAAAACGTAAAAATACGGTGCATTGATGTCAAAATAGAGAGGGGGTGAAGAATAACTATTCCTCACCTATATATATATATATATATATATATATATATATATATATATATATATATATATATATATATATCCACGGCCATCTATTAAAAACCAGGAAATCTCTTTTATTCCACAATCCCCACAGGATTGTGGATGATACAACGTTCAAATGTAGATTTTGTTGGGGAACGCAGTATTTCAAAAAATTTACCTACGATCACGCAAGATCTATCTAGGAGATGCATAGCAACGAGCGGGGAGAGTGTGTCCATGTACCCTCGTAGACCGAAAGCGGAAGCGTTTTATCAACGCGGTTGATGTAGTAGTCATACGCCTTCACGATCCGACCGATCCTAGCACCAAACGTACGGCACCTCCGTGTTCAGCACACGTTCAGCTCAATGACGAACCTCGTACTCTTGATCCAGTTAAGGCCGAGGGAGAATTTCGTCAGCACGACGGCGTGGTGACGGTGATGATGAAGTTACCGGCGCAGGGCTTCGCCTAAGCACTACGACGATATGACCGAGATGTGTATCTGTGGAGGGGGCACCGCACACGGCGAAAAGATCAACTTGTGTGTTCTAGGGTGCCCCCCTGCCCCCGTATATAAAGGAGGGAGAGGAAGAGGCAGCCAGCCCTAGGGGGCGCGCCAAGGTGTGGAGTCCTACTAGGACTCCCTAGTCCTAGTAGGATTCCACCTCCCATACGGAGTAGGAAAGGGGGAAGGGAGAAGGAGAAGGAAAGGGGGGCCGGCCCCCTTCTCCTATTCCTAATCGGCCTCCTGCCCATAAGGCCCATAACTTCTCCCGGGGGGTTCCGGTAACCTCCCGGTACTCCAGAAAAATGCCTGAACCACTCGGAACCATTCCAATGTCCAAATGCAACCTTCCAATATATGAATCTTTACCTCTCGATCATTTCGAGACTCTCATCATGTCCGTGATCTCATCCGGACTCCAAACAAGCTTCGGTCATCAAATCACGTAACTCATAATACAAATCGTCATCGAACGTTAAGCGTGCGGACCCTACAGGTTCGAGAACTATGTAGGCATGACCGAGACACATATCCGGTCAATAACCAATAGCGGAACCTGGATGCTCATATTGGCTCCTACATATTCTACTAAGATCTTTATCGGTTAAACCGCATAACAACATACCTTGTTCCCTTTGTCATCAGTATGTTACTTGCCCGAGATTCGATCGTCGGTATCATCATACCTAGTTCAATCTCGTTACCGGCAAGTCTCTTTACTCGTTCCATAATGCATCATCCCGCAACTAACTCATTAGTCACATTGCTTGCAAGGCTTATAGTGATGAGCATTACCGAGAGGGACAAGAAATACCACTCCGATACACGGAGTGACAAATCCTAATCTCGATCTATGCCAACTCAACAAACACCATCGGAGACACCTGTAGAGCATCTTTATAATCACCCAGTTACGTTGTGACGTTCGATAGCACACTAAGTGTTCCTCCGGTGTTCGGGAGTTGCATAATCTCATAGTCATAGGAACATGTATAAGTCATGAAGAAAGCAATAGCAAGAAACTAAACGATCATAGTGCTAAGCTAACGGAAGGGTCTTGTCCATCACATCATTCTCTAATGATGTGATCCCGTTCATCAAATGACAACACATGTCTATGGCTAGGAAACTTAACCATCTTTGATTAACGAGCTAGTCTAGTAGAGGCATACTAGGGACACTCTGTTTGTCTATGTATTCACACATGTACTAAATTCCCGGTTAATACAATTCTAGCATGAACAATAAACATTTATCATGATATAAGGAAATATAAATAACAACTTTATTATTGCCTCTAGGGCATATTTCTTTCAGATTTTTCTTATCACATAATCAAAATTTAGCTAAAGATTCAAAATCTACAACCTAGCAGGCAAAAATCTTGTTGAAACCATTCCATACTACCCTAGAAACAATACATTCAAAAAACAGATGATAAACCGATCTCAGAGCACATAATGCATTCTAGGAGTTTAGGAAGACCTCTTTTTATCAAATTGTCACAAGTGGTAATTTTGTTTTGGAGAACAACCACAGGAAACCCTCAATCTTAGGAGGCTCCTTGATTTGCCAAGCCGCGGGTAGATAAACTGGTTGTATCCTTCTAAAATTAACAATCACACATAAAGATCTAGAGGAGTAAATGTCTTTTGATTCATATTGCCATATCAGATAATTAACCACATCATTAAAAGAATTTGATCTAGCAATACTTAAAAGATCATACCAGTGTAACTTAAGGACTCCAAAAAAAACCTTCTAAAGGAAACCTTAAGAAATTGACCATCCGTGACCTAAGCAACAATTTTATTCTTTTCATTAGCTATGTAAGATAAATCCCAAATTGGGCAGCTAAGGCGGCATTACCAACCCAACAATCTTCCCAAAACATCACTAACTTACCATTACCAATCAGACATTTATATCCTAATCTAACTGCCTGCATGGCCCACATAATTCCCTTGCAGAATTGGGAAGGATATGGATCATGATAGCACAATATGTCTGGAGATTTGGTATTATATTTATCATCTACTACTTTCCTCCATGAAGAACCCCCCACCAGCAACATATCTTTTAACACAAGAACCAATGACACAAATATTCAAATCCTGGAGGTTCGGGATTCCCATACTACCAAATTCCTTTTTCATGGAAATAGAAGGGCAATTAGCTAACTGGATATTATCTTTTCCTTCACTACTATTCCACAAACAATGATATATTTGAGAGTTAATTAAGGAGATAGCCCACTTAGAGAACTTGAAGTACGATCACAAGTAAATTGGAATAGTAGCTTAGCAGGATCTAATTAACGTAATTTCCCAGGATAAGATAGCATCTTTCCTCTCCAACCAGCAATCTTGACCAACATCTTGTCTAACATAGTTGTAAGTCCTCTCTACATAACTTCTCAAAATGAAGTGGTAAACCTAGATACTTAATGGGGAAACTACCGACAATACATTGAAAATTTTCAAGAAAATATTCAATCTCACCTTCCTCAAATTTAATGGGAACTAGTTCACTATTATGATAAGTAATATTCAACTGAGAAATCAATTCAAAGCAAGATAAGAGCATCATTCTTCTACCGATTGATGATATATAAGGGGAGTTTGTTCTAGGTGATGCATTCTCGTGTGTAGTATGAAATGATTGATCTTTACTTTTCTAACATCTCAATATTTGTAAAGTGTATGCTAGGTAATTGGGAGTGGTGATATGACATTATGTTGGTGTGCGTTGTTTTGACCCCAAAAGAAATGAACGAAAGGTATTGATACGATTTTTGGTGATTTCCTTCCATTGATCCGAATAATTTTGTTCAACACATTTGTTGCTTGTGAAATCCATCAATTCAAAGGATTGTATGTCTTAGGTCTTGTGCTGAGTCTATATTTGTGTGCTGGTCTCTATCTTGCCGATGATGTTTCTTTTAGAAGCATTGACATGTTGCATTTGCTACGTCAACCTTGAGATTTCTAGGTTGCTCGAGGTTTACATGGGAGCCCTAGTGAAGGTTTACTGCACACGCGTTCTTGGCTATCGCTAGGAAAACTGTTTTGCCATGTTGCTGGTGTTATCCACATATTCCAGAGTAGAAGGATAGGTATCCAACAATATCATGTGTCCCTGGACAGTGGACATAGATGATGTGTGAAACACCCACCTGGTCATCCTCTACAAGATTGAATGAACTAAGTGTCTTCAACAAGATTGAATGAACCAAGTAGCACCCGCAACATTGTCGTGGCATGGAAGAGTAAATCTGGATTCCTCCCAAGCCTAAGGAACAGATCTAGGTGTGGTGCACAATATCCACTCCCTCAATGTATGAAAGATGTATTATCATATTTTCAAGGGGAATCAAAACTTGCGCTATGAAACTAAGGACCTTCTTAGTGGCTTGCGAGTGAGGGGGCACCTCATTGCTGGCCTTTTTATTGGTTTGCGAGTGAGAGGGCACCTCACTGCTCGCCTTTTTATTGGCTTGCGAGTCCATGTATTTCTTCAGTTTTGACACATTTACTTGTTCCTCGTCAAACAGTACCAGCCCACATTGTGCGTAATCTGGTGAGTATTAATTTGTTAAATAAACTTAATGCATAAGGTGTAATAAAAATTTGTTTTTCGGAAAGGAGGGGGTATACAAGCTTGTCAAATCATGATTTTATTTTCTTTAAATAATCTAACCTTTCGTACATAATACTGATCCCAAGGAGAGAAAACATAACAACACACCAAGCACTATTAGCCTTTTTCATTGTATTCGAAACCTATAATAGTCTTCTTTTTTTGCGGGTAGAAACCTATAATAGTCATGCGTCGAAATAAATAAAATTCAATCAAAACGTATATCCTGGACGGCGAGGCAAGAGATGTTGTCGTCGTGCTGGATCCAGAGGCGTCACCCCCCGCACCGGCCGTGGTGGGACCCGGTCTGGAGTCCGGACGTAGCTAGGGGCGTGTTTGGTTCCAGTTTGGAACAGTAGTCGTATTGCATGCCCTTCTCAACCCAGCCTGGTTGAGGAAAAACAGGCCCTAATACGCCATATGCAACTTGATTGGTTGCCTGCATCCCTAGTCCCTGCATTAGGTAATACGCAAGTGCACTTTGTTTGGTTGGCTGCATTGGCCCTAGCGGCACATGCACACGGCATTTGGTTGCATACGGCGTACATGTTGTGCTTACCTTGTACCCTAGTTGGTGAGCTTACCCACAATGATCACACCTAGCACACCAACGCCACAACACAGCAATGGTGACGAACTGGGCGAAGATGATGAAGTTCTTCAGCTTCAGGCCGAACTGACGATCCACCTTAGTAGCTTCTACTTTGACAGCTCCAACCTTGGCACTGTCGACACTGCTGCCTCCGTGCTTTCGCACCCAGGCGGAGTAAGCTTGTTCTGCTGCCTGCTTAGTCTTGAACCCTCTATAGTTGCTGTTGCTATACGATGCCACTTGTGCATTGGCTTCTTCACATGAACTATAAATCCCTGGAACCTCACCAATGAACACGGCATACCACTTGCCCTAGCAATGCACAAGAGCAAGAGTTGAAGCAGCAAATCAATGGAGCACAAGTAGCAAGCAAAGTAGCACACAAACAACAATGGAGCAGAAGAGAAGTAAAGCATGCATGATCATACGGCATAGCAAGTTCTTCCTAGCACTACCTTGGTGTTAACCTACCACCACATCCAAAAGAGGGTGTCGTCCTACCACCGCAAGTTCACCGTCACCGTGAGGGGTTAGTATATACCACCTCACCAAAATATACAGACCATCAAATAGTTTTTGAGCCCTAGCTACACAAAATGTACGTCGTCATCGTCATTGTCGTCGTCGTCGCCACCACCATCGCCGTCGGGGATCATGCACGCTCATAGGCAACACTACTCTAGTAGTAGTGCTTGCCCAGCCAGCTCCTGAGCCACAGCACCCTGTGAGCGTCGGCCATGGCAACGAACCCAACACCCTGGGCCTTGTTGTCAAGCAGGTGGCTGAGAGCTGCCATGAGAGCCTCGTCGCTGAAGCCACCCTGGGTCATGACAGCGCCATACAGGTCAGGGTGGACGTCGAGGGGCTTGCACTCCCTGATGGCTGTTGCCACCTCCTTCACCGCCTCAGTCATGCAGTCATGCTGCAGAAGACATTGATCTCCTCCTCCATCAGGCCTCCTCTCTTCCTCTTCCTATCAACGGGGTCAAATGGCTTGTCGAAGGGCTTCGCAGCGGGCTTGTCAGGGCCATCAAAGATCTCGACGTCTGGGGTCCCAGGAAAGTCAGGCATGGGAGAACCAAGAGGCTCCCCCGAGCCCATGGCATGCTTCCCAGTTGCCAGCCCAAAGGAGAAGATGTGCTGCATCTGGTTGTAGTTCTGGATGGGTGTGTTGAGGAACTCAGCGTCCCTTGGGTGGTCCTAAGAATGAAACACAAGTGTTGTTAGTTGCGATTAGGAGTAGGAAATGGTGGACAGTATGAAAAGGAAGAGGGCTATGAGCTAACCGCGACATGGCCGGCGTAGTGCTCTGCCTCCAGAACTATGGAGCAAGTGTGCTCATCCTATGAGGCGCCGCTAAGGTCTCTCAGCTTGGACACTTGGATCCATGGACTTCTCCACTTCCTCAGGTGGTTGTACACCTGGGTGGCAGACACCTCTTGCCCACAGAACTCGAACACCTGCTTCGCAACGGTGTTCAAGTGCACCCCCTTGAAGCCCTTGTCAATCCTAACTCCACTAGAGATGAGCTCACACATCTTGTTCAGCATGAACGTGGACATGAACGGCTGCAACTTCATGTTGTTTGACCTACTATCCTTCTTTGCCTTTGCTGCTGCTAGCTTGAGTGCAGCGGCAGCAGCAGTAGTTGGCTCAACGAGCACTACTGGCACATAGAGGGAATCAGACTCGAACACCTCTGAATCAGGTGCCATCTCGGATATAGGCTGCAAGTCCTCGACAAACGATGGAGCAAACTGGCTGTCGGACACGACAAGGGCCTGACTAAGATCTTGCGTCTGCGTGGTCATGTCCTACAATCGTAGCACGCATTGACAGTGAGCATAGCACACAACATACCGGACAATCCATGAAAGCAGGAGCATACATGTACATGGTTCATCACTATCATAGCAAGCACATGCTTCATCACTATCATACTAAGCATACATGTACATGGTTCATCACTATCATAGCAAGCACATGACCACCAATACCTACAAATCACAGATCTGAGCATTATTCAACACAAGCACAAGGTTCAACTTCAAACTCTACTACTAATCTAGCCTACCACATGCTTGAACATCTAGCCCTACCACAAATTGTAACCGCAGCATAGCAACCAACCATATCAGCTCACAGATCAGACCACTAATCAACCATGCATCTAGATCAAACCCTAGCTGCAGCTCAGATCTAGATAGAAGGAACAGAGAGAAAGGGGGATTGAACTCATAGAGGCCATGGCTGCAGCTTGAGGACGAGGGGGGACGGTGGTGGAAGATGAACGCCGACCGGTGAAGGAGCTCTGACGCCGTGGACAGCCGGCCGATGAAGATGCGCCGCTTACCTGCGCGTCGATGCCGATGCGCGTCGGCGGGAAAGCGCGAATGGAGCAAGAATGGTGGCGGGAGTTGGGGCTGTGAGGGAGGGGCTAAATAGGGGGTGGAGCGGCGGGAGGTGAGCCGAAATCCTCCCGCCAATTTTTCGGCGACGCGGGCGAGCTCGCGCCATCTCCCCTGCTCGCACCTGGGGAGAAGCCCGTCGCCCTCCCCTGCCTCGCCCTGGCCAGGCTCGCGAGCTACTGCCGATTCGTGTGTTGCCCCTGGGCCTGGCCTGGACGTGCTTTAAGCTTCGTGCGATGCGGGCCGCACAATGAATGCTGGAAACCAAACGGGCCAAATTCTTCCCGCCCGGGCCAGGCTGGGCCTCATGCGGGCAACCAAACACGTCCTAGACTGGCGGAACAGTCGGCCCAGCCACCCAGGTAGTCCCTGGTGGTGGGGAGCGCGGTGACGGGCTTGAACGCCTTCTCGGACACGAGCCGGCACATGGTGTGTGTTCTTGCAATGTTTTGATCGGATCAAAGACACAAGCAAGACACAAGGGAGGCGATCGAACAAGTTGAGAGCATCTCCAGCCGTTCAGCCCCAGGAGGCATTTTTTCGCCGCTTGGGGGGCTTCCGGCGAAAATTTTAGGCTGGGGGTCAAAAAATTTCCACTCGTTATCCCCCCACCCTCTCGTCTGTCTCTCCTCTGCTCCTCCTCCTTCTTTCTATTCACCACAACCCGCTGCTGCAGCCACCTACGGACTTCGCCGACGCCGCGTCCTTGCTGGCCGCCGACTCCTTCTTGTCCTTGCAGACCAGCACGTTGAGCACCACGGGCTCCACGCGGACGCCGGACGAGGAGGTATCGATCGATGAACAAAACAGAAGAGAGATTGGTGATCGGCCGAGTCATTGCTTCGCCGCCGCGCCCGCTATCAGCTATCTGCCCCAATGGCCGGGCGCATCTGCCAGATCGTCGATCGCGCGACGCAGGAGCCTTGCTCTTCTCCTTGCCGCGTGCAGCGCAGGAGCTGCTCGGCCGCGGGTGCCCAGGCGTGGGCGACTGCTTGCGGCGACGGCGGCCTGAGCATGTCGAGGAAGACGCCGAGGGCCGCATGGCCGTGCGACTTGGCGGAGCCGGCGTGGCGGGCGGCGTCGGCGCGGTGGTGTTGCCAGCTGTTCCACCGCAACAACGCATTGCCCTGGAGCCCGATGCGCGGGACGCAGAGGGAGAAGACGGTGCCCAGCATGGCGTGGAACCTGCTGATGCGCGCGGGGCTGGACGTGGGGTGGCGGTGCGAGAGCGAGGCCTCCGAGTCGGAGCTGTCGCGGGAGGAGCGGCGCCGAGGCGAGGTCCGACGCAGTGCCCGTGGATGCCCGAGCAGCTCGAGCCTGGCGAGGCGAGGGCGGCGTTGTTCTGTGGCCACGCAAAGGCGGGCGCGGGCGCGGGCCGCCCCGGCCACGCAGAGGCAGGCGCGGGCGAGCTCCGCCACACACAGCCAAGCGCGGGCGCGGGCCGCCCCGGCCACGCAGAGGCGTGAGCGGGCGCGGGCCGCCCCGGCCAGGCAGAGGCGGGCGCGGGTCGCCCCGGCCACGCAGAGGCGTGAGCGGGCGCGGGCCGCCCCGGCCAGGCAGAGGCGGGCGCGGGCGAGCTCCGCCACACACAGCCGGGCGCGGGCACGGGCCGCCCCGGCCACGCAAAGGCGGGCCCGGGCGAGCTCCGCCCCAGCCACGTAGGCGGGCGGGCGAGGAGAAGAGCAAGGCGGCGAGGCAGGTGCGCGGCGAGGAGAAGAGCAAGGCGGCGAGGAGATAAGGAAAAGAAAGAGTGCACGTGGGTGGGTCCCGGAGAAAAAGGGTGAAGAGAGGCTGACTGTGGGCCAAAAGACATGCAAAGCCTTCTCTCTCTCCTCCCCCAAGAGCCCCCGGTAGGCTGGGTTTCGCCTGGGCGCGCCGGCTCTATTTTTGGCTAAATCCGATGAAAACTGAGCTCTTAGGGTCCCGACTGGGAAAAAAGTTAGATACCGGTGTCTAAAAAATGCTCGTGGGGGCATCCTGGGGGGCGGTTGAAGATGCTCTGAGCAGCAATAGTTAACGACGCAGGCAATACCACTGGCCAATTAAATCGACGCCTCCGGCTGGCTAGCCACTCCAGCTCTTGAGTTCAGAAATCGTGCAAGAGGTGTACATCCGGTCGTGCTCGTGCAGGACACTGCTATCTTCTTGTTTTTTTTTTTTTTTTTGAGTAATCTTTCTTCTTGTTTTCAGAGATCGTGCAAGCGGTTGGCTCTGTGTTAATGGGCTAGAACAATTGGGCCCTTGAATCCTTTGGCCTTTTTATGAAACCGTGCGTAAGGACGCTAGCCAGTGGGTGTTCGGTTGGGGTAGACTGGCACCACGGTAATTACGTTTGGTTTAGTCCCACACGGAAATATTAACAAGATTCGCTCCGTAAAGATGAGTATATTACTGGATGATAGTTCGGCCTTTGAACATACTCCTACTTACCTGCGCGACTACAAGTCTGAAGTGAGACAAAGACACGCCGCTGTCATTGCAAGTTATAGTAGAATGATATGTGCCCAACAACATCATGTGCTCCTTGACGTTGGATATACAAGGTGTCTCAAACTCCCACCAGGAACAAGGTATCTCGTGCAATAATGGCATCACACAGAAAAGTAGATCCTGATGCCTTCCAAGCCTAAGAAGCAAATATAGATGTGGTGCAACATCCACTCTCTCGATGTAAGAATGATCTATGTTCCGCATCTTTATCAGAATCATCAAAATATAAAGGCCTGAAATGTACGAGTATAGTTTGGGCATAGTGAGCGGGAGGGCACCTCACCGCTTGCCTTTTTATGGGCTTGTGTTGTGTGTCTCTTCACTTTCAACACATGTACTTGTTTCTCTTCAACTAGTAGTGGCCCACATGATGCATAGTCTGGTGAGTATTAAACTGTTGAATACACTTGACGGACAAGAAGTTTGTTTCTCGGAAAGAAGGGTGTATAAATCATGCCTCTCAAAAAACAAACTAACATTTACCAAGAGAAGAATGGGCTTTAAAGCAGAGTAAACATTTTTATTAACACGAGCGACTCCCTATCCACCTTCTTTAAGAAGTAATGACATATCGATCGCACAGAGAAAATGGAATAACACACCTAACACTGTTAACCTTTTACATTGTATTCAAAATGCATAATGGTCAAGCCTCAAAGTGAATTAAATAAAACCAAAAGCTATGTAAAAACCAGAGTAGGTGCTATAATTTACAGTTTACGGCTATTTTACACCCAACCTATGACTAGTTTGTGTGACCCTATCAAATTTAAATCCTCCTCTCTACGATAATCACCAAGTCAGGCATCCAATGACACATATCAAGCTTCACCTCAAGAACACGCAGGTCATGTAATCCTTGGCGTTTGTTTCTCATGGCCGCTCGTCGCCGTTGGCCCCATTCGGCACGCACAATACCCTGATGCTCTTGTCGAGGCCGCTGATGTACACCATATAGCCATTGCTGGCCCTAAACAGGGATGCCTGGGTGCATTTCACGGGGCCCTCTTGGCCCCCAACGGCGCCGACCTTGGCGAGGCCGCCGCACGGCTGACGGCACCACAGCCCGATGGTCTTGTCGATGGAGCCGGTGCATACTAGGTCGCCGGCCATGCACAGGCACGGTACGCCCATGGCCTGTGCATTCACTTCGCGCGGGAGCCTCGACCGCGCGATGTGCCGGTCCCACCCAAGGATGTGCCCGTCTGAGCCGCCCGAACGAATCATTCTTCTTCTACCGACTTATGATATATAAGGAGGATTTGTGTTAGGTGATGCATTATGTCGGGTAGTATTGAATGATTGATCTTTGACTTTGTGACTTCTCAATATACATAAAGGGTATGTTAGGTATTGGGAGTTATGTTCACGTTGTTACGATTGGCGTGAGTTGTATTGGCAAAAAAAATATACAAGAAGTGTACGAAAAGGTATTCATACGTATTTTGGGGATCTTCTTCCTATGATCCAAATCATTCCGTACCCCACATTTGCTACTCATGAGACCCTTCCATTCAAAGGACTATACCTTAGATCTTATGCTAAGTATGTGTCCGCACTAATTCCGATATTGTCGGTGATTTTTCTTTTAGAAGCATATACATGTTGTATTTGCTACATCGGCCTCGAGATCGACGACACAGCTTGATCGGATCGAAGACACAATCAGACACAAGCACTAGTAGAAAAGAGGGCTTTGGTTCAGGCCGGGTCAGCCCATTAGTCCCGGTTCAGTCCAGAACCGGGACCCATGGGGGCACTGGTCCCGGTTCATGAGGCCAGGGGCCTGCCGGGCCTCGTCGGGGCATTGGTCCCGGTTCGTCTGGCCCCTTTGGTCCCGGTTGGTGGGACGAACCGGGACCAATGGGCCTCGCTCCTGGCCCACCACCATTGTTCCCGGTTGGTGGCTTGAACCGGGACCACAGGCTGCCCTTTAGTCCCGGTTCATGCCACGAACCGGGACCAATGAGGTGCCTATATATACCCCTCGCCCGCGAGCAGAGCACTCCAGTGCTCTGTTTTTCTCTGGCCGGCGAGGGGAGGACTTTGTGGTGCTCTAGCTCACCTCCTATGCACATGAGGTGTTCGATGGAATGCCCGAGCCACACTAGTTAAGCTTTTTCCTCTCGAAGCTCTGATGAACCGGCAATGGATGTGCGGTGACAGACACACCTCCGAGTACATTAAGGGCGTGCATGATTTTCTCGAAGTGGCTGAGGCAAACAAGCAGAATGGTTTTATGTGTTGTCCATGCCCTAAATGTGGGAATACGAAGTCTTACTCTGACCGGAAAATCCTTCACACCCACCTGCTTTACAAGGGTTTCATGCCACACTATAATGTTTGGACGAGGCACGGAGAAATAGGGGTTATGATGGAAGACGGCGAAGAAGAAGAGGACGATGACAACTATGTGCCCCCTGAATACGGTGATGCTGCAACGGGGGAAGCTGCTGAAGATCAAGAGGAACCAGACGATGTGCCCAATGATGCTGCAACGGGGGAAGCTGCTGAAGATCTAGAGGAACCAGAAGATGTGCCCGATGATGATGATCTCCGCCAGGTCATTGTCGATGCAAGTACGCAATGCGAAAGTCAAAAGGAGAAGCTGAAGTTCGATCGCATGTTAGAGGATCACAAAAAAGGGTTGTACCCCAAGATGGCAACACAAAGCTCGGTACCATACTAGAATTGCTGCAGTGGAAGGCAGATAATGCTGTGCCTGACAAAGGATTTGAGAAGCTACTGAAAATATTGAAGAAGAAGCTTCCAAAGGATAACGAATTGCCCGACAGTACATACGCAACAAAGAAGGTCGTATGCCCTCTAGGATTGAAGGTGCAGAACATACATGCATGCCCTAATGACTGCATCCTCTACCGCGATGCGTACAATGATCTGAACACATGCCCGGTATGTGGTGCATTGCGGTATAAGATCAGAAGAGATGACCCTGGTGATGTTGACGGCGAGCCCCCCAGGAAGAGGGTTCCTGCGAAGGTGATGTGGTATGCTCTTATAATACCACGGTTGAAACGTCTGTTCAGAAACGAAGAGCATGCCAAGTTGATGCGATGGCACAGTGAGGACCGTAAGAAAGACGGGAAGTTGAGAGCACCCGCTGACGGGTCGCAGTGTAGAAAAATCGAGAGAAAGTACTGGGCTGAGTTTGCAGGTGACCCAAGGAACGTATGGTTTGGTTTAAGCGCGGGTGGCATTAATCCTTTCGGGGAGCAGAGCAGCAATCACAGCACCTGGCCCGTGACTCTATGTATGTATAACCTTCCTCCTTGGATGTGCATGAAGCGGAAGTTCATTATGATGCCAGTTCTCATCCAAGGCCCTAAGCAACCCGACACGACATTGATGTGTACCTAAGGCCATTAGTTGAAGAACTTTTACAGCTGTGGAATGGAAACGGTGTACGCACGTGGGATGAGCACAAACAGGAGGAATTTAACCTGCACACGTTGCTGTTTGTAACCATCAACGATTGGCCCGCTCTCAGTAACCTTTCAGGACAGACAAACAAGGGATACCACGCATGCACGCACTGTTTAGATGACACTGAAAGTATATACCTGGACAAATGCAGGAAGAATGTGTACCTGGGCCATCGTCGATTTCTTCCGACCAACCATCAATGTCGAAAGAAAGGCAAGCATTTCAAAGGCGAGGCAGATCACCGGAAGAAGCCCGCCATGCGTACCGGTGATCCCGTACTTGCTATGGTCAATGATTTACACGTAATCTTTGGAAAGGGTCCTGGCGGACTAGCTATTCCGAATGACGCTGAGGGACACGCACCCATGTGGAAGAAGAAATCTATATTTTGGGACCTACCCGACTGGAAAGACCTAGAGGTCCGCTCTTCAATCGACGTGATGCACGTGACGAAGAACCTTTGCGTGAACCTGCTAGGCTTCTTGGGCGTGTATGGGAAGACAAAAGATACACCTGAGGCACGGGAGGACCTGCAACGTTTGCACGAAAAAGACGGCATGCCTCCGAAGCAGTATGAAGGTCCTGCCAGCTACGCTCTTACGAAAGAAGAGAAAGAAATCTTCTTTGAATGCCTGCTCAGTATGAAGGTCCCGACTGGCTTCTCGTCGAATATAAAGGGAATAATAAATATGCTAGAGAAAAAGTTCCAGAACCTAAAGTCTCATGACTACCACGTGATTATGACGCAACTGCTTCCGGTTGCATTGAGGGGGCTTCTACCGGAAAATGTCCGATTAGCCATTGTGAAGCTATGTGCATTCCTCAATGCAATCTCTCAGAAGGTGATCGATCCAGAAATCATACCAAGGCTAAGGAGTGATGTGGCGCAATGTCTTTTCAGTTTCGAGCTGGTGTTCCCACCATCCTTCTTCAATATCATGACGCACGTCCTAGTTCATCTAGTCGACGAGATTGTCATTCTGGGGCCCATATTTCTACACAATATGTTCCCCTTTGAGAGGTTCATGGGAGTCCTAAAGAAATATGTCCGTAACCGCGCTAGGCCAGAAGGAAGCATCTCCATGGGCCATCAAACAGAGGATGTCATTGGGTTTTGTGTTGACTTCATTCCTGGCCTTAAGAAGATAGGTCTCCCTAAATCGCAGTATGAGGGGAGACTGACTAGAAAAGGCACGCTTGGAGGGGACTCAATAATATGCAGGGACGGATATTCTTGGTCTCAAGCACACTACACAGCTCTATGTTGGAAATATGCCCTAGAGGCAATAATAAATGGTTATTATTATATTTCTTTGTTCATGGTAATTGTCTATTATTCATGCTATAATTGTATTGTCCGGAAATCATAATACATGTGTGAATACATAGACCACAACCTGTCCCTAGTAAGCCTCTAGTTGACTAGCTCGTTGATCAATAGATAGTCATGGTTTCCTAACTATGGACATTGGATGTCATTGCTAACGGGATCACATCATTAGGAGAATGATGTGATGGACAAGACCCAATCCTAAGCATAGCATAAAAGATCGTGTAGTTTCGTTTGCTAGAGCTTTTCCAATGTCAAGTATCTTTTCCTTAGACCATGAGATCGTGCAACTCCCGGATACCGTAGGAGTGCTTTGGGTGTGCCAAACGTCACAACGTAACTGGGTGACTATAAAGGTGCACTACGGGTATCTCCAAAAGTGTCTGTTGGGTTGGCACGGATCGAGACTGGGATTTGTCACTCCGTATGACGGAGAGGTATCTCTGGGCCCACTCGGTAATGCATCATCATAATGAGCTCAATGTGACTAAGGCGTTAGTCACGGGATCATGCATTGCGGTACGAGTAAAGAGACTTGCCGGTAACGAGATTGAACAAGGTATTGGGATACCGACGATCGAATCTCGGGCAAGTAACATACCAATTGACAAAGGGAATTGTATACGGGATTGATTGAATCCTCGACACCGTGGTTCATCCGATGAGATCATCGTGGAACATGTGGGAGCCAACATGGGTATCCAGATCCCGCTGTTGGTTATTGACCGGAGAGGCGTCTCGGTCATGTCTGCATGTCTCCCGAACCCGTAGGGTCTACACACTTAAGGTCCGGTGACGCTAGGGTTGTAGAGATATATGTATGTGGAAACCCGAAAGTTGTTCGGAGTCCCGGATGAGATCCCGGACGTCACGAGAGGTTCCGGAATGGTCCGGAGGTGAAGAATTATATATAGGAAGTCCAGTTTCGGCCACCGGGAAAGTTTCGGGGGTTATCGGTATTGTACCGGGACCACCGGAAGGCTCCCGGGGGTCCACCGGGTGGGGCCACCTGTCCCGGAGGGCCCCGTGGGCTGAAAGTGGAAGGAAACCAGCCCCTAGTGGGCTGGGGCGCCCCCTTGGGACTCCCCCCATGCGCCTAGGGTTGAGAACCCTAGGGGGGGAGTTCCCCCTTGCCTTGGGGGGCAAGGCAACCCCTTCCCCCCCTTGTGGCCGCCGCCCCCCTTGAGATCCCATCTCTTGGGGCTGGTGCACCCCCCCCAGGGGCCTATATAAAGGGGGGGAGGGAGGGCAGCACACAACAGCCTTGGGCGCCTCCCTCCTCCCCTGCAACACCTCTCTCTCTCTCTCTCTCTCTCGTAGAAGCTCGGCGAAGCCCTGCACGAGACCCGCTACATCCACCACCACGCCGTCGTGCTGCTGGATCTCCATCAACCTCTCCTTCCCCCTTGCTGGATCAAGAAGGAGGAGACGTCGCTGCACCGTACGTGTGTTGAACGCGGAGGTGCCGTCCGTTCGGCACTCGGTCATCGGTGATTTGGATCACGGCGAGTACGACTCCGTCATCCACGTTCATTGGAACGCTTCCGCTCGCGATCTACAAGGGTATGTAGATGCACTCCCTTCCCCTCGTTGCTAGTATACTCCATAGATGCATCTTGGTGAACGTAGGAAAATTTTAAAATTATGCTACGATTCCCAACAGTGGCATCATGAGCCAGGCCTATGCGTAGTTACTATGCACGAGTAGAACACAAAGCAGTTGTGGGCGTTGAGTTTGCCAATTCTTCTTGCCGCTACTAGTCGTTTCTTGTTTCGGCGGCATTGTAGGATGAAGCGGCCCGGGCCGACCTTACACGTACGCTTACGTGAGACTGGTTCCACCGACTGACATGCACAAGTTGCATAAGGTGGCTAGCGGGTGTCTGTCTCTCCTACTTTAGTCGGAACGGATTCGATGAAAAGGGTCCTTATGAAGGGTAAATAGAAATTGGCAAATCACGTTGTGCATACGTAGGTAAGAAATCGTTCTTGCTAGAAACCTACAAACCACGTAAAAACTTGCAACAACAATTAGAGGACGTCTAACTTGTTTTTGCAGCAAGTGCTATGTGATGTGATATGCCCAGAAGATGTGATGAATGATATGTGATGTATGAGATTGATCATATTCTTGTAAGAGGAATCACGACTTCCATGTCGATGAGTATGACAACCGGCAGGAGCCATAGGAGTTGTCTTTATTATTTTGTATGACCTGTGTGTCATTAAATAAACGCCATGTAAATTACTTTACTTTATTGCTAAACGCGTTAGCCATAGAAGTAGAAGTAATCGTTGGCGTGACGACTTCATGAAGACACAATGATGGAGATCATGGTGTCATGCCGGTGACAAAGATGATCATGGTGCCCCGAAGATGGAGATCAAAGGAGCATGATGATATTGGCCATATCATGTCACTATTTGATTGCATGTGATGTTTATCATGTTTTTGCATCTTATTTGCTTAGAACGACGATAGCAAGTAGGATGATCCCTTATAATAATTTCAAGAAAGTGTTCACCCTAACTGTGCACCGTTGCGAAGGTTCGTTGTTTCGAAGCACCATGTGATGATCGGGTGTGATAGATTCTAACGTTCGAATACAACGGGTGTTGACGAGCCTAGCATGTACAGACATGGCCTCGGAACACACGCAATACACTTAGGTTCACTTGACGAGCCTAGCATGTACAGACATGGCCTCGGAACACGGAGGACCGAAAGGTCGAGCATGAGTCGTATAGAAGATACGATCAACATGGAGATGTTCACCGATCTTGACTAGTCCGTCTCACGTGATGATCGGACACGGCCTAGTCAAATTCGGATCATGTTTCACTGAGATGACTAGAGGGATGTCTATCTGAGTGGGAGTTCATTAAATAATTTGATTATATGAACTTAATTATCATGAACTTAGTCTAAATCTTTACACTGTGTATTGTAGATCAAATGGCCCACGTTGTCCTCAATTTCAACGCGTTCCTAGAGAAAACCAAGCTGAAAGATGATGGCAGCAACTATACGGACTGGGTCCGGAACCTGAGGATCATCCTCATAGCAGCCAAGAAAGATTATGTCTTAGAAGCACCGCTAGGTGAAGCACCAATCCCTAAGAACCAAGACGTTATGAACGCTTGGCAGCAGCGTGCTGATGATTACTCCCTCGTTCAGTGCGGCATGCTTTACAGCTTAGAACCGGGTCTCCAAAAGCGTTTTGAGAAACATGGAGCATATGAGATGTTCGAGGAGCTGAAACTGGTTTTTCAAGCTCATGCCCGGGTCGAGAGATATGATGTCTCCGACAAGTTCTTCAGCTATAAAATGGAGGAGAACAGTTCTGTTAGTGAGCACATACTCAGAATGTCTGGGTTGCACAACCGCTTGTCTCAGCTGGGAGTTAATCTCCCGGATGACGCGGTCATTGACAGAATCCTCCAGTCGCTTCCACCAAGCTACAAGAGCTTTGTGATGAACTACAATATGCAGGGGATGGAAAAGACCATTCCCGAGGTATATTCAATGCTAAAATCAGCTGAGGTAGAGATCAGAAAAGAACATCAAGTGTTGATGGTGAATAAAACCACTAAGTTCAAGAAGGGCAAGGGTAAGAAGAACTTCAAGAAGGATGGCAAGGGAGTTGCCGCGCCCGGTAAGCCAGTTACCGGGAAGAAGTCAAAGAATGGACCCAAGCCCGAGACTGAGTGCTTTTATTGCAAGGAAAGTGGTCACTGGAAGCGGAACTGCCCCAAATACTTAGCAGACAAGAAGAAGGCCGGCAACACCCAAGGTATATGTGATATACTAGTAATTGATGTGTACCTTACCAGTACTCGTAGTAGCTCCTGGGTATTTGATACCGGTGCGGTTGCTCATATTTGTAACTCAAAACAGGAACTACGGAATAAACGGAGACTGGCGAAGGACGAGGTGACGATGCGCGTCGGGAATGGTTCCAAGGTCGATGTGATCGCCGTCGGCACGCTACCTCTGCATCTCCCTACGGGATTAGTTTTAAACCTCAATAATTGTTATTTAGTGCCAGCTTTGAGCATGAACATTGTATCTGGATCTTGTTTAATTCGAGATGGCTACTCATTTAAATCCGAGAATAATGGTTGTTCTATTTATTTGAGAGATATGTTTTATGGTCATGCCCCGCTGGTCAATGGTTTATTTTTGATGAATCTCGAACGTGATGTTACACATGTTCATAGTGTGAATACCAAAAGATGTAAAGTTGATGACGATAGTCCCACATACTTGTGGCACTGCCGCCTTGGTCACATTGGTGTCAAGCGCATGAAGAAGCTCCATGCAGATGGACTTTTGGAGTCTCTTGATTACGAATCATTTGACACGTGCGAACCATGCCTCATGGGTAAGATGACCAAGACTCCGTTCTCCGGAACAATGGAGCGAGCAACCAACTTATTGGAAATCATACATACCGATGTGTGCGGTCCAATGAGTGTTGAGGCTCGCGGAGGATATCGTTATGTTCTCACTCTCACTGATGATTCAAGTAGATATGGATATGTCTACCTAATGAAACACAAGTCTGAAACCTTTGAAAGTTCAAGGAATTTCAGAGTGAAGTTGAGAATCAACGTGACAGGAAAATAAAATTCTTACGATCAGATCGTGGTGGAGAATATTTAAGTCACGAATTTGGTTCACACTTATGGAAATGTGGAATAGTTTCACAACTCACGCCGCCTGGAACACCTCAGAGAAATGGTGTGTCCGAACGTCGTAATCGCACTCTATTGGATATGGTGCGATCTATGATGTCTCTTACCGACTTACCGCTCTCATTTTGGGGTTATGCTTTAGAGACTGCCGCATTCACTTTAAATAGGGCACCGTCTAAATCCGTTGAGACGACACCGTATGAATTATGGTTTGGGAAGAAACCTAAGCTGTCGTTTCTAAAAGTTTGGGGATGCGATGCTTATGTCAAGAAACTTCAACCTGAAAAGCTCGAACCCAAATCGGAAAAATGCGTCTTCATAGGATACCCTAAGGAAACTATTGGGTATACCTTCTACCTCAGATCCGAAGGCAAGATCTTCGTTGCCAAGAACGGGTCCTTTCTGGAGAAGGAGTTTCTCTCGAAAGAATTGAGTGGGGGGAAAGTGGAACTTGATGAGGTGATAGTCACCCCTTCCGAACCGGAAAGTAGCGCAGCGCGGGAAAATGTTCCTGTGGTGCCTACACCGACTGGGGAGGGAGTTAATGATGATGATCATGAAACTTCAGATCAAGTTACTGAACTTCGTAGGTCCACAAGGACACGTTCCGCACCAGAGTGGTACGGCAACCCTGTCCTGGAAATCATGTTGTTGGACAACGGTGAACCTTCGAACTATGAAGAAGCGATGGCGGGCCCGGATTCCGACAAATGGCTAGAAGCCATGAAATCCGAGATAGAATCCATGTATGAGAACAAAGTATGGACTTTGACTGACTTGCCCAATGAGCGGCGAGCCATAGAAAACAAATGGATCTTTAAGAAGAAGACGGACGCAGATGGTAATGTGACCATCTACAAAGCTCGACTTGTCGCTAAGGGTTATCGACAAGTTCAAGGGGTTGACTACGATGAGACTTTCTCACCCGTAGCGAAGCTGAAGTCCGTCCGAATCATGTTAGCAATTGCCGCATACTATGATTATGAGATATGGCAGATGGACGTCAAAACGACATTCCTTAATGGCTTCCTTAAGGAAGAGTTGTATATGATGCAGCCGGAAGGTTTTGTCGATCCTAAGAATGCTAACAAAGTATGCAAGCTCCAACGCTCAATTTATGGGCTGGTGCAAGCATCTCGGAGTTGGAACATTCGCTTTGATGAGATGATCAAAGCGTTTGGGTTTACACAGACTTATGGAGAAGCCTGTGTTTACAAGAAAATGAGTGGGAGCTCTGTAGCATTTCTCATATTATATGTGGATGACATATTATTGATGGGAAATGATATAGAATTCTTGGAAAGTATAAAGGCCTATTTGAATAAGTGTTTTTCAATGAAGGACCTTGGAGAAGCTGCTTATATATTAGGCATCAAAATCTATAGAGATAGATCAAGACGCCTCATTGGTCTTTCACAGAGTACATACCTTGACAAGATATTGAAGAAGTTCAGTATGGATCAGTCCAAGAAGGGGTTCTTGCCTGTATTGCAAGGTGTGTAATTGAGCACGGCTCAATGCCCGACCACGGCAGAAGATATAGAACAGGTGAGTGTCATCCCCTATGCCTCGGCCATAGGGTCTATTATGTATGCCATGCTGTGTACCAGACCTGATATAAACCTTGCCGTAAGTTTGGTAGGAAGGTACCAAAGTAATCCCGGCAAGGAACACTGGACAGCGGTCAAGAATATCCTGAAGTACCTGAAGAGGACTAAGGATATGTTTCTCGTTTATGGAGGTGACGAAGAGCTCGTCGTAAAGGGTTACGTCGACGCTAGCTTCGACACAGATCTGGATGACTCGAAGTCACAAACCGGATACGTGTATATTTTGAATAGAGGAGCAGTAAGCTGGTGCAGTTGCAAGCAAAGCGTCGTGGCGGGATCTACATGTGAAGCGGGGTACATGGCAGCCTCAGAGGCAGCACAGGAAGCAGTCTGGATGAAGGAGTTCATTACCGACCTAGGGGTGATTCCCAATGCGTCGGGCCCAATGACTCTCTTCTGTGACAACACTCGAGCTATTGCCCTTGCAAAGGAGCCCAGGTTTCACAGGAAGACCAGGCATATCAAGCGTCGCTTCAACTCCATTCGTGAAAGTGTTCAAAATGGAGACATAGATATTTGTAAAGTACATACGGACCTGAATGTAGCAGATCCGTTGACTAAACCTCTCCCTAGGGCAAAACATGATCAACACCAGGACGCAATGGGTGTTCAAGTCATCACAATGTAACTAGATTATGGACTCTAGTGCAAGTGGGAGACTGTTGGAAATATGCCCTAGAGGCAATAATAAATGGTTATTATTATATTTCTTTGTTCATGGTAATTGTCTATTATTCATGCTATAATTGTATTGTCCGGAAATCGTAATACATGTGTGAATACATAGACCACAACCTGTCCCTAGTAAGCCTCTAGTTGACTAGCTCGTTGATCAACAGATAGTCATGGTTTCCTGACTATGGACATTGGATGTCATTGATAACGGGATCACATCATTAGGAGAATGATGTGATGGACAAGACCCAATCCTAAGCATAGCATAAAAGATCGTGTAGTTTCGTTTGCTAGAGCTTTTCCAATGTCAAGTGTCTTTTCCTTAGACCATGAGATCGTGCAACTCCCGGATACCGTAGGAGTGCTTTGGGTGTGCCAAACGTCACAACGTAACTGGGTGACTATAAAGGTGCACTACGGGTATCTCCGAAAGTGTCTGTTGGGTTGGCACGGATCGAGACTGGGATTTGTCACTCCGTATGACGGAGAGGTATCTCTGGGCCCACTCGGTAATGCATCATCATAATGAGCTCAATGTGACTAAGGCGTTAGTCACGGGATCATGCATTGCGGTACGAGTAAAGAGACTTGCCGGTAACGAGATTGAACAAGGTATTGGGATACCGACGATCGAATCTCGGGCAAGTAACATACCGATTGACAAAGGGAATTGTATACGGGATTGATTGAATCCTCGACACCGTGGTTCATCCGATGAAATCATCGTGGAACATGTGGGAGCCAACATGGGTATCCAGATCCCGCTGTTGGTTATTGACCGGAGAGGCGTCTCGGTCATGTCTGCATGTCTCCCGAACCTGTAGGATCTACACACTTAAGGTCCGGTGACGCTAGGGTTGTAGAGATATATGTATGTGGAAACCCAAAAGTTGTTCGGAGTCCCGGAAGAGATCCCGGACGTCATGAGAGGTTCCGGAATGGTCCGGAGGTGAAGAATTATATATAGGAAGTCCAGTTTCGGCCACCGGGAAAGTTTCGGGGGTTATCGGTATTGTACCGGGACCACCGGAAGGGTCCCGGGGGTCCACCGGGTGGGGCCACCTGTCCCGGAGGGCCCCGTGGGCTGAAAGTGGAAGGGAACCAGCCCCTAGTGGGCTGGGGAGCGCCCCTTGGGCCTCCCCCCATGCGCCTAGGGTTGGGAACCCTAGGGGGGGAGTTCCCCCTTGCCTTGGGGGGCAAGGCAACCCCTTCCCCCCCTTGTGGCCGCCGCCCCCCTTGAGATCCCATCTCTTGGGGCTGGCGCACCCCCCCCAGGGGCCTATATAAAGGGGGGAGGGAGGGCAGCACACAACAGCCTTGGGCGCCTCCCTCCTCCCCTGCAACACCTCTCTCTCTCCCTCTCGTAGAAGCTCGGCGAAGCCCTGCACGAGACCCGCTACATCCACCACCACGCCGTCGTGCTGCTGGATCTCCATCAACCTCTCCTTCCCCCTTGCTGGATCAAGAAGGAGGAGACGTCGCTGCACCGTACGTGTGTTGAACGCGGAGGTGCCGTCCGTTCGGCACTCGGTCATCGGTGATTTGGATCACGGCGAGTACGACTCCGTCATCCACGTTCATTGGAACGCTTCCGCTCGCGATCTACAAGGGTATGTAGATGCACTCCCTTCCCCTTGTTGCTAGTATACTCCATAGATGCATCTTGGTGAACGTAGGAAAATTTTAAAATTATGCTACGATTCCCAACACTCTTTAGAACTCTACCTTGGTGACCCCGTATGTCGATGAACACAAGAACAGTCTGCGCTCCAAGCACCCGGAGCAGTGTGACGACTGGATTACATGTGAACACATCAGGACTTTCAGCAGTTGGTTGGAAACACGTCTCAGAGGTGACAACACTGTTTGTGATGAGCTGTACTCGTTGTCCAGGGGACCATCTTCGACTGTATTGACTTACAAAGGATACGAGATAAATGGGAATACATTTTACATGATCGACCAAGATCAAAAGAGCACCAACCAAAACAGCGGTGTCCGCTTTGATGCAGGAACCGAGAGGGGAAAGGACACATATTATGGTTACATAGTGGACATATGGGAACTTGACTACGGACATGATTTTAAGGTCCCTTTGTTTAAGTGCAAATGGGTCAATCTGTCAGGAGGCGGGGTACAGGTAGACCCACAGTACGGAATGACAACAGTGGATCTGAACAATCTTGGGTACACTAACGAACCGTTCGTCCTAGCCAATGATGTGGCACAGGTTATCTATGTGAAGGACATGTCTACCAGACCAAGAAAAAGAAAAGATAAGGAAGCGAATACATCATACGATGAGCCAAAGCGCCACATAGTTCTTTCAGGAAAAAGGGACATCGTGGGAGTGGAGGGCAAGACAGACATGTCTGAAGATTATGAAAAGTTTCATGAAATTCCTCCCTTCAAAGTCAAGCCTGATCCAAGCATCCTGATAAACGATGAAGATTATCCATGGTTACGACGCAATAAGCAAAGAACACAAGCGAAGAAAAAGTGAAGACTTTCTCTCCACAACTATTATGATGATACCATGCCAACTTTCAACCTTTTTGTAGTTCATTTGAAATGCCTGTTGTAACAGATGAGTTTTCGTCCGAAACCCTGATACTTCGAAAGAGATCGTCCATTTTGTACACGAAGTGCATCCAGTTTTTGCCGTAACCCTCTCAACTTTTTAGCACATGCTATGTGGGTGAAATGATGACACCATGCCAACTTTCAACCTTTTCAGAGTTCATTTGTAGTGCTTTTCAATTTCACGGTCATATAGCTCATGAAAATCAGTAAATGCATGAAAAATAACAAATGAAGTTAGAAAGGGTTGAAAAATGATGATGTGACTTTGAATGGTGCATTTTGAACACACATAAAGTCTGGAGTTCAAATAAGTTCAAAAAAATGAAATCGCTTTGTAACTGATGAGTTTTCGTTCGAAACCCTGATACTTCGAAAAAGATTGTCCGTTTTGTACACGAAGTGCATCCAGTTTTTGCTGTAACCCTCTCAACTTTCTTGCACATGCTATGTGGATAAAATGATGATACCATGCCAACTTTCAACCTTTTCAGAATTCATTTGAAATGCTTTTCAATTTCAGGGTCTTATAGCTCAAAATAATCAATAAATGCATGAAAAATAACAAATGAAGTCAGAAAGGGCAGAAAGAACCGATACTAAAGGAATCAACTAAAAAGCTTTTATAAACCTCTAGTATTATTGAAACTAAAATTATATAGAATTTATGCAACTAAAATTATCAAAGTATTTTCTGTTCAAAACATTAAAAGCAAAAAGAATTTTCATAAAATAAATACAAAAAGCAAAAAACAAAATAAAATAAATAAGTATAAACAAAATAAAATTTTATAAATAAGTAGAAACAAAATAAAATAAAATAAAATAAATAAGTAGAAACAAAATAAAATAAACTTTTATAAAATAAATAAGTAGAAACAAAATAAAATAAAATAAAATAAACTATAATAAAACAAAATAAATAAACCTTAATAAAATAAATAAAGTAGCAATCGTAAGTATTTTGTTGTAAGTAGAAACAAAATAAAAAAATAAAGCAACAAAGAAAACAAAAAACTAGAAAAAAAATAAAAAAAATGCCACCTGCTGGGCCACCACGGCTGAATACGACTAGAAACCCGCTAGTTGGGCCAGGATTCAGGCCCGCAGAAGGCCCAGCAGGCCCACAGGCAAGCAGTGTCAAATTAGGCCCATAGGCCTGCAGTTCAGAGGAGTTCGAGAGAGAGGAGGCAGCAGTGCTTATAAACAGGTAGTCGACGCTCTCAACTAGCGAGGTGGGACTAAACTCCCACCACCATGCCGCTGTGCAAGGCCATTGGTCCCGGTTGGTGGCACGAACCGGGACCAATGCCACCCTTTGGTCCCGGTTCGTGCCACCAACCAGGAACAATGCCCCCCCCCTTTAGTCCCGGTTGGTGCCACCAACCACGACCAAAGGCCGCCGCTTCCCGCCCTTTGGGCTGCTGAAAAGAGGCCTTTGGTCCCGTTTGGTGACACCAACCGGGACTAAAGGGTGGCATTGGTACCGGTTTTTGCCACCAACCGGTACCAATGGGTTTGCTATATAAGCCAGCACTTGTGAAAATATCGCCAGTTCTTCGATCCCTCCGACGACACCGCCAGGCTGCCCGAGCTCGTCGTGCCTCTGCCGCGCCCCCGACCACGCCGCCGTTGCCCCGCCCCGACCACGCCACCATCGCCCCTGCCCCCCCCCCCCACCGACCACGCCGCGCGCCCTCGCCGTGCCTCTGCCGCACCCCCGACCCGCCCCGTCGACGCCGTCGCCACCCTCTGCCCCGTCGACGCCATCGCCCCTGCCCCGACGACGCCGTCGTCGTCCCTGCCCCCCGACCACGCCGCGCACCCTCTCCGTGCCTCTGCCGCGCCCCCGACCCGCCCCGTTGACGCCGTCGCCGCCCTCTGCCCCGTCGACGCCATCGCCCCTGCCCCGACCACGCCGCCGTCGCCGCCCTTTACACCGACGTCGGCGCCATGCCTCTGCCCCTGCCCCGACCACGCCGCACCTCTCCTTGGTCAGGCCGGCGCCGCCCCCCTGTCCTCTCCTCTGTTTTTTCACATATTTATGATGTTTTTTCAAGATTATATGTATATGTGTCAGTAATGTATGTGTGTATATCTGATTATATGTCCTTTTTTTAGATTATATATATATATATATATATATGATGATTTGGTTTTTGCATTTTTATAAAAATGTATATATGTATGTATGTTCTCTGTGCATATAAAAGTTAGATTTTTAATACATTTGGGTACATTTTAGGTTAGTTTTATCTATATATGTTCTCTGATTTAGTACATTTTTGGTAAGTTTCATTTTTAGAAAAGTTTTATATATTTAGGAAAAGAAGGAAGGGAAGGAAGAAGGAAGAAGAAGAAAAAGTTTTATATATGCAAAAGTTACATTTTTAGAAAAGTATTATATATCTAGCCAGGAAGATATTGAAGAATAAGAAAAAGAAGGAGAGGAAAAAGGAAAATAAGAAGAGGAAAAAAGAAGAAAAAGAAGAAAGGAATAGAATATTCTATTTTCTCTTCTTCTCCTCTATTCCTTTCTTCTTCTCCTCTTTTTTTCTTCTTTTTTTCTTCAATCTTCTCCTCTATTAATATCTTCTTCTCCTCTTTTTATTTCTTCTTCGTCTTCTTTTTTTTTTATCGGATATGTCGTTGTCGATACACCCCGTGTCCCGATAACTTCAACACGAGGGGGGGGGCTCCCCGATAACATTATTTTCCCATGTATGTATGTCGTCGTTGTCGATATAACCCCCTCCCGGATAACTTCGACCGTGATAACTTATACCACGGGAGCACCCCCCCCCCGGCCCTCTCGCTCGACCAAAACTCTCGAGGACACCCAAACCCTAGAAAAAAACGATGTCGGTCTCCTACCCCCTCCCGCCGCGCCCCTACCCTTGAAGCGTTGCCGAGGCCACCCCAAACCCGGAATAAGCTAGGTCTGCGTTTGCACTAATATATCCACCTGCTGTCATGTTTGTGTAATAATTGCCATGTTGTAATATTTGCAGAAACAATGGAGCACGGACGAGACGAGGAAGCAGAAGAGGTGTTGGGGGACATAATCTTAGCCGGAGGTGATGTCTTGTCGTATCTTAACGACAATGATGGTCTGGAAGAATAGGGTGAAGAAGCAGGCTACGGTGATCGAAGAGTGGAGGAAAGACATGATTATGATAGCTCCGGTGACCCAATGCTGGTGCAAGAAGGAGCCCGTGGTGACGGCTCCGGTTACCGAACAGAGTCCGGCCAGGTAAATATATTAGTTAAGCCTGTGCTGACTAGCTAATTGATGCATTCATTGTTTTGGTATGTACACATATTAATTAACTCTCGTCTTTCTTCTTTTTTCTAGCCCTCCGGATCGAGCACAACTTCGGTAAAGAGACGAGGCCCGAAGAAAAAGTTGCACTCGGATGAAAGGTTTGAGATCACAGCAATCGCGCGCGACGGCCAACCGATTGAACCCATCCGGACAAAGGAAGCATTTTCTGCTCAGTGCGGTTTTCTTGTTAGGGACAAGATCCCGATCAGCATCCACCAATGGTATAAGCCTAAGAATGAAGACCCTGAGGTGTCTTATGTCAATGATATGCAGAAAGATGATCTTTGGACTGAGCTGAAGGCAAATTTCAGCCTACCGCCAGAGGAGGATCCGGAGAAGCTGGTTAAAGAGCAATTAATCAAGTCTCATGCTCTTAAGAAGATGGCAGACCTATTCAGGAGGTGGAAGAATGAGCTGAAAATGTTTGTCGACAAAGAAGAGACACCAGAATTCATCGGCAAATATGAGAAGATTAGAGATCACTGGCCCGCATTTGTGGCCCACAAGACATCGGAAAAGAGTAAGAAGATGTCAGCGACAAACAAGAAAAATGCTGCGAAGAAGAAGCTTCACCATCGCACGGGGTCAGGTGGCTACCTCAAAGCTCGGCCTAAGTGGGCCAAGGCTGAGAATGATCTGCTTGATAAAGGGATCAAACCAGAGACAATGAACTGGCCAGACCGTTGCCGGACTTGGTTCTTCGGGGCTGGCGGAACCTTGGACCCTGTATCAGGGAAGTGCGTTTGGACGGACGAGCAAATGAGAATACCAGTCAAGAGGCTTCAGCACTATATCGATGCAGAGCAGCAAGGGACGTTCGTTCCAGACAGAGAGAACGACGAGCTCACAATGGCCCTCAGGAATCCTGAGCACCCTGGACGGACACGAGGCACGCCAGGCTCCGTTCCGTGGAAGGTTGGTTTTCCGGACGCAGGCGGTTACAAATGCCAGGAGAGGAGGAAAAAAGTGGAGCAGACCCAAATTCAGAAGCTGCACGAAAGGGTTCAAGCGCTAGAGAAACGAGACGTAGCTCGCAGCAAGCGAATTGCCGAAACTACCCCCGAAGCTACCCCGCCATCTCAGCGGAGAAGCAGCATGGCTTCCACCGAGCTGCTTCAGCCGGAGCATGTCTTGGCGGCTCCTGCTAGCTACCCCGTGGATGCTATCACGGAGTCTCAACATTGCCACCTTATGACGCAATGGCAGAACTTCAAAGTCAAGGCGGCTGTCGGCTCTGTTCGACCTCCTGAACCCGGCGCAACTTTTCACTATCGTCCGATTCCAAAAGGATATGCTAGGGTGATGGTGGACAAAATAACAGAGGGATTTGAGGACCTCCAGCTTGGCCACCCTACCGGTGAAGGGGAGACTCGGCTGGGTTCTGCTCTGAAGACTCCATGCCTATGGCGGAAGGAGCTCATCAACCTTCCGAACTGGACGCCTCCGCCTCCTCCTCCTCCTCCGGCGAGTAAGGGCACTCCGCCTCCTCCTCCGGCAAGTGATCAGGGCACTCAGCCTCCTTCTCCGGCACGTGGCGGCACTCCGCCTCCTTCTCCGCCTGCGCCGGCGCGCCCGAGCAGCCAGCCTCCTCCTTCTCCGCCTCGTCAGCAAGGGCGGAAGAGACCCGCCACCGCTCCGGCTGCTCCGGCGCGTCGTAGTCCTTCTCCTCCGCCTTGTAAGCAAGGAAAGAAGACAGCCGCAGCTGCTCCGTCTGCTCTGCTGGCGTCTAGCAGTACAGCCAGAGGCGGGAGGCAATACAGATTCTGTCCTTCTCTGAAGACTCCAGAGAAGTTACCATACGAGAGGACCCCGGAGGAGAACGCGAAGATCGTGCGAGCCGAAGTGACGAACTTCTTTGAAGGGGTGAAAGCAAAGAAACATCCACCTCCGGAGGAGAAGGTAGATCCGGTGAAAGAGAAGCGAACTCTGGCTGCCCTGACAAAACCACCAAAGTCTCCGCCGAAAGGCAACTATGAGCGCATTATTGCAAAGATATTTGTCGAAGCGGAGCGGTCGGGAAGAACTGTCAGTGATCAAAGGTTAAAAGAACGACGAGCTGGGAAAAAAATTGCCCAGCTCGGCGAACAAGCGAACCAATCGTGCCCCCCGCTCAAGGTGTCTAGCGACATCATCGCTAATGATCCGAGGATGGTGCCAGGTTATAGCAATCTTGGAGATTACCTGCCCGACAATGTACATTATGATTTCTTGGAGGTGGAGGAACACAGATAAGAGTACGGGAAGCCTCTCGTCAAAGATGAAAGATCTCTAACAACGATGATGCGAAGATTGCATGATTGGTACATGAAAACCTGCAGAGAGTCTGGGGGGAGGAATACTTTGACGCTGATAGTTAAAGAGGAGCATGACCTCGTTAGAATTGAACTGTTGAATGTTCCATTTGAGGAGTTCTTCCAGTTTTTCAATCAAAAGGCCCTCGATAAATCAACGGTCACTTGCTACTGTCTGTAAGTAGTACTACTTCTGCCATTAAGTCTCTCTATATAGGTCAGCTCTTTCATTGCATGTATTTATAATTATCCTCACTGTCGCCGAATTGAAGAAAAGACAAATCGGTGATATTTGGTTCATTAACACAAATCTCATAGATGCAACTGAGGTTAAATATCATGCCGAAAATACCGAGGCCAACTTTCTACGATCGTTGGTAATAAATGAAAACAAAGATATAATACTCTTTCCTTACAACTTCAAGTGAGTGTTACTGTCTTGTGCATATTCGGTTTCCCTTATTAGTCCAGATTATAGTAATGTAATTGATGACTTATGCATGCGTGCGCAGCTTCTACTATATTCTCCTAGAGATTAAGCTTGAGCAGGGAGTAGTAACCGTCGTAGACTCGAGACAAAAAGATCCCCAGCACTATGCGGACATGACTCAAATGCTCGAGAAGTAAGTTAAATCGATCATTATCCACCATATCAGCAACTTTGTTCATTTCCTGATATCAAGTAATTGTTTTCTTTGTCTGGCAGGGTTTGGAGAAAATTCACCAAAAAAGCTCCGGGACTGCCGAAGAAGCTGCAATTTAGACACCCGAAAGTAAGTACTATAGTAGCATGTTCCGCGCATCTCCTAGTGATTCAAGCGCTAGTTTCAATAATACCATTTAGCATGCTTGCTTATCAGTTTGATTGACCTCTCTTTCTTGTAAAGTGGTTGTGGCAGGAACAAGGGAATGATTTCTGTGGATACTATGTTTGCGAGTCCATCCGCCACACGACCTGTGAGCGGGGCTACTCTGACGAACAATATGAAGCGCGTAAGCAATAATATTCACAATTTTATTTTATTACCATCATTTGTGTTGAGTTTCATTTATTCATATATATATGTATTGACCCCCTTCTTCAAATTAGACCTTTCGGATGCGGGATGAACTCCTGCCACCAGATCGTATGCGAGCAATTCAAGAGGAATTGGCGGCATTCTTCCTTGACCACGTGATCGCTGAAAACGGGGAATACTATGTGGACCCTGCGTTCATATATAATTAGGAGATTATATTGTAAGAGATAATTATAGTATATATGTAGCCGATAGTGTCGGATAGATATACGAGAACTTATTGTTCGACCAATCTCTCAGAGAAGGAGAGGTGGTCGATATCACTTCTCTCTGTATGCATATGTTCATGACGATCTTCTGTTTCCTTCATTTGCTTACTAGCTAGCGTGTCTAGTCCTCTCTATACGTATATAGTACGTAGCGTCGACCAAGCACGGAGATAAGAGAGGACACTTCTCTCTATTAATTAGCTAGCTAACACAATATATGAAACACCTAAATTAACCCCTCAAAACCCCCAACCCCCCCCCCCCCCCCCCCCCCCCCCCCCCTTTCAAAAACAAAAAACAAAAATCCAGCAATAGTTAACGAGCAGCCAATTAAATCGACGCCTCCGGCCGGCTAGCTCTTGAGTTCAGAAATCGTGAAAGAGGTGTGCCTCCTACCCCTAGGACGTCGTCGTGAAGGAGACTGCTTTTTTCTTCTTGTTTTTGGAGATCTTGCAAGAGGTTGGCTCTTTGTTAATGGGCTAGACGCAACTGGGCCTTGAATCCTTCGGCCTTTCTGTGAGACCGATGATGATGGGTGACAAAATATAGCTAGCCAGTGTGTGTTCGGTTGCCTGACCACGCTACCAGGGTAATTACGTTTGTTTTAGTCCCACACAGAAAGATTAACAAGATTGGCACAGTAAATAAAAGTACTTCCTCCGTTCCATATTAGTTGTCGCTTAAATGGATGTATCTAGCACTGAAATATGTCTAGATACATCCATTTCAGAGACAACTAATATGAAACGGAGGGAGTATATAACTAGAGGGTAGCTCGACCTTTGAACATACTTACATGGACGAGGTCAATGGACGATCAAGAAGGCTCATGACCTAGATCAATGGTTCACATTGCACATAGTGAATGTGTTGATCTACCATCTCCCTTGGGAGAGTGGACGTCAAAATTTGTGTTAGAGGGGGTACGAGTTCGCGCGGCCCCTGCCAAGTTATAAAATTAAACTTTGTGTTGTTTATCAACTTTAGTAAAAACTTGATGGATATCTTTTTGCTTTCAAGACAATACCTATTATATTTAGTTTAACTCATGACAGTAAAGGAGAACAAATGTCGTCTCCTAAAATATGCTGCAAGATTCGGCTTGATGCTTGTGCCCCAAAAGTCTGACATGTGTGCATGGGTAATAGCCGCTGGATTAGTAGTTTTCATCCATGAAAAGCAGCAATTTTAGTGAGAGAATGAAAACGCACGGTGGCCAAATGTATGAAAATGTCAGCCTGTTTGGTTCCCGGAAGTCCACGAAACAATTGGATAGATCAGCAATCGTTGCGCCAGAAATTTACACTGAAAGATTCTACGCAGCCACCAGCAAAGATTCAGCATGTTTCATTCATGAGTCCAGAGCAAGGCGCCGTTTCATGAACCAAAGTGGCCAACGTTGGCTGATTAACCACGAGCGAATTGTTGTAAGTTGGGCCCTGGAAATTTCATCTGAGGACGGTGACACATTAATGGATCTGCGGTAAAATGTTCAACTCAACTGATGCATTAATAGTCTCCTCTCCTCAATATTAGCAGAGTTGACTGCCTACTTGCAGAACCACAACATCAGTCATCAGTAGTGCTATAACTTAGGTAATCACCCTGGCTTAACAAGGAAGGCTTCGGGCCTGAATCATTTTGTGGCCATAGTAGATTTTCAATGTTCTGTAAAGATTTCAGTTAAACGAGACATCAGAGGCCGCCACTCAAACAATCTAGACATCCAGCAGGTAGTGCTACAACCAAGAAGAGTTTAGCTCTGAAATTGTAATGAGGGGTAGTAGAGACATGTAAAAGACTCATTTATAAGTTCCACATCATCTGAAGCACAACTCGATTGCGTGAATTATTATGCTTGTTCACAGGGCTGCAGTGCGCGTCAGAGGTACTGCACCCAGCTTCGGCAATTTTGGCCGAATGATACAAGGAAAATATTTAAGCCGAACTTTGGTGACATGACCCCAGGAAAATATTTTGGCACGTCAGAGGTACATGCAACACTTTAACTAATTAATTTTGGCCGAATGATACAAGGAAAATATTTTTCCGCGATCCTCGTCGCCATGATTCGTTGTTGTGTCATAACTCAACCCTTTTCTCATGATCGATGATATTGGAACCATTCATTAATTAGTCATGACCGATGGTACTAGACATTTTTTTACCTTGATTGACGAGGCTAGGACATCATCAACTTTTCCGTGACCGATAAGGCCGAATATTATTCACGCATTCTGAATTTCTCTGATTGACGAGGCTAAACATCCATTGTTTACGATTGACAGGACCAAACATTTACCTTCAGCCTATTCAATGAATTTCGTGACTAACGAGACTCAGTTATGTCACAATGGCCACTTTTGCCACCTACCCTTTTGGCGAACATTTCAAGTTTCAAGACGACAAGTATCAACACAGCTTAATCAAGATGTTTTGCAGGATTAACAAGCAGATGTTATTAATTGGGTTATTTTGCGAGGCCATGGTAACCTGCAACTACATAGTCACCGAGTTAAGTCAGATTTCAGTGATGGCACAGTATATTGTAATCATGTGGGAAAGTTGTACTTTGTAATACTATAATTATAAAACAAAATTTCCCATATGTGTGGTTGCCCTTTTTATTTCATCTATATACAAATGTGTAACGGCATGCCCATCATTTTATTTATTGTTACACCATTAGCAGAACCCCTTCATGTTAGCAAAATAGGAAGAATAAACGACATTTCATTTTTGCTACACTGACATTGTAATCCCTAGGTTCCAGTGGTTTTACATGGGAGTGCACCAATCGTACCTTGTTCCATGTTGAATCCTTCGTGGTCTCTAGGACAACAGATGCCACAATGCCACTGGTGTTTGTGCCCCATCCGCATCGTGTATGGAAGAATGCTACTATGCTATGTACCCGCCAACATCATGTGTTCCTCGGTTTGGACATGAATGGTGTCTCCAACATCCAACTGGTCATTCTGAACAAGGTTGAAGGAGAACCACATTGCTCACGGAACATTAACATGATGCGAAAGAGTAAATTCCGATGCCCTCCAAACTTAAGCAACAAATCTAGATGTGGTGCACTCCACTGATTCAAGGTACGAATAATGTGTGTTCATAATCTCTAGAGAAATGAGAACTGATAGACTTTGCGGTTTATAACATACATATGCATGTATAGGTTGGGCTTTGAGAGTGTGTGGTCAGTGGTCACGTCACCGCGTGCCTTTTTATATGCTTGTGTGTCCATGTGTTTCTTTAATTTTAGCCCATGTACCCATTCATAGTCAACTAGCAGTAGAGTCATACGTTAAAAAAAAAGCAGTAGCTTCACTGTGTACTGTTAGGCAAGTATTTCTTTTATAATACATTAACATACAAGGTGTACAAGAATATTGTGTTTTCGAAAGGATAAATTGTACTAAGGACAACTCATGATTTTATTTTAAGAAAATAAACAACCTTTTCTAGATGGATGTGCAAACAAACTTTAGAAGATGGATTTGTTTCAGAAGAAGCAAAAGGCATATCGATTGCCAAAAGAGATAAATAACATAACAAGGCAGCAACCACATACGCTTACATTCATGCACACACACTCACTCCTATGAACACATGTCCTCACTCCCTACCCTTGTGAGCATCTTCGAGAGACTGAGTCGATGGATCTTGAGATTGACGAAGTTGTCATTGATGGCTTGAGTTGACGGGCACGCCATACCACTGAAAGAATAGCAGAAGAACCTGAAATAAATCTGGAAAATATGCGAGCACACATGTCAAGTCTAGAACTTGAACCTGGGTGGGCTCATTCAACACAAGAAACCTAACCATCTAAGCTATGTTCAGTTCGCAAAAAAAGCTATATGGTTATGCCTGAAAACAAATTTAAATAAAATCAAAACCTATATAGAAATAAAGGTATAGGTGACATATATACTTTACCATTTACAACCATTTTGTAGCCAAACTATGGCTAGTTTCAGTGATTCTTTGGATCTAAAATACTATACTCAACAACAATCACAATATCAGGTATCCAGTGACGCCAGATAATCAAAACGGAACAAAACCAATCTTGAAGCCCTTTAAACTGGTAAAAACAAACTCAAGAATCTTCCTGTAGTAAAATGTACACACTTCCTGTTGACCATAAATTAATGGGGTTTTACATGGGAATGTCCAGGTTGTGGTTTGTTCCATGCCAAATTATTGGTAGTCTCTTGGACAACAATTGCCACAATGTTGTTGGCGTTTGTGCTCCACAAATCGTATTGGGAAGTGTGCAATGTACCCATCAACTTCATGTGTTCCTTGGGGTTGCACTTGAATGGTGTCTCCAACACCCAACTGGTTATTTTGAACAAGGTTTGAGGAACCAAGTTGCTCATGGAACAGAACAGTGATGTGGAAGAGAAAATCATGATGCCTTCCAAGACTAAGGGCAAATCTGGATCTGCTGAAATATACACTCCCTCACTGTATGAATGATGCATGTTTAAAATCTCTGGAGGAATCAAAACTCGGAGACTACAAAATTGAGGACCTACGTGAATAGTTTGGGTACGGTGAGTATGATGGCACCTTACTGCTTGCCTTTTTATGGGCATGTGGTTCTGTGTTTCTTAAATTTTCCTTTTTATCAGCTTGTGGGTCCATGTATTTCTGCAGTTTCAGCACATGTGCTCGTTCTATTCAACCAGGAGTTGCCCGCATTGTCCACATTCTTGTGACTATTAATTTCTAAAATACATTTAGGTGTACAAGAAGATTATTTTCTTAAAAGAAGAGGTGTAAATGATGGAAAATCTTTATTTTTTATTCACAAAAAATATGACAGAAGAACTATGTTTTACAATGTCTAACTAACCAAGATGACTTGTGAAAGTACAATGTTTCATTAACTCACAAATGTGTTCATGTCATGAGTGAGAATTAGGGAATTTGGGTGAGTGACTATAAACATGGTGTTCATGTATATATACTTATGTGACATCTCAATAGTCCATAAAAGCGCCTGGAACATCACCATGAGACCATATCTATGACCATGTCGCCATGTTTTTTTTTGGGGGGGGGGGGGGGGGGGGGGGGGGGGAGGCTCCAACACCGAATGAGTCCCCATGTAGAAGGTTGAACTAACCAAGTTGCTCGTGAAATATTTACCGGACGCGGAAGAGTGAATCCTGGTGACTTCCATGCCTAAGCAATGTATGATTCTTGTATGTTCATAATCTCTAGAAGAATCAAAAATTGGAGACTATGACATTAAGTATCTGCGTGTATAGGTATAGTTTTGGCATAGTGAGTGTTAGGCACTTCAGTGCTTGCCCTTTTATCTGTTTTGTGAGTCTATGCGTGTCTTCAATTTCCCTTTTTATTGGCTTGTGAATACATGTGTTTGTTCACTTTCAGCACATGTTCTTGTTCTATTCAAGTATGGGTGGCCCACACAAAGAGTAGTAATTTCTAAAGTATGTTAGGTGTAAAAGAAGATACTTTCCTTAAAAGAGGACGTGTACATGATTATAAATAATAAGTTTATTTTAAAATGAACCCATGACGTAAATCTTGTATCAATTTTATAAACATAGGTGAGTCCTCACCAAAAAAATAACATGAGATGGCTTTGTTTCAGAAGAAGTACATGAAGGGGTAGGAGGCAGATCACAAAAGAGTGAGATAGTATAAAAAAGGGATAAACAATATTAACCCTTTTCATTCATAACAAACCTTTTTGGTCATGTCTAAACCACCGGCGGAGCTCCAGTAGCTCAGTCATCTCCCTTTCTTCCCACCGTTGAGATCCACTATCTACTGCTCGGATCCGCAGCACCAACATCCGAAGTCGGGGAGGCCTTGCCCCTCTCTCCCTCGATCTCCCACACGCTGTCAGCATCCACCATGCGACCCACTTCCCGTTGACGGCAAGCTCGACCATCGGATGAGGGCGAAGGCAAGCCGCAATGCCCCTTCGTGTGTGTCGCGCTCACCTCCCACCACGGAATTCGGTTCCTACGCCGCCGCCCTTCCATTGCTCCCTTCCCGTGGTCTCCGACACAGCAGGCTCCAGCGAGCTGCCCCCAACGAGCCTCCACCCCCCCCCCCTCTCTGCTGCATCAGGAAGCGACTTCCTCGGATCCGACCATCCTCTCTTCCGTGGACGAGGTCACACCCGTCGCTCATCGTGGTCTGGCGAGGTGGTGTTCGGTGACCCGTCCTGGCCGGTGACACCATACTGCCTCGGATCTCCCTGCAGGAAGTCGGCTGCAACCATACGGGCAGAGGCATGACGGCTTCGACCGCGATCTACACGCCCGCTGCCTCCCGGCCAGGAGATGCTCACCCGTGAACTGCAAGGTCGAGCGAGAGGTGAGGCGAGATATAGTTGAGGAAGGGACCACCTTGGACTGGCCGTCGGCAAGGCCGCCGGTCAAGTCGACGGCGAGGCGGTCAAGATACAGAGGGGGGAGGGAGAATGGAAGGCATTAGTTTGACCAGAGGGTGCCCTACGTGGAAGTGGGGAGAGAGAAAACCGCTGCCATGTGGGCGATTTTGCACTTAAATATGTTTTTAAACAAAATTTAGGAAAACGTTCCCAGCCGGCAGGCCGGCGGAACATTCAGCCGGACGAGCGTGTGTCGTTGGATCTGTCTTGATCCAACAGACCACGCGGCCTCCCGCAACAGACCACACGTCCTCCCACAAGTCCATAGGCCGGGGCCCACAAACCGCTTATCACGCTCGTCCTTATCTTCTTCATCGACTGATTCTCCTTTCGTCTCCCTTCTTTCTAACATCACCGCAAGGAACTCGCCGCCGACAAACGGCGCTAGCACATGTGGTTTGCTGCGAGCAAATCACCCACGCACCCCCCTCCCCGCTCCCACCCCCGCTCCTGGAGATGCGGATCTCTTCTCCCGCGCCGCCGATGACATGGCCGTGCACTACCCACCCCATCGACCCCCTCCCGTAGCGACCATGGCTTTGCTGCAAGCTCCATGGCCATGGTGGAATCGAGCTTTGCGACATGCTGGCACCGGTGGCAAAATTTGCTGGAACCGGCGCCATGGTTTGTTGCGTACTTGGCGGCACACACGCATCCCCGTCTGCGACATTTGTTTGCAAGCGTTGATCTGTATTGCTGGAACCAGAGATTTTTTTTGCTGGAACCGTGGGGCACAAATGCTACAAACAGCATCACCATGCATCCCGCCGGCGAAATTTTTGCTTCAACGGACGATCTCATTTGCTGGAACTAGAGAATATTTTTGCTGGAACCGGCAAACGTTTTGTGCCGCGGCCATGGCTTGTTGCGTTCGGCGGCGCCAGTTCTTCGGCCGGCTGCGAGGAGTTTGCTACCACCACGTTGTGAGGTGCTGGAACCACTCTTCTTTTTTGCTGGACTGACTAGTGTTTTTGCTACCATTGAGTACTGGTGTTTTTGTTTCTGTGAACTTTTTGCTGGAACCGATGTTATTTTTTTGCTGGAACCGGCTAATTCTTCAATAAGGTTTTTGAGTTTCTTTGTTGGAACACGGCGGTGAATTGCGACGACGGCGAACCAGCGGCATTGACGCTGGAGTGCTACAACCATGGCAACCACGCGCTGGAAACGACTAGAGCTGCAGTCGTCAACAACAGGAGCTGGGACCCACTCGCGGTCGTGCTACAACAATCCCTGCGGCCACCAGCGAGGACGGCAAGCAGTCCGGTGAGGATGCAGCGGTGCTGCAACTGTGTGGGACGAAGCCGTGCGCCGCTGCATCGTTGAGGCGGACGACAAGCATAGAGATGGAGGCAGACACCAGCGGAGGAAGAGACGGGCTGTGTTGACTTGGTGAGGATTAGATTTGATTCTAGTAGTAGGGGCAAATCGCGTGGCTGCGAGGTGACCGGCCCAAATTTGGGCCGGCGCACCGACGCCTATTACTGCCCCAAAATTTATCCGGTTTTGAGACTTGAGGGACCAAATATCTTGCTAAAATTCTTGAGGAACCGAGTGTCTATTTTTAGTGAACTTGAGGGATAAAAACATATTTTTCTTATTAAAAAAATCAAAACCTATATAGAAACCAGAGTATAAGTGCTATACTTTACAGTTTCCAGCTATTTTACACCCAACAACCTATGACTAGTTGTGTGTCGCTTTAAAATTTAAATCTATGAAACCAAACCCAAAACAATCTGAACAACACCCTTCCTCGGGTAAATTTTACAGACCCAAAGAATCCTCTCGAAAAAAAAATGTGCACTCTTCTAGGCAAGCCGGACAAATCACACGCTTTACCTCAGGAACACGCAGGGCCTGTGATCCTTGGCGTCCGTTTCTCCCGGGCGCTCGTCGCCGTCGGCCCCATTCGGCACCCACCAGACTCTGATGCTCTTGTCCAACCCGCCGCTGTACACCATATAGCCATTGCTGGCCCTGCACAGGGAGGCCTGGATGCATTTCACGGGGCCCTCGTGGCCTCCGACGGCGCCCACCTTGGCGAGGCCGCCGCACGGCTGCCGGCGCCACAAGCCGATGGTCTTGTCCGCGGAGCCGGTGCACACCAGGTCGCCGGCCATGCACATGCACAGCACGGCCATGGCGTGCGCCTTGACGTCGCACGCCAGGCTCCACCGCGCGCCGTGCCGGTCCCAACCAAGGACGTGCCCGTCCGAGCCGGCCGCGTACACGCGCCGCCCCGCGGCATCGGCGTCGCCGCTCGCCGCGACGGCGTTCCAGGACACGCCGTCACGGGCGACGAGGATGGCCAGGAGGGTGTGTGCACCTGCGCCGGCCTTGCCCCTCTCCCACGCCTTGACGCGGCCGTCGGCGGAGGCGGAGTACACGACGCCGCAGTCGGCGGCGACGGCGTTGATGGCGTCGTCGTGTGCGCGCACGGACTCGAGGCACCGGAGGTCGGACATGCGCCACACCTTGAGCGTCCGGTCCCAGGAGCCCGAGTAGACGACGCCGTCCTGCGCGGCGACGGCGAGGCAGGAGATGCTGTCGGCGTGCTCGATCCAGAGGCGCCGCCCGCCGCGCCGGCCGCGGCGGGGCCCGGCCTGCACGTAGCTGGCCTGGCGGAACACCCGGCCCAGGTAGTCCCGGGTGGTGGGCAGCGCGGCGACGAGCTTGAACGCGTTCTCGGAGCTCCGCGACACGCGCCACACGCGCACGCGGCCGTCCTGGTGCGCCGAGAACACGCGCCCGCCGGCCGCGGCCAGCGCCTTGACGGCGCCCTCCCCGCCATGCCCGAACCGCGCGAAGAGGCGGAGGTCCGGCTGCTGCCAGGCGACGATGTCGGCGCCCGTGGAGGCGCTGAGCAGGAACTCGCCGCAGAGCGAGAGGCAGGACACGGAGCCGGCGCCGCCCGGGCTGTGCGCGTCCCGGAGCACTGCCAGCGCCTTCCACGCCGCCGACGGGTCGCCGCGCACCGGCGCCGCGTCGGCCGGAGAGGAGGACGCCGAGAAGGAGGGGAAGGACGCCGAGGTCGAGAAGGAGGAGGAGGCGGACGAGGGGAGGGAGGCCGGCCAGGGGAGCAGGGGCTCGGACATCGCGGCGCGTTGTTGGTCCGGCGGCATTGTCGCCATGGCTGGTTTTCTTGGCGCACGCGGGGTAGGGAGAGACGTTGGGCGGGGTTGGGAGGCTTGGCTATAATTGCAGAGCAGAGGAGGGGAGGGGAGGGGAGGCGCGGTGGGCGACAGAGTGGCGGGGCTCGGATTTAAGACGACGACCACCGGCTGCCGTTTCTTTCCAATCTTAAAAAATAAAGAAAAGTTTAAAGGCTAGCGCAGCGTGTGTGGGCCGGGGACGAAGGCGCGGTTCAACGGCTACTTGGCGCGGGTGGAGCTGGAGCCGGGGCTGGATCATAGCAGAGCAGAGAATCGTCAGCTAGCTCCTTCGTGGCCAAGGCTCCTGTTTTCTAGCAACCATTTACTTCCTTCTATTTAATTTCCTTGGAACCAGACAACCATTTAATTATCTAATTTTTTATATTTACATTGATTAAAAATCTAACTTTAGCCTTCTGATCTAAAGTATTTTAAACAATTGTGAAAAGGACATGATTTTATTGAAGATTCAAATGTAGTACAAAGCTACAAAGCACCCCAAAGGTAAATAAATTTACAACGAGGTCCTTAGACAACTCATCGAAGGCCACACTCGACGGAGCAGGCTGAGGGCGCACCGACGTCACTGCTGCTCCTCCTGGAGCCAGCACCCTTGTGTAGACTGCCATGACGGTCAGGAAGTCACCAACCTCGCGCCGTTGATGGGGAACTCGTCGGCACCATGACGGAGAGGGAGGGGAGGGTGATACTCACAAGGCCTAGTCACAGATGTCGCTTCACCGACCAACCTGAGGATCGAAGAAATCGTGTGATCTGGAGACCCACACGGAGCAAAAGCATCCCACAGATCGACACTGCCACCGACAACCCTGGGATACAAAGCACGGGTCGATCCGTTGATCAGCGGGAGAGCAACGTTGCCCTCATGACGGAACCACCTGCACGGCACACGGGAAAGAAGTGTTGGATTTATTCCTCTGGAACGGTGGTGACCACATCCCCGAATCGCCGCCGCCTGGGACTACCCTAACCCTAGCTAAACGCCTCAAGCCGAGGAACATGATCCCCACCTCCTCCCGCCGCTGAAGTGAGCAGAGGAGGCAAGGTCCACGCCCTCACTGGCGGGAGGAGGGGACGCTCGGAAACTTTCCACTTCGCCGCTCTCGACTGTCCCTGATTCCTTTCCCCATAACCTTTTTTGCACAAGAGCAAGTAGCAAACCATTTACTTGTTTTTCTTTTTTGAACCAGTATAATGCCGTCTTAATCAATATTATTTTTTTAACTTCATATTTATACTTAAGTCTTTTCTAGGCTTGTTTCTAAAATATACTCGCCCATTTTTATTTAGTCCGCATATTAACTTTGACTGAAGTCAAACTTCATAAAGTTTGACTAAGTTTATAGAAAATAATAAAATCATTTACAATAAATTTTTGTATGAGGTGAAAATACATTCAATGATGAATTTGATGGTATTGATTTGATTTTGTATATGTTAACAATTTTCTCTATAAACTTAGTTAAAGTTTGTAAAATTTGACTTCAAACAAAGCTAATCTTGGCGGAGTAAATAAAAACGGAGGGAGTACCACTTTAAACATTTCTAAAAACATTTGACTCATTCCCTTAAAAAAACATCCGGTTAATGTTTATTTCTTATTTAATGTCCTCTCATTTTATAAATATAAATGAATGTGTGTATAACTCCTAATCTTTTATATTGAGGATAAAAGAAGCATGCCAAGTCAAAATAAAACATAATAAAATTAAATTAATCATAATCGCAGAATATCCTTTGCTTCGGAAAAGTTACTACTGGAAATTATACCAAATAAACCTATAAATGAGGGTAAAGTTTATCCATCGCACTTGAGCCTAACCATGTTATTGCCGGCTGCATGCGTGATTAGTTTATTCATCGCATCATACCCAAGATCATGATGGAAAGAACATTTGCGTGCAACGGGAGCCGTGCAGTACAGCCACAATATGGTACTCCTACCTAGAGGTCACATGCACGCACTACCCATTCCGAGTAGTAGTTAATCAAGTCGCGCACATACATTAACACACCTTTTGTTCCCGTTCGGACATTTGGCCAGCATCTTTCGACGCAGGAATATACGAGCCACTCATAACCAAGCAATCTCGCGGTGACTTTCCGTCGCATGCATGACCTGCATGCACGCATGTCGTCGTTCCCGGCCGGACGACCCGCCCGATGTATCCTTTACACACAGCCGCATGACGTCCGTATGTAGCTGGAGCTCCCTTGAAGAGTAGTACTGCTTCTGTATAATAACAAGTCTGCAGGCCGGCCGGCCAGTACTCCTACACCTACCATGCTACGAATACTATTTGTCCACCGACCAAAACCCACAAAGACAAGTAGACAACACCGCACACGTCCACGTACCACTTAAACAAAAATGCCAAAAGCAGTGGAGATCGATAGCTAGTACATTTTGAACAATGTTGTGGGAACCAAGTTAATCGCACCAAGGCAGTATGCCGCAAAAGAGTAAGTCCCGATGTCTTCCAAGCCTAATCAACAAATCAGGATGTTGTGCAATCTCCACTCCCTCAATGCATGAATGATGATGTTCCTAACCTTCGGAGGAATCAAAACTTGTGGGTGTGAAATAAGTTTGGGCATTGTGGGTGTGATAGCACTTGCCTTTTTATCGGCTCATGAGTTTCTATGTTGCTTCACTTTTAACACATGTACCTTTTTTTGCGGGGGTTTAACACATGTACTTGTTCCTAGTCAACTAGGAGTGGCCAACATTGTGCATAGTTTGGTGAGTATTAATTTTCTTTCATATATATTTAATGTGTAAGGTGCATAAGGAGATTTTTTTTTCTTGAAAGGAGGAGATGCACATGCTTATAAATCACAAGTTTATCTTATTAAAATAACTAAACTATGTAACAAGACAAGAACATGCTCCAAAGTGGAATAAATCTTATACTACACATGAGCAACTCAATGTCCTCCTCGTTTCAGAAGGAAATACATATCGATGAGAGAGAGAGAGAGAGAGAGAGAGAGAACAATCATTTGTATTCAAAACCAATCTGGCAATGCCCAAAAATAAGTTAAGAATATCAAAACCCATATAAAAATTAGAGAATGGGGGTTATATTTAATACTTTATAGCCGTTTACACCCAAACCTATAACTAGTTTTTTGTGAATCTTATATAATTTAAATCCTCCCACAACTATAATTACCAACTCAGTCATCCAATGCCCCCAAGCAGTAAAAATATCAAGAACATGCTTTCTAACTAGAGAATCACACACTTCACCTCACAAACACACATAACATTTGATCCTTCATGTCCATTGTTCACCATCGATCGGCATCCACCAAATTCTGATGATCTTTCCGAGGCTCCCGTTGTACACCATACACCCCTTGTGGCATCCGACCGCGCCGACCTTGGCCACTAATTGTCGTTTCCTTTCTTTCACCACTTCTTGCAAAAGACGTGGAGGGATGTCTCAACGACTACTAGGCGTGGGTGGAATGGAGTAGATAATCATTCTTGTACCGATTGATGATGTGTAACGGGAGTTTGTTGTAGGTGATGCATCCTAGTGGGTAGTATTGAATAATTGATATTCATGTTTGCGTTGTCTAAAGGGTATGTCTGGTTATTGGGATTTATAATCATGTCATTATGTTGGTGTGCGTTGTTTTGACCCCCAACAAGAAGTGTAGTAATGGCATTCATATGAATTTTGGTGATTTTATTCCATTGATTCAAATAATTCCATTTAACATATTTTTTACTCATCAAATCATGCATTTGAAAGGATTTTATGTCTTAGTTCTTGTGCTATTTATTGGTTAATGCACTGGTCCATATCTTTTCGACAACTTTTCACTTAGAAGCATACACATCTTGTATTTGCTAACCTTGAGATCTCATGGTTTCCCAAGGTTTACATCGGAGCCCTAGTCACGGTTTATTCCACACCGAGTTCTTGGTAGTCTATAGGACAATAGTTCCACACTGTTGCTGGTATTTGTGACCCACAGACACAATAGTAGAATTCAAAGTACCCAACAACATCGTGTGTTCCTTGACAGAGGAAATATATGGTGTCTGAAACACCCAACGGATCATCCTCTAGAAGGTTGACTGAACCAAGTAATTCTTGTGACATTGTTGCGACGTGGAAGAGTAAATCCAGATGCATACCAAGCCTAAGAAAAAAAATCTAGATGTGGTGCAATATTCACTCCCTCAATGTATGGATGATGTATGTTCATAATCTCTAGGGGAATCAAAACTTACAGCCTGTGAAACTATGGACCTACATGTACATGCATACTCACTGCTTGCCTTTTTATCAGCTTGCATGTCCATGTGTTTCTTCAGTTTCAAGACATGTGTTAGCTTGCAAAACTTTCTTATACTATGGGTGATGACCCACAAGTATAGGGGATCTATCGTAGTCCTTTCGATAAGTAAGAGTGTCGAACCCAACGAGGAGCAGAAGGAAATGATAAGCGGTTTTCAGCAAGGTATTCTCTGCAAGCACTGAAATTGTAGGTAACAGATAGTTTTGTGATAGGATAATTTGTAATGAGCAACAAGTAACAAAAGTAAATAAAGTGCAGCAAGGTGGCCCAATCCTTTTTGTAGCAAAGGACAAGCCTGGACAAACTCTTATATAGAGAAAAGCGCTCCCGAGGACACATGGGAATTATCGTCAAGCTAGTTTTCATCACGTTCATATGATTCGCGTTCGGTACTTTGATAATTTGATATGTGGGTGGACCGGTGCTTGGGTGCTGTCCTTACTTGAACAAGCATCCCACTTGTGATTAACCTCTATTGCAAGCATCCGCAACTACAACAAAAGTATTAAGGTAAACCTAACCATAGCATGAAACATATGGATCCAAATCAGCCCCTTACGAAGCAACGCATAAACCAGGGTTTAAGTTTCTGTCACTCTAGCAACCCATCATCTACTTATTACTTCCCAACGCCTTCCTCTAGGCCCAAATAATGGTGAAGTGTCATGTAGTCGATGTTCACATAACACCACTAGAGGATAGACAACATACATCTCATCAAAATATCGAACGAATACCAAATTCACATGACTACTAATAGCGAGACTTCTCCCATGTCCTCAGGAACAAACGTAACTACTCACAAAGCATATTCATGTTCATAATCAGAGGAGTATTAATATGCATATAGGATCTGAACATATGATCTTCCACCAAATAAACCAACTAGCATCAACTACAAGGAGTAATCAACACTACTAGCAACCTACAGGTACCAATCCCAGACTTAGAGACAAGATTTGGATACAAGAGATGAACTAGGGTTTGAGAGGAGATGGTGCTGGTGAGGATGTTGATGGAGATTGCCCTCTCCCGATGAGAGGAGCGTTGGTGATGACGATGGCGATGATTTCCCCCTCCCGGAGGGAAGTGTCCCCGGCAGGACAGCTCTGCCGGAGCCCTAGATTGGTTCCGCCAAGGTTCCGCCTCGTGGCGGCGGAGTCTCGTCCCGAAAGCTTGCTTATGATTTTTCTTCGGACGAAAGACTTCATATAGCAGAAGATGGGCACCGGAGGGCCAACAGGGGGCCCACGAGGCAGGGGGCGCGCCCCCCACCCTCGTGGACAGGTGGAGGCCCCCCTGACTTAGATTCTTCTTCCAGTATTTTTTCTTATTTCCAAAAATAACTTTTGTGGAGTTTCAGGACTTTTGTAGTTGTGCAGAATAGGTCTCTAATATTTGCTCCTTTTCCAGCCCAGAATTTCAGCTGCCGACATTCTCCCTCCTTATGTAAACCTTGTAAAATAAGAGAGAATATGCATAAGTATTGTGACATAATGTGTAATAACAGCCCATAATGCAATAAATATCAATATAAAAGCATGATGCAAAATGGACGTATCAACTCCCCCAAGCTTAGACCTCGCTTGTCCTCAAGCGGAAGCCGATAACGATAAATATGTCCACATGTTTAGAGGTAGAGGTGTCGATAAAATAAAATACGGACATGAGGGCATCATGATTATTCTCATAACAGCAACATATATGGATATTGTCATATGATTTCTTATGCTCAAGTAATAATCTATTCACAATGCAAAGTACGAATCAGAAACTTTATTGGGAACTAACAAACTATAGTCTTAGTCATTGAGGCAATTGCAATTTATCATAACATCAGAAAGAGTCTATGTCAGAGCTTTCTAGCAAGTCCACATACTCAACTATCATTTAGTCTTTCATAATTGCTAACACTCACGCAATACTTGTGGTTACGGAGTTTTAACCGGACACAGAGAAAGATAGGGGCTTATAGTTTCGCCTTCCAACCTTTTACCTCAAGGGTAATGTCAACAATAATAACTCATGCTAACCCACATCCAATTAGATATATATATCAGGATCTTTCCAACATACTGTGCTTGCCAAAGGATAAAATGTAAAAAGGAAAGGCGAAGATCACCATGACTCTTGCATAAGGTAGAAGATAATAATAAAAGATAGGCCCTTCGCAGAGGGAAGCAGAGGTTGACATGCACTTTCAGGGTTGGATGCACAAAATCTTGATGCGCAAGAACGTCACTTTATCTTGCCACTTGTGATATGAACCTTTATTATGCAGTCCGTCGCTTTTATTTCTTCCACATCACAAGATCGTATAAATCTTATTTCCTCCACACCAATCAATCATACATATTTAGAGAGCAATTTTTATTGCTTGCACCGATGACAACTTACTTGAAGGATCTTACTCAATCCATAGGTAGATATGGTGGACTCTCATGGGAAAACTGGGTTTAAGGGTATTTGGAAGCACAAGTAGTATCTCTACTTGGTGCAAAGAATTTGGCTAGCATGAGGGGGAAAGGCAAGCTCAACATGTTGGATGATCCATGACAATATACTTTATCTCAGATATAAGAAAACATAACCCATTACGTTGTCTTCCTTGTCTAACATCAACTCTTTAGCATGTCATATTTTAATGAGTGCTCCCAATCATAAAAGATGTCCAAGATAGTATATTTATATTTGAAACCTCTCTTTCTTTATTACTTCCTATTAATTGCAACGATGACCAAAGCTATGTTTGTCAACTCTCAACAATTTTTAATCATCAAACTCTTCCTATGTGAAGTCATTACTCTTCATAAGATCAATATGATCTCTTTTTATTCTTTCTTTTTATTTTATTCCCTCAAGATCATAGCAAAATAATCAAGCCCTTGACTCAACGCTAATCTTTATTATATATAGCTCACGGACGATTACATAGAGAGATCATAAAGCAAAACTCAAAACTAGATCATACTAAAACTTTATTCTACTACATCAAGATACTACTAAAAGGATCGAACTAAGAAAAACGGTAAAGATAGGAGATGTGGTGGTGATACGATACCGGGGCATCTCCCCCAAGCTTGGCAGTTGCCAAGGGGAGTGCCCATACCCATGTGATTATGTCTCCTTTGTTGGTGAAGGGATTGTTGATGATGTAGGCTTGTCGTCCATCTTCCAAAGCATAGGCTCACCATCATAGAAGGATGATCGAGTCTCCGGGATCCTTAAATCAGCAGCCAAACTCATCCTTTTGAATCTATATTCATACTCACAGTTTTGGTTTTGCAGGTCATAGATTTGAGCTTGGAGGTGCTCGATTTTCTCGTGGAGCTTGAAGATGGCCTCCCCAATGTCCTTGGCATCCAGCTTGTGGTTGTTGGTGAACTCCGTGATCATTATGTGATTGGAGTCAAGTCCACGCTCCACCATCTCCTGGCACTTGAAAACTTGTTGCTCCATTGCTTCAAGCCTTGTCTCCACGCTTCCGGTCCTCCGTGGTCCCTCAACATCGCGGATGTGCAGCAACCCATCACGCATCTCAATGGTTTGAGGGTGTTGCAGCACCTCCGCGAGGTAGGGGTTGATGACCTTATCGAAGAACTTGCCCTTGGGGGCGCTTGGAGACGTCATGATGATCTAGATCTGTCAGAGAAACAGCTCGAAACGAAAACAGAGGATAATTGCGTGATACGGGAGTCAAAACCCTCGGGAGATTATATAATGAATTTTTACCAACCAAAATATGTATCGTGCAAGAAAACGGAGTCCGGAGAGCGCACGAGGTACCCACGACGCAGGGGGCGCGCCCAGGGGGGTAGGGCGCGCCCTCCGCCCTCGTGGAGACCTCGTGTCCTTCCCGGACTGCTTCTTATTTTTCTGTTTTTCTAAATATTCCAAAACGGAGAAATATTGCCATTAGAACTGTTTTGGAGTCGGTTTACTTACCGTACCACATACCTATTCCTTTTCGGAGTCTGAAACGTTGTGGAAAGTGTCCCTTATGTATTCCTCTGGGGTTACGGTTTCAATAACATTGGTTTCAACATTTATAGGATTACCTGAGATATAATGTTTGATTCTTTGACCGTTCACCACCTTCGGGTTTCTGCCTTCGAAGTTATTGATTTTTATGGCACCGGAACGATAGACCTCCTCGATAACGTAAGGGCATTCCCATTTAGAGAGAAGTTTTCCTGCAAAAATCTTAAACGAGAGTTGTATAGCAATACATAATCACCTACATTAAACTCACGTTTTTGTATCCTTTTGTCATGCCATATTTTAACTTTTTCTTTAAACAATTTGGCATTCTCATAAGCTTGGGTTCTCCATTCATCAAGTGAGCTAATGTCAAATAACCTCTTCTCACCGGCAAGTTTGAAATCATAATTGAGTTCTTTAATAGCCCAATAAGCCTTATGTTCTAGTTCGAGAGGTAAGTGACATGCTTTTCCATAAACCATTTTATACGGAGACATACCCATAGGATTTTTATATGCAGTTCTATAGGCCCATAATGCATCATCCAGTTTCTTGGACCAATTCGTTCTAGATCTATTAACAGTCTTTTGCAAAATTAATTTGAGCTCTCTGTTTCTCAATTCTACTTGACCACTAGACTGTGGGTGATAAGGGGATGTAATTCTATGATTAACATCATACTTATCAAGCATTTTACGGAAAGCACCATGAATAAAATGTGAACCACCATCAGTCATTAAATATCTAGGGACTCCAAACCTCGGAAAAATAACTTCTTTAAGCATTTTAATAGAAGTGTTATGATCAGCACTACTAGTTGGAATAGCTTCTACCCACTTAGTAACGTAATCAACAGCAACTAAAATATGTGTGTATCCATTAGAGGCAGGAAAAGGTCCCATATAATCAAAGCCCCAAACATCGAACGGTTCAATAACAAGTGAACAATTCATAGGCATTTCTTGACGTCTACTAATATTACCAATTCTTTGATATTCATCACAAAACAAGACAAACTTACGGGCATCCTTGAAGAGAGTAGGCCAATAAAAACCGGATTGCAATACCTTATGTGCAGTTCTATCTCCAGCGTGGTGTCCTCCATAAGCTTCGGAGTGTCACTTGCATAGGATCTGTTCCTGTTCATGCTCAGGTACACAACGTCTAATAACACCATCTACTCCTTCTTTATAAAGATGTGGGTCATCCCAAAAGTAATGTCTCAAGTCATAGAAAAACTTTTTCTTTTGCTGGTATGTGAAACTAGGTGGTATAAATTTAGCAACAATATAATTAGCATAATCAGCATACCATGGAGCAGTACGGGAAGCATTATGACATTTAATTGCTCATCAGGAAAGCTATCATCAATAGGTAGTGGGTCATCAAGAACATTTTCTAACCTAGACAAGTTGTCTGCAACGGGGTTCTCAGCTCCCTTTCTATCAATAATATGCAAATCAAATTCTTGTAACAAGAGAACCCATCTAATAAGTCTAGGTTTAGCATCTTTCTTTTCCATAAGATATTTAATAGCAGCATGATCAGTGTGAATAGTTACTTTAGAATCAACAATATAAGGCCTGAACTTATCACAAGCAAATACAACAACTAAGAATTCTTTTTCAGTAGTAGCATAATTTCTCTGAGCATTGTCTAGAGTTTTACTAGCATATTGAATAACATTTAATTTCTTATCAACTGTTTGCCCTAGAACAGCACCTACAGCATAATCACTAGCATCACACATAATTTCAAAGGGTAAATTCCAATCAGGTGGTTGAACAATGGGTGCAGAGATCAATGCTTTCTTAAGTATTTCAAATGCTTCTACACAATCATCATCAAAGACAAATAGTATATATTTTTGTAATAAATTAGTCAGAGGCCGAGAAATTTTTGAGAAGTCCTTAATGAACCTCCTATAAAAACCGGCGTGACCGAGGAAACTTCTGATACCTTTGATGTCCTTGGGACATGGCATCTTTTCAATAGCATCAACCTTAGCTTTATCAACTTCAATACCTCTTTCAGAAACTTTATGCCCCAAGACAATACCTTCATTAACCATAAAGTGGCACTTTTCCCAATTCAAGACAAGATTAGTTTCTTCACATCTCTGGGAAACTCGATCAAGTTTGCTCAAGCAATCATCAAAAGAGGATCCATAGACGGAGAAGTCGTCCGTGAAAACCTCACAAATCTTTTCACAAAAGTCAGAGAATATAGCCATCATGCATCTTTGAAAGGTAGCAGGTGCATTACATAAACCAAAAGGCATATGTCTATAAGCAAAAGTACCGAAAGGGCAAGTAAAAGTGGTCTTTGATTGATCATCGGCTGACACAGGTATTTGAGAGAAACCAGAATAACCATCTAGAAAGCAAAAATGTGTATGTTTGGATAATCTTTCTAACATTTGATCGATAAAAGGTAAGGGGTAATGATCCTTCTTAGTAGCTTTATTTAATTTGCGAAAATCAATTACCATCCTATAACCTGTAATGATTCTTTGCCGAATCAATTCATCTTTATCATTAGGAACGACAGTAATACCTCCCTTCTTAGGGACACAATGGACAGGACTTACCCACTGACTATCAGCAACGGGATAAATTATACCTGCCTCAACGAGCTTTAGTATTTCCTTTCTTACCACTTCTTTCATCTTAGGATTCAACCGTCGTTGATGATCACGAACTGGTTTGGCATCTTTCTCCAAATTTATTTTGTGTTGACATAGAGTGGGACTAATGCCCTTAAGATCATCAAGAGTATATCCAATAGCAGCGCGGTGCTTCTTCAGAGTTTTCAATAATCTCTCTTCTTCATGCTCTGAAAGGTTAGCACTAATAATAACATGATATATCTTTTTCTCATCAAGATAAGCATATTTAAGAGTACCGGGTAACGGTTTAAGCTCAAACATGGGATCACCCTTGGGTGGAGGAGGATCCCCTAGGATTTCGACAGACAAATTGTGTTTCAGGATGGGTTCCTGTTTAAAGAATACTTCATCTATTTCCCTTCTTTCATTCATAAACATATCATTTTCATGGTCTAGCAAATATTGTTCTAAAGGATCACTAGGAGGTACGGCAATAGAAGCAAGACCAATAATTTCATCTTTACTAGGCAATTCCTCTTCACGGTGTTGTCTACTAAATTTAGAGAAATTAAACTCATGAGACATATCACCCAAGCCAATAGTAACAACATCCTTTTCGTAATCTATCTTAGCATTAACCGTGTTCAAGAAGGGTCTACCAAATATAATGGGACAAAAGCTATCTTGTGGGGAACCAAGAACAAGAAAATCTGCAGGATATTTAGTTTTCCCACACAAGACTTCAACATCTCTAACAATTCCAATGGGTGATATGGTATCTCTATTGGCAAGCTTAATTGTGACATCAATTTCTTCTAACTCAGTAGGTGCAATATCATGCATAATTTCTTTATATAAGTCATGAGGTATAGCACTAGCACTGGCACCCATGTCACATAAGCCATGATAACAATGATCTCCTATTTTAACAGAAATAACAGGCATGCCTACCACAGGTCTATGTTTATCTTTAGCACAAGGTTTGGCAATTCTAGCAGTTTCATCACGGAAATGAATAACATGCCCATCAATATTATCAGACAAGAGATCCTTAACAATAGCAATATTAGGTTCAACATTAACTTGCTCAGGAGGTGTATAGGTTCTAATATTGCTTTTACGAACCACAGTTGAAGCTTTAGCATGATCTTTTATCCTAACAGGAAAAGGTGGTTTCTCAACATAAGCAGTAGGAACAATAGGATCATTATAAGTGATAGTCTTTTCTTCAGCTTTAATAGGTGCAGCTACTTTTACTTCTATGGGAGGATGATATTTAAACCACTTCTCTTTAAGGAGATCAACATAAGCAGCAAAAGATTCAGAGAAAGAAGCTACTATCTCAGAGTCAATTCCATATTTAGTGCTGAATTTACGGAAAACATCGGTATCCATAAAAGATTGAACACAATCAAACTTAGGTGTCATACCTGACTCCTTACCTTCGTCGAGATCCCAATCTTCAGAGTTGCGTTTAATTCTTTCCAATAAATCCCATTTAAATTCAATAGTCTTCATCATAAAAGAGCCAGCACAAGAAGTATCGAGCATGGTGCGATTGTTATCAGAAAGCCGAGCATAAAATTTTTGAATAATTATTTCTCTTGGGAGCTCATGATTGGGGCATGAATATAACACTGATTTAAGCCTCCCCCAAGCATGAGCGATGCTTTGTCCTTCGCGAGGCCAAAAATTATATATATAATTGCGATCACGATGGACAAGATGCATAGGATAAAACTTCTGATGAAATTCCAATTTCAATCGTTTGTAGTTCCATGACCCCGTATCATCACATAGCCTATACCATGTCAATGCATCTCCCTTAAAAGATAAAGGGAAGACCTTCTTCTTAATAACATCATCGGGTATACCTGCAAGCTTAAATAATCCACAAACTTCATCCACATAGATTAGGTGCTCATCAGAATGCATTGTTCCATCTCCTGCAAAAGGATTAGCTAGCAGTTTTTCTAACATACCCGAAGGAATTTCAAAGTAGATATTTTCATTTTTAGTAGGTTCAGTAGGTTGAGGAGCAACTCTTTGCTCTACTGGTCGGGGTGAAGATACCCCGAACAAGCCCCTCAGAGGATTACTTTCCATAGTAATAGGTGACAGTAAATTTCAGCACACTATATAAATTTTTCCTTACCAAATTCCACCTACCAAAGGTGCTTCACTCCCCGGCAACGGCGCCAGAAAAGAGTCTTGATGACCCACAAGTATAGGGGATCTATCGTAGTCCTTTCGATAAGTAAGAGTGTCGAACCCAACGAGGAGCAGAAGGAAATGATAAGCGGTTTTTAGCAAGGTATTCTCTGCAAGCACTGAAATTTTAGGTAACAGATAGTTTTGTGATAGGATAATTTGTAACGAGCAACAAGTAACAAAAGTAAATAAAGTGCAGCAAGGTGGCCCAATCCTTTTTGTAGCAAAGGACAAGCCTGGACAAACTCTTATATAGAGAAAAGCGCTCCCGAGGACACATGGGAATTATCGTCAAGCTAGTTTTCATCACGTTCATATGATTCGCGTTCGGTACTTTGATAATTTGATATGTGGGTGGACCGGTGCTTGGGTGCTGTCCTTACTTGAACAATCATCCCACTTATGATTAACCTCTATTGCAAGCATCCGCAACTACAACAAAAGTATTAAGGTAAACCTAACCATAGCATGAAACATATGGATCCAAATCAGCCCCTTACGAAGCAACGCATAAACTAGGGTTTAAGCTTCTCTCACTCTAGCAACCCATCATCTACTTATTACTTCCCAATGCCTTCCACTAGGCCCAAATAATGATGAAGTGTCATGTAGTCGACGTTCACATAACACCACTAGAGGATAGACAACATACATCTCATCAAAATATCGAACGAATACCAAATTCACATGACTACTAATAGCGAGACTTCTCCCATGTCATCAGGAACAAACGTAACTACTCACAAAGCATATTCATGTTCATAATCAGAGGAGTATTAATATGCATATAGGATCTGAACATATGATCTTCCACCAAATAAACCAACTAGCATAACTACAAGGAGTAATCAACACTACTAGCAACCTACAGGTACCAATCCCAGACTTAGAGACAAGAATTGGATACAAGAGATGAACTAGGGTTTGAGAGGAGATGGTGCTGGTGAGGATGTTGATGGAGATTGCCCTCTCCCGATGAGAGGAGCGTTGGTGATGACGATGGCGATGATTTCCCCCTCCCGGAGGGAAGTGTCCCCGGCAGGACAGCTCTGCCGGAGCCCTAGATTGGTTCCGCCAAGGTTCCGCCTCGTGGCGGCGGATTCTCGTCCCGAAAGCTTGCTTATGATTTTTCTTCGGACGAAAGACTTCATATAGCAGAAGATGGGCATCGGAGGGCCAACAGGGGGCCCACGAGGCAGGGGGCGCGCCCAGGGGGGTAGGGCGCGCCCCCACCCTCGTGGACAGGTGGAGGCCCCCTGACGTAGATTCTTCTTCCAGTATTTTTTATTATTTCCAAAAATAACTTTCGTGGAGTTTCAGGACTTTTGGAGTTGTGCAGAATAGGTCTCTAATATTTGCTCCTTTTCCAGCCCAGAATTCCAGTTTCCGGCATTCTCCCTCCTTATGTAAACCTTGTAAAATAAGAGAGAATAGGCATAAGTATTGTGACATAATGTGTAATAACAGCCCATAATGCAATAAATATCTATATAAAAGCATGATGCAAAATGGACGTATCAATGGGACAGAGGGAGTACTTGTTATTCGTCAGGTTACCCACATTGTGCATAGTTCGCTCAATATTAATTTGTTAAATACACTTAGGCATAAGTTATAAAATGCTTTTCTTCTGGAAAGGTGGGGGTATACATGCTTAGAAGTCCTTGCTTTATTTTCTTTAAACAAGCAAAAGAGTTTGTGCGTTGCAACGGGAGAGAAAATAACACACGCTCTTAGCCCAATAACCATAACTCAAGACCCTAATAGGTCCGTGTCCTTTATTTCAACATGGCATCACATCTATTGTACCGATGGTGGCCTCAGTACTCACACAACGAAAACACGTTTGAATGTGGTTAGTTGTAAGGTCTCTCTCTCTCTCGCAGTCGCACTCACTCGGAATAAGATGAGAAATATGATGTTCTTCCCCGAGAGATTTTTCAGAGGTGTGCATGTGTCGTTATGATGTTTTCTTTCCTCTCAATCTGGTTTTAATGGGTGTTTAGTTGCAATTCAGATCGCCGCCCGGTACGAAAGAAAATCAGACCGTGCATTATAGAGGCAGGACACCAAGCCGGTGCCTAGGTTGTGCGCGTCCCGCAGCACAGCCAGCTCCTTGCACGCCGCCGATGGGTCGCCGCGCATGAGCACCGGCGTCGCGTCGGTCGGGGAGGAGGACGCCGACGCCGAGAAGGGGGAGGATGCGAAGGAGGGGAGGGAGGCCGGGCAGGGGAGCAGGGGCTCGGATATCGCGGCGCGTTGTTGGTCCGGCGGCATTGTCGCCATGGTTGGTTTCTTGGCGCACGCCCGGCACGCGGGGTTGGGAAGGAGAGACGTTGGGTTGGGAATGGGGCAGGAGGCTTGACTATAATTGCAGAGGAGGAGTGGAGGCGCGGTGGGCGACAAGTGGCGGGGCTTGGTTTTAAGACGGCGACCCCCGGCTGCCGTTTCTTTTCCCTTCTTATAACAGAGAAAATTAAGAAAAGTTTAAAGGCGATCGTGGGCGGGTCCGGGACGGAGGCGTGGTTCAACGGCTACTTTCTTTGAAAAGGAGGAAGACCCCCGGCCTCTGCATCTAGGCGATGCATGCAACCACTTTATTAATTATTCACAATAGACCTTACAAAGAAATACAGCAGTAAGTCTGAAGCCATAGTCTAGGCAACATCTATGGCTACTGCTGTCCAGTTGACGAAGGGATGCTGATAGTCCAGGCCTAATACCACAGACCTCGCAGCCAAGCCTAACATCTAATACCTGATGCCCCAACCAAGCCACTTGCCGGGTATGGGACACAGACCGGTCCAGCGCGCTCTCAGAGGCCGCCGCTGCCAACTGCCACCACACCATCTTTAGAGCTGTACTGACGCATCATCCTTGCCTGGTCTAGCTGCCGTCGACACCACCATGGCGCCCAACGTCACCACTTCCCTACACGCGAACTGTTGAGAACGTCGTGGTCACTGCTGGTACACCTCAGCACCATGCCGCCAAGTACCACCAGCCGACACAGCTTGAAGTCTCTGAAAGATCTGTCGTGCGTAGCACCTGCCGACTAGGCATGACAAAGCGTAGCACCTGTTGGCCAGGCATGACTTGACATCACCGAAGCTCCGTGCAAGACAAAGCCGCTCCAACTCCTACCTCTGACTTCCAGCGCTGCTCCATAAACGATGCTCCCAAGAAAGAAACGACACCGCAGTGCCGCTATCGTCCGATCTGGAAAACCAGATCCTAGGTTTCAACGACTACTTGGCGCCAGTGGAGCTGGAGCTGGAGCGGAGCAGAGCATCGGTCAGCTAGCTGCTTTGTAGCCAAGGCTCCTATTTTCTAGCAGCCATTTACGTGCTTCTATTTAATTTCTTTGGAACCAGACAACTATTTAATTATCTAAATTTAGATATTTACATTGATTAAAAATACATATTTAGCCTTCTGATCTAAAATATTTTTACTTTTTTTTTCCAAAAAGGACCTCATGATTATATTGAAGTTTCAGATGTAGTGCAAAGCTACAAAGCACCCCGTAGGTAAATAAATTAACAAAGAGGCACCACTAGGGAAAACCCTAGTAGTGAGGCGAGTTTTATTGCTATCAGTAGTGCGGGTAGCCACACAACTACTATGGCACTACAGCTAACAGGTAGTAGTAGCACGGTCTAACCCAGCGCTACTACTAGTAACTGTATCAGTAGCGCTCTTCAGTAACGCGCTACTATTCAGTCGCTGTAGCGCTTTTCCTATCCACGCGTTGCTGCTGTATCTTTCAACATTTTTTTCTGCTTTCTGTTGTTGTAGAACAGTACCCGTTTCAATAAACTGCAATTTCACATATACCAGATAACAATATCATTAACCACAATACCATATACTCATATATAATCATACAGTAGTCATACAATATCATTAAACATTATAGGTACTCATATATAGCCAACATGCATCCTCACACACATATATGGTTCATACAGTAGCATATAATAATAGTTGATAAGCAGTCTACTAGGTAGTCATACAGCCACACACATATATAGTTCTAGATGATATCGATGATGATCATCATCCTCAAGCCTTGGCGGTGGGTGTTCCTGATAATAATTAGGATGGCCTGTCCAACACGAAGATTCTTGCCAACAGGAAGCTCTTCCACCCAACCGAACTTAAGTGTGTGCGACCGTCCGTGTCCACACCGTACGCACAACTGGTGATGGAGCCCCTTGCAGTAAGGGGTATTCCAGCAGAGCCTTCTTCATCAGGCTCGATACCACAACTCACAGATAGGCTCTTTGGCAATTTCTGAATAAGAGAAACATATCAATTAATAAGTAGCCTCGCACATACTCTCGCAAATATATTTCCACTAAGTATAGATTTCTACACTATCAAAAGACACAATACTACATTTCTACTAAGCATGAATTCTATTAATAAGTATGGATTATCTACACTATTAACAGTTCCTTGGATTCTACACTAATTAAGCATATATGTCATTGGACTCTAGCTACACTAAAGCATATCATCGATCGGATTCTACAGTAAGCATATATATCATTGGACTCTAGCTACACACTAAAGTATATATATCATTGATCGGACAGTAAGCATGTCATTGAACTCTACACTAATTAAGCATGTCATCGGACTCTACACTAAAGCATATCATCGGCTAGCTTCCACACTTCATATCATTGGACTCTACACTAAGCATATCATCGGATTCACTAAGCATATCATCGGATAATTTGCATTTGTAAGTATAACAATAAAGCATATCATCAAATTACTACAGTAAGTATAACATACCATGACATGCCGATCAACCATGGTACTTGTCAGGCGGGTCACGAATGGCACCCCGACAAAGTCAGCACGTGGCGGAATTATCTCCCATAGGTTGCACACCTCCTCCTCGCCCAGCCTCATTCTTTGAGCATAGATGGCTTCATCAAGTGGGTCCTCATCATCTTCATCATCTTCCTCCGTGTTAATATAAATGACAGCCAGCTTGGGTCTTTCTGCTCTAAAGGAGAAGCTGATCAACTCACCACCACTGATACCCATGTGGGCGAGGAAACGGACCCATCGATCTCCTCCAATCTACGACATATTTCGTCCTTTCTCAACCTCCATAGTGTAGGGGCCCCCAGGAGCCTCAAAGGTCACAGTATCTCCGGTCAGCTTGTTGAATTTCAACCTCACATTGCATGGGCGATCTGTGTAAAAAAAGAAAAATGATATATACACAATGCTTAATGCCAATAACACTAAAAACAAAATAGTCGTTACAAGTTTCATATAATTTGATACCGCCGCATGAAGGAAATTCAGTTGGAAGTAGATGTCGAACAGCGTGCCAGTTTCAAGGCTGCTGGCGCACCTTGACTTGCACAGTCGACATGGTGGTGGTGGTGGTGGCGCCATTTTCCTAAAGCAATATGAGCAAGGAAGAGTGATCCACTTCAGAGGAAAGAAAAACAGTAACATAAAGTTCTCAATGCATCGATCTTAATCAGAAAACACAATATTTAGGTTTAGTAACTAAAATTAACAGCATGCACATGCTGCCGTCCAACTTTTATATTTACATAAAAATCGTCAACACTTGCAAGTTGCAACAGGTCGTACAAGCGACAGAAATATCTAGTCACAAAGGCTAACGAGAACTGCAGTGTGAGACATTACATATAACATGAACTGCCATGCTACTGTTTTCAATCTTTGTTGTTTATCTTGTGCATATAAAGAAACAAAACAAAATTCCAAAACTTATTAGATTCTGCATGTGAGGACATTACATATAATAAGAACTGCCATATGATGGACAATTATAATCCTAAGATCTAGTAACATATAAGATCCTATGTGATTATGGCAATGGTTGGGTAACTTAACCATACCCAACCTGAACCCATGTGACAAATTTAAGAAAACTAAACCAGACCAAACCACACAAATGTGTTATGCCACCTAACCTAAATTGGACCACAAGATATCTCAACCCAAGCCAAACTGAATATATTCAGGTTTATATGTGATACTAACAGTAGGATCTAAAGATGCTAAAATTAACCCAATCAAAAACAGTGGTACACCAACTTCAATATAGCATAAAAAACAACTACTGTGAGGAACACAAAAACCACAACCAAAGCAGAGCTAGAGCATCGGTAGCCTACAAAATACTACACTAGAGCAGCGGGGCTCTCAATGTCTCTCTCGTCATCGGACTCGAGCGTCGAGACTCAGGGGCTTGATAGTGGGGCAGTGAGGACCCGAGCCGGCCGGTGTGGGGGCGGCGGCGGATTTGGGGGTGGCCGGGATAGTGGGGCAGCAGGGGGAGTGGGGAGGCAGGCCGGCGAGAGCACGCGGGCGGCGACAGATCGGGGCGGCGAGCGGGGGGAGGAGCAGCGGAGGGGAAGAGCATTACCTGCAGCAGCGGGAGGTGGCACGCGGTGGCTGGGGGAGGAACCGTAACCGCGGCGGCGACGGGCGGAGGGGATCGAACGAAGTGAGGGTGCGGGCGGCCGCGGGTTTTCTTTTGGTGTAGTAGTAGCGCTGCGTACGGGCCGGCGCTACTGCTAACCCACTAGCTGTAATGCGAGTGGACAACCTACGCTACAGCTAAGTGGGCTACCGTTTTGGCCCTGCGGCCCACGTAACAGCAGTGGGGCCCGTGCTAACCAACGCTACTGCTAAGCCATACCAGTAGCGCGCTTTGTACCCAGCGCTACTAGAAATTACCAGTAGCGTGGGGGCCCAAACAAACGCTACTGCTAAACTTCTATGTATAAGCATTTTCCTAGTAGTGAGGTCCTTAGACAACTCATAGAAGACCACATCGCCAGAGTGGGTTGAGCGCACGCCGATGTCGCTCCAGCTCCTCCTGGAGACATCACCCTCATGTTGACAGCCATGGCGGACTGGAAGTCACCAACCTGGGCCATGAAGGACTAGCACAGATTAGAGGCAGGCACCACCGACGAATCTTCATGGAAATCCAGAGATTCAACCCCACTATCACACCAGGACCAATCTACGCACTGCTTATGCGGAACACGTTGGCGCCGCGACGAAGAGGGAGGGGAGGATGGTACTCACAAGGCCCAGTCGCCGATGTCGCTTCACTATCCAATCCGAGGATCGAAGAACTCGTGCGATCTGGCGACCCACACGGACCGAAGAAATCCCACAGATCGCTGCTACCACCGACGACTGTGGGATCCAAAGCGCGGGTCGATACGTAGATCAGTAGGAGAGCAACACCACCCTCATGTCGGAACCACTAGCACCGACAAGGGAACGAAGCAGGATTTATTAATCTCGAACGGCGGTGACCACATCCCCGAATTGACGCCGCCTGGGACTACCCTAACCCTAGCTATATGCCTCAAGCAGAGGAACGGGATCCCCACCTCCTCCCGCTGTCGAAACGAGCGAAGGAGGTAGGATCCACGCCCTCACCGGCGGGAGGAGGGCTCGGAAACTTTCCGCTTCACCGCTCTCGACAGTCCATGTTTCCTTGTCATCCTGCTCATAAGTGTTGTAGGAACCATTTATCTTTTTTTTGCGCGCGAGCAAATGGTGATTATTTACTTGTTTTTTCTTTTTTTGAACCAACATAATGCCGTCTTAATCAAGTATTATTATTATTATTTACTCTTATTTAAAACTTCATATTTATACTTAAGTATTTTTTAGCCTTTTATCTAACATATATCACTTTACACATTTCTATAAACATTCGGCTCATTCTCTTAAAAATACATTCTGTTCATGTTTGTTTCTTATTTAATGTCTTACTCATTTTATAAATATAAATGATTGTGTGTATAACTCTGATTTTTTATATTGAGGATGAAAGAAGCATGCCAAGTCAAAATAAAACATAGTAAAATTAAATAGTTATAATCGTATAATGTCCTTTGCTTCACAAAAGTTAATATTATATCTTAATAAACCTAAATGAAGATAAAGATTATGCATCACACCTAGCAAAAGAAACGTGAGATGAGTACTTTAAGCCTAACCATGTGATTGCCGGCTGCGTGATTAGTTTATTTATCGCATCATACTGGAGTAGGACATTTTAATGTCCTACTCCGGTTGCCTAGATCATGATGTTAAGGGGATATATGCGTGCAACGGGAGTTGTGTAGTAGAGTACAGCCACAAGATAGGACCTAGAGGTCACATGCAAGCACTACCTGTTCCGAGTAGTTAATCAAGTCCCGCTACATACATTAAGACACCTTTTGTTCCTGTTCGGACATTTGGCCAGCTTCTTTTGGCCCAGGATCAGCATACATTTGAATTTACTGGTGGACATAAACATGATACGGTCGGATGGCAGCCTCCCGCATCTGTGTCCAAGGACTGCCCCCCCCCCCCTCCCGGACGGATGCAGGAGAAAATTTATGGGTCGCCATTGGAGATGCCCTTATGTTGCAGAAATTCGCGTCTTAGCCTAGGCTCAGCTGCACCGGATGAACAATAAATAGCACACAAATTCAAAAAAATCTGAAATTTGTACACATGAAAGTTAAGAGAATCTTCCTGTACCTGCAAATTCTCAAGGTGTTTCGAACTTTGAGCAGTCCGTGGTATCATCTAGAAGATTCTCTCAACTTTCATGCATAAAAAATTCAGATTTGTTTGATTTTCTTTGTTTTAATGTTCATCAGCGGGTGCAATCGGAGGCTGGGTGCAGAACGCTGCACTCCTTATGTTCTCCTTTCTTGCAGAGACCTTGTCACTTGTAATGTTTTTCACGTCTATAAGTTGCTTCCGATGAACCAGGGAAACTTCTAATTTAACAAAACCAATTTAGTCGTGTATATCACGTGTAAAATGGCTTTAAATGTTTGAACAACACACACGCGACTTCGTAGCTATTCCTTGGTGCGTTGACAGTACGGACCATAAATATAATCCAACGAGTTCGTCAAAAGGCTTCCCATAATACTATCATCGCGGTGCTTAGTTGGGTTTGACACACACGCACGTGTAACGGGAGAGGTTAAGCCCAGCGTTTTACGCTAATGCGGCAGGTTTGAAAAGTTTAGGAGCATTTTTATATAGTATCTTCCAAGCATAAGTCGCAGTGAGTACGGTATCTGGTTTTAAATTTGAGCTCCAATGATCGGTCGACTTGGAAAGGTAGCTTACGCATAAAGGAACTGCCGGCCAATGGTTGGAAAGCACCTTTTCATGGACGGTTGAGAAAAGGGAGAGTTCTTGTTTCGTAGAAGTGCACTATAGTTTAATTAATTATACGCATCAAGTTTGATCCATGCATGAGCGACTGACCCGCCTAACCAACAATTATATAAGTATATGCAGTGTTCTAAATACGCAGGAACGTGAAAAACATTGGAACGCGATAGGAATACATGCGTGAAACGTCGGACTAAAAGCACATGAAATTTGTAGACTTCTCATTATATTTGGTTCAAAGAAATGGAGCAAACATTTACTTGGACCTCCTTTTCAATTTCCTAGGAAGAAGAACGCACTACTAGGAAAAGGCCTACTAGTGGCGCACCAGTTTTGCCTACTAATGGCGCACTACTGGTGCGCCACTAGTACCACGCCACTAGTATTTTTTACTAATGGCGCACCACTGGTGCGCCATTAGTATCTGGTATACTAATGGCGCACCACGGGTGCGCCATTAGTATAGGCCACGGTGCGCCATTAGTATTTTTGAATTTTGAAGACAGGAAAATAGTAGAGCGCACCGTCTAACCCCCACCGTGCGCCATTGCTATTTTTGAATTTTGAATTTGGATCTGGATCGCGATATTTTTGCCCATTTTTTGCTCGTTTTTTTTGCTCGTTTTTTTTTCAAATTTTGTTCTCGTTTTTGGATCTTGTACGTTCTTTTGCAGGAGAGGAGTTCGCCGGAGAGGAGGGCCGAGGTCACCGGAGAGGCGCTCGCCTACATCGCCGGAGAGGAGGAGGAGGTCGCCGGAGAGGAGTTCACCGGAGCATCGAAGAGGAGGAAGGAGAAACCATGAGGGGAGGGGAGGAGAGGAGGGAGGAGGAGCTCACCGGAGAGGAGGGAGGAGGAGCTCACCGGAGAGGAGGGAGGGAGGAGAAACCGTGAGGGGAGGGAGGAGGAGCTCACCGGAGAGGAGGGAGGAGAAACCGTAAGGGGAGGGGAGGAGAGGAGGGAGGAGGAGGTCGCCGGAGAGGAGGAGGAGGAGGAGGAGGTCGCCGGAGAGGAGGAGGAGGTCGCCGGAGAGGAGGAGGGTAGTATGGTGGAGGAGAGAAGGGGAGATGGAGTGGAGGAGAGGAGGAGATGGAGTGGAGGAGAAGAATGAAGAGGTAAGGAGGAGAGGACCACGCCCAGCCATATATACGGCATAGTAATGGCGCACCGTGGGCAGGTGCGCCATTACTAACTTTTTTTATTTATTTTGAATTTTCAAGGCGGGAAGATAGTAATGGCGCACCACGGGCAGGTGCGCCATTAGTAAGTTTGAATTTTTTTGAATTTTTTTGCCTCTCCAGATCTTAAAAGCCCCGTATCTTTTTTTCTGTTAGGTTTTTGAGGATTTTAAAAATGTTTAACGGGGTTTCCCTGTTATATTTGGATGTATCTTTTCGAGTAGATGATTTTTCATATAAAAATCTTTTCCATCCGAATTCGTATGCAAAAGTTATGCCCATTTTACAAATTCTCGAGAGATTTTGCAAAAAAGTCAAAAATTCATGTTTGTAAATTTTGCTAACAACTAGACCACATATCACATGGGAATCTTATTTTCTTTTATTTTTTTGACATTTCTATCATTTTCTTTTATTTTTTTCTGAAACTGAAAAGGCGATCCAAGGGGGAGGGGTGCATTCGGGGGATTGTTTGGGCCAAATTACTAATGGCGCACTGTGGGAGTGGTGTATGGCGCACCACTCCCACGGTTGAACTAATAATGGCGCACCACTCCCACGGTTCAACTAGTAATGGCGCACCACTCCCACGGTGCGCCATTAGTAGTTTAAAAAATAAAATAAAAAAATTTGAATTTTTTTTTTGAAACATAATTACTAATGGCGCACTGTGGGAGTGGTGCACCATTACTAGTTTAACTAGTAATGGCGCACTATCCCCTGGTGCGCCATTACTAGTTTTGAAAAAATAAAAATAATTTTTTTACTAATGGCGCACCGTGCATGTGGTGCGTCATTAGTATTTACACACTAATGGCGCACCACTATTTAGTAATGGCGCACCACATGCACAGTGTATCATTAGTGTCTATATTGGCTATAGCTGTTTTTCTAGTAGTGACGGGACTAGGATCCTTTGGGGCATAATAACATTCTCATTATTTTTTTGCTGAGGTTTTGCTGAGGTCCAAGTGAATATTTGCTCTGTTTCTTTGAACCAAATGTTGTGTAACCATAGAAACGATTCATATTTCTTTGTTTTTCCTTCGTCTTTTAGGCCATGAGAATTGGGTGGTCGGCCATTACTTTGACCACATCATTATATCGGTGTGAATTATTTTGATCGGAAAGAACCATATAAGGGAGATGAAGGAAAAGGTATTGATTATCTACTTCATTTAATCCAAATGATGGCAGAGAGACTTGGCACGGTACATGCAACAGTACAGTTTTGAAGATGGATTGGTGGCAGGTGGCTGCGGCGGCCTCATACCCGGCAGGCGTCCTGGTTGAGGAGTGCGCCGGACTGGTAGGTGCCCCATACCCGGCAGGCGTCCTGATTGGGACTTCAGGTTTTAGATGTTTAGGTTTGGCTGCGATGTCTGTTTGGTATTAGGCCCAGACTATCTGCGCCCCTTCATCAATTGGATAGGTGTAGCGGCAGTTGTTGCTTAGACGGTGGTTTTAGTGTTGTTGTTGTATGGCTTTATAAGGTCTTGTGAGAATAATTAATCAAGTGGCCGTATGCATCGTCCAGATGCAGAGGCAGGGGGTCATCCTCCTTTTCTAAAAAAAATAATCCAAATAACTTCCATACAAAACATTTCCTTTCGGTGAAAACTATTCAATTCATAGGACCGCAATATGGATGAATATGTTGTGCTAAGGGCATCTCCAACGCCGACCCTCAAACCTCCCGCATCCGTCCGAATAGCGTTGTCCGGACCGTGGAAGCCATCCAACGCGGGCATGTATCGGTCCGCGGGGAGGTCCGGACGCATTTTCTTCCGCAAACTGGAGATAAACATGGGGAGCTTTGCGGAAGTCCGGACAGCAGACGCGCCCGCTTCTGACGGCCCTGGCCCACCAAAAACCCCTTCCCCCTCCCGCGCGTGTTTCCCGCCCGTGGCCAGCCGCCCGCATTCATGCCATTGTACAGCGCGTAGCACCACATTGAAGGCGGCTCAGGGTGGATGCGACCTCTCACTGTCTCCGCCATTGAAGCGGCATGCCGGCCGAGGGCACTGCCGGTTGCACGCCCGGCTGAACCCGTCTCCTCGCAACATTCAAACGCCTCCATTAAACTTGCGTGGAAGCCGAGAAACCTACTCCGTCCACACGTCTGTTCAGGAGGGGGTCGACATTAAACGCAACACCGGGCAAGCTCCTCCGTCCGCCCTCTATTTAAACGAGGCCAGACACCGGGCAAGAATCGCACCACTGTGCCACTCCCCATCTCCTCCTTCCACAATTTTCTCCACTCTTTCGATGGCATTCGACGTGCAGGAAGAGCAGTTCTCCGGCATAAAAACCCGACGGAGTAAGTTGCAGCCCCAAGCCTGCGGATACGAGCGAGGCAGCTCACTGCTCCACGTCCCTCGCCTAGCCCGACGGAGCAAGTTGCCGCCCCAAGCCGGCGCGTGGTTTAGCAACTAGTCACTCCAAGCCAGCTAGCTGAGGAGTGGTGAGTTGCTCCATGCCGGCGCGGCGTGGAGCATGGCGGCACGGGCATCGTCGCTGTCGTCGATGATGCTGCGTCGTACTGCGCCTCTAGTGCCTGCGACCGCGCCATCCGCCGTCGATGCACGTGTAGCCATGCCATGTAGGCAGAGAAAGAAACCAGTTGCAGGGATGTCGATGAGGTGGTGACCAGCACGTCCGCGCCTGACGTTATCATTGAGGAGAAGTAGAACACATGAGGTCGTCGCCGCTTGGTCCCATGAAGGCTACCGCCGAGGCGATGCCGGTGAGGGAGTCCTGGATTAGGGGGTCCTCGGACAGCCGGACTATATCCTTTGGCCGGACTGTTGGACTATGAAGATACAAGATTGAAGACTTCGTCCCGTGTCCGGATGGGACTCTCCTTGGCGTGGAAGGCAAGCTTGGCAATACGGATATGTAGATCTCCTCCCTTGTAACCGACTCCGTGTAACCCTAGCCCCCTCTGGTGTCTATATAAACCGGAGGGTTTAGTCCGTAGGACAACAACAATCATACCATAGGCTAGCTTCTAGGGTTTAGCCTCTACGATCTCGTGGTAGATCAACTCTTGTAATACTCATATCATCAAGATCAATCAAGCAGGAAGTAGGGTATTACCTCCATCGAGAGGGCCCGAACCTGGGTAAACATTGTGTCACCCGCCTCCTGCTACCATCCGCCTTAGACGCACAGTTCGGGACCCCCTACCCGAGATCCGCCGGTTTTGACACCGACATTGGTGCTTTCATTGAGAGTTCCACTGTGCTGTCACCATAAGGCTTGATGGCTCCTTCAATCATCGGCAACGATGCGATCCAGGGTGAGGTTTTCCTCCCTGGACAGATCTTCGTATTCGGAGGCTTCGTACTGCGGGCCAATTCGCATGGCCATCTGGAACAGATCGAAAGCTACGCCCCTGGCCATCAGGTCAGATTTGAAACTTGAACTACACTGCCGACATCCGCGGAGACTTGATCTTCGGCAGATTTGAGCCCATGTCAGGTGCGCCGCACAATCACGACGAGCATGATTTAGCTCTGCGGTCGGACAGTGTTGATCACACCTGCAACTACTCCGGCCCTCAATCCGGAACAAATTGCGCCATCTGTGGACGGGTGGATGGACCCCGCCACGGAGGCCGCACACTCAGTGGCGATAGCGCCGAATACTGACTTCACCTCCTACGAGACCCGTGTTGCCGAACCGTTGGATTCGTCCCCGGCCACGGACTCCAAGCCGCTTGCGTCCGTGCCCATCAAATCCGATTGGGCACCGATCATGGAGTTTACCTCCGCGGACTTCTTTCAGCACTCGCCTTTTGGCAACGTACTAAACTTGTTGAAGTCTCTCTCCCTGTCAGGAGACCCTTGACCGAACTATGTCCGGCTAGAATGGGATGCGAACGACGAAGAAATTCGCACCCCACCCACCACCCACTTAGTAGCCACTGTCGACGATTTAACCGACATGCTCGACTTCGGCTCCGAAGACATCGATGGTATGGACAACGACGCAGGAGACGAACAGGAACCACCGCCCACAGGGCGCTGGACTGCCACCTCATCATATGACATATACATGGTGGACATCCCCAAAGAAGGGGATGGCGATAAGACAACGGAGGGTAATCCCTTCAAGAAGCAACCCAAGCACCGACGTCAGCGACGCCGCTCTAAGTCTCGCCATAGCAAAAGCAGCGATACCGGCACAAGAGACAATAACGCTCCGGATAGTGCCGAAGACGACGATAATCCCCTCCAGCTAGACCTCGAGCGGGAGGATGAACAAGCTAGCCCTCCGGAACAGGCAGCAAACGGAGAATCAGAGGATGACAATTATATCCCTCTCTCCGAAGACGAAGTGAGCCTCAGCGATGAAGAATTTATCGTGCCTGAGGATCCCGTCGAGCAGGAGCGCTTCAAGCGCCGGCTTATAGCCACAGCAAACAGCCTGAAGAAAAAGCAACAGCAGCTTCGAGCTGATCAAGATCTGCTAGCGAATAGATGGACTGAAGTCCTGGCAGCCGAGGAATACGAACTCGAACGCCCAACCAAGAGTTACCCAAAGCGCAGGTTGCTACCTCAACTCGAGGAGGAAGCATTGAAACCTACAGCACCAGCGTATGATGCGGCTGATCGACCACCTCGTGGCCGAGACAGAGAGGCATTTCAGCCCGAAGTCCAGCCCGCACCCCGCCGCCATTCAAACAAAAATACCAAGGCCCGGGGCAACACGTGGGACCTGCGAGACGTATTGGAGAACAAAACAAAACATGAAAGGTCGATCTACGGATCACGGGGTCGCGCCCCAACACGTGACGATGATCGTCACGCCGGATACACTAAAAACAAATCCGGCCGGGCCGAACACAGCAGACAAGACTCGTATGAACTGCGTCGTGACATAGCCCGCCACCGAGGCGCCGCACACCCCTTATGCTTCACTGATGAAGTAATGGATCACGAATTCCCAGAGGGTTTTAAACCCGTAAACATTGAATCATTTGATGGTACAACAGATCCCGCGGTATGGATCGAGGATTTCCTCCTCCACATCCACATGGCTCGCGGTGATTATCTACATGTTGGGGAACGTAGCAGAAATTCAAAATTTTCTACGCATCACCAAGATCAATCTATGGAGTAATCTAGCAACGAGGGGAAGGGGGAGTGCATCTACATACCCTTGTAGATCGTGATGCGGAAGCGTTGCAAGAACGCGGATGAAGGAGTCGTACTCGTAGCGATTCAGATCATGGTTGATTCCGATCTAAGCGCCGAACCACGGCGCCTCCGCGTTCAACACACGTGCAGCCCGGTGACGTCTCCCACGCCTTGATCCAGCAAGGAGAGAGGGAGAGGTTGGGGAAGACTCCGTCCAGCAGCAGCACGACGGCGTGGTGGTGATGGAGGAGCGTGGCAATCCTGCAGGGCTTCGCCAAGCACCGCGGGAGAGGAGGAGGACATGGAAGAGGGGAAGGGCTGCGCCAGAACTTGGGTTGTGTCTGCCCTCCCACCCCCCACATATATATAGGGGCAAGGGAGAGGGGGGGCGGCCCCCTCAGATCCAATCTGAGGAGGGGGCGGCGGCCAGGGGGGTTGCCTTGCCCCCCAAGGCAAGGGGGGCGCCTCCCCTTAGGGTTCCCCCAAACCCCCAGGCGCATGGGCCCTGGGAGGGAAGGCGCCCAGCCCACTAAGGGGCTGGTCCCTCTCCATATACAGCCCATAGGGCCCTCCGGGGCTGGTGGCCCCTCCCGGTGGACCCCCGGAACCCTCCGGTGGTCCCAGTACATTACCGGTGACGCCCGAAACTCTTCCGGTAGCCAAAACGGGACTTCCCATATATAAATCTTTACCTCCGGACCATTCCGGAACTCCTCGTGACGTCCGGGATCTCATCCGGGACTCCGAACAACATTCGGTAACCACGTATATCTATTCCCTATAACCCTAGCGTCATCGAACCTTAAGTGTGTAGACCCTACGGGTTCGGGAACCATGCAGACATGACCGAGACGTTCTCCGGTCAATAACCAATAGCGGGATCTGGATACCAATGTTGGCTCCCACATGTTCCACGATGATCTCATCGGATGAACCACGATGTCGGGGATTCAATCAATCCCGTATACAATTCCCTTTGTCTATCGGTATGTTACTTGCCCGAGATTCGATCGTCGGTATCCCGATACCTTGTTCAATCTCGTTACCGGCAAGTCTCTTTACTCGTTCCATAACACATCATCCCGTGATCAACTCCTTGGTCACATTGTGCACATTATGATGATGTCCTACCGAGTGGGCCCAGAGATACCTCTCCGTTTACAGGGAGTGACAAATCCCAGTCTCGATTCGTGCCAACCCAACAGACACTTTCGGAGATACCTGTAGTGCACCTTTATAGCCACCCAGTTACGTTGTGACGTTTGGTACACCCAAAGCATTCCTACGGTATCCGGGAGTTGCACAATCTCATGGTCTAAGGAAATGATACTTGACATTAGAAAAGCTCTTAGCAAACGAACTACACGATCTTGTGCTAGGCTTAGGATTGGGTCTTGTCCATCACATCATTCTCCTAATGATGTGATCCCGTTATCAACGACATCCAATGTCCATGGTCAGGAAACCGTAACCATCTATTGATCAACGAGGTAGTCAACTAGAGGCTTACTAGGGACATGGTGTTGTCTATGTATCCACACATGTATCTGAGTTTCCTATCAATACAATTCTAGCATGGATAATAAACGATTATCATGAACAAGGAAATATAATAATAACCAATTTATTATTGCCTCTAGGGCATATTTCCAACAGTCTCCCACTTGCACTAGAGTCAATAATCTAGTTCACATCACCATGTGATTAACACTCACAGGTCACATCACCATGTGACCAACATCTAAAGAGTTTACTAGAATCAACAATCTAGTTCACATCACTATGTGATTAATACTCAATGAGTTCTGGTTTGATCATGTTATGCTTGTGAGAGAGGTTATTAGTCAACGGGTCTAAACCTTTCAGATCCGTGTGTGCTTTACGAATATCTATGTCATCTTGTGGATGCTACCACGCGCTACTTGGAGCCATTTCAAATAACTGCTCTACTATACGAATCCGGTTTACTACTCAGAGTCATCCGGATGAGTGTCAAAGTTCGCATCGACGTAACCCTTTACGACGAACTCCTTTTCACCTCCATAATCGAGAAAATTCCTTAGTCCACTAGATACTAAGGATAAGTTCGACCGCTGTCATGTGATCCATTCCCGGATCACTATTGTACCCCTTGACCAACTCATGGCAATGCACACTTCATGTGCGGTACACAGCATAGCATACTGTAGAGCCTACGTCTAAAGCATAGGGGACGACCTTCGTCCTTTCTCTCTCTTCTGCTGTGGTCAGGTCTTGAGTCTTACTCAATACTCACACCTTGTAACACAGCCAAGAACTCCTTCTTTGCTGATCTATTTTGAACTCTTTCAAAATCATGTCAAGGTGTGCATTCTTTGAAAGTATCATCAGGCGTCTTGATCTATCTCTATAGATCTTGATGCCCAATATGTAAGCAGCTTTATCCAGGTCTTCCTTTGAAAAACTCCTTTCAAATAACCCTTTATGCTTTCCAGAAATTTTACATCATTTCGGATCAACAATATGTCATTCACATATACTTATCAGAAATGTTGTAGCGCTCCCACTCACTTTATTGTAAATACAAGTTTCTAACAAACTTTGTATAAACCCAACAACTTTGATCACTCCATCAAAGCGTATATTCTGACTCCGAGATGCTTGCTCTAGTCCATGGAAGGATCGCTGGAGCTAGCATACCTTTTAGCATCCTTAGGACAAAACCTTTCTTATTGTATCACATACAACCTTTCCTTACGAAAACTGGTAAGGAAACTTGTTTTGACATCCATCTGCCAGATTTCATAAATGCAGCTAATGCTAACATGATTCCGACGGACTTAAGCATCGCTACGGATGAGAAAATCTCATCGTAGTCAACTCCTTGAACTTGTGAAAATACTCTTTGCCACAAGTCGAGCTTCATAGACGGTAACATTACCGTCCACGTCCATCTTCTTCTTAAAGATCCATTTACCTCAATGGCTTGCCGATCATCGGGCAAGTTCACCAAAGTCCATGCTTTGTTCTGATACATGGATCCTATCTCGGATTTCATGGCTTCTAACCATTTGTCGGAATATGGGCCCACCATTGCTTCTCCATAGCTCGTAGGTTCAGTATTGTCTAACAACATGATATGTAAGACAGGATTACCGTACCGCTCAGGAGTAGTACATATCCTTGTCAACCTACGAGGTTTGGTAGTGACTTGATCCGAAGTTTCATGATCACTATCATAAGCTTCCACTTCAATTGGTGTAGGTGCCACAGGAACAACTTCCTGTGCCCTGCTACACACTAGTTGAAGTTATGGTTCAATAACCTCATCAAGTCTCCACCATCCTCCCACTCAATTCTTTCGAGAGAAACTTTTCCTTGAGAAAGGACTCGTTTCTAGAAGCAATTACTTTTGCTTCCAGATCTGAAATAGGAGGTATACCCAACTGTTTTGGGTATTCTATGAAGATGCATTTATCCGCTTTGGGTTCGAGCTTATCAGCCTGAAACTTTTTCACATAAGCATCGCAGCCCCAAACTTTTAAGAAACGACAGCTTAGGTTTCTCTAAACGGTGTCGTCTCAACGGAATTGCGTGGTGCCCTATTTAAAGTGAATGCGGTTGTCTCTAATGCCTAACCCATAAACGATAGTGGTAATTCGATAAGAGACATCATGGTATGCACCATATCCAATAGGGTGCAGTTATGATGTCCGGACACACCATCACATGTGGTGTTCCAGGCAGTATTAATTGTGAAACACTTTCCACAATGTCTTAATTGTGTGCCAAACTCGTAACTCAGATATCTCTATGATCATATCATAGACATTTTATCCTCTTGTCACGACGACCTTCAACTTCACTCTGAAATTACTTGAACCCTTCAATAATTCAGACTTGTGTTTGATCAAGTAAATATTCTCAGCATCTACTCAAATCATCAGTGAAGTAAGAACATATCGATATCCACTGCGTGCCTCAGCACTCATTGGACTGCACACATCAAATGTATTACTTCCAACAAGTTGCTCTCTTGTTCCATCTTACTGAAAACGAGGCTTTTCAGTCATCTTGCCCATGTGGTATGATTTGCATGTCTCAAGTGATTCAAAATCAAGTGAGTCCAAACGATCCATCTGCATGGAGTTTCTTCACGCGTTCTATACCAATATGACTCAAATGGCAGTGCCACAAGTATGTGGTACTATCATTACTATTTTATATCTTTTGGCACGAACATGTGTATCACTGCGATCGAGATTCATTTTAGGTGCAAGACCATTGAAGGTATTATTCAAATAAACAGAGTAACCATTATTCTCCTTAAATGAATAACCGTATTGCGACAAACATAATCCAATCATGTTTATGCTCAACGCAAACACCAAATAACAATTATTTAGGTTTAACACCAATCTCGATGGTAGAGGGAGCATGCGATGCTTGATCATATCAACCTTGGAAACACTTCCAGCACACATCGTCATCTCACCTTTAGCTAGTCTCCATTTATTCCGCAGCTTTTATTTCGAGTTACTAACACTTAGCAACCGAACCGGTATCTAATACCCTGGTGCTGCTAGGAGTACTAGTAAAGTACACATTCATATAATGTATATCCAATATACTTCTGTCGACCTTGCATGCCTTCTCATCTACCAAGTATCTAGGGTAGTACTGCTTCAGTGACCGTTCCCCTCATTACAGAAGCACTTAGTCTCGGGTTTGGGTTCAACCTTGGGATTCTTCACTAGAGCAGCAAATGACTTGCTGTTTCATGAAGTATCCCTTTTGCCCTTGCCCTTCTAGAAACTAGTGGTTTTACTAACCATCAACAATTGATGCTTCTTCTTGATTTCTACTTTCGCGGTGTCAAACATCGCGAATAGCTCAAGGATCATCATATCTATCCCTGATATGTTATAGTTCATCACGAAGCTCTAATAGCTTGGTGGCAGTGACTATGGAGAACCATCACTATCTCATCTGGAAGATTAACTCCCACTCGATTCAAGCGATTGTGGTACTCAGACAATCTGAGCACATGCTCAACGATTGAGCTTTTCTCCCTTAGTTTGCAGGCTTAAGAAACTTGTCAGGGGTCTCATACCTCTTGACGTGGGCACTAGTCTGAAATCCCAATTTCAGTCTTCGGAACATCTCATATGTTCTGCGACGTTTCAAAACGTCTTTGGTGCCATAATTCTAAACCGTTAGCATTACGCACTGAACTATCACGTAGTCATCAAAACGTGTATGTCAGATGTTTCACAACATCTACAGACGACGCTGAGGTTCAGCACACCGAGCGGTGCATTAAGGACATAAGCGTTCTGTGCAGCAATGAGGACAATCCTCAGTTCACGGACCCAGTCCGCATAATTGCTACTATCAACTTTCAACTAATTTTTTTTCTCTAGGAACATATCTTAAACAGTAGAACTAAAGCGTAAGCTATGACATAATTTGCAAAGACCTTTTGACTATGTTCATGAATTAAGTTCATCTGATTATTTAATGAACTCCCACTCAGATAGACATCCCTCTAGTCATCTAAGTGATACATGATCCGAGTCAAACTAGGCCGTGTCCGATCATCACGTGAGACGGACTAGTCATCATCGGTGAACATCTCCATGATGATCGCATCTACTATACGACTCATGTTCGACCTTTCGATCTCTTGTGTTCCGAGGCCATGTCTGTACATGCTAGGCTCGTCAAGTCAACCTAAGTGTTCCGCATGTGTTCCGAGGCCATGTCTGTACATGCTAGGCTCGTCAACACCCGTTGTATTCGAACGTTAGAATCTATCACACCCGATCATCACGTGGTGCTTCGAAACAACGAACCTTCGCAACGGTGCACAGTTAGGGGGAACACGTCTCTTGAAATTTTAGTGAGGGATCATCTTATTTATGCTACCGTCGTTCTAAGCAAATAAGATGTAAACATGATAAACATCACATGCAAATCATAAAGTGACGTGATATGGCCAATATCATCTTGCGCCTTTTGATCTCCATCTCCGAGGCGCGGCATGATCACCTTCGTCACCGGCATGACACCGTGATCTCCATCATCGTGTCTTTATGAAGTTGTCTCGCCAACTATTACTTCTACTACTATGGCTAATGGTTAGCAATAAAGTAAAGTAATTACATGGCTTTTCATTGACACGCAGGTCATACAATAAATTAAGACAACACCTATGGCTCCTGCCGGTTGTCATACTCATCGACATGCAAGTCGTGATTCCTATTACAAGAACATGATCAATCTCATACATCACATATATCATTCATCACATCCTTTTGTCCATATCACATCACATAGCATACCCTGCAAAAACAAGTTAGACGTCCTCTAATTGTTGTTGCATGTTTTACGTGGCTGCTATGGGATTCTAGCAAGAACGTTTCTTACCTACGCAAAAGCCACAACGTGATATGCCAATTTCTATTTACCCTTCATAAGGACCCTTTTCATCAAATCCGATCCGACTAAAGTGGGAGAGACAGACACCCGCTAGCCACCTTATGCAACTAGTGCATGTCAGTCGGTGGAACCTGTCTCACGTAAGTGTACGTGTAAGGTCGGTCCGGGCCGCTTCATCCCACGATGCCGCCGAATCAAGATAAGACTAGTAACGGCAAGTAAATTGACAAAATCGACGCCCACAACTACTTTGTGTTCTACTCGTGCATAGAAACTACGCATAGACCTAGCTCTGATACCACTATTGGGGAACGTAGCAGAAATTCAAAAAAATTTACGCATCACCAAGATCAATCTATGGAGTAATCTAGCAACGAGGTGAAGGGGGAGTGCATCTACATACCCTTGTAGATCGTGATGCGGAAGCGTTGCAAGAACGCGGATGAAGGAGTCATACTCGTAGGGATTCAGATCGTGGTTGATTCCGATCTAAGCGCCGAACCACGGCGCCTCCGCGTTCAACACACGTGCAGCCCGGTGACGTCTCCCACGCCTTGATCCAGCAAGGAGAGAGGGAGAGGTTGGGGAAGACTCCATCCAGCAGCAGCACGACGGCGTGGTGGTGATGGAGGAGCGTGGCAATCCTGCAGGGCTTCGCCAAGCACCGCGGGAGAGGAGGAGGACATGAAAGAGGGGAAGGGCTGCGCCAGAACTTGGGTTGTGTCTGCCCTCCCACCCCCACATATATATAGGGGCAAGGGAGAGGGGGGCCGGCCCCCTCAGATCCAATCTGAGGAGGGGGCGGCGGCCAGGGGGTTGCCTTGCCCCCCAAGGCAAGGGGGGCGCCTCCCCTTAGGGTTCCCCCAAACCCCCAGGCGCATGGGCCCTGGGAGGGAAGGCGCCCAGCCCACTAAGGGGCTGGTCCCTCTCCACATACAGCCCATAGGGCCCTCCGGGGCTGGTGGCCCCTCCCGGTGGACCCCCGGAACCCTCCGGTGGTCCCGGTACATTACCGGTGATGCCCGAAACTCTTCCGGTAGCCAAAACGGGACTTCCCATATATAAATCTTTACCTCCGGACCATTCCGGAACTCCTCGTGATGTCCGGGATCTCATCCGGGACTCCGAACAACATTCGGTAACCACGTATATCTATTCCCTATAACCCTAGCGTCATCGAACCTTAAGTGTGTAGACCCTACGGGTTCGGGAACCATGCAGACATGACCGCGACGTTCTCCGGTCAATAACCAACAGCGGGATCTGGATACCCATGTTGGCTCCCACATGTTCCACGATGATCTCATCGGATGAACCACGATGTCGGGGATTAATTCAATCCCGTATACAATTCCCTTTGTCTATCGGTATGTTACTTGCCCGAGATTCGATCGTCGGTATCCCGATACCTTGTTCAATCTCGTTAACGGCAAGTCTCTTTACTCATTCCGTAACACATCATCCCGTGATCAACTCCTTGGTCACATTGTGCACATTATGATGATGTCCTACCGAGTGGGCCCAGAGATACCTCTCCGTTTACAGGGAGTGACAAATCCCAGTCTCGATTCGTGCCAACCCAACAGACACTTTCGGAGATACCTGTAGTGCACCTTTATAGCCACCCAGTTACGTTGTGACGTTTGGTACACCCAAAGCATTCCTACGGTATCCGGGAGTTGCACAATCTCATGGTCTAAGGAAATGCTACTTGACATTAGAAAAGCTCTTAGCAAACGAACTACACGATCTTGTGCTAGGCTTAGGATTGGGTCTTGTCCATCACATCATTCTCCTAATGATGTGATCCCGTTATCAACGACATCCAATGTCCATGGTCAGGAAACCGTAACCATCTATTGATCAACGAGCTAGTCAACTAGAGGCTTACTAGGGACATGGTGTTGTCTATGTATCCACACATGTATCTGAGTTTCCTATCAATACAATTCTAGCATGGATAATAAACGATTATCATGAACAAGGAAATATAATAATAACCAATTTATTATTGCCTCTAGGGCATATTTATAACACTACATGCCATCAAGTACCTCCCACTAAAACTCAAAGGACCAGCTCGGCATTGGCTGAATAGCTTGCCTGCAGACTCCATTGGCAGTTGGGAGGATCTGGAAGATGCATTCCTTGACAATTTCCAGGGCACTTATGTGCGACCACCGGATGCTGATGACTTGAGCCATATAACTCAGCAGCCAGGGGAATCGGCCAGGCAATTCTGGACCCGGTTCCTAACTAAGAAAAACCAAATTGTCGACTGTCCGGATGCAGAGGCCTTAGCGTCATTTAAGCATAACATCCGTGACGAGTGGCTCGCCCGACACCTCGGCCAGGAGAAGCCGAAGTCTATGGCAGCCCTCACGCCGCTCATGACCCGCTTTTGTGCGGGCGAAGACAGCTGGCTGGCTCGCTGCAACAAAACATCAAGAAGTCATGGCACTTCAGATACAAAGGATACTAACGGCAGACCACGTCGTAACAGACACAAGCGCGGCAACAACGGCGACAACGCCGAAGACACGGCAGTCAATGCCGGATTCAGTGGCTCTAAATCCGGTCAGCGGAAAAAGCCGTTCAAAAGAAGTAATCCGGGCCCGTCCAGTTTGGACCGCATACTCGATCGCTCGTGTCAAATTCACGGCATCCCCGATAAGCCAGCCAATCACACCAACAGAGAATGCTAGGTGTTCAAGCAGGCCGGCAAGTTGAACGCCGAAAACAAGGACAAGGGGCTGCATAGCGACGACGAGGAAGAGCCTCGGCCTCCGAACACAGGAGGACAGAAGAGATTCCCTCCACAAGTGAAAACGGTGAACATGATATACGCAACCCACATTCCCAAGAGGGAACGAAAGCGTGCACTAAGGGACGTCTATGCGATGGAGCCAGTCGCCCCAAAATTCAACCCATGGTCCTCTTGTCCGATCACCTTCGATCGCAGGGACCACCCCACTAGTATCCGTCATGGCGGATCTGCCGCATTGGTCCTTGACACCATCATCGACGGATTTCACCTCACTAGAGTCCTTATGGACGGCGGCAGTAGCCTGAACCTGCTCTATCAGGATACAGTGCGCAAAATGGGTATAGACCCCTTGAGGATCAAACCCACTAAAACCACCTTTAAAGGTGTCATCCTAGGTGTAGAGGCCCATTGCATGGGCTCAATTACACTGGAAGTGGTCTTCGGATCTCCGGACAACTTCCGAAGCGAGGAGTTAATCTTCGATATCGTCCCATTCCGCAGTGGCTATCACGCACTGCTCGGGCGAACCGCATTTGCCAGATTCAATGCGGTACCGCATTATGCATACCTCAAGCTCAAAATGCCAGGACCTCGTGGGGTTATAACAGTCAATGGAAACACAGAACGCTCGCTCCGCACAGAGGAGCACACTGCGGCCCTCGCAGCAGAGGCACAAAGCAGCCTTTTAAGGCAAACCGCCAATTCGGTGATAAAGCCCCCGGATACCTTCAAGCGAGTCCAGAGTAACCTGCAACAGGATCGCCTGGCACGTTTAGAGCTCGCCTAGAAATTCGGCCCCCGTCCTAGTCCCAGTCAAGCGACAAAATCTGTGCCGCGCGTACATAATTACGCACTAAAAATACCATGGGCTTAGGCGGGGGCACGACCAGGGCTCGTCCCAAAATGCGGCTCAACCGCCCCAGGGGATGTATATCTTGATCATTTTCTCTCTTTCAGGACCTTACTCTTTGGAAGCCCTTTTCGGCAGTCTGATTGCTGGACACATTACGGGAAGGAACAACCAAGGAGGCAAGAAGCTAAGACGTACAAGGGAATCCCCAGGTGGTCTCTGATAACAACCGAAGTACCCGTTTTTAATACCGATACGCAGCTTGCCCTTGGATAGGACATGTCAAATAGTCCTTTTTTTGCTTATTGCACTACTTGTATCAGTACGCTTCGACGTATTATTTAAATCACAATGCAAAGCATTAGTCTATTATTGCATTACCCTTCCCTTTTTCCTTGTCTGTTTATTTACGACAACTTGCACCCGTACATTCTGGTACGACCAGTACGCCAGGGGCTTCAGTATACCCCATAATACAGCGTGAGAAGTCCGAACACTTTCGATAGTGCGGCACCCCAAACTTATAGCATTATATGCATCAGCTCCGAATCATGTCTTGGGTCAATAGTTGGGTTTTCCCGGCTCCCATGTTTTGGTACCTTACGTTCCGCAATATCGGCTAAGGTAGCGCTGGGAGAACTACTGCGATTGTGTCCCGGTTCTTCCGGACGAGCACCTCAGTAGAGAAAGCCGAAAACTAACTGTCATGATAAGGCGAGAGCTGGTCGCTGTTCGAGAGGTCTCAAGTCCTTAAAGACATTTTCCGCTTCGGGCGAGGAGTCGGCCTTGCCCTACTTAGGCGTATATAGCGCCCCAAATTCGGCCTTCCGAATACTAGGGGCTTCGCCAAAATTTAAAATTGTAGACTTCTATGGCTAAGTGAGAGTGATAAAGCCTTATAGTCCGATTGCCTGGTTCGTTGTGCTGAACACCTCCCTGGAAGGACCCAAAATTGGGATAAAGAGTGCTCAGGTTTATCCCGAACACCCCAGTACTAGTTACACGGGGGTAGAAGCCGACGACTGGCCAACTCTCAGATTTTATAAACGGCCGCACAGAAGGTAATATTTTAAATTCACAAGCGTTGCATAGCGCAAATGAACTCGTTTCATATTACAGGATCACATAAGTACATTCATTCGAATATTACATCCTTAGCACATTCCTCCGCCACAAGGCGAGAACCCTTCAGGACACTGTTATAATACATTTCGGGGTGGCGATGCTCCTTGCCTTCCGGCGGCCCCTCCTTCACCAGCTTCTCAGCGTCCAGCTTCGCCCAGTGCACCTTTGCCCAGGCAAAAGCCCTGCGCGCACCCTCGATGCAGACGGACCACTTTATGACTTCAAGCCGTGGGCAGGCATTCACAAGCCGCCTCACCAGGCCGAAGTAGCTATCAGGCAGGGGATCGCCAGGCCACATCCGGACTATAAGACCCTTCATGGCCTGTTCGGCTGCCTTGTGGAGCTCGACCAGTTGCTTCAGCTGGTCGCTCAAGGGCATGGGGTGTTCGGTCCCAGTATACTGAGACCAGAACAACTTCTCCGTCGAGCTCCCCTCCTCGGCCCGGTAGAACTCCGCGGCATCTGACACACTGCGGGGTAGATCTGCGAACGCTCCTGGAGAGCTCCGAACTCGGGTAAGTAAAAGGAAATTTTCTTTCACATGCTTGCTTTGCATAATGAATGCCTTACCCGCCGCTATCTTCTTAACCGCCTCAATTTCCTGGAGGGCCTTTTGGGCTTCGGCCTTGGCGTGTTGTGCACTTTCGAGGGCCTTCGCAAGCTCGGACCCTTGCGTTTTAGAGTCACGCTCCAAGGACTCATGCTTTTGGACGAGGGCCTGGAGCTCTTGCCGCACCTCGCCTACTCGGGCCTCTTGTTTCTCTCGCTCGATGCTCTCCTTGGCCGCCTTGTCCTCGGCCTCGGACAGCGCCTTCTTCAGGGTCGCCACTTCGGTCGTGGCCCCTAGTAAAATTCATGAGGATCCTATGATCTAAGCAACCACCCTTGTTTTTTCTAATCAATATACAGACGGGGTATCACTTACCTTTGTTCTCTTCGAGCTGCCTCTTGGTAAGGCCGAGCTCTTCCTTGGACCGCTCAAGATCCCGCTTCAGTGCGGCGACCTCCGCAGTACGTGCGGCAGCGGCCAGCAGTGAAGCTTGCATATGCACATAGACATATTATGATTAGACTCCTGCGATTATTATTTGATCCTCTATTCGGCTTTTCTTCGCGAATGCCAAACAGAGCATCAGGGACTACTGTCTATGACATAATATTTTCTTATAATTTGATTACTTACCTCAAAGCCTGTTAGGAGGTTGGCACAGGCTTCAGTCAGTCCACTTTTGACGGACTAAACCTTCTTGACCACCGCACTCATGATAGTACGGTGCTCTTCATCAATGGAAGCGTCGCGAAGCGCTTCTAGCAAGTTCTCCGATGCCTCTGGATGGACAGAGGTCATCGGCACAGACGGCTCACCCCCCTTAGCGAGGGGTCGCCCGACGGAGTCCGGAACCACTGGAGGTTCCGGCACAGTATTCGGCTGGGGGCCAAGCTTGTTGCCCCCGCCATTGGAGCCCTTGGGAGTCTTGTTCCCCATGCGCCCAGTGTCCGGGATGTCGCCTTGGGGCGCCTCCAAGACTATCTCCCCTTGAGCTACCACCCTTCGAGACAACACCTCGGCGTCGTCCGTAGGGCGGGGGAGGTGGCGGTCGGGAGTGAATCGCTGTTCATCACCAACGGATCCAAAGACCCATCCGAAGAGGATACGTCAATATGGGCCTTGGAGGGACTGCATAATCATGTTCGGCATGATAAGGAGCAATAAAATGAAACATACCAAAATTATTATGGTATCCGGATACTTACAACTTCGCCAGGGGCTTGTCCCTGGGCAACCACTCCTCTTCGCTGAAGGCGGCGGTGGTGGAGTTGTCCGGAAGGAGGGTTCTTCCCTTCTTGGACCCTTCGTCTGCCCTGAACGGGGCGGCCTTCCTTTTCTTGTCTCCCCCGGCTGGAGGGGGGAGAACTTTCCTCTTCCTCCTCCTTGTTTTCGCGGGAGGAGTGCGCCTCGGTGCTTTCGGACGATGAGTCTGATATAACCTTGCGCCGGAGACCCTTCCTGGTCACCGTGGACTTCTTCTTGGCCTTCTTCTCCGGCACCTCATAAGGTGCCGGAACCAGCATCTCCGTTAGGAGAGCATCTGCTGGATCTTCGGGCAGGGGAGCCGGACAATCGATCCGCTCTGCTGTCGCTACCCAGTCCTGTTAAACGGCGTGGAGGCTTAGATCCCGCGCGTAGTTATACTGGGGAAATGAACATCTTATAAGATATAAAAGACTTACCAGATTCGCAGGGTGCTTTGCGCTGAGTCCGCGGTCCTTGGTAAGGGGAGGTGGTACCTCGGCGCCCTTGAACAGCACCTTCCAGACGTCCTTGTGCGTCGTGTCGAAGAGCTCTCGCAGCGTCTGGTGCTCGGCCGGGTCGAACTCCCACAATGTGAATGCCCGTCTTTGACACGGAAGGATCCGGCGGAAGAGCATGACTTGGACCACGTTGACGAGCTTGATTTTCTTGCTCATCATGTTTTTGATGCATGTCTGGAGTCCGGTCAGCTCTACCGGGGAACCCCAGGACAGGCCCTTCTCTTTCCAGGAGGTGAGCCGCATGGGGATTCCGGATCGAAATTTGGGGGCCGCCACCCAGTTGGTGTCGCGCGGCTCGGTGATGTAGAACCACCCCGATTGCCACCCCTTTATGGTCTCCACATAGGAGCCTTCGAGCCAGGTGACGTTGGGCATTTTTTCCACCATGGCGCCTCCGCACTCCGCTTGCTGGCCGACCACCACCTTCGGTTTAACATTGAAGGTCTTCAGCCACAGGCCGAAATGTGGCTTGATGCGGAGGAAGGCCTCGCACACGACGATAAACGCCGAGATGCTGAGGATGAAATTTGGGGCCAGATCATGAAAGTCCAGCCCGTAGTAGAACATGAGCCCGCGGACAAACGGGTGGAGGGGAAAACGCAGTCCACGGACGAAGTGGGTAAGGAAAACCACCCTCTCATGGGGTTCTGGAGTAGGGATGATCTGCCCCGCATCTGGCAGCCGATGCGCGATATCCGCGGCTAGGTATCCGGCTCCCCGCAGCTTTGTGATGTTCTCCTCCGTAACGGAGGAGACCATCCACTTGCCTCCCGCTCCGGACATGCTTGGAGTGGTTTGAGGAGAAAAACGCGAACTTGGGCGCTGGAGCTCGAGTGCGCAAGAATGGATGAGCAAGGAGGAAGAAGGCGTGGGTGAAAAGGGTGAATCCTTGTCCCTTTATAAGGACAGAAGAAGCTATGCACCTCCCCACCTACCTGGTAAAATCACTTATTCCCCAAGCGCCATAATTGATGGCGCGGTTGGGTTACCCACACCCGTATTGATGAGAATCCCGTGATAAGGGGACACGATCTCTGCTTCAACAAGACGTGCCAAGGAAACTGCCTCGCAATATGTGCAGTGGCTGGTTGTGAAAAACGGTTCGAATAATGACCGGGCCGTGGTGTGATGTCTGCTGCAAAATGCATCAGCAGATTAGATTTGTGGAAATGTTATTCTCTCTACGGTGGTATGTAGAAATTGTTTTGCAGAGCCGTACACTATCCTTGTGTTCAAAATCTTCTATGGAGTATTCGGAGGAGGAACCCGCCTTGCAATGCCAAAGACAATCTGCGCGCCGGACTCATCGTCATTGAAGCCTAGTTCAGGGGCTACTGAGGGAGTCCTGGATTAGGGGGTCCTCGGACAGCCGGACTATATCCTTTGGCCGGACTGTTGGACTATGAAGATACAAGATTGAAGACTTCGTCCCGTGTCCGGATGGGACTCTCCTTGGCGTGGAAGGCAAGCTTGGCAATACGGATATGTAGATCTCCTCCCTTGTAACCGACTCGGTGTAACCCTAGCCCCCTCCGGTGTCTATATAAACCGGAGGGTTTAGTCCGTAGGACAACAACAATCATACCATAGGCAAGCTTCTAGGGTTTAGCCTCTACGATCTCGTGGTAGATCAACTCTTGTAATACTCATATCATCAAGATCAATCAAGTAGGAAGTAGGGTATTACCTCCATCGAAAGGGCCCGAACCTGGGTAAACATTGTGTCCCCCGCCTCCTGTTACATCCGCCTTAGACGCACAGTTCGGGACCCCCTACCCGAGATCCGCCGGTTTTGACACCGACAGCCGGCGTACACAGCCGGAGTCTTGCCCGGTTCTTCTTCAGCGCATATCATTATCGACCCTCACATGGTCTCTACGGAAGCGGAGGCGCCTCCTTCCCCTCTGGCTGAAGCATCAGCCGGCGGTTCCACACCGATGAGCAGCGGGGAAGCGACCCGCCGTTTGCGCTGAAGCATATACCTCCGGGGTTTGCGGCAGTTCGGAGAGCGATCTGCCGGACATGAGGAAGACAGAAGGGATCCGCCGCTACCGGGCCGTTGACTCGTGTAGTGTATCCATGTCGTGGGAGTGGAGCTCCACGCGACCGTACATGCACATAGTTTTACCTTTTTATTTAAAATATGTTCAAAATATAAATGTTATCGTCTGGTTTGTATGAAATCCGTCGTATTTATATCAAATCTGGCCGTGTTTGCAGAAATTTCGTCCGGTTGGTTCGAAGTGTTGTCAAAATTTATGCGCCTACGGTTTGACGGCGTCCTTCCGCATCCGTGTCCGTGGACAGATGTGGGAGGAAATTTGCGGGTCGGCATTGGAGATGCCCTAAGTCTGTGTTTGCGCACTGTTATATGTAGTATTGATGACATTTCTATTTTTGCAACGCCTATCTTGTTTGTATAGGAGTTATACATGGGAATGCCCTGATTGTGGTTTATTCCACACCATCATAATCTTTGCTATTGTAGTTGCCACAAGGTTGTTGGCTTTTGTGCCCCGAAAGAATGCTATGTACCCACCAATATCACATGTTCCTTGAGACTTCACATGAAAGGTCTCTTCAACACCCAGTTGTGCATTTTGAACAAAGTTGAAGAACCAAGTTACTTGATGAAGCGCCACATGTGGTGAAAGAGTAAATCCCAATGCCTTCCAAGCCTATGCAACAAATCCAGATGTGCAACCAACACTCCCTCAATGCATGAATGATGTATGTACATAATCTCCAAAGGAAGAGAAACTCAGAGTCTATGAATTAAGGATCTACATGTATGGCTTGGGCTTTGTGAGTGTGAGGGCATCTCACTACTTGCCTTTTTATCATCTGGTGAGTCCATGTGTTTCTTTACTTTCAACACATGTTCCTAGCCAATTAGTAGTTGCCCACATTGTGTATGTTCGGGTGAGTATTAATTCGTTTAATTCATTTAATTTAGATCGTGTACAGAGAGATTGTTTTTAAAAGGGGAGGTGTTAGGTGTACATGATGATAAACCATAATTTTTCATGTGTACTGTCCACTCATATTCTTCTTTCTTCCGGATGCCTTGTCACTTGTAATGTTTTTCACGTATATAAGTCACTTCTGATGAACCAGGGAACCTTCTAATTTAAGAGAATCAATTTAGCCGTGTATATCACGTGTAAAATGGCTGCAAATGTTTGAAAAAAGGGAAACGTTTGTATCCGGATGCCGGCGGAACCGTTCCGCCGGACTCGCTCTGCGCGTTGGATCTCTTCAGATCCAAGGATAGATGTTGTGCCACGTGTCCGGCCTCAATCCAATTAGTTGCTCCCTCTTCCTCGCGCAGCGCACGTACAGGAGGGCACCAGCGCCGGCAGGCACCGCGCGCCGGCCAGCCGACCAGCGGGCTCCTTCGACCGCCGCCGCCAGAGAAGAGCGCCTTGTCGTCCGCGTGCGGCCGCCCCTCGCCGGATCTCGTCCGCCTGCGGCCGCCCCTCGCCGGACTACTACCCCTCTGCCTCTTCCCAGAATCCGCCCCTCTGCCTCCCCCTGGAATCCGCCCCGGCCGCCCCTCGCCAGACCTTGCAGCGCTCGAGCCTCCCCAGCCATGGCAGACTACACCCCACGGTGATTTTTTGTTAGAACCGGTTGTAGCAAATTCAATCGCCGGTGGTAGCAAAAATCTACTACTGTTGCAGCAAAACGGCGTCATCGTCATCGCGAGCAAACACTAGACATCGTGCTTTTTTGTTACATGCTACAACCTGTATCACATTTTGCTACAACCAGCACACCACTCAGCTACAACCGGCGTCGAATATTGCTACATCGGATATACAGAAAGTTGCAAGCGTTCAGTGCCATCGAGGAAAGCTACAACCGTCTACAGAAAATGCTACAACCTTCAATGAAAAAAGCTTCAACCGAACGAGAGATGAATTTTTCAACCAGGCGCTGCTCAAAACGAAAAAAGTTTCAATTGGTTACAGAAAAGCTTCCACCATAGAGGGGAAAAGCTACAACCGTGTCAATTTTTTGCTACTACCGTCTGTGTGTTTTGCTACATCCATTCATGCGGCCATGGTACTTTTTTGCGACTGAGGTGTGACCGGCGACACGAGGACGAACATTTTTTGTTGCAACAACCTAGTTTTTTGCTACCATTGGCGATGTGTTTTGCTACATCCGATTAACATGTTTGCTACAATGGCGACGCCGATGGATTTGTTTTGCTGCAACCGTTGTCTTCATTTGCTACGACTGACACGGGAAAATGCTACCATGGGGCATCTCTGTTTTTTGCTGGAACCAATCATCGGTGAGGCGGAGCTGCATCCATGGCACTCCGACGAGCAGCGGGGGCAGCGAGCGGTCGGGGCGAGCTGAGTCCCGGAGCGCGGGGCGGCCCCGACGGGCGGCCGGGGCGGCGAGCGGACTTGGACGAGTTGAGTCGCGGAGCTACATCCATGGCGCTCCGACGGGCAGCCGGGTCGGCGAGCGGTCAGCTCCAACCGGCGGCCGGGGCGGCGAGCGGGCCGGGCGAGCTGAGTGCCGGAGCGTGGGGCGGCCGGCGAGACGGGGGTTCCTTTCCCCGTCCGCGCTCGCGAGAGGAAAACGACGCCCTGGTTGGATAAGGATCCAACGGATCGGAACGGGCCGATCTGACGGCTAGGGTTGGACCGGCCGAAGCGTCCGGCCGGTGCGCCGGCGCCTAGCATCGCCCTTGAAAAAAAAACACGCTACATCATACTCTAGCTTTAGTTTGGTGCGTTGACAGTACGGACCACAAATAGATCGAGTTCCTTCATCAAAAGCTTCCCATAATACTATCATCACGGTGCTTAGTTGGGTTTGGCGTATACGCACGCGCAACGGGAGAGGTTAGGACCAGCGTTTTACGCTAATCCGATAGCTAGGTTTCAAAAGTTTGGGAGCATTTTTATATATTCCCGAGCAAAAGTCGTACTATGGTGTCCGATTTAAAATTTGAGCTCGAATGCTTGTTCAGGTTGGAAAGGTAGCTCACGTATAAAGGAATTGCCGGCCGGAAAGCACCTGTTCGTGGACGGTCGAGAAAAGGGAGTTCTTGTTTCTTAGAAGTGTACAATGATTTAATTAAGGCCACTAATCTGCGCCGGCGCGCCGGCCCAACCGTTCGGCCAGTCGCGTCGGAGCCATTGGATTTGAGTCGGGTGGGCCGTTGGATCTGGCGGAAAAAAAACGGTTGGCTCGCTGCTTCTTCTTCCGCTTGCTGAATCGCATCTCCCGCTCGGTGCGCACCTCCTCTCCCCTCCGGTAGCCATCCTCGTCGCCGCCCTCCCCCCCTCCCTCCCCGGTCGCCGGTCACCGTCCCTCGCCGCCGGACGTTGCACCTCGCCGGCATCGTCTTCTGCGTTTCTCGCTGGCTACGCGCGTGGGCTCGTGGTTGTAACTCCCCATGGTGACAGTCGCAGCTCCGGTGTGAGACCTCGGCTCCGGTGGTGTCGTCGCCGGTCGCGGCACCCTGCCGACGAGCTTGCCGTGAAGGGTCGCAACAAATTGAGTCGCTGGTTGTAGCAAATGACGTCGCTGGTTCCAGTAAAAATGACATCGTCGTAGGTTCCAGCATTTTGGTTGAAGCTTTCTCGGTCTCTGGTAGAAGCTTTTTCATATGCGGGATGAAGCTTTTTTTAAAACGGTTGCAACTTTTCATGTGTACCTAAAAGGCGATTGAAGCTTTTGTAGTGGCTGGCTGAAGATTTTCAATCTCTGGTTGAAGCTTTTTCATCTGCGGGATGAAGCTTTTGTTAAAACGGTTGCAACTCTTCATGTGTTCCGAGTCTGGTTTGAAGCTTTTGGATCTATTAGATGTAGCTTTTTGCATTCATGGTTGTAGCACGAGCATTGCCGTTTGCAACTGCAGTACCAGTACGTCCGCGCGGCCGCCGTTACTGGTTCCAGCAAAGTTTGCTGGTTGCAGCAAACTCTGCGTCGCAGTTCGCCGCCGTGGCAGTGCCTTGTGCCGGTTGTAGCAAAACAGTTGGCCCGTTCCAGCATCTGCTGGTGTCGTTTGTAGCAAACGAAATTGCCAGTTGTAGCTCCTCTTGCTGCAGGTTCCAGCACCGAGGCAGCAGCTTGTATCACCCGCGGTGGCTGGTTCCAGCATTTGTGACAGCAGGTTGTAGGAGCCGTAGTGGGCGGTTCCAGCACCGATGTTCGCCGATTCCAGCACAGGCAGGGACAGATGGTAGCACCAAGTGGTGGGCGTTCCAGCACCTGCGGTGGCCATTTCTAGCAAACCGCAAGGCTGGTTCCAGCACCTCCATGGCCGGGTGTAGCTTCTGCAGGCGGCGCCCCCAGCAAACCTCCCCGTTGATGCCGCTAGCAGCCCGTCCATGCTGCAAAAAATCCCCTTCCTCGCGTTCATGGCTTCAACGCCCCTGGACAGCTCGAATCCGGCCATGGCCTCCGCCCTGCAGATGAATCAGGCCACGGAGATTGCAGCAGCAAGGCATCCCCGCGCGGTGATCTATTTGGGGCGCTCCTCGCCGTGGTTTGCTGCGGAGAGGAAAAACACATGGCGGAGGCGAAGAAAAGGGAGAGAGTAGCGAGGACAGAGATGAGAGGCGGACGGTGGAGAAAGAAGATAAGGAAGGGAAAGCTGCTTCTGTACGCGTGGGGCCGTGACGCGAGGTGCGAGTGCGTGCGAGACCGTCCGAGCGTTCGGCCGGTCGACCGTATGTAAACATTTCCCTTTAATTAATTAGACGCGTCAAGTTTGATCGATGCATGAGAGGCTGATCTGCCGCACCTTATCTATGTAATTATATGCAGTATTCTAAAATATACGTAGGAATGTGAAAAAGGTAAGAGCATCTACACCTACCATGCTACGAGTACTATTTCTCCACCGACCAAACCGAAGACAACACCATACACCCCCACTACCACGTACCACTGGAAAAAAATGCACAAAACGGCAGAGATAGCTACTCCCTCTGTCCCATAATTTAAGACATACCTAAAGTTCACAAGAGCAAAACTGAAGAATGCAAAAATCAGGAGGAATGGTTGGCAGAAACCACCCGAGGGTACTATAAAGCTTAATATTGATGCTGGTTTTGACTGTGACAGCGGATCAAGTAGCACTGGAGTTATTCTGTGTGACGCCACGAGTTTTTTCTTGGCAGCCTCATGCAGCGACATCACCTTTGCAGAAGATGCAATGATAGCCCGAGGATTAATGGAGGATCAAGAGACGGCCTACTACCGGCAAATGAGTTGGGCTATAATATTCTTCACATCGAGGCAGATTAATGGAGGTAATTACCATTATGCATAACGGCAGAAATTCTCTTGGTCCTGCAGCGGCCATCTACAAGGAGTGCTTCTTCTTAGCTTGTAATTTTAGCTTTATAGTTTTTAATCACTGTCCTAGGAAGGTCAATATGACGGCTGATGTGTTGGCCAAGAACTGGGAGACCTCTCGAACTATTGTTTGAAAGTCCGAGCCTCTGGGATTCTTGGTAGATGTTCTATCAAATGATGTATCCTTCTTTTGGTATGAAATATAAACCGCCATGATAGCTTTCCCTCAAAAGAAAAATATAAGAGTGTTTTTTGAAAATATATTATGGGACACAGGTAGTACATTTATGCGTGCACATGGCACGGCACTATGGTAGCTTTAGCTTGGCCTGAAGAATGACCGAGGACATGCATAGTACATATGCAAATGTACGCACCGGTCATAGTCATACCGATATAGTTATACTGGCTACTCACACCAAGAGTACCTTCTTCTTGTTTGCGGATACCATGCCACTGGTAATGACTTTCACGTCCATAAGTTGCTTCCGATGAACCAGGGAAACTTCTAATTTAACTTAATCAACTTGGTCGTGTATATCACGTGGCAAACGGACGCTAATGTTTGATAAAGACACACGTGACATGCATACCCGGGCTTTTTCATTGACGCATTGACGGTATGGATCACAAATATATAATCCAATGAGTTCATCAAAAGCTTTTCCCATAATACTATCATCACAGTGCTCAATTGGGTTTGACGCACACTCACGCGTAACGGGAGAGGTTAGGTCCAGCGTTTTACGCTAATGCGGCGGGTTTCAAAAGTTTTGGACCATTTTTTAATATCTTCCAGGCAAAAGTGGCAGTGAGTATGGTGTCTGATTCTAAATTTGTGCTTGAACGATAAGTTGACTTGGAAAGCACCTTTGTGTGGGACGGTTGAGAAAAGTGAGTTCTTGTTTTGTAGAAGTGCACAATGATTTAATTAATTATATACGAACCAAGTTTATAACCGATCCACCACCAACCTTAATTATATGAAAATACGCAGTATTCTAAATACACGGGAACATGAAAAACATAGGAATACGGTAGAGATGCATTGTGAAACAGTGGTCGGAAAACACATGAATTTTGTAAACTTTAGGCCCTATTCGGTTCAAAGGGTTTTCACAAAAAATCTGCAAGAATAGGTGTTCTAAAGGAATTTAGACAAGATGGTCGTTCATTCAGATCAAAGGAAATGTTGCTCCGATTTCATGTACAATTAATAAGCTATAGCCACGTGTTTCCTCAGGAAATGGAAAATCCAGTCCGGGCTCATGCTACGCTTATGTCCGAGGCAGATTGATCGCTCTCTGAATAAACAATTCACCAATTATGTGATTTACGCTTATGTCCGGGCTCATGTTAGTGATGAGATGAACAGTTTGTTAATTAAAGATTTCACTAGTGAGGAGGTAGGTGATGCTTTATTCCAGACCGGGCCTCTAAAAGCCCTGGGTTTTCCAGCCCGCTATTTCCAAAGGAATTGAGGGGTACTGAAGGAGGAGGTAGTGAAAGCGGTGCTGCACTTTTTTGATACCGGAAAAATGCCTGAGGGCATAAATGATACAGTGATTGTGCTCATCCCGAAAGGAAATAACCCCCAATCTTTGAAGGATTTCCGCCCCATAAGCTTGTGTAACGTTATATATAAGGTGATTTCAAAATGTTTGGTGAATCGCCTTAGACCCTTGTTGGATGGATTGATCTCTGAGACCCAGAGCGCTTTTGTTCCCGGAAGAATGATCACGGATAATGCTCTTATTGCGTTTGAGTGCTTCCATAAGATTCAACAAAGCAGAAGCCCACGGGATACGTATTGTGCCTACAAACTTGATTTGGCAAAGGCATATGACAGGGTTGACTGGGCTTTTTTGCAGGAAGTTCTTGGTAAGATTGGGTTCTGCCAGAAGTGGACAAATTGGATTATGGAATGTGTGACCACGGTCAGGTTCTCCGTCAAATGCAATGGGGAGCATCTAGAATTTTTCAATCCATCGCGAGGACTTCGCCAGGGGGGCCCTCTCAGTCCCTATTTATTTCTGTTTGTAGCGGATGGCTTGGTTAATTTACTCAACCGGGAGATTGCAGGGGGTAGGATCACTCCTTTGAAAATAGCTAGAAACAGCCCGGGCATTTCAAACTTACTTTTTGCGGATGATAGCATGCTCTTTTTCAAGGCCACGGTGGACCAAGCTACAATGGTTAAGGAGGTGCTAAACATTTTCCAAAGATCCACGGGTCAACTTCTAAGCTCGAGTAAGTGTTCTATTCTCTTTAGTGAGAAATGCTCAAATCAAACAAGAGAGGAGATTAAATCTGTCTTGGAAGTGGAGACCTCAACCTTTGAGAGCAAGTACTTGGGGCTTCCGACTCCGGAAGGGAGAATGAAGGATGAAAATTTCCAGCTAATCATGGATAGACTGGGAAAGAGATGCGACAATTGGAATGAAAGATTCATGTCATATGCGGCTAAAGAAGTGCATGTTAAATCAGTGGTGCAAGCTCTCCCAACATTCACTATGGGGGTGTTCTTGCTGTCCAAAGGTTTTTGCGAGAAATATGAGAGAATGATACGGGACTTTTGGTGGGGAGACGAGGAAGGACACAGAAAGTGCACTGGATGTCTTGGAAGCGAATGACTAAACCAAAGAGATCAGGGGGGGTCGGATTCAGGGACATGCACCTTTTTAATGTTGCACTCCTTGCCAGACAAGGGTGGAGGCTGATTCAACAACCCAACAGCTTGTGTGCGAGGGTGTTAAAATCGAAATACTATCCAAAGGGCGACATTTTAAGTACTGTCTTTTCCGCGGATGCGTCGCCGGTTTGGAGAGGGATTGAAAAAGGGTTAGAGCTCCTAAAGAAAGGGATCATTTGGAGGGTGGGAAATGGGAAGAGCATTCAAATCCAACGGGACCAATGGATCCCAAGAAAGGAAGGTTTAAGGACAGCAAACTTCATAAAAAGATCTAGACTGCGGTGGGTTAGTCAGCTTCTGGCACCGGACACAAAAGAGTGGAACAAGGAACTCGTAGAACAAATTTTCTATCCTTTTGATGCTGAGGAGATTTGCAAAATCAAGATTCCGTCGATTGATGTGGAGGACTATGTAGCTTGGCATTATGAGAAAAACGGGATGTTCACTGTTAGAAGTGCATACAAGCTCGCGGCTGCGATTGAAAGCAACATAGCCACAGGAGCCTCAAATTCTTCTCGAGGCGTGGGTGACCGTAGCATCTGGGATGTTATTTGGAAAATGAAAATACCAGAGAGAATAAAAAAATTTGGCTGGAGGATTGCTACAAGCACACTGGCTACTAAAAAGAACAAGTGCAAAAGAACACTAGTGCATGACAGTACTTGCGACATCTGCGGCAATGGTGAAGAAGATGAATATCACGCCACAATCTCTTGTACAAAAAGCAAAGCGCTCAGATTTGCTATGAAGGAGGTTTGGGATTTACCAAACGAGAAAGAATTCGGGTACACAGGCAAGGATTGGCTTCATATTTTGTTAGATAAGCATGATACTGAGACCGGAATTAAAATCATGCTACTACTGTGGCGAGCCTGGTTTTTGCGTGAAAATTGCGTGCATAGTGATGGAAAAGAATCAGTATCGAGGTCCGCGACATTCCTTGCGAATTATGAGGAAGAGCTGAGGAACCTGGCGCTGTCAAACGATGGTGTCGGGGACAAAAGGATCGCTCCACTGTCAGCTGTTGCACCTATCCAACCCACTGTTGATCAGAATCGATGGGAGAGACCATCGATTGGGAGTGTCAAACTAAATTCAGATGCGGCGTTCAGTGCGAGAACTGGTGAAACTTGTGTTGGAGCTGTTGCAAGGGACCACAGAGGATTGGCTCTCATGTCTGTTAGTTGCCGGACTAGGATATGCAGGTCTGTTGAGGAAGCGGAGGGACAGGCAATGTTGGTTGGTCTCCAGTCATTGTCCTCGGTTTTTAATGGCAAGATTATATTAGAGACAGACAATGTACTGATTGCCAAGGAACTAGAGAAGGGGAGGTCAAATCGCTCGGACTGCTTTCAGATTATATGCGAGATCAAAGATGCTATGACTGTTTTTGAGTCGGTCAGTATCAAACACATACCCAGGGAATGCAATCAACTGGCACACGAGCTAGCCCCTAGAGCAAGGCAACAAGATGATTTGTTTTTGATTGCAAACGTCCCCGAGCAGTTAAGCGGCCTTATGCTATCTGAATGTAACACCTCTGTGTAACTATTTGGGTAGTCATTCTCAAAAAAAAAATTATGTGATTTACGTGAGAGAAGCACTATGCAACCAATTAAAAAAAATCAGATTGTTGTTGTCATAGCGTCGAATGATGGAAGTCTTCCTCCGTTTTTCCTATGTTGTACCAATCGCCCATTGCTTTATGTTTTCCTCTGTTTTTGAACTTCCTTTGTCATTCCGATGGTCTCTTCGGTTCCTATGTTACTATTGCTGTGAACCGAATAAGACCTTAGGGTTTAATTTACAGGAACATGGAAATCACAAGAAACCTAATAAATATGAACCGATTAAACCAATGGAAAACACATGTTGAGAATGTTATTATGCCCCTGATGATCCTAGTCTCGTTCTTCGTCCTGACAAATTGAAAAAGAGGTCCAAGTGAATTGTATAATTAATATGTTTTTCTTTTGAAAGGAACTGGATCAAAGGAGTCTTTTCATCCGCTGTATCCTTGCTCTGTTTCTTTAAACAAATTTATGAATAGTGTCACCATAGGAATGATTCCTATTTCTAACATTTCCCCAAAATTTCAGGCCCTGGGAATTAGAGTGGTTCGCAATTACATTGACCATGTCACTGTGTCGGCGAGTATTATTTTGATCAGAAAGAAACTTATAAAGAAGGTATATGAAAGGTATTCATACTAATTTTGGTGATCTCCTTCATTTGATCCAAATAACTTTCGTACAAAACATTTCTTTCTATTGAAAATCATTCAATTCAGAGTGCCATAGTAGTGATGAATATCTTATGCTAAGTTTCTGTTCGTGCATTGATCTCTGTGAAGGAAATATGCCCTAGAGGCAATAATAAAGTTGTTATTTATATTTCCTTATATCATGATAAATGTTTATTATTCATGCTAGAATTGTATTAACCGGAAACTTAGTACATGTGTGAATACATAGAGAAACAGAGTGTCACTAGTATGCCTCTACTTGACTAGCTCGTTGAATCAAAGATGGTTAAGTTTCCTAGTCATAGACATGAGTTGTCATTTGATTAACGGGATCACATCATTAAAGAATGATGTGATTGACTTGACCCATTCCGTTAGCTTAGCATTTGATCGTTTAGTATATTTCTATTACTTATACATGTTCCTATGACTATGAGATTATGCAACTCCCGAATACCGGAGGAACACTTTGTGTGCTACCAAACGTCACAGCGTAACTGGGTGATTATAAAGGTGCTCTACAGGTGTCTCCGATGGTACTTGTTGAGTTGGCACAGATCGAGATTAGGATTTGTCACAACGATTGTCGGAGAGGTATCTCTGGGCCCTCTCAGTAATGCACATCACTATAAGCCTTGCAAGCAATGCAACTAATGAGTTAGTTGCGGGATGATGTATTACGGAACCAGTAAAGAGACTTGCTGGTAACGAGATTGAACTAAGTATTGAGATACCGATGATCGAATGTCAGGCAAGTAACATACCGATGACAAAGGGAACAACGTATGTTGTTATGCGGTTTGACCGATAAAGATCTTCGTAGAATATGTAGGAGCCAGTATGAGCATCCAGGTTCCGCTATTGGTTATTGAGCGGAGACATGTCTCGGTCATGTCTACATAGTTCTTGAACCCGTACGGTCCGCACACTTAACGTTCGGTGACGATCAGTATTATGAGTTTATGTGTTTTGATGTACCGAAGGTAGTTCGGAGTCCAGGATATGATCACGGACATGACGAGGAGTCTCGAAATGGTCGAGACATAAAGATCGGTATATTGGATGACTATGTTTGGACTTCGGAAGGGTTCCGGGTAAGTTCGGACAAATACCGGAGTACCGGGGGGTTACCGGAACCCCCAGGGGAGTGTAATGGGCCTATTGGGCCTTAGTGGAGAAGAGGAGGGGCGGCCAGGGCAGGCCGCGCCCCCCCCCCCCCCTCCCCCTCTAGTCTGAATTGGACAAGGAAGGGGGGACGGCGCCCCCCTTTTTCCTCCCCCTCTCTCCTCCTTCCTTCCCTCCTACTCCTACTCTTGGAAGGGTTAGAGTCCTACTCCCGGTGGGAGTAGGACTCCCCTTGGGGCGCGCCTAGGAGGCCGGCCCCCTCCCCCTCCTCCACTCCTTTATATACGGGGGAGGGGGCAGCCCATGGACACACAAGTTGATCAATTGATCTTTTAGTCGTGTGCGGTGCCCCCTCCACCATAATCCACCTCGGTCATATTGTAGCGGTGCTTAGGTGAAGCCCTACGTCGGTAGCATCATCATCACTGTCATCATGCCGTCGTGCTGACGGAACTCTCCCTCGGAGCTCTGCTGGATCGTGAGTTCGTGGGACGTCACCGAGTTGAACGTGTGCTGAACTCGGAGGTGCCGTGTGTTCGGTACTTGGATCGGTCGGATCGTGAAGACGTACGACTACATCAACCGCGTTGTCATAACGCTTCCGCTTACGGTCTACGAGGGTACGTGGAGGACACTCTCCCCTCTCGTTGCTATGCATCACCATGATCTTCCGTGTGCGTAGGAAAATTTTGAAATTACTACGTTCCCCAACACTCTGTACTATTGATGGCATTTCAACTGTTGTTACGCCTATCTTGTGACCATAGGTTTCCCGAGTTATACACAAGAATAGTCTAATGTGGTATATTCCACACCAAATTCTTGGTAAGCTCTAGGATAACAATTGCCACATGGTTCTTTGGCGTTTGTGCCCCACATAGTGCTGGGAAGAGTGCTACATATCCACCAACATCATGTGTCCCTTGAGACTTCACATGAAAGGTCCTTCTAGCACCCAATTGGTCATTTGAACAAGGTTAAAGGAACCAAGTTACTCGTTGAAAGAAAATAAGGTGTGACAGGGTAAATCCCAATGCTTTCCAAGCCTAAGCAACAAATCCAGATCTGGTGCAACCAACACTCCCTCGGTGCATGAATAATGTATGTACATAATCTACAAAGGAATCAAAACTCAGAGGCTATAGAATTAAGGATCCACATATATGGTTTGGGCATCATGAGTGTGAGGGCACCTCACTACTTGTGTTTTTATTAGCTTGTGAGTCCAAGTATTTCTTTACTTTCAGCACATGTTCCTAGTCAATTACTAATAGCCCACATTGTGCATATTTGGGTGAGTATTAATTATTAAATATATCTAACGTATACCCCCTCCGTCCTTGAAAGAGTGTACTTCCAACTTTGTTGGTAAGTCAAACTTTTTAATGTTTGATGATATTTATACAATAATACACCAACATTTATGCCATCAAATTAGTAGCATTAGATTCATGATAAAATATATTTCATCATATACCTATTTGGTTTCACAAACATTGATATATTTTTGCATAAACTCGGTCAAACTTTGAGATAGTGTGACCTTCCAACACAATTGGAAGTACACTCTTTCAAAGAAGGAAGGAGTATGGTGCACCGGAAGATTGTTTTTTTTCTTCAAAAAAGGTGGGTGTTAGGTGTACATGATGATAAATCTCATTATTTTATTTTTGAACAAACTGACATTTGTATGAAGAGAAGAACCGGCTTCAAAGCGGAGTAAGTATTTTACTGTATCTTCCAGGCATTTTTAAGAACGAGCTTCAAAAGCTTTGGAGCATTTTTATAGATCTTCTAGATAAAAGCCGCAATAGTACAACTGATTTAAATTTGAGCTCCAATTCTCTATTGGTTTGGAAAGCAACTTTTCATGGACAATCAAGAAAACTGAGTTCTTGTTCCGTAGAAGTGCACAATAATTTAATTAATTATATGCATCAGGTTTGATCGATGCATGAGCAGTCGGTCCATTGCACCTTAATTATATAACTATTTCTGAGATTCTAAGGGTGTGTTTGATTCTCGGAAATTTCATAGCACATGAATTGGAAAAACTAGATGATACCGTGCGTGTTGCCACGGTACGTTTGCTTAAAATCCATTAAAAGTATACGTATATAATAAATAAGACACCATTACAGTTTTGCGGTCAAGCAACAGTTAAACTGTCTTGTTCAGTATTGATGTTAAATTCAAATCAATTAAATGGCATAACTCAAAATTGACACACCGCGGAGGCCTCAGAATTACCACGCTATGTTTCTTTATTTTCTTACAAAAATATGCAAAGGAAAAAGTTGAAAAGTATTAGTGTTGTGCACTGGAAGTTAATATATATACATACAACAGTGAGTTAAAATTCAAAACTAATCGAAAAGATGTAATCAGAATTTGAGTTGTTGAACAATTTCTTAATCACTAGCAGTTGATTCGCTCGGACATATGAAAATATCAGTTAGTAGGAAAATCTTGTTAGATGATATCTGCTATAGATTACAAAAGAGACGTGTATACTTGAAGCATCAGCCTAATAGTGAAAGAACTTCTCCATCTAGATAAACCTGCAAGTATACATCAGACAAAAAAGAATTTCATAGATTCTGCAAAATATAAGATCTGGGAAGCAATTTTGTGGAGATGAGATAAACAATCATTAGTAGTAGTATTCCCGGAAACTGTACTGCCTGCAAGTATATATCGGCCTATTTATCCATCTGTGAAAAAATGTTATTTTACGGCATTCAAAAATTTCTTAACACTGCCCCAACACGAACATAGTAGGGATGTACTCACCTGTTTGCCTACATAATTCCAAAAATCCTGGGAGAGTTCAGAGGAGCTAAAATCCTGAAAATCAATAGAGGAACCGTTGTGGCATTGTTGCTACCTCTTGTCGACATTGTAAACGCCCATGTTGGTCGAGCCTCTAGCCGAGATTCTTAATATTGGGCATGTAGAAGGCTAGATGGGAAGGAGACTCAAGCAAATCATCGCCCCCTCAGCTCCTCTTACCCTAAAATTTAGACAAAACACATTGCAACCAAATCTGCTGGGAGGCAAGGAATGTTGGAGAAGCTTGATGAAGGATAGCCTAAGATTCGCTGCGAATACAACAAAATGAAACTAACCACCAAATATATAATTGAACGCTTCAACACAGGAAACTCCAATGCACAACAACAAAATTTGGATGAATTTTTTTGGAGGGGAACGACGATAAGGATTAAGGGGAGGTCCTCACCATAGTTCTTGCAGTGGCGGCTTTGGTTCATGCAAGGCTGGGACGCGAGTGGGAGCCAGGAGCGGTGAAACCAGGCCAAATCGAGTTGTGGTTCTCTTCTCATTTCCTTTTCTGATGGCGAACCAGAATCGGCTGCTTCCCAAAGGGTTGTTGTGGCGGCGCAATAATCTTGACTGTGCGACTAGCGTAGAAGGAGGACACGACACCCATGGCTACTGGCTGCTCATATCAATCAACTTGTGCTTGGACTTCGAGCCCTCTTTTACAAAACTGATCGAGTTGCTTCACCAAGCGGTGAAATTAGCAAGTAGACTAATGGCGATGGTCAATTTTTTTGGGGTGAAGCGGAAAGGAGAGGAGCCGAGTGGTCTCAGTGGAGAAATAAGAAAATCCTTCGGTGTCGTGTCCGTTGCAAGGAAGTACTGAGATCTGGGTGGAGATTGAAGAAGGAGAAAAGACAGGGGGTTTCCCTAGAGAAGACGTGAGTCATCGGTAGTGAGCCTGCCATGGGAAAGAGGGTTGTCGTCCCTACATATTGGTGGAGAAGATATAAAGCAGCGACGCTACATGGGTTTCTTAAAAAATGATGCTACATGGAAAAACCGAAAAATAGACGTTGGTGTGGAGAATGAATCGACACACTGGTGCAATTGGAAAGCAAACAATTATTTTCATGATGCGTGGAACAGTTTTCACTGAGATGGCATGTTGATAACATGGATAGGTTGCATGTTTAGATAAAAAAGTTAGTGTGGATGAAACTCTTAGGTATATAGGATACATGATTGTGATGGCATGTCCACTTGAACTCAATTGGATTAACAAACTGATACGTCTCCAACGTATCTATAATTTTTTATTGTTCCATGCTATTATATTATCTGTTTTGGATGTTTAATGGACTTTATTATACACTTTTATATTATTTTTGGGACTAACCTATTAACCGAAGGCCCAGTGCAAATTGCTGTTTTTTTTGCCTATTTCAGTGTTTCGCAGAAAAGAAATATCAAATGGAATCCAAACGGAATGAAACCTTCGGGAGAGTGATCTTTGGAACAAACGTGATCCAGAGGAGTTGGAGTGGACGTCAAGAAAGAAGCGAGGAGGCCACGAGGCAGGGAGGCGCGCCTGCCCCCCTGGGCGCGCCCCCACCCTCGTGGGCCCCTCGCAGCTCCACCGACCTACTTCTTCCTCCTATATAAACCCATATACCCCGAAAACATCCAGGAGCACCACGAAATCCTATTTTCAATGCCGCAACCTTCTATACCCGTGAGATCCCATCTTGGGGCCTTTTCCGGCACTCTGCCGGAGGGAGAATCGATCACGGAGGTCTTCTACATCAACACCATAGCCTCTCCGGTGATGTGTGAGTAGTTTACCACAGACCTTCGGGTCCATAGTTATTAGCTAGATGGATTCTTCTCTCTCTTTGGATCTCAATACAAAGTTCTCCTCGATTCTCTTGGAGATCTATTCGATGTAATACTTTTTGCGATGTGTTTGTCGAGATCCGATGAATTGTGGGTTAATGATCAAGATTATCTATGAACAATATTTGATTCTTCTCTGAATTCTTATATGCATGATTTAATATCTTTGCAAGTCTCTTCGAATTATCAGTTTGGTTTGGCCTACTAGATTGATCTTTCTTGCAATGGGAGAAGTGCTTAGCTTTGGGTTCAATCTTGCGGTGTCCTTTCCCAGTGACAGCAGGGGCAGCAAGGCACGTATTGTATTGTTGCCATCGAGGATAAAAAGATGGGGTTTATATCATATTGCTTGAGTTTATCCTTCTACATCATGTCATCTTGCTTAATGTGTTACTCTGTTCTTATGAACTTAATACTCTAGATGCATGTTGGATAGCGGTCGATGTGTGGAGTAATAGTAGTAGATGCAGAATCGTTTCGGTCTACTTGTCGCGGACGTGATGCCTATATACATGATCATGCCTAGATATTCTCATAACTATGCGCTTTTCTATCAATTGCTCGACAGTAATTTGTTCACCCACCGTAGAATTTGCTATCTTGAGAGAAGCCACTAGTGAAACCTATGGCCCCCGGGTCTATTTTCCATCATATAAGTTTCCAATCTATTTTACTTTGCAATCTTTACTTTTCAATCTATATCATAAAAAATACCAAAAATATTTATCTTATTATCTCTATCAGATCTCACTTTTGCAAGTGGCCGTGAAGGGATTGACAACCCCTTTATCGCGTTGGTTGCAAGGTTCTTATTTGTTTGTGTAGGTACGAGGCGACTTGTGTGTGGTCTCCTACTGGATTGATACCTTGGTTCTCAAAAACTGAGGGAAATACTTACGCTACTTTGCTGCTTCACCCTTTCCTCTTCAAGGGAAAAATCAACGCAGTGCTCAAGAGTTAGCAAGAAGGATTTCTGGCGCCGTTGCCGGGGAGATCTACGCCAAGTCAAGTCAAGACAAGACATACCAAGTACCCATCACAACTCTTATCCCTCGCATTACATTATTTGCCATTTTCCTCTCGTTTTCCTCTCCCCCACTTCACCTTTGCCGTTTTATTCGCCCTCTTTTTCCGTTTGTCTTTTCGTTTGCTTTGATGTTTTACTTGGCTCGTTTGCTTGTTTGGTTGGAATAGTTGTTTATTTATTGCTAAATAGAGAACCTAAGATCTATGGATCCTCATCCGCTTGCTAATCTTTTTAAGAGATCCAATTATGATGAACCAATTGCTAGTGAGTTTTATGCACTAGATTATCTTTATGAAGTTTTGCTTGAAATTCGTGAATCTAAAAATTGTGATGAAGTACTTTATGGAGTGATTCACGATGAATCTTTGAATAATAAGCATGATTGCAATGATGATAGTATAAATTCTATTTTCACTTGTGCTTATAATATGCAAAATCCTAAGCTTGGGGATGCTAGTTTTGCTATGTCTACTACTTGTTGCAATGATCATGATTGGGGTGATTCTTCTTATGATCTTGAAAATTTATTTAAGCCCCATGATGAATATGAGATTGATAATGTTTGCAATAATATTGAAAGTGGGTTTGGAAGAGTGTCAACTTTAGATCCCACATATTTGGAGAATGTTCAATCTTATGAAGTTTTTGATAAAAGTGGGTTTGGAGAGGTCATGACTTTAGTTAATGTTAATCCCACTATTTTGGAAGAGTGTCAACTTTGCATGCATGTGGATCATGTTGAGAATATGTTATGTGATAGCTATATTGTTGAATTTTCTTATGATCATACATGTAATTATTATGAGAGGGGAAAATATGGTTGTATAAATTTTCATGTTACTAAATTACCTCTCTTCATATTGAGATTGCTATCGTCTCTTTCTTCTTCCTTGCATATGCTTGTTTTTGCTTTCCTTGATAATTCGTTTTCTTATAAAATACCTATGCATAGGAAGTATGTTAGACATAAGTGTGTTTGTCACATATTTTATGATGCTCTCTTTGTGCTTCAATTCTTGTCTTTCATGTGAGCATCATTAAAATTATCAATGCCTAGCTAAAAGGCTTTAAAGAAAAGCGCTTGTTGGAAGAAAACCCAATATTTTTCCTTGCTGTTATTCAATAAATAATTCATCTAGCTTCTGTTTAGATGTGGTTTTTTGTTTTAATTAGTGTTTGTGCCAAGTAGAACCTTTGGGAAGACTTGAGTGAAGTCTTTATGATGTTGCTGTAAAAAACAGAAACTTTAGCGCTCACGAGATTAGCTACCACTTTTTACTGGAGAGTGCTATTTAGTTTATTATTTTTGAAGATGATTAATAGACAAATTCCTCACGTCCAGAAATTTATTTCAGAATTTTTGGAGTTCCAGAAGTATACGTTTGATACAGATTACTACAGACTGTTCTGTTTTTGACAGATTCTGTTTTTCGTGTGTTGTTTGCTTATTTTGATGAATCTATGACTAGTATCAGAGGGTATGAACCATAGAGAAGTTGGAATACAGTAGGCTTAACACCAATATAAATAAATAATGAGTTCATTACAGTACCTTGAAGTGGTGGTTTGTTTTCTTTCGCTAACGGAGCTCATGAGATTTTTCTGTTGAGTTTTGTGTTGTGAAGTTTTCAAGTTTTGGGTAAAGATTTGATGTATTATGGAATAAGGAGTGGCAAGAGCCTAAGCTTGGGGATGCCCAAGGCACACCAAGGTAAAAATCAAGGACAACCAAAAGCCTAAGCTTGGGGATGCTCCAGAAGGCATCCCCTCTTTCGTCTTCGTCCATCGGTAACTTTACTTGAGGCTATATTTTTATTCATCACATGATATGTGTTTTTCTTGGAGCGTCTTGTATGATTTGAGTCTTTGCTTTTAGTTTACCACAATCATCCTTGCTGTACACACCTTTTGGGAGATACACACATGAATTGGAATTTATTAGAATACTCTATGTGCTTCACTTATATCTTTTGAGCTAGATAATTTTGCTCTAGTGCTTCACTTATATCTTTTAGAGCACGGTGGTGGTTTTATTTTATAGAAATTATTGATCTCTCATGCTTCACTTATATTATTTTTAGAGTCTTTTAGAACAGCATGGTAGTTTGCTTTGGCTATAAAATTAGTCCTAATATGATAGGCATCCAAGATAGGTATAATAAAAACTTTCATAAAAACTGCATTGAATACTATGAGAAATTTGATACTTGATGATTGTTTTGAGATATGAAGATGGTAATATTAGAGTCGTGCTAGTTGAGTAGTTGTGAATTTGAGAAATACTTGTGTTGAAGTTTGCAAGTCCCGTAGCATGCTCGTATGGTAAACGTTGTGTAACAAATTTGAAACATGAGGTGTTCTTTGATTGTCTTCCTTATGAGTGGCGGTCGGGGACGAGCGATGGTCTTTTCCTACCAATCTATCCCCCTAGGAGCATGCGCGTAGTGCTTGATTTTTGATGACTTGTAGATTTTTTCAATAAGTATGTGAGTTCTTTATGACTAATGTTGAGTCCATGGATTATATGCACTCTCACCTTTTCATCATTGCTAGCCTCTTCGGTACCGTGCATTGCCCTTTCTGACCTTGAGAGTTGGTGCAATCTTCGCCGGTGCATCCAAACCCGGTGATACGATACGCTCTATCACACATAAACCTCCTTATATCTTCCTCAAAACAGCCACCATACCTACCTATTACGGCACTTCCATAGCCATTCCGAGATATATTGCCATGCAACTTTCCACCGTTTCATTCATTATGACAGGCTTCATCATTGTCATATTGCCTTGCATGATCATGTAGTTGACATCGTATTTGTGGCAAAGCAGCCACCATGCATAATTTATCATACATGTCACTCTTGATTCATTGCCCATCCCAGTACACCGCGGAGGCATTTAGATAGAGTCATATTTTGTTCTAGTATCGAGTTGTAATTATTGAGTTGTAAATAAATAGAAGTGTGATGATCATCATTAATAGAGCATTGTCCCGAAAAAAAAGAGAAAGGCCAAAAAAAAAAAGAGAAAGGCCAAAAAAAGAAATAAAAAGAGGACAATGCTACTATCCTTTTTTCCACACTTGTGCTTCAAAGTAGCACCATGATCTTTATGATAGAGAGTCTCTTGTTTCGTCACTTTCATATACTAGTGGGAATTTTTTATTATAGAATTTGGCTTGTATGTTCCAACAATGGGCTTCCTCAAATGCCCTAGGTCTTCATGAGCAAGCAAGTTGGATGCACACCCACTTAGTTTCTTTTGTTGAGATTTCATACATTTATAGCTCTAGTGCATCCGTTGCATGGCAATCCCTACTCCTTGCATTGACATCAATTGATGGGCATCTCCCTAGCCCATTGATTAGCCGCGTCAATGTGAGACTTTCTCCTTTTTTGTCTTCTCCACACAACCCCCATCATCATACTCTATTCCACCCATAGTGCTATATCCATGGCACACGCTCATGTATTGCGTGAAAGTTGAAAAAAGTTTGAGATTACTAAAGTATGAAACAATTGCTTGGCTTGTCATCGGGGTTGTGTATGATGAGAGCATTCTTGTGTGACGAAAATGAAGCATGACCAAACTATATGATTTTGTAGGGATGAACTTTCTTTGGCCATGTTATTTTGATAAAACATAATTGCTTAGTTAGTATGCTTGAAGTATTATTATTTTTACGTCAATATTAAACTTTTATCTTGAATCTTTCGGATCTGAATATTCATGCCACAATAAAGAGGTTACTTAGAAATTATGCTAGGTAGCATTCCACATCAAAAAATCTGTTTTTATCATTTACCTCCTCGAGGACGAGCAGGAATTAAGCTTGGGGATGCTTGATACGTCTCCAACGAATCTATAATTTTTGATTGTTCCATGCTATTATATTATCTGTTTTGGATGTTTAATGGGCTTTATTATACACTTTTATATTATTTTTAGGACTAACCTATTAACCGAAGGCCCAGTGCAAATTGTTGTTTTTTTGCCTATTTCAGTGTTTCGCAGAAAAGGAATATCAAACGGAATGAAACCTTTGGGAGAGTGATTTTTGGAACAAACGTGATCCAGAGGACTTGTAGTGGACGTCAAGAAAGAAGCGAGGAGGCTACGAGGCAGGGAGGCGCGCCTGCCCCCCCCCCCCCCGGGGCGTGCCCCCACCCTCGTGGGCCCCTCGCAGCTCCATCGACCTACTTCTTCCTCCTATATATACCCATATACCCCGAAACCCCGAAAACATCCAGGAGCACCACGAAACCCTATTTCCACCGCCGCAACCTTCTGTACCCGTGAGATCCCATCTTGGGGCCTTTTTCGGCGCTCCGCCGGAGGGGGAATCGATCACGGAGGGCTTCTACATCAACACCATAGCCTCTCCGATGATGTGTGAGTAGTTTACCACAGACCTTCGGGTCCATAGTTATTAGCTAGATGGCTTCTTCTCTCTCTTTGGATCTCAATACAAAGTTCTCCTCGATCTTCTTGGAGATCTATTCGATGTAATTCTTTTTGCGGTGTGTTTGTCGAGATCCGATGAATTGTGGGTTTATGATCAAGATTATCTATGAACAATATTTGAATCTTCCCTGAATTCTTTTATGTATGATTTGATATCTTTGCAAGTCTCTTCGAATTATCAGTTTTGTTTGGCCTACTAGATTGATCTTTCTTGCAATGGGAGAAGTGCTTAGCTTTGGGTTCAATCTTGCGGTGTCCTTTCCCAGTGACAGCAGGGGCAGCAAGGCACGTATTGTATTGTTGCCATCGAGGATAAAAAGATGGGTTTATATCATATTGCTTGAGTTTATACCTCTACATCATGTCATCTTGCTTAATGCGTTACTCCGTTCTTATGAACTGAATACTCTAGATGCATGCTAGATAGCGGTCGATGTGTGGAGTAATAGTAGTAGATGTAGAATCGTTTCGGTCTACTTGTCGCGGACGTGATGCCTATATACATGATCTTGCCTAGATATTCTCATAATTATGCACTTTTCTATCAATTGCTCGACAGTAATTTGTTCACCCACCGTAATACTTATGCTATCTTGAGAGAAGCCACTAGTGAAACCTATGGCCCCCGGGTCTATTTTCCAGCATATACATTTCCAATCTATTTTTACTTTGCAATCTTTACTTTCAATCTATATCATAACAAATACCAAAAATATTTATCTATTCTCTCTATCAGATCTCACTTTTGCAAGTGGTCGTGAAGGGATTGACAACCCCTTTATCGCGTTGGTTGCAAGGTTCTTATTTGTTTGTGTAGGTACGAGGCGACTTGTGTGTGGTCTCCTACTGGATTGATACCTTGGTTCTCAAAAACTGAGGGAAATACTTACGCTACTTTGCTGCATCACCCTTTCCTCTTCAAGGGAAAAACGAACGCAATGCTCAAGAGGTAGCACAAACCAAAGGAATTTAGACTATAGAGTGTTTGATGACACATGAAAAAAACGAAATTCTAAGAAGCGGTTCGAGTGGATGTATATTTTACTCTAAAATAGAGTGCAAAGCAATCCCTTTGATTTTTTCCTAAAGATTCCAATCCTACGAATCAAATAGTAAGAAGATTGATTGATCGGCGCGTGTGACGAGGAAATAAGTTGGTTTAAATAGCACTTCGGTTCAAAATGCATCTACGATTGATTGATTGGTGTACATGGCGATTTCAAATGGTGCTACAATGCTACTTACATGTACTAGTGATTTAATACCAAGCTTTGCACGAACCTGACTTGCCTTCATGCTATCTACCATACCACCTTGTTTGCAAGCAAAGAGAACAATCTTTACTCACATGAACAAGAACTCTTGAACTTTTGACAGAACTAGAGTATCAATAATCATGTCATGTGTTGCTGTTGAGGGCGGTAGTAGGGCGAAACTTTAGTGGCCATCACTCAAGCTTCCACACCCACTCCTCCTCATTTCCGTTGTTGCAGGCCTCCGTGCGACGGCGACATGCCTTACCACCCTTCCCCATGAATGGGTGGTAGATGGGCGAGGCTGATGGCCCTAGGAGTCTTGGCGGTAGCATCGCGATCTCTGGTAGGTGGTGGTGACGAGGAATGGGATTCTAGCTTCCATAGATCCAGATGATAAGGCACAACTCAAGGCACTAACATGTTTTTGACGTAAGGTGGGCAACATGCAGAGCAGAGGCCAGTTGTGGCTGGGCAGGGATCTAAGTTTCAGAAGTGGCACGCCACCAACGAAAGTTGTGGCCAGACGTTTTTGTTGGGGAACGTAGTAATTTCAAAAAAATTCCTACGCACACGCAAGATCATGGTGATGCATAGCAATGAGAGGGGAGAGTGTTGTCCACGTACCCTCGTAGAGCGAAAGCGGAAGCGTTAGCACAACGCGGTTGATGTAGTCGTACGTCTTCACGATCCGACCGATCCAAGTACCGAACGTACGGCACCTCCGAGTTCAGCACACGTTCAGCTCGATGACGTCCCGGGAACTCCGTTCCAGCAGAGCTTCACGGGAGAGTTTCGTCAGCACGACGGCGTGATGACGGTGATGATGTTGCTACCGACGCAGGGCTTCGCCTAAGCACCGCTACGATATGATCGAGGTGGAATATGGTGGAGGGGGGCACCGCACACGGCTGGGAGAGATCAACAGATCAACTTATGTGTCTAGAGGTGCCCCCTGCCCCCGTATATAAAGGAGCAAGGGGAGGCCTGCCGGCCCCTTGTGGGCGCGCCAGGAGGAGGATTCCTCCTCCTAGTAGAAGTAGGACCCTCTTTCCTACTCCTACTAGGAGGGGGAAAGGAAGGGGCAGAGGGAGAAGGAAAGGGGGCGCCGCCCCCCCTCTCCTAGTCCAATTTGGACCAGAGGGGGAGGGGCGCGCGGCCTTGTAGGGGAACGCAGCAGAAAACAAAAATTTTCCGACCTACGCACCAGCCCAGGACCACTATGGAGACTGCATACATGGTTTGATCTTTTTCGTTACCGACTCGTAGCGCAGCGGGAAGTAGAGTCGATGACGATCGGCGGTGCAGATCCCCGCAGCTAGGATTTACAACCTCCCAACCGCGAGGATGTATACCCTCATCTGCTCCTCAGACAGCCCTCCAGGAGGCGGTCGAACAGCCTCCCGGACGGTGTCGCGGACAGCCCTTCGGGAGGACCTTCGAAACTCGAACAGTCACTCGGACAGCCCTTCGGGAGGACCTTCGAAACTCGGACGGTCACACGGACAGCCCTTTGGGAGGCACTCACGAACTAAGACCGAAACTACGATCTCTCTACAGAGTTGCACACATACGGTGTCATCTATCCGGCAGGGCTTCGCCGTCCAGAACTAGTTCCTGCCGGAACCCAGACAGCCTTACGGCTCTACGAAACTCTTTTCGTGGGAGGGAGAGAAGAAGCCAGATAATGCATGGCATGTGTATGAGAGCAAGGGATGAGTGTGGAGGGCTGCCCCTCCACCTCTATTTATAGGAAATCCCAAGGGGTAGGGTAGTTTCACAAAAAACCCAAAATGCACATGAATGAAGTCCTTCCACAAGGACCTAGGAGTGAAACCAAGGAACAAGAGGGTCCCCAAGGGGGGATACCTCATGTGGCCGGCCACACCCCCATGAGGGGCCCAAAAAATGGCTCCTATCCATCCATGTCATCCCCAAGATCTTTTGGAGCAAAGCCCCAAAAGGTGGCTTTCCATAAAGTAACCATAAAGCTGATTTTCACTATTCACGACGACGTTTTTCAGCGTCTGATCGAACTGAAAATATTTATGTGGGCTAAGAACATTTCCAGTACCCACTAAAATGATTTTCAACGCGTTCCGAAACAATTCCGGTTTTAGTGATTTTCATCTGCGAAACGCATCTGAAGTGGCTCCGGCAGCTCCGGAACATTTCCGGTTTTTATCTCAGAAAATTCCAAAAAGCTTCCAGAATGATTCTGGCATCCTCCAAGAATTATCAGGCATGTGCCGAAACCAATTTGACTTAATGGTGTATCCCGAAACAACTTTTCGGTATCATCGAAACTTATCCGATGACCTCTCTCTGCGGTACGATTCCGCTGTCCGAAACTTTTTCGGTGATTTTCTCTCAGACTCCCTGTCTAGTATTCAGCAGATAGATGACCCTTAAGCGTGTGACCCTATAGGTTCGGTGAAGTATAGACATGACCCGGAACCCCTTCCGATCAATGATCAACATCGGAGCCGTGGACACCCATATTGACCCTTATACCCACACGAATAAATATTCGAGTGAACCTCCAGTTGCCATGTGCTATTCCTGTTGCTTCGCGATATGTTACAAATACCCGAGGTGAGACATGTTGGCATTCCCGTGGATCAACAACTTGTCCACTATGCTAGTTACCTCGTTACCGGTATTGTTCTCTTTTCTCGTTATCGTGTTCCGGCATCCCCGTGATCAAATCACAAAGTGTCTGGCCAGACGATGATGGATACCGTAACACCAAGAGGGCCCAGAGATATCTCTCCATCGTCGGAGGAGCAAATCCCAATCTTGAGCTATCAAGTTACTTGACACACTTTTCCATGAACCCGTAAGCTGCCGTAATAGCCACCCATTTACGGATGACGTTTAACAAACCCCAAAGTTCATGAAGCAAGCATGAAGAAACTCGATACTCTCATGGTATAAGGAATCATGCAAACGTTAACCATCTCTGTGTTATGTACCAATAAACTTGTGACGAATGAATCTCATAGCATAACATCAATCCGGGTCGATTCAACACAAATGTTCTCTTAACATTGTGCCCTCAAAGTTGCTGGCATAGACATGCCCATGACCAGGAAAACAGAATCATCATGCAACACTTGAGCTAGTCTTAGAGGCCAGACTAGGAATACTTCTTACCGTTTATTATTCCACACGTGCATATGAGTCTTCCTCCGAGCCTCGTGGTTATTGCAGACTCGAGAACCATAGCAGTTATAGCATGGAACATAAACATAATTATGAACTCGGAGATAAATAATATCATTTATTATTGCCTCTAGGGCATATCTCCTACAGACTCCCACTTGCACTAGAGTCAATAATCTAGTTAATGCTAATGCACTTTACACCTGTGGCACACCGGTGTAAATATGCTTCGCTTGTGGTATAGCCTGATGTCCAACGGATCTGACGACTTTAGTTCCGTGTGTATCTTTGCATGTCCTCGCGTTTTCACGTTTTCACAAAATTCATATTTTGTGTGGACTTGGCTTTGTATGTATGTGAATCATAGGTCGAACCTGGATTCCTCAGACTGAGTTATGGAGCAACTACCTGTAGTAGTGTCCCATTGTCAAAAGCCATCTTGGAACTATACTAAGTTCATGAATGAACTATATGATTCAACATCTTCTTTGTCGCTTCTAAAGCGTCAACATACTTAGCCCTTGTTATAGAATTCGCCACAGTAACTAGTTTGAACAAATTCCAACTAACTGTGCCACCACATTGTGTGTTACACAAAACCCTTAACTTAAATCAAAAATCGCACGGTGAAAAGATGAAGACTATCGATGTAACATTTTACAACGAACTCTTCATGATCTCCGCTTGCAAGAAAACATATCATCAGTACTTACTCTAGTACTCAATGACATCTTTCACTGTTGTCCCACGATCAGTACTTTGATCACTTTAGTATCCATACTCGCAACACCTTGGGAGTATCGGACATATCTGGTTGTTTTACATACCATGGAATACATGATTAATCCAAACACAAAAGTGTGTGGAATCTGCATCATGTATTTTACTCATCAGTGTTTTGGGACACCGAGTCTTGCAAAAACTCCTTCCATGTGACTTTGGCAAGAATCACTCCTTGGCGTTTTAAATGCTAAAAGGTTTTAGCATCTTGTCAATATGTATTCATTGCTTAGCCCCATTAGGTAAATCTATCTCCATAGATCATCATGCCTAATATTGAGGCTATTTAGCCTAAGCACTTCATCGAAAAACTATTTTCAAATGAAGTCCTAATTCGTGTCAAGAAATTTATTTCCAATTACCAATGTGCCAAGCACATAAGGTTTTTAGAAATATTATTACGCTCCCACTTACTTTCTTGAATTACAAGCATCTTCGTTACCCATTGATGAAGTCAAAACCCCTTTGACCATTTCATCAAAACACGAAGATTCCAACTCCATTTTGCTCTCTTCTGTCCATTGCTGGAACTCTGAAGTTTGCATACCTACTAGCATCCTCTGGATCGACAAATTACTTTGGACTGTATCATATACAAGTCCTAGCTTTCATTTCCATCAGATGGAAATCCTTTTATCATCCATGTTTCATATCTCATGATTGAAATATGTATTAATTGCTAGTTCAACCCGAACCGACTTTAAGCATCGCTACGATGAAAACAACCTCATCGTAGTCAACTCTTGAACTTGTTATTTCAACAAGTCGAGCTTTATGGATAAAACATTTTATCCGTATCAGTTTTAAGTTCCATAAATATTCGTTAGACTCTAAGTCTTCCGAAAGTTGTATCAAGGTTTTAATCTTGAATCACTTATAGGGAAACTAACTTGGGTTGTATTGGCATTTAGCCAATTCCGGAGTCAGGGCCCATCAACGCTTCCTTGTGTATCGTAGGTAATGTTGTCTAACAACAATATCTCGTTTGCGCACCTGAGAGGTTTGCACGAGCCTTGCCTACGTGGTTCAGCTGCAAGTTCGACCGAAGTTCATACATTTTATTGTAGAGACTTCCGTATCAGTCGCAGTAGGAAACTCTGGAATTACTTCCAAGGTCTCTTTCCTTTGATCTGATGACTTAGATACTGTTTATCTCGTCGAGTTGCACTATTCTCCCACTCACCTTTTTGAAAGAACCATTCTCTTTAAAAGCACACCGTTTCGCGGCAAAACTATTTGCCTCGGTATAGTGAGGGAGGAATACCCAACATTTTGGTATAACCTACAAAGTAGCACTTGTCTGATTTGGAATAGGTTTGTAACCTTTTACACAAGCCCCATATTCCAAATGTTAAGAAAGATATAACATGGTTGGGCGTACCATACCATGGCTTCATTTCAACAGACCCGATGTAGCTCTTTTCAGTGTAAAAGCCGCAGTCTCTAAAGCATCACTTTAAAAAGGATAATGGCAAATTTATTTATGTCATCTTTGACCTTACCATGTCATAAATGGTTAGATTACATCTCGACGGACTTTTCACTTGCAGTGGTGTTCCGGGAGGTGCAAGTTATGAAACCCCTTTCACAACTCATCAGACATTCGCTAAACATGTAACTCAAATATTCCTTTGTGCAATCAAATTGCAGAAACATAATTTTCTTGTTACAATAACTTCTACTTCATTTTTGGAGAACCTTTCGAATGATTTCAAAAGATCCAGACTTACGTCTCATCAAGTAAATATCCATATATCTACTTGAGTCATTTCTGAAGATAAATAAATCCACCACTAACAACACTCATCGGACTACACACATCAAATGTATGATCACTAATAAGTTTGTTGTTCGTTCCTTATGGCCTGTGAACGGTATTTTAGTCACTTCACTTTTCGGAGGAAAGTTGCAAGTGTCAGATGATTCAAAATCAAAAAGACTTCAAAATCCATCATAATGGAATTTTCCATGCGGGTTTCTCCAATGTGACCAAATGTAGTGCCACACTTGTGTGGTATTCTTTTAGTCTTGCGACATTTAGCGTCAGTGTTATGGATGTATCATATTACCCTCAATATTCATAACATACGTCCCATCGATGATGGAAGTATGGCCCTTATGTTATTCATAATACTTAACAACAATTGTTGTTTTTATGAACAACTCTTTTGCAACAAACATTGTGCAATGGGCAAGAGTGTATGAAACTCTAAAATGAATTATGAAAAGTAAACCCAGAGGTATTGTATTATTATCAATATTCATAACATACATCTCATTCATAATGAAAGTATGGCCCTTGTGTTATTCATAACATCGAACATAAAAAGTTCTCTTATGAACAACCTTCTTGCAAGATGCCTTATGCAATGGGATAGAGTTTGTAAAACTCTAAATGAATTATGAAAATAAATACAGACGGCAATACACCGATGGAAGGTATAGTAACATTTACTATGTTCCATGTGTATACCTTAACCTCATTTCTAGCTAGTCTTTCATGCCATAGTAGTTCTTACATCGAGTTGCAACAGGATGCAATCGAGCGGGCATTTTTGTGATGAACTCACAATACCCAAGAATTAGTGATTAACATGTTTAACCATAATTCGCAAGAACTATATCTTTGACCAGCCTTCTATACATCAAAAACTTGTATGACATTCATACATGAGCTGGATATTCCAGTCTTCTTTCCTTTTGCCTTTATACTTCTAGCAGTTGAACTTTTAGTATTTCTCCTACTCTCAGAAGAAGCACCCAACTTAAGAGTGGCATTAGCCCCGGACTTCCTAGGCGTGTAAGTCATACTAACACCCTTTGGACACTTCCTTTCTCTTTAAGTTGTTGTTTTATTCACCTTTCATTATATGACAGGCGTTCTTCTGGATCCCTTTCCCAACAGTCAAATGCATAGTAAACACTTTTACTAATACTTGCAAACAAACATTGCTTTGTTTGTATCTGAAAATAATTTTCAGTTCCATGAATATCATATAACTATCCCAACTTTCGAAGTTTGGGTTTCATGGAAGCAAACATATTCCACTTGACCGTAACAGAATTCTAGCTTTTGGATCAAAGGACGAGAGTCACATGATCCAAAGCATTAGCGGGAGGATACGGAAAGCATGCGATAGGACAAAGTCCTTCTCGGCACTTTTGAGGACAATCCTCGAATTACGTTACCAATCGTAAAGTTTTAACCAGATATTTAACAGTTATTCAATTTTAATAGGGAAGGTGGAAACACGAGCCATTATTCTACAACTATTTTGCAAGAAACACTTAGACAGTGTTCATAATTAATTGCACTGAGAATTAAACATGTTAATTCAACAGTGTGCTCCCACTCAAATCAATATCTCTCACAATTAATTTTGAGTGATACAAGATCCAGACTTCAATTCATCGCCATAGAATCATCATCTCATAACGGGAATTTTAATCGGTAGGCCAACTTGCCGATCACATCTCTATGTGACTCTTGCTCATCTTTCGATGCGTGTGTTCCGAGCTCAGGACGATCCTGCCATGAACGTCAAGACAACCAAGTGATCTTGCTGCAAGGTCTGACCTCACCCGCCTCACACTTCTCTAATCGTTCGTACCCATGCATCCATGGCGCACCCCGAAAAGATAGGTGCCGTGACGGTGCTACACTTGGGAGAACACTAACTACTTGATATTTTAAGTGAGAGATCACCCTAATAAAAGCGACTACCGCGCAATCAAGAAGGGTGCATCATAAGGGATAAACATCTCAGGCAATTCATAATAGCATGATATGGTATAGCCCTTTCTGACGGAGAAGTATTTCATTTCTTCGTCTTCGGCATTCGCGTCGGTGTTCACCTTCGCGAAGATTGCCACCACCTTGTCGATGCACCAGATAATATTGCTATCTCTATAGCTAACAAAATAATGCATTACAACAAGGTTGACACGCAGGTCATTAAAGTGCAATCATATGGCTCCAGCCATCATGCCGAATCATGACACGCAGGTCATGTTAACCAAATTACATCATATAGTCATCTCATACATAATCGAATTAGTATGAGCACTGCTATACCACATCACATGCACATCCTGCAAAACCAAGTTAGACGCCTCTAATAGGTTTATGCAAAAATTTATTTTACGTGGCTTCTAAGGTTTTGACTTAAACCGTAGCTACCAACGTTTTATCATCAAGTATGATTATTCAGGTTGCTAGATTAACATCTCGGGGTGTATGAAACACGGGATAATTAAATCTCGAGCCCCATACTAAACTTCGTCATACGCATGACCCCCGTGCAGATCATATCTGCAATGCCCTTTCATCTGCGAATTTCATCTTTCTTTTGACTACGGCAGAACCCAAAGAACTGATAGCACTTCCATGATCAATCAGGATCACGGATTGCCAGAACTTTGTCAAATTCCACCATGCTGTCTCGAGATTGAGCAAACGCAAATTCTAGGGAAGCAACAAGAACCTCGGGTAACAGATTTCATCTGTCACCCGCATAAATAATTTTCAGCAATAGATCTCATCTACTACCTAATTATATTATGCAATACCCATACATCTCCATGTATTCTAGATCGAAACCTGCATCTACGCATAGCACGGCTCTGATACCACTGTAGGGGAACGCAGCAGAAAACAAAAATTTTCCGACCTACGCACCAGCCCAGGACCACTATGGAGACTGCATACATGGTTTGATCTTTTTCGTTACCGACTCGTAGCGCAGCGGGAAGTAGAGTCGATGACGATCGGCGGTGCAGATCCCCGCAGCTAGGATTTACAACCTCCCAACCGCGAGGATGTATACCCTCATCTGCTCCTCAGACAGCCCTCCAGGAGGCGGTCGAACAGCCCCCCGGACGGTGTCGCGGACAGCCCTTCGGGAGGACCTTCGAAACTCGAACAGTCACTCGGACAGCCCTTCGGGAGGACCTTCGAAACTCGGACGGTCACACGGACAGCCCTTTGGGAGGCACTCACGAACTAAGACCGAAACTATGATCTCTCTACAGAGTTGCACACATACGGTGTCATCTATCCGGCAGGGCTTCGCCGTCCAGAACTAGTTCCTGCCGGAACCCAGACAGCCTTACGGCTCTACGAAACTCTTTTCGTGGGAGGGAGAGAAGAAGCCAGATAATGCATGGCATGTGTATGAGAGCAAGGGATGAGTGTGGAGGGCTGCCCCTCCACCTCTATTTATAGGAAATCCCAAGGGGGTAGGGTAGTTTCACAAAAAACCCAAAATGCACATGAATGAAGTCCTTCCACAAGGACCTAGGAGTGAAACCAAGGAACAAGAGGGTCCCCAAGGGGGGATACCTCATGTGGCCGGCCACACCCCCATGAGGGGCCCAAAAAATGGCTCCTATCCATCCATGTCATCCCCAAGATCTTTTGGAGCAAAGCCCCAAAAGGTGGCTTTCCATAAAGTAACCATAAAGCTGATTTTCACTATTCACGACGACGTTTTTCAGCGTCTGATCGAACTGAAAATATTTATGTGGGCTAAGAACATTTCCAGTACCCACTAAAATGATTTTCAACGCGTTCCGAAACAATTCCGGTTTTAGTGATTTTCATCTGCGAAACGCATCTGAAGTGGCTCCGGCAGCTCCGGAACATTTCCGGTTTTTATCTCAGAAAATTCCAAAAAGCTTCCAGAATGATTCTGGCATCCTCCAAGAATTATCAGGCATGTGCCGAAACCAATTTGACTTAATGGTGTATCCCGAAACAACTTTTCGGTATCATCGAAACTTATCCGATGACCTCTCTCTGCGGTACGATTCCGCTGTCCGAAACTTTTTCGGTGATTTTCTCTCAGACTCCCTGTCTAGTATTCAGCAGATAGATGACCCTTAAGCGTGTGACCCTATAGGTTCGGTGAAGTATAGACATGACCCGGAACCCCTTCCGATCAATGATCAACATCGGAGCCGTGGACACCCATATTGACCCTTATACCCACACGAATAAATATTCGAGTGAACCTCCAGTTGCCATGTGCTATTCCTGTTGCTTCGCGATATGTTACAAATACCCGAGGTGAGACATGTTGGCATTCCCGTGGATCAACAACTTGTCCACTATGCTAGTTACCTCGTTACCGGTATTGTTCTCTTTTCTCGTTATCGTGTTCCGGCATCCCCGTGATCAAATCACAAAGTGTCTGGCCAGACGATGATGGATACCGTAACACCAAGAGGGCCCAGAGATATCTCTCCATCGTCGGAGGAGCAAATCCCAATCTTGAGCTATCAAGTTACTTGACACACTTTTCCATGAACCCGTAAGCTGCCGTAATAGCCACCCATTTACGGATGACGTTTAACAAACCCCAAAGTTCATGAAGCAAGCATGAAGAAACTCGATACTCTCATGGTATAAGGAATCATGCAAACGTTAACCATCTCTGTGTTATGTACCAATAAACTTGTGACGAATGAATCTCATAGCATAACATCAATCCGGGTCGATTCAACACAAATGTTCTCTTAACATTGTGCCCTCAAAGTTGCTGGCATAGACATGCCCATGACCAGGAAAACAGAATCATCATGCAACACTTGAGCTAGTCTTAGAGGCCAGACTAGGAATACTTCTTACCGTTTATTATTCCACACGTGCATATGAGTCTTCCTCCGAGCCTCGTGGTTATTGCAGACTCGAGAACCATAGCAGTTATAGCATGGAACATAAACATAATTATGAACTCGGAGATAAATAATATCATTTATTATTGCCTCTAGGGCATATCTCCTACAGGCCTGCCCTAGGCCAGCCCTCTCTCTCTCCACTAAGGCCCATAAGGCCCATTATTTCTCCCGGGGGGGTTTCCGGTAACCCTCCGGCACTCCGGTTTTCTCCGAAACCACTCGGAACACTTCCGGTGTCCGAATATAGTCGTCCAATATATCGATCTTTACGTCTCAACCATTTCGAGACTCCTCGTCATGTCCGTGATCATATCCGGAACTCCGAACTACCTTCGGTACATCAAAACACAAAAACTCATAATACCGATCGTCACCAAACTTTAAGCGTGCGGACCCTACGGGTTCGAGAACTATGTAGACATGACCGAGACAGGTCTCCGGTCAATAACCAATAGCGGAACCTAGATGCTCATATTGGCTCCTACATATTCTACGAAGATCTTTATCGGTCAAACCGCATAACAACATACGTTGTTCCCTTTGTCATCAGTATGTTACTTGCCCGAGATTCGATCGTTAGTATCTCAATACCTAGTTCAATCTCGTTACCGGCAAGTCTCTTTATTCGTTCCATAATGCATCACCCCGCAACTAACTCATTAGTCACATTGCTTGCAAGGCTTTATAGTGATGTGCATTACCGAGAGGGCCCAGAGATACCTCTCCGACAATCGGAGTGACAAATCCTAATCTCGAAATACGCCAACTCAACAAGTACCTTCGGAGACACCTGTAGAGCACCTTTATAATCATCCAGTTACGTTGTGACGTTTGGTAGCACACAAAGTGTTCCTCCGGTAAACGGGAGTTGCATAATCTCATAGTCATAGGAACATGTATAAGTCATGAAGAAAGCAATAGCAACATACTAAACGATCAAGTGCTAAGCTAACGGAATGGGTCAAGTCAATCACATCATTCTCCTAATGATGTGATCCCATTAATCAAATGACAACTCATGTCCATGGCTAGGAAACTCAACCATCTTCGATTAACGAGCATGTCAAGTAGAGGCATACTAGTGACACTATGTTTGTCTATGTATTCACATATGTATTATGTTTCTGGTTAATACAATTCTAGCATGAATAATAAACATTTATCATGATATGAGGAAATAAATAATAACTTTATTGTTGCCTCTAGGGCATATTTCCTTCAGTTTTTTCCACTAGTGTTCTGTTTACTACTACGTTTCCCAACACCCCTCATGCACAATGTGTCAGGGTTAATTAACAATGTCCAACTCTACTTGGCCAACATAGATCAATTAAAAGCATAGAGGTCATTGAAACCGATGCCCTTGTCTTTCTTCAGGATACACATTTTTCACCATGCACACTAGTGCATCTTTTTTTCTCATTGGCACATCCCCACCAAAACCCAACCATCGCCAGTAATCTCCATATAAAATTATTAAGAATCATGGACATAGACGTAGTAAAAAATGAGAAAATTTTGGATGATGGCTTTAAGGAGAATTCCCTACCCCCAACCCACTGACAAAAACTTTTCCGTCCAACCCTTTAAATTGTTAATCACCCTTTCTAATAACTTTATCAGCACCTACCATGGCTGGGAGGCCAAAGTATTAGCAGATAAAGCTTCATTCATAATATTGAGTTCATAACATATCTCATCTGTCAATTGGACATTCACATTCGGAATGAGGAAGATACTACACACAAGATCACTAACCATTTGTCCAGGGCTAGCACAATATTGATCAAGGATTTGTCTCAATAAGATCACATTAGTCACATCACCTTTAATTGGAATTAAAGATTCATCACAAAATAATTAGTGTGGAATTAATGGGTAGTTTCTGCATACTCTTACTAATAAAGTTGATAAACCTTCTGCACAGAAAATAGGTACGTTAATAGAGGATTGCCTTCAAGGAGACCCTTGCTAGTAACAAACTGCTCCGTCTCTTAGTCAATTAACTGTATCATGTATTTAAATGATGAAACAAGCCATAAGAAGGTCAACAAAGTCCTTTTAAAAAACAAATCAAATCATCATCTTCTCTACAAAACCCCATTGTACTATATCTTAAGCCTTGTGCATGTACAACTTAACTGCACAGTATCCATGTTTCCCTTTCTTCATTTTTAATGGTATCTAGGTTTTCATAGGCAACCAAGATGAATAATTAGTGGACCTAGTATGAAAGCACTACTTTGTACAAGTGAGGTAACATCATCTAGCATGTGTTTTGGCATCACTACAATCATCTTGGAGATAATTTTTTGTAGAACAACGCATAAGCGAATGGGCCTATATTGGGTTACCTTCTCCGGAATATCCACTTTCGGGATAAGAATAATAACTACATCACTCCAGTCTGTCGAGATCACCTTATGATTAATAGCATTCAAAGCCTCCTCTGTAATGGATTCACCAAGGATGTGGCAACACTTCCTCAAAATAATAGAATGTAACCCATCAGTACCAGGAGCCCTCAAATCGCCAATAGAAAATAGAGCTATTTTAACATCATCCACAATAAAAGGAAGTTGGAGTTTTTCATTCATAACATTAGTAACTCGTGGTTGAACTTTCTCCAAAATGGCTAGATCCACATTTTCAATTGTTGTAGTAAAAACGGAAAAAAAATTGAAATGATGGGGTTCTAATATATGGTACCTTACTTCCATGCACCATGATCATCTTTCAACTTATTAATCTTTTTTTTCAACGTTAACATGTTGATCCTAAATTCCTGGGATTTACAAAGGAATTCCCCGTTTGTGGGATTTTCCACGTCACGTTTTTGGTAGTCTCTTGGAAAACAACTGCCACAATGTTTTTAACATTTGTGCTTCAAGATTGTGGGTGTAATGAGTACCATGTACACACCAACATCATTTGTTCCTTGACACTGGAAATGATAGTGTTTCCAACATCCAAGTGGTTGCCAATTCGCTCCTGGGACATGTACATGATACCAAAGAGTGAATATCGATGCCTTCCAAGCCTAAGAATAAATCTAAATATGGTGCAATCTCATGTGATCTGTAAAGGAATCAAAACTTAGAGGCTACGAAATAAAGGACCTACATGTATATGTATAGTTTGGGCATAGTGAGTGTGAGGAAACCTCACTGCTTGCATTTTTCTGTACCAGTGAGTCTGTGACTTTCCTTGGTTTCCTTTTTTTTAACGCAGTACAAACGTTCACACATACACTCATCCCTATAAATGGACACACGCACACCCTACCGCTATGAGCACCTCCAAGATACTGAAATGACAGAACATTTTGAGATTGACGAAGTCACCCCCGCCTTCGTTGTCAACATGAATGTCTCCTCCCAGGTTCCCACAGAACAAACATCACCTAAAACCCTGATATAAATCCAGGAAAATGCTAGCACGTTTGTCAAGTCTAGGACTTGAACCCCGATGGCGAGTGAGCGCGGCGGCGGGTGAGGGTGGCGCCCTGTTAGCCGGAGATTACGGCTCATATGGAGATGAGGAACCGCTAACCCAAACTAAAATACAGGTGCACAAAATACATGGTGTTTAATTGTAATTAATCATTATGTAATTGTAATTAAATACGTTACAAGTAATTAAACTTTTAGGACGACAATTCCCTTCAGCCAAAAAAATCATAGGACAATTATGCCTTTGGGCTTTAATATGGCCAATATTGCTTCAACCATTGGATCAGCCATGGGATATACCCTCTCGTGTATTATAATGTACCGTCAAATCTCTCTTATTTTTACCATCGTTGTTCAGACGAGTTGCTATGTTGGTTTTCATGTTCGTACTTCTGAGTATTGACACATTTTCAAAGTTCTTTATTGCAACCAATGGGGTTTGCTGGAAGCATAGAAAATTTCTCTGCATGGGTGCGTCCAAGTATTGCCAAACTTTTATCTGGACTCTTATGAAAGTAGAAAGGAGGGTACATGTTGCAGATGATGTTGCATACGTGTGGAAAAAAGTTGCACACAAACATGTATTGCTGCGGCGGTCAAAGGTCCCAAATTTTACCACTTAAGATAGACTCAACGACAAGGGAGGCCGCTGATTTTTCCTCCCGTTCAAACCGACTAGTGCCCACCGCTGGCCTTCTTCCATCGGACCATATATATTGTGGTTAGTTAAGGCAAATTATTTTGTTCAACAATTACATGTAGTATCGTGCAATGACACTGATATCATTGGATTTACAATATTAAGAGTACGACAACACTTGGCGAAAAAGAAACGTTAGAGGAGTAGGCATGTGATCGCCGGCTGTGTGATTAAGATCATGATTAGTTTATTCTTGTCTAGATCATGACGGAGGGGAAACATGCGTGCAACGAGAGCCTTGCGGTACAGCCACAATATCGAACCTAGAGGTCACATGCACGCACTACCCATTCCGAGTAGTTAATCCAAGTCGTACTCAGTACATCAACACACCTTTTATTGCCGCTCGGACATTTGGCCGGCTTCTTTCGACCCAGGAATATATGAAGCACCCGTAACCAAGCAACCGTCGTCGTTCCCGGCCGGAGTTCCCTTTACACACAGCTGCATGACGTGCGTATGTAGCTGGAGCTCCCTTGAAGAATAGTACTGCTTCTCTTATATCGGTAGACTGTCGTGTGTTGTCTACTGAACTTAACAAGTCTGCAGGCCGGCCGGCCGGTACTCCTACACCTACCATGCTACGAATACTATTTCTCCACCGACCAAAACCCGCGAGAGACAACACAATACATACACATGTCCACTTACTACTCCCTCCTTCCATATCAATACTTCCTCCGTTTCTTTTTACTCCGCATATAAAATTTGGTCTAGGTCAAACTACACAAAATTTAATTAAATTTATATCAAAAAATATGAACATCTACGATACTAAAACTATATAGTTTGAAAACACATTTCATGATGCATCTGATAATATTGATTTCATATTGTGAATGTTGATATTTTTTAATATAAAGTTAGTCAAACTTCACAAAGCTTGACTTTGACAAACTTTATATGCAGACTAAAAGGAAACAGATAGAATACTAAACAACTATTCCCTCCGTCCTATTGTATAACATAAGAGCATTTTTGCCATTAGTGTAATGTCAAAAATGCTGTTATATTATGGGGCGGAGGGAGTAACATGGAAGAGAGGGAGAAATAGATAGCTAGTGGTGGTATACATTTGTGCATGCATAGCATGGTAGCTTGGCGTGAAGAGAACATGCATGCATGTAATGTACGTGCCGGCCAGACTCATATTCATGCCAAGAGGAAGCCAGGTACTTGCATAGATAGATGTATTCATGTGTCTTGAGCAAGTTGCTTCCGATGAATCGGGGAAACCTGTCCTTCAAAAGCAAATAGCTTCTAGTTTAACAGGATTTAGTCATGTATATCACGTGTTAAATGGCCGCAAATGTTTGAACAAAACACACGCGACATCGTAGCTTTTCCTTGGTGCGTTGACAGTACGGACCATAAACATAATCCAACGAGTTCGACAAAAAAGGCTTCCCGTAATACTATCATCACGGTGCTTAGTTGGGTTTGACGCACACGCACGCGTAACCGGAGAGGTTAGCCCATCGTTTTATGCTAATGCGGCGGGTTTCAAAAGTTTCGGAGCATTTTTATATATACTTTCTCCGTTCCAAAATAGATGACCCAAGTTTATGCTAACTTTGACCTAAAGTTAGTACAAAGTTAAGTCATCTATTTTGAAACGGAGGGAGTATCTTCCAAGCAAAAGTCGCAGTGAGTATAGTATCTGGTTTAAAATTTGAGCTGCAATGCTGAAAGTTAGCTCACGCATAAAGGAAACGCCGGCCAATGGTTGGAAAGCACCTTTTTGTGGACGGTCGAAAAGGGAGTTGGTGCGTTCGCAGAAGTGCACTATAGTTTAATTATACGCATCAAGTATGATGGATGCATGAGCGACTAATCCACCGCACCTTAATTATATGCAGTATTCTAAGTATGGAGGAACGTGGAAAACATAGGAACACGATAGGAATACATGCGTGAAACAGACTAAAAACACCTGAAATTTGTAGGCTTTAGTGTTTAATTTACATACATTTTGTTCAAACAAACGGAGCAAACAGTCGCTTGGACCTTCTTTTCAATTTCCCGGTACGAAGAACGAGACTAGGATCCTTAGGGGCATAATAACATTCTCACAATATTTGTTGAGGTCCAAGTGAATGTTTGCTCCGTTTCTTTGAACCAAATGTAGTGTCACCATAGAAACGATTCATATTTCTATGGCTTTCCTCCGTTTTTCAGGCCCTGAGAATTAGGGTGGTTGGCGACAATTACTTTGACCATGTCATTGTATCAGTGTGAATTGTTTTGACCGGAAAGAACCTTATAAAGGGTTGTGCCCCAGAAGAATGCTATGTACCCACCAATATCACGTGTCCCTTGAGACTTCACATGAAAGATCTCTTCAACACCGAATTGGTCATTTTGAGCAAAGTTGGAGAACCCAAGTTACTTGTAGAAACAGGACAGGAAGCGAATGAGTAAATCCCAATGCCTTCCAAGCCTATGCAACCAAATCCTGATGTGGTGCAACCAACACTCCCTCAATGCATGAATGATGTATGGACATAATCTCCAAAGGAATAAAAATTCAGAGGCTATGAAATTAAGGATCTACATGTATGGTTTCGGCATTGTGAGCGTGAGGGCACCTCACTACTTGCCTTTGTATTAGCTAGTGAGTCCATATGTTTCTTTATTTTCAGCACATGTTCCTAGCCAATTAGTAGTGGCCCACATTGCGCATGTTCGGGTGAGTATTAATTTGTTTAGTACATTTAAGGTATACCTTCTACAGGAAGATTATTTTTCCCCAAAAAGAGGAGGTGTTAGGTGTACATGATGATAAACCATACTTTTTATTTTTATTTTGAACAAACTAACCTTTGAATGAAGAGAAGAACAGACTTCAAAGCAGAGTAAGTATTTTACTACATCTTCCAGGCTTTTTTAAAAACAGGCTTCATAAGCTTCGGAGAATTTTTTATATATCTTCTAGGCAAAAGTATAATACGTATCTCATTGCAAGTGGAGCTCCAATGCTAGATTGGTTTGGAAAAAAAACTTTTTGTGGACAATCAAGAGAAGGGAGTTCTTGTTTCGTAGAAGTGCACAATACTTTAATTAATTTTCTTTTTAACTCGGTACACATGCAGACGTTCATACATATGCACATACACTCACCCCTATGAGCACCTCCGAGAGACTAAGCCGGCACATCATCTTAAGATTGACGAAGTCGCCACAGACGAATACTTTAATTGATTGGTCTGCTACTTTAATTAATTATGCGCATCAAGTTTGATTGATGCATGAGCAATTGATCCACCATAACTTAATTATATAATTATATTTATGATTCTAAGGGCCTCTTTCATTCACGAGAATTTCAAAACGCATTAATAGGAAAAATACATGATTGGAGTGGCTGTCCATTTGAATTATATAAGGTTAGCAAACCATAGGAATTTGGACAAGAGGGCGTTTGATGCCATAGAAAAAATAAAGAAATTGTAAAAAGAGGTTTGAGTGGATGAAAAAAATGTTTTCCAAATAGAGTGCAAAGCAATCCTTTGGAAATTTCCCTAAGGATTCCAATCCTACCAATCAAACATTCCGAAGATTGATGCAATGGACGCACGTGACGAGGCAATAAGTCGGTTTAAATAGCAACTTTAGTTTGAAATGCCTCTAGGATTGATCGATTGATGTACATGACAATTTCGAATGGTGCTACCATGCCATTCACTGGTAGTAGTGATTTACTACCAAGCTTGAGCGAGCCTGGATTTGGCTTCGTGCTTTCTTCCATACGACCTTGGGTTTGCAAACAAAGAGAACAATCTTTAGTCATATGAACAAAACTTTAAACTTTCAACACAACTAGAGTATCAATGATTGCGCTTGTCATATGTTGTTGTTGAGGGAGGTAGAAGGGCGGAACTTTAGTTGCCATCACTCAAGACTCCACCACCACTCCTCCTCTTTTCCTTTGTCGTGTGCCTATGCGCAAGGACGGCATGCCATACCAGCCTTACCCCCTCCTGGGAAGGGCGGCTGATTTTCCTAGATGGGTTGGTCCTCTCGAGTAGTTGGGCGAGGGAGGATCCCAATGAGTCTTGAGCCAGGTGCCCTGGCACGACTTGAGGCTCTAATAAGTGTTTAGAGTAAGGCACCCAACATGCAGGGGGAGGAGTGGTGAGCGCACCAAACGTAGTTGTGCAGGGATCTGGGTTCCATAAGTGGCTCTGTGGTGGTGTCATTCAAAGGCCCACTAAGCCTTACTTGAGGACGACAGTGGTCGCATGTATCACCTTTTGGCTACTAATTTGGTGTGACTGTTGTGCTCCCCGCCCTTGTGCTCGGCTTCAGCATACATGTTTTTTTGCGAGTGAATTTGCGGTATCCCGGGATGGTGGTCCTGGGTCGTGGTTGTGCTTGGGTAGGCTACATGTATAAGTGGATCTAGCTACATGGGAGCGGGTATTGCATGAACAAGCGGTACATGGAATCCGAGCTGGTGAAGTTAGTGAAGGCGATCTACAAGGGGCGCAACAAGAATTCTGGATGTCGGGACAATGACACCAAGTTGTTGTGGTCATTTGAGCTTTGTAATCGAAGGATTTCCTTATGTTTTAGAGACACACTTTCACCTCCATAATTGTTCGGGTGGCCCAGGCCTGCTCCTTGCATAGCGGGTTTGGTTTCTCTCCCCTTTGATGCTCTAGTGAATTGTCTTCTGGGCTCCTTAGGAAGCATGTCATGATCTTCCCTCTCATCATTGGGTGGATTGCTCTTTGTGTGGATGGTACGGTGCAACAATAGTTTTTCCTCTTCCACATTTGCTTGATGTGTTGGCGTGTATGGTCGTGCGTTTCGTATATCATTTTGTCGCTTGGAGGAAGGGGGGTTGTCTCCATGCCCTTTATATCTACTTTTCAACAGGTGTTATCAAATTAATTAATAGTCAGCTCTTCTCTTCTGCTCCCTCCGCTACAGAATAGAAGATGTATTAGTTTTTTTAAGTCAAACATGAGCATGTTTGATCAAGTTTCTAAAAAATATATCAGTATGTACAGTATCAAATTTATATCATTTGATCCATCATGAACATTATTTTTATATTTTGTCTAATAAGTTGGTCAAACGTATAATCGTTTGACTTTAACGAAAACTGATAAACCTTATATTCCGGAATGAAACGAGTATATATTTAGGTGACGATCATGTCGGCTTTCTCAAAAAACAAGACAAAACTAGAGTACAAAAAAACTTGTATAGTTCCATGAGAAAATAATTCAGTCACGTGTATTATCATTTTCGTAGATGAGGTGGTCCTCTTGGTAGCTGGCAAGGGATGTGGCTCCAGGAGTGTTGGTTGTAGCCTCGCGGTCTTCGATAGGTGGTGGTGGTTGGGAAGGGGGGGGAGTCAGGCTTATGCGGATCAAGGTGTGGTCAAGCACAACTCGAGGCTCTAGCAGGTGTTTGGAGTAAGGCGCGCATCATGCAGAGCACGAGAGCGTGATGAGCACATCAGGTGTCGCTGGACAGGGATCCGAGTTTCAGAATTGGCTCCGTGTGGTGCCACAAAGGCCCACTAGGCCGTATTGGAGGACGACAGGAGTCTCGAGAGGCACTTCTTAGGCTATTGATATGGTGTGGCTGGCGCGTTCCATGCCCTTGTGCTTGGTTTCAACACAGAGACAATGAGGTTATGGTATGCAAGGATGGCGATCCTAGGCCCTGGTCGTGGTTATCTAGGCTATGGATCTAAGTACATCTACCTACGTGGGAGCAGATCCTACATGAACAAGCGGTGGATGGGAGCCGAGGTGTTGGCCTCAAAAGAGGGTGAAGGCCATCTATAAGGGGCACAATCTGTATGTCGAGACGACGTCACCAAGTTGTGGTGGTCATTAGAGCTTTGGAAGCGAAGGGCGTCATTTGGTTTAGGAGACACACTTTCATCTCCATCAATGTGGGGTTGGCCCAAACCCACTACTTGCATAGCAGGTTTCGCTTTTCTCCCCTTCGATGGTCCAGCGAATCATCTTCTGTGCTCCTTAGGGAGCAATGTCGGGGGTCTTCCCACCCCTCCTTAGGCGGATTGCTCGACGGAGCTTGTGTGGAGGGTACGGGGCAACAAGAGTTTTTCCTCTTCCGCATTTGCTGGCATGTATGATCCCGTGTTTCCTATGCCATTTTTATCGCTTGAGGGAGGGGTAGGTTCATGCCCTTTATATCTACTTTTCATCGAGGTGTTATCAAAATAACAGTCAACTCCTCTCTTCCTTCCATATGATAAGCGCAGTATTATTAACAAAAAAAAGGTCAACTCTTGGCCGCTGCATTCAAAGCAAAGGCCATAATTTCGATAAAGGAAAAAACGGAAGCCCTTTTTTGCAAAAAACAATGGTAAGCGCAGTGTCCAGCAACAGTCTTCTATCTTCTCTAATAATCTAGGAGTAAAAAAGAAATAAGGAGAATAAGAAAGGACCAGCAGCACACCCAGCGGCGACTGGTCCTCCGACGGAAGCCATCTCCGCTCCGGCGGACGCCCCTCCCTCCACTGAAGCGCGCCGCCTCGGAGGTACACTACTCCCCCTCTCGACCCGTCACCCCTCTCCGGCGCTCCACCGGAATGGCCTCGTTTTAGATCCACCCGTCCCCGACCTGGATCGATTTCTTTACTCCGTCGGTCGGCGACGAACCCTAGCTCTGCTCCGAGCCAGAGCAACGCGCCCCAAAAATTTGTTTCCTTCTTGGACGGATGGCCCCCAGTCTCAGCTTGTCGCGGCTCCCTTTGGTGGGGCACTGCAAATCGCGGTTTGTTTTCCAAAAATCAATCATTTGGGGGCGGCCCCTCGTCAGGCCCGCCCTTGTCCCCTTGACACTGACACTAATCAGGCTGTCTTTTGTCTATATGCTAGCACTAGCAACTTGCTGCATGATGATGTGCCATGTGTTGAAGCGCCTGTTTTTTTTTCAATCTCGAGAAAAAGCACCTGTTTTTTCGCCATCCCGAGAGGTTTCAGCACTGCCGTGCCTCCAATCTTGTTTGCTTTCCAGCGTTTAGCATAGATGGACAGATTTTTGCTTATCCATGTGAATGTGTATTTTTTCGACGATGTTCGTCAAGGCTAAAAGTTGTCAATCTGCCTCCTCATGATAGCTTGGTGTTATTGGGAACAGGGAAGACTGATTGAGAGTGTTCCTGGGCCCAGAAGCACAACAAGAGAGCTGAAGGGTTTGTGTTGCTTTCCTCTGGAACCAGTATACTAATGGCCACAAAGCTTGTGGTAAGGTTCTGAACTCAAGTTTCCTCAAGAAAAAACATTCTGAACATAAATGCATCGCTTGCTGCGTAACGAGGAGGTGACGTTAATGTGCTTAGGTTTTTGGGCTCCCCTGGGATGTGGACAGCGAAGGATTACGAAAGCATATGGCCAAGTTTGGACCCCTGGAGGATTGTGTTGTCATGAAGGTTTCCAGCAATTTCACATTTTCTGTTAAATGCCGTCTGCCAATCCTCATTAATTTCTTCTTTCATTGATCATACAGTACAAATTATACACCCCTCCCTTCAGATTTGTGGAAAACCGTTACCTCTTATACTTGATCTGTTTGGTAATATATTGCACATTTTATTCCTTTTAAGACTGAGTTTGCTTTGGAATATATATTACACTATGTGCTAATTTTCTTTGTGATATACGCTTTGAGATTTAGAATTGTTTTATGTTATCTTCCTTTTAAAGGAATAATTAAGATCTAATTTCCCAATGTAGATGTCCAACATATCCTCTCAATTTTAACGGCGATTAAGTTTCAGAAGTCACAGGCCACAGCTATCTATACCATTCCTTGCACACACACAAAAAACTATCTATACCATCATGCAGTGTTTACTAGCTCACAGCATGATTGGGTCATCTATACACTGATTGGCGATTGCTGTATTTACTCTATTATTTCTTGCTTCTTGAAAAATAGGATCGCGTATCTGGTCGATCTCGTGGGTTTGGCTACGTAACGTTCTCATCGGCTGATGATGTCAAGGTTGTAAAAGAAATATTTGCCCATTCTCTCTATTTGACTTCATTGATTATGCTTTTTTTTTTCTCAAGCCATTGAAAGGTACTAGCTCAGTAACACCTTAATTATGTTAGGAAAGTGTTAACACCTTTCCATTTACCTAATCTATTGTGTATAATTTGCAGTTATTTACATCTGAATCATTTTTCATCATTCTTTCAGAATGTTCTTGAGTGTGAACATTTTCTTGGGAACCGACCTCTAGAAGTGAAGATAGCAATTCCCAGGGTAAACCATATACACATATTTTCCCTTTTTCTATTATCCATTGGCTCTACAATTAATTCGTCTCAAATTTTAGTTGAGTAATGATTATAGTGCATTTTAATCTTAACACAGGAAGAACTGAAACCTCAGCCACCGGGAACAAAAACAGCTACTAGGATATTTGTTGGTCGAATCCCGCAATCTGCAGATGAGTCAATGTTCCGTAGGTGAGCTGTAGCCTTGTCTGTTTTTCCATCTCTCATTTTCTTTGTGACTCTATCAGCACTTGTCTGAACTATAATGTTTGCTTAACAGGCATTTTGAAGCGTTTGGAGAAATTATTGATCTTTACATGCCAAAGGTTTGAAAATCTGGAACTGATTTACTGTTGATGAATTTCTTGAAAGAAAATCTGAATTAGGGGATGTTCTGCAGCGTCATAATTTATTGCATATATGTCTACTCAGAAGATTTGTCATGCAATTTTAAGTATGGATATGTCGGCATAAGGGTGAGGGTCTAAGGTAGTCCTTGAAGTGCCACTGGATGAAGTTATGTGAGTACGTACTTGTATGTCAGAACATATCTTCAGCCAGTGGCATTTCAAGGCCAATCTTGGACCCTCACTCTTATGTGGGTGCATACTTTTAGTATTTTCTGAACCCCTCTAGAGGCATGCTTCTTATATTAACAGTGACAAGGAAGATGAGGATTGAAAGTATATCAGCACACTCTTAAGGATTTTGATCCGTATTCCTGTTGATACAGACAGTATTAAGTTCCTGTTGTGTACGTGCTTGCTGTGGTGATAGTAAATCATTGTTGCATTCGTTGTAATGTGCTGTTGTTGCCAGAATGGAAATAAACAACAGCTAGAGGTAGTATGAATTTACTCGAATGAATTCCATCTTTCTTTTTCATATGTAGGAACATGGCTCAAAAGGTCACCGTGGAATTGGGTTTATCACTTTTCAGAGCGCAGGTATGTTTACTGCTATCTATGGTTCTTCCAGCATTTTTTTAGGCATGCAATTTATTTGGTCATGCGAGGAAACATCAATCCGAAAAAGTAGAATGATTGAGAATGTTATGGTTTAGTTGCCCAATTGGCATGAGCAGTACTACAGCAAAATGTTCCCTGTACAGTAATAAACATTAAATCATTTTGTATTTTTGTATGTTGGAGTTCACTGGCTGAGATATGATGTTCATGCACATTATTGTTCACCATTTTAGTTGTGGTTTTGTGGCAGACAAGCATGTATGTTCTATAGTAAGATACATTTGGAAATGTGAAATCGTATGCAATCAAGGACACCTTATCCACTTTTTAGGATCCATTTACAGTTGGGAAAGCTAGCTTGGAAATGTTTTCTTGTGCTCACTCTTTAGTCTTTACGCAGTAGCTAATGCGCTCTTTCTCCTGAGTTTACATGTCCATGTTCTTTCTTCCTCATTATCTGTATTTGGTCTTGACTATTCCTAAATTTCATATGATCACTTTATTTTTATATTGCCTTATTTTCATCTTGGTCATAATTCAACAGAATCTGTAGACAGTATCATGCAAGAGTCGCATGAGTTTGATGGAACAACTCTACATGTTGACCGTGCAACTCCAAAGGTACTTATCCTATTCCAAAATAGAGTTGAATATAGTTAGTATTTTATATTTGGCCATGTCTTATGGCACATACTGTTTATAGCATGCATTTCTTATCACCTGAAAATCTCCCAGCATCAGGATGAAGATATCAGACACCCTCCAAGCAGGCCATCTAAGGATGGGGGCGACTATGGCCTTGGCTATGGTGCATATGATGTATACATTGCAGCTGCAACCATGTTTGGAGCTTTGGGCCCACCAACACGGTATGATCATCCAGGATCAGCTTATGGAAGTAAGTCCTTTGATCATCGTGGATCAGCTTATGGAAGCAGTCCTTTTTTATGAAGTGTAATCCATATTTGACATACAAGAAACTTCATCTGTGGATTGAGTACCATTTCTGTTTGACTTACATTGAAAAGGAGGATACTCTGGATCCCCTCAAGGAACGGGCAAAAAGATATTTGTTGGCGGAATTCCACAAGAAGCAAACAAAGATGACCTAAGGAATTACTTTGGCGGATTTGGCCGGGTCGCAAATGTGTTTATTCCAAGGGTGAGGCTAAGACTTCCATCATCTGGGTCTGTATGGCGTTTCCCTTCTGTTTTCTTAATTTGTATGTTTATCTTGTAGGATCCTAAAGGAAGTGGCCATCGAGCTTTTGGTTTTGTCACCTTTTCTGATGAGGGTGTGGCAGATAAGGTAGCTGACAAAAGCCATGAAATTCTTGGATGTAAGGTAAGGCTGTGGGTGCTTCCTTGTCATTGCTCCCCTTTCATCTAATGGAGGGAAATATGATTGCCTTGCCCCAGCTTTCATTTGGACAGAAAATTTCTGAAGTTCCATCATTTCAGGTCACAGTAGACATAGCTGCACCGCCTAGGGGTGATTCCAGTGGTCGTTTCGCTGACCCCATGCCCGGCGTGGACCTTCATGCACCACCTTACGGCTCAATGCGGCCTTTCGGCATGTTCTGCGGCAACCTGGGTTATGACGTAAGTACACTAATCCGTTCCACGTTACATAGTAGGTTTATGTATAAATTAATCTGGTCAAGTAGGTTCCTTCAAAACAGAGAACTTAGGCTTTAAACCGGTTCTTTTGTAGTTTCCGCCAGTTGTTTCTTAAACATATACACAGCAACAATCCTCTTACCAAATGCTTGCCATCTTCCAGCGAGGCTATGGTCCCAGCGGAGGTGGCAGCAGATCAAGAATGGATGGGCGGCATCGACCTTACTGACCCGGCCTGTGCTCGTCTTTAAATGTGTCCCTGTTGGTGATGATCTCACTGGTGCTGGTAGTCAACTGATTGTGAACTTGGGGTGGTGCTGTGTTTTCCTAGCTGTATATGTTGCATCTTTTAAACTTGTTTTGCTGGTTGGTGTAGTCGGTGTTCCAAACTAACCTGGGTGTGTCATGGTGTGAACCTCACAAACCCATGTTCCATTACCTCTGATAGTGGAATCCGTGGTGTCGAATCATATGGAAAGAACAAGTTTATCTCTAGGTGAGTTGTGTAAAGAAATGGTATACCTCTTTCAGCTGCTAGGTTGTACTGTAACTCGGTAAGCTCATGTGTACCTTGAGTAGGATGTTTGTTATTGTTATTTTGCCGTTGAAACGCATATATGAGGTTTCTATGCCGCATTTGGTCTGAAGAGAGTCAAGTGAATGATCGACGCAGATGTATATAGTTCTGTGGCGGCATTCTCTGTAATTACAATCTTTTACAGAAAATATGATCTGTTTGCTAAAAGTTATGAAAATATTTACAACACTAATGATATATGTATCTATTGTATCATACAATTTCAAATCGAACTCAATTGACAGGTTGAGAAAAAACGGAGACAAATTCAATCCTGATATTGTTTTATAGTTGGAACCCTCTTACTGTCTAGGGCTGAATTCATAGCTAAGTTCTTCTCTGCCTTTTTTTTTTGCGAAAAACATTTGATCTATTATAAAAGTTCACTGGAAGTACAAAGCATCTCAAACATAACAAAAATTACATCAAAATTTTGAGACCATCAAGCGACCACTACCGCCGCCAAAACAAGCAGTCGATGTGCCGTTGTCGCCGCTCCCCTACCAGAGCCACCTTGACCTTGTCGATGATAGTCGGGAATTCTTCGTGCGCGTGTCCTAAGGACCAACGGCTTGTAGCCGCAATAGTTGCCGTTGAACTATTGCATAGATCTGAAGCACCTGGTATCAAATCTCACCACATGATGAGAAACCCTAACCTCGCTGTCCAAAGGAGTGATAGGAATCTATGCCGCCGACAACGTCCAGACGGACGAACTCAAGAAGGATCATAGCCCGTAAGATAAACTTAAAGAAAAAGCACCATCATTTGTCCAAATATTGCACGTACGAGGACTAAAAAAATCCTAATTAACTTGACTACCAACAGGATCGGAGGCACCAGAATTCCCCTCCGCTGGAGCGGTAGGCAGAGAGGAGGTGAATCCACGGGCTTGGCGGTGTAGTCTGCTGGGGGAGAATTTGCCTTAACCGTCTAGGGTTAGGGTAGTAAAACGAGAGAAGTCCTGCAAACTTTTAGGTACTATCTTAGCCTTCTTTTTGGTTTGGCGATGAAGTATGTTTTGAACCGGGATTTCAAAATTTTGAGACTTGATGCTTACATGCTTTTTCTACGTCAGTCAATATCATTTTATTTTTCAAATTTTTCATGATTTAGTACGAAATAGTCGGAGTACTCCAAAATCTGGGAGTGCTATGCGTTCATGGGGTTTGTGTTTCTGTCAGGTTCAGGGAACTGAACTGACAAACATCTACAGCTAACAACGAATTCAGACAAGTAGCTAGTTTGGGGCCGGGGAGGGGAACACTGACAGGCTAGGGTTCTAGAAGTCTCTAGAATGCTTGCGTTATAGCCTTACAGATAAATGAAAAGTAAGCAGATGAGAGATCAGGCGATGACCGCGCCGTTCCGTGGCGGTGGCGGTGGCGATGGCCGCGGCAGTCGCCGAGGCGGACCGGTCCCGGCTCCAGTGAGGTGTCCAACTTTGCCTTCTCCTTCTCCCTCATCTCCACGGCACCTACAACAGGGAGCTACCATGGAAAAGGCCACGGTACTGCCGCCGGCGCGTGGAGTGGCGCAACAGGGAGCTACCTTCTCCTTCTCCTTCTCTGCTCTGACGCGGCCGCGGGCGCGAGTGGTGGCGCGGTGACTTGTACTCTTGCCCATTCGGCCAGCGCCAGTGGCAGTCCAGGACACATGGCGAGCTCGTCGAGCTGGCTGTCTTCGACGGCCTTCTTCAGGGCCTCGCCGGCCTCCTCCTCCTCCACCACCCGCCTGCTGTGGTGCTGGAGCGTGCGCGGGGGACACGGGGCGGTGGCGCACCCAAGAGGCGCTGGTTGTGCTCGACAGTGAACCACGTCACCCAGTAGTGCGTGGAGTCCACCGTAAACGCCAGGTCGTCATGGCATGGAGGTCGGCTGGAAACCTATCCGGGTTCAATGCCAGTCGTGCGGGAGGTTCACGTCCGGCCAGGGCACGGGGATGGCGTTCTCCAAGTGGCATCGGCACCGGTGGACGGGCACGCGATGCGGTTGCGCGCCGGCGACGCAGCCCTAGGCGGCGTCACGGTGAAGGTCGCCATGCGGTGCCACCCAGAGGAGGAGCCCGCCTCGTGGTCACGTGCTGCGCTTCCATGGCATGGTGGGCGGCAGCAATGGCTAGGGTTGGATTGACTGTCGGGCGGCTGGGGGGCAGAGAGAGGGAGAAGAGTGGGCGCGGTGGCCGCCCTTCCGGAGGCGTGAATTTAAAAGGATTGGCGCGTGGTAGTTGGGTGGCTGACAAGTAGGGCCAAGCAAACACCAAACACACGCTCGACTGTTCGTGTGGACGCAAGCCGATCTAAATTTTAGACAGGTTTATGTTCACGTGGACAGCAGATGAACACAACAGCGCGTTGAACCGTCATTTTCGCAAAATCCAAAAAAACGAAATGTGACTATGCGTTCGAGTTGCCCTAAGGCATCCAAGTATGTCGTCCTGGCCATCTACGGCTTCATCCTGGCCTTGCACGGGCTCATCAACAACCTTCTTTTCTTATTCATTGACTTTCCTGGTTCGGCCAGTTCGGTGTTTCTGGAATGCTGCAGGAAATTGCCCTGTTGCTAGAGTTGTTTGGAGGACTGTAGAATCTATGCTGGGACTTGATTTATGTCCCAATTCTATTTGGGAGTACTAAGTTTGGACTTATTCTTTCTTACGTGGATATGAGAAGCTCTATACTGTTGGTCTGGTAGCTATTTGATGGGCTATATATATGGCTGGCTCGAAATCGTTGTCTTTGAGCGCAAGTGGATCAATACCCCCTTTGAAATAGTGTTTACGCGGCAAGCTCTTTCCTGTCTTAGAGCATCTCCATCCGTTCGACCCCAGGAGCTTCAAATAGCGCGCCGGAAAAATCGCCGTGGGGGGCTGGGAACTTTCGGCGCAAATTGGCCCACTGTCGGCGCAAATTGACCAATTTCGACCCATATTCAACATGCTTCGGCACAAATTCAACAGAAGCTTTTTTTTATCACATAGTTCATCACAGAAAACCAATACAAATCAAATAGTTCAACAAATCAATACAAATCATATAGTTCAACAAGTAGTTCAACAAATAAAAACTCATATTTTGTCACACGTCGAGTTAGGCGTTGCCCTTGAGCCTCCATAGGTGCTCCACCAGACCTTGCTGCAGTTATTGATGCACCTGCGGGTCTCGGATCTCCTGACGCATATTGAGAAAGGCAGTCCAGATTGCCGGTAGCTGGTGATCAACTTGGGCAAGAGGACCCTACGTGTAATATGGTTCACTGTCAAACACTAGCTCTTCCTGCTCGCTCTCAATGATCATGTTGTGCAAGATGACACAACAAGTCATGACCTCTCACATTTGATCTTTTGACCAGGTCTGAGCGGGGTACGGGACAACAACAAATCGAGATTGGAGTGCACCAAATGCCTGCTCGACATCCTTCCTGCAAGCCTCCTGACACTTGGCAAAGTGGGAGTTCTTGGCTGCTGGCACAGGATTTGAGATAGTCTTCACAAATGTGGACCATCTCGGATAGATGCCATCTGCTAGGTAGTATCCCTTGTTGTAGTGCCGCCCATTGACCTCGAAGTTCACCGGAGGAGAATGACCTTCAACAAGCTTGGCAAAGATAGGGGAGCACTGCAGTACGTTGATGTCATTGTGAGTTCCTGGCATACCAAAGAAGGAATGCCAAATCCAGAGGTCGTGTGTGGCCACTGCCTCAAGTACCACACTGCAACCGCCTTTGGCACCTTTGTACATCCCCTGCCAAGCAAATGGACAGTTTTTCCATTTCCAATGCATGCAGTCGATGCTTCCAAGCATCCCAGAAAATCCTCTTGCTACATTATGTGCTAGGATCCGAGCAGTGTCTTTAGCATCGGGTGATCGCAAGTATTGCGGTCCAAACACTGCCACCACTGCCCTGCAGAACTTGTACAAACACTCAATGGTCGTGGACTTGGCCATGCGTCCATAGTCTTCCAGTGAATCACTGGGAGCTCCGTATGCAAGCATCCTCATAGCTGTTGTGCACTTCTGGAGTGAGGTGAATCCATGTGTGCCGGTGCAATCCTTCTTGCACTTGAAGTAGCTGTCGAACTCACGGATGGAATTCACAATCCTGAGGAAGAGCTTTTGGCTCATCTGATAACGGCGCCGAAATAATTTCTCACCATGCAGTGGAGCGTCGGCGAAGTAGTCGGAGTAGAGCAAGCAATAGCCTTCCAGTCGATGCCTCTGCTTTGCCTTTAGCCGGCCCGGCGCCAAGCCACCTCGCCGTGGCTTTGCATTGCTCGCGAACAGGCCGGCCAAAGCGGCGAGGACCATGAGATGCTCTTCGTCCTGGGCGTCGGCATCGGCTTCCTCCTCCAGCAGCGCCGCGAATGCCTCCTTGTCGTCCGAGTCCATCGCCGAGCAGACAAATCGCCGAACACCTGGCGGGCGTGGTAGGCACGTAGCCGCCAGTATTCCCGCCCTACATGGCTGGAGCGCCGGAAAGCTCGCCCAGGAGCGGGGTGGAGGCTGCCGCGGCAGAACACTCTCTTTTCTGGCGGGTGAATGGCCTTTCTAGCGACGGTGGGTGGGTAGGCGGCGCCGGGATCGGCACAACGGCGGCAGGGCGTGTACGCAGGAGGGGGCGAATCTGGAAATGCAACATGCTTTTTCGCCTGACAGTGGTGGCTCAGGAGCGGTTTTTCCTTCCACCGGAGCCCCCAAGCACCCCCAGTGCGCTGGGTTCGGCCTGGGATCGCCGGGTAAAAAATGGGCCGAGCCGACGCATTTCGGCGTCCTGGGGGCGCAACTGGGGTGTGTGTGTGTGTGGGGGGGGGGGGGTTCGTTGCCGGGGCGAAAAAACTCGCCATGAGGGGCCTGTTGGGGCACGAGTGGAGATGCTCTTACTGGTGAGGTTTGCAGAAGCCAGAAAAGATGGATGCTGTCGAGTGTGGAGCGGAGTTACTGAAAGCGAATGCCTGACAGATGCTGCTGCTGTGTGGCCCGCCTGTCCCTCGGTCGATTCGAGATGATGAAGAATAGGACACTGGCTTGTGATGACTTCGAGATGATGTCATTCCTTTGATGGGACAGTTGCTAGTTTTTTCTCCTGATGTTGGTATCATGCTGGCTTGTAATTTTGGTTTTCTAGGATACTTGCTCCCTCCGTTCCTAAATATAAGTCTTTTACTCTTTTTAGAGATTCCAATAAAAGACTACATACAGAGAAAAATGAGTGAATTTATACTCTGAAATATGTCTATATACATCTGTATGTAGTCCATAGTAGAATCTCTTAAAAAAACTTATGTTTAGACACGAGGGAGATCCTTCGTGGGTTATATGGGTGATATCAGGTTGTTGCCCTATGGTTTGTGTCTGAAACAGACATAAGCAGTGGGTTTCCGCTCTCCGACCTCGCTACTTTTCGTTCCCGCCCTGTTCTTCTAGTTACCAAAAGACTTTGTATTTACAAAATAGGGTTTTCCCCCACTTTGTGTTACAAAGCAAACATCATCGATACAATCAGATAGGTGCTGGGGTGGAAGCAGCACAGGCACGCCTAAAAGAAACGAAAGAGAAAAAGAAAAGAAACAAATGCCGACACCGGCGGATCCACAAAAACGAAGAAGCTTCGCGACCGCCCCGCCCATCGGGGGTCCTCCACTAAGCTCCTATACTCCGAAGCGCCGGTACCAATCAACACCTCCAAGAAGGGACGCGGCGACGACGACGCTGCTGCCAAGGGTTTCCCCCGGTATGCGACGATGAGAGAGGAAGGGTACCTCTGACGCCCTCCAGGAAGGTTCGGCGGCACCCTCAGGCACCACCGTGTCGGAGTCGGCTCGGCCGACAGGGATTTCTCCCGATCCCAACCTTCACCTCGGGCGCTCCGGAGCACGCCACCAAACAAACCACCACTCTGCACCAAAACGGTCTTGAAGCTTCCGCGCCGTCTCACCACCGCACCGCGAAAGGGGCATGCTCAAAGAAGAAGAGGATACGGGACTCGGGACAGCAGCATCGTCGGCACGCGGGGGGGGGGGGGGGGGGGGGCAACCTCCACCGTCAACGACGGTAACCAACCGGACGTGATAGCAGGAGCATACCGGTCCCGTGGGCCCACCGGTCCGGACGGGTCCTCAGATGCCCGTAAAGCTCCCGCCTTCACGTTGCAGAAGGCATGCCGTCGGCGCCACCACCTCGAGTCCGAGCCGCTCCTCCTCCGCGCCACGCAGAGAACGTCGAAGCCACGCCAATGGCCAGCCCGCTAGGACCCAGATGGGGCCGGGAGGGCCCAGATCTGGGCCGGGGGCGCGCCGCCGGCCACCGCATGTCACCACGCCGCCCTGCCGCCAAGGGCAGCACCGCCACCTCGCCCACCGCCGGCGACCGCCGCCGGGTTGCCGGGCCGCTGCCCCGCCGAGCAGCACCACCGCCGTCACCTGCCCCGGGAAGGGGACGAGCGCGCGGGGATAGAAGGGCCCGCCGCCGCCGCCACCACCCGGGCCAGCGTAGGGGGCACCTGCCGGCGGCGGCGGGGGAGATCCAACGGAGGTGGGGACCGAGAGGAAGGGGAGGGGGCGAGCCGCCCCGGCCACCTCCCGGGGAGGCGGCGCAGGGGCGGGAACGGGAGGGGAAGGGGGAAGAGGGGGGCGGGATGGGCCGGCGGCGGTGGGAGGGGGCTAGGGCGCCGCCGGCGGCGGCGGAAACCCTAGCGGGAGGGAGCGGGTCGGGAGCGGGTCTTTTGGTCAAAGACTTTGTATTTCCATTATGAAAGTAATGAAAGGGGTAGCCTGGTTCGTAAAAAAAAATGCTCCAAATCTATTGCGTTTGCATCTCATATTACAAGTTTTCATAAAATATCTTTTGTCGGTGTTCGTCACTTCGTCATGCTATGACAAGGCAACGTACAATTTCTCATCATCTTTATTGCTGTCCTGTTAACTTGGCATGTGTGAACTTTGAAACAATGATAGGCGTGTTTGTGCTGGCGATATTGATTCCGGCAGTTGCCAAGGAAAAGGCAAGCGTTGAGTTCATCTTTACACACTTCAAGACGGACAATGGCATGGGCGGTTACCACATATGGGAAAAGCGAACTTCTTATCACCCATGAAATACACACCACTAAAGGACTGAATGTATGGCCCATCAAAGCCTGTTACAACGTACACAAGAGGCTCAATCCAACTTTAGGGGTACGTAAAACCCACTAAACCTAATTCCATACCCTTGGACGAAGTACACATTTTGAAGTAAGGATTGCGGAAATCCATCCTTGGAAAGTAACTCAAACAATCATTTACGGAGTAGGCGTTTATATATAAGATCAAGGTCATGAGTGTTCATACCCCAAATCTTTAAGGTACAAAAGAGTCGTCCACAAATGTAAATTTAAAAATACCTTTGAAAGTTGACCATTCAAATTTATTTTGCGTGAATGGCTAACATCATAATGCCTAACATCAATATACACAATCTTTTTTTTATCATCTAGCTTCAGAGAGCTGCACAGCTGAAGGTATTGCACCACTTGATTTGTGACCAGTCACATGGAACATGGATCCAGTTTGTGAGCATGTCGGTGGACGAGGCACATCACATACACCTTCAAGCATCTGGACAACTTTTGACATGGAAGGTCTCTGGTGGAAATCTTCCTGGATGCACCATAGAGCAACCTTGATCGCTCTATCCATTCGATCATCATCTCTATCATACTTGAGCTTGGCATCGAAGATAGTGCAAATATCACCTTCCTCCATCTTCTTGAAGGCGAAGGGTGGGAAATGGGCTTTCTCTGAGACCTCCACACGATTGAAGCTCCTCCGCCCGCTAATTATCTCAAGCAGGACCATCCCATAACTATACACATCGCTCTTATCCGAGACCGCACAGTTGGTGATCCACTCGGGTGCAAGGTAGCCCCGTGTGCCCCTCAGTGTTGTGAAGGCCTCGCTTTGCTCTCTGCTCATCAGTTTGGCAAGGCCGAAGTCCGATACCTTTGCAGTGAAGTTATCATTGAGTAGAACATTCTCAGGCTTGATGTCGCAGTGTATGATCTTTGACTCACAATCCTGATGAAGATATGCCAAACCTTTTGCTGTTCCAAGCGCGATGTAGAACCTCGTATCCCAGTCCAGAACTGGAGCATCATCTTCTTCACTAGCAAAAATCCACCTATGCAGAGATCCGTTTGCCATGTACTCATAAGCAACGAGCCTGTGCACCCCCTCGGTACAAAAACCTCGGAGTTTAACTAGATGTATGTGGTGGATGCTACCAATTATTGTCACCTCAGACCGGAACTCTTTCTCCCCTTGGCCAACACCTTCCAGCTGCTTCACAGCGATGTGGCTCCCATCTGGGAGCGTTCCGAGGTACACTGATCCAAATCCTCCCTCGCCAAGCTTGTCGGAGAAGTTGTTCGTTGCAGCTTGGAGCTCCTTGTAAGTGAATCGTGTCGGCGCTCCAGCCATCGTGTGGAGATACCCATAACCTTCCTCTTGATCTTGTGTTGATGTCCATCGATATATGTAGAGACCAACATAAATAAGCACCCCTATGAATGCCAAAGGTCCGACTACAGTGGCAACAATAATAACGGTGTGCCTCCCACCTTGCCCTGAGACATGGTTAGGTATCTTGACAAAAGTTGTAAGAACAGTTCTGTCCCCAGCTTTCTTCTGCAAGCTACCAATCTGATCAAAGAGGAAGCAGTCACCTGAAGTTTGGTTGAAGAACATCGCAACGCACGAACAATTGGCCATGCAGGTGTCCTTGCATCCTGTGATGTTGGTCTTGGCCACGTCAGGCGAGGCGAAGCTTGTGCCGATGTACCCAACTCCACTGTCGAGTTGAGCTAGCTGAAACTCAGTTGGATTTTTATGTGGCTTTCAACATTTATTCAACATGGTTATTATTTAAGTCAACATGGAATTACTCGTATTATTAATGTTTGTGATGGGAATAATTGATGCGGAATTTCACTTGAGGAAATAATACTCGAGGTGCCGAGGACGACCGTGATGGAATACAATAGAGGAATTAATAAGTGATCGATTCTACTGGAATTTATATGTACGTACGTATTTTTCCGGGGACATCACAGGGTGGAAGAGCTGGGTTTGTTTTGCAGGATCGGCTCTGCAGGCTGTTGACTCACATGATTAAGATTGGAAGCTGATCTCACACATACAATCTAATCATGGCACATGACTCACACATGTGTGTTAGGGACTAGTAAATTTAGACTCGGAAAACTGACATGTTTTATCGTGGTTGGTAACATTGCACAGGAGTCATACAGACCTTTCCGGAAACAGGTGGAATAATAAATCACCTGGAGGTGGAGTCTATAAATAGGTCCCTACCCTCTAGCCTCAACATGCATTGTGAGCGGCACCATGAAAAAGGCAGAGGAATTAGAGGATAGACCGCATAGCCCACAATTCCTACAGGTTGCAGTTTGGAAAGGAGCTCAGGGCCGAAGAGCAATGGCACCCTGTCCCGTTGATGCAGATGGAGTACGGTCCGCAGCTCGCGGGCACGTCGCACGAGTCTGGCGGAATCCCCAATGGGAGAGTGCTCCGGCCACTCCCAGTCGGCAGGGCGCTGAACGAGATGGATCCATCGTTACCGAGGACGGCAGTAGTCAGCGTCTCGTTGGCGCCGGCATCAGCATCACTCTCACCATATGAAATGTTAAGATGAGATACATGCGACCCCAATTGATCATAGAAGTTCCAGGAAGCTGAGCCGAGGTTCGCACAGTATATGGCACCTTCCTTGACGGCGACCAGCCTGGGATCCATGCTCGCAGACCAGTAGGGCTGGGTTTTCTCCCAGTGTTTTAAATAGCCGGCTATAGCTCTGCTATAGCCCGCTATATAGCCTTTTCACTAGGGTACCACTAAATGGTCCCATGTACAAATATCCCGCTATAGCCCGCTATAGCTGATTTTGAGGTCCGCCGCTATTTGGCAATAGCCCGCTATTTAAAACATTGGTTTCTCCAGCCCCGTGTAGTACAGCATCATGTCCCCCGATTTGATCTCAAGCCTGTACGACATGCTCTTGAGGGGCGGCATGCCGTCGATGAAGCTCTGGCCTGAAACGAGTGTGTTGGTTGGGTACTTGAAGCTGGACCACAGAGAAGGCGAGTTGCTATCTCCGTTGAGCACTTGGAGGTTGCCGGAGTCCAGCAGCCGCATGGAGGCGCCCTCGCCAGAGGTGTTGGCGATCCAGATGGTGGGTCCTGCGGCAGACTCCAGGTAGGCGTTGCCATCCTTGTCGAACACGAAGCTACTCCCCGAAGGAGAGACGGGTGAGTCGGCGTTGGCGACCCAGACGACACAAGTGGTGCCTAGGTGGACGACGGCGAGAAGGAAGGTCGTGTTGTCGGCCGTGCTCTCTGGCGCGCCAACAAAACCGAACCCGAAAACAGAGCCGTTGGACAGGAGGAAGATCCTGTTCTTGTCGAGGTAGTCATCCGGAGAGGCCCTGAACCCTGGCAGCAGGAATTGTCTTTGAGTAGTACCTTTGCAGGCCATCCAGAGGTTGGTTACCGCAAGCATCCACATTACAACCAAGCCCGTGGAACACCGGGGATCCATGCCTCTGCAGTAGTAGATAATGATGATGATGATGATGATAATGATGATGGTTAGTGAGAGGAAAAGAACGATAATATAATAGACTTTTTACTTGACGCCGAACGTATGGCGGCTCATGGGTACCCGAGAAGCTGTAATCTATACCAACCGTTATATGCTCGGGATGGATGCAGTAAATTCCGACAATTATTTGAGTTGAACATGGCAAGCTCGGACGATGGCTACCTCTACTTGGAGAAAGGTGTGGCTGCTCTCGGGTGTAGGTGCACTCGGGTGAATGGTAAATTTGAAAAAGATACAAATTTTTTAAAAAAATCTGAAAAATCGACACTCTGCCTCTGGCCGCGAGCATGCAGGAGGCCATAGCGAACAAATAACGGATTTGTTGATCCCGGTGACAGATGAAGGTAGGAATATCAGTGAGGGCAGCACACTGACGGGACCTCCAGAGCATTTTCCCTTTTTACGGTACATATTACTACTGCTAAAGTGTGTAGTATGAAATCTTATCCAGCCGTTGATTTATGTGGTTGTTAAGCATTTTCTAGTTGGTTAAGAAGAGGTATTTTTTTCCCAAAATTTTAGCCCGAACGATGGGTAGCTGGATACAAGTTGGCTATGCAACGTATTACCGGCGAGCCGGTGGAGTCGAGGACTCGAGGTTGACATCAGCGAGGTGCCGTGCAGCCATTCAGCGGAACGACTAAGAGCATCTCTATAGCCTAAATATGAGCCCTCGTAGTCCGCGGAGACGTCAGGCGTACCGGACCAAGGAACCATGGGTAACGAGGAACCGGGCGATGCTGGTGACAAGAACGCCGACACCGTGGGCACGGGCAAAACCATTAGGGTCTGAGGCTGCTCTAGCATCCGGCACCTCCACCATAATGCGCCGATGGTGGGCGGCGATTGGGGAATGGGACCGTGGACGAGGCTGCTTGAAAGAAATTTGATTCGATGTTACCCTTTGCGTGTGGGTTTCGACCATCAAACACAAAAATACTGCACCGATTATAGAGTAGCAGAGTAGTATAGACATACCTGATCCATTGAATAATAACAAAAATAAATGCTTTATATTAAGTTAATGTAGTACGCACTAGTAGAAAAATGGCCTATTGTCCCGGTTGATAAGGGCCTTTTGTCCCGGTTTTTGAACCGGGACTAAAGGGTCGTTACTAATGCCCTAACCCTTTAGTCCCGGTTCTTACATGAACCGGGACAGATGGGCCTCCACGTGGCCGGTGCGGCGAGCCCAGGCAGGAGGGCCTTTGGTTCCGGTTGGTGGCACTATCCGGGACCAATAGGCATCCACGCGTCAGCATTTCAGTGGCTGGGGTTTTTGTTTTTTTTAAAGGGGGGGGGGGGGGGTTGGGGGGTTATTTTAGGTGTTTCATATATTGTGTTAGCTAGCTAATTAATAGAGAGAAGTGTCCTCTCTTATCTCCGTGCTTGATCGACGCTACGTACTATATACGTATGGAGAGGACTATACACGCTAGCTAGTACGCAAATAAAGGAAACAGAAGATCGTCATGAACATATGCATACAGAGAGAAGTGATATCGACCACCTCTCCTTCTCCGAGAGATTGGTCGAACAACAAGTTCTCGTATATCTATCCGACACTACCGGCTACATATATACAACAATTATCTCTTACAATATAATCTCCTAGTTAAATTGTAAGAACACAGGGTCCACATAATATTCTCCGTTTTCAGCGATCACGTGGTCAAGGAAGAATGCCGCCAATTTCTCTTGAATTGCTCGCATACGATCTGGTGCTAGGAGTTCATCCCGCATCCGAAAGATCTAATTTGAAGAAGGGGGTCAATACATATATATATATATGAATAAATGAAACTCGACACACAAATGATGGTAATAAAATAAAATTGTGAATATTATTGCTTACGCACTTCATATTGTTCGTCAGAGTAGCCCCGCTCACAGGTCGTGTAGCGGATGGACTCGCAAATGTAGTATCCACAGTAATTATTCCCGGGTTCCTGCCACAACCACTTTACAAGAAATAGAGGTCAATCAAACTGATAAGCAAGCATGCTAAATGGTATTGATGAAACTAGCGCTTGAATCACTAGGAGATGCGCGGAACATGCTACTATAGTACTTACTTTCGGGTGTCTAAATTGCAGCTTCTTCGGCAGTCCCGGAGCTTTTTGGTGAATTTTCTCCAAACCTGCCAGACAAAGAAAACAATTACTTGATATCAGGAAATGAACAAAGTTGCTGATATGGTGAATAATGATCGATTTAACTTACTTCTCGAGCATTTGAGTCATGTCTGCATAGTCCTGGGGATCTTTTCGTCTCGAGTCTAAGACGGTTACTACTCCCTGCTCAAGCTTAATCTCTAGGAGAATATAGTGGAAGCTGCGCACGCATGCATAAGTCATCAATTACATTACTATAACCTGGACTAATAAGGGAAACCGAATATGCACAAGACAGTAACACTCACTTGAAGTTGTAAGAAAAGAGTATTATATCTTTGTTTTCATTTATTACCAACGATCGTAGCAAGTTGGCCTCGGTATTTTCGGCATGATATTTAACCTCAGTTGCATCTATGAGATTTGTGTTAATGAACCCAATATCACCGATTTGTCTTTTCTTCAATTCGGCGATCTTCAATCTGCATAATATAGTGAGGATAATTATAAATACATGCAATGAAAGAGCTGACCTATATAGAGAGACTTAATGACAGAAGTAGTACTACTTACAAACAGTAGCAAGTGATCGTTGATTTATCGAGGGCCTTTTGATTGAAAAATTGGAAGAACTCCTCAAATGGAACATTCAACAGTTCAATTCCAACGAGGTCATGCTCCGGTTTAACTCTCAGCGTCAAAGTATTCCTCCCCCCAGACTCTTTGCGGATTTTCATGTATCAATCATGTAATCTTCGCATCATCGTTGTTAGAGATCTTTCATCTTTGACGAGAGGCTTCCCGTAATGGTATTTGTGTTCGTCCACCTCCAAGATTTCATAATGTACATCGTCGGGCAGGTAATCTCCAAGATTGCTATAACCGGGCACCATCCTCGGATCTGCAGCGACGATGTCACTAGACACCTTGAGCGGGGGGCACGATTGGTTCGCTTGTTCGCCGAGCTGGGCAATTTTTTCCCAGCTCGTCGTTCTTTTAACCTTTGATCACTGACAGTACTTCCCGACCGCTCCGCTTCGGCAAATGTCTTTGCAATAATGCGCTCATAGTTGCCTCTCGGCGGAGACTTTGGTGGTTTTGTCAGGGCAGCCAGAGTGCGCTTCGCTTTCACCGGATCCACCTTCTCCTCCGGAGGTGGATGTTTGTTTGCTTTCACCCCTTCAAAGAAGTTCGTCACTTCGGCTCGCACGATCTTCATAGTTTCCTCCTCGGTCCTCTCGTATGGTAACTTCTCTAGAGTCTTCAGAGAAGGACCGAATCTGTATTGCCTCCCGCCTCTGGCTGTACTGCTAGCCATCGGTAGAGCAGACGGAGCGGCTGGGGCTGTCTTCTTTCCTTGCTTACGAGGCGGAGGAGAAGGACTACGACGCGCCGGAGCAGCCGGAGCGGCGGCGGGTCTCTTCCGCCCTTGCTGACGAGGCGGAGAAGGAGGAGGCTGGCTACTCTGGCGCGCCGGCGCAGGCGGAGAAGGAGGCGGAGTGCCGCCACGCGCCGGAGCAGGAGGCTGAGTGCCCTGATCACTCGCCGGAGGAGGAGGCGGAGTGCCGCCACGCGCCGGAGAAGGAGGCTGAGTGCCCTGATCACTCGCCGGAGGAGGAGGCGGAGGAGGAGGCGGAGTGCCCTTACTCGTCGGAGGCGTCCAGTTCGGAAGGTTAATGAGCTCCTTCCGCCATAGGCATGGAGTCTTCAGAGCAGAACCCAGCCGAGTCTCCCCTTCACCGGTAGGGTGGTCAAGCTGGAGGTCCTCAAATCCCTCCGTTATTTCATCCACCATCACCCTAGCATATCCTTCTGCAATCGGCCGGCAGTGGTAGGTTGCGCCGGGTTCAGGAGGTAAAACAGAGCCAACAGCCGCCTTGACTTTGAAGTTCTGCCGTTGCGCCATAAGGTGGCAATGTTGAGACTCCGTGATAGCATCCACGGGGTAGCTAGCAGGAGCCGTCAAGACATGCTCCGACTGAAGCAGCTCGGTGGAAACCACGCTGCTTCTCCGCTGAGATGGCGGGGTAGATTTGGGGGTAGTTTCGGCATGTCGATTGCCGTCTCGTTCTTCTAGCGCTTGAACCCTTTCGTGCAGCTTCTGAATTTGGGTCTGCTCCACTTTTTTCCTCCTCTCCTGGCTTTTGTAACCGCCTGCGTCCGGAAAACCAGCCTTCCACGGAACGGAGCCTGGCGTGCCTCGTGTCTGTCCAGGATGCTCAGGATTCCCGAGGGCCATTGTGAGCTCGTCGTTCTCTTTGTCTGGAACGAACGTCCCTTGCTGCGCTGCATTGATATAGTGCTGAAGCCTCTTGACTGGTATTCTCAAAAGCTCGTCCGTCCAAACGCACTTCCCTGATACAGGGTCCAATTTTCCGCCAGCCCCGAAGAACCAAGTCCGGCAACGGTCTGGCCAGTTCATTGTCTGTGGTTCGATCCGTTTATCAAGCAGATCATTCTCAGCCTTGGCCCACTTAGGCCGGGCTTTGAGGTAGCCACCTGACCCCGTGCGATGGTGAAGCTTCTTCTTCGCAGCATTCTTCTTGTTAGTCGCTGACATCTTCTTACTCTTTTCCGATGTCTTGTGGGCCATAAATGCGGGCCAGTGATCTCTGATCTTCTCATACCGGCCGATGAATTCTGGTGTCTCTTCTTTGCCGACAAACGTTTTCAGCTCATTCTTCCACCTCCTGAATAGGTCTGCCATCTTCTTAAGAGCACGAGACTTGATTAATTGCTCTTTAACTGGCTTCTCCGGATCCTCCTCTGGCGGTAGGGTGAAATTTGCCTTCAGCTCAGTCCAAAGATCATCTTTCGGCATATCATTGACATAAGACACCTCAAGGTCTTCCTTCTTAGGCTTATACCATTGATGGATGCTGATCGGGATCTTGTCCCTAACAAGAACCCCGCACTTAGCAGCAAATGCTTCCTTTGTCCGGATGGGTTCAATCGGTTGGCCGTCGCGCGCGATTGCTGTGATCTCAAACCTTTCATCCGAGCGCAACTTTCTCTTCGGGCCTCGTCTCTTTACCCAAATTGTGCTCGATCCGGAGGGCTAGAAAAAAGAAGAAAGACGAGAGTTAATTAATATGTGTACATATCAAAACAATGAATGCATCAATTAGCTAGTCAGCACAGGCTTAACTAATATATTTACCTGGCCGGACTCTGTTCGGTCACCGGAGCCGTCACCACGGGCTCCTTCTTGCACCAGCATTGGGTCACCGGAGCCATCATAATCATGTCTTTCCTCCTCCACTCTTCGATCACCGTAGCTGCTTCTTCACCCTGTTCTTCCAGACCATCGTTGTCGTTAAGATACGACAAGACATCACCTCCGGCTAAGATTATGTCCCCCAACACCTCTTATGCTTCCTCGTCTCGTCCGTGCTCCATTGTTTCTGCAAATATTACAACATGGCAATTATTACACAAACATGACAGCAGGTGGATATATTAGTGCAAACGTAGACCTAGCTTATTCCGGGTTTGGGGTGGCCTCGGCAACGCTTCAAGGGTAGGGGCATGGCGGGAGGGGGTAGGAGACCGACATCGTTTTTTTAGGGTTTGGGTGTCCTCGAGAGTTTTGGTCGAGCGAGAGGGTCGGGGGGTGCTCCCGTGGTATAAGTTATCACGGTCGAAGTTATCCGAGAGGGGGTTATATCGACAACGACGACATACATACATGGGAAAATAATGTTATCGGGGAGGGGGTAGGTCGAACCCCCCCCCCCCCTCGTGTTGAAGTTATCGGGACATGGGGTATATCGACAACGACATATCCGATAAAAAAAAGAAGACGAAGAAGAAATAAAAAGACGAGAAGAAGATATTAATAGAGGAGAAGATTGAAGAAAAAAAGAAGAAAAAAAAGAGGAGAAGAAGAAAGGAATAGAGGAGAAGAAGAGAAAATAGAATATTCTATTTTCTCTTCTTCTCCTCTATTCCTTTCTTCTTCTCCTCTTCTTTTTTTTCTTTTTTCTTCTTCTTATTTATTTCTCCTCTTCTTCCTCTCCTCTTCTTCTCCTTTCTTCCTCTTCTTATTTTCCTTTTTCCTCTCATTCTTTTTCTTCTTCTTCCTTTCCTAGCTAGATATATAAAACTTTTCTAAAAATGTAACTTTTGCATATATACATGGAAAAAATGTTATCGGGGAGGGGGTATATCGACCCCCCCCCCTCGACCCTCTTTTCCTTCTTCTTCCTTCTTCCTTCTTCCTCTTTTCTTCTCCAACACAAAACACATCTCATCTCATCTCATTTCATCCAAAAATAATTCTTTGCATATGAACATACATACATTTTTTTTTCTTAAATGTTACATATGAACATTTTCTTAAATGAGCATATACAGCATATACAGAGCATTATACAGTGAACATACATACATACATACATCGTAACAAAAAAAATGAAAAATAGGCCAGTGGTCGGTGACGGCGACGATGGTTGGCGGTGGCGCGCGCTTACGGATGGCGTGCGGGGACGGCAATGAGAAGGAAAGGGGAGGAGGCAGGGGCTCATAGCACGGGGAGGGGTCGAGGTCGCCGGCCGGAATCGGTGCGGCGGCGGACGAACGGCCTCGGGGATGAACGGGTTGCGGGAGCCGGCGTGGTGCTTCCCCGTAGCGACGGCGACGACGGGCGCGGGCGACGGCGACAACGACGATGGCGTCGGTGGGGGCGGCGGGCGGCGTCGGGGCAGCCTGGCGGCGACGGGGCAGGGGCGACGACGGGGGCGCGCGGACGGCGTCGGGGCGGCGCGCGGACGGCGTCTGGGCGGCGCGCGGACGGCGTCTGGGCGGCGGGCGGCGTCGGGACAGCGGATGACGTCGATCTGGGCAGCCTGGCGGCGTCGATGAGCTCGGCGTCGTCGGGGCAACTGGCGATGAGTTCGTCAAATTTTCCTAAGTGCTACTTATATACCCAGGCCTTTGGTCCCGGTTCATCGCACCAACCGGGACCAAAGACACCCTTTAGTCCCGGTTGGTGCCACCAACCGGGACCAAAGGCCGGAAGCGGCGGCCTTTGGTCCCGGTTGGTGGCACCAACCGGGACTAAAGGGGGGGGGCACCAACCGGGACTAAAGGGGGGGCATTGGTCCCGGTTGGTTCCACCAACCGGGACCAAAGGCCCCCTTTAGTCCCGGTTGGTGCCACCAACCGGGACGGAAAGCCTTGCACAGCGGCGCGGTGGTGGAAGTTTAGTCCCACCTCGCTAGCTGAGAGAGAGCCGCACCTGTTTATAAGGCGCAGTGCGCCTGAGCTGTCGAGCTCCTCTCTAAAGCAGGCTTACGGGCCTAACCTCTCTGTACATGCCTGTGGGCCTACTGGGCCTTCTGCGGGCCTGAATCCTAGCCCACGGATTGGTTTCTAGTCGTATTCAGGCCGTGGTGGCCCAGTTGGTGGCATAATTTTTATTTTCTGCCTGTTTTTTGTTTTCTTTTTTGCTTTATTTATTTTGTTTTGTTTCTACTTTCAACAAAAAACTTATTTATTTTATTTTATTTTATTTGTAATTACTTATTTATTTTACTTTATGATAATTCTTTTTGCTATTAAAGTTTCTAACAAAAAAAGTTCTTTATGAAAATTCTTTTTGCTTTCAATGATTTTGAACAGAAAATACTTCGATAATTTTAGTTGCATTAATTTTATATAATTTTAGTTTCAATAATACTAGAGGTTGCTTATAATGTTTTGAACAGAAAATACTTTGATAATTTTAGTTTCATAAATTTTATTTATGTTATTAAAGTTTATTTTATTTTGTTTCTACTTATATATTTTATTAAAATTTATATTATTTTGTTTCTAATTACTTATTTATTTTATTTGTTATTTTTCATGCACCATTTTTCATGCATTTACTGATTATTTTGAGGTATAAGACCCTAAAATTGAAAAGCATTTCAAATGAACTCTGAAAAGGTTGAAAGTTGGCATGACATCATCATTTCATCCACATAGCATGTGCAAGAAAGTTGAGAGGGTTACGGCAAAAACTGGATGCACTTCGTGTACAAAACGGACAATGGTATCATACTCGTCTGTTACAAAGTTGGCATGGTATCATCATAATAGTTGCGGAGAAAGTCTTCACTTTTTCTTCGCTTGTTTCATTTGCTTATTGTGCCGTAACCATGGATAATCTTCATTGTTTATCAGGATGCTTGGGTCAGCCTTGACTTTGAAGGGAGGAATTTCATGAAACTTTTCATAATCTTAAGACATGTCTGTCTTGCCCTCCACTCCCACAATGTCCCTTTTTCCTGAAAGAACTATGTGGCGCTTTGGCTCATCGTATGATGTATTCGCTTCCTTATCTTTTCTTTTTCTCGGTCTGGTAGACATGTCCTTCACATAGATAACCTGTGCCACATCATTGGCTAGGACGAACGGTTCGTCAGTGTACCCAAGATTGTTCACATCCACTGTTGTCATTCCGTACTGTGGGTCTACCTGTACCCCGCCTCCTGACAGATTGACCCATTTGCACTTAAACAAAGGGACCTTAAAATCATGTCCGTAGTCAAGTTCCCATATGTCCATTATGTAACCATAATATGTGTCCTTTCCCCTCTCGGTTGCTAGCGGACACCGCTGTTTTGGTTGGTGCTCTTTTGATCTTGGGCGATCGTGTAAAATGTGTTCCCATTTATCTCGTATCCTTTGTAAGTCAATACATTCGAAGATGGTCCCCTGGACAACGAGTACAACTCATCACAAACAGTGGTGGCACCTCTGAGACGTGTTTCCAACCAACTGCTGAAAGTCCTGATGTGTTCACATGTAATCCAGTCGTCACACTGCTCCGGGTGTTTGGAGCGCAGACTGTTCTTGTGTTCATCGACAAACGGGGTCACCAAGGTAGAGTTCTGTAGAACTGTGTAGTGTGCTTGAGACCAAGAATGCCCGTCCCTGCATATTATTGAGTCCGCTCCTAGCGTGCCTTTTCCAGTCAGTCTCCCCTCATACCGCAATTTAGGGAGACCTATCTTCTTAAGGCCAGGAATGAAGTCAACACAAAACCCAATGACATCCTCTGTTTGATGGCCCATGGAGATGCTTCCTTCTGGCCTAGCGCGGTTACGGACATATTTCTTTAGGAATCCCATGAACCTCTCAAAGGGGAACATATTGTGTAGAAATACGGGCCCCAGAATGACAATCTCGTCGACTAGATGAACTAGGACGTGCGTCATGATATTGAAGAAGGATGGTGGGAACACCAGCTCAAAACTGACAAGACATTGCGCCACATCACTCCTTAGCCTTGGTATGATTTCTGGATCGATCACCTTCTGAGAGATTGCATTGAGGAATGCACATAGCTTCACAATGGCTAATCGGACATTTTTCGGTATAAGCCCCCGCAATGCAACTGGAAGCAGGTGCGTTATAATCACGTGGCAGTCATGAGACTTTAGGTTCTGGAACTTTTTCTCTGGCATATTTATTATTCCCTTTATATTCGACGAGAAGCCAGTCGGGACCTTCATACTGAGCAGGAATTCAAAGAAGGTCGGAAGAAATCGACGATGGCCCATGTACATATTCTTCCTGCATTTATCCAGGTATATACTTTCAGTGTCATCTAAACAGTGCGTGCATGTGTGGTATCCCTTGTTTGTCTGTCCTGAAAGGTTACTGAGAGCGGGCCAATCGTTGATGGTTACAAACAGCAACGCGTGCAGGTTAAATTCCTCCTGTTTGTGCTCATCCCACGTACGTACACCGTTTCCATTCCACAGCTGTAAAAGTTCTTCAACTAATGGCCTTAGGTACACATCAATGTCGTTGCCGGGTTGCTTAGGGCCTTGGATGAGAACTGGCATCATAATGAACTTCCGCTTCATGGACATCCAAGGAGGAAGGTTATACATACATAGAGTCACGGGCCAGGTGCTGTGATTGCTGCTCTGCTCCCTGAAAGGATTAATGCCAGCCGCGCTTAAACCAAACCATACGTTCCTTGGGTCACCTGCAAACTCAGCCCAATACCTTCTCTCGATTTTTCTCCACTGCGACCCGTCAGCGGGTGCTCTCAACTTCCCGTCTTTCTTACGGTCCTCACTGTGCCATCGCATCAACTTGGCATGCTCTTCGTTTCTGAACAGACGTTTCAACCGTGGTATTATAGGAGCATACCACATCACCTTCGCAGGAACCCTCTTCCTGGGGGGCTCGCCGTCAACATCACTAGGGTCATCTCATCTGATCTTATACCGCAATGCACTGCATACCGGGCATGCGTTCAGATCCTTGTACGCACCGCGGTAGAGGATGCAGTCATTAGGGCATGCATGTATCTTCTGCAGCTCCAATCCTAGAGGGCATACGACCTTCTTTGCTGCGTATGTACTATCGGGCAATTCGTTATCCTTTGGAAGCTTCTTCTTCAATATTTTCAATAGCTTCTCAAATCATTTGTCAGGCACAGCATTCTCTACCTTCCACTGCAGCAATTCCAGTACGGTACCGAGCTTTGTGTTGCCATCTTCGCAATTGGGGTACAACCCTTTTTTGTGATCCTCTAACATGCGATCGAACTTCAGCTTCTCCTTTTGACTTTCGCATTGCGTCCTTGCATCGACAATGACCCGGCGGAGATCATCATCATCGGGCACTGGTTCCTCTTGATCTTCAGCAGCTTCCCCCGTTGCAGCATCATTAGGCACATGGTCTGTTTCCTCTTGATCTTCAGCAGCTTCCCCCGTTGCAGCATCACCGTATTCAGGGGGCACATAGTTGTCATCGTCCTCTTCTTCTTCGCGTCTTCCATCATAACCCCTATTTCTCCGTGCCTCGTCCAAACATTATAGTGTGGCATGAAACCCTTGTAAAGCTGGTGGGTGTGAAGGATTTTCCGGTCAGAGTAAGACTTCGTATTCCCACATGTAGGGCATGGACAACACATAAAACCATTCTGCTTGTTTGCCTCAGCCACTTCGAGAAATCATGCACGCCCTTAATGTACTCGGAGGTGTGTCTGTCACCGTACATCCATTGCCGGTTCATCTGCGTGCATTATATATAATTAAGTGTGTCAAAAACCATTACAAAACATCATGAATAGATAATTAAGTGACCAAATTAATAGAAGTTCATCATCACATTAAAACCAAAGTACATACATAGTTCTCATCTAACAACATATAGCTCTCCAGAGCATCTAATTAATTAAACCATACATTGAAACTATGTAAAACATTTCAATGCGAAAACAAATGCGATCATAATCGCAACCAAGGTAACAATTGATCCAACGGCATAATGATACCAAGCCTCGGTATGAATGGCATATTTTCTAATCTTTCTAATCTTCAAGCGCATTACATCCATCTTGATCTTGTGATTATCGACGTCATCCGCAACATGCAACTCCAATATCATCTTCTCCTCCTCATTTTTTTATTTTTTCCTTCAAGAAATTGTTTTCTTCTTCAACTAAATTTAACCTCTCGACAATAGGGTCGGTTGGAATTTCCGGTTCACATACCTCCTAGATAAATAAAATCTATGTCACGTTGGTCGGCACAATTTTCATAAACAATAAATGAACCAATAGTTATAAAAATAATATATACCACATCCGAAACATAGACAGGATGAGGGCCGACGGGGGTGGATACCAAAACCATCGCACTATATAATAACAAGCAACACAATAGTAAGAAAATTAGACAAGTATCTATCTAAAGTAAGAATTTTTTTTTCAGAAAGAAGATAAGAACAAGAGGCTCACCACGGTGGTGCCGGCGACGAGATCGGCGCGGGCGATCGACGACGGTGAAGATGGGAATGGGACTTGATGGGCCGCTAAACCTAGACAAATCTCGAGGAAAATGGAGCTTTGAGGTCGAGCTTCGAGAGAAGAAAGCTTAACTACTGTGGCTCGGGCATTTCATCGAACACCTCATGTGCATAGGAGGTGATCTAGAGCACCACAAAGCCCTCCCCTCGTCGGCCAGAGAAAAACAGAGCACTGGAGTGCTCTGCTCGCGGGCGAGGGGTATATATAGGCACCTTATTGGTCCCGGTTCGTGGCATGAATCGGGACTAAAGGGCAGCCTGTGGTCCCGGTTCAAGCCACCAACCGGGATCAATGGTGGTGGGCCAGGAGCGAGGCCCATTGGTCCCGGTTTGTCCCACCAACCGGGACCAAAGGGGCCAGACGAACCGGGACCAATGCCCCCACGAGGCCCGGCAGGCCCCTGGCCTCACGAACCGGGACCAGTGCCCCATTGGTCCCGGTTCTGGACTGAACCGGGACTAATGGGCTGACCCGGCCTGAACCAAAGCCCTCTTTTCTACTAGTGACGGTAAAAGATTTCTAATCTAATAATAATAATCATATAAAGATGCATATATTATTTGCTTACCAGGGAGGCGAAGCTCTCGGGGAGGAAGGCAAGGAGCCTCTCGGTCCCTTACAATTTGGTATAGATCTGCGACTTCACGCCACAGCACACTTCCACCTTTAAAAACTGTCCAGCACCCGCCAAAAGAAAAAAAAGAAAAGAAAAAGACTGGCCTGAAAATTGATTGAGATTATAACAAGTAAATCCTCCTAAATTTAGAAGGGCCCGTTATGGTTGGACACAGGCAAGATCCCCTTCTGCAGATTCCACATCATTGACCCATCGAAGGGAAATAGTTGATGAATTTGGTTGTCACGTACATGTCGCGTGTGGAATTATTGGTCAAGCTCCCTTTCCGAATCATTAATGTGACAAGATCGTTTAAGTTGATTTTTCTTGTATCTCTGGAACGATTTCTCTCCCTGGCCTCACTCTTAAACTATACGCTACTCCATCCGTTTCTAAATATAAGTCCTTTTAAATATTTTAATAGACTACATACGAAGCAAAATGAGTAAATCTATACTCTAAAATATGTCTATCGTATGTAGCTCGTATTAAAATCTCTAAAAAAAATCTTATATTTACAAACGGAGGGAGTAGATCATAAAAGCACACCTTGTCGCGCCCGTCAGTCTTGAGCACATCTTAATCAAAGAAACATAAAAATATTTGGGATTTTTTTGTTTAGTTACAAATATTCTGTGCAACTTGTACCACATCTGACCTACACAAATTTTCCACGGATAGGTGTATCTAACAATTGAATTTCAGGAAATATGATCATTAATTCTCAAGATGCAAGATAGATCAAAACCTACCAACACTTTGCATATTATAAAGATGGCACCAATTATGAATAGAGCATCCCGCATGATCCATCGGGACCAGCCTTCTAATTAATCTGTGAAATAAGCGAGTTAAAAAAAATGCATATGAAGTCAACATTATTTATTGAGACCAGCCTTCTAATTAATCTGTGAAATAAGCGAGAGGCCTTCTAAGTGCCGTAGACGAATGCTTCTTGGCGGCCGGGTTAACCTTCTACTAGAACTATTCTATCTACGAAATTGGAAAGTAGGGTCAACCTGCCTATGTTCACCTGGCTGCCCTGCCTGTCGCAGAACCGCTGTGAAGCATGCTTCGTCTTTCTTGATCGGTTCCTCGTGTTGCATACAATGAAGTGGTGTCATGTGACGCTGGGCATAATCTCTGAAAACTCCTGCCGTTGCAATGAGAGCATAGGTTGCGGAGTTTTTTCTGGATTTTTTTTTGTGCGCTCCTCTGACGAACCGAACCAAGCAGTCTGATCATCCTTGCCCGTCCCCCTCTCCTGTCAACCGTTGAAAGAGCGTAGCCCAGGAGCGAAGGCAGCTCTTTGGGTCCCTACCGACGTCGGGGTGCGAAAGCATGGGAGCGAACATGATTAGATACCCTGGTAGTCCATGCCGTAAACGATGAGTGTTCGCCCTTGGTCTACGCGGATCAGGGGCCTAGCTAACGCGTGAAACACTCTGAACCGCACATGATTTCGAAAGTCATGATGATATTACCGATGAACGTCTTTATCAGAACATTTTTGCTTCTCACTTTGGGCAGTTAGCAATAATCTTTCTATGCACGTCCGGAAATCTGTTTCATGTAGCTTGGCAAGGCTGGATACATGATCCTTTACACGTAAGACCTATTGCTCATGCCATTTGGGACCCTCATTTTGGTCAACCCGCCGTGAAAGCCTTTACTCGATGAGTTGGTTGCCTGCCATAATCTTGTTGTCTTCTTCTTTCCCTAACCTTTTCTTAGCCTTAGGCGCCTCTCGGAAACTTCATAATCTGAATCACTTTCCTCTCCGGGTAGTAACCATTAAAAAATGCATATAGGGTCAACATTATCCATTGAGACCAGCCTTCTAATTAATCTATGAAATAAGCGAGTTAAAAAATGCATATGAAGTCAACATTATACATTGAGAGACCAGCCTTCCAATCGAATGAAAACATCAATGCCAAAAGCGAAGAGTTGCATCCATCTGACAACATTATCTATTTTAGTGATGATGAAAACATGTACCATTACTGGAAAAATACTTATAGGTGGGGTAACATTAATGGCGGGCGCATCCAGGGACCTCTTGTAGCTATTTCGGGAAAGTTCCAGCGGCTGGTGCAAAAAAGCGTCGGCCACTGCTAAAAGGTCAGCAGTGGTTGGCAGTAATCGTCACCCACCACTCCTGAGTTTTCACATAATTAGCCGTGGGATAGAAACAACAGTGGCGGGTGCGTAAAGTCGACCTGGTACTCCATGTTTCAGTATATATTGGGCAATTATACAAGTGTGCCATTGCTATATTTTGCAAACCCACTCCTAACCATTTCAAAGTTTACCAAATTTAGCAGCGGCGGACAACAACTTGCGCCTGCCAACATGTCTTGTCAGTAAGGAAAATACTTGAGCATATCATGTTTATTAACCCAATGTAATCCCAAGTTTGATTGTGGCGCTTTCTATGGGTCCGTACTTTTAGTGTTGTTTGAACCCCCTATAGGGGCATGCTTCTCATATTATACAAGATCATGCCGCCCCGCGTTGCCGTGCCCGTCCACTAAGTTAAAATGGTAGGAATCTTCTGCTAATTTATGCCTGGCTGTCACGGGCGGAGCTTTGTACAAATTGCTTGGGGATGGGGAGGGGGGCAAGGCCAAAACATGAGTGTTTGGGGATGCAAATTGCTAAAATGTTTCTCATGTAAGGCCTCCCCCAAATATTTTATTCAGAATTTGGTCCAAGGCTGGGGGCAGTGGCCTCCCTCGGCCTCAACATAGCTCCGCCAGTGCTGGCTGTCTAGGACAGCTCTCAGGCCATCACGAGCATCACTGTGGCTGGCTTATGGGTCCTTTCCGTGGGTGCTGGCGTGCTGTGGGGATTCACACCTGTCTTTTTGCGTAACACGGGACTAGGCTGGATGAAAACATGCCCACCAGGTGTCATACCGGAGCACACCAGGTTACCACATCCACAGCGAGTACGCACTACCTGAACGTAGGTGCATATGAACCCATATCTAGAAATGCATGTTAAATGTCTTTTTAAATGTTATGAAAATTTTCAAAACAAAATTTCTCACTTACATCTCCGCACAAATATGTGGGCGACACAAAGTTTTGAGCAAATACATCAATTTACTTTGCCTCCACAAAAAAGAAATTTTTCAATGGTTGAAAATAGCATTCCATGACACAATTTTTTGTCTCTTTTGCATACGAAAACAATTATTTTTCTTTGAAACTTTCAGCGCACACGTAGAATGTGAAGATGTAGTTGTGCAACAATTTTCAGATTTTTATGACACTTAAAAATTGTGTTTTTTGAAGTGGGTGCAGATGTACTCGAGTTCAACCATGTATTTTTCCATCCGCAGCTAGCAGCATACAACTCATTTTGATTGTTTCCAGAAAAAAATAGACAAGCCACCAGCCACATAGGAAATCAGGCCACCAACCTCTAAGGACCAGGCCACCCTAAAGTCTCAGTCCTTTAGCCAGGTGTGGCGGAGCGCGCCACCCTGTCTAGGTTATATAAATAATGGCATGAATCTTGAGAGTCTCATACAAAATGGGTTTCTTAGTATTAACAATAGAAAACTAAACTTCATGGGTTAAGAAAACATAAGACATGTACTTGTTATTAGAAGTATAATGTGAAAGAACATATAGCAGCATAAATGACTGCATCAGCTATTAGATGAATCACAATAACAATAGACCATACATGATTTCTAACTTCGGTGTTTTAAGTAGCAACACCATATGTATGGGGTTATCAAGGCAACAGCCTTAAACAATCTCCACGAGCACTAAAAGAATAAACACAAACACCCCCATGTGCAATCTTGATATCTCTTCTATCCTCAATTGTATGGCAGCACCTTTGCCCTTTCAATCATAAGTAAGTTTTTTACTTGATTTTACTTCATTGGCATTTGATTGTACACTTGATTGCTTTAGTGAACTGACATCGGATGGAGGGGAATTTTCATCTATCTATCCCTTTGTGATTTGTAGTGCATATTAGAGGAGCCTTTTTTTGGTTGAATATTACATAAAGCTTTCTTAAGCTACAAATAATCTCCATATGCACATCAAAAGGTAGGCTACAAATCATCTCCATACACACAATAATATGGCAATAGGTTGATGTGAAATAATTCCTCAATTAGTGTTACACGCCAAACATGTTAAAATGCTCATTATGAAATAATCAAATAATACACTATATTAGCTAGTGAAGCGAATCAAAAAGGAAATAACTAAGTAGTAATGTCCAATGTAAAACAGCTTGCAGTTGCTTCCAGTTAAGTTAGAACATGGTGTATTGATGGTGCAGACAACATCACTACTCACATCGTTTCTACATTTGTAAGAGTATATTACCTTAAATCCCTACCTAATATCCTATGAGAGATAAAACCTATTTATGACTATATTGGAATTGTTCTTGATACATCTTTGAAGTAGGGAAAATAAAATATATAGACCTGCGCATGGAAGTCCCATGAATGATACCTTTCCGCATCTCAATGGTGAAATGAAATTTGCCAGTTGCCTAAAGATATGTTCGAGTATTAAAACAAATGACAACCATCATAATCACAATGTTTCGCTTATTTTAGAGTAACTTAGCCAATTTTATAATGAAAACCAGCATATTGGCACTTCAGTATTGCAGGAAATGTGAAAGTAAAATAGCTTAGAATATGTACATCCTCAATTTGAAGATTGCTCATTTGGTGAATCATTCAAACATAAACTTTTGTGTTCCTTTGATATCTGAATTGGGAGGTAAACTGGGTCTCCTCTGTTGGGGAACGCGGTAATTTAAAAAAAAATCCTACGCACACGCAAGATCTATCTAGGTGATGCATAGCAACGAGAGGGGAGAGTGTTGTCCACGTACCCTCGTAGACCGTAAGCAGAAGCGTTATGACAACGCGGTTGATGTAGTCGTACGTCTTCACGATCCGACCGATCCTAGCACCGAAGATACGGCACCTTCGCGATCTGCACACGTTCAGCTCGGTGACGTCCCACGAACTCTAGATCCAGCTGAGTGTCGAGCGAGAGCTTCGTCAGCACGACGGCGTGATGACGGTGATGATGAAGTTACCGAGGCAGGGCTTCGCCTAAGCACTGCAACGATATGATCGAGGTGGAAATCTGTGGAGGGGCCACCGCACATGGCTAAGAGATCAACTTGTGTGTCTATGGGGTCCCCCTCCCCCGTATATAAAGGAGAGGAGGAGGCGAGGGCCGGCCCTCTCTATGGCGCGCCCTAGGGGGAGTCCTACTCCCACCGGGAGTAGGATTCCCCCCTTTCCCTAGTTGGAGTAGGAGAGAAGGAAGGGGGAGAGAGAGGGAGAAGGAAAGGGGGGCGCCGCCCCCCTTCCCTAGTCCAATTCAGACCCAAGAGGGAGGGGGCGCGCGGCCTGCCCTGGCCGCCCCTCTCTCTCTCCACTAAGGCCCATATGGCCCATTATACTCCCCGGGGGGTTCCGGTTACCCCCCGGTGAAGGAAATATGACCTAGAGGCAATAATAAAGTTATTATTTATTTTCTTATTTCATGATAAATGTTTATTATTCATGCTAGAATTGTATTAACCGGAAACATAATACTTGTGTGAATACATAGAAAAGCAGAGTGTCACTAGTATGCCTCTACTTGACTAGCTCGTTGATCAAAGATGGTTATGTTTCCTAGCCATAGACATGAGTTGTCATTTGATTAACAGGGTCACATCATTAGGAGAATGATGTGATTGACTTGACCCATTCCGTTAGCTTAGCACTTGATCGTTTAGTATTCTGCTATTGCTTTCTTCATGACTTATACATGTTCCTATGACTATGAGATTATGCAACTCCCGTTTACCGGAGGAACACTTTGTGTGCTACCAAATGTCACAACGTAACTCGGTGATTATAAAGGTGCTCTACAGGTGTCTCCGAAGGTACTTGTTGGGTTGGCGTATTTCGAGATTAGGATTTGTCACTCCGATTATCGGAGAGGTATCTCTGGGCCCACTCGGTAATGCACATCACTTAAGCCTTGCAAGCATTGTAACTAATGAGTTAGTTGCGGGATGATGTATTACGGAACGAGTAAAGAGACTTGCCGGTAACGAGATTGAACTAGGTATTGAGATACCGACGATCGAATCTCGGGCAAGTAACATACCGATGACAAAAGGAACAACGTATGTTGTTATGCGGTTTGACCGATAAAGATCTTCGTAGAATATGTGGGAGCCAATATGAGCATCCAGGTTTCGCTATTGGTTATTGACCGGAGACGTGTCTCGGTCATGTCTACATTGTTCTCGAACCTGTAGGGTCCACACGCTTAAAGTTCGATGACGGTTATATTATGAGTTTATGTGTTTTGATGTACCGAAGGTAGTTCGGAGTCCCGGATGAGATCGCGGACATGACGAGGAGTCTCGAAATGGTCGAGACGTAAAGATCGATATATTGGAAGACTATATTCGGACATCGGAAAGGTTCCGAGTGATTCAGGTATTTTTCGGAGTACCGGAGAGTTACGGGAATTCGCCGGGGACTATATGGGTCTTATTGGGCTTTAGGGGAAAGAGAGAGGAGAGGCTGGGTGCCCCCCAAGGCCTAGTCCGAATTGGACTAGGGAGAGGGGCTGCGCCCCCTCCTTCCTTCTCTTCTCTCTCCCCTTTCCTTGACTCCTACTCCTACTACTTGGAAGGGGGGGGGAATCCTACTCCTGATGTTATATGCACGAGTAGAACACAAGTGAGTTGTGGGCGATACAAGTCATACTGCTTACCAGCATGTCATACTTTGGTTCGGTGGTATTGTTGGATGAAGCGGCCCGGACCGAGATTACGCGTACGCTTACGCGAGACTGGTTCTACCGACGTGCTTTGCACACAGGTGGCTGGCGGGTGTCAGTTTCTCCAACTTTAGTTGAACCGAGTGTGGCTACGCCCGGTCCTTGAGAAGGTTAAAACAGCACTAACTTGACGAACTATCGTTGTGGTTTTGATGCGTAGGTAAGAACGGTTCTTGCTCAGCCCGTAGCAGCCACGTAAAACTTGCAACAACAAAGTAGAGGACATCTAACTTGTTTTTGCAGCGCATGTTGTGATGTGATATGGTCAAGGCATGATGCTATATTTTATTGTATGAGATGATCATGTTTTGTAACCGAGTTATCGGCAACTGGCAGGAGCCATATGGTTGTCGCTTTATTGTATGCAATGCAATCGCCCTGTAATTGCTTTACTTTATCACTAAGCGGTAGCGATAGTCATAGAAGCAATAGTTGGCGAGACGACAACGATGCTACGATGGAGATCAAGCTGTCGCGCCGGTGACGATGGTGATCATGATGGTGCTTCGGAGATGGAGATCACAAGCACAAGATGATGATGGCCACCATATCATATCACTTATATTGATTGCATGTGATGTTTATCTTTTATGCATCTTATCTTGCTTTGATTGACGGTAGCATTATAAGATGATCTCTCACTAAATTTCAAGATAAAAGTGTTCTCCCTGAGAATGCACCGTTGGCAAAGTTCGTCGTGCCTAGACACCACGTGATGATCGGGTGTGATAAGCTCTACGTCCATCTACAACGGGTGCAAGCCAGTTTTGCACACGCAGAATACTCAGGTTAAACTTGACGAGCCTAGCATATGCAGATATGGCCTCGGAACATTGAGACCAAAAGGTCGAGCGTGAATCATATAGTAGATATGATCAACATAGTGATGTTCATCATTGAAAACTACTCCATTTCACGTGATGATCAGTTATGGTTTAGTTGATTTGGATCACGTAATCACTTAGATGATTAGAGGGATGTCTATCTAAGTGGGAGTTCTTAAGTAATATGATTAATTGAACTTTAATTTATCATGTACTTAGTCCTGATAGTATTTGCATAACTATGTTGTAGATCAATAGCTCGCGATGTTGCTCCCCGTTTATTATTATTTTGATATGTTCCTAGAGAAAAATATGTTGAAAGATGATAGTAGCAATGATGCGGACTTGGTCCGTGATCTGAGGTTTATCCTCATTGCTGCACAGGAGAATTATGTCCCTGATGCACCGCTAGGTGACAGAACTATTGCAGGAGCAGATGCAGACGTTTTGAACGTTTTGACAAAAGCTCGGTATGATGACTACTTGATAGTTAAGTGCACCATGCTTTACGGCTTAGAACTGGGACTTCAAAAATGTTTTTAACGCCATGGAGCATATAAGATGTTTCTAGAGTTGAAATTGGTATTTCATACTCATGCCCGTGTCGAGAGGTATGATACCTCTCACAGTAATTTGCCTACAAGATGGAGGAGAATAGCTCATCCAGTGAGCATGTGCTCAGGTTGTCTGGGTACTACAATTGCTTGAATCAAGTGGGAGTTAATCTTCCAGATAAGATAGTAATTGACAGAATTCTCTAGTCACTATCACCGAGTTATTAGAACTTCGTGATGAACTATAATATGCAAGGGATGACGAAAGTAATTCCCGAGCTCTTCGCGATGCTGAAATCGACGAAGGTAGAAATCAAGAAAGAGCATCAAGTGTTGATGGTTAACAAGACCACTAGTTTCAAGTAAAGGGACAAAGGGAAGGGAACTTCAAGAAGAACGGCAAGCAAGTTGCTGATCAAGTGAAAAAGCCCAAGTCTGGACCTAAGCCTGAAACTGAGTGCTTCTGCTGCAAAGGGACTAGTAACTGGAAGCAGAACTGCCCCAAGTATTTGGTGGATAAGAAGGATGGCAAAGTGAACATAGTTATATTTGATATACATGTTATTAATGTGTACTTTACTAGTGTTTATAGCAACCCCTCAGTATTTGATACTAGTTCAATTGCTAAGAGTAGTAACTCAAAACGGGAGTTGCAGAATGAACAGAAACTAGTTAAGGGCGAGGTGACGATGTGTGTTTTGAAGTAGTTCCAAGATTGATATTGTCGTGGAATTGTCACGGCAGATGTCCTCGAGCTAGGACTTAGTCGTGGAGCCATCGCAACTAGGAAGCTTGAAGGGGTTAATGCGGGACAAGGAACACGAGGGTTTATACTGGTTCGGCCCCTTACGGTGAAGGTAAAAGCCTACGCCCAGTTTGAGGTGGTATTGATTAGGGTTACGATCACCAGGGAGCTAAACTGCTATGCCCGGCTCTCGATGAGATTGTTGTCGTCCCTAAACGGCTGCCGGGTCGTCCCTTTATATAGGCAGGCTGACGCCCAGCAGCCCTTAGAGTCCCGGCCGGGTCATAAGAGTGTCCAGCTCGGACTCTCAACTATACTTGCCTTGTACTACAAGTTCTACCATAATAATGATTGTAACTACGGGCCTTAAGCCGTATCCGGGTCTTAGCCCATCTCTGGCCCATCGTCTTCAAGCTTGGCTCTGGGCTTCTGGCAACGACCATACGAGTAACCCGGCCCCTCCTGGCGGGTGACTCTAAGGTCTATATCCTCAACATTAGGCCCCAGATTGATTTGAGCCGGCTCATGTCAATCTTCAACTCTCCTGACAGAAAAAATCTCCGGCTTACCATTCATGTGAAGGCCATAACCCGGCGTGACGTCATCCTCTGGACTCCGGATAATCCGCCGTGACGTCATCCTCCATTAAGTCCGTTTTTTACTCCGCTAGATCCGCAACGGATCTTTGTCTTTACTGTCATCCCGAAAATCGAGGCGTTTCGTGGGGAGATAACCACGCCGTGGTCTCCTTGAATCTCGCGCCCACTTATGACCTTGCCTTATAAATAGGCCAGCCCGACGGGCTCTTCTCACGCTCCCTTCTCTGTCATCTTCCTCTTCTCACTGTCCCGTGCTGCTCGAGCTCCGCCGCCGTCGCCGCCGCGGGTCTCCTCGTCGTCACCAGCTCAGGCCGCTGCATCACCCTGAACGGACCAGAGAAACGTGACAACCTCCGCGGCTCTCCAGCTCCGGTAAGTCTTGCTTGTCCTGTAGGATAGATCTACCGTAGGGTTCGTCCGTGTTCTTCGTGTTCATCGCCATTGCCACAAGCTTCGGTAGTTCTCCTAGTCACTGCCCTTGTTTGATCTTTAGCCCTGTATAGAACTAGTGCGGCAGTTGTTTAGGACTCATTTCAAATGCCCGTAGATCTCTTTCTACTGCATAAATACTTCGTTCGAGCTCAAGAACATCCGCTCGTCTGTTTCTAGGTCTAGAAAATTTTCATTTCACCTGACCATTTTGATCCAAAAAAGTTACTGCAATATGTGAAACCTGTTTTACCACACTTAGTAAAAACTGCAACCATTGAATCTTGGCGGCTTACAATTCTGGTTTAAAGGAACCACACGCCGTAGAATCCTCCGGCTTAAAGAAAACCATGCTTCGTAGAATCCTCCGGCTTAACTGTGGTAAGGCCGTAGATAACCAACTTATTCTGAATGCCCATGCGGCGTAAATAACCCACTGTACCTGAGTATATATCATTAGTCCCCTTCATAAGCCGCCACCTTAGTTTTGAACTGTAGATCTCCGGCTTATAATTAACCCGGACATTTTTCCTTTTTGTCATAGACTGCCAACTTTCACCATGCCTCCCAAGGCTCCCATCACTTGCAACTGGATGAGGTCCAACGTCACCAACGAGACCCTAGCAAATTTTGTTAAGTCCAGATATCTGCCTAAGAAAGAAGTCATGTCCTACCGTGCCCCTGACCCGTCAGAAGAGAGACCACAGCCAAAGGACGGGGAGGTAGTGATTTTCGCAGATCATATGAGCCGGGGCTTCGCACCGCCCGGCTCAAAGTTCTTTAGGGACGTGCTCAACTTCTTCGACCTGCGGCCTCAAGATATAGGACCCAACTCAGTGTCCAACATCTGCAATTTTCAAGTCTTCTGCGAGGTTTACCTTGGCGAAGAACCTAGTCTGCTGCTCTTCAGAGAGCTTTTTTACTTAAACCGCCAGAACGAGTGCGCCAACGGGCCGAGTCTGGAGTTAGGTGGCATCTCCATCCAGCGGCGTAGGGACTGTCTTTTCCCTTACGCAGAGCCGCCGAGCCACCCCAAGGACTGGAATATGACTTGGTTCTACTGCCAAGATACGTCCCCGGCTAATGAAAGCCCGCTGCCCGGCTTTCGCCCAACACATCTGGAGCCGACTCACCCACTGTCGGACAAGCTGACTCAAGCGGAGCGCCAGCCTCTGCTCCCCACTATCAACAAGATCAAAGCTCTCCTGGGCAATGGTCTGAACGGAATCGACCTGGTCCGGGTCTGGATCTCATGGCGGGTGATCCCATTCAGCCGCCGCCCCGGCTTAATGTGCGAGTACACAGGACGAAAGGATGACCCACAGAGACACAGCCGCAATGATCTTCCAGAAGACGTTGCAGAGGAGGAGACCAAGGCTCTTTTAAACGAGAGCCTGGCAGACTGTGGAAGGACCGGGCTAGCCCCCTTCTGCAAGACCAACCCAGCCCCAGCGGTAAGCCGCTGACTTTAACTTTTTATCTTCTTCTGCATATAACCTTCATCTGAACCGTTTTAAGAATTCATCATTGTATTTTTCAGGCTGATGATAAGTTCTGGCGGGTCAAGTATGACCATGAGGCGGCCAAGAAGGCCAGGAAGGCAAAGAAAGCCGCCAAGAAAGCCGACCCTCGCCAAAAAGGAAGCAGACCTACTGCTTCGGAGCTGATGCAATTAAGCGACAGCTCCGAGTCAGAGGTAACCCTCAAGCCTTTAATTTCTTGCTGTATTTGTTGTTTGTTGCTGTCCGCCTTATCAACACTTGCTCATTGACAGGATGACACCGACGCCAGTAACCCGGTGGTTGAAGAGGTAATGTCACTTTCCTCCGACTCGGAGCCCTTGCCACAGCTGAAAGTCCGAAGGGTAACCCGGAAAGTAAGCTTTTCACATCCTTTAGCTTACCAAGACCCTCAATTTATTTTGAAGCGACAGGTTCATGAAAGCCGGCGTCACACCCGGACCAACAAGGACACCGATCTCTCCGCCGGGTTACCCGACGCAACAAGGAAGCGTCGAACTGAGGTTTTTTCTCACTTGTACCCTTTTCACCCGTTGGCGGGTGTTATCCGTCAGCTACTCAACTCTTCTGACTCCAATTATCAGGAGACCTCCCCCTCTTCGGGCGACTCCATGCAGTCGAACCTGCCGGCTTTCAAGACCGCGCCCGGGTAACGATAATCACCTCATGTTGCTCTGATCTTTACTCATATTTTTTGTACTAACCTTTGTTGTTCTTTCAGTGCCCAAGCAAAGCTCACCAAGAGGGTGAAGAAAACCAAGTCAGCCGGAGTGCCGGATCTGCCTGAGCCGGCGGTGACAGTCCAAGAGCCGCCAGCTGCCTCCGCCCCTGAAGCCACCACTCCAATGGACACGGCACCTGAGGCCACTGCCCCGACTACCAAGGCAACAACTGAAGCTTCTGTTAACCCGGAGGCCTCCAGCTCGGCTCCACCAGCAGACGACCCGGACGTGGTAATCACCCGGACGGAGTTCGTTGAGCCGGGGAGACCTACCGTGCTGGCCAAGTGCTCCGCGAAGGGGGAGTTGCTGCAGCCCCACCGGGTGAACCTGGATCTCTCCAACTACACCAACCTGAGCATTGGAGAGCTCGTCTCTGGCTACATCAGCCAAGTGCACAAGAGCCGGGACGCAGAGGTCGCCATGGTAAACCAGATCCAACAAAAATCTGAGGTATCCTTCTTCTGTCTTCTTACTTACTGCATAGTTACCTTTGCCATGCTAGCCCCCAAGTCGACGACTTATGATTGAATATGTTGTAGACTTAGGTTCCGGCTTACTCAATTAAGCCGGCAGTATATAGATAGATACGTTCAATATGCATTAGCCCCCAAGTGCCAAGTGTCTTTGCTTGGAAAACGCTTGGGACTTATATGATGACTGTTAATAACCCGGAAATTTATACAGGCTGTGAGCAAGAAGCTAGAGGCGGACCTTGCGGATCTCAAGAGCCGGCTAAAGATGCAGGAGATGGAGACCCGGAAGGCAAACGCCAAGTTTGTATCCAGCATCGCCACTCAAGAAAAGTTGAAGACCGAGTTTGATGCTGAGCGAAAAGCCTGGGCCGAAGAGAAGGCCGCACTGGTGACCCGGGCGGAACAGGCGGAGAAGGCTCTCTCTGAGAAGACCGCCGAGCTCTCCGGCCTAAAGCGCCAGGTTTCCCAAATGGTGGCCGCCATCTTCGGTAAGTCGCCTCACCGGCTTTCATCAATGTTGGAATGTTTATATCTCATTGTTCATCCTTGCCGCCGGCTTATCTGATTCTGTTAAACAGGCCCCAGAAGTGCCAACCTCAACCAGAGCGTGGTCACCAAGCTAAAGGCCGTGTATACCCTGGTGGAACAGCTCTACACCGGGTCACAGCGTGCCTTAGCTGTGGTGGCCCTATCCAACGAGGTGCCAACTCACCTGGCCGAAGTCCTGCGCCGGCTCGCCGTTCTGCCTCAGTGGATCCAAGAGCTGCGACGGGCCTCTGCGAGAGCCGGAGCAATCGCCGCGCTGAGCCAGGCCAAGGCATTCCTGCCGGAGCTAGACCCGGTAGACATCGCCCTGGGTTATCCAAGCCTGAAGGAAGATGGCTCAGCTTTCGACCAGAAGGATTTCGCAGCCTGCGTGAAGGCGGTACGCCCGGTGGCCACTCTTATCGGGAACGACACGGATCTGACCAAGTACCAGCCGGGTTATGATGCGGAGAATCAGAGGATTCCAACCCCTCGCTATGAAGCCCTCAACCTGATCCCTCCGGCTCGTCAGCACACCTTCGCCCCGGAGATTGACCCGGCCGGGTTAATTGACGAGGAAGCCCAATTCGAAGCTCTCAGCAGCATCGACTGGAAGTCATCAACCTTCCAGGTCTTGGGATCAGCCGGAGGAGAAGACAGGAACGAGCCGGAGACTTCAACTCAGCGGGCATCGTGACTCGGCTGGCGGTTTACCAAACAATGCTCCACCCGTTTTTAGACTTGACGAGTTTTTGTAATAGAGTGGGTGCAACAGTTCATCTCTGCCGTGCCATCGTGCACGTATTGAATGCGAAAGTCCTTTGAAGTTGTCTCTTTGATGTTTCTCCGGGTTATAACCATCCATTTGTTTTTCTCAACCTCAAAGAGGTGCCTCTAAGTATCCTGCATAGAAAGGCAAATCACAAGTCTCAAGGCGGCTTACCGCCCTGAGAATCAGGTGCTTTGGATAGATAACCCGGAATATGAATCAAAAAAGACTGGTCCTCCATGATATCCTTAACACAGCCGTAATAACACACTTAGCGGCCTGTAAGCATACTTCCGGTTTAAATAACCCGGGTAACAAGGTTGGTATCGTAACTCCGATTTACCTGTCGTAATGACACCCATGGCGTTCAACGAACACTGTAAACCAAAGTTAAGCCGGTAAAGTGAGACCCGGCCGTACACACCTTGACATACACTTGTGATAAAGCAGAGGAACTTAGGGGCTTCCGGTTCGAATACGACCAGAGACCCGGCCCAAAGGGGTTAAGCTAAGATTCGGATACGATCACATAGCCCCCAGTGGGTGTGGCGATGCCAATCAAGAGGGTACCGACAGCTATGTTCTCTTTGGTTCGAATACGACCCATGTTTGAACAGGAAGCCCCCAAGTGACTTTAAGAATTGTTTAACGATGCTGATTCGAATACGATCCACGTCGGTTCTCAGAGGGGTTAAACTATGATTCAAATATGACCAAAGGTAACCTCCCAATGAGCTCGGCACTTTGCCAATCAAATGGGTATCGACAGCTATGTTCTCTTTGGTTCGAATACGACCCATGTTTGAACAGGAAGCCCCCAAGTGATGTTGCTGTTTACGGCTAGATTCGAATACGATCATAAACCGGATCCTCCTTTAAATCATCGTGTAATCTTGCAATAAGAACAACACGTGCGTATTTGGAGGAGAAAAAAGGACAGAGGTCCTGCTTTATTGCTTATCATAATATATACATGGCTGAGAGAAATATGTACACCACGAGAGCCGGTAGCTCAAGTGTAGTAAGGCCGAAGCTGAGCTATGTTCCATAGCCGACGGGTCTCTTCCTCCGACTTACGTGAATCTTTGTGCTCCCGAATGTCAATGAGGTAATATGACCCGTTGTGCAAGTTCTTGCTGACCACAAAGGGCCCTTCCCAAGGTGGGGATAACTTGTGTGCATCTGTTTGATCCTGGATGAGCCGGAGCACGAGATCGCCTTCCTGGAAGACCCGGGATTTGACCCGGCGGCTATGATAACGGTGCAGGTCTTGTTGGTAAATCGCTGAACGGGCTGCTGCCACATCACGCTGTTCGTCCAACAAGTCCAGAGCATCTTGGCGCGCCTGTTCATTATCCGTCTCAACATAAGCCGCCACGCGAGGTGAGTCGTGACGGATGTCACTGGGGAGGACTGCTTCTGCTCCATAAACCATGAAGAAAGGCGTGAAGCCTGTAGACCTGTTAGGAGTAGTGTTGATGCTCCATAAGACGGAGGGCAATTCCTCCACCCAACAACCCGGCGTCCGTTGCAAAGGGACCAAAAGCCGGGGCTTGATGGCCTTCAGAATCTCCTGGTTAGCTCTCTCAGCTTGACCATTGGATTGAGGATGAGCCACTGAGGAAACATCAAGTCGGATATGCTCTCGTTGACAAAACTCTTCCATGGCGCCTTTGGAGAGATTGGTGCCATTGTCAGTTATAATGCTGTGCGGAAAGCCAAAGCGGAAAATCACCTTTTTCATAAATTGAACCGCCGTAGCTGCATCGCACTTGCTAACTGGCTCAGCTTCCACCCACTTTGTGAATTTATCAACTGCCACCAAGAGGTGGGTCTTCTTATCCTTGGACCTTTTAAAAGGCCCAACCATATCAAGCCCCCAGACCGCAAAGGGCCAAGTAATTGGGATCATCCTCAGCTCCTGAGCCGGCACATGAGCCCGTCGTGAGAACCTCTGGCAACCATCACATTTACTGACCAAGTCCTCTGCATCAGCATGAGCCGTCAACCAATAAAAACCATGACGAAAAGCCTTGGCCACAAGGGACTTTGAGCCGGCGTGATGGCCACAATCCCCTTCATGGATCTCACGCAAGATCTCTTGACCTTCCTCAGGGGAAACACAACGCTGAAATGCTCCTGTAACACTGCGATGATGCAACTCGCCATCGATAACAATCATTGACTTGGCCCGCCGGGTTATTTGCCTGGCCAAAGTTTCATCCTCAGGCAACTCGCCCCGGGTCATGTAAGCCAGATATGGCGTTGTCCAGTCTGGTATGATATGGAGAGCCGCCACCAGTCGTGCCTCCAGGTCAGGGACGGCCAAGTCTTCCTCCGTAGGCAATTTAACCGAAGGGCTATACAGGACATCCAGGAAAGTGTTAGGCGGCACCAGCTTTCGCTGAGAGCCTAGCCGGCTCAGAGCATCAGCCGCCTTGTTCTTCCTGCGATCAATGTGCTCTACTTGGTAGCCCTGAAAGTGCCCAGCAATGGCATCAACTTCGCGGCGATAAGCCGCCATTAGAGGGTCCTTAGAGTCCCACTTGCCTGATACTTGTTGAGCCACCAAGTCTGAGTCACCGAAGCACCTTACCCGGCTCAAGCTCATCTCCTTAGCCATCCGAAGACCGTGGAGCAAGGCCTCGTACTCAGCCGCATTGTTAGTGCAAGGAAACATCAACTGTAGCACATAATGGAACTTATCACCTTTAGGGGAAGCCAATACAACGCCAGCCCCCGAGCCCTCCAACTGCCTGGACCCATCGAAGTGAATAGTCCAATATGTGTTATCCGGCTTTTGCTCAGGCACTTGTGACTCTGTCCAATCATTGATGAAATCCACCAAGGCCTGAGATTTAACAGCAGTGCGTGGCACATATTTGAGACCATGAGGTCCAAGTTCTATAGCCCACTTAGCAATTCTCCCTGTGGCCTCTCTGTTTTGAATGATATCACCAAGAGGGGCAGAACTGACCACAGTGATGGGATGACCCTGAAAATAATGCTTAAGTTTCCGGCTCGCCATGAACACACCATACACAAGCTTCTGCCAATGCGGGTACCGCTGCTTGGACTCAAGGAGCACTTCGCTGACATAATAAACCGGCCGCTGAACCGGATGCTCCTTACCCTCCTCCTTGCGCTCCACCACAATAGCCACACTGACGGCTCGTGCGTTTGCCGCCACATACAGCAATAAGGGCTCCTTATCAACCGGAGCAGCAAGGACTGGGGGCTCTGCCAGCTGCTTCTTCAAATCCTCAAAGGCGGTATTAGCTGCATCATTCCAGACAAAGTTATCAGTTTTCTTCATCAACTGATATAAGGGCATGGCCTTCTCACCCAAACGGCTTATAAACCGGCTTAAAGCAGCGATGCGACCCGCCAAGCGCTGAACGTCATTTATACACGCCGGCTTAGCCAGGGAGGTGATGGCCTTGATCTTCTCCGGGTTAGCCTCAATGCCTCTGTCAGAAACCAAGAAGCCCAAAAGCTTGCCTGCAGGAACACCAAAGACACACTTGGCCGGGTTAAGCATCATCTTATAGACCCGGAGATTATCAAAGGTTTCCCTTAAATCATCTATCAGGGTTTCCTCTTTGATGGATTTAACCACAATATCGTCCACGTAAGCATGAACATTGCGCCCGATCTGCTTATGAAGACAGTTCTGTACACAACGCTGGTAAGTCGCCTGTGCACACTTGAGTCCAAAGGGCATAGACACATAGCAGAAGGCTCCAAAGGGAGTGATGAACGCCGTCTTCTCCTGGTCCTTAACTGCCATCTTAATCTGATGATAACCGGAATAAGCATCCAAGAAACTTAAACGTGCACAACCTGCCGTAGCATCAATGATTTGATCACTACGGGGGAGGGCAAAAGGATCAGCCGGACACGCCTTGTTCAAGTCCGTGTAGTCCACACACATTCGCCAGGTGCCGTTCTTCTTGAGTACGAGCACCGGGTTAGCCAACCACTCTGGGTGAAAGACTTCCACGATAAACCCGGCCGCCAAGAGCCGGGCCACTTCTTCACCAATAGCTTTCCGCCTCTCTTCATTAAACCGCCGAGGGAACTGTCTGACCGGCTTAAATTTCGGATCAACATTGAGAGTATGCTCAGCGAGTTCTCTAGGTACACCTGGCATGTCAGAGGGTTTCCATGCGAAGATGTCCCTATTCTCACGGATGAACTCGATGAGCGCACTTTCCTATTTTGGATCCAGATTGGCACTGATGCTAAACTGCTGAGATGAATCTCCTGGAAAAAAATCAACAAGCTTAGTTTCATCAGCCGACTTAAATTTCATCGCCGGTTCATTCTCCGTAGTCGGCTTTTTCAGTGAGGTCATATCTGTTGGGTCAACATTGTCCTTGTAAAACTTCAACTCCTCTGTAGCACAAACAGATTCTGCATAAGCCGCATCACCTTCCTCACACTCCAGAGCCACTTTCCGGCTGCCATGAACCGTAATGGTCCCACTGTGACCCGGCATCTTGAGCTGTAAGTACACATAACACGGCCGTGCCATGAACTTGGCGTAAGCCGGCCGTCCAAATATAGCATGGTATGGACTTCTTATCTTGACCACCTCAAAGGTCAATTTCTCCACCCTGTAGTTGTTCTCATCACCAAAAGCCACTTCCAATTCGATCTTGCTGACTGGATAAGCCGACTTACCAGGTACCACGCCATGGAAGATAGTGTTTGACTGGCTGAGGTTCTTATCAACCAACCCCATACGGCGAAAAGTCTCATAATAGAGGATGTTGATGCTGCTGCCTCCATCCATGAGCACCTTTGTGAACTTATATCCTCCCACTTGAGGAGCCACCACTAGGGCCAAGTGGCCCGGGTTATCCACCCGGGGAGGGTGATCCTCCCTACTCCACACTATAGGCTGCTCAGACCACCGCAAGTAGCATGGGACCGCCGGTTCAACAGCATTCACAGCCCTCTTGTGAAGCTTCTGATCTCGCTTGCACAAACTAGTGGTAAACACGTGATACTGTCCACCGCTAAGCTGCTTTGGATTAGTCTGATAACCCCCCTGCTGCTGTTGATGACCCTGGCCAGACTGTTGATTAAAGCCCCCTTGACCGTTCTGAGGACCAGAATTTGAGCCGCCCCCCGGGCCATGAAAGCCGCCGGCGCCTGAGCCGCCGCCCGGGCCATTGTAGTTTTTAAAGGCCTTCATGATTGCACAATCCTTCCACAGATGAGTCGCTGGCTTCTTCCTAGAGCCGTGCCTCGGACAAGGCTCATTCAACAGCTGCTCCAGTGAAGGTCCTGACCCGCCGCCTCGGGGAGGGGGCCTCCCCTTGCGTCGCTGGTTATTGCTTTGTGCGCTGGCGTTGGCCACAAACTCTAGGCTGCCATCTGCCTTGCGCTTGCCTCCTCCTTGGCTCCCCGGGTTAAATTGAGGACCCTTGCCATTGCCGTTCTTCTTTCCCTTCCCTGTCCTTTCATCATCTGAAGGGGGATCCTTGGTACCATCAGAATCGGCGTACTTGACAAGAGCTGCCATTAGTGTACCCATATCACTGCAGTCGCGCTTAAGCCGCCCGAGTTTCATCTTCAGGGGCACAAAACGACAATTCTGCTCCAGCATTAAAACCGCTGAGCCGGCATCCATCTTGTCTGATGAGTGTATGATCTCCTTAACCCGGCGAACCCAATGTGTCGTGGACTCACCCTCCTGCTGCTTACAGTTAGTCAAATCCACAATTGACATAGACTGCCTACAGGTATCTTTGAAGTTTTGGATGAACCGGGCTTTCAGCTCAGCCCAAGACCCAATGGAATTCGGTGGTAGCCCCTTCAACCAACTGCGGGCAGTCCCATCTAACATCATGGTGAAATATTTGGCCATGGCCGCCTCACTGACCTCCAGCAGCTCCATAGCCATCTCATAACTCTCAATCCAGGCTGCGGGTTGTAAGTCAGTTGTGTAGTTAGGCACCTTCCTAGGACCCTTGAAGTCCTTAGGTAGACGTTCATTACGGATAGCTGGCACTAAACAAGGGACGCCCCCGGTCCTGGTAGGGATACCCACATCAACGGAAGTCGTCGGATAAGCCGGGGGGGGTCTGGTAAGCCGTCAACTGAGGCACTTGCTCCGCCTCTTGCCGCGCTTTGTCCTGGTCTGCTGCGTAAAAGGCTCCATTATGAGCCGGGCCATGGCCAGGAGGCGGGTCATGGCGTCGGACGTTACTTGAGCCGGTCGCCGAGACCATGTGCCTGCTGTAACTCGGGCTCTGGCCTGGACGAGGAGTCGAGTGGATCCTGTCCCGGCTGTAGGAATACGCCTCTTGCTGCGCCAGTGCTGTTTGAAGGAGTTCCCTAACCCGGCGGGTTTCAATAGCCGTCGGAGAGTCCGTCAACTGGGAGAGCCGCCAGCCATGCTGCCGCAGCGACCATGTTCTCCAGCGGGTTATTATAATGACCCGGGGGTATTGGCACATACTGAGGCGGGGCAGGGCGCACCTGGGGAGGCCCCATCACTCGTGGCTGAATAAGGGGTCCAGACCCGGGCGCTATGACCCCTGGCGGGTTACTAGACCCTGCCCCTGGCGTGTTGAAGAGGTTGCGTGGATCGTAAACTGGAGGGAGTCGAGACTGGGCCTTTTGATGCCTCCTTCTCATGACCTCATTGGCCGCGTTCTGATCCATCGTGAGTTGGAAGGACTGCGCCTGAATCAGCTGAGTCTGGGCATCGAGAGCCGCCCGCTCCGCAGCCAGCCTGATCCCTTCCGCTGCAAGATCCTCTTTAGCTTTTATTAGATCCAATTTTAACTGCGCCACCTCGGCATCGTGCTGAGCTTGATCTGCTGGGTCAACCGTGGCGGTTAGCAGGGCCGTCATCTTGTCCGTGAGATCCATTAGCACCTGAGCCGGAGAAGGCACCGGGTTTCCTACTCCAGCAGCGGGGTTCTGAACAGGCTGCGCACCAGCCATAAAAACTCCAACCTGACTTGGCGGCTCAAATAGGTCCGGAATACTGTCACCATCGGAACAACCCATGAGCCTGCCATCTTGAAGTTGGTACAGCGAGTTTGACTCATCGGTGGCCGACTCGCCGTCAGAGCCGGCGGCCGCCTCATCCCCAGACCCAGACGGATCAGAGGGCCCTCCATGGATGCATCCCACAAAAGCGTGCTTTAAGGCAGGCCGGGCCCGGGCGGGTCGCGCAAGCTGAGCCGTCTCGATGAGATCAGCGCAGAGATCCGGCTCAGGGCCCGGCTCACCAATCTTGCCAATGAAAACATGAATTCCGCCGAAGGGGACCCGGTACCCGTACTCAATTGAGCCGGCGTCGGGGCCCCAGTTTGCATCGTCGATGTAAAGCTTGCCGCGACGACTCTTGGTCATCCGGCCCACAGCGTATCCCTTGAGCCCTTCGAAGCTGCCCTTCAAGAACTCAAATCCACCGTGCGCTGCCCCACGGTGGGCGCCAACTGTCGTGGAATTGTCACGGCAGATGTCCTCGAGCTAGGACTTAGTCGTGGAGCCATCGCAACTAGGAAGCTTGAAGGGGTTAATGCGGGACAAGGAACACGAGGGTTTATACTGGTTCGGCCCCTTACGGTGAAGGTAAAAGCCTACGTCCAGTTTGAGGTGGTATTGATTAGGGTTACGATCACCAGGGAGCTAAACTGCTATGCCCGGCTCTCGATGAGATTGTTGTCGTCCCTAAACGGCTGCCGGGTCGTCCCTTTATATAGGGAGGCTGACGCCCAGCAGCCCTTAGAGTCCCGGCCGGCTCATAAGAGTGTCCGGCTCGGACTCTCAACTATACTTGCCTTGTACTACAAGTTCTACCATAATAATGATTGTAACTACGGGCCTTAAGCCGTATCCGGGTCTTAGCCCATCTCTGGCCCATCGTCTTCAAGCTTGGCTCTGGGCTTCTGGCAACGACCATACGAGTAACCCGGCCCCTCCTGGCGGGTGACTCTAAGGTCTATATCCTCAACAGATATGATCATCATCGCACACTCCCTATACTTTCGGGATTAGTGTTGAACCTAAATAAGTGTTATTTGGTGTTTGCGTTGAGCATGAATATGATTTGATCATGTTTATTGCAATACAGTTATTCATTTAAGTTGGAGAATAATTGTTGTTCTGTTTACATGAATAAAACCTTCTATGGTCATACACCCAATGAAAATGGTTTGTTGGATCTCGATCGTAGTAATACAGATATTCATAATATTGAAGCCAAAAGATGCAAAGTTAATAATGATAGTGCAACTTATTTGTGGCACTGCCGTTTAGGTCATATTGGTGTAAAGTGCATGAAGAAACTCCACACTGATGGGATTTTGGAATCAATTGATTATGAATCACTTGATGCTTGCGAACCATGCCTTATGGGCAAGATGACTAAAAACTCCGTTCTCCGGAACAATGGAGCGAGCAACTGACTTATTGGAAATAATACATACTGATGTATACAATCCGATGAGTGTTGAGGCTCACGGCAAGTATCATTATTTTCTGAACTTCACAGATGATTTGAGCAGATATGAGTATATCTACTTGATAAAACACGAGTCTGAAACATTTGAAAAGTTCAAAGAATTTCAGAGCGAAGTGGAGAATCATCGTAAACAAGAAAATAAAAGTTTCTACGATATGATCGCAGAGGAAAAATATTTGAGTTACGAGTTTGGCCTTCAATTAAAACAATGTGGAATAGTTTCACAAACTCATGCAACCTGGAACACCACAGCATAATGGTGTGTCCGAACGTCATAACCGTACTTTATTGGATATAGTGCAATCTATGATGTCTCTTACCGATTTACCACTATCGTTTTGGGGTTATGCATTAGAGACAGCTACATTCACATTAAATAGGGCACCATCTAAATCCGTTGAGACGACACCGTATGAACTATGGTTTGGCAAGAAACCTAAGTTGTCGTTTCTTAAAGTTTGAGGTTGCAATGCTTATGTGAAAAAGTTTCAACCTGATAAGCTCAAACCCAAATCAGAAAAGTGCGTCTTCATAGGATACCCAAAAGTTACTGTTGGGTACACCATCTATCACAGATCCGAAGGCAAGATATTCGTTGCTAAGAATGGATCCTTTCTAGAGAAGGAGTTTCTTTCGAAAGAAGTGAGTGGGAGGAAAGTAGAACTTGATGAGGTAACTGTACCTGCTCCCTTATTGGAAAGTAGTTCATCACAGAAATCTGTTCCTGTGACTCCTACACCAATTAGTGAGGAAGCTAATGATGATGATCATGTAACTTCAGATCAAGTTACTACCGTCACAGAAATCTGTTCCTGTGACTCCTACACCAATTAGTGAGGAAGCTAATGATGATGATCATGTAACTTCAGATCAAGTTACTACCGAACCTCGTAGGTCAACCAGAGTGAGATCCGCACCAGAGTGGTACGGTAATCCTATTCTGGAGGTCATGTTACTTGACCATGACGAACCTACAAACTATGAGGAAGCGATGATGAGCCCAGATTCCGCGAAATGGTTTGAGGCCATGAAATCTGAGATGGGATCCATGTATGAGAACAAAGTATGGACTTTGATTGACTTGCCCAAATGATCGGCGAGCCATTGAGATTAAATGGATCTTCAAGAGGAAGACGGACGCTGATAGTAGTATTACTATCTACAAAGCTAGAATTATCGCAAAAGGTTTTCGACAAGTTCAAGGTGTTGACTACGATGAGAGTTTCTCACTCGTATCTATGTTTAAGTCTGTCCGAATCATGTTAGCAATTGCCGCATTTTATGAAATCTGGCAAATGGATAAACAAAACTGCATTCCTTAATGGATTTATTAAAGAAGAGTTGTATATGATGCAACCAGAAGGTTTTGTCGATCCTAAAGGTGTTAACAAAATATGCAAGCTCCAGCGATCCATCTATGAACTGGTGCAAGCATCTCGGAGTTGGAATATACGCTTTGATGAGTTGATCAAAGCATATAGTTTTATACAGACTTGCGGTGAAGCCTGTATTTACAAGAAAGTGAGTGCGAGCACTACAACATTTCTGATAAGTATATGTGAATGACATATTGTTGATCGGAAATAATGTAGAATTATTCTGCAAAGCATAAAGGAGTGTTTGAAAGGAGTTTTTCAAAGAAAGACCTCAGTGAAGCTGCTTACATATTGAGCATCAAGATCTATAGAGATAGATCAAGACGCTTGATAATTTTTTTCAATGAGTACATACCTTGACAAGATTTTGAAGTAGTTCAAAATGGAACAGTCAAAGAAAGAGTTCTTGGCTGTGTTACATGGTGTGAAATTGAGTAAGACTCAAAGCCCGACCACGGCAGAAGATAGAAAGAGAATGAAAGTCATTCCCTATGCCTCAACCATAGGTTCTATAAAGTATGCCATGCTGTGTACTGGATCTATTGTATACCCTACACTGATTTTGGCAAGGGAGTGCAATAGTGATCTAGGAGTAGATCATTGGACAGCGGTCAAAATTTATCCTCAGTGGAATAAGGATATGTTTCTCGATTATGGAGGTGACAAAAAGGTTCGTCGTAAAGGGTTACGTCGATGCAAGTTTTGACACTGATCCAGATGACTCTAAGTCTCAATCTGGATACATATTGAAAGTGGGAGCAATTAGCTAGAGTAGCTCCGTGCAGAGCATTGTAGACATAGAATTTGCAAAATACTTACGGATCTGAATGTGACAGACACGTTGACTAAAATTATCTCACAAGCAAAACATGATCACACCTTAGTACTCTTTGGGTGTTAATCACATAGCGATGTGAACTAGATTATTGAATCTAGTAAACCCTTTGGGTGTTGATCACATAACGATGTGAACTATGGGTGTTAATCACATGATGATGTGAACTATTAATGTTAAATCACATGGCAATGTGATCTAGATTATTCACTCTAGTGCAAGTGGGAGACTGAAGGAAATATGCCCTAGAGGCAATAATAAAGTTATTATTTATTTCCTTATTTCATGATAAATGTTTATTATTCATGCTAGAATTGTATTAACCGGAAACATAATACTTGTGTGAATACATAGACAAACAGAGTGTCACTAGTATGCCTCTACTTGACTAGCTCGTTGATCAAAGATGGTTATGTTTCCTAGCCATAGACATGAGTTGTCATTTGATTAACGAGATCACATCATTAGGAGAATGATGTGATTGACTTGACCCATTCCGTTAGCTTAGCACTTGATCGTTTAGTATTCTGCTATTGCTTTCTTCATGACTTATACATGTTCCTATGACTATGAGATTATGCAACTCCCGTTTACTGGAGGAACACTTTGTGTGCTACCAAATGTCACAACGTAACTGGGTGATTATAAAGGTGCTCTACAGGTGTCTCCGAAGGTACTTGTTGGGTTGGCGTATTTCGAGATTAGGATTTGTCACTCCGATTGTCGGAGAGGTATCTCTGGGCCCACTCGGTAGTGCACATCACTTAAGCCTTGCAAGCATTGTATAATGAGTTAGTTGCGGGATGATGTATTACCGAACGAGTAAAGAGACTTTTCGGTAACGAGATTGAACTAGGTATTGAGATACCGACGATCGAATCTCGGGCAAGTAACATACCGATGACAAAGGGAACAACGTATGTTGTTATGCGGTTTGACCGATAAAGATCTTCGTAGAATATGTGGGAGCCAATATGAGCATCCAGGTTCCGCTATTGGTTATTGACCGGAGACGTGTCTCGGTCATGTCTACATTGTTCTCGAACCCGTAGGGTCCGCACGCTTAAAGTTCGATGACGGTTATATTATGAGTTTATGTGTTTTGATGTACCGAAAGTAGTTCGGAGTCCCGGATGAGATCGGGGACATGACGAGGAGTCTCAAAATGGTCGAGACGTAAAGATCTATATATTGGACGACTATATTCGGACATCGGAAAGGTTCCGAGTGATTCAGGTATTTTTCGGAGTACCGGAGAGTTACGGGAATTCGCCGGGGACTATATGGGCCTTACTGGGCTTTAGGGGAAAGAGAGAGGAGAGGCTGGGCGCCCCCCCAAGGCCTAGTCCGAATTGGACTAGGGGGAGGGGCTGCGCCCCCTCCTTCCTTCTCTTCTCTCTCCCCTTTCCTTGACTCCTACTCCTACTACTTGGAAGGGGGAGAATCCTACTCCCGGTGGGAGTAGGACTCCTCCTAGGGCGCGCCATAGAGAGGGCCGGCCCTCCCCCTCCTCCACTCCTTTATATACGAGGAGGGGGGCACCCCTTGGAGACATAACAATTGATCATTGATCTTTTAGCCGTGTGCGGTGCCCCCCTCCACCATAGTCCACCTCGACAATATCGTAGCGGTGCTTAGGCGAAGCCCTGTGTCGGTAGAACATCATCATCATCACCATGCCGTCGTGCTGACGGAACTCTCCCTCAAAGTTCGACTGGATCGGAGTTCGAGGGACGTCATCGAGCTGAACGTGTGCTGAACTCGGAGGTGTCGTACGTTCGGTACTTGGATCGGTCGGATCTTGAAGACCGCGTTGTCATAACGCTTCCGCTTTCGGTCTACCAGGGTACGTGGACACACTCTCCCCTCTCGTTGCTATGCATCACCATGATCTTGCGTGTGCGTAGGAATTTTTTTGAAATTACTACGTTCCCCAACACCCGGTACTCCGGTAAATGCCCGAACTCACCCGGAACCATTCCGATGTCCTAACATAGCCGTCCAATATATCGATCTTTATGTCTCGACCATTCCGAGACTCCTCTTCATGTCCGTGATCATATCCGGGACTCCGAACTACCTTCGGTACATGAAAACACATAAACTCATAATACCGATCGTCACCGAACGTTAAGCGTGCGGACCCTACGGGTTTGAGAACTATGTAGACATGACCGAGACTCGTCTCCGGTCAATAACCAATAGCGGAACCTGGATGCTCATATTGGTTCCTACATATTCTACGAAGATCTTTATCGGTCAAACCGCATAAACAACATACGTTGTTCCCTTTGTCATCGGTATGTTACTTGTCTGAGATTCGATCGTCGGTGTCATCATACCTAGTTCAATCTCGTTACCGGCAAGTCTCTTTACTCGTTCCGTAATGCATCATCCCGTAACTAGCTCATTAGTCACATTGCTTGCAAGGCTTATAGTGATGTGCATTACCGAGAGAGCCCAGAGATACCTCTCCGACAATCGGAGTTACAAATCCTAATCTCTATTTATGCCAACTCAACAAACACCATCGGAGACACCTGTAGAGCATCTTTATAATCACCCAGTTACGTTGTGACATTTGATAGCACACTAAGTGTTCCTCCGGTATTCGGGAGTTGCATAATCTCATAGTCATAGGAACATGTATAAGTTATGAAGAAAGCAATAGCATAACTAAATGATCATAGTGCTAAGCTAACGGATGGGTCAAGTCAATCACATCATTCTCTAATTATGTGATCCCATTGATCGAATGACAACTCATGTCTGCTAGGAAACTTAACCATCTTTGATTAACGAGCTAGTCAAGTAGAGGCATACTAGTGACATTCTGTTTGTCTATGTATTCACACATGTACTAAGTTTCCGGTTAATACAATTCTAGCATGAATAATAAACATTTTTTATCATATAAGGAAATATAAATAACAATTTTATTATTGCCTCTAGGGCATATTTCCTCCAGTCTCCCACTTGCACTAGAATTAATAATCTAGTTCACATCGCCATGTGATTTAACACCAATAATTCACATCACCATGTGATTAGTTCATGTCGCCATGTGACTAATACCCAAAGGGTTTTACTAGAGTCAATAATCTAGTTCACATTGCTATGTGATTAACACCCAAAGAGTACTAAGGTTTGATCATGTTTTGATTGTGAGAGAAGCTTAGTCAATGGTTCTATCACATTCAGAGCCATATGTATTTTGCAAATTTTTCTATGTCTACAATGCTCTGCATGGAGCTACTCTAGCTAATTTCTCCCACTTTCAATATGTATCCAGATTGAGACTCGGAGTCATCCGGATCGGTGTAAAAGCTTGCATCGGCGTAACTCTTTACGACAAACTCCTTATCACCTCCATAACCGAGAAATATCTCCTTAGTCTTCTAAGGAGAATTTTGACTGCTGTCAAGTGATCCACTCCTGGATCAATATCGTACCCCCTTGCCAAACTCATGGCAAGGAACACAAAAACGTTTGTACACAGCATAGCATACTTTATAGAACCTATGGTTGAGGCATAGGGAATGACTTTCATTCTCTTTCTATTTTATGCCGTGGTCGTGTTTTGAGTCTTACTCAACTTTACACCTTGCAACACAGGCAAGAACTCCTTCTTTGACTGTTCCATTTAGAACTACTTTAAAATCTTGTCAAGGTATGTACTCATTGAAAAAACTTATCAAGCGTTTTGTTCTATCTCTATAGATCTTGATGCTCAATATGTAAGCAGCTTCAACGAGGTCTTTCTTTGAAAAACTCCTTTCAAACACTCCTTTATGCTTTCCAGAAAAATTCTACATTATTTTCGATCAACAATATGTCATTCACATATACTTATCAGAAATGTTGTGGTGCTCCCACTCACTTTCTTGTAAATACAGGCTTCACCGCTAGTCTATATAAAACTATATGCTTTTGATCACACTATCAAAACGTATATTCCAACTCCGAGATGCTTGGACCAGTCCATAAATGGATCGCTGGAGCTTGCACACTTTGTTAGCACCTTTTGGATCGACAAAACCTTCTGGTTGCATCATATACAACTCTTCTTTAAGATATCCATCAAGGAATGTAATTTTGACATCCATTGGCCAAATTTCATAATCATAAAATGCGGCAATTGCTAACATGATTCGGACGGACTTTAAGCATCGCCACGGGTGAGAAGGTCTCATCGTAGTCAACTCCTTGAACTTGTCGAAAACCTTTTGCGGCAAGTCGAGCTTTGTAGATAGTAGCATTACTGTCAGCGTCAGTCTTCTTCTTGAAGATCCATTTATTCTCTATGGCTTGCCGATCATCGGGCAAGTCAACCAAAGTCCATACTTTGTTCTCATACATGGATCCTATCTCAGATTTCATGGCCTCAAGCCATTTCGCGGAATCTGGGCTCATCATCGCTTCCTCATAGTTCGTAGGTTCATCATGGTCAAGTAACATGACTTCCAGAACAGGATTACCGTACCACTCTGGTGCGGATCTTACTCTGGTTGACCTACGAGGTTTGGTAGTAAATTGATCAGAAGTTTCATGATCATCATCATTAGCTTCCTCACTAATTGGTGTAGGAATCACTGGAACTAATTTCTGTGATGAACTACTTTCCAATAAGGGAGCAGGTACAGTTACCTCATCAAGTTCTACTTTCCTCTCACTCACTTCTTTCGAGAGAAACTCCTTCTCTAGAAAGGATCCATTCTTAGCAACAAAGATCTTGCCTTCGGATCTGTGATAGAGGGTGTACCCAACAGTTTCTTTTGGGTATCTTATGAAGACACACTTCTCCGATTTGGGTTTGAGCTTATTAGGCTGAAACTTTTTCACATAAGCATCACAACCCCAAACTTTAAGAAACGACAGCTTAGGTTTCTTGCCAAACCACGGTTCATATGGTGTTGTCTCAACGGATTTAGATGGTGCCCTATTTAACGTGAATGCAGCTGTCTCTAATGCATAACCCCAAAACGATAGTGATAAATCGGTAAGAGACATCGTAGATCGCACCATATCTAATAAAGTACAGTTATGACGTTCGGACACACCATTACGCTGTGGTGTTCCGGGTGGCGTGAAACTATTCCACATTGTTTCAAATGAAGACCAAACTCCTAACTCAAATATTTGTCTCCGCGATCAAATCGTAGAAACTTTATTTTCTTGTTACGATGATTTTTCACTTCACTCTGAAATTCTTTGAACTTTTCAAATGTTTCAGACTTATGTTTCATCAAGTAGATATACCCATATCTGCTCAAAACATCTGTGGAGGTCAGAAAATAACGATACCTGCCGCGAGCCTCAATACTCATTGGATCGCATACATCAGCATGTATTCTTTCCAATAAATCAGTTGCTCGCTCCATTGTTCCGTAGAACGGAGTCTTAGTCATCTTGCCCATGAGGCATGGTTCGCAAGCATCAAGTGATTCATAATCATGTGATTCAAAAAGCCTATCAGCATGGAGTTTCTTCATGCGCTTTACACCAATATGACCTAAACGGCAGTGCCACAAATATGTTGCACTATCATTATCAACTTTGCATCTTTTGGCATCAATATTATGAATGTGTGTATCATTACGATCGAGTTTCAATAAACCATTTATATTAAGTGTATGACCATAGAAGGTTTTATTCATGTAAACAGATCAACAATTATTCTTTGACTTAAATAAATAACCGTATTGCAATAAACATGATCCAATCATATTCATGCTCAAGGCAAACACCAAATAACATCTATTTTAGGTTCAACACTAATCCCGAAGGTAAAGTGAGTGTGCGATGGTGATCTTATCAACCTTGGAATCACTTCCAATTCACATCATCACCTCGTCCATAACTAGTCTCTGTTTATTTTGCAACTCCCCGAGTTACTACTCTTAGCAACGGAACCAGTATCAACTACTGAGGGGTTGCTATAAACACTAGTAAAGTACACATCAATAACATGTATATCAAATATACTTTTGTTCACTTTGCCATCCTTCTTATCCGCCAAGTATCTAGGGCAATTCCACTTCCAGTGACCATTTCCTTGAAGTAGAAGCACTCAGTTCCAGGCTTGGGTCTAGTTTTGGGCTTCTTCATGGGAGCAGCAACTTGCTTGCTATTCTTCTTTGAAGTTCCTCTTTCTTTCCCTTTGCCCCTTTCTTTCAAACTAGTGATCTTGTTAACCATCAACACTTGATGCTATTTCTTGATTTCTACCTTCGCCGATTTCAGCATCGCGAAGAGCTTGGGAATTACTTTTGTCATCCCTTGCATATTATAGTTCATCACTAAGTTCTAGTAACTTGGTGATAGTGACTAGAGAACTTTGTCAATTACTATCTTATCTAGAAGATTAACTCCCACTTGATTCAAGCAATTGTAGTACTCATACAATCTGAGCACATGCTCACAGGTTGAGCTATTCTCCTCCATCTTGTAGGCAAAGTACTGTGAGAGGTCTCATACCTCTCGACACGGGCATGAGTATGAAATACCAATTTCAACACTTAGAACATCTTATATGCTCCGTGATGTTCAAAACATTTTTGAAGTCCCGATTCTAAGCCGTAAAGCATGGTGCACTAAATTATTAAGTAGTCATCATACCGAGCTTTGTCAAACGTTCATAATGTGTGCATCTGCTCCTCCAATAGGTCCGTCACCTAGCGGTGCATCAAGGACATAATTCTTCTGTGCAGCAATGAGGATAATCCTCATATCACAGACCTAGTCCGCATCATTGCTACTATCATATTTCAACATAGTTTTTCTCTAGGAACATATCAAACATAAACGGGGAGCTACATCGCGAGCTATTGATCTACAACATAGTTATGCAAATACTACCAGGACTAATTTCATGATAAATTAAAGTTCAATTAATCATATTACTTAAGAACTCCCACTTAGATAGACATCCCTCTAATCATCTAAGTGATCACGTGATCCATATCAACTAAACCACGTCCGATCATCACGTGAGATGGAGTAGTTTTCAATGGTGAACATCACTATGTTGATCATATCTACTATATGATTCATGCTCAACCTTTCGGTCTCAGTGCTCCGAGGCCATATCTGCATATGCTAGGCTCGTCAAGTTTAACTCGAGTATTCTGCGTGTGCAAAACTGGCTTGCACCCGTTGTATGTGAACGTAGAGCTTATCACACCCGATCATCACGTGGTGTCTCGGCACGACGAACTGTAGCAACGGTGCATACTCAGGGACAACACTTATACCTTGAAATTTAGTGAGAGATCATCTTATAATGCTACCGCCGTACTAAGCAAAATAAGATGCATAAAGGATAAACATCACATGCAATCAATATAAGTGATATGATATGGCCATCATCATCTTGTGCCTTTGATCTCCATCTCCAAAGCACCGTCATGATCACCATCGTCACCGGCTTGACACCTTGATCTCCATCGAAGCATCGTTGTCGTCTCGCCAACTATTGCTTCTACGACTATCGCTACCGCTTAGTGATAAAGTAAAGCAATTACATGGCGATTGCATTTCATACAATAAAGCGACAACCATATGGCTCCTGCCAGTTGCCGATAACTGTGTTACAAAACATGATCATCTCGTACAACAATTTATATAATCACGTCTTGACCATATCACATCACAACATGCCCTGCAAAAACAAGTTAGACGTCCTCTACTTTGTTGTTGCAAGTTTTACGTGGCTGCTACGGGCTTAGCAAGAACCATTCTTACCTACGCATCAAAACCACAACGATTTTTCGTCAAGATTGGTATTTTAAGCTTCAACAAGGACCGGGCGTAGTCACACTCGATTCAACTAAAGTTGGAGAAACTGACACCCGCTAGCCACCTGTGTGCAAAGCACGTTGGTAGAACCAGTCTCGCGTAAGCGTATGCGTAATGTCGGTTCGGGCCGCTTCATCCAACAATACCGCCGAATCAAAGTACGACATGCTGGTAAGCAGTATGACTATTATCACCCACAACTCTTTGTGTTCTACTCGTGCATATAACATCTACGCATAGACCTGGCTCGGATGCCACTGTTGGGAAACACGGTAATTTCAAAAAAAATCCTACGCACACGCAAGATCTATCTAGGTAATGCATAGCAACGAGAGGGGAGAGAGTTGTCCACTTACCCTCGTAGACCGTAAGCGGAAGCGTTATGACAACGCGGTTGATGTAGTCGCACGTCTTCACGATCCGACCGATCCTAGCACCGAAGATACGACACCTCCGTGATCTGCACACGTTCAGCTCAGTGATGTCCCACGAACTCTAGATCCAGCTGAGTGTCGAGGGAGAGCTTCGTCAGCACGACGGCGTGATGACGGTGATGATGAAGTTACCGACGCAGGGCTTCGCCTAAGCACTGCAACGATATGATCGAGGTGGAAATCTGTGGAGGGGGGCACCGCACACGGCTAAGAGATCAACTTGTGTGTCTATGGGGTGCCCCCTGTTGGTGTCAAAACCGGCGGATCTCGGGTAGGGGGTCCCGAACTATGCGTCTAGGTCGATGGTAACGGGAGGCGGGGGACACAATGTTTACCCAGGTTCGAGCCCTCTCTATGGAGGTAATACCCTACTTCCTGCTTGATTGATCTTGATGAATATGAGTGTTACAAGAGTTGATCTACCACGAGATCGTAATGGCTAAAACCCTAGAAGTCTAGCCTGTATGACTATGATTGTCCGTCTAAGGACCTGGCCCTCCGGTTTATATAGACACCGGAGGCATCTAGGGTTACATAAGGTCGGTTACAGAGAAAAGAATCTTCACACCGTGGACGCCAAGCTTGCCTTCCACGCCAAGGAGAGTCCCATCCGGACATAGGTAGAGTCTTCGGTCTTCGTATCTTCACAGCCCATCAGTTTGGCCCATGGCTAATAGGCCGGACGCCCGAGGACCCCTTAGTCCAGGACTCCCTCACCCCCCTTCCCCGTATATAAAGGAGTGGAGGAGGGGAGGGCCAGCCCTCTCTATGGCGCGCCCTAGGGGGAGTCCTACTCCCACCGGGAGTAGGATTCCCCCCTTTCCCTAGTTGGAGTAGGAGAGAAGGAAGGGGGAGAGAGAGGGAGAAGGAAAGGGTGGCGCCGCCCCCCTTCCCTAGTCCAATCCGGACTCAAGGGGGAGGGGGCGCGCGGCCTGCCCTGGCCGCCCCTCTCTCTCTCTCCACTAAGGCCCAAATGGCCCATTATACTTCCCGGGCGGTTCCGGTAACCCCCCGGTACTCCGGTAAATGCCCGAACTCACCCCGAACCATTCCGATGTCCAAACATAGCCATCCAATATATCGGTCTTTATGTCTCGACAATTCCGAGACTCCTCTTCATGTCCTTGATCATATCCGGGACTCTGAACTACCTTCGGTACATCAAAACACATAAACTCATAATACCTATCATCACCGAACATTAAGCGTGCGGACCCTACGGGTTCGAGAACTATGTAGACATGACCGAGACTCGTCTCCGGTCAATAACCAATAGCGGAACCTGGATGCTCATATTGGTTCCTACATATTCTACGAAGATCTTTATCGGTCAAACCGCATAACAACATATGTTGTTCCCTTTGTCATCGGTATGTTACTTGTCCGAGATTCGATCATCGGTATCATCATACCTAGTTCAATCTCGTTACCGGCAAGTCTCTTTTCTCGTTCCGTAATGCATCATCCCGTAACTAGCTCATTAGTCACATTGCTTGCAAGGCTTATAGTGATGTGCATTACCGAGAGGGCCCAGAGATACCTCTCCGACAACCGGAGTGACAAATCCTAATCTCGATCTATGCCAACTCAACGAACACCATCGGAGACACCTGTAGAGCATCTTTATACTCACCCAGTTACGTTGTGACGTTTGATAGCACACTAAGTGTTCCTCCGGTATTCGGGAGTTGCATAATCTCATAGTCATAGGAACGTGTATAAGTTATGAAGAAAGCAATAGCAATAAACTAAACGATCATAGTTCTAAGCTAAAGGATGGGTCAAGTCAATCACATCATTCTCTAATGATGTGATCCCATTGATCAAATGACAACTCATGTCTATGGCTAGGAAACTTAACCATCTTTGATTAACGAGCTAGTCAAGTAGAGGCATACTAGTGACATTCTGTTTGTCTATGTATTCACCCATGTACTAAGTTTCTGGTTAATACAATTCTAGCATGAATAATAAACATTTATCATAATATAAGGAAATATAAATAACAACTTTATTATTGCCTCTAGGGCATATTATCAAGATCAACAGATGGTTTTATCTCAACATCATCATCTGGTTCTTTATCATTTGGTTGAGTGTCTTCATGAACCTCATCATTAACTTTTTCATTATCATTAGGTGAGTGTTCATTACCAGATTGAGTTTTAGCATCAGAGATAGCTTCATTATCATTATCAGGAGGTTTCTCTATTTCAGGTTCCCTAGAAGTGTGCAAAGTCCTATCATTTTTCTTTTTTCCTTTTCTTTCTAGAAAGACTAGGTGCACTAGTGTCAGCTCTTTGTGAATCTTGTTCTATTCTTTTTGGGTGTCCCTCAGGATAAAGTGGTTCATGAGTCATTTTACCTCCTCTAGCTGCAACTCTAACCGCAAAGTCATGCATATTATGATTCATTTCATCAAGCTTTCTCTTTGTGATTTAGAAACTTGTTCTAACTGGGTTTGAACCATAGAAGCATGTTTTCCAACACCTCTAACATCATTAGAAATTCTAAATAACAAGTCACTCAAGCGAGCAATCATATCAGAATTATATTTCAGTTGTTTCATAACATTTGCATTGAAGTGATCTTGTTTTCTAATATAGTTTTCAAACTCATAAAGGCATTGACTAGGATGCATATTGTGAGGATTGTCATTATCATTAAACTTCATAAGAGAATTTACCTCTACCACCTTAGGCATTGGTGGTGTATTAAGCCCATGTATCTCTTCAATAGGAGGTAAATTTTTAACATCCTCAGCTTTAATACCTTTTTCCTTCATAGATTTCTTTGCCTCTTGCATATCTTCAGGACTGAGATATAATATACCCCTCTTCTTCGGAGTGGGTTTAGCCGGTGGTTCAAGAATTGTTCAATCATCATAATTTTTCAATATGTTATTCAATAATTCTTCAACTTGTCCAACAGTTCGTTCCCTGAAAACACAAGTAGCACTACTATCTAGGAAGTCCCTAGAAGCATCGGTTAGTCCATTATAGAAGATATAAAGTATTTCATTTTTTCTTAAGAGGATGATCAGGCAAAGCATGACGTAACTTGCAAAGCCTCCCCCAAGCTAGTGGGAGACTCTCTTCTTTAGTTTGAGAAAAGTTAAATATTTCCTGTAAGGCAGCTTGTTTCATACGAGAAGGAAAATATTTTTCAGAGAAGTAGTAAACCATATCCTGGGGACTACGCACACAACCAGGAGCAAGAGTATTGTACCAAGCTTTAGCATCACCCTTTAATGAGAAAGGAAATAATTTGAGAATAAAGCAGTAACGAGTTTTCTCATCATGAGTAAAAATGGTGCCTATGTCATTCAACTTAGTAAGATGTGCCACAACAGTTTTAGTTTCATAACCATGGAAAGGATCAGATTCAACCAAAGTAATTAACTCTGGGTCGACAGAGAATCCATAGTCCTTATCATCAATAAAGATAGGTGAAGTAGCAAACTTAGGATCACATTTCATTCTAGCATTCAGAGATTTTTCTTTATTCTTGCATAATAATTTCTCTAGATCATCTCTATCTCTGCAAGCAAGAATATCTCTAGTTGTTTCTTCGCTCATAAAATAACCTTCCGGTACCTTAGGCAATTCATATCTAGGAAGGCTAGTTCTAGCAGGTGTTTCGGAAGTTTCAGTTTCAAGCTCATCATCAGATTCAACAACATCATGTTGTGTAATTCTAGCAAGTTGTTTATCAAGAAATTCACCAAGTGGCACATCATCATTATCAAGCAAGGTACTAGCATCATCATAAGCATCATTCATAGTAGAAGTAGCATCATCAATAACTTGCGACATATCAGAATTAATAGCATGTGGTGGTGTTGCGAGTTTACTCATAACAGAAGGTGAATCTAAAGCAGAACTGGATGGCAGTTCCTTACCTCCCCTTGTCCTTGAGGGAAATATCTTAGTCTTTGGATCCTTCAGATTATTCATAGTGATAATATGATAATAATCCCAAGTGACTCAACAAATATAGCTATGCTCCCCGGCAACGGCGCCAGAAAAAGGTCTTGATAACCCACAAGTATAGGGGATCGCAACAGTTTTCGAGGGTAGAGTATTCAACCCAAATTTATAGATTCGACACAAGGGGAGCCAAAGAATATTTGAAGGTATTAGCAGCTGAGTTGTCAATTCAACCACACCTGGAGATTAATTATCTGCAGCAAAGTGATCAGTAGCAAAGTAGTTTGATAGTTTTGATAATAGTGACAGCAGCAAGAGTAATAGTAACACTGATAGCAATGGTTTGTAGCAAGTGTAACAGTGATGATAGCAATAGTAATGCAGCAAGATCAATAAGGATGAATTCGTAGGCATTGGATCAGTGACTTGTTGGATGATATTCATCATGTGAAGTTATAACCTAGGGCGATACGCACTAGCTCCAGTTCATCGATATAATGTAGGCATGTATTCCGTAAATAGTCATACGTGCTTTATTAAGAACTTGCATGACATCTTTTGTCCTACCCTCCCGTGGCAGCAGGGTCCATATTGGAAACTAAGGGATATTAAGGCCTCCTTTTAATAGAGAACCGGAACAAAGCATTAACACATAGTGAATACACGAACTCCTCAAACTACGGTCACCACTGGGAGTGGGCCCGGTTGTTGTCACTCCGGGGTTGCCGGATCATAACCGTAGTAGGTGACTATAACTTGCAAGATCGGATCTAAAACATGGATATAATGATGAATTCATAAACGGTTTAGATCTGAAATCATGGCACCTGGGCCCAAAGTGACAAGCATTAAGCATGGCAAAGTCATAGCAACATCAATCTAAGAACATAGTGGATACTAGGGATCAGGCCCTAACAAAACTACCTCAATTACATGATGAATCTCATCCAACTCCTCACCGACCAACGAGCCTACGAAGGGATTACTCACTCCCAGTGGGGAGCATCATGGAATTGGCGATGGAGAAGGGTTAGTGATGACGAAGAACAAAGATTCCCCTCTCTGGAGCCCCAAACGGACTTCAGATCTGCCCTCCCGAGGAAGAACAGGGCTTGGCGGCGGCTCCGTCTCGTGGATCGCGATAATTATTTCTCCCTGATTTTTCTGGAATAATGTGAATTTATAGTATCAGGAGGTCATCAGCGGGGCCACCAGGTAGGTACAACCCACCTGGGCGCGCCAGGAGTGGGGGGCGCCCTGGTGGGTTGTGCCCACCCAGGGACCCCTCTCTAGTGGGTCTTGGCTCCAGAAATTCTTATTATTGGTATAAAAAATCTTCGCAAAGTTTCATTCCATTCCGAGAACTTTTATTTCTGCACAAAAACAACACCATGGTAGTTCTGCTGAAAACAGCGTCAATCCGGGGTTAGTTTCATTCAAATCATGCAAATTAGAGTCCAAAACAAGAGGAAAAGCGTGAGAAAAAGTAGATACCTTGGAGATGTATCACCCTGCACACAAATAACAAATACTCGCAACCCGACGTGTTAAAGGGGTTGTCAATCCCTTTCGGGTAACGGTGCCAGAAATTGGTGCGTTGACGGGAGAAAGTTGTAAATATTGATAGATAGAACGCAAAATAAAATAAATTGCAGCAAGGTATTTTTGGGTTTTTGTTTAATAGATCTGAAAATAAAAGCAAATAAAAGTAGATCGCAAAGGCAAATAATATGAGAAAGAGACCCGGGGGCCGTAGGTTTGACTAGTGGCTTCTCTCGAGAAAAATAGCAAACGGTGGGTGAACAAATTACTATTGGGCAATTGATAGAACCTCAAATAATTATGACGATATCCAGGCAATGATCATTACATAGGCATCACTTCCAAGATTATTAGACCGACTCCTGCCTGCATCTACTACTATTACTCCACACATCGACCGCTATCCAGCATGCATCTAGTGTATTAAGTTCATGGAAAAATGGAGTAATGTAATAAGAATGATGACATGATGTAGACAAGATCCGTTTATCTATTGTGTTAGATATGGATCCCATCTTTTTATCCTTAGTAGCAACGATGCATACGTGTCGGTTCCCGTTCTGTCACTGGGATCAAGCACCGTAAGATCGAACCCACTACCGGCAAGATAAATAGATCAAGTTGGCCAAACAAAACCCAAATATCGGAGAAGAAGTACGAGGCTATAAGAGATCATGCATAAAAGAGATCAAAGAAACTCAAATACTTTCATGGATATAAAAAGATATGACTGATCATAAACTCAAAGTTCATCGGATCCCAACAAACACACCACAAAAGAGTTACATCATATGGATCTCCAAGAGACCGTTGTATTGAGAATCGAGAGAGAGAGAGAGAGATGAAGCCATCTAGCTACTAACTACGGACCCGAAGGTCTACAAAGAACTACTCACGCATCATCGGAGAGGCACCAATGGAGGTGGTGAACCCCATCTAAGATGGTGTCTAGATTGGATCTGGTGCTTCTAGACTCTGCGGCAGTTGGATGAATATTTCGTCAACGCTTCTAGGGTTCTGGGATTTTTGGGGTATTTATAGAGCAAAGAGGCGGTCCCGGGGGCACCCAAGGTGGGCACAACCCACCAGGGCGCGCCTGGGCCTCCTAGCGCCCCCTGGTGGGTTGTCCCCTCGTCGGGACTCCCCCCAGGTGCAACCAGGGCCCAACTTCTTCCTTTTGGTCCATAAAAAATCATCGTAAAGTTTCGTGGCATTGGGACTCTGTTTGATATTAATTTCCTGCGATGTAAAAAACATGGAAAAAAACAGCAACTGGCACTTGGCACTATGTCAATAGGTTAGTACCACAAAATGATATAAACTAACTATAAAATGGTAATAAAACATCCAAGATTGATAATAAAACAGCATGGAACAATCAAAAATTATAGATACGTTGGAGACGTATCAAGCGTCTTGATCTATCTCTATAGATCTTGATGCCCAATATATAAGCAGCTTCACAGAGGTCTGTCATTGAAAAATTCTTATTCAAGTATCCTTTTATGCTATCCAGAAATTCTGTATTATTTCCAATCAACAATATGTCATCCACATATAATATTAGAAATGCTACAGAGCTCCCACTGACTTTCTTGTAAATACAGGCTTCACCAAAAGTCTATATAAAACCATATGCTTTGATCACACTATAAAAATGTATATTCCAACTCCGAGAGGCTTGCACCAGTACATAAATGGATTGCTAGAGCTTTCACACTTTGTTAGCCCCTTTAGGATCGACAAAACCTTCTGGTTGCACCATATACAACTTTTTTTAAGAAATCCATTAAGGAATGCAGTTTTGACGTCCATTTGCCAAATTTCATAATCATAAAATGCGGCAATTGCTAACATGATTCGGGCAGACTTAAGCATTGCTACGGGTGAGAAGGTCTCATCGTAGTCAACTCCTTGAACTTGTCGAAAACCTTTCGCAACAAGTCGAGCTTTGTAGACAATTACATTACCATTAGCGCCAGTCTTCTTCTTGAAGATCCATTTATTCTCTATGGCTTGCCGATCATCGGGCAAGTCAACCAAAGTCCATACTTTGTTCTCATACATGGATCCCATCTCAGATTTCATGGCCTCAAGCCATTTTGTGGAATCTGGGCTCCTCATTGCTTCCTCATAGTTCGTACGTTCATCATGGTCTAGTAACATAACTTTCAGAACAGGATTACCGTACCACTCTGGTGTGTACTCTGGTTGACCTACGAGGTTTGCTAGTAACTTGATCTGAAGTTTCATGATCATCATCATTAGCTTTCTCACTAATTGGTGTAGGCATCACTGGAACTGATTTCTGTGATGAACTTCTTTCCAATTCGAGAGAAGGTACAACTACCTCATCCAGTTCTACTTTCCTCCCACTCACTTCTTTCGAGAGAAACTCCTTCTCTAGAAAGGATCCATTTTTAGCAACAAATATCTTGCCTTCGGATCTGTGATAGAAGGTGTACCCAATGGTTTCTTTTGGGTATCCTATGAATACACATTTCTCCGATTTGGGTTTGAGCTTATCAGGCTGAAGATTTTTCACATAAGCATCGCAACCCCAAACTTTAAGAAATGACAGCTTAGGTTTCTTGCTAAACCACAGTTCATATGGTGTCGTCTCAATGGATTTAGATGGTGCCCTATTTCACATGAATGCAGCCGTCTCTAAAGCATAACCCCAGAACAATAGTGGTAAATCGGTAAGAGACATCATAGATCGCACCATATCTAATAAAGTACGGTTAGGACGTTCGGACACACCATCACACTGTGGTGTTCCAGGTGGCGTGAGTTGCGAAACTATTCCGCATTGTTTCAAATGAAGACCAAACTCGTAACTCAAATATTCACCTCCGCGATCAGATTGTAGAAACTTTATTTTCTTGTTACGATGATTTTCTACTTCACTCTGAAATTGTTTAAACTTTTCAAATGTTTCAGACTTATGTTTCATTAAGTAGATACACCCATATCTGCTCAAATCATCTGTAAAGGTCAGAAAATAACGATACCCACCGCGAGCCTCAACACTCATCGGACCGCATACATCAGTATGTATTATTTCCAATAAGTCAGTTGCTCGCTCCATTGTTCGGAAGAACGGAGTCTTAGTCATATTGCCCATGAGGCATGGTTCACAAGCATCAAGTGATTCCAAAAGCCCATCAGCATGGAGTTTCTTCATGCGCTTTACACCAATATGACCTAAACGGCAGTGCCACAAATAAGTTGCACTATCATTATTAACTTTGCATCTTTTGGCTTTAATATTATGAATATGTGTATCACTACGATCAAGATTCAACAAAAATAGACGACTCATCAAGGGTGCATGACCATAAAAGATATTACTTATATAAATAGAACAACCATTATTCTCTGATTTAAATGAATAACCGTCTCGCATCAAACAAGATCCAGATATAATGTTCATGCTCAACGCTGGCACCAAATAACAATTATTCAGGTCTAAAACTAATCCCGAAGGTAGATGTAGAGGTAGCATGCCGACGGCGATCACATCGACCTTGGAACCATTTCCGACGCGCATTATCACCTCGTCCTTAGCCAATCTTCGTTTAATCCGTAGCCCCTGTTTCGATTTGCAAATATGAGCAACAAAACCAGTATCAAATACCCAGGCGCTACTATGAGCATTAGTAAGGTACACATCAATAACATGTATATCAAATATACCTTTCACTTTGCCATCCTTCTTATCCGCCAAATACTTGGAGCAGTTCCGCTTCTAGTGACCAGTCCCTTTGCAGTAGAAGCACTCAGATTCAGGCTTAGGTCCAGACTTGGGCTTCTTCCCGGGAGCAGCAACATGCTTGCTACTCTTCTTGAAGTTCCCCTTCTTTCCTTTGCCCTTTTTCTTGAAACTAGTGGTCTTGTTAACCATCAACACTTGATGCTCCTTCTTGATTTCTACCTCCGCAGCGTTGAGCATTGCGAAGAGCTCGAGAATAGTTTTTTCCATCCCTTGCATATTATAGTTCATCACGAAGCCTTTGTAGCTTGGTGGCAGTGATTGAAGAACTCCGTCAATAACACTATCATATGGAAGATTAACTCCCAGCTGAGTCAAGTAGTTATGGTATCCAGACATTCTGAGTATGTGTTCACTGACAGAACTGTTCTCCTCCATTTTGCAGCTATAGAACTTGTTGGAGACTTCATATCTCTCAACTTGGGCATTTGCTTGAAATATTAACTTCAACTCATGGAACGTCTCATATGCTCCATGACGTTCAAAACGTCTTTGAAATCCCGATTCTAAGCCGTAAAGCACGGCACACTGAACTATCGAGTAGTCATCAGATTTAGCTTGCCAAACTTTCATAACGTTTGGAGTTGCTCCTGCAGCAGGCCTTGCACCCAGCGGTGCTTCAAGGACGTAATTCTTTTGTGCAGCAATGAGGATAATTCTCAAGTTACGGACCCAGTCCGTGTAGTTGCTACCATCATCTTTCAACTTAGCTTTCTCTAGGAACGCATTAAAATTCAAGGGAACGGTAGCACGGACCATTGATCTACAACAACATAGATATGCAAAAACTATCAGGACTAACTTCAAGATAAATGTAAGTTCAATTAATCATATTACTTAAGAACTCCCACTTAGATAGAAATCCCTCTAGTCATCTAAATGATCACGTGATCCATATCAACTAAACCATGTCCGATCATCACGTGAGATGGAGTAGTTTTCAATGGTGAACATCTCTATGTTGATCATAGCTACTATATGATTCACGTTCGACCTTTCGGTCTCAGTGTTCCGAGGCCATGTATGTACATGCTAGGCTCGTCAAGTTTCAACCCGAGTATTCTGCATGTGCAAAACTGTCTTACACCTGTTGTATGTGAACGTAGAGCTTATCACACCCGATTATCACGTGGTGTCTCGGCATGACGAACTTGTTGGGGAACGAAGTAATTTCAAAAAAAATCCTACACACACAGGATCATGGTGATGCATAGCAATGAGAGGGGAGAGTGTGTCCACGTACCCTCGTAGGCCGAAAGCGGAAGCGTTAGCACAACACGATTGATGTAGTCGTACGTCTTCATGATCCGACCGATCAAAGTACCGAACGCACGGCACCTCCGAGTTCAGCACACATTCAACTCGATGACGTCCCGCGAGCTTTGATCCAGCAAAGCTTCGCCAGAGAGTTTTCGTCAGCACGACGGCGTGATGACGGTGATGATGATGCTACAGACGCAGGGCTTTTCCTAAGCACCGCTACGATATGATCATGGTGGATTATGTTTGAGGGGGGGCACCGCACACAGCTAGGAGAGATCAACAGATCAACTTGTGTGTCTAGAGGTGCCTCCCTGCCCCCGTATATAAAGGAGCAAGGGGGGAGGCCGGCCGACCCCTATAGGCGCGCCAGAAGGAGGAGTCCTCCTCCTAGTAGGAGTAGGACTCCCCTCTTTCCTACTCCTACTAGGAGGGGGAAAGGAAGGGGGAGAGGGAGAAGTAAAGGGGGGCGCCGCCCCCTCTCTCCTAGTCCAATTCGGACCAGACGGGGAGGGGCGCGCGGCCTGCCCTAGGCCAGCCCTCTCTCTCTCCACTAAGGCCCATAAGGCCCACTATTTCTCCCGGGGGGGTTCCGGTAACCCTCTGGCACTTCGGTTTTCTCCGAAACTACCTCGAACACTTCCGGTGTCCGAATATAGTTATCCAATATATCGATCTTTACGTCTCGACCATTCCGAGACTCCTAGTCATGTCCGTGATCATATCCGGGACTCCGAACTACCTTCGGTACATCAAAACACAAAAACTCATAATACTGATCGTCACCGAACTTTAAGCGTGCGGACCCTACGGGTTCAACAACTATGTAGACATGACCGAGACACGTCTCCGGTCAATAACCAATAGCGGAACCTGGATGCTCATATTGGCTCCCACATATTCTACGAAGCTCTTTATCGGTCAAACCGCATAACAACATACGTTGTTCCCTTTGTCATCGGTATGTTACTTGCCCGAGATTCGATCGTCGGTATCTCAATACCTAGCTCAATCTCGTTACCGGCAAGTCTCTTTACTCATTACGTAATGCATCATCCCGCAACTAACTCATTAGTCACATTGCTTGCAAGGCTTATTGTGATGTGCATTACCGAGAGGGCCCAGAGATACCTCTCCGACAATCGGAGTGACAAATCCTAATCTCGATCTATGCCAACTCAACAAGTACCATCGGAGACACCTGTAGAGCACCTTTATAATCACCCAGTTACATTGTGACGTTTGGTAGCACACAAAGTGTTCCTCCGGTACTCGGGAGTTGCATAATCTCATAGTCATAGGAACATGTATAAGTCATGAAGAAAGCAATAGCAGTAAACTAAACGATCAAGTGCTAAGCTAACGGAATGGGTCAAGTCAATCACATCATTCTCCTAATGATGTGATCTTATTAATCAAATGACAACTCATGTCTATGGTTAGGAAACTTAGCCATCTTTGATTAACGAGCTAGTCAAGTAGAGGCATACTAGTGACACTATGTTTGTCTATGTATTCACACATGTATTATGTTTCCGGTTAATACAATTCTAGCATGAATAATAAACATTTATCATGAAATGAGGAAATAAATAATAACTTTATTATTGCCTCTAGGGCATATTTCCTTCAGAACTGTCGCAGCGGTGCATACTCAGGGAGAACACTTATACATTGAAATTTAGTGAGGGATCATCTTATAATGCTACCGCCGTACTAAGCAAAATAAGATGGATAAAAGATAAACATCACATGCAATGAAAATATGTGACATGATATGGCCATCATCATCTTGTGCCTTTGATCTCCATCTCCAAAGCACTGTCATGATCTCCATCGTCACCGGCTTGACACCTTGATCTCCATCGTCACCGGCTTGACACCTTGATCTCCATCGTAGCGTCGTTGTCGTCTCGCCAACTATTGCTTCTACAACTATCGCTACCGCATAGTGATAAAGTAAAGCAATTACATGGCGGTTGCATTTCATACAATAAAGCGACAACCATAAGGCTCCTGCCAGTTGCTGATAACTTTTACAAAACATGATCTTCTCATACAGTAACTTAAATCACGTCATGTATTGACCATATCACATCACAACAAGCCCTGCAAAAACAAGTTAGACGTCCTCTACTTTGTTGTTGCAAGTTTTACGTGGCTGCTATGAGCTTCTAGCAAGAAACATTCTTACCTACGCATCAAAACCACAACGATTTTCACCAAGTGTGATGTTTTAACCTTCAACAAGGACCGTCCGTAGTCAAATTCGATTCAACTAAAGTTGGAGAAACAGACACCCGACAACCACCTTTATGCAAAACAAGTTGCATGTCTGTCGGTGGAACTGGTCTCATGAACCATGTAATGTAAGGTTGGTCCGGGCCGCTTCATCCAACAGTACCGCCGAATCAAAACAAGACGTTGGTGGTAAGCAGTATGACTATTATCGCGCACAACTCTTTGTGTTCTACTCGTGCATATCATCTACGCATAAACCTGGCTCAGATGCCATTGTTGGGGAATGCAGCATGCAATTTCGAAAAAAATCCTATCATCACGCAAGATCTATCTAGGAGATGCATAGCAACGAGAGGGGAAGAGTGTGTCCACGTACCCTCATAGACCTAAAGCGGAAGTGTTAGGTTAACATGGTTGATGTAGTCGAACGTCTTCGCGATCCAACCGATCAAGTACCGAACGTACGTCACCTCCGAGTTTAGCACACGTTCAGCTCGATGACGTCCCTCGAACTCTTCATCCAGCAGAAGGTCGAGGGAGAGTTTTGTCAGCACGGCGGCATGGTGACGGTGATGGTGATATGATCTGCATAGGGCTTTTCCTAAGCACTACAATGCTATGACCGGAGGAGTAAACTGTGGAGGGGGGCACCGCACACGGCTAAGAGAATAATTGATGTGCTTTGGGGTGCCCCCTTCCCCCGTATATAAAGGAGGAGAGGAGGAGGCCAGCCACGAGGGGCGCGCCAAGGAGAGGGGAGTCCTGCTAGGACTCCAGTCCTAGTAGGATTCGCCCACCCCCCTGAGGGAGTCCTGGACTAAGGGGTCCTCGGGCGTCCGACCTGTTTTCCATTGGCCGGACTGGTGGGCTGTGAAGACATGAAGGCCGAAGACTGTACCCGTGTCCGGATTGGACTCTACTTGGCGTGGAAGGGAAGCTTGGCGACCGATTAGAAAGATTCCTTCTTATGTAACTGACTCTATGTAAAACCCTAGATCCCCCCGGTGTCTATATAAACCGGAGGGGTTAGTCCGGAAAGGACACATTACCATAGTCATATAGGCTAGGCTTCTAGGGTTTAGCCATTACGATCTCGTGGTAGATCAACTCTTGTAATACTCATATTCATCAAGATCAATCAAGCAGGAAGTAGGGTATTACCTCCATAGAGAGGGCCCAAACCTGGGTAAACATCGTGTCCCCCGTCTCCTGTTACCATCGATCCTAGACGCACAGTTCGGGACCCCCTACCCGAGATCCGCCGGTTTTGACACCGACATTGGTGCTTTCATTGAGAGTTCCACTGTGCCATCGACGAAAGGCTCGATGGCTCTCCTTGTCCTTAAAGACAACATCACCGCCGGGGTAGCTCTGGCCCCGGGCCAAACCCTCCGGCTGGGCGACTTTCCTATGATCGCCCGTTCGGCCGTTGAGCCGACGATGACCTCTCGGGCCATCGAAAACCCCCTTCGCATCAATTCCGAGCACTCCAAGAAGATGGATCCGGTTGAGTTTTCGTCCTTAAACGAGCTCCTAGATCGCATCGCCGCTTTGGGAATCGCCACAGATTACGATCGGATCGGGCCTAAAACCGATCAGGGAGAAACCGAAACTCCACCGGTCACCCACCAGATTGCGGTAGTCGTGGAGCAGGATGACGAGTCCTCTTCTATATCGAAGATAGACTATGTTTGGATCGCCGTTCATGAAGAGCCGGATACTCACCCGCGAAAGGATGCGACCAGCCCTCCGAACATAGCATCGGACGGCGGTCCCGAACAATCAGAAGATATTCCGGAACCGGACCGTCAAGCCTGGAAGGTCGTCAGACTCCGGATAATCGGTCAGGTCGGGGTTCAGATTTAATTCCACCCACCCACCCGGACATAGATGCTCTCATGAGCATAAAACTGTAGTCTCAGGAAAAGGTCCACCACTTCTGGGCCAGATTCCTCCTTGTCAAGGGCAAGGTAAAAGACTGCCGTGACGAGGACGCAATATCAGCGTTCTGCAAAAATTGCGCTGACGAAGGAATCCTCAACGCCATCAATCGCCGCCGCATACTAAAATTCGCTGACTTAGCAACCATCATACAAAAGTATAGAGCGATGGAGAGCGCCTGGGAAACTCGGGCAGCTCGCTGGGAACCGTCAGTCCCAACCAAGGAAAAAAATAGCGCGCTATAGCGGCGCTAATAGTGCGCTATAGCGTTTCTGGAAACTAAATGCTACACTATGCAGATTTAAATCGCTACGGTGCTATTCGCGCTAAATACGGTGATTGCGCGCTATAGCGCGTATCGGCGCTATTTTTTCGACAGCGTTTTTTTTCAAACGAAGAGATGGAACATTTAAAGATGGCCTTGTTGCTTGCATGGACAAGATGGTTAGAGATGGTAAGAAGGAAGATATAATGACAGCTGAGTGTCAGGCATATCAAAATGAAGAGGGGTCGTTTGGAAGGGACAGTGCTAAAAGGCAGCGGAAAAACAAGAACTTTGATCCAGGTAAAGAACTAAATATTTACATTCTTGAAATAAGATGTGTAGGCTGCAATGCGAATTAGATGTTTCGGCTTTGTTAACTGTTATTTGTTACTTGTTGATGCAGCTGAATGGTGGTCCAATCATGGATCAAGTGCACCAAATCTCAGGGTACTGGCTTTGCGGATTTTGAGCTTGACATGCAGCTCATCAGCTTGTGAGAGAAACTTCAGTGTTTTTCAGCAGGTAAGAATGTAGTACAAAGTACAAACTATCAACATATCCTTTATATGCATATATGTTTCTTTTTCTTACTGATGTTTATTTACTTGCAATGTACAATCAGGTTCAAGGCAGCAAAAGGCGCAACAGGCTACTTCATGACAAAATGAGAGATCTTGTCTTCATCAAGGCCAACTCCCAACTTGAACAAAAGAGAATGAACAAAGACAGGGATCCACTTGTGGACAGAACACATGCAGATGTTGTGGAAGATGAAGATAACGAGTGGATCACAGGAATTGTGCCGGTTCCAGTTGTGGATACTGCAGATGAACCTGAAGAAGAACCAATACCACAACCGAGAGCAAGAGCTGCTGCATCAAAAAGAAATAAAGCTCGTCAGCCTAGGAAGAAGTTGCTCCCAGTTTTTCATGATGATGAGCTGCAATCTGTGGGTTCTTCTTTCTGATTCGGATGTTGATGCCATGGCAGCAAGTTCATCTGATTCTGATTGAGCTTCTGCATCGTTGTTGGCTGGCTCCTAAAGTCCTAAGTCCTTATTTGTGCTATTCTGGACCTTGCTTGTTGGCTGTTTAATTTATCTGTCTACTTTGTTTGTCTGAAATCTGAATGTATGAACTCTGAACAGTGTTATATGCCTATATCTGGACCATGCTTTGTTATCTGAACAATGTTTTAGCCTTGGTTTTAGCTGCTGAAATCTGTCATTTGTGTTGATATATCTGTCATTTGTATGCTATATGCTGAAATCTGAATAATGTTTTGTGAAACGCTATTTTGCAAAATAGCGTGCTATTAGCACGCTATTTCGTTTATACCATTTTTTTAAGGCTGCGCTATTTCAAATAGCGCGCTATTTTTTTCCTTGGTCCCAACCCAACTCCCCCTACAGGCGAAAAGGGCGCACCCTCGTGGCACGCCCAGCTCAACAGTCAAGAAACACAAAGACGCTATACGGCACGGCACCGTTCTGGAGGGATGGCTCGATGGCCCATGCAAAATACATACAACAACAGATACTGTGGCAACCCACAGCCTTAGAGCATGTTGGATACTACGACTGGTAGCCAAGAGCGACGAGGACATCCTTATCAAGAATGCCCCAGAACAGCATCCCCCAGAAGACAACGACTCAAGAGTATTGACTGTCTTTGAGACATTCGCTTCAAACAACAAGCGTAAAAGGGCACTTCGCGAGCTCGGCGAAGTCTGCCAAATTGCTGTAATAAACCCATGGAACGACACGGCGATAACATTCAACGCCTGCGACGAACCAAAGTACAGAACAGTACGAGCGCCAGCCGCGTTAGTCCTCAGTCCCATCGTGGATGGGTTTCGACTCACCAAGGTCCTCATGGACTGCGGCAGCGGACTAAATCTCATTTATGAGGATACACTCCATAAAATGGAAATAGACAGGAGCCGCATCAAGCAAAGTAACACAACCTTCCGGGGAATTATTCCTAGTCGGGAGGCGCGGTGCGCGGGCAAAATCACACTTGACGTGGTATTCGGCACGCCGGAGAACTATCGGTCCGAATAAATAACTTTCCAAGTGGCCCCTTTCAGCAGCGGATATCACGCCCTGTTGGGGCAGGATGCTTTTACACGCTTCCAAGCTATACCTCATTACGGGTATATGAAACTCAAAATGCCCGGACCAAACGGTATAATCACTCTCGTAAGTGACCCGGACATAGCACTCCGTGCTGAAAACAAAACCGCATCCCTGGCCCTGGAGGCACTATCCGAAGCCCTCGTTGCCGAAGAATTAACCCCACTACACTCCACGGTGGACAGGGACGACGTGATCCTCGACAAACACCCCAAATCCACCTCGTTCAAACCAGCAGAAGAAATAGTCAAATTCCAGGTCCACCCAACGGACCCCAAGAAGACAGCATCTATCGGAGCTCAACTGAACCCAACAGTTGACGCTGCACTACGAGAATTCCTGCATGAAAACTGGGACATATTTGCCTGGCACCCTTCGGATATGCCAGGGATCCCACGCAAGTTAGCTGAACATAGCCTCAACATATTAAAGAGATCTAAACCAGTCAAGCAAATACTAGGGCGCTTTTCCGAACCCAAGCGACAAGCCATGGGGGAGGAGCTGGCCAAGCTCATCGAGGCCGGATTCATTAGAGAAATCAAGCATCCGGACTGGCTGGCAAACCTGGTGATGGTACCAAAGAAGGATAAATCCTGGCGCCTATGTGTCAATTTCAAGGACCTCAACAAGGCTTGCCCTAAGGATCCTTTTCCCCTTCCCCGCATTGATCAAATCATTGACGCCACCGCAGGACACGACTCACTGTGTTTCCTCGACGCATATTCCGGATACCATCAAATCAAAATGAAGGAATCCGATCAAGCTGCAACAGCATTTATTACCCCATACGGGCCATTCTGCTTCAACACTATGCCCTTCGGGCTCAAGAACGCCAGCGCGACATACCAACGCATGATTCAAACATGCCTGGAGAAACAGATCGGCAAAACGGTAGAAGCTTACGTCGATGACGTCGTCATCAAAACTAGGCATGTCGAAACACTAATAGACGACTTACGTCTTACGTTTGACAACCTCCGGGCATATGACATTAAGCTCAACCCGGAAAAGTATGTCTTCAGCGTCCCCGCTGGAAAACTGCTGGGCTTCATCGTTTCCAATAGAGGAATCGAAGCAAATCCGGCTAAAATCCGAGCTCTGTCACAGTTGGCTACACCAACAGACCTCAAGCAGGTCCAAAAACTGGCGGGATGCGTGGCAGCACTAAGCCGCTTTATCTCCAGACTAGGAGAAAAGGCACTACCACTCTATCTCCTCTTACGGCGCACTGATAACTTCGAATGGACAGACGCGGCGACTGCCGGACTGGAGGAAATAAAGACCCTCCTAGCAAGCAATCCAATCCTGGCCGCATCAAACGCGGGTGAACCCATGTTGCTATACATATCGGCAACACATCAGGTGGTGAGCGTCGTGCTCGTCGTCGAACGAGAACAGGACGGACACAAATTCCCACTTCAAAAACCAGTATACTGCGTATCTACTGTCCTCGCACCATGCAAATCTCGGTACCCCCACTACCAAAAGATAGCATACGCGGTCTTCATGGCATCCCGCAAGCTACGACACTACTTCCAGGAGTGTTCAATCATGGTGGCTTCTGAGGTCCCACTCAATGACATAATAAACAACCGCGATGCCACGGGACGTATCGCCAAATGGGCCATAGAGCTACTTCTATTCGACATAACATACAAGCCACGTCGAGCCATCAAATCTCAAGTACTGGCCGACTTCGTCGCCGAATGGACAGAGGCCGAACTCCCTAAAGAGTATGGCGCATACTCCAACTGGGTCATGTATTTTGACGGCTCCAAAATGTTGGCAGGGCTAGGAGCGGGAGTCGTATTAACATCCCCCACTGGAGATGTCGTCCAGTATGTACTCCAGATATTATACACAGACTCCAACAACGCAGCCGAATACGAGGCCCTACTGCATGGTCTTCGGATGGCCACATCCATGGGCATACGATGCCTGGAGGTGCGCGGGGACTCGAACCTCGCGATATCTTAGATAAACGACGACTTTGACGCCAAAGATCCAAAGATGGCAGCTTATCGCAATGTCGTATTAAAAATGTCGGCTCGGTTCGAGGGGCTTGAATTCCATCATGTTGCCCGAGAAAGCAATCAAGCAGCGGACGTCCTGGCCCGCATCGGCGCTAAGCGCGACCCCGTCCCACCTAACATCTCCTGGAAAGGCTCTTCAAGCCATCCATGGTATGGCAAGGGGAGGGCGGTGACAACAGTTCAGATCCAAACACAACCTCAAACGCCGAACATACAGACAGTGCCGGGGGCTCAGCCACCGAAGTAACACCGTCGGCCCATCTCATTATGGCAGTCATTGCCCCATGGATTGAACCCTTCTTGGCCTACATTAATAGGAAGGAGCATCTCGACGACCAGAACGAGGCTCGCCGCATTGTCAGGCGTTCGAAGGCCTACAAGGTTCACGACGGAGAGCTCTACAAGAAAAGCACTATCGGAGTACTTCAAAGATGTATCTCCGAAGAAGAGGGGCGGCAGCTTTTAGCGGAAATTCATGCTGGCCTCGGCGGACACCACTCCTCAGCTCGGGCCCTCGTTAGCAAAGCCTTCCGCACGGGGTTTTATTGGCCGACAGCGCGAGCGGACGCGCAGGACCTTATCCAGCGTTGCGTCGGATGCCAGCTCTTCGCCAACCAAAGCCACATGCCCCCAACTGCCTTGCAAACTATCCCCATCACTTGGCCTTTTGTGGTCTGGGGCCGGGATATGGTTGGACCCCTTAAAGGGGGAAGCCATAAGAAAAAATATCTGCTGGTTATGGTGGACAAATTCACTAAGTGGATAGAGGCTAAACCGGTCAAAACGGCTGAGTCCGGCCCGGTGATTGACTTCATATCCGGTGTTGTGCACCGTTATGGTGTCCCACATAGCATCATCACCGACAACCGCTCTAATTTCACAGCCGACGAGGTAAAGACTTGGTGTACTAATCTGGGTATTAAACTCGATTACGCCTCCGTCTACCACCCACAAACCAACGGTCAAGTCGAACGAGCCAACGGTCTTATTATGAGCGGCATCAAGCCCAGACTAGTGCGGTCTCTGAAAGAATCAGACAAGCACTGGGTTGAGGAGCTTGACTCCGTACTTTGGGGACAGCGGACCACGCCCAGCCGTACTACCAGATACACACCTTTCTTCATGGTGTATGGTGCAGAGGCCCTATTGCCCTGCGATATTATTCACGACTCACCTCGAGTGCGTATGTACGAAGAGAGAGAAGCCGAGCTTGATCGGCAGGACAGCCTAGATGCCCTGGAGGACGAACGCGATGTCGCAAAAGCCCGTTCAGCATTCTATCAACAGCAGGCTCGAAGATACCAAAGTAGAGAAGTACGGGCCAAGACTTACAATGTTGGCGAACTCGTTCTACGCCTGCCGGAGAAGAAAAAGGACAAACTCAAGCCCAAATGGGAGGGTCCCTACATAATTGACGAAGTCCTCACCGGAGGAGCGTACCGTCTTCGTGATACATTAGACAATCGCCTTGAGCTGAACCCCTGGAACGCGACCAGACTCCGAAGATTCTATGCCTAGCGCCGAACTCCTTGTTCGTCTCCTTCTCCCATGTGGTTTCCGTTATTTTTTCTCTCTTTTCAGATTACTTTTTCATTCTTCACTTTAAAGTTTTGGTACGGCTAGACCTCACACCGCTAACACATACATATTTAAAATATGTATGTCCATTATACCTGGGGGCTTCTTGGACAGAAGCTTTTTTCCTCGAGCATCAAGCTCTTCAGATATGAGTTCTTCCATATGTACCTTTTCTTCGCCACTATATGCATCGATATGACTTAAGTTTTGGCCAAGCTGGGTTGCCTGGCTCCTGTGCCTATGCCCTACGTTCCTGTTAGTTCGGCTAGGGCATAAAGGGAGCACCTCTGCGATTGTTACTGCCGGGTCATCCGGATGTGTACCTCAGACTGGGTGAAGCCGAAAGCTAGCGTTCTTAAGGGAATATTCGGTCGGTGAATTAAAGACGTTTTTGCAATTAGTCCATTGGTAACCCTCAGAAGTTACATACACTGTGATTTTTCCATCACAATTCGGACATGTACATTAATACATGCACACCCAGGGAAAGGAACCCTTAACGGAATTATTCTCTCTGGAAGATGTTTCTTACGATCTCAATGTAATATAACATAACTAGCAGAATACAACTTGTCTGTTCAAGCAACTATGACCCCTACGCCTAGTTTTCCAGGCATACCCCGACCTATTCGGTGGTGAGGGTACTCTGAAGGAAATATGCCCTAGAGGAAATAATAAAGATGTTATTTATATTTCCTTATATCATGATAAATATTTATTATTCATGCTAGAATTGTATTAACCGGAAACTTTATACATGTGTGAATACATAGACAAACAAGGTGTCCCTAGTATGCCTCTACTTGACTAGCTCGTTAATCAAAAGATGGTTAAGTTTCCTGACCATAGACATGTGTTGTCATTTGATGAACGGGATCACATCATTAGGAGAATGATGTGATGGACAAGACCCATCCATTAGCGTAGCATGTTGATCGTTCAGTCTTATTGCTATTGCTTTCTTCATGACTTATACATATTCCTTTGACTATGAGATTATGAAACTCCCAAATACCGGAGGAACACCTTGTGTTCTATCAAACATCACAACGTAACTGGGTGATTATAAAGATGCTCTACATGTGTCTCCGAAGGTGTTTGCTGGGTTGGCATAGATCGAGATTAGGATTTGTCACTCCGAGTATCGGAGAGGTATCTCGGGGCCCTCTCGGGAATGCACATCACTATAAGCCTTGCAAGAAATGTGACTAATGAGGTAGTTACGGGTTGATGCATTACGGAACGAGTAAAGAGACTTGCCGGTAACGAGATTGAACTAGGTATGAGGATACCGACGATCGAATCTCGGGCAAGTAGCATACCGATGACAAAGGGAACAACGTATGTTGTTAGGCGGTTTGACCGATAAAGATCTTCGTAGAATATGTAGGAGCCAATATGAGCATCCAGGTTCCGCTATTGGTTATTGACCGGAGATGTGTCTCGGTCATGTCTACATAGTTCTCGAACCCGTAGGGTCCGCACGCTTAACGTTCGATGGCGATTAGTATTATGAGTTATGTGATTTCATGACCGAAGTTTGTTCGGAGTCCCGGATGAGATCACGGACATGACGAGGAGTCTCGAAATGGTCGAGACATAAAGAATGATATATTGGACGACGTTATTCGAACACCAGATGAGTTCCGAGAGGTACCGGATAACTATCGGAGTGCCGGAGTGTGACGCCCCCGATTCAATCGTACACTAACATACACGCAAACGTGTATGATCAATATCAGGGACTCACGGGAAGGTATCACAACACAACTCTAAAATAAAATAAGTCATACAAGGATCATAATACAAGCTAGGGGCCTCGAGGGCTCAAATACAAGTGCTCGATCATAGATGAGTCAGCGGAAGCAACAATATCTGAGTACAGACATAAGTTAAACAAGTTGCCATAAGATGGCTACGACAAACTGGGATACAGATCGAAAGAGGTGCAGGACTCCTGCCTGGGATCCTCCTAAACTACTCCTGGTCGTCGTCAAAGGCCTGCACGTAGTAGTAGGCACCTTCAGTGTAGTAGGAGTCGTCGTCGACAGTGGCGTCTAACTCCTGGGCTACAACCGAGAAGAATGGAAAGTGGGAAAAGAGGGAGAAAAGCAACCGTGAGTACTCATCCAAAGTACTCGCAAGCAAGGATCTACACTACATATGCATGGGTATCTGTGTAAAGGGGCAATATCGGTGGACTGAACTGCAGAATGCCAGAATAAGAGGGGGATAGCTAGTCCTGTCGAAGACTACGCTTCTAGCAGCCTCCATCTTGCAGCATGTAGGAGAGAGTAGATGGTAAGTTCACCAAGTATCATCGCATAGCATAATCCTACCCGGCGATCCTCCCCTCGTCGCCCTCTGTGAGAGCGATCACCGGGTTATATCTGGCACTTGGAAGGGTGTGCTTTATTAAGTATCCGGTTCTAGTTGTCATAAGGTCAAGGTACAACTCTGGGTCGTCCTGTTACCGAGGATCACAGCTATTCGAATAGATAAACTTCCCTGCAGGGGTGCACCACATTACCCAACACGCTCAATCCACTTTGGCCGGACACACTTTCCTGGGTCATGCCCGGCCTCGGAAGATCAACACGTCGCAGCCCCACCTAGGCACAACAGAGAGGTCAGCACGTCGGTCTAAATCCTATGCGCGCAGGGGTCTGGGCCCATCGCCCATTGCACACCTGCACGTTGCGTACGTGGCCGGAAGCAGACCTAGCCCCCTTAATACAAGCGCAGGCTTACGGTCCAATCCGGCGCGCGCCGCTCAGTTGCTGACGTCAAGAAGGCTTCAGCTGATACCACGACGTCGAGTGCCCATAACTGTTCCCGCGTAGTTGGTTAGTGCGTATAGGCTAGTGGCCAGACTCAGATCAAATACCAAGATCTCGTTAAGCGTATTAATTGATGTAACAGCGGACGCCGACCAGGGCCAGGCCCACCTCTCACCTCGGTGGTCTCAACCTGCCCTGTCACTCCGCCACAAAGTAACAGTCGGGGGCTGTCGGGAACCCAGGCCCACCTCTACCGGGATGGAGCCACCTGTCCTTTCAGCCCCCACAACGGAATCACTTGCGGGTACTCTACAAGCCGACCCGACTTTAGTCACCACATGTATCATATAATGTATACAAGTATATACCCGTGATCACCTCCCGAGTGATCACGGCCCGATATTATAGCATGGCAGGCAGACAAGAATGTAGGGCCACTGATGGAATACTAGCATCCTATACTAAGCATTTAGGATTGCAGGTAAGGGTAACAACTGTAGCAAAAATGACAGGCTATGCAACAGAATAGGATTAACCGAGAGCAGTAACATGCTACACTACTCTAATGCAAGCAGTAGAGAGAAGGAATAGGCGATATCTGGTGATCAAGGGGGGGCTTGCCTGGAAGCTCAGCCGAGAAGGAGGGGTCGTCAACACTGTAGTCGTACTAGGTAGCAGCGGCATCGGTCTCGGTGTCTAGCGAGGTAAGAGGGGGAAGAAACAATAAATATAATACAAACATACGCATGACGATGCATGACATGACAATGAGCGGTGCTAGGTGTGCCCTAACGCGGTAGTAGGTGATACCGGCGAAGGGGGAAACATCCGGGAAAGTATTCCCGGGGTTTCGCGTTTTCGGACAGACAAACCGGAGGGGGAAAGTTGTGGGTTCGCTATGCTAGGGATGTGTGGCGGACGAACGGGCTACTTATTCGGATTCGTCTCGTCGTTCTGAGCGACTTTCATGTGCAAAGTTTTTCCATCCGAACTACGGTTTATTTTATATTAATTTTAAAAGATTTAATTAATTTTCTGGATTTAATAAATTAATTTAATTCGAAAATTAATTAATGCAACAGCACGACATCAGCATGACGGCAGCAGTCAACAGAGGCGTTGACTGGGTCGCTGACGTGTGGGTCCGCATGTCATTGACTGTTTAGTTAATTAGCAGTAGTTAATTAGGTTAATTAAACATAATTAATTAAGTTAATTTATTTATTTAATTAATTAATATTTTTACTTACTTATTATTATTATTATTATTATTTTAATTCTTTCTTAATTGTTCTGGGCGCGGGGGCCCCTTGTCATTGGCCCTAGGGGCCATAGTGGGTTCGGGCGCTAACGGGCGTCGGGCGCAACCTAAACTGGCGCAGGGGGCGCCCGTCCGCTGCCTCAGGCGCGGCCAACATGGGGGAGCACGGCGAGCCGGGGCGCGCGCTCGCCGGCGGGCGGCGACGGTGCAGACTGGTGCAGGACTTCGTCGGCACGGCGGCGCGTGGCAGAGTGGGAGCAGGGGCGACGGAGGCGAGGCCCGGGCGGCGTGGCTGATACGTCTCCAACGTATCTATAATTTTTTATTATTCCATGCTATTATATTATCTGTTTTGGATGTTTAATGGGCTTTATTATACACTTTTATATTATTTTTGGGACTAACCTACTAACCGAAGGACCAGTGCAAATTGCTGTTTTTTTTGCCTATTTCAGTGTTTCGCAGAAAAGGAATATCAAACGGAATGAAACCTTCGGGAGAGTTATTTTTGGAACAAACGTGATCCCGGGGACTTGGCTTGGACGTCAAGAAAGAAGCGAGGAGGCCACGATGCAGGTAGGCGTGCCTGGCCCTCTAGGCGCGCGCCCCACCCTCGTGGGCCCCTCAAAGCTCCACCGACCTACTTCTTCCTCCTATATATACCCATATACCCCGAAAACATCCAGGAGCACCACGAAATCCTATTTCCATCGCCGCAACCTTCTGTACCCGTGAGATCCCATCTCGGGGCCTTTTCCGGCGCTTCGCCGGAGGGGGAATCGATCACGGAGGGCTTCTACATCAACACCATGGCCTCTCCGATGATGTGTGAGTAGTTTACCACAGACCTTCGGGTCCATAGTTATTAGCTAGATGGCTTCTTCTCTCTCTTTGGATCTCAATACAAAGTTCTCCTCGATCTTCTTGGAGATCTATTCGGTGTAACTCTTTTTGCGGTGTGTTTGTCGAGATCCGATGAATTGTGGGTTTATGATCAAGATTATCTATGAACAATATTTGAATCTCCTCTGATTTCTTTTATGTATGATTTGTTATCTTTGCAAGTCTCTTTGAATTATCAGTTTGGTTTGGCCTACTAGATTGATCTTTCTTGCAATGGGAGAAGTGCTTAGCTTTGGGTTCAATCTTGCGGTGTCCTTTCCAAGTGACGGCAGGGGCAGCAAGGCACGTATTGTATTGTTGCCAGCGAGGATAAAAAGATGGGGTTTATATCATATTGCTTGAGTTTATCCCTCTACATCATGTCATCTTGCCTAATGCGTTACTCTGTTCTTATGAACTTAATACTCTAGATGCATGCTGGATAGCGGTCGATGTGTGGAGTAATAGTAGTAGATGCAGAATCATTTCGGTCTACTTGTCGCGGACGTGATGCCTATATACATGATCATGCCTAGATATTCTCGTAATTATGCACTTTTCTATCAATTGCTCGACAGTAATTTGTTCACCCACCATAATAATTATGCTATCTTGAGAGAAGCCACTAGTGAAACCTATGGCCCCCGGGTCTATTTTCTATCATATAAGTTTCCAATCTATTTTTACTTTGCAATCTTTACTTTCAATCTATATTAGAAAAATATCAAAAATATGTATCTTATTATCTCTATCAGATCTCACTTTTGCAAGTGGCTGTGAAGGGATTGACAACCCCTTTATCGCGTTGGTTGCAAGGTTCTTATTTGTTTGTGCAGGTATAAGGCGACTTGCGTGTAACTTCCTACTGGATTGATACCTTGGTTCTCAAAAACTGAGGGAAATACTTACGCTACTTTGCTGCATCACCCTCTCCTCTTCAAGGGAAAAACCAACGCAAGCTCAACAGGTAGCAAGAAGGATTTCTGGCGTTGTTGCCGGGAGGCTTACACCAAGTCAAGTCAAGATTTGATCTCCCGCCAAGGTGCGATTTCTGGCGCCGTTGCCGGGGAGATCTACGCTAAATCAAGACATACCAAGTACCCATCACAACTCTTATCCCTCGCATTACATTATTTGCCATTTGCCTCTCGTTTTCCTCTCCCCCACTTCACCTTTGCCGTTTTATTCGCGCTCTTTTTTCGTTCGTCTCTTTTCGCTTGCTTCTTGTGTGCTTGTGTGTTGGATCGTTTGTCACGATGGCTCAAGACAATACTAAATTGTGTGACTTTTCCAATACCAACAATAATGATTTTCTTAGCACTCCGATTGCTTCTCTTACTGATGCTGAATCTTGTGAAATTAATGCTACTTTGTTAAATCTTGTCATGAAAGATCAATTCTCTGGCCTTCCTAGTGAAGATGTCGCTACACATCTAAACAACTTTGTTGATTTGTGAGATATGCAAAAGAAGAAAGACGTGGATAATGATATTGTTAAATTGAAGCTATTTCCGTTTTCGCTTAGAGATCGTGCTAAAACTTCGTTTTCGTCTTTGCCTAAAAATACTATTGATTCATGCAATAAGTGCAAAGATGCTTTTATCTCTAAGTATTTTCCCGCTAAGATCATCTCTCTTAGAAACGATATTATGAATTTTAAGCAACTTGATCATGAGCATGTTCCACAATCTTGGGAGAGGATGAAATTGATGATACGTAACTGCCCTACACATGGTTTGAATTTATGGATGATTATACAAATTTTTTATGCTGGATTGAATTTTGCTTCTAGAAATCTTTTAGATTCGGCCGCGGGAGGCACTTTTATGTAAATCACTTTAGGAGAAGCTACTAAACTCCTAGATAATATTATGGTTAATTACTCTCAATGGCACACTGAAAGATGTACTAGTAAAAAGGTTCATGCGATAGAAGAGATTAATGTTTTGAGTGGAAAGATGGATGAACTTATGAAATTGTTGCTAATAAGAGTGCTCCTATTGATCCTAATGATATGCCTTTGTCCACTTTGATTGAGAATAATAATGAATCTCCGGATGTTAATTTTGTTGGTAGGAACAATTTTGGTAACAACGCTTATAGAGGGAACTTTAATCCTAGGTCGTATCCTAGTAATTCCTCTAATAATTATGGTAATTCCTACAACAACTCTTATGGAAATTTTAGTAAGATGCCCTCTGATTTTGAGACTAGTGTTAAAGAATTTATGATTTCGCAAAAGAATTTCAATGCTTTGCTTGAAGAAAAATTGCCTAAATTGATGAGTTGGCTAGGAACGTGGATAGAATTTCTCTTGATGTTGATTCTTTGAAACTTAGATCTATTCCTCCTAAGCATGATATCAATAAGTCTCTCAAAGCCATGAGAATTTCCATTGATGAGTGCAAAAAAAGAACCGCTAGGATGCGTACTAAGAAAGATTGCTTTGTAAAAGCGTGTTCTTCTAGTTTTCATGATAATGGGGATGGAGATCTAAAAGTGATTGATGTGTCCCCTATTAAATCTTTGTTTTTCAATATGAATCTTGGTAATGATGGGACTGGAGATGAGTCAACTTTAGTTAAAAGGCGTCCCAATGATTCGGAAATTTTAGATCTTGATGCAAAATTTGATAAAAGTGGGATTGAAGAGGTCAAAACTTTACATAGCAATGAACCCACTATTTTGGATTTCAAGGAATTTAATTATGATAATTGTTCTTTAATAGATTGTATTTCCTTGTTGCAATCCATGTTAAAATTCTCCTCGTGCTTATAGTCAATATAAAGCTTTTACCAAACATATCGTTGATGCTTTAATGCAATCGTATGAAGAAAAACATGAATTAGAAGTTTCTATCCCTAGAAAACTTTATGACGAGTGGGAACCTACTATTAAAATTAAAATTAAAGATCATGAATGCTATGCTTTATGTGATTTGGGTGCTAGTGTTTCCACGATTCCAAAAACTTTGTGTGATGTGTTAGGTTTCCGTGAATTTGATGATTGTTCTTTAAATTTGCACCTTGCGGATTCCACCATTAAGAAACCTATGGGAAGAATTAACGATGTTCTTATTGTTGCAAATAGGAATTATGTGCTCGTAGATTTCATTGTTCTTGATATAGACTAGCACACATGCCCGTGCGTTGCAACGGGATAACAAAATTACATGCCTCTAGCTCAATATAAGAATGGATCAAGACCCCCACATGACCGTATTCTCTAGTTCATCATGGCACCCTTTAATTAGAGCCAAACCAGTAAATTCTGTTGTATTGGCATGTGCCCACAATTTCTTTGAATTACAATTAACCTGCATATTCTTTTTTTATTGGCATATGGAAGCTATCACCGTTAATAATTTATGGCGCCCCTTATTCTGAACAAGCCAACTTAGCTCGATGTGCCAGATGCGGAGCAGGCCTAGGATGGGAGTGATCGAACTCACGACCTTAAAGACCCGACCACATATTGCTAGCCACTCAAACAAATATGTCCTGCTAACCAATGGTCAGCGTGAACATTAAAGAATATAATGCAACGTCCGCTTCAAAACATTTTTTTATTTTTTAATCTTTTCATACATTGATTACTATCAACTGCGAAATATACTTGGCAACATGAACACTTTTCCAAATTACGATTTTCTTTTGAAAATTCCGTACATTTTAAAAAACATGAACAAATTTTTGAACGGAACATTTGTTGAAATTCACAAACATTTCTTAAAAGCATGAAGATTTTATAAAGTACGATACTTTTTTAATTTGTTTACAATTTTGGAAAATGGGAACATATTTTGAACATATAGAAGAAATTTAGAAAATGTGTCTTTTAATGCAAAAAAACATTTTCAACTTTCCCAATATATCACTAAAAGAAGAATATTTTTCAAATTTGTAACATTTTTAAATCTTCAACAAATTCGGTAAAAACACAAATATTTTTTCAAAAATCTGGAATAATTTTTAAAATTTGCAATGACAAAAAATTTTAAATTGTAAACATTTTTTATAACGAACACATTTTTAGAATTCATAACATGAATTACCTAATATAATTGGCAACGTGAAAAATCTTCCAAATTACGAAAAAAAAATTGAAAATTCCATAGATTTTAAGACAAAGATAGAACAAAAAGTTTGAACGGAACATTTCCGGAAATTAACATAAATTTCTTAAAACACGAACCTTTACAAAAAAAATACGACTATTTTTTAAGTTGTGAACAATTTATGAAAATGGGAATATGTTTTGAAAATTCGGAAGAATTTTGAAAAATGTGTTTCTTTAATGCAAACATTATTTTCAATTTTTGCACATATCGCTAAAACAAAATATTTTTCGAATTTGGAACATTTGTCAAATGATTTTTTTTAATATTTTTTTTTAAATAAGAACATTTTTTTAGAAGACTGGGAGTATTTTTCAAATTTTGAACAATTATTGGCATGACAAAAGAAATCCAAACATTTTTTAGAATAGGAACACATTTTTTTAATTCGTAACATTTTACGAAATTTTGAATAAAAATTGAAATTGCAAACATTTTTTGAAAATTTTGAATTTCGGAAAAAAAAGCGAAAAGTAGACATAGAATGGGAAAAATAAAAAAGAAAGAGGAACTACAAAGAGAAAGAAAGAGAAAAAGAAAAATTGAACAGAACACAAACAGAAATGGGCCACCTAGTCTTGGGCGCCCTGTGCGTAACTGAACTATTTCTCGCATTGTGCTGGAAATATGATTTTTTATTGCTGTGTGGGCAGGGAAAACTGGGCTGACTATACTGTGCCATAGCTCGCGTGGCCCATGCACGTAATTCTGCAGAAATCGTTTTTCCTTTGCTAACAGACGACGAAAAAAGTTTAGTACCACCTCGGATAGGGAAAAAAAATCTTTTAATGGTGAACGGATGAAAAAATTGGAGAAACGCAGCTTGCTTTATTAGTAGGTATAGATTGCAATCCTTCATGTCCTATTATTCTTGGTAAACCTTTCCTTAGAACGATTGGTGCAATTATTGATATGAAAGAAGGAAATATTAGATTCAAATTTTCGTTAAGGAAAGGCATGGAACACTTTCCTAGAAAGAAAATTAAATTACCTTATGAATCCATTATGAGAGCCACTTATGGATTGCATACCAAAGATGATAATACCTAGATCTATTCTTGCCTTATGCCTAGCTAGGGGCGTTAAACGATAGCGCTTGTTGGGAGGCAACCCAATTTTATTTTTGTTTCTTGCTTTTTGGTTCTGTTTAGTAATAAATAATTCATCTAGCTTCTGTTTATATGTGGTTTTATGTTTTAATTAGTGTTTGTGCCAAGTAGAACCTTTGGGAAGACTTGGGTGAAGTCTTTATGATCTTGCTGTAAAAAAACAGAAACTTTAGCGCTCACGAGATTAGCTACAACTTTTTACTGGAGAGTGCTATTTAGTTGGTTCTTTTTGAAGATGATTAATAGACAAATTCCTCACGTCCACCAATTTATTTCAGAATTTTTGGAGTTCCAGAAGTATACGTTTGATACAGATTACTACAGACTGTTCTGTTTTTGACAGATTCTGTTTTCTATGTGTTGTTTGCTTATTTTGATGAATCTATGAGTAGTATCGGAGGGTATGAACCATAGAGAAGTTTGAATACAGTAGGTTTAACACCAATATAAATAAAGAATGAGTTCATTACAGTACCTTGAAGTGGTGGTTTGTTTTCGTTCGCTAATGGAGCTCATGAGATTTTCTGTTGAGTTTTGTGTTGTGAAGTTTTCAAGTTTTGGGTAAAGATTTGATGGATTATGGAATAAGGAGTGGCAAGAGCCTAAGCTTGGGGATTCTCAAGGCACCCAAGGTAAAATTCAAGGACAACCAAAAGCCTAAGCTTGGGGATGCCCCGAAAGGCATCCCCTCTTTCGTCTTCTTCCATCGGTAACTTTACTTGATGCTATATTTTTATTCACCACATGATATGTGTTTTGCTTGGAGCGTCTTGTATGATTTGAGTCTTTGCTTTTTAGTTTACCACAATCATCCTTGCTGTACACACCTTTTGGGAGAGACACACATGAATCGGAATTTATTAGAATACTCTATGTGCTTCACTTATATCTTTTAGAGCACGGTGGTGGTTTTATTTTATAGAAATTATTGATCTCTCATGCTTCACTTATATTATTTTGAGAGTCCTTTACAACAGCATGGTAGTTTGCTTTGGCTATAAAATTAGTCCTAATATGATGGACATCCAAGATGGGTATAATAAAAACTATCATATAAAGTGCATTGAATACTATGGGAAGTTTGATACTTGATAATTGTTTTGAGATATGAAGATGGTGATATTAGAGTCTTGCTAGTTCAGTGGTTGTGAAATTGAGAAATACTTGTTCTAAAGTTTGTGATTCCCGTAGCATGCACGTATGGTGAACCGTTATGTGATGAAGTCAGAGCATGATTTATTTATTGGTTGCCTTCCTTATGAGTGGCGGTCGGGGGACGAGCGATGGTCTTTTCCTACCAATCTATCCCCCTAGGAGCATGCGCGTAATACTTTGTTTCGATAACTAATAGATTTTTGCGATAAGTATGTGAGTTCTTTATGACTAATGTTGAGTCCATGGATATTACGCACTCTCACCCTTCCACCATTGCTAGCCTCTCTAATACCGCGCACCTTTCGCCGGTATCATACACCCACCATATACCTTCCTCAAAACAGCCACCATACCTACCTATTATGGCATTTCCATAGCCATTCCGAGATATATTGCCATGCAACTTACCATTGTTCCATTTATTATGACACGTTTCATCATTGTCATATTGCTTTGCATGATCATGTAGTTGACATCGTATTTGTGGCAAAGCCACCTTCATAATTCTTTCTACATGTCACTCTTGATTCATTGCATATCCCGGTACACCGCCGGAGGCATTCACATAGAGTCATATTTTGTTCTAAGTATTGAGTTGTAATTTTTGAGTTGTAAGTAAATAAAAGTGTGATGATCATCATTATTATAGCATTGTCACAAGTGAGGAAAGGATGATGGAGACTATGATTCCCCCACAAGTCGGGATGAGACTCCAGACGAAAAAAGAAAGAAAAAAAAGAGGCCATAAAAAAAGAGAAAAAGGCCCAAATAAAAAAAAAAGATGAGAGAAAAAGAGAGAAGGGACAATGTTACTATCCTTTTACTACAATTGTGCTTCAAAGTAGCACCATGATCTTCATGATAGAGAGTCTCCTATGTTGTCACTTTCATATACTAGTGGGAATTTTAGATTATAGAACTTGGCTTGTATATTCCAATGATGGGCTTCCTCAAAATGCCCTAGGTCTTCGTGAGCAAGCGAGTTGGATGCACACCCACTTAGTTTCTTTTGTTGAGCTTTCATACACTTATAGCTCTAGTGCATCCGTTGCATGGCAATCCCTACTCACTCACATTGATATCTATTGATGGGCATCTCCATAGCCCATTGATACGCCTAGTTGATGTGAGACTATCATCTCCTTTTTGTCTTATCCACAACCACCATTCTATTCCACATATAGTGCTATGTCCATGGCTCACGCTCATGTATTGCGTGAAGATTGAAAAAGTTTGAGAACATCAAAAGTATGAAACAATTGCTTGGCTTGTCATCGGGGTTGTGCATGATTAAATACTTTGTGTGATGAAGATAGAACATAGCCAGACTATATGATTTTGTAGGGATAACTTTCTTTGGCCATGTTATTTTGAGAAGACATGTTTGCTTTGTTAGTTTGCTTGAAGTATTATTATTTTTATGTCAATATTAAACTTTTGTCTTGAATCTTTCGGATCTAAACATTCATGCCACAATAAAAGAATACATTGAGAAATATGCTAGGTAGCATTCCACATCAAAAATTATGTTTTTATCATTTACTTACTCGAGGACGAGCAGGAATTAAGCTTGGGGATGCTTGATACGTCTCCAACGTATCTATAATTTTTGATTGTTCCATGCTATTATATTATCTGTTTTGGATGTTTAATGGGCTTTATTCTACACTTTTATATTATTTTTGGGACTAACCTACTAACCGAAGGCCCAGTGCAAATTGTTGTTTTTTTGCCTATTTCACTATTTCGCAGAAAAGGAATATCAAACGGAATCCAAACGGAATGAAACCTTCGGGAGAGTTATTTTTGGAACAACCGTGATCCAGGGGACTTGGAGTGGACGTAGAGCAAGAAGCGAGGAGGCCACGAGGCAGGGAGGCGCGCCTGCTCCCCCTGGGCGCGCCCCACACCCTCGTGGGCCCCTCGCAGCTCCACCGACCTACTTCTTCCTCCTATATATACCCATATACCCCGAAAACATCCAGGAGCACCACGAAATCCTATTTCCACCGCCGCAACCTTCTGTACCTGTGAGATCCCATCTTGGGGCCTTTTCCAGCGCTCCGCCGGAGGGGGAATCGGCCACGGAGGGCTTCTACATCAACACCATGGCCTCTCCGATGATGTGTGAGTAGTTTACCACAGACCTTCGGGTCCATAGTTATTAGCTAGATGGCTTCTTCTCTCTCTTTGGATCTCAATACAAAGTTCTCCTCGACCTTCTTGGAGATCTATTCGGTGTAGCTCTTTTTGCGGTGTGTTTGTCGAGATCCGATGAATTGTGGGTTTATGATCAAGATTATCTATGAACAATATTTGAATCTCCTCTGAATTCTTTTATGTATGATTTGTTATCTTTGCAAGTCTCTTCGAATTATCGGTTTGGTTTGGCCTACTAGATTGATCTTTCTTGCAATGGGAGAAGTGCTTAGCTTTGGGTTGAATCTTGCGGTGTCCTTTCCAAGTGACAGCAGGGCAGCAAGGCACGTATTGTATTGTTGCCACCGAGGATAAAAAGATGGGGTTTATATCATATTGCTTGAGTTTATCCCTCTACATCATGTCATCTTGCCTAATGTGTTACTCTGTTCTTATGAACTTAATACTCTAGATGCATGCTGGATAGCGGTCGATGTGTGGAGTAATAGTAGTAGATGCAAAATCGTTTCGGTCTACTTGTCGCGGACGTGATGCCTATATACATGTTCCTGCCTAGATATTCTCATAATTATGCACTTTTCTATCAATTGCTCGACAGTAATTTGCTCACCCATCGTAATACTTATGCTATATTGAGAGAAGCCACTAGTGAAACCTATGGCCCCCGGGTCTATTTTCCATCATATAAGTTTCCAATCTATTTTTACTTTGCAATCTTTACTTTCAATCTATATTATAAAAATACCAAAAATATTTATCTTATTATCTCTATCAGATCTCACTTTTGCAAGTGGCCGTGAAGGGATTGACAACCCCTTTATCGCGTTGGTTGCAAGGTTCTTATTTGTTTGTGCAGGTATAAGGCAACTTTCCTATAACCTCCTACTGGATTGATACCTTGGTTCTCAAAAACTGAGGGAAATACTTACGCTACTTTGCTGCATCACCCTTTCCTTGTCAAGGGAAAAACCAACGCAAGCTCAAGAGGTAGCAGCGGCCACGGGCGCGGTGGTGCGGGCGCGGTCGGGGCCAAGCAGCGCGGTGGAGGGAGCTACGGGGCGCCGGTGTGTGGCTCCGGCGGACTGCGGGGAGGCTGGGCGAGGCGCGGGGCCAGCGGCAGAGGCGGACGGTGCAGCACGGCACGAACGGTGCGGCGAGGTGCAGACGGCGGCCAGCGGAGTGCAGCGGGCGCGCGTGTGGGGAGGTACGCACGAGCGCATGTGCGGTGAGGCGCAGAGGGTAGTAGCAGGGGCACCGGGGCGCGGCGGCAGCAGCGTAGCAGTGGGGCGGCCACGCGCGCGAGCAGGGGGTGGCGCGGGGCGAGCAGGGCGCGGTCAGCGCGCACGCGCGAGGGCTCGTGCTAGGGGGCGCGGAGCGGACGGTGCGGTGGCGCGGGCGAGCGCCGCTGCGGGTGAAAAGGGAAGGAGAGGGGGAGCTCACGGGGGGTTGTAGGGTTCGGGGCAGCTGGGTGTGAGGAGGAAGACGGGGACGCGCGACGGAGACGTTGGGGAGGAAGTCCGGCGAGGTGGAGGCGCGTCGAGCTCCGTGCGGCATGGTTCGGCGACGGGGGCGAGGCCGCGGCTCGGTTCGGTTCCCCCGATCCGATCTGAATCGGGGAGGAGGAACATGGGGAGCGAGTGGGGGTGCGGTAGTGGCTAGGGTTTCGGGGCAGGGGGTAATGGAGTGAGGGGGGCGGCCTGGGCCTGGCCTGACTAGCAGCTGGGCCGGTTGGCCCAGTGGGGGCTCTGTTTTATTTTATTTTATTTTTTTGTATTTTCTTTTTCTTTTATTTATTTTCCCTTTTCTGGTTTAATTTATTTTAGAGCATTTTAGCATTTTCTTAAACAAGTGTTTGCTTCACAATAATTACCTATGTAATATTTGGCACTAATTTTTGTTTTAATGTTTGAAAACTTTGGTTGTTTGTCATTAATTCAAATTTGAATTCGAAAAGTTTTGAACTAACACGTGATTAGCATCAGTAACAGAGGTGATGTGGCATCTTTAGCAGAGGTTTACTGTAGCTTCATTATCCGGGCGTCACACAGAGGGTTATCGGAACCCCCCCGGGGGAACTAATGGGCCTTCATGGGCCTTAGTGGAGAGGGAGAAGGGTCGCAAGGGGCTGGCCGCCCCCCCCCCCCCCCCCCCCCCGCGCCTTGCCAGTACGAATTGGACTAGGGGAAGGGGGCAGCGCCCCCCTTTCCTTCCCTTCTCCCTTAATTTCCCTTCCTTCTCCCCCCTTCCACCAAGTGGAATCATACTAGGACTTGGAGTCCTAGTAGGACCCTTCTCTCTGGCGCGCCCTACAGGGGCCGGCCGGCCTCCCCCTCTCCTCCTTTATATACGGAGGAAAGGGGGCACCCTAGAACACACAAGATCAATTGTCTAGCCATGTGCGGTGCCCCCCTCCACAGTTTACCACCTCGGTCATATCATCGTAGTGCTTAGGCGAAGCTTTGCGCCCGTAACTTCATCATCACCGTCGCCACACCATCGTGCTGACGGAACTCTCCCTCGTCCTCAACTGGATCAAGAGCTCGAGGGACGTCATCGTGCTAAACATGTGCTGAACACGGAGGTGCCATACGTTCGGTGCTAGGATCGGTTGGATCGCGAAGACGTTCGACTACATCAACCGCGTTACTAAACGCTTCCGCTTTAGGTCTACGAGGGTACGTGGACACACTCTCCCCGCTCGTTGCTATGCATCTCCTAGATAGATCTTGCGTGAGCATAGGAATTTTTTCGAAATTGCATGCTATGTTCCCCAACTGTGGCATCCGAGCCAGGTCTATGCGTAGATGTTATATGCACGAGTAGAACACAACAAGTTGTGGGCGATAAGAGTCATGCTTCTTACCACCAACTTCTTACTTTGATTCGGCGGTATTGTTGGATGAAGCGGCCCAGACCGACATTACATGACCGCGTTCATGAGACTGGTTCTACCGATGTGATTCGCACACAGGTGGCTGGCGGGTGTCTATTTCTCCAACTTTAGTTGAATCGAGTTTGACCACGGCCGGTCCTTGTTGAAGGTTAAAACATTACACTTGACAAAATATTGTTGTGGTTTTGATGCGTAGGTATGAACGGTTCTTACTAGAAACCCATAGCAGCCACGTAAAACTTGCAACAACAAAGTAGAGGGTGTCTAACTTGTTTTTGCAGGGCATGTTGTGATGTGATATGGTCAAGACATGATGAGATATAACTTGTTGTATGATATGATCATGTTTTTTTAAAGTTATCGGCAACTGGCAGGAGCCTTATGGTTGTCTCTTTATTGCATAAGATGCAAGCGCCATATAATTGCTTTACTTTATCGCTATGCGATAGCAATAGTTGCAAAAGCAATAGTTGGCGAGACAACCATGTGACGACACGTTGATAGAGATCAAGATGATGGAGATCATGGTGCCATGCCGGTGACGATGGAGATCATAACGGTACTTTGGAGATGAAGATCAAAGGCACAAGATGATGATGGCCATATCATGTCATATATTTTGATTGCATGTGATGTTTATCTTTTATGCATCTTATTTTGCTTAGTACGATGGTAGCATTATGAGATAATCCCTTACTAAAATTTTCAAGGTATAAGTGTTCTCCCTGAGTATGCACCGTTGCGACAATTCTTCCTGCTGAGACACCACGTGATGATCGGGTGTGATAAGCTCTACGTTCACATACAACGGGTGCAAGCCAGTTTTGCACGTGTAGAATACTCGGGTTAAACTTGACGAGCCTAGCATATGCAGATATGGCCTCGGAACACTGAGACCGAAAGGTCGAACGTGAATCATATAGTAGATATGATCAACATAGAGATGTTCACCATTGAAAACTACTACATCTCACATGATGATCGCACATGGTTTAGTTGATAAGGATCACGTGATCATTTAGATGACTAGAGGGATGTCTATCTAAGTGGGAGTTCTTAAGTAACATGATTAAATGAACTTAAATTTATCATGAACTTAGTCCTGATAGTATTTGCATATCTATGTTGTAGATCAATAGCTCGTGTATAGCTTCCCTGTTTTATTTTTGATATGTTCCTAGAGAAAACTAAATTGAAAGATGATAGTAGCAATGATGCGGACTAGGTCCATGATCTGAGGATTATCCTCATTGCTGCATAGAAGAATTATGTCCTTGATGCATCGCTAGGTGACAGAACTATTGCAGGAGCAAATGCTGACGTTATGAACGTTTGACAAGCTCGGTATGACGACTACTTGATAGTTTAGTGCACCATGCTTTACGGCTTAGAAGCGGGACTTCAAAAATGTTTTGAACGACATGGAGCAAATGAGATGTTCCAAGAGTTGAAATTGGTATTTCAGACTCATGCCCGTGTTAAGAGGTATGAGACCTCTGACAAAGTACTTTGCCTACAAGATGGAGGAGAATAGCTCAACTAGTGAGCATATGCTTAGAATGTCTGGGTACAACAATCGCTTGAATCAAGTGGGAGTTAATCTTCCAGATAAGATAGTGATTGACAGAGTTCTCTAGTCACTATCACCAAGTTACTAGAACTTCGTGATGAACTATAATATGCGAGGGATGACGAAAACGATTCCCAGCTCTTCGCAATGCTGAAATCAGCGAAGGTAGAAATCAAGAAAAAGCATCAAGTGTTGATGGTTAACAAGACCACTAGTTTCAAGAAAAAGGGCAAAGGGAAGAAGGGGAACTTCAAGAAGAATAGAAAGCAAGTTGCTGCTCAAGAGAAGAAACCCAAGTCTAGACCTAAGCCTGAGACTGAGTGCTTCTACTGCAAAAGGACTGGTCACTGGAAGTGGAACTGCCCTAGATACTTGCCGGATAAGAAGGATGGCAAAGTGAACAAAGGTATATTTGATATACATATTATTGATGTGTACTTTACTAGTGTTTATAGCAACCCCTCCGTATTTGATACTGGTTCAGTTACTATGAGTAGTAACTTAAAATAGGACTTGTAAGATAAAGAGAGACTAGTTAAGGACGAGGTGACGATGTGTGTTGGAAGTAATTCCAAGGTTGATACGATCACCATCGCACACTTCCTCTACCTTCGGGATTAGAATTGAACCTAAATAAATGTTATTTGGTGTTTGCGTTGAGCATTAATATGATTAGATCATGTTTATTGCAATATGGTTATTCATTTAAGTCGGAGAATAATTGTTGTTATGTTTATATGAATAAAAACCTTCAATGGTCTTACACCCAATGTGAATGGTTTATTGAATCTCGATCGTAGTGATACACATATTCATAATATTGATGCCAAAAGATGCAAAGTTGATAATGATAGTGCAACATATTTGTGGCACTGCCGTTTAGGTCATATTGGTGTAAAGCGCACGAAGAAACTCCATGCTGATAGGCTTTTTGAATCACTTGATTATGAATCGTTTGATGCTTGCGAACCATGCCTCATGGGCAAGATGACTAAGACTCCGTTCTCCGGAACAATGGAGCAAGCCACTGACATTATTGGAAATAATACATACCGATGTATGAGGTCTGATGAGTGTTGAGGCTCGCGGCGGGTATCATTATTTTCTGACCTTCACAGATGATTTGAGCAGATATGGGTATATCTACTTAATAAAACATAAGTCTGAAACATTTGAAAAGTTCAAAGAATTTCAGAGTGAAGTAGAAAATCATCGTCACAATAAAATAAAGTTTCTACGATCTGATCGCAGAGGCGAATATTTGAGTTACGAGTTTGGTCTTTATTTGAAACAATGTGGAATAGCTTCGCAACTCACGCCACCTAGAACACCACAGCGTAATGGTGTATCCGAACGTCATAACTGCACTTTATTAGATATGATGCGATCTATGATGTCTCTTATCGATTTACCACTATCGTTTTGGGGTTATGCATTAGAGACAGCTGCATTCACGTTAAATAGGGCACCATCTAAATCCGTTGAGACGACACCATTTGAACTATGGTTTGGCAAGAAACCTAAGCTGTCGTTTTCTTAGAGTTTGGGGCTGCGATGCTTATGTGAAAAAGCTTCAACCTGATAAGCTCGAACCCAAATCGGAGAAGTGCGTCCTCATAGGATACCCAAAAGAAACTGTTGGGTACACCTTCTATCACAGATCCAAAGCCAAGATATTTGTTGCTAAGAATGGATGCTTTCTAGAGAAGGAGTTTCTCTCGAAAGAAGTGAGTGGGAGGAAAGTAGAACTTGATGAGGTAATTGTACCTTCTCTCGAATTGGATAGTAGCTCATCACAAAAAACCGTTCCCGTGATGCCTACACCAACTAGTGAGGAAGATAATGATAATGATCATGAAACTTCAGATCAAGTTACTACTGAACCTCGTAGGTCAACCAGAGCACGTTCCGCACCAGAGTGGTATGGTAATCCTGTTCTGGAAGTCATGTTACTAGACCATGACGAACCTACGAACTATGAGGAAGCGATGATGAGCCCAAATTCCGATAAATGGCTTGAGGCCATGCAATCTGAGATAGGATCCATGTGTGAGAACAAAGTGTGGGCTTTGGTGGACTTGCCCGATGATCGGCAAGCCATTGAGAATAAATGGATCTTCAAGAGGAAGACGGACGCTGATGGTAGTGTTACTATCTACAAGGCTCGACTTGTCGCAAAAGGTTTTCGACAAGTTCAAGGTGTTGACTACGATGAGATTTTCTCACTCATAGCGATGCTTAAGTCTGTCCGAATCATGTTAGCAATTGCCACATTTTATGAAATCTGGTAAATGGATGTCAAAAATACATTCCTTAATGGATTTCTTAAAGAAGAGTTGTATATGATGCAACCAGAAGGTTTTGTCGATCCTAAAGGTGCTAACAAAGTGTGCAAACTCCAGCGATCCATTGATGGACTGGTGCGAGCATCTCGGAGTTGGAATATACGCTTTGATAAGGTGATCAAAGCATATGGTTTTATACAGACTTTTGGAGAAGCCTGTATTTACAAGAAAGTGAGTGAGAACTCTATAGCATTTCTAATATTATATGTGGATGACATATTGTTGATTGGAAATAATACAGAATTTCTGGATAGCATAAAAGGGTACTTGAATAAGAATTTTTCAATGAAAAACCTCGGTGAAGTTGCTTATATATTGGGCATCAAGATCTGTAGAGATAGATCAAGATGCTTAATTGGACTTTCACAAAGCACATACCTTGATAAAGTTTTGAAGAAGTTCAAAATGTATCAGTCAAAGAAAGGGTTCTTGCCTGTGTTACAAGGTGTGAAGTTGAGTAAAGACACAAAACCCAACCACGGCAGAAAATAGAAAGAGAATGAAAAGTCATTCCCTATGCCTCAGTCATAGGTTCTATAAAGTATGCTATGCTGTGTACCAGACCTATTGTGTACCTCACCATGAGTTTGGCAAGAGGGTACAATAGTGATCCAGGAGTGGATCACTGGACAGCGGTCAAAATTATCCTTAGTGGAGTAAGGATATGTTTCTCGGTTATGGAGGTGACAAAAAGTTCGTCGTAAAGGGTTACATCAATGCAAGCTTTGACCCTGATCTGGATGACTCTAAGTCTCAATCTGGATACATATTGAAAGTGGTAGCAATTAGCTAGAGTAGCTCCGTGCACAGCATTGTAGACATAGAAATTTGCAAAATACATACGGATCTGAATGTGGCAGACCCGTTGACTAAACTTCTCTCACAAGCAAAACATGATCACACCTTAGTACTCTTTGGGTGTTAATCACATGGCGATGTGAACTAGATTATTGACTCTCGTAACCTTTGGGTACTGGTCACATGGCGATGTGAACTATACAGTGTTAAATCACATGACGATGTGAACTATTGGTGTTAAATCACATGGCGATCTGAACTAGATTATTGACTCAAGTGCAAGTGGGAGACTGAAGGAAATATGCCCTAGAGGAAATAATAAAGATGTTATTTATATTTCCTTATATCATGATAAATGTTTATTATTCATGCTAGAATTGTATTAACTGGAAACTTGATACATGTGTGAATACATAGACAAACAAAGTGTCCCTAGTATGCCTCTACTTGACTAGCTCGTTAATCAAAAGATGGTCAAGTTTCCTGACCATAGACATGTGTTGTCATTTGATGAACGGGGTCACATCATTAGGAGAATGATGTGATGGACAAGAACCATCCGTTAGCTTAGCATGTTGATCGTTCAGTTTTATTTCTATTGCTTTCTTCATGACTTATACATATTTCTTTGACTGTGAGATTATGAAACTCCCGAATACCGGAGGAACACCTTGTGTGCTAGCAAACGTCACAACGTAACTGGGTGATTATAAAGATGCTCTACATGTGTCTCCGAAGGTGTTTGTGAAGGAAATATGCCCTAGAGGCAATAATAAAGTTGTTATTTATATTTCCTTATATCATGATAAATGTTTATTATTCATGCTAGAATTGTATTAACTTGGAAACTTAGTACATGTGTGAATACATAGACAAACAGAGTGTCCCTAGTATGCCTCTACTAGACTAGCTCGTTAATCAAAGATGGTTAAGTTTCCTGACCATAGACATGTGTTGTCATTTGATGAACGGGATCACATCATTAGAGAATGATGTGATGGACAAGGCCCATCCGGTAGCTTAGCATAATGATCATTTAGTTTTATTGCTATTGCTTTCTTCATGAGTTATACATGTTCCTCTGACTATGAGATTATGCAACTCTCGAATACTGGAGGAACACCTTGTGTGGTATCAAACGTCACAACGTAACTGGGTGATTATAAAGATGCTCTACAGGTGTCTCCGATGGTGTTTGTTGAGTTGGCATAATCGAGATTAGGATTTGTCACTCCGGGTATCGGAGAGGTATCTCTGGGCCCTCTCGGTAATGCACATCACTATGAGCCTTGCAAGCAATGTGACTAATGAGTTAGGCATGGCATGATTCATTACAGAACGAGTAAAGGGACTTTCCGGTAACGAGATTGAACTAGGTATGATGATACCGACGATCGAATCTCGGGCAAGTAATATACCGATGACAAAGGGAACAACGTATGTTGTTATGCGGTTTGACCAATAAAGATCTTCGTAGAATATGTAGGAACCAATATGAGCATCCAGGTTCCGCTATTGGTTATTGACCGGAGATGTGTCTCGGTCATGTCTACATAGTTCTCGAACCCGTAGGGTCCGCACGCTTAACGTTCGATGACGATTTGTATTATGAGTTATGTGATTTGATGACCGAAGTTTGTTTGGAGTCCCGGATGAGATCACGGACATGACGAGGAGTCTCGAAATGGTCAAGAGGTACAGATTCATATATTGGAAGGTTACATTCGGACACCGGAATGGTTCGGGTCGTTTCGGATAAGTTTTGGAGTACCGGGGGTTACCGGACCCCCCCCCCCCGGAGGTTAATGGGCCACCATGGGCCTTAGTGGAGAAGAGAGAGGGCCAGCCAGGAGGTGGCGCACGCCCCCCTTGCCAATCCGAATTGGACAAGGGGTGGGGGTGGCGCCCCCTCCTTCCTTCTCTCCTCTTCCTCCTTCCCTCCTTCTCCTAGTGGGATTAGGAAATTGGGGGGCGAATCCTACTTGGACCGGGAGTCCAAGTAGGACTCCCCCCCCCCTCTTGGCGCGCCCCCTCTAGGGCCGGCCTCCTCTTCCCCCCTCCTTTATATACGGGGGAGGGGGCACCCCAAAGACACACCAAGTCTACTCTTAGCCGTGTGCGGTGCCCCCCTCCACAGTTACACACCTCGGTCATATCGGCGTAGTGATTAGGCGAAGCCCTGCGCCGGTAACTTCATCATCACCGTCGCCACACCGTCGTGCTGACGAAACTCTCCCTCGTCCTCAATTGGATCAAGAGCTCGAGGGACTTCATCGAGCTGAACGTGTGCTGAACGCGGAGGTGCCGTACGTTCGGTGCTTGGATTGGTTGGATCATGAAGACGTTCGACTACATCAACCGCGTTATTAAACGCTTCCGCTTTCGGTCTACGAGGGTACGTGGACACACTCTCCCCGCTCGTTGCTATGCATCTCCTAGATAGATCTTGCGTGGTCGTAGGTAAAAAGTTATAATACTGCGTTCCCCAATAGTTTGTTGGGTTGGCATAGATTGAGATTAGGATTTGTCACTCCGAGTATCGGAGAGGTATCTTTGGGCCCTCTCGGTAATGCACATCACTATAAGCCTTGCAAGCAATGTGACTTATGAGTTAGTTATGGGATGATGCATTACGGAACGAGTAAAGAGACTTGTCAGTAACGAGATTGAACTAGGTATGAGGATACCGACGATCGAATTCTCGGGCAAATAACATACCGATGACAAAGGGAACAACGTATGTTGTTATGCGGTTTGACCGATAAAGATCTTCATAGAATATGTAGGAGCCAATATGAGCATCCACGTTCCGCTATTGGTTACTGACCAGAGATGTGCTCGGTCATGTCTACATAGTTCTCGAACCCGTAGGGTCTGCACGCTTAACGTTCGATGACGATTTGTATTATGAGTTATGTGAATTGATGACCAAAGTTTGTTCAGAGTCCCGGATGAGATCACGGACATGACGAGGAGTCTCTAAATGGTCGAGACATAAAGAATGATATATTGGACGACGTTATTCGGACACCGGATGAGTTTCGAGAGGTACCGGATAACTATTGGAGTGTCGGAGGGTTATCGGAACCCCCCGGGGGAACTAATGGGCCTTCATGGGCCTTAGTGGAGAGAGACAAGGACCGCAAGGGGCTGCCTCCCCCCCCCCCCCTGCTTGGCAGTCCGAATTGGACTAGGGGAAGGGGGCGGCGCCCCCCTTTCCTTCCCCTCTCCCTCTCCCTTCCTTCTTCCCCCTTCCACCAAGTGGAATCCTACTAGTACTTGGAGTCCTAGGAGGACTCCTCTCTCTGGCACGCCCTACAGGGGCCGGCCGGCCTCCCCCTCTCCTCCTTTATATACGGAGGCAGGGGGCACCCTAGAACACACAAGATCAATTGTCTTAGCCATGTGCGGTGCCCCCCTTCACAGTTTACCACCTCGGTCATATCGCCGTAGTGCTTAGGCGAAGCCCTGCGCCGGTAACTTCATCATCACCGTCGCCATGCCGTCGTGCTGACAGAACTCTCCCTCGTCCTCAACAGGATCAAGAGCTCGAGGGACGTCATCATGCTAAATGTGTGCTGAACACGGAGGTGCCATGGTTCGGTGCTAGGATCGGTTGGACCGCAAAGACGTTCAACTACATCAACCGCGGTACTAAACGCTTCCGCTTTCGGTCTATGAGGGTACGTGGACACACTCTCCCCGCTCGTTGCTATGCATCTCCTAGATAGATCTTGCGTGAGCTTAGGAATTTTTTTGAAATTGCATGCTACGCCCCCCAACACTCTCCCCACCGACAAACAATAGAAAGTTGCAGCCGAAGGTGACATTTGCAGTTGCATGCCTAGTAGCACACATGCAACCGTCCTCTCCTCGATAAAACACCACATGGTTGCGGTCTCGCTGAAGACATGCATTTGCACTCGGGGATGACACTTGCAGTTTGCGTGCCTAGTGACATGGAATTGCCCTCTCTCCACCGACAAGCACCACAGATCTGTAGTCAGGTGTCGGCGTCTTGGGAACGGGGGTCCCCAGACTTGCCTGCCTGCGGCCCACGGCGTGGCTCCACCAGCGGCCCTGTACGGCCCACCTTCACCAGCAAACACTCAAGACCCTCGCGAGGGGCTGATACGTCTCCAACGTATCTATAATTTTTTATTGTTCCATGCTATTATATTATCTGTTTTGGATGCTTAATGGGCTTTATTATACACTTTTATATTATTTTTGGGACTAACCTACTAACCGAAGGCCCAGTGCAAATTGCTATTTTTTTTCCTATTTCAGTGTTTCGCAAGAAAAGAATATCGAACGGTATCCAAACGGACTGAAACCTTCGGGAGAGTTATTTTTGGAACAAACGTGATCCAGGGGACTTGGAGTGGACGTCAAGAAAGAAGCGGGGAGGCCACGAGGCAGGGAGGCGCGCCTGCCCCCCTGGGCACGCCCCCCCACCCTCGTGGGCCCCTCGCAGCTCCACCGACCTACTTCTTCCTCCTATATATACCCATAAACCCCGAAAACATCTAGGAGCACCACGAAACCCTATTTCCACCGCCGCAACCTTCTGTACCCGTGAGATCCCATCTTGGAGCCTTTTCCGGCACTCCGCCGGAGGGGGAATCGATCACGGAGGGCTTCTACATCAACACCATGGCCTCTCCGATGATGTGTGAGTAGTTTACCACAGACCTTCGGGTCCATAGTTATTAGCTAGATGGCTTCTTCTCTCTCTTTGGATCTCAATACAAAGTTCTCCTCGATCTTCTTGGAGATCTATTCGATGTAACTCTCTTTGCGGTGTGTTTGTCGAAATCCGATGAATTGTGGGTTTATGATCAAGATTATCTATGAACAATATTTGAATCTCCTCTGAATTCTTTTATGTATGATTTGTTATCTTTGCAAGTCTCTTCGAATTATGAGTTTGGTTTGGCCTACTAGATTGATCTTTCTTGCAATGGGAGAAGTGCTTAGCTTTGGGTTCAATCTTGCGGTGTCCTTTCCCAGTGACAGCAGGGCAGCAAGGCACGTATTGTATTGTTGCCATCGAGGATAAAAGATGGGGTTTATATCATATTGCTTGAGTTTATCCCTCTACATCATGTCATCTTGCCTAATGCGTTACTCTGTTCTTATGAACTTAATACTCTAGATGCATGCTGAATAACGGTCGATGTGTGGAGTAATAGTAGTAGATGCAGAATCGTTTCGGTCTACTTGTCACGGACGTGATGCCTATATACATGATCATGCCTAGATATTCTCATACTTATGCACATTTCTATCAATTGCTCGACAGTAATTTGTTCATCCACCGTAATACTTATGCTATCTTGAGAGAAGCCACTAGTGAAACCTATGGCCCCCGGGTCTATTTTCCATCATATAAGTTTCCAATCTATTTTTACTTTGCAATCTTTACTTTCAATCTATATCATAAAAATACAAAAAATATTTATCTTATTATCTCTATCAGATCTCACTTTTGCAAGTGGCCGTGAAGGGATTGACAACCCCTTTATCGTGTTGGTTGCAAGGTTCTTATTTGTTTATGCAGGTATAAGACGACTTGCGTGTAACCTCCTACTGGATTGATACCTTGGTTCTCAAAAATTAAGGGAAATACTTACGCTACTTTGCTGCATCACCTTTTCCTCTTCAAGGGAAAAACCAACGCAAGCTCAAGAGGTAGCAGGGGCCAAGCCTCGCGAGGAGGACGACGCAAGACCTCCTCGGGGTCGGCCTCACCAGGCCGGCTCGCGAGGGGCGGAGAGATCAAGGCAAGGGGCACCTCGCGAGGTTCCTGTGACGCAAGCCATGACGACCAAGGCCAGGCGGGCGCCAGCGCGCGCAGTGTCCTCATTTCCTCTTTGGTGCTAAAGAGGCAAGCGCAGGCGAGGAGTCCCAAGGCATCATGCAAAGGTTGCCATATCGGTGCAACAAGACCAAGACCAGCAGGACGGCAGGACGGAGGTCACCGTGGAGCCCAAGACGGCGTCACCACCAGAGCCTTTGGCAGGCGAAGACCACCTTTAGTCAGGATAACTTGTACTAGTTGTCTTCCTTCGAATTCGGCCGATGTGGCATCCCTTCCCGCTCAATATTTGGGAAGAGGACCAGGGCATCTGTAAATAGGACTAGCCACCATCGTAGCAAGGGACGGATCATTCAGATCATCCCCATCCACACAAGCTCACCAAGCACAAGAGCACCTCTCCTCAGGAGGTTGTTCTTCCGATTGTACTAGTTCATCCTCAGCCCATGAGGCAATCCACCACACCACACTGGAGTAGGGTATTACACCACATCGGTGGCCCGAACCAGTATAAATCTCGTGTCTCTCGTTCTTTGGGTTCGTCGAGCTAGGCCTTGCGATCGTTGCGGGAGCGAGCAAAGCGGAGGAGAGATCTTCGTGCGCACCCCAGTGTTCGAACCTCAAGGGTTTTGCCGGAACCCGAAATCTGACATCAGTGTTGACATTTGCAGTGACATGCAGAGTTGCAGTTAGGGGCGACACTTTCAATTGGTCGATGACAAATATTTTTGAAAAGAAAAAAATAAGTTGCACACGGACGACATGCTTATTACAATTGTGTGTGAATGATGTGCGACCCCATGCTATAGAAGCGTGTGGCCCATGACAATAAAGAAAAACAAATAAATTGCACAAGGAGAAAAGACATGTAATTGTGCTTGATCAATGTAGACGTATGTGCAACAAGGTGGCAATAGTTTTTGGAATAATAATAATAATAATAATAATAACAGAAATGAAAACAAAAAATAAATAGAGAATAAATTTAAAAGCAGAAAAGAGAATATAGCAAAACGTTGTAGTAAAAAACAGAAAAAAAAATCGTACCAAAACAGGCTTTCTTATGTACTATGTACGCATGGCGGCTGGGTACGTAAAAGTTCAGCAGCATGCATCGGCTGAAATCACTAGTTGAGGAGTACTTATTGTAAAGATCACTTCAACCTAGGCTATAACAAGTGGCGCACATGCAGCACGACACTTGTCGCAACATGGAAGTTTTTCCTTTTTTTCGTATATCTGTTTATTCAAAACGTTTTATCTCTTAAACTGTGCGTCCAAATCTCGAACCGCTTTCATCGTTGGATTCCCCGTGTCAAGATCTTCAAACTAGATTCCATGATGATAGGTTTTGACAAACTTTTTTATGAAAAAAAACAGACGAAAAAATTGAATCGGGAGCACGGGTTTTTTTTCCTTTCCGAAAGAGGCATGCTCGTGCCTCTCACTAAATCACAACCGTGCCTCTCGCGGAACAAAATCGTGACTCTCGCGGAAGGAAAAAAAAAGAGAAAATGCATTTTTTTTTTCGTTTCCGAGGAGGCACGGCCGTGACTCTCGCGAAAGCACAACCGTGCCTCTCGCGGAAGCAAAACCGTAACTCTCGCGAAAGAAAGAAAAAACAGAAAACGCATTTTTTCCGTTTCCGGGCGGCACGGCCGTGACTCTCGCGAAAGAACAACCGTACCTCTCGCGGAAGCAAAACCGTGACTCTTGCGAAAAGAAAAAAAACAACGTATTTTTTTCGTTTCCGAGAGGCATGGCCATGACTCTCGCTAAACCACAACCGTACCTCTCGCGGAAGCAAAACCGTGACTCTCGCGAAAAGAAAAAAAAGAAAAAAAACGTATTTTTTTCGTTTCCGAGAGGCACAGCCATGACTCTTGTGAAAACAGACCCGTGCCTCTCACAGAAGCAAAACCGTGACTCTCGCAAAAAAAAAACAGAAAACATGTTTTTTTTCATTTTTGAGAGGCTCCCGAAGGAACGCTCGTTAACTAGTTGCTCTCTGCATCGGCCGCAAAAAGGAAAACATTCACAATAAAAACAAAATAAAAATGAGAAAACAAACAAGCCTGTGAGGCCCGATGACCAGATAAGCCCATACAATGAATTAAACAATGGCTAACGGGCGAAGCCCACGTGCATGCATGCGATTGAAAGGAAGCAGCCTCCGAGAAACGTAGAATCGCACCAGCGACTACTAAACACGAATCTTAACAGTGTCGACTGAGACTTGACTAAAACTCAGTCGACTGAATTTTAGCGGTCCCCATTAGCAAACTAGGGCATTTCGGCAAGGAGTCGGAGAGGGGAACACGATGCTTTTGCTACCGCTGTGCTAGGCCCATGATGCACCGTGAGTGGGCCTCATAAGAGCGACAACAATGGAGTTAGCAAAAATAAATTCATGACACTGATACTACAATGATATATCATGTCATAAAATTTCAGATCCAAAATAACAATGCATAACACACACAAAAACGCTAGTCAAGCATTGATTGTGTTCATAGGCTGATTGTTTTGCTCGATTTGAACTAATTGCTATTCGCAGCCATTTTCTACTTTTATCCATATGTACCTTTCATATTTGGATTCAATACTTTTTTTGTGATATAATGTACACATGTTGTACCTGTCTCATCATTTTATTTAGATTTTTTCCCATGACTTGAGTACGTGGAGTATCAAACAAGAAACAAAGTTATGGGGGAAGCTGTGTTTTTATTTATGTAAAAACTAAGCCCACACGTGTGGGCGTTTGCACATCGGCCACACGCCTCCATCACCATTCATTTTGCCACGTATGAACAGATGACATCAGCAGAAATCTTTTTGGTTTTCGGCTTAAAAATGTTTTATCTCCTAATTAAAAAAGCAAATTAAAAATCCGTTTTCACCATTAAATCCGTCTCGACGAGATCTTCAAAACTAGACCCCATGTTGATATGTTTCGACAAAAAAAAATTTACCCAAAAGTTACCATGATGTTTACACTGCAGTTGACATAGTGCTTAAACTAAAGTTGCCATGTGGCAATTTTAGTTTGTAGATCATGGCAATTCCAGTACTTTGATCATGAAAATATTCTTTTGTATGAACCATGGCAATTTTAAGTGCATGTATCATGGCAATTTTAATTTATGGTGCATGGCAAGTCTAGTTTCTTAATTCCCCGTTTTATAATATGTCAAAATTTACTTTTAAATGTAGAAGAAAAAATAGCTGAAACATATCATGGCAACTTCAATGTAAACATCATGGCAATTCATGTGCAATAGACACGGCAACTTTTAACCAAAAAAATGTCAAAATATATTGATATGAGATCTAGTTTCGAAGATCTCGTCGTGAGGGATTTAATGGTGAAAACGGATCTTCAATCGGATTTTTCATTTAAGATATAAAACATTTTAAAAACAAAAAATCTAAAAAGATTTCCACATGCATGCATGCGGTGACATGGCGTAGTTCGTGTGCTATAGGGCGTGTGGGCGGGTTTCGCTCCCACCACACATGTGGGCGTTATCGTTGTCCTTTATTTAAGGTAAATACCCGTATCAAGTTTTGGGGGAAGCTGTCAAAAAATCCCTAAGTTTTGGAGGAAGCTTTAGAAAAACTTCGTGTTGCGTTTTCTTTGCGAGGAAATTGTTTTGCGCGTGAGTATCATCGTCGAGATTAGTTTTGTCGTGCTGGACCATAAAGTTCAATCCCTCTACTTCACGTACATCGCTTGTGTGGGCGAGAGGTTACTGTTGCTGAAGGAGGAGTGTCATGAAAGATCGGGCGCAACAACAGTCCGGATCTCGCCATCAAGGTTCGGTCTATATCAAATTGATACTACAACGATTTATCATGTCATAAAATTTCATATGCAAAATCAAAATGTGTCATGATGAAAAAACTTACAGAAAAAAACACTAGTTAAGCATTGACTGTGTTCACAGGCTGAATGTTTTGCCCAATTTGAACTAATTACTTTTTTGCGGCCCACTTTGAACTAATTACTATTCATAGCTATGTCTTTCATATTTGGTGATATAATTTACACATGTTGTACCCATCTCATCATTTTTTTTGTAGATTTTTTCCCAGACCTCTTGGTTACGTTTGTGGATTTGGCAGTACGTGGAGTATCAAACAAGAAACGAAGTTTCAAACGAGAAGCGACACCCACAGATACACTGTACAATCCAAAGTTCCAAACGAGAAGCTATGATACACGTGACTTGTTTGGTCCCTAGCTACAAGTCGACATTGGTGATGGGCCCCTGGAACCAGAACCTGGCGTTGACCACCCATGCGCCGACGCTGAGCAGCAGCACGCCGCCGACGGCCACCGGCGTGTAGTTGAAGTTGTCCTTGGCCACCGGGTACGCCACCGGCAACGAGAAGAGCACGGTGAGGAACGCCACCCAGAGGACGGCGGCCCAGCCGACGGCGACCCCGTATCTCCCGAGGTGGAACGGCCCCGGCACGAACGACCTCCTCGCCGTCGTCACCCGGAAGAAGATGGGCAGCGCGTAGGCGATGTACTGCCCCAGCGTCGCGATCGACACCATCGCCTGGAACGCCACCTGACTCCCCAGCGACTGCACGCACACACGTACGAAAATCAGCTGTAAAAATCATGGTCGGGTGTTCGGAGATTCATGGCGGAAACTCGTTGAGCACGCACCGTGAGGGCCATGACGAAGGCGACGACGACGGAGAGCCAGACGACGTTGAGGGGCACCTCGTTCTTGCTGACGCGGAGCCACACGCGCGAGAGCGGCATCGCCCTGTCCCTCGAGAAGGCGTACCCCATCCTCGAGTTGCTGGCGATGCACATGGCGCCGGCGAAGAAGACGCCGACGGCGACTACCCCGACGCAGACCAGCCCCCCGACGCCGCTGCCGTACCTCCTGTCGAAGGCGGCGTACAGGGCCTGGGCGACGGCGTAGCCGCCGGCGTCGTTGTCCGGGCTGAGCAGGTACGGGATGTCCGTCACGATCGACGTCAGCGCCACCAGGAAGATCCACCCGAACGTGGTCGACAGGGCCACCGAGCTGATGATCCCCATCGGCCCGCTCCAGTCCGCGTTCTTCGTCTCTTCAATCTGCCAAGGTCGGTCATTAGATCTTCACGAAACTCCATGGAAATCTAGCTAGGATGAGTAGCAGCGTACCATGTGAGCGGAGGCGTCGTAGCCGAGCAGAGAGTACTGGCTGGTGAGGAGGCCGAGGGCGAGAATGTAGGCCTTGCCATGGATCCCCATGCCGTTGTCGTCGTTGAAGTGCGTGAAGATGAACTTGGCGCTCGCCCGCTCCTTGGCCACCGCCGGAATCAGGATCACCAGCGTGAACGCGCCCGCCGTGTTCCAGAACGCGCCGAGCTTGCCGCACCAGGACAGCCACCGGATGGGGAGGCTGTTGATGAGGCCGTGCAGGACGAGGAAGAAGCCGTGGATGGCCAGCACGACGTACTTGGAGGCCGTGTACCCGCCGCCGTTGGCCCCGCCGGTGCCGAGCAAGATGATCACCTGGACCAGCTGCGCCAGGGAGAAGTCCGTGCTCGTGGTAGCAGCCCACTGGGACAGTTATAACACTGTCAGCAACGTGTCAAAACAGGAGGTGATCACCATGTACAAGTTTCAGCGGCATACCTGTCCGACGATGTTGAACCAGCCGGTGACCCAGGAGGCGAGGGGCGCCCACTCCTTGCCGGCGAGCTTGGCGCTCCAGTAGTAGAGCCCGCCGGAGGTCGGGTAGGCGGAGCAGATCTCCGCCATGGACAGCGCGACGCAGCCGTTGAAGGCCGCCACCACCAGCCACCCGAGCGTCATGGACGCCGGCCCGCCGTAGCGCAGCCCGCCGTTGTAGGTCGTGATGACGCCGGCCATGACGGAGATGATGGAGAAGGAGAAGGCGAAGTTGGACATGAGGCTGCGCAGAGCCCAAGAAAAGCACCAGAATCAATCCAACGATAGAGCTGCGCACAAACGCCGATGATACGATGGTGAAGCAGAGCAGCGTACGAGAGGCCGCGCTTGAGCTCCTGCTTGTAGCCGAGCTGGTGCAACCGCGCTCGGTCGGCGTCGTCGGTCGTGTCGCCGCCGGCGGCCACGCCCGCCGCGCCGGAGCGTGACACGGCCATCGACCGTCTCTAGCTCTAGCTCCCCTCCCTACCCGCCGCCCCTGACTTGGCTGCAGGTTGCCGTCCTATCTTCGTTTGCCAGCGAGTGAGCTCCTCGGTCTCCGGTGAGCAGGGAGTCAACAAGAGAGTGAGCGAGTGGCAAGTGGAAACTGTCCGCGGCTTGGACCATTCGGGAAGGTCCCTTTCGGGTGACCCGCCATTGTTGACGCCAAGGAGATAATTTATGATTACTTGTCACGTAGCGCAGCCACATGCACAAATATCGCCGGCCGCCATTGTTTGTTTCTCAAAGAAAGAAGATACGAGTTTGACTCTGATCCCCATGACGGGGAGTGGTAGGATAATATAACAGGATCGTTTGAAAGGTTGATCTTTCCTCTGTCATCTGGTTGGTCCTGGATCTTGGACTTGGACTAGGAATTGCATATGTTTATCTGAGAAGAAAAAGAATGTCGAGTGTTAATTAGATTTGTGCCCCTGAAGATGGCGCGGGTGATGGTGATAGAGTACCCAAGTCAATAATTTTGTCATCGAGGTGTATCTGTTGGAAGGAATGAGTCGACGCGACATGCCTTAAGCATTCGGCCAACGCTAGGCGCTCTAAATTTCGGCCGGTCGCCATGCAACTTTTTCGATAGAGGCATCCCCACACTGTTGGATGCCTCTTCCCGCATCATCTTCATCCTTCGGCTTTGTCAATGTGGCCAGAAATCCCTCTCGACTGTTTCATTGTGGACATATCTGCCATGTCCCCCATGTGTGGGCGCTCCGGAGAGGGGCGGCAGCACCCTTCTTCAAAAATTGCCATGTTTTGGTAAATTTTATCATTGCGGAATATTGGTTTTCTAAACCATTGACTAGATACTCTTTGCACGTCCATAGAGTACACTACGCCGAATTGTCCGAACGACCAACCTACCTAAAGAGCCTTCTCGGTAATACAGCTCCATGTGTAAACTCATCCACCACATATCAAATAAACTAAAGTTTACAATGCACAAAATTCTACATGTCAACATTTACGATGGGTCCTTTGAACCAGAAGCGGGCATGGAGCACCCATGAGCCGACACTGAGCAGTAGCACACCACCGACGGCCACCGGCGTGTAGTTGAAGTTGTCCTTGGCGATTGGGTACGCCACAGGCAATGAGAAGAGCACGGTGAGCAAGGCCACCCAGAGGACTGCTGCCCAGCCGATGACAATACTGTACCTCCCTAGGTGGAATGGCCCTGGGCTGAATGACCTCCGGGCCGTCGTCACACGGAAGAAGATGGGTAGCACGTAGGAGATGTACTGCCCTAGTGTCGCAATCGACACCATTGCTTGGAATGCCACCTGGCTTCCGAGAGACTGCATACGAAGACAAGAAACACACACAAAAATAGGAACGTGAAATTTTAGGTGTGGTAGCAAGTCCTTGACACGAATCATGCGTTCATGTTGTAAAGGTTTGGTGCTTCGAGTCGAGATCGAGATGGCAGAGGTATTACGCACCGTGAGAGCCATTATGAAGGCGACAACCACACAGAGCCACACAACATTGAGAGGCACCTCGTTCCTGCTCACCCGGTGCCACACGTGCGAGAAGGGCATCGCCTTGTCCCTCGAAAAGGCATAGCCCATCCTATATCGAAATGTGATAACAACTTAGCAAATAGTCATTAGGTTCCAAATTATTATGGATTTGTCATAAATAAAAATTGCAAAGTTTGACCAAGTTTATCAAAAAATATCAGCAACTACAAGACCAAATTAGTTTCATTAGATTCAGAATAAAATATGATTTCTTTTTTACTATTTAAATTTGATGTTGTAGATACATTACTATGATTCTTCTATAGAATTGGTCAAACATAGAGAAATTTGACTTTGATATCGAATAATTTGCAACGCAAGAAATATCAACACTAATATGTCAACTGTTATGTAGTGCAATCGCTACCAAACCTTGAATTGCTGGCGACACACGCGACACCCGCGAGGAAGATGCCGAACGCGACGATGCCTATGCAGACGAGCCCTCCGACCCCACTGCCATACCTTCGGTGGAAGGCAGTGTAAAGCGCTTGCGCAACGGCGTACCCGGCAGCATCATTGCCAGGGTCTAGCAGGTATGGTATGTTCGTCACAATGGATGTTAGAGCCACAAGGAAGATCCAACCAAACACGGTCGAGAGAGCAACGGATGTGATGATCCCGATCGGACCACTCCAATCCGCGTTCTTCGTTTCCTCAATCTGCACATTTATTCCCGATAATGTGAGCTTTGTTGACCCAAATGTCACATTGAGGCAATATAGCTGCACTCGAGCACATATATATGCGCAAGCAGATAAGACAAATAACCATCAACATGAGTAGGTACCGGTATTGGGACAGGAGGAGATGTGTACCATGTGAGCCGATGCATCATAGCCGAGCAATGAGTATTGGCTCGTTAGAAGCCCTAGCGCCAAAATGTAGGCCTTGTCATGGATCCCCATGCCATTGTCCGTGTTGAAATGTGTAAAGATGAACTCAACACTCGCTCTTTCCTTGGCAACAACCGGAATCATGATCACAAGGACAAAGGCACCTAACATTGTTAACATATGCTAAGTTGAAGAACAATAAGTTGATCGATAATCACATTGTCATATGTTCAAATGCATCATCTTCTGAAGAAGAAAAGACCCTCTCGACCTCTGCATCGATTGATGCCAAATGTCGTAACCCTCAGAATGATTATATACCTGCAGTGTTCCAAAATGCACCGAGGTGGCCGAACCAGGACAACCACCAGATGGGGAGGCTGTTGATGAGCCCGTGCAGGACGAGGAGGGAGCCGTGGACGGCCAGAACAACGTACTTGGAGGCCATGTAGCCGCCACCGTTGGCTCCACCGGTGCCAAGCAAGATGATCACTTGGACAAGCTGCGCCAGCGAGAAGTCCGTGCTGGTGGTGAGAGCCCACTAGAAGAGTTTAGACAAGAGATCGGATTGTTAGGAGGTTTGTCATATGGGTGCATCATATCCGCTTTGAACCAAATAGACCTCCAACATGTTTGAGCATACCTGGCCCACAAGGTTGAACCTGCAAAAGGTAAAATGGAACATGAGATAAAAACATAGACCACCAACGTGATTGGATCGTTGGAGTAACACAAAAAGTGGAACTAAATAATGACTATCGTTTGTTAAACCATATCACGTCGGCTCAAGCTTTTGAATGGACGTGCAATTCAATATCGTGTTTGCTATGTGTAGGTTGTCTGCATTTTCAATTCGGAAAAGATGATTCCGGGGAGAATGGGAGGTGTAGATTCGAAACCGAGCCGGAGACAACGCGGCAGCGGTGTTGCCAGTGGAGGGGAGTCAGAGGGTGACGGGACGGAATGAGGGGGGAGGGGGGCTGCCGGCGCCCGAGAAAGAAGAGAAGGTGTGGGGGCATAGGGATGACCATTCAATATTGTACTGAGATATATTGATTGATTGATATTTTATATTAAAAAAACCTCATAGATATCGGCGACCAAACTGGCAAATCGTGTACTAGTTTCCACACATGACTCCATGTCAATAATCCGAAAAACAGTCTTCTAAAAATGATCAAAAAATCTCAACTAAGGTAAGACACACAGTCACACACCGTCTGCTCGAGCTTTTGGCATGCAATTCAATATTGTACTATTAAGATATAGACTTCAGAGATATTGTCGACCAAATTACCAAATCATATAGTATGATGCCATGTCAATAATCTGAAAACAGTCTTGAAAAAAAGATGAGAAAATCCCATGATGATGAAACTAAGGTAAGAGAGTACACAGTCACACACCAGCCGGTGATCCAGGAAGCAAGAGGCGCCCACTCTTCGCCGGCGAGCTTGGCGCTCCAGTAGTAGAGCCCGCCGGAGGTCGGGTAGGCCGAGCAGATCTCCGCCATGGACAGGGCGACGCAGCCGTTGAAGAAGGCCACCACCAGCCAGCCGAGGGTCATGGACGCCGGCCCGCCGTACCTCAGGCCGGCGTTGTACGTGGTGGTGACGCCGGCCATGACGCAGATGATGGAGAAGGAGAAGGCGAAGTTGGAGACCACGCCGAGGCCGCGCTTGAGCTCCTGCTTGTAGCCGAGCTGGCGCAGCCGGGCTCGGTCCGCGTCGTCGTCGCCGGCGGCCACGCCCCCCGCGCCGGAGCGCTGCGCGGCCATCGGCTGCACCCACCTCCTCTGTGTGACTGTGTCCTTGTGGCGTCTGCTGTTTACCGTGGAGCTTTTGGTAGATGGTTATTGGTGTAGGATGCCGGAGTCGACAAGAATCCGCGGTTGGACCATGCGGGCGTGACGTGATTCGACATTGTCGACGGAGGGGAAGTAGTTTATTATGTTTGCGATTGGCGCGTCGCGCAGCTGCGCAAGGGGTAAACAATCGGCGTTGGATGCAGACAGTTTGACTGTATTTCTGACATGATGATAGATAGGGAGTGGGTCGGAGGGACAAGAGAGCAAAAGGCGGGTGCGCTCGACGGCGGTGGCGTTCGACCCGGCGCCAAGGACGGTGGCATTCGACCTCAGAGACGGCGCCGGCCATGAGGTTGACGGCGGTGAGGTCGGAGGACGCTTATTCCGCCAGTGTTCTTTTGGCTCTTGCCAAGTTGAGAAATTCAGGCCGCGCACTCTGCTCTCTGTTCTTGAGAAATCCCCAGTTTATTTGCCACGGCGTCGTCTTACATTCATTCCTGTGCTGGATTCCCCGCAGATTGCAGGCCGTGGAGATCAAAGGCAAACGTGTGGAAACCTGTCTGGAGACTGAATCTTGCAACGAAAAACAGAGTGAAGAACACTTTTGCTGCAGAATGACCTTGACAGTGGAGAGTTTATAGGGGTAAGGTGCCTTCCCAAACATCTCTGAAGCTGAAAATAACTAGTGTATACTACAACTTTTTCAAGAGCTTATTTTCACTGCAGCCGTTTCTGCACAGCCAGCAGCTCAAAAGAACTGAAAGAAAGATAACCACTGAGCCAACATCTCCAGTGCCTCTGCAAAATACATTGGCGCCAGACAGGCCAAACAATTACTACAACGTTGAAATAAAACAGCTAAATGCATGCATGCCTCAATGAAGAAGAAACAATCCATACCAATTTCATTTATCATGAAACTGATAAACATCCATCATATCACCCCCAAAGTTCTCAGGGTATACATCACATAACTGCAGCAAAAGGAAACTCAGCGTTCCTCGCCACCGAGGAAACTAGGACTATCACATCGACCATCACACGTATCTCGTAAATTAAGATGATGAATCTTGCATTGCAACAACTCACACCGAATATCTATCCAGCATACATATGCTTTGTGTGTACCTATCTGTAATAACAATAAACATACAAATTGTCCTGAGATGAGATGCCTCCTACCTATGTGCAAACAATGTGTTTCAGTTGAAAAACCTCCCCCTCCTGTAGCTCGCCACGCAAGTAAAATTTGCTTGTCGTCGTCTGCGCTTCCGTTGGTACCCAGTCCACCATAGACAGGACTTGCTTGGTGGCAACAAGCAAGGCCGGTTTATGCTGGCTGAATGGATGCTCCCGTTATCAAAGGGTGGGCCAGTCATCAACCAAGAAGCTGCCTGAGGCCATCCATAACCTGCTCCCTCTTTGCAGGATCCATCTGTACAAATACAATCAATCAAATGTATGTATCAGAGAAATGAGCTTAGGAACAGAAAGAGAAGGAAGAATATAATTAGGGAAATTATACAAGAACAAAGAAAAGAAGAATCAAAAGGAACTTAGGAAATTTATATACAAATACTAATAAGCAAAAGAAACTTACTTTGCTGAGGAGGAGCGATAGACCGTTGGGCAAGGCCTTGGCATCAGAGGTTTCAGCGAGATGCGACAGCAGTGTAGACGCTCTCTCGGCTTTCAGCTCCTCAAGATACTTGCCATACTTGTCAGGATCATCTTTCCAGGCGAAGAAGGCTTCATCGTCTCCCCACTTCTCGCCGTCTCCTCCTTGAGAGGCCAGGTACCATTTCTTGATGCATTCCAAGGCCGATCTGTGAGTGGGCATCTGCTGCTCGCCGGCGGCTTCTCTGACTTGTTTGGCGAGCGAGTCCTCGGCAAGCCTCCTTTGCAGTCTCCTGTAGAAGAAGGCTCGGGACTCCTCCCAGTCCACCACCTTACTGATCACGCCTTTGGCAGCCATTCTCGCAGAGGTGTCGTGCAACTCAGCAAACCGGGTGGCAACCTGAGTATATATGGGCATCAGCTGCTTCCTCCGAGCAGCCATGCTCCTCCTGATGGTCTCCGCCGCCGCCGCCGTTTCCCAAGGACTAGGGCTAGCACTAGTTTCTTTGAGGAGTTTGGCATTGAGGCTGATCAACTCAGGGTCAAGCCTTAGCATACTCTCTTCCAGTTCATTTGGCTTGAACTTGATCTCAATGAGTCCTGGTGCCTCAAGGACATTCCCTCTCGCAGTCCTCTCGGCATACATCTCAATGTGCTCAGGATTGATCTTGCTGTCCACCACAACCCATGCACCTCCACGCAGCTCTCCAGCCTTTGGTATGTACACAAAAGCAGGCTGCTTATACGTCCTCAGATTCTCAACAATCATAGAGCCAGCCTGAAGGATTCCTTCAAACAGATCCCTTTGCCCACCAGAAAAGCCTCTCCAGTTAGCAAGTATGAACAATGGGAGCTCTTCACGGTTGAAATCCAGCAGTGCCTGGGCCGTTTTTGCGGCCGAATCTGGGAACCACACCTGTCCAGCTTGAGGGACTACACGCTCGGCAGAATCAAGCTGACCAGGGTCAGCAGGGATTACTTGCATCACTGTCTCGGTTTCCACAGCTATGATACCAACTGGAATCCCACCTAGCTTTGCCCTTCCAGTAATAACAGTTTTGGCCCATCCTTCTAATGTTTCCACAAAGCTTTCTCTGTCAAACATACCATCCAACCACTTGCCTCCTTGAGTGTCCTGGATGCCACAGATGGCGGCACGGGCATCACATGAATTCTCTGGGAAATATGTTACAGCTCTCTCTGGTGGATCAAGAGATTTCACAATAGGAAGAGGACCGCCAACATAGGGAGGAACATAGCTGAGCCATTTCAAGATAGCAGAAACACCTTCAAGATCATCTGACACAGTGAGATGGACAACTCCATTTGTAGCCATGATTTTGGGGCCACCCAGTTGCATCTGAGAGCTATACACCTCGCGCCCCAGGAGCTTGTTCAGTGCAGAATACCCAGTCAAAATAATTGGTTGATCAAGACGTTGTATACACCGCATTCCTAACCGAGCAAGATAAGCCCCAATTCCAATAGCTCGCCCAGTCACAAATGTCAGAGTAAAGGTCTCTCTGTATGCCTTAGAGTAGGCACTGGCAATGGCACCACTTCCATGTAGATTCTCACAACCAAGTCCGTCCTCTTTCCCAACAATGGTATCAACAACCCATCTGGTTTCTCCGCTTTCCGGTACTTTTAGCTCATGGGCTATAACTGAAGAGCTTAGACGTGAATAATCTTGTTCAGTGAGGTAAATGTAGTGAAAACCACGTTCAGGGCTCTGGTCATCAGACCATCCAACATGGAAGCACGCCTTTATTTCCTCTGCTACACCGAGCCTAGCACCAGCAGTTGCTGACAAGTAAATTAGAGGAATTTTCCTCTCACAAGCAAGATTGGTGACAGCATCAAAGAATGCATCTTCTCTAGGACCAAAAGACCCAGCTTTAAATGTCACATCATTTGCAACAACTATAATCTCCCGGCCGCCTGGAAATTCTGGTGTGGAGAGCTTCATGTTCCAAGCAACAACACCAAAATTGTTGCTACCTGGAGGACGCTCAACTGGAACCAAAGGAGTACCCCATGATCCAGTTGAATCAGCAAATATAAGCTCTGTCACTTCAGCATACCGCTGGTTATGCTCGTTAGATTCTGCAACATGTGAAATACCAGATTCCCATGACTTCTTCAATGCTGTTTCAAATGCCTGCAGACAGAGTATTATTACCAATCTCAGTTGATCTGGTTAATCATGTTAACCAATTGTAGAGAAAAAAGGAAAGAGATGTAGCCAACTCACCAATGGGAAATCATAGCAGTATGTGGTTTCATTTTTCCTAGCAGCGGCACGTTTCAGGTCAATAGCATCCAAAGGTTTGTATGGCTCATGCAATGCAATGCCATGCAAAGGACCAGCTGTGGGTGTGGCAGAGCGGTAGAAAAGCTGATGTGTATTGGGGTCCTCCACTTCTCGGTAAATCTGAAAGTCAAAAGAATTCAAGCATAAGAGCAATAAAGAGAAAATGGTACCTACTACTTACAAGTCCTTTTAAGTAGTGTTTAATAGAACTTCTAAAAGCAACAGTTCGGAGATTACCCATTTACATTCATAATGGGAGTGATGAGCATTTTATATTCACCAACTAGATAAGCTAACAAAATCATATTCGATGGTCTTTGGGGCTTTATCCATCAGAGGTAATATTTGCAGAACTGTAGATGATAATGCTTGCATACCAGTGCAATAGCTAAGGTAACTTACATCAACAGTGCAGGTATGCCCAGTTACACTGGTAACAACAACTCTCCAAGCACCATTAGCCTGCCCATCACAATCCAACCATAGCTTCACTTCCCACTGGCACACAGAAAGGCGATGCATCCTGACACCAACATGCTCATATATATTCATAACCATATGCTTCAATAATGTGCATGCTGTCTTCTCATCTTGACCAACTTCATTCGTCATCCTAACATAATGAGAAGCAAAAACCAAGTGAACATCTATGAACACATTTAATGCAATATTTTTTTTTTGAGAACATAAATAAATTTTGACTGACCTTGAAGATGGAATTAGATCAAACAACCGCTGTTCTCTCATTATGCACAGATACATGTGGGAGTGGCCTGACATCCCAGTCTCACTGTGAGCGCGCAACTCTATTTCTTCTAGCGCTGCCATCAATGATCTGAGTATGCTGTTAGATGTGAATGATGATGAGGCTTGAACTTCATTATCAATACTTCCAAACAAAAACCCATTGGTCACACTTGGCTGTCTGACTATGGTACGAAGAAACATCCTTTGGTCATTTGATCTCGGATCTTTCTTGTTCTTTACTAGTGTGTACATGTGCCACTGGCGATCACGTGATGGGGTGTATTTCGCGTCATTGTAACCTTCTAAATTCACTTTGTCCTGTATTTACAGATAAACTGTTAGAGGTAATGGTATTATTGAAGGGAACATAAGCCAAAACAAAAGCTGCATACCAATTCAAGGAAGGTGGACAAAGGAGGTTCCACATGGCGGAGCATCGGGTCCTCCTCATAATATAACTTGTCAGATGACCATTTGAAGGAGTGGCGCATTGGTGAACGCCCTTCATCTCTTTGGATAATGCAGCTGACAACCCTAACACCAGCACCATTGAGATGTGATGTTATAGTGTTATCCTTCAAAATCTTGGAGAGTTTGTTGATCCTTTCTTGCGCTTGATCCTCATCACCACTATAAAGAGAAAACAGAGTGGAAGACATAACTAAAAAAATCATGAAATTAACGACCAGTTCATAGAATCACACTCGTCTCCTCTGCAATAACAACAAACCACATAAGAATAGAGTGTAAACAAACCTGTCTTGAAGAGTGCTCATCTGATTGTTGATACCAACCAAAGCAATATGCAGCATATTGCTACTGTTAGAATTTATAGGATTACCATTTGAGACACCTCCAACACCTGCTCCGTAATGTGAAGTCTCCTTTAATGCAGCTTCAATTGCAGTTGACAGAAGCTGAAGAGACTTGATTACAACCATTACACCCCATCGCCTGCCAATTGGATCCTCTACTTGTGGCTTTAGAAGTGACGCAGATTGCCCATTTCTTTGTTCAATATGTTCCTCAGAGAATTCCCATAAAGCAATTAGACCAGACCTGTGCCATTGCATCCGGACACTGCCCCTTACAAGATAATGCTGGAAGATGATTGTGAGTTAGCCGGCATAAATTTGTTAATGTTCCAGTTGTATCAAAAGAGTGTAGTAAATAAATTCAGTGGTACCTGATACAATCTGCGTATGTATGTCTCAACAACTCTCCGCTGAAGAGTAGGATCACTGTGATCAAACAAAGCCACAAGGGCGTCTTCAACTGCAACCGGGGCACATACTAAATCTTCCATCCTTTCATTGATAGCCATCTTCCTCCTAGGTGTTGAAATCCGCTCTCCTTCCTCAGTAAACATCTCCAGCTCTGAAAGGCTTCTTGCTATGCTTGTGCGGAGTTCACTCAATTTAGTGTGCTCAAGAAGTTGGCTTGCTTTAAGCGCCAGCTGCATCAATTACAATAAATTTATTTTATTTCTCTAGATATCATGTGCAAAATAAATAGGTGCAGATCATCCAAACTCAATTTTACCCCAGAGTATGCTGTATGGTTAAGGGCAGAAAAGCGAATCAACTGGTCCCTGTACGCAGATGGATTTGGATAGACCAATGCTTCCATAAGCCGAAGTATTAATTTATTTTTACTTTTCACGCCCTTGAAAAGAACACACATTGTCAGCACAAAAGCGCTTTTGCATATCAAGTAAATGAACAGATTGCGCAATAGAAGATGTTACCTGGTGGGAGAACACAATATATACGACCTTCTCAAGGTCTTTTGCATGTTGAAGTCGTAGACGTTCTATCACATCAGACTGAGAATATAAAAGCAAAAAAGCACAAAGGTTTAGCACATTTTGGTGAGAAAGTGAGCACCGATCAAACCATTCCAAGCAATTATAAATAGTTACCTGAATGTCATCGCTGAAGAGTTCTTCAACAGATAAATACTCCTCAAACAGAGACTTGACAACCGCACGAGCATGGCTTTCTCTTCCACCCTCATATGACTTGACCAGGCTCATAAGTGGCTCTACAAGCCTCTCACTAGTAACCCTATCCTTCTCGGAACAGTATGCAAGATTAGCCTGCAATGATGACTTTGTAAGGAAACAACATGACACATAAAAAAGGAAGGGATGTCCAGTAACAGTCTCAAACTGACCTCAATGACTCCCCTTAGCAACTTGGCAGGGAAATCCTTGCTCTTCCGGAAGTCAGCATTCAACTCATACTCCTTGTACTTAGCATCCAACTGAGAACACGCAAATTAGTTATCCATTTGATATGCAGCCAAAATGAAAAATGGAATAATAATATCTAAGATAAAAAAATATAACTTGAATACTTATTCACCTCATTCCTAAGATCTTTCGGGAGTCGGGTTGCCAAAACGGACATGAGTTCTTGCCACTGTAGGAAAGGGAGCTCAGGGCTGTCTAGGCAGTTTAGCAAATCTTGTACAACCTGAAAGAAAAGGTACAGTCAGGAACTTATTGATTGAAGAAAGATGGTATAGTTTGTCACAATTAAGAGGTTAGTTTCTCTCTGTAGAAGAACTCATGCTCCATTTTCCCATGGCAATGCGATAGACAAGGGAAAACAAAAGTGGAAGAACAAGTATACACTGACAGTTTGATGTGCCTTACATGATTGATGTTATGTTCATATCCTGCAAGGATCATGTGGGCAGAATTCACACTTGCAGCAAACTTTTGGTGAACTTTGCCAGAAATAGCAGTAGGAGGTCCAAGTTTTGGAAAGGTGCCATGAAATGGTTCAGCTCTTCTCACAGAAGATGGGTCATCAAGATCCAACCTTGCTATCAGATCACTTGCCTGCACAAAGACAGCCATTTCAGCTACTATTTAAAGGATGCACGTATCCGTGTAGTACTTTTGTGAGAATGTACATCTAGTGCTGCAAACAGAGGGGGGGGGGGGGGGGGGGGGGGGGGGCGGGGGGCGGGAGGAGGAACCTGCATGGCCTGACCCTCAGGCATGACAAAGTGAATGACACCAGAGGCCGGTAGTAACAGTGGCATGCACATTTTCATAACCTCCACCTCAGCATATGGCGTATCAGCAACCACATGAGAACCATCCGCGACCAAAAACCGAAGAAGTTTGCACGGTGTATCAGCCAACAACCTGGAAGGATCATGCTCTTTCTGTAATATATCATTCAGAGGACATAATTAATTTATGTATTTCCATACAATTTGCAGCTACAGTTACAACTGAAACAACCCCTATATTACGTAGGAACCAAGAGGAGAATACAGATCTAGCTATCTTCACCTGTAATAAGCATGTTCTCCCATTGATTAGAAGGCGCGTGCCAGCAGCTTCTGTCTCGGCGTAAATTACATGACTGTTTCCATCCAACTAGAAAATTCACAATTAAAGATTGGTTAGGCCATTTTCAAATAAAAAGAAAATTAGATAGATTGCACTTGTATAAAAACTTAGTGTGGTAGATATATTTGCCTGCATTAAGAGTCCGCCATCTCGCAGCGAATGTATCTCTGCTTCAACCTCTGATTCATTAATTCTTAATTTGTAGCTACGGGGTCCACCTCTTACTGTCTCAATCTGCAGAAGAAAATAATCATTAGCAGATGTGACAAGGATACCAACTGGATTAGATGGGTATGGCATGGATAAGATTAAAGAGAAAATTACAGATAATTACCGTATATTTGCTCCCATCTATATTCAGTGTCACAGTCAAATTGACAAGAGAGATGTGCTGTGAACGGAAAGAAGTTAAGACAGTTTTATTCATATAGAAATTGGAATATCAACAGTAAGAATATTCATCATATAGTATGTACCTTTGGTGGTATTTGACCTTTACTGAGATAACCAACATAATCGGTTACAACGCTCGAGCTCCTGCTTGATGCTTCCTGAAATATAAGAAACACAGTATTTGAGGATGGAAAATGGATCTTGGATGAAAGCTCATAAGCACCTAATAAATCATAGTTCTCCAGAAAAAGAAATCATACATATAGAGCTCCACCAACAACTGAAAGGTACCATGGGGGCCTCTCTGCTCTAACACGCATAGCTATTCTGCTGTCTAGCCAACCAGTGTGAATCTTATTTTCTCGGTACTCTGCAGCCTGGAGATATGAAAATTTTGAACACAAATTACACACAAAAAAATGTACCATGTAATCAGAGAACATGTTTACTGTGGGGTTATCTTACATTCAAGAGATCCACAGTGTAGTCAACATTAGTGCGTATCTCTCCACGAATTTGGATCTCTTTTAACCCAAGTACCATATTGGCTATTGCCAATGACCTAGATTCCCCAAAAGCAAAAACATGACCTGCGAAAAAATTCATGTTGTTTAAGAGAAGCATCATCATGAGATACATGAGGAAACAGAAATTTACGCACATCACTTACCAAACTGGGAATCAGAGAACTCATGAATTGCACCTCCGGACTGAAAAAAAAAAAAACGATGATTCAGGTTAGGTTTGCCGCACAAGATGCAGTTTTTAACCAGGAAATTTATCAACATAAGAAACAGGAAAACTCAAGGGTAATGATAAGCTGCGGCTGTTGTGACATGTCATGTGGTATCAAAGATCATTATGCATGGATGCAAACTTGCCTTAACGGAGAAGTAGGCCCAAACATTGGGTTTGCTTTTAAAGTTCAGCTCTTCCACTCTTCCACTGGTAGGCTTAAACCCATCATCTGGATCCTCGCTAGTAACTCTAACTGCTACACAATGACCCTTTGGCTTTACAGACTGTGCTTTGTCCAAATCAAATTTAGTTGCTACAGCTGATATTTCCTTCCAAGCGTGATAGCCACCTCCATGTTCTATTCCATAAAAGCGTCTGATCTCTGCAGTTATCCTAATATTGATTAGTGTGGAGGGGAAGAGATAATATCATCAACCATCAAGTTGTAAAACTGGCCTACCTGGAATATTGTAGAGTGGTATGCCCATTCCTACTACAACTTGAGATGCAGGTAAGTTAATTTCAGCAATCCATTCGGTCACAGGGTGTTCTACCTGCAACCTTGGATTAAGCTCCAGGAAATAGTATTCGCCTGTTTCCATGCTGTACAGATATTCCACTGTAGCAGCACCCTGATATTGCACACATTTAGCTAGTCGCCTTGCCGCCTGCTCAAGCTCTTTAATTGTTTCTGGAGGAGCAACTGTAATTGGTCCCTCCTCAATGATCTGTTTCACAAGTATATATATGGTGAGAAGTAAAAGATATATAATTTTGCTAAGACTTCTCTGCTATTATCTGTCTTGCATTAGTTAATTTTTGTGGTTATAAAATAATCTGTAATACAGTCACTAGACTTTTCAATATTCTGAGCTCAAAAACTTCCAAGTGCGACACATATATATCTGGAAGAAAAAGTTTGTTCTTGAATTCAAAATGCAACATTCAACTATTTAGTACAGTATAAGTATAAGTAACAGTAATAAATGATGTCATTTAAGAAAATGCTAAGACATAAATTTTGTATAGCTCCTGCAACATTTTGCACTTTGCTAAACAGTACTATATGATTGCTACATCTTCCAATGAAGTTTTTATTCCCTGAAGCTGTAGAACTTCTACCAGTACTCACTACACAAATGTTTGGCTGAGACTAATTCCAACAAAACTGATATTGAACAGCCCAATGCTTCAGGAGAATAACTAACCTTTTGGTGCCTTCTTTGAACACTACAGTCTCGACTGTGCAGTGCTGCCACGTTGCCATGCTTGTCACAGAGCAACTGAACCTCTAGATGTCGGCTCTACAAAGAAAGAACAGAAAGGCAAGATTTTAGCTAAATGAGCCATATCAGTACAGAAGAAGCACTCGCTGAATACTGAACATGAGTAACACAAAGATACAACCGAAAATAATGCTGTTATCAGTTTATCACATATCACCTGAGATGCCACCTTCATAATAAATATAGGCGATCCGGGGACCTCTCCTTGCACTTGCTTAAACAATGCTCTGACCTCATCATCATTGTGTACCTATAAAACCATTTGGATGACATAAAAAAACATCTTTGGTTAATATACAATATTTGCACAAAACTTAGACTTCATTTTAAATGGACAGTGGAAATTTCCATGTAATTGTTTGCGAGTAGAGCATTCCATATAACTGTGGTAGAGATGAATTAAAAAGATGAAAAGAATACCAACCTTCCTTATTCCTTTACCACCCCCACCCCATGATGCCTTGATCATTGCAGGATACCCCACCACCTGACAACTAGCGACTGCTTCGTCTGTAGTTGAAACACAAGCGTTCTTATAGATCTCCTCAGGTATTGAGTGGCAGGTTTCTTGCGGAACTTTCACCTACAGCGCGTATTGATTTAGTTTTGAGAAATATTACAGTGCTGGAGAGAAAAACAGAGGAGCAAAACCATAAAGAAATAGGACAAGGTATATATACATGTGACCCGCTCCATGGAAGAGTTGGAACTCCTGCTGCTTGTGCAATAAGAGAAGAACCAATCTTATCGCCTAGTGCCCCCATCGCGGCTGATGGTGGCCCAAGAAAAATGATTCCCTTTTCCATGAGCGCGTCTGGAAGTTCTGGGTTCTCAGAAGCATGACCCCAGCCAGGCCAAACTGCAGAAACCCGAGTTCTCTCTGCTATCTGCGACATGACAGGTGAATTACAGACATTAATAACTGTAGTCAAGTATCCGGCGTAATGAACATGGTAATCCATAAAAACTAGGTGAAAAAGGATGATCAACTGCACTAACCTCCACTATGAGCTGTACATTTGCATAGTTGTTGTTATTCGTCCCACCAGGAACTTCTAAGAACTGGTCGGCGATTCTTATGTGCTCCGCATTAATCCTGAGGTCCTCTGGAGTTGCCATAGCCACCAAGAGAATGGCCTTCTCGTTCCCAAAGGTCTCCAAGGCCCAGGTGCGGATGCTGCGCATGAACTTGACCGCAGCCATCCCATTGTTGGCAACCAGCACGCTGTGTATCGGCGAGTCGCCCCCGAGCGCTTTACAGAACTCGTCGACCGAGGACATCCTCCCGTTTATCTGGTCAGATTCCACCATTATTGCCCCCTCCAACCTTCAGCACTGGGAAAAGCAAAAGAACAAGTCCGTCCGTTAGCGCATCAATCATTTATGGGTGATTAGCGTAGAATTGCAGCACTGGGATATTTCTTTTCGGTTTGGCATGTGTGTGCCCTTTTTCTGTACCAGATGCTAAAATGGTACAGACAAAACAACAGCATGGTGGCACTAATTAACGACTAACTAAATCCGGAAATTCCTAGGGCAGCAGTGCCACGGGAAAGTGCACAATTCACGACAGTAAGCTCATAGTCGACAAACCAGCAGAAGCAGAAGAGCAAGACCACAGATGACATTAAAAATACGTGAAACAATGTTGAAGTCCACACTAGGGGTTACTCCACTCCAAGCAGGAGCAAAGAGGGAAATGGACTTGAATTCCGGCATTCAGGAGAAGGAAGCAAGCAACAAGTGTGCCCAAAACCCGGCCGGTCGCGCGCGCCCACAACCCGCTCGACGTAATGCCAGACGGCACGAACCCGCCAATCCGGCGACGGCACGGGTCGACTGTCAGCAGGATCCCGCGGCAGCTCCGCGTGTACGGACTAGGTGGAAGCACTCGGAATCTGACGCCGCGCGCGCGCACGCAGAAGCAGTGGTATCTGGTGCCGTGATCTCCTGGCGCTGAGAGAGAATCAGCAGGAAGGCCCCGCGCTGCGCTACTCGGATTGGGGCCTGGAGGCAGCCTACGCGCGCTCGATTTGAGGCCGGCGTGGGCGGGGAGGCTGGGAGCGAGTACATCACTGGTCCTCCCCGCGCGCACTGGGGCACGGGCGGGTCAAGCACGAGTCCATGGCAGGTCCGGCCCAGTCAATCGCCCGCACGCATATAGGCGGAGGCGGAGCGCTCCGGCGAAAATCGGAAGATGCGAGCAGAAGCAGGGGCACAGCAAGGGCAGGGGGAGCTTACCGTGAGTCCGCCCGGAGGCGTTCGACGGAATGCCGCGCCGCGAAGGAGATATGGAGATCCAGGAGAGGCAGGCAGGCGGCGGCGGCGGAGGCAACGAGGAATTGCGTGCTATAAATGCGCGCCGCGTCGCCGAGGCCGCTGCTGCTGCGTTGTGGTTGGGGCGATGATGAAATGCGTGCATTCATGGAGGAGTTGGGGGAGGGAGGGTGGGGGCAGGTGGGGGGTGTGGTCTAGACGGGGACGACGGGTAGTTGGGCCTCATGGCCCTGCTTGCTTGCTTGGGCGGATGGATTGGTGTGTCGTTGCACCTGTCTCTCCGGCGTGTCTGCCTTGGGTAGGTAGGGCCCCAACGCCTTGGATGTGCTCGCTCGCTCCGCTCATCCGGTGGCGTGCTCCCGTCCCGGATGGCGTGCGGAGTCTAATTCCATTTTCCCCTTGAAGAAAATAGTTGCGCTTCGCCGTCATGGATGGATGCTGTTGTCTCGCACAGGTCCAAACGGCTTTGATGCCGACATCTTCGAATCGTAGCTGCGGGGGGTGGCTTTTTTCTTCCAAATTTCCGTGCGATGTGTTGGGGATCAAACGTGGTGTGCTCTCGTGTCACTGGTTGCGGCACAAGGGCATATCATATGCTTTGTTGACCCTTGTTTTGTGATTTTCTACATGTGTGCACGAAGGTGTCTTACTTTAACAATCATCGAGGGGGCAGGGGGGTGAGGATCCCCACCCGGATGAATTACTCGCAGAGGGGCGCAACTGGTAGTTTACGGCTTACACTTATGCGTAGAGAGCGTCATTGACATAATGGCATTGCGGTGGCCTTCTATTGAGGCGGCCAACGCCTTTGATGTGCTCCGCTCGGCTTCGCTCACATGCCCGTCCCCGTAGTCTGTAGTCGTCGGTTAAGCCACGATCACAACGTCTCCCGGTGCCTAGTTGACTCCCGTTTGTTTGTTACTGTAGCTCGGATTGCATCATGGGCGCGTTGTCTAGCTAATTGCCCGAGCCTTGTAACCGGGACATGCATATTCCAATGATTCTACACCGACAATTCTAAACTTAGTTGACGGGCACGGATCGCTTGCTCGACCGGGCTGGTGGTGTTCGGCCGAGGCAAATGTCGGCCCATCATTCATGGGGGCGGGGTGGGTGGAAGGTGTGATGTTGGACTCTGGGGTGGGGCCAATTTATTTTCCTTTCAAGATGAATAGTTGTCCTTCATGGTTATGGATGGATGGTGTATTTAGGATAGGTCTCAACGCCTTTGATGCCTACATCTTGAATCGTAGTAACAGGATGTTTTGTTCTGATTTTCATGTGATGTGTTGGGGATAAAACATGTTTGGGCTGTTTGGTTCCCAGCCACACCTTGCCACACTTTGTCACACATCACCTTAGGCAAGTTTGACCAAGTTAGGTAGCTGTTTGGTTCAAGCCACAACTAAGGCAAGAATATTTTTATGAGCAGTGAACCCCACGTGTCATAGACAGAAAAAGTGCGGCAAGATTCTCTTAGGCAAGCCAAAGTGTGGCTAACAATCTGAGCAACTCAAGTAAGGCAAATGTGGCAAAAATCGTGTGGCAATATATGGCAAAGATAGTCACAATCCAAACAGCCCCGTCATGCTTCCATATCGGCCATGACGTCATATCATACTTTGTTCACTCATGTCTGTGATTTTAAATAGGGCGTGCATAATGTGATGTCATCGGTTCTAGAGCGAACGATTCAATCCCTCCCAACTGCCCCTACGAGCGAACGAAAACGAAGGATCACGATCGTATGAGCTAACGTGCATCATGCGTGAATGGGCATCAGTTTAGCTCACTAGGCATATAGTCATCTGTTGCGCAACAACGGCGTCTCGTTGTGCCTTGTTGACTCGTTTTTTCGTTTGTTAATGTAACTCAGATTGCATCATGTGCATGTTATCTAGCTAATTGTATATGTGTGGTAACGAATACATACATATTCCAGTGATTTCACACCAATAAGATAGATAATGGGCCCATCCAAATTTAGTCGACCGGGACCGATCTCTCACTCACTTGCTCGGTTTGGTGGTATTCGGTTGAAGCGTCTAGACATGCGCACACGACGGTACACATTCTGGTCCAGAATTTATGCAGTGGGGAGAGGTGGCAAGTGTGATGTGGACTCCCTTCACTCCCGTTGGGGCGGAGTCAATTTATTTCCCTTCAGAGACGAATGGTTGGGCTCCAATGGTCATGGATGGATGATGCGTAGACGCATCATCCATCCATGACCATTGGAGCCCAACCATTCGTCCTTATATATATATATTAGAACCTATGCTAGATGCATCATCCATCCATGACCATTGGAGCCCAACCATTCGTCTCTGAAGGGAAATAAATTGACTCCGCCCCAACGGGAGTGAAGGGAGTCCACATCACACTTGCATATATATATATATATATATATATATATATATATATATATATATATATATATATATATATATATATATATGTGAGTATATGATCTATTTAGAGTACAAGACAAGACAGAATATTTCCTAGTCTAACCTATGTTTCCAATCTAATCAATATACTCAACATCCCCTCGCAGTCACAACGGTAGCGACACAGACGGTGAGACTGAAGAAGAATCCGAAGGCACACCGACGGACACCCCCCACAGTCGTAACGGTCGATGCATCGCGAAATCGTGGCTGGAGTGGAAACCGACGAGGTTGCTCAAGCAAGGCGGTAGCCCTTTGTGCCGTTTGTCGAGGTAGCGGAGAGCGTATGGTGGTGGAGCCGTGGTCGAGGTACTGTGCGAAGAATGTCATGGTCGATGTCGAGTTGGGGTAGCCGGTGTCGAGGATGTCGCCGTGGAGCCGCGAGTGCAAGGAGGCGCCGAGTTAGTCATAGGCGCAATGGTGTTGAGTAGTGGTGCGCCGAGAAGAAGACGTTGTTAACGACGCGTCGCAGCGGGTTCGCCAAGCCTGGGGTGTTTATTTCACTTTTTGTGTGTTGTGTTGGGGATGAAACATGTCTTGCTTTCATATTGTCGTTTGCGCCATGACGGCGTATCATGCTTTCACTCATGTTTGTGATTTCGGTATTACTATGTGTGAACGAAGGCGTGTTTCTTTTTAATAATCACTGGGCCACCAAAATGCATTACTCAAAGCGGGGCATATGTGGCAGTTTACAGGTTCTAAAAGAGGGTTACTGACGCCATGATATGGCGTTGACCTTGTATTGAAGCACCCAAAATCTAGCAGTACAAAGGGTAATATCATTTACAATATTTCTAATGGTTACACGACCAAATGAACCTCATTCTGAAAGACCATAGCGATTCTAGAAATCTTTTTCTTTCATAGGATGGAGAGTGTGATAGAGGGCCAAATGTTGTGGTTGAGACAAAGCGGTGTGGGGATCTCCCAAATGTCGTCGATGGAGGTGGGCTCGAGGAGGAAGATATGAGCCACAACCTTGATAGTCCTGGTGGAATAGTTTCACCTTAGAGTTTAGTTGGTCATTGGAGAGAAGCCGCCTAAATATTTGTACCTTGACAGGTACTCCCTCCGTTCAGATTTAGATGTCGCGCGTGCTGTACATGCATTTTGCAAACATGTCCTGATACTTTCGAATCATTTGAAAAAACGCCCCCGTCTCCTTCCTCAGTTCTCCACCGTCGCTCGCGTGTCGCCGGCTCCGGCCACCATCCCCCGTCTTCCTCCCTCGTTCTCCTCAGCACCCAGAGAGAGTCTCCGCGTGTTGCAGGACCCAGCCGCCTGTGCAGGAGATGACCTGCGTCGTCGCGGAGGAGACGCGCAGAACCTCCACGGAGGCGCCTTGCGCCGCCGCCCAGCTGCGCGCAGCCGCCATGGGTGTGCCCTCGCCTACCTGAGCAGCGGGATTGCTTCTAAAGTTCTTCCTCTTCGTCACCTCCCTCTGAATCGTGCCAAGAAGCAGTAAATTGACGACTAGGTCCTCGATTTGGTCCGCCTTGGCCGCCGTCGCCGCGGACAATTTTGGTCGCCGTCGCGGTGCTGGGTCTTCGTCGCCACTCTGGCCCAGGGTCTTCATCGCCGCGTTGGCCCTGCTCAACCTCTCCTCCAAGCCCAGGGTCTTCCTCTCCGCGCCCGCCCCCGCCTCTGTTGCTGCTGCTGCTGCTGCTGAATTAAAGAGAACTTGATTGTAAACCTGAATACTGAATTAAAGATCATGAATACTGAATACTTGAAAGAGTAGAAGCAAAACTGGATTGCTGAATACTGAATACTGAATTAAAGAGAACTTAATTGCTGCTGGTATTCCTCTCCCTGTTTGATTGTAAAGCAAAACTGGATTAAACAGAACTTGAATACTGAGTGTTGCTGGTAACACAGTTACACTGAATACCCAATGAAGCTCAATACTGAATGCTGGAGTAGTTGCTGCTGCTGGTATTCACATGCACTTTCAGAAATTATTCAGTACAGAACAGTTTTATTCAGGCCCATTGCTTGTTCTGCACTAGACAATGATCCAATGTCCTCCTTGTACAATTTGGGCATTATTCAGTACAGAACAGTTTTATTCAGTACAGAACAGTTTTATTCAGTACAGAATTTGGGAGTAGATGCAGAGTATCTAGGAATTGTAAAAGAAACAAAGCTTTTACAGCTGCTCTTTGTTTACTCTCAAGTCTGAACAAAAGACAGCATGGTGTAGGCTCAAGCAAGCAGCCCATCACTACTTACTTGTTCTGCAATAACCAATGAAGCAATAACCATCAGTCTAGCAAACAATTCTTGTGGAGAGAACTATTTTCAGGTGCCTCTTTGATTTAGCTGATTTAACTTGACCAGAATGTTCATTCTTGGCATTGCCAGCTTCATGTTCCACACCTAGGCATAACAAAATATTAGTATTTCTTTTTATATAAAAAATTAGTATCTCAATATGAAACAAGTTGAGGCAAGTATTTCAACAAAAATAACCCTGCTAGGAGAGGTTAAATGAACATGCCTTTTGTTTTCCATATAAGAGGGTTAACTGAGCCGCCTTTCAGATACTCTCAAAAGAAAAAGAAAAAGAGCAGTCTTTCAGATGAGAGTAAACTGAAAAGGCACAGTGGCTGGAAATGAGGCGACTTGAGCAAGGATCTATAATGTGGCTGGACACTGAGATTAACCAATCAACTTTTTCATGCTGTAACAGGAATAATAGTAACAGGACTAATCAACATGCAGCAAAGAAGCCTAACAGTAACTTTTGAGGGACACACATGACTGTCAGATTAATGCTAATGAAATGAATTGTCTATTTCTCCTTTCCCTGTATGCAGTCGCTGAGAGCCTGAGACTGTCAGATTAATTTCCGTGTGTAATCAATGGAAAGGGGAAAAGTAAAATCCAGAGATTACGGATCCGTCGCCTCGAATGGCCTCAAAAGGAACTCACCATTCACCATCCTCTCTTCTTCGTCGGTGCCGCCGCAGTCGGGATTGGGACTGACACACTCTTGATCTATGCCTACTGTTGCCACACGCGCTAGAGAGGGGCAATATGCAATATGTGTGGTGCATGGAGCCCAACATTCAGAGATGAACAGCGACACAACATTCAGAAGCAGCGGCGCAGGTTGTTCCTTCAGGCTTGAGCAGGGGTGGAGTACCTTGAGGCTGGAGCAGGGGTGGAGCGGCGTCCTCCATAGCGTCGGGGGCACGGAGCGGAGCAGGGGTGGAGCAGCGTCCTCCATGGCGTCGGCATCTTGGCGCGCGAGCGAGCTGCGTGGTGGATCTGGGAGGGAGAGAGGATGGGGTCTCCTCTGAAGCTCACGGCCACCGGCGCCAGGAGCTTGGCGGCGGTGAAGGCCTCGCATCGACGGAATCCGTCGCCGGCTTGAACTCAAAGGTCCAAGCTTGAACTCAATCCGTCGCCGCGGGAAGGAGGAGAGGAGCGCGGCGAGGCCACCGAAGGTGGGAGAGGAGAGCGCGGCGACGCGATAGAAGGTGGGGAGGGGAGGGGGAGGGGGGAGAGCGCGGCGGCAGCGCGGCGGCGAGACAGAGAAGAGCATCGAGCGGACCGCGGCGGCCAGCCGGAGAAGAGAGTGAGGGCGAGGACCGCGGGTTCGGTCGGAAATAGATGGAGGGGGTTTTCGCAAAAAGGCCGTCGCGACATCTAAATCCGAACGGAGGAAGTACATGTGATGTACAAATGAGTAGGGTGATGGTGTGTGGATGTGATAGTCTGTCAGCAGCCGATAAAACATTTCTGGTGGAGAATCACAACCCATGAGTGAGGTACCTGTCGCCAGCAATGTCGTTGAGGTCAAAATCCTGCAAAAAAAAACAACACAACAAGAAGCTCAATAGAGGCAACATCGGTAAGGTGATTTCGCAGGTTACCGTCCTGCATGACCTGCGAGACCATCACACATGGATGAGTGCGGAAGGTGTGTTTTTGCATTCAAGTATGATTTGTTCATTCCTTCCTAGAATTTTTTAACTCGAATTACTTTTTAATGGTTTAGTGTTGTCCACTTGTCTATTTTTTCATTGAGGCCTTCACAGCTCGTTTTAGACTCTTTCCCTCTTTGGTTATCCAACTGGGTTCCAGAATGTTGTTTGTTAAGTGAGATCGAGAGAGAATTGAGTGAAATGACAAATGAGCCAACCATCTTAGATTTCACTGGTACCAAGGGCACACACGCGCGCATGTGTGTGCAAGGGGATGCCTTAAAGGAATGGCAGTTACAAGTTTTTTTTGAGAGAAGATGACAATTACTTACTCCGTTCCTAAATATTTGTCTTTTTAAAGTTTTCAAATGAACTACCACATACAGATGTATATAGACATATTTTAGAGTGTGATTCACTCATTTTGCTCTGTATGTAGTCACTAGTTGAAATCTCTAAAAAAACAAATATTTACAAACGGAGGGAGTACAAGTTTGTCTCAGAGAGAAGGGTCACCACTATTCAGGGTTGGACACACCCCTTCACTAATGACGATTAATTAATTGTGCTAATTTATTTCTAACCATGTTTTCTAGCAGTATCTCTAAGGCTGGTCATAGTGGGGAGTAACTTATACTAGTGTCATGCATATGACACTAATCTAAGTTACTACCTTCATAGTGCAAAGTAATATAGTAGTAATGTCATAGAGGACTTCATTTATTAGTTTGTAGACTCATCTTGTCTTGGGAAGCGCTATGTTACAGTAACATATTATGTTACCACATATCATTAACTACATGCCACGTAAGCAAATTTTTTTGGAGTGTGCTATGTTACTAACTAAGTTACTCCCACTATGACTAGCCTAACAGAGTTCACGCGCGCTCCACGGTCTTTGTATAGCGATGCCTTCAAAACTACTTGGCAACCAATCTATATTGGTCCCTTTGTTCCTGCGTAGATGGACTCAGATCGCGTCATGTGTTTGATCGGTTTCTTTGTTTGGCATAGTCCCAGAGCGGAGAGCGGTATTGCACACATATGCAAAATTTGCTTGAACGAAAGACAAATGACAATGAGGCTTTCCCTAGAAAAAAGAGCAACGAGAGAGGCAGGGACGGGGCCGGCTTCAGTGTTCTAGTTAGAGCATCTTCAGCCGCGTCCCCAACAGGTCCCCCAAGCCATCTTTTAGTGTCGACGCTGAAAAAACGGTCCAGTCGCGTTCCCAGAAACTCAATTTTCGGCGGTTAGGCCCGAAACTGGCGTCGACGGACCCAGGCCGAACTCGGCGCGCTGGAGGACGCCCGGGGCGCCGAGGGAATCGCTTTTGGCGCGAAAGAACGGCGGGCTCGCCGAGTCAGCGACCCCGCGCATCGTCGTCCTCATGGCCTCGGTTTCCCGCGGGGAATCAATGCCAAGACTGCCGCCGGTCAGCCTTTCATTGATTCCTCACGGGCGGCGCAGTGCGGTGACGCGCCCTCTCCCGCCACGCGTACACACGTTTGCCGCCCCCCGACCACTATAAAAGCCACCCCCACCCTTGCCGGTGGACGCACTCGCCCCGCAGCCCCTCTCTCTCGCCACCGACGCTCTCTCTTCCCCTCTCTCCCCGTCTAACCACCGCATGCACGCCCCGGCCGATGGGAGAGCGGTTCCCCGGTGAGGGAGCGGCGGCCAACGGCTTCGGCCGCCGCCACCTGCACAACTGGGAAGCCAACCTCCTCCACGAGGCGAACTACCCGGCGCCGCCCGACATGCGCGTGCCGGGGCGGTGGAGGCTCAACGCCGGGGGCGTCCCAGTCCCCCCGCAGCCCGACGTCGACCGTCCCGCCTACTTCCACGGCGAGATCGAGCGTGTTCGGGCCTCTCTGACAGAGGAGGAGCGGGACCTCCCGGAGTACGCCGCCGCCGACCACGCGCACTGGGCGGCGTACTTCCAACGCCGGCACGAGGAGCTGCTCGCCTCCACCAATAATGCGCCGGTGATAAGGGGGTGCAACAATAGCGACGACCGCCGTCTGTGGTGGGCGCCCCCGGCCACACGCTCCACGCTGTCCTCGAGTACCTCTAGGGTGGCAACGATTCGCCGCTCGAGTACCCGGCGGCCCCGGCCCCGCCCCCCGCCGGAGTGGCGGCCCGTGGCTGCCGAGGCGCATGCTGGGCGGGTCCTCCTCCTCCTCTTCCCGTTCCTCCTCCCACTTCGGGTCGCCGGCGCTCGTCAGCGTCAAGGCCGAGCCCGTGGAAACGCCGCTCAGCCGGCGCACCCGCGGCGCCGCCCTCGTCATCAACGAGGGCGGCCGTGCCTCCTCGGCTCCTACCTCCGCCTCGTCAAGCCGAAGACGGATCCGGGGCTCGCCGCCGTGAAGAGCGAGCACGATGACATGGCCGCACTCGACGACGAGGCCGCCATGAAGTGGGCGCGGGAGGATTGAGCCTGGCTGGAGATGGAGTGCTAGCGCCGCGCCCTACAGGAGGTCGCCGCTCGCCGCCGTGGCCACGACGAGGGAGGCGTCATCGTCCTCGAGGACAGCGACGACGACGCGCCGCCGCTGGCCAAACCAGTCCGCCAGGGCGCCCCCGGGCAGGGTCCAGCAGGGACGGCCGCGGTGTGAAGAAGGAGAAGGAGGGCGACGACGACGGCGACTACGATGCCTTCAGCAAGCTCTTCGGCCTGTAGGCGCGGCAACAACAATTTTTTTCCTTTTATTACATTTATGTTTTCAATATGCAAAAAGACTGTGGAACGCCTAAATATCGCCGAATCTATATCCTGTTTGACGAATTTTGGCCAAGTATGTTTTTAAAAATATTTACAAAATGTCGACTGGGGGTGAGCTGAGGGCGGTGGCTGGGAACCCAATCGCCTTCAAACCGAAATTATCGTCGGTTCGCACCCTTCATGTGCGGTTTGGCTGGGAACCCATGGCGGTGCTATTTCGAGCCCCTGGAGGCTCGAACGACTGAAGATACATTGCCCTGCGCGGAGCTCATGTGCGGGCAGCGGCCCGGCCTGGGATTTGTCTCCGCCACTGAGGGAGGCTACTATGGATCACCGCTGGCCGGTCTGGCGGTATTCCATTTTACTGTTTATAAGAGCATGGACACACACATGTGAAAGGCCAAACCACCAACTTTGGAATTTCCACCAACCACACAAAAAAACATGGAATTGAGCTTCTTTTTAGACAAAAACATGGATTGAGCTAAATAGTCAGATCTTGTCTACCTGGGTAGGCCCCGGTGTCATAAATGAATTGAAAGGGATTGCTCCCATTTCGTTCTAACCAAATGACTTTTGGCCCTTCATTCCTATCTCTTTCTTGAACAAAACACAGGGTATACACGTTATCTAGAATATCTAAGTTAATATACACATGTACACGTATGGTACTATATGTTTTTTAGGATGAACCAACCTGTAGTTGGATGGTAGGAGGACAATGATATCCCAGCCCACTAGAGTTCCAGTCCTAGTGCTCACATTTATCCTGTCGACTATGAAACGCCTTTGGTGACTTCGTCAATTTCAAGATGATATGTCGGCTCAGTCTCTCGGAAGTGCTCATAGGGGTAGGGTGTGCGTGTGTGTTCATAGGGAGTGTATGCGCGTATATATGTGCGCCTGCGTATGGTATGTGTCAAAAAAAAGTATATGCTTTTTACGTGTGGATTACAAGAAAATCAAAACATAGAGCCATCCGGAAAACCCTATTTGCCGCTCTTTGCGGCAAACAGTCGGGCTACCGCACAGGTATCGACCGAGCGCTCGGGGGGTGGGCCGGCCTGTTAGCGTTCCAACCATATGGTTTTGGGAACCTTCTATGGATGTTCCCAGCCGATTTTTTTTTCTGGTTTTGGGAACTTTCTAGAAGGTTCCTGCACCGGTTTTTCTTTTTATATTTTTTTCGTTTTTACTTTTGATTAATCTTTTCTTTTTCATCTTTTCTCTATCTTTTTTTCTCTCTGTTTTTTATTTTCTTTCTTCTTGCTCTTTTCTTTTTGAACTTTTTTCTATTTTTAACGAATGTTTCAGAAATTTAGAAAAAACTAAAAGCTTCAAATTTTGTTTGATTTTTCAGAAAATGTTCCTGCTTTTAAATTTTTGTTCAGAAATTTTGAAAAAGTTTAGAATTTCAAAAATTGTTCTCTTATTTTCAAAAAATGTTCCAAATTTCAAAAAGTTTTTGTCCTTTTAATTTTTTGTTCACAAACTAAAAAATGTTCGGTTTAAGAAATATATTTTATCTTCCATATTTGCTCAATAATTCAGAAAATATTCATGTTTTAATTTTTTTTCATAAATAAAAAAATGTTCGCATTTTGAAATTTTGTTCATGAATTAGAAAATATTCCTGTTTTAGAAATTGTGCCCATTTTCAAAAATTGTTCACAAAATCAAAAAAATGTTCCCGCTTTCAAAATTTGTTCACAAATTCAGAAAACTTCCACATTTTTCAATTGTGTTCACATAATAAAAAAATCTAGAAATTTCAATTTTTTTTCCTTTTTTCATATGTTTTCACAAATTCAATGGTTGAAATTTGTTCACAAATTAAGATCTGTTTGGGAATTTCAGTAAATGTTCCAATTTTCAAAATTTGTTCAAAAATTTAGAAAATGTTCTGGTTTTTGAAAATGTTTCTGTTTGTAAATAATTCTTTTACAAAGTTGTAAAGTGTTTGTGTTATATAAAACATTCCGGCTTTTTTCCAAAAAATGTTCTAGATGTTTAAAAAATGTTCGTGTTTCAAATTTTGGTTTGGACTTCCAAAGAAATGTTCCAGTTTTGAAAAAGAATGTTCGTGTTTTTCAAATTGTGTTCCAGATGTTCAAAAAATGCTCGTGTTACAAGTTTTTATGGAATTTAAAATGTATGATATTCTAAAAATTTCTTCATAAATTTGGAATGCGTTTGTGTTTCGTAAACGTTCGCATTTTTTTCAAACAAAATTGTTTTGCGTTTGAAATTTCAAAAAAAAAAAAAACAGTATCGGCGCTAGTTTTTTCTTTTTTGAATAAGGGTATCGGCGCTAGTTACGGTTTGTAAGTATTTCGCGCATCCAAATATACAACAACGTACGATAGCTCAACTGGTACTAGCACCTCTTCGTGAGCATGAGATCCAGGGTTCGATTCTTACAAAAGCCTGATTTTTTTTTTAGTTCGACTGCTGTTCGCTAGCTTGGGCTGGCCCAGTCGCGTCGGCGACTGCTATTCGCTAGTTTGGGCTGGCCCAGTCGGGTCGCCCCCTGTGCGTCGGCGCCCTGTTGGACGCAACGAGCGTCCAGTAGGAGCTCCTGAGCCATCCTACCCCTCCCCCCTGTAGGCTCCTCTACCTGGGCCAAATTTTGTTTTAGCTGCTAACATGCCAGCAACCCAACACTCTCAAAAGAAAGTGTGAAAACAAGCCCACCAAATGCCCCGAGAAACCAGCTCACAGCCTAGCACCCTGCGGTTCATTCAACGCATAGGTCGACGGTTGTCAACCAAACGTGCAACTTGCTCGCGATGTGTATTTGGGTCGGACCAGGTAGCGCAGGCTCGCTCTTCCGGTTCATTTTTTCTTTTCTTTTTATTTACCCTTTACCTTTTCTTTATTTTTTCTTTTTTGTATTCCTTTTCATTTTATGAACATATTTGAAAAGCTATAACCTTTTTTTTCTGAAATCATGAAAATTTTGTGAATTTGCAAACATTTTTTGGAAATAATGAATATTTTTTGAATTCACAAACATTTTTCAACAAATAAGGGAACATTTTTTCTTAATTTTGAACATTTGTTTCTGAAACTTGTGAACTTTATCTGAATCAGAGAATATTTATTGAAATTTGGGAATAATATCTGAAATTCCTGAACATTTTTTTTGTTAGACGAATGTTTTTCTGAATCATGAACACTTTTTAAATTGATGAACTTTTTTTGAAATTTGAGAATAAAATTTTAAACCCATGATTTTTTAATATTCATGAACATTTTTTGAGTTTGTGAACGTTTTCAAAATTCATAAATTTTTTATGAAATCTTCAACATTTTTTAAATTCGAGAATTTTTTTTTAGTTAAGAACTCTTTCTGAAATCCTGATCATTTCTTTTTTCAAATTTGATATTCGTGAATGGTTCTCAAAGTAAAAAAGGAACAAAAATGGAAAATGAAAGAAGACAAACAAAAAGAAAACAGGAGCGTCCAGCCCCACATGGGCCGGCCCAATATGAGAGGGGGCGCACGGGGTTGCACGCTTGGTGCCTATTCGCCAACTTGGGCACGAAATAGGGGTTCCACTAGCGCCCTTAAAAAAGCTCACATTTTTTTAAAAAGGGGGTTCCCCTAGCCTCTGCATCAGAACGATGCATACAGCCATTATTATTAATAAGTAAAAGGTCCAACATAAGTCTTCATGTCTCGAACAAAGAACAAAAAAAGGCTCACGAAGAGCTAAACAGTAATAGAAAAGCCACAACCGGTTGGCATAAAAAGGTAGGAGCACTACATGCCTATACTATTACATGACCGCCATCCAAACCGGTTGAAAATATCCCGTGCTACCATCTCCCATCGGGTAGACCCAGTAACCAAACGCTCCCTGGCCTCCGTCGGAGTGAGTAGCGACCACATACGGATCAACGCAGTGGGTCTGAAGATAACCTGCAAAAAGTGAATATTTGTTGTTTTGTTAAAGACCAAATCATTTCTGCAGTTCCAGACTGCCCATAATAAAGCACATACTCCTACACGAATGTGTCTCGCTGTATCGGAATCTATCCTATGAAGCCACGTCCCAAATAACGTGTTGATAGAATTCGGTGGAGTAATGTTAAAAGCTATGTGAACCGACCGCCACATAATTTTTGCCAGAGGACAATCAAGAAAGAGGTGTTTGATTGATTCATGTTGGTCGCAAAAGCTACATCTTGTAGATCCCGTCCAATTGCGTTTTGCCAAATTATCCTTAGTTAAAATAACTTGTTTATGCAGAAATCACATAAACACTTTGATTTTCAAAGGTACTTTAACTTTCCAAACATGTTTCGATCTAGGAATCACGCTAGAATTAATAACATCCAAATACATGGATTTAACCGAGAACTCTCCATTCTTAGTTAGTTTTCAGCACAACTGATCGGGCTATTGAGACAACTGAATATCCATTAATCTTCTCACAAGATTGAGCCAGGCTTCCCAATGGTTTCCCACTAGCGTCCTCCGAAATTGAATATTGAGCGGAGTGGACTGTAGTATTGTTGCAACGTAAGCGTCTCTACGCTGAACAATGTTATACAAAGAAGGATATTGGAGTGCGAGGGGCGTCTCCCCTAGCCATGTATCCTCCCAGAACCTCGTAGCGGTACCGTTTCCAACTATGAACCTTGTCCTATTGAAAAAGAGTGGTTTAACTCTCATCAATCCTTTACAAAAAGGCGAATCAGTCGGCCTCACTGTCACCTAGGACAAGGTTCTAGGGTGAAGGTATTTGTTACGCAAGATCTGAGCCCATGTAGCCTCCGTCTCGACAGAAAGCTTAAACAACCACTTGCTAAGGAGACATCTGTTCTTCACTTCCAGATTCTCAATACCTAGACCCCCTTGGTCTTACGGCCTACAAATGATATCCCATTTAGCAAGTCTGTATTTTCGCTTAAGTTCATCTCTCTGCCAGAAGAAGCGTGATCGATAGAAGTCTATCCTCTTCTGGACTCCAACCGGAACCTCGAAAAAGGAGAGAAGAAACATGGGCAAACTCGTGAGGACCGAATTAATGAGAATTAACCGTCCTCCGTATGACATTAGCTTGCCTTTCCAGCAGCTCAATTTCTTCTCAAAACGGTCCTCAATGCACTTCCATTCTCTGTTGGTCAGCTTACGATGGTGAATTGGTATACCTAAATACGTGAAAGGTAAAGCCCCCAATTCAGACCCGAACAATTGTTTGTACGCATCTTGGTGATCATTAGCTCTTCCGAAAAAGAACAATTCGCTCTTGTGGAAGTTAATCTTTAACCCGGTCAATTGTTCGAATAAGCATAACACGAGCTTCATGTTTCGCGCTTTTGCCAAGTCGTGCTCCATGAAGATGATAGTATCATCAGCGTACTGTAGAATGGATACACCTCCGTCAACTAAGTGCGGGACGAGGCCACCTACCTGACCCGCATCCTTAGCCCTTCCTATAAGAATTGTCAACATATCGACCACTATGTTGAAGAGAATAGGTGACATCGGATCTCCTTGCCTCAGCCCTTTGTGTGTTTGGAAGTAGTGACCTATGTCATCATTCACTTTAATCCCAACACTCCCTTTTTGCGTGAAAGAGTCTACCTGGTGTCTCCATGCCTGATCAAAACCTTTCATACGCAATGCCTGTTGAAGGAAGGGCCATTTGACCTTATCGTATGCTTTCTCGAAGTCCACTTTGAAAATAACTCCATCTAGCTTTTTCGTGTGGATTTCATGGAGCGTTTCATGCAGGACGACAACCCCTTGTAGGATGTTTCTGTCCGGCATGAAAGCGGTTTGGGACGGTTGCCCCACAGAGTGCGCAATTTGCGTAAGCCTATTAGTCCCGACCTTGGTGAAAATTTTGAAACTTACATTAAGAAGACAGATAGGCCTGAACTGCTCAATACGAACGACCTCTGTTTTCTTAGGGAGTAGAGTTATCGTTCCAAAATTAAGTTGAAACAACTGAAGCTGTCCAGAGAATAGATCATGGAACATCGGAAGCAAATCCCCTTTGATAATATGCCAACATTTTTTATAAAACTCCGCAGGAAAACCATCCGGCCCTAGAGCCTTATTGTTCTTCATTTGTGAAATGGCCTCAAACACCTCTTTCTCCGTAAATGGGGCGGTCAAAATCTCATTCTCGTCTAACGCAAGTTGAGGGACATCCTCAACCCTGGACTCATCTAAGGACAAGAAGTTATCCTCCGGAGGCCCAAACAGCTGCTTATAGTAATTGGTAATATAAACTTTCAGATTTTCTTGTCCTAAAATCGTCCCCTCGTCCTGCTCGAGCTGAAATATCCTCTTCTTGCGGTGCTTGCCATTTGCAATCATATGAAAGAACTGAGTGTTATCATCCCCTTGGACGATTTTGCGAACCTTAGCTCGCAATGCCCACTTCAATTCCTCCTCTCGAAGAAGTTCTTTCAGTCTCAACTCCGCCTCCACCTTAGTTTCCAGCTCTCTGGTATCTAAAATAGTGGACTCGGCTTTTAGGGGTTGAATCAGTACAAGGAGCCTTTCCTTCTCAGCCTTATAAATCCCATGTGTATGTTTAGCCCATCCACAAAGGAATCTTCGCAGATGCATAATCTTATTCTGCCATCTTTCAATAGGAGACCTTCCTCCTGAAACTTTAGCCCATTCTCTAGCTATCAGATCGAGGAACCCTTTTCTATCAAAGCACGATAATTCGAAAGAAAAGGTGTTCTTATTTCCCACATGGGTGGGATCGCCAGAGTCAACAAGCAATGGGATGTGATCTGAAATTGCGCACGATAACGCCTGGACTGTTACGAGGGGGAACTTCTGTTCCCATTCGACGCTAGCGAGGACACGGTCCGGCTTCTCAAAAGTCGGGTTTGGTAACGAATTAGCCCAAGTGAATTTCCTACTAGACAGCTCTATCCCTCTAAGATCCAAGCTTTCGATTATGGTATTGAACATAAACGACCATCTGCCGTCAAAATTCTCATTATTCTTTTCCTCCCTCCTTCGAATAATGTTGAAATCACCCCCAACGAGGACTGGGAGCTGCTCGCTACCGCAAATACGGACAAGATCGGCCAAAAAAATCTGGTTTGAGTTCTGGCTGCGCGACACCATATACCGCCACCAATTCCCAATTAAACCCATCGGCCTTTGATCTGACCCGAAACTTTACCGCAAAATCTCCCATGACCACACTCCGAACTTCCAACGAGTCACACTTAACCCCGAGTAGGACCCCACCGGACCTTCCTCTTGGAGGTAGGAAGTGCCAGTCGAAGTCGACACCCCCCGATAAATTGCTAAGGAATTGGGGGGTGAAATTGTCCCTTCCAGTTTCGGACAGGGCAATAAAATCCAACTTGTGTTCAATAGATGCTTACGCTAGAAACCTTCTTTTAGCCAAGTCTTTAAGACCTCTGCTATTCCAAAAAATTCCTCTCATATTTCATCATGAAATTTTTTAGAGGTACGGATCCTAGCACTTCTACGCGCAGCCGAAACTAGAGAAACCTTCCGTTTCCACTTCCGCTTAGGCTTATTTTGATCCTCCCGCCGGTCCTCACAACCGGGCTCTAAGGATTTAACCTCTGGAACATCTACATGGATCGAGGCCTTAGGGGAACCGAATCCCTCATCCTCCTCTGTCTCAGGAAGTGAAGGGGCAAGATCCGCACAAAAACTATCAAGAGCCCTGACTCCCAACACATCTATGTCGGAATCATTCATGGGTTTAACAGCTGCTATGTTATGTATCATTTCCAAAGCGTGCTTCGCTTCGAGATCAAGAATATCATTAACTGATTTAGTGATTTCACTACCATTACTACCTAGTGAAACCCCTAATTGATTTGCATTGTGAACAATCTCATCATTGGAAAAATGTAAAATCAAATTTGACGTATTGACTGACATACCAGTAGTGACCTCAATGTCACGAAGCTTGGCCGCCCGCATAGCGCACCTTAGCTGCATGACATCAACCTCCGGCTGCTCCTGGAGACGACTGCTCATCCTCCGCCCCTCGGAAATAGGATCCGGGATCCCTCCAAAAGCAATGACCTCCTCCTGCGTGGCCCTGTTTGGGGTGGGGCCTCCTGCCCGACCCCCCACAGAGCTCAACTGAACTGGAGCAGCCGAGAAATCACCAAGAGCCCTCGAAGCCTCCCGCGGCATCGGCCGGTGCCCGGATCCCGGAGACACCACGGGAGCCCCACCAACCACAGGCACAACAACCGGACCCGTGAACGTAGCACCTAAAAACAGGCGATGCCGCTGGAGCGGGGTGGCGCGGCGAAGCGATGAACAGGGGCTCCTGGCCGCCAGCTGTAAGTGCATCTAGTGCCCCTTAGTGATTTTGGTGTATTGAAGACTTATAGATTAAGGGACTAATGTGTTTATGAGTATACACAGGTCTATAAGTCTATGAGGAGTTTGATATTTACAGAGAAAGTTGACCCCTAAAAATGAAGTTCTTCGTCTAAAGACTTTGGCTTTCTGAAGACTTTGAAAGTGAAGAAATTGGTGTGACCTTGAAGACTTGGTATTCATTCGAGGAACATGAAGCGTGAAGACTTTTGTTTTCGTAGTTTCATTTTCTCTTTCTTTAGTCATAGGAAACACCGTACTGTTAAAGGGGGTCGAGGAAATACTAAGGAAAAATTTCCATGTGATGCTCAACTCAAAATCCTACACCTACCAATCCCTTCGAGTGAAGCCATTGGAAATCTCATACAGTTCAGTCATATTCTTCAGTGACAGAGACGAAGTTCTTCTGGTCTCTGAGGAATTTGTTCTGACTGAGGAGTTAGGAATTCGCCAGTGCGGATTGCCTACACAGTGAGGAACATGATAGCCCTGAGGAATTTGAGCCTCAAATATCCGACCGTTGCTGTGCTATGCGCCAGCTGTCCCAAAATATCTACCCACCTAACGGTCATATCATTGAAGGGCATTTATGTCTTATCATGTCGGGCTGCTCCCTAGGCTATAAATAGCCGCCCCCTTCAACCACTAGCTGGTTGGCTGCTCCGAGAGAAACTGACACTTGTCATTTGAGAGCATCCCATCCTCCGAGGACTTTGAGCGAAAATCATCAAGTGAGGAAAATCCAAACCCAAACACCTACAAACCCAAAGTGATTGAGTATCACTGAAGAGATTGATCCTGCGTGGATCCGACGCTTGTTACCTTTGAAGACTGTGCTTCTTCCAGATGGTTAGGCGTCATGGTCTAGAGCATCCAAGAGGAATTGTGGATCGCCGAGTGACCGAGTTTGTGAAGGTTCGGAAGTCACCTGAAGACTTAGCACGAGTGATTGGGCGAGGTCTGTGTGACCTTAGCTCAAGGAGAATACAGTGAGGACTGTGTGTCCTCAGGTTTAAATACCTAGCGGCTCCAACCAGATGTACAACTGAGACAGCAGTTGGAACTGGTCTACCAAATCATTGTCTTCACCAAGCTTACTGGTTCTATTTCCTCAACTCTTTCACTTCCTCATTACTGTGTTGTGCACTTGTTCATATATGTGTTTGAAGACTTTGACTGAAGACTTTCTCAATTTCCTCAGTTCAATTTCTTCAGTCTGTTTGTCTTCATCCTGTGTTATCCTGTGTTTACGCTTTCTGTACTCTGTGCCTGTCTTCATTTCATCATGATGACCATGCTTGTGTTATGTTATGTTTACTTCTGAGTACTTATTCCGCTGCAAGTAGTTCTTCGCTAAGGAATTTCCTCACCCGCAAATTCCTCAGTGAAGAATTCATAAAAATTGCCTATTCACCCCCCTCTAGTCGATATAACGCACTTTCAATTGGTATCAGAGCAAGGTACTCCCTTGTTCTATGTGATTTGGTTTAACCGCCTGGAGTTTTAGTTATGTCGACCGCAGGTATGATCAAGGTCTCTGCTGGGTGTCCTACCTTCGATGGGACGGAGTATCCCTACTGGAAGAATAAGATGCGAATGCATCTTGAGGCAATTGATAACGATCTCTAGTATGTTGTGGAAAATGGTGTTCCCTTAGTCACACCTTCTCTGAATGCTGCTGATGTGAAGAGATTCAAGCAACTCGATTCTCAAGCGAAGAATATCATATGTGGCCATCTGAGCAAAGGACAATATGGAAGAGTGAGTGCTTTGGAAACTGCTAAGCTTATCTGGGATAGGCCGTCCAAAGTCAATGAAGGAGTCTCAACACAGCGTGACTCTCGAGTTGATGTTCTTCGCAATCTCTTCAACCGCTTCAAAAGACTTGACAATGAAAATGTTCAGCAAACCTTCGATCGCCTCACTAACATCTCAAATGAGCTTCAAGCACTTGGTGCCACTGACATCACCGATCATGAGGTGGTGAAGAAATTGCTGAGATCGCTTGATTCCTCATTTGATACTCTGGCAATGATGATACAAGAACGTGCTGATTACAAGTCACTTGATCCTGCTGATATCCCCGAGAGGCTAAATACTCATGAGTTCCAGCTTGCTGAGAAGAGAGATCTCTACGGTTCGAGCTATGGCAGATCACGTGCCCTGAAGCCAAGGTCGTCTCTGAATCTGAAGGTGAAGATTCTGGCAGTAGCCTTGGTGATCCTGAAGAACTGAGCCAGGAGCTAGCACTGCTCGTGAAGAAATTCCAAAGATTCTCAAGACGTGGTCGCTTTGGAAAATCCTCAAGGAGCAATGATTCCTCATCCAGTGACTACAAGAAGAGGCTATGCCACAAATGCAAGAAGCCTGGTCACTACATTCAAGATTTTCCTCAGTGGGAAAAGGAATAAAAGAAGAAGAAATACAAGGACTACAGTTCTGATGACGCGAAGAAGAAGAAGAAATCATCAAAATCTTCATCATCAAAATTCTCGAAGTCTTCATCTCACAAGAAGAGCAGCTCCAAGAAGGCTCGGGCATTCATTGGCAAGGAAATGGACTCTGAGGCTGAATCTGAGGAACATGAGGAAGAGGAGGCATCTGAGGAGTCCGAGTCTGGTGTGGCAAGTCTAGCTCTCGCTACTGCATTCGTCAGCAAGTCTATCTTCAACCCTGAAGAAAATGGCTTCACCAACAAGGCCGATGATGGCAATGATGACTACGCTCCCACCTATTGCTTCATGGCAAAGGGTGCCAAGTGTTGGGGAACGTAGTAATTTCAAAATTTTCCTACGCACACGCAAGATCATGGTGATGCATAGCAACGAGAGGGGAGAGTGTGTCCACGTACCCTCGTAGACCGAAAGCAGAAGCGTTAGCACAACGTGGTTGATGTAGTCGTACATCTTCATGATCCGACCGATCAAGTACCGAACGCACGGCACCTCCGAGTTCAGCACACGTTCAACTCGATGACATCCCTCGAACTCCTATCCAGCCGAGCTTTGAGGGAGAGTTCCATCAGCACGACGGTGTGGTGACGATGATGATGTTCTACCGACGCAGGGCTTCGCCTAAGCACCGCTACGATATGACCGAGGTGGATTATGGTGGAGGGGGCACCGCACACGGCTAAAAGATCAATGATCAATTGTTGTGTCTCTAGGGGGTGCCTCCCTCCCCGTATATAAAGGAGTGGAGGAGGGGGAGGGGGCCGGCCACCCTTGGCGCGCCCCATGAGGAGTCCTACTCCCATCGGGAGTAGGACTCCCCCCTTCCATGTTGGAGTAGGAGAGGAGAGGGAAGGAGAGAGAGGGGGAAAGGAAAGGGGGGGCGCCGCCCCCCTCCTTGTCCAATTCGGACTTGGTGGGGCGGCTGCCCCTTGGCCGCCTCTCCTCTTCCACCACTTGGGCCCATGAGGCCCAATAACCTCCGGGGTTCCGGTAACCCCCCGGTACTCCGGTATATATCCGATAACCCCCGGAACCATTCCGGTGTCCGAATATAGTCGTCCAATATATAAATCTTCATGTCTCGACCATTTCGAGACTCCTCGTCATGTCCGTGATCACATCCGGGACTCTGAACTACCTTCGGTACATCAAAACACATAAACTCATAATATAACCGTCATCGAACTTTAAGCGTGCGGACCCTACGGGTTCGAGAACTATGTAGACATGACCGAGACACGTCTCCGGTCAATAACCAATAGCGGAACCTGGATGCTCATATTGGCTCCCACATATTCTACGAAGATCTTTATCGGTCAAACCGCATAACAACATACGTTGTTCCCTTTGTCATCGGTATGTTACTTGCCCGAGATTCGATCGTCGGTATCTCAATACCTAGTTCAATCTCGTTACCGGCAAGTCTCTTTACTCGTTCCGTAATACATCATCCCGCAACTAACTTATTAGTTGCAATGCTTGCAAGGCTTAAGTGATGTGCATTACCGAGTGGGCCCAGAGATACCTCTCCGACAATCGGAGTGACAAATCCTAATCTCGAAATACGCCAACCCAACAAGTACCTTCGGAGACACGTGTAGATCAACTTTATAATCACCCAGTTACGTTGTGACGTTTGGTAGCACACAAAGTGTTCCTCCGGTAAACGGGAGTTGCATAATCTCATAGTCATAGGAACATGTATAAGTCATCAAGAAAGCAATAGCAACATACTAAACGATCGAGTGCTAAGCCAACGGAATGGGTCAAGTCAATCACATCATTCTCCTAATGATGTGATTCCGTTAATCAAATGACAACTCTTTGTCGATGGCTAGGAAACATAACCATCTTTGATCAACGAGCTAGTCAAGTAGAGGCATACTAGTGACACTCTGTTTGTCTATGTATTCACACATGTATCATGTTTCCGGTTAATACAATTCTAGCATGAATAATAAACATTTATCATGAAATAAGGAAATAAATAATAACTTTATTATTGCCTCTAGGGCATATTTCCTTCATCAAGTTACTCAAATATACCTCCTCTGAATCAAGTGAGAATGAATCTGATGAAAACCTCAAGCCCAGCTACTCTAAACTTGCTAAGATTGCTGTGAAACAACAAAAGGCTTTTGAAAAGGTTCGAAACATGCTAGACAAAAGTGATGATATGTTGGGTGAATAAATGGATCGCACTAAAACCTTGACTGAAAATCTTCAGAGACTTCAGACTAGGTTTGACAATCTTCAAGGTCATCATAACACTCTCTTGTCTGATCATGAGAAGCTTTCTTATGAATTTCTTCAGAGAAAGCAAGATCTTGAGAAGCTAAGAGTGAGTTATGAAGATCTTCAGAAGGAGCGCGATTCATTACTTGCTCAACAAATCAGCGCTTCTCAGGAAGAATTTGTTCCTCCATGCTTGAAATGCATTGAACGTGAATCTGCTAATTCTTCACCTGAATGTTCAAATGCTTCTAATGCTACAAATTCTTCAACTGTCTCTGCTATCACTAATACCTCATCTGAGGACATTGCTAGTATCACTGATGATGCAGGGCTGAAGGAATTGTACATGACAGGCATGTACAAAATCCTCTAAGGGCACCAGACTCTTTGTAATGTGCTTAAAAAGCAGATCCTCAACAGGAACCCTAGGAAAGAGGGTATTGCCTTTGAGAGGAAACTTAATGCTGATGGTACATATTGGAAGCCTGAGCAGTACCCCAAAACCTCATGGGTTGCTGCAAAAGGACCTCCAGTTGATCCATCTAATTTATCTGGCTTTATATGTGAATCTCCTCATTCTTCTGATGAGTCATTTGACTCCAACTATAAACTGTTCAAAAATCAGAATGGTGAAGTATTTGCTAGATATGTTGGCACTAACTGCAGGAACGGTTCCCCTATGAAGAAAATCTGGGTTCCCAAAAGGTGCCTTGAAAGTCTTCAGGTGAATGTCCTCATGACACCACCTGTGAAGAATAGGAACCCCAGATCAAATTCTTCATATGGATCCAAGTCCTCATACGGACCAAATTCCTCACGTGGATCAAATTCCTCAAAAGGATCAAAGTCCTCATATGAATATCATCGTGCTAACAACTCTGTTTCGCAGGGAAGAGCTAAGGGCTATGAATATGAGCATTATTCTTCTAACCATTATGTTCATAAGTCCTCGAAGAATTTCTCTGCTTATTCATATGCTTATCCTAACTCCTCTTATGTGAAACGAAATGGGCTGGCTTCTATGCCACCTTTCTCATATGGAGCTCGCAGAGTGACGAACTCTTTGCCACCCCTTTAGATGTGGGTGGTGAAGAAAAAGAACTAATCTCTTCTGCAGGGTCAGGTCTCCAGACGTGCTCAAACGTCTGAAGAATTTGCCGGAGACCTGAAAATTTGCCTGATAGGACGCAGGCTAATCATGAAGAAATGAAATCTCATTTCTCACGTCCTCATATTGCTTTATTTGTTCTATTACTTGATGAAATTGATCTGATGAATTGTGATGTCATATTCTTCATTGATGAAGTATATGAGTTCGTAAGCTGCACTAATTCATCTGCAGGATGATCAACCCAAAGCCACTGAGTGGGTCCTCGATAGTGGATGTACAAATCACATGACTGGTGACAAGAATCTATTGATGGATGCTCCCTTATCTCCATCGCATCTGAAGCATATCATCTTCGCTGACAAAGGCAAAAGTCAGGTATTGGGCCTAGGTAAGGTTGCGATCTCAAAGGATCGACACATGGACAAAGTCATGCTTGTCGAGTCCTTAGGATACAACCTCATGTCTGTCTCAATGCTTTGCGATCTTGATATGGTTGTTGTCTTTGGCAAGTATCGTTGTGTTGTGATCATGGAAGCTGGCAATTCCAAAGTCTTCGAAGGCTTTAGGAGAGGAGACTTGTATACTGTTGATTTCTCTACAGGACCACATCCAGCCGTGTGCCTACTTGCAAAAGCTTCGGAAGGCTGGCTATGGCATCGACGGCTTGGTCATGCAGGCATGAGGAATTTGCACACGCTTGCGAAGAAGAAGCACGTCATTGGCATTGAGAATGTCAAATTCCTCAAGGATCACTTATGCAGAGCCTGTGAAGCTGGAAAGATGACAAAGGCTAAGCATCCAGCGAAGACTATCATGACTACTACTCGACCATTTGAATTGCTTCACATGGATCTCTTCGGTCCTAACCATTATTCTGCAGTTTCAAATGATGCATCTCAATACGGCTTTATTATTGTTGATGATTACTCTCGATACACATGGGTACACATTGTTACTTACAAACATGAAGTGCAGGAAGTCTTCAAACGATTTTCCTCGAGGGCTTCAACCAACTTTGGTGTGAAGATCAAGCACATCAGAAGTGACAATGGAACTGAGTTCAAGAATTCTGGTCTTGATGACTATCTTGATGAACTTGGTATTACTCATGAGTTATCTGCTCCCTATACTCCTCAGCACAATGGCGTCGTGGAGCGCAAGAACAGGACTCTTGCTGAGATGGCTCGCACTATGCTTGATGAATACAAAACGCCTCGTTGTTTCTGGATTGATGCAATTGATACTGCGTGCCACATCATCAACAGAGTATATCTTCACAAATTCTTCAAGAAGACTGCCTATGAACTCCTCACTGACAAGAAACCCAATGTGAGTTATTTCAAAGTCTTCGGTGCTAAATGTTGGATTAGAGATCCTCATCACAACTCAAAATTTGCACCAAAAGCATATGAAGGTTTTATGCTTGGTTACGAAAAGGACTCGCACACCTACAGAGTCTTCAACAACGTTCTTCACAAGGTTGTTGAAACTGTAGATGTGCGGTTCGATGAAACTAATGGCTCGCAAAGAGAGCACCTACCTTCTGTGATAGATGAACCGGCACATGAGGAAACTATCAAGTTCAAGGCTACTGAGGATGTCATCCCTACCGAAGAATCTGCTGAAGAATTCATTCCAGAACGTGAAGAACGTCGAGCTGAGGCACCTGAAGAAAATGGTGCTGAAGAAAATGCTGATCAAATTCCTCGACAACAACCAGCTCATCCTCGCATTGCAAAAGAAGTGCAAATTGAGAAGATCATCGATGACATTGAAGCACCAGGTCCTCTCACACGCTCAAGAGCTTCACATTTATCTAACTTTTGTGGGCACTTTGCTTTTGTATCTATCATAGAGCCCGTTAAGGTAGGTGAAGCATTTTTGAAGCCTGAGTGGATTCAAGCTATGCAAGAAGAACTACATCAGTTCAAGCTCAACAACGTCTGGGAACTGGTCAAACGTCCAGATCCTCGCAAGCACAATATCATTGGCACAAAGTGGATCTACCGCAACAAGCAAGATGAAAATGGCCTTGTGGTGAGGAATAAGGCACGGCTTGTAGCTCAAGGCTACACACAGGTTGAAGGAATTGATTTCGATGAAACTTTTGCACCCGTTGCTAGACTTGAGGCTATTCACATATTACTTGCTTATGCTAACCATCATGATATCACTCTATATCAAATGGATGTGAAAAGTGCATTCCTCAATGGTAAGCTTGAGGAAGAAGTATATGTTGCTCAACCCCCAGGTTTTGAAGATCCAAAGAATCCTGACGAAATCTTCAGACTCAATAAGGCCCTCTATGGCCTCAAGCAGGCCCCTCGGGCGTGGTATGATACTTTGAAGGAATTCCTCATGAAGAAAGGCTTCAAACCCGGTTCACTCGACCCTACTCTTTTCACTAAATCTTATGATGGTGAACTGTTTGTGTGCCAAATATATGTTGATGATATTATCTTTGGCTGTACTGACCAACGTTATAGTGATGAATTTGCCTATATGATGAGTGAAGAATATCAAATGTCTATGATGGGAGAATTGAAATTCTTCTTAGGTCTTCAAATTCGTCAACAACGCAATGGCATATTCATATCTCAGGAGAAATACCTCAAGGATGTACTGAGGAAATTCGGCACGCAAGATTGCAAAGGGGTCAAAATTCCTATGCCCACAAATGGCCATCTATGCACCGATGAAAATGGTATTGACTTCGATCAAAAGGTATACCGCTCCATGATTGGTTCTTTATTGTACTTATGTGCATCTAGGCCAGATATTATGCTTAGTGTTTGCATGTGTGCCCGATTTCAAGCTACACCGAAGGAATCACACCATAAGGCTGTGAAGCATATTCTTCGATATCTAGCTCACACGCCAACACTTGGATTATGGTACCCCAAGGGCTCGGCTTTTGATCTCATTGGATATTCAGACTCTGACTATGCCGGTGATCATGTGGACCGCAAGTCAACATCTGGTACATGTCATTTCCTTAGACGATCTTTGGTCTGTTGGTCCTCGAAGAAACAGAACTACGTATCACTGTCTACTGCTGAAGCTGAGTACATTGCTGCTGGTTCTTGCTGTGCTCAATTGCTGTGGATGAAGCAACCTCTCAAGGACTACGACGTCAACGTGAAGAATGTGCCTCTCTTCTGTGACAACGAGAGTGCCATCAAGATTGCTCACAACCCAGTTCAGCACTCGAAGACAAAGCACATTCAGATTCGTCATCATTTTCTTCGCGATCATGTGTTGAAGGGCGACATTTCTATTGAGCATGTGAAGACTGAAGAACAGCTAGCCGATATCTTCACAAAGCCCTTGGATGAGAAGAGATTTAGCAAGTTGCGGTGTGAGCTAAATATCTTAGAATCTTCGAATGTTCTTTGAATAGGACACTCATCCTAACACTTATGCATAAATTGATGACTTAGATGTGCAACACATGAAGAAACGTTTTTCTTCAATCAATGAAGACTAACAATCTAAGTGTGAAGAAATTAACGAAGAATTTGATTCTTAGAACCCTACGACAATTGTATGCGGTGTCTGAAATCATCATTCTTATACGGTGGGTCACGCCACCACCACCAAAGTTGAAAATCTTCAATCTGAGTTTTTCCTCAATTTTGAAATTCCTCAGTTGTTCATTTTCTTCAACTTTGCATTGTCTTCACCTTTTCCATCGTGTCATTGGCTATATATATATATATATATATATATATATATATATATATATATATATATATATATATATATATATGAGTTTATGTCCTCTATAGCATTCACTTATTGCTATTTCTTCAAGTTGTTTTTCCTGCTAAGTGAATGTGATCGGACCCTTCCCCCTCTATGCTAAAATCAACCCATTCTATTCACAAATTCTTCATGTGCGTTCTATTTGAAACTCGTTCAAAATCTTCAATGTGTCCTTGTCAGCTGAAGAATTTGCGAACGCAAAGTTAAAACTTATCTTTTCGGTTTTGCCGCTCAAACTGTTTCGAATCCCACGAAAACACTTATCTATTCACCCACGATCTCACACGATCTCCACTTCTCAGTACGTGGGTGACACATGTCAAGCGAATGAGAAGGGTCAGGGGCACGTTCGTCCAATTTCTTCGGGAAAACAGTTTTTCACCGTGGCTATAAATACCCCTCCCCTTCCTCACTTCTCTTTTACTCCGCTCGATCCCACTCCCGCTCGAGCTTCTCAAACCCTAGCGCCGCCGCTACTTCATTTTCGCCGGTGAGGAAGAGCTTCACTGCCTCAACCTCGTCGCCGTCGTACTCGCGCCGGCAACGGATTTCTTCACTCCGCCGCCGCCGTAGCTATCTTCCTCAGCCGAGTTAGGGCGTGGAAGATCTGCACTGACGAACTTCACATCTCCACTTCTCAGTTCATCGTGTTCTTCGTCCTGGGTAATTAAAAGTTACTTTTACTACCCTCTTTGATTCAAATGATTTCTACAAAATCCTCAAAGGTGTTTTTTCTTCAAATCTTCACGCACTAAACACCTCACATGTCATCTGTTCTTGATTCATTTCTCTAAGCTATATTTTTCTTCAAGATTCCTCAATTGTGTGGATTTCTGATCTATACAACTCTGGAACCTAAGACAAAGAACGCTTAGTGAAATTCTTCAAGACTCATCTGGTCAAATTCCTCAAACTTGTTCTTTTTACAAAACCTTCTGAGAACGCATATGACATCTCCAAATTCCTCGCAACTATACTCTGTTCACAGGTACTCATGTCCGCTACTGAATCACTAGGTTCTCATCAACTTAACTCATTTGCAGCGTTCCTCGAAGAAAAGTTGCATACCTCTTCAGAAAATTCCATTGTTCAAATTCCTCATCTGAAGAAAATGGCTGATGGAAAGAAGCCACAGAAAGGAGGAAAGAGGCCTGAAATCAATACTGCCTTTGTGATCCCCGATGACATATACAAAGATTATTGCACTCCTGATGAGGCCAAGTTTGGAAAAGAGGACAAAAATCAGCGCAAGGTGCGCATACAGAGGATAGAAAGGAGATGGGCAAGAGAGTGAGAGTACATGTATGTAACTCCCAAGTACATGAAGAAATTCGCACTCAATCCTCCATGCCCAAGACCTCCATTGGCACCTGGCCAAGAAGCAGATCCCACTAGCCTCAAGCGCAGTGAGGATTATCCTGATGAATGGGCCAAGCGCCAGGCCAAGTTGGCTAGACAAGCCAGAGAAGCAGTGAGGAAATTCAACGAAGACTCTGCTGCTGCTGCTGCCACTGCTGAGGCCTCTGCTAGCAAGCCGAAGAAGGCCATGGCAAAGAAGCCTGCGCATAAGCCAAGTGCTTCACCTTCAATACCCTCAAGGCCAAGTTCCTCAGCAATGCCCTCACGGCTAGATTCCTCAAAGCCCTCACGGCCAACTCCTCAAACTGCTCCTGCTCCTCCAAAGTCCTCAGCTCCTCCGCCAAAGTCTTCGGCTGCTCCGACCAAATCCTCAACACCAGTGCATCTCGCCACGTGCCAAAGGACCGCAGACATATCTATTGCCTCAGGAGCCTCTGCAAGTTCCTCAGCTGCTCCAAGTTCCTCAGCTGGCCCCTCTCCGCTGAAGAAAAAGGCCGCTGCTGGACGAGGTCCTCGACCAAGTCCTCACAAGAAGCAGGTCACCTTCCAAGTGCTCTCTGATGATGATGAGGCTGATGATGAAGAACTAGCCGAAATCACCAGAGACAGACAAGTAAAGGCCGCTAGAGCCAAAGGAAGCAATGTGCCACTGCTTTTGGATCCGAAGCTGATCCTAGACTTCATCGATCTCTGCACAAGGATCCCAACACTCCTTTGTCGGAGATGAACCTCACACCTGGTCAAAGTCATGTTTTAACTGCCTTCATTGAAGAAGGGAAATGGAAATTTGAGAAGGCAAGGCAGCTGAAGAAAGCTCAGTACAGGAAGGAGCGCTTCCTGAAGAAAAACGTTGTCTCTATGACAACTAAAGAACTAGTGAAGATCCAGGCTGAAATCAAAGGCGTCAGCGATGCCTTCAATGCTTACTATGCTGATTGGCAAGGAGCCAAAGTCAGGTTTGTAAAACTGACTGAGAAATTCACTTCAAAGGTTGCAGATCCATCGCAACCAGAAATTCCTCAAGCCGAAGCATCTGCTCAACCAACAGAAGAGCACGCCAGCACCGCTGATGAAAATTAGGCTGCTGAAGAAAAGGTGAGTTCCAGGGCTGATGACTGCATTCCAGCCGCTAAAGAAATTGCCAGGGCATCCACTAGTGGTGCGCCTGAAGAAAATGAAGAAGTCAGGGCAACTGCATCAGTTGTGCCTGAAGAAATTCAACCAAATTCCTCTGCTCCTCCTGCGCCTACCCCAACTCCAATCCTTCCATCTGCATCAGATGTGAAGAAGACCAAGGCTGCAGAGCGTGCAGCTGTGAAGAAAAGGAAGGCATCAACTTCATTAGATTCTTCAGCCCCAAAGAAGATGAAGCCGTTGACTAGCTCATTTGACAACCCAATTGATGCTGTTCCTATCTCAACCATGCCATCAAAGGACCTTGTTCCTTTTGATGAAGATTATGTGATTCCAAGTGAATCCGATGAAGACATTCCCTCTGCTGCTTCCTCAGAGCAGATGGATGAAGAAATTGAAGCGGACGCAATCTCTTCAACTCCAATTGTCTCCTCGCCCATGCCTCAGTTCACTGCCGAAGAGGCCGGCGTTGAGGAATTGGATGAACAAAATTCTGACGTGGACATTGGGAGTACTACTCCATTGATGAATGATGACTTTTGGGATAGTCAGCATCCCAACTCTCCTTTGTTCACGCCATTGCAACAAATCCCTCAGTCCCCAGCACATACTGTTCCATTGAGCTCTGAAGAAACTCACCCCACTCCATCTGTACATGAAGAAATTCCAGCCACTAGTGCTGAAGAAACTGCCGCTGCTGAATCATTGAAGACACAGACTGCCACTGAAGAGGAACCAGAAATTCCTCAACCTGAAGAACCTGAGATTGCGATTCCTGAGGTTGTGATGCAACTGACTGACACTCCTCAACCCAAGCCAAAGGATCCATTCTCAAGGAAGCAAAAATTCAAGACTGATGATTTCTTCGGCGAGCACGTATTCTTCACTGACAACAACCCCTAAGACTCTGCTCGCATTAGGAAGAGGCATTTCTGGACTGCCAGCCAGAAAAATTTCTATTCCTCAGTGTTGTTCAACAAAGATAGTCTTCGATCATGAGCACATTCCTCACGTGGATATGAAATCTCTGCCGTGCTTCGTGCCAGTCCTCAGTTTTCTTCATGATGCTGGACTGTTAAATTTCTGCATTGACATCTGTGATTGGAATGAAGAACTCATTCTTCAATTCTATGCAACGCTGCACATCACCGGAGACTCTGAAGATGTGAATTCATGGGTGTTGGACTGGATGACCGAAAACACTCACTACAAAGCACCAGCTACTGAATTGCTTCGTGCATTGCCTCTCAGTCCTCCCCTTGAAGCTGCTCGTTGCATGTACCAAGAGCCTGAGCTTACAGATCACCATATGCAAGTGCTGATGAAGCCATTGAAGCTAGGTCAGGCCCCAAGAACCAAATTCCTCGTGAAGGAATTGCTATATGTGCCTCGGACTGTCTATCGCATTCTGACGAAGAAATTGAGTCCTATCAAGGGCACGACTCGAATGAAGAAGAAGTCGTTGGCATCTTGAAGAATCTGCTTTTCAATATCATGCATGGCGTTCCCGTCAACTTCCATGATTTCTTCATGAGGACTCTGGCCAATGTCGCAATGTCACCATTTGAGTTGAAGCCTTATGCTCCGTGGATTATGAGATTCATCAGAACAAGGTCTTCACTCAACTACAAAGCTGATACACTGAACCATTGTAGCTACTTGCCCCCGATTGAAGTCCTCAAACGAACATTCTCCTCAGCTGATGACAAGGGCAAGGCTTCTGCTGTTATTGATGAAGGCATTCGTCCATTGGATGGTCAATTTCGCAAAGCTGCATCCTACTCCACCAATGATGACTCTGCCACCCATAACTCTGCCGCCAACGCACCCAAGCAAAATCCTCAAGGCATAGCTCCCAGGGTGATGACTGATCGTGAGCTTCTCCTCAGTCTTCACTAGAAGGTTGATCGCAATCACAAATGGGTTAAGCGCCAGTTTGGTTCAATTCTTCACAACATGACTGCTACCCACAATGCAGTGAAGAAAAACCATTACTACCTCCATGAAACCTTCAACCGTACCTGGGCTGTTCTGTCTCACATTTATAGCGCAGAAGATCTGAAGAAAATGGGTCTCAAGGAAGATTTTGACTGGTCTGCTCCTCTACCGAAGAAATACAAGAAGGTCAAGGTTCCTTCCTGGTGGCCAGCTCCTATTCTTCATCGCCCGACACCAACGAGCATGAAGACTTGGACGACACTGCGGCAGGCCCTACCTCAACAAACGACCCCAACAACGCTGGCGCTCCTTCATCAACTTGATATTCTTCAGGGGCGTTAGTCCTCATTTTCGGTCCTTTTGGTCATTCAATGACAAAGGGGGAGAAATTTGAGTTAGTCTTCAAGCGGTTCTATCCTATATGGGCGTTTTTTTCTAAGTTACAACTCTCGTTCTTCTGATGACTTTGCTGGATCGAGTTGTAAACTTAAACTCTATGGTGGCTTGATACTTTTGCTGTGGTTTTTCTGCATGCTTATTCCTCATTAATGTTTATGCACGCATGCTGAATTACATGAGTCACCATATTTCATCATGCATTTCAAATTCTTCATATTATATGTCAAATGCGTGTATGAATTACAAGATATAGGGGGAGATCTACATGATTTTACTCTTCAAGTGCGCATTGCTTCAAAAGCAAATTCCTCACTATGCACATCTTCAGGGGGAGTTCTTCTATATCTTGCAATCAAATTCCTCAATATCAGTATTTACACTTCATATGTTTATCCCCGTTGAAAACTTAACCTATGTTGTCATCAATCACCAAAAAGGGGGAGATTGTAAGTGCATCTAGTGCCCCTTAGTGATTTTGGTGTATTGAAGACTTATAGGTTAAGGGACTAATGTGTTTATGAGTATACATAGGTCTATAAGTCTATGAGGAGTTTGATATTTACAGAGAAAGTCGACCCCTAAAAATGAAGTTCTTCGTCTGAAGACTTTGGCTTTCTGAAGACTTTCTGAAGACTTTGAAAGTGAAGAAATTGGTGTGACCTTGAAGACTTGGTATTCATTCGAGGAACATGAAGCGTGAAGACTTTGTTTTCATAGTTTCATTTTCTCTTTCTTGAGTCATAGGAAACACCGTACTGTTAAAGGGGGTCGAGGAAATACTAAGGAAAAATTTCCATGTGATGCTCAACTCAAAATCCTACACCTACCAATCCCTTCGAGTGAAGCCATTGGAAATCTCATACAGTTCAGTCATATTCTTCAGTGACAGAGACGAAGTTCTTCTGGTCTCTGAGGAATTTGTTCTGACTGAGGAGTTAGGAATTCGCCAGTGCGGATTGCCTACACAGTGAGGAACATGATAGCCCTGAGGAATTTGAGCCTCAAATATCCGACCGTTGCTGTGCTATGCGCCAGCTGTCCCAAAATATCTACCCACCTAACGGTCATATCATTGAAGGACATTTATGTCTTATCATGTCGGGCTGCTCCCTAGGCTATAAATAGCCGCCCCCTTCAACCACTAGCTGGTTGGCTGCTCCGAGGGAAACTGACACTTGTCATTCTAGAGCATCCCATCCTCCGAGGACTTTGAGCGAAAATCATCAAGTGAGGAAAATCCAAACCCAAACACCTACAAACCCAAAGTGATTGAGCATCACTGAAGAGATTGATCCTGCGTGGATCCAACGCTTGTTACCTTTGAAGACTGTGCTTCTTCCAGACGGTTAGGCGTCATGGTCTAGAGCATCCAAGAGGAATTGTGGATCGCCCAGTGACCGAGTTTGTGAAGGTTCGGAAGTCACCTGAAGACTTACCACGGGTGATTGGGCGAGGTCTGTGTGACCTTAGCTCAAGGAGAATACGGTGAGGACTGTGTGTCCTCAGGTTTAAATACCTAGCCGCTCCAACCAGATGTACAACCGAGACAACAATTGGAACTGGTCTACCAAATCATTGTCTTCACCAAGCTTACTGGTTCTATTTCCTCAACTCTTTCACTTCCTCATTACTGTGCTGTGCACTTGTTCATATATGTGTTTGAAGACTTTGACTGAAGACTTTCTCAATTTCCTCAGTTCAATTTCTTCAGTCTGTTTGTCTTCATCCTGTGTTATCCTGTGTTTACGCTTTCTATACTCTGTGCCTGTCTTCATTTCATCATGATGACCATGCTTGTGTTCTGTTATGTTTACTTCTGAGTACTTATTCCGCTGCAAGTAGTTCTTCGCTAAGGAATTTCCTCACCCGCAAATTCCTCAGTGAAGAATTCATAAAAAATGCCTATTCACCCCCCTCTAGTCGATATAACGCACTTTCACCAGCTCCACCCGACCCTCCCACCAGGGCAGCCGTCGCCGGTGATGGCGCCACAGGAGGCGTCGGAGGACGCATCGCCAGGGGGTAGAGAGGGGTGCGCAGGCCTCCTGCCCGCATGCCCCTCCGAGGTCCGCCGGTCCCCCTAGGGAACCCATGGCCGCAGAGCCTGCCTTGGGCCCCCTCGGTGCAGGTGAAGAAGTCGAGTAGGAGGGCCGGGCTACCTGCCCGCCACCTCTCGCCGAGGCGTCCAAAGCGGCCGCCACCTCCAGCCTATGCAACGGAGATGAAGAGGGAGCAATGGAGGCCTCCTGCCCACTGGCTCCTCCCTGTCCATCAAGCACTATCAAAGAGTCACACCCCGCAACCACCGGCGGAAGATGTTCTGACGGGTCATCCAAGTCAACTCGATCACTCCAAAGACGAGGAGGCGTGGAGAAAGCCCCCAAGGATCCAAGCTGCAGCATGTTTGTCGGAGCAGAAACCGGTGACTTCTCATTAGCAGGCTCTCCTGCTTTAGACGAAGTCGAAGGCCCTCTAGCCTTATCACCATCATTCTGTGCACTATCATCCTGGTTCCCGGAGGCACCTCCCCCCTCAGAAGTGTCCATATGATGTACCTCCTCAAAGTCCTGAAATAGATTAGGATCCTCATACTCGACATCCAAAATATACACGATGCCCTCATGAGTCCATCTTACCACATCCGGCAAGAACTCAATGTTAGCAACACTGACAAGCAAACGCGCCACCCCATGAGCGCGTGTGAAGGGCATATCTACCTGTTCCGTCTTGCCAATCAGGGATCCCAGGCTCCAAGTGACCAAAAAATTATCCAGTGGTTCAGTTGGCGCCCCCGAGAAATGAACCCAAATTCGAGTCAACGGCGTACCCTGAGGCTCCTTCTTTTTCCACTCATAAAACTGCAGCATAAAACTTGTTCCAGTGATTCTGCTCATGCCAAATTTGAGGATTCTCAACTGATCCTCTTTAGAAGGAAACTCCACTTTGTAGGTCTGATCTGTTAACTTCAGCAAAGACCACTGAAAATTACCCGGTGCCAGCTCCCATAGCTGCTGAATAATTTGAGCTTCAGTCAGAGGTCCATGAACCACCTTCACCACACCTGGGAAGGAAGTTCCAATCACGGGTGTCACAGGTGCCATATTTGGTGACTCAAAGAACATCAACTCTGAGCAACAGACCCCATAGATGTTAACAGTAGGCTTGGGCCCCAAAAGAAGAGGACACGCTGCCGCCGTATGCTTCGGTTTCCGGCATAAATCACATAACTCAGCAGTGCATACAACCATAAAGTGTCCCGGTTCACCGCAACGAAAACATGTCAACTTTTTCTTCTTAATCACCCACTTGGACGGTTTGTCACCCTCAGACTTTTCCATACCTTTGTCAGACGCAGTATCACCAGGCTGAATGGGCTCCGGCACCGTCACTGCTGCCAAAGGCTGAACTGTCTCCACCGCAACTGGAGGCAAACCAATCCAGCGGCAGGCACCTCCGCTAGGCTCGTCACCGAAGCTGTAGCGGAGGGCGGTGGGCGCGGAGGAGGAGGGCGCCGGTTCCCGCCTCGACCTCCGCGAGCCCCGGAAGGAACGGTTATTGGGGCCAACTACACCCTCCACGAAGTTTCCCGAAGGCCCTTGAAAACCTCTACCAGTAGCTCCGTGATCTGTCCAAGCATAGCCGCGCCCACCTCTGGTAGACGACGAACCACGATGAAGACCTTCTCCGTAAGCATTAAAACCATCATCACCCCATTGACCACGAGGAGGATTGCGGCTATCTCCCGCGAAAGCACCCGTTCCGCGACCATCCGCGCCATGGGCAGAACCACCCCGCCCGCTAGCCATCTGCCTCGGCCAAGGGCGTTGGGGCGGAGGGGGCGCAGCCCTGGGCGGCGGCGGCGCAGCCCTGGCAGGCGGCATCGCGGCCCGCGCGGGCGCCGGTGCGGCCGATCCCGATGCCTGCGCCGGAGCAGCTCCAGCAAGCCCCGTAGACGTCTTCGCCGCAGGCGCGGCCTTCGCCGATGGTGGAGCCTTAGGCGGCATCTCGTTCCTGCGGTCCGCCAACGCCGCGTACACGCCGGTCGGGCCGGGAACCTTCTTCGCGCGTCCAATAGAAGCAGCAGGGAAACCTAGTCTCCCGTGACGGCGAACCCTAAGTCCAGCGCCGCTGCAATAGGAAGAAAGCGTACGTGCATGAGGTGGCTCCCGATCCGATGCCTCCTCATGCATGTCGGCCCCCTTAGGCTGATCGCAAGCCTGGTCAGCCCCCTGGGCCTCATACCTAGTACTAACCAGGCCCACCTCGGAGACACTCAGCTGCGGCCCATCTCGGCCCAACAGCGAGTTCAAACGATCATGCCTCGCCGCCCGAATGTCACGAACCTCGCTGGCCGCCGCCGATTGCTGGACCAACGCCCGGCCCTCTTTCTTCTTTCTCCTGGTAACCTTCGTCCAGCACTCGGGTAGGAAGAAATCGGATAGCGTAACAACAGGCGGACTGACCTTTGGCAAAGGTCCGATCCAAGGCTTGACTTTCGGCGTCGGCGAAAGAACCCTGGGACCGAAAGTAACAGATTGCTTGCGCCCCTCGCATGATTGAGGGGCAAAGATTTGGGTGTCATCAAATCTAGCCGAGTGGACGGCAGAACCGATGAGACCGACGGATCATCGTCATCCTCCTCCTAGTCGGCAAGAATCCAAAAACTTCCCCCAAACCGCGGCCTGGACTTCGATCCTTCCGTCTCCGTCGTCAGATCCACGACCTCTATCGGATCTTCCTCGTCCAAAGGCTCCTGCACACACTCAAGAACGTAAATCTGGTAAAAATCAATCAATAGACGCGTACCTACGGTGATCTTCTCGTCGACCTCCAGATGCCGACCGCCCAAGATCTCCCCTTCATGATCTCTAATCGTCATCCATCTAGACGGAGAATGCTAGTAGATAGATCCACCATTCCAAAGTCCGGCCTCCCGAACGTCTTCGTAACGAATTCACCACTTTGATGGATTCAAGAACCCCCGATCCCGATCTGCCGTCGAGGAGGGTCCTTGATGAACCGGGCTAAGCGCCGGCTCCTGCGCCGCCGCAGGCGTCACCGTCGCCGCCGACCGCTGCTCTTCCAAGGACGGAGCTGGCGGGGGCGGCGGTTCCGGAAGGGGCGGCAGAGTCACCTCCCCATCGCCCTTGGTGTCCATCATCGTTTACGCTTCTGTTGATCTTTGTGCCTATGTGACACGGTCATCGTTTACACAAATATATTGATTACTAGGCTAGTCATCTTTTTCACCTTCGTATGTATTTATTATGTTTGATTCACTGTTCAGAGCATGTGTAGATGTGAGCTACTACTTTAGAGCCCACTTCTCTAGTCCTTTCTTATCTCTCTCCTATATATAGGCAAAAGTGTCATATAAGTGGGTTATCAACCTTTTATCAAACTTGTTCTGATATGTAAATGATTTGTAACGATAACACTGCCGCACACAGGAACCTATTAGTGCACCTTTCTAATCAACAATCCATCTTTTCATGCGCAACCAATATTACATCATGCAAAGTTCTAGACCGTGTCAACGTTTATGATGGGCCCTCGGAACCAGAAACGCGCGTGAAGCACCCATGCCCCGATGCTGAGCAGCAACATGCCCCCGACGGCCACCGGTGTGTAGTTGAAGTCATCCTTGGCCACCGGGTACGCCACCGGCAAAGAGAAGAGCACGATGACGAAGGCCACCCAAAGCACGGCGATCCCGTACTGGCCGAGGTGAAATGGCCCCGGTATGAACGACTTCCGGGCCGTCGTCACCCGGAAGAAGATGGGCAGCGGGTAGGAGATGTATAGCCCAATCGTCGCGATGGATGCCATCACCTGAAATGCCACTTGGCTGCCCAACGACTGCGCCAAAAATATGAGGCAAGAAACACAATATGTTTATAGATGGTGTGTGATACGGTGGGAGAATGTTTTCTAATGATGGGAGGGAAAGTTGCGAGTAGTCACGTACCGTGAGGGCCATGGCATGCCACGAAGATCGAAAGCCAGACCATGGTCAGCGGCACCTCGTGGCTGCTCACCCGGCGCCACACATAAGAGTATGGCATCGCCACGTCCCAGGATAAGGCGTAACCCATCCTGTGTCACGATATTTGAGATGTGTCGTCATCTTAAGAAACTAAACCATTTTGAATAGACTTAATAATATCAACCATGAGACTTCAGAAGGCATGCTTCGGTGACGATGATTAATTAATTCCTAAAGACAAATTACCTTGAATTGCTGGTGATTGCCCCGATGCCGCACAGGAACATGGCACCAACGATGACCCCGAGGCAGGCGACCGCTGCTACACCACTATTGTACCTCGCGCGGAAGGTGGTGTAGAGAGCCTGGGCAATGGCGTTCTCGCCAGCGTCATTCGGCGCTCAGCAAGTATGGTATGTTTGTCACCACCAACGTGAGGGCCACCAGGTAGATCCACCCGAAGATGGATGAGAGAGCCACCGCGCTAATGACCCCGATCAGTCCGCTTTCGTCTGCGCCATTCGTTTCTTCGATCTGCATAAATACCATCATGTCATCATGTGTGTAGATTAAGTGGTCAACAAAAGGGAACATCATCATCATCTACCATGTGTGCAGATGCGTCGTAGCCGAGCACAGAGTACTGGCTCATCAGCAACCCCACCGCCATAATGTAAGCCTTGCTGTGGATCCCCATGCTGTTGTCCGTGTTGAAATGCGTAAAGATGAACTCGACGCTCGCCCTCTGCTTGCCAATTGCCGGAATCAAGATCACTAGCACCAAGATACCTACAATTGTCTCAGAGTTAACACAATTTCTTACAATTCCAGCTCCCAAGTTAAGAGACAACAAACAAAGTCGAAGGATTTTTGTTTGTTCATCTTTTCCGAAACACACAAGAGCTTTGCTTGTTGATTCATTAAGATTGGAAGGAGGTACAAACTAAAATAGAATGACATGCCATATCATTTCCTTTTTTTCTAGACACCAAACCCCGTTAGAGACCAATTCCCTGGCATCAACAAAGTTACACTTTTCCTAGCTTTTTCTTTGTTTCTAAATTTTCTTATGGTCTGCCGTTTTCTTCTAAATTTTGTGGTATTTTATCTATTTTCTGACTATCTTTTAAGCAAAGTCATCACCATGGCGTCAGTAACACCCTTTTGCCTGATGTCAAGGACCAAATTTACCCTATTTCAAAAGTTTGGTGCAAAATGTCATTCGAGGCCAATAACCGAGTCTACAATCGACCAATAGTCCAAGAACTGAAGTAAAACTGGATGTATAAAAAATTGATGTGCATTTTTCTGACATATATATATGTGTAGTATGGGTAGAATTAACGATGTCGCAACCAATATATCCAGACAAGATGCCGCAACCAATATATCCAGACAAGACAAAACAAGGATCAAAGTATCAATACATGCGTCCCCACGGGGCTAACATATCACTCTGGAACTTCACCAGATCTTAGTGAGGTGAGGTCTGGAGGCACAGAGAAGGGTGACGCCCGCTAGTGGAGGGAGGAGGCCGGTCACTCATGGCGGCACTTGGGAGCGGTCGGAGCAGAGGAACTCGGGGCGGCCCCGGAAAGACCTGTAGGGCGGCAACACGATGGATTAGGGGAGGAAGAGAGAGAATGAGAGGAGGGAAGCAGGAGGAAGAATGGACGACCAGGCGTGACATGGAGGCGAGGCTGCTCGGTCCCAGCTTTGCGACATGGAAGGCCTGCTCTGGGCCTCACAAGCCCGATGCTACTACGCCAGCTGAGGATGTGGCAACCATCAGATATGGCCAGTCACATTCCCGAGGAGGATGAGGGGCTTGGTGGCGGCCAGGGTTTGACGGGGGTGCCTCTCCCTAAATTTTAGGGTTTTCAAAGATGGAAAGTGCGTTGCCTTGTATAGCGGTGGTACTTTTTTTCTAGAGATGTATAGCGGTGGTACGTTTTTTTAGTCTAAACATGCTCCACTTTATTGATTAAGTAAAAGGTTCATAGGATACAACGTAGATCAAGAGGATTAAGGAGCCACACATGGCATCCCAAAGAAATACCTAAAGCGTGTTTAGTGAGACTATGTGCCTCAACATTGGTTTCTCTTCCTTCCAAGATGAATGAACATTTTGCAAACTACCTAGATGTGTTGGCAATCTCCTTGACGATGCCTACATGCAATTGACCAGTACCGTGATGTATATCATTGACTACTCCCTGGCAGTCTGACACGACAAGCACATCTGTGAGTGAAAGGTCCAATGCAAGTGTCAGGGTTTCACGACACGCCATCGCCTCAAGTGTAGCTAGATCAATGATTCCTGCACATTTGATAGCCGAAGCTCCCATGAACTTACCAGTTGAATCACGGCAAACCGCGCTATAGGATCCTTCCGCTGAGTTCCTTGAGAGTGCCCCATCAACCTGAATTTTTGCCACTCCACCAGCTGGTGGCTTCCATATGTTGTGTTGTTTAGGGACGACATGGGGTGTTGCATGCTGCTTCTTCGGTTTACAAGCCTCAATGAATTGGTGTGTAGAAAAAGGTCCCTGAAAACCTGTTCATGTAGAGCTTTACGTCATGTGTGCCATATCGCCCATAATGTTACCAATATTGCCACAAAATCTGAGTGAGGTATAGCATCAATCAGTGAGAAAATAAAACGTTTGGCATCTGGTTCTCTATTGGACAGTAACACCTCGACCAAAGCTTCATCTTCAAGAGCCCACACGCACCGCGCCATATTGCACTCGATTAAAGAGTGACGCCAAGAATCCTCGGATCCGCATATCCCACAGGTAGACTGCGTTGAGATGTTTCAATGCTGCAGCAAATCGGACGTTGGCAAAGACTGTTGAGCAAATCTCCATAGAAAAACTTTGATCGTAACATCAACTTTCCATAGGCTGGTCCATGCAAACTGTGTTGGCCCAATTATCAATATTTTATTAATAGAATGTGTATTATTTAAATGGCTATAGCGCCACATGTTAATTCGTTGGGGGCGTCAAATGAACTTTGAATAACTTGAAAGTTTATATGGGGCCTTTCTAGACAAGAACAAGGCCACCCGTTCTCAAACATAAAAAGAACAAGGCCACCCAAAATAACCAACCCATTTGAACTTTATGATGTGAAAAAACCATTTGAACTTTATTTAATATTTATTTAAAAGATAATCCCATTTAATTGAATAAATGGGTTTGAACTAGAATATGTGATAATGGAGGGATAAAATCATGAAATAATATGGATAGGTCCCAAATATTACATGAAGGCCCGGTGCAAGGTCTGATGGTGAGTCTCAGTGCTGAACACTGAAAGGGAGTAAGGTTTACTTATTCACCATTTAATAAAAAGGGTGAAATAAAATATCCAGATTAATTAATTAATTAATGTAATATGATGCTAATCAATTCTTATTATGCAATGATGATGAAAAATAGATTTTTTTATAATTAGGGTGCTACCCCGGGTTGTTACAGGTGTTATTTCAGTACCATGCATACATTAAACTTATTATTGAACCCAACTTGTGTGCAAATGGCACAATTTGTACTCTCCAAGGTTCTATAAATAGGCACACGTAATAATACTAGAAATCACTATTAACATATTAGTTGGGCATTATTCTTTAGAAATATCTAACATGATATTTAATGAATCTAAACTATACATGAATATATGTGCAAACATGGAAATATGTATGTGTGCACTATATAATTTGTGGAATTGTCGCAAAAATAATTGAAAGATAACTTCTGCCATCTCACTTAATTCAAATTTAGCATAAATAAAGTGATAAACAATATACATTACAACTAAATCAAAAATATTGGTTAACTATACTGACTAAATTATGGGGGAAACTATGCCAACTAAATAATAAAATTTATACTCCTTAATATTATAGTATGATAAAAAAATATAAAAATTTGCTATAAAACTATGTCTTACATTCTGGTTTGACTACTATATTGATGCCATATAGTACTATGACAGATTACATCTCAACACGGTCAAATTCAGGCCAACGAGCCTTACCAGTTCCAAACATAAAAAAATAGTATTGTTTTTTAAATGCCAAAACTAACCACACATATTACATGGCTAGTCCTAATATCGGTCATCCCCCTCGTGTCACTACCAGAATCGCGACTAAGGTTGTGAGCCATCGTATATTCCTGTCGGTCCCGCATAGACACCCAAGAAAAAACGTTTTACTGTGGGCCAGGCTCTGGCTGACAGGTTTTTTCTATATATTCCTGTAGGCTCTAGCTAAACTCACAGGAAAAATATATCCCTGTGCGTCACGGCCCACAGGAATCGCGTTTGGCCTTTCGCGCCACCGGATTTTCATTGTGCGCGCATTTTTAGTAGAGGCCTACCATTTTGGTCTATTTTCGGTGTGTTTGGGCTCACAGGGTTTGGCCCAGTACAAAATGAGAGGGCAAACAGAACCCTCTCGATCCCCAGTTCAGTCCTTGGTCTCCAGAACCCTCGATCCCCAAATCCATCCTCAGTCTCCTGCCACTTCACCGCCGCCGTCACCATCGTCCGGTCCACCGCCGCTGCACCATCCTCCGGTCCACCGCCACCGCCGCCGCCACACCATCCTCAGGTCCATCGCCGCAGCCGCCGCCACACCATCCTCAGGTCCATCGCCGCAGCCGCCGCCACACCATCCTCCGATCTACCGCCGCGGCTGCCTCCCCTCCCATGGAAGGCCGTCCTTCAGCCCGCATCTACCTCACTACCTGCGTAGTGCCAGTCTCCGCCTCTCCACCCGCCGGAGCACCAGCATCCCCCCATCGAGCTCCTGTACTTGTCCCCCGCCGCCCGTACTCCTCTTCCCGCACAAGCCCCCTGTCTTCATATCCCTGGTAATATTATCACCTTCTTTTCCTGGATCTATGATTTGCTTGCTTTATATCTTGTGTAGCGTTCAAGCTTAGTTGGAACTAATTGAGGCACCTCTGATTAGTATACGGTTAATTTGGACAGATTAATTTTGGTTGTTCTTAGATGTATGTTGTAGCATCTGTGGCAACCTCAGTGTGCAGCTAACATGTTGTAGCTTCTGTACATGGCCATCTAACTGTTTATTTTTCCTAGTTTGTAGCTTCTATGACATCTACCTGCTATCTATTTTATTTCTTGTAAAGTGAATTTAACACATATAAATCATAGAATAATATTATCTCTTCATTTTCCAGAAACATCAGTGAATAGCTAGGGGAGTTGGTCGGCCACCCTTTTCGACGCCATAATTTTTGCAGCTTGAACACGTATGTTGGTAAGTTATGGCTTTGAGCTATTAAATTTATGTCTGACACAGTTCTGTTTGTGTGAATCGTTATTTGTGCTGCTGCCCTTTAGTATGTTATTATTTTTCTGAAATAGCCCCATGTCTGTGAATTGTTATTTCAGCCTGAATTCTTGGTTAAATAATGGAGAACCGTGATTGGATGTATAGTGGCTGGGTGTTTGGTCAAGTCCCTTCTAATATATGGTTGAAACTGCACGATTTATAGACTTAGCCTTCTCTTTGCCTTCTGTAGCTCAAGGTGGTAAAATTAAGTGTCCATGCGCCAAATGTCGGAATTATTTTCCGCAAGAATGGCACATTGTAGAGGAACACTTGTATAAGCATGGGTATAAGCCAAATTACAAAACCTGGACAGAACATGGTGAGAGTTTTGTAGCTACTGCTGATGGATCTGTACATTTAGTACATCAAGAGGGCTGTAATGAACTGATCGAATGGACAAAAGCAGATGAACCTTGTATTTTAATTGATGTGTTGGATGCAACTGAAACTTGATATTATTTGTATTGAATGTTTCTGAAAGTTTCTTCCTTTCTTGCAAATATGTGATTGGTGACATCTAGCCCACATGGTTATCCTCTCATTCTATTCAAATATATATTCTAATTCTAATAGGTTGCCTCTTTAATAGATCTCTACTCCTAATGGACGAGTTGGTGAATCGTCTCCGCGGTTTATTTTCGCTGGTTTTTTTCGTCTCTCCTCCCACCACCCCCTCCCACCCTGGTCCGCGGTTTTTTTTGCTGGTTTTTTTCCGTCTCTCCTCCCACCCTGGTCCATCGGTTTATTTTTCTCTCCACTCTTTATTACAACCAGAACTTTCCTAACGTATAACAAATCACGGATCTAACTTCCTTAAATTATGCAAATCAATCAATTCATTTTATTGGTTCAATTTGTCTTAGGAAACAAATAACAGATTTTCAGGAAACAAATAATACATTTTAATCTAACTTCCTTAAATTATGCAAATCAATCGATTCCTTTTATTGGTTCAATTTGTCTTAGGAAACAAATAACAGATTTTCAGGAAACAAATAATATATTTTAATCTAACTTTCCTAACTTATCTAAATCATTCGATTTCTCTTATTAGTGAAATTTGTTTTAGGAAACAAACTAGCAAGGTGGCCCGCTCGATGCACGGGCTAGAACTTTAACAATGTTATTTTTATTATCTTGTGTTTTGGTTGATATGCATTTTCAACTTGTTGACTTATAGTCATGAAAGAACTAAATGATGATATTAAGTTTTAAATGTTAAATACAACTTAAGGTGCATTTTTATTTTTTTGTGCGTTCCCCACTTCTTTACCTGTCTTGGGATCGGCATTCCCAGTGTTAGGCCCCCTACCCACATTAATGTGCAACAAAGTAAAGAATTGCTGCAGGGATTCATTATAATACTTTTAGATGAAATTCCAATAAAAATTAAAATAGAGAGATAATATAATCTTTATTTGATTAGTATATTTTCTTAGTATATATATAATATAAGTAGTATTTTTCATGCATGTTGAGCGAAATATAATTTGAATGACTTAAGTTGGGACATGTTCATGTTGAGAGAGAATATAAATAGCAATTTACCTGCATGCCAAGAGAAATAGGTAGTAGGGTGATGAGGTGCATGTCTGGTGATGACGCATGTGTGCATGTTGAGAGAATTGAGATAGCGGGGATCAACTATTTAGGTGTATAGGATTAGTGTACTTGTGATTATCCATTATTTTCATATTCCCATATTAAGTTTTAATAAATGATTATGAAAATAGTTGTCATTGCATTCTCCATATAAAATATAACGATGTGTGGATCATCTCACTATTTTTTGCCCTGTATAATTAGTTAATTTGCTCCTACAAAGGACAATATAAGCACACATTTATTTCAATCAACCCCTTCTCACATCTTTACTTGGTTTACTTGGTCAGCCACAAATTTAGTTTACTTAGAAAGACATGATCCTTTTGACAAAAGGAAATCAAACAACTGCATATACCCTACATTTTCATGGATTTTCTTTGCCCATTTAGTGAACATAAACTAACGTAGTAAAGGAAATTATAAACCTGTATGTTTTGATTGCATGCCAGATGAGCACTGCATGAAAAAGGTCAATAACAAAACAAATTCTAATTTGCAGAAATCAGCACATCTCATAAAGCTTACGTACCAAAAATGGATAGACGAAAAATCTGGTTTGGAAAGGGGGAAGCTTAGAGGATGAAAAACTAGAGGATTGTTGAATCCTATATTTTTTTAATCATGAGTTTTTCTTCTTCATAAGTCATGAATATAAAATTAGAGAGCATGTACATTGTACACTTGCTGAAAGTCGCACCGACGATCCATGTAGAACTCAATTTTACATTTCATTATTTGAATATAGGAAAAAAATGAAATAGTCTTTGAATGTAGTATCACTGACTCATTTAATAATTATACTTTCGGTAGTCCTTCTCCCATCGAATTTTATGTTCATTTTTGCCACCCATGGATCGGTAAAAACTTAAAGTATTTCTTAGAAAATAAGCTCTTTTTTATATAACTGGGAGGGGCAATTATGCATACGTATATACAAACTATATTTTACGATAGTGCTTGCTCTTCAAGGTTCTCGATGAAGAGGTTCAAAATTCTAGTAAAGTTATTGTATAAATTCAAGCTTAACCCTATGATATGCATACTTGTTTGCTCACTACTGGGGCGAAGCCAGTGTTTATTTCTCAAAAATATATCCAATAAATATTAAACTAATAGCAGATAAAAATAAGAAGCTTCAGACTCTACCTTTTAAGATGAAACTCGCAAATGCTTCGTCAACTATGGTTAGTCATATCTTTAGACTACTAAAATACTATTCACATCATCGCTAGGGACAACTTAGTTTTTTCGGATTAGCAATCATCCATGTAATATTTCCTGAAATTTTTATTAAGTGATATGATCTTAAAATTACTAAACCAACTCGATGGGATAAATTAAATTGAGATATACAATCTATGTACGCGAAGCAAAAATAAAGAACTGTTGAAATAGAAAATATAAATTAATTATATCCTATTACTTTAACATACACACATACACTGCAGCTAGCCGCAATGCTAACTGATCGGCTCCCAATCAATCTTCAACAGACACACACACACACACACACACACACACACACTTCAGCTAATCGCAACGCTAATTGATTCCCACGGCCCGCTGGAACTTAAACTACAGATCCACTCCCAATAAATCTTCAACATACAGACGCATAAAGCAGCCAGCCGCAAAGGCTAATTGATGTGCTAGTTTCCATCAGTGTGCAGGTATGCTTATAACTCGTTCAGTTCTATGAGGTAGTAGTACATAGAAAATTAGCGTTTTGTTCTTTTTGTCTGCTCGGCGCCTCTGAGGTGACTCGTATATATACTTGTACGTAACTGTAAAAGGAGAAATATGTCCCTATATTACTATACATTGTGCAGATATCATACTTGCATGCCGATGATAAATTGCCTCTTAATGTGCGGATGCATGCAGCTGGGATGGTCATGCTTCTCAGATGTCTACATCATTCAGAAGACTATTTAAGATGTGGAATCATTGGTAGAGCATTCAGGATCCTTTTAGAATGTATTTGCAAAGCGAGCAGTTAATGCCTCATCATGCTTCCATCATACATGTATTCATGTCAACTACTGCTAATATTGAAGCATGCAGGGAAGAATTACATCGGATATGTCCCAGTTCATCGTAGCTAGATGCAGCGGCTAGTGGCGTAAGCTATCTTGGAGCTAGGCACGCAATACTCGCCATGTAGCCGATGTACCTATAGCTTGGCAAGGTCAGGGTCGTTTTGCCCTCGTCTGCTGATGATGCCCGAGCGACTATGAAGACGCATAGGCATCCTTGAAACACCATCAAGCAGCCTATGAGTGTAGACGAATATTCCCTCTTGTTTCTACGCTAGGGCACCCGTGATGGCAGCTACACAAGCTGTGTGTCTTGGAGCTTCTCAGTCCCGGATGCATCCGATCATTCCAGCAAGAGAGGAGGTCTCCGCTACCTTATCGCATCTGTCCCCAAAAAAATTGTATACGTAATTCTGCTTGGTTTTAGGCTGGCGAGACCCTTTGGAAAGAGACCATGCACATGTCAAGTTTGAGTTTTTTTGGTGAGAGACCATGGTAGGCAAGTTGGGGACTTCGCTTGGTTCCAACTTCCAACAATACCCCATATTGTTTTTTCATCTGAACAACATAATCCTATATATGGTATGGACTCGTGGTGGTTTTTTTTATCGTCGTGGACTCGTGGTGGGTTGACACAATGCAATATATATCATGCATACAAACAGTATATGTTACGCATATGAAACAGTTACATACTCATAATTTTACGCATATGAAACGGTAATTAACATGGAATTTTCTAGATTATTTCTCTTGCTTCTTATTAACCTGTCGATTACTCTTTATATCAAAATAAACAGTAGAGAATTTTATAGACTATTTGTCTTGCTTCCTATTAACCCATCAATTACTTTTTATATATAAATAGATAATAGGGCAGTTACTTTCGTTGAAGAGTCCAATTTATTTCTTTCCTAGGATTGTAAGTTGGGAGATGTATCTATTTTTTTTCTTATCCCATTTTTTCCCATGCAGCACGTTTAGTTTTCTTTCATACATGTTTTTTTGTTCTTTCCTAGGGGTGTATGTGAGGTGGTGCATGTTATTTGAGTACAAATATTATCTTACCTAGGGCTGTACGTGCGGGATGTACCTTTTTTTCCTTCCCAATTTTTTCCCATATACATGTGTCACGTAAGGGCTCCTAGGCCCACCATGTTTTATATACGTTACGTAGATTGAACGATCACATAATCTTAATTTTAAGAGACCCACTAGATCAAGGGCTAGTATTTTCTAATTAATGTGAGATTTTCTAGTCTAATTTTCTTGCTTCTGGTTCCACCGTATATTACTTTTAATATATAAATAGATAACAGACACGTCACAATTTTCCTCCCAATAAATAGTTTCTTAATATTTGCAAACTTTTCTAATCAGACACGTCACAAACGGGCAGGTATTGATATCACGTTACCAAACAATAAAACCCCATTTGCATAGAAATCAGTTCAAAAAATCCTAACTTTCCTAAATTTTTACCTTTCCTTGATAACAACCAATATTTCCTATGTTTTCCACCTATTGAAGGAAATCACCCCTCCATCGATATTAGCATTTTTTGAACTGAGATCTCCGGGTTATGGTTTTTTTTGCGATTCTTTCCAATTGTGACCTCTCCTTCCACTCCGGCTCCTTCTCGCATAAACACCTCCACCACAGCCAGGTGACACCGCCCCAGACCTCCTGCCTCTCCACACCTTCTCCGCCACCTCCTTCTCGTACTCCATTAACAATCCCTCCGCCACATTTGTCCACGGCGGTGTCGAGGGCATGGCGCAGCAGCGTACTAGCGGTAGAGCAGCGCATAGCAGCAGGAAGCAACATGCAGCCGGCGAGGCGAGCGGCCGACAGTGGAGGGCAGAGATGCGGCCGGCGTGGATGAGGGGGCGGCCGGTAGAAGATGGCCACGACTGGAGGCGGCGCGAGGCAGGGGCGCGACAGCGGGGCGAGCGAACGGATAGGCGGCAGCAGACGGGGCGAGCGCAGCCAGCGAGAGTGTGGCGCGCGGCCAGGGTGTGTGTCGCGCGGGGCACAGTGGTGCGGTGGCTGCGGCGAGCGCGACGACAGCGGCGGGCGCGACCGACGCGGTGTAGCACGGGCGTGGGCATGGAGAGGGAGTGGCCCCGCGGGCGCGGAAGAAGAGCGGCAGGCTCGGGCATGGGCGTGCATAGGAGCGGGCATGTGCCACGGGGTCAATCCGAGGAGCTCGGTGGCTACCCCTGCAATGGCCATGGCGGACGGCGGTTCTCGGCCATGGCGAAATACCTAACGAGAGCAAACGAGAGGGGAAATAGGGGAAAGGCAAGAGGAGATCATGGCGGTGTCAATGGCGCCCTAGGGGAAGACATGGGAGCTCGGGGCGGCGCGGATCGAACGGCAATGTCGCGGTGGCCCAAGGTTGAGGAAGACGGCAGCGACGTCGATGCGGGGGTGCTGGACTTGATCTCGTTGGCGCAGACGAAGTAGCGAAGGCGTTTGGAGCTCCTCGATAAGCTCCTAGCCCGCAGGGAGGGCAGTGGCCATGTGGACAGGGTCGGTCATGGTGGCCGTGGCGTCTGACTTTGTCTAGATCGATGGGATCGAGCGAGCGAGGAGGAGAAGTGGATTTGGGAGGGGGCGTCGAGGAGGAGTGAGGCCATGGGGGCAGGGAAGGAAGGGCGTCACCCTTATCCATTCCCCTTCGATGCCAGCGAGGTGGTCGGGCGGGAGCCCGGCTCTGTAGCGACGCGGCTCGGGGAATAGGAGAAGACGACCGCGCGGGGACTGGACCGCTGAGCCGGTTCGGCGGCTAGGCCCGGGGGGCAGGGCGAATCCCCTTTTACATCGTCCTTTTGGTTTTTCAATGTATTCTAATCTGTTTCTCCTTTTTAACACCGTTTTCTATTTATTCTTATCAACTAAATGATCTCTACTCCTAATGTCTCAGTTGGTAGTCTCCGTTCCGGGTTTATTTTCGTCCCACCTCCCGAGTGAGGGAGAGGGGGAGAGAGAGTGAGGAAGAGGGAGGGAGAGGGTGTGTGTGTGTGATAATTTGATGGTAAAAAAGGTCGTCAATGTCACTTAATATGTATGAGAATATTAAATGTAATATTAACATAATTGATATTGAACTTTTAAAGTTAATGTGGCCCCGTTGCAACGCACGGGCGTTCTTCTAGTTTGTCTAACATCTGAGTTTATCTTTATAGGAGATGACTTGGACTTTGTCATGTCCGTAATGCCAGGAGCAGATCTGGCAACAATGACTCACAAAGGACAATTTCTGGCAACACTAACTCTACCAACCCTTTGTCCCAAAGGAGTGATGTGAACTCATCTCACCCTTTATCTGAGAAGAATAGAGGAAGACACATGAGAGCTACCATCGAATTAAGAGTGCCTCCATGTTGTCGCAAAGCTGGCCTTCAACCTAAAGGTGAAAGGCATCAAATATGATGTGTTTGTCCTATCTTCAACATATTGATGCACAGTTGTTTCCTGTTTTTCTAAAATTATCAATTAATATAGTATAAAAAATTGTCAATTAATAACATTTACTGCATGTAGGCAATTTAATTAAGTATGTACCCTATCATCCCGAGAACTACAAGTACACTACACAACTTGGAGTTCTTAAATGTGAGGAAAAAATGATGATGGTGTCATCACTAATACGCGCCCAGCTTTGGAGTGGTACGATTACTATCATGACTCGACTATAGATTTTCAGCAGCGGACAGCCGCGGATCGTGTGAAGGAAGAGTTTTGGGTAGATACATTTTTTGGAGTAACTACAATTATTTTTATACTCCCTCCGTCCCATATCTTGGTATTATTGTAAAAATCTGATCTGGAAATTTCTGAACATGTAGAACTTGTTTGAGCTGTATGTGGGTGACGAGGAACACGAGAGTGCCCGAATCCAAATTGAGCAAGTGGCTAACCGGATTATTGACACCTATGCAAGGAAAAAGGTGAAAGACATGTTGTACCAACTTCATGTGGATGCTGTGAAGCTTTACTACGAGAATCGAGGAGAGAAGCTTGATGACTCAATGGCATGTGCAAGAGAACTTGAATATGAGCAATACCTCCAGAGTAGGATACCATGGTGCAAGGAAGTTGCATGGCCTGGACTATGTCGTTATTGGACATCAAAGGAATACAAGGCCAATAGGGGGAGGGGACGAGAAGCTCGCTTGAAATCTGAGGATATTGCTCAAAACCGAGGAGGCTCACGACCTTTTGCGGAGGCACAATAATATTTGGTATGTCGTGCTTGTTGTATGATTTGCTTCACACTTATTTATCCTATTACATGATGTCATGTCTTCGCTTGAATTGCTTGTAGGAAGAGACACTTGGACCTGAGAAGGCGACGACGCTGAATATATATACTGCAATGAAGTGTCAATAGGCGATGGGGTTGTTAAGAACTGCATGAGAACTGACATTTGGTGCTAGCTGCAAGCCAATCTATTTTGCTAGTATTATTGTAGTTGGCAGGTCAATTTGTGGATGGTACCTTTGTAGACATGCAGAGCACTTAAAGTGTGGTTGTTCATGATATGTATGGAACTGATGTATGATATTTGAATGATGATGATGATGATATATGCAGTCTGATGTCGTCATATAAATCTGTTTTGAGATGGTTTCTGGGAAATAATGCAACATTTGTACAATATGGGTTAAGCACATTGCCTTCCTAGCAGGGAAAGCTGACAAGAATATGAGCTGAGAAACAACATCCTGGTGCAATACTGACGACCATCGGCTGACAGGAATACACGTATGCTGCAGGGGACCATCTTAAATTCATGTCGGCTGAACCGACTCATGAGGACATAGACTTGGGGTAGGGTAATAGGCCTGACCTATACGTCCTACCTAAGGTCCTTGTCCGAGAAGCAAAGAAGTTCAAGAGTAAATAGAGGGAGCTCAACAAAGGTGTCGAGTGCAATCCACTCGACCTACCATTCACTCGGAGACCCCTCCTTATTTAGGTCACTCGACCACTAAACCACTCGACGTGCAGAAGACCTAAAGCCACTCCGCGCAGCAACGGTCGGGCGTTAACTCATATACTTAATGATCATTTATAGCACTTTATTACGGACGTTACCTGTAACGCCCTCTCTTTATGTACATTGAACCTTGTGTAACGTGGGCTGGTTGGGGTCCTGGCGCACTCTATATAAGCCGCCCCCTCCACTGGCACAAGGGTTCGCACCCCTGTAAACACACACATACATAATCCAGTCGACCGCCTCCGGGCTCTGAGACGTAGGGCTGTTACTTCTTCCGAGAAGGGCCTGAACTCGTAAAACTCGTGTGTACAACTTCGCCATAGCTAGGATCTTGCCTCTTCATACTTACCCCCTATTCTACTGTCAGTCTTAGTACCACGACAGTTGGTGCCCACCGTGGGGCAGGTGTCTTAGCGACTTGTTGGAGAAGTTGCAATTTTTCCGATTCCGATCATCATGGTTTCTGGCGGGGGATTGGCCGAGGGCCGCGAGATCCGTCTCGGCGCGCTCGTGTTTGTCGCCGACGACTCCGCTTGGTTCCAAGAGGCTCCACTCGACGTCGAGGCGCTCGGGGCAACGCACTTTCGCGCATGCGTCCGCGGCGTCCTTCTTCGGCAGTCGTCGACTCAGTATCGGTCGGCTCCTGTGGCGTCCTCGCTCCCTGCTGCTCGCCGGCGCAAGCGTTCCAGTCGGTCGCGGCTCCAGCGGTGGGTGAGGCAGGTGGTGGCTCGCCAGTCGGCCACCCCACAAGCCGTGGCAATCGAGCCCGACGAAACTCTCTACGGCATGTTCGACCTGTCGACTGGCTCCGTCAAGACCGCATCCGAGTGCGACAGCAGTGACCCCGCGGCGGAAGTCCTGATGGTCAACGGACCGCGCAGTCCTCCTGGCTTCCCCCGTGATGATGGTGGCGATGGCGGCGGCGATCCATCGCGCGTCCACGAGGAGTACCGCCCCGAGCCCCTCTCTTCGCAGCAGAGGGAAGAGCTTCGCCGCCGTAACATGGATGCACTTCACACTCCTATCGTTGGAGAAACCCCCGAGGCCCGGGCCTTGGAGGAGGCGCGCCTGGCTAACTTGGCTGAGCGCACTCGACTGGAGAATCTCCAGCACGCACTCGACGAGCGTGCTCGGCAGCGGATTCCTGAGTCCAGTCGACGACAGCTTTTTCCGCCCCCAACTCAGGTATACCGAACTCCGATTCAGAATCTCACAGCTGCAGCCCGAATAGCAGAGTCGATTCAGCCTTCCCAGTCAGAAGCTGGTAGAGGTTTGATGCAGATCCGGGCTTTACTCCGGGCAGCGGGAGAGCAGAACACAGTAGTGTCTCAGTCGCGGAATAGGATTCATAGCAGATCTGTGGTGGCAGACACAGTTCAATCGGCCCACAGTCCAAGATCGCCTCCGAGGCGTGAGGGACGTGGAGATCGGCGAGAACAGTACAGAAACCGTGAGCAGTATGATCACCGACTCGACCACGATGATCGTCGTCGAGTGCCCACGCCTCCCCCGAGGAGTGGGTCATACGTGCCTCGGCAACACGATGACAGGCGCCCTCACAGTGGTGGGCGAAGGATTCCAGTCGACCCCCGAGAGCCGGGCTTTGATGCGAGATCTATTCTCGTTCAGGGTCTGGTTGACAGGAACAGAGCTCACAGAGAAGGTCATGACAGAGATTATTCGACTGGCAGCAGAGTGCATGTCTCAGGTCCAGAGTGTTTCAGCAGAGCCATTAGAGCTGCAGTGATTCCTCCCAACTTCAGGTTGGCGACTGGAGTCAGCAAGTTCACTGGTGAGTCCAAGCCTGACACTTGGCTTGAGGACTACCGAGTGGCTGTTCAGATTGGTGGCGGCAATGATGAAGTGGCCATGAAGCACCTTCCTCTGATGTTGGAGGGCTCGGCCAGAGCGTGGTTGAATCAGTTAGCACCTGGCAGCATATATAGTTGGGAGGAACTCGCCCGAGTGTTTGTTAGGACCTTCGAAGGTACATGCAAACGGACGGCAGGGTTAACGGAGTTGCAGTCCTGTGTGCAGAAACCGAATGAAACCTTGAGAGATTATATCCAAAGATGGATCACGTTAAATCACACAGTGGAGAATGTGTCAGATCACCAAGCAGTTTGTGCCTTCAAGGAAGGTGTCAAGTATCGAGAATTGAACCTGAAGTTCGGTCGAACCGGAGATATGTCTCTAAGTCGGATGATGGAGATTGCCACCAAGTATGCTAATGGTTAAGAGGAGGATCGACTCCGGAGTGGCAAGCACAAAACAGTCGCCCAAGAAACCGAAGGAGGGAATTCCAGTCGGAAGCAGAAGCGCAAAGCCGAGCCAGCTGCTCCTGGTGAAGCCTTAGCCGTGACTCAAGGGAAGTTCAAGGGGAAGCCCAAAGGGCCGTGGAACCCCAAGAAAGTGAAAGTTCAAGATGGAAATGATGTGTTGGATTTACCATGCCACATTCACACCAAAAAAGATGAAGAGGGTAATTTCATTTACCCCAAACACACCACTCGACAGTGTCGGCTCCTAATTCAGCATTTCCGAGAGAAACAACCCAAGGAGAAGGAAAAGGAGTCGGACAAGGGTGAGGATAAGGAAGAAGATGATGATGGTTTCCCCAACGTCAATTCCACTCTGATGATTTTTGCTGATGTTGAGAGCAAAAGTCGACTGAAAGTCATTAACAGAGAAGTGAACATGCTCGCTCCGGCGACGCCCAGTTATTTGAAGTGGTCTCAGACTGCCATTACATTCGACCAGTCTGATCACCCAGCGCGCATAGCCATCCCTGGGAGGCAAGCGTTGGTGGTCGACCCAGTTGTCGAAGCCACTCGGCTGACTAAGGTGCTGATGGATGGTGGCAGTGGCCTGAATATCCTTTATGCTGAAACCTTGAAAGGGATGGGCATTCCGATGTCCAAACTTAGTGAAAGCAATATGAGTTTCCATGGGGTTATACCTGGCAAGAAGGCTGAATCACTTGGCCAGATCGCCCTCGATGTGGTTTTCGGTGATTCTAAGAATTACCGCAAGGAAAAGCTGACATTTGAAGTCGTGGATTTCCAGAGTGCTTATCATGCTATTCTGGGTAGGCCTGCTTATGCACGTTTTATGGCTCGACCATGTTACGTGTACCTCAAATTGAAGATGCCTGGTCCCAGAGGAGTGATCACTATCACTGGCAATTGGCAGAAGGCAGAAGAGTGCTTCCAGAAGGGCTCAAAGATCGCCGATGCACAAATGGTAGTAGTAGAATTGCAAGAGTATCAAAAAAATGTAGATCCGAGTGATTTGCTGCGAGCCAAGAAGCCTACCACAGACTCTGCATTTCAGTCGTCTGGTGAAACGAAGCCGATTCATATTCACCCGACCGATCCCAATGCTGCTCCAACTCACATCTCAACAACACTCGACAGCAAATAGGAAGAAGCGCTCATCCAGTTCCTCCGTGAGAACTGGGACATCTTTGCATGGAAACCTTCTGACATGCCGGGTGTTCCCAGGGGGCTGGCTGAGCACCGTTTGCGTGTAGACCCAAAAGTGAAACTAGTCAAAGAACATCTTCGACGGTCCGCCGTACAGAAGAGAAAAGCAATTGGTGAAGAAGTGGCTCGGCTCCTGGTAGCTGAGTTCATCCGAGAGATTTACCACTCCGAGTGGCTCGCCAATGTTGTCATGGTCCCCAAGAAGGACGACTCACTTCGCATGTGCATTGACTTCAAGCATATCAATCGGGCCTGCCTGAAAGATCATTTTCCTCTCCCCCGCATCGACCAAATAGTCGATTCGACTACGGGGTGTGAGCGCTTGTCCTTTTTGGACGCCTATTCCGGGTATCATCAGATCCGACTGTATGGACCCGATGAGATAAAAACAGCTTTCATCACTCCATTCGGGTGCTTCTGTTATGTCACCATGCCATTCGGCCTCAAGAACGCCGGAGCCACGTTCATGAGGATGATTCAGAAGTATTTGCTCACTCAAATAAGTCGGAATGTGGAAGCATACATGGATGACATTGTAGTCAAGTCACTTAAGGGTTCTGACCTGCTGGCTGACCTTGCTGAAACTTTTGCTAACCTCAGAAGGTACGATATCAAGCTTAATCCATCAAAGTGCACGTTCGGAGTTCCTGGCAGAAAATTACTCGGTTTCCTCGTTTCCGAACGAGGGATCGACGCTAACCCAGAGAAAGTTGGTGCTATAATCCGGATGAAACGCCCTGTGCGTGTGCACGATGTCCAGAAGCTTACTGGTTGTTTGGCCGCCTTGAGTCGATTCATTTCTCGCCTCGGTGAAAAGGCATTACCTCTTTACCGACTGATGAAGAAGTCTGATAAGTTCGAGTGGACTCCTGAAGCTGATACAACGTTTGTAGAGCTCAAAGCCCTGCTTTCCACCCAGCCGGTGCTCGCTGCCCCAATCAGCAAAGAGCCTTTACTGCTTTACATTGCAGCCACTGGACAAGTTGTCAGTACAGTACTCACGGTCGAGCGGGAAGAAGAAGGAAAAGCCTATAAAGTTCAGCGCCCAGTATATTATGTTTCTGAAGTTCTGACTCCATCAAAGCAAAGATATCCACATTATCAGAAGCTTGTTTATGAGATTTACATGACCACGAAGAAGGTTGCGCACTATTTCTCTGATCACTCCATTACAGTCGTCAGCGACGCTCCATTATCAGAGATTTTAAACAACAGAGATGCAACTGGTCGAGTGGCAAAGTGGGCGATTGAACTCCTTCCCTTGGATATCAAGTTTGAGGCAAAGAAAGCTCTCAAGTCCCAAGCAATAGCAGATTTCCTCGCCGAGTGGATCGAACAGCAATTTCCGACTCAAGTTCACTCGGAACATTGGACCATGTTCTTTGACGGATCCAAGATGCTGAATGGTTCCGGTGCTGGGGTGGTATTGGTATCCCCCCGAGGAGACATGCTCAGATATGTCTTCCACATTCACTTTGATTCCTCCAACAACGAAGCTGAATATGAAGCACTCCTGTATGGGTTGCGTATGGCCATTACACTCGGCGTCCGTCGCCTCATGGTCTACGGCGACTCAGATTTGGTGGTTAATCAAGTGATGAAGGAGTGGGACGTTAGAAGCCCAGCTATGACTGGTTACTGTAATGCAGTGAGAAAGTTAGAAAAGAAGTTTGAGGGGTTAGAGCTCCATCATATACCCCGACTGAAAAATCAAGCAGCTGATGATTTGGCAAAGATAGGTTCCAAGAGGGAGGCCATTCCCAGCAACGTGTTTTTGGAACACATTCATACACCTTCAGTTCAAGAAGATCCTTTCACTGAAGAGCCCCCGCAGCTTAAGAGTGTTGCAGATTCGACTGAAGTCGAAGTCCCAGCCGTGGTCGACTTGATCATGGAGGTTTTGGTCATCACTCCCGACTGGACAGTGCCGTATATTTCATACATTCTCAGGAAGGAACTCCCAGAGGATGAAGAAGAGGCTGGACAGATCGTCCATCGATCCAAAGCCTTTACTGTGATAAGAGGACAGTTGTTCAGAGAGAGTGGGACTCGAGTCTGCCAGAAATGCATAACACCAGAAGAAGGTCGAGTGATCCTCAACGACATCCACTCGGGGACCTGTGGTCACCATGCGTCCTCTCGGACTATTGTGGCCAAAGCATACCGAGCAGGATTTTACTGGCCACGAGCAAATGAGATGGCAAAATAAATAGTCGACAAGTGTGAAGGTTGCCAGTTTTACTCCAACATGTCTCACAAGCCTGCATCAGCCCTGAAGACCATTCCACTCGTCTGGCCCTTTGCTGTTTGGGGTTTGGATATGGTTGGACCTCTGAGGACTGGTAGGAGCGGCTTCACTCACGTGCTCGTAGCAGTCGACACGTTCACCAAATGGATTGAAGCCAAGCGTATAAAAAGCCTTGAAGCCAGTACTGCTGTCAGTTTCATCAGAGAGTTAACGTCCAGATATGGTGTTCCACACAGCATCAGCACTGACAACGGGTCGAACTTCGATTTTGATGAGTTCAGAGCCTTCTATGCTTCCCAAGGCACTTGAGTCGACTATGCTTCAGTCGCCCACCCCCAGTCGAATGGACAAGCGGAAAGAGCAAATGGCTTGATTCTCAAAGGACTGAAACCCCGATTGATGCGTGATCTCAAGCATGCAACAGGCGCCTGGGTTGATGAACTTCCATCAGTTCTTTGGGGATTGAGGGCAACTCCCAATCGGTCGACTGGCCGAACTCCATTCTTCTTGGTCTATGGAGCTGAAGCTGTTCTACCGAGTGACTTGCCTCACAATGCACCCCGAGTCGAATTTTTCTCTGAAGATGAAGCAGAACAGGCCCGGCAAGACGCAGTTGATCTCCTAGAAGAGGAAAGAGAGATGGCCTTAATCCGGTCAACCATTTATCAGCAAGACTTGCGTCGATTCCACGCCAGAAACGTGAGAGGTCGAGCATTTCAAGGAGACTTGGTTCTTCGAGTGGATCAGCAGAAACCACACAAGCTCGCCCCTACCTGGGAAGGTCCCTTCATTGTCACCAGAGTGCTCCACAATGGAGCGTACCACCTCTACAATGTCAAACACAAGAAAGACGAGCCACACGCTTGGAATGCGGAGCTACTCCGCCCCTTTTATACTTAAGTACTCACTCCATTGAGATGTAATAAGAAATACCTTTTTAGTTTGTTTATTAAAGACAAGAGCTTTACAGTCTTCTAAAAAGATTGTCGTTGCTTATATTTGTGTCCGAAATCCCCGAGTGGGTGGCTTAGCCGCGAATCCATTTCGCCTAAGTTTATAAAATCCTACCGAGTGGTGAGCAAGCCTCTCACTCGGGGGCTTAGCCGCGAATCCGTTTCGCCTAAGTTTATAAAAATCCTACCGAGTGGTGAGCAAGCCTCTCACTCGGGGGCTTAGCTGCAGTCCAGTACTCGCCTAAGTTTGAAAAATCCTACCGAATGGTGAGCAAGCCTCTCACTCGGGGGCTTAGCTGCAGTCCAGTACTCGCCTAAGTTTGAAAATCCTACCGAGTGGTGAGCAAGCCTCTCACTCGGGGGCTTAGCTGCAGTCCAGTACTCGCCTAAGTTTGAAAATCCTACCGAGTGGTGAGCAAGCCTCTCACTCGGGGGCTTAGCTGCAGTCCAGTACTCGCCTAAGTTTGAAAATCCTACCGAGTGGTGAGCAAGCCTCTCACTCGGGGGCTTAGCTGCAGTCCAGTACTCGCCTAAGTTTGAAAATCCTACCGAGTGGTGAGCAACCCTCCCACTCGGGGGCTTAGCTGCAGTCCAGTACTCGCCTAAGTTTGAAAAATCCTACCGAGTGGTGAGCAACCCTCCCACTCGGGGGCTTAGCTGCAGTCCAGTACTCGCCTAAGTTTGAAAAATCCTACCGAGTGGTGAGCAACCCTCCCACTCGGGGGCTTAGCTGCAGTCCAGTACTCGCCTAAGTTTGAAAAATCCTACCGAGTGGTGAGCAACCCTCCCACTCGGGGGCTTAGCTGCAGTCCAGTACTCGCCTAAGTTTAAAAAATCCTACCGAGTGGTGAGCAACCCTCCCACTCGGGGGCTTAGCTGCAGTCAAGTACTCGCCTAAGTTTGAAAAATCCTACCGAGTGGTGAGCAAGCCTCTCACTCGGGGGCTTAGCTGCAGTCCAGTACTCGCCTAAGTTTAAAAAAATCCTGCCGAGTGGTGAGCAAGCCTCTCACTCGGGGGCTTAGCTGCAGTCCAGTACTCGCCTAAGTTTGAAACTCATCCCTATCCGCAAGGACGACGAGGTGTAGGTCGACTGCAACCTTCTCCTCGGAGCTGCGCCACAAGTACAATGTACGCTCCATCTTTATCTGCAAGGACGGCGAGGTCGACTACAACCTTCTCCTGGGAGCTGCGCCACAAGTACAATGTACACTCCATCCTTATCCGCAAGGACGGCGAGGTGCAGGTCGACTACAACCTTCTCCTCAGAGCTGCGCCACAAGTACAATGTACGCTCCATCTTTATCTGCAAGGACGGCGAGGTGCAGGTCGACTACAACCTTCTCCTCAGTGCTACGCCACAAGTACAACGTACGCTCCATCCCTATCCGCAAGGACGGCGAGGTGCAGGTCGACTGCAACCTTCTCCTCGGAGCTGCGCCATAAGTACATAGCTGCATCTCAAGTACAAAGATAATTCCGAGTGAAGAGCAAATTCCACTCGAAGGCAAACACAAGCATATTCAGAGATAAACCAAGTTCAGATAAATCCTAAAGTTCCGGACGACGGATCAAAAGTACTCGAGCATCAAGACCGAAGAAGTTTAACAATTACACAATCACTCGGCATTCCGAGGCAAATAAAGGTGGAGCATAATGTTTCTCGGTCACGCATCAGGAGAAGGACTGGTTGGCTCGCAGAAACTGTCAAGGTCTATGCTGTCTGCAATGCGAGTGGCGGCGTCAAGGAAAGTGTCCATGAAGGACTGGAAAGTGTGCCTCTTTGTGTTAGCAACCTTGAGCTCCGCCAGCTTGTCTTCTTTGACGTCTTTGCAGTGCACTCGGACCAGGGACAACGCGACATCAGTGCCACACCGACCAGATGACTTCTTCCATTCTTGCACTCGGTCAGGTATTTGCTTCAGTCGAGCCATCAGAGACTCGAGGTCTTGAGACAGTTCCACCCGAGGCCAGAGTTCAGCGTCAACCCGAGTCATTGCTGCCTTCAGGCGGGCAAGATAAGCAACCGCATTGTCCATACGAGATTCCAGCCGCAGCACGTTCATCGCAACATCATCCTTGACTGGAAAATTTATGGGATCGAGACCCGTCTCGACCCGCCCAGTTTCCGCTTCAAAGTCTTGACAAAGCTCTGCACAGTTGAGTAAATGATGAGTCGACGGTATAATCAGGCCTGACAGTCGACCGTAATAAGTCAGTCAATCACCAGTACCTTCAAGTTTTAGGACCAGCTTCGCAGCAAGCTGGCCCAGATAAGACTCCAACTCGCCCTTCTTGGCCTTGAGGCTCCCAAGCTCGTCAGTTAGCTTGTCCTTGTCTTTCTTCAGTCACTTGACCTCCCGATTGGCGTCAGAAACAGCAGTCTTCAGTTTGGAGTTCTCTTCTTCTAACTTGCCGACTGAAGCAAGCTTCTTGTCAGCAAGCGCAGTTTTCTCTCGCGCTTCCTTCTGTGCAGCAGCAAGATCCAGATCCTTCTTCTCTAAAGCCTGCTTCATTTTCTCTAAAGAAATAACATTCTTCAGACGGGCTTGGAGTTGACGGTTTTCACTACATACATCTGCTCGAGGGGAGTCACTCGGTTCAAAAAATGGAAAGGAAAAGTGCCAGCAGTGAGATAGACAGTTGACGATTGGTTACCTCCCATGGCAGCTACTTCATCACGAGCAGTCTTGAGATTCTTCTTGGCCAATTCCATATCAAGGTTGAGGCTGATTAGCTGCTTGTTCATTGTAGAAAGCTGAGCCCCAAGATCACAAGATTTCTGCAGTATAAGCCATATCAGTCGACTGAGATAAAAAGACATCACAGTGACAACTACTCTAAGACTACCACCGAATCAAACATTCAACGGCAGTCTCGGGGACTACACCCAGTGGGTGCACTTAGCGTGCCCCCACTGGTTTGAATAAACACTCGACATGGTCTGCCCAGCGCGAGTTAAAAAAAAGCAGTTCTCAGACCATAGTCGACTGCCCGCAGTCAACCACGGTCTCGGGGACTACACCCAGTGGGTGCACTTTGCGTGCCCCCACTGGTTCTGGTTTCATTCGACCTGGTCCGTCCAGACCGAGTGACAAAATTCAGATTCTCAGACCACAGTCGACTGCCCGCAGTCAACTATGGTCTCGGGGACTACACCCACTGGGTGCACTAAGAGTGCCCCCACTAGTTCAAAGATTCAATCCAAGACGACTCAAATTGACTTGTGCAACTTCAAGACAGTCACACCCCAGTGGGTGATCGGACGAGAAATATGATCAATTGGAAATCAACTAACCTGGACATTGGTCTGCAGAGCAGCTCCGGCGTTGAAGGCCACCTGACTGGCCTCATGCACCACTTTCATTTGCCCCATCACAAGGTTCAACTGAAGAAGAGCTTCCTTGGCGGCAGCCGGTGGGTCGTCCGGGGTTTGATACGCAGTGAAAAGCGATGACGGCAGAGCCATCGGAGCAGCCGCTGGGTCTGATGCGTGGAGCTGTATTGGTGCAGCAGAAGTCTGAGCAGCTGATCCTGATGGACAATCAGTCGACAGCGGGATAGCGAGAGTGACGTTGGTATGAGAAGGATCTGTCGATTGCTCGACTGCCGTCCCAGGCATCACAGTCGACTGAGGAACCTGGGCCTCAGGCGCTTTCCCGCTCAGTTCCTTGTCCCTCCTCCTCCTTCCCCTCAGCGGTACTTCTTCTTCATCATCCGGGAGCACAACAACGTCCCGTGGAGCTGCAACAAACAGAGAAAGTCAAAGAGATAGCTGACAAACAATCCAGTCGTCCAAATAAATTCGAGTTGGGCAGACTTACTGGCTTTGGAGGTAGCTGCGTCGTCGGTTTCCTCGTCGTCTGGGGTCTTGTCGATATCCATATCTGTAAAGGTTCATCATTCACTCGGTCTGTACAAGAAAATCGGTCGGAACAAGAAAATACGGGAAGAACATTTACCCAGAAGCGACAGGGACGTCCATCTTGATTCTAGGCAAGGTCTTCCGAGCCTTTGAAGGATTGATCTTAGGCTGCTTGGTGACCTTCTCAGCCAATTCTGGAGTCGAAGACCGAGCGCGCTTTTGAGATGGAGCGCTCGAGGCCACAGCCTTGCCGCGCCTGCCCGCGGGATCATGGTGCTGCTTGGATCGACGTTCGGAACGAGGTGGTGAGCCGGCTACCTCCTCATCGTCCGACTCATCGCTCTCATCTTCATCATCGTCGGCTGGTGGCTCCCACTCGCCGCTCTCCTCCGCGCTGTCCTCGCCCTCATGGTCCTGCTCCAGAGCTTGTTCTCCATTGGGCATTGAGTACATCTCTGTGTAAATCTGCAAAACAAGGAGCCGAGTGGAAATCAGTCGGATCAATAAACGGTCAGAAAACACATCCAAAATCAATCAGTTGTCGTGGCCAAACCTTGTCTGGCTGGTTGCTGTCACAGAAAGGGTTGACTCTCCTGGCGCCCCTGGGGTTGTCCTTGTTCCCGGTGATGCCCCTCAGCCACTGGGCCACTGTTTTGGCCGCCACCTCCTCCGGCTGAACCCGAGCGGTGTCGCCAGCCCCGGAGTACATCCACATAGAGTGGTCACGAGCTTGGAGTGGTTGAATGCGCCGACTGAGGAACACCTCCAACAGATCCATGCCGGTGACACCTTGGTTCATCAGTTGAACTACTCTCTCGACTAGCATGCCCGTCTCCACCTTCTCCGCGGCGGTCACTTTCAACGAAGATGGAGTCTGAACACGATCAAAAGAGAAAGGGGGAAGTCCAGTCGACTGGCCTGGGGTCACGATATCCTGGAAGTAGAACCAGGTCAACTGCCAGCCCCTGACCGACTCAGGAAGAGTCATCGAAGGGAAGGAACTCCTTTTCCTCTTCTGGATGCCCAGACCCCCACACATCTGGATAACATGGGTTTTCTTGTCGTTCGAGTTCGCTTTCTTCACTGTTTGGGAGCGGATGGTGAAAATGTGCTTGAAAAGACCCCAGTGCGGTCGACACCTCAGGAAATTCTCGCACATGGACACGAATGCAGCAAGGTATGTGATGGTGTTGGGAGTAAAATGATGGAGTTGAGCCCCGAAGAAATTCAAGAAACCTCGAAAGAAGGGGTGTGGAGGAAGCGAGAAGCCGCGGTCGACGTGAGTGGCGAGCAGAACACACTCACCCGGTCGCGGCTACGGCTCCGTTTCCCCCTCCGGCAGCCGCGCAGACTCGTGGTCGATCAGCCCTAACTCGGCCATATCGTCCAAGTCTTCCTGCCGAAGTGAGGATCGGATCCAATCTCCATGGATCCAACCCGACGGCAGCCCCGAGCGCGATGAAGATCCCCGATTCATCTTCTTGCTTTTCGCCGCCCCCGTCACCTTCTTCGCGCGTTCTAGCGCCGCCGTTTTCTCCTTCCCCATGGTGGCGGAGCAGCGGCGTCGAGAGTGGAGAAGTTGAACGAGGTGAAGGAGCAAGAGGAAGAAGAAGGAGAATGGGCACGCACAGTGCGGACGCCTCGGCCTCGCCGCTTTTAAAGGCCTACTTCCGAGTGGCTAACGCGTGGGCCCGGCCAATCCTGTCAAATCCCTTAACAGTCGCACACGGGATACGTGGCGAAAAAGGTGGCGCAGAAATCGAAACGTCCTATTTATCTACTCCGCTTACCACGGCGCGCTCCGCTTGGCGCGCTTCCACCAAAATTTCGAATCCCGCGAAATCCGGGATCCTCTACAACCGATCGTGCCAAAGATTCCATGTCAAAGATAACACTCGACGGGTGACGTTATAAAAACCAGTCGGCAATTTCTGAATCGATCAAGGCGACCGAAACGAAGCCGAAGTTCCAATAACTGGCCTCCATTTGGAGATGAAAGCAGGAGTCAAAGCAAGGTCAACTTCAACCTTCTTTTCACTCGGACCTCAATCCATTCGGGGGCTAATGATGAGGACATAGACCTAGGGTAGGGTAATAGGCCTGACCTATGCGTCCTACCTAAGGTCCTTGTCCTAAAAGCAAAGAAGTTCAAGAGTAAATAGAGGGAGCTCAACAAAGGTGTCGAGTGCAATCCACTCGACCTACCATTCACTCGGAGACCCCTCCTTATTTAGGTCACTCGACCACTAAACCACTCGACGTGCAGAAGACCTAAAGCCACTCCGCGCAGCAACGGTCGGGAGTTTACTCATATACTTAATGATCATTTATAGCACTTTATTACGGACGTTACCTGTAACGCCCTCTCTTTATGTACATTGAACCCTGTGTAACGTGGGCTGGTTGGGGTCCTGGCGCACTCTATATAAGCCGCCCCCTCCACTGGCACAAGGGTTCACACCCCTGTAAACACACACATACATAATCCAGTTGACCGCCTCCGGGCTCCGAGACGTAGGGCTGTTACTTCTTCTGAGAAGGGCCTGAACTCGTAAAACTCGTGTGTACAACTTCGCCATAGCTAGGATCTTGCCTCTTCATACTTACCCCCCTATACTGTCAGTCTTAGTACCACGTCACCGACAGATATATGTATGCCTGACGGTCTTGCCTAACGGGAGGATGACAGGAAATTTTTTTTTTCGGGAAGCTCAAATCTGACGGAACATTTCTTTCCTGTGAGCCAACTGTCAGCGACACCCGACAGGAATAATATTCATGTATGGCTTCTTTGGATCACAGGATTTGCAAAACAAAGGAATAGGAAAAATGAAGGATTTGACTGCCATGACATAGCCAATCCTATGGAATGCAAATCCAGAGGAACTGGTAACAAAGTGCCTTTGGCTGCATCATAGGAGACGTACAGGAATCCTATACAATAAAGTATTATTATTTCTATTTGTAAGTCTGATGTTTTTCAAACTTCCAACGGCTAGTGCAGTCAACTGCCTGAAGTAGCCGTTAGCAGCAAGTGCCTATATAACCTGATGCTACTCTCTACAACGGATAGCTCTTTTCCCTGCCCACAGCATTTGCTGCCTGTGCTCTATTCTTTCATCTTCCCCTTGCTGCCTGTGCTCTATGCTTTCATCTTCCCCTTGCTGAAGAAACCAACAAGGTTAGTGCTCATCTCCTATAGCAAAATCATACTTCCATGCTATTCAATATATCACAATCACATATTTTTTTACTGTTTCATTCAACTCCTTTTCAGCATATTTGGCTCATTTGTTGCTGCACACCATGAATCCAAGCTACCGTCGTAGATCAGAAAGTGACTATGAATTTATTCATTTTGTACTTCCTACTTTAGAAGATGCATCACAATCTTCTTCTAGTAAGAAACCAATGCATACATCAAAACTTTCGGGGGCTTGGCGTGTTCAGGAGATTTTAACAGGGCATGAAAGCTTATGCAAAAGGACTTTCCGCATGGAAGTGGACATTTTTCAAGCACTTGTTGACAAGTTGCGTGAGAAAAAACTCCTTGCTGATTCAAAAGTACTAGCAGTAGAAGAGCAAGTGGCAATATTTTTGTATGCAGTATCCAAAAATGCAACAAATGAAACCCTACAGGATTGGTTTCAGCATAGTGCAGAAACAATAAGCCGGCGATTTGGATTAGTGCTTGATGCGATCACACGGCTCACAAATGTCTATATACGTCCACCTTCCCTCAACCCACATCCAATCTTGAGCAAACCACAATTTTACCCTTTCTTTCAGGTATGAGTATGTACAATTTAGATCAAATATTTTTTAATTAATTCAGCGCAAGGTAATAACATAGAGATATCATATTTTGTTTGTGCAGAATTGCATTGGTGCTATAGACGGAACCCATATTCCTATGTTCCTATCACCAGGCCAACAAGAACCATACCGGAACAGGAAACAAACGCTCTCACAAAATGTCATGGTTGCTTGTGACTTCGACTTAAAATTTGTGCATGTACATGCTGGGTGGGAAGGATCAGCTTCTGATGCAAGAGTTCTACAAGATGCACTAAATCATGGTTTTCATGTACCTCATGGTAAATTTTACCTTGTTGATGCTGGTTATGCAAACACACCCCAATTTCTTGCTCCATACCGTGGTACTAGGTATCATCTAAAAGAACAAGGAGAAGCACGTCAAAGGCCACAAAATTACAAGGAATTGTTCAACCTTCGTCATGCTCAACTTCGGAATCATATAGAGAGAATTATCGGCATACTAAAAATGAGATTTCCTATCCTGAAAGTTGCTGCACATTATTCAGTTGATAAACAAATTGACATATTTGTGGCTTGTTGTGTTCTGCACAATTTCATACGCCTACACAAAGGAGATATGGAGTGGCCCAAAGATGCTCCCATGGAGATTGACCCGAACCAGATTGTTGATGTGCCAAATGGAGACCACGACTATCATGGTGATATACATGCATTTAATTATTCCAGACAAGCAGGAAATCAAATGCGAGATCATATTGCACAAGGAATGTGGAACCAGTATGTATCACGCAGAGCTTGACATGTATATGTAAAGTGAAGATATGATATGCAAGTTGTATTACCATTCATGTGCTTCTGATATTGATATTCTACTTCATTAAGTTAATATTCTCATGTCCTTTTTTCAGAAACATGGTTGGAGTCTGAAACAAAGAACTAGTTTATCATCTCAATCTACCAATCTAGTACTCTCATTGTACCAAAATACAGAGGTCTAGTAAACAAAATACAGAGGTCTAGTAAACAAAAGCATACTACTACATGACTAGTTTATCATCTCAATCTACCAAAATATAGAGGTCTAGTAAACAAAAGAGTACTGCTTCACTAAGTTCATTGCTAGAGAAGGGTAGGGAAAACCTCCATGTTTTCCTTAGTTTTCGTTGGTACGAGCAATCTCCCTTTTAATCCAAGCCAACCGTCGTTCATCACTAGAGAAAGACAGGAAAATCTCCCTGTTTTCCCTAGTTTTGAAGATGTCTGATGCCAACAACACATCGCCCAATTGTAGACCATCCAATCCTTCAATCGTTGTGATGCACTTGTGAATGCTAAATGGATCCTCTAGTTTCTTCTCCTCAATGGCTGCAAATCGATTTATTTCTTCCATCTTGAGCCTAAGGTATCTTTCATGGAATCCATCTGCAGAGCTTGTAGGATTTTGCTTCTGTCTTTTTCTACGTCTACTCTCAGGCTTCTCGGTGGGTGCTTTTGGGGGTATTGATTGGGTATACATTTGTTCATTCGGTGTTGATGTATGCTGGACAGAATCAAGATTTGCTCCCTCAACCTCTTCTTCCAAAGGAAATTGCAAACCTGGCTCATCTAGAGCTACTGTTGGAGGTGAAGATGATTCATATGTATCATTCGAATGTGTTGGGTGCGATGATGGAGCAGATGCATTTTTTGCCTTGTTAGCATAATAATCCATACCATGACGAGATCTTCCTTCGGCGTAACGACCTATACGTCCAACAAAAAACATATACTTAGCTCAGGAAAATATGACCTAAACTTGATATCAAATATAAAAAAGCATCATGTTTTTTCGATAAAGGGCATTTTTATAGACTCGTAAAAAAGCATCATGTAATGTTAAACTAACCATCATAGAGAGAAGCCAAATCATTAAAGTATGGAAACGACTTGTCTCGCCATTGGAGGGCCTCCTTACTATTCTTGCGAGCAACAAAACTAGCCCAAACACTTGCTGGTGCTTCTACCATCATTCTATCCTTGTCCCATCCAAACCCACTTTCTGCCAACAATTCTTTCACACTTCGATATTCCTTCTTTATATCTTGCTCCTTTTGTTTGACTTGAACAACACTAAATGATACACAAAATGCTTGATTTAGTCGATTAACAATGTTTGTCCAGGCCTCTTTGCTCCATGCATTTTGTGTTCGAAAACCAGGAACATCATGCTCTTTCAGCAAGTCAATAAGAAACAACTTCATTTGATGAGTCCACTTAGCCCTCTTCGTCATACCTAAAATTAATGACTCAAATTTAACTACAGTAGACTGCACATTCTTGTATATTATGCAAGTAATTGACACTAGGAGTAATACCTATATCACGAGGATACTCAACAGCCCCGTGATTGTCATCAATATCACCAAGTCCTTGTGATTGCCCACAACTGCGAGCACGATCGTCATCAATAGCACCAAGTCCTTGTGACTGCACACAGCCGCGGGCACGATGAACATCCATGTGAAGAAATCCTTGTGATTGCACACGGCTGCCCGGCAGCTCAAATGAGTTAAGCTGATGGACCATCTGCATTGCAAAAAAACTTATATTACAAGATTGTACTCAGAAACCCATAGTAATACGCACAAGCATGTATGAGCAGTACACACCAAGGCATAGAAATACAGCACTTCCATCTCTCAATTCCTCACAGTTTCTCTCTTCACGGACATCAGACACGCCAGATCCATCTCTCAATGTCTCAATTCTCTCTTTGCACATAAGACATCACATCAGGCACGCACACACTCAGGCATGGGAAGCACACACCCACGGCGAACCAACTAGCACGCAGATCACTCAGGCACGGCAAGCACAAACATCAGCGGGAAGCCGGTCAAGAAATTCACTCGGGCACCACAGTCGTGGGACGCGGTCCTCTGGCAGCGGGAGGACGCCAGCGACATCCGCTTCGCCCCTGCCATCAACAGCCCTCGCCGGCCAGGTGACTGCCAACGCCACACCCGATGCCTAGTTCCGGCAGGATCTGCCGCCCCCGCGCCATATCGGGCACCCCCTCCCTCGATCTAGAAATAATTGCAAGGGAAGGAGATGGACGGACTATGTGATGCGGGCTAACCTGGATGGGGCCGGCGCTGATCTCGTCGAACTCGATGAGGAAGGAGGGTCTGAGAGCGAGGTGGTCGGCGTACGGTCGCCGGGTCGCCGCCGCTTCCGTCGGGGGATCTGACCTTGTCGCCGCTTCCGCCAGTTGCGACCTCGTCACCGCTTTCGGTGCCTTTTTTTATTTCCTTCCAGAGCGATCAGAGGTGTTTTTTCTTTTTTTCTTTTTTTGACAGCAACGCGTGGTGTTTTCACACGAAGCAGCGCGGCTGTTTTGGCGCGAACACTCTCTTTTCGCGCCAGGAATCTTTCCAAGAGGTCGGACCTCAGCGTAAATTCCTCTGGGTTCAGCGCCTTGGGAACCCAATCCTAAGGAATTTTGAGAAAGCAATCCTGTGATCCATATGCAATCCGTAGGATACAATCCTGAGGTTTACAATCCAGCAAAAATCCTGTGAAAATCCTTCGATCCAAAGAAGGCTGTAGGCTACCCGTCAGGCATATGATTTCATTCCTGGCAGGCTATGGCTGTCGGATATTCCTATGGGTTGGCTGACAGGAATGATATTCCTGACAGCCAGACTTCTTTTCCTGTAGGCTCCTAGCCCACTGGCTAAGGTGCGTTCCTGGTAGTGGTGGCTAATCAATAATCTTACTCGTGGGAAAAAGAACCATACTAGATGTAACCCTCGTAATTTGCACTGGTCCATAATATGGCCACCATCGGGTCATGCCTTAAGTGCTTTTAGACTTAGCTTAAATATGCTTATAATACTAGACATAATATCTTTTATACCTAGAAATCTTATGCTTATGACTGATTTCTTGGAAGTGCAAAAGGTTCAGTCATATAGCCATGTCGAAGTAAGAGTATCGATCCCACGGGGAGTACATAAATTGGATTTTGTCTCTTGTAATGATTTATTGAATTGTGCCTGCAAATTAGTCTTATATAAAAAGAAAAATGAAGATGGAAATTTGTAATGTTTGAGTGAGTACAATAAAAAGTAATTCATGTGAAAAGAAGTAAAAGAACAACATAGAGTAAATGAATAATGAAACCGTAAATAGGACTAAGGTGCTCTCAGGGAGTCTATAATCCCCACTAATATAATGTATCATATGTGATTGCATAGTTCTAGGTTGGATACTTGAGCCACTCTTCGTGTTTTTAATGGGGCGGAGTCGGGTACAGATACGCGGTACATGAATTAGTCTACTCACACACATGCCACCATCGTAGTTTCCCCACTCTAGGTATCACTACAGTGATTAAGGGATTCCTCGTGGATGCGACCACACTAAGTGTTCTCCGTTTCTCCCCTATCAATTGTAAGGGTAGGGAGGAGAATATATTATAGTCTTGTCTTTACCCCTACATCACAGCCTTTACAACGATAGTAATATGATCCATGGCCATACAAGGCAGAAATGTTGAGTGAGGCATCTTCATAATATTCATGGACGATATTAAATCAAACATTCAAAAGAGGATTTCATATCTCTATAACATTCAACACCTATAAATACTAGGGTTCATCGGTTCATCCATATTCCCAAGAACTAGGGGACTACGTACCCACATATGGAGATAGCAAGCATCATATATATGAACGATGGTGATAAACATGAATGATAGATTGAAGTAATACAGATAGGAATCACTACTGCAGAAAGGTCCTAGGACGACGCATGTATAGGAGACCATTGTACTGCACCTTTTTAATCAACAATCCAGCTTTCATGTGTACAACTAATATTACACTATGCAAAGTTCTAGACTGTGTCAACGTTTATGATGGGTCCTTGGAACCAGAACCGTGCATGGAGCACCCAGGCCCCGATGCTGAGCAGCAACACACCCCCAACGGCCACTGGTGTGTAGTTGAAGTCGTCCTTTGCCACCGGGTACGCCACCGGCAAAGAGAAGAGCACGGTGACAAAGGCCACCCAGAGGACCGCCGCCCATCCGACGGCGAGCCCGTACTGGCCGAGATGAAACGGCCCCGGTATGAACGACTTTCGGGCTGTCGTCACCCGGAAGAAGATGGGCAGCACGTAGGAGATGTACAACCCTATGGTCGCGATGGATGCCATCGCCTGGAATGCCACCTGGCTCCCCAACGACTGCACGTATGCACATGTCAGAAAATGAGGCACACCAAGCTATGTATGCTTGGAGATGATGCATGGGAGAAGATATGTGTGTAGTCACGTACCGTGAGGGCCATGGCAAATGCCACGGCGACGGAAAGCCAGACCATGTTCAGCGGCACCTCGTGCCTGCTCACCCGGTGCCACACATTCGAGTACGGCATCGCCCCGTCCCGGGAGAAGGCGTAGCCCATTCTGTGTCACAGGAGTTGAGAGGCGTCATCATCTTAAGAAACTAAAACCAACTTGTATATAGAATTAGTACCATCAAGCATCAACTATGATCCGGTGACGAATACCTCGAGTTGCTGGTGATGGACCCGATGCCGCAGAGGAACATGGCAACGGCGATGACCCCGAGGCAGGCCACCGCTCCGATGCCGCTGCCGTACCTCACGCGAAAGGTGGTGTAGAGAGCCTGGGCGATGGCGTTGCCGCCGGCGTCGTTGTCGGGGCTCAGCAGGTACGGTATGTCTGTCACCACCGACGTGAGGGCCACCAGGTAGATCCACCCGAAGATGGACGAGAGAGCCACCGCGCTGATGATACCGATCGGCCCGCTTTTGTCTGCGCCCTTCGTTTCTTCGGTCTGCACATGTGTACAAAGTGCAGACAAGGACATATAGCATCAGGTCACCATATGTGTGTAGATCAAGTGATCAACCAAATGGAACATCATCATCATCTACCATATGTGCAGATGCGTCGTAACCGAGAACGGAGTACTGGCTCATCAGCAACCCCACCGCCATAATATAAGCCTTGTTGTGGATCCCCATGCCGTTGTCCGTGTTGAAGTGCGTGAAGATGAACTCGACGCTCGCCCTCTCCTTGGCAACTGCCGGGATCAGGATCACCAGCACTAAGATACCTACAATTTTCCCAAAGTTTAGGCAATTTCTTTTCCAGCTCCCAAGTTTTTTTTTTGAGGTGTAGCTCCCAAGTTAAGAGACAACAAACGAAGTCAATGGAATAATTTTTTGACTGTAGAATGTCATGCCATAGCATTTCCTTGTTTCTTCGGAGACCAAACTGTTAGAAATAATGGGCCTAGCTCATGTAGAATATTTGAAATCTCAAACTTGGCCCCATGTATAAATGGTAAGTGGTGGTTCTAAAGTTTAGTATCACCCTGTGCAAGACTTCTTTATATATTGGGTTCTCTACACCACATTTAGATGTGCGAAGGAGAGAAATAAAAAAACACATGCGCGCGCTCGCTCGTTTGGCACGGACCAGGGCGCCGCGCGTGCATGCGACATACGCGTGGATGGTTTGCCGAAATCCGGTCTGTTGCCTTCCAGGGGAGCAACTTCCTTTTGCATACAACTTAGAAACGAAGTCAGTATTACATCGGGATCGCGACACGATACCACCTTTGGTCCTATTATATATACTACTACCGGCCGCGGTCAAAATAGACATCGAAAGCACCTGAGGTTTTGCCTCATCTCACAACTTGCGCCGCCATCTTGTGATCCTGCACCGTGAGAGGACCAACCAGGTTTTTGGGAAGCGCTTTGCGTGATTGCTCAAATTCTTCATCATGGGCCGTCTTTCTTCCAAGTCTGGCGGCGCCACACATCATTGTCTACAAATGCCATCAGCAACAGATCACCGCCAACATCGTCATCAACAACGACGCTCCTCCAGCAGCTCACGAACAGCACGTCCATCGTGATGTGTTCATGTTTCTACTTGTAGTTGTTGTTACATGTGTGATGTTACTGTGCATGTTTTCATGTTCATCTAGTATGCTAGATTTTTGCATGCTGTTTACTGTTCTAGTCATGAATTATTTACTGAATTAATCATAAATTCGAATAATATTCCAACAGAAACCCTATTAGAGACCAATTCCCCGACATCAACAAAGTTACATTTTCCCTAGTTTTTCTCCTTGTTTCTAAATTTTCTTATATTCTACAGTTTTCTTCTAAATTTTGTGATATTTTATCTATTTGCTGACTACGTCATGAACGCAAAGTCACCACCATGGCATCAGTAATACCTCTAATGTCAAAACCAAAATCTTGAGTTCTGCGACCAAGTCTACAATTGACAATAGTCCAAGTACTACTGAACCAAAACTGGAGGTACTATAAAAGAAGATGCGAATTTCTGACATGGATTGTACCAGTATTTTCTAGAGCATGGGTAGAATTAACCATGTCGGAACAAATACATGCATCGAGACAAAAGAAGGATCAAAGTCAAGATAAATGTACCGGCGACGTTCCAGAAGGCGCCGAGCTTGCCGAACCAGGAGAGCCAGCGGATGGGGAGGCTGTTGATGAGGCCATGCAGGACGAGGATGATGCCGTAGATGGCCAGCACGACGTACTTGGAGGCCAGGTAGCCGCCGCCGTTGGCCCCGCCGGTGCCGAGCAGGACGATCACCTGGATGAGCTGCGCCAGCGAGAAGTCCACGCTCGTTGTGCCCGCCCACTGCATGATCGAGACGGTCAAGTGGTCAACACAGGAGGCTAGACCGTGTCAGCAACGCTGCCAATAGTTTACAAGAAATATACTACTTGTAGTACTTTTTTTTTCAAGAATGAGTTCACTACATCAGCCGGCCGGCCGTTGCGTTGAGTCGTTATGGACTCGACTCCACATGCCGCAGGGCTGCTAACTAAGAGAGTAAGTTGACTACTGCTACTAGAATATTTGTATGGCAGATTCATCTTATTTTCTTATATGAAAGATTTGATAAACTCCTGTGGCAATGGCACTAGTAGCTGCTGCTGCCAAAAATAGTCTAACACTGAAAGGATCTGATGAAATTGGAGCAGTACCTGTCCCACGATGTTGAACCAGCCGGTGACCCATGAGGCGAGAGGCGCCCACTCCTTGCCGGCGAGCTTGGCGCTCCAGTAGTAGAGCCCGCCGGAGGTCGGGTACGCGGAGCAGATCTCCGCCATGGACAGCGCCACGCAGCCGTTGAACACCGTCACCACCAGCCACCCCAGCGTCATGGACGCCGGCCCGCCGTACCTCAGCCCCGTGTTGTACGTGGCCGTGACGCCCATGAGCACGGAGATGATGGAGAAGGAGAAGGCGAAGTTGGAGACCGCGCTGAGCCCGCGCTTCAGCTCCTGCTTGTACCCCAGCTGGTGCAGCCGCGCTCGGTCCGCATCCGCCGTCTCCGCGGCGCTCCGTCGCGGCGCCATCGTCGGCCGATGAGATCTCTTCCGCCGAGTTCCTCTTGGTAGCCTGGTATTGGATGGTGCTTGAGCTTGCTAGAAATGGTGTATGGTTGGTGACAGAGAGGGAGGGAGTCAAGGGAGGGAGTGGAGTGGAAAGGATCCACGATCTGCGCCGTGCCGGCATCGGAGCAATCATGCACGATTTGTTATACTTCTCCATGTTCCCGTCCGATCCTCTGATTCGTCCTACGTGTTTGACCAAAGGGGGAAAGCTAAAGTGATGTTTTGTGTGTAGCGCGGTTCAACGTACTACCATTTTCTTCTTCTTTTGCTTCAAAGAAGGAAGATGCATGTAATCCACGTCACATGGCAATATTGGACTGGTCGTCGTGCGTGGAATTGTTCATGCTTTGGACGCAGCGCGAGTGAAGTGGATCTACAGTAGTAGGCTAGTAGCGTGGTGGATCGGTGCAATTGGGTCATAGAATTCTTTTGGGCCACCAAACTAGCTTGACTTCAATACAGTGCAAAATATGGCAGATCTGCGTATTATATTATGCTAACATGGCGTGTTATGTTTACATAAGCTTCATGTGCAGTTGAACTCGCAAGACACAAAATTCTGCTACATATCAACATGTATGTTTTTTTCTTTCAAAAAGGAGGTTAAACCCCCGGCCTCTGCATCATTGTGATGCAGAGTGAATAGCAAAAAACTACCACATTACGGGCTATCGTTCCGAAAAACTACCGCTTTTTTTAATTTTTTAAAAAACTACCACAAAAGTGGCTGGCTGTTCCAAAAAACCCAAATGGCCGAACGGTTAAGTTTTAACTGGGGTTATGACATGTGGGCACTAGTAGAAAACTGGGCTTTGGTCACAGGGCAATATTCACATTAGTCCCGGTTCAGTCACGAACCGGGACTAATGTGAGCATTGGTCCCGGTTCGTGCGGCCAGGGGCCTGCCGGGCCTCGTGGGGGCATTGGTCCCGGTTCGGGACCCGTTGGTCCCGGTTGGTGGGACAAACCGGGACCAATGGGCCACGCTCCTGGCCCACCACCCTTTAGTCCCGGTTCCTCTATCACAAACCGGGACTAAAGGGCTGGTCCTAGTTGTGGCCAGTGTTTAGTCCCACCTCGCCAACCGAAGGGCGCTCACACCAGTTTATAAGCCCGTCCCTCTATGCCTTGTTGAGCTTCTCTTAAAGTGAAAATAGATGCCCTTATACAGGGAATTTCACCTAAATTCACAGTAAATTTCTTAGGTTTAATTTTCTCTATAAGCGCATCTATGTTCATTTTTTTATATTTATAAAATAAATAAACCTTAATAAAATAAAATAAAATAAACTATAGTAACTACAATAAATAAACCTTAATAAATTAAGTAAAAATAGCAGCAGTAAAATAAATAAAAATAGCAGCAGTAAAATAAATAAAAATAAAATAATTAAAGTAAAATACATAAGTAATTAGAAATAAAATAAATAAGTTTTCTGTTGTAAGTAGAAAAAAAACAAATAAAGCAAAAGAGAAAAAAAACACGAGCCATCAACTCCATAACCGCCATATCTGGGATAGAGAAGGGCGATCCCTTGGAGTGGGATTCACATACAGGTGCCCGTAACATCTACCATTCAAGCCTAGCAGGTGGAACTCGGATCTGTCAACAGTGTCAAAGCGGCAAATAGCTGGCGGAGGAGAAGCCACCGATGTCATGTGTAGATCCCTTCTAGGTCTTGCGGATCGTGCTATTACAGCAATTTGGTTGGTTGATCCAAAAAAAAGGAATTTGGTTGGTTTTCTTGAAGCCCTAGCTTGTTGTGCCGTCCTATCCTCTCAATGCAATTTAGCAAATGCTACTACAGTACAATAAAGGGCACAAAGAAAAAGCACGCAGTGAAGGAAAATACCTCCATATCAAAGCTGCTACTTATCTTGTTGGTTATCAGGATGTGGATATGTAGAATTTTCTCTAGCCACGGCAACAGACATGCATTCATCGAGGGGGTTCACTACAGAACAAAATAAATGCTGACGTTAGTTGTTGAGGGTACGTTTGACATCCCTGAGAGACTAGATAATGAAAAGATGAATCGTCAAACCTGGATGAACAAAGACGCTACCAAGTGGATGAATCTGATGGCCTGTCCTCCCTTGAAGATCATGCGTCCTCCCTTGAAGGCGCCACCAGGGCCATGGATGCCTCATACACCGCCGCCGACGTGTTGTAGTGATGAGGTATCGTGCAGGATCTGACACAGGATCACCTTCAGGCAAGATGAATAGGTCTTCAGGGGCACGACGGCCGGCCACAGCAGGCCCCTGCCATGGACGGCGCCGCCCGAGCCACAGCCGCTCGCCAGCTCGCCTCTGGAGCAGTCCAAGCTTATCCGCGAGCTCGTCCACTAGTGCCCGTCACCGCCACGACGTCCTGCAGGCTAGAGAACGGCGGTTCGCCGTTCTTATCCACGGCCGCCGTTGGAACCGACTCCGGCCGCCTATATAAGGAGCCCCCGAGTCCGTCCAGTCCCTCAGGCGACCTCAAGCCACCCCACCTAGCACCCCCATAGCAGGCAATCCACCAGGGAGGGTCTTCTTCCCCATCTCCGGCCAGTACAGCCGCCGCCGCCCTCCCGTCCATTCAGTCGCAACCAGAGCCCCCCCCCATTCGTATAGCACCACCATCCTCCTCCCCTCGACCGTGCGGAGCCGCCCAAACCCTCAGCTGCGTCGGGGAACCACCGTAGGTCAAAGCCCCAAACCTCCCGAAGCTGCCGTCCGCCGCGGAGCTCGCCGCCGGCGACTCCCTCCATCCCCGCCACCTCCTCGACCACCGGGAGGACCGCCCCGGCCTGGCGGATCCATCCCCGCCCTCAGGACCCCGCGAGGAGCCGCCGTTCGCCGGCGTTGATCGCCGGAGCCCCGCCTCTGTTCGGCCAGAGGAGGAAGGAGGCGGGGGCGACTGGTCAAACCTGACCAGTGGGCCCAAGGGACCCACTGTCAGTGACCCACGAGCCGGTCCACGCGGGTTAAGTGGAGGATCTGACACAGGATCACCTTCAGGCAAGATGAATAGGTCTTCAGGGGCACGACGGCAGCGGCGGCGCCATGGCCGGGACTGGTGACGACGGCGGCGGCGAGCGAGCGGGAGGGTGGCGGCGGCTGCGTGCGAGTGGGAGGCCGGAGGATCATCACTCATTGTGCTCGACATATCACTACAAGAAACCTGTTAATCCATGACGGATTTCTAATGACATTTTTGGAAACTCTCATCGATGACCTGGTAAAACCCCACAAGCCCGGTGAAAGCCCGCTAAAGCCCGTCTAACCGTTCCCGTATAAAAACTTAACCCTAAATTCCCTCCTCGGCCCCTGCATCGTGTCCCACAGCACGTCGCCACCCCTCGTCCCTCCCACAGCTCGTAAACCTTAATAAAATAAAATAAAATAAACTATAGTAACTACAATAAATAAACCTTAATAAATTAAGTAAAAATAGCAGCAGTAAAATAAATAAAAATAGCAGCAGTAAAATAAATAAAAATAGCAGCAGTAAAATAAATAAAAATAAAATAATTAAAGTAAAATACATAAGTAATTAGAAATAAAATAAATAAGTTTTTTGTTGTAAGTAGAAACAAAACAAAACAAATAAAGCAAAAGAGAAAAAAACAAAGGAAAAAAATTATGCCACCTACTGGGCCACCACGGCCTGAATACGACTAGAAACCCATCCATGGGCCAGGATTCAGGCCCGCAGAAGGCCCAGTAGGCCCCACAGGCAAAGAGAACAGTTAGGCCCGAAAGCCTGCAGTTGAGAGGAGTTCGAGAGGGTGGGCGCAGCAGCACTTATAAACCACTCTCGAGCTCTCTCAACTAGCGAGGTGGGACTAAACTTTTGACGTGGGGCAGCACAAGGCCTTTGCTCTCGGTTGGTGCCACCAACCGGGACTAAAGGGGGCATTGGTCCCGGTTCGTGGCACCAACCGGGACCAAAGGCCTTTAGTCCCGGTTGGTGCCACCAACCGGGACCAATGAGTTCCCTATATATACCCCATCGCCACAGCAGAGCACTCCAGAGTGCTCTGTTTTTTTGGCCGGCGAGGGGAGGGCATTTGGGTGCTCTAGCTCACCTCCTATGCACATGAGGTGTTCGATGAAATGTCTGAGCCACACTAGTTAATCTTTGTCCTCTCAAAACTCGACCTCCGAGCTCCATTTCCCCCGAGATTTGTCTAGGTTTAGCGGTCCGTCACGTCCCGTCCCCGTCTTCACCGCCGTCGATCGCCCGCGCCGATCTCGTCGCCTGCACCACCGTGGTGAGCCTCTTGTTCTTATCTTCTTTCTGAAAGGAAAAAAATTCTTACTTTAGATAGTTACTTGTCTAATTTTGTTACTTTTATTATTCCTTCTTATTACATAGTGCGATGGTTTTGGTATCCGCCCCCGTCGGCCCTCGTCCTGTCTATGATTCGGATGTGGTATATATTATCTTTTTATAACTATTTGGTTCATTTATTGTTTATGACAAATATACCGACCAACGTGACATAGATTTTATTTATCTAGGAGGTGGTTGAACCGGAAATTCTAACTGACCCTATTGTCGAGAGGTTAAATTTAGTTGAAGAAGAAAACAATTACTTGAAGGAAAAAATAAAAAAAAATTGAGGAGGAGAAGGTGATATTGGAGTTGCATGTTGCGGATGTCGTCGATGATCACAAGATCAAGATGGATGCAATGCGCTTGAAGATTAGAAAGATTAGAAAATATGCCATTCATACCGAGGCTTGGTATCATTATGCCGTTGGATCAATTGTTACCTTGGTTGCGATTATGATCGCATTTGTTTTCGCATTGAAATGTTTTACATAGTTTCAATGTATGGTTTAATTAATTAGATGCTCTGGAGAGCTATATATATGTTGTTAGATGAGAACTATGTATGTACTTTGGTTCTAATGTGATGATGAACTTCTATTAATTTGGTCACTTAATTATCTGATCATGATGTTCTGTAATGGTTTTTGACGCACTTAATTATATATAATGCACGCAGATGAACCGGCAATGGATGTACGGTGACAGACACACCTCCGAGTACATTAAGGGCGTGCATGATTTTCTCGAAGTGGCTGAGGCAAACAAGCAGAATGGTTTTATGTGTTGTCCATGCCCTATATGTGGGAATACGAAGTCTTACTCTGACCGGAAAATCCTTCACACCCACCTGCTTTACAAGGGTTTCATGCCACACTATAATGTTTGGACGAGGCACGGAGAAATAGGGGTTATGATGGAAGACGGCGAAGAAGAAGAGGACGATGACAACTATGTGCCCCCTGAATACGGTGATGCTGCAACGGGGGAAGCTGCTGAAGATCAAGAGGAACCAGACGATGTGCCCAATGATGCTGCAAGGGGGGAAGCTGCTAAAGATCAAGAGGAACCAGTGCCCGATGATGATGATCTCCGCCGGGTCATAGTCGATGCAAGGACGCAATGCGAAAGTCAAAAGGAGAAGCTGAAGTTCGATCGCATGTTAGAGGATCACAAAAAAGGGTTGTACCCCAATTGCGAAGATGGCAACACAAAGCTCGGTACCGTACTGGAATTGCTGCAGTGGAAGGCAGAGAATGTTGTGCCTGACAAAGGATTTGAGAAGCTATTGAAAATATTGAAGAAGAAGCTTCCAAAGGATTACGAATTGCCCGACAGTACATACACAGCAAAGAAGGTCGTATGCCCTCTAGGATTGGAGGTGCAGAAGATACATGCATGCCCTAATGACTGCATCCTCTACCGCGGTGCGTACAAGGATCTGAACGCATGCCCGGTATGCGGTGCATTGCGGTATAAGATCAGACGAGATGACCCTGGTGATGTTGACGGCGAGCCCCCCAGGAAGAGGGTTCCTGCGAAGGTGATGTGGTATGCTCCTATAATACCACGGTTGAAACGTCTGTTTAGAAACGAAGAGCATGCCAAGTTGATGCGATGGCACAGTGAGGACCGTAAGAAAGACGGGAAGTTGAGAGCACCCGCTGACGGGTCGCAGTGGAGAAAAATCGAGAGAAAGTACTGGGCTGAGTTTGCAGCTGACCCAAGGAACGTATGGTTTGGTTTAAGCGCGGATGGCATTAATCCTTTCGGGGAGCAGAGCAGCAATCACAGCACCTGGCCCGTGACTATGTATGTATAACCTTCCTCCTTGGATGTGCATGAAGCTGAAGTTCATTATGATGCCAGTTCTCATCCAAGGCCCTAAGCAACCCGACAACGACATTGATGTGTACCTAAGGCCATTAGTTGAAGAACTTTTACAGCTGTGGAATGGAAACGGTGTACGTACGTGGGATGAGCACAAACAGGAGGAATTTAACCTGCACGCGTTGCTGTTTGTAACCATCAACGATTGGCCCGCTCTCAGTAACCTTTCAGGACAGACAAACAAGGGATACCACGCATGCACGCACTGTTTAGATGACACTGAAAGTATATACCTGGACAAAAGCAGGAAGAATGTGTACCTGGGCCATCGTCGATTTCTTCCGACCAACCATCAATGTCAAAAGAAAGGCAAGCATTTCAAAGGCGAGGCAGATCACCGGAAGAAGCCCGCCATGCGTACCGGTGATCACGTACTTGCTATGGTCAATGATTTACACGTAATCTTTGGAAAGGGTCCCGGCGGACTAGCTGTTCCGAATGACGCTGAGGGACACGCACCCATGTGGAAGAAGAAATCTATATTTTGGGACCTACCCTACTGGAAAGAGCTAGAGGTCCGCTCTTCAATCGATGTGATGCACGTGACGAAGAACCTTTGCGTGAACCTGCTAGGCTTCTTGGGCGTGTATGGGAAGACAAAAGATACACCTAAGGCATGGGAGGACCTGCAACGTTTGCACGAAAAAGACGGCATGCCTCCGAAGCAGTATGAAGGTCCTGCCAGCTACGCTCTTACGAAAGAAGAGAAAGAAATCTTCTTTGAATGCCTGCTCAGTATGAAGGTCCCGACTGGCTTCTCGTCGAATATAAAGGGAATAATAAATATGCCAGAGAAAAAGTTCCAGAACCTAAAGTCTCATGACTGCCACGTGATTATGACGCAACTGCTTCCGGTTGCATTGAGGGGGCTTCTACCGGAAAACGTCCGATTAGCCATTGTGAAGCTATGTGCATTCCTCAATGCAATCTCTCAGAAGGTGATCGATCCAGAAATCATACCAAGGCTAAGGAGTGATGTGGCGCAATGTCTTGTCAGTTTCGAGCTGGTGTTCCCACCATCATTCTTCAATATCATGACGCACGTCCTAGTTCATCTAGTCGACGAGATTGTCATTCTGGGGCCCGTATTTCTACACAATATGTTCCCCTTTGAGAGGTTCATGGGAGTCCTAAAGAAATATGTCCGTAACCGCGCTAGGCCAGAAGGAAGCATCTCCATGGGCCATCAAACAGAGGATGTCATTGGGTTTTGTGTTGACTTCATTCCTGGCCTTAAGAAGATAGGTCTCCCTAAATCGCGGTATGAGGGGAGACTGACTGGAAAAGGCATGCTTGGAGGGGGGACTCAATAATATGCTGGGACGGATATTCTTGGTCTCAAGCACACGACACAGTTCTACAGAACTCTACCTTGGTGACCCCGTATGTCGATGAACACAAGAACAGTCTGCGCTCCAAACACCCGGAGCAGTGTGACGACTGGATTACATGTGAACACATCAGGACTTTCAGCAGTTGGTTGGAAACACGTCTCAGAGGTGACACCACTGTTTGTGATGAGTTGTACTCGTTGTCCATGGGACCATCTTCGACTGTATTGACTTACAAAGGATACGAGATAAATGGGAATACATTTTACACGATCGCCCAAGATCAAAAGAGCACCAACCAAAACAGCGGTGTCCGCTTTGATGTAGCAACCGAGAGGGGAAAGGACACATATTATGGTTACATAATGGACATATGGGAACTTGACTACGGACATGATTTTAAGGTCCCTTTGTTTAAGTGCAAATGGGTCAATCTGTCAGGAGGCGGGGTACAGGTAGACCCACAGTACGGAATGACAACAGTGGATCCGAACAATCTTGGGTACACTGACGAACTGTTCGTCCTAGCCAATGATATGGCACAGGTTATCTATGTGAAGGACATGTCTACCAGATCGAGGAAGAGAAAAGATAAGGAAGCGAATACATCATACGATGAGCCAAAGCGCCACATAGTTCTTTCAGGAAAAAGGGACATTGTGGGAGTGGAGGGCAAGACAGACATGTCTGAATATTATGAAAAGTTTCATGAAATTCCTCCCTTCAAAGTCAAGGCTAATCCAAGCATCCTGATAAACGATGAAGATTATCCATGGTTACGGCGCAATAAGCAAATGACACAAGCAAAGAAAAAGTGAAGACTTTCTCCCGCAACTATTATGATGATACCATGCCAACTTTGTAATAGACGAGTATGATACCATTGTCTGTTTTGTACAAGAAGTGCATCTAGTTTTTGCCGTAACCCTCTCAACTTTCTTGCACATGCTATGTGGATGAAATGATGATACCATGCCAACTTTCAACCTTTTCAGAGTTCATTTGAAATGCTTTTCAATTTTAGGGTCTTATAGCTCAAAATAATTAGTAAATGCATGAAAAATAACAGGCCAAAAATTAAAAATTATGCCACCTACTGGGCCACCACGGCCTGAATACGATTAGAAACCCATCCATGGGCTAGGATTCAGGCCCGCAGAAGGCCCAGTAGGCCCAGAGGCATGTACAGAGAGGTTAGGCCCGTAAGCCTGCTTTAGAGAGGAGCTCGACAGCTCAGGCGCACCGCACCTTATAAACAGGTGCGGCTCTCTCTTAGCTAGCGAGGTGGGACTAAACTCACCACCACGCCGCTGTGCAAGGCCATTGGTCCCGGTTGGTGGCACGAACCGGGACCAATTCCACCCTTTGGTCCCTGTTGGTGCCACGAACCGGTACTAATGAGGCTGTGGCCCCACGAGCACTTTTAGTACCTGTTCGTGGCATGAACCGGTACTAGAGTTTCTTACTAAGCAGTTTTTTAGTCCCACCTCGCTAGCTGAGAGGCACTAGGAGCGGTTTATAAGCCCTGAGTGCAGAGACGATGAAGAAGAGGCGCAATGCTCATGTTGCTTAGCTTCAAGCCTTGAGGAATAAGGTAGACTGCATCGAGCTATGTGCAGTGCAGTCTACACTATTCCGAAAGGCTTGAAGCAAATCAACGAGCATTGCGCCTCTTTTTTATTTTTAATAACTTATTACAACTCCGGACTTCTTGTGTTCCGACAAAATAAAATAAACTTTAATAAAATTTATGAAACTAAAATTAACAAAGTATTTTCTGTTCAAAACATTATAAGAAACCTCTATTATTATTGAAACTAAAATCATATAAAATTGATGCAACTAAAATTATCGAAGTATTTTCTGCTCAAAATCATTAAAAGCAAAAAGAATTTTCATAAAGAACTTTTTTTGATAGAAACTTTAATAGCAAAAGAATTATCATAAAGTAAAATAAATAAGTAATTAGAAACAAAATAAAATAAAATAAATAAGTTTTTTGTTGTAAGTAGAAACAAAACAAAATAAATATAGCAAAAAAAAAACAAAAAAATAAATATAGCAAAAAGAATTTTCATAAAGAACTAATGGCACTAATAGAAAGTTTATATTTTTTCTAAAACTAATGGCACTAACAGACAGTTTATAATTTTGCTCACCTAAAAGCAAAAAGAATTAAAAAATAAAGCAAAAAACAAAAGAAAATAAATAATGCAAAAAACAAAACAAAAAAACTGAAAAAAACTATTTTTATAGTAAAGTTAATCACAAACTTCTGATTCACACAAATTTCATAGAATTCAAGTTTTAACTATTTAAATTTGAAAACTAATGGCACTAACAGAAAGTTTATAAATTTTCTGACCTAAAAGCACAAAGAATTAAAAAATAAAGCAAAAAACAAAAGAAAATAAATAATGCAAAAAACAGAACCAAAAAACTGGATTTAAAAAAAAAACTGCCACCTATTGGGCCACCACGGCCTGAATACGACTAGAAACCCAACCTGGGCCAGGATTCAGGCCCGCAGAAGGCCCAATAGGCCCACAGACAGCACAGTGTGACATTAGGCCCGTAAGCCTGCATTTGAGAGGAGCTCGAGAGGGCAGCCGCAGTGGGGCTTACAAACCACTCCGAGCCCCTCTCAACTAGCGAGGTGGGACTAAACTTTTGGCCGCGGGCAGCGCAAGGCCTTTGGTCCAGGTTGGTGGCACCAACCGGGACTAAAGGGGGCATTGGTACCGGTTCGTGGCACCAACCGGGACCAATGCCCCCCCTTTAGTCTCGGTTGGTGCCACCAACCGGGACCAAAGGCCCACGGTTCCCGCCCTTTGCGCTGCTGAAAAGGGACCTTTGGTCCCGGTTGGTGGCACCAACCGGGACTAAAGGGTGGCATTGGTCCCGGTTGGTGCCACGAACCGGGACCAATGCCCTTGCTATATAACCAGGACTTGTGAAAATTTCACATCTCCCTCGCCTCCCTCGCCAGTTGCCCCCGCCGTCAGGCTGCCCAAATCGCTCGCGCACTCCTCGTCGCCGTCGCCGCCGCCGGCCGCCATCCCCGTCTCCCCGTGCCCCTGCCCCATGCCCGAGCCCACGCCGGCCGCCGCCCCGTGCCCCTGCCCCGTCCCCGAGCACGCACGGCCGCGCCCCTGCGCCCCGGCCCGCCCCCACCATTGTCGTCGTCGCCGGCGCCCGCCCCCACTGCCGCCCCTGCCTCGACGCCGCCCCTCCTGCCCGTTCGGTCCGGCTCCGGCGAGACTCTTTCCTCCCTGTCCCCTCGAGATCCTCTTCATATAATTTTTTCATATAAAGTTTTTTCATATAATTTTTTTTCATATGCATATGTTGATTATATGGATGGATGGATGATGTATATGTTCATTATATGGATGGATGGATGATGTATGCTTTTTTTTCATATAATTTTTTAGGCAGATTTTTAGAATTTTTTAGGCAGATTTTTAGAATTTTTTGTGTATGTATGTTATGTTTATATGTATGTATGTATGTTCATATGTATGCATGTTTATATGCAAAGCATATGCAAAGAAAATCTATGAATGGTCATATGCAAAGAAAAATGTATGTATGGTCATATGCAAAGAAAATGTATGTATGTATGTTCATATGAAAGAAAAATGTATGTATGTATGTTCATATGCATATGCAAAGAAAATGTATGTTCATATGCATATGCAAAGAAAATGTATGTTCATATATATGATGATATGTTCATATAAAAAGGAAAATAAGAAGAGGAAGAAAGGAGAAGAAGAGGAGAGGAAGAAGAGGAGAAATAAATAAGAAGAGGAAAAAAGAAGAAAAAGAAGAGGAGAAGAAGAAAGGAATAGAAGAGAAGAAGAAAAAAATAGAAACTCTTTTTTTTTGTTCTTTTTTTTCTTCGATCTTCTCCTCTATTCCTTTTCTTCTTCTCCTCTTTTTATTTCTTCTTTGTTTTCTTATGTTTTATCGGGTCTGTCGTCGTCGATATACCCCTCTCCCGATAACTTCAACACGAGGGGGGGGTCGATATACCCCCTCCCCGCCGATAATATTATTTTCCCATGTACGTATGTCGTCGTTGTCGATATAACCCCCTCCCGATAACTTCAACACGTGGGGGGGGGGGTCGATATACCCCCTCCCCAATAACATTATTTTCCCATGTATGTATGTCGTTGTTGTCGATATATATAACTCCCTCCCAGATAACTTCGACATGATGGACGGTCGATATTTATACCCCCTCTCGACCGTGATAACTTATACCACGGGAGCACCCCCCGGCCCTCTCGCTCGACCAAAACTCTCGAGGACACCCAAACCCTAGAAAAAAACGATGTCGGTCTCCTACCCCCTCCCGCCGCGCCCCTACCCTTGAAGCGTTGCCTAGGCCACCCCAAACCCGGAATAAGCTAGGTCTACGTTTGCACTAATATATCCACCTGCTGTCATGTTTGTGTAATAATTGCCATGTTGTAATATTTGCATAAACAATGGAGCACGGACGAGATGAGCAAGCAGAAGAGGTGTTGGGGGACATAATCTTAGCCGGAGGTGATATCTTGTCGTATCTTAACGACAATGATGGTCTCGAAGAACAGGGTGAAGAAGCAGGCTACGGTGATCGAAGAGTGGAGGAGGAAAGACATGATTATGATGGCTCCGGTGACCCAATGCTGGTGCAAGAAGGAGCCCGTGGTGACGGCTCCGGTGGCCGAACAGAGTCCGGCCAGGTAAATATATTAGTTAAGCCCGTGCTGACTAGCTAATTGATGCATTCATTGTTTTGGTATGTACACATATTAATTAACACTCGTCTTTCTTCTTTTTTCTGGCCCTCCGGATCGAGCACAACTTCGGTAAAGAGACGAGGCCCGAAGAGAAAGTTGCGCTCGGATGAAAGGTTTGAGATCACAGCAATCGCGCGCGACGGCCAACCGATTGAACCCCTCCGGACAAAGGATGCATTTGCTGCTCAGTGCGGGGTTCTAGTTAGGGACAAGATCCCGATCAGCATCCACCAATGGTATAAGCCTAAGAAGGAAGACCCTGAGGTGTCTTATGTCAATGATATGCAGAAAGATGATCTTTGGACTGAGCTGAAGGCAAATTTCACCCTACCGCCAGAGGAGGATCCGGAGAAGCCAGTTATAGAGCAATTAATCAAGTCTCATGCTCTTAAGAAGATGGCAGACCTATTCAGGAGGTGGAAGAATGAGCTGAAAACGTTTGTCGACAAAGAAGAGACACCAGAATTCATCGGCTGGTATGAGAAGATCAGAGATCACTGGCCCGCATTTGTGGCCCACAAGACATCAGAAAAGAGTAAGAAGATGTCAGCGACAAACAAGAAGAATGCTGCGAAGAAGAAGCTTCACCATCGCATGGGGTCAGGTGGCTACCTCAAAGCCCGACCTAAGTGGGCCAAGGCTGAGAATGATCTGCTTGAAAAAGGGATCGAACCACAGACAATGAACTGGACAGACCGTTGCCGGACTTGGTTCTTTGGGGCTGGTGGAACCTTCGACCCTGTATCAGGGAGGTGCATTTGGACGAACGAGCTTTTGAGAATAACAGTCAAGAAGATTCAGCAATATATCGATAGAGCGCAGGAAGGGACGTTCGTTCCAGACAGAGAGAACGACGAGCTCACAATGGCCCTCGGGAATCCTGAGCACCCTGGACGGACACGAAGCACGCCAGGCTCCGTTCCGTGGAAGGCTGGTTTTCCAGACACGGGCGGTTACAAAAGCCAGGAGAGGAGGAAAAAAGTGGAGCAGATCCAAATTCAGAAGCTGCACGAAAGGGTTCAAGCGCTAGAGGAACGAGACGGCAATCGAGATGCCGAAACTGCCCCCGAAGCTACACCGCCATCTCAGCGGAGAAGCAGGATGGCTTCCACCGAGCTGCTTCAGCTGGAGCATGCGGCTCCTGCTAGCTACCCCGTGGATGCTATCACGGAGTCTCAACATTGCCACCTTATGGCGGAATGGCAGAACTTCAAAGTCAAGGCGGCTGTTGGCTCTGTTTTACCTCCTGAACCCGGCGCAACCTACCACTGCCGGCCGATTCCAGAAGGATATGCTAGGGTGATGGTGGATGAAATAACGGAGGGATTTGAGGAGCTCCAGCTTGACCACCCTACCGGTGAAGGGGAGACTCGGCTGGGTTCTGCTCTGAAGACTCCATGCCTATGGCGGAAGGAGCTCATCAAGCTTCCGAACTGGACGGCTCCGGCGAGTAAGGGCACTCCGCCTCCTCCTCCGCCTCCTCCTCCGGCGAGTGATCAGGGCACTCAGCCTCCTTCTCCGGCGCGTGGCGGCACTCCGCCTCCTTCTCCGCCAGCGCCGGCGCGCCAGAGCAGCCAGCCTCCTCCTTCTCCGCCTCGTCAGCAAGGGCGGAAGAGACCCGCCACCGCCGCGGCTGCTCCGGCGCGTCGTAGTCCTTCTCCTCCGCCTCGTAAGCAAGGAAAGAAGACAGCCGCAGCCACTCCGTCTGCTCTGCCGGCGTCTAGCAGTACAGCTGCCAGAGGCGGGAGGCAATACAGATTCGGTCCTTCTCTGAAGACTCCAGAGAAGTTACCATACGAGAGGACCGAGGAGGAGAACGCGAAGATCGTGCGAGCCGAAGTGAAGAACTTCTTTGAAGGGGTGAAAGCAAAGAAATATCCACCTCCGGAGGAGAAGGTAGATCCGGTGAAAGGAAAGCGCACTCTGGCTGCCCTGACAAAACCACCAAAGTCTCCGCCGAGAGGCAACTATGAGCGCGTTCTTGCAAAGACATATGCCGAAGCGGAGCGGTCGGGAAGTACTGTCAGTGATAAAAGGTTAAAAGAACGACGAGCTGGGAAAAAAATGCCCAGCTCGGCGAACAAGCGAACCAATTGTGCCCCCGCTCAAGGTGTCAAAAGACATCGTCGCTAATGATCCGAGTATGGTGCCCGGTTATAGCAATCTTGGAGATTACCTGCCCGACGATGTACATTATGAAATCATGGAGGTGGACGAACACAAATACCATTACGGGAAGCCTCTCGTCAAAGATGAAAGATCTCTAAGCACGATGATGCGAAGACTACATGATTGGTACATGAAAACCTGCAGAGAGTCTGATGGGATGGATACTTTGACGCTGAGAGTTAAACCGGAGCATGACCTCGTTGGAATTGATCTGCTGAGTGTTCCATTTGAGGATTTCTTCCAGTTTTACAATCAAAAGGCCCTCGATAAAACAACGATCACTTGCTACTGTCTGTAAGTAGTACTACTTCTGTCATTAAGTCTCTCTATATAGGTCAGCTCTTTCATTGCATGTATTTATACTTATCCTCACTATATTATGCAGATTGAAGATCGCCGAATTGAAGAAAAGACAAATCGGTGATATTGGGTTCATTAACACAAATCTCATAGATGCATATACGGTTGGAAAACATCCCAAAGAAGCCGAGGCCAACTTGCTACAATCGTTGGTATTAAATCAAAACAAAGATATAATACTCTTTCCTTACAACTTCAAGTGAGTGTTACTGTCTTGTGCATATTCGGTTTCCCTTATTAGTCCAGGTTATGGTAATGTAATTGATGACTTATGCATGCATGCGCAGCTTCCACTATATTCTCCTAGAGATTAAGCTTGAGCAGGGAGTAGTAACCGTCTTAGACTCGAGACGCAAAGATCCCCACACTACAGGAATCAGCTATTTTGCCGTCTGCCACGGCGGACGGCAAAGGCATGAACGGCGGACGGCAAAGGCCTTTGCCGTCATCCACGGACGGCAAAAGGCTCCGGCAAAGTAGGCTACGGTAAACAGCTACTTTGCCGTCTGCTTCCTGGCGGCTGACGGCAAAGACCCTTTGCCGTCTGCAGCGGACGGCAAAGAGAGCGGACGGCAATAATTGTGCTCTAAGTCCGTTAAGTGGCTAACGGCAGGCCTTTGCCGTCCGCCGCGGACGGCAAACTTTCTAGTTCCTTTGCCGTCTGCCAGCGGACGGCAAACTTTCTAGTGTCTTTGCCGTCCGCCGCATGATGTCATCTACACGTCACTACATGGCAAAGATTCTTTGCCGTCTGCTGGCGGACGGCAAAGAGCCCGCAGATGGCAAAGAGCTTCTTTGCCGTCTGCCATTTCTTTGCCGTCTGCTTTTGGGTAGCTGATGGCAAAGAGCTTCTTTGCCGTCAGCTAGCAGACGGCAAAGAGCTGGCAAATGGCAAATTAGCTGATTCCAGTAGTGCCAGGACTATGCGAACATGACTCAAATGCTCGAGACGACCATATCAGCAACTTTGTTCATTTCCTGATATCAAGTAATTGTTTTCTTTGTCTGGCAGGGTTTGGAGAAAATTCACCTCAAAAGCTCCGGGACTGCCGAAGAAGCTGCAATTTAATCACCCGAAAGTAAGTACTATAGTAGCATGTTCCGCGCATCTCCTAGTGATTCAAGCGCTAGTTTCATCAATACCATTTAGCATGCTTGCTTATCAGTTTGATTGACCTCTATTTCTTGTAAAGTGGTTGTGGCAGGAACCCGGGAATAATTACTGTGGATACTACGTTTGCGAGTCCATCCGCTACACGACCTGTGAGCGGGGCTACACTGAAGAACAATATGAAGTGCGTAAGCAATAATATTCACAATTTTATTTTATTACCATCATTTGTGTTGAGTTTCATTTATTCATATATATATGTATTGACCCCCTTCTTCAAATTAGATGTTTCGGAAGCGGGATGAACTCCTAGCAGAAGATCGTATGCGAGGAATTCAAGAGGAATTGGCGGCATTCTTCCTTGACCACGTGATCGCTGAAAACGGAGAATACTATGTGGACCCTGTGTTCCTACAATTTAATTAGGAGATTGTATTGTAAGAGATAATTATTGTATATATGTAGCCGGTAGTGTCGGATAGATATACGAGAACTTGTTGTTCGACCAATATCTCGGAGAAGGAGAGGTGGTCGATATCACTTCTCTCTGTATGCATATGTTCATGACGATCTTCTGTTTCCTTCATTTGATTACTAGCTAGCGTGTCTACTCCTCTCCATACGTATATAGTACGTAGCGTCGACCAAGCACGGAGATAAGAGAGGACACTTCTCTCTATTTATTAGCTAGCTAACACAATATATGAAACACCTAAATTAACCCCCCAAAACCCCTAAACCACCCCCTTTCAAAAAAAACAAAAACCTCAGCTCCTGCCAGCTGCTGACGCGTGGATGCCTATTGGTCCCGGTTGGTGACACCAACCGGGACAAAAGGCCCTACCTATTGGTCCCAGTTGGTGGCACCAACCGGGACCAAACGCCCTCCTGCCTTGGCTCCCCGCACCGGCCACGTGGACGGCCTTTAGTCCCGGTTCGTGTAAGAACCGGGACTAAAGGGCTTGGGCATTAGTAACGACCCTTTAGTCCCGGTTCCATAACCGGGACTAAAGGCCCTTATGAACCGGGGTAAAAGCCCCTTTTCCTACTAGTGGGGGCCCGCCCGTCAGGGTTTTGTCGGCCACAGTGCTCACGGCGCGCGGGTGACGGCCGTTAGGGCGCACGGGCCGTCCCGACCAGGTAAAAACGGATCCGGCCCTCACTCTGTCTCCCTCGCGCTCACTCACTCTTACTCTCCCCCCTCGCTCTGTTTCCCCTGGCCGAGCCCTCCATCGTCACCGACCACCTCAGTTCCTGGTCGCCGGCCAGGATGCCTTCTTGGAATGATGGGGATGAGAGCTCCGACGACAGCATGGGGGGCAACCTGATGGACATGGAGTACTTTGTAAGCCTCATCCTCCTCCTCTCTGTCATTATCTAGGGTTAGGGTTAGGGTTGAATCGATTTGGGAATGAGGGTTGATGAGCTGCATATTTGTATGGATGGATTCGTTTGGTTTGGTTATCTATTAGTTTTGATCTAGGGTATGGATGGCACTGTGATGTCTGATCTGACCTTTAGCAAGGCAAAGCTTGACTCAAGTTGAACTAGTTGATGCATTGGTTCTGATCTACCTTTTACTGCATGTAGGACACACCTGACACCATCCTAGAGCCACTCTGGTGTGGTGCTCCCATGGAGGAAGTTGCCAAGTGTACTCTGCACGATATGAAGCCTAGGAAGTGTGTTGCTTTTGAAGGTGCTAACACTGTGAGGAGGTTCTATGGATGCCCTGTTCAGGTGAGTAATTGAGTATGCTGGGTGGATTCAGTTATGCCTAGTGGATTCAGTTAATGTCTAGATTCAGTTATGCCTAGTGGATTCAGTTATGCCTAGTGGATTCAGTTATGCCCAGTGGTTACTGAATTTGTACATTAACTCTGTTTGAACTGAATTTGGTACTGAATTTATGGTTACATGTCCTCCTTGTGTACCAATCCTCTTTTTGAATTGAAGTTAGAACTGAATTTATGCATTTTCTGAAGTATGTGTTCTCTGATCAAACTACAGGGATGTTTGAATTGTGGTGTAGTTCAGTGGGTTGATCCTGCCTGGCCTGATGTACTTAAGAACTGCCTCATCAAGTTGTGGGAAATGTTCCATGAGCAAAACCTTGGAAGGATTCAAGACAAGCATGCATGTGAGGATGAGGTTGCCAAGTTGAAGAAGGACTATGATCATCTCTGCACTGAGTATCATAAAATGGTTGATGATGTTAGCAAGATGTTTGACTGGCAGGATGGTGTTGGCAAGATTGACTACCAGAAAGCAATGGATGCTGAGAAATTTGAGAGGCAGAAGGAAGAGCTAGAGCTGGAGATGAAGATGGAGAAGCTAAGGCTAGCAAAAGAACAGTGGTGTATCCTTCAGGCTCAGGCAGACATAATTCACAACACCAGGAAGGCGATGAAAGGGATAAAGGTGGACAGGGATCTTCTTGCACAAGAGAAGACAGAGCTTGAGAAAGTAGTTGCTGATCTGCTGAATGCTGGCCATGGGAGCAAGGAAAAGCTTGAGAAAATTAAGGCCATACTGGAGGCTTGAAGATTTGGACAATGGTGGTTAAGTAAGTAAGGTGGCCTACACATATAACATGCCTTGCAAGATGATGGTAGGAGTATATTTTGTGCAGTCCTATATATATATGAACTGCTTAAGTTATGGTAACTAGAGTGGTGGAGAACCTTTGCTAAGTCTGGCTTATGTTATTGTGCTGTTAAGAACCTATCTATCTTAAGTAATGCAGTGAAGAACTGTTTTATTTATTTAGGTTGTTTTCCTGAAACTACCAATGTTGTACTAGTTTATTTTTGGGCCTAAACCCATTATGTATACAATGTGGGCCTAGACTGGGCTGTTTTATTACTCCACCTACCTACCACCAACCATTAGTAGTCTATAAAGCCCACCCCCTGGGTGAAACCGCAGTCAATCCCCCCATCCCCACCCTTCTCCACCCCCCAGCCGCCAAAGAAACCCTAGAATCCCAGGGAGAGATGGATCCTGGAGAGGTCATAGATGGAGAAGAAGATGTGCCCAGGCAAGCCAGGCGCAGAGATGCAAGGAGGAGGGCGAGAAGGCAACTTGCTGAGATGATCCTTGCAGCACGCAACCGCAAGGACATAGAGCAGTTCCTGGAGGCATTCCCCCTGGCTCCAACCCTAGTGATGATGATATCATCTACTGGGCAAGGAGGAGGGCAAATTTCCATCACTTTCAGGTCACTAGGCAGAGGTGGACTAGGATTCTGTACCCATGATGCTGCTGTTATGTTTCTGTGTTCCTAGATCAGTTCCTGAAGTTGGTGTAAGAACAATGTTGAATGAGCTATGTATGTGATGAATCAAGTTGTCTATGATGCAATGCAATGTATGAAGCTGGTGAAAGAAAAATGTTGAATGATCTATCTATGTGATGAATCAATCTGTCTATGATGCAATTTATGAGTGAATCTTTTATCTATATTTGTATGTATGAATGAATTGATCTAGTGATCTTGATGTTTTAAGTTAGATATGTTATGGTTTGGTCAGATGGCCAAATATTGTTGTTTTAGGTTTGATCTCTTAGGGTCTGGTGCCTAGATGGGCAAATCTTGATGTTTTAGCTTTGATATGTTAGGTTTTGGTCCTAGATAGCCACTTTGGGGTTGGTCGACAAGTTGCCACCCAAAGTGGCCACATTTGGCACCTTTGGGGGTTGGTCGACAACTAGCCACTTTTGGGGTTGGTCGACACGTTGCCCCCCAAAGTGGCCAAATGTGGCCACTTTGGGGTTGGTCGAGAATTAGCCACTTTTGGGGTTGGTCGACAAGTAGCCACCCAAACTGGCCACATTTGGCACCTTGTGGGTTGGTCGACAACTAGCCACTTTTGGGGTTGGTCGACAAGTAGCCACCCAAAGTGGCCACATTTGGCACCTTTGGGGATTGGTCGACAACTAGCCACTTTTGGGGTTGGTCGACAACTAGCCCCCCAAAGTGACCTAATCATATCAATCAATTATCAACAAAATAAGTCACTTGATCTACATAACAATGATCAGCATAAGAAATAATTTCATATGAACAATTCATAACGTAGGACATATCAAATCAAAATAGAGCTTGACAACATATAACTTAATTGTTCCAAGCAGTTCAAACACATACCACATAACTTAATTGTTCCAAGCAGTTCATACACAGACCACATAACTTAATTGTTCAAATGAAAACAGAGTTCACTGCAAATAACACAGATAGCAAGCATGCCTAACAAGCAGAGTTCAAGGCATAAAGCATAGTTGAGTGCAACACATTCAATGGTTGCCACTGGTTGTGAAATACAAAGCAAGTTTGCTTGGGGCCTTCCTCTTCCTCTTAGAACCAACATCAGCTTGACCTGATGTTGATGCTGCCCTTGGAGCATTGAAACCTCTTGCACTTGACCTGGTGTTCTTTGCTGGAGATGATGCACTTGACCTGGTGTTGTTGGCTGGTGCTGAAGCAGATGGTGGGTTCTTTCTCTTTCTTGATCCACCTGTTGAAACTACAGTAGATGTGGTTGCCCTTGTTCTTTTACCCAGTACATGTAGTCATCTGACCCATAGCCTTCAGTCTCAGTAAGTGCTATCAAGTTCAGAGAAGTGATGTCTGAAATAGAAAACCTCCTTTCCATGTTATCTCTGCCCTGGAAATGCAGCCTAACCTCCCAAATGTCATCATCCAGCCTGCATTACATAATATGTTATTTGAAAAGCCCAACTAACTAAGTGTTTTTTGCTACAAAAATTCAGTGCACACTAACTATAAAGTACAAAAAGGAATCTGAATCCAACAAATGCTTCTCTGAATCCACCATGCATTTCTACTAAATCTAACTAATCCTTCCATGCTAAGTGATACTGTTGCATCCAAAACTTGCCACAGAGTGTTTGCTCAACTATTATTCTGTGCATGTTCATGTTCTAAGATGAATCACAGTAGCATCAACCTAGGGTTTGGTCAAAAAACTAACTAAATTATGCTATGTTGTTTGAAATGAACAAGCAGAAATGCAGAAACTGTTGAAGGAGCTCATATGAGAAAAAAAACTTACTCCACCCCTCCAAATGCAGAGGCCCAGTGCTGGGAGTTGGCCGGATCTGCCTGCACAACGCTAGCAAAAGACCTCGCTTCTATGTACTCAAGCGAGAACTGGCAATCATCAGGCTACGGCGGTGTAGCCTATGGCGTAGGAGCCTACATCAGAGCTGCAGCCTGTGGTGTTCGCTGCGGCGGCGGCGGTGTAGCCTCATGACCTCAATGCAATCTTCTTCCCTATCGCTGACGTTGTCATGCATCAGGCCGCTGATGAGGAACATCGACGCTGGCAGCTCCGCATCCCTCACGGTGGTGCTCGACGATGCGTGGGATGAGGTGAGGGCGTGGCCTCGGGAAAAAAAGGCCAACAAAGCTCACATTCGGGAGAAGAATAAGGAAACCATGGAGGTCGGGGATCCCCTTCAATCAGAGCAATCACCTCAAGGCCATTGTCCAACTAGGATGATACCGAGTAGACTCAGATCCAATGATCGACAACTTTAAGTTTTCTTAGTCCTTCTTGATGGGAGTAGGGCCCTCAACGTCATATTCACCTATGCACTTGACTCTCACTAGACGCTAAGTATGTAATGACCCGTGACACACATTTCTTTACGGGATTATGCTCGGGGCTCCTGTAATCCTGGTTGGCCAAATTCATCTTAAGGTCAGTCTTAGAAATTTGGAGATTTTTTTTCTATAAAAGGTTATGCTCGACGTGGTTGATTTCAAGATGGCATGGTGTTTAAGCCATCTTGGCAAGGCCAACTCGTGCCAAGTTAATAGTGGACACTCAACACATGCATTAATGTTTCAAGATGCGCCAGGTCCAAAGGGCAATCATCCAGCACACAAAAAACCATCTTAAGGTGCAATAATGACAACTTTGACCTCATCACTGTGCTTCCTGATCACACCGAGCAAAATAGTTCTAAGCAAATGGTCTTCATGAACTAGAGTGGCTAATCTTATTCTCAATCCTAGGAGTGCCATCTTTGTCAACACCAGATCGTGACATCTATATAAGTTTGGGGATGAAGTATGATTAGGTGAGAAAATATTTAAATACTTGAGGTGTAACTTAGAATATGTTATGTCCCTACCATTAATAAGTCGTTATCTTCATTGCAAACTAATAAGACCTTATGTTTATCCGAAAAGGATTGTACTCCATCCAAAATGCATCGTCTTTTCTTTCCTTATTGTCTAACATTCGAACCTAGCAAATCCCAACAATATTATTCACAAAAAAACTTCTAACAGAAAATTGATTCATCACAATCGTTGTTATGCAAATCATAAATTATAAATATTTTGTAATTATAAACATGTACAAAAAATAACACTTCAAATGGTTAAATTTCGCTATAAATGACAGAGGGTTACCCTAAGGTAAAATTTAAGGATGAGTTTGAGCAAACACATGGTCAATTTCTTTTATGAAATTGACTAGCATATGATCTCTCTGTCCGTTGGTTACGCTATGACCCTTTTCTTTTAACTTGTTAGCATATCAGTTTGTTCCGAGCAGGACAGTTCAAATTTTTTGTATTCCTGGGTGAGTTAAAATAAATAGAAATTATGCTATAATTTTATACTTATTTATGATCCATTTTTATTGCACTACAATTCTTCGAAGTACATTTTTTCTTTGATTCAGTTTGCATAATAGACTAATAATGTTCTTTGCTAAATACTATTATCATTATTTGGTACATAGTTCTAATGTTGATCAATGAAAAATACACTTGTGTTGTGCTAGATATTTTATACAAAATTGTAGGCTGCTTATTATCGTTTAAGAGAGATTAATCCCTGAAATATGTTTAACCAAGTGATCTTATATTGTGTGTGTGTGTGTGTGTGTGTGTGTGTGTGTGTGTGTGTGTGTGTGTGTGTGTGTGTGTGCGTGCGTGCGTGTTATATTATCACTATATTTTGCGTTTGTCTAGACGCATCTAGGTTGATTATATTTTTAAATATCATGATAGAAATTTGTAAATCGTATGGTCTACTAGTTTTTGGTGTATTTATGTGTAGCAAAATATAAAGTTATATTCCTTTCGTTCACAAATATAAGATGTTTTGGACATTTCAATATAGAGTACACACGGATTGAAATGAGTGAACAAACACACTAAAAACATGTCTATATACATCCAATTCGAAGAAAAGCTAGAACATCTTATATTTATGAATGGGTCGTATGAGTTGTTTATGTTGAGTATCACACCACTTGCGCGTTGGCTCATAGCTTTACAATCATCTTCGTGTTGGTTTGATAATGACCTGGCATCACACACTCGCTTTATATTTAGTATTGAAATAACAGTGAACATCAAAAATTGTATATTTGGTTATAATTCTACTGCTTTTGGACTAGTATGCAGGTACGTACAAAGCACGTCCCCTCTAGTCCACAGTCCAAACAAACAATACATCTTTGCATTGGGCACCGTCTAAATACATTCATTTGAGCAACAAGTAATATGGATCGGAGAAAATACCATTTTCTTTGCTTCAAAGAAGGAAGATCACATGGCCATGAACTGGTCGTGCGTGCAATTGTTTAAACTTGTGTGCAACATGAGTGAAGTGGATCAACAGCAGTGGCTTGGTCGAAGCAATTTTATCACAAAACTCAAGACCAACTCTTTTGGGCCACCAAATAGCCTATACGGCCAGCTTATCTATAGTGCTATATGGTGGATTTACATTTTCCTAAATTAATGGATACTTTTTATTTTCAAATGCATGATTTTTGTAAAATTCACAAACAATTATGCTAACACATAAACATTTTGTGATACATTGATTTTTGTTTTCATATTTGAACTAATTTAAAGTAATACTTTAAAAAAATTAGCAGACAGGTTCCATTTCTCTCCTCCTCTACAAGAAAAGTTCTTCTCCTCCCGTCGGCGCCGCCGCCGGTCCGCCCCATCCCCGTGCGGAGGATCTCGCCTCCCCCCCCCCCCCCCCCCCCCCCCCCAAATTCAATGTCTTGGTTGGGGCTGTGTGGCGGCGGCGATGTCCCTTAGTAGGAATAATGTCTTCCACGTTCTATCCCCATCCCGATGGTGCGTCTGGCATAGCCGGAGGGCGTGTGGAGGTTTTTTCTCCGTCGGATCTCTCGGGATTCAATCAGTGCGGGTCTTCGGCGGACCTGTTTGGATCCGGTCTTTGTTCGTCTTCGTTTGGGTGTTTACAGGTTTGACCCTTCCGATCTACGACTTTCTTCATCGGCGATGATTGCTACTCTGGTGCGCTGGTCCTATGTGGCCTTAGCACGACGATTTCCTGACCGTCTACCAACAAGGTTTGCCCGACTTGGGTGATGGAGGGGTCATGACGGCGGCGCGCCTTTGGCTCGCTCAAGTGGTTGTAGTCGTCGCTAGGTGGTGCACGGACATGGTTGCAATTTTTATTACCTCTGTTGTTCTTTGTACTGCCATGATTGAAGATGAATAGATTGGAAATTTCTTGCAAAAAAAGTAGTATTTTTTAAAATCTGCCAAAAAAAATCAAGTGGGTGCTTCCCTCAGAGCCTCCAAATTTTGCTCCATGCGTGGGAGATATTTGGCCTGCCATATGAGGGATATAGGGGAGAACGTATCCGGTGCATATTCAGAAAACCAGACATGCAATCAAACCGATAAGGCTATCGGTGTAGGTTTTTACCTATCGGACCGCCTGTTCAACTAGTTTAATAGCGACAAAAACTGAAATATTTAAGTTTTTTTTAGAAAATTGACCTACGATCAAATGAATACACTTAATATTAGTTACAATCCAATAGTTTTGCTAAAAGACCGATACACCTTAAAAAACCAGACAAAGCCTTGGTTCTGGTTTTTCTGGTAGGACCACCGGCCTAGTCCGATTTTTCGAACTATGATCCGATGAACTAACTCAATTCATGCACCGGATGCACCGGTACTGTATGAGACACTGAATACAAAACTGAGGGATATGATCATGCTGATTGATGAATTGTTGAAACATTGTAGAATAGTCCTTTTATTTTATCAAAATCAATCCGCATTTCACAACTCCCTCTCCTATAAATAAATCTGTGTGTTTAGTTTAGTGCTTCGAAAGAGGGGTCGTATATCTTGAACTTCATGTTTGATTTCGGAAGCGTTTTGACTGCCTTGTTTGTCGAGATCCTTGAATCAAGATCAATGTTGAGTATATTTTTGAAAATCATTTTTGTTGCTTTTTGAAACATAACTCGAAACTTGAGTTCAACATTTACACGTTTTGTAATTTGTTGATGAGAAATATCTGCCTCTCTCACACATGGGTGTCGTGCTCACATGCTTTTATTACGTCAAGTTCAGAGTCAAGTTTCAAAAAAGCAAAAACTTATAACTTTGAAACATATTCAACTTTTAGCTTATTTTGAAGATTTCATCAAAGACAAAAAAGGCAGTCGAAATGGATCTCAAATCAAACATTCGATCCAAAACATAGGAACCTTTGTGTTTGGGAACAAAAATAACATACATATGTTTTATGGGAATGTGTTTTCTAAAGCGCGGGTTAATTTGCACAAAGTGCAAGGCTGCCTCCGTAAAAAAAAGGCATGGTCCAACTTTTGACTAAAATCTGGCCCATTATTTTGCATCTAAGGTCCAGAATCCTCCTAAATGTTAACCGTTACTCAGTACGATTTTATTCAGATGATGTGCAAATACAGAAAAATAGAAGTAAACACATATAATTTCTACCAGGTACAACCTTCCTCATGTGAGTTACTTGGTACATTCGATAGCATTGATCGTAGTTCCTCTTCTGCGTAAACAATGTCAGACAAAGTGTTGATCAGCTCTTGATTGTCTCCTTCACCTTGGGAGCAATACATCTGGAAGGCAGAGGATCTTGCTGCGTTCGTCAACTCGTGTGCTGCTTGAACTTTCTCTATTGTCAGCCTCCAGCCTTGCATCAACAGTTTATTTTGTTGCTCGAGTGTTTTAATTTTTCTCTTGAGCCGCTGCACTTAGGTTCTGTCACGTCGGCCTCCATTCTCAGCTTCCATGTTGAATTTTTTGCGGAGTATTTTGATCATTTCTTGCGCAGCAGCTTCTTCGATCGGCTTCTTCTATGGAATGAAATTTCTTTTCTTTCATGGTGCGTATTTCTCTATTGCCAGTTGGCTCTGACAGATCGTTGATTGTGATTCTTGCTGTAGCAGCATATTGATTGATTCTGTGGTGTCCTCCAATAAAGTGCCTGATTTCAAACATTGGTTTTTGAATTTGGAGCGCTTCTGTTATCTGTTCAAGGATAAGTTTTTGACTGATGCATACTGTTAATATCTCACCTGTTGTCGTGCGAGCGACAGTTATTTCCTGACTGATGGAGTATTAAATAAATATCAATAAAACATCACTAAACATATATCTATATTATATTTATTTAGTAGTATTATTTTTGTTAATACTTGTCTCACCAATCTTGGTCAAACTAAAAAATGTTGACTTAAAAAAACTATGCACGCTACATTTAGGAATGGAGGGAATACCTTTTCGCTTTATGCAGGGTGCACTTCTCTTGATTAACTGGGCGGTAGTATTATAATCTTCGGTTTCCTTGGGACCTGTGGTTTTGAGGTTCTTCATGCTCCACTCTGCCATTTTGAGAGCTTGTCCGAGTTTCTGGGCGGGAAGGCCGGTATTTAAAGGCCAACGCACCGCTACTAGTAGAAAACAGGGCTTTCGTTCGGACATGGCAAGCCCATCAGTCCCGGTTCAGTCACGAACCGGGACCCATGGGGGCATTCGTCCCGGTTCATGAGCCCAGGAGGCCGGCGGGGCCTCGTGGGCATTGGTCCCGGTTCGTATGAAACCATTTGTCCCGGTTCGAGGCACGAACCGGGACTAATGGGCCTCGCTCCTGGCGCACAACCATTGGTCCCGGTTCTTGGCTTGAACCGGGACAGAAGGCCCGGATTTAGTACCGGTTCTAGCCACGAACCGGGACAAGTGAGCTGCCTATATATACCCCATCGCCGCAGCAGAGCACTCCGCAGTGCTCTATTTTTTCTGGCCATCGATGGGAGGGCATTTGGGTGCTCTAGCTCACCTCCTATGCACATGAGGTGTTCGATGAAATGTCTGAGCCACACTAGTTAATCTTTCTCCTCTCGAAACTCGACCTCCGAGCTCCATTTTCCCCGAAATTTGTCTAGGTTTAGCGGTCCGTCACGTCCCATCCCCGTCTTCACCGCCGTCGATCGCCCGCGCCGATCTCGTCGCCAGCACCACCGTTGTGAGCCTCTTGTTCTTATCTTCTTTCTGAAAGAAAAAAAATTCTTACTTCAGATAGATACTTGTCTAATTTTGTTACTTTTATTATTCCTTCTTATTATATAGTGCGATGGTTTTGGTATCCGCCCCCGTCGGCCCTCGTCCTGTCTATGATTCGGATGTGGTATATATTATCTTTTTATAACTATTTGGTTCATTTATTGTTTATGACAATTATGCCGACCAACGTGACATAGATTTTATTTATCTAGGAGGTGGTTGAACCGAAAATTCTAACCGACCCTATTGTCGAGAGGTTAAATTTAGTTGAAGAAGAAAACAATTACTTGAAGGAAAAAAATAAAAAAAATTGAGGAGGAGAAGATGATATTGGAGTTGCATGTTGCGGATGTCGTCGATGACCACAAGATCAAGATGGATGCCATGCGGTTGAAGATTAGAAATATTAGAAAATATGCCATTCATACCGAGGCTTGGTATCATTATGCAGTTGGATCAATTGTTACCTTCGTTGCGATTATGATCGCATTTATTGTTGCATTGAAATGTTTTACATAATTTCAATATATGGTTTAATTAGATGCTCTAGAGAGCTATATATATGTTGTTCAATGAGAACTATGTATGTACTTTGGTTTTAATGTGATGATGAACTTCTATTAATTTGGTCACTTATCTATTCATGAGAGCTATATGTTGCCTTCAATTTCAGGGTCTTATAGCTCAAAATAATCAGTAAATGCATGAAAAATAACAAATGAAGTCAGAAAGGGTTGAAAATTGTTGATGTGGCTTTGAATGGTGCATTTTGAACACAGAAAAACTATGGAGTTCAAGTAAGTTCAAAAAAAAATGAAATCCCTTTGTAGCAGACAAGTTTCCGTATGAAACCCTGATACTTCGAAAAAGATTGTCCGTTTTGTACACGAAGTGCATCCAGTTTTTGCCGTAACCCTCTCTACGTTCTTGCACATGCTATGTGGGTGAAATGATGATACCATGCCAACTTTTAACCTTTTCATAGTTGATTTGAAATGCTTTTCAATTTCAGGGTTTTATAGCTCAAAATAATCAGTAAATGCATGAAAAATAATAAATGAAGTCAGAAAGGGTTGAAAATTGATGATGTGGCTTTGAATGGTGCATTTTGAACACAGAAAAACTATGGAGTTCAAGTAAGTTCAAAAAAATGAAATCCCTTTGTAACAGACGAGTTTCCGAATGAAACACTGATCCTTCGAAAGAGATTGTCCGTTTTGTACACGAAGTGCATCCAGTTTTTGCCGTAACCCTCTCTACTTTCTGGCACATGCTATGTGGGTGAAATGATGATACCATGCCAACTTTCAACCTTTTCAGAGTTCATTTCTAGTGCTTTTCAATTTCAGGGTCTTATAGCTCAAAATAAACAGTAAATGCATGGAAAATAACAAATATCATAAAAAATAAATAAGTAATTAGAAACAGAATAAAATAAACTTTAATAAAATATATAAGTAAAAACAAAATAAAATAAACTTTAATAACATAAATAAAATTTATGAAACTAAAATTATCAACGTATTTTCTGTTCAAAACATTATAAGCAACCTCTAGTATTACTGAAACTAAAATTATATAAAACTGATGCAACTAAAATTATCAAAGTTATTTCTGTTCAAAATCAATAAAAGCAAAAGGAATTTTCATAAAGAACTTTTTTTGTTAGAAACTTTAATAGCAAAAAGAATTATCATAAAATAAAATAAATAAGTAATTAGAAACAAAATAAAATAAAATAAATAAGTATTTTGTTGTAAGTAGAAACAAAATAAAAGAAATAAAGCAAAAAAGAAAAGAAATAAACTGGGAAAAAATAAAAAACGCCACCTACTGGGCTACCCACGCCGTCGCCGGCCGCGCCCCTGCGCCACGCCCCCACGCCGTCCGACCCCGCCCCGACGCCGTCGCCGCCCCTGCCCCGACGCTGCCTCCTCGTCGCCGTCGCCGTGCACCCTGTGAGCGCCGCCCCGATCCCCTCCTCCTCCTCCCTGTAATGGTCGCCGCCGCTGCTGCCGCGCCCCCTAGCTATTATATATGTGTAGTTTAGATTTGTAATTTAGTTGTATTAATTTGGATGTGTAGTTAGATGTGTAGTTAATTTAGTTGTTGTAATTTAGATTTATTAATTTAGATGTGTAGTTTAGATTTTTTTGGTGATATTATTATTGAATATGCAAATGTTTGTATGTTCATATATATGCAAAGAATATATCAATTTTTTCATAGAATTTTTATGATTTTTTTCTGTTGTAATTTTGTTCATAGAATTTTTATGATTTTTTTGTTCATAGAAATTTCTTTGTCAATTTATGTATATGTTCATATTGTGTAGGAATATGAAAATTGTGTATGATCAAAGTCATCTATGTATGTTCATATTTAGAAGAAAAAGAAGGAGAGAAAAAAGGAAAATAAGAAGAGGAAGAAGGAGAAGAAGAAGAAGAAGAATAAGAAGAAGAGGAGAAATAAATAAGAAGATGAAAAAGAAGAAAAAAAGAGTAGAAGAAGAAGAAATAGAGGAGAAGAAAAAGAAATAGAATAATATATTATTCTATTTTTTCTTCTTCTCCTCTATTCCTTCTTCTTCTCTTTTTTTTTTTCTTTTTTTCGATCTCCTCCTCTATTCCTTTCTTCTTCTCCTCTTCTTTTTCTTCTTCTTCCTCTTCTTATTTTTTATCAGGTATGTCGTTGTCGATATACGTACCCCCCTCCCCGATAACTTTTAGTAAGTACTACTTAGAAAGTGTTTAATAGAATTAGTTACAAAAATAATAGAACTAGTTAAACTAGCTTGTTTATTTTTAGTAAGTACTACTTTATTCTATTTATAGTAAGGAAATTAATAGAACTAGTTTGTTTTTTAGTTAAAGCAATTATTCCCGCATCGACATCGATGATGCCTATCCAGCATCCTCGTCGTCGACTCGGTGGAGGAGGCCGGCTTGATCAGAGGGGCCATGTCCGGGACTAGGCTCCGCCGGGCTGGTTTTGGGAGGTGCTACCTTCCGGGGGCGTAGGTTGGTGAGGAGCCAGCCCGTCGTTGACCCGATCCTTGTTTGGTGGCGGTCGCGTGGGCCAGTGACGGTGCCGAGGCTTCCGGACACCGCGGAGGTGGTACGTCACCGTGTTAGCGAGGAGGACCAGCACGCCCGTCGCTACATGGTTGCGTTGGAGGGCAGGTTCGACAATACCTGGCAGGTTCTTCAGGGATCTCACTTGAGCTATGATCCTGTGATGGTTCCTTCCCTTTGGGTGTCCACCGCCCGCGCCGATACCCGTCGGGCACTACAGTTCTAGCTGTACTGGCGATATGTATGATAGTATTCGAGGTGTATTAGTGATAATATTCGACGATGTACGGACGCATGGAGATGATGTAGTTTTGCTTTGCATCCTAATTTGAATACTACTTTATTTTGCGATTTGATTTTTCTTATTGAATGCTCAAATTGGAAAACTACTCCTACTTTGAATGCTAAAATTGGAGAGCACTATGCAAGGCATATGCATATGATTAGTTGATAGCTCATAGGGTTTTTGTTTTCGCAGAAATCTAGGAGCCCCCGGCCCCTCCATCATCCCCGCTGTCGTCCCCGTCACCGACCCCCTCCGACATGGTGAGACCAGCCAAATCCTCTTTTAGAAAGATAATTAAATGATATTTCGGGTTAACTTTAAGTCTGTCGAGTCTCCACCATATATGAGATGACGAAGAATCCCGACTATTGTCGTGGGGGTAGCTTCTCCTTCGTTCCCGTGTGCTAGACAATTTGGTGTATTGCACTCGGGAACGAAAGAAGGAGCTACCATCACCGACGGTCGCAAATGTCAGAGAGGAATCAGTGAGGGAGAGTTCCACCATATATATATGAGAGGACGAAGAATCCCGACTTTTGTCGTGGGGGTCGCTTCTCCTTCGTTCCCGTGTGCTAGACATTTTGGTGTAATGCACTCGGGGACAAATGGAGGAGCGACCATCACCAACGGTCGAATGTATACACCACGTGAGCTGAGAGTTTTCAAGAAAAGACTCGACAAACCGATAGTCAACCCGTGATGAATAATAATGATCTAATTTAGTTTTTGTAGTACATATATTTAATTGTACAAGTTTAATCTTTGAATTATGAACGTAGGAAATGTCATCATCGGACGACGAAAGTCTTCCGGGGGAGTGCGGGTGGTGCCACAACGATCGAGGTTTGTGCGACAGGCCTCACCTGGACGATGATCGACGCTTCAGCATTAAGCTCGAGGAGACCTTCGATGTTGAAACGGTACGCAACGACGACAAGTGTTTTTTCGTAATTAAGCATGACTTCAACTATTTCAACGTGTAATTTTCATCTTTTACAATTCGAGTATAGCTTATCCCATGCCATGCAAGACGCTATGTCTTGGAGAAGATGGATTTTGAAGACCATGAAAATTTTGAAACGAAGAAAATTCACCTAAGGACCCATCATGATGTGGATTTTGAAGTAAATTTGTATAATGCTGAGAGCGTAACCCATTTTGGTTGCAAAAATTGGGAAGCATTTTGCAAGATGTATGGTTTTGATGAGGGTATGCTTGTCACCATGGATCTTGGTGATCCTGAAATCGAGCAAGACAATATGCACATTTGGGTCCTTGTTGATACGCCTCCAGTTCTACCGCTATGTGAGTTTCTCAAACATAGTTATGAGCTAATTTATATTGTTTATTTCAAAATAGTTAACAGCTTATTTCCATTGACAGCTTATTTTGATTGTTCAAATAATGTGCGGAACATGGTAGACAAAACCCACTACACCGATGGCTCCGAATTAACTTATCAGGAGAAAAATCATCTGGTCGGATTTTGTACTGATATTGAGAATTACAATATCTACAATCAAACTCCTCAACATTATGGTCAATACGTGTCACTAGTGCACGTGTTGAACTACGGTAACTACCATGGAGATACCCTGGTAAGATATTTTACTATTACGACATCCGTGCATCTTTTGCATTCTTCTAAAACTAGTACATCATTGCTAACTATGAAGTTATTACTATGTTTTTCAATAAAGAATCCCAGAGGATTGTGTGCCTCATTTGATGTATCAGAATGGCAGCCTTCGTGTTTTGAACATATATCCAGGTCATCCTACGAATCTCAACTGTCCATACCGGATTTCTCAAAGAAGTGGAGACATGCTAATCAATAAATGGAAAAAAATGTATGGACAATCGTAAGGAGGTTCTTGGAAGCGAAAGGAAGCGAAGCGCAAGAATTGGAGACAGGATGATCTCCATTCTCCATAATGGAGAGTCAGGGTCTATATTGTTTTATGCTATTTTACCTTGAAGAGGGTATTTAGGTCCTACCTAATACTGATGATCATGTGCTAAAAACAAAGTAGGGTTGGTTCGATGACTATCAGGATGATGATCGTATGACTTGTTATTAATAACGAGTAGAAGTTGTATGATGTTGATTAGTAGGACTTGTTATTATGATGATGCATGATGCGAGCATGAAGAGTTATTATATATCTGTGGATGAAATGAATATGGATTGGATTGAAGTGAAGACAACATGCATGTGGTGCATGTCGAAAGTAGCATAATCCAAACTTAATCAAGTTAGGATTAGTATTACTTTCAACATGCACCACATGTTGCCTCACTTCAATCTAAGTCATGTTTAGGCATAGCAGTAGCAGTAGCATGGAGATAAGAGAGGACACATCTCTCTATTAGCTACCTATACCAACCTAAATTAACCCCCAAAACCCCTAAACCACCTCCTTTCAAAAAAAAAACCAGCCACTGAAATGCTGACGCGTGGAAGCTTATTGGTCCCGGTTGATGCTACCAACCGGAACCAAAGGCCCTCCTGCCTGGGCTCGCCGGAGCGGCCACGTGGAGGCCCATCTGTCCCGGTTTGTATAAGAACCGAAACTAAAGGCCTAGACAACGACCCTTTAGTCCCGGTTCCCCAACCGGGACAGATGGCCTTATAAACCGGGACAAATGGACTTTTTCTACTAGTGCGCGTTTAGTCATGTTCCTGAATGTTCACGTGAACTTATACATGTTGTTACTTTGACACGTATGTAAGCCTGCACTGATACGCGTCGTTGTTCTAACGATTTTTTCTGCATGCTTACCACATAGTCGTTTTTCTGCTGCATGCTTACCACGTGGTGATTTTTTACTGACTGACTGTGAACCACTGCTGCACCGCTTGACACAGTCAGTGGGAGACAGACGCATGTACATCGAGCGTGCACCGTTGAGACCAAAAGTTTGTGTTGAAGTGCCAAAATAAAAGGCTGGAGGGGAGTTACATCTTCAGTGTTCTCTTTTACAGACAGGTGGCACCTTCACCTCAGGTCTACCCGAGCTGTCGCTTCGGTGAGTACTTCACTGGTGTCCTTACTGCATGGTTGCCATCTGTGATTGCATGTGCATGGTTTACCCTCCATATAACCATGGTCTTCCATGACGAGATTAGTAGCACCCGCGGGCGGCGGCCCCGTCACCAGAGCATGATGCGTTCGCTCAGGAGCTCACCAGCACCACCATGAGACATCTAGGTCATCACCCCGACGAAGACCAGCCCGTTCAAACCAAATTTGGGTGCCGCCACTTCTGTTTGAAAGAAAGCAGGCAGAGACCGCCGCCGCTACACCCCTCGCCGCCTTCACGACCAAGAGTCAAAGCCATCACCGTCACCATGGTTCTTGCCGGAGAGCGGACCAGGCAGCCCACCGACAGAGTGACAACACCGCTGATGTTGTTCACTCTGCCGCTGCCCACAACACCTCGCTGTTGAAAGCACCACAAACACGCCAAGCACACCGCCGCCGCCGCCTCCACCACCACGGTGCCCAGCAGTTAGCGAGCCTCGACGACACCATGTCGGTCAACAACATGGACCGAGCACGAAATGCACACCTAGCTCCAGAACCAATGGATTTAGCTCCCCAAGCCGTTGCTGTCGACGAGGCACCACCACCAGGAGCCAGCCCCACCACCACTGCCGCCAAACAAGGCCATCACAGGGAGGTCTCCTTGTGCCACCCATGGCCGTCGTCATGCCAGATCTGAGGCGGAACTTTAATTATTTTGGAAGCCAAGAGAGTATTTCGATAAATCCATCCGGCAAACATTATAGATCTGGCCTCGCAGCTGAACCATGCCCACGTCGTCCAATTCGTAACGTCTGGCTCTGATTGGGGCGGAACCGTAAGTGGTCTCTGGCTTGCTCGCTCTCTCCGTCAGACCCGCAAAGCTTTCTCCCGTAACCTGTCGTCACCGTCGGGATCCTAGCACCGCCGCTTGCCGTCTCCGAACTCCATGGGTGCAGAGGACTTGGAATAGCAAACCAAGAGAGTTAAACTTTGTTTTGGTACTCCCTCCGTTTTTATTTACTCCGCATATTAGATTTGACTGAAGTCAAACTACATAAAGTTTGATCAATTTATAAGAAAAATATGAACATTTACAGTAACAAATCTATATGATGTGAAAGTACATTCAATAATGAATCTAACGGTATTGATTTGTTATTGTATATGTTAATAATTTTTGTCTATAAACTTTGTTAAAATTTAAAAAGTTTGACTTTGACCAAAACTAATATGCGAAGTAAGTAAAAACGGAGGGAGTACTAATTCCAGGGAGTACCACGTGTAATCATGTAGACATTGCGCAATGTGTGAGTTCATAGTATCAAATTACTCAGGGTTTTTTTTCCGCAGAAAATCAAATTATTCAGGTTACAGTTACCATTGTAGCAATGGTAGTTATTTAGTTGTACAAATAAATAGTTAACACTGTTAGACTAAGTATATATTAGATATACGTGTTGTAACATAACTGACGGTTCCTTCTTATAAATATATGATAGCCGTACCCATCAAGGGTATCGAGCATTGTTCCAAACCCTAATCTGTCTAACATGGTATCAGACGACGCGTTTGATCCGCGCCGTGCTTCCGCTTCCTCTGCTGCCGCCGCCTCGGCCTCCGCCACCGCGCCGCCTCCGTCAACCTTGGCAACGGAGTCGCCGTTCATGGCGTCAACCCCGCTTGCCTGGGCCCGTCCGGCCACATCAGGATCGCGCCCTCCAGCGCCCCGATTGCCCGCTGCCCAGCCGCCGCTCGTTCGTGATGAGTTGCCCCGCGATCGCATGCAACATGGCTTGCCTCGCGATCCATCAGACTACTACAGTCGCATGCAACTGCCCCACGATCCAGCCTCCGCTCGCCCGTATGATGGAGTTGTTGACGCGTGTGCGCAGCGCGATGCTTCTTACGGCGGGATTCCATCGCACGCTGCGCCGCCGCCTTACGTCGGGATTCCATCGCATGTTGCGCCGCCGTCTTCCGGTCCCCATGGTGCCTCTGTCGAGGTGCCCTTCGGCGGTCCGTATCCAGCGCCATACGTCGCGCCGCCGCCGTATGCTTCGTCCTCCACGGTGCCCCCTACGAGGCGCCTTATGGCGCGCCCTATGCTGCCCCTGTGCCGTACGTCGCGTCGCTGCATCCCTACGGCGTACCTCATACGGCGCCCTATGGTCATCACCAACACTACCGTCCGTCTCCGTCGGCCGATGCGCTGATTCCGTACAGGGCTCCTCCGACGTACGACTCGCAGCTCTCCGCATCGGTGGCTGAACCAGGACCTTTCCACTTTGCTCACATGGTGACGGTGAAGCTCTCTGCTGACAACTACCTCCTGTGGCGCGCTCAGGTGTTGCCGCTGATGCGTAGTCACTACCTTGAGGGGTATGTCGATGGTACGCTGCCGTGTCCCCCGGCCATGGTTCCGGTGCCCTCGGCCGCTGGTGGCTCCGTCATGGTGTCCAACCCTGCTCATCGTCGGTGGATCGCTCAGGATCAAGCTATTCTGGGTGCCATTCAGTCCTCGCTCACACCCTCCGTGGCCGGCATGGTGGTCTTTGCCGCGACGTCGAGGGATGCATGGGCCACGCTCGACTCCAGCTTTTCCTCGCAGTCGCTGGCCCGTTCCTCTGCCATTCGTAACCAGCTGGGTGAGGTCAAGAAAAATGACCTCTCCGTCACGGCCTTCTTCAACAAGGTCAAAAGTTTGGCTGATACACTGTCGTCTATTGGGAAGCCTCTTCGTGATGAGGAGTTTACTTCGTTCATTCTCAATGGGCTTGATGAGGACTATGATTCTCTCGTTGAAAACATTAATGGACGTGACACACCGATGCCGCCTCGCGATCTCTATGCATGCCTTCTCAACACCGAACAGAGGCTCGCTGCTCGCCGCTCCGTTGGCGTCTACACGGAGGGCCCTTCTGCGAACGCTGCTCTCTGCGGGGGCGCCCGTGGTGCCAAGCAGAAGGCGCCGCCGACCTCAGGCAACCAGCCCCGTCCGCCCGCTCCACCTCCGACGGCTGGCCGCAAGCGGCTTCACTGCGAGGCATGTGGTGGTGGGGTTGAGTGTCAACTCTGCGGCATCGAGGGGCACTTGGCGTCTCGCTGCCATCGTCGCTTTAAACGAGATTTTCTTGGCATTGGGAACAATGGGAAGGGCAATGAGAAGCAAGCTGCTCTCGCTACACCGGATCCCGGGTTCACTCCTTCATACTCGGTGGATCCTGCCTGGTACATGGATACGGGTGCTACGGACCATTTGACGAGTCAGCTTGACAAGCTGGCCACTCGCCAGCCCTACACCGGTCACGATCAGGTCCGCACGGCAAATGGATCAGGTATGCACATCTCACATGTTGGTCAGGCATCTCTTCTTTCACGTACCACTAAAACCTTGCATCTGCTTGATGTCCTTCGTGTTCCCTCGGTAACACGTAGTTTACTCTCGGTTCCTAAATTAACTCGTGACAACAATGTGTTTGTTGAGTTTCACCCTTTCCATTTTTTTGTTAAGGACCGGGACACGAGGGACGTTCTTCTTAGTGGTCGAGCTCGCGACGGCTTATACGCACTTGATGTGCCACGAGTCTCTCAAGTTTTCAGTGGTGTTCGGGTGTCGTCGTCGCAGTGGCACTCTCGCCTTGGCCACCCCGCTACTCCCATTGTGCGCCATGTGCTTCATCGCCATCATCTTCCTGTTGAGTCGAGTAATAAGGAGTTTCTAGTGTGTGATGCTTGTCAACAAGGCAAGAGTCATCAGTTGCCTTTTTCTGTATCAAGTCGTGTTGTCACGGCTCCTCTTGAACTTGTGTTTTCAGACGTGTGGGGCTATGCCCAAACTTCTGTTAGTGGTCACAACTATTATGTCAGTTTCATCGATGCTTTCAGTCGCTTTACTTGGATTTATCTTATTAAGCACAAATCTGATGTGTTTCATGTCTTTATGCAATTTCAAGCACATGTTGAACGATTGCTTAAGCACAAAATTATCCATGTTCAGTCAGACTCGGGGGGGGGGGGGTGAGTATCGTAATCTTAACACCTTCTTTCAGAAGCTTGGCATCTTACACCATGTGTCTTGTCCTCATACACATCAGCAGAACGGTGCAGCTGAGCGCAAACACCGTCACATAGTTGAAACTGGCCTGACACTTCTTGCACATGCCTCTGTCCCGTTTCGGTTCTGGAGCGATGCTTTTGTTACTGCCTGTTTTTTGATAAACAGGATTCCCACACGACGCCTTCACATGAAGTCTCCACTCGAAGTGTTGCTTAATGAAACTCCAGATTACTCCCTCCTCAAAGTGTTCGGCTGTGCGTGTTGGCCGCATCTTCGTCCGTACAATAAGCATAAACTTGAGTATCGATCTAAACAATGTGTGTTTCTTGGGTACAGTCCTCTCCACAAAGGTTACAAGTGTCTTCACATCCCGTCAAATCATGTTTACATTTCTCGTGATGTTGTGTTCGATGAGACTGTCTTCCCGTTTTCCACGCTCACATCACCCACCGATACTCCCGTCACTGAGTTGCACTCTTTTCCAGTTTTGCCTGATCAATTTGTTGATGCTGCATATTCTCCTCTGTTGTTGCCTAACCATGGTGCAGGGACTGGACGAGGCGCTCGACTTGAGCTTCTGGATGATGATATGGCCACAACTGCGCCAGTGCTGCTACGCCGGATGAGGCGCTCGACGAGGCTGCCCCCGCCACTACCCCGCTTGACCCCGACGTCGATCACGCGTGCATGCCCCATGCACAAGGATCCGACGGGGTGACCAAGTCGCCGGGGCCAGCGGCCTCGCTGTCGCCTTGGCCGGCCGAACCTGCGGAGCTGTCGGCCGGGCCGGCTGGACCCGCGGCGCTCTCCCCTGAGCCGGAGGCCTCGCAGGTCACCGAGTCTTCGTCGCCTGGTCCGTCGACGCCGATCACGCCCGGTCTGTCTTCGCCGACCCTGACCGTGCCACCGGATGCGCCTGTTGACTCGCCCGCCGGTGCGTCCTCCTCGCCGCTGATGGATAGTGGCTCCTCTGGCATGGCAGCTCCAGCGCCACCTCCGCCTGTCGTCCTGCGTCCCCATACTCGCAGCAAAAGTGGCATCTTCCAACCGAAGAAGCGCACTGACGGCACTGTCGCGTGGCTTGCGGCCTGTGTGGCACATGCTGAGGCTGACCCTACGACTGAACCACGACATTTTCGAGCGGCGCTTGGCATCCCGCATTGGCATGCTGCGATGGAGCAGGAGATTCATGCCCTTCAAAGAAACAACACTTGGCGTCTTGTTCCACCTCCATCTGGTGTTAATATCATTGACTCTAAATGGGTATTCAAGGTGAAGAAACATGCTGATGGCTCTATTGAGAGGTACAAGGCACGCCTGGTTGCCAAGGGGTTCAAACAACGGTATGGCATTGATTATGAAGACACATTCAGTCCTGTTATTAAACCAACTACTATTCGTGTTCTTCTCTCTTTGGCTGTTACTCGCGGCTGGTCGCTTCGACAACTTGATGTTCAGAATGCCTTTCTCCATGGAGTTCTGGAAGAAGAGGTTTATATGCGTCAGCCGCCAGGTTTTGTTGACCCTGCTCAGCCACATCATTTATGTCGCCTTGTCAAAGCTCTCTACAGTTTGAAGCAGGCCCCGCGTGCGTGGCATGCCCGTCTTGGCGCTGCTCTTCGTGCGCATGGGTTTGTTCCTTCTACAGCAGACACGTCTCTGTTTATTCTACAGCGACCTGAGGTGACTATGTACATTCTGGTATATGTTGATGACATCATCCTTGTCAGTTCGTCTGCTTCTGCTACAGATCGGCTTGTGTCCTCTCTTGGTGCTGAGTTTGCTGTTAAGGATCTTGGGAGACTGCATTATTTTCTGGGCCTAGAGGTTCTTCATTCTGATGGTGGCTTGACTCTTACTCAGAAGAAGTACTCTCATGATCTCCTGCGTCGTGCCGGTATGTTGCAGTGCAAGTCTGCTACAGACAAACTGACAGCTCTTGCTGGTGACTTGCTTGCTCCTGAGGATGCCACAGAGTACCGCAGCATTGTGGGTGGACTGCAGTACTTGCTCATTACTCGACCAGACATATCATTTGCAGTTAACCGTGTGTGCCAGTATCTTCATACACCACGTGATTCTCACTGGTCAGCTGTTAAGCGCATCTTGCGCTATGTTCGTCACACTGGTTCATATGGTCTCCATCTTCAGCCTGCGCGTTCTGGACTGATCTCAGCATTTTCTGATGCCGACTGGGCTGGTTGTCCTGATGATCGGCGATCCACGAGGGGACATGCTGTGTTCTTTGGGCCTAACTTGATCGCCTGGCAAGCTCGCAAGCAAGCTACGGTGTCTCGGAGTAGTACCGAAGTTGAGTACAAAGCTTTTGCTAATGCCGCAGCTGAGATCATGTGGGTGCAGTCATTGCTTCGAGAGTTGAAGGTCTCCCCAACTCAGCCGCCTGTTCTTTGGTGTGATAACATCGGTGCAACATACCTTTCATCCAATCCAGTATTTAATGCCCGAACGAAGCACATCGAAGTTGACTATCATTTTGTGAGGGAACGTGTTGCTCAGAAGCTCCTTCAGATTAAGTTTGTTTCTTCGAAGGATCAGCTTGCTGATATTTTCACTAAACCCTTGCCCTTGCCTTCTTTTGAAGGATGTCGTCGCAATCTTAACCTTCTGAGTGTTTCAGGACATAGTTAAGATTGAGGGAGGGTGTTAGACTAAGTATATATTAGATATACGTGTTGTAACATAACTGTATTTGTACGGTTCCCTCTTATAAATATATGACAGCCGTACCCACCAAGGGTATCGAGCATTGTTCCAAACCCTAATCTGTCTAACAAACACCATAAGATTACTAGGTCGGAGTTACCGCAAAGACAAAAAGGAAAGCAATTACATCATCTGGCTTGAGAGAGCTGCATGGCCGAAGGTAACACACTACTCGATTCGTAAGCTGCCGTATAGAGTGTGGATACAGTTCGCGAGGATGTCGGTGGCTGGGGTACATCACATACGCCTTCAAGCATCTGGACGACTTTTGACATGGAAGGTCTCTGGCAGAAATCTTCCTGGATGCACCATAGAGCAACCTTGGTTGTTCTCCCCCTCTGATCATCATCTCCATCATAATTGAGCTTGGAATCGAAGATACTGCGAAGATCACCTTCTTCCATCTTCTTGAACACAAAGGGTGGGAAATGGGCTTTCTCTGAGACCTCCATGGGATCAAAGTTCCTCCTCCCGCTAATTATTTCGAGCAGGACCATCCCATAGCTATAGACGTCACACTTCTCTGAGACGGCGCGGTTGGTGATCCACTCCGGCGCAAGATAGCCTTGGGTGCCTCTCATCATCGTGAAGGCGTGTCTTTGCTCTCTGCTCATCAGTTTGGCAAGACCAAAGTCGGATACCTTTGCAGTGAAGTTGTCATCAAGCAAAACATTCTCAGGCTTGATGTTGCAATGTATGATCTTTGACTCACAATCCTGATGAAGGTACGCCAGGCCCTTCGCTGTCCCAAGCACGATGTAGAACCTTGTATCCCAGTCCAAAAGGGTAGCATCATCTTCTTTAGTACCAAAAATCCACCTATGTAGAGATCCCTTGGACATATACTCGTACGCAACAAGCCTGTGCACCCCCTCGGTACAAAAACCTCGGAGTTTTACCAGATGTCTATGGTGGATGCCGCCGATTATCGTCACCTCAAAGTGAAACTCTTTCTCCCCTTGGCATACACCCTCCAGCTTCTTCACAGCAATGCGGCATCCATCAGGGAGCGTCCTGAGGTACACGGATCCAAATCCTCCCTTGCCAATCTTATTCCTTGTCACTCACAACGTCAGGCATCAAGCCACATATGAGAAACATCGACGCTAGCAGATCCGCATCTCTTACAACGGTGCTCGACGATGCGTGGGACGAGGTGATGGCGTGGCCCCATGAAAACAAAAGGCCAACCCGTGGAGGCCGGGGATACCCTTCAACCCGAGCAATCGCCTCAAGGCCATCGTCCAACTGGGATGATACCCAGTAGACTCAGAGCCAATGATTCGGCAACTTAAGTTTTCTGAGTCCTCCTGGATGGGGGCGGGGCCCTCAACATGATATTCACTTATGCACTTGACTCTCACTAAACCCCCAAGTCTGCTGGGCTCCTGTAATCCTGGTTGGCCAAATTCATCTTAAGGCCAGTCTTAGAAATTTGGAGAACTTTTTTTCCAAGAAAAGGTTATCCTCGACGTGGCCGATTTCAAGATGGCGTGGAGTTTAACGCCATCTTGGCAAGACCAACCCGTGCCAAGTTAATAGTGGGCACACAACACATGCATCAATGTTTCAAGATGAGCCAGGTTCGAAGGGTATCATCCAGCATAGAAAAACTATCGTGGGGCGCAATAACGGCAACTTTGACTTCATCGCCGCGCTTCCTGATCACACCAAGCCAAATAGTTCCAAGCTCAGGGTCTTCATGAACTAGAGTGGCTAATCTTATTCTCAATCCGAGGAGCACCATCTTTGTCAATACCTGACCGTGACATATACATAAGTTCGGGGATGAAGTATGATTAGGCGGGAAAAATATCTAAATACTTGAGGTGTAACTTAGAACATGTTATGTCCCTACCATTAATAAGTCATCATTTTAATTGGAAACTAATAAGACCTCATGTTTATCGGAAAAGGATTGTACTCCATCCACAACGTGTTGACTGTTTTCCTTATATTGTCGAACCTTCGAACCTAACAAGTCCCAACAATATTATTCACAAAAATTTGAACAAAAAACTGATTCCTCACAATCATTATTATTGTAAATCATAGATTATAAATATTTTTGTAATCATAAACATGTATTAAAAATAACACTTTAAATAATTGAATTTTGTTGTATGTGACAGAGGGTCACCCTAAGGTAAATTTAAGGATGACCTGAGCAAACACACGGTCAATTTCTTTTATGAGACTGGCTAGCATTTGATCCCTCAATCCCGCGGTCGCACTTTGACTCTTTAACTATTCATGTTTACTTGTGAGCATATCGGCTTATTCTGAGCAGGACAATTCAAATTTTTGGATTCCGAGCGAGTTAAAATAAAAAGAATTTACGTATTAACATTGTACTTATTTACGATCCATTTTTATTGCACTACAATTCTATGAAGTACTCTTTTTTTCTTTGACATGGTTTGCACAATAGACCAATAATGCTCTTTGCCAAATATTATTATCATTATTTGGTACATAGTTCTAATGTCGATCAATGAAAAATATACTTGTGTTGTCCTAGATATTTTATACAAAATTGTAGGCTGCTTATTTGCGTGTGTCTAGACGCATCTAGGTTAATTATGTTGTTAAATATCATGATAGAAATTTGTAAATCATATGGTCTACTACTTTCTGGTGTATTTTATGTATAGCAAAATATAAAATTATATTCCCTTCGTTCACAAATATAATATGTTTTGGACATTTTAATATAGAGTACATACGGATTGAAATGAGTGAAAAACACACTAAAACATATCTATATACATTCATTTCTAAAAACAAAGTTAGAACATCTTATCTTTATGAACGGAGGGAGTAGATCGTATGAGTTGTTTATGATGAGTATCACACCACTTGCACGTTGATTCATAGCATTCAAATCATCTTCATGTTGGTTTGATAATGACCTCGCATCACACACTCGCTTTAATTGGTGTCGAAATGACAATGTGCATCAAAAGTTGTATATTCGGTTATAATTCTACTGCTTTTGGACAAGTACACAGGTACGTGGAGAGCACGTCCCCTCTAGTCCACGGTTCAAACAAACAATACATCTTTGCATTGGGCACCGTCTAGACGCATTCATTTGAGAGACAAGTAATATGGATCGAAGGGAGTACCATTTTCTTTTCTTCAAAGATGGAAGATCACATGGCCACAAACTGGCCATGCATGCAATTGTTTATGCTTGGGTGCAACATGAGTGAAGCGGATCAACAACAGTAGCTTGGTCAAAGCAATTTTGTCACAAAACTCAAGACCAAATCTTTTGGGCCACAACATAGCCTATACGGCCCACTTCCCTATAGTGCTATGGTGGATTTACATTTTTCCTAAATTAATGGATAATTTTTATTGTCAAATGCATGATTTTTTTTAAAATTCACAAATAATTATCCTAACACATATAAAATTTGTGATATATTGAATTTTTTTTCATATTTTAACCAATTAAGTAATACTTTCTAAAATCTGCCAAAAATCAGGTGGGTGCTTTCCTTAGAGCCTACGAATTTTCCTGCACGCGTGGGAGATATTTGGCCTGCCATATGAGAGATATAGGGGAGAACATATCCCGTGCATAGTTTAGAAAACCAGACCTACCATTGAACCGATGAGGCTACTAGTTTAGGTTTTTACCTATCGGACTGCCCGTTCAACTGGTTTAATAGTGTCAAAACCTAAAATATTTAAGTTTTTTTTAGAAAATTGACATATGATAAAATTAAGGACAGTAAAACCGAGACAAAAACGATTCCTCTCAGCGATTTGCGTTTTCGGCCGTCCGTTGTTACGATCTGGACGTATCTGGCCGTCATACACTTAATATTGGTTATAATCCAAAATTTAACTCACAAATTATAGCTAGCCCAGTTGGTATTGGGCCTTTAGGTATGCCGTGTGTCAAGGTCAAATGTCCGATTCTTGGGTTACACATGATTTCCATGATATTAGTCCTTTTTTTTGCTAAAAGGCAGAAACACCTTAAAAAACCAGACAAAGCCTTGGTTCTAGTTTTTTCTGGTCGAACCAGCAGTCCGGTCCGATTTTTCAAACTATGATCCGATGAACTAACTCAATTCGTGCACTAGATGCACCCGTACTATATGAGCCACCGAACAGAAAACTGGCGGATATGATCATGTTGACAGATGAATTCTTGAAACATTGTAGAATAGTCCTTTTATTTCATCAAAATCAATCCTCATTTCACATATCCCTCTCCTGTAAACAAATCTAAGTGTTTAGTTTAGTGCTTTGAAAAAGGGGTCATATATTTTGAACTTCATGTTCGATTCTTGAAGCGTTTTGACTACTGAGGGAGTCCTGGACTAAGGGGTCCTCGGGCGTCCGGCCTGTTAGCCATGGGCCGGACTGATGGGCTGTGAAGATACAAAAACCGAAGACTCTACCCGTGTCCGGATGGGACTCTTCTTGGCGTGGAAGGCAAGGCTAGCGACCAAATATAAAGATTCCTTTCTCTGTACCGACCTTATGTAACACTAGTTCCCTCCGGTTTCTATATAAACCGGAGGGCTAGGTCTGTAGAGGAAGACAATCATAATCATAGTCATACAGGCTAGACTTCTAGGGTTTTAGACATTACGATCTCGTGGTAGATCAACTCTTGTAACACTCATATTCATCAAGATCAATCAAGCAGGAAGTAGGGTATTACCTCCATAGAGAGGGCCCGAATCTGGGTAAGCATTGTGTCCCCTGTCTCCTGTTACCATCAACCTTAGACGCACAGTTCGCGACCCCCTACCCAAGATCCGCCGGTTTTGACACCGACATTTGTGCTTTCATTGAGAGTTCCGCTGTGACGTCGAAGACGGGGTTGATGGCTCGCCTTGTTGTCAAGGATAATATCACTTCCGGAGGAGCCCTGGCTCCGGGCCAAACCCTCCGACTTGGCGGCTTTACCATGACCGCCTGTTCGGCCGTTAAGCCGACGACGATGACCTCTCGAGTCATCGAAAATCGTCTCCGCGTCGACTCCGAATACTCCAAATGGATGGATCCGACGGAGTTGTCGTCTTTAAACGAACTCCTAGATCGCATCGCCGCCTTGGGGGTCGCTACAGACTACGATCGGATTGGGCTTAAGCCTGACCAGAGAGAAATCAAATCTCCGCCGATCACCCATCAGATAGCAGTAGTGGAGGAGCAGGACAATAACTCTTCCTCTATATTGAGGACGAACTATGTTCGGACTTCCGGGGTAGAGGAGCCGGATACATGTCCGCGGAACGACGTGCCCTGCCCTCCGAACCTAGAATCGGATGACGGGCCTAAAACATCAGTTGGTACCCCGGAGTCCGAACTATTAAGTTCGGAAGATTTACAAACTCCGGATCCCAAATTGGGTCAGGGTTCAGATTTAAAACCACCCACCCACCCAGTTATACGCGATCTTATCTACATACGACAACAGTCTCAGGAAATGGTCCACCACTTTTGGGCCAGATTCCTCCTTGTCAAAGACAAGATTATAGATTGCCGCGATGAAGACGCGATCTCACTATTCTGCAACAATTGCACGGACGAAGGAATCCTCAACGCCATCAACCGCCCTCGCGTATTACACTTTGCTGACTTGGCAACCATAGTACAGAAGTACTGCGCAATGGAAAGCGCCTGGAAAACCCAGACAGCTCGTTGGGAACCACCGGTTTCAACTCAGCCCCTCGTTCGGGCAAAAAGGACGCACCCTCCTGGGGCGCCCGACCCAATAGTAAAAAAACTGAGGCCCATTATGGGGCGCCGAATAGTTCTGAAGGGATGGCTCGATGGGCCATGCAAAATACATACAACACATGATACCACACCAACCCACAACCTTAGAGCATGTTGGATACTCCGGCAAGTGGCCAAGAGCGGCGAAGATCTCCTCACCAAAAATACCCGAGAACAACACCCGCCGAAAGACGACGACCTCAGAGTATTGACGGTCTTCAAGACCTTTGCTTCAAACAATCAACGCAAAAGGGCACTCCGCGACCTCGCCGAAGTCTGCCAAGTCACAGCAATAAACCCCTGAAACGACACGGCCATAACTTTTAACGCCGGTGACGAACCAAAATTCAGGACAGTCCGGGCACCAGCCGCCTTGGTCCTCAGTCCGATAGTGGACAGCTTTCGGCTCACCAAGGTTCCCATGGACGACGGCAGCGGACTAAACCTCATTTACGAGGATACACTCAGCAAAATGGTAATAGACAGGAGTCGCATCGAGCAAAGTAGCACGACCTTCCGGGGTATCATTCCCAGTCGGGAGGCGCGATGCGCGGGAAAAATCACGCTCGACGTGGTATTCGGCACGCCGGAGAATTATCGGTCCGAGGAAATAACATTCCAAGTGGCCCCTTTCAACAGCGGATATCGCGCCCTATTGGGACAAGATGCATTTATACGCTTCGAAGTTGTACCTCACTACGGGTATATGAAGCTCAAGATGCCCGAGCCCAACGGCATAATCACTCTCGCCAGTGATCCGGACATAGCACTCCGCGCCGAAAATAAAACCGCATCCCTGGCCCTTGAGGCATTATCTGAAGCCCTCGCGGCCGAAGAATTAACCGCATTGCGCTCCACGGTGGACAGGGACGATGTAATTCTGGACAAACGACCCAAATCCACCTCCTTCAAACCAGCAAAAGAAATAGTCAAATTCCAAGTCCATCCAACGGACCCCAAGAAGACAACATGTATCGGGGCACAACTAGACCCAACGGTCGACGCTGCGCTACGAGAGTTCCTGTGCGAGAACTGGGATATATTCGCCTGGCACCCTTTTGATATGCCAGGAATCCCACGCAGATTGGCCGAACACTGCCTCAATATATTGAAGGGATATAAACCGGTCAAGCAAACACTGCGGCATTTTTCCGAACCCAAACGACAAGCTATGGGAGAGGAGCTAGCCAAGTTACTTGAAGCCGGATTCATCAGAGAAATAAAACACCCGGACTGGCTAGCAAACCTGGTGATGGTACCAAAGAAGGACAAATCCTGGCGCCTATGTGTCGATTTCAAAGACCTCAACAAGGCTTGCCCTAAGGATCCCTTCCCCCTCCCTCGCATCGATCAGATTATTGACGCAACTGCAGGACACGACTCACTGTGTTTCCTCGACGCGTACTCCGGATACCATCAAATCAAGATGAAGGAGTCTGATCAAACCACAACGACATTCATTACCCCATATGGGCCTTTCAGCTTTAGCACTATGCCTTTTGGGCTAAAAAACACTGGCGCTACCTACCAACGCATGATTCAAACATGACTGAAGAAACAGATCGGCAAGACAGCTGAAGCATATGTGGATGACGTCGTCATCAAAACCAGGCACGTCGAGTCATTGATAGATGATTTACGTCTTACATTCAACAACCTCAGTGCATACTGTTGGAAATATGCCCTAGAGGCAATAATAAATGGTTATTATTATATTTCTTTGTTCATGATAATTGTCTATTGTTCATGCTATAATTGTGTTATCCGGAAATCGTAATACATGTGTGAATACATAGACCACAACGTGTCCCTAGTAAGCCTCTAGTTGACTAGCTCATTGATCAACAGATAGTCATGGTTTCCTGACTATGGACATTGGATGTCATTGATAACAGGATCACATCATTAGGAGAATGATGTGATGGACAAGACCCAATCCTAAGCATAGCATAAAAGATCGTATAGTTTCGTTTGCTAGAACTTTTCCAATGTCAAGTATCTTTTCCTTAGACCATGAGATCGTGCAACTCCCGGATACCGTAGGAGTGCTTTGGGTGCACCAAACGTCACAACGTAACTGGTTGACTATAAAGGTACACTACGGGTATCTCTGAAAGTGTCTGTTGGGTTGGCACGGATCGAGACTGGGATTTGTCACTCCGTGTGATGGAGAGGTATCTCTGGGCCCACTCGGTAATGCATCATCATAATGAGCTCAATGTGACTAAGGCGTTAGTCACGGGATCATGCATTGCGGTACGAGTAAAGAGACTTGCCGGTAACGAGATTGAACAAGGTATTGGGATACCGACGATCGAATCTCGGGCAAGCAACATACCGATTGACAAAGGGAATTGTATACGGGATTGATTGAATCCTCGACATCGTGGTTCATCCGATGAGATCATCGTGGAACATGTGGGAGCCAACATGGGTATCCAGATCCCGCTGTTGGTTATTGACCGGAGAGGCGTCTCGGTCATGTCTGCATGTCTCCCGAACCCGTAGGGTCTACACACTTAAGGTTCGGTGACGCTAGGGTTGTAGAGATATGAGTATGCGAAAACCCGAAAGTTGTTCGGAGTCCCGGATGAGATCCCGGACGTCACGAGGAGTTCCGGAATGGTCCGGAGGTGAAGAATTATATAGAGGAATTCAAGTTTCGGCCACCGGGAAAGTTTCGGGGGTTATCGGTATTGTACCGGGACCACCGGAAGGGTCCCGGGGGTCCACCGGGTGGGGCCACCTATCCCGGAGGGCCCCATGGGCTGAAGTGGGAGGGCAACCAGCCCTTAGTGGGCTGGGGCGCCCCCCATGGGCCTCCCCCCTACGCCTAGGGTTAGAAACCCTAGGGTGGGGGGCGCCCCACTTGCCTTGGGGGGCAAGTATCCCCCCTTGGCCGCCGCCCCCTCCCTTGATGGGATTTTGGCCAGCGCCCCCCCTCCCAGGGGGCCTATATAAGGGGGGGAGGGAGGGCAGTAGTATTACAGCCTTGGGCGCCTCCCTCCTCCCCTGCTACACCTCTCTCTCTCGCAGAAGCTCGGCGAAGCCCTGCCGACATCCCGCTACATCCACCACCACGCCGTCGTGCTGCTGGATATCCATCAACCTCTCCTTCCCCCTTGCTGGATCAAGCAGGAGGAGACGTCGCTGCATCGTACGTGTGTTGAACGCGGAGGTGCCGTCCTTTCGGCACTCGGTCATCGGTGATTTGAATCACGGCGAGTACGACTCCGTCAACAACGTTCATTGGAACGCTTCCGCTCGCGATCTACAAGGGTATGTAGATGCACTCCTTTCCCCTCGTTGCTAGTATACTCCATAGATGGATCTTGGTGAGCGTAGGAAAATTTTAAAATTATGCTACGATTCCCAACAGTGGCATCATGAGCCAGGCCTATGCGTAGTTACTATGCACGAGTAGAACACAAAGTAGTTGTGGGCGTTGATGTTGCCAATTCTTCTTGCCGCTACTAGTCTTATCTTGTTTCGGCGGTATTGTAGGATGAAGCGGCCCAGACCGACCTTACACGTACGCTTACGTGAGACAGGTTCCACCAACTGACATGCACTAGTTGCATAAGGTGGCTAGCGGGTGTCTGTCTCTCCTACTTTAGTCGGAACGGATTCGATGAAAAGGGTCCTTATGAAGGGTAAATATAAATTGGCAAATCACGTTGTGGTCATACGTAGGTAAGAAACGTTCTTGCTAGAAACCTACAAGCCACGTAAAAACTTGCAACAACAATTAGAGGACGTCTAACTTGTTTTTGCAGCATGTGCTATGTGATGTGATATGGCCAGAAGATGTGATGAATGATATATGTGATGTATGAGATCGATCATATTCTTGTAATAGGAATCACGACTTGCATGTCGATGAGTATGACAACCGGCAGGAGCCATAGGAGTTGTCTTTATTATTTTGTATGACCTGCGTGTCATTGAATAACGTCATGCAAATTACTTTACTTTGTTGCTAAACGCGTTAGCCATAGAAGTAGAAGTAATCGTTGGCGTGACGACTTCATGAAGACACAATGATGGAGATCATGATGATGGAGATCATGGTGTCATGCCGGTGACGAAGATGATCATGGTGCCCCGAAGATGGAGATCAAAGGAGCAAAATGATATTGGCCATATCATGTCACTATTTGATTGCATGTGATGTTTATCATGTTTTGCATCTTATTTGCTTAGAACGACGGTAGTAAGTAAGATGATCCCTTATGATAATTTCAAGAAAAGTGTTCCCCCTAACTGTGCACCGTTGTGAAGGTTCGTTGTTTCGAAGAACCACGTGATGATCGGGTGTGATAGATTCTAACGTTCGAATACAATGGGTGTTGACGAGCCTAGCATGTACAGACATGGCCTCGGAACACAAGCAATACACTTAGGTTGACTTGACGAGCCTAGCATGTATAGACATGGCCTCGGAACACGGAGGACCGAAAGGTCGAGCATGAGTCGTATAGAAGATACGATCAACATGGAGATGTTCACCGATCTTGACTAGTCCGTCTCACGTGATGATCGGACACGGCCTAGTTAACTCGGATCATGTTTCACTTAGATGACTAGAGGGATGTCTATCTGAGTGGGAGTTCATTGAGTAATTTGATTAGATGAACTTAATTATCATGAACTTAGTCTAAAATCTTTACACTATGTCTTGTAGATCAAATGGCCCACGTTGTCCTCAATTTCAACGCGTTCCTAGAGAAAACCAAGCTGAAAGATGATGGCAGCAACTATACGGACTGGGTCCGGAACCTGAGGATCATCCTCATAGCAGCCAAGAAAGATTATGTCTTAGAAGCACCGCTAGGTGAAGCACCAATCCCAGAGAACCAAGATGTTATGAACGCTTGGCAGCAGCGTGCTGATGATTACTCCCTCGTTCAGTGCGGCATGCTTTACAGCTTAGAACCGGGTCTCCAAAAGCGTTTTGAGAAACATGGAGCATATGAGATGTTCGAGGAGCTGAAAATGGTTTTCCAAGCTCATGCCCGGGTCGAGAGATATGAAGTCTCCGACAAGTTCTTCAGCTGTAAAATGGAGGAGAATAGTTCTGTTAGTGAGCACATACTCAGAATGTCTGGGTTGCACAACCGCTTGTCTCAGCTGGGAGTTAATCTCCCGGATGACGCGGTCATTGACAGAATCCTCCAGTCGCTTCCACCAAGCTACAAGAGCTTTGTGATGAATTTCAATATGCAGGGGATGGAAAAGACCATTCCCGAGGTATATTCAATGCTGAAATCAGCGGAGGTGGAGATCAGAAAAGAACATCAAGTGTTGATGGTGAATAAAACCACTAAGTTCAAGAAGGGCAAGGGTAAGAAGAACTTCAAGAAGGACGGCAAGGGAGTTGCCGCGCCCGGTAAGCCAGTTGCCGGGAAGAAGTCGAAGAATGGACCCAAGCCTGAAACTGAGTGCTTTTATTGCAAGGGAAGTGGTCACTGGAAGCGGAACTGCCCCAAATACTTAGCGGACAAGGAGGCCGGCAACACCAAAGGTATATGTGATATACATGTAATTGATGTGTACCTTACCAGTACTCGTCGTAGCTCCTGGGTATTTGATACCGGTGCGGTTGCTCATATTTGTAACTCAAAACAGGAACTGCGGAATAAACGGAGACTGGCAAAGGACGAGGTGACGATGCGCGTCGGGAATGGTTCCAAGGTCGATGTGATCGCCGTCGGCACGCTACCTCTGCATCTACCTACGGGATTAGTTTTAAACCTCAATAATTGTTATTTAGTGCCAACTTTGAGCATGAACATTGTATCTGGATCTCGTTTAATTCGAGATGGCTACTCATTTAAATCTGAGAATAATGGTTGTTCTATTTATATGAGAGATATGTTTTATGGTCATTGCCCCGCTGGTCAATGGTTTATTTTTGATGAATCTCGAACGTGATGTTACACATATTCATAGTGTGAATACCAAAAGATGTAAATTTGATAACGATAGTCCCACATACTTGTGGCACTGCCGCCTTGGTCACATTGGTGTCAAGCGCATGAAGAAGCTCCATGCAGATGGACTTTTGGAGTCTCTTGATTACGAATCATTTGACACATGCGAACCATGCCTCATGGGTTAGATGACCAAGACTCCGTTCTCCGGAACAATGGAGCGAGCAACCAACTTATTGGAAATCATACATACCGATGTGTGCGGTCCAATGAGTGTTGAGGCTCGCAGAGGATATCGTTATGTTCTCACTCTCACTGATGACTTAAGTAGATATGGGTATGTCTACCTAATGAAACACAAGTCTGAAACCTTTGAAAAGTTCAAGGAATTTCAGAGTGAGGTTGAGAATCAACGTGACAGAAAAATAAAATTCTTACGATCAGATCGTGGTGGAGAATATGTAAGTCACGAGTTTGGTACACACTTAAGGAAATGTGGAATCGTTTCACAACTCACGCCGCCTGGAACACCTCAGCGAAACGGTGTGTCCGAACGTCGTAATCGCACTCTATTAGATATGGTGCGATCTATGATGTCTCTTACCGATTTACCGCTCTCATTTTGGGGCTATGCTTTAGACACTGCCGCATTCACTTTAAATAGGGCTCCGTCGAAATCCGTTGAGACGACACCGTATGAATTATGGTTTGGGAAGAAACCTAAGCTGTCGTTTCTAAAAGTTTGGGGATGCGATGCTTATGTCAAGAAACTTCAACCTGAAAAGCTCGAACCCAAGTCGGAGAAATGCGTCTTCATAGGATACCCTAAGGAAACTATTGGGTATACCTTCTACCTCAGATCCGAAGGCAAGATCTTCGTTGCCAAGAACGGGTCCTTTCTGGAGAAGGAGTTTCTCTCGAAAGAATTGAGTGGGAGGAAAGTGGAACTTGATGAGGTGATAGTCACCCCTTCCGTGCCGTAAAGTAGCGCAGCGCGGGAAAATGTTCCTGTGGTGCCTACACCGACTGGGGAGGAAGTTAATGATGATGATCATGAAGCTTCGGATCAAGTTACTACTGAACTTCGTAGGTCCACAAGGACACGTTCCGCACCAGAGTGGTACGGCAACCCTGTCCTGGAAATCATGTTGTTAGACAACGGTGAACCTTCGAACTATGAAGAAGCGATGGCGGGCCCGGATTCCGACAAATGGCTAGAAGCCACGAAATCCGAGATAGGATCCATGTTTGAAAATGATGTATGGACTTTGACTGACTTGCCCGATGATCGGCGAGCCATAGAAAACAAATGGATCTTTAAGAAGAAGACAGACGCGGATGGTAATGTGACCATCTATAAGGCTCGACTTGTCGCTAAGGGTTATCGACAAGTTCAAGGGGTTGACTACGATGAGACTTTCTCACCCGTAGCGAAGCTGAAGTCCGTCCGAATCATGTTAGCAATTGCCGCATACTATGATTATGAGATATGGCAGATGGACATCAAAACGGCATTCCTTAACGGCTTCCTTAAGGAAGAGTTGTATATGATGCAGCCGGAAGGTTTTGTCGATCCTAAGAATGTTAACAAAGTATGCAAGCTCTAGCGCTCAATCTATGGGCTGGTGCAAGCATCTCGGAGTTGGAACATTCGCTTTGATGAGATGATCAAAGCGTTTGGGTTTACACAGACTTATGGAGAAGCCTGTGTTTACAAGAAAGTGAGTGGGAGCTCTGTAGCATTTCTCATATTATATGTGGATGGCATACTATTGATGGGAAATGATATAGAATTCTTGGAAAGTATAAAGGCCTATTTGAATAAGTGTTTTTCAATGAAGAACCTTGGAGAAGCTGCTTATATATTAGGCATCAAGATCTATAGAGATAGATCAAGACGCCTCATTGGTCTTTCACAGAGTACATACCTTGACAAGATATTGAAGAAGTTCAATATGGATTAGTCCAAGAAGGGGTTCTTGCCAGTATTGCAAGGTGTGCAATTGAGCACGGCTCAATGCCCGACCACGGCAGAAGATAGAAAAAAGATGAGTGTCATCCCCTATGCCTCGGCCATAGGGTCTATTATGTATGCCATGCTGTATACCAGACCTGATGTAAACCTTGCCGTAAGTTTGGTAGGAAGGTACCAAAGTAATCCCGGCATGGAACACTGGACAGTGGTCAAGAATATCCTGAAGTACCTGAAGAGGACTAAGGATATGTTTCTCGTTTATGGAGGTGACGAAGAGCTCGTCGTAAAGGGTTACGTCGACGCTAGCTTCGACACAGATCTGGATGACTCGAAGTCACAAACCGGATACGTGTATATTTTGAATGGAGGAGCAGTAAGCTGGTGCAGTTGCAAGCAAAGCGTCGTGGCGGGATCTACATGTGAAGCGGAGTACATGGCGGCCTCGGAGGCAGCATAGGAAGCAGTCTGGATGAAGGAGTTCATTACCGACCTAGGGGTGATTCCCAATGCGTCGGGCCCGATGACTCTCTTCTGTGACAACACTGGAGCTATTGCCCTTGCGAAGGAGCCCAGGTTTCACAGGAAGACCAGGCATATCAGGCGACGCTTCAACTCCATTCGTGAAAGTGTTCAAAATGGAGACATAGATATTTGTAAAGTACATACGGACCTGAATGTAGCAGATCCGTTGACTAAACCTCTCCCTAGGGCAAAACATGATCAACACCAGGACGCAATGGGTGTTCGATTCATCACAATGTAACTAGATTATTGACTCTAGTGCAAGTGGGAGACTGTTGGAAATATGCCCTAGAGGCAATAATAAATGGTTATTATTATATTTCTTTGTTCATGATAATTTTCTATTGTTCATGCTATAATTGTGTTATCCGGAAATCGTAATACATGTGTGAATACATAGACCACAACGTGTCCCTAGTAAGCCTCTAGTTGACTAGCTCGTTGATCAACAGATAGTCATGGTTTCCTGACTATGGACATTGGATGTCATTGATAACGGGATCACATCATTAGGAGAATGATGTGATGGACAAGACCCAATCCTAAGCATAGCATAAAAGATCGTATAGTTTCGTTTGCTAGAGCTTTTCCAATGTCAAGTATCTTTTCCTTAGACCATGAGATCGTGCAACTCCCGGATACCGTAGGAGTGCTTTGGGTGCACCAAACGTCACAACGTAACAGGGTGACTATAAAGGTACACTACGGGTATCTCTGAAAGTGTCTGTTGGGTTGGCACGGATCGAGACTGGGATTTGTCACTCCGTGTGAAGGAGAGGTATCTCTGGGCCCACTCGGTAATGCATCATCATAATGAGCTCAATAAGACTAAGGCGTTAGTCACGGGATCATGCATTGCGGTACGAGTAAAGAGACTTGCCGGTAACGAGATTGAACAAGGTATTGGGATACCGACGATCGAATCTCGGGCAAGTAACATACCGATTGACAAAGGGAATTGTATACAGGATTTATTGAATCCTCGACATCGTGGTTCATCCGATGAGATCATCGTGGAACATGTGGGAGCCAACATGGGTATCCAGATCCCGCTGTTGGTTATTGACCGGAGAGGCGTCTCGGTCATGTCTGGATGTCTCCCGAACCCGTAGGGTCTACACACTTAAGGTTCGGTGACGCTAGGGTTGTAGAGATATGAGTATGCGGAAATCCGAAAGTTGTTCCGAGTCCCGGATGAGATCCCGGACGTCACGAGGAGTTCCGGAATGGTCCGGAGGTGAAGAATTATATATAGGAAGTCAAGTTTCGGCCACCGGGAAAGTTTCGGGGGTTATCGGTATTGTACCGGGACCACCGGAAGGGTCCCGGGGGTCCACCGGGTGGGGCCACCTATCCCGGAGGTCCCCATGGGCTGAAGTGGGAGGGCAACCAGCCCTTAGTGGGCTGGGGCGCCCCCCATGGGCCTCCCCCTGCGCCTAGGGTTAGAAACCCTAGGGTGGGGGGGCGCCCCACTTGCCTTGGGGGGCAAGTATCCCCCCTTGGCCGCCGCCCCCTCCCTTGATGGGATCTTGGCCGGCGCCCCCCCCTCCCAGGGGGCCTATATAAAGGGGGGGAGGGAGGGCAGTAGTATTACAGCCTTGGGCGCCTCCCTCCTCCCCTGCTACACCTCTCTCTCTCGCAGAAGCTCGGCGAAGCCCTGCCGACATCCCGCTACATCCACCACCACGCCGTCATGCTGCTGGATCTCCATCAACCTCTCCTTCCCCCTTGTTGGATCAAGAAGGAGGAGACGTCGCTGCACCGTACGTGTGTTGAGCGCGGAGGTGCCGTCCTTTCGGCACTCGGTCATCGGTGATTTGAATCACGGCGAGTACGACTCCGTCAACAACATTCATTGGAACGCTTCCGCTCGCGATCTACAAGGGTATGTAGATGCACTCCTTTCCCCTCGTTGCTAGTATACTCCATAGATGGATCTTGGTGAGCGTAGGAAAATTTTAAAATTATGCTACGATTCCCAACACATACAACATCAAGCTCATTCCGGAAAAGTGTGTTTTCAGCATCCCGGCTGGAAAACTGCTGGGCTTCATCGTTTCCAATAGAGGCATTGAAGCAAATCCAGCCAAAATCTGAGCTTTCTCACAATTGGCTACGCCAACGGACTTTAAACAGGTCCAAAAACTCGCCGGATGCGTGGCAGCATTAAGCCGCTTTATCTCCAGATTGGGAGAAAAGGCATTGCCACTCTATCGCCTTCTTCGGCGCACTAATCACTTCGAATGGACGGATGCGGCAACGGCCGGACTGGAAGAAATAAAAGCCCTTCTAGCGAGCAATCTAATCCTGGCCGCACCGAATGTCGGCGAACCCATGTTATTATACATATCGGCAACACAGCAGGTGGTGAGCGCCGTGCTCGTCGTTGAGCGAGAGCAGGACGGACACAAATTCCCGCCTCAGAAGCCGGTATACTACGTATCCACCGTCCTCACACCATGCAAATCCCGATACCCTCATTATCAAAAGATAGCATACGCGGTCTTCATGGCTTCCCGAAAGCTACGACACTACTTTCAGGAGTGTTCGATCATGGTGGCTTCCGAAGTACCACTCAATGACATAATAAACAACCGCGATGCTACGGGCGGATTGCCAAATGGGCCATTGAGCTCCTTCCATTCGACATAACATACAAACCACGTCGAGCCATTAAATCCCAAGTACTGGCGGACTTCGTCGCCGAATGGACAGAGGCCGAACTCCCTAAAGAGTACGTCACATATTCCAACTGGGTTATGTATTTCGATGGTTCCAAAATGCTGGCAGGGTTAGGAGCGGGCGTCGTTTTAACATCCCCCACTGGAGACATAGTCCAGTACGTACTCCAAATATTATACACAGACTCCAATAACGCGGCCGAATACGAGGCCTTATTGCATGGTCTTCGGATGGCTGTTTCCATGGGCATACAATGCCTGGAAGTGCGCGGGGACTCAAACCTCGCAATATCGCAAATAAATGGAGATTTCGACGCCAAAGATCCAAAGATGGCAGCTTACCGTAATGCCATTCTCAAGATGTCTGCTCGATTCGAGGGGCTCGAGTTCCATCATGTGGCTCGCGAAAGCAATCAAGTAGCGGATGTCCTTGCTCGCATCGGCGCTAAGCGCGACCCCGTCCCACCTAATATCTATCTGGAAAGGCTTTTCAAGCCTTCCGTGGTGTGGCAAGGGGAGAGTGGCAACACCAGTCCGGATCCAACCACATCCCCAGATTCTGAACACACTGACACCATCGGGGGCTCAGCCACCGAAATAACACCATCGGCCCATCTCATCATGGCAGTCATTGCCCCATGGACCGAACCCTTCTTGGCCTACCTTAATAGGCGAGAACTCCCTGAGGATCAGAATGAGGCTCGCCGCATTGTCCGGCGTTCAAAAGCCTACAAGGTTCATGACAGAGAACTCTACAAGAAAAGCGCTACCGGAGTACTCCAAAGATGTATCTCCGAGGAAGAGGGGCGGCAGCTCTTGGCTGAAATTCATGCCGGTCTCGGTGGTCACCATGCCGCGGCTCGGGCCCTTGTAAGCAAGGTTTTCCGTACAGGTTTCCATTAGCCGACGACCCGAGCAGACGCACAGGACCTTGTCCAATGTTGCGTCGGATGCCAGCTCTTCGCCAACCAGAGCCATATGCCACCCACTGCTCTACAAAGAATCCCCATCACTTGGCCGTTCGCGGTCTGGGTGCTTGATATGGTTGGACCCCTTAAAGGAGGAAGCCATAAGAAAAAAATATCTGCTGGTCATGGTGGATAAATTCACTAAGTGGATAAAGGCCAAACCAGTTAAAACGGCCGAAGCCGAGCCAGTGATAGACTTTATATCCGGCGTTGTACACCGTTATGGTGTCCCACACAGCATCATCACCGATAACGGCTCCAATTTCACAGCCGATGAGGTGAAAAACTGGTGCGCCAATCTGAGCATTAAGCTCGATTACGCCTCCGTCTATCACCCGCAAACAAATGGTCAAGTCGAACGAGCATGGTCTTATTATGAGGCATCAAGCCTAGACTGGTGCGGTCTTTGAAAGAATCAGACAAGCACTGGGTTGAGGAGCTCGACTACGTACTCTGGGGGCTGCGGACCACGCCCAATCGTACTACCGGATATACACCCTTATTCATGGTGTACGGCGCAGAGGCTGTGTTACCCTGCGACATTATTCATGACTCACCTCGAGTGCGCATGTACGAAGAGAGAGAGGCCGAGCTTGATCGGCAGGACAACTTAGATGCCCTAGAGGAGGAGCGCGACGCTGCAAAAGCCCGTTCCGCATTTTATCAACAGCAGGCTCGCATGTATCATAGCAGAGAAGTGTGGGCCAAGACCTATAATGTTGGCGAACTTGTTCTACGCCTGCCGGAGAAGAAAAATGACAAACTCAAGCCCAAGTGGGAGGGTCCCTTCATCATTGACGAAGTACTCACCGGAGGAGCGTACCGCTTGCGTGATGCGTCAGACAATCGCCTAGAGCCGAACCCCTGGAACGCGGCCAGACTCCGAAGATTCTATGCCAAGCGACGAACTCTATGTTCGTCTCCTTCTCCCTATTGTTTCCATTACTTTTTCCTCTTTTTTCGCTTTTTTCCTTTTTAGCCTTAAAGCTTTTCGTGCGGCTAAACCGTGCGCTTGTGAGATACACATCCTCAAATATGTAAGTCGATTATACCTGGGGGCTTGTTTGACAGAAGCTTATTATTGTTATTTTTCGAGCATCAAGCTCATCACATATGCACGTTTTCCCCATATGTACCTTTTCTTCGCCATTATATGCATCGATATGACTTAAATTTTGGCCAAGTTGAGTTGCCTGGCTCCTGTGCTTATGCCCTACGTTCCCGTTAGTTCGGCTAGGGCATAAAGGGAGCACCTCTGCGATTGTTACTGCCGGGTTATCCGGATGTGTACCTCAGACTGGGTGAAGCCGAAAGCTAGCGTTCTTAAGAGAATATTCGGTCGGCGAACTAAAGATGTTTTTATAGTCATTAAAATATGAACCCCCAGATGTTGAATATACTGTGATTTTTTCAATCACAGTTCGGACGTGCACATTAACGCATGTACACCCAGGGAAAGGAACCCTTAACGGAACTATTCTCTTTGGAAGATGTTTCTTACAATCACAATGTAATATAACATAGCTAGCCGGATACAACTTGTCTGTTCAAGCAACTATGACTCCTACGCCTGGTTTCCACGCATACCCCGGTATATTTTGCCGCCCAGGTATTCGGAAACACTCTGCACCTTCGGGCCCAGAGGTCGAAGCGAAAAGGTCTGCCATGACAATCATTTACAATCCGGCTAGGGACAAATACGCCAAGGAAAGTAATAGTCACTTGGACTCATAAATTTCCTCCTCCATACCGTCTAACAGGCTGTCTAACTTACAATCCTGTTGGGAATATCTGGCGGCTACTTCTACTTGGTCATATACCAAATTCACGGGAATTTCTTTCCCATCTGACCCTAGAGGTCCGACCCGGGCCATATGATTTGGATCAAGTTTGGTATACCATGTTTTTATCATGGCCTAGGCTTCTCGTGCACCTTCCCGGCAGGCCGATATCTTCCATAATCAGAAGCGCCGCCGCGCTCCCTTGAATAGCTCTATAAGCTCCTCCATCCTTCCTCGAGGGGAGGCGGATGGCCATAAAGCCTTGGCAACACTTCGCATCGCCTGCCGAGCTTGCTCGTGCATTTGCGACAGCTCTTGTAGCAGATCGCCCGAGATTCCGGACATCTCCTCTTCGGGACGGCCGGTCAGCATACCTACAGATATAATTCTGTCAGTCCCTTTCATCTCCGAACTACACGGAGGTAGGTGTGACCACATACCAAATATGCCGCGCGCAGCCTCTTCTTTTCCTTCACGGAATCAACCAGCTGGGCCCGTACATCTTTCAGTTCTTCGCCCAGCTGGGTGTGGGCATCCTGCAACTTGTTTTTCTCATCTCTAACTCGTGCCAGCACACGTTCGCCTGCAGCCAGCAGTCTTTTGGCTTCTTGCTCTTCCTCTTGGGTGGCTTTCAGTTGCTCCTTCAGTTGATCTGACGATCCTGCTATAAGATGAGCAACAGTGTTAGCATCGCCGGTATATAATTATGTTTTCTCGATGAAGGGGAACATTACCAGGTGATGCCTTCTTGGATTTCTCCAGTTCGGCGGTAGCAGCAGTTAGCTGGGTCCGACACTTTTCTAGTTCCTGAGACAACAGGTTGTTCTTCTCCTTCAGCACCTTGTTATACAATGATCCTTAAATCAGTTGTATCAACTGCTCCAAGTCTCAGGGGCTACTGGTATATAATTATCAGTTTTGTATAATATAAATTTACCCGCATATCTTTTACATGTTGGTCTGTGGCTCTGGCAAGCCCGTCTCGAGCAGCTTGGATATATGCATCAGCCGAGCTGAAGGCATTGAATGCCTCGTTTGTAAAGCCAGAGTCGCGTAGAATGACTCTCCGGCGCCGATGATTCATGGCGCTCTCCACTTCCGAGTTTGTGACGGATACATCATTCGACTCCCCCGCCAAAGGACAATCCGGCGTCACTCCCGTATCAGCCCTTGCCTTTAAAGCAGGGTCGGGGGCCTGACTTGTGGAGGCGTGGCCGGTAAGATTCCCGGACATAGTCCGGCAAACGCTTTTTCCGATAAGACACAACGGATAATGTCACGGTTGGATGTGAACCGCCAAAGGGCATATTTACAAATCCTTACCTCTTCAATGAAGGCTCGGCGGTGCCTTCGTTTGCCTTCCTCTTCGAAGGCTTGCCCGGCGTGGTGGCAGCTCTCTTTGGAGTAGCCCCTGGGGTAGCATGGCGCCGAACGCCTCCCCTTTTGAGCGCAAAACAGTGCGGTGGGTGAGGCAGAACGAGGGAACTCTTTCGGAGGAAATATCTCCTAATTACTTACGTGCGAAGCAGGGAGACGACCGGGATAGTCGGCGATGATGGACACTTCCGTGCCGTCATAGCTCGCCTGGTAAAACATCCCATCCTCGAGCACTACGAATATATCCGATGTGTCCTGGGTGTTGCTTCTCCGCATGCACACTCATTGTTTTTGATGGAATGCCTCTGAGGTTTCTGGCCTACTGCACTTACGCCTGGCGTTGCCCATGAAGACATGAAGAGATTCTACAGAATCCACACAAACGTCGATCATGTCCTGGGTGTTGATCAATCTGGCCGTGCAATGCAGGTACATGATCATCTGATTCCTCTTTATTTTGGCCGACTGTTCAAGTTGTGTCAAGTGTTTCTGGTTTGGTTGTGGACTTGTGCTTAGTGTTCTACTGCGTAGGGAGGTGGTAATGATGCCTCCTCGGTGGTCTCCTTTCTTGGCACATTGTTCAATTTTATGCGTTTCTTTTCACACATTGTCGTTTTAGTAGCAATGGCCAGGAGAGGAAGGTGTGTTCTATGCATTCTCAGTGCTTCACGTAATGCCGAAGTGTGTTGACATAGTTGCTTTCAGACCGAGTTTTAAAATTTTCCGGTACAAGAATGGTAGCTCTAGCAGAGGAGTTGGAATAGCAATCCAAGAGAGTTACACTTTGTTTATACTTCCTCCGTTTTTATTTACTCTGCATATCAGATTTGACTGAGGTCAAACTACATAAAGTTTGACCAATTTTGTAGGAAAAATATGAACATTTACAATAACAAATTTAATAAAAACGGGGGGAGTACAATTGCCAGTGAGTACCATGTGTAATCATGTAGACATTGCGCAATGGTTGAGTTCTTAGTATCAAATTATTCCGGGGGTTTTTTCCGCGGAAAATCAATTAATTCAGGCAATGGTAGTTATTCAGTTGTACAAATAAATAGTTAACACCATAACATTACTAGGTCGGAGTTACCGCAAAGACAAAAAGAAAAGCATTTACATCATCTGGCTTGAGAGAGCTGCATGGCTGAAGGTAACACAGTAGTCGGTTCGTAAGCTGCCGTATGGAGTATGGATACAGTTCGCGAGGATGTCGGTGGCTGGGGCACATCACATACGCCTTCAAGCATCTGGACAACTTTTGACATGGAAGGTCTCTGGCAAAAATCTTCCTGGATGCACCATAGAGCAACCTTGATTGTTCTCTCCATCTGATCATCATCTCCATCATAATTGAGCTTGGAATCGAAGATATTGCAAAGATCACCTTCTTCCATCTTTCCCATCTTCTTGAAAGCAAAGGGTGGAAATGGGCTTTCTCTTAGACCTCCATGGGATGAAAGTTCCTCCTCCCGCTAATTATTTCGAGCAGGACCATCCCATAGCTATAGACGTCACACTTCTTTGAGACGGCGCGGTTGGTGATCCACTCCGGCGCAAGATAGCCCCGGGTGCCCCTCAGCATCACAAAGGCATGGCTTTGTTCTCTGCTCATCAGTTTGGCAAGGCCAAAATCGGATACCTTTGCAGTGAAGTTGTCATCAACCAGAACATTCTCAGTCTTGACGTCACAGTGTATGATCTTCGACTCGCAATCCTGATGAAGGTATGCCAGGCCCTTCGCTGTCCCAAGTGCGATGTAGAACCTCGTATCCCAGTCCAAAAGGGGAGCATCGTCTTCTTTAGTACAAAAAATGCACCTATGTAGAGATCCCTTGGCCATCTACACGTACGCAACAAGCCTGTGCAACCCCTTGGTACAAAAACCTCGGAGTTTTACCAGATGTCTGTGGCGGATGCCGCCGATTATCGTCACCTCAGAGCGAAACTCTTTCTCCCCTTGGCCTACGCCCTCCAGCTTCTTCACAGCGATGCAGCTTGCGTCTGGGAGCGTCCCAAGGTACACGGATCCAAATCCTCCCTTGCCAATCTTGTCAAAGAAGTTGTTTGTTGCAGCTTGGAGCTCCCTGTAAGTGAACTGTGTAGGCGCTCCAGCTATCGTCTCCAGATATCCATACTCTTCTGCTTGACCTTGTGTTTTCCTTCCATAAATGCAGAGACCAACATAAATGAGCACCCCTATGAATGCTAAAGGTCCAATTACATAGACGATGGTGATACCGGTACGCCTCCTACCTTGCGCAGAGCCACGATTATTGCGAGGTACCTTGACAAAAGATGTAAAAAATCTTCCGTTTCTCATGTGGAAGCTACTGATCTGATCGAAAAGGAAGCAATTGCCTTGGTTGAAGACCACAGCAACACACGAACAATTGTTCATGCAGGCATCCTTGCATCCTGTGATGTTTGTGTTCGTTGCAACAGGCAAGGCGAATCTAGTGCCGGTATATCCAACTCCATCATCAAGTTGAGCTAGCTGAAACTCATCCCTTGAGCTACATGGTGACATGATACCGGGATTGCAGTTTGAAAACGAACTCAGGGCCGAAGAGCACTGACACCCTGCCCCGTCGATGCAGATAGAGTATGGGCTGCATCGTGCCGGCACGTCACATGAGCCCAACGGAATCCCCTTTGGGTGACTACTCCGTCCACTCCCATTCTGCAGGATGCTGAAGGCAATGGATCCTTCTCCACCTAGTACAGCAGTCAGCGTGCCGTTGGTGTTGGCGATGGCATCACCGTCATCATTTGGAATGAAAATCTGTGATACAAGCGACCTGGATCGATCATAGAAGTACCAAGAAGCTAAGCCGAGTTTCACAGAGTATATGTCACCTTTCCTGCCGGTGATCGTCCTGATATCCGTCGTTGCAGACCAGTACGGCTGGGATCTCTCCAGTCCCGTGTAGTACATCATCATGTCGCGGGACTTGATCTCGAGCCTATACGCCATGTTCTTCAGGGCCATGCCGACGACGAAGACCTGTCCAGAAACGAGCGTGTTTGTTGGGTTGCTGAAGCTGGAACAAAGAGGAGAGGTTGAGGTGTTATCTCTACCCAGCACAACGAGGTTGCCGGAGTCCAGCAGCCGCATGGAGGCACCCTTGCTGGAGGCGTTGGCGGTCCAGAGGACGGATCCTGCGGCAGACTTCAGGTAGGCATTGCCATCCTTGTCCAACACAAAGTTACTGTCCAAAAGAGAGACTGGGGAGTCGGCCTTGGCGGACCAGACCATGGAACTGGTGGCTAGGTGGACGATGGCGAGAAAGAAGATGGAGTCGACGTTGGTTGCGCTCTCTGACTCATCAACGAAACCGAACCCGAAAACAGAGCTGTTGGACAGGAGGAAGATGCCGTTGACGTCGATGTAATCGTGTGGAGAGGCAGTGAATCCAGGCAGCAGGTGAGGGAGTCCTGGATTAGGGGCTCCTCGGGTGTCCGGACTATTTGATATGGGCCGGACTGATGGACCGTGAAGATAAAAGCAAGAAGACTTTCCCCCTGTTCGGGTAGGACTCCTATATGCGTGAATGGCAAGTTTGTTGTTCGGATATGTTATTTCCTTCCCCCACAAACCGACTTTGTACAACCCTAAGCCCCTTCAGTGTGTATATAAACCGGAGGGGTTAGTCCGTAGAGGCTATCAAAATTCTCATAAGCTAGACAGCTAGGGTTTAGCCATTACGATCTCGAGGTAGATCAACTCTTGTAACCCCTATATTCATTGAATACAATAAAGCAGGACGTAGGGTTTTACCTCCTTTAAGAGGGCCCGAACCTGGATAAACATTGTGTCCCCATCGTCCCTTGTTACCATTGATCCTCAAACGCACAGTTCGGGACCCCCTACCCGAGATCTGCTGGTTTTGACACCGACATTTGTGCTTTCATTGAGAGTTCCATTGTGTTGTCGGTAGAAGGATCGATGGCTCGCCTCAACAATGACGCTGTTTTCGGGGAGACCTTTCTTCCCGGCAAACTATTTGTCTTTGGCGGCTTCGTGCTACATGCCAACTCGTCCGGTCACCTTGAGCAGATCGACAACTATGCCCCTGGTCACCTGATCAGGTTTGGAAGCTTAAACTACATCGCCGATATCCGAGGAGACTTGATCTTCGAGGGGTTCTCGGCGTCGGCCGTTGCTCCCCATCCACATGAAGGAGGCCCTTCGGATCCACCTTCAGATTCCGCTCAAGGGTCGACGCCCACCCATGCCCTGCCTTAGATCCGAGGCGGACCGCTTCGTCTGAAGACGGGAGGATAAACCCCGCCGGACTCTCTCCCATTATGGAGCTTCCTGCCGAAGACCCAGATGCGACCATACCGTCAGAGGGCCCGGAGTCAAACGGGATTCTCCCTATCATCGGGAAGCCGGACTCGCCTCTGGACGTCAACTCCGGACTCTCGAGGTCTGCGTCCATTGAGCTCGGTCAAGTGGTTATTACCGGACCTAGCTCCGCAGGTCCTCAGACGACCGTCCAGCTTTCACTCTTAAACGAAACACTGGACCTAATGCAATCTCTCGGCATCACGGAAGTGTTACCTCCGGACTACACCCAGCTTGGACCAGGGGCTGAGAGAAGGGAATTTTATGTTCCACCCAGCACCCACTTAATAGCCACTATCGAGGACCTAACCGACATGGTAGACTATGCCTCCGAAGACATCAATGGCATGGACAACGATGCCGGAGCCGAACCAGGTCAAAAGCCGCCTATCACTGGGTGCTAGAAGGCTACCTCAACTTACGATGTATACATGGTGGATACGCCTGAGAAGAAGGACGATGATGGCACTCACGACCCAGATGAGGATAAGCCCGTCGATGAACCACCAAAGCACCGGTGCCAGCGCCGCCGCTCTCGATCGCGTCGGGCGAGGGACAGCAACACCGGCACCGGAGATAATGACACTTCGGACAATGCCGAAGACCCCGACCACCCCGTCGAGCCTACGTACGAGCAGGATGTGAGGGAAGAGGGACAAGTCAACCCTGACGAACTTGTCGATCACGAGGATTCGGAAGATAGTAACTATTTACCGGCCTGCTACCTCTTGAGCACTTCGTTGGTTTTTTCCTTGAAGAGGAAGGGGTGATGCAGCAAAGTAGCGTAAGTATTTCCCTCAGTTTTTGAGAACCAAGGTATCAATCCAGTAGGAGGTTACACGCAAGTCGCCTTATACCTGCACAAACAAATAAGAACCTTGCAACCAACGCGATAAAGGGGTTGTCAATCCCTTCACGGCCACTTGCAAAAGTGAGATCTGATAGAGATAATAAGATAGTAGCTGCTCGCTTAACAGAAGAATGTTCGATATTGGAAAACTCTAGAAAACTCCTTTGTATGCAAGGATGTATATGGATAAATTATCTTTCAAGTTCAACTACGAGCAAGGATATAACATCCGCAAGACTACTAGTTCTATGAAGAATAGACCCACCCATAGAGGGCAGGGCACCGGCACAAGTAAAGAAATTTTGAATAACTCCTTTTCCAATAATATTACCGCTACCAATCCGAAACTTTTTAGTGTGTAAAATAGTAGGATCTTCAAGAGGATCATCAAAAACATCAAAGTTTTCAATATTATTATCCTTATCAACGATAACCTCCCCAGTTTCAGACATGACGGCAGCACAAAGAACTAACACACAAGAAGCAAGCGAAAAGAGGTGAACGGAAAAAGAGGGCGAATAAAACGGCAAGGGTGAAGTGGGGGAGAGGAAAACGAGAGGCAAATGACAATTAATGTAATGTGAGGGACAAGAGTTGTGATGGGTACTTGGTGTGTCTTGACTTGACTTGGCAACTGCGCCAGAAATGGCTAGTTGCTGGTAGATCGAATCTTGACTTGACTTGGCGTAAGCCTCCCCGGCAACGGCGCCAGAAATCCTTCTTGCTACCTCTTGAGCACTGCGTTGGTTTTTCCCTTAAAGAGGAAAGCGTGATGCAGCAAAGTAGCGTAAGTATTTCCCTCAGTTTTTGAGAACCAAGGTATCAATCCAGTAGGAGGTTACACGCAAGTCGCCTTATACCTGCACAAACAAATAAGAACCTTGCAACCAACACGATAAAGGGGTTGTCAATCCCTTCACGGCCACTTGCAAAAGTGAGATCTGATAGAGATAATAAGATAAATATTTTTGGTATTTTTATGATATAGATTGAAAGTAAAGATTGCAAAGTAAAATAGATTGGAAACTGATATGATGGAAAATAGACCCGGAGCCATAGGTTTCACTAGTGGCTTCTCTCAAGATAGCATAGGTATTACGATGGGTGAACAAATTACTGTCGAGCAATTGATAGAAAAGTGCATAGTTATGAGAATATCTAGGAATGATCATGTATATAGGCATCACGTCCATGACAAGTAGACCGAAACGATTCTGCATCTACAACTATTACTCCACACATCGACCGCTATCCAGCATGCATCTAGAGTATTAAGTTTAGAAGAACAGAGTAACGCATTAGGCAAGATGACATGATGTAGAGGGATAAACTCGAGCAATATGATATAAACCCCATCTTTTTATCCTCGATGGCAACAATACAATACGTGCCTTGCTGCCCCTGCTGTCACTGGGAAAGGACACCGCAAGACTGAACCCAAAGCTAAGCACTTCTCCCATTGCAAGAAAGATCAATCTAGTAGGCCAAACCAAACTGATAATTCGAAGAGACTTGCAAAGATAACCAATCATACATAAAAGAATTCAGAGGAGATTCAAATATTGTTTATAGATAAACTTGATCATAAACCCACAATTCATCGGATCTCGACAAACACACCGCAAAAAGAGTTACATAGAATAGATCTCCAAGAAGATCGAGGAGAACTTTGTATTGAGATCCAAAGAGAGAGAAGAAGCCATCTAGCTAATAACTATGGACCCGAAGGTCTGTGGTAAACTACTCACACATCATCGGAGAGGCTATGGTGTTGATGTAGAAGCCCTCCGTGATCGATTCCCCTTCCGGCGGAGCGCCGGAAAAGGACCCAAAATGGGATCTCACGGGTACAGAAGGTTGCGGCGGTGGAAATAGGGTTTCGTGGTGCTCGTGGATGTTTTCGGGGTGTATGGGTATATATAGGAGGAAGAAGTAGGTTGGTGGAGCTGCGAGGGGCCCACGAGGGTGGGGGGCACGCCCAGGGGGGGTAGTCGCGCCTCCCTGCCTCATGGCCTCCTCGCCTCTTTCTTGACGTCCACTCCAAGTTCTCTGGATCACTTTGTTCCAAAAATCACTCTCCCGAAGGTTTCATTCCGTTTGGATTCCGTTTGATATTCCTTTTCTGCGACACACTGAAATAGGCAAAAAAAAACAGCAATTTGCACTGGGCCTTCGGTTAGTAGGTTAGTCCCAAAAATAATATAAAAGTGTATAATAAATCCCATTAAACATCCAAAAGAGATAATATAATAGCATGGAACAATAAAAAATTATAGATACGTTGGAGACGTATCAAGCATCCCAAGCTTAATTCCTGCTCGTCCTCGAGTAGGTAAATGATAAAAACAGAATTTTTGATGTGAATGCTACCTAACATAATTTCTCAATGTAATTTCTCTTTATTGTGGCATGAATGTTTAGATCCGAGAGATTCAAGACAAAATTTTAATATTGACATAAAAATAATAATATTTCAAGCATACTAACTAAGCAATTATGTCTTCTCAAAATAACATGGCCAAAGAAAGTTCATCCCTACAAAATCATATAGTTTAGTAATGCTCCATTTTCGTCACACAAGAATGCTCTCATCATGCACAACCCCGATGACAAGCCAATCAGTTGTTTCATACTTTAGTAATCTCAAACTTTTTTCAACTTTCACGCAATACATGAGTGTGAGCCATTGATATATCACTATGGGTGGAATAGAGTATGATGATGGGGGTTACGTGGAGAAGACAAAAAAGGAGAAAGACCCGGCTAATCAACGGGCTAGGGAGATGCCCATCAATTGATGTCAATGCAAGGAGTAGGGATTGCCATGCAACGGATGCACTAGAGCTATAAATGTATGAAAGCTCAACAAAAGAAACTAAGTGGGTGTGCATCCAACTTTCTTGCTCACGAAGACCTAGGGCATTTGAGGAAGCCCATTGTTGGAATATACAAGCCAAGTTCTAAAATGAAAAAAATTCCCACTAGTATATGAAAGTGACAAAACAAGAGACTCTCTATCATAAAGATCATGGTGCTACTTTGAAGCACAAGTGTGGAAAAAGGATAGTAACATTGTCCCTTTTTATTTCTTTTTTTCTTTTTTTTGGGCCTTTCTTTTTTTATTTGGCCTTTCTTTTTTTGGGACAATGCTCTATTAATGATGATCATCACACTTCTATTTATTTACAACTCAATGATTATAACTCGATACTAGAACAAAATATGACTCTATATGAATGCCTCCGGCGGTGTACCGGGATGGGCAATGAATCAAGAGTGACATGTATGAAATTATGCATGGTGGCTTTGCCACAAATACGATGTCAACTACATGATCATGCAAGGCAATATGACAATGATGAAGCATGTCATAATAAATGAAATGATGGAAAAGTTGCATGGAAATATATCTCGAAATGGCTATGGAAATTCCATAATAGGTAGGTATGGTGGCTGTTTTGAGGAAGATATAAGGAGGTTTATGTGTGATAGAGCGTATCATATCACGAGGTTTGGATGAACCGGCGAAGTTTGCACCAACTCTCAAGGTGAGAAAGGGCAATGCACGGTACCGAAGAGGCTAGCAATGATGGAAAGGTGAGAGTGCGTATAATCCATGGACTCAACATTAGTCATAAAGAACTCACATACTTATTGCAAAAATCTACAAGTCATCAGGAACCAAGCATTATGAGCATGCTCCTAGGGGGATAGATTGGTAAGAAAAGACCATCGCTCGTCCTCGACCGCCACTCATAAGGAGGACAACCAAAGAACACCTCATGCTTCAAATTTGTTACACAACGTTTACCATACGTGCATTCTACGGGACTTGCAAACTTTAACACAAGTATTTCTCAAATTCACAACTACTCAACTAGCACAACTCTAATATTACCATCTTCATATCTCGAAACAATCATCAAGTATTAAACTTCTCATAGTATTCAATGCACTTTTTATGAAAGTTTTTATTATACCGATCTTGGATGCCTATCATATTAGGACTAATTTTATAGCCAAAGCAAACTACCATGCTGTTCTCAAAGACTCTCGAAATAATATAAGTGAAGCATGAGAGATTAATAGTTTCTATAAAATAAAACCACCACCGTGCTCTAAAAGATATAAGTGAAGCACTAGAGCAAAATTATCTAGCTCAAAAGATATAAGTGAAGCACATAGAGTATTCTAATAAACTCCGATTCATGTGTGTCTCTCCCAAAAGGTGTGTACAGCAAGGATGATTATGGTAAAATAAAAGCAAAGACTCAAATCATACAAGACGCTCCAAGCAAAACTCATATCATGTGGTGAATAAAAATATAGCATCAAGTAAAGTTACCGATAGACGAAGACAAAAGAGGGGATGCCTTCCGGGGCATCCCCAAGCTTAGGATTTTGGTTGTCCTTGAATTTTACCTTGGGGTGCCTTGGGCATCCCCAAGCTTAGGCTCTTGCCACTCCTTATTCCATAATCCATCAAATCTTTACCCAAAACTTCAAAACTTCACAACACAAAACTCAACAGAAAATCCCATGAGCTCCGTTAGTATAAGGAAGCAAATCACCATCATAAGGTAATGTAATGAACTCATTCTTTATTTATATTGGTGTTAAACCTACTGTATTCCAACTTCTCTATGGTTCATACTCTCCGATACTACTCATAGATTCATCAAAATAAGCAAACAACACACGAAAAACAGAATCTGTCAAAAACAGAACAGTCTGTAGTAATATGGATCAAACGTATACTTCTGTAACTCAAAAAATTCTGAAATAAATTTCTGGACGTGAGGAATTTGTCTATCAATCATCTTAAAAAAGAATCAACTAAATAGAACTCTCCAGTAAAACGTTGTAGCTAATCTCGTGAGCGCTAAAGTTTCTGTTTTTTACAGCAAGATCATAAAGACTTCACCCAAGTCTTCACAAAGGTTCTACTTGGCACAAACACTAATTAAAACATAAAACCACATCTAAACAGAAGCTAGATGAATTATTTATTACTAAACGGAACCAAAAAGCAAGAAACAAAAATAAAATTGGGTTGCCTCCCAACAAGCGCTATCGTTTAACGCCCCTAGCTAGGCATGAAGGCAAGAATAGATCTAGGTATTATCATAATAATAGTAGGGAAAATTACGGAAACTCATCTCATATTCCCTACGTTCAGCAGCAAGTTTTCTTTGTGGCAAGCAAAAGTAATCAAAAGGGCTAAATTTAATGGGACAAAAGTCCCCAAGATCAAGCTCGGGAGGTATGGGTTCCTCCTTTGGCCCCTTATATTGCACAACCAATTCATCATTATAAGCATTCTTTTGGCAATAAGTCATAAGCCTTTGTTCAAGATAAAAACCTAACCCGTTGTTCTGAATAGCAAAGTTATCATTGAGTTCAGAAATTCTATCAACTAGAACATCGGTAGGAACCTTCTTTCTAAGGTTTTCGTTATAGGCAACATGATCTAAAGACTGTAAACGCATAATATCTTCCTGATTAAAAAGGATAGGCTCTGAACTCATGTGCCAAAAAGATAGTAGCTGCTCGCTTAACAGAAGAATGTTCGATATTGGAAAACTCTAGAAAAATCCTTTGTATGCAAGGATGTATATGGATAAATTGTCTTTCAAGTTCAACTACGAGCAAGGATATAACATCCGCAAGACTACTAGTTCTATGAAGAATAGACCCACCCATAGAGGGCAGGGCACCGGCACAAGTAAAGAAATTTTGAATAACTCATTTTCCATAATATTACCGCTACCAATCCTAAACTTTTTAGTGTGTAAAATAGTAGGATCTTCAAGAGGATCATCAAAAACATCAAAGTTTTCAATATTATTATCCTTATCAACGATAACCTCCCCAGTTTCAGACACGACGGAAACACAAAGAATGAACACACAAGAAGCAAACGAAAAGAGGTGAACGGAAAAAGAGGGCGAATAAAACGGCAAGGGTGAAGTGGGGGAGAGGAAAACGAGAGGCAAATGGCAAATAATGTAATGCGAGGGATAAGAGTTGTGATGGGTACTTGGTGTGTCTTGACTTGACATGGCAACTGCGCCAGAAATGGCTAGTTGCTGGTAGATCGAATCTTGACTTGACTTGGCGTAAGCCTCCCCGGCAACGGCGCCAGAAATCCTTCTTGCTACCTCTTGAGCATTGCATTGGTTTTTCCCTTGAAGAGGAAAGGGTGATGCAGCAAAGTAGCATAAGTATTTCTCTCAGTTTTTGAGAACCAAGGTATCAATCTAGTAGGAGGTTACACGCAAGTCACCTTATACCTGCACAAACAAATAAGAACCTTGCAACCAACGCGATAAAGGGGTTGTCAATCCCTTCACGGCCACTTGCAAAAGTGAGATCTGATAGAGATAAGAAGATAAATATTTTTTGTAATTTTATGATATAGATTGAAAGTAAAGATTGCAAAGTAAAATAGATCAGAAACTGATATGATGGAAAATAGACCCGGAGCCATAGGTTTCACTAGTGGCTTCTCTCAAGATAGCATAAGTATTATGGTGGGTGAACAAATTACCCTCGAGCAACTGGTAGAAAAGTGCATAGTTATGAGAATATCTAGGCATGATCTTGTATATAGGCATAACGTCCGCGACAAGTAGACCGAAACGATTCTGCATCTACTACTATTACTCCACACATCGACCGCTATCCAGCATGCATCTAGAGTATTAAGTTCATAAGAACAGAGTAACGCATTAGGCAAGATGACATGATGTAGAGGGATAAAGTCAAGCAATATGATATAAACCCCATCTTTTTATCCTCGATGGCAACAATACAATACGTGCCTTGCTGCCCCTGCTGTCACTGGGAAAGTACACCGCAAGATTGAACCCAAAGCTAAGCACTTCTCCCATTGCAAGAAAGATCAATCTCGTAGGCCAAACCAAACTGATAATTCGAAGAGACTTGCAAAGATAACCAATCATACATAAAAGAATTCAGAGGAGATTCAAATATTGTTCATAGATAAACTTGATCATAAACCCACAATTCATCGGATCTCGACAAACACACCGCAAAAAGAGTTACATCGAATAGATCTCTAAGAAGATCGAGGAGAACTTTGTATTGAGATCCAAAGAGAGAGAAGAAGCCATCTAGCTAATAACTATGGACCTGAAGGTCTGTGGTAAACTACTCACACATCATCGGAGAAGCTATGGTGTTGATGTAGAAGCCCTCCGTGATCGATTCCCCTTCCGGCGGAGCGCCGGAAAAGTCCCCAAGATGGGATCTCACGGGTACAGAAGGTTGCGGCGGTGGAAATAGGGTTTCGTGGTGCTCCTGGATGTTTTCGGGGTATATGGGTATATATAGGAGGAAGAAGTAGGTCGGTGGAGCTGCGAGGGGCCCACGAGGGTGGGGAGCGCGCCCAGGGGGCTGGCGCGCCTCCCTGCCTCGTGGCCTCCTCACCTCTTTCTTGACGACCACTCCAATTCCTCTGGATCACATTTGTTCCAAAAATCACTCTCCCGAAGGTTTCATTCCGTTTGGATTCCGTTTGATATTCCTTTTCTGCGAAACACTGAAATAGGCAAAAAACAGCAATTTGCACTGGGCCTTCGGTTAGTAGGTTAGTCCCAAAAATAATATAAAAGTGTATAATAAAGCCCATTAAACATCCAAAACATATAATATAATAGCATGGAACAATCAAAAATTATAGATACGTTGGAGACGTATCACGGCCTCCGAAGAGGATGTTAGCCTCGGTAACGAAGATTTCATCGTGCGAGAGGAATCCGGCCCTTGAACAAGAACGCTTCAAGTGACAGCTCATCACCACAGCGAGGAGCCTGAAAAAGAAACAACAGCAGCTCCGAGCCGAACAGGATACGCTCAACGACAGATGGACCAAGGTCCTGGCCGCCGAAGAAGGATATGGCTTTGAGCGCCAAACAAAAAGTTACCCCAAACGCAGGCTCCTGCCACAATTCGACGACGAGGCCCTTGAGCCAATACCGTCAAAATACAATCATGCTGATCAACCGGACTGACCACCACGTGGATGGGGCAAAGCGGCTAATTATGCCGAATACCAGCCTATGCCCCCTCGCTGTAGAGGCAAGGAGGCAACGGCTCCGGGCTACACGTATGACCTACGTTAGGACTTGAACAATAGAGACGATCATACCCGATCAATCTATGGATCAAGAGGACGCGCTCCAGCACGAGATGATGGCCATCAGGCCTGGCACGACAAACACAATCAAATCCGGGGTCAGCCCCGAACACAGATGTCATCCGAACTCCGTCGCGATGTCACCCGGTATAGAGGTGCCGCACACCCCATGTGATTTACCGATGAGGTAATGCAGCACCAGTTCCCGGAAGGGTTTAAACCCGTAAACATCGAGCCTTATGATGGCACGATAGATCCCGCTGTATGGATTGAAGATCTTCTTCTCCACATTCACATGGCTCGCGGAGATGATCTCTATGCCATCAAATACCTCCCCCTAAAGCTAAAAGAACCAGCATGCCACTAGTTGAATAGCCTCCTAGAGAACTCCATTGGTAGTTGGGAGGACTTAGAGGACACTTTTTCGGACAACTTTCAGGGCACTTATGTCCGACCACCGGACGCTGATGACCTGAGTCACATAGACCAGCAACCCGGAGAGTCAGCCCACAAACTTTGGACTCGGTTCTTAATTAAAAAGAACCAAATTGTCGACTGACGCTGAAGCCTTAGAGGAATTTAAACACAACGTCCGTAACGAATGGCTCGCCCGACACCTCGGTCAGGAAAAGCCGAAGATTATGGCAGCTCTTACTGCACTTATGACCCGCTTCTGTGCAGGTGAAGATAGCTGGCTGGCTCGTAGAAGCAGCAGTACGAGCAACCCAGGCACCTCTGAGGCCAGGTATGGCAATGGAAGGCCACGACGCAGCAAAAATAAGCATCAAAACAACAACAAAGAAATCGAGGATACGACAGTAAACGCCGGATTCAGCGGCTCAAAACACGGTAAACACCATTCAAAGGAAATAGAGGGGGTCCAACAAAAACTGCTGGGTTTTTAAACATGCCGGTAAATTAAATGCCGAACATAAGGGGAAAGGACCTCAAAGCGAGGACGATGATGAGCCCCGCCCTCCGAACACAGGGGGACAGAAGAAGTTTCCTCCTGAGGTGAAAACTGTGAAAATGATATATGTCACCCACATCCCCAAGATGGAGCGCAAGCGCGCATTAAGTGACGTCTATGCCGTAGAGCCTGTCGCCCAAAATTCAACCCATGGTCGGCTTGTCCAATCACCTTTGATCGCAAGGACCACCCAACCAGTATCCTTCACGGAGGTTCGGCGGCCCTGGTCCTCGATCCCATCATCGACGGATGCCATCTCACTAGAGTCCTCATGGACGGCGGTGGCAGTCTCAGTTTGATCTATCAAGACACTGTCCGTAAGATGGGTATCGACCTCTCAAGAATAAAGCCTGGTAACACTACCTTTAAAGGAGTGATACCCGGCGTGGAGGCCTGCTGTACGGGCTCCTTAACACTGGAAGTAGTATTCGGCTCTCCAGATAAATTTCGAAGTGACGAATTGATCTTCGATATTGTCCCTTTCCGAAGTGGTTATCATGCACTGCTTGGACGAACTGCTTTCGCCTGCTTTAATGCAGTCCCACACTATGCTTATTTGAAGCTCAAAATGCTCGGACCGCGCGACGTCATCACAGTAAATGGAAATATGGAGCGCTCCCTCCGTACTGAGGAGCACGCCACAGCCCTAGCAGTCGAGGTACAGAGCGGCCTCATTAAGCCGAATAACTCATCGGTCATCAAGACACATGACACTGCTAAGCGAGTCCGATCTGCATTACAGAGCGATAGCTCGGCAGATCCGGAGCTCGAATAGCAGTTTATCCTCCGTCGATCGCCCTATAATGTTGCGGCATACGTACCGTGCGTACATAATTACGCACATCAAATACCTTGGGCATCACCGGAGACACACCGCGGAAAAAGTCTATAGTACGGCTTGACCCTATTCGGACCTTAATATTTTTCCACTGTAGGTTCATTAGAAACCTACCCACTCTACGGTTGTACAAGGGCTCTTTTCTCGGTCCTTCTTTCTTGCAGACGACCATCGACCTCTCCTCTCAAAGGATTTCTCACCAAGGAGAAACAGCGCAGACGTGCGGCATGGCATCATTGGGATCTTCAAACCACTACTTTTAGGCCCTGTGTAAAACTTTCCCTTGTGTAAACTCTCAGCATGTAAAATAGCCGCGATTTATGGCATTCTCTATAATAACACGTCTCGACGTATTAATGAGGGTATAAAGGAAACATTTGAATATCACTTTTGTTTGATATTGATTTATTTCATATTGCCAACTGTATTCCGTCCTTACTTCAGATTGCCACACGTGCTTTAGTCCGGCCTTACCATCGAGGGCTGTATTCGGCTCCCCACGTTTTCAAGTCCGAATACCTATAGAGTACTCTTCGGCGTCCCGGATATGGCATTATATGCATCGGCTCCGAATCTTGTCTTTCGTCTACAGTTAGGTTGCCCGACTCCTGTGCTTACCACCTTACGTTCCGCTCGTTCGGCTAAGGTAATAAAGGGAGAACTACTGCGATTGTACTTCTGGTTCGTCCGATCAAGTACCTCAGTAGAGAAAGCCAAAAACTGACTGTCATGATAAGCGAGAGCTGGTGGGCGATTCGGCGACTTACTACAAATCATTAGCGATTCACTCTGTGTTATACGAGGGGCTGGTCTTCGTCCAGCCGCGTGGAAAAGGCACCATAGTCCGGATTGCCTCACACACACAAGGGGCTAGTACTTATCCCCACGTTCAAACTCCTATGGCTAAGTAAAAGTAATAAAGCCGCATAGTCTGATTGTCTGGTTCACCTCACGGACACCTCCTTTACGGACCAAGACGTTGGATAAACTGTGGTCACGCATTACGACGAACACCCCCGTAGCATCTACGTGGGGGCTGAAGCCGACGACTGGCAACTTTTATAAGTAAAACGGCCGCACAAGAGGAAAAATCGCTTGAAACAAAAGGCGCAATACATAGATATATTACAAGCATGGGTTCATAACATAGTTTTTACAACCTGAATACATCTACTCAAATATGACGTCCTTAGAACATTGGCCCTCTACTATTCGGGCCCCTTCCAGGACGTCGTCGAAGTATCTCTCCGGCTTCCAATGATCTCTACCTTCGGGCGGGCCTGCGGTCGCCACGTCGGTGGCCTTCATCTTTGCCCATTGCATCTTGACGCGGGCGAACGCCATCCAGACACCTTCTATGGAGGCTGAGCGCTTCACAACATCAATCCGAGGCAGCGCGTCGACGAGCCGCTTCACCACACCGAAGTAGCTACTGGGAATTGGTTCGGCCGGCCAAAGCTGGAATAGATCCTTCATGGCCAAACCGACCACCCTATGCAGCTGCTTCAGCTGGTCGTTCAGAGGCGTCGGGTGCTCCGGCGCAAGAAATTGCGACCAGAACAGCTTCTCGATCGAGTTCCCCTCCTGGGCTCTAGAATTGTGCGGCATCGGCAGCACTCCTCGGAAGATCCGCAAACGTGTCCGTAGAACTCCACACTCGAGTGAGCAAAGCATATCTTTGACCTCCAAAAATACTCTGCAAAAGAAAGGCCTTACCAGCCGCTATCTGCCTCGCCTGACGGATCTCTTCGCGGGCACTCCGGGACTCGACCCGCGTCTCTTTATCCTCTTGGGGAGCTTTGGCGAGTTCGGATGATTGGGCCGAAGTCTTCTCCTCTAAAGCCTCGCATTTGCTGATGGCATTCTTCAGCTCCTGCTCGACTTCGGTCACCCAAGCTTCATGTTTGCGGCGGGCAGCCTGCTCGGTCTTCAGTTCTGCAGCCCCTTTGTCAGCGGCTGCCTTGTTTGCCTTTGCCTCTTTCTTGGCTTGGGCAAGGGCGCCTTTGAGGTTCTCGACCTCGGCTGCACCAACTATGCTCATAATCAAAGCATTAAATGAGTTAATGTAACACCCCGGATGTAACTTTCCATATTTGTAACTCCGACTCTTGCCATTTTCGGCTATGTGATATGATATTCCCTTCGTGGTCGGGTTTTGTTTTTCGATTTTGCATTTTGCTCATGTCATGAATTGCATATCATGTCATCATGTGCATTGCATTTGAATACGTGTTCGTCTCATGCATCCGAGCATTTTCCCCGTTGTCCGTTTTGCAATCCGGCGCTCCTATCTCCTCCGGTGCACCCCTCTTGTTTTCTTTTGTGAGCGGGTGTCAAACATTCTCGGAATGGACCGAGGGTTGTCAAGTGACCTTGGTATACCACTGGTAGACCACCGGTCAAGTTTCGTTCCATTTGGAGATCGTTTGGTACTCCAATGGTTAACCGGGTAACCGTAGATACCTTCTGTGTGTTCCAGCAAAAAACCCCTCAAAAACCAGCCCAAAACCCCTCCAAGTAATCTCCATGCTCTAGGTCGTTCGATCATGATCGTGTGGGCGAAAACCGCACCTCATTTGGAGCCTCCTAGCTCCCTCTACCTATTTATATGTGAGCACCCCGAAATTACATTCGCAGTCCCCGAAAACCTAGCCTTCGTCCCTCCGCGCGCCGGACGTGTCCGTACGCCGCCGGACACATCCCGCTGCCGCCTCCCGGCCTCCGCGCCCGCACCGCGCCGCCACCGCCCCGTCCGCCGGCCGCCGCCGGCCTCCCGTCGCCGCCCTCCGGCGCCGCCCTCCTCCGCCGCCGCCGACGGCGCCCCCCTCCTCCGGCCGCCGGCGCCTCATCCCCATCTCCTTCCTCCGACGCCGGCCGCCATCGCCGGCCCGAGCCAGATCCGATCGGGAGCAGCTACAGTAGGTTGACCCGAGACCCCCTAAAAATCCTCCAAGTCTTTTCTCTTCACAGCATTTGCCCATGTTCATCAGTGCATAACTCCTTGCATGTAGCTCCGTTTCGCGCGTATAATATGTCAAATTGTTCGCCTCGTGATGCTCTACATTTTGTTCAATTGCACCATGTTCATTAGAGGTCATCTTGATGCCCAAATCTCTGTTGCAAGAGGGCTAGTTGTTGTTATCTTCTGGTTCTTAGCAGAACTTGGAGATTTGTCATGTTTGTATCATTAAATCTGTGCATCTTATGGGCATGAGCTCTACATGTGTTTTGTTGTATACCATGCCATCTTTCTAGTGGTGTATGCCATGTATTTTTGTGATCTCTGTGGTGACTAGCACAAGCATGCAAACTAGGCCCCGTAATGTTTCTGATTTCAGGGACTTGGTGAATTCTCTTAAGTCTTTGTCTCCTGTTATTTTGTTGCCATGTAAACTTGATGCTACAGAGAGATCCATGCATATTTTAGAGATGTTCAGTAAGGATGTTTTGTAGGTATAGTTGTAATTGATCCATTCCTACCCTTGTGTGCAATTATGGAGTGCCATAGCATTACTCAATCTTGCTCTACTTTTGCTATAAAATATTTCTGGCAGATTCTTAACATGATATGCAATTTTGCCAAGCTTATTGTAGTTGATCCATACATGCTATGCTTTTATTCTTGCCATGGATAGCTTCACAAACATGCCATCTTGCTGTAGGTATGCTTGTTTTGTCATGGATTGCCTTGTGGTGAGTGCATCAAGCTCACAAACATGTCCTCATATTATTGTTTCTGCCATGCTCTGTTTTCTGCTAAGTCTGAAACCTGATAACGAAACTTGCTATGTTCACATGCTTGCCATCATATCTTCTGGTCCTTTTTGGCTTATGGTCAGTAAGGGACTTGTGTCATATGCATTTAGTAGAATACTGCCATGCCTTGTTTTGCTATGTTAACTTCCTGTAGCATTTTAAGTGCTATCATCCTGTTAATCGCAGATTCGTGTCATTCTTGTTTTGCCCGCCATTTGCAAACCGTGCATCCGTTTCTGGTGATCTTTATATCGATTTCGACCGAAATCATCTCATCTTTCCAGTGGCATGCTTGGTTTGCCAAGTTACTGCCTTGTTCATCATTTTCCTTCCGGAGCACGCATATGCATCGCATATCATATCTTGCATATCATACATGTTTTGCATCATGATGTTTGTGCATTTCTCGTGGTTGATTGTGGTTCCGTTTGTTTGTGTTCATGTCTTGGGTAGAGCCGGGAGACAAGTTCGTGAACGAGGAACCTGTTGAGTACGCTTACGAGGATCAAGCTTTCGACAACTCTCAGAACCTTGTAGGCAAGATGACCACCCCTCGAAATCACTTCTATCTTTGCTTTGCTAGTTATTCGCTCTATTGCCTTGCTGCGCTACCTAGCACTTGCTATATCATGTCTCCCATTTTGCCATGTCAGCCTCTAACCATCTTTTCCTAGCAAACCGTTGTTTGGCTAAGTTACCGCTTTTGCTCAGCCCTTCTTATAGCGTTGCTAGTTGTAGGTGAAGTTGAAGTTGTTCCATGTTGGAACATGGATATGTTGGGATATCACAATATCTCTTATTTAATTAATGCATCTATATATATTTGGTAAAGGGTGGAAGGCTCGGCCTTATGCCTGGTGTTTTGTTTCACTCTTGCCGCCCTAGTTACTGTTATACCGGTATTATGTTCCTTGAGTTTGCGTTCCTTACGCGGTCGGGTGATTTATGGGACCCCCTTGACAGTTCGCCTTGAATAAAACTCGTCCAGCAAGGCCCAACCTTGGTTTTATCATTCGCCACCTAAGCCTTTTCCCCCGGGTTTTCGCGAGCCCGAGGGTCATCTTTATTTAAACCCCCGGGCCAGTGTTCCTCTGAGTGCTGGTCCAAACTAGAGCCACTTGCAGCGCCACCTTGGGGAAACTTGAGGATTGGTTTTAGTTGTACATAGTGTTCATCCGGTGTGCCCTGAGAACGAGATATGTGCAGCTCCTATCGGGATTTGTCGGCACATTCGGGCGGCTTTGCTGGTCTTGTTTTACCATTGTCGAAATGTCTTGTAAACCGGGATTCCGAGACTGATCGGGTCTCTCCGGGAGAAGGTTTATCCTTCGTTGACCGTGAGAGCTTATGATGGGCTAAGTTGGGACACCCCTGCAGGGTATCATATTTCGAAAGCCGTGCCCGCGGTTATGAGGCAGATGGGAATTTGTTAATGTCCGGTTGTAGAGAACTTGTCACTTGACCCAATTAAAATACATCAACTGCGTGTGTAGCCGTGATGGTCTCTTCTCGGCGGAGTCTGGGAAGTGAACACAGTCTGAGTTATGTATGGCGTAAGTAGGAGTTCAGGATCACTTCTTGGTCATTTCTAGATGACGACCATTCCATTGCTTCTCTTCTCGCTCTCTTTTGCGTATGTTAGCCACCATATATGCTTATTACCGCTGCAGCTCCACCTCATTACACCATTCTTTCCTATAAGCTTGAATAGTCTTGATCTCGCGGGTGTGAGATTGCTGAGTCCTCGTGACTCACAGATTCTACGAAAACAGTTGCAAGTGCCGACGATGCCAGTGTAGATGATGGGATCGATCTCAAGTGGGAGTTCGACGAGGAACGTGGTCGTTACTATGTGTCTTTTCCTGATGTTCAGTAGTGGAGCCCAGTTGGGACGATCGGGGATCTAGCATTTGGGGTTATCTTATTTTCTTCTGGATCTTGACCGTAGTCGGTCTAAGTTTGTATTTTGGATGATGTATGAATTATATTCATGTATTGTGTGAAGTGGCGATTGTAAGCCAACTCTTTATCCCATTCTTGTTCATTACATGGGATTGTGTGAAGATGACCCTTCTTGCGACAAAACCACTATGCGGTTATGCCTCTAAGTCGTGCCTCGACACGTGGGAGATATAGCCGCATCGTGGGCGTTACAGTTAACCTCTCAACATATATGTCACTTTTGATATACAACTAAAGCTTCTAAACATTATACGCATACCTTACGTCTCATCGAACCGCTTGTTAATGCGGCCGATCTCTTCATCGGCCACCTGAAGCTTCCGATTGAGTTCGGAAACTTCCACGGCCTTAGCGGTCGCCGCCAATAGGGAAGTCTACTACAATAACAGAGCAGTATGTTAACTCTCCCGAATACTATGTGGATCCTCTGTCTGGTTTCTTTCAAACCAGACAGAGCCTTAGGGGCTACTGTCTGTACACAGGTATATTCCTCTATATGAAAATAAAATTTGTGTAGGACATTACGTCGCATACCTCAAAGCCTATCAGTAGGCTGGTGAAAGCTTCGTTCAACCCGCTTTTCACAGACCGAACCTTCTCCACCAGGGTGCGGTTCTCCTCCATGATGGAAGCACGTTGTAGTGCTTCCTTCAGAGCTTTGGGTGCCTCCGGATTGGTGGAGGTCGCCGATGGAGCAGATGCTCCTCCCCCCTCTTTCAAAGGGTGCTGCTCACCCGATCCAGGAGCCGCATTGGCCTCCGGAATGGTGTCCGGCTGGGGCCTGGATTGTTGGGTGTCCCCACCGTCGGTTGTCATAGGGGTTGCCTACCCTAGGTCTTCGGCGACCAAGTTATTAACCTCGGGCGCTTTCTCGACAGCCTCGTCCGCCCCCCTTGGCCAGGAGAATTCCTTCATGATAACACCTCGGTGTCATCCATGGTGATAGGCGAGGGGGCTCGTGGCGGCATCTCGCTCTCTGCCATCTCGGGCGGCAGAGAGTTCCCCTCCGATAATGGAGTGTTCGGGACCTCGTGTGGTGGGCTGAAAGACACATAGCAAAATAACTTATATAATGGGAATAGGAAGGCCAAAGATAAACAGTGAGTATCTGAATACTTACGATTCGGCCAGGGGCTTCACCCTGGGAGGCGTTTTGGGGACCAGTTCGGCATCTAAGAACTGTCTTGGAGGATCACTTTCCCTCTCTTGGGCGACTCCCCCTTCGGGTCTTCGGAGGCCGCCCTCTTCTTCTTCCTTCCCTTATGAGGGGAGTCGCTTTCCACCACCTCCTCCTCTTCTTCTTACTCGTCTCCCTCGTGGGAGGAGAGGGCTTCAATCTCTCCGAACACTGTGTCCGAAGGACCCTTGTGGCGGGTGTCGGTATCAAAACCGGCGGATCTCGTGTAGGGGGTCCCGAACTGTGCGTCTAAGGTCGATGGTAACAGGAGACGGGGGACACTATGTTTACCCAGGTTCGGGCCCTCTCTATGGAGGTAATACCCTACTTCCTGCTTGATTGATCTTGATGAATATGAGTATTACAAGAGTTGATCTACCACGAGATCGTAATTGCTAAACCCTAGAAGTCTAGCCTATATAACTATGGTAATGTGTATATCCTTTCCGGACTAACCCCTCCGGTTTATGTAGACACCAGGGGGATCTAGGGTTTACATAGAGTCGGTTACATAAGAAGGAATCTTCATAATCGGTCGCCAAGCTTGCCTTCCACGCCAAGTAGAGTCCAATCCGGACACGGGTACAGTCTTCGGCCTTCATGTCTTCACAGCCCATCAGTCCGGCCCAATGGATAACAGGCCGGACGCCCGAGGACCCCTTAGTCCTGGACTCCCTCAGTAGCCCCTGAACCTGGCTTCAATGAGGAGGAGTCCGGCGCGCAGATTGTCTTCGGCATTGCAAGGCGGGCTCCCTTCTATCCGAGCTTCAAGATAGTCTTTGGATGCGATGATAGTATCCGGACCTGTCACACACACCATACACAAACACAGAGAGAATATATTTTTACATGAGTCTAATCTGCTGACAGCTTTTTTACAACATGACATCACGTCTGTCCGGTCATAATTTCGAACCGTTTTTCGTCTGCCGCCCCACGTTTCGAGACGCGGTTGCCATTGGCACGTCTTGTCGAAGCAGAGATCGTGTCCCCTTATTACGGGATTCTCATCAATACGGGAGTGGGTGACCCAACCGTGCCATTTGCATGGCCCTTGGGAATAGGCGAGTGGGGAGACGCTTGATATTCATGGCCTTTATAAGGGGATAAGGATTCCCTTTCTTCACCCACACCTCGGCTCCTCCTCAGTTCTTCTGTCCCTGAGCTCCAGCGCCCAAGCTTTTAGCTTTTCCCTCGTCCGAGAAAGCACTCCAAAGATGTCCGGATCCAGAGCTGGGGGTAAGTGGATGGCCTCCTCCGTCAAGAAGAGGGATATCAAGGAGCTCCGGGAGGCCGAATATCTGGCCAAGGAGATCCCTCACTGATAACCCACAAGTATAGGGGATCAATTGTAGCCTCTTTCGATAAGAGTGTCGAAGCCAACGAGGAGCTAAAGGTAGAACAAATATTCCCTCAAGTTCTATCGACCACCGGTACAACTCTATGCACGCTTGACGTTTGCTTTACCTAAAACGAGTATGAAACTAGAAGTACTTTGTAGGTGTTTTTGGATAGGCTTGCAAGAAAATAGAGAGCACATAAATAAAAGCTAGGGGCTGTTTAGGTAAAGACACAACTAAATTAGTTTTAGTAGAGAGCTTTTTGTTACGAGAAAGTTATTTGTCCCTAGGCAATCGATAACTAGACCAGTAATCATTATTGCAATTTTATTTGAGGGAGAGGCATAAGCTAACATACTTTCTCTACTTGGATCATATGCACTTATGATTGGAACTCTAGCAAGCATCCGCCACTACTAAAGATCATTAAGGTAAAACCCAACCATAGCATTAAAGCATCAAGTCCCCTTTATCCCATACGCAAACAACCTACTTACTCGGGTATGTGCTTCTGTCACTCACGCACCCACCATAAGCAAATCATGAACATATTGCAAACCCTACAGCGGGAATCCCTCACGCTTGCGCGACACAGAGAGCACCATAGGACAGCACCAATAATAAAACATGCAACTCAAACCAATCTTTATCATCAAATAGCCCATAGGACAAAACGGATCTACTCAAACATCATAGGATAGCCATACATCATTGGGAAATAATATATAGCGTTGAGCACCATGTTTAAGTAGAGATTACAGCGGGTAAGAGAGAGGTTACACTGCTGCATAGAGGGGGGAAGAGTTGGTGATGATGGCGGTGAAGTTGTTGGTGAAGATTGCGGTGATGGTGATGGCCACGGCAGCGTTCCGGCGCCACCGGAAGAGAAGGGGAGAGGGGGCCCCTTCGTCTTCTTCTTCCTTGACCTCCTCCCTAGATGGGAGAAGGGTTTCCCCTCTGGTCCTTGGCCTCCATGGCATGGGAGGGGCGAGAGCCCCTCCGAGATTGGATCTGTCTCTCTGTCTCTCTCTGTTTCTGCGTTCTCCCCGCTGCCCTTTCACCGTTTCGTGTATATATGGAGATCCGTAGCTCCGATTGGATTGAAACCTTCACCGTGATTTTTTCCCAAAATTTAGCTTTCTTGCGGCCGAAGAAGGGCATCAACCGCCTTACAGGGGGCCCACTAGGGCCAGGGCCGCGCCCCCTGCCTCGTGCCTCCCTCGGGCACCGTCTCGCGTGGATTTTTCTTCCCATATTCTCCGAATATTCCAAAAATAATCTCCGTCCGTTTTTATCCCGTTTGGACTCCGTTTGATATGGATATTCTGCGAAACAAAAAAATGCAACAAACAGGAACTGGCACTGGGCACTGGATCAATATGTTAGTCCCAAAAATAGTATAAAAAGTTGCCAGAAGTATATGAAAGTTGTATAATATTGGCATGGAACAATCAAAAATTATAGATACGACAGAGATGTATCATTCACCGACTCCCGGCCAAGGGATAGATCGTCCCTACTTCAGAGCCCCACGAGAGGGTTGTGTTTCTTGCACATTTCGTCCGTGGGCTGGGCTTCCCTCTTCACCCCTTCGTCCGTGGACTGATGTTTTACTACGGGCTAGACTTCCATGACCTAGCCCCCAACTTCATCCTCAACATCACGGCATTCATTGTCATGTGCGAGGCCTTTCTCCGCATACCACCTCATTTCGGCCTATGGCGGAAGACCTTCAATGTGAAGCCGAAGGTGGTGAGCGGCCAACAAGCAGAGTGCGGAGGCGCCATGGTGGGTAAGATGCCCAACGTTACCTGGCCCGAAGGCTCATTCACAGAGACGGTGAAAGGGTGGCAATCAGGGTGGTTCTATATCACCGAGCCGCGTGACGCCAACTGGGTGGCGGCCCCCGAATTCCGATCTAGAATCCCGATGCGGCTCACCTCCTGGCAAGAGAGAGGCCTAACCTGGGGTCCCTCGGAAGAGCTGACTGGGCTCTAGACGTTCGTCCAGAACATGATAGATAGGAAGATCAAGCTCGTCAACGTGGTCCAGGTGATGCTCATTCGTCGGGTCCTTCCGTGCCAACACCGGACTTGCTATCTGTGGGAGTACGATCCGGCCAAGCACCAGACGCTACTAGGGTTCTTCGACACGACGCACGAAGAAATCTGGAAAGTGCTCTTCAAGGCCGGCGAGACGCCACCGCCCACGACCAAAGATCGCGGGCTTAGCTTAAAACGCCAGGCTAACCCGGTAAGTTCTTTTAATGTTTTCAAGGCGTACCCTTTACTAGCATATTTTGAGAAAAAGCCTAAGCTTTCCTACCCATGTTTTCAGGCCTAGATCAAGGTAGCAGAGGGGATTAACTGTCCGGCTCCGCTGCCCGAAGACCAAGAATTCCCATTACTGACGAAAATGCTTTTTCCAGCACCTTATGAGGTGCCAGAGAAGACGGCCAAGAAAGCGGCCAAAGGGGCCAAGAAGGGCCCTCGCCAAAAAGGCGCTCCGGACGTGATGTCCGAAGACGAGACTTCCTCTTCGTCCGCTGACGACGACGATGAAGAGGAAGAAGAAAACGACTCTCCACCTGAAGTGGGGAGGAAGAAGAGAGCGGCCCCCACAAATTCGGAGGCGAAAGCGCCTAAGAGGGTTAGAGGCTCCCTCACGGATAACTCCGTGTGGGATGTTGATAGCAGTCCGGAGCGACCTCGCCGGACCAAGCCTCGGGCCGCCTCGTAAGTACCAGAATCCGAAAACGTCTGGCCTTCCCGGTTTGTAATATTGATATACCCTTGTTATTGCAGTCCGGCACGCGATGGCTCCCCGCGGTCCTTTACAGAGGGATCTCTAGACTCAAAGGAGATGGCTAGCATGTCTCCGCCACCTGCTCATTCCGTCTCTCCCAAGGGTGACGACGAGGTGGTGTCGCAAAAGACCTTCCCCGACCGGGGGGAGCTTTCGGAGATCGTCGGGGTGGCGCCCCAGGACGATTCTTCAGTTGCCAGACACATGGGGGAAAGAGCCCCTATGGGGACTGGTGACGGGGGCCGAGTTCCCTTCAGACCTGAGCCAGATACCATTCCAAAGATCTACGCGGCCCCGGAGTCCAGCGAACAGCATTCCCCAAAAGGAGGGAATGTGCCTGTTCCGCCGGTGGCCTCTGTCCAACCAGAGGCACCGGATAATCTGCTGGAGGCGCTACGAGGCGCCTCTATTGTGGATGAACACTGTGCCCTTATGGGCACGGTAATAGAGAAGGTTCAGTTCGTCAAAAGCGAACTGACCGAAGCCTGTCCTAGCCTTCGATCGGGCTTTGAGGTAAGTAATGTGGTTGTAGGAAGAATATCACAGTATAGACAGTAGCCCATGATGCTCTGTTTGGTGTTCGGGAAGAAAAAGCCGAACAGAGGATCAAGAAGAAATATCGCAGGAGTCTAACATAAGTTGTCTATGTGAATAAGGAGGTATCGCTGCAGGCTGCCACTGCTCATGCTGCGGAGGTCTCCGGACTGAAGCGGAAACTGGAGCGGGCTGAGGAGGAGCTGGGCCTCGTGAAGAAGCAGCTGGAGGATAGCCAAGGTACGCAGTAACCTGTGGGTACATTTTAAGAAAAAATGAATAGTCCGCCCGGACTAAGGTGTCATAAACTTTATTAGGGGCCACGACTAAGGTGGCAGCCCTCAAGAAGGCATTAGCCGAGGCCGAGGACAAAGCGGCAAAGGAACGCGCCGCGCGCGAGAAGCACAAGGCCCGGGTTGGCGAGGCGCAGCAACAGCTCCAGGGCGCGATCAAGAGATTTGAGTCCTTGGAGCGCGATTTTAAGGCGCAAGACTCCGAATTGGCGAAGGCCCATCAGAGCGCACAGGATGCACGAGCCGAAGCCCAGAACGCCCTCCAGGAAATTCAGGCTGCCAAGAAGATTGCGGCGGGTAAGTCTTTCACCATGCAAAGCAAGTATGTAGAAGAAACGTTCCTTGTACTTATCCAAATTTGGGTTTTCCAGGGGCGTTTACGGATCTGGCATGCAGTATATCAGATGCTGCCGAGCATTATAGAGCAGAAGAAGGGATGTCTACGGAGAAGCTATTCTGGTCCCAATATCTGGGACCCGAACATCTGGTGCCCTTCAGCGACCAGCTAAAGCAGTTGGTCGAGCTGCACAGGTCGGCAGAGCTAGCCATGAAGGACCTGATAGTCCGGCTGTGGCCTGCCGAGCCTATACCTAGCAGCTACTTCGGACTTGTTAAGCGTCTTGTAAGTGCCTGTCCGCGGCTCGAAGCCGTGAAGCGGTCGGTCTGTATTGAAGGTGCGCGTATGGCATTTGCTCGCGTCAAGACGCATTGGGCAAAGCTGGATGCCAAGAAACTGATGACCGAGGGGCCGCCGGAGGGCAATGAGTATCGTCGACCCGAGCTCTATTTTGATGGTGTCCTGGAGGGGTCCCTCCTTGTGGTGGAGCAATGTTCGAAGGATGTCATATTCCCATGAGAACATTTGTATTATCGTGTCCTGTAATATGGAACAATGATGTTATGTATTATAATGCTTGCGATTTATATTTTACCTCATGTGCGGCCGTTTATAAAATCTGAGGGTTGACCAGTCGTCGGCTTCTGCCCCCACGTAGATAGTACGGGGGTGTTCGGGATAAATCTAAACAATCTTTACTCCACATTTTGGTCCTTAAAGGAGGTGTTTAGCGCAACGAACAAGGCAATCAGACTATGCGGCCTTTACCGCCCTTACTTAGCCATAGGAGTTTGACAATTAAGAAAGTTGGCGAAGCCCCTGGTATTCGGAAGGCCGAACTAGGGGCGTTGTACACACCTAATTGGAGGAACCGATTCTTCGCGAGAAGCGGAAAAAATCTCTAACAATTTGGAACCTCTCGAACAGCTGACCAGCTCTCGCCGCATCATGACAGTCAGTTTTCGGCTTTCTCTACTGAGGTGCTCGTCCGGAAGAACCGGGACACAATCGCAGTAGTTCTCCCTTTACTACCCTAGCCGATATAGCGGAACGCAAGGTAGTAAGCATAGGAGCCGGGCAACCCAACTATTGACCAAAGACATGATTCGGAGCCGATGCATATAATGCTATAAGTTCGGGGTGCCGAACTATACTGGAAAAGTGTTCGGACTTTCATTGCCATAATGCGGGGTGTAATGAAGCCCCTGGCATAGTAATACGTACCATGATGTACGTGTGCAATAAGTAATATATACAAGGGTAAGGAAACAGGAAAATTAAGTAATAAGCTGACGCCACCATTTATTCACCATTGTGATGTAATTAGTACGTCGGGGCGTACTTTGTGTAAGTAATGCGATAAGAAAGTAAAGCTATTGAGTCGTAATGCCCATTTTGCGTACTGTGTCCTGGTAGAGCAGGTTGAGGCTGCTACCACCGTCCATTAGGACTCGTGTCATGTGAAATCCGTTGATGATTGGGTCGAGTACCAATGAGGCCGAACCGCCATGACGGATGCTAGTTGGATGATCACGACTGTCAAAGGTGATCGGGAATGACGACCATGGGTTGAATTTTGGGGCGACTGGCTCTACCGCATAGACGTCCCTGAGTGCGCGCTTGCGCTCCCTTTTGGGGATGTGTGTAGCATATATCGTGTTCACCGTTTTGACTTGAGGCGGGAATTTCTTCTGCCCCCCCAGTGTTCGGCTGCCGGGGCTCCTCGTCATCGTCCTCGCTCTGCGATTCCCCTTCCTTGTGTCTGCTATTTACTTTGCTGGCTTGCTTAAAGACTCGGCAATCTCTGTTAGTATGGTTGGCCGGTTTGTCTGGGGTGCCATGTATCTGGCACGGACGATCGAGTATGCGGTCCAAGCAGGATGGTCCTCCGCCGTTCCTTTTATAGGGCTTCTTTTGCTGGCCGGACTTGGAGCCACTGAATCCGGCGTGAACTGTAGTGTCATCGGTGTTATCGCCATTGCTTCGGCGTTTGTGTGTGTGTTGCGCCGGAGCTTGCTGGTGCTGATTTTGGCCTCGGAGGGGCCTGCTTCGTTGGCTGTGTTTGTACTATGAGCCAGCCAACTATCCTCTCCCGTGCAAAAGCGGGTCATAAGTACCGTGAGGGCTGCCATGGACCTCGGCTTTTCTTGGCCGAGGTGGCGGGCTAGCCATTCGTCACGGATGCTGTGTTTAAAGGCCGCTAGGGCTTCGGCATCCGGATAGTCAATGATCTGGTTCTTTTTGGTTAGGAACCTAGTCCAGAATTTTCTGGCTGATTCTCCAGGTTGTTGAACTATGTGGCTTAGGTCATCGGCATCGGGTGGCCGGACATATGTACCTTGGAAGTTGTCAAGGCAGGCTTCTTCCAGGTCCTCCCAGCTGCCAATGAAATTTTCAGGTAGGCTATATAGCCAGTGTCAAGCTGGCCCTTTGAGCTTTAGTGGGAGGTATTTGATGGCGTGGTGGTCATCTCCACGGGCCATGTGGATGTGGAGAATAAAGTCCTCAATCCATACTGCGGGATCGGTTGTTCCGTCGTATGATTCAATATCGACGGGCTTGAACGCCTCGGGGAATTCGTGATCCAGCACCTCATCTGCGAAGCAGAGAGGGCGTGTGGCGCCTCTATATCGGGCCGCGTCACGGCGCACCTCCGATGAAGTCCGTCTGTGGTTATCAGCCCAGGTGTGACTAGGTTTGTCATGTCCGAATAGGTAGCCATCATCCCGAGTCGGGAAGCGTCCTCGCGATCCATAGATTGATCTGGTGTGTCCTGCTCTACTGTCCAGGTCCTGCCGAATGTCGTATGTATGGTCCCGAGCTGTTCTGTCTCTGTTTTTGCGAGGCGGTGGGGCGGGCTGTTGTTCGGCATGAGTTGCCGTTTTATCCCGACCGCGAGGTGGTCGGTCCGCCGCACTATCCCGACCGCGTGGTGGTCGGTCCGCATTGCATGAGGGAGGTATGGGATCTGGTGCCTCCTCATCGAACTGAGGTAGCAGTCTGCGCTTTGGGTAACTCTTGGCTGGGCGCTTGAGGCCATATTCTTCGGCTGTCAGGACATCAGTCCACCTGTCAATGAGCAGGTCTTGATCAGCTTGGAGCTGCTGCTGCTTCTTCTTCAGGCTTCTTGCAGTGGCTATGAGCTGGCGCTTGAAGCGCTCCTGCTCGAGGGGTGCCTCAGGCACGATGAAGTCCTCATTGCCGAGGCTCTCATCATCCTCGGAGATTGGACGAAAACTATCATCATCTGGGTCATTGGGCATGGCCTGTTTATCAGGGTTATCTTGCCCGTTTTCTTGTTCCTCCTGTTCGGAGGCGGCCCCGACAGGGTCTTCATTGTTTTCGGCGTCGCCCGGAGTACTATTTTCTCCGGTGCCAGTGTTGCCGTGTTTTGAGCGACGAGGCTTAGAACGGCGTTTAGGGTGCCGGCGCTTGGACTGTGTCTCATTCGCAACTGGGTCTTCTTTGTCGTCGTCGCTAGCTTTTTTAGGTGTGTCAACCGTGTACACATCGTACGAAGAGGTGGCCGTCCAACGTCTAGTGAATGGAGCGTCTTGGCCTTGCTCCTTGTCGGCATCGTCGTCCATACCGTCGATGTCTTCGGAGTCATAATCAAGCACGTCGGTTAAGTCATCGATAGTGGCTATGAAGTGGGTGGCGGGTGGGAAGCAAAATTCCCCATCATCAGCCTCTAACTCGAACCGAACATAGTTCGGCTGCGAGTCCTTCTCCAAGGAAAAATTCTTTAAAGAGTTCAGCACATCGCCCAAAGGTGAGTGCTGGAAAACGTCTGCGGCGCTGAATTCGAAGATCGATAAGCGATCTAGCTCGGTGCCCACAGGCGTACACGGTCCGGAACTTATAGCCGGAGACGATTCCGAAGTTCCATTGACGCAAATATTGCAGGGTGTTGAGTCCGTGTGCGGCTCCAACGCCGCGGACTCTATGGCTTTGGATGGCACGATCTGCTCTGGTTCTAAGGCCGTTGCAGCAACAGGAACCATCTCCGGGATGTGATCCGATGACAGAGTTAAGTCATGTTCATCGGAGCCAGGGGGAGCGATCACCGCGGTCTCAAATCCATTGAAGATCAAGTCTCCACAGATATCCGTGACGTAGTTCAAGCTTCCAAATCTGACCTGATGGCCAGGGGCGTAGCTATCGACCTGCTCCAGATGGCCAAGCCAGTTGGCCCGCAGTACGAAGCCACCGAACACAAAAATATGTCCGGGGAGGAAGGTTCCTCCTTGGACAATGTCATTATCGACGATTGGAGGGTCCATCGAACCTTTTGTCGACGACAAAGTGGAACTCTCAATGAAAGCACCAATGTCGGTGTCAAAACCGGCGGCTCTCGGGTAGGGGGTCCCGAACTGTGCGTCTAAGGTCGATGGTAATAGGAGACGGGGGACACGATGTTTACCCAGGTTCGGGCCCTCTCTATGGAGGTAATACCCTACTTCCTGCTTGATTGATCTTGATGAATATGAGTATTACAAGAGTTGATCTACCACGAGATCATATGGATAAACCCTAGAAGTCTAGCCTATATAACTATGGTAATGTGTATATCCTTTCCGGACTAACCCCTCCGGTTTATATAGACACCGGGGGGGATCTAGGGTTTACATAGAGTCGGTTACATAAGAAGGAATCTTCATAATCGGTCGCCAAGCTTGCCTTCCACGCCAAGTAGAGTCCAATCTGGACACGGGTACAGTCTTCGGCCTTCATGTCTTCACAGCCCATCAGTCCGGCCCAATGGATAATAGGTCGGACGCCCGAGGACCCCTTAGTCCAGGACTCCCTCAGCAGGGGCCGCCCTTGGCCTCCTTGCCCTTCTTCTTCTTGGCCTTCTTCTCCGGAGCCTGACGGCGCCGGGACCAACATCTCCGTTACCTGGGGCGTGGCCGGGTTCTCCGGCAGCGGCGCCGGACAGTTGATCCGCTCCGCCTTGGCCATCCATCCCTGTACGGAAGACAAGTGATATAATCTTCACTATACTTGAAGTATTGACCGGATAGGTCTTCGGAAAGACTATGCTTGCCGTTGAGGCCGGCTTCTCGATGTCGAGTCCGATGTCCTCGGTCTTCATCGGCCAACTCTTCTGGGCCTTGAAAAGTTGCTTCCATATATCTTCGTGCGTGGTGCCGAAGAAGCGCTTCAAGGTACGTGGTTCTTCCGGATTGAACTCCCACATGGGGGAGGCCCGGAGTTGGCAGGGAAGGACACGGTGGAAGAGCATCACTTGAATCACGTTTCTGAGACTAGTGTTTTTACCCAACACGTTGGAGATGCGCTTCTGCAGCATCATCACCTCCGGTTGGGACCGCCAATCAAGGCCCTTGGCGGTCCACGAGGTGAGTCTCGTGGGGGGTCCAGATCTGAAGTCAGTCGTGGCCGCCCACTTGCCGTCGCGGGGTTCAGTGATGTAGAACCACTCTTGCTGCCACACCTTGACAGTCTCGACAAATGCCCCTTTGGGCCAGAACGCGTTGGGGAGCTTTCTTACTATAGCCCCGCCGTAGTCCACGTGCTGACCGTCGAACGCCTTCGGCTTCAAATTGAAGACCTTGAGCCATAGGCCGAAGTGTGGGGGGATGCGGAGTAGAGACTCACACACGACGATGAATGCCGATATGTGGAGGAAGGAATTCCGGGCTAGATCATGGAAATCTAGCCCGTAATAGAACATGAAGCCTCGGACAAAAGGGTGGAGGGGAAACCCTAGCCCTCGGAGGAAATGGGGAATGAATACGACCCTCTCGCCGGGCTCCGGAGTGGGGATGCCTGATCCTTGTCAGGGAGCCTATGCGCGATATCCGCGGACAGATATCCCGCGCTCCGGAGCTCCTTGATGTCCTTCTCGGTGACGGAGGAGGCCTCCCACTTGCCCTTGGAACCGGATCCGGTCATGGCTGGGGAGGGTGGTGGCGGTGGGAAAGATTGAAGTTTCGGGCACTGGAGCTCAGAGATGCGAAGGCAGGAGCAAGAAGAAGGCGTGGGAAAAAAGGAAGGGATCTTTATCCTCTTATTGGCGGTGAAACACCAAACGCCCCCCTCTCAAGCCTTAAAACACGCCTATTCCCAAAGAGATCGTGCGAAAGGCACGGTTGGATTACCCAAAACCGTATTGATGAGAATCCCGCAATGGGCGTGAAAATGTAGGATAAGCCTCGAAACGCGAAACGGGGGGGGGGGGTGTGAAAAATGGTTCGAAATGTTAAAGAGCCAAGTGACGCTTCACCGAAAAAGTTGTCAGTAAAAGACACTGTTTTATTTTGACATCTTGCCTTCGTGGCTATGGATTGTATTAATTTTGCAGAACTGGATACATTTCCTTTGTGCAGGGAGCTATCCTAAAATATTCAGGAGAGGGAACCCGCCTTGTAATGCCGAAGACAATCCGCGTGCCGAACACATCGTCATCGAAGACTGGTTCAAGGGCTACTGAGGGAGTCCTGGATTAGGGGGTCCTCGGGTGTCCGGACTATTTGATATGGGCCAGACTGATGGGTCGTGAAGATAAAAGCAAGAAGACTTCCCCCCATGTCCGGGTAGGACTCCTATATGCGTGAATGGCAAGTTTGGTGTCCGGATATGTTATTTCCTTCCCCCACAAACCGACTCTGTACAACCCTAGGCCCCTCCGTGTGTATATAAACTGGAGGGGTTAGTCCATAGAGGCTATCAGAATTCTCATAGGCTAGACAGCTAGGGTTTAGCCATTACGATCTCGAGCTAGATCAACTCTTGTAACCCCTATATTCATTGAATACAATAAAGCAGGACGTAGGGTTTTACCTCCTTTAAGAGGGCCTGGACCTGGGTAAACATTGTGTCCCCATCGTCCCTTGTTACCATTGATCCTCAGACGCACAGTTTGGGACCCCCTACTCGAGATCTGCCAGTTTTGACACCGTCAGCAGGAGCTGTCTCTGAGTAGTCGAAGCAGTATCACCTTTGCAGATTATCATCTAGAGGTTTGTTATCACAAGGATCCACTTCACAGTGAATGCGGTTGAGCACCTGGGATCCATGTCCTTGCAGCTGGCATTGGCAATCTGTAGAAGATAGATTTGCACTGGACTAGACATCCCACCCCCCCTCGGCCCCCGCATCGCTCCCGCAGGGCGACTCGGGCGGCTCAAACCCTAGCTGCCGCCGGGACTCCTCCCCCATTCTCCTCTTCCTCGGTACCGCTGGAGGTGGTCACTGGAACGCCGCGCGATCGCTGGGGATGGTGACGGCGAGGATCTGGTTGCTCCGCCCCTGTGGAGGACCTCGGAGCAGAGGTGGCGACCTCTGGTGGTGGAGCTGCGCTGCCCTCAGCTAGCGGCGCCAGCGGGTGCTGCCCGTCCACCTCGGCCATGCGGGCGGCGGGGTGACGGCCGACGACGGCTATGGTGCGCGGTTGCCTCGAGGGCACCCGCATCAGATCTGATGGCGCTTTCCTCTTCATCCTCAAATCGCCCTTGCCCCAGATCCGTCCTTCGGTGGTCTCCGGGCGCCGTAGCCGTGCCTTATCTTGAGGTGGAGGTGGGAGGAGGGACCGGAGAAATCCGTGGCCGGCTCTGTCGGCCGCCGGCGGCTACGCCCAAGGGCGCCGTCCCCTACATGTAGGCACTGGCTAATTCCCCCTTTTCCACCCTCCTCTTCCTCCCATATTGCTCATGTACCGGGTGAAAACCCAAATCTCTCTGGGTTGGGCGGCAGCGACGCTGTGGGCGTCGTCACCTTCAAGGAGGTGTCGTCTTTGGTGAGCTTTGGGGGGGGAGCGCGCTTGTGCTGGACGGGGGTTGTTGGCGGTGAGGTCGGAAACTTCGTGCTGGTGCTGGCGGCGAGGCCGCACAAGTTCTTATCTTTTGTGGATGCCCATGGTTACCGGTGTTGTCTTCGGCCATTCGGGCAGGGGTTAGGGTTCCCCTCCCAGGGTTGTCAGTGCTCGCCAATGGTGGCATGAGCTCGGTTCTTATCTCCGTGAACTTGGTGTCGTGCCCCAGCTCCGTTGTGGATGCTTTCCTTCCTTTACTGCTTGGCCATCAGCAGCCTTGCCGTGTAGTTTGCTTCTCCTCGTGTGCAGCTCTCATGTAGTGCCGATGCTCCCCTTGGCTAAGATCGCTGTTGTTTGGTGGTGGTGTACTGATGTGGCCTTCCGGCTGGCAATGGCACCGATTTCACTTTAGCCCTCGGGTGGGCGTCTTCACCTTTCGACGGATCGGCACCCTTCGTGCCAGGGCGAGGGGGCAGGGAGCCCCGTTCACCTTTCGACGGATCGGCACCCTTCGTGCCAGGGCGAGGGGGCAGGGAGCCCCTTTCGGAGCTGGAGGAGGTTGACATCGACGGCCAGAGCTCATGGATCTGACAAAGGCGCTCCCCCAGCCACTGGATGATTCTTCCCCAAGCTTTGCTGGTGTCCTGCGTGGTGCTCTGCAACTTCTAGCTGTATTAGTGCTTTAGTTTTCATATCTTGGCTAGTAGTTTGTGGTAGCCTATTAGCTATTTACACAGCACCTTGTATCGTCTCGCTGTTTCTTTTCCTTTTACTCTGCTGCTCGTTGTAATCCTGGCCGGTTGATGGCTTTGTTAATTCAAAACCGGGCTCTCCTTGAGCCTTCGTTTTAAAAAAAATTATGTAGAAGATAAATTAAGGTGCGTGTTTCCTTCAAAAAAAAAATCTCAAACTGAATTTGTAGCACGAAGGAGAACTTACCAGAGAGGGCGGAGGCGAAGTTCTTCTCTGGAGCCTCTCGAATCCCTTACGATTTGATCTCCGCGACTTCACAGCACAGCAAACTTCGACCTATAAGAACTGGGTTGGCAGCAGCAGAGCCAGAGCACAGTGTCGCCGCGCCGCCCGAGTATTTGCAGGTCAAAGCTACAGCAGATCGATCAGTTGATGCAGAACGGGTCAGTGGGTCAAAATCTTCTCGTTGATTTTGTGTACAGCTCGTGTGCTTCAGCATTGATTACGTACGTGCTGACCATATCTGCTAAACAACTACTGTATATACATGAGGTATTTTTCAAGAAGGAGGGTGTATGGCTGACTCTGCCCATAGCCATACATACATACATCATGTACCATCTTTATCTGCTGTGATGGAGAAGAAAGGAGAAGATTGGTCAGACCCCGTACATTAACAGATGGGAGATTTGAGCAACAAATTCAGCTTTGAAAGCTGTGTCTGATCTGCTCTGCTCATGTGAGGTGTTGTGTTATTTTCCATGGCAAGTTAAAGGTAGACAAAGATACTGGCATATCTTCACCTGTCATTTCAAAGTTGTCAACCTTGGTGGGAGTTATATACAAGTGCCCAGTACGGCAATGCACCTCAGAGTGGAAAATTTCTTGCAAATCATATCTCTACCTTTCACGTCCCGCTGATAGGTCCCTCATCTACGCCCAACCCCTGCTCCGAGAGCCACTCCTGCTATATATCTCTACCTGATTAACAAGAGAGTGCGGACTATATTTTTGTTTTGCCAAAAGCTCGTACGACTGATTTTTTTTTTCTTAACTCGCACTCAAGTTTTCAAAATTGCAAATTTTACTTATGGATGTGCAATTAGGTTAAAATTACAGATTGTAATTTTAAAAATCAACCGGAACTTATAAGAAATCAGTTCCCTGAACTTCAAACAAGCTTGGAAACTGCCCATAGTTGGACGCCAGCAATCCCCTTCCGCATGATTCGGCATTGTTGACCAACGGGAAGTTGTTTATAATTTTTGTCATCGTGTATAGGCCGTCCATGGAATTATTGTTCAAACCCCCTTCCGTACGATTCAATATTGTTGACCGAGGGGTTATAGTTTATGATTCTTGTTGTTGTCACCTATAGGTCGTACGTGGAATTATTGTTCAAGATCCCTTTCCACAACATTAATGTGGGAGTGGTATGATAAGATAACAAGAGCGTTTAAGTTGAATTTTCTAGTGTCACGTGAATGGTTCCTTGGAGTATGAATTGCAGTAACTTGACCGAAAATGATGTATACTGCGCTCTCCCTTCTGATTTGTATCCCCCCTCCTCCCTCCAAACTAATTTTAGCTAACCTTGGACCATGAGTTATGATATCGAACATAAATATAATATAGTTTTTGTGGCATATAACATATATTTTTTACTCAAATATATAATCAGAGATTAACCTAAATTAGCAGAGAGCCTTTCAAACCAAAAGGGAGGGAATAGAAAGGGAGACTCAATTTTCCAAAATTGCAATTTTTACTTATTAGAAGTCCAACTAGCAGGTTAAATATTACAGGTTGTACTTTTTGAAATCGACCGAGACCTGTAAGAAATCAGTTCCAACATTCAAATTTAGACAAGGTCGCAAACTATCCAAGGTTTAACACGGGAAAGATCCCCTTCCGCATGATTTGGCATTGTTGATCGAGGGCAAATAGTTTATAATTGTTGTCACCACATATGGGTTATGCATGGAATTATTGTTCAAGATCTCCTTCCGCATGATTTAGCATTGTTGACCAACGGTTCCACAATCATTAGCGTGATATGGAGTGATATGATAAGATTACAAGACAGCTCCTCTCCCAGCCCCTGGCTCTTGGATTATGAAAATTGCATTAATTTGACTGGAAAAAGATGTACCATACCGGAGTAGAATATATAGAAAGGAGACCATTTGCCTCCTTTGTACCTGGCTCTTGGATTATGAGAATGGCATTAATTTGACTGGAAAAAGATGTACCATATAAGAGTACAATATATAGAAAGGGAGACCATTTGCCTCCTTTGTTCCCGTCAATGTCAACTGTCAAGCCAGTGTGATTAGGCTTTGTATCCCTGATCTTTATGTCTGCATCGATTGATACACTCTGTGTGATTAGAGATCGTGGTGTTGTTTCATCTTGTTTTGCATTTTGAAGTAGGATACTTTAGTGTAGACGACATATATGAATGAATATATCGATTTTTAATTAATCATGTTGTTGTCATAGAACACATGAACTATACATGGCACACGTGCATACGTTTTTAATCCGATGAACAAACGAACACATTAATCGTGTATGTTTTTAATCTTTCTGCAGCTTATTGCGGCCGTAGCGCACCGCTAATCGATGCTGCATATGCATATGGATCCGAGCGGGTAACCCCTACCATGGGCAGTCGGCCCGCCCGGTGAGAGATTTTTTGAAAGAGGGGCGGAGAAAAAGGTGTGTTGTGCGGTCAAGATTCCCGCCGCAGCTGCAGAAAATCTACCTCCGGTTCGTGCATAAACATCAAGCAGCCATTAAACTAATTAAGTTTACAAGGCTCATAATTCTAGTATGTGTCAACGTTCACGATGGGTCCCTTGAACCAGAACCGAGCATGGAACACCCAAGAGCCAACACTGAGCAACAACACCCCGCCGACGGCAACTGGCGTGTAGTTGAAGACGTCCTTTCCCACAGGGTATGCCACCGGCAGCGAGAATAGCACGGTGATGAAGGCCACCCACAGCACGGCGGCCCAGCCGATGATCACACCGTACCTGCCGAGGTGAAACGGCCCTCGGACGAATGACTTTCGGGCGGTCGTCACCCGAAAGAAGATGGGCAACGCATAGGAGATGTACAACCCTAGAGTCGCAATGGACACCATCGCCTGGAAGGCCACCTGGCTCCCCAGTGACTTCGCACGCCAAATAACATGAAGCAAGGAAATGAGATGTCAGTCGAGGACTAGGGGTAGGACACCGAGTCTGTGAAACATGCATACGTACCGTGAGAGCCATGGCGAAGGCCACAAGCACGGACAGCCAGACAATGTTCAACGGCACCTCGTGCTTGTTCACCCGGTGCCAAAGGTGCGAGTACGGCATGGCTCCGTCCCTTGAGAAGGCATACCCCATCCTGTCGCACAACACAAAGATGACCAATTGAGAGAATACATTGCGACAATATAACTGTGTCTCTCACTTGTGTCGTGCTACTTAAATACATGCGCATTGCAACAAAAATATACATAAATACAGATAGTACTTTGGAACCACATGTGTGAGCAGGGCCCTCGTATGACTTCCAACAAGCCATGAAAAACAAGCTAGTGCAGTTCGTAGGAGATGCCTCTGGATCAATTATACTCCAGAATTTCTCCGCGGTTGTATTGCCCACGAATGTATTACCTCTGAGTAATCTATAAAGCTCCAAGTTGCAAAAAAGAAAAGAAAAAAACAAGCCATGAAAAACAGACAACTTTCCCTGTTTCCTCCTTTATGGCAAGAACCAAGCAACAGTCCAAATTTGCAAAACTCCTAACCAACCAAATCATAATAGCAATCTATTATGGCTGTAATGGGACATGCAATATTCGAAGAATCATCAGGCGGTATTTGATATTAATTTTTGTTTTCTAATTACAGCAAAAAGGCCACTGGAACGCAAAACCAACAGATTCAGGAGGTGGGAGCGGATGACATACTGAAAAATGACGTCATAAGTTCTCAACTAAATAATATATATTTGTGATTTAGGAATGAGATTTCTGTAAGGGGGCAAATTTGAGGAAGGAGATATTTGTGAGCATAGAACGTCCCAACCATCACGACGACGACGAACACAGCCCCCCCTCTCCCCCAATAGTAAACAATATATCCAAAGTGATGATAATCTAGTGACGAACCTTGAATTGCTCGTGATGCACGCAACACCGCAGAGGAACATGGCGACAGCAATGACGCCGAGGCACACAAGCCCACCAACACCACTGCCGTACCTCTGGTTGAATATGGTGTAGAGAGCCTGAGCGATGGCATAGCCGCCAGCATCATTATCGGCACTTAGCAGGTACGGGATGTCTGTCACAACTGAAGTCAAGGTCACCAGGTAAATCCACCCAAAGATGTTTGAGAGAACGACCGAAGTGACAATCCCAATCGGACCGCTCCTATCGGCATTCTTCGTTTCTTCTGTCTGCATATATATCAATATACATAATTAAGCAAGAACATCCCGATCATTAGATCTTTAGTTGTATCGACATCGGGGATGGTGTAGTGCAATCGATGTCTAGGAATCAGGGCATGCTCTAATTGGACTCCATATGTGAGTACATGGACCAAGTAATCAACGAAAGTTTATGTGGGAATGAATTAATGTCTTGATGTACCATATGAGCAGATGTATCGTAGCCGATCATGCAGTAGTTGCTCATCAACAGCCCCACCCCTAGAATGTAAGCCTTGTTATGGATGCCCATGCCATTGTCCGTGTTGAGGTGCGTGAAGATGAAGTCGGCACTCGACCGCTCCTTGGCAACAGACGGAATCAAGATCACCAGCACAAACACACCTACCATTGTTCAGAGAGTACAGGCACACCAACAATCAAGGACCAGCAAAAAGTTGATGTGTACACAACTACACCTAACATTGGTCGTATGAAATATGCATGCAAATACCAAAACAAAATGCATGTTCAGCTTAGCAATGATCAAAGAATATGAGTATACCTGCAGCGTTCCAGAACGCGCCGAGCTGCCCAAACCAGGAGAGCCAGTGGATGGGGAGGCTGTTGATGAGGCCATGCAGGATGAGGATGAAGCCGTAGATGGCCAAGACGACGTACTTAGACGCGACGTAGCCGCCGCCGTTGGTGCCGCCGGTGGCCAGCAAGATGATCACCTGGATGAGCTGGGCCAGCGAGAAGTCCACGCTGGTGGCCGTCGCCCACTAGGCAGGCATGACGGTCAAAAGAAGAGGCCGGACTGCGTCAGAAATGTGCCAATAATTTAGTTCTATCTATCTGCTCTTTGATTGGACTATGAGTTCACTGCCTCAGTGGTCAGTCCACTCCGTTGAATATCGACAGGGACGTGGGAGATCCCGCGTTCTGAACACGGTGCTGCTATTTTATCCAAGAATCAACGGTTTTGCTGGACGGCCACATGCATTGTATTTCTTATATAGATATGTTACTAGCTTCAAGTACTAGCGTCCAATACTTATAGATCTATGTACTGAGGCACTACTATTATTATATTTCTTGTAGAAAGGGGAGTGTACTTGAAGCTGCAGATAAATGTAGAAATGGGAATGGAGCGTAGGAGTTGAAGTACCTGTCCCACGATGTTGAACCTGTCAAAACAGAGCATAACTAAGATTATACTCCGTCCCAAAATTCTTGTCTTAAATTTATCTAGATGCAAATGTATAGGGAGGTAATACTTGAAAAGGGAACTAGTCCTATTAATCTGCAAAATGAGAAAAGGGGCATATATGGCCGAGTTTGCAGATATCAAATTTGAGCAAACTGCTACTCAAATGTCAGATATAGTCCATCGTCCATCGCAATGAAGAGAAAATTCCAAGCATAACAGCATACCAAAAGTCCAAAATCACCCATTCCTTATCATGAAGCTAATTAAGCATGAACTCTAAGAGCATGGTTAATAGTATAGCTAGCTGCTGGCTATAAGTCAGTGCCATGTCATCTACAGCTCATCTTATAGCCAACATGTATAATATAGTAGATCAAAAGAGTGTACTATTTTTTTATTATGTGGTCCAGCTTTCATTCTCACAAAGTATATAGGAGCACGTGCTAGAGCTGGCTCTTCACGAAGAGCCCGCTTATCTTCTCTCTCCTCTTCTCTTTCCTCCAACTAAGCAGAAATATACTAGTTTATTCCTTATAGCCCGCTGACTCAGCTCTATTATATTTGCTCTAATGTGTAGCCAAGCATACTATGCCAACTATAAATGCAATTGACTAATTGAGTAATTAAGTAGTACCAGCCGGTGACCCAGGAGGCAAGGGACGCCCACTTCTTGCCGGCGAGCTTGGCGCTCCAATAGTAGAGCCCACCGGAGGTCGGGTAGGCCGAGCAGATCTCCGCCATGGACAGGGCGACGCAGCCGTTGAACGCCGCCACCACCAGCCACCCCAGCGTCATGGACGACGGGCCGCCGTAGCGCAGCCCTGTGTTGTACGTGGACGTGACGCCGGTGAGCACGGAGATGATGGAGAAGGAGAAGGCGAAGTTGGAGACCACGCTGAGCCCGCGCTTGAGCTCCTGCTTGTAGCCCATCTGGTGCAGCCGGGCTCGGTCCGCGTCGTCGTTGGCACCGGCGTCGGTGACCGCCACAGCGACGGAGTGCGACGACACGGCCATATCGACCGCTTCTGCTTGGGTGAGGCGCTAGTACTACTTGGGCAGTTAAGCTTGTGAGAAATGGTGTTTGGTGTACTAGAGGGAGTCAAAAGGAGGGGAGCTGGGAGTGGAAATGATCCACGATTGCGGCAGCTAGCCATGTAGGAACTCTTATTATACTGCTTCATATCCCAGATTTATCCTGTCATTCAATCGTGTCGTGTGTACCATTTTCTCAGGGGCGACAAAGACCGGGCATTTAATTAAGTGTATATATCTTATGTTAACCTCAAACACGAAATTGAGATGCATGTACTTCGGATAAACTTTTATAATATGTCTGGTATAAAAGAAAAAAGAATCAAACACGAATCTGCGCTAGGTTGACTTTTAATACACTTGTATGAGGGTTCGGCTTGCATCTCTTAATAATATACTCCTTTTTTCACGAGCTTTCCCATACACACAACACTTTTCTAGAATACGCATACGCACAAAACTGAATAACTTAAAAAAATAATTTTGAAAAGAAGGATAACCCCCGGCCTCTGCATCAATCGATGCATGCAGCCATATTATTAAATAAAAACGTAACAAAGTCTTAAGGTGCAAAGTAGCTCAAGTTACGATGCCTACACACCTAGCCTATTATTAGCTCGCCACCCAAATCGGTTGAAGGTAGCCCGTGCTACCGTCTCCCAGCGGTTGTACCCAATACCCGTAAGCTCCCTGAAGTCCGCATGAGTGAGTAAGGACCACATACGGATCCAAGATGTAGCTCTGTAGATAACCTGTAAAAAATTAATGAATTTTGTCCCATTAAAAATCATATCATTCTAGTGTTCCATATAGCCCAGAAAAGTGCACATATTATGATCCGAATATGTTTAGCTATGTCTATGTCCACTCCAGTAAGCCACGTCCAAATAACGTGTTTATGCTTGTTGGTGGATGGACGTTAAAAGCTATATGAATTGATCGCCATGATAATTTTGCCAGAGGACATTCGAGAAAGAGGTGTTTAATCGTTTCATTTTGATCACAGAAACAACATATTGAGTTACCTACCCAATTCCTTTTCACTTAAAACTGAATAACTCATGGATGTAAATCATACAGTCTGATCCATACACTACCACAACATCATTGACCACTAACAGGCGCTTCAACCTCTCCATTGGTGAGTTTTTTTCACATGACAATGATTAAAGGTCACTAGTAACAAAAATAATTATCGATGGGCCTCCCTTCCTCACTAGAACTTTGTTGGGCATTCTCTTCTCCTCCATAGTTGCCGCCATCTCCTCTTCCATGATGGCCTTCAGGGCCTCATCCTTCGTCTTCCCACAGGCGGAGGCGTCCCACTGCGTCAAGTCAACCACGAGAGGATATGTGTCTCTCCCAAAAGGTGTGTACAGCAAGGATGATTATGGTGAACTAAAAAGTAAAGACTCAAATCATACAAGACGCTCCAAGCAAAACACATATCATGTGGTGAATAAAAATATAGCTCCAAGTAAAGTTACCGATGGACGAAGACAAAAGAGGGGATGCATTCTGGGGCATCCCCAAGCTTAGTCTTTTTGGTTGTCCTTGGATTTTACCTTGGGGTGCCTTGGGCATCCCCAAGCTTAGGCTCTTGTCACTCCTTGTTCCATAATCCATCAAATCTTTACCCAAAACTTGAAAACTTCACAACACAAAACTTAACAGAAAATCTCGTGAGCTCTGTTAGCGAAAGAAAACAAAAAACCACTTCAAGGTACTGTAATGAACTCATTATTTATTTATATTGGTGTTAAACCTACTGTATTCCAACTTCTCTATGGTTCATAAACTCCATTACTAGCCATAGATTCATCAAAATAAGCAAACAACACACGAAAAACAGAATCTGTCAAAAACAGAACAGTCTGTAGTAATCTGTATCAAACGCACACTTCTGGAAAACCAAAAATTCTAAAATAAATTGCTGGACGTGAGGAATTTATCTATTAATCATCTGAAAAAAGAATCAACTGATAGCACTCTCCAGTAAAAAGTTGTAGCTAATCTCGTGAGCGCCAAAGTTTCTGTTTATTACAGCAAGATCAAAAAGATTTCACCCAAGCCTTCCCAAAGGTTCTACTTGGCACAAACACTAATTGAAACATAAAACCACATCTAAACAGAAGCTAGATGGATTATTTATTACTAAACAGAACCAAAAAGCAAGAAACTAAAATAAATTTGGGTTGCCTCCCAAAAAGCGCTATCGTTTAACGCCCCTAGCTAGGCATAAAGGCAAGGATAGATCTAGGTATTGCCATCTTTGGTGTTGGGAAAGAAAAGAGAAAATTTATTATCTATAGCATTTATCTTTCTATTTTGATAAAGCACGTGGCCATTAATGGTGGAGGAAAGATTAAGCACACTACGAAAATTTGCATCTAAGCTAACTCTCATCTCTTTGATAATTTCGTTTTGGTAAAAGCACAAAAGAGAGGTGGATTCAAATTTATCACTCATAGGGTGCCCAAATATAGTTTTCATCTTTTCATAAGTATCTATGGGATCCCCTTCAAGAAAACCCTCTTCAAAAATAGAATCTAAAACTTGTTTGAATGAAGCGGGAAACCCAACATAAAAGCTTTTTAGGTATATCTCAATTTGATATTGGGGCACATAGCTAGCTCGGATCCTTAAAAGCCTATCCCAAGCATCTTTCAAAGATTCATCAAGTAAATAACGAAAAATTCCGGGATCATCTTCATCGAAATTATTCAAACCCTCACTGACAACCCCGGTAGGTCTTTCCATAGCATCATTATTTATGAGCTTAGAGAGGACAGAGGGACTATCCAAAGTATTAAAACCATGGAGAGAGCCCTTGGCCCTTTTTGATTCGGCCATGGCACAATAAAAACAACGGGAAAAAGGCGAACGGAAAGAGAGGGTGAATAAAATGGCAAAGGTGAAGTGGGGGAAAGGAAAACGAGAGGCAAATGGCAAATAATGTAATGCGAGGGATAAGAGTTTGTGATGGGTACTTGGTATGTCTTGACTTGTGCGTGGACTCCCCGGCAACGGCGCCACAAATGGCTCGTTGTCGGGAGATCAAATCTTGACTTGACTTGGCGTAAGCCTTCCCGGCAACGGCGCCAGAAATGGCTCGTTGTCGAGAGATCAAATCTTGACTTGACTTGGCGTAAGCTTCCCCGGCAACAGCGCCAGAAATCCTTCTTGCTACCTCTTGAGCATGCGTTGGTTTTCCCTTGAAGTGGAAAGGGTGATGCAGCAAAGCGTAAGTATTTCTCTCAGTTTTTGAGAACCAAGGTATCAATCCAGTAGGAGGCCACACACAAGTTCGTCGTACCTACACAAACAAATAAGAACCTTGCAACCAACGCGATAAAGGGGTTGTCAATCCCTTCACGGCCACTTGCAAAAGTGAGATCTGATAGAGATGATAAGATAATATTTTTGTTATTTTTATGATAAAGATTAAAAGTAAAGATTGCAAAATAAACGGTGACAGAAATAGCTAGTTGACAGGAGATTAATATGATGGAAAATAGACCCGGGGGCCATAGGTTTCACTAGTGGCTTCTCTCAAGATAGCATAAGTATTACGGTGGGTGAACAAATTACTGTCGAGCAATTGATAGAAAAGTGCATAATTATGAGAATATCTAGGCATGATCATGTATATAGGCATCACGTCCGTGACAAGTAGACCGATTCCTGCCTGCATCTACTACTATTACTCCACACATCTACCGCTATCCAGCATGCATCTAGAGTATTAAGTTCATAAGAACAGAGTAACGCATTAGGTAAGATGACATGATGTAGAGGGATAAACTCATGCAATATGATATAAACCCCATCTTGTTATCCTCGATGGCAACAATACAATACGTGCCTTGCTGCCCCTACTGTCACTGGGAAAGGACACTGCAAGATTGAACCCAAAGCTAAGCACTTCTCCCATTCCAAGAAAGATCAATCTAGTAGGCCAAACCAAACTGATAATTCGAAGAGACTTGCAAAGATAACCAATCATACATAAAAGAATTCAGAGAAGATTCAAATATTGTTCATAGATAATCTTGATCATAAACCCACAATTCATCGGATCTCGACAAACACACCGCAAAATGAGTTACATCGAATAGATCTCCAAGAAATTCGAGGAGAACTTTGTATTGAGATCCAAAGAGGGAGAAGAAGCCATCTAGCTAATAACTATGTACCCGAAGGTCTGTGGTAAACTACTCACACATCATCGGAGAGGCTATGGTGTTGATGTAGAAGCCCTCCGTGATCGATTCCCCCTCCGGCGGAGCGCCGGAAAAGGTCACAAGATGGGATCTCACGGGTACAGAAGGTTGCGGCGGTGGAAATAGGGTTTCGTGGTGCTCCTGGATGGTTACGGGGTACGTAGGTATATATAGGAGGAAGAAGTAGGTCGGTGGAGCCACGAGGGGCCCACGAGGGTGGAGGGCGCGCCCCCTGCCTCGTGGCCTCCTTGTTCGTTTCTTGACGTCCACTCCAAGTCCTCTGGATCACGTTTGTTACAAAAATCACACTCCCGAAGGTTTCATTCCGTTTGGACTCCGTTTGATATTCCTTTTCTGCAAAACACTGAAATAGGCAAAAAAAACAGCAATTTGCACTCGGCCTTGGGTTAATAGGTTAGTCCCAAAAGTAATATGAAAGTGTATAATAAAGCCCATTAAACATCCAAAATAGAATATATAATAGCATGGAACAATCAAAAATTATAGATACGTTGGAGACGTATCATGACGCAACTCGCCGATGACTCGCCTCCATGTTTTCGACGGTGATGCACGACTCGGACATGGAAATCATCGTGGCAGTGGCCTCCGCTCCATGGCCATCACCTCCTTGCCAACCGTGACGCAACTTACTGGACAACATACCTTTCCCCATCGCTCGGGATGCAGCTCGACGATGAGGGAGACACATACCGGCCACTCGCAGCATCACGCCGCCAATGACCTCCACCATGCGCCGACGACCTCCACGTCACATGGAGTTCGTCGTGCCGCCACCGCCGCCTCGGATCGACAAGGATCTGATGCCAATTGTTGGCGCCGCCTCTTGCAGCGCTGCTCCTCTTCTCTCCCTTGCAACTCTCGCACCTCAAGGTTTCTCTCAAGGACACACTCACCATGGAAGAACTCAAAGAAACACACATGCACACAGGCACCAGGGAGAAAGAGACATGTCTTTTTCATGAAGCATTTTCTCCATGGTGTATCTCACTGGCTACATTTTCTCCATGGTGTATCACACTGGCTACATTGTTTCTGTGCCCAACGGGCTACCTTTTCTCATTCATCAGTCCAACGTCCAACTTAAATACCCAGTACAATAGACTCATACGTAGCCAAGGCAACAACCTGCCCGGTTCTGATGCCATGCACCCCACAACTTGATCCACTAATCAACTGACCTATGCACTAACTAATCTAGCTACATGCATGCGCACGTACAGCACCGGAGCAATCTCTCCACAACAGCCACATGACTTGGCCGGCTAACAAACTCATGCATGCAACACTATCTAATCTCCTAATCCCACTACTAACTTGTGTGTGTACACACATTAACTCATCTCCACGTGAGTACATAGCCGCAGACTAGTAGCTGGACACGACTACATGCATGAAACAAAATATGATGAAAAACTAAAAAACAAGGTTAACTCTAACAATCACCCTCTTAACCTTGTTATTGCTTATTCCTCTCTTGAAGGCCATGGCCGTCGATGTCGTCGGTGCAACACGGAGATGGCCGCGAATGCCATCTTGTCAAGCCGATTGTTGATACGTCTCCAACGTATCTATAATTTTTTATGGTTCCATGCTATATTATATTCTGTTTTGGATGATTAATGGGCTTTATTATACACTTTTATATTATTTTTGGGACTAACCTATTAACCGGAGGCCCAGCCCAAATTGCTGTTTTTTGCCTATTTGAGTGTTTCGCAGAAAAAGAATATCAAACGGAGTCCAAACGGAATGAAACCTTCGGGAACGTGATGTTCGAAACAAACGTGATCCAGATGACTTGGAGACTACGTAAAGTAATCTACGAGGAGAGCAAGAGGCAGGGGGCGCGCCTACCCCCCCCCCCCCCTGGCGCGCCTCCACCCTCGTGGGGCCCATGTTGCTCCACCGACGTACTTCTTCCTCCTATATATACCTACGTACCCCCAAACCATCAGATACGGAGCCAAACGCCTATTTCCACTGCCGCAACCTTCTGTACCCGTGAGATCCCATCTTGGGGCCTTTTCCGGCGCTCCGCCGGAGGGGGCATTGATCACGGAGGGCTTCTACATCGACACCATAGCCTCTCCGATGATGTGTGAGTAGTTTACCTCAGACCTTCGGGTCCATAGTTATTAGCTAGATGGCTTTTTCTCTCTCTTTGGATCTCAATACAAAGTTCTCCTTGATCTTCTTGGAGATCTATTCGATGTAATCTTCTTTTGCGCTGTGTTTGTTGACATCCGATGAATTGTGGGTTTATGATCAAGTTTATCTATGAACAATATTTGAATCTCCTCTGAACTCTTTTATGTATGATTGGTTATCTTTGCAAGTCTCTTCGAATTATCAGTTTGGTTTGGCCTACTAGATTGAACTTTCTTGCAATGGGAGAAGTGCTTAGCTTTGGGTTCAATCTTGCGGTGCTCAATCCCAGTGACAGTAGGGAAAATGACACGTATTGTATTGTTGCCATCGAGGATAAAAAGATGGGGTTTATATCATATTACATGAGTTTATCCCTCTACATCATGTCATCTTACTTAAAACATTACTCTGTTCTTATGAACTTAATACTCCAGATGCATGCTGGATAGCGGTCGATGTGTGGAGTAATAGTAGTAGATGCATGCAGGAGTCGGTCTACTTGTCGCGGACGTGATGCCTATATACATGATCATACCTAGATATTCTCATAACTATGCGCAATTCTATCAATTGCTACGCAGTAATTCGTTTACCCACCGTAATACTTATGCTATCTTGAGAGAAGCCAGTAGTGAAACCTATGGCCCCCGGGTCTATTTTCCATCATATTAATCTCCCGTCAACAAACTATTTCTGGCGCCGTTTATTTTGCTTTCTTTACTTTTACTCTTTATCATAAAAATACCAAAAATATTCTTTTATCATATCTATCAGATCTCACTCTCGTAAGTGACCGTGAAGGGATTGATGATACGTGTCCAACGTATCTATAATTTTTTATTGTTCCACGCTATATTATATTCTGTTTTGGACATTAATGGGCTTTATTATACACTTTTATATTATTTTTGGGACCAACCTATTAACCGGAGGCCCAGCCCAGAATTGCTGTTTTTTTGCCTATTTCAGAGTTTTGTAGAAAAAGAATATCAGACAGAGTACAAACGGAATGAAACCTTCGGGAACGTGATTTTTGGAACAAACGTGATCTAGAGGACTTGGACCCTATGTTAAGAAAGCTACCAGGAAGGAACGAGGTAGGGGGCGCGCCTACCCCCCTGGGCGCGCCCTCCACCCTCGTGGGGCCCACGTTGCTCCACCGACGTACTTCTTCCTCCTATATATACCTACGTACCCCCAAACTACCAGATACGGAGCCAAAAACCTAATTCCACCGCTGCAACCTTCTGTACTCGTGAGATCCCATCTTGGGGCCTTTTCCGGAGCTCCGCCGGAGGGGGCATCGATCACGGAGGGCTTCTACATCAACACCATAGCCTCTCCGATGATGTGTGAGTAGTTTACCTCAGACCTTCGGGTCCATAGTTATTAGCTAGATGGCTTCTTCTCTCTTTTTGGATCTCAATACAATGTTCTCCCCCTCTCTTGTGGAGATCTATTCGATGTAATCTTCTTTTGCGGTTTGTTTGTTGAGACCGATGAATTGTGGGTTTATGATCAAGTTTATCTATGAACAATATTTGAATCCTCTCTGAATTCTTTTATGTATGATTGGGTATCTTTGCAAGTCTCTTCGAATTATCAGTTTGGTTTGGCCTACTAGATTGATCTTTCTTGCAATGGGAGAAGTGCTTAGCTTTGGGTTCAATCTTGCGGTGTCCTTTCCCAGTGAAGATAGGGGTAGCAAGGCACGTATTGTATTGTTGCCATCGAGGATAACAAGATGGGGTTTATATCATATTGCATGAGTTTATCCCTCTACATCATGTCATCTTACTTAAAGCGTTACTCTGTTCTTTTGAACTTAATACTCTAGATGCATGCTGGATAGCGGTCGATGTGTGGAGTAATAGTAGTAGATGCAGGCAGGAGTAGGTCTACTTGTCGCGGACGCGATGCCTATATACATGATCATACCTAGATATTCTCATAACTATGCTCAATTCTGTCAATTGCTCAACAGTAATTTGTTTACCCACCGTAATACTTATGCTCTTGAGAGAAGCCAGTAGTGAAACCTATGGCCCCCCGGTCTATTTTCTATCATATTAATCTCCGTCAACAAGCTATTTCTTTTGCCGTTTATTTTTCTTTCTTTACTTTGCATCTTTATCATAAAAATACCAAAAATATTATCTTGAAGGGATTGACCGTCAACAAGCTATCTTCAGATCTCACTTTCGGAAGTGACCGTGAAGGGATTGACAACCCCTTTATTGCGTTGGTTGCGAGGATTTTATTTGTTTGTGTAGGTGCGAGGGACTCGTGCGTGGCCTCCTACTGGATTGATACCTTGGTTCTCAAAAACTGAGGGAAATACTTACGCTGCTTTATTGCACCACCCTTTCCTCTTCAAGGGAAAACCAACGCAGTGCTCAAGAGGTAGCAAGAAGGATTTCTGGCGCCGTTGCCGGGGAGTCTACGCAAAATTCAACATACCAAGTACCCATCACAAACCCTTATCTCCCGCATTACATTATTTCCCATTTGCCTCTCGTTTTCCTCTCCCCCATTTCACCCTTGCCATTTTATTCGCCCTCTCTTTTCCGTTCGCTTCTTTTTCGCTTGCTTCTTGTTTGCTCGTGTGTTGGATTGCTTGCTTGTCACGATGGCTCAAGATAATACTAAATTATGTGACTTTACCAATACCAACAATAATGATTTTCTTAGCACTCCGATTGCTCCTCTTACCGATATTGAATCTTGTGAAATTAATGCTGCTTTGTTGAATCTTGTCATGAAAGATCAATTCGCCGGCCTTCCTAGTGAAGATGCCGCTACCCATCTAAATAGCTTCGTTGATTTGTGTGATATGCAAAAAAATAAAGATGCGGACAATGATATTGTTAAACTGAAGCTATTTCGTTTTTCGCTTAGAGATCATGCTAAAGCTTGGTTTTCGTCTTTGCCTAGAAATAGTATTGATTCTTGGAATAAGTACAAAGATGCTTTTATCTCTAAGTATTATCCTCCCGCTAAGATCATCTCTCTTAGAAACGATATCATGAATTTTAAGCAACTTGATCATGAAGATGTTGCACAAGCTTGGGAGGGGGTGAAATTAATGAGACGTAATTGCCCTACACATGGTTTGAATCTTTGGATGATTATACAAAAAATTTATGCCGGATTGAATTTTTCTTCGAGAAATCTTTTAGATTCGGCCGCGGGAGGCACTTTTATGGAAATCACTTTAGGAGAAGCTACTAAACTCCTAGATAATATTATGGTTAATTATTCTCAATGGCACACCGAAAGATCTACTAGTAAAAAAGTGCATGTGATAGAAGAAATTAATGTTTTGAGTGGAAATATGGATGAACTTATGAAATTATTTTCTACTAAGAGTGTTTCTTCTGATCCTAATGATAAGCCTTTGTCTAATTTGATTGAGAATAATAATGAATATGTAGATGTGAATTTTGTTGGTAGAAATAATTTTGGTAACAACGTGTATAGAGGGAACTTTAATCCTAGGCCGTATCCTAGTAATTCCTCTAATAATTTTGGTAATTTCTACAACAATTCTTATGGAAATTTTAATAAGATGCCCTCTGAATTTGAGACTAGTGTTAAGGAGTTTATGAATTCGCAAAAGAATTTCAATGCTTTGCTTGAAGAAAAATTGCTTAAAGTTGATGAATTAGCTAGGAACGTTGATAGAATTTCTCTTGATGTTGATTCTTTGAAACTTAGATCTATTCCACCTAAGCATGATATCAATGAGTCTCTCAAGGCCATGAGAATTTCCATTGATGAGTGCAAAGAAAGAACCGCTAGGATGCGTGCTAAGAAAGATTGTTTTGTGAAAGCGTGTTCTTCTAGTTTCTATGAAAATAAAGATGAAGATCTAAAAGTTATTGATGTGTCCCCTATTAAATCTTTGTTTTGCAATATGAATCTTGATAATGATGGGACTGAATATGATCCACCTTTACCTAGAAGGCGTTCCAAAAATTCGGAGTTTTTAGATCTTGATGCAAAAATTGGTAAAAGTGGGACTGAAGAGATCAAAACTCTAGATACTAATGAACCCACTATCTTGGATTTCAAGGAATTTAATTATGATAATTGCTCTTTGATAGATTGTATTTCCTTGTTACAATCCGTGCTAAATTCTCCACATGCTTATAGTCAAAATAAAGCCTTTACCAAACATATCGTTGATGCTTTGATGCAATCTTATGAAGAAAAACTTTAGTTGGAAGTTTCTATCCGTAGAAAACTTTATGATGAGTGGGAACCTACTATTAAAATTAAAATTAAAGATCATGAATGCTATGCTTTGTGTGATATGGGTGCTAGTGTTTCCACGATTCCAAAGACTTTGTGTGATTTGCTAGGTTTCCGTGATTTTGATGATTGCTCTTTAAACTTGCACCTTGCGGATTCCACCATTAAGAAACCTATGGGAAGAATTAATGATGTTCTTATTGTTGCAAATAGGAATTATGTGCCCGTAGATTTTATTGTTCTTTATATAGATTGCAATCCTTCATGTCCTATTATTCTTGGTAGACCTTTCCTTAGAACGATTGGTGCAATTATTGATATGAAGGAAGGGAATATTAGATTCCAATTTCTGTTAAGGAAAGGAATGGAACACTTCCCTAGAAAGAAAATAAAATTACCTTATGAATCTGTTATGCTAGCCACTTATGGATTGCCTTCCAAAGATGGCAATACCTAGATCTATCCTTTCTTTTATGCCTAGCTAGGGGCGTTAAACGATAGCGCTTGTTGGGAGGCAACCCAATTTTATTTTTAGTTTTTTGATTTTTGCTTCTGTTTAGGAATAAATATTTGATCTAGCCTCTGGTTAGATGTTTTTTAATGTTTTAATAGTGTTTCTGCCAAGTTTAACCTATAGGATCTTCTTGGATGATAGTTATTTGATCTTGCTGAAAATTCCAGAAACTTTCTGTTCACGAAAATAATTGTTAAAAATCACCAGAACGTGATAAAATATTGATTCCACTTGCTGCTGATCAATAAACAAATTGTCTAGGTCGTCGTATTTTGGATGAATTTTTCGAGTTCCAGAAGTTTGCGTTAGTTACAGATTACTACAGACTGTTCTGTTTTTAACAGATTCTGTTTTTCGTGTGTTGTTTGCTTATTTTGATGAATCTATGGCTAGTGAAAGAGTTTATAAACCATAGAGAAGTTGGAATACAGTCGGTTTAACACCAATATAAATAAACAATGAGTTCATTACAGTACCTTGAAGTGGTGTTTTGTTTTCTTTCGCTAACGGAGCTCACAAGATTTTCTGTTAAGTTTTGTGTTGTGAAGTTTTCAAGTTTTGGGTAAAAGATTTGATGGATTATGGAACAAGGAGTGGCAAGAGCCTAAGCTTTGGGATGCCCATGGCACCCCAAAAGGACACCTAAAAGCCAAAGCTTGGGGATGCCCCAGAAGGCATCCCCTCTTTCGTCTACTTCCATTGGTAACTTTACTTGGAGCTATATTTTTATGCACCACATGATATGTGTTTTGCTTGGAGCGTCTTGTATTATTTGAGTATTTATTTGTTAGTTTGCCACAATCATCCTTGCTGTACACACCTTTTGAGAGAGACACACATGATTCGGAAATTGTTAGAATACTCTATGTGCTTCACTTATACCTTTTGAGTTATATAGTTTTTACTCTATGTGCTTCACTTATATCTTTTGAGTTATATAGTTTTTGCTCTAGTGCTTCAGTTATATCTTTTAGAGCATGGTGGTGGATTTGTTTTATAGAAACTATTGTTCTCTCATGCTTCACTTAGATTATTTTGAGAGTCCTACAAAACAGCGTGGTAATTTGCTTTAATTATGTTAGGCATTCAAGATTAGTAAAAAAATCTTATGAGTGTGTTGAATACTATGAGAAGCTTGATACTTGATAATTGTTTTGAGATATGGAGATGGTGATATTAGAGTCATGCTAGTTGAGTAGTTTTGAATTTGAGAAATACTTGTGTTAAAGGTTGTGATTCCCGTAGCATGCACGTATGGTGAACCGTTATGTGATGAAGTTGGAGCATGATTTATTTATTGATTGTCTTCCTTATGAGTGGCGGTCGGGGACAAGCGATGCTCTTTTCCTACCAATCTATCCCCCTAGGAGCATGCGCGTAATACTTTGCTTCGATAACTTGTAGATTTTTGCAATAAGTATATGAGTTCTTTATGACTAATGTTGAGTCCATGGATTATACGCACTTTCTTCCTTCCACCATTGCTAGCCTCTCTAATACCGCGCACTTTTCGCCGGTATCATACACCCACCATATGCCTTCCTCAAAACAGCCACCACACCTACCTACCATGGCATTTCCATAGCCATTCCGAGATATATTGCCATGCAACTTACCACCGTTTAGTTTATTATGACACGCTCCATCATTGTCATATTGCCTTGCATGATCATGTAGTTGACATTGTATTTGTGGCAAAGCCACCGTTCATAATTCTTTCATACATGTCACTCTTGATTCATTGCATATCCCGGTATACCGCCGGAGGCATTCACATAGAGTCATATTTTGTTCTAAGTATTGAGTTGTAATTGTTGAGTTGTAAGTAAATAAAAGTGTGATGATCATCATTTTTAGAGCATTGTCCCAAGAGAGGAAAGGATGATGGAGACTATGATTCCCCCACAAGTCGGGATGAGACTCCGGACTAAAAAAAAGAGGACATAAAAAAAGAAAAGGCCCAAATAAAAAAATGAGAGAAAAAGAGAGAAGGGACAATGTTACTATCCTTTTACCACACTTGTGCTTCAAAGTAGCATCGTGGTCTTCATGATAGAGAGTCTCTCATTTTGTCTCTTTCATATACTAGTGGGAAATTTCATTATAGAACTTGGCTTGTATATTCCAATGATGGGCTTCCTCAAATGCCCGAGGTCTTCGTGAGCAAGCAAGTTGGATGCACACCCACTTAGTTTCTTTTGTTTGAGCTTTCATACACTTATAGCTCTAGTGCATCCATTGCATGGCAATCCCTACTCCTTGCATTGACATCAATTGATGGGCATCTCCATAGCCCGTTGATTAGCCTCGTTGATGTGAGACTTTCTCCTTTTTTGTCTTCCCACATAACCCCTACCATTATACCTTATTCCACCATAGTGCTATATCCATGGCTTGCGCTCATGTATTGCGTAAGAGTTGAAAAGGCTGAAGCGCGTTAAAAAGTATGAACCAATTGCTTGGCTAAAACCGGGGTTGTACATGATATGAATATTTTGTGTGGGAAGATGGAGCATAGCCAGACTATATGATTTTGTAGGGATACTTGCTTTGGCTATGTTATTTTGATAAGACATAATTGCTTAGTTAGTATGATTGAAGTATTATTATTTTTATGTCAACATTAAACTTTTGTCTTGAATCTTTCGGATCTGAATATTCATACCACAATTAAGAGAATTACATTGAAATTATGCCAAGTAGCATTCCACATAAAAATTCTGTTTTTATCATTTACCTACTCGAGGACGAGCAGGAAATAAGCTTGGGGATGCTTGATACGTCTCCAACGTATCTATAATTTTTGATTATTCCATGCTATATTATATTCTGTTTTGGACATTAATGGGCTTTATTATACACTTTTATATTATTTTTGGGACCAACCTATTAACCGGAGGCCCAACCCATAATTGCTGTTTTTTGCCTATTTCAGAGTTTCGCGGAAAAAGAATATCAAACGGAGTCCAAACGGAATGAAACCTTCGGGAACGTGATTTTTGGAACGAACGTGATCCAGAGGACGTGGACCCTACGTCAAGAAAGCTACCAGGAAGGCACGAGGAGGGGGGCGTGCCTACCCCCTGGGCGCGCCCTCCACCCTCGTGGGGCCCACGTCGCTCCACCGACGTACTTCTTCCTCCTATATATACCTACGTACCCCCAACCTACCAGATACGGAGCCAAAAACCTAATTCCACCGGCGCAACCTTCTGTACCCGTGAGATCCCATCTTGGGGCCTTTTTCGGAGCTCCGACCGAGGGGGCATCGATCACGGAGGGCTTCTACATCAACACCATAGCCTCTCCGATGATGTGTGAGTAGTTTACCTAAGACCTTCGGGTCCATAGTTATTAGCTAAATGGCTTCTTCTCTCTTTTTGGATCTCAATACAATGTTCACCCCCTCTCTTGTGGAGATCTATTCGATGTAATCTTCTTTTGCGGTGTGTTTGTTGAGACCGATGAATTATGGGTTTATGATCAAGTTTATCTATGAACAATATTTGAATCCTCTCTGAATTCTTTTATGTATGATTGGGTATCTTTGCAAGTCTCTTCGAATTATCAGTTTGGTTTGGCCTACTAGATTGATCTTTCTTGCAATGGGAGAAGTGCTTAGCTTTGGGTTCAATCTTGCGGTGTCCTTTCCCAGTGACAGTAGGGGCAGCAAGGCACGCATTTTATTGTTGCCATCGAGGATAACAAGATGGGGTTTATTTCATATTGCATGAGTTTATCCCTCTACATCATGTCATCTTACTTAAAGCGTTACTCTGTTCTTTTGAACTTAATACTCTAGATGCATGCTGGATAGCGGTCGATGTGTGGAGTAATAGTAGTAGATGCAGGCAGGAGTCGGTCTACTTGTCGCGGACGTGATGCCTATATACATGATCATACCTAGATATTCTCATAACTATGCTCAATTCTGTCAATTGCTCAACAGTAATTTGTTTACCCACCGTAATACTTATGCTCTCGAGAGAAGCCACTAGTGAAACCTATGGGCCCCGAGTCTATTTTCTATCATATTAATCTCCCGTGAACAAGCTATTTCTTTTGTCGTTTATTTTTCTGTCTTTACTTTGCATCTTTATCATAAAAATACCAAAAATATTATTCATATCTATCATATCTCACTTTCGTAAGTGACCGTGAAGGGATTAACAACCCCTTTATTGCGTTGGTTGCGAGGATTTTATTTGTTTGTGTAGGTGCGAGGGACTCGTGCGTGGCCTCCTACTGGATTGATACCTTGGTTCTCAAAAACTGAGGGAAATACTTACGCTGCTTTACTGCATTACCCTTTCCTCTTAAAGGGAAACCAACGCAGTGCTCAAGAGGTAGCAATTGACAACCCCTTTATCGCGTTGGTTGCGAGGTTCTTATTTGTTTGTGTAGGTGCGTGGGACTCGCGCGTGGTCTCCTACTGGATTGATAACTTGGTTCTCAAAAACTGAGGGAAATACTTACGCTACTTTACTGCATCACCCTTTCCTCTTCAAGGGAAAACCAACGCAGTGCTCAATAGGTAGCAATTGCCGCCGTCGCCGTTGGCTTCAACAAGGTACACACCTTAAATGCCTTCACCACTAGCTGGCCATCGAGGCACGCTCGTTGCCGCATGTTTGCCACCGGTGCGGCAACTTGCCGATGACTCGTTCGTCACCAGTGACGCAACTCGCCGGTGACTCGCCTCCATGTTTTCGACGGTGATGCACGACTCGGACATGGAAATCGTCGTGGCAGTGGCCTCCGCTCTATGGCCATCACCTCCTTGCCACCCGTGATGCAACTTACCAGACAACATACCTTTCCCCATCGCTCGTGACACAGCTCGACAATGAGGGAGACACATACCGGCCACTAGCAGCATCATGCCGCCAATGACCTCCGCCATGCACCGACGACATCCATGTCACATGGTGTCCGCCGCGACACCACCACCGCCTCGGATCGACAAGGCTCTGATGTCAATTGTTGGCGCCGCCTCTTGCAGCGCTGCTCCTCTTCTCTCCCTTGGAACTCTCGCAGCTCAAGGTTTCTCTCAAGGACAAACTCACCATGGAAGAACCCAAAGAAACACACACGCACACAGGCACCAGGGAGAAAGAGACATGGCTTTGTCATGAAGCATTTTCTCCATGGTGTATCTCACTGGCTACATTTTCTCCATGGTGTATCACACTGGCTACATTGTTTCTGTGCCCAACCGGCTACCATTTCTCATTCATCAGTCCAACGACCAACTTAAATACCCAGTACAATAGACTCATACGTAGCCAAGGCAACAACCTGCCCGGTTCTCATGCCATGCACCCCACAACTTGATCCACTAATCAACTGACCTATGCACTAACTAATCTAGTTACATGCATGCGCACGTACAGCACCGGAGCAATCTCTCCACAACGGTCACATGACTTGGTCGGCTAACAAATTCATGCGTGCAATACTATCTAATCTCCTAATCCCATTACTAACTTGTGTGTACACACATTAACTCATCTCCACGTGAGTACACAGCCGCAGCCTAGTAGCTGGACACGACTACATGCATGAAACAAAATATGATGAAAAACTAAAAAACAAGGTTAACTCTAACAATCACCCCCTTAACCTTGTTATCGCTTATTCCTCTCTTGAAGCCCATGGCCGTCGATATCGTCGGTGCAACAGGGAGCCGGCCGCGAATGCCATCTTGTCAAGATGATTGCCGCCGTCGCCATTGGCTTCAACAAGGTACACACCTTCAATGCCTTCACCACGAGTTGGCCGTCGTGGCATGCTCGTTGCCGCATGTTTGCCACCGGTGCGGCAACTTGCCGATGACTCGTTCGACACCAGTGACGCAACTCGCTTGTGACTCGCCTCCATGTTTTAGACGGTGATGCACGACTCGGACATGGAAATCGTCGTGGCAGTGGCCTCCGCTCCATGGCCATCACCTCCTTGCCACCCGTGACGCAACTTACCGGACAACATACCTTTCCCCATCCCTCGTGACGCAGCTCGACGATGAGGGAGACACATACCGGCCACTAGCAGCATCACGCCGCCAATGACCTCCACCATGCGCCGACGACCTCCACGTGACATGGAGTCCGCCGCGCCGCCACCGCCGCCTCGGATCGACAAGGATCTGATGCCAATTGTTGGCGCCGCCTCTTGCAGCGCTGCTCCTCTTCTATACCTTGCAACTCTCGCAGCTCAAGGTTTCTCTCAAGGACACACTCACCATGGAAGAACCCAAAGAAACACGCACGCACACAGGCGCCAAGGAGAAAGAGACATGGCTTTGTCATGAAGCATTTTCTACATGGTGTATCTCACTGGCTACATTTTCTTCATGGTGTATCACACTGGCTACATTGTTTTTGTGCCCAACCGGCTACCTTTTCTCATTCATCAGTCCAACGTCCAACTTAAATACCCAGTACAATAGACTCATACATAGCTAAGGCAACAACCTGCCCGGTTCTCATGCCATGCACCCCACAACTTGATCCACTAATCAACTGACCTATGCACTAACTAATCTAGCTACATGCATGCGCACGTACATCACCGGAGCAATCTCTCCACAACGGCCACATGACTTGGCCAGCTAACAAACTCATGCATCAACACTATCTAATATCCTAATATCACTACTAACTTGTGTGTACACACATTAACTCATCTCCACGTGAGTACACAGCCGCATCCTAGTAGCTGGACACGACTACATGCATGAAACAAAATATGATGAAAAACTAAAGAACAAGGTTAACTCTAACAATCACCCACTTAACCTTGTTATCGCTTATTCCTCTCTTGAAGCCCATGGCCATCGATGTCGTCGGTGCAACACGGAGCGGCCGCGAATACCATCTTGTCAAGCCGATTGCCGCCGTTGCCGTTGGCTTCAACAAGGTACACACCTTCAATGCCTTCACCACGAGCTGGCCGTCGTGGCGTGCTCGTTGCCGCATGTTTTCCACCGGTGCCGCAACTTGCCGATGACTCGTTCGTCACCAATGACGCAACTCGCCGGTGACTCGCCTCCATGTTTTCGACGGTGATGCACGACTCAGACATGGAAATCGTCGTGGCAGTGGCCTCCGCTCCATGGCCATCACCTTCTTGCCACCAGTGACGCAACTTACCGTACAGCATACCTTTCCCCATCGCTCGTGATGCAGCTCGACAATGAGGGAGACACATACCAGCCACTAGCAGCATCACGCCGCCAATGCCCTCCACCATGCGCCGATGACCTCCACGTCACATGGAGTCCGCTGCGCCGCCACCACCGCCTCGGATCAACAAGGCTCTGATGCCAATTGTTGGCGCCGCCTCTTGCAGCGCTGCTCCTCTTCTCTCCCTTGGAACTCTCGCAGCTCAAGGTTTCTCTCAAGGACAAAATCACCATGGAAGAACCCATAGAAACACACACGCACACAGGCACCAGGGAGAAAGAGACATGGCTTTGTCATGAAGAATTTTCCATGGTCAATCTCACTGGCTACATTTTCTCCTTGGTGTATCACACTGGCTACATTGTTTCTGTGCCCAACCGGCTACCTTTTCTCATTCATCAGTCCAGCGACCAACTTAAATACCCAGTACAATAGACTCATACGTAGCCAAGGCAACAACCTGCAAGGTTCTCATGCCATGCAGCCCACAACTTGATCCACTAATCAACTGACCTATGCACTAACTAATGTAGTTACATGCATGCGCACGTACAGCACCGGAGCAATCTCTCCACAACGGCCACATGACTTGGTCGGCAAATAAATTCATGCATGCAATACTATCTAATCTCCTAATCCCACTACTAACTTGTGTGTACACACATTAACCCATCTCCACGTGAGTACACAGCCGCAGCCTAGTAGCTGGACATGACTACATGCATGAAACAAAATATGATGAAAAACTGAAAAACAAGGTTAACTCTAACAATCACCCCCTTAACCTTGTTATCGCTTATTCCTCTCTTGAAGCCCATGGCCGTCGATGTCGTTGGTGCAACAGGGAGACGGCCGCGAATGCCATCTTGTCAAGCTGATTGCCGCCGTCGCCGTTGGCTTCAACAAGGTACACACCATCAATGCCTTCACCACGAGCTGGCCGTCGTGGCGTGCTCGTTGCCGCATGTTTTCCACCGGTGCGGCAACTTGCCGATGACTCGTTCGACACCAGTGACGCAACTCGCTGGTGACTCGCCTCCATGTTTTCGACGGTGATGCACGACTCGGACATGGAAATCGTCGTGGCAGTGGCCTCCGCTCCATGGCCATCACCTCCTTGCCACCCGTGACGCAACTTACCGGACAACATACCTTTCCCCATCGCTCGTGACGCAGCTCGACGATGAGGGAGATACATACCGGCCATTAGCAGCATCACGCCGCCAATGACCTCCACCATGCGCCGACGACTTCCACGTGACATGGAATCCGCCGCGCCGCCACCACCGCCTCGGATCGACAAGGATCTGATGCCAATTGTTGGCGCCGCCTCTTGCAGCGCTGCTCCTCTTCTATACCTTGCAACTCTCGCAGCTCAAGGTTTCTCTCAAGGACACACTCACCATGGAAGAACTCAAAGAAACACGCACGCACACTGGCACCAGGGAGAAAGAGACATGGCTTTGTCATGAAGCATTTTCTCCATGGTGTATCTCACTGGCTACATTTTCTCCATGGTGTATCACACTGGCTACATTGTTTCTGTGCCCAACCGGCTACCTTTTCTCATTCATCAGTCCAACGTCCAATTTAAATACCCAGTACAATAGACTCATACATAGCTAAGGCAACAACCTGCCCGGTTCTCATGCCATGCACCCCACAACTTGATCCACTAATCAACTGACCTATGCACTAACTAATCTAGCTACATGCATGCGCACGTACATCACCGGAGCAATCTCTCCACAACGGCCACATGACTTAGGCCAGCTAAAACCCTCATGCATGCAACACTATCTAATATCCTAATCTCACTACTAACTTGTGTGTACACACATTAACTCATCTCCACGTGAGTACACACCCGCAGCCTAGTAGCTGGACACGACTACATGCATGAAATAAAATATGATGAAAAACTAAAGAACAAGGTTAACTCTAACAATCACCCCCTTAACCTTGTTATCGCTTATTCCTCTCTTGAAGCCCATGGCCGTCGATGTCGTCGGTGCAACACGGAGACGGCCGCGAATGCCATCTTGTCAAGACGATTGCCGCCGTTGCCGTTGGCTTCAACAAGGTACACACCTTCAATGCCTTCACCACGAGCTGGCCGTCGTGGCACGCTCGCTGTCGCATGTTTGCCACCGGTGCCGCAACTCGCCGATGACTCGTTCGTCACCAATGACGCAACTCGCCGGTGACTCGCCTTCATGTTTTCGACGGTGATGCACGACTCGGACATGGAAATCGTTGTGGCTGTGGCCTCCGCTCCATGGCCATCACCTCCTTGCCACCCGTGACGCAACTTACCGGACAGCATACCTTTCCCCATCGCTCATGATGCAGCTCGACGATGAGGGAGACACATACCAGCCACTAGCAGCATCACGCCGCCAATGCCCTCCACCATGCGCCGACGACCTCCACGTCACATGCAGTCCGCTGCGCCGCCACCACCGCCTCGGATCGACAAGGCTCTGATGCCAATTGTTGGCGCCGCCTCTTGGAGCGCTGCTCCTCTTCTCTGCCTTGGAACTCTCGCAGCTCAAGGTTTCTCTCAAGGACAAACTCACCATGGAAGAACCCAAAGAAACACACACGCACACAGGCACCAGGGAGAAAGAGACATGGCTTTGTCATGAAGCATTTTCTCCATGGTGTATCTCACTGGCTACATTTTCTCCATGGTGTATCACACTGCCTACATTGTTTCTGTGCCCAACCGGCTACCTTTTCTCATTCATCAGTCCAACGTCCAACTTAAATACCCAGTACAATAGACTCATACATAGCCAAGGCAACAACCTGCCCGGTTCTCATGCCATGCACCCCACAACTTGATCCACTAATCAACTGACCTATGCACTAACTAATCTAGCTACATGCATGCGCACGTACAGCACCGGAGAAATCTCTCCACAACGGCCACATGACTTGGCCGGCTAACAAACTCATGCATGCAACACTATCTAATCTCCTAATCTCACTACTAACTTGTGTGTACACACATTAACTCATCTCCACGTGAGTACACAGCCGCAGCCTAGTAGCTGGACAAGACTACATGCATGGAACAAAATATGATGAAAAACTAATTAAAGAACAAGGTTAACTCTAACAATCACCCCCTTAACCTTGTTATCGCTTATTCCTCTCTTGAAGCCCATTGCCGTCGATGTCGTCGGTGCAACAGGGAGAAGGCCGCGAATGCCATCTTGTCAAGCTGATTGCCGCCGTTGCCGTTGGCTTCAACAAGGTACACACCTTCAATGCCTTCACCACGAGCTGGCCGTCGTGGCATGCTCGTTGCCGCATGTTTTCCACCGGTGCGGCAACTTGCCGATGACTCGTTCGACACCAGTGACGCAACTCGCTGGTGACTCGCCTCCATGTTTTCGACGGTGATGCACGACTCGGACATGGAAATCGTCGTGGCAGTGGCCTCCGCTCCATGGCCATCACCTCCTTGCCACCCGTGACGCAACTTACCGGACAACATACCTTTCCCCATCGCTCGTGACGCAGCTCGACGATGAGGGAGACACATACCGGCCACTAGCAGCATCACGCCGCCAATGACCTCCACCGTGCGCCGACGACCTCCACGTGACATGGAGTGCGCCGCGCCGCCACCGCCGCCTCGGATCGACAAGGATCTGATGCCAATTGTTGGCGCCGCCTCTTGCAGCGCTGCTCCTCTTCTATACCTTGCAACTCTCGCAGCTCAAGGTTTCTCTCAAGGACACACTCACCATGGAAGAACTCAAAGAAAGACGCACGCATACAGGCACCAGGGAGAAAGAGACATGGCTTTGTCATGAAGCATTTTCTACATGGTGTATCTCACTGGCTACATTTTCTCCATGGTGTATCACACTGACTACATTGTTTCTGTGCCCAACCGGCTACCTTTTCTCATTCATCAGTCCAACGTCCAACTTAAATACCCAGTACAATAGACTCATACATAGCTAAGGCAACAACCTGCCCGGTTCTCATGCCATGCACCCCACAACTTGATCCACTAATCAACTGACCTATGCACTAACTAATCTAGCTACATGGATGCGCACGTACATCACCGGAGCAATCTCTCCACAACAGCCACATGACTTGGCCAGCTAACAAACTCATGCATGCAACACTATCGAATATCCTAATCTCACTACTAACTTGTGTGTACACACATTAACTCATCTCCACGTGAGTACACACCTGCAGCCTAGTAGCTAGACACGACTACATGCATGAAACAAAATATGATGAAAAACTAAAGAACAAGGTTAACTCTAACAATCACCCCCTTAACCTTGCTATCGCTTATTCCTCTCTTGAAGCCCATGGCCATCGATGTCGTCGGTGCAACACGGAGACGGCCGCGAATACCATCTTGTCAAGCCGATTGCCGCCGTTGTCGTTGGCTTAAACAAGGTACACACCTTCAATGCCTTCACTACGAGCTGGCCGTCGTGGCACGCTCGTTGCCGCATGTTTTCCACCGGTGCCGCAACTCGCCGATGACTCGTTCGTCACCAATGACGCAACTCGCCGGTGACTCGCCTTCATGTTTTCGACGGTGATGCACGACTCGGACATGGAAATCGTTGTGGCTGTGGCCTCCGCTCCATGGCCATCACCTCCTTGCCACCCGTGACGCAACTTACCGGACAGCATACCTTTCCCCATCGCTCGTGATGCAGCTCGACGATGAGGGAGACACATACCAGCCACTAGCAGCATCACGCCGCCAATGCCCTCCACCATGCGCCGACGACCTCCACATCACATGCAGTCCGCTGCGCCGCCACCACCGCCTCGGATCGACAAGGCTCTGATGCCAATTGTTGGCGCCGCCTCTTGCAGCGCTGCTCCTCTTCTCTCCCTTGGAACTCTCGCAGCTCAAGGTTTCTCTCAAGGACAAACTCACCATGGAAGAACCCAAAGAAACACACACGCACACAGGCACCAGGGAGAAAGAGACATGGCTTTGTCATGAAGCATTTTCTCCATGGTGTATCTCACTGGCTACATTTTCTCCATGGTGTATTACACTGGCTACATTGTTTCTGTGCCCAACCGGCTACCTTTTCTCATTCATCAGTCCAACGACCAACTTAAATACCCAGTACAATAGACTCATACGTAGCCAAGGCAACAACCTGCCCGGTTCTCATGCCATGCACCCCACAACTTGATCCACTAATCAACTGACCTATGCACTAACTAATCTAGCTACATGCATGCGCACGTACATCACCGGAGCAATCTCTCCACAACGGCCACATGACTTGGCCGGCTAACAAATTCATGCATGCAATACTATCTAATCTCCTAATCTCACTACTAACTTGTGTGTACACACATTAACTCATCTCCGCGTGAGTACACAGCCGCAGCCTAGTAGCTGGACACGACTACATGCATGAAACAAAATATGATGAAAAACTAAAAAACAAGGTTAACTCTAACAATCACCCCCTTAACCTTGTTATCGCTTATTCCTCTCTTGAAGCCCATGGCCGTCGATGTCGTCGGTGCAACAGAGAGACGGCCGCGAATGCCATCTTGTCAAGCCGATTGCCGCCGTCGCCGTTGGCTTCAACAACGTACACATCTTCAATGCCTTCACCACGAGCTGGCCGTCGTGGCATGCTCGTTGCCGCATGTTTGCCACCGGTGCGGCAACTTGCCGATGACTCGTTCGACACCAGTGACGCAACTCGCTGGTGACTCGCCTCCATGTTTTCGACAGTGATGCACGACTCGGACATGGAAATCGTCGTGGCAGTGGCCTCCGCTCCATGGCCATCACTTCCTTGCCACCCGTGACGCAACTTACCGGACAACATACCTTTCCCCATCGCTCGTGGCGTAGCTCGACGATGAGGGAGACACATACCGGCCACTAGCAGCATCACGCCGCCAATGACCTCCACCATGCGCAGACGACCTCCACGTCACATTGAGTCCGCCACGCCGCCACCACCGCCTCGGATCGACAAGGCTCTGATGCCAATTGTTGGCGCCGCCTCTTGCAGCGCTGATCCTCTTCTATACCTTGCAACTCTCGCAGCTCAAGGTTTCTCTCAAGGACACACTCACCATGGAAGAACTCAAAGAAACACGCACGCACACAGGCACCAGGGAGAAAGAGACATGGGTTTGTCATGAAGCATTTTCTCCACGGTGTATCTCACTGGCTACATTTTCTCGATGGTGTATCACACAGGCTACATTGTTTCTGTGCCCAACCGGCTACCTTTTCTCATTCATCAGTCCAACGTCCAACTTAAATACCCAATACAATAGACTCATACATAGCCAAGGCAACAACCTGCCCAGTTCTCATGCCATGCACCCCACAACTTGATCCACTAATCAACTGATCTATTCACTGACTAATCTAACTACATGCATGCGCACGTACAGCACCGGAGCAATCTCTCCACAACGGCCACATGACATGGCCGGCTAACAAACTCATGCATGCAACACTATCTAATATCCTAATCTCAGTACTAACTTGTGTGTACACACATTAAGTCATCTCCACGTGAGTACACAGCCGCAGCCTAGTAGCTGGACACGACTACATGCATGAAACAAAATATGATGAAAAACTAAAGAACAAGGTTAACTCTAACAATTACCCCCTTAACCTTGTTATCGCTTATTCCTCTCTTGAAGCCCATGGCCGTCGATGTCGTCGGTGCAACACGGAGACGGCCGCGAATGCCATCTTGTCAAGCCGATTGCCGCCGTCACCGTTGGCTTCAACAGGGTACACACCTTCAATGCCTTCACCACGAGCTGGCCGTCGTGGCACGCTCGTTGCCACATGTTTGCCACCGGTGCCGCAACTCGCCGATGACTCGTTCGTCACCGATGACGCAACTCACCGGTGACTCGCCTCCATGTTTTCGACGGTGATGCACGACTCGGACATGGAAACGTCATGGCAGTGGCCTCCGCTCCATGGCCATCACCTCCTTGACACCTGTGATGCAACTTACCGGACAAGATACCTTTCCCTATCGCTCGTGACGCAACTCGACGATGAGGGCGACACATACCGGCCACTAGCACCATCACGCTGCCAATGACCTCCACCATGCGCCGACGACCTCCACGTCACATGGAGTCCGCTGCGCCGCCACCACCACCTCGGATCGACAAGGCTCTGATGCCAATTGTTGGCGCCGCCTCTTGCAGCGCTGCTCCTCTTCTCTCTCTTGCAACTCTCGCAGCTCAAGGTTTCTCTCAAGGACAGACTCACCATGGAAGAACTCAAAGAAACACACACGCACACAGTCACCAGGGAGAAAGAGACATGGCTTTGTCATGAAGCATTTTCTCCATGGTGTATCTCACTGGCTACATTTTCTCGATGGTGTATCACACAGGCTACATTGTTTCTGTGCCCAACCGGCTACCTTTTCTCATTCATCAGTCCAACATCCATCTTAAATACCTAGTACAATAGACTCATACGTAGCCAAGGCAACAACCTTCCCGGTTCTCATGCCATGCACCCCACAACTTGATCCACTAATCAACTGACCTATGCACTAACTAATATAGCTACATGCATGCGCACGTACAGCACCGGAGCAATCTCTCCACAACGGCCACATGACTTGGCCGGCTAACAAACTCATGCATGCAACACTATCTAATATCCTAATCTCAGTACTAACTTGTGTGTACACACATTAACTCATCTCCACGTGAGTACACAGCCGCAGCCTAGTAGCTGGACACGACTACATGCATGAAACAAAATATGATGAAAAACTAAAGAACAAGGTTAACTCTAACAATCACCCCCTTAACCTTGTTATTGCTTATTGCTCTCTTGAAGCCCATGGCCGTCAATGTCGTCGGTGCAACACGGAGACGGCCGCGAATGCCATCTTGTCAAGCCGATTGCCGCCTTCGCCGTCTAACTCGAAACTGCGCTGGGTTGACTTTTAATACACTTGTATGCGGGTTCGGCTTGCATCTCTTAATAATAGTCCTTTTTTCACGAGCTTTCCCATACAGACAAAACTTTTCTAGAATACGCACACACACACGCAAAAATGAATAACTCATGGATCTAAATCATAGTCTGATCCATACACCACCACAAAATCATTGACCACTGACGGGCGCTTCATCGTCTCCGTTGGTTAGTTTTTTTTCACATGACAATGATTAAAGGTCACTAGTAACAAAAATAACCATCGACGGGCCTCCCTTCCTCACCAGAACTTTGTTGGGCATTCTCTTCTCCCCCATAGTCGTCGCCATCTCCTCTTCCATGATGGCCTTCAGGGCCTCATCCTCTATCTTCCCACAGGCGGAGGCGTCCCACTGGGTCAAGTCAGCAGTAAGAGAGGTTGGGGGCGAAGGAGTTAGAAGCGGTGGGCACAAAGGGATTCATTGATGGAGGAAGGGAAGAATGATATCGCCATGGATGATCGAGGAGAGTGAAGGGAGAAACATATATCATTTTGGTTTAGGAAGAAGAAATAAAGGTTAGGGGGGAGGGGGGGGGGAGGGAGGCGAGCAAGAAGAGTGGAGGCATCGGGGCCGTCACTAGTAGAAGTGTCACGGGACAAAACTAAAACCCACTAGTACCAACTTATCTTTGATGAACTGGATCACCTATCCAAGTCACCACTAGTGGTCATGAGCGTCCCATCAATGTTAAGTACTCCCTCTGTCTCAAAATGTAAGACTTTTTTTTGACACTATCATAGTATCAAAAAACGTCTTATATTTTGAATCAGAGAGAGTACTACAATAGATAGTTCTTCTCTTCCCTGTCAGTGATGGCCGGTCAACAATGAGTACTTTTCTAGTAGTGCATATAACTATATATTGAGCCTGCAATTACAAGGGGTTGAGACTGGAATCGTCATAGAACCCCAGGTGATATGTATAAGTATAACGATGACCTTGCCACACAGATGAACCACACCTTCTTTGTCAATACTCCTACTCGTAAATCTAGGTTCACAAGCAAATAATCTCACAGGACACAAAATTCTAGTACGTGTCAACATTTATAATTGGTCCTTTGAACCAGAACCGAGCATGGAACACCCAGGAGCCAACGCTGAGCAGCAGCACGCCCCCGACTGCCACCGGGCGTGTAGTTGAAGTTGTCCTTTGCCATCGGGTACGCAACCGGCAGCGAGAAGAGCACGGTGACGAAGGCCACCCATAATACGGCTGCCCAGCCGATAACGACTCCGTACCTGCCAAGATGAAACGGCCCCGAGATGAATGACTTCCGGGCCGTGGTCACACGGAAGAAGATGGGCAACGCCTAGGAGATATACAACCCCAGCGTCGCGATCGACAACATCGCCTGGAACGCCACATGACTCCCCAGCGACTGCACACATGCCAAACAACACAATGCAAAGAAGAAACAAATGTTAGAACTATGATGCACCGAGTTCGTGGGATCATTGCATGGTCGATCAATATATGCACATACATACTGTAAGGGCCATGGTGAACGCCACGACGATGGAGAGCCAAACGACGTTCAGTGGCTTGCTCACCTGGTACCACATGTGAGAGTATGGCATGGCCCCATCACGGGAGAAGGCGTACCCCATCCTTGAATTGCTGGTGATGCAGGCGACTCCACAGAGGAACATGGCAATGGCAACGACGCCTAGGCAAGCGAGGCCCCCGACGCCGCGGCCATATCTCTGATGGAAGGTGTTGTACAGGGCTTGAGCAATGGCGTAGCTACCGGCATCGTTGTCGGCACTCAACAAGTACGGGATGTCTGTCACGATCGATGTCAGCGCCACCAGATAAACCCACCTGATGATCGTGGCTAGAGACACTGAAGTTATGATCCCGATCGGGCCACTCCTATCTGCGTTCTTCGTTTCTTCTGTCTAGGATTGTGAGATTGAATATCAGGTCATTAATCATCATCTTCTAGGGCATATGTTTGGTTCAAATGAATGGACAAAGGAAAAATAGAGGAAAGTTTCCATTGATCTCACTTCAAAAAACGCCAACAATCCACTTGAGCCTATTTTTCCAAACCCTATGCGTGAAAAAGTTACTAATACTCTTGGTGGTATGTAACATTCTAGTTATACCTTTTCAGATGGTTTGACTATGATTTAACCATGTTTATTTGGATTCACGTGAACCAAATACTCAAGTTTCCAAAATTCTTGTGTTTATTCAATACTTTGTGTTACACATGCATGCATGTCATATTCCTGTGTTTTTCTTGTTCCTCCAAACCAAAACAGACCTATATATAATGTATATGGGGAATATGATTAAGTAAATAAATTACTTTTAAATAAGTTGATGTTTGTTGGAAAAAGAGGACTAACATACCATGTGAGCAGATGTATCATATAGCCAATGACAGAGTATTGGCTCATCAACAACCCCACAGCTAGAATGTAAAGCCTTGCCATGGACGCCCATGCCATTGTCCGTGTTGAATTGCGTAAAGATGAACTCAACACTTGCCCTTTCATTGGCAACTGCTGGAATCAATATTGCTAACACGAACACGCCTAAAATTGTTCAAAGTTCAGACATGCGAAGTTGATGGACAGCAATAAGTTGATGAAATTTGTATCTTGCGTTTCATAGCATTTCAAACACCCAGAAAAGACGTTATGAAAACTTGTAATATGGGATGTGGATACAGCTTACTTACCTCCCTACACAAATAAGATGTACTTTTTGTGAATCGGGTGCACGTTTTAGTGTGTTTGTTCACTAATTTCAGTATGTATGTAGTTTATATTAAAATATCCAAAACATTTTATATTTGTAAAGAAAGGGAGTACAAGAGACTTTTGAACATACTAGGTAGATTAGAAAATCAGAATACCTGCAGCATTCCAGAAAGCACCGAACTTGCCAAACCAGGAGAGCCAGTGAATGGGGAGGCTGTTGATGAGCCCATGCAGGACCAAGATGAAGCCGTAGATGGCCAGCACGACGTACTTGGAGGCCCTATAGCCGCCGCCTTGGGCTCCGCCGGTGCCGAGCAGGATGATCACCTGTAAAAGCTGCGCCAGCGAGAAGTCCACGCTCGTCGTAGACGCCCACTGCCAGAGTCAGTCAAAACAGGAGGCTAGACCATGTCAGCTACAGGCAAAAAAATTCAGTTTACTACAGAAACATCAACAAAAAAAAGTAAGCATGAGTTCACTGCACGTCTGCATCATCTGAGAGACAGAGATTGTTTGCAGTATGAGGTGCGAGGTGTACCTGTCCGACGATGTTGAACCAGCCGGTGACCCAGGAGGCGAGGGACGCCCACTTGCCGCCAGCAAGCTTGGCGCTCCAGTAGTAGAGCCCGCCGGAGGTCGGGTAGGCCGAGCAGATCTCGGCCATGGACAGGGCGACGCAGCCGTTGAACGACGCCACCACCAGCCACCCCAGCGTCATGGACGCCGGCACGCCGGAGCGCAGCCCCGTGTTGTTCGTGGACGTGACGCCGGTGAGCACGGAGATGAGGGAGAAGGAGAACTCGAAGTTGGACACCACGCTGAGCCCGCGCTTCAGCTCCTGCTTGTACCCCAGCTGGTGCATCCTGGCCCGGTCCGCCCGGGCGACGGAGATGGCCACCGCCATGGAGCGCGGCGGCGCGGCCATCCACCGATGTCCTCCGCTTCTGCTCTTCTTCCTCTACCTTGGCTTAGCTATCGTTTGGTAGTAGTAGTAAGCTTGTAAAGAAGCTGGTCATGGTTGGTGTAGCAGGGGAGTGGAGTGGAAACGATCCACGGCGGCGCCGTGCCGGCGTGCAGAAGAATATTGCTAAACCTACTCGGGAATCGGCATTTGGCTGCGGCGTGATTCCGCGTGTTTGACCCAACGGAGAAGATGGCGGCAAGTGATGCGTCAGAGTAAATGGACTACTGGTCGCCCGTGAAACAGAGCTACAGTAGATCCTACTGACTAACTTAATTACAAGTGACAGATCGAGGAAAAGTGTTTGTTTTATGACATATGCATATGGATGATATTCTGTGGTAAGAAATCACAAACTGTCTATCTTGCTGGAATTTTGTCTATTTTGGGCCTAGCCCAATAATAGTTTGAGAAATTCCTAATAAATCCTAAAGGCCTGCACAACCCATTCGTGCAAGGCAAGAGGTGGAACTAAAGTTTAGTCCCACATTACTAGTTTAGAGGGAGTTGGACCTCTTTATAAGGGAGGCTCTCTCTCCACATGTATGAGGATGAGAACAAGAGGGACATCCACGCTCGCTCCTCCTCCGACGCCCGCCTCGCCACAACGCGGGTTGCGGGAATGAGCCGCGCTTCTTTGAGTCCTGTACGGGAGAAGGGTGATAAGGTTTTTGGGGAGCGCTTCGCGCGACTACTGACTTATTCATCACGGACTCCGACGACTTCTTCCCCGACATCGACAACCTCAACGACGACATGGCTGGAGAGGATGTCGACCCCAAGTCCAGTACTTCTACTGCTGTTGTCCCGTACGTGTTCTTGCTCTTTCTGTTAGAAGTTCTGCCACAGTTTTTTGCTCTAGTTTCTGCCCTACATATGTTAGGTTCTACTTCGTATATGCAACTTCATCTAGTGTCTGTTCTAGATGTGTTTAGTTCAAGTTCATATATGCAGATACAATTTACCTTCTCTCTGTCAGATTGCATGACTTGCTTTATCTCTGCTATATTAGTCATGTTTTATCTAGTATTTCTGTTAGCAAAATTATTTGGTAAATTGCTCATATTTCCAACATATCTGAAGATTCAACATTTGATCGGAGTTGAGCTACAATCTAAACTTCATACTACTACCTTTTCGGTGCCCGCGGCCGGCCACCGTCCATCTTCGATCCTACTGTATTTCTGATAGACCAATTACCACTTTGCCGGTGAAAAATGACCATGACGACGTCGATCTTCAATCGGACGGCTACCAAGCTTCTGGATGTACTTTATGAATGCTTTGCAACAATAGTGAATCAAATGTGTGGCCTTCACGTCTTTGTCATGTTAACTTTGGTTGCATGTCGCGGCTAGCGAAGTTGAACTTAATCCCTAGTTTCACCACTGACAAAGGATCTAAGTGTCAAGTTTGTGTGCAAGCTAAGCAACCTCGTAAGTCTCACACGACTGCAGAAACGAGAAATTTTGCACCACTAGAGCTCATACATTCAGATCTATGTGAAATGAATGGTGTTTTGACAAAAGGTGGAAAGAAATATTCCATGACGTTAATTGATGACTCCACTAGATACTGCCGTGTGTATCTTCTGAAATCTAAGGATGAAGCTTTAAACTTTTTCAAGATCTATAAAGCTGAAGTGGAAAACCAACTTGATCGGAAAATCAAGAGGCTTAGGTCCGACCGTGGTGGAGACTATTTTTCCGATGAATTTGATGCTTTTTGTGCGGAACATGGTATAATCCATGAGAGGACGCCTCCCTATTCACCTCAGTCAAATAGGGTAGCCGGAAGAAAGAACCGTACTCACACTGATTTGGTTAACGAACTCTAAGTCGTTGAACAAATTTAATTCTAAATAAAAAGAATACACATTTATGCAGTATGAGATCATGTTAATTGGTTGCAAGGCTGAAGATGGTCCAATGCTAGTGCCATTAGAACCTAGCTATTCAAATTCAGGATACTGAAATGTGAAAACAGTGTGCAGATTACTACTACTATCCATGGTGGAAAGTAAAAGGGACCCAATATATAACTTAAATACAACCTAGTTAGTTAGTGGAGCTTAATTCATCAGCCACATTAGTACGGACGTTACGAATTGCCATAAGCAAAGCAGCAGCTACCTGTCTATCGGGCACCCACAGATTTTAAAACGGAAATGCACATGCGGGGCTAATAAGCAGTTGATACGCCACAACAATACAGACAGATTGCGCGGACACAAACATTGGTCCATCCACGATATGATTAGAAAGTTAGTAGAATAATGCATCAAGCATGCTTACTAACTTAGTAGCCACCAGCACAATATTCTGCCGCTTAGGTGGCTACCTGCTAGAATACACACACACTGAGAGGAGAGGAAAAAGAAGACGAGACGACGACGGCGACGACCGGCCTCCACCACTAAGCTCCACTCCACAAAGCAGAACCGCTAAAGCGCCGAGAGAGGGAGGCCGACCATTATAACCCACACAAATTCCCTAGAACCCGAGCACTGAAAAAGGAGAGGAGGAGGAAGGGGAAGCTAGAGAGTCCCGCAGCTAGAGAGCAGTCATAAGCTTTTCTTACTTTTGGTGCCATGTCGAGGTGGACGGTGCGGCCGTGCGGGCTGCTGCTGCTGCTCCTGGCGGTGACCGTGCCGGCGGCGGTGGACGACAGCGGCGAGAAGTGCACGGGGCGAGTGTGGCAACCCGTGCGGCATCCCGTGCCTCCAGCCCGCCACCGCCGGAGCCGGCGCTGCCCCCGCCCGTCTACTACCCGCCGCCGCATCCCGAGGCCGTCTACCAGCCGCCGCATCCCAAGGCCGTCTACCCGCCGCCCATGCCCACGGTCGACTGCCCGCCGCCCCCAACGAGCCGTCGCCCGGGTACACGCCCGCGCCCTACACCCCGACGCCGTCCACGCCGTCCGGTGGGTACACCCCGACGCCCTCCCGCGGATATAATCCTACCCCGTCCAGCCTAAATACACTCACACAGTCCCACCAATGTTTACTAATGAATTGCTACCTCTATCAGATTAACACTTGATTGCGTGGAATCTGCTAGCGGGCTCCCTCCGCGTCGTCTCCTGCGAGGCGGCCCGGAGGCCAACCCCAACCCTCGCCGTCGCTACCTCCTCCCCCCCCCCCCCCCCCCCCCCCCTCCTCCTCCCTCGCCGCCGCCCAGGGGCGCGGCCGGGCGAAGCCCTGCTGTTGTCGGCGGCGGCGGGGCTCCTTTGTCTCCCCGCTCGGGCGGTGCTTGCGCGGGCCGGCGTCCCGGGCCGGGTCGTGGAGCTGCAGCCGGGCTCCATGGCGGCGCGGTGGGCGGCTGGGCGGGTGGCGCGCGTGTGCCCGAGACGGCGGCGCCTCCAGCGCGGCCAGATCTGGCCCATGGCGGCGCGGGCTGCCGGTGGCCATCTCTGCCGTGGCCGCGTCAGGTGGTGGTGGCACCGCGGCAGTTGGTGGTGGTGGTGCGGGCCAGAGGTTGAAGACAGCGGCCGCGGCGGCTCTTCCACATCTGGCCTCTCGGCGGCATGGGCCGCGACGGCTAGGGCTGCGGGCGGCGGCCCTGACCGAGGCCCCCTCGGCTGGTCGGGGTGGCGGCGCAGTGGCGGTGGCTGCGCGGGTGCGTACCCGGCGGCTGCCGTGGTGGTGGCAAGTTGATTGCGGCGGCGGCCAGATTGTTCTGGCGTCAGCTCGTCTGTAGGCTGCCTGTATCGGCCTTCGACTCCTCTCCTCGGCGTCCGTTCGCTTCTCTCGCCGGTGGGCTGGCCTTCTCCCGGCTGCTGTCCATCGACCGTCTCGCACCCGGTGCCGTAGGACTGAGCTGGTCTCGCGCCCGGCAGCAGGACCGGCCGGTCTCGCGCCCGGCAGCAGGACTGCGCTCGTCTCGCGCCCGGCAACAGGACCGGCCGGTCTCGCGCCCGGCGGCAAGACTGCGCTCGTCTCGCGCCCGGTGTCGAAGGACGGCTCGATGGAGGCTTGTCGCCGGCCTATTGGGTCTCGGTGCTGGGACCGGCCAGGGGTGCGAAAGGCGGAGCCTTTCCGCCCGTCTCTTCGGTTGGGGTATCGATGGGGCTCGGAGGACTTGGTGTCAAGGTCTTGGATTCCGGGGCGGCGGCCCTGGTGGTGGTGGCGCGGTGCTCATGGGCAGAGCTCGTGCCTCGGTGCTGCCCGGCTGCCACGGCCGTGTGGGCGGCGTGGTAGCCGGGGTGTGGCGTTCGGTGGCGGTGTGTGTTGGCCGGGCCGAAAACCTACTCTATCTTCGGACGGACTGGCGACGGCGAAGATCGCTCCCTTCTTGAAGGCGTCGTCGCGGCTATCACTGCCCATCGTGTTGCTCCAGGGGAAACTCTGATCCTCGGATCGGGCGGTGGCGGCGCTCCGGTGCCGTATCCTTCTTGAAGGCGCCGCCTTGGAGCCCACGGTTCGTCATATGCGGCTTCACTTCTTCGCGGTGTCCACAGATGAAGCTCCCGGTGGCTCGTGTAGTGCTAGGGAGTGTGTTGCTGCGCTCAGCGCCTATGTATGCTGCCTTGGGTGTGTGTGCGTTTGTGGTGGGTGCGTGCGGTTGTACTGGGCACTGTTGGTCTATGCTTTATATATAAAGCGGGGCGAAAGCCTTTTTTGGTAACACTTGATTGCTATCTACTGAAGAAAACAATAGCCGTGTGCAGCAACAGGAAATCATCCAGATGGCCGAAATTTCGTGATCAGCATATACTTGGGTGGCAGAATCGCTTGCAAAAGAAGGAGACTCGAATCATAAGTCACACGCTAGCCCGAATTATATCTCCCCACTTCTGATAACCGGACACCTACCTGGATCGTAATTCGTGCGCCGCCCAAAGCGACCCCCCCGGGCTGATCTAATACAATCCAGAGGCGATTCAGATCGGAGAGACGCGAACAAAATACTTTATTTTATCCCGCTCGAGTTACTCTCGGCAGCGCCCCGCGCCGATTCGACAGAGGCGGGCAGAAAGCGGAGGGGATCGACGGGTGCGTACCGAGCGCGAGGCGGCCACCGCGCGACGAGGAGGCTTTGCCGTCACCTGTGGTGGTGTCGGGGGCGGGGTCGATCTCCGGCTAGAGGAATCGGTGGCGATTGGAGAAGGGCCGGTGGTGATAGGGAATAGGATGCTCTCAACCAGCGGTCGGGTCGGCTTCCGAGGGAAGAAGTCATGGGGACGGGCCGAGTGTGGGGTCGTTTGGCATGTGGAGGCAGTGGACATGCTGAGTAGTAGCGTGGGTGTATCGCCTGCGCTATAGCTATTCACTTAATAGTAGCGTAGGATTTACGACCCGCGCTATTAATATTTTTTCATCTGGTGGTCTGGTATGGCACACTTACCAGTAGCATGCCCAAAACAAACCAACGCTACTGCGAAGCCATACTAGAAGCGCGCTTTGTACCCAGCGCTACTGGTACTTACCAGTAGCGTGGGGACACAAATAAACGCTACTGGTAAACTTCTATGTATAAGCATTTTCCTAGTAGTATGTATAAGTCATGAAGAAAGCAATAGCAATAAAACCTAACGATCATTATACTAAGCTAACGGATGGGTCTTGTCCATCACATCATTCTAATGATGTGATCCCGTTCATCAAATAACAACACATGTATATGGTTAGGAAACTTAACCATCTTTGATTAACGAGCTAGTCAAGTAGAGGCATATTAGGGATACTCTGTTTTGTCTATGTATTCACACGTGTACTAAGTTTCTGGTTAATACAATTCTAACATGAATAATAAACATTTATTATGATATAAGGAAATATAAATAACAACTTTATTATTGCCTCTAGGGCATATTTCCTTCAGTCTCCCACTTGCACTAGAGTCAATAATCTAGTTCACATCGCCATGTGACCAACACCCAAAGGGTTTACTAGAGTCAGTAATCTAGTTCACATCGCCATGTGATTAACACTCAAAGAGTATTAAGGTATGATCATGTTTTGCTTGTGAGAGAGGTTTAGTCAACGGGTCTGCCACATTCAGATCCGTATGCATTTTGCAAATTTCTATGTCTACAATGCTCTACATGCAGCTACTTTAGCTAAATGCTCATACTTCCAATATGTATCCAGATCGAGACTCAGAGTCATCCAGATTGGTGTCAAAGCTTGCATCGACGTAACTCTTTACGATGAACTCTTTTATCACCTCCATAACCGAGAAATATTTCCTTAGTCCTCTAAGGATAATTTTGACCGTTGTCCAGTGATCTACTCCTAGATCACTATTGTACTCCTTTGCCAAACTCATGCTAAGATATACAATAGGTCCGGTACACAGTATGGCAGACTTTATAGAACCTATGGCTGAGGCACAGGGAATGACTTTCATTCTCTCTCTATCTTCTGCCGTGGTCGGGCTTTTGAGTCTTACTCAACTTCACACGTTGCAACATAGGCAAGAACTCCTTCTTTGACTATTCCATTTTGAACTACTTCAAAATCTTGTCAAGGTATATAGTCATTAAAAAAATCTTGTCATGCGTCTTGATCTAGATCTCGATGCTCAATATGTAAGTAGCTTCACCGAGGTCTTTCTTTGAAAACCTCCTTTCAAACACTCCTTTATGCTTTCCAGAAAATTCTACATCATTTTCAATCAACAATATGTCATTCACATATACTTATTAGAAAGGTTGTAGTGCTCCCAATCACTTTCTTGTAAATACAGGCTTCACGACAAGTCTATATAAAACTATATGTTTTGATCAATTCATCAAAGTGTATATTCCAACTTCGAGATGCTTGTACCAGTCCATAGATGGATCGCTGGAGCTTGCACACTTTTTAGCACCTTTAGGACTGAAAAAACCTTCTGGTCGCATCATATACAACAAAACCATTAAGGAATGCAGTTTTGACATCTATTTGCCAGATTTCATAAAATGTGGCAATTGCTAACATGATTCAGACAGAATTTAAGCATCGCTACGAGTGAGAAAATCTCATCGTAGTCAACACCTTGAACTTGTCGAAAACCTTTTGCGACAAGTCGAGCTTTGTAGATAGTAACACTACCATCAGCGTCTGTCTTCATCTTATAGATCCATTTATTATCAATGGCTTGCCGATCATCGGGCAAGCCCACCAAAGTCCACACTTTGTTCCCATACATGGATCCTATCTCAGATTTCATGGCCTGAAGCTATTTTGTGGAATCTGGGCTCATCATCGCTTCCTCATAGTTTGTAGGTTTGTCATGGTCTAGTAACTTGATTTCCAGAATAGGATTACCGTACCACTGTGGTGCGGAATGTGCTATGGTTGACCTACGAGGTTCGGTACTGACTTGATCTGAAATTTCATGATCATTATCATTAGCTTCCTCACTAATTGGTTTAGGCATCACTGGAACTGATTTCTGTGATGAACCACTTTCCAATTCGGAAGAAGGTACAATTACCTCATCAAGTTGTACTTTCCTCTCATTCACTTCTTTCGAGAGAAACTCCTTCTCTAGAAAGGATCCATTCTTAGCAACGAATATATTTCCTTCGGATCTGTGATAGAAGGTGTACCCAACAGTTTCCTTTGGGTATCCTATGAAGACGCATTTCTCCGATTTGGGTTCGAGCTTATCATGCTGAAGCTTTTTCACATAAGCATCGCAACCCCAAACTTTCAGAAACGACAGCTTAGGTTTCTTGCCAAACCACAGTTTATACGGTGTCATCTCAACGGATTTAGATGGTGCCCTATTTAACGTGAATGTAGCTGTTTCTAATGCATAACCCCAAACGATAGTGGTAAATTGGTAAGACACATCATAGATCGCACCATATCTAATAAAGTACGGTTACGACATTCGGACACACAATTACGCTGTGGTGTTCCAGGTGGCGTGAGTTTTGAAACTATTCCACATTGTTTTAAATGAAGGCCAAACTCGTAACTCAAATATTCGCCTCTGCGACACTAGTAGAAAAAGGGTCAAATGTGAGACACATTAGTCCCGGTTTGCATTTGAGCCGGCACTAATGTGTCCATTAGTGCCGGTTTAAACGGCTAGGCGGGAGGAGATCTTTAGTACTGGTTCAGTGCGAACCTTTAGTACCGGTTCTTGCCACGAACCGGTACTAAAGCCTCGTTAGCCTCGTTAGTACCGGTTCGTGGCATGAACCGGTAGTAAAGAGGTTATGGCAGGCTGTTTTTAGTCCCACCTCGCTCCCCTAGCAAGATTTTTACCACCTTAATATGTTACTTCTCAAACCATCACAAGCACTTGGTCTTCATTGAACTCTATGTGTAGAATTTGTGGTCGCAATATGAGTCTTCACCAGTTTCTAAACCGTTGAGGACTCATATTGACAATTCAAATTGTACACAAAAAGATCATTGATAATCAATGTATTTTTTATGATAATCAATGTTTTTTAAACTTATTTGAACTCCAGACTATTTTTGCGTTCAGTATGATGCATTCAAAGCGACGTCATCAATTTGAACACGTTCTGACATCATTTGTTGTTTTTCAGTCATTTACCGATTTGTTTAGAGAGCTAAATGAGCGTGAAATATAAAGTCACTACAAAATGAACTCTGAAAATGTTGGAACTTGGCATGGTATCATCATTTCACCCGCATAGCATGTGCAAAAGAGTAGAGAGGGTCACGACGAAAACTGGACGCACTTCATGTACAAACTGGACAATCTCTTTCGGAGTATCAGGGTTTCGGACGAGAACTCATCTGTTACACGGGCACTTCAATGTTTTTTAAACTTATTTGAACTCCAGACTATTTTTGCGTTCAGTATGAAGCATTCAAAGCGACGTCATCAATTTCCAAGACGTTCTGAAATCATTTGTTGTTTTCAGTCATTTACCGATTTGTTTAGAGAGCTAAATGACCGTGAAATTGAAAATCACTATAAAATGAACTCTGAAAATGTTGGAACTTGGCATGGTATCATCATTTCGCGCGCCGCCCTCGCCGGCCCCGCCAAGCGCCGTCGCCCCCGCCGCCCATCGTCACCGTCCCCGCCGTCGCCCCCGCCGCCCGTCGCCGTCGCCCCGTACTACGTCGCCGTCTCGATCGCGCCGTCGCCCCCGGCCCGTCGCCCGTCGTCGCGCCGTCCCCGTCGCGTCGCCGTCTCGCGCCGCCGCCCGTACGCCCCCGCCCCCCGCTCGTACACACACACACACACATATTTTTTTACTTATTTTCTGTTTTCTGTTGTTTAGATTAATGTTAGATGAATTACGTAGATAAGAATGTTAGAATGTTAATGTTAGATGAATTATATGGAAAAGTTGTTAAATATTAATGTCAATTGTTAGATGAATTAGCTAGATATTAATTAGGTATATATATATGAGATTTGAACTAGTTGAATTAATATAACTAGTTTATTTTTAGTATGAAAATTAATAGAACAAGTTTATTTTTAGTAAGAAAATTTAGGTATATGAGATTATTTGAACTAGTTGAATTAATATAACTAGTATATTTTTAGTAAATGCTTAGTTGAACTAGTTGAATTAGTAGAACTAGTTTATTTTTAGTAAGAAAATTTAGGTATATGAGATTTGATGATCTAATTAAAATATTACTATATATAGCTACTTTATATATTTTAGTAAGAAAATTAATAGAACTAGTCTATTTTTAGTAAATTCTTAGTTGAATTAATAGAACTAGTTTATTTTTAGTAAGAAAATTTAGATATCTAAGATTTGATGATCTAATTAAAATATTACTATACAAAAACTAGCTACTTTATTTTAGTAAGAAAATTAATATAACAAGTTTATTTTTAGTAAATGCTTAGTTGAATTAGTTGAATTAATAGAACTAGTTGAATTAATAGAAGTAGTTGAATTAGTTGAATTAATAGAACTAGTAAGTGTTTAATGTTTCACCTATATGAACATAGGAAATATCGTCTGACGATGAAAAAGATTTCATTATGTGCGAATACTGTGAAGACTAGCGCGGCCTGTGCGACAGAAATTTCCTTGTTGATTATAGGCGCTTTAGCATCAAGCTGGATGAGACCTTTGAAGTGGATACAGTAAGTCACGACGACAAGTCTTTTTTCGTAATTAAGCATGACTTATATATGCTTCATTTGCTTTAACTTATAATTTTAAATTTTCACTATTCTACTAGCGCAACCCCTGCCATGCAAGAATTTTTGTCTTGGATAAGATAGGTTTCAGTGCTATGGAAACTATGGAGGTAAAGAGAGTTTACCTGAAGACCGAGCATGGTTATACTTTCAACGTCAAATTATACAATGCAGACACGTACACCTATTTTGTGTGCAAAACTTGGCAAGCACTATGCAAGGCTTATGCATTTGAGCCTGATATGGTTATCACCTTTGATATTCGTCCGGAAGATGATATTGCAGGTAATAGAGACATCTGGGTCAATGTGCAGACGCCTCTAGTTCTACCATTATGTCAGTTTCTCAACCATATTTATGTCTTTTATATTGTTTATTCAAAAATAGTTGACAACTAATTTCTATTGACAGCTTATTTCCATTCAAGCAAACATGTCCGGCGCTTGGTAGACAGGACCTACTACTGTCCCAGAGCTGAACTAAACTGCGAAGAGATAAGTCATTATGTTTCATGGCATGAGGATCTTCATATTGTCAAGACAAATTTTCTTCCTGCACTTAGAAATGTTAGTACTCAAAACGTGCGACCAATAGTGATCGTATTGAACTACCGTCACATCTATTTATGAAAGATGGTAAGATTTTTACTAACCTCAGTGCATCTTTTGCATACATTAATTTTTTGCTAAACTTTCATTGCTAAGTATATTAATTACTATATGATGTTCTTCAACAGGGAGTCCCGATGACAGTTGTGCCTCAGTGGATCAAGACTAAAGGTCACATGTCAATGGTTAGCTTACGGCCAAGATATCCTACATTGCACATGAGTGCATTCAGGATTTCTAAAAGCGATGAATGCTTAATAGTGAAAGATTGGAGCAAAATTGTTAACGATCCCAGAGAAGTACTAGGGGGCAGCAATGAGAAGCGCAGCCCACGATTAGGAGACAGGTTCATCTGCATGCTCCAGTATGATGAATCAGGAGAGCTATACATGTTCTATGCTATTTTACCTGAGAGAGAGCAGCAGGAGTGATTTAGCTAGTTCATGCTCTTAGTACTTGTCCTCTCATGTCCGTGTTCTTCGTCCTGAACTTAATCTCAAAGAGTGATTTGCTTTTGTGGTGTTATGAACGCTTATAATATCATGACCATGTTAAAGTCGATGTTATCTTTGCTTCTGGTACAAGTGAATGTTTCTTCTTTAAGCTAGTGTTGGTGGTAATTAGATAGCGGTAATGACTATGATGATTAAACAGTGGTAATGACGACTATGATGATTTTTAGCTAGCTAGTATATTGTTGTTGATGATATGATGCAAGAGTTTTTATATTAATATGATGATGATGATGAGTTATTATATCATTTATGAAAAAACCGCAGATTAGTTTCAGCTGGATGGATCCTAGCTAAGTGATCAGGTATATGCCATATCCATGTTATACTTGATCACTTAATTATAGGTGATCAAGTATAATATGGATATGGCATATACTTGATCTCACTTAGCTAGGATCCACATGCATCGAGTCGAAACTAATCTGCGGTACTTTCACCTAATGATTTAACAACTAAAATAATCACTAAATTAAATTGAAAACACAAAACTAAAGGAAAAATAAAAAATAAAACCAAAACACCCCCAAACATTTAGTACCGGTTGGTGTTACCAACCGGTACTAATGAACACCAACCGGTACTAATGTCCTACACGCACCCGGGCCTGGCTCGTGCCACGTGGTGGCACTTTAGCGCCAGTTCGTGATGAACCGGTACTAAAGGGGGGGCCTTTAGTCCTCACTCTTTAGTGCCGGTTGTGGAACCGGCACTAAAGGCCCTTACGAACCGGCGCTAAAGCCCGGTTCTGCACTAGTGCGATGATGATTGTAGAAACTTTATTTTCTTGTTACGATGATTCTCCACTTCACTCTAAAATTCTTTGAACTTTTCAAATGTTTCAGACTTGTGTTTCATTAAGTAGATATACCCATATCTGCTCAAATCATCTGTTAAGGTCAGTAAACAACGATACCCGCTGCGAGCCTCAACACTCATTGGACCGCATGCATCGGTATGTATTATTTCCAGTAAGTCAGTGGCTCGCTCCATTGTTCTGGAGAACGGAGTCTTAATCATCTTGCCCATGAGGCATGGTTCGCAAGCATCAAATGATTCATAATCAAGTGATTCCAAAAATCCATCCGCATGGAGTTTCTTCATGCGCTTTACACCAATATGATCTAAACGGCAGTGCCACAAATATATTGCACTATCATTATCAACTTTGCATCTTTTGGCATCAATATTATGAATATGAGTATCACTACGATCGAGATTCAATAAACCATTTACATTGGGTGTATGACCATATAAGGTTTTATTCATGTAAACAGAACAACAATTATTCTCTGACTTAAATGAATAACCATATTGCAATAAACATGATCCAATCATATTCATGCTCAACACAAACACCAAATAACATTTATTTAGGTTCAACACTATTCTCGAAGGTAGAGGGAGTGTGCGATGGTGATCTTATCAACCTTGGAATCACTTCCAACATGCATCGTCACCTCGCCCTTAACTAGTTTCTGTTCATTTTGTAACTCGTGTTTCGAGTTACTAATCTTAGCAACTGAACTTGTATCAAATAACGAGGGGCTACTACAAACACTAGTAAGGTGCACAATAATCTGTATATCAAATATACCTTTGTTCACTTTTCCATCCTTCTTATCCGCCAAATGTTTGGGGCAGTTCCACTTTAGTGACCATTTCCTTTGCAGTATAAGCACTCAGTTTCAGGCTTGGGTCCAGCTTTGGGCTTCTTCACGGGAGTGGCAACTTGCTTGCCATTCTTCTTGAAGTTCCCTTTCCTTTTCCTTGACCTTTTACTTGAAACTAGTGGTCTTGTCTGTTGGGGAACGCAGTATTTCAAAAAAATTCCTACGATCACGCAAAATCTATCTAGGAGATGCATAGCAATGAGCGGGAGAGTGTGTCCATGTACCCTTGTAGACCGAAAGCGGAAGCGTTAAGCAACGCGGTTGATGTAGTCGAACGTCTTCTCGATCCAACCGATCAAGTACCGAACGCACGGCACCTCCGCGATCTGCACACGTTCAGCTCGGTGACGTCCCTCGATCTCTTGATCCAGCTGAGTGCCGAGGGAGTGTTTCATCAGCACGACGGCGTGATGAAGGTGATGATGAAGTTACCGACGCAGGGCTTCGCCTAAGCACTACAACGATATGACCGAGGTGGAAATCTGTGGAGGGGGGCACCGCACACGGTTAAAAAACAATCGACTTGTGTGTCTATGGGGTGCCCCCCTCCCCCGTATATAAAGGAGGGAAGGAGGGGGCCGGCCGGCCTCATGGTGCGCCCCAAGGGGGGGAATCCTACTTCTACTAGGAGTAGGTTCCCCCCTTTCGTGGTCCTAATAGGAGGGAGAAGGAAGGGGAAGAGGAGAAGAAGGAAAGGGGGGCCGACCCCCCTCCCAATTCGGATTCGGCTTGGGGGGGCGTGCCCCACCTCTTGGCCGCCTCCTCTCTCTTCCACTAAAGCCCATGTAGGCCCATTAAGCCACCGGGAGGTTCCGGTAACCCCCCGGTACTCCGGAAAATGCCCGAACTCATCCGAAACATTTCCGGTGTCCAAACATAGCCTTCCAATATATCGATCTTTATGTCTCGACCATTTCGAGACTCCTCGTCATGTCCGCGATCACATCCGGGACTCCGAACAACCTTCGATACATCAAAACACATAAACTCATAATACCGATCGTCATCGAACGTTAAGCGTGCGGACCCTACGGGTTCGAGAACTATGTAGACATGACCGAGACTCATCTCCGGTCAATAACCAATAGCGGAACCTGGATGCTCATATTGGCTCCTACATATTCTACGAAGATCTTTATCGGTCAAACCGCATAACAACATACATTGTTCCCTTTGTCATTGGTATGTTACTTGCCCGAGATTCGATCGTTGGTATCTCAATACCTAGTTCAATCTCGTTACCGGCAAGTCTCTTTACTCGTTCCGTAATGCATCATTTCTTAACTAACTCATTAGTCACATTGCTTGCAAGGCTTATAGTGATGTGCATTACCGAGAGGGCCTAGAGATACCTCTCCGACAATCGGAGTGACAAATCCTAATCTCGATCTTTGCCAACTCAACAAAGACCATCGGAGACACCTGTAGAGCATCTTTATAATCACCCAGTTACGTTGTGATGTTTGATAGCACACTAAGTGTTCCTCCGGTATTCTGGAGTTGCATAATCTCATAGTCATAGGAACATGTATAAGTCATGATGAAAGCAATAGCAACAAACTAAACGATCATCGTGCTAAGCTAACGGATGGGTCTTGTCAATCACATCATGTTCTAATGATGTGATCCCGTTCATCAAATGACAAATCATGTTTGTGGTTAGGAAACTTAACCATCTTTGATTAACGAGCTAGCCAAGTAGAGGCATACTAGTGACACTTTGTTTGTCTATGTATTCACACATGTACTAAGTTTCCGGTTAATACAATTCTAGCATGAATAATAAACATTTATCATGATATAAGGAAATATAAATAACAACTTTATTATTGCCTCTAGGACATATTTCCTTCATAATGGCTCCTGGTGAAACTTGGGGAGGGAGCAAACTCCTTGTGTGGTGATTGAATTGTGAAAGTAACTTCATCCACCAAGGTTCGAATCAGTGAGCTCTTTTTTATGCACCAAATGGAAGCGGATTTTTGGGACATGGTTCCACGCGAGGATGTAATCTGGGCAGACCATGCATGCGGTGTGATTAGCACTTTATATAGCGATTATATGAATACACCAACGCTATGCTTGGTTAATTCAGCAAATACAGATATATGGGCTGGTGGTTGGCTATCTTAAATGAAGCTGGATACGTACTTGAGAGATCAATGTGAGGTGCTATGCATTTTTAATGGTTGAGTGGTTTCCCAGCACACCTTGAATGTTGATAATTACCACGTGGGCTTAACGACTCATTTTTTCTTCTTTGGTCAGCCGTTGTTCATAGTATGTGTTTTTTTAAGTTGTTCATAGTACTTGTTGGGATTGTAATAGTGCCTCCCCTAGTGGAGACGGTGGGGTTCGGCATATATATGTTGTTTTCATTTTTCAAACGTCATATACATGATGTTAGGGGCTAACACAATTTAGTTACTAGCCTTACTGAGGAGATATAACATTACTTTTTGAAATAAAAAAATGTTAACACAAACATCTATACATGCAGAGCTTTAAAAACTGGATTGCAAGAAACTAGTATTACATTAGGAGCAGCTGGGTTGTGGCCTTCATTACTACCATAGGTACTTGATAAGGATGCAAATAATACGTACTAGCAAATAAACATGTGCGTGAGTACATCTGCTAGGGTGGGTTGTGATAATGAGCCATCACTAGTAGAAAACAGGGCATAGGTCACAGGGCAGTTTTCACATTAGCCCCGGTTCAGTCACGAACCAGGACCCATGGGGGCATTCGTCCCGGTTCGTGAGCCCAGGGGGGCGGCCGGGGCCTCGTGGGCATTGGTCCCGGTTCGTATGGAACCATTTGTCCCGGTTCGAGCCACGAACCGGGACTAATGGTCCTCGCTCCTGGCCCACAACCATTTGTCCCGGTTCTTGGCATGAACCGGGACAGAAGGCCTGGATTTAGTACCGGTTCATGCCACGAACCGGGACCAATGAGGTGCCTATATATACCCCTCGCCCGCGAGCAGAGCACTCCAGTGCTCTATTTTTCTCTGGCCGGCGAGGGGAGGGCTTTGTGGTGCTCTAGCTCACCTCCTATGCACATGAGGTGTTCGATGAAATGCCCGAGCCACACTAGTTAAGCTTTGTCCTCTCAAAGCTCGACCTCAAAGCTCCATTTTCCTCGAGATTTGTCTAGGTTTAGCGGCCCGTCACGTCCCATTCCCGTCTTCACCGCCGTCGACCGCCCGCGCCGATCTCGTCGCCGGCAACACCGTGGTGAGCCTCTTGTTTATCTTCTTTTTGAAAGAAAAAAATTCTTACTTTAGATAGATACTTGTCTAATTTTCTTACTATTTTATTCCTTCTTATTACATAGTGCGATGGTTTTGGTATCCGCCCCCGTCGGCCCTCGTCCTGTCTATGATTCGGATGTGGTATATATTATCTTTTTATAACTATTTGATTCATTTATTGTTTATGACAAATATACCGACCAGCGTGACATAGATTTTATTTATCTAGGAGGTGGTTGAACCGGAAATTCTAACCGACCCTATTGTCGAGAGGTTAAATTTAGTTGAAGAAGAAAACAATTACTTGAAGGGAAAAATAAAAAAAATTGAGGAGGAGAAGATGATATTGGAGTTGCATGTTGCGGATGTCGTCGATGATCACAAGATCAAGATGGATGTAATGCGCTTGAAGATTAGAAAGATTAGAAAATATGCCATTCATACCGAGGCTTGGTATCATTATGCCGTTGGATCAATTGTTACCTTGGTTGCGATTATGATCGCATTTGTTTTCGCATTGAAATGTTTTACATAGTTTCAATGTATGGTTTAATTAATTAGATGCTCTGGAGAGCTATATATATGCTGTTAGATGAGAACTATGTATGTACTTTGGTTCTAATGTGATGATGAACTTCTATTAATTTGGTCACTTAACTATCTATTCATGATGTTCTGTAATGGTTTTTGACACACTTAATTATATATAATGCACGCAGATGAACCGGCAATGGATGTACGGTGACAGACACACCTCCGAGTACATTAAGGGCGTGCATGATTTTCTCGAAGTGGCTGAGGCAAACAAGCAGAATTGTTTTATGTGTTGTCCATGCCCTACATGTGGGAATACGAAGTCTTACTCTGACCGGAAAATCCTTCATGCCCACCTGCTTTACAAGGGTTTCATGCCACACTATAATGTTTGGACGAGGCACGGAGAAATGGGGGTTATGATGGAAGACGGCGAAGAAGAAGAGGACGATGACAACTATGTGCCCCCTGAATACGGTCATGCTGCAACGGGGGAAGCTGCTGAAGATCAAGAGGAACCAGACGATGTGCCCAATGATGCTACAAGGGGGGGAAGCTGCTGAAGATGAAGAGGAACCAGTGCCCGTTGATGATGATCTCCGCCGAGTCATTGTCGATGCAAGGACGCAATGCGAAAGTCAAAAGGAGAAGCTGAAGTTCGATCGCATGTTAGAGGATCACAAAAAAGGGTTGTACCCCAATTGTGAAGATGGCAACACAAAGCTCGGTACCGTACTGGAATTGCTGAAGTGGAAGGCAGAGAATGCTGTGCCTGACAAAGGATTTGAGAAGCTATTGAAAATATTGAAGAAGAAGCTTCCAAAGGATAACGAATTGCCCGACAGTACATACGCAGCAAAGAAGGTCGTATGCCCTCTAGGATTGGAGGTGCAGAAGATACATGCATGCCCTAATGACTGCATCCTCTACCGCGGTGCGTACAAGGATCTGAACGCATGCCCGGTATGCGGTGCATTGCGGTATAAGATCAGACGAGATGACCCTGGTGATGTTGACGGTGAGCCCCCCAGGAAGAGGGTTCCTGCGAAGGTGATGTGGTATGCTCCTATAATACCACGGTTGAAACGTCTGTTCAGAAACGAAGAGCATGCCAAGTTGATGCGATGGCACAGTGAGGACCATAAGAAAGACGGGAAGTTGAGAGCACCCGCTGACGGGTCGCATTGGAGAAAAATCGAGAGAAAGTACTGGGTTGAGTTTGCAGCTGACCCAAGGAACGTATGGTTTGGTTTAAGCGCGGAAGGCATTAATCCTTTCGGGGAGCAGAGCAGCAATCACAGCACCTGGCCCGTGACTCTATGTATGTATAACCTTCCTCCTTGGATGTGCATGAAGCGGAAGTTCATTATGATGCCAGTTCTCATCCAAGGCCCTAAGCAACCCGGCAACGACATTGATGTGTACCTAAGGCCATTAGTTGAAGAACTTTTACAGCTGTGGACTGGAAACGGTGTACGTACGTGGGATGAGCACAAACAGGAGGAATTTAACCTGCACGCGTTGCTGTTTGTAACCATCAACGATTGGCCCGCTCTCAGTAACCTTTCAGGACAGACAAACAAGGGATACCACGCATGCACGCACTGTTTAGATGACACTGAAAGTATATACCTGGACAAACGCAGGAAGAATGTGTACCTGGGCCATCGTCGATTTCTTCCGACCAACCATCAATGTCGAAAGAAAGGCAAGCGTTTCAAAGGCGAGGCAGATCACCGAAAGAAGCCCGCCATGCGTACCGGTGATCACGTACTTGCTATGGTCAATGATTTACACGTAATCTTTGGAAAGGGTCCCGGCGGACTAGCTGTTCCGAATGACGTTGAGGGACACGCACCCATGTGGAAGAAGAAATCTATATTTTGGGACCTACCCTACTGGAAAGAGCTAGAGGTCCGCTCTTCAATCGATGTGATGCACGTGACGAAGAACCTTTGCGTGAACCTGCTAGGCTTCTTGGGCGTGTATGGGAAGACAAAAGATACACCTGAGGCACGGGAGGACCTGCAACGTTTGCACGAAAAAGACGGCATGCCTCCGAAGCAGTATGAAGGTCCTGCCAGCTACGCCCTTACGAAAGAAGAGAAAGAAATCTTCTTTGAATGCCTGCTCAGTATGAAGGTCCCGACTGGCTTCTCGTCGAATATAAAGGGAATAATAAATATGCCAGAGAAAAAGTTCCAGAACCTAAAGTCTCATGACTGCCACGTGATTATGACGCAACTGCTTCCGGTTGCATTGAGGGGGCTTCTACCGGAAAACGTCCGATTAGCCATTGTGAAGCTATGTGCATTCCTCAATGCAATCTCTCAGAAGGTGATCGATCCAGAAATCATACCAAGGCTAAGGAGTGATGTGGCGCAATGTCTTGTCAGTTTCGAGCTGGTGTTCCCACCATCCTTCTTCAATATCATGACGCACGTCCTAGTTCATCTAGTCGACGAGATTGTCATTCTGGGGCCCGTATTTCTACACAATATGTTCCCCTTTGAGAGGTTCATGGGAGTCCTAAAGAAATATGTCCGTAACCGCGCTAGGCCAGAAGGAAGCATCTCCATGGGCCATCAAACAGAGGATGTCATTGGGTTTTGTGTTGACTTCATTTTCATTCCTGGCCTTGAGAAGATAGGTCTCCCTAAATCGCGGTATGAGGGGAGACTGACTGGAAAAGGCACACTTGGAGGGGGGAACTCAATAATATGCAGGGACGGATATTCTTGGTCTGAAGCACACTACACAGTTCTACAGAACTCTACCTTGGTGACCCCGTATGTCGATGAACACAAGAACAGTCTGCGCTCCAAACACCCGGAGCAGTGTGACGACTGGATTACATGTGAACACATCAGGACTTTCAGCAGTTGGTTGGAAACACGTCTCAGAGGTGACACCACTGTTTGTGATGAGTTGTACTCGTTGTCCAGGGGACCATCTTCGACTGTATTGACTTACAAAGGATACGAGATAAATGGGAATACATTTTACACGATCGCCCAAGATCAAAAGAGCACCAACCAAAACAGCGGTGTCCGCTTTGATGCAGCAACCGAGAGGGGAAAGGACACATATTATGGTTACATAATGGACATATGGGAACTTGACTACGGACATGATTTTAAGGTCCCTTTGTTTAAGTGCAAATGGGTCAATCTGTCAGGAGGCGGGGTACAGGTAGACCCACAGTACGGAATGACAACAATGGATCTGAACAATCTTGGGTACACTGACGAACCGTTCGTCCTAGCCAATGATGTGGCACAGGTTATCTATGTGAAGGACATGTCTACCAGACCGAGGAAAAGAAAAGATAAGGAAGCGAATACATCATACGATGAGCCAAAGCGGCACATAGTTCTTTCAGGAAAAACGGACATTGTGGGAGTGGAGGGCAAGACAGACATGTCTGAAGATTATGAAAAGTTTCATGAAATTCCTCCATTCAAAGTCAAGGCTGACCCAAGCATCCTGATAAACGATGAAGATTATCCATGGTTACGGCACAATAAGCAAATGACACAAGCGAAGAAAAAGTGAAGACTTTCTCCCGCAACTATTATGATGATAGCATGCCAACTTTGTAATAGACGAGTATGATACCATTGTCCGTTTTGTACAAGAAGTGCATCTAGTTTTTGCCGTAACCCTCTCAACTTTCTTGCACATGCTATGTGGATGAAATGATGATACCATGCCAACTTTCAACCTTTTTAGAGTTCATTTGAAATGCTTTATAAGCCCTGAGTGCAGAGAGGTTAGGCCCGTAAGCCTGCTTTAGAGAGGAGCTCGACAGCTCAGGCGCACCGCACCTTATAAACAGGAGCGGCTCTCTCTTAGCTAGCGAGGTGGGACTAAACTCGCCACCACGCCGCTATGCAAGGCCATTGGTCCCGGTTGGTGGCACGAACCGGGACCAATTCCACCCTTTGGTCCCTGTTGGTGCCACGAACCGGTACTAATGAGGCTGTGGCCCCACGAGCACCTTTAGTACGTGTTCGTGGCACGAACCGGTACTAGAGTTTCTTACTAGCTAAGCAGTTTTTGAGTCCCACCTCGCTAGCTGAGAGGCACTAGGAGCGGTTTATAAGCCCTGAGTGCAGAGACGATGAAGAAGAGGCGCAATGCTCACGTTGCTTAGCTTCAAGCCTTGAGGAATAAGGTAGACTGCATCGAGCTATGTGCAGTGCAGTCTACACTATTCCGAAAGGCTTGAAGCAAATCAACGCGCATTGCGCCTCTTTTTTATTTTTAATCATTAAAAGCAAAAAGAATTTTCATAAAGAACTTTTTTTGATAGAAACTTTAATAGCAGAAAGAATTATCATAAAGTAAAATAAATAAGTAATTAGAAACAAAATAAAATAAAATAAATAAGTTTTTTGTTGTAAGTAGAAATAAAACAAAATAAATATAGCAAAAAAGAAAATAAAAAACTAAATATAGCAAAAAGAATTTTCATAAAGAACTAATGGCACTAATAGAAAGTTTATATGTTTTCTAAAACTAATGGCACTAACAGACAGTTTATAATTTTGCTGACCTAAAAGCAAAAAGAATTAAAAAATAAAGCAAAAAACAAAAGAAAATAAATAATGCAAAAAATTTAAAAAACTGCCACCTATTGGGCCACCACGGCCTGAATACGACTAGAAACCCAACCTGGGCCAGGATTCAGGCCCGCAGAAGGCCCGATAGGCCAACAGACAGCACAGTGTGACATTAGGCCCGTAAGCCTGCATTTGAGAGGAGCTCGAGAGGGCAGCCGCAGTGGAGCTTATAAACCACTCCGAGCCCCTCTCAACTAGCGAGGTGGGACTAAACTTTTGGCCGCGGGCAGCGCAAGGCCTTTGGTCCCGGTTGGTGGCACCAACCGGGACCAATGCCCCCCCTTTAGTCCCGGTTGGTGCCACCAACCGGGACCAAAGGCCGCCGCTTCCCGCCTTTTGGGCTGCTGAAAAGAGGCCTTTGGTCCCGGTTGGTGGCACCAACCGGGACTAATGCCCACCTTTAGTCCCGGTTGGTGCCACGAACCGGGACTAAAGGTTTTGCTATATAAGTCCACATTTAGGAAATTTTCGACATACCTCGCCCGACACCGCCAGGCTGCCCGTGCTCGCCGTCGCCGCCCGCTCCTCATCGCCGTCGCCCCGCGCCCTTGCCTCGACGGGTCGCCGCCCGGTGCTCGTCGCCGTCGCCCTGCCCCCACGCGCCGCCCCGCCTCGTGCTCCCCTGCTCGCGCGCGCCGCCTCGGCGCCCCGAGCCCCCCTGCCCGGCCCGCACGTGCTCGCCGGCGCCCTCGCCGCCCCCGCCCCGTCCCGGCCCCGTGCGCCGGCGCCCTCGCCGGCCCCGCCCCCGCCGTCGCCATCTTCCTAGCCGCCCCCGCTGTGAGAGCCGCCGCCCCGGCTCTGTTTTTTTATTTTTATTAGTTTAATTTTTTTGTTCATATGTGATGTATATGTGTATGTGGCTATAATGTATATGTGAACAAAAAAAATTGTATGTATGTAGATGTTCAAAATGTATGAATATATATGTCAAAAATGTTTTTTTGTTCATAGAAAGTTTTTTGTTCATATATAGAAAGTTTTTATATATGACAATGGATATATATTCCATATATATGAGAAGTGATGATCCACATGGAAAAGTTTTATATATGCAAAAGTTACAATTTTAGAAAAGTTTTATATATCTAGCTAGGAAGGGAAGAAGAAGAAAAAGAAGGATAGGAAAGAAGAAAATAAGAAGAGGAAAGAAAGAAGAAGAGGAGAGGAAGAAGAGGAGATATAAATAAGAAGAGGAAAAAAGAAGAAAAAGAAGAGGAGAAGAAGAAAGGAATAGAGGAGAAGAAGAAAAAATAGAAAATATTCTATTTTTTCTTCTTCTCCTCTATTCCTTTCTTCTTCTCCTCTTTTTTTTTCTTCTTTTTTTTCTTCTTTTTTTTTCTTCAATCCTCTCCTCTATTCCTTTCTTCTTCTCTCCTCTTTTTATTTCTTCTTCGTTTTCTTATGTTTTATCGGGTCTGTCGTCGTCGATATATACCCCTCCCGATAACTTCAACACGAGGGGGGATAACTTCAACACGAGGGGGGGTCGATATACCCCCTCCCCGATAACATTATTTTCCCGTGTATATATGTCGTCGTTGTCGATATAACCCCCTCCTGATAACTTCAACACGTGGGGGGTCGATATACCCCCTCCCCGATAACATTATTTTCCCGTGTATGTATGTTGTCGTTGTCGATATTACCCCCTCCCGATAACTTCAACACGAGGGGGGATAACTTCAACACGAGGGGGGTCGATATACCCCCTCCTCGATAACATTATTTTCCCGTGTATGTATGTCGTCGTTGTCGATATAAAACCCCCTCCCGATAACTTCAACACGTGGGGGGGGGGGGGGGGTCGATATATACCCCCTCCCCGATAACATTATTTTCCCGTGTATGTATGTCGTCGTTGTCGATATATATAACTCCCTCCCAGATAACTTCGACATGATGGATGGTCGATATGTATACCCCCTCTCGACCGTGATAACTTATACCACGGGAGCACCCCCCGGCCCTCTCGCTCGACCAAAACTCTCGAGGACACCCAAACCCTAGAAAAAAACGATGTCGGTCTCCTACCCCCTCCCGCCGCGCCCCTACCCTTGAAGCGTTGCATAGGCCACCCCAAACCCGGAATAAGCTAGGTCTACGTTTGCACTAATATATCCACCTGTTGTCATGTTTGTGTAATAATTGCCATGTTGTAATATTTGCAGAAACAATGGAGCACGGACGAGATGAGCAAGCAGAAGAGGTGTTGGGGGACATAATCTTAGCCGGAGGTGATGTCTTGTCGTATCTTAACGACAATGATGGTCTGGAAGAACAGGGTGAAGAAGCAGGCTGCGGTGATCGAAGAGTGGAGGAGGAAAGACATGATTATGATGGCTCCGGTGACCCAATGCTGGTGCAAGAAGGAGCCCGTGGTGACGGCTCCGGTGACCGAACAGAGTCCGGCCAGGTAAATATATTAGTTAAGCCTGTGCTGACTAGCTAATTGATGCATTCATTGTTTTGGTATGTACACATATTAATTAACACTCGTCTTTCTTCTTTTTTCTAGCCCTCCGGATCGAGCACAACTGCGGTAAAGAGACGAGGCCCGAAGAGAAAGTTGCGCTCGGATGAAAGGTTTGAGATCACAGCAATCGCGCGCGACGGCCAACCGATTGAACCCCTCCGGACAAAGGATGCTTTTGCTGCTCAGTGCGGGGTTCTAGTTAGGGACAAGATCCCGATCAGCATCCACCAATGGTATAAGCCTAAGAAGGAAGACCCTGAGGTGTCTTATGTCAATGATATGCAGAAAGATGATCTTTGGACTGAGCTGAAGGCAAATTTCACCCTACCGCCAGAGGAGGATCCGGAGAAGCCAGTTATAGAGAAATTAATCAAGTCTCATGCTCTTAAGAAGATGGCAGACCTATTCAGGAGGTGGAAGAATGAGCTGAAAACGTTTGTCGACAAAGAAGAGACACCTGAATTCATCGGCCGGTATGAGAAGATCAGAGATCACTGGCCCGCATTTGTGGCCCACAAGACATCGGAAAAGAGTAAGAAGATGTCAGCGACAAACAAGATGAATGCTGCGAAGAAGAAGCTTCACCATCGCACGGGGTCAGGTGGCTACCTCAAAGCCCGGCCTAAGTGGGCCAAGTCTGAGAGGGATCTGCTTGATAAAGGGATCGAACCACAGACAATGAACTGGCCAGACCATTGCCGGACTTGGTTCTTCGGGGCTGGCGGAACCTTGGACCCTGTATCAGGGAGGTGTCGTTGGACGGATGAGCAACTTGCAATACCCGTCAAGAAGATTCAGCACTATATCGATGCAGCGCAGCAAGGGTCGTTCGTTCCAGACAGAGAGAACGACGAGCTCACAATGGCCCTCGGGAATCCTGAGCACCCTGGACGGACACGAGGCACGCCAGGCTCCGTTCCGTGGAAGGCTGGTTTTCCGGACGCGGGCGGTTACAAAACCTAGGAGAGGAGGAAAAAAGTGGAGCAGATCCAAATTCAGCGTCTGCACGAAAGGGTTCGAGTGCTAGAGGAACGAGACAGCAATAGAGATGCCGAAACTGCCCCCGAAGCTACACCGCCATCTCAGCGTAGAAGCAGCGTGGCTTCCACCGAGCTGCCTCGGCTGGAGCATGCGGCTACTCCTAGCTACCCCGTGGATGCTATCACGGAGTCTCAACATTGCCACCTTATGGCGGAATGGCAGAACTTGAAAGTCAAGGCGGCTGTTGGCTCTGTTTTACCTACTGAACCCGGCGCAACCTACCACTGCCGGCCGATTCCTGAAGGATATGCTAGGGTGATGGTGGATGAAATAACGGAAGGATTTGAGGACCTCCAGCTTGACCACCCTACCGGTGAAGGGGAGACTCGGCTGGGTTTAGCTCTGAAGACTCCATGTCTATGGCGGAAGGAGCTCATCAAGCTTCCGAACTGGACGGCTCCGGCGAGTAAGGGCACTCCGCCTCCTCCTCCGCCTCCTCCTCCGGCGAGTGATCAGGTCACTCAGCCTCCTTCTCCGGCGCGTGGCGGCACTCCGCCTCCTTCTCCGCCAGCGCCAGCGCGCCAGAGCAGCCAGCCTCCTCCTTCTCCGCCTCGTCAGCAAGGGCGGAAGAGACCCGCCGCCGCTGCGGCTGCTCCGGCGCGTCGTAGTCCTTCTCCTCCGCCTCGTAAGCAAGGAAAGAAGACAGCCGCAGCCGCTCCGTCTGCTCTGCCGGCGTCTAGCAGTACAGCTGCCAGAGGCGGGAGGCAATACAGATTCGGTCCTTCTCTGAAGACTCCAGAGAAGTTACCATATGAGAGGACCGAGGAGGAGAACGCGAAGATCGTGCGAGCCGAAGTGAAGAACTTCTTTGAAGGGGACAAAGCAAAGAAACATCCACCTCCGGAGGAGAAGGTAGATCCGGTGAAAGCAAAGCGCACTCTGGCTGCCCTGACAAAACCACCAAAGTCTCCGCCAAAAGGCAACTATGAGCGCGTTCTTGCAAAGGCATATGCCGAAGCGGAGCGGTCGGGAAGTACTGTCAGTGATAAAAGGATGAAAGAACGACGAGCTGGGAAAAAAATTGCCCAGCTCGGCAAACAAGAGAACCAATCGTGCCCCCCGCTCAAGGTGTCAAAAGACATCGTCGCTAATGATCCGGGTATGGTGCCCGGTTACACCGATCTTGGAGATTACCTGCCCGACGATGTACATTATGAAATCATGGAGGTGGACGAACACAAATACCATTATGGGAAGCCTCTCGTCAAAGATGTCAAATCTCTAAGCACGATGATGCGAAGACTACATGATTGGTACATGAAAACCTGCAGAGAGTCTGATGGGATGAGTACTTTAACGCTGAGAGTTAAACCGGAGCATGACCTCGTTGGAATTGAACTGCTGAATGTTCCATTTGAGGATTTCTTCCAGTTTTACAATCTAAAGTCCCTCGATAAAACAACGATCACTTGCTACTGTCTGTAAGTAGTACTACTTCGGTCATTAAGTCTCTCTATATAGGTCAGCTCTTTCATTGCATGTATTTATACTTATCCTCACTATATTATGCAGATTGAAGATCGCCGAATTGAAGAAAAGACAAATCGGTGATATTGGGTTCATTAACACAAATCTCATAGATGATTATCAGGTTAAATTTCATGCCAAAGATACCGAGGCCAACTTGCTACAATCGTTGGTAATAAATCAAAACAAAGATATAATACTCTTTCCTTACAACTTCAAGTGAGTGTTACTGTCTTCTGCATATTCGGTTTCCCTTTATTAGTCCAGGTTATGGTAATGTAATTGATGACTTATGCATGCATGCGCAGCTTCCACTATATTCTCCTAGAGATTAAGCTTGAGCCGGGAGTAGTAACCGTCTTAGACTCGAGACGAAAAGATCCCCAGGACTATGCGAACATGACTCAAATGCTCCAGAAGTAAGTTAAATCAATCATTATCCACCATATCAGCAACTTTGTTCATTTCCTGATATCAAGTAATTGTTTTCTTTGTCTGGCAGGGTTTGGAGAAAATTCACCTCAAAAGCCCCGGGACTGCCGAACCAGCTGCAATTTAGACACCCGAAAGTAAGTACTATAGTAGCATGTTCCGCGCATCTCCTAGTGATTCAAGCGCTAGTTTGATCAATACCATTTAGCATGCTTGCTTATCAGTTTGATTGACCTCTATTTCTTGTAAAGTGGTTGTGGCAGCAACCCGGGAATAATTACTGTGGATACTACATTTGCGAGTCCATCCGCTACCATACCTGTGAGCGGGGCTACACTGAAGAACAATATGAAGTGCGTAAGCAATAATATTCACAATTTTATTTTATTACCATCATTTGTGTTGAGTTTCATTTATTCATATATATATATGTATTGACCCCCTTCTTCAAATTAGATTTTTCGGAAGCGGGATCAACTCCTAGCACCAGATCGTATGCGAGGAATTCAAGAGGAATTGGCGGCATTCTTCCTTGACCACGTGATCGCTGAAAACGGAGAATACTATGTGGACCCTGTGTTCCTACAATATAATTAGGAGATTGTATTGTAAGAGATAATTATTGTATATATGTAGCCGGTAGTGTCGGATAGATATACGAGAACTTGTTGTTCGACCAATATCTCGGAGAAGGAGAGGTGGTCGATATTACTTCTCTCTGTATGCATATATATATGTTCATGACGATCTTCTGTTTCCTTCATTTGATTACTAGCTAGCGTGTCTACTCCTCTCCATACGTATATAGTACGTAGCATCGACAAAGCACGGAGATAAGAGAGGACACTTCTCTCTATTAATTAGCTAGCTAACACAATATATGAAACACCTAAATTAACCCCCCAAAACCCCTAAACCACCCCCTTTCAAAAAAACAAAAACCTCAGCTCCTGCCAGGTGCTGACGCATGGATGCCTATTGGTCCCGGTTGGTGGCACCAACCGGGACCAAAGGCCCTCCTGCCTGGGCTCCCCGCACCGGCCACGTGGACGGCCTTTAGTCCCGGTTCGTGTAAGAACCGGGACTAAAGGGCTAGGGCATTAGTAACGACCCTTTAGTCCCGGTTCCAAAACCGGGACTAAAGGCCCTTATGAACCGGGTAAAAGCCCCTTTTCCTACTAGTGCATTATCAACATCATTACGGTGGGATCAATGGCGAATGGGATGTGGGTCAGGTATCATCATTGCTACCGAAAGGCCAGCATATGTCTAGTCATGTCTGGTCACTGACATAGTAATTTGGATTATTTTCACAACTGCCCCTCCTGCCCATCTCCTTCTCTCGATTGGAAGGATATCCCATGCTCCCACACATTAGGTGCTCCCATGATAGAATTTTTCAAAAAATATATTTAAATGTTTCAACAAATTCTGAAAATAATTATGAGTGTTCATGTGACATATGTTGACAACCTGTAAAAAGTTCAAGTCAAAAATTCAAAATACACATGCGGAAACAAAAAGGACAAATACGAACGTAAATAGTGTCATTCTAGATTTTGTCTTTTTGTGGCACTATTCATACTCAATTTGTCTTTTTTGCTTCTCGGCGTGTGTTTTGAATTTTGATTCGAACTATTTACAGATTGTAGACACGTGCCTTTCGAACACTCACAATTTTTTTTTCAGAATTTTGTGAACCATTCAAATACGATTTTTGAAAAATGGTATGGTAGCATGTAATGTGTGGTAGCATTTGATATTTTCACCTCTCGCCTGAAGCTTAGTTCAATGTGTTCTGATCCGCACAAAGCTGCAGGGAGCATGTTGTAGGTACCCAAATTCAGCCTAACAAAAACTCAGTGCGCTCAGAGCGAATGGGAAAACTATACTACCTTGATACGGTGAAGAGATATTAGTATACGCGCTTTGTGTATTAAAATTGCATGAATCACGTGGGAGCTGACCGGCAGGATTACATCCTCGCGTGATACCATGTCCAGTCGTGATTTATCGCTAAGTATATTTCAATAAAAATATTAGCAAGATTTGGGGTACTCATCGATCTTATGCATGTCATGGTGTTTACATGTACACCTATGTATGAAAAACATAAGAAGGTACTAGACACAATTGATGACAAACAAACTGAGAAGACTATAAACGTAAAACAAATGAGAGCAAATAGATAGCAGTCATAAAGCAAGGTTGGGACATAGATATATGTACACTAATCTTAATCTTCATCATCATCTTCATATTCGTATTCATATTCATCATCTGCTTCCTCTTCATTTTTATTGGAGTAGGCACTTAGTGGAATATCTCCGATCATGCAGGGTGTGTATAGAAATGACTCGTCTATTCCCAATGTTGGGCAGTCAGAGTTTGGACGGAGATAACCTATGTACTGAACTTTTGAGGTGTTCAAATGGTAAGCCACTACATCATAATACCCCACCAAGAAGAAGGCAGTCTCTTTACAGGGATGAAATCCAATTAGAAAGTTTCCACGAAGATGTCCACGCTCATTTGTGTTAAGAATATTATCATCGTCCCAGCTCCAATCAAAACATTGCCCCGCTAGGCTTTTGTTATTTCCATATTTGTCGAGAACATGATTGTTATCTAAGATCCAAGGCTTGCAAATTCCTTTCGGGCTGAGTGAAGATATATTTGCAAGGTCAATGCTATTCTTGAACACCCAGTCTACCTGAGCGCTTGATTCACTCAGGGTCCAAATCCGGATTTGATCATGGATCTTTGCAAAGTACACATCCTCCTCCAATCTTCCGAGATAATGCCTCCTAACTTTGCCTTCATTGGCGTCTATTGGAGTTCTTATTACTTTATATTTGCCACTAGGCAATGAGAACCTACAAAAATGTCAACAACAATTCGAATGTAAATTATAAGCAGTATGAATACTAGAGTTGGCAAGAAAATTTAATTTCATACGCTTCTGTCATGATGTTTACCTGGTGACAAATGCACCGCCGTAAAGTAGCACATGTAATGCTCCATGACAGTACACGCCGTAGCGCCATCTGCATGTTGACACCAGAAACATGTACATGAACCACACTCTACCCCGCAAATTTACAGCTCTCGTCATAGCACCACCTTCCCTAGCAAAGGGCCTCCTCTGCCATTGTCCCGTGCTCGATGAGAAAACATCTAGCACCAACTCAGGCGGCGGCCATTCGGTCGAGTGTGGTGGCGCCTCCATGTCCATGCTCGTGCTCCGTGAAGACCAACTTATCGTGAAGTTTTCCTCGATGAGCTGTTCTGGCAATACTTCTGCCGACTCGCAGTCCCTCACGTTGAACAGTCCTAGATCCTTAGGTTGTATCAAGAACACTGTGTAGTGCGGCGACACTGTAGGATCAAACGTCAGGTACGCGGTGGAGCTTTCTTCGTCAGGCGTCCCCAGGAGGCGCTCCCACCGTCGTGTGGCGGGGTTAACCACGCAAAACACCCTCATGCCGCCACAGTTGGAGAGGTTGTAGCCGTCGCCATAGAGGAGGAGGCCGTTGCAGTGGTCCAGGATCTTGATGTTGTCCTCCGCGTAGCCGGGCAGGAAGTGCAGATTGCCGTAGTCAACGCCGGGGTGCCGCGTGGAGGGGCGGCCGAGGAAGTGCGGGCGGTCGTAGCTGCAGTAGATGGTGAAGATCCCCTCGACCGAGTCCGGCAGGTGGTGGTTGCACGGCACCAGCCGCTGCCCGTCCACGATGGCGAGCCACACCCTACGCACGCGGCGGCAAGCCGCCAGGTCCCGCCGCGTGAGGCGGCTGAGGATGGCTGCCTGCACGTCGTCCGGCAGAGCCTCCGTGTGGTCCATGAACGATGATTACGACAGCTCGGGGTGTTCTCGGTTCCGACGAAGGTTAAACCTGTCCCCTGCCGTGCTTTATATGCAAGATTTTACGGCCATAGATGGTTGAATTTGTCTGTACTGGTGTCATGTAAAAAGGGAGTGGAAAACTTGGCAAGTACGGAACCAAGTTTTCGTACGGAAAATTTTACTTGCGGCTTACGAGTTACGATCCATGTGCTATGCACGCAAGGTCGAAATTACAGGTTTCCACGGCAAACTATTCCTTTTTTGAATGCAACATATATTTCTGATGATACACATGATATACTACATGGTAAAAAAAAATACTACATGGTAAAATTTGTAAAAGTGAGCTCGAGAATTACAATGATCGAGGAATCGAACCTCGGCGAAACCGGCTAACTAAGGTACAGATTACAGAATAATCCAAAAGGAAGCGGTAACAATGTGCTGGTACCCTAGATTATTAAAGTTAGGACAATTCTAACTACCACACGTGTGGTGGGAGTCAAATCCGCCCACATGCCCTATAGTACACAGACTACGCCATGTCACCGCATGCATGCATGTGGAAATCTTTGGACGCCGATAAGTGCCACACGTGTGGGCGTTAGGGGGTCTGCCCACACATTTTGTGTGATGTATAAGAGGAACAGCCCACACACCTACGTGTGGGCAAAACAAGTAATGCCCACACACCTCTTTTCTTTCCTCCCGATCCCTCTCACACGCGTGCGTGTGGGCGAAATAGATAACGCCCACACGCCCCGTACGTCAGGCCTCGTACCTCGTGGTCCCGCACGCCCCACGTGACAGTCACCGCGCGTCCCGCAGTTGCCATGGTCCAGACCCTCGTCTATGTTCGTTTAACTGTAGTTGCCATGTCGCTGAACTTCAGTTGCCATGTCGGACAACTACAGTTGCCATGGTTGCTCAACTGCAATTGCCATGTATGGTCTGGTCTACTGCAGTTGCCATGATTTCAAAACTTTAGGAGTTGCCACCCACTAACACTAGGCAGTTGCCATGTAGCACTAAAAAAAGTATGGCAAAAAAACATGTTCGGGTAAAAGAGAGACTTGCATGTGCTCACAAGCACGCTAGGGCAGTTGCCATGTAAAGAGAAAGAGTTGACATCTGCTTACGTGCACGCTAGGGCAGTTGCCATGAACCGCAAAAACACATGGCAACTCGGGTAAAAGAGAGTTGCCATCTGCTTACAAGCAAAGCTAGGGCAGTTGCCATGTACCCTACAGAAACACATGGGAACTGCCAGCTTTAGGTGTGGGCGAGTAGACGGGCGTGTGGGCGAAGTGATAACCACCCACACACCAGCCCCCCTCTGCGTGCGTGAAAACTGGTGTGTGGGCGAATTGCTAAACGCCCACACACCACCCCCCGTGTGGTGAAAAAGGACTTGTGGGCGACCGGATGAATGCCCACACACCAGCTTAGTCCTACGTGGCACACAAAAACTGTTAGAACGCGCCAAGATTCATACAGAATTGATTGGACGAGGATCCATGCGTGTGGGCGAGTTGCCAGACGCCCACACGTGTGGGCGTTAGTGTTTTCGAAATCTTTTTGGATTTTCTGTTTTTAAAATGTTTTATCTCTTAAATGAAAAATCCAATTGAAGATCCATTTTCACCATTAAATCTCTCGCGACGAGATCTTCGAAACTAGATCTGGTATCAATATATTTTGACGTAATTTCTTTTGTTAAAAGTTGCCGTGTCTATTGCAGATCAATTGCTATGATGTTTACACTGAAGTTGTCATGATATGTTTCAGCTATTTTCTTCCATATTTAAAAGTAAATTTTGACATATTATAAAACGGGAAATTAAGAAACTAGACTTGCCATGCACCATAAATTAAAAATGCCATGATACATGCACTTAAAATTGCCATGGTTCATACAAAAAAATATTTTCAAGGTCAAAGTACTAGAATTGCCATCATCGAAAAACTAAAATTGCCAGGATATACAAACTAAAATTGCTACATGGCAACTTTAGTTTAAGCACTATGACAAGTACAGTGTAAACATCATGGCAACTTTTGGGCAAAAAAATTCGTCGAAACATATCAACATGGGGTCTAGTTTTGAAGATCTCGTCGAGACGGATTTAATGGTGAAAACGAATTTTTAATTCGCTTTTTTTAATTAGGAGATAAAACATTTTTAAACCAAAAACCAAAAAGATTTCTGCTTATGTCATCTGTTCATACGTGGCAAAATGAGTGGTGATGGAGGAGTGTGGGTGATGTGCAAATGCCCACACGTGTGGGCGTTAGTTTTTTCGTAAAGTTATTACACAGGAAAAGCCCTACAGGCACATATGATCCATCCGCGCGTTGACTCACTGTTCAGAACGTCGATCGATCGATTGGATCTCTAAGGGGAAACGTGGCCTCCAAAGGGATCTCCCTGTTGTCAATCGAATCGAAAGAAAGAAAAGAAAAAGGTGTTTTGAATCGAATCGCGGCAGCATGCAAACCCGTACGCGTACGAGACTATCCAGCCAGCCCCACTATGTTGTTTTCTCCATGCAGGCATCCTCCGAATTCTTTTTTCTTCTTCCAGGCGACCGCCGTGTGCGACGCCAGCTGACGCATTGTTTATTACTAGGTAGGAAGTGCGGCTTGCCGCAACCGGCAGGCGGTGCTGCTACTGCCGGATATAGTCATATCCAACCCGCTAATACTGGCATTGAAGCATCGCAAATATATAAAAAACTGCATAATGTAGTTGTGTTTATCATCTAATATATCAAGTTTAGATCAGAAGCATTGCGTCGATATATACACATTCAATACATAGCAATTGGCCCAGTAAAAAACAGAATGCTTCAGTCCAAAAGCAAGCTATATATATTTAGTACTGGGCAACAATTTAGATAACTCGGTACCAAGTCCTATGCATTTAGACAGAGTTCGTTATTACATACCGCGTCTACCAAAAGAGAGCACAAATGATAGTGTTACATAGTCCAATTAAAGGCGAAATGCATATGGCAACGGGATTATAAGAGGCATAAGACTGAAGACTGAAGCGTATCCTTCAAGATTCGCAACAACAATCAATAGCTGCAGAGAAGAGCACATATACTGCTTAAGTACTGATATATTCTGTAGCTGCCATAGGAAATGATTTTAGAAACTGGCTTACATGCTGCCATAGGAAATGCGCCTTGGTGCACGGTGCCTTGCTCAACATATTAACCCGTCGTGTAAAGAAAGCATCTATTGCTGCAAGAGTAGCTGAAAATGGATCACTTCAATGCATCAAACTAACATCATAAGCATTGCATTTCCTTTATATATATCATAAATTATGCTCAATATGTAGCATCTGTCCAATCAATGCAAGGGGTCGTCACATAGTAGATACATTTTTGCTCCAAAAGTAAACCAACACAATGGGGTCGTCACATAGTAGATACATTGGGTCATTACATAGACAAATGGAGCCACATATTGTAAGTAGTGCACTATAAATTATTATTTGATAGCTTTCTCGGGTCGTCCTGTTGCCCAGCTCCTTTAATGCCATGATATAGGAGCCTGCCGCAATTATATAGTTTAGCCAATGCAATCACAAGAAGCATTTGCCTAGTATGAGTACGACTTTGTAATCAACCCTCTCAAAGCGGGTAGATAGTGAAGAGACGGTTTAACAGTGTAATTCAAAGTGGGTAGACAGTGAAGAGACGGTTTAACAGTGTAATTAAAAATGAAGTAATCCTGTAGCCAATCATTCTCTACAGTTCTAATTGCTGTTTACATGCCTCACTATCTACTTGTCTAATTCAAAATGAAGTAATCCTGTAGCCGATCACATGAAGCATTTGCATGTCTAATTGCGGTTTACACATTCCCTCTTATAAATGTTGTTGTCCGTGCAAAGAAATAACAATGTAACTCAAAATGAAGTAATCATTTTAGAGGAACGCGAATAGCCGACGAATGTGATCATTTGTCATGGGCTAACATACTGGAAGCAACAAAGAAACAACCGGTGGTGTACTGGTGGCGGTAGCGAGGGTGACAATTGCATGGATCTATGGAGTGAGGGGGCTGGTACATATCTTTGGGATTTACGGTTTTTAAAAAGGTTAGAACAAGTTTAAGGAAAATAGTTTAGAATGACTACCGAACAGGGGGCTGCAGGTAAAGATGGTTTCAAACACAGGAGACCAAAATTGGAACTACTATTGACGTTAAAATAACACCCCTCCAGCCACAAACCCACATTACTAATATTTTGAACATAAAGGATTTTCTTAGGCCTGGTAGCGGCAAGATCCTTGGTTAATATGCTACAAACATACTTCATGACCATATTAGATGACCCTATAATAATTATATGAAACGGATACCTGATATGAAAAACCACACATGGCATGCTCTGTTTCTTGCCTCGAAAAAAACCAGCAGGCCCTGACCCGGCTGAGCAGCGGCAGCGGAGTGCTTTGTCCTTTGAAAACAAAAAGGAGAATGGTTTGAGATATATTTTGCGGCACAAGAGAAAACATCTTTCGTTATTATTTGAACACAACACATACCCTGCTCCAGATTACTTAATTAAAACTGAAGCAATACAAGGAGCTATCATAGATTGGCATTATATGGCTAATGATCATCTTATACAGATTAGCAACAACACCACTTTAATTACCAGCTTACATATAATGAACATGTGCCTATAGTCAACATGTAATGTTGTACCTCAACCGGTCTAACTACATAAGTAGATATCCTTTAAGCAAGTGAGAGCATGCTTTTCAATCCAGGTGGATAAACTAAACAACTTTTTAGATAAATCGCAATCAATAAAGGGAACGAAAGCTACAAAGCATCTAGTAGACGTGACCTAGAGCCTAGAACACTCGATTTATAAAGGTTGTCCACAACTAAAAGAACGTCACAGAAATATAGAGAGCAAAACTGTAGTTGAATTGGTTGCTGGAAGGGTTGCTACCTTATTCGACGGGGCCGCCTCACGGCGTACCCTTCCTCTGCCGGTCACCGAAGCAGCGGAGAACAACTCCCTCTGCGTGCAAGAGCCCATCACACACCAAGAATCACCAAGAGACCAACAATGTTGCATAAAATAGGTAGACATGGATCAGATACGCAAGATCTGCGTCACGAAGCAAGCATAAGAGGAAGGAAAAAGCTGACCTTGCCCGAAGGGAAGGGAGAACGCGCTGCCATCGGCATGAGTTTGAAGGGAGAGCAGCCGAGCTTATCTGGAAGTTGGTGGCATCTGTCCGCCTCACACCAACAGGAAGAGAGAAGCACCACATTTATAAATCTGGCCTTTTCTTTTAGTTCCTCATAATTTGCTTTTGATAAGGTCTCTTCTGTATGTAAAGGAGATGCTGACAAACAATATAGGTGCTTCACACAACTAAACTGCCAACAGATGACTGACTAAATGTAGGTCTGACATCCAACCTGAGTACCCCCAAGACTGAGCGATAAAGGAATTAGCATTGTATAGAAACAATTTGCAGGACATGATGGTGTCTGCAGCTCACAACCATATATAACCGCAAACAAAGCTAAACTACTGCTAAGAAGCTAGCAACTAATGTCTGTGAAACTGATGAACGAATCCCACACAGAGTCTACTATTTGTTAGCCAAAGGAATTTTTTTCCAAGAAAACCAAAGAACTACACGGGAGCCATCATGGCTATACCAACATCATATTAAGAAAATGCAAAGGAATAGCAAAAGAACAATTACTTCAATAGCCCAGCTTAGCTTATATAATTCACCACATATGTTGCATGTTGACTGAAACCAAACTATTTCCTAAAACTACGTCTCAAGAATATCCTATTTAAAATTTAGAGGAAGTAAGATGCCAAAGCAAGCAAATTTAATATATATAGGAGGGCTTTCCACCTGGATTTCATTACCGTATCAGGAAGTTCATGTCTAGAGCTGCGGAGGCAAAATGGTCCAGAGAAATAATGTCGCACGGAAGCGGCATAGGCAAGCTTCCATGGACTGCTTAGCATTTCTAATATTCAGAAATGAGAAGTCAAGATATAGATTGAGCATCAGTATTATTTTCAGCCTGCGTAAAATCAAATCAAATGTATGAGTACTCCATGGATATACTATATACTATTGCTTTTCAGATTCAAAATGATCAAAAGTAATGAAATAACGCCAAAGTCAATTGACAACATGATTTGGGACCAGCAAGCTATAAAACCATTTATAGGAAAAGTGCCACATAATATGTTACTATGACAGGTTTATTCAAGACAGAATAATCATGAGCAATTCAAAATGAAGAAAGTAATTTCTTACATAAACAACAGCCAGCTGAGATGCCGCCAATTCATGTTCCTGCAACCTGTAATAACACACTTGAGTTAATGGGATCAACACACGCATTATTTTCAGTGCAAACAAAGCTGATTACCCTTAAAGATAAACCAAGTGTTGTAATTGAAGTAACTGTAAGAAAATATCATCACTACGCTTTTGATGAAGTTGCAGCTAACAAAAAAGACAGATCAGAATGCCAGTTAAGATACACTTGCTAGTCGAAAGTGACTATAAGTTGGTTGAGGAAACATGAGTAACACCCATGTTGCAGATTTATATGAACATGAAAGGACACCACATATGGCAACAAGACTCTGTCATGTAGTTCTAAATCAAGGGTTCATTCAGGAAAGCAGACAACATCAAAAGTGCTCATTCATATGAACCAAATAATGTAATATTTGCCAAGAACACAAGGGTGTAAAATTAGAATAACAGCATGAATCTCCATCTCAATCAATAACTTAAGCTAGGAAAAAAGAGCAAATCATTCCCGCTGGTGTTTTATTTCCATTCATGAGTCATTGTCATCAAATTATCTTGTCTCTTCCTTTGTGTGAGATTGCACCTACATATTCAGGTCAGAATCATACATGAGCTTTTTTACTGACATACTTAAACAAAGATCATGCTTTGAATAAATCCTGACTGGATGCTAGCATTTATACCATGGTTCAGACATCAGTTAATCACAAGGGTTAGAATACAATCCATTGTCGCTGTAGCACCCGGTACAATCAATTTAAAATGTAAAATAGACGGAGCAAGCACAAAAAGGCCACCAAACATGGGGCATGAATGTGGTAAAGAGATGATTCATCACTTGTAGGAACGAAATTGAGGAACAAAATATGAATTGTGGTAAGGGGATATGCTAGAGAGAGAGAGAGAGAGAGAGAGAGGATTCAAAAGGAGCACATATTCACCTGGGACTTAGACCTTTGATTTGGCGGCCATGGAAGAAAATCCCTAGCTGAGCAGTGTCGCCTTGCTCGATCCTATCAAGAAGAAGCCCCAAATCAGCTTAGTCGATTCACTAAAAGGAAGAACAGAGAAAAAATTTCTCAGGGATCTCCCATGAACAACAACAAAACTATTCTAGAAGAAATACTACTACTCCTGCACGGAGAATAAACATGTGAAACAATAGAGCAACCATACCAAAACAATACTTGGGGGAAATGGGTCAGAAAACTTGCCTTGCTCCACACTGCAACTGTGCTTCCTGCCTCCTCGCGTCCCCTACGTACCGGGGTTAATCACCTTAACTGCTAATTCATTATCCTTCCATCTGCAACATAAGCCCCGGAGTAAATAACTACGAATGAAAATACATGATGGATAATAAGTACACGGATTGGTCCACCTACTAATTTAGCCCACAAGCCGTCGAGTAGCATCACAGCATGCCATCATTTGGGATCTTTCTTCATGGAACTTTAATTGAGATATCTCACATTCTACCCACAAAACCTTCGAGCCATGTCTATCCAACCAATCTGTGCATAAACAACATGGTTAATTAAAATAGGAAGTAATCCAAACAAATGGTATTTCTGAAAGAAAGAGGTAGGAGCAAGCATACATAACAAGCAATGGCATCACATAATAGCAGACAAGGATCGAAGTTATGTGGTACTTCACGAATCATAACAAAAGGTAGTACGCCCCACAAACATATATATAGGAATTGATCAAAATATGAGAATTCTGGAATCATACTTTCGAGAGATTTGCCCCTATCTCTTTCCGGCGGACACTCAAGCAAAAGAGCAGATTAGCTTCATATGATAATTTTGGAATCATACTTTAGAGGAATTTGCCCCTTCCTCTTTCCGACAAACACGTAACCAAAAGAGCAGGTTGTCAATTGCCTTGTAGTAGGCAGCAAACCAAGCAACTGCACTAAAACTTACTCAAATTGGATCGATAAATTGCCGCAGCTGTATCTGGTATTACACCATTGCAGGGCAATAAAATTAACTATAGAGAGATTAATTAAATTTCCATTGTTAATTGATGGCCAACACAACTTCTGTAACTCCCACATCTTTCAGAGTCTCAATCTGGCGAGAGAGGCATTACAAAAGAAATTAACCACAAGATACACTGAACAGTTCCCACATCTTTCGGAGCCAGGATCTGGTGATGAAGGCATTACAAAAAAATAATCACAAGATACACTGAAAAATTAAAGGTTTTTGTTCAGTGTTTGTTGTCCTAGAGCATAGAGGATATCATGACTGACCTAATCTGCAAATTTTGCAGGCAATATCTATGTACAAGTATCAAAAGGAGAATATCTTGACTCACCTAATTTCCTCTAGGACAACAGGCAAATCCACAAGAAAGAGAGAGGAGGAAACTATGGAGAAGTGGGCTTACCTTCGGGGGAGCCCGGTGGTGGCAGTTGACGGCATAGTATGGAGCATGCTACACCCTGGTGGCAACCTCGTCGTCGGCCAGCACGGATCCGCGGGGCGGCATGACAACCTTGCCACGTGCACCTCCTTCACCCTCCACCACGTCAGGGACGCCATCCCTCTCTGTTGTCGTCCTTCACAGCGCCGTATGGTAGGTGGCGGGGATGGCGTGGCGGCAGCAAATGGGGAGGATGGTGGCGGCGGCGGGCAGGGAGGATGGCTGGCGGGGAGCGAGTCGGCGACTGAGCGAAGACGCGGGACGCGGAGGGTGGTCGACGGCCACGGGAGGAGAGGAGGCAGGGTGGCGGCGCGAGGTGCGGGAGGAAGGGAGAGGGAGTCGGGGTGAGAGTGGGAAAGGAGAGAGGCAGCTAGGGTTTCACCACGGGGTGCTGTCTTTTATACGTTCATGTGTGAAAAGACGAGAATGCCCTCGGTGGGGCACGGAAATTACCGGCGGTGGCATGGTGCTTTTGATCCGACGGTGAGGCTCTCTCTATCACACGATCCGACGGCCAGACTCTCTCCATCACACGATCCAACGGCCAGATCTCGTTTGGACACGCAATCAGACGGTCCAAAATCACATGGCCTGATAAGGCTTCATTTTGTTCCAGACTCTAACAATGGGATTAGTATCACATTGCTCCCCTAGACGCGTAATCACTACTGTAATTTAAATAGCGCCATCCACCCAGGACGTTAAGTCCTTTATCGTGGCAGCCCTACCTCATCATGCTGGTGTAGGCGATGCTACAGAGCAACGTCTACATCAGCCTAGTAGGGTAGATCTGTCCACGATCAAGGAGTTTTTTTCATGTAATTTTTTCCGACATTTATAAAATCGACCCAAAAATTATTTAAATACTTATGTCATCATTACAAGCAATTTTGCCATGTCAGTTTTCGACATGTCTCGAAGTGTCATGTCTAATCTATATGATTTGACTTTACACTGTTCGAGCAGGGCGGCAGAGCGCCGCCGCTCTTCCTGGACAGGAAGTTTAATGCCTGTGTCGCGTGAGGAGGCCTCCGCCCCTCACCTTACTATTCGAAAAGAGCACCCGCAGCTGCACAATTTCACGGAGTGCTCCCCGCACCAGCACCATTCGGGTCTGCCAGAAGGGAAGCCTGAAGCACATTTTTTTATTCCAACTCCGCCAAATGACCGTAAACTTTTTTCACACATTGCCATCACCATGGACATCGTGCATGATCTTCAGGTGGGAGCAAAGGGCCCGTCTCGAAGGACTTTTTTTCGGCGTCCTTCAAATGGACTCAATTTTTTTTCATAGCCTTGTATCATAATGACAAGCATGCGTCCCAAGTTTCATAGCTTTTCTACTATGTATGAATTTTATATGGTTTTCTCGAACATAAAACCCTGAAAAACTGTCCAGACATGACGCAATGTGCGTATTTTGTCGGAATTCGATGGAATTTTGCATGCCCATTCAGTCGCAAAATTTGGACTCATTCGGAAGATGCCTAAAAAATGACCTTGTCAGCGGAGGCCGTTCTAGTGGGAGCGAAGGGCCCGTCTCGAAGGATGTTTTCGGACATCCTTCAAATGGACCCAAATTTTTTTCATAGTCTTGTACCATCATAACAAGCATGCATGCCAAGTTTCATAGCTTTTCGACCATGTATGAATTTTCTATGGTTTTCCTGAAGATAAAACCCTGAAAAACTATCTGGATGTGATGCAACATGCGTATGTTGTCGGAATTCAATGAAATTATGTGGGGGGGTCCTATGGTGTGCATGCCCACTCACTTGTGAAATTTGGAGTCATTTTGAAGATGACCAGAAAATATTGCCCAGACGTTCAATGCATTTTATAGGGTTTCACGATGATAAAAGCCTAAAATATTGCCCGAACGTGACGCAACGTCTCCTGGTTATCCAAATATACGGATACTAATACTAACCCATAGGAAGCGCTCTACAAAATACGGAATTTTTTTTGTCCAAAGGACCAAATAAAAATCCAAAAACTATGTCAACAGATCCCGTAATAAAACCCCTAGGCAAGCGACAGTTAGTTATTGTTCATTATTTATGGACCTTTTTTAATTTTTGTGAACATTTTCTAAAAAGATTATGGACATTTTTTTCCAAATTCCCGAATATTTTTGGAATATTGGATTAATTTTTTTAAATCATGAACATTTTTTATTTCATTAACATTTATTTGAAATCAGAATTATTATTATTGAGATGTGCAAAAAATTCAATTTATTATAACATATGCATATTTTTTGAAATCCCGAATCAATTTAGACATGAAAAAACAAAAATTTAAAATTTAAAATTAAATAAAAATCAGAAACTATAAAATATATAAAACAGGGGAAGCCAAGCCCGCGCTTGGGCCGACCCATTACCGCGGGGCCGAGGACGAGGCCCGGCGAAGGGTGTCGTCTTTTGGCCCGCCGTAGGGTGCCGTCTTTTTTCATTCAAAATTTCTTCCCCGCCTCTCGTCCGCCTCGATGCCTTTATTTTAAAACTAATTCGAACGAAATTTAGGGATGCCTGTGACGTCGGGCAAATTTCATTCAAATTTTGGAATTTATACAAAGTTTTTTTGAATGAAATTTAAACGTAAACATAAAAGCCCTAAACTACTCCGAGTCGCTCCACACCGGCTCCAGGAAGTACCTGCCGGAGCCGCCCACGTCCGGCGCGTCGCCGCGGACCATGTCGCCTCCAGCGCCGCCCACTGCCAGCTACAGCCCAGCCGCCAACGCCGACCGCCGGAGCGTCTCCAAGAGGCCCGGTGAGTCCTCCGGGTCATACGGTGCGCACTGCAGAACCCACCCGCGGTTGTCGCCGACTCACAGATGGTGCGGAAGGGGCCCGGCATGTCGTTGGGTTCACCTTCTCGGAGCGCCGTCAGCTTCGGCAGGACCCGTGGCGCCGGTGGTGAGGGGGGGGCGATGGCCACGGCCGAGGGGGTGGGGGCGGGGGAGGGTGCGGCACGGGAGGCGCCGCACCAGCGAGACGATGGCGAGCCTCCTCGATGACCTTGTCGAAGTCGCAGCCGTCCCAGAACGTGCGGCGGCTGTGCCTGTTGAATTGGCCGCCACGACCGGTGCACTCATGGCCGCGAGCGATGGGGGGCCCTCCACCGCGTAGCCACCGCCATCAATGTGCCAACCTTACGGCAGGCGAGCAACCGGCGGCACGAGGACGCCGTACTGGGTCGGCCTGGTCGACCGTCGGCGACAACGGCCAGGACCCCGCCCTCGCAGCACCGCGCCTGCCGCTGCTGCTGCCGCCGCTCAACATCGCCGCCGGTGGGAGTGGGATCAGGTCGTTTTGGATCGTGTCGCTGCAGGGGGTCTGTGGTGCGAGGGGGGAGGGGCTTCGCGGCGATGCGTCCATTTATAGGGAGAGGACAGGGGGCGGGGTCGATGGCGCGGCTGGGAGCCTCAATTAGACTTATCGAGAGCCGGCGGGACACGTCATCAATGGCGTCCCTCGGGACCCGGTCGCAACACACCTTGCAGTGCCGCCGAGGGGGCAGTAGGCGGCAAGGAGCATGTTGCGGAGGGAGAGGGCAGCGAAGGCGTCACGAGCACTGGTCCATGGCGACGGGAAGGCGCGCAGTCGAGGACGGGGACCAGAGGACAGGTGGGGACTCGGGGGAGGTAAGCTCTTGCCGGCGGGGTTGCTGGAGAAGCTGACGGCGAAGTCGCGAGATATGGTCAGCGGTGGTGGGGAGGCGTGGAGTTGGGGGCGGGGGGGGGGGGGGGGGGGGGGGGGATCAGGAAGGTGAGCCCCGGCCGGCGAGGTAGCCGGAGATGCCGTCGGTAACGCAATGGGTAGCCCCAGCTCCCGGTCTCCTGCGTGCGTTGGGGCAGAAGGGGGAGGGGGAAATGAGGCTGCGGGGTGAGAGATGCGAGGGATTTGTGAAGTGGTTCTGCTTTTATATACCGATGGCAGTTTCGCCATAAGTACTGTCTGAAGTTCAGTGGCATTTCTGTGGGGAAGGGGTGAGAAGCTGCGGGAAGCGCACGAAGCACGTCCTGAGGTGCTTTTTGCTTCTAGTGCATTTGGGATGGGTGCTTCTACAGAGCCAAGGCCCAAGTTTTAGCTGTTTGTTTGGGCTAGCGTTTTTAGGAGTTCAAAAGCACCAAAAGCAAAAACTCAAGCCCAAGCAAACAGGGCCTAAAATTGAGGGTTCTGAACTTCTGAGATGCTACTTAACCAATTCTGCCTTTGTTTCTCGATACTTTCCAAGATTTTTAGTAATGATGGTGACTGCATGCAGCTATAAAAGCCATCAAAGTGAACTTATCTAAGCATCATTTCCTTGGGACATGGAGTTTCTAATCCTGAGCTCAAATGCACCCTTTTAAACAGTAAAACCGAAAATAGAGTAAAAAGATTCATAACCTTCTGATTTTTTTTACAACAAACATTGTTCAATGTTATGCATGCGTGCGAATTTCGTGAAGAAAACAAATCCCTAATAATCTGGGCAGAAAAAAGAAAAATCAATGCTCAGAAAAGACTATTTTGTAAAGAATTTTCTATCACTGATTTTTCCCCAAAGCAATAGGAATGTTTTTTTCTTCACGAAATTCGCACGCATGTAGAACATTCAAATTCAAATGCTGTCAAAAACTTTCAGAATTGTTTTGTTTTGCTATTTTTTTTATTTTGATGTTGATGCAAGGTGCATTTGAGCTCGGGAGAAGAAGAGTAGTTTCACATTGTGAACGATTATTAAGCCAATCAGCGGTCGTCCCAATTTCCATCCCATGATACTGAGATCCCAAGCAAACTACCTTGGTCTGTTGGTCATCTGTCCACGATGCTAATGCATGCACTTATCCTGCTTATTTTGTTACTGTTCACTTCCAGTTACAGTATAAAAGAAAAGTATGACAGGTATATTCCCTTTGTTTCTAAATATAAGTATTTTTAGAGATTTCAGTATGGACTACATACGGATGTATATAGACATAGTTTAGAGCGTATATTTGCTCATTTTTCTTCGTATGTAGTCCATATTGAAAGTATTTAGGTGCAACGGGAGTAGAAGAAAATATTGGGCTTCTCTAGAGAGGGGAGATGACTAAAACAGTGTGTTACACAGAACGCACAATTAATCAAAGTGATCAGCGTTATTATCTATATACTAATATAAAAAGATCCAAAGGAGCAGATCCAACTGATCTCGGCCATCGAACTAAGTCAATCCAACGATCTAGACTGCTCCAATGGCGAGCGTTAAATGTGTTTAACATGCAATTAATATCATACCAAATATTGCACTAATCATAGGATTAACACAAATAATAGCATAGTACCTAATATCCGTGTGCAATTAATATATTACCTAAATATTAACATGCGTTGCACGTGCGCATTTACTAGTCCTAAAAAGGGCGTGCAATATTAGCTCCCGGTGAACCACCTCCTGGTGTGGTGGTTGAATCGTGGAAGCACCAAGTAGTATATTCAAATCAGAGAGCTCACTTTTACGCACCTAAGTCTTTCAATTAAAAAATTAGCAAGATTTACGGTACTCATCAATCTTCTTATGCATGTCGCGGTGTGTACATGTACCTTTGTACTAATGGCGAAAAAACAGAGCAGACACCAGGCATAATCGTTGACAAACTAACTAAGACTGTAAACGTAACCGACCGAGAGCAAACAGACAATAGTCATGAAGCAAGGTTGGGACACAGATATATGTACACTAATCTTCATCGTCTTCATCTTCATTTTCCTCTTCTTCTTCTTCTTCTTCTTCTTCTTCCTCTTCCTCTTCCCCATCCTCTTCATCTTCTTCATCTGAGTATGCACTTAGTGGAAGATCTCCGATCATGCAGGGTGTGTATAGAAATGACTCTTCTTTCCCAAATGTTGCGCTGTCATAGTTTGGACAGAGATGACCTATGTACTGAACTTTTGAGCTATCCAAATGGTAAGCCACTACTACATAATACTCCGCCAAGAAGAAGGCGATCTCTTTGCAGGGATGAAATCCAATTAGAAAGTATCCACGACGATGTCCACACTCATCGTTTGTGTTTGTGTCAAGCATATTATCATCGTCCCAGCTCCAATCAAAACATTGCCCTGCTAGCCTCTTGTTATTTCCATGTTTGTCAAGAACCTGATCGTCATCTAACATCCAAGGCCTGCAAATTCCTTTCGGGTCGAGTGAAGATATACTTGCCAACGGCGTGAGGTCAATGATATTCTTCAACACCCAGCTTAGCTGATCGGTTGATTCACTCAGGGTCCAAATCCGAATTCGATCACGGATCTCTGCAAAGTACACATCATCCTCCGATCTCCCGAGATAATGCCGCCCAACTTTGCCTTCCATAACATCTATTGGAGTTCTTATTACTTTATATTTTCCACTAGGCAATGAAAACCTACAAAAATGTCAACAACTATTTAAATATAAAATAAGCAATATGAATGCTAGAGTTGGCAACAGAATTTAGTTTCGTGTGCTTTTATCATGATGTTTACCTGGTGACAAATGTACCATGATAGAGCGGCACGTGTAATGCTCCATGACAATACACGCCGTAGCGCCATCTGCATGTTGACATCATAAACATGTACATGAACGACAAGCTACCCCGCAAATTTACCACTCTCGTCATAGTACCACCTTCCCTAGTAAACGATATCTTCTGCCATTGTCTTGTGCTCGACGAGAAAACATCTAGCGTCAACTCGGGCGGCGGCCATTCCGTCGAGTGCAGTTCCTCCTCCATGCTCGTGCTCTGCGAATACCTTGAGCTTACGTCGAACAACCCCAAATCCTTGGGTTGTATCAGGAATACCTTATAGTGTGGCGACATGGTAGGATCGAATGCGAGATACGGGGCGCAAAACTCTTGGTCGAATGTGGCCGGGAGGCGCACCCACCGTCGGGTGGCGGGGTTAACCACGCAGAAGGCCCTCATGCTGCCACAGTAGAAGTTGTAGCCGTTGCAGTGGCCCACGATCATGTTATGGTCCTCGGTGTAGCCGGGCAGGAAGTGGAGGTTGCCATAGTCGACGCGGCGGTGCCGCGTGGAGGGGCGTCCGAGGAAGTGCGGGCGGTGGTAGTCGCAGTAGTTGGCGAAGATGCCCTCCACCGAGTCGGGCAGGTGGTGCCTCCGGGGCAGCAGCCGCCGCCCGTCCATGACGGCTAGCCACGCCCTGCGCACGCGGCGACACGCCGCCAGGTCCCGCCGGCGGCCGAGGATGGCGGCCAGCGCATCGTCCGGCAGCGTCTCCGTGTGGTCCATCAATGCAGATCACGGCAGCTCGGGGTGTTCCGAGTTCCGACCAAGGTTTCCGCTCGAGACCCTGTACCCTACTGTGCTTTATATGCAAGATTTTACGGCCATACATGGTAGGATTTGTCTGTACTGGTGTCATGTAAAAAGAGAGTGGAAAACTTGGCAGGTACGGAACCAAGTTTTGGTATGGAAAACTTGACCTTTGGCTTACGATCCATGTGCTATGCACGCAAGGTTGAAATTGCAGGTTTCCACGGCAAACTATTCCTTTTTTGAATTCAGCATATATATATATATATTTCTGATGATACACATGATATACTACATGGTAAAATTTGTGAAAGTGAGCTCAAGAATTCCAATGTTCGAGGGATTGGCCCTCAGCGAAACCGGCTAACTAAGGTACAAATTACAGAATAATCCAAAAGGAAGCGGGAACAATGTGTTGGTACCCTACTAGATTAAAGTTACACAGGGAATGCCCTACAAGTACATGATACAACTTCAGATATCCACACCTTATGCAACCACACCATTAATATCACACCTGTTGATGTGTATGTGCATCGATCCCAGTTGCTGATGGACCGCTCACCCGCACTTCACCGGATAAATAATAAATGAGCCGCTCAAATCATACACCGGCTGTACACGCAATATTCCTCGGAGTTTCTATATTTACATTGTGTTGATATGGCGAGCTGAGATATTCTCGAGAACCAAATTTCCGGTGGTCTTCGTACTTCACGTTTCAAAGAGTTGGCTTCTCATGGTACTGCAGATGTCATCTGCCACAGCATCGTTCTCAAGTAGGAACTTCTCGGCTTCCTCCTTGCCAGGCAGGAAGTCGCCGTTGATCCAATACCCAGATCCTTCCTTCACGATAACTCCATGCGTAGAAGCCATCTCCAGAATCTCTGATTCATGGCAGATTCCCTTACCAAACCCAATGTTGAGCCCAGCTTCTTTCAGGGCTGCTGGTACTAATTTGTTCTTGATGATCTGCACTGCTATGCTAATGCCAGTGGCCTGAAAATGCAGAATTTTGTACTATTAGAGCAATGGCATGTACCCGATGCTCTGTTATGATCAAGTTATGCATACTTTGCATGTTTAGAAGAAAAATGTGCATTTGTCTATAGTGCTATCGACCAAGGGTAACAGAACACCAAATAAGAATCATGAAATCTATCTGTAATACCTCGTCTTTGCTATACTGCAATTTCCTTCTCGAAGTCCTCATTCTGATTGCTGAATAGAACCCTAACGCGTTGCCACCACAGGTCACCTCCTTGTAGAGCCCAGAAGATGGATCTGAGCTCCGCTTTGTTCTAACCTATAAATAGAATCAATCAATAGAGTCAAAGAAGCATGGCAGAAGAATCATACTCTCTGTATTAAAATATCTTGGGAGACCTTCGTGTTTTGACTAGTATGATAGGAGGAAGAATAAGGATAACAAAATCACATTAAGGCTGCAACAGAAAGGGATAAAAATATCACTCTGATATAGAGGCATGCCAGCATATTTGATACTTTCAGTACTACAATAGCATATCTTTCCAACTGTTACACAAGCCAGTACTGAGTTTTCAATTTTTCAGATCAAGCCCATTTCATTTTGAAGATTAGGTTTACAAGAACATAACACAGCATATTCATCTATCTTTGTCAGTACATGGAGAAATGCTCATTTATAATATTAGGAGATTGGTTTTAATAGGTTCTTGTTCGAACAACAGGAAACAATACAAACTGAAACAATTACTCAGTCAACAACATCTGACAAATCATGTGGGAACCAGGAACAAGGGTCTCAAGGAGCTGAGGTGCTGTTCGATGTAATAACCCAACAACACCAAGAAACACAAGTAAATTCATACCTGATTCACAAAAATAATAAGTGTTTCAGAGCGACTTAATGTGTATTGAATTTTTCGAAGTGCCCGAGTCATTAAACGGGATTGTGCGTCTTTAAATTTCATGTATATTTCACCTTCAAGTTCACATTTGGGAATCAGTGCTGCCACCTGTCATTAATCCATTAAAAGCAAGGTAAACAAATACTATATAACATAGATTAAATACGAAGTACATAAAGTTGGCAGCCTAAGCAAAAGTTGATGAATGATTGCATAAATGAAAGATAAATAACATATCATGCAAAATTATAGTGCTAATCTTAAATCATGGAGTTAACAGTCCAACTGTCGGACGAACTACCAACACATGCTCTTCTTTTGTACTACTAGGGAATGCACCATCTTCAAAATTCAGTACATATCATCAATGCTAATGTAAGGAAGCCTCTACCTACACGATATAACAAAGTAGATAAAATAAGGTAAAGAAAACATAAAATATCTGAAAATGGCATAGTGAAGTAACATACACTATCCACAACAACAACATCAATGGATCCACCAACAAGAGTGTTCACTATGCTTAAAGAATTTTCAGCAGAATCAGGTTGAGCTATTAGGAGTTTGTCAATGTCCACACCAACTTCTTCTGCAAATGAAGTGTTGAAAGCATTTTCTGCATCAATATAAGCACAATAGCCTGCAAGTTCCCAATCACAAATATTGATCAGATACTCTGCTTCACGATAAGATGAAAAACGTATCAACTACCAAGCACAATAAACCAAACAAAGAGTAAAGATAAATCACGCAATAGCTCTGTGAAAGTACTTGACGAGAAGGATTTCAACCAGTTGGATAAAATTTGCTCTTGAGACTTGATGTAGGGAAATCTTACTAGCCAGCATTGTAACAATGTAAAAAAAAGACTCCTCGAATAAGAACGGTATTTGCATTAAAACATATTACTCCTCCGATCCATATTACTTGTTGCTCAAACAGATGTATCTAGACGTATTTCAGTGCTAGATACACCCATTTGAGTGACAAGTAATATAGATCAAAGAGAGTAGCAATTTTTAGATATGTTTCTAAGTATACAATTTCCAAACATTCTTTACTAATGCATGTTTGGGAGAACATTAAAAAATAAAAATTGACAAATGTGGAAGCCATTCTTAAACTTGAAAATCCAACTTCTTGACACTGAAATGTTACTTATAATGCTAAGTACAGCTGCTCAAGAATATACAAAAACATTTATAATGACTTCAGGAGTGCACAAGATTATAACCATTCACAGATTTCATGTTGTCAAGGATTGCTGTAGCCAAGTAAATATGGTGAAGGATAAAACAGGAGGGTAGACAATTTGATAATTGAATAAAAAAATTGCAGGCACCATAAAAGAAATATCAACCTCCATTCTTTTGGGCTTCCTTTATAACATGAAGTGCAAGTGTTGTCTTCCCAGATGACTCTTTCCCAAATATTTCAACCATTCTACCCTGCCAAAAACCTTTAGTCAGTGATTTGTTAAACAGGGCAAGTAAAATCAAATTTGAAATATACTGAAAAAAAAAAGAAATCCAAGGAGACAAACATGAAGCTGTGCCTGTATATACTTTTCTAGCAATGCTGAAGATAAACTGTGATTCTTGAGTGCCCAGTCAAAAGAAAGATAGCAATCATCATCAACAGTTCAACACGCAACACATGATGTTTAGCACAAGTGAATGAAAGGGGCTTTGCCACTCAATTGACCAGTTGAACACATGATACAGTTTAAACCAATGCAGAGGTGTAGGTGTGCATAAAAATTCCCGCAAAATACACCAAATAACATTTGGACTTGTGACTGCAGACAGAAATAAGGACTGCTGTATAGCATACAGCAACAGGACAAAGAAAGGTTATTTGAATTTTCCTGCACAACATCAGTGTGCCATGTGCAGTACCAAGTGAGGCATTTACATGCAATTAAATGATAACAACACATACTTAGATCATGTGAATATTTAGTTTTGAACAATATGGGAAAGCATTATAAACCTTTGGTAAACCTCCAATGCCAAGAGCGAGATCAAGCTTAAGAGAACCAGTCGAAATGACAGATGCACGCCTTGTCCGGGAGAAGCGCTCCAAGCACAGATTAGAATCTCTATCGAAATCACTTGCAAGCTGAGAGACAGCACCATTCAGTGTCGACACTTTCTCAAGAGATTTCGCATCATCCAGTGGGGGGTCGCTTTCATAGTCTAACTGCATATCAGCTGAAATTTTGTACAGATTCCTGAGTAGACGCATAACTCATAAGGAAGGCAGTTAATAACTTAACATAGCTATAGAACACAAAAGAGTACTACGTATATAGCGCTGTAACTTCGGAGAGCATCAGGTGTCTACTACTCCCTCCGTCCCAAAATTCTTGTCTTAGATTTGTCTAGATACGGATGTATCTAACACTGAAATGTAACTAGATACATCTGTATTTAGACAAATCTAAGACAAGAATTTTGGGACGGAGGGAGTAGTAGAATACTAACATACTTTTACCATATGTTTTGTGCAGACAGTTGGGGAAAGACAGTGCCTAATAGGCATTGAATGGCCACAACAATTTGATTTTCGCTCATATGTCGTGTGCAGAGCTGGGTTTTGACAATACTAGGTATATATTACACACGGTATTAAACTTCGAAGGTCATATATATATATACCAAACAGCAGATAAATCTGGAGCCTTTCATAACACAAATACCAAACAGCGAATAAATCTGGGCAGACATCAGCCGCACCTGTGGTTGACATGAAACAGCCTTGCGACCAGAAGCGAAAATATGCATCGCTTCTCCCACCCTAGCAGATCACAGCGAGGAAAAGGTGGCCAGAGTTAACTTGGGAGTCAAAATGCAGCATTGCAGGCAGAGTGGCGGTGGGGATGAGGAGGCGGCACCTGAAGGGGTAGGTGGCGGAGGTGAGAGGGCACGCACGGCGTGGAGTAACGGCGGCCCGCGCCGGAGGCGAGGGCGGCGGCTCGTCGGAGGAGCGCCGGCGGCGAGGAGAGGACGCCCATGCTGGCGGCGCGGCAGGAGCGAGGAAGGAAAGCAGGAGGCAAGGAGGAACGAACTGACAAATCTTACGGACCCAAACAAACTAGAAACGTTGGGCTGGGCCGGGCCCGCATACCGCAGGCCCTAGTCAGGGAGCTGCGAGTGAAAAAAAAAAAGAGAATGGCCCGGCTCATGAAACGAGCACACCATCGAAATGGTCTCTTCAGGTTTCGAACTCGCGCAGTTCCACTAACTTAAGTGTTTCGCAAACAACTCAAGTTATATGCCATTATGCCATTAGTGATAGGTAATAGCGCCAACTGCATAATAGCAATGTCGCCACGCTATTTTATTACTGATTAATGTTTTTTGAATTATTTGACAAAAGAATCCTGAATTTCAAAAGGTTTATGGTTTTCGAAAAAAGTTCGTCCATTTTTCAAGAAGTTCAGAAACTTGAAAACAAGTTCACCAATTTTCAAGAAAAATTTCATCGATTTTGAAAAAAGTTAATCAAATTTGAAAAAAAATTCATGTATTAAAAAAACGAATTTGAATAAAGTTCATCAAATTTAATTTTTTTTATCAAATATGAAAAAAAGTTCATCAATTTTGAAAAAGGTACATAGAAATTTGAAAAAAGTTCTTGGATTTTCAAAAAATCATCGAATTTTAAAAAAGGTTCATTAAATTTGAGAAAAAATCATTGAATTTTAAAATAAGTTCATGAATTGTTTTATAAAATTCATCAATTTTTTTAAAAAGTTCACAAATTTTGAAAAGAGTTCACAGACTTGGAAAAAAGTTGATGGATTTTTTAAACAATGTTCGTTGATTTTGAAGAAAAGTTCATCAATTTGCAATCACACATTTCAGAAAATGAAATAAATAGAAAAAGAAAAAAGAACGGTAAAAAGAAAAAAGAAAAAGAAATGTGAACTTGAAAAAGAACAAAAAGGACCGAAGAAGTTTCTGTGCATAAGTTTGCGATGGCCCTAGTGGTTAGCGAGGTGCGCTATGAACTTAGAGGTCTATAGTTTGATTCGTCGGCACGCACCATCTTTTGCACTTTAAACAGATAAAGGAAAATGCTAAATGGGTCGGCCCATCTCACAGTAGAGAGAGTGTGCTTCACGTGCCCGTTTGGAAAAAGATCTATAATGGGCGCCTGAAGCGCCAGATAGGAACAACCCCGGCTCATCCGCTGGTAAGTACGTTTGGGTTGGACCGGCCTTGCATTCACGTTCATGGTTTTCCTTTTTCGAGGGCACGTCGCCAAGAGGCTCCTAGTCATCGTATTTTATGAGAATAAATTTACTCTCACTCTTTTGGCGATGCCATGAGATTAGAGAATTTAGTATTACGTTGCCGGGATATGACGAGTTTATGTTGGTGTGTTAAACTCTTTTTTGTGTGTGTGTTTGATTCTTTGTGGAGTTTAATATCTTTCATCGACACCATGGTGAATATATTGTGATCTGACAGCCTGCACTTCTAGGGGATCATTCCCGGCCCAAGTACATTCATCGATCAAGCTTTCATCTTTTGGATGGGCAACTCAAGGCGCTTTAAAAACTATTGGTAATGTTTCTGCGGGTGAAAGAGTGATAACATCGTTGCACCAATCCAATTGCAGGCTCTTTACTGATGTCTTTGAAGCCCTGCTCAACAATTCATCCGATTAACAAGTTAACTTGTCGATTAATCCCTACTCGCTGGGTCACCGACTAGCCGATAAACTGATAAATTGTCTAATTAATTGATTAGTTGGTCGATTAGCTTGTAAATTAGCCTATTAATCCCCTACTCGCCAGCCAACTAAGCAGCTAGCAGTTAACTATTTCCCCAACAATGCTTTGAAGTAATTCTTCTAGATTAATACAACGAAGAAGGTGTTTCCAAGAGATTTTATTGTAATTCTTAGTCATAGAAGTTAGTTTGTATTTTTCTTGGATCTTAGATACAAATCAGTGTACCTATAATTGTTATGAGTATGAATAAAATTACAGGCATTTATAAAAAAAAGTCATATTCGGCGCTCTTTTTAGGGGGAACCTATTTGGCGCTCTCTACTATTAAAGGGTAATCCGTACATAGTATTTCGTATCCAGCCTCATATCGATCGACAAAAACAACCCCACCGTTTTTTTTCAAAGGTACATCCCCCAACGGATCTTTACCAGAGAACACCACACGTTGACTAGTTTTTTATCCTTAATATTTTCGTTCTATTCGGTCTCCTTCCATCGATCCTTTCCAATCCATTCCGATCCGGATTTTTCTTTCCAAACCCATCCACACAGTATGGAGATCCGCTGGTTGTGTAGCTGACCTGGGGAGTTAGTGACCACAGCGTCGCACGGGGTTAGGGTTCTCGTTGTTCCCTTGTCCTTTTATTCCAGCGGCTCCTCCATGTACTAAGAGTTCCAGACCTCCTGAACTGTTGGATGTTGTTGTATTGTTCTTCTCTATCTAATAAAGATTGGCCAACGGCCCTTCGATGACAAACCCATCCACACAAGATATGCATCTTGATGGGTTACTTCCCATCCATCCCATCCCATTCCTTTACCGACCATGGAAAAGAAAAAGGTGAGCAGAGCGGAGCATGCTGGCTTGTGAGCTAGTCAAGTAGAGGCATACTAGGGATATTTTGTTTTGTCTATGTATTCACACATGTACTAAGTTTCCAGTTAATACAATTCTAGCATGAATAATAAACATTTATCATGATATAAGGAAATATAAATAACAACTTTATTATTGCCTCTAGGGCATATTTCCTTCAGTCTCCCACTTGCACTACAGTCAGTAATCTAGTTCACATTGTCATGTGATTTAACACCAATAGTTCACATCTTTATGTGATTAGTTCACATCTTCATGTGACTAATACCTAAAGGGTTTACAAGAGTCAGTAATCTAGTTCACATCGCTATGTGATTAACACCCAAAGAGTGAGTATGTTTTGCTTATGAGAGAAGTTTAGTCAACGGGTCAGCCACATTCAGAGTCGTATGTATTTTGCAAAAAAAATGTCTACAATGCTCTGCACGGAGCTACTCTAGCTAATCGCTCCCACTTTCAATATGTATCCAGATTGATACTTAGAGTCATCCGGATCGGTGTCAAAGCTTGCATCGACCTAACCCTTTACGATGAACTTTTTGTCACTTCCATAACCGAGAAACATGTCCTTATTCCACTAAGGATAATTTTGACCGCTGTCTAGTGATCCACTCCTGGATCACTATTGTACCCTCTTGCCAAACCATGGTGAGGTACACAATAGGTCTGGTACACAGCATAGCATACTTTATAGAACCTATGACTGAGGCATAGGGAATGACTTTTCATTCTCTTTCTATTTTCTGCCGTGGTCGATTTTGAGTCTTTACTCAACTTTACACCATGCAACACCGGCAAGAACTACTTCTTTGACTGTTCCATTTTTAACTACTTCAAAATCTTATCAAGGTATGTATTCATTGAAAAACTTATCAAGCGTCTTGATCTATCTCTATAGATCTAGATGCCCAATATGTAAGCAGCTTCACCGAGGTCTTTCTTTGAAAAACTCCTTTCAAACACTCCTTTATGCTTTCCAGAAAATTCTACATCATGTCCAATCAACAATATGGCATTCACATATACTTATCAGAAAGGCTGTAGTGCTCCCACTCACTTTCTTATAAATACAGGCTTCACCGCAAGTCTGTATAAAACTATATGCTTTGATCAACTCATCAAAGCATATATTCCAACTCCAAGATGCTTGCACCAGTCCATAGATGGATCGCTGGAGATTGCACACTTTGTTAGCACCTTTAGGATTGACAAAACCTTCTTGTTGCATCATATACAACTCTTCTTTAAGAAATCCATTAAGGAATGCAGTTTTGACAACCATTTGTCAGATTTCAAAAAATGCGGCAATTGCTAACATGATTCGGACAGACTTTAAGCATCGATATGAGTGAGAAAATCTCATCGTAGCCAACACCTTGAACTTGTTGAAAACCTTTTGCGACAATTCGAGCTTTGTAGATAGTAACACTACTATCAGCGTCCATCTTCCTCTTGAAGATCCAACGGGCAAGTCAATCAAAGTCCATACTTTGTTCTCATACATGGATCCAATCTCAGATTTCATGGCCTTAAGCCATTTTGCGGAATCTGGGCTCATCATCGCTTCCTCATAGTTCATAGGTTCGTCATGGTCTAATAACATGACTTCCAGAACAGGATTACCGTACCATCTGGTGCGGAACGTACTCTGGTTGACCTACGAGGTTCGGTAGTAATTGATCTGAAGTTTCATGATCATCATCATTAACTTCCTCGCTAATTGGTGTAGGCATCACTGGAACTGATTTCTGTGATGAACTACTTTCCAACTCGAGAGAAGGTACAATTACCTCATCAAATTGTACTTTCCTCCCACTCCTTCTCTAGAAAGGATCCATTCTTAGCAACAAATATCTTGCTTTAGATCTGTGATAGAAGGTGTACCCAACAGTTTCTTTTGGGTATCCTATCAAGACGCACTTCTTCGATTTGGGTTCGAGCTTATCAGTTTGAAACTTTTTCACATAAGCATCGCAACCCCAAACTTTAAGAAACGACAGTTTTGGTTTCTTGCCAAACCATAGTTCATACGGTGTCGTCTCAACGGATTTAGATGGTGCCCTATTTAACGTGAATGCGGCTGTCTCTAATGCATAACCCCAAAACGACAGTGGTAAATTCGGTAAGAGACATCATAGATCGCACCATATCTAATAAAGTATGGTTACGACGTTCAGACAAACCATTACGCTGTGGTGTTCTAGGTGGTGTGAGTTGTGAAACTATTCCACATTGTTTTAAATGAAGGCCAAACTCGTAACTCAAATATTCGCCTATGTGATCAGAGCGTAGAAACTTTGTTTTCTTGTTAGGTTGATTCTCCACTTCACTCTTAAATTCTTTGAACTTTTCAAACGTTTCGGACTTGTGTTTCATTAAGTAGATATACTCATATCTGCTCAAATTATTTGTGAAGGTCAGAAAATAACGATACCCGCCGTGAGCCTCAACACTCATCGGACCGCATACATCAGTATGTATTATTTCCAATAAGTCAGTGGCTCACTCCATTGTTCCGGAGAACGGAGTCTCAGTCATCTTTCCCATGAGGCATGGTTCGCAAGCATCAAGTGATTCATAATCAAGTGATTCCAAAAGCCCATCAGTATGGAGTTTCTTCATGCGCTTTACACCAATATGACCTAAACGGCAGTGCCACAAACATGTTGCACTATCATTATTAACTTTGCATCTTTTGGCATCAATATTATTAATATGTGTATCACTGCGATCGAGATTCAGTAAACCATTTACATTGGATGTAAGACCATAGAATGTTTTATTCATGTAAACGGAACAACAATTATTCTCTGACTTAAATGAATAACCGTATCGCAATAAACACGATTCAATCATATTCATGCTCAACGCAAACACCAAATAACATTTATTTAGGTCCAATACTAATTCCGAAGGTAGAGGGAGTATGCGATGGTGATCTTATCAACCTTGGAATCACTTCCAACACACATCGTCACCTCGCCCTTAACTAGTCTCTGTTCATTTTGCAACTCCTGTTTCGAGTTACTAATCTTAGCAACTGAACCAGTATCAAATACCCTGGGGTTATTATAAACACTAGTAAAGTACACATCAATAACATGTATATCAAATATACCTTTGTTCACTTTGACATCCTTCTTATTCGCCAAATACTTGGGGTAGTTACACTTCCAGTGACCAGTCCCTTTGCAATAGAAGCTCTCAGTTTCAGGCTTAGGTCCAGACTTGGGCTTCTTCCCGAGAGTAGCAACTTGCTTGCTATTCTTCTTGAAGTTCCCCTTCTTCCCTTTGCCATTTTTCTTGAAACTAGTGGTCTTGTTAACCATCAACAATTGATGCTCCTTTTTGATTTCTACCTCTGCAGCCTTTAGCATTGCGAAGAGCTCAGGAATTGTCTTTTCCATCCCTTGCATATTATAGTTCATCACGAAGTCCCAATAACTTGGTGATAGTGAGTAGAGAACTCTGTCAATTACTATCTTATGTGGAAGATTAACTCCCACTTGATTCAAGAAATTGTAGTACTCAGACATTCTGAGCACATGCTCACTGGTTGAGCTATTCTCCTCCATATTGTAGGCAAAGTACTTGTCAGAGGTCTCATACCTCTTAACACGGGCATGAGTCTGAAATACCAATTTCAACTCTTGGAACATTTCATATGCTCCATATCTTTCAAAACATTTTGAATTCTCGGTTCTATGCCGTAAAGCATGGTGCACTAAACTATCAAGTAGTCATCATACCGAGCTTGTCAAACGTTCATAACGTCTGCATCTGCTCCTGCAATAGTTCTGTCACCCAGCGGTGCATCAAGGACATAATTCTTCTGTGCAGTAATGAGGATAATCCTCAGATCACGGATCCAGTCCGCATCATTGCTACTATCATCTTTCAACTTATTTTTCTCTAGGAACATATCAAAAATAAACGGGGAGCTATAACACGAGCTATTGATCTACAACATATTTTGCAAATACTATCAGGACTAAGTTCATGATAAATTAAAGTTTAATTAATCATATTACTAAAGAACTCCCAATTAGATAGACATCCCTCTAGTCATCTGAATGATCACGTGATCCATATCAACTAAACCATGTCCGATCATCACGTGAGATGGAGTAGTTTTCAATGGTGAACATCACTATGTTGATCATATCTACTATATGATTCATGTTCGACCTTCCGGTCTCAGTGTTCTGAGGCCATATCTGCATATGCTAGGCTCGTCTAGTTTAACCCGAGTATTCCGCGTGTGCAAAACTGTCTTGCACCCGTTGTATGTGAACGTAGAGCTTATCAGACCCGATCATCACATGGTGTCTCGGCACGACGAATTGTCGCAACAGTGCATACTCAGGGAGAACACTTATACCTTGAAATTTTAGTAAGGGATCATCTCATAATGCTACCGTCGTACTAAGCAAAATAAGATGCATAAAAGATAAACATCATATGAAATCAAATATATGTGACATGATATGGCCATCATCATCTTGTGCCTTTGATCTCCATCTCGAAAGTACCGTCATGATCTCCATCGTCACTGGCATGACACCATGATCTCCATCATCTTGATCTCTATCAACATGTCGTCACATGGTCGTCTCGCCAACTATTGCTTTTGCAACTATTGGTATCGCATAGCGATAAAGTAAAGCAATTATATGGCGCTTGCATCTTATGCAATAAAAAGACAACCATAAGGCTCTTTAACAAAACATGATCATCTCATACAACAATTTATATCTCATCACGTCTTGACCATATCACATCACAACATGCCCTGCAAAAACAAGTTAGACGTCCCTACTTTGTTGTTGCAAGTTTTACGTGGCTGCTACGGGCTTCTAGCAATAACCGTTCTTACCTACGCATCAAAACCACAATGATTTTTCGTGAAGTGTGCTGTTTTAACCTTCAACAAAGACCGGCCGTAGTCAAACTCGATTCAACTAAAGTTGGAGAAACAGACACCCGCCAGCCACCTGTGTGCGAAGCACGTCGGTAGAACCAGTCTCATGAACGCGGCCATGTAATGTCGGTCCGAGCCGCTTCATCCAACAATACCGCCGAATCAAAGTAAGACATTGGTGGTAAGAAGTATGACTATTATCGCCCACAACTCTTTGTGTTCTACTCGTGCATATAACATCTATGCATAGACTTGGCTCGGATGCCACTGTTGGGGAACATAGTATTTCAAAAAAATTCCTACGATCACGCAAGATCTATCTAGGAGAATCATAGCAACGAGCGGGGAGAGTGTGTCCATGTACCCTCATAGACCGAAAGCGGAAGCGTTTAGTGACATTGTTGATGTAGTCGAACGTCTTCGCGATTCAACCGATCCAAGCACTGAACGTACGGTACCTCCACGTTCAGCACACGTTCAGCACGATGACGTCCCTCGAGCTCTTGATCCAGTTGAGGACGAGGCAGAGTTCCGTCAGCACGACGGTGTGGCAACGGTGATGATGAAGTTACCGGCGTAGGGCTTCGCCTAAGCACTACGACGATATGACCGAGGTGTGTAACTGTGGAGGGGGGCACCGCACACGGCTAAGAGAAGACATTGGTGTGTCTTTGGGGTGCCCCCTGCCCACGTATATAAAGGAGGGAGGGCGAGAGGCCGCCCCCCTAGGGGCGCGCCAAGAGTATGGAGTCCTACTAGGACTTCCAAGTCCTAGTAGGAATCCCTTTCCTTTTGGGAGTAGGAGAGAAGGAAAGAGGGAAAGCGAGAGGGAGTAGGAAAAGGCAAGGGGGGCGCCGCACCCTTACCCTAGTCCAATTTGGACCCATGGGGGGGGGGGGTGTGCCACCTCCCGTTGGCATGCCTCCTCTTTTCCCGTATGGCCCAATAAGGCCCATTACTTCTCCCAGTGAATTCCCGTAACTCCCCGGTACTCCGAAAAATACCCGAATCACTCGGAACCTTTACGATGTCCGATTATAGCCTTCCAATATATGAATCTTTACCTCTCGACCATTTCGAGACTCCTCGTCATGTCCGTGATCTCATCCGGGACTCCGAACAAACTTCGGTCATCAAATCACATAATTCATAATACAAATCGTCATCGAACGTTAAGCGTGCGGACCCTACGGGTTCGAGAACTATGTAGACATGACCGAGACACATCTTCGGTCAATAACCAATAGCGAAACTTCGATGCTCATATTGGTTCCTACATATTCTTCGAAGATCTTTATCGGTCAAACCGCATAACAACATACGTTATTCCCTTTGTCATCGGTATGTTACTTGCTCGAGATTCGATCGTCGGTATCATCATACCTAGTTCAATCTCATTACCGGCAAGTCTCTTTACTTGTTCCGTAATGCATCATCCTGCAACTAACTCATTAGTCACATTGCTTGCAAGGCTCATAGTGATGTGCATTACCGAGAGGGCCTAGAGATACCTCTCCGATACACGGAGTGACAAATCCTAATCTCGATCAATGCCAACTCAACAAACACCATCGGAGACACCTGTAGAGCATCTTTATAATCACCCAGTTATGTTGTGACGTTTGATCGCACACAAGGTGTTCCTCCGGTATTCGGGAGTTGCATAATCTCATAGTCAGAGGAACATGTATAAGTCATGATGAAAGCAATAGAAATAAAACTAACCGATCATTATGCTAAGCTAACGGATGGGTCTTGTCCAACACATCATGGTATAATGATGTGATCCCGTTCATCAAATGACAACACATGTCTATGGTTAGGAAACTTAACCATCTTTGATTAACGAGCCAGTCAAGTAGAGGCATACTAGGGATACTCTGTTTTCTCTATGTATCCACACATGTACTGAGTTTGTGGTTAATACAATTTTAGCATGAATAATAAACATTTATCATGATATAAGGAAATATAAATAACAACTTTATTATTGCCTCTAGGGCATATTTCCTTCAGTCTTGGCCTCGGCGGGAAGGCACCAACATGAGCACAAGAATGGATGGTAGGCCGAAGGTCGGGGCCATCGTGGTCGCAGCCGCGAGGGCGCGATGGTGCTTGTTCAGAGTGTATGTTCCTGACCATCTGGATGTATAGGCGGGGGCAACATCATCGTGTGGACGCAGTCGCACGTGGCCTTCATGTCCACAGTACGAGCCAATGACTCCATGAACCTTGACTCTAGCGTCTCCGTCTCTGTGGTCTCTAAGAGCATCGCCAACTAGGGCCACAACTCGTTGTCGATCGGGAAGCGCGTGCATTGGGGTAGGCAGGGCTCCAATAATGGCAAGAACTGGCCCTGTCCGTCTCCAAGATCCTGATGTACCATTACAAGTACGACAACTACTCCTCCATTGCAATCCTGGTTATAGTATTCATAAGATGACATCATCTGCGAATTGCAAAGTTGAAGAGTATATTGCACGTAGGTCACAAACTTGAAGGGCATGCTGTGCTTTGGTGCTTGAACTTAAAAAGGACTGCGCTGCCATCTCAAACTTGGCACGCGTGTGATGACATGATCACCAACCAATCACAGCACACTCGCCGACAACCATATCAGATGTGTTTATCAAGCTGGCGGCGATCTAAACATGGTTGCAATCTTGCTAATAGGCCCCCGTCGTTTACTTTTACCCTCATAGACTCATAAGGAAACCTGCACTATCGTCTCTACATTTTTGTCATCGGAACCCATTTAGTCTGAAATAATAAGCCGTGGAACCTGTTGGCTGGCACATAGCAAAAATTTGGTGTGCTGTTGCACGTTCTTCGTAAGCTCGAATTGCTCAACTCGGCTCCTTGGCCACATGCTTGATCCACTACGATCACTGCAAGAAATACGTCAACTTGCGACCATCACTATTGGTCATTGAATGGTCATTATTTTCCATTTGTGACATTTTTGTGACCAAAAACAGATGGTCAAAATCTGGTCGTCGTAAACTAAAATTAACGACCTTTATTCTAGAATGGTCGTAGACGTTTACGACTAAAAAAAGGTCATAGATTCAACGACCTTTTGTTTTGGTCGCTGGCTGTCTGCACAGGCCACGTCGGATCCGACGTGGCAATATGATGTGGCAAAATTACGACCAATTGAAAAGGTCGTTACTTTGAATGAGCCCAGTCTAGTTCGGTGTCTATATGGGCCAAGCCCATTAATTATTTTTTTCTAGCAATTTGTGTCAGGTACATGGGCCGAGACCAAGAACTCGGCCTTTTTATTTTCTAGGACATGGCCTTCCACAGTTCATTTTTTTGGGCCTCAAACTTTTTATAGTCCATTTCAATTTTGGGCCTCCATAACAAAGTTGTTCCAACGACAGTGAAACAGAGGGAATTCAAATAAGCATTTATCTTAAACAACCACGGGTGACAATTTTATTTCTTTCAACACAAAAGGATTCCTTAAACAACCATGGGTACAACAGTAGGTACATTCAACAAAGGGCAATCCGAGCACAAGAAGTACATAGGACTGTAGCTATCATTTCTACCAGCAGCAGCAGCCGCCTGAAAGACAAGGAGGTACTACCAAGGAGCTAAACTAACAGCAACCATCCATCATCAATCGGTGACACTAGCAATGAGCGACAGCGGCGACATTTCAGTGACCCCCTCCCCTTGCTGTTTTGGCGTGCCACATCACAAGTCCCCCTGCACACAAAAAAATTCAGATGTTCAAAACAGATCAACATGTTGAGCAGTTAGGGAATCATGGAGCAAATGTTAGTGTGGTGCAAGGCGATAGATTACATGATAAATATTAACAGAAGAAGAATCGTTGAACGAATCGTGAGCTAGCAATCACAGTATAACTAGCTCCAATGAGCTAGAACTCTATGCTTCTTCCGACTTGAACATCCTGGACCTCACGACAAAACATGAATGAAGGCTAGCCTCTGCAAGTTATCGAACAAAATGGTTAGAAACAAAATAAAAGAAAATCTAACAGTATGTTAGACCAAGCAAAATGCGACATTTTTATCATTTAAGCATAGAAGGACAAGGTCAGCAACATTTCAATCTTTGAAAAATGAACTAGAATTTCAATGTTTGAACAGCAAAAAAATAGATACAGCAGATCATATGCGGTTTAAATCAGCCCCTAAGGAGAGACACGTTGACACCAATATTTGGCAACAAATGTAGAAATTGAACCTCATAAACATGCAATGTGGAATTTGTATCTCTAAGAAGTATACATACTTATCAGGTTTAATTAGCACACAGAAGCCAAATGCTAGTAGCTCATGATTAGTACACAAGACAGGATTCAATAAAGTAAACAAGAAGGTGGCCACAGTACAAAACTAAGCTCATCACACAGAATAAAATGAGTTTAAAAGTAAGCTCAACATAAGCATATGAGTTTTTTTGGCACCACCAGATCAAACATAGCAATGCCAGTGTGAAAATTTTCAGCATTATTGCCATATGTTTCGTCGGAATCATACTACACAGAGAAGGGTTCAGCCTTAAGTCTGAACTAGCCTTACATGGTGGAGTACAGATCTCCTTTTGTACCAGTGGACATTGATGGTGTTCCCTTCTTTTTCAGAGGAGGAGTCCACATGCAGTGGTTACATAAACAAGAAGCGTCAGCTTAAGTTGCAACCCAGAAGAAACACTGCAAAAATCGGGCACTTGGGGTTTGGCAGGAGTACTACCTTGTGGATGTCGCCCATGAAGTTTGCGAGGAACAAGAGCGCTTCCATTAGGTTATCTGTAGTATTCCATGCAGAAAAAACATGGCATCTCCAGTACTAATTCAGTCAACCGAAAGAGATGTGCTGAAGTTCGTATGATGTAACTGAACATTACGTTGGCCGAAAGATTTAGAAGATGGTGATGGCGATGATGATCCCTAGGTGAGGAGCTGGGAGGTGTAGTTGTTTATGGCGCCAGCGACGCAGCGGCCCTTGACGCCCTCCTCGTCCTTGTAGTCCCCTGAGACAACACACAGACCATTATGCTACAGCCAGTTTCAGTCCAAGAAAACAGAGTGTTGGTTAATTGCTACGTACTGTTGTAGTAGTAGCTACAAACGTTTTCGGGGACGTCGATGAAGTGGAGCGGCGCCGACTAGTAGTACCTGAACCTGACCTTGTCGGCCCAGGAGCAGAGGCTGCTCAGGTTGCCGGCAGCGCCCAACGGCAGCAGCTCGTTCACTACGTTCGCCGCCGCGTCGCTCAGCCGGCCTTCCAAGGGAGCAGCATGGTGCGTCATGGTGCCTTCATCTGGATCACAAGTCAGAGTTGTGGGCTGCTGCTTTGCTTCCCCATATAGCACACAAGGTTCTCCTAAGATAGCAAACTAAAAACACAAAACATGATTAGGGAGTTGGTACATAAGAAAAGGAATTCATGCATGAATGGCATATAGAACTAAAAAAAATCAGGCATCACATATTATTGGAATTGCATATTAGATGGCTGCAAGGTAAGTGTTTCTTCATATAAAATAACTAGAATTAGCACCCAACATGATTCATTCCATGCGCAGGATCCTTTGTATGTGGTTACCTTTTTTGTTGCTTTATCACATATTCTGGGAGTAAAAAAAGCACTTCATTATCTGAATCTAATATTCAACTAGCCTGAACTTGAACAACAGATTGGGCATAGCGTACTAATCAAGGAGAGACTTGGCATGCACTGACCAAGTCCTGCAGCATTTTTCAGCATACACAAATTTCTTTGTGTCCAAAGAAGCCCTAAATCATTTCACTTCTTAATTAATTCTTTTTATGTTGGGAAAAATAAATATTTTGCAGGGCCACTTCTTAACTCTCGTCTCATCAGATGCACTGATAGTGTCTAAACTTGATGACCATTTTCAGACCTGTCCTTGAACTAAAGCGTATATTTAGTTGGTCAGGAAAAAAAAAGACCACGCCCAGATTTTGTAGATACAAAGTACCTCGCCACTATGTTGTGAAGTCATAGGTTGGCGTGGTGTGAGAAGTATGCTATGGCGGCACACGACACGTGAACCTTCAGTTCACTATTTCAGTTCTCAGTGAGGACATGCCTCTAACGCGCTAGACAAAAGATAGGTCGTCGACAAATTCAGCCTGTAATGGCAATCAACACACACTTCTGCGGCCTATTTGGGCAGATAAAACTCATTTGCGAACTCCCAATGTGAGCAGCACACAAATTGTAGGTGAACTACCCATTGACGTGTATAAAGAAGATGAGCCACTGAATTTTAATCAAGAACAGTTAAACAAAATTGTAGGTGAACAGCACACAAAACATTTTATGAAGTTTCTCCAGTGACTGAAAATTGTATTATATATGTAGAAAAAACCAAGGCATTGCAATCATTCTCAATAAGTACACAACAATGTATCCCTACAAAAACATCCTAACATGGTGCTGCCTACCATGGTAAATGTTGGACTCTCTCTAATGGTCTAAATCACGCCGGGAAGGTTACAATTAGCCTGTCGGATGCACGTTACAGGAGTTTGAAGTTGGAAGGTTGTGATTTACCATGAAATCAGAAGGAAAGCTCGACAGATTAGCACACCGATTTGTCCTGCAGATGGCACCATGGGTTTTCCGCCGGGTCCATCCTGCAACCAACACAACCCATCCATCAGAGAAATCCATCAGGGAATGGAATGGAGGGGAAGGGGAGGGAAGAAGAGGACATCGAGAGAGGGGGTCGACCTTGGATGCTGCTTGTACGTTCTTGTGCTGGAGGAAGAAAGAGCTTCACGCGCACAAGATCCATGGCGTCCCGGACAGAGCAAGCTCCGTTCCATGATGCCTACCAACACAAACGACACGAGGCGAGGGTCAGAGTGGGAAAGAAGGAGGGGAGATGAGTTGGGATCCTTACCATAGTGTAACAACCTGGATTTTTGCCCTTTTCTTTTTCTTTTTGATTTATTGGTTTTTGCTCTGTTTTTCTTTTTGGAGTGGTTCTGTGGCCTTGTCACCTGGGAAATCATCTTCTTTTTCCTTCACGAGTGTCTCATCATTCTCAAAACCCTGCCAAGATCATGTCACTTCACTGCTTGACCAAACCCTAAAATCTTTTTCTAGGGAATATTCCTTTTTCCTATTAAAGGAATAACCCTGTCTGCCCTAGGTTGTGAAGCAACCTTTATTTCCATCACTCCTAAAATTCCAGAATAGTTCTCATAAATTGTTTGGGTCATATCTTTCTCAAATATGGCAAGATATTTCATTTGTCATGTTTATCATCTTGCTCAAATAATTCATTTCCTATTCTGCCCTAAATGGCACATTGTGAAGCAAGTGCTATTTTCCTTTTCCCAATTGACCTCCAACTCCTTGGACACCTTTCCTGTCCATATCATTGCCACATGCCAAAATGCAACCTCATTTTCCTAGTAATTATTCAATTATGATTTTCCAAAGTTTCTATCCAGAAAGAAGCTTTGTGAAGGAGGTGCAAGTTAGGCATATCCAAATGAGTTGCCATTTTGCATGATCCCTCATATCATCATATCATAGCCCTCCACCAAAGTAGAGATCATGTCATGCCTCCATGTGAGCTCATCTTCAATTCTTTGATTCTGCCCAAAATTTCAGTTTGTGAAGCAAGTATATTTTATCTTGCTCCATTATGGCTGCCAATTTTTCTAGGCCTTCTATTATCAATATAACCTACCTCCACCCATTTTGGGCATGGTTAATCAAGCCATTATTCCTCTGGAATTTTTGCAAGTTTCTGGTCAGCAAGGATGTTTGTGAAGCAAGTACCATTTTGGTGAATCCAATTGGTATGAAACTTATACAACATCTTTATATGATCAAATCATGAAGCCTTGCCAAATTTGAGCTCAAGTGGCCACACCATTTGAGTGCATCATCCAAATCTCATTTCTGGACCAGATTTGGCAGTTGCAAGGCAACTATGATTTATCTTGGTCCAAATCTTCTCAAAGTTACCAGGATGAAAGTCCTTCTTTACCTCAACCTCACAGACAACTCCATTGGATCCAAAACCCTTCCTGTTGATCACTAGTGCTCACCCAAGTTTACTGCAGTAAACTTCAGAGGGTTCTTACCAGTTAACCATAGCACTTTTAACCAAGCTACCACCGTAGTTGAAACCTCCCCTGGATGGACTACGCCCTAGACAACGTTTTCCAATCGTTGCACCTTCTCCTCTTCAGCTCACGCGGTCACCGCCTCTCTGGCATGCCATGGACGCGAGCTGGATGGCTTCTTGCTCGGGCCCCTCCTCTGCTCGGCGTCTCAGCGAGCACGAGCATGCCTAATAGATTTACCACCGCGTCGTCGCCGTCCTCCTGGACCTCTCTTCCTCTCCGTAAAACCCCTCGCTGACGCTCGCCCACGGGCGCACTGTGTCCGACCGAGCATTAATGGCGCCGTGGCTTCTTCCTCTTCTTGTCCCCGAGCTCCGCTCGTCTCTGTGACCTCTGCGGCTCGTCCGCACACCCCCTCGTCGCGTTCCCGCGCCTCCCCGTGATCGCTAGCCGTCGCCAGAGCCTCGGCCGGACGTGCCCGGCGACACCCGAGCCCGTGCCCCTCGCCCCCGCCTATATAAGGCCACCCCGAGGCCCTCCCGAGCTCACCAGCCTCCTCACAAACCTCCCAGCTCCCTTCCCAACCTCTCCATTGAGCTCGAATGGCCCTCCTGCTCCACCATCACCGCCATGGCCGCCGCGGCCACGCTCCCCGATTGGCTCAAGCCCGATCCCCTCTCCCACTTCCTCCTCCACCAGAGCACCTACCAGACCATGGCTGAGCTCCCTCGCCGTTCGCCTCCTCTGCTAGAGCCCGTAGCGTCGAGTTCGACGGCGCCCGAAGCTCCTATCCGCCGTCGCCGAGGCCCTGCTTCCTCCAGCTCTCGCCGACGCGCGTGAAGAGCCTAGGCGGATGCGCCTCCCCTGCTGGTCACTCCGGTGGCCGGGGCGTTGCCTGAGTCGACCCGAGCCGCCCGGACGAGCATCGACGCCGGCGGCCTCCCTCTGGTCCACGGGCGAGCGCGAGGGAGATGAAGATGATGACACCCCGCGCGTGGGACCCAGACGTCAGCCACTCCGCGTTGACCCAGCCCAGTGGTGACATGGATAAGTGGCCGGCCCCACCCGTAAGCCTCACATCTCTGACTAGCCCCGGGCCCGCGTGTTTTAAGTGAAAACGTATTTCTGTGAGTTCGTTTTCGCCTCTGGAAAACGCGTTCCCTTTCTTCTTCGGCCCAGAGTACGCTTTCTCTTTCTGAAAGCGCATTTCTCTAAAGGCGTTATCTGTTTTTCTGTTCAGGCCCTGTTGGAAAATATTTTCTTTACAAAAAGGTCCCTCGCAGAAAACACCTTATATCTTTTTACTCCCAACTCCAAATCAGGTGATTCCAAAGCCCACTTCTTCGTTTCGTCGATCCCGTTCTGTTGGTATCATTTTCACCATGTTTTGACATTCTAAAAATGACCATTTTGCCCTTGCGCTTAATCAGCCTCCACCGAGAATGAACGTTTTTTGGTGATTCGTTCTGCGAGCTTCTCGCATTTTCTCCCGGTGTTTTCTTCCACCCCAGGCAAGCCACACCCTCCTTTTGCATGATTGCAATGCAGTGACATGGTTTATTTATTGGAACTTGTTTAAAATATTGCTTTAGCTGTGTATGATTTGTTCATGGCATGTCTCGGAGTATTGTTTTGATGTTGATGTTGCCATGATATTGCTTGGAGTTCTAGGACTTATATTTTGATGATTATGTGGATGACATGTTGCCTTTGGATTCTTAGTGGCTAGTATGATTATGTTCATGATGGTATTATGCTTTGGAGTATTACTTTGGATATCATGTTGCCTTTGGATTATTAGTGGCTTTATGAATATTTTTCATGATGGTATCTGGTATTATTTTGAAGTATTACTTTGGATATCATGTTGCCTTTGGATTATTAGTGGCTTTTATGATTAGTTTCACGATGGCTTGGATATGATATTTTGGAGTATTACTTTGGATATCATGCTGCCTTTGGATTATTAGTGGTTAGTATGATTATTTTCATGATGCTAGTTGACGTTCTGGTGCTTGGAGTATTATTTTCGGAGATGATGTTTACATGTGGATCTTAGCCGAATAGCTTTATTCTTGTTATTGGAGCAGTAGGATTATTGTTTTCAGATTCATCATGACAGTAGTGTTGTGCTACCCTTGGAGTATTTTGAGATGATGATATTATGCTTGGATTATTTGTTGGATATTGCTATGATTTGGATTATAGTTTAATAGTTGATATTGGAGTATCAGTTACCACCGTTATATTTTTGGGGACAAATTCGTCATTAAGTTGGTCAGGTGCCATCGAACGGGGCTTTTCTAGTGCAACCACATTTGGCTTTATGGGGAGGCCCTAATGCGGTTTATTGTCATGTCTCTCGCCGGTGCCTCCAACGAGGGAAGGTTATGGGCGTGCGTACCCTGGCCCGGTAAGCAGACATAACCTTGTGTGCCCGTTGTTGTTGTTATGGATCCGGTCCCCGTGAGGGACGTTTTGGCCACGACGGTGGTCGTTCTGTCTTTGGTAGACACGAGGCCACCCAGGACTAAACCCAGAAGGGATGTTGGTCGGAGTGGCCGGGAGAGTGTCATGGCAGTAGATCGGTTTTGTCGGAACGCCGTTGGTCCACCCGAATGGGAGTACGAGGCCATGGGTTCTGTGGTGTGGGTACAGTGTGCTACCTCTGCAGAGCGTATTTAATCTATCGATAGTCGTGTCCTCGGTCATGGGCATGGGTTCGTACTAGGTCCCACTGTTCGATCAACACTCACATGACGGAATGACTTATAGGTGATTTATATGTTGATATGTTGAGCAGTACAGATTGGCAGGATGTTGAGGATGATGTTGGAGACCAAGTGTTGGTCATGGTAGTGATCGCTGGAAGGATCACGTTTGAGACCAAGTGTTGGTTGTGGTTGTGATCGCCGGAAAGATCACTGTTTGGATTTGATCACGAGGTGATCGAGATGGTATATTGCTTGGCCGGTTACCCAAGAGAGATATGGTTATGGAAATCTGAGATGGTGATTTACTAGTATTGTATGATCACTGTTTGGATTTGATCACGAGGTGATCAAGATGGTATATTGCTTGGCCGGTTAGCCAAGAGAGATATGGTTATGGAAATCTGAGATGGTGATTTACTAGTATTGTATCAGTTTCGTACCAGGCTTAGTAGTTGTTTCATCATAATAGTTGTTAATTTAATTAACATGTTTAATGCTATGTTGTTGGTTTGCCTTGATGCTTCTGGTTGTTGTGAGCTTGCAAGTACATTCAATGTACTGACCTGGCGTGTCATGCCAGATTGCAGGTGATGCCGTGATTGCTTGATTACTTGTCGTGGTTTCCGTTCGTGCGAGCTAGATCGTCTCCCAGCCAGAGTCCCTGCGGAGTGGAGTTCACCACCTTCGTCGTTGTTCCGCTGCTAGAAGTTTTCCGCTGCTACGAGTTGTTCCGCTGCTAGCATAGAGCAAGAGTAGTATCGCAGGCGTAGTGTCGCCATGCTGATGTGATCGTTGAAACATCAGACCTGTGTAATTATTATTCTTGTAATAAGAGCTGATTTGTTCTATGTCAAGCAGTGCCGTATTCCAGAGACTTCTCCTCGATCTCTGGGCTGGAATACGGGGCGTTCCGGTCTCTCTGAGCCGGGGTGCCACACATACCACCGTTGTCCGATTCCGAGTCCTCCGCCCGCGGTCGGTCGCCATGGCTGTGACCCGACAGCTAGGGTTTCCGGCGCGGGGAGGGAGCGGATCTGGCCATGGGCAACGTTGCTCGAGAGGATCTACGAAGAGGGAGAGGAGGGGAGAGGGCGCCAGCGATGGAGTGAAGGCCGGGGTTGGGGAAGACAACGGAGGCCGGCGACGGCTGGCTCTTCCTTTGGCTTTGGGGATCGAGAGTGGAGTTGGGTGGTCACTCGTGGCCGCAGGAGAGATGGAGGAGGCCGGTGAAGCAGCGGCAGCTGGGATCGACTGCTAGGGTGGGGAACGACGAAGCGGCACGCATAGAAGCACGCGCACACCGGTGAGCCATCCGGCCGTGTGATACGTCGCCGTCGTATCTATAATTTTTGATTGTTCCGTGCCAATATTCTACAACTTTTACATACTTTTGGCAACTTTTTATACTATTTTTGGGACTAACATATTGATCCAGTGCCCAGTGCCAGTTCCTGTTTGTTGCATGTTTTTTGTTTGACAAACGGATTAAAAACTGACAGAGATTTTTCTGGAATATATGTGATTTCTGGGAAGAATAATCAACGCAGGACGATGCCCGAGGGGGCCACGAGGTAGGGGGCGCCCCCTAGGGGGGTGGGTGCGCCCCTGACCTTCGTGGCCACTCCATAAGGCGGTTGGTGCCCTTCTTTCGCCGCAAGAAAGCCAATATCCGGATAAAAATCGTGCCCAAATTTCAGCCCAATCGGACTTACGGATCTCCGGGGATATAAGAAACGGTGAAAGGGCAGAATCAGGGAACACAGAAACAGAGAGAGACAGAGAGACAGATCCAATCTCGGAGGGGCTCTCGCCCCTCCCATGCCATGGAAGACAAGGACCAGAGGGGAAACCCTTCTCCCATCTAGGGAGAAGGTCAAGGAAGAAGAAGAAGAAGGGGGGCCTCTCCCCCCTCTTCCGGTGGCAACGAAAGACCGCCGGGGCCATCATCGTCACCGCAATCTACACAAACACCCCCGTCATCTTCACCAACATCTTCCTCACCTTCCCCCATCTATCTACAACGGTCCAATCTCCCGCAACCCGTTGTTACCTCTACTTGAACATGGTGCTTTATGCTTCATATTATTATCCAATGACGTGTTGCCATCCTATGATGTCTGAGTAGATTTTCGTTATCCTATCGGTAATTGGTGAATTGCTATGATTGGTTTAATTTGCTTGTGGTTATGTTGCTGTCCTTTGGTGCCCATCATATGAGCGTGCGCGTGGATCACACCATAGGGTTAGTTGCATGTTGATAGGACCATGTATTGGAGGGCAAGAGTGACAGAAGCTTCAACCTAGCATAGAAATTGATGCATAAGGGATTCAAGGGGGACCAATATATCTTAATGCTATGGTTGGGTTTTACCTTAATGAACGTTAGTAGTTGCGGATGCTTGCTAATAGTTCCAATCATAAGTGCATAGAATTCCAAGTCAGGGATGACATGCTAGCAGTGGCCTCTCCCACATAAAACTTGCTATCGGTCTAGTAAAGTAGTCAATTGCTTAGGGACAATTTCGCAACTCGTACCACCACTTTTCCACACTCGCTATACTAGCTTTATTACTTCTTTACTTAAAACAGCCCCTAGTTTTTATTTACGTGCTCTTTATATTCTTGCAAACCTATCCCGTTACACCTACAAAGTACTTCTAGTTTTATACTTGTTCTAGGTAAAGCGAATGTCAAGCGTGCGTAGAGTTGTATCGGTGGTTGATAGAACTTGAGGGAATATTTGTTCTACCTTTAGCTCCTCGTTGGGTTCGACACTCTTACTTATCAAAAGAGGCTACAATTGATCCCCTATACTTGTGGGTTATCAAGACCTTTTTCTGGCGCCGTTGCCGGGGAGTTATAGCGTGGGGTGAATATTCTCGTTTGTGCTTGTTTGCTTTGTCACTAAGTAGTTTTTATTTTGTGCACTTGTTTTCTATCTTTAGTTATGGGTAGGAAATGCAAAATACCAAAAAAATTAGTGGTACCTACTGAACCAATGGTTGAAGAACCACTCAAAATCTATCACACTACTGAAGCTTTTTACTTGGATCATCTTCGATCCCTATGTGCTCGGGCTGAAACCCCAACTAGCTTAGTTGAGGGCAAATCTTTAGATGAGCATGCTTGTTATGTGCGACACCGCATATATGAAAAAGGGAAACTTTTACTGGATCAAATTCATCATTTGCAGTGCTATGCTTGGAATTTATGTGAACTATATTATTGTACTTGTTGTTCTAAAGACCCTAAGAAACACCTTCCTTACCAATGTGGGTTTAGTGATAATTGAATCGTATCTTCGTATACTAAGGGTGTTTATAATTACTATGATGTTCAACAAATTGAAGAATTTGTTGCTTTTAGGGGTACTTGTGAAATTGCTTCTTTTATTGAAGAGTGTGATACTACTCTCTACAAATCTGAAAATTTGGCCATACTTAAATATTGCTATGATAATTATGCTTCTAATCCTTATATTAAACCATATATTGAGACTCCTCCGCTGTCCAAGAAGAGACTAATATTTTGCAGGAGTCTATGGAAGAAGAAACTAATGACATTGTGAGCTCATTAGATGAAAAAGATGAGGAGGAGAGCGAAGAACAAAAGGAGGAAGAGCGGATTGATCACCCGTTCCCACCATCTAATGAGAGTAACTCTTTATCCCATACATTGTTTAATTTCCCTTCGAATTTACCGAAGGATGAATGCTGTGATGATTGTTATGATCCCGTTGATTCTTTTGAAATATCCCTTTTTGATGATGCTTGCTATGCTTGTGGCCAAGATGCCAATATGAATTATGCTTATGGAGATGAACTTGCTATAGTTCCTTATGTTAAACATGAAATTGTTGCTATTGCACCCACGCATGATAGTCCTATTATCTTTTTGAATTCTTCCGACTACACTATATCAGAGAAGTTTGCCCTTATTAAAGATTATATTGATGGGTTGCGTTTCACTACTACACATGATGATTTTGATAGATATAATATGCATGTGCTTGCTGCTCATACTTGCAATTATTATGAGAGAGGAACTACATCTCTGCCTCTCCATGTCTCCAATATGATAAAATTGCAAGAAACTGTTTATACTATGCATTGGCCTTTACTATGTGCGCATGAATTGTTCTTTTATGACATGCCGATGCATAGGAAGAGAGTTAGACTTTGTTGTTGCATGATATATGTTACTTTGTGATCACTACTAAATCACAAATCATTGTTAATTAAAATTGGCTTTGATATACCTTGGAAGGTGGATCCATTACTTGAGCACTATATGCCTAGCTTAATGGCTTTAAAGAAAGCGCTGCCAGGGAGACAACCTGGAAGTTTTAGAGAGTCATTTATTTCTGTTATGTGCTTTTATAAATTTTACAAAAATAATGTGCCAAGATTTGCCTTTAGGATCTTGTGCTCACTACTAAATCACAAACCATTGTTAATTAAAATTGGCTTTGATATACCTTTGGGATCCGGGTGGATCCATTACTTGAGCACTATATGCCTAGCTTAATGGCTTTAAAGAAAGCGCTGCCAGGGAGACAACCTGGAAGTTTTAGAGAGTCATCTATTTCTGTTATGTGCTTTTATAAAGTTTACAAAAATAATGTGCCAAGATTTGCCTTTAGGATGTTTACATTGCTTGTTGGTTTGTGCGGTGCAAAACAGAAACTTTGGTTGTAGTGCGCGATTTTACATTTTTTACTGGAGCGTCAAACGGATCTGAAACTTTTTTCACTGTCTTTCTATACAAATTTTTTATTTTTCCTAATTTTTCGAGAATTGTTGGAGTACGAGAGGTATGGTGAATGTTCAGATTACTACAGACTGTCCTGTTTAAGACAGATTCTGTTTTTGATGCATAGTTTGCTTGCTTTGATGAAACTATCGATTTCTATCAGTGAATTAAGCCATGGTAAAGTTATACTACAGTAGCTACAATGCAAAAACAAAATATGAATTGGTTTGCAACAGTACTTAGAGTAGTGATTTGCTTTATTATACTAACGGATCTTACCGAGCTTTCTGTTGAGTTTTGTGTGGATGAAGTGTTCGAAGATCGAGGAGGTCTCGATGTGAGGGGAAGGAGGAGAGGCAAGAGCTCAAGCTTGGGGATGCCCAAGGCACCCCAAGTAAATATTCATGGAGACTCAAGCGTCTAAGATTGGGGATGCCCCGGAAGGCATCCCATCTTTCTTCAACAAGTATCAGTATGTTTTCGGTTTAGTTTCGTTCATGTGATATGTGCAATTCTTGGAGCGTCTTTTGCATTTAGTTTTCACTTTTCTTCGATGCACCATGCTGGTATGAGAGAGTCCATGTTTGATTTATAGAATGCTCTTTGCACTTCACTTATATCTTTTGAGTATGGCTTTATAGAATGCTTCATGTGCTTCACTTATATCATTTGAAGTTTGGATTGCCTGTTTCTCTTCACATAGAAAACCGCCATTTGTAGAATGCTCTTTTGCTTCACTTATATTTGTTAGAGTGTGGGCATATCTTTTGTAGAAAGAATTAAACTCTCTTGCTTCAATTATATCTATTTAGAGAGATGGCAAGAATTGGTCATTTACATGGTTAGTCATAAAATCCTACATAAAACTTGTAGATCACTGAATATGATATGTTTGATTCCTTGCAATAGTTTTGCGATATAAAGATGGTGATATTAGAGTCATGCTAGTGGGTAATTGTGGATTGTCGAAATACTTGTGTTGAAGTTTGTGATTCCCGTAGCATGCACGTATGGTGAACCGTTATGTAACGAAGTTGGAGCATGAGGTATTTATTGATTGTCTTCCTTATGAGTGGCTGTCGGGGACGAGCGATGGTATTTTCCTACCAATCTATCCCCCTACGAGCATGCGCATAGTACTTTGTTTCGATACCTAATAGACTTTTGCAATAAGTATGTGAGTTCTTTATGACTAATGTTGAGTCCATGGATTATACGCACTCTCACCCTTCCGTCATTGCTAGCCTCTTCGGTACCGTGCATTGCCCTTTCTCACCTTGAGAGTTGGTGCAAACTTCGCCGGTGCATCCAAACCCCGTGATATGATACGCTCTGTCACACATAAGCCTCCTTATATCTTCCTCAAAACAGCCACCATACCAACCTATCATGGCATTTCCATAGCCATTCCGAGATATATTGCCATGCAACTTCCATCATCTTCATATACATGACTTGAGCATTTATTATCATATTGCTTTGCATGATCGTAAGATAGCTAGCATGATGTGATGCCATTGCTACGCTAGATCATTGCACATCCCGATACACCGCCGGAGGCATTCATATAGAGTCATACTTTGTTCTAGATATCGAGTTGTAATATTGAGTTGTAAGTAAATAAAAGTGTGATGATCATCATTATTAGAACATTGTCCCATGTGAGGTTATCAAAATAAAAGTGGCCAAAGAAGCCCTAAAAAAGAGAGAGGCCAAAGAAGCCTACAAAAAAAGAAATAAAAACAAAACAAAAAACAAAAAGAGAGAGAAAAAGAGAGAAGGGGCAATGTTACTATCCTTTTACCACACTTGTGCTTCAGAGTAGCACCATGTTCTTCATATAGAGAGTCTCTTGAGTTATCACTTTCATATACTAGTGGGAATTTTCATTATAGAACTTGGCTTGTAGCCACCACACCCACTTAGTTTCCAGTTTGAGCTTTCATACACTTATAGCTCTTAGTGCATCCGTTGCATGGCAATCCCTACTCCTCGCATTGACATCAATTGATGGGCATCTCCATAGCCCGTTGATTAGCCGCATCGATGTGAGACTTTCTCCCTTTTTTGTCTTCCCCACACAACCTCCATCATCATATTCTATTCCACCTATAGTGCCATATCCATGGATCACGCTCATGTATTGCGTTGAAGTTGAAAAGGTTTGAGAACATCAAAAGTATGAAACAATCGGGGCTGTGCGTGATTTGAATATTTTGTGTGATGAAGATGGAGCATAGCCAGACCATATGATTTCGTAGGGATAACTTTATTTGGCCATGTTATTTTGAAAAGACATGATTGCTTTATTAGTATGCTTGAAGTATTATTGCCTTAATGTCAAATGATAGACTATTGCTTTGAATCACTCATGTCTTAATATTCATGCCATGATTAGATTACATGATCAAGATTATGCTAGGTAGCATTCACATCAAAAATTATCTTTTTTACCATTTACCTACTCGAGGAAGAGCAGGAATTAAGCTTGGGGATGCTGATACGTCTCCGTCGTATCTACAATTTTTAATTGTTCCATGCCAATATTCTACAACTTTTACATACTTTTGGCAACTTTTTATACTATTTTTGGGACTAACATATTGATGCAGTGCCCAGTGTCAGTTCCTGTTTGTTGCATGTTTTTTTGTTTTGCAGAAAATCCATATCAAACAGAGTCCAAACGGGAAAAAAACTGACAGAGATTTTTTTGGAATATATATGAGTTTTGGGAAGAAGAATCAACGCGAGACGATGCTTGAGGGGGCCACGAGGCAGGGGGGCGCGCCCCAGGGGGTGGGCGCGCCCCTGACCCTCGTGGCCACTCCGTAAGGCTATTGATGCCCTTCTTTCGCCGCAAGAAGGCCAATATCCGGATAAAAATCGTGTCCAAATTTCAGCCCAATCGGAGTTACGGATCTCCGGGAATATAAGAAACGGTGAAAGGGCAGAATCAGGGAACGCAAAAACAGAGAGAGAGAGAGAGAGACAGACAGACAGATCCAATCTCGGAGGGGATCTCGCCCCTCCCATGCCATGGAAGCCAAGGACCAGTGGGGAAACCCTTCTCCCATCTAGGGAGAAGGTCAAGGAAGAAGAAGAAGAAGAAGAAGAAGGGGGGCCCTCTCCCCCTCTCTTCCGGTGGCGCCGGAAGCCGACGGGGCCATCATCGTCACCGCAATCTACACCAACACCTCCGTCATCTTCACCAACATCTTCATCACCTTCCCCCATCTATCTACAGCGGTCCACTCTCCCGTACCCGCTGTACCCTCTACTTGAACATGGTGCTTTATGCTTCATATTATTATCCAATGATGTGTTGCCATCCTATGATATCTGAGTAGATTTTCGTTGTCCTATCGGTAATTGGTGAATTACTATGATTGGTTTAATTTGCTTGTTGTTATGTTGCTGTCCTTTGGTGCCCATCATATGAGCGCGCGCGTGGATCACACCATAGGGTTAGTTGTATGTTGATAGGACTATGTATTGGAGGACTAGAGTGACAGAAGCTTCAACCTAGCATAGAAATTGATGCATACGAGATTGAAGGGGGACCAATATATCTTAATGCTATGGTTGGGTTTTACCTTAATGAACGTTAGTAGTTGCGGATGCTTGCTAATAGTTCCAATCATAAGTGCATAGAATTCCAAGTCAGGGATGACATGCTAGCAGTGGCCTCTCCCACATAAAACTTGCTATCGGTCGTAAAGTAGTCAATTGCTTAGGGACAATTTTGCAACTCCTACCACCACTTTTCCACACTCGCTATACTAACTTTATTGCTTCTTTACTTGAAACAACCCCTAGTTTTTATTTACATGCTCTTTATATTCTTGCAAACCTATCCCGTTACATATACAAAGTACTTCTAGTTTTATACTTGTTCTAGGTAAAAGCGAACGTCAAGCGTGCGTAGAGTTGTATCGGTGGTCGATAGAACTTGAGGGAATATTTGTTCTACCTTTAGCTCCTCGTTGGGCTCGACACTCTTACTTATCGAAAGAGGCTACAATTGATCCCCTATACTTGTGGTTATCACGGTGGCTGCTAGGCGGCGATGCATCTATCAATGGTGAGGTTGGGTGGCTCTCTCGATCTAGCACGGGGGCGATTGGAACAAGAGGGGTGGTGGATGGTAGGAGGGGTGGTGGAGGAGGGATCTGGATTGGGGAGAGGGAGGAAGAGGGAGGCGGCAGCACTTGACGTAGGGTTTCTGGGGAAAGAAGGGGATCGAGGGAGGAGGGTGTGCCGCGCGTGTGTGTTTAGGAGAGGTTAGTAAGAGATGTTCGATCCGTGGGAGGTGGACGGCTCAGATCGACTGCGGTGGGATGATCCGTGGACTGCGTCCTGATTGGTTAGAAACATGAGCTATCAAAAATAACTCTATTTCTTAGTGCTAAAAATAGGGGGTTGTGAAGCAGCTATCAAAAATATTTTGCAAAATGGCATCACTAAAGTTTTCACTTAAGTTAGCCCATATTTTATGGATGATCACCAATTTGATTGCATTTCTGATCTAGCTACGAACGGTCATGCCCGCCATTTTGACCGCATTTAAACATGCAGAATAATTTCAAAAAAAAAATAAAAAAGTGAAATCATTCGCATTCTGTCATTATATGTGACCGAGTTTCCAGAAAAATAACAAACTCTCGTGTGTGAAGGTTCACGACTTTCAAGCCAAATAATCAATCTTATGGCAGCATTCATGGAATAGTTTGTTCAAATGATCTCATATTGTGCATGAGGGTGCATGTTGGAATGGCAAACAATGTTGCCTAAGGAAGTTTTCATTTTCTTTGGACGAAAAAATCATTTTCCATTTTTCGAGTGCCCAAAATGAGGGTTTTTTGTGAAGAACCTACCAAATATGTGTTGCAAAATTGGACCAAATCAATTTTCTAAAATACTAGGACATATTTAATGCATAATTGACCAAATGGTTGGGTGTCAAAAGCTTCTATCCACCTCTCGCGAAAAAGACAAATATCTGCCGATTCAGGTGGAAGCGGGTCAAATTTGAACTACGGCTGCCTCATAGTTTGCTATTTATTTTTCCCAAAAATCATTTCTAGGTACAAAATTATCTATTTAGTCAGAGAAACACCAAAAGTTTTCCAAGATTCAACCACTAGCTAGGAACGGTCATGCCCACCGTTTTGACCGCATTTTGAAACGGGCATAAAAAATTCAAAAAAATTAAAAAAAATTGGAAAACCTTCGCATTGTGTCATTATAGTGACCAAGTTTCCAGGAAAATTAATAAACTTGTCATACGGCAATTATTTTTAAAAAGTGTTCTCAGAAACGAGCTATCATGCGTGAAGATTCATGGCTTTCAAGCCAAATGATCAATCTTATGGCCACATTCATGGCATAGTTTGTCCAAATGATCTGATATTGTGCGCAAGGGTGCATCTTGGAATGGCAAACAATATTGCCTAAGGAAGTTTTCATTTTCTTTGGACGAAAAAATCATTTTCCATTTTTGAGTGCCCAAAATGAGTTTTTTCTGTGAAGGACCTACCAAATATGTGTTGCAAAATTGGACCAAATAAATTTTCTAAAATACTAGGACATATTTAATTCATAATTGACCAAATGGTTGGGCGTCAAAAGCTTTGATCCACCTCTGGTGAAAAAGATAAATTTCTGCCGATTCAGTAGGAAGCGGGTTAAATTTGAAATGCAGCTGCCTCATAGTTTGCTCTTTATTTTTTTCAAAAATCGTTTCTAGGTACATAAGTATCTATTTAGTCAGAGAAATATCAAATTTGTTCCAAGATTCAACCACTAGCTAGGAAGGGTCAAACCCGCCGTTTTGATCGCATTTTGGAACGGGCATAAAAAATTCAAAAAAATCAAAAAATTGGAAACCTTTGCATTGTATCATTATATGTGACCAAGTTTCCAGGAAAAATAATAAACTTGTAATACAACAATTATTTTGAAAAAGTGTTCTCAGAAACGAGCTATCATGCGTGAAGATTTATGGCTTTCAAGCCAAATGATCAATCTTATGGCCACATTCATGGCATAGTTTGTTCAAATGATCTCATATTATGCACAAGGGTGCATCTTGGAATTCCAAACAATGTTGCCTAAGGGACTTTTCATTTTCTTTTCACGGAAAATTCATTTTCCATCTTTTGAGTGCCCGAAATGAGTTTTTTTGTGAAGGTCCTACCATATATTTGTTGCAAAATTTGACCAAATCAATTTTATAAAATACTAGGCCATATTTAATGCACAATTGACAAAATGGTTGGGTGTCAAAAGTTTTGATCCACCTCTGGTGAAAAAGACAAATTTCCGCCGATTCAGTAGGAAGCGGGCCAAATTTGAACTGCAGCTGCCTTATAGTTTGCTCTTCATTTTTTCCAAAAATCATTTCTAGATACATAAGTATATATTTAATCAAAAATACATGGTTTGGTGGCGATACGTCCAGGTTTGGACGGTGGCCGAGGGCCCCAACTCCAGAGCGCGTAAACTCGCATGACCGCCGCGTGGTCACCGCGTGACCGTGGCATTGCCCTGCGTTTTGGATGGCATAGGCATGTCTAGTGGGTTGGGAACTCCCCAGGTAGGTGCTAGGAAGAAAATGAAAACAGAAGAATCTAACGAGGAGACCGAACTATGCTCAAACATGAATTAGCAGCCAAGTGTTTGATTAGCGGTACGGGAGATGCACATGGCCAATGGGCGTGAGTTTTGGCAGAGGATGATCATCTACTAAGAAGACCGTCTACACAAATTTTCAGCTCAAATGGAGGAGCTTAGGTGGCATTTGCTTTGCAACGTACCACACTGGACAAAAATATGAATGTTGAAGCTGGACTCAAATGAATGAATGGATTGATCTGAAATTTGGAAGAGGATGATAATTTGGGCATGTGAAGCCACTTTAAAATTTTCATACCATTTGGATACATAAAAATGGTACTTCCTTCACAGTGCTCTCCACTGAACAGAAAATTGGGAAAAATGCTGAGGGAAATTGGCTAGAATAAATGAGCTAAAATTTGGTGGCGGGAGGTTCTATGGGCAGGGTCATGTCGTGGTAAATTTTCAGCAATTATAAATTAACATAAAATATAGTTGCTTCACAAACTGAAAATATCACTAGAAACAAAGATTGGATGCTGAGCTCACATGCGTTGGTTGACGGGGCTCAAATTTTGTGGAGAGCTATGATTTGAGAATATAGAAGATGTGGCAAAAATTCAGCTCATTAGGATATGCCTAGCCAGTACTTCCCTCACAACAGTTCAAGCTGAACAAAAACTTCAGAAATTTGTCGTTGAAGATTTACCAGGCAAATGAAGTTGAATATTGTCATGAGGCAATGAATTGAACAGTAAAGAATGCCCAATTTTTCCGGAATTTTGGAACTAACAGAAATATAGGTTGCTTCACAACCTGGGCAAAAATTGACCCATGGACATGACACACATAGGCAAAACTGATGAGGTGGCGCCTAGTCATAGCAATCCACCACAACTTACAAGGTTATGACCATCTATATTGGTCGTGATCAGCTAGAAATAAGACAGCGGATCAGTGCTGTCTGCTTTATGACCATTTCGTGTAAGGAAATTATGACCTTTCTGGCCAAAATGGTCGTTATAGTTTAGGGTTTGGAGCCCTCTGAACAGCTTATGACTAATTGGTCTCAAATGGTCGTAGATGTACGACCATTTCTTCCAGGGCCACTGACAGAAGGTCATAAGTTGACATATTTCTTGTAGTGGATGTCATCAAGCTCGATGACGTGGCTGGCCAGCCCTCGGCAGACAAAGACACCACTCGTGGGGCAAGTCTGATAAATCGGAGAAGACCCACCTGTCGTGGTTTTGTCACGGCAGATGTCCTCGAAAAAGGACTTAGTCATGAGGCCATCGCAGCTAGGTAGTAGCTTGAACAGGGGTTGATCAGAATCGAGAGACGCGAGTTTACCCAGGTTCGGCCCATCACGATGGAGGTAAAAGCCTACGTCCTGCTTGATTGAGTATTGCTTGAGATATCGATTACAAGGGTGCAACTTAGGCTAACATAGTATCTGAGAGCTTGTAACTTAGTCCTTTCCGTCCTGGGAGCCCCCTTTTATATAACAGGCGAGTCCCCCGTTACAATTGACTCTGGGTCGTAGTACAACTTCTGTCTCAGTCTATTTCCTACTTATCTAGTTCCTCACGTACGGAAGATTCCTTCTGGCTTCCTTCTTGAGCCGGTCTTGCCAGACTCCGGGCTGTGAGCCAGCCTTCTCCTCAACCTATCTCCTGGGCCTTGAACGTTATAGCTCGTCACGGCCCAAATGGCCGGGTCATTTCTAAGCCGCCACATGACTCCCGGGTCATATCTCACGCCGGGTCATACCGTGGGGTTATATCCCCAACACCACCTGTATAACGTAAGCCACACTACTTTTGGCCGGGCTGGCCATTCTTTGTGCCAACTTTTTACTTTGCTTTCCTAGGGTTCTAAGGAGTTATAAGTGGGTGTTGATCGTTCTCTTTGTTGCGACATTGAGCCTAAAACTTGATGAAAATTGATTAGGTGGTAGACAGAGCTCGTACGCACATTTGATTCTACTCGGAAGGGGTGATGCTTAGGGTTTGTGGGATATTAAAAAAACAAATGATTGTGTTGCGTTGAGCTGAGAATAGATGAACTATGTGCTTAGTTCGCTCGTATTGGATTGTGCATTAGCATAATTTTAGATATGCCGACTTGAATTAGAAATATTTTTTTGTTAAATCAGAAGTTTAATTTTACTACAATTGTGTTCAGTTCAACCCTATTCACCTTGATAATAGTGCATGGTGGTTTATCCAATGTGCTAAGCACAAATTTAGATTACGAATATGGTCCCGCTGAAACATTTGAATTCTGCAATAATGAAAGTTTCTACTATGCGTACAGTGAGAACATTCTGAATTGGTTGGTGTACCCTAAGGAAGAGCATAATCTGTTGTGGTGTCCTCATGACAGATATATGTGGGAAGGCATGTCATGAGCATTGATATAGTAGATATGCTGAATGCCATGCCAGCACATAGGCAGTTTACTCTACAAGTTGATCATAACTGGCATGTGATACGTCCATTTTGCATCATGTTTTCCTATTGTTTTAAAGATATATATATATATATATATATCACTTTTAGATGCAATTCTAATGCCTTTTCTCTCTTAAATTGCAAGAAAAATCATCTTGTCTTTCAAGTTGGTATGGCTTTTACCGATGTAACTTAGGTCAGCATTGACTTCATATTCTGTCAGGGAAAGGGTTGTGAGAAAGGTGAGGAATACTTAGAAATGTATGGAAGTAGTTTGTTCCACGGCTGGTTGAGCATGGCTTTTAAAAGCAGATCAGGACAATAGAACCGGGGGGGGGGGGGGGGGGGTTTCTTAATAAATAGCTATGCCCCCGAGCAGACCTGCCTGAGGGTTTGGAGTGTGAGATGCATGACTCCTGTATTTCTTGTAGAGATATTTGCGGTTGAGTTCAAAGCTAACCCGAACATGCCAATTAGGGCATTGCAAAAGAAGGCCATAAAGGAATTCAACATGTCTGATGGAAGCTAGGAAAGACAAAGGAATTGGCTTTAGAAGATTCATGGTGATCAGACACAACGGTTTCAAATGTTGTGGGATTATGGACATGAGCTGACAAGGTCAAACCTAGGGTCCACGTTCTTCCTTTGCACGTAATTGGCGTCAGCCAAAGAAGACCCGGTACCAAGGGATCGCCTGCGTACTATATATTGGCCTTATGATGCTTGCAAAAGAGGTTGGTTAGTAGGTTGCAGCCTATCATATTCATTGATGCTTGCCACATGAAACAAAGTGTAAGGGGAAGATATTCACAATAGTTAGCATTGATCCTAATGACTGCATTTTCCCAATAGCAATGACTTAGGCTAAAGTAGAGTGCATAGGTTCCTTGGAGTGGTTCCCGGCCACTCCGAAAGACGACCTAAACATCACCAACACTGCTCCTTACACAATAGTGAGTGCCAGGCAAAAAGTAAGTCATCCTGATATTGTTTTCCGATTTGTGTTCCGTGCTTGATTTTTGTTCAGACTCTTGCTAATTGATCCTATGCGGGGCTTGATTAATGCACTACAACCAAAACTTTAATCATGCAGGATTCAGAGGTGAGACTTTGAAGAAGCAACTTTGGGCCATTGCAAGATCTGCCAACCGCCCCAAGTGGACATAAAACTGTGATAACATGTGGGTAGATTGTCTGGATGCTTACTACTAGCTTGAGAAGCATGATATTCACACATGGATCCAAAACATTTTTCAATAAATTCCCTAAATGTTATACGTTGCTAAACAATCTACCTGAGGTTTCAACACGTATGACAAGCTCTACAACTTATCATACCAGCTATCACACTTTATAACTACTCTCACTGATATAGCATAGGCATGATAGGTTCTCGCACTTATCCACTATCAGTCATATGAACTATGCCCAGAACCCTAACTTTTGGCATGTGGCTACATCTTAGACGCAAGGGAGCTGGCTGTTCTCTTAGCATGTTGGAAAGTATATTCCACAAGATTACGCAAAAACATGAAATCAAGCTAAGGGAATCAGTAGAAGCACCTGCTTGGCAAGGAAAAATCAACCTAAAAATTCTAAAGAATCTAGAAAAGAACATTAAGTATTCAGCAAACCTTGTAGAGCACTCTACACGCAAAGGACAGTTCCATGTTTTGTCCAACGAGATGACTTTATGTCATTGATATTCCGAAAAAGTGACAGAGCGTGAGGATCATCGCAAACCAGGACGGGACTGTGCACGCGTACAAGCTTTGCATCACGGACTTGGAGGTGACCAAAAAACTCTAGCTCAACACGCTTCAGCACAGACGTGGAGACGTCTTTCAAGTCTAGGATATTTTTGCGGACATCAAGGTATGGACGATGGAACCGACTATCTGCTATACCACAAATTTTTCCCTCTATTTCGAGTATTGATTATACCATATATAGCATCAGCTAGCTAGAGATGCTCCAAGCCAAGAACTCGAATGCTGGATGTGCATGCTCCAGCACCGAACGACGGCTAGTGGCGCTCCAGAAATAAAACCCTGTCGGCACAGTTCTGGCAAGGTAAGCAAATCACACTCTACCTGGCATCAACACACTGGCGAACGGATGTTTTGCCCACGGACACATATGAATGGGAATGGTAGCATCTCCAATGTTGAGTAAGTTTGCTGCTGAGCTTTTCCCCTTTTTATTAGGGGACGTTTCCTGCTGAGCTAGTACTGCACTCCGGTGGATTCCACACCCACGTACGTACCGGAGCCATGCACAGATGCTGAGTAAGCAAAAGGCATTTCAATTCCAAGGTCTCAACTCAATCCTTTACGCACCATGCATGATGCCGCCCAATCGTGGACCGATCCACCATCGCTCCTACCCAGCTACCTGCATGCTACAGATCGACTGTGCTGTGACCACGGTCTACTCTTTTCTTAATTACCCAAACAAAAAGTGATATTTCTACTGAAACCATCATAACATACTGCTAATTTCTGATTATGGAAACCAACCCGATGCATACACGTGAAAATAACAGTAATGGTGCACATTATTCATCCAGAACGGGAAGCATCTAGACAGAACAAATGCCCCAAGAGAAATTATCTGGACAGGAATTACCCCTGGTAATAATTATTCAAAAGGACAGTTATACTCGATCACATGCGATCCAAATAATATAAGTTGGTAATGCTGAACTGCAAAATAAATATATCAAATGCAAATGGTATCTTAGATTTTATTGAACGACTGGAAACGTTTGTAGATTCGGTATGAAGAACTATGAGCTGACTGCCACTGAAGCTACTTCTTGACTGTTACCTGGGTAAGTAAGAGAGAAAAGCATGGATAATTAACATAAGATAGCAGAGCATTATAGAAGATAAAATGATGTTATCATATGCACCAATCTCCCATTACCCAATAACAAGTATGTGTACAGTTTACTTGATTCAATCTTGCCATATGACCTACTCTGTAATAGTGACATCATGTTTCCTGCTGAGAAGTATAGGGGAAATAAGACCACAGTTTATAACAAACAAGAAATAAAGACGGTCGGATGAGCATACTCTTGGTATAAAAGAATAGCCCTGCGGATGTCCTCCAGGTTCTGTAGTACCTCTGGGTCGAACAAGGCACCCTTAGAACAGGGTCATCACATAAATCAACAAATTAGTAAAATGATTTGGGTAAAGAAACAAATTGGAAAAAGACTTTGCAAGGCAAAAACAAGAATGATGTGTAAAGTTTCAAATCCGTGACGCACCAGCTGGCTCAAATCTTCTCCCAGTTTCTTGATTTTGAGGAAACAGTATATAAAGTAAAGAACATATATACCACAATCACTTCCACTTTGCCGGGGAACCTGCCATTATTTAAGAATCGTAAACACAAAAATTATAATATTACGATGCACCAATATAGACGATAATAATGGATAGGTTTTTCAGCAAAGGATTAAAATAGACAGAGTTCCAGATGTAAACTTCCCACCTCAGGAAACTCAAGATGGACTTGATTTGTGAACTGCCCTATGTCTTCCCGCTCTTCTGTTTTTAAAATATCAGTAATGAAGCTGGCACACAAGAAATAATAGGTTAATAACTAGCAGATTCAGAATAAGGTTGCCATTTATGGGCTACAGATCATGTAAATGTATAAACAACCAATTATGTTAACATAAATTGAGGCCTCGGTTGGCTTTTGATGTCCACTCCATGCAAAGGCTAAGTACAATGGACCATGTGGTATATATAATTTTGGACATACAAACACCTTGGTAGGCTACTATCATGGATAATAATATAAAATAATACATTATTGCTTTGATATCTTGACTCATGTACAGCATGCATAGGGAAATATGTAAACACAACATGTTATCAATATCATCGTGTTTATAATTATTTTGGATGCTTAGAGATGGAGGAACTAAATGGATCAAACCTGTTGATGACCAACGGCAACCTCTTTGGTTGTGTTGTTCTAAGTGAATCCAACAGTAGCATGCGTGGCCCCTTTGGAGTACCCAAGTAGTTTGTGTCACCAAAATTACACAACACAAGGAGGCTCCAATGTCCCCTAAATATAGTCAAGGAAGTGAGTATCCGGTATCATGCCAATCAAATAAGTGATTGTGCAAGATAACAAAGCGAGCAACATACCAATAAACAATAGGGATAAATACATATCGTCTTGTGAATATTTTCTTAGCTTTTACCCATTTAAGGACTTTTGATTTATGTTTCCCAGTGATGTACATATCAAACCACAACGAATCAAGGTAAGCATAGTCACTCTTCTTTTCCGGATCTAATCCCGTCCAAAGATCCCTACATAAACAGTTATAGTAACAAATTAGAAAATAATATACTAATAAAAATAAATTGGAAATTCATAATCTAAGAAAAAGGCAGGACATACTCCATGTACAATTCGAAAATTTCATCATCAAGCATCCCTTTACTTGTTTTGTCCCTCAAGTTATATGTACTATGATTGGATTTTTTGGGGGGAGGGAGGTGATCTTGAAAGGAGGTATTTGCTTGTCCGCCTTTGCTCTTCTGGGAGTATTTGTTTTGGCGCTCTACACATGTAAAAATAGAAATGACTTAGAGATGATGACACACACATACATAACATGTTAAAACACATGTACTTAAAATTCATGTCTTTCCACTTCCCTAGATGTGGCACCACTTGTAGAATAGGGACCTGACAGATCTATGTATATATACAATATACATACTGATTACAGGAAAGACATGCATTAAAATAACAATAAAAAGGCTCTATGCACTACAAGGTTAATCTGTGCAAGCACTAGATCTATGTATATATACAATATACATACTGATTACAGGAAACACATGCATTAAAATAACAATAAAAATGCTCTATGCACTACAAGGTTAATCTATGCAAGCACTAGATCAACAGTGGGAGCGAGCCATACAAGGTTAATCTATGCAAGCACTTGTAGAATACTGTGTTTATAGATATGAAACACTAACTGAAAATGTATAAACCGCCAAAAAAAGGTGAAATGGAGACACTAATCTATTCAATAAGCTTGTACATAAGGAACTCTACGGTGACACTTGATTTTGAGTGGGATAATATAACCGTTCTTAAAAGATATGATCAAGCCCTCTAAAAACCCAAGGGCATGCAATACGCTATAATAATACAATGAAGTCCATTTCCAAGAAGCAAACATGTAATACAATCAGGGATCATTTCGGACTTGAGGAGGTATTTTGAAAGCTTGTCCATTTGCAAGAAGTTGATCAAGCCTACCAAAGATCGAACCAAAACACATCCATAGGTAACCCGGAGAGATCCATAGAGAAGATCATGAGTCACCATCGTGATGAGAAGATTGTGCACTCACCTTGGTTATTGTGGCACGGCATGGTGCTGCCTGGGATGGCAAGTTTACCTCCTATGATAGCTTTCTCCTTCTCCAGCTTCTCGTTCTTCCTTTTCTCTTTCTCCAGTTTTGCACGGAGACTTTTGACTTCTGCCTGCAATGCTAGATGCTTGGATTCCAGTTCACAGGATTTCTGTTCGAAAGACAGGAGATGGCAGTTAGTAATATAGTGACAAAGAGAAACTATGGATTCAAAGGGATCGACCAAAATTTCGAAGACAAAGAATGGTCTAACAATACAGACTCTAACTGATTGTCAACAATCAGCCGGAGTCTCATGGGTACACCCACTGCACTGATCGTGCCCCCACTGGAAAAATCTTACCACGTACAACTCAGATGATCTTATAACCCGAGTGAAGCCATGAATTGAAGATATTGGTTTTAGATTCGTGAAGACAGAAATAAACTAATCCTATAGACTCTAATCTTATTTCTATCAATCAATCGGAGTCTCGTGGGCTACTCCTAGTGACTGCGCTGAACGTGTCCCCACTGGATGAAAACATATCAGGCGCTAGTCGGATGGCAAGTCAAAAAGTTGAACGTTCGAATGAAAATGATCGACACTTACTGGTACTTACTGGGTTATGAGCTTTCAGAACCTCACTTGAATTGGTTGCATCCTTCTGCTTGGTTGCATCCTTCTGCTTGGAGCTCACCAGCTCGGCTGAAATCATGGCCTCTTTGCTGGCGCTAACCTCATCCTCTCGAGTACTGGCCAACGGATACACTACATATGGAACAGTGGGAGGCTTTGCAGGTCGGGGCGCCGTAACCGCCAATGCACTCGGACTGGGCTGTACAATATCGGTCGGTGCTCGGACATTTGCATCCGACTGAATTTCCGGAAATTTTGGTACCATCTCATGATAGGTGTCCATCTCCACTTGATTTCGCCTTAGACGAGGTGGATCAATGTGCATTTGAACACGCTCTTCAGCATCCTCCACAGTAATAACTTCTTGAGTGTCTACAAACAATGCAAAGCAAGAGTTCATCAGTCCTTGGTCCTACTCGAATGATTGTACAAGAAATAGAATACCTTTGGAAGTGACAACAGCAGCGTCAGATTGTCCTTTGCCTTTGCTCGCAGTCTGCTCGGTACCTTGGCTGTTATGACTTGTAGAAGTGGCAACCCTGCATCAGCAGAGGACATAAGATGGTAGTAACATCCGAATGATCAGTGCCTAAAAGAGAGCACATCCACCCGTTTTTCAAAAAAAAAAAGCGAATGATCAAAGCAATATATACTTACTTGGAGACAACGGCCACCGCATTCTTTATGTTGCCGCTAGGCTGGGCTGGCAACAACAGCTGGTCAGAGGGCGTTGGAAGATCCACAGCAGACAAGTCCACAGAAGCCAAATCAGGTCCTATTGCAACATCGCCGTGGGACACTGCAGCAATGTTGTTAACAGACAGGTTCATATATCAGATAAAGCCATGACAGAACTGCAGCTATCCAACCAAATACCAATTATCAAACCAATACACTAGTCACCATCGTGATCAGATACCCCTACATGACCGGGAGACATCCATAGAGAGATCACGAGGAACGACAATCACTAGTCACCATCGTGATGAGATGACTGTGCGCTCATCGTCGTGGGTGTAGCCATTAACTGGCAGGAGAATGGAGAATTCGGAATTGGGTGCAGCAGCCATTAATTGGCACGAGAGTGGAGAGAGCTAGACGTACAGATAGAGATAGATCCATCGAAGATCAAGCAGAGAATCATGACAAACGGATCAGCCAGACGCGAGGGGGGAAAATCGACCGGTTCGTGAGCTCACCTTGGTCGACGTTATCCTTGTCGCCTCCGAGGCCGCCGACCAAGTCCTGGCCGCGGCTGCCGTGGAGGGGCGCGGTAGAGAACCCAGGCGGGCCGGCGGAAGAGAAACCAGGCGGGGCGGCGGTAGCGAGAACCTTGGACTTGGGTTGCCTCATCGCCCGGCAGACGGGCGACGGGAAGTTGAGGCCGGGGGGACGAAAAATTGAGTATGATCCCATTGGCGACGGCGAGTTAGGAATTCAGACTGGCTATGGACAAACAAAGACGACTTTCCTTTTTGTCTTGTGGAGCGCCAAGACGAAGACGAAGACTCTCCAGTCCATCTCTATTTCCATCCCTGGCCAGCATTAAGTGCTGCCAATTAATGAGCATCATCTATAGCTGGGATTTTCTTAACGCCGCAGGCTGTAATGGAGCATGCATTAATCCATTCACGACGCGTAGTGGCCGCGCGGGGGGAGGATGAGGAAGCTGCGCGCGTTGGGCCGGGCTTGGGCACCACACGCAAAACATAAAAAGGGAAGGACGGTGGTGGACCGAGAGATTGGATTCTGGTTTAACCATAAATTGATTTATTTAGTATTTTAAAATTCGAAAACATGTCTTTGATAAATGCAGTAGCTAACCACGGCAGCACAACGACATAATGGGCAGCCGGTCACGGCAGCACAACAACATCGTGTAGGAGCGCCGAAGCACCAAGGAGAGATCTAAAAGTGGAGCACGATCAGGATGTACAACGAAACCATGCCCCAGCGTAGTCTCGGCTGAGGCGACAGGGGCAGAAACCTAACCCGCGCCGCCGGGCCACCTTCCCGCCCCACTTCCCCCCTCGCCGTCGCCACAGGAGGCCGTCGGGCTAAGCCCGGGCGGAGGACAGCGGCGGCGGGGTCGACTTCCTCTCGTCAAGCCACAGGGGCTCGGGATGTGGAGGGTTTACCCCCTTCTTCTATGCCAGCTCGGGATCCATCGATGGCTTTAGCTGCATTGCCGGCGGGCCTCTAGGCTTCCTTCTCCGCAGTGACGGCTACTTGGCAGCGTCTCTCGCGGGTGGCAGCCGCGGCAGCTTCGTCAACGGGCGCCTGGGCCTCGGCCCAGCTGCTCTTCTCCGACGGGTCGGGGTGGGTGCGCACCCCTCACCCCCCCCCCCCCCCCCCCCGCGCATGCCTTGTGGGGAGCGCCCCGAGGTCGGGCCGGGGGCGTGCTGGTCTTTGCTGACTGGTGTTTGGCGCTGCAGTGGTGGGATGCTAGAACTGGCCGGATCTGGCCCGTCGGTGTCTTCTTGTCCGGCGGGGAGGTGCGGTGGTTGGTGGCTCTCCGGTGTTGTTGGCGTTGTGGCTCTGCGAGAGGTGGGCGGGTCAGCGGAGGTGCAATGTGTGAGGGTGCTAATGGTGTTGGGTATCCTCCGGGCGAAAGCATGCCCGGTCTTGCTGGCCGGTGTTGTCGACGTCTACGGGCATCGTTTAACCTCCTTGGAGGCGTTGTTGTGGAGTCCCACATCCTCTTGCACCCTCTAATCTTAATCTTCGGGTGAAAGCTTAAGGCCCAGTTGGGTCAGGCGACGCCGTCGACATCGTGGCTTCCCTCTTGGGGGTGTCGCCTTGAAGAGCTTCCAATCCCGTATGCGCGCTCCATGGGCTGGACGCTCACGGCATTACAGTCGATAGGTGCCCGTCCGGCAATGCGGATGTTCACACGGCTTCCTGTATGTTGGAACCATGGCGGCTTCGGGTGGAGTCAGATTTGGATGATGGTTCTTGGTAGTCGGTCTCTTCCGGCGTGTTCGAGGAATCACTGTGCCTCGCTTTGTCCTCCTAAATTTGGAGCTGCTGATGAAGAGGGGCCCTTGCGGTGACGATGACACGAGACGGGTGGTTGGTTCTGGCGTTGGCTTGGCGCAAGCCCAATGCTTTTCTCATGCAATGCCCGTCAACAGAGTCGGAGCTTCCTGGTCGCCGCCGCGTGTGGCTGACAGCTTGGCATAGGCCCACACAGGCTTTGACGCTTGTTTGTGGTGAGGGCTTCTTCGGTGTTCTATCATGGTGGAGTCGGAGTGGCGCCCATGAAGGCATGATGATGATGACGCCGTATTGTAACCTCGACGACGCTTTTCTCCTCAGTGGAGTGTGTGCGTTCTTGTGTGGGTTGCCATATCACCCTGTGTGCCCTCTTTTTGTAGGCCTGGTGTAATGGTTTTCACCCTGTTTTCCATTAATTAACCAGGAAATTCTCTTCAACCTTTCTAAGGAATCGGGGCCCGAAGGGACCACGTTTCAAAAAAAAGTGGAGCTGGGTCCCATACGAAAGAAGGTGAATAGGGAGTAGCAAACTAGGCGTGGGTCGCGTTGAGTCGGAGATGCAATGAGACACGATGCTCTACCACTATGGTACTAGACGCTACATATGGAGATGAGAAGGAGCGATTAGGGGACAACATTCCCAATGTCACACCAACAACGACAACTGGGGTGCAGCGAAAATGAATTCATAGCATTGATATTACATGTATCTACGATGACACTCATAATGCATTATATGTTAAGCTATATCATATGCAACAAATGTACTTTTAGATATAGCTCTTTCAAAAGATTACATCTTATTGTTGAATCTAGAAAAACTCTCATTTAATGTATTTTGTGTGAGAAAAGTATGATTTGTGTTAGTTTTGATGCTAAGATTGACTGTTTATGACCAGTCTTTGTTTTGTGAAGAAAACATCGTATCCTACGTTAACATTACCTTTTGGTTTGTGGCTCACATATTTTTTTGTGTGGTTGGAAGAAGACTCCCTGTATGATGCGGAGCATCCTTCGGTCATCCCCATGGACTCTACTTCGACTCATCAAGAACCATGTGGGCCTATGACAAGAGCTCGCGCAAAGGACATTGAAACCAAGGTGAACTCATTCCTCTACGAGATTGATCTGGATATGGAAGGAACTTGGATGCTACCTCACCAAAGGTCACTATATGTCATTAGGTATGAAGACAGCCTCCGCCAATCATTTGAGGAGCACCCCCAAGGCCTAGTAGAAGGACCCCAAGGCCACAAGGAAGACAAGGTGACCATCAAGACGAGGGTTGCACCTCCCAGGCAACCTCGTGCGCATGGGCCTCCTAGACCCCGTGCCCAAGGAATACCTAGAAACCTTCTCCAAGTGAAGAGGCGCACCCCCGTGCGCACAGCCACCAGACCCCGTGTCCACGGGCCTCGCCGCGGTAGCACCCCGTGTGCACTGGCGTGTACCCTGCCCACGGGACCCCATGTGCACGGGCCTCACTTACCCCGTGCGCACGGCCCTGCCAGATTTTGGCCGCGGATCTCCTATTTCGGCCACAACTCGTCCCTCTCATCCTCCCCTCTATATATTTCGAGCCTAGGACATGTTTTAGGGTTAGCAAAGTATTATGAGACATAGAGAGAGCTTTGCTCCTTGTATCACTCCTCTAGGAGATCAAGACCTCCTAGGAGAAGATCCCTAATGGATATCAAGAGCCCTACAGGGGGAAGGATCTCTCTAGATCATTAAGACCTCATCTCCTCTAGGATTTGAGAAAACTTTACCATTTGTGCTTGTTTTCCTTGTATTGATCTTGTATACTTGTGGATCTCAACTTTGTTATTCTAGTGGATGTGTGATTGGATTTTGTTTGAGTGATTTCCTCTTTTGTGTTATTAGTGTTCATCCCTTTTTCCCCTCCAAGTGTGAAACAATCTCCACTTAGGGTTCCACTCTACATCGCTATAAGCTTAGTAGTTTTCTCCTTTGATCCACCCATGTTAGTCTTTTGGCTATTGTGCTTGACAACTCCCTATGGTACCATGATTGTTTATGATCAGTCTTTGTTATGCATAAGACAGATAGAAACTACAAGTTGAACTAACAAGCTCTTGATGTTTTTGTTGCATCTACGGTGCAATATGTCTTAGTGTTGTATCTAAAACAACCTTCATTTAATGTCTACTAGCAAATATGCCCGTCCGTTGCAACGGGAGAAAAACTATTATATTATGCAGGTGTGTTAGATACTAAAAACAATCTAAATCAAATGCAGGATGAGATAAGGACTTTTAAAATGTCATTTCACAAACTATGTCTGAGTGATGTCATGGCGAGACAAGAGACTTTTAAAAAGTCATTTCAAAATTAAAATATGATGGTCTCATCACGACTTGATTTCCTAACTCACCACAAAGAAATAATTTTTGGCTGAGAAAAATGCATTGATGGACCCTACCTGAGCTAGACTGGTGAATGATGTGTCTCGCCTTGACCTAGCTTAGCGGTGTTTATCATAATCAGTACTGTGATACTAGAATAAACATAGCTGTTTATGGAGGCAAAATAGAAATTTAGTCATTTTATATAGCTTACAAAACCTAACCCATATAGCAGAATAAACATATCTACAAGACATGGAAATCATTTTTACCCGACGCCCGACGCAAGGGACTAAATAAAATCATAAAATGACCTCTACAGATCCCCTAATAAAACCACTACGTAAGCGACGGTTCATTTTGTTCATTATTTACAGACCTTTTTTCAAAATCATGAACATTTTCTATTTCATTAACATTTATTTGAAACTGTGAAAAAATTATAATATGCGAACAAGTTTTTGAAATTATGACCATTTTATGATTTTCTGGATGTTTTTTGAATTCACAAATAGTTTATGATTTCTCAATATTTTTCTAAAACTCACAACTTGTTGAAATTTGGTTCTTTTGAAGATCCTGAATTAATTTAAAGATGAAAAAACTAAAACAGAAATAAGAAAGTAAAAAGCAAAAAATGAAATAGAAAACAGGGGTGCTATGACCTGGAAATGGGCCAGCCCATTACCGCGTGCGGGAGGAGGAGAGAAAAACTTAGATAAAAGGGGGCAGAACCAGGGATCTAACACCGGTCTCCCTTGAGGAGGGCGGAGGTCCTAGCCATTGCACTGCTCAGGTTCTCATGTTATGTAAGTGTATCAGTATATAAGAACAACGAACCTGGGCACGACTTTGAAATAAAAATGAAACATTATTTTCACTCATGTGTGGCATAGTGGGTAATTTATGACAACATTGAGGGCAATCTCGGCCACTCTCTCTCTCTCTTAGACAAAGGGCTGAAATAAATCAAAACCTAATGTATGCTTCTTTTGCTAAATTTCAGATTGCTTCAAAGGAAAATATGAATACAGCTCCCTGTTTCTGAATGTAGTATAATATCATATCATCACCTTAATACAATACACAAACGCTAACCAAATAAATCTTGGCCCAGAGTCGTGACCCCCTTAACCCTAGACCAGCCTCACCTGCACGCTCTCTCTCTCTCTCTCTCTCTCTCTCTCTCCCCCTTCGACCCCCTCCCTCCTGCTCGATCCCCTCGGACCGCCAGCGGGAGAAGAGGCCGCGATGCGCCCGCGCAACCCCGCCGCCGCGCACCATTTGCCTTGCCGCCCCTCCGTCGCCCGGCCTCCTACCATCTCCGGCACCCCCAGCCTCATCGTCTCGGCCGCTTGCCATGACCGCCGCGGTGGAACTCCTAGCCTCCAGCAGCCGTTGCTGCAGTCCGGCACCCCTGCTTCCTCACACGTCGACCCTCTCTTTTAGGAGAATCTCTCTCTCTAATCTCCCCTTCTCCTTCTTATTTCTCTCTCTCATCTCTGTTTTCTCCAGGGAAGGGAGTCACCACATGGGACACAACCAGAAACGCCCAGGGAAAACATTTGTATGACCTCCGGTGTTGCTTGATGATTCCTGAAGTTTATTCTCAGATGTATATATGCAGATATCCTGTAATCCTTACATATGCCTAAGCGATGTGGGACTATCCTCAAGAATTTTAGCGATGCTTTTTTACTATCATACGGACTGCTCAAAAAAAAGTAGGCGAAGACGTATGACCAAAAGCATTAGTGCGCCCCTTTCCTTTTTATCCGTTTGTCTCTTGCGTGCCGCATGGAAAAAAGAATTTAGCAAAGGGTCCACAACGATGGATCCACACGTTCGAAGGCCCATCTGGCAAGTGCCAGGCAGCCCGATCAATCTAGACGTATGCGATGGCGCAGGCGGCTTCTTTTAAATCTCAGCCGTCAACTTTCACCGTTAACACAAAATCAACGGATATAAAGAGGTGACGTATGAAGAACCATAAAAGCTACCGTCTTTTAATATCAGGTAAAGATTAAGAGAAAAGTTATTAAAGTAGTATGATTATGAGTGGCAAAATTCAGTACAAGTCCAGAATTTTTTACCAGAAGGACAACCTGCCGAGTGGTATTCGGAGAAAAGACCAGCTCCAGACGCAATAGTCAGAACTACGGTGGCAGCACGTGCGCCAGCCGACTCGTCGCACCTGCTGCAACGGGTGGAAGCGGCAGCCCCTGCCGCCGCGGAGGAATGCGGCATGTGACCGGTAACGGGAATCTAATGATGCGCCTGAGCCACGACGGAACGGGGCCACGCTGGTGGGCCCATTCGCCACCACCCCAGGCGGCCAGCACTGTTGCTGCAGCGTGTGATGCAACAACACCGCGGGCCATCGGTTGGTGCCTTTGGACTCGTTGTGCTAACAGTTCTCATGTGGCTCTGGAATCTGCGTTGGTTTCTTTTTTTTTTTTTTTTGAGAAATTGTTCATTCAAATCACGAATCAGTACAGAGTAGGTGACCCTTACAAGTACACTGAAACGCAAAAACAAAGTACCATGAACACCTAGAGTACCCTAAGACAACCATAACACAAGAAGATCTCCGAAGCCCTGTGTCATCATCCCTGAATCTTGAGAGAAGACCCCTGCAGCAGAAGGATCTGCATTGGTTTCTTTATATGAGGCAGCTAGTGCCTCATTTTGCTTCGCTGCCAGCTCACTCCTCTCCTCTCTGCGCTCTAAGTGACCTATCACACTGAGAAGAACAGCTCATATAGCATCACTGACTGCGATTTTGATCTATTTAAAGGCTGGTTTAGAAGATGTTGAAGTTGAAGAAAAAATATATCAAGGTGTGGGCTACCGATGCTGGTGTCTTGCTGATTTTCACCATGGTGCTGGTGTGGCTGTTGTGTCTAGGCGTCTGGCCTTTGTGGCTTACGCTAGGCTATTCTCCTATCTTATGTTTGCCTGTATCACTTGTAGGTTGTTAGCTGTTCTAGTACATTGTATCTTTGCCGCTTTCTACTTTCTTCTTGCGTATCTGTTTGATGTAATACTGACCGGTTGATGGCTTCGTTAATTCAAAGTCAGGCGAGGCTTGAGCCCTATCTCGGGTTCGGCTTAGTCTTTTCTCTAACTAGTGCATTGTATCAATCCATTTTTGTTGGTTTCATTCACATGTATGCTACATTTGGTCTATCAGATTAGTGCCTAAATAAGTATGCTCTGTTCTTTTTGTACTAGTTGAGCACAATCATTTGAAGCATTTTGACTAGGATTTTTTAGAGAAGCGAACTAAGAAGTTGAACATGGCCATAAAAGCTACAGTAGTATCCAGAGATTGGATCTGGCAGGAGGAGCACAAAATCGTCGTCGGTGCCGTGACTGGATGGATGCCATGATCTCGCGAAGTGCAATCATGCCATCAATCATGTGAAATGTGACACTGCTCGCCTGGCCACTTCCGCCGATAGTGGCCGCGGGCTGCTGTTCACCCGACCCTCAGCAACCAACAAACCATCTCTCGCTGGCGAGAGTCAATTAACTCCCGCCACATCAGGACCGAAGCCGTTCCGCAAATGGCACTCAAGACTCAAGAAAACCAGCTTCTTCGACTTCGACGAACATTGCATCACCATGACACTGTTCCTCATGCGTCAAGGCCAAGCGACTCCCCATTAAATGCGCTGATAAATGATCGAAACGGACACAATGTTTATGTGCTTCCTGTGGTGTGGCACATTGAAAACCTCCAACGGATCGACCAGGCCATCCATCATGCATGATCCATCCGTCCATCCCAAGCACTGATGATCGGTTAAAGTTGTCAACTTGTAGCACCCCTGCGTGAGGCGTTCGTGCCAAGCTAGCTACCTGGCAGCGCATGCCGTCAGTGCAAGAACGTCCAACGTATCTATAATTTTTGATTGTTCCATGCTATTATATTATCCATCTAAGATGTTTTATATGCATTTATATGCTATTTTATATGATTTTTGGGACTAACCTATTAACCTAGAGCCCAGTGCCAGTTTTTGTTTTTTCCTTGTTTTTGAGTATCGCAGAAAAGTAAAACCAAACGGAGTCCAATTGACCTGAAATTTCACGAAGATTATTTTTGAACCAGAAGAAGCCCACGGAGTATCGGAGATGGACCAGAAGAGTCCTGAGGCACCCACGAGGGTGGGGGCGCGCCCCCCTACCTCGTGGCCGCCTCGAAGACCCCCCTGACTTGTTCTCGACGCCAAAATTCCCTATAAATATAGAAACCCCCAAAAAGAAACCTAGATCGGGAGTTCCGCCGCCGCAAGCCTCTGTAGCCACCAAAAACCAATCGGGACCCTGTTCCGGCACCCTGCCGGAGGGGGGATCCCTCACCGGGGGCCATCTTCATCATCCCGACGCTCTACATGACGAGGAGGGAGTAGTTCACCCTCGGGGCTGAGGGTATGTACCAGTAGCTATGTGTTTGATCTCCTCTCGTGTTCTTGACTTGGCACGATCTTGATGTATCGCGAGCTTTGCTATTATAGTTGGATCTTATGATGTTTCTCCCCCTCTAGTCTCTTGTAATGGATTGAGTTTTCCCTTTGAAGTTATCTTATCGGATTGAGTCTTTAAGGATTTGAGAACACTTGATGTATGTCTTGCATGTGCTTATCTGTGGTGACAATGGGATATTCACGTGATCTACTTGATGTATGTTTTGGTGATCAACTTGCGGGTTCAGTGACCTTGTGAACTTATGCATTGGGGTTGGCACACGTTTTCGTCTTGACTCTCCGGTAGAAAATTTGGGGCACTCTTTGAAGTCCTTTGTGTTGGTTGAATAGATGAATTTGAGATTGTGTGATGCATATCGTATAATCATACCCACGGATACTTGAGGTGGCATTGGAGTATCTATGTGACATTAGGGTTTTGATTGATTTGTGTCTTAAGGTGTTATTCTAGTACGAACTCTAGGATAGATTGAACGGAAAGAATAGCTTCGTGTTATTTTACTACGGACTCTTGAATAGATCGATCAGAAAGAATAACTTTGAGGTGGTTTCGTACCCTACAATAATCTCTTCCATTGTTCTCTGCTATTAGTGACTTTGGGGTGACTCTTTGTTGCATGTTGAGGGATAGTTATATGATCCAATTATGTTATTATTGTTGAGAGAGCTTGCACTAGTGAAAGTATGAACCCTAGGCCTTGTTTCAACGCATTGCAATACCGTTTGTGCTCACTTTTATCATTAGTTACCTTGCTATTTTTATATTTTCAGATTACAAAAACCTATATCTACCATCCATATTGCACTTGTATCATCATCTCTTTGCCGAACTAGTGCACCTATACAATTTACCATTGTATTAGGTGTGTTGGGGACACAAGAGACTCTTTGTTATTTGGTTGCAGGGTTGTTTGAGAGAGATCATCTTCATCCTACGTCTCCCACGGATTGATAAACCTTAGGTCATCCACTTGAGGGAAATTTGCTACTGTCCTACAAACCTCTGCACTTGGAGGCCCAACAACGTCTACAAGAAGAAGGTTGTGTAGTAGACATCAGTCTATCTATGGCAAATTTGATAATTTTGACTTGTGGACGAAATCATTTCACAAAACGAACTACCCTGGAAAAAAATTCACTCAGCTGACCATTTTGTGTGGCGCCTGACACAGAGGCGCCACACCCTACGGTGCAGCGCCTAGTCTGCAGGCGTTGCACGTCTGTCCGGCGTGGCACCCCCGGTGCCCGCACCGAGCAGTACAGTGCCTCCGAGCTAGGCGCTGCACACGTAGGCGTCGTACTGTGACTTAGATGCAGCCCGGTCGCCCTCTCCCACCCCACCCATCCGTTCAGTTACAGAAGCAGCGGCGGCTGTTGCTGCCTCCTCTCCGCCTCTCAATCCTCTCTCCCAAATCCTTCAGATTTGACGATTTGGTCCGTGGATTTCTTCACCAATCCATCCTAGAAGGTACTCTCCTCCGATCCCCTTCTTTCTATCCATATAATGTATCTTATTTTGAAGATTTATCGAACCTTTGTTTGATTAGATTAGAATGTTGAATGTATAGAGATTTGTGGAACCCTTGTTTGATTAGATTAGAATGTTGCATGCAAATAGATTTGTGGGACTTCAAGATTTGTAGATGATATGTAATTATTTTGTAACCCTAGTTTAGTTTATTTGTATTGAAAAGATATGTTTTGGATATATATGTTGAGATGTTATTTTTATTGAAAAGATATTCGTATTGAATCTTGCATAAAGTAGGCCTAGTTTAGTTTATTTCTATTGAAAATATATTTGTATTGACAAGAATGCTTTAGATACATATGTTGAGATGTTATTTACATGAAAACATTATAGAACATTATATTGTTTGGATACATATGTTGAGATGTTACTTGTTTGAAATTTTTAGGATGGTTTGGCTTCTTGATGATCACTAGGACCATCAACACCGGGTGTACTTTATGTCGGTGCAGCAGCGGGTAATAATGAACGTGGCCGGTATATTGAATTTCGTGTTTATTTCAAACACAAATGCCCCATATGTAATTTTCTGATTTGCTTGTTTGTAGGAGCTTCAACCTCTGAAGATTCGGTGTCACGGGGTCAACCTTGGGGGGAAGCGCTGTGATGAGCGATACACACCGTATGTAAGGGAGACAGGACTCCTCCCTTTCATTCAGTTGGTCAGCCGGTCGACGCCACCCCTCAATGCTGCAGCAACCATGATACGTCTGCAACGTATCTAGAATTTTTTATTGTTCCATGCTATTATATTATTTGTTTTGGATGTTTTATTTGCATTTATATGATATTTTATATTATTATTGGGACTAACCTGTTAACCAAGAGCCTAGTGCCAGTTCCTGTTTTTTCTTGTTTTTGAGTTTCGCAGAAAACGAATACCAAACGGAGTCCAAACGGAATAAAACCTTCGCGATGATTTTTCTTGGACCACAAGACAACCAGGAGACTTAGAGATGAAGTCGGAGGAGCCACGAGGCGGCCACAAGGACGAAGGGCGCACCCCCACCCTCGTGGGCCCCTCGTGCACCTCCTGGCCTAATTCTTTCGCGTATATATACCCTTATATCCCCAAACCACAAGTGGAGTCCACAAAAACACTTTTCCACCGCCGCAACCTTCTGTACCCGTCAGATCCCATCTAGGGGCCTTTTTCGGCGTCCTGCCGGAGGGGGATTGGATCACGGAGGGCTTCTACATCAACTCTATTGCCCTTCCAGTGAAGCGTGAGTAGTATACTTCAGACCTACGGGTCCATAGCTAGTTGCTAGATGGCTTCTTCTCTCTCTTTGAATCTCAATACCATGTTCTCCTCGATGTTCTTGGAGATCTATTCGATGTAGCGGTGTGTTTGCCGATGAGGGATTTATGATCAGCTTATCTATGAATATTATTTGAATCTTGTCTGAATTCTTTTATGCATGATTGGATATCTTTGTAATTCTCTTCGAACTATCGGCTTGGTTTGGCCAACTAGATTGGTTTTTCTTGCAATGGGAGAAGTGCTTAGCTTTGGGTTCAATCTTGCGGTGTCCCAATGACAGTAGTGGCAGCAAGTCACGTATTGTATTGTTGCCATCGAGGATAAAAAGATGGGGTTTTCATCATATTGCTTGAGTTAATTCCTCTACATCATGTCATCTTAATGCATTATTCCGTTCTTTATGAACACAATACTCTAGATGCGTGCTGGATAGTGGTCGATGTGTGGATTAATAGTAGTAGATGCAGAATCGTCTCGGTCTAATTAACACGGACGTGATGCCTATATTCATGATCATTGCCTTAGATATCGTCGTAACTTTGCGCTTTTCTATCAATTGCTCAGCAGTAATTTGTTCACCCACCATATTATTTGCTATCATGAGAGAAGCCTCTAGTGAAACATATGGCCCCGGGTCTATTTCCCATCATACAAGTTCTATTTCCCATCATATATGTTTCTGATCTATAATTTTAGTGTCCACTTTACTATTTTGCAATCTTTTACTTTCCGATCTATAAACCAAAAATACCAAAAATATTTACTTTACCGTTTATCTATCTCTATCAGATCTCACTTTTGCAAGTAACCGTGAAGGGACTGACAACCCCTTTATTGCGTTGGGTGCAAGTTGTTGTTTGTTTGTGCAGGTATTCGGTGACTTCTGTGTTGTCTCCTACTGGATTGATACCTTGGTTCTCAAACTGAGGGAAATACTTATCTCTACTTTGCTGCATCACCCTTTCCTCTTCAAGGGAAAAACCAACGCAAGCTCAATAATTGGCAGGAAGAATTTCTGGTGCCGTTGCCGGGGAGATCTACTCCAAGTCAAGACATACCAAGTACCCATCATAAACTTTGATCTCTTGCATTACATTATTCGCCATTCGCCTCTCGTTTTCCTCTCCCCCACTTCTAAAACGATTCTCGAAAAGATTCGCCTTTTCTTCGCCCCTCTTTCGTTCGTCTTTTCGTTTGCCCTTATGCCTTACTTGGTTTGTTTGCTCGTTTGCTTAGTATAATTGTGTGTTTATTGAAAATCAGAAGCAAAAAGTTTATGGATCCACATCCACTTGCTAATCTTTTTAAGATATCCAATTATGATGAACCAATTGCTAGTGAGTTTTGTGCACTCGATTATCTTTATGAAGTTTTGCTTGAAATTCGTGAATCTGAAAATTGTGATGAAGAAATTTATGAAGTGATTCACGATACCTCCTTGAATAAAAAGCATGATTGCAATGGTTTTACTAAAATTCTATTGATGTCAATTGTGCTAATAATATGCAAAACCCTAAGCTTGGGGATGCTAGTTTTGCTATGTCCAGTACTTATTGCAATTATCATGATTGGGGTGATTCTTCGTATGATCTTGAAAATTTATTTAAGCCCCATGATAATATTTTTGGCAATAATATTGAAAGTGGGTCTGGAAGAGTGTCAACTTTAGGTAATAATGATCCCACTACTTTGTAGATTGATCAATCTTATGAATTATTTGATAAAAGTGGGTTTGGAGAGGTCATGACTTTATTTTGTGATAATCCCACTATTTTGGAAGAGTGTCAACTTTGCATGCATGTGGATCATGAAGAGAAACTTTTATGTGATAGCTGCATTGTTGAATTTGATTATGATCCTACATGTAATTATCACGAGACAGGAAAATATGGTTGTAGGAATTTTCAAGTTACCAAATTACCTCTCGTTATGTTGAGATTGCTATTGTTTCTTTCTTCTTCCTTGCATATGGTAGTGTTTGCTTGTCTTGATAATTTGTTTGCTTATAAAATCCCTATGCATAGGAAGCATGTTGGACTTAAACTTGTTTGTCACATGTTTTATGATGCTCTCGTGTTTCAACTGCTATCTTTCATGTGAGCATCATTAAAATTATCAATGCCTAGCTAAAAGGTTTTAAAGAAAAGCGCTTGTTGGGAGAGAACCCAATATATTTCCTTTCTGTTTTTGAATAAATAATTCAGCTAGACTCTAGTTAGATGTGGTTTTGTGTTTAATTAGTGTTTGTGCCAAGTAAGACCTTTAGGATGGCTTACGGTGATAGTTGATTTGATCTTGCTGAAAAACAGAAACTTTTGCGCTCACGAAAACAATTCTCATTTTTAACAAAAGCACGATAAAATACTGACCCTTTTTGCAGAATATTAATAAAAAATTTGCTTAGGTTGTCCTAATTTGTGAGAATTTTTGGAGTTACAGAAGTATTTGAGAGTTACTCATTGCTACATATTGTTCTGTGTTTGACAGATTCTGTTTTCTATGTGTTGTTTGCTTATTTTGATGAATCTATGGGTAGTATCGGGGGTATGAACCATGGAAAAGTTGGAATACAGTAGATATTATACCAATATAAATAAAGAATGAGTTCACAACAGTACCAAAAGTGGCGATTTATTTTCTCATACTAACGGAGCTTATGAGATTTTCTGTTGAGTTTTCTATTGTGAAGTTTTCAAGTTTTGGGTAAGGATTTGATGGACTATGGAATAAGGAGTGGCAAGAGCCTAAGCTTGGGGATGCCCAAGGCACCCCAAGGTGATATTCAAGGACAACCAAGAACCTAAGCTTGGGGATGCCCCAGAAGGCATCCTCTCTTTCTTCTTCGTCTATCGGTAACTGTACTTGAGGCTATATTTTTATTCACCACATGATATGTGTTTTGCTTGGAGCGTCTTGTATGATTTAAGTCTTTACGTTTTAGTTTGCCACAATCATCCTTTCTGTACACACCTTTTGAGAGGGACACACATGATTCGTGATTTTTAGGATACTCTATGTGCTTCACTTATATATTTTGAGCTAGGCAATTTTGCTCTAGTGCTTCACTTATATCTTTTTAGAGCACCGTGGTGGTTTTATTTTATAGAAATTTTTGAACTCTCATGCTTCACTTATACTATTTTGAGAGTCTTTAAACAGCATGGTAATTTGCTTTGGTTATAAATGTAGTCCTAATATGATAGGCATCCAAGGGGGATATAATAAAAACTTTCATATAAAGTGCATTGAATACTAGGAGAAGTTTGATTCCTTATGATTGTTTTGAGATGTAATTATGGTGATATTAGAGTCATGCTAGTGAGTAGTTGTGAATTTGAGAAATACTTGTGTTAAGGTTTGTGAGTCCCGTAGCATGCACGTATGGTGAACCGTTATGTAACGAAGTTGGAGCATGAGATATGTTTTGATTGTCTTCCTTATGAGTGGCGGTCGGGGACGAGCGATGGTATTTTCCTACCAATCTATCCCCTTAGGAGCATGCGTGTAGTACTTTGTTTCGATGACTAATAGATTTTTGCAATAAGTATGTAAGTTCTTTTTGACTAATGTAGAGTCCATGGATTATACACACTCTCACCCTTCCACCATTGCTAGCCTCTCTAGTGCCGCACAACTTTTGCCGGTGCCATAAACCCACCATATACCTTCCTCAAAACAGCCACCATACCTACCTATTATGGCATTTTCATAGCCATTCCAAGATATATTGCCATGCAACTTTCCACTGTTCCGTTTATTATGACACGCTTCATCATTGTCATATTGCTTTGCATGAACATGTAGTTGACATCGTATTTGTGGCAAAGCCACCTTTCATCATTTTTTATACATGTCGCTCTTGAGTCATCGCACATCCCGGTACACCGCCGGAGGCATTCATATGGAGTCATATTTTGTTCTAGTATCGAGTTGTAAGTAAATAAAAGTGTGATGATCTTCATTATTAGAGCATTGTCCCATGTGAGGAAATAAAAAAAGAGAAAGGACAAATAAAAAAAGGCCCAAAAAATGAGAGAAAAAGAGAGAAGGGGCAATGTTACTATCCTTTTTTCCACACTTGTGCTTCAAAGTAGCACCATGATCTTCATGATAGAGAGTCTCCTATGTTATCACTTTCATATACTAGTGGGAATTTTTCATTATAGAACTTGGTTGTATATTCCAACGATGGGCTTCCTCAAATTGCCCTAGGTCTTCATGAGGAAGGGAGTTGGATGCACACCCACTTTGTTTTCTTTTTGAGCTTTCATAAACTTATAGCTCTAGTGCATCCGTTGCATGGCAATCCCTACTCACTCACATTGATATCTATTGATGGGCATCTCCATAGCACGTTGATACGCCTAGTTGATGTGAGACTATCTCCCTCTTTTTATCTTCTCCACAACCACCTTTTCTATTCCACCTATAGTGCTATGTCCATGGGTCACGCTCATGTATTGCGTGAAAGTTGAAAAAGTTTGAGAACATCAAAAGTATGAAACAATTGTTTGGCTTGTCATCGGGGTTGTGCATGATTTGAATATTTTGTGTGATGAAGATGGAGCATAGTCAAACTATATGATTTTGTAGGGATAAGCTTTCTTTGGCCATGTTATTTCGAGAAGACATAATTGCCTTGTTAGTATGCTTGAAATATTATTGTTTTTATGTCAATATTAAACTTTTGTTTTGAATCTTACGGATCTGAAAATTCATGACACAATAAAGAAGTATTACATGGATAAATATGTTAGATAGCTTTCCACATCAAAAATTCTGTTTTTATCATTTACCTACTCGTGGACGAGCAGGAATTAAGCTTGGGGATGCTTGATACGTCTCCAACGTCTCTATAATTTTTGATTTTTCCACGATATTATATTATCTTTTTTGGATGTTTTATATGCATTTATATGCTATTTAATATTATTTTTGGAACTAACCTATTAATCTAGAGCCTAGTGCGAGTTTTTGTTTTTCTTGTTTTTGAGTTTCGCAGAAAAGGAATACCAAATGGAGTCCAAACGGAATAAAACCTTCGTGATGATTTTTCTTAGACCAGAAGACAACCGGGAGACTTGGAGATGAAGTCGGAGGAGCCACGAGGCGGCCACAAGGATGGAGGGCGCCCAGGGGGGTAGGGCGCGCCCCCACCCTTGTGGGCCCCTCGTGAACCTCCTGACCTAATTCTTTCTCCTATATATACTCATATATCCCCAAACCACCAGGGGATTCCACGAAAACACTTTTCCACCGCCACAACCTTCTGTACCCATAAGATCCCATCTAGCGGCCTTTTCCGGCGTCTTGCCGGAGGGGGATTCGATCACAGAGGGCTTCTACATCAACTCTATTGCCCTGCCGATGAAGCATGAGTAGTTTACCTCAGACCTACGGGTCCATAGCTAGTAGCTAGATGGCTTCTTCTCTCTCTTTGAATCTCAATAACATGTTCTCCTCGATGTTCTCGGAGACCTATTTGATGTAATACTCTTTTTGCGGTGTGTTTGACGTGATCCGATGAATTGTGGATTTATGATCAACTTATCTATGAATATTATTTGAATCTTCTCTGAATTCGTTTATGCATGATTTGATATATTTGTAATTCTCTTCGAACTATCGGTTTGGTTTGGCCAACTAGATTGGTTTTTCTTGCAATGGGAGAAGTGCTTAGCTTTGCGTTCAATCTTGTGGTGTCCTTTCCCAGTGACATTAAGGGCAGCAAGCAACGTATTGTATTGTTGCCATCGAGGATAAAGAGATGGGGTTTTCATCATATTGCTTGAGTTAATTCCTCTACATCATGTCATCTTACTTAATGCATTACTATGTTCTTTATGAACTTAATACTCTAGATGCATGTGGATAGCGGTCGATGTGTGGAGTAATAGTAGTAGATGCAGAATCGTTTCGGTCTACTTGACATGGATGTGATGCCTATATTCATGATCATGGCCTTAGATATTGTCATAACTTTGCGCTTTTCTATCAATTGCTCAGCGGTAATTTGTTCACCCACCATATTATTTACTATCATGAGAGAAGCCTCTAGTGAAACCTATGGCCCCAGGTCTATTTCCCATCATACAAGTTCTATTTTCCACAATATAAGTTTCCGATCTATAATTTTAGTTTCCACTTTACTATTTTTCAATCTTTTACTTTTCGGTCTATAAACCAAAAATACCAAAAATATTTACTTTTCCATTTATCTATCTCTATCAGATCTCACTTCAGACCTACGGGTCCATAGCTAGTAGCTAGATGGCTTCTTCTCTCTCTTTGAATCTCAATACCATGTTCTCCTTGATGTTCTTGGAGATCTATTCGATGTAGCGGTGTGTTTGCCGATGAATTGTGGATTTATGATCAGCTTATCTATGAATATTATTTGAATCTTGTCTGAATTCTTTTATGCATGATTTGACATCTTTGTAATTCTCTTCGAACTATCGGCTTGGTTTGGCCAACTAGATTGGTTTTTCTTGCAAGGGGAGAAGTGCTTAGCTTTGGGTTCAATATTGCGGTGTCCCAGTGACAGTAGGGGCAGCAAGTCACGTATTGTATTGTTACCATCGAGGATAAAAAGATGGGGTTTTCATCATATTGCTTGAGTTAATTCCTCTACATCATGTCATCTTACTTAATGCATTACTCCGTTCTTTATGAACACAATACTCTAGATGCATGCTGGATAGTGGTCGATGTGTGGATTAATAGTAGTAGATGCAGAATCGTTTCGGTCTACTTAACACGGACGTGATGCCTATATTCATGATCATTGCCTTAGATATCGTCGTAACTTTGCGCTTTTCTATCAATTGCTCGGCAGTAATTTGTTCACCCACCGTATTATTTGCTATCATGAGAGAAGCCTCTAGTGAAACATATGGCCCCGGGGTCTATTTTCCATCATACAAGTTCTATTTCCGTTCATATAAGTTTCTGATCTATAATTTTAGTTTCCACTTCACTTTTTTGCAATCTTTTACTTTCCGATCTATAAACCAAAAATACCAAAAATATTTACTTTACTGTTTATCTATCTCTATCAGATCTCACTTTTGCAAGTAACCGTGAAGGGACTGACAACCCCTTTATTGCATTGGGTGCAAGTTTTTGTTTGTTTGTGCACGTATTCGGTGACTTGTGTGTTGTCTCCTACTGGATTGATACCTTGGTTCTCAAACTGAGGGAAATACTTATCTCTACTTTTCTGCATCACCCTTTCCTCTTCAAGGGAAAAACCAACGCAAGCTCAAGAAGTAGAAAATCACCGTGCTGGTTGATTGTTGGATGCCGGAGACACACAGTTTCCATCTTCGGACCGGGGATATGACCGTGACGCTCCAGGATATTGCTATGATCACCAGTCTTCCTATCAAGGGGAATCCTTTTTGTATGAGCACCAATTATAATGGGTGGCGCAAGCAGATGCATGCCCTTATCGGTGTGGTTCCTCTGGAGCCTCGGGAACCAGAAGTTGAAGACAAGAAGAAGGAAAGAGTCGCAGTCAGTGCTCCTTTCACCTGGACTGCATGGAACTTTGGTTCTTGCCCTGAGGATGCTAATGAGGATGAGGTCAAGACATATGCTCGTGTCTACATGTGGTACGTTATATCTATGACTATGTTTGGTGATGGCACAGGCAATAATGCTCCATGGATGTGGCTGAAGGCGTTGACCGTCTTCGATAGCAAATGGAGTTGGGGTTCGGCGACACTGGCTTACCAATATAGACACGTGGACAGTTGTTTCTTTTTCACTTCATTGCTACATTATCAATGCAATCTTCCTGTTAATTCAACCATGTTCTCTTTTTTGTGCAGTTGGATGAAGCCTGTTGTAGGACCTCAAAGGACGGAGGTATTGGTGGTTGTATGCTCACACTTTCTGTATGGAGCTGTGAGCGATTGCCGGTTGGACGACCAAAGGTCATGAAGTACGAGGATTGGGACGACAAAGACGACCCACTACGGTTCCCCACTTGGGCTTACAAGTGGGATGTGTTAAATGAGACGACGGATGATCCCTCGATCATGTACAAGTTGTACAAGAGGGAGATGGACACGATTACTGCTGAGCAGGTGACTCAACATTGCATAAGTGATTCTCATGCTTCTATCGTAACTCAAAATCAATTTTGCATTCTATGCTATGTTGTGGATGGAATGTGAGCCGTATGGAAAAGGGGATAGTTTTGGTAACCCTAAAGAGTTCGTGTTGAATCCGATGTGCCTTAGGGATAGGGATCTTTGGCGTATGCGGTGCCCACTCATATGCAACTGGGCGGTTGAGCTTCACATGCCGCATCGGGTGTACCGCCAGTTTGGTTTGTTCCAGCCACACCCGCCGGAGTGGGAGGACACGGACAAGTTGCTACACGCGTAAGATAGAATTAACCTTGAGCACTTAGCAGCTTCTCGGCGGTTTCGATGGTGCTAATATTCTGTTTCTAATTTGCAGGTTGGATAGGACAAGGCAACGGAAGATCAAGGAGTGGGACAGGCATCACAGGAAGTATATCATACAGTTCGCGCTTAGTGTGGAGCAAGCTAAGGCTGGAAAACGATCCCAGCTTCGTGAGCACTACCCGATCACGTTCAACAACTATCTCACATGGTTTCTTGCAAGTACCCGTGTGGAGATATGCAAGCTGACGTATGATCAGGAGATTTTTGGAAGAGCCCACTCTCTTTGATGAGCTAACCCAGCACCAGTACAACAAATTAGTCAGGGGAGGCACCAGAGTCCCTTCAGCTCCAATGATGAACTTTGCGGTATTTGCCTCTTTGCTTTCCCATTCGCACTATTCACATGTTTGCTTGCCTAACACGGTAATGTTGTTTCTGTTCATAGCGTACCCAGATCAGAAAAGCAGCTGGTGATACCGAGACAATTCTGGAGACAACCCCGGTTGGAAAAATCAATGGGGAAGGTGCACTTTGAGCATTCATTAAGGTTCACATCTCCTTCAATTTTCCATGTAATATGTCTTGCTACGTTCGATATCTCATTCACTTGTACATGTTGCAGCGCCAGGGCCAAAGGTTAAGGCGGTTATCGAACCTTGTCGGTTGTCGTGACCCCGAATATGTATCACCTCAGCGGTCTAGGTCGGCAACACCATCAGATCCCACTTCTGGCCATGGTGCTCCTTTGGAGGATGAGGATGTGGGTGTGGCTTATTTGCATTCGACCGGAGAACCTCACTTATCAACTGCCCTGGATTGGATAGTCACCCAAGAGGTATGCCAATATCCTATATTCAATTATTGATGCATTGCTAACTTTATCCTCACACACGGTCTTTTCCATACCGTTTCTTTTTGTAATAGGTTGCTGATGACATGACCTTTGGAGACCTGTCAAGTTCGGCCAACATACATGTTAAAGCCTAGGAGGGGAATCAATAAATACACACCCCAAGACTTCACTGAAAAAGGCAAGAGGACGGTAGGCACCTCGCAAATGGCGGCTTTGGATGACTATGTGGATGAGGTGGAGAAACCGGAGCCGGAGCCGGTTGCTCGTGCAAAGAAGAAGAAGATATCCATCAGGAGGGGGGAAGAGGCAATAAGCGCGGAAGGAACTAGTCGTCGTCCTCTATTTGTTATGTAACTCACCTAGTGGGCGTTTCCTTATGTCGAACTTGTTATGTCGTTGAACTTGAAGTGATGGTAGCCCTTAGTAATGTTGAACTTGAAGTGATTGTATCTCTTAGCAATGTTGAACTTGAAGTGAGTTAGCACTCTATTGTCTTTGTTGAAGTTGAAGAGGTGTTTAAAATGTCAGAATGATGATCATTACTTTTTTTTGTGATGCAAGTATATGTATAAGTCTTGAAAATGTGCCTGAAATTACCAAGTTTGAGGGCCAAAAAATCACTAAGTGTTGGTGCGGCACCTAGCACAGAGGAGCCACACTATATTGTGCAACGCCTCAGAGCCAAGCGTTGCACAATACGGTGTGGCGCCTCTGAGCTAGGCGCCGCACCAACACTTAGCGATTTTTTGGCACTTAAACTGGGTGAAAAGCTTCTGTGATACGTCCATTTTGCACCATGTTTTCCTACAGTTAGTTATGATGTTTTTATACATAATAATGCTTTTTGGAGTAATTCTAATGCCTTTGCTCTCATAATTTGCAAGGTACACACAAAGAGGGAGAATTCCGGCAGCTGGAAATCTGGACCTGGAAAAGCTACGTAAGGCTACCTATTCTGCACAACTCCAAACAAGCTCAAACTTCACGGAGAATTTTTATGGAATATATGAAGAATATTGGAACAAATAAGTCCCAAAGGGGACCCACCAGGTGGGCACAACCCACCTGGGCGTGCTAGGGAGCCTAGGCGCGCCCTGGTGGGTTGTGCTCACCCAGGGCAGGAGCAGTTTTGTCCTTCAGCGGAGCGATTCCGCCGGGGGAACTTCCCTCCCGGATGGGGAAATCATCTAAATCATCATCACCAACAACTCTCCCATATTGTGGAGGGAAATCTCCATCAACATCTTCAACAGCACCATCTCATCTCAAACCCTAGTTCATCTCTTGTGTTCAATCTTGTTACCGGAACTATAGATTGGTGCTTGTGGGTGCCTAGTAGTGTTGATTACATCTTGTAGCTGATTGCTATATGGTTTATTTGGTGGAAGATTATATGTTCAGATCCATTATGATATTTAATACCCCTCTGATCTTGAGCATGTTTATCACTTGTGAGTTGTTACTTTTGTTCTTGAGGTCACGGGAGAAATCATGTTGCAAGTAATCAGGTGAACTTGATATGTGTTCGATATTTTGATAATATGTATGTTGTGATTCCCTTCGTGGTGTCATGTGAACGTCAACTACATGACACTTCACCATATTTGGGCCTAAGGGAATGAATTGTGGATTAGTAATTAGATGATGGGTTGCGAAAGTGACAAAAGCTTAAACCCTAGTTTATGTGCTATTCCATAAAGGATCGATTGGATGCAAAAGTTTAATGCTATGGTTAGAATTTATTCTTAATACTTTTCTCGTAGTTGCGGATGCTTCCGGGAGGGCTAATCATAAGTAGGAGGTTTGTTCAAGTAAGAATAGCACCTAAGCACTGGTTCGCCCACATATCAAATTATCAAAGTAGCAAACATGAATCGAATCAACATGATGAAAGTGACTAGATGAAAATCCGGTGTACCCTCAAGAACACTTTGCCTATTATAAGAGACCGTTTTGGCCTGTCCTTTGCCTCCAAAGGATTGGGCTACCTTGCTGCACTTTCGCTACTATTATTGTTACTTGCTCGTTAAAAATTATCTGGCTATCAAACTACTCTGTTACTTACAATTTCAGCACTTGCAGACATTACCTTGCTGAAAACCACTTGTCATTTCCTTCTGCTCCTCGTTGGGTTCAACACTCTTACTTATCGAAAAGAGCTAAAATTGATCCCCTATACTTGTGGGTCATCAAGGCTGGCACCGTTGCCGGGGAGTGAAGCGCCTTTGGTAAGTGGAATTTGTTAAGGAAACATTTATATAGTGTGCTGAAATTTACTGTCACTTGTTACTATGGAAAATAATCCTTTGAGGGGTTTGTTCAGGGTATCTTCACCTTGACCGGAACCACAATTAGCTACCCCTCAACCTACTGCACCTACTTAAAATATTGAATATAAAATTCCTTCGGGTATGATAGAACAATTGCTAGTTAATCCTTATGCAGGAGGTGGAACCGAACATCCTGATATGCACTTGATATATGTGGAACAAATTTGTGGATTGTTTAAGCTTGCAGGTTTACTCGGAGATGATGTTAAGAAGAAGGTTTTCCCTTTATCTTTGAAGGGAAAAGCATCGGCATGGTATAGGCTCTACCATGATATTGGATCTTGGAATTGGAATCGATTGAAATTGGAGTTCGACCAAAAAATTTATCCTATGCATCTAGTTCATCGTGATCGGAATTACATATATTTTTGGCCTCGTGAAGGAGAAAGTATCGCTCTAGCTTGGGGAAGGCTTAAGTCAATGTTATATTCTGCCCCAATCATGACCTCTCAAGAGAAATTATTATTCAGAATTTTTATGCTTGACTTTCTTGTGATGATCAATCCATGCTCGATACTTCTTGTGCTGGTTCTTTTATGAAGAAGACTATTGAATTCCGGTGGGATCTTTTGAAAGAATTAAACACAACTCTGAAGATTGGGAACTCGATGAAGATAAATGGTCAGGTATTAAGCTTAAGTATGATTGTGTTAAATCTTTTATGAATACGAATGCTTTTCAAAAGTTTAGCACTAAATATGGACTTGACTCTGAGATAGTAGCCTCCTTTTGTGAATCATTTGCTACTCATGTTGATCTCCCTAAAGAGAAGTGATTTAAATATCACCCACCCATTAAATAAAAAATTAAGAAACCGGTACTAGTTAAAGAAGAAACTATACTTTATAATGTTGATCCAGTTATTCCTACTGCTTAGTTGAGAAACCACCTTTCCCTGTTAGGATAAAGGAACATGCTAAAGTTTCAACTGTGGTCAACAAAAGTTATATTAGAACACCTAAACCTAATGAACAAATTAAAGTAGAACCTAGTGGTGCTATTGTTAAGGATCTCTTGGAAGAAAATGTAGATGGGCATGTTATTTACTTCTGTGAAGAAGCTGCTAGAATTGCCAGACCTGATAAAAAGGATAAATATAGACCTGTTGTTGGCATGCCCGTTGTCTCAGTTAAAATAGGAGATCACTGTTATCATGGTTTATGTGACATAGATGCTAGTGTGAGTGCTATTCCTTATTCCTTATATCAAGAAATTATGAATTACATAGCACCTGCAGAGATAGAAGACATAGATGTTACTATTAAACTTGCTAATAGAGACACTATATCACCAATTGGGATTGTTAGAGATGTTGAAGTCTTGTGTGGGAAAATAAAATACCCTAGTTATTTTCTTGTTCTTGGCTCCCCACAAGATGACATTTGTCCTATTATCTTTGGTAGACCTTTCTTAAACACCATTAATGCTAAGATAGATTGTGGGAAACAAACTGTCGGTGTTAGTTTTGGTGATGAGTCTCATGAGTTTAATTTTTCCAAGTTTAGTAGAAAGCTTCATGAAAAAGCATTGCCTAGTAAGGATGAAATAATATGTCTTGCTTCTATTGTTGTGCCTCCTACTGATCCACTAGAACAATATTTGCTAGACAATGAAAATGATTTACATATGCATGAAAGAAATGAAATAGATAAGATTTTCTTTGAACAACATCCTCTGCTTTAACAAAATTTGCCTATTGAAACTCTAGGATGTCCTCCTCCACCTTAAGGTGATCTTGTGTTTGAATTAAAACAATTGCCAGACACTTTGAAATATGCTTATCTTGATGAGAAGAAGATATATCCTGTTATTATTTGTGCTCACCTTTAAGAACATGAAGAAGAAAGATTATTGAAAGTTCTAAGGAAGCACCGAGCTGCTATTGGATATACTCTTGATGATTTAAAGGGCATTAGTCCCACTCTATGTCAGAACAAGATTGATATGGAACCTGATGCTAAACCCATTGTTGATCACCAACGTCGGTTAAATCCGAAGATGAAAGAAGTGGTAAGAGCGGAAATATTAAAACTTCTGTAAGCAGGTATAATCTATCCTATAGCTGATAGTAGATGGGTAAGTCATGTTCATTGTGTCCCTAAGAAGGGAGGTATTACTGTTGTTCCTAATGATAAGAATGAACTTATTCCACAAAGAATTGTTACGGGCTATAGAATGGTAATTGATTTTAGAAAATTAAATAAAGCAACTAGAAAAGATCATTACCCTCTTCCTTTTATTGATCAAATGCTAGATAGATTATATAAGCACACACATTTTTGCTTCCTTGATGGATACTGTGGTTTCTCACAAATACCTGTTTCTCAACCTGATCAAGAAAAGACCACTTTTATTTGTCCCTTTGGAACTTATGCTTATAGACGTATGCCTTTTGGTTTATGCAATGCACATGCTACCTTTCAAAGATGTATGACTACTATATTCTCTGACTTTTATGAAAAGATTGTTGGGGTTTTCATGGATGACTTCTCTGTTTATGGGAAGTCTATTGATGATTGTTTAAGCAATCTTGATCGAGTTTTGCAGAGATGTGAACAAACAAATCTTGTCTTGAATTGGGAGAAGTGCCACTTTATGGTTAATGAAGGTATTGTCTTGGGTCATAAATTTTTTGAAAGAGGTATTGAGGTGGACAAAGCTAAGGTTGATACAATTGAGAAAGTTCCATGTCCTAAAGATATCAAAGGTATTCGTAGTTTCCTAGGTCATGTTGGTTTCTATAGGAGATTTATCAAAGACTTCTCCAAAATTTCTAGGCCTCTTACAAATCTTTTGCAAAAGGATGTTCCTTTTGTTTTTTTTATGATGATTGTTTAGAAGCCTTCGAAACACTCAAGAAAGCCTTAATTTCTGCACCTATTGTTTAACCACCTGATTGGAACTTGCCTTCCGAAATTATGTGTGATGCTAGAGTTGATAAGAAACTGAATGTTATCCAATATGCTAGTAAAACTCTAGACAGTGCTCAACGAAATTATGCTACTACTGAAAAAGAATTCCTAGCACTGGTGTTTGCTTGTGATAAATTTAGATCTTACATTGTTGATTCAAAAGTTATTGTTCACACCGATCATGCTGCTATAAAATATCTTATGGAAAAGAAAGATGCTAAACCTAGACTTATTCGATGGGTTTTCTTGCTACAAGAATTTGATTTACGTATCACTGATAGAAAAGGAGATGAGAACCCCGTAGATGATAACTTGTCTAGGCTTGAAAATGTGCTTGATGGCCCACTACCTATTGATGATAGTTTTTCTGATGAGCAGTTAGCTGCAATAAATGATGCTCATAATACTCCTTAGTATGCTGACTATGCTAATTACATTGTTGCTAAATATTTACCACCTAGCTTTACATACCAACAAAAGATAAAATTCTTCTATGATTTAAGACATTACTTTTGGGATGACCCACATCTTTATAAAGAAGGAGTAGATGGTATTATTAGACGTTGTGTGCCTGAGCATGAACATGGACAAATCCTACGGAAATGTCACTCCGAAGCATATGGAGGGCATCTTGCTGGAGATAGAACTGCTCACAAGGTATAGCAGTCTGGATTTTATTGGCCTACTCTCTTCCAGGATGCCCGTAAGTTCGTCTTATCTTTTGATGAATGCCAAAGAATAGGTAATATCGGTAAGCATCAAGAAATGCCTATGAATTATTCACATGTTGTTGAACCATTTGATGTTTGGGGATTTGATTACATGGGACCTTTTCCTTCCTGTAATGGTGTCGGGGGTTTGGTGCGACATATGCCAAAGGATGGCTTATCATGACGGGGGCTAGTAAGACGTCGCCGGTGCCAGGAAGCGGGATGAGGCGAAGACATGCACGCCGGCGAATCTTACCCAGGTTCGGGGCTCTCCGTCGAGATAACACCCCTAGTCCTGCTTTGCGGGGTCTCCGCATGATCACTCAAGCAACAATGATGGCTACAAGCTTGCTCCTTGAGCTGTTTCTCTAGAGGGGGGAGGAGAGCAAGTCTACCCCTAGCTTCCTCTCTCTATATGGGTGTGTGGGTGAACAAGAGGCTGAACCCTTTGCATGGGTGCCCTAGGGGGTTTATATAGGCCTACCCCCCAGGGGTACAATGGTAATCCGGCCGGGTGTAGGCCCGAACCGTCAGTGTCTCCGGTCGCCAGCTTCTCCGTTGGCCGGTGGGGCCCGCCGCCTGGTGGGGCCCGCCGCCTTGTGGGTCCCGCCGTCTGTCCTGTACTTGGCTGACAGGCCATACCCGCCGTCTACGGGTCCTGCCGGCTGCCCAATACTGTAGCGATGCGTCTAATGATGCGTGCTTGGTCGGGGGAGGCGTGGCTACAGTGCCGCCGCCTGGCGGGCGTTCACTGTAGCCATTCCCCGTATCGCCTGGTTAATGGCGCACGGGTCCCCAGGAGGGGGAGGGCCGCCTAGTCGTCTGTCGGCTTCTGCAAAGCCGACTGGCCAGGGACGGCCGCCTTTTGGTCTTCTCGTTGTCAGGTGGGGCATGCCGCCTGCGGGCCGTACTGCTACCTCTTGAGCACTGCGTTGGTTTTCCCTTGAAGAGGAAAGGGTGATGCAGCAAAGTAGCGTAAGTATTTCCCTCAGTTTTTGAGAACCAAGGTATCAATCCAGTAGGAGGCTACGCGTGAGTCCCTCGCACCTACACAAAACAAATAAATCCTCGCAACCAACGCGATAAGGGGTCGTCAATCCCTACACGGTCACTTACGGGAGAGATCTGAAAGATATGATAGGATAATATTTTTGGTATTTTTATGATAAAGATGCAAAGTAAAATAAAAGCAAAGTAAAAAAAGCAACAGAAATAACTAAGTGTTGGAAGATTAATGTGATGAAGATAGACCCGGGGGCCATAGGTTTCACTAGTGGCTTCTCTCAAGAGCATAAGTATTTTACGGTGGGTGAACAAATTACTGTTGAGCAATTGACAGAAATGAGCATAGTTATGAGAATATCTAGGTATGATCATGTATATAGGCATCACGTCCAAGACAAGTAGACCGACTCCTGCCTGCATCTACTACTATTACTCCACACATCGACCGCTATCCAGCATGCATCTAGAGTATTAAGTTCATAAGAATAGAGTAACGCCTTAAGCAAGATGACATGATGTAGAGGGATAAATTCATGCAATATGATAAAAAAACCATCTTGTTATCCTCGATGGCAACAATACAATACGTGCCTTGCTGCCCCTGATGTCACTGGGAAAGGACACCGCAAGATTGAACCCAAAGCTAAGCACTTCTCCCATTACAAGAAAGATCAATCTAGTAGGCCAAACCAAACTGATAATTCGAAGAGACTTGCAAAGATAACCAATCATACATAAAAGAATTCAGAGAAGATTCAAATATTGTTCATAGATAAACTTGATCATAAACCCACAATTCATCGGTCTCAACAAACACACCACAAAAGAAGATTACATCGAATAGATCTCCACGAGAGAGGGGGAGAACATTGTATTGAGATCCAAAACGAGAGAGAAAGCCATCTAGCTAATAACTATGGACCCGAAGGTCTGAGGTAAACTACTCACACTTCATCGGAGGGGTTATGGTGTTGATGTAGAAGCCCTTCGTGATCGATGCCCCTTCCGGCGGAGCTCCGGAACAGACCCCAAGATGGGATCTCGTGGGTACAGAAGGTTGCGGCGGTGGAATTAGGGTTTTGGCTCCTCTCCTGGTCGTTTGGGGTACGTAGGTATATATAGGAGGAAGAAGTACGTCGGTGGAGCAACAGGGGGCCCACGAGGGTGGAGGGCACGCCTGGGGGGTAGGCGCGCCCCCCTACCTCGTGGATTCCCTGTTGGTTGCTTGACATAGGGTCCAAGTCTCGTGGATCTTGTTCGTTCCAAAAATCACGTTCCTGAAGGTTTCATTCCGTTTGGACTCCGTTTGATATTCTTTTTCTGCGAAACTCTGAAATAGGCAAAAAACAGCAATTCTGGACTGGGCCTCCGGTTAATAGGTTAGTCCCAAAAATAATATAAAAGTGAATAATAAAGCCCAATAATGTCCAAAACAGAAGATAATATAGCATGGAGCAATCAAAAATTATAGATACGTTGGAGACGTATCACGTACCGACAGCCCGTCGTGGGGGCACAGCCCCCTTTGACAGGGGTGACATCAGGGTCAGCGTGGCAACAGTGCTGCGCCAAACGGAGGAGCCCGCTTGGTACGGCGTACTGTGGCCTTGCTATACCCTAGGATAGGGGCGGCGAGGCGTGCTGTAGCCACGCCCCGTTTCGTCGTATTTATGAGGGTGCAGACTCTGAAAGTGCTTGGGGCCGCCTGCTGGGAGCCGGTCTCTCTAGAGGGCGCCTGCCAGGAGTCGGCTCATCTTGAGGCCGCCTTCTGGGCTATGCCGCCTTCTAGTAGCCGGCCGCTTGGACCAGCAGGCGGCGAGAAGGCGGCGCTAATTTGGTCTTGGATTCTTGAGGGGCGCAGTCGGCCCCGATGTCTTGAAACGCCATGGGGAGCTAGTGGGGCTACCCATGGCTAATTACTACGACAGTAGTCCCCGAGGCTGGTGGGGCGCCGCGGCTGAAAGTGATGTGGGGCCGCAGCAGCTTCCTACCATGAGTATTCTGTTGATCTTGCTTCATGCGTCTTCCGGAGCACCGACTGCCAGGAGTCAGACACGACCAAGCGGTTGCCTGGTGGTTTTCGAAACGTCGAGGCGGGAACCAAGCGGCGCGCTAGTCTATCCATAGGCCAGCCGCCAGCTATACGCGCGCCACGTGGCCCCAGCAGGCCAGGGGTCCTACCAGCCCATGCGCGCGATGAGACGTGGCCGCAGGCCAGGTCCCGCCACTACCGGGCCTCGGCCCGCGTGCGGATCCGCTGCGACCGAGGCAGACGGTTGGGCTTCTAGACCGCATTTACCCCGCACTTTTTACTGCGCGGTTACTGCGGGGACGTGGGGTGGTGGGCGCAGTTAATCCTACGAACCCCACGAGCCGCCCCCTCGGCTTCGCAGCCCGGGGCTACAAATAGGGGGAGAAGGTGGGCGGCACTAGCACGCGCGCCCACCTCCTCCTTCTCCTTGCTCTTCTTCTTCTTTCTCTCTGCCGTCACCGCACCCCCGCAATCTCGCCGGAGTGCCGTCGTGACTTTCCGTAGCCAAACCATTCTTCCTCGCGGCGCTGCTGTTCCGCCGCGGATCCGCTCCTCCTCCACCGTGTCGCGCCTCGATCGAGCCTTAAACACCCATGGCGCGCGACAAGGCGAACTCCGGCGCCTGGGACGGTTCCAACGTCCAGCAGGACCACCTCGACTTCTTGCGCTACACGAGGCGGCTGCCCGACGCGGCTATGTTGAGGCGCGCGTCTCGCCGGCAAAAGAAATCACGCCGCACCGAGAGACGGCGAGCGCGTTGTGTTCCGGACGCATTTCCTCAGCGGCTTCGGCTTGCCGGTCAGCGGTTTTCTTCGCTCCTTCCTCGAGTTCTACAACCTCCAGCCGCACCACCTCATGCCCAACACGGTGGTGCTGTTGTCGTCCTTCGTCATGATGTGCGAAGGCTACCTCGGCATTCTCCCCACACTCGAGCTATGGGGGGTGTTTCTACACCAAGCTCGGCGTCGCCGTCAAGGACGAGCCGGCCGAGTGCGGCGCCTTCATCGCGGTGCGGCGCCTAGGAGCCGGCAACTGCTTTCCACCCATCACTCTGATCCAGTCTGTCAAGCTGTGGCAGAAATCGTACTTCTATGTGAAGAGCGTTGACCCAACGGTGGACTTCCTCAACTTGCCGCCCTATGAAACCGGCCCACCGGCTGAACCGCGCTCCAGCTGGACGTACAAGCCGAAGCACCTGTCGGCCGCCGCCACTGCCGCCGTTGCCAGGCTCGAGGAGATGACGGACTTGGAGGGCCTCCAGGCGGCCGACTTGCTGACGGCTTTTGTGACGCGCCGGGTTCTCTCCCTCCAGGGCCGGCCTCACATGATTTGTCAGATGAGTGGTCACCGGGACCCATGCCGGCTGTCCACCCGTGAGATGTCGATCATGGAGGTGGCCCACATGGTGAATGAGATCGCGAACCTCAAGCTCGCGACGGACTGGCGGTTCGGCAAGCCGCCATACTCCCGCGCTAATCCACCTCCTGCCGTAAGTTCCCGATTCTTCTCTCTTTTTTGGTCTTTATTGCTTCTGCCGAGTTCTGGCTTGCCGACTGAACAGTCGGACATATCACAGCTCCTTCCGACCGAGCAGCCGGCCGACGCTCTGGCGCACGGCCAGGTCTTCCTGCCGGACCGGGCGGTGAGTGACGCGGACGACCCCGACTTGGGGCCGGCCGCCTTGGAAGACGATGCCACGGGTGGTGGCGACGGGGCAGGCGGCACCGGTGGGGGAGGCGGCATTGAGGCGTGGTCGGACGACGACGCGGAGGAGGCCGGGCGGCGCCGCCAGCCGGCCGGCAACAGGGCGAGGGCGAGCTCCTTAGCGGCGCCATCCGCACCAGGCAGCGCGCCGAAGCACCGAGCCGGCACGCAGCTGCATGGCGCCTGACCGAAGAAGCCCAAGGGCTCGGCTGCAGCGACCAGACGAGAGGAGGCCGTCACGAAGGCCGTCCGGTTCCAGAGGACAACGAAGCAGCCGCCAACGGTGCATGCGTGACTGCTTACTCCTCTTCACGCTTTCTCTTGTTTTTTGTGAACTTCTACGGAATTTTCTTCAACTCGCGCGAATCAGGGCACCGATCTCTCTTGAGCGGTCGACCTCCGCCTCCATCGTCGGAGGGCCGGAGGGATCTACCAACACCCGCCGTGTGGACCCGCACGCCGAGCTCCAGGCGACGACGGAGCGGAACGCGCGCGAGGAGAAGGAGAGGGCGGATCAGGCGAAGGCGGACGCTGCCAGGGCAGCGCAGGAGGAGGCGGACGCGGCGGCCAGGGCCCTGGCCGATGCCTCAGCAAAGGCCCAGGTGGAGAAGGAGGCCAAGACCCAGGCGGATGTGGCCGTCGGGGCGCAAGTGGGGGTGGCCACAGATGGCCAGGCCCCACTGCTGATCATTCCGCTGCGCTCCATGCCGCCAGCAACGGAGGTCTTGGCGCCGACTGGAGGGGCCAGCATCGACCAGCAGGCCATGGAGAGGGATGGGGAGACGCCATCGTCCCAAGGCCGCAGGCGCCCCAGTAGACGCCGGCTGCCGAGGCCCAAGACAGTCGGCCCAACGCGCCACCAGCGTCTCAAGGCGGTGGCGAGCTGGTGGTGGGGGCGACTTCCGTCGTTCGGACCCCGGCGCGCAGCAAAGGCGACCTCGGCTCCGCGGCACCAAGAGATTGGAGCCTCAAGCTCGTCGGTTCCTGACGCCAAAGCCACCAGCTCCGCGCCAACGGAGTGGTTGCACGGGGGCGGGGCGGGCACCCTGATCAAGGCGGCGCAGGACGTCCAGGACGACTTCAGGGCCGAAGCCGCTGCCCTTCAGCAATTTATGAAGGCGTTCGTGAAGACGCGGGCCACCGTCTGGGTATGTAACTTGCTTCTTGTTTTTTATTTTTGGAATATTTGGCGGGGGCACGCCAGCGCACCCGCTGGGTGTAGCCCCCGAATTCCGGTCCGACTGCTGAGCAGTCAGGCGGGAACTTCTCAGTGGGTTCTGAGTTCTGACTCACCTTTCTTTCTATTGCTTCGTTGTAGGACTACCACAACGTCCGTGCAGCCACCTTCAACACCCAGATCAAGGAGCTGGACAAGCGGACCGCGGACCTGGTTGAGAGTCAGAGTAAGCACTCCATCCTCTTACTTCTCGCGGGGGCACGGCAGCGCACCCGCTGGGTGTAGTCCCCGAGTTTCGGGCCGACTGCCGAGCAGCCGGGCCGGATCTTCCGGCAACCACCTTTTCTTGCTTCTTTGTTGAATTGTTCAATCCATCGCGGGGAAGCGTCAGCGCACCCGCGGGGTGTAGTCCCCGAGATTCGGGTCGACTGCTCAGCAGTCGGGCCGGATCTTTCCAGCGTTTGCTTGTCTTTGTTGATCATTGATTGTTTTTTCTTCTTTGCCTTTGTAGGTGCTAATGCCACCTTGCAGCAGCGACTCGTCGAGGCTCAAACCGCGCTACGCGCCAAGGAGGCGGCGTGCCTCAAGGCGGAGTAGGAGCATGACTGCCTGGCCAAGTAGCTGGCTGACCAGGCGGACACCCATAAGGCGGAGCTGCAGATGCTCAAGGACGAGGAGGAAGCTCTCCAGGCCGAGTTCGAGAGTCAGCGCTCAAACTGGGTTGACACGCAGAAAGCCCTGTTCAAGAATTCCTCTGATTAGGCAGTTAACTTGCCGATTAATCCCTACTCGTAGGGTCACCGAGTAGCTGATAAATTGATAAATCGTCCGATTAATTGATTAACTTGCCGATTAGCCTATTAATCCCCTACTAGCCAGCCAACCGAGCAGCTACCAGTTAACGATTTCCTCAACAATGGCAGAAACCCCTGGAGGCCGGCTATGTCGAGATCGAGGATCTGCTCGACGGTCCATTGCTCTTTCCTTGTTCTGCCTGCCGATTCGTCCTGCATGCCTGCCTCCGCCTTCTCATTTCTTTCTTCTTTTCCTGAGCAGAGTATTTCCTCGGCTACTCCGTCGCCGCCAACCAGGCCTTCGAGGCCCTCCGCGATGAGTGGAGGCAGGCTGGCGTGACGGTTGCGCCCAAATGCCCTCGAACTCTTGCCAAGGAGATGGTCGCCATCGAGGCTCGTCTCCAGCCGGCGCATCGGGCTCTTCGCTGCCTTCAGCGTGCTGGAGCTCAAGTGGTCTCCGCCCTTTGGCCGGGCACTCCTATTCTGCGCACCGCCAGCTGGACCTCCGACTGGTTGGAGGTGGCCATCGGCCGCATCGAAGCGTGGAAGGGCTCCTCCGCTCGGGGGGTGCACGCCGGGCTTTGGAGTTTGTCAAGGGGTGTTACCCTAGGCTGAATTTCGACCAGCTTGTCACCCTTCGTGCCGAAGCCGGTGCGGAGCTGGAGGCGGTGGCGTCTCAGCTTCGTCATCGTGCCGCGGCGATCGCCGAGTATACGGACACCAGCGTCTTCCTCCCTGAGCTGGACGAAGCGGGCGCCGAAGTGCCGCCCAACTGGTTTGGGCTGAACCCAGAAGGCGGCGAAGACTCCAGTGATGAAGGCGAAGAGGAGGAGAATGAGGACAAGGGTGGCGAAGGCGACGCGCCGGATGGTGAAGATGACGGCCGGCCTCAGCCCGACCAGGTCTCGACCAACGGGCGAGATGTCGGCGAGCCGACTGCTGCCGGTGCTGACCAGACCGAGACCCACCAGGCGGCCGCTCCACCACCTGTAGCCTCTGCCTCCGCTGGCCTCTCTGATCCGGCTGCTGCTCCTTTGGCCTAGGTGGCCAAGTTATCTTTCTTTTCCCTGTTTTGTAATTCTTGAACAAAATTTGTTAAGTTCATGCAATTCCACCCACTGGGGGTGTATTCAAACTTTTTTGAATGCTGGCCAAGGGCCTTTTGCTGCAAAAAGTAATCTGCCGATTTCTGACTTGTCTTGCTTTTCTACTTCTTTAGCTTTTTTCCTTTGCCGCCTTCCCTTGGCTGTCGTCTTGCCAGCCGGACAGCCGCTCTGCGGTCTGTGACTGGATCAAGTACTTGGACGTTTTAGGAAGAACGAGTACTTCAGCCGTTTGGTAGAATGTAGCAACTTAAGTTAGAAATCGGCCGGCCGACTGCTCAGCAGCCGGTCGACGAGGGAGGAGCCGACTCGGCCTATGCAAAATGTTTTAGTCCTTAGCCATTTTTCGTGTGGGCACCATTTTCTGCCTTCATCTCTTGCCGGCCGGACAGCCGCTCTGCGAGCTGCGGCTTGTGGCAAGAGACGGCTTGGGTGCCGGCACACTACTTATCCGACTGCAGGTAACATTGGCATAGTACAAGGCGGCAAGCCCCCGGGCCGACTGGTCGAACCCGGTGCAAGGCAGTGAAATAACACATCCATAGGCATAGAACTTATCATATAGATAAAGGAGGTAGCCCTTGAGTTCTCCTCAAGGGCCCCGATGTCTTAGTGCTTTACTACAAAAGGCAGCATGGTACATACTGAATCAACTGTAAAATCTTCGGAGGAGGTTTGCATTCCACGGGCGCTCCGATTCCTTGCCCGAGTCGTCTCTCTTGCGTGCTCTTGGCTTCTGCGTGTCGATGAGGTAGTAGGAGTCGTTCCCCAAAGCCTTGCTGATGATAAAGGGGCCTTCCCAAGGGACCGAGAGCTTGTGCTGGCCGGCTGTTCGCTGGATCAGCCGGAGCACAAGGTCTCCCTCCTGGAAGGATCTTGGCTTTACCTTCTGATTGTGGTAGCGGCGCAGAGTCTGTTCGTAGATGGCAGACCGGCTGAGTGCTAATAGCCGGCCCTCCTCCAGCAGATCGACGTTGTCTTCTCGTGCTTCCTTTGCTTCCGCCTCAGTGTACATGGTGACGTGAGGTGAGTCAAACTCAATGTAAGTTGGGATGACGGCCTCGGCACCGTACATGAGGAAGAATGGGGTGAAGCCGGTTGACTTGTTCAGAGTGGTGCGGAGGCTCCAAAGGACGGCCGGCAGCTCGTCGATCCAGCAGCTGGCCGATCGCTCCAAAGGCTCGACCAGTCGGGGCTTGATGCTGGAAAGGATGAGGCTGTTTGCTCGCTCAACTTGGCCGTTTGACTGTGGATGGGAAACGAACGCCAGGTCCAGTCGGATGCCCTGCGTCGCGCAGAAACGGGCCAAGACTCCTTTGGCAAACTTTGTGCCATTATCAGTAATGGGACTAAAAACTGATACGGATAAAAATGTTTTATCCATTAAGCTCGACTTGTTGCAAGAACAAGTTCAAGGAGTTGACTACAATGAGATTGTCTCACCGTAGCAATGCTTAAATTCGGTTCGGGTTAAACTAGCAATTAATACATATTTCAAACATGAGATATGAAACATGGATGACAAAAGAATTTCCATGAAATGGAAATACAACCTAGGACTTGTATGTGATACAATCCAAAGTATTTTGTCAGTCCAGAGTATGCTAGTAAGTATGCAAAGTTAAGAGTTCCAGCAATGGACAAAAGAGAGCAAAATGGAGTTGGAATCTTCGTTGTTGAGGGAATGGTCAAAGGGGTTTGACTTCATCAATGGGTAACGAAGATTCTTGTGGTTTCAAGAAAGTAAGTGGGAGCATAATAATATTTCAGAAAACCTTGTGTGCTTGACACATTGAATTGGAAATAAATTTCTTGACACGAATTAGTGTGTAGTTCAATAAATGTTGTTGCAAGTAGTGGATTAATCTATCTTCAGAAATGAATCAAGTAGATATATGGATATTTGCTTGATAAGACGTAAGTCTGGATCTTTTGAAATCATTCGAAAGGTTTTCAAAAATGAAGTAGAAGTTATTGTAACAAGGAAATTATGTTTCTACAATTTGATTACAGAAAGGAATATCTGAGTTACAAGTTTAGCTAATGTCTGATGAGTTGTGAAAAGAGTTTCATAACTTACACCTCCCGGAACACCACTATGATTGGAATGTCTGTGAAGATGTAATCAAACCATTTATGACATGGTAAGATCAAAGTTGACATAAATAAATTTGCCATTATCACTTTTAAAGAGTAATGCTTTAGAGACTGCGGCTTTTACACTGAAAAGAGCTCCATCAGGTCTGTTGAAATGACGACATGGTATGGTACGCCCAACCATGTTATATCTTTTCTTAACATTTGGAATATGGGGCTTGTGTAAAATGTTACAAACCTATTCCAAATCAGACAAGTGCTACTTTGTAACTTATCCCAAGTCATTGGGTATTCCCCCACCACTATACCGAGGCAAAGGATTTTTGCCACAAAACGGTATGCTTTTAAAGAGAATAGTTCTTGCAAAAGGGTAAGTGGGAGGACAGTGCAACTCAACGAGATAACAAGTATCTTCGTCATCAGGTGAAAGGAAAGGAACCTTGGAAGTGATTCCAGAGTTTCCTACCGCGACTGATATGGAAGCCTCTACATGAGATGTATGGACTTCGGTCGAACTTGTAGCTGAACAACGTAGGCAAAGCTCGTGCAAACCTCTCAGGTGCACAAACGAGATATTGTTGTTAGACAACAGTATACCTATGATACACAAGGAAGCGTTGATGGGCCCTGACTCCGGAATTGGCTAAATGCCAATATAATCCAAGCTAGTTTCCATAAATGATTCCAGATTTGAATCTTGATAAACCCTCCGAAAGACTTGGAGTCTAAGGGATTGTAATGAGACTAGAAACTGATACGGATAAAAATGTTTTATCCATTAAGCTCGACTTGTTGCAAGAACAAGTTCAAGGAGTTGACTACAATGAGATTGTCTCACCGTAGCAATGCTTAAATTCGGTTCGGGTTAAACTAGCAATTAATACATATTTCAAACATGAGATATGAAACATGGATGACGAAAGAATTTCCATGAAATGGAAATACAACCTAGGACTTGTATGTGATACAATCCAAAGTATTTTGTCAGTCCAGAGTATGCTAGTAAGTATGCAAAGTTCAGAGTTCCAGCAATGGACAAAAGAGAGCAAAATGGAGTTGGAATCTTCATTTTTGATGGAATGGTCAAAGGGGTTTGACTTCATCAATGGGTAACGAAGATGCTTGTGGTTTCAAGAAAGTAAGTGGGAGCATAATAATATTTCTAAAAACCTTGTGTGCTTGACACATTGTTAATTGGAAATAAATTTCTTAACACGAATTAGGACTTCATTTCAAAATAGTTTTTCAATGAAGTGCTTGAGCTAAATAGCCTTGATATTAGGCATAATGATCTATGGAGATAGATTTACCTAATAGGGCTGAGAAAAAAATACATATTGACAAGATGCTGAAACTGTTTAGCACTAAGAACGACAAGGAGTGATTCTTGCCGAAGTCACATGGAAAGAGTTTTTGCAAGAATCAGTGTCCCAAAGCACTGATGAGCAAAATACATGATGAAGATTCCACACACTCCTGTGTTTGGATTAATCATGTATTCCATGGTATGTAAAACAACCAGATATGTCTAATACTCCCAAGCTATTGCGAGTATAGATACCAAAGTGATCAAAAGTACTGATCATGGGACAATAGTGAAAAAAGATCATTGAGTACTAAAGTAGCACTGATGACATGTTTTCTCGCAAGTGGAGATCATGAAGAGTTCATTGTAAAAGGTTACATCGATACAGTTTTCATCATTTCTCCATGCGATTTTCGATTTAAATTGAGGGTTTTGTGTAACACACAATATGGTGGTGCAGTTAGATGGAAATTGTTCCAAACAAGTTACTGTGGCGAATTCTATAACAGAGGCGAAGTATGTTGCCGCTTTAGAAGCGACAAAGACAAAGATGTTGAATCATATAGTTCATTCATGAACTTAGTATGGTTCCAAGAAGGCTTTGGTCAATGGGACACTATTGCATATAGTTGCTCCATAACTCAGTTTGAGGAATCAGGTTTCGACCAATGCTTCACATATATACAAAGCCAAGTCCGCCCAAAATATGAATTTTGTGAAAGCGTGAAAATGCGAGGATATGCAGAGATACACACGGAGCTGAAGTTGTCAGATCCGATGGACATCAGGCTATACCACATGCGAAGCTTTTTTTACACCGGTATGCCATAGGTGTAAAGTGCATTAGCATTAACTAGATTATTGACTCTAGTGCAAGTGGGAGTCTGTAGGAGATATGCCCTAGACGCAATAATAAATGATATTATTTATCTCCAAGTTCATAATTATGTTTTTGTTCCATGCTATAACTGCAATGATTCTCGAGTCTGCAATATCCACGAGGCTCGGAGGGAGAGTCATATGCATGTGTGGAATAATAAATGGTAAGAAGTATTCCTAGTATGGCCTCTAAGACTAGCTCAAGTGTTGCATGATGGTTCTGTTTTCCTGATCATGGGCATGTCTATGACAGCAACTTTGAGGGCACAATGTTAAGAGAACATTTATGTTGAATCGACCCGGATTGATGTTATGCTATGAGATTCATTCGTCACAAGTTAATGGTACATAACACAGAGATGGTTAACGTTTGCATGATTCCTTAGACCATGAGAGTATCGAGTTTCTTCATGCTTGCTTCATGAACTTTGGGGTTTGTTAAACGTCATCTGTAAATGGGTGGTTATTACGGCGGCTTACGGGTTCATGGAAAAGTATGTCAAGTAACTTGATATCTCAAGATTGGGATTTGCTCCTCCGATGATGGAGAGATATTCTCGGGCCCTCTCGGTGTTACGGTATCCATAATCGTCTGGCCAGACACCTTGTGATTTGATCACTGGGATGCCGGAACACGGAAACGAGAAAAGAGAACAAAACTGGTAACGAGGTAACTTGCATGGTGGACAAATTGTTCGTCCATGGGGATGCAATAAATCTCACCTCGGGTGTTTGTGACATATCGCGAAGCAACAGGAATAGCTCACTGCAACTGGAGGTTCACTCGAATATTTATTCATGTGGGTATAGGGGTCAATATGGGTGTCCACGGCTCCGATGTTGATCATTGATAGGAAGGGGTTTCGGGTCATCTCTATAATTCACCGAACCTATAGGGTCACATGCTTAAGGGTCATCTATCTGCTGAATACGAGATAGGGAGTCTGAGAGAAAATCACCGAAAAAGTTTCGGAAAGCGGAAAAGTTCCGCAGAGAGAGGTCATCGGATGAGTTTCGGTGAAACCGAAAAGTTGTTTCGGGATATACTATTAAGTCAAATTTTTTTCGGCACATGCCTGATAATTCTTGGAGGGTGCCAGAGTCATTCTGGAAACTTTCTGGAATTTTCCGGGATAAAAGCTGGAAATGCACCGGAGCTGCCGGAACCACTTCAGATGCTTTTCGCAGATGAAAATCACTAATCCGGAATTGTTTCGGAACGCGTTGAAAATTATTTTAATGGGTACCGGAAATGTTCTAAGCCCACATAAATATTTTCAGTTCGAACGGACGCTGAAAATTGTCGTCATGAATAGTGAAAGTGCTTTTTGGGATATTTATGGAAAGCCACCTTTTGGGGCTTTTCCCAAAAGGCTTCTAGAAGGACTTGGGGATCAAGGAACCCCCTTTGGGGGCCCCCATGAAGGTGGGACGTTGGAGGGTGCAGCTCCTCCATGGGGCTCCACTTGTCATCCCTTTATGCCCTTTATGCCCTTTATGTGTGACACAAAGTGTGGGCATTTTGGGTTTTTCATGTGCCACCTACCCCTTGGGTTTTCCTATAAATAGAGGTGGATAGGCACTCTCCACACTCACTCTCTTTCTCACATACAAGTGCCATGCAATGATCTGGCTTCTCTCTCCCTCCCCGCGAAATAGTTTCGTAGAGCCGAAAGGCTGTCTGAGTTCCGGCAGGAACTAGTTCTGGACGGCGAAGCCCTGCCGGATAGATGACACCGTATGTGTGCAACTCTGTAGAGTGATCGTAGTTTCGGTCTTAGTTCGAGAGTGCCTCCCGAAGGGCTGTCCGTGTGACCGTCCGAGTTTCAAAGGTCCTCCCGAAGGGCTGTCCGAGTGACCGTCCAAGTTTCGAAGGTCCTCCCGAAGGGTTGTCCGCGACACCGTCCGGGGGACTCTCCGACCACCTCCCGGAGGGCTGTCCGAGGGGCAGATGAGGGTATAAATCCTCGCGGTTGGGAGGTTGTAAATCCTAGCTGCGGGGATCTGCGCCGCTGATCATCATCGACTCTACTTCCCGCTGCGCGACGAGTCGGTAACGAAAAAGATCAAACCTTGTATGCAGTCTCCATAGTGGTCCTGGGCTGGTGCGTAGGTCGGAAATTTTTGTTTTCTGCTGCGTTACCCTACAGGTATTGCTTGCCGGGTGGAGCCGATTCATGCCAAGGCATCTGCTTGCTCATTGTCGGCTCTTGGCACGTGAAGGAACTCGCACCCCTCAAAGTATCCACTGAGTTGCTGGACGAGGAAGCGGTAGCTTGCCATATTTGCATCCTTGGCGTCCCAGTCACCAGAAGACTGCTGGACCACCAAGTCGGAGTCGCCGTAGCTCAGGATCTGGCGGATGCCGATCTCTTTGGCCAAGGCCGTCTGTTAGTGCTTCATACTCGGCCACATTGTTGGAGGCGGCAAAGTGGATTTGCAATGTGTATCTGAGCTTGTCGCCTTTGGGAGAGGTGACGACAATGTCGGCTCCCAAACCGGTGTGCATCTTCGAACCATCAAAGTGCATCCGCCAATGGGTGGAGTCCGGCGCTGGCGGCAGGTACTGGGTCTCGGCCCAGTCGACGAGGAAGTCAGCCAGTGCTTGGGACTTGTTGGCGGTGCGGGGCTGGTACAAGATGGTGTAGGGGGCCAACTCGATGGCCCATTTGGCCACTCGGCCGGATGCATCTCTGTTTCCAATGATCTCAGCGAGTGGGGTAGTGCAGGCAACCGTGATTGGGTGCTCTTGAAAGTATGGCTTTAGCTTCTTGGCGGCAAAGTGCACGCCGTAGCACATCTTTTGATAGTGAGGGTAGTTCTGCTTTGAAGTTGACAGCACCTCGCTCAAATAGTACACCGGCCTCTGGACCGGCTGTGCATTTCCGTCCTCCGGGCGCTCCACCACCATGACTTTGCTGACCACCCGGCTGGTGGCAGCGATGTAGAGGTACATGGGCTCTTTAGTAGTCGGAGCCGCTAGGACAGGCGGAGTGGTCAACATCTTTTTCAGCTGGAGAAAAGCTTCATCCGCCTTGTCATTCCACTCGAAATGAGTGGTCTTCTTCATGAGCTGGTACAGGGGAAGAGCCTTCTCGCCCAGCCGACTGATGAGGCAGCTGATGGATGCCAAGTAGCCGGTGAACTTCTGGGCGTCTCGCAGTCGGGTAGGCTTCTCCATCCTCTCGATGGCTTTGATCTTCACAAGGTTGCACTCAATGCCACGTTTTGAGACCAGAAGCCAAGGAGCTGGCCGGCTGGTACTCCGAACACGCACTTTTCTGGGTTGAGCTTGATTTGGAATCGGCGCAGATTTTCAAAGGTTTCCTTGAGGTCTTCGAGGACTGTATTGTGCTTCTCCGTCTTCACCACAATATCGTCTACGTAGACGTGGGCATTTCTGCCGAGTTGCTTGAGGAGGAATTTCTGCATGCAACGCTGAAACGTGGCACCGGCGTTTCTCAGGCCGAATGTCATGGTTAGGTAGCAGAAGGCTCCGAATGGTGTGATGAAGGCGGTCTTCAGGCGGTCTGCCGGGTTCAACTTGATCTGGTGGTATCCTGAGTAGGCATCCAAAAAACTCAACAGCTCACATCCAGTTGTGGAGTCTATTAATTGGTCTATCCGTGGCAGAGCAAACGGATCTTTTGGGCAGGCCTTGTTGAGGCTGGTGTACTCAATGCACATGCGCCACTTGTTATCCTTCTTCAGTACAAGGACTGGGTTGGCAAGCCATTCTGGGAAGAAAACTTCCATGATGAAACCGGCTGCCAACAGACGGGCAATCTCTTCTCCTCCGACAGTCGGCGGAGGGGTTGCTTGACTAGCTTGGCATCTTCTCTGACGTGTAGCTTGTGCTCGGCGAAATCCGTCGGAACACCCGGCATGTCCTTGGGGGACCACGCGAAGATGTCCCAATTCTCACGGAGGAAATCGACGAGCACACTTTCCTATTTGCTGTCAAGGTTTGCACCTATGACAGCGTACCTCTCCGGGTGCTCTGGGTCCAATGGTATCTTTTTCGTCTCTTTGGCCAGCTTGAAGGATCCTTCGGCTTCTGACTCCTTGGGATCGTGGGACATGTCCAGCTGCTTGCCGGCCATGGCCACAACCCGGTCAAGGAGCCGCTTCTCGGTAGCGATAACAAGGGACTCAGCCAGCCGCCTGCTAGCGGCCGCACAGTCGGACGACTTCTGGTAATCTCCGGAGACGGTAATAACTCCCTTGGTGCTTGGCATCTTCATCTTGAGGTAAGCATAGTGTGGCACCGGCATGAATTTGGCCAAGGCAGGTCGGCCGAGAAGTGCATGGTAAGGGCTCTCCAAGTCAACCACTTCAAACCATATGGGCTCTTGGCGGAAACGATCTTTGTCTCCAAAAAGGACATCTATCTTGATCTTGCCGATTGGTGAGTGAGAAAGGCCAGGAACTATGCCATCGAAAATAGTCCGGCTGGGCAGGAGATGCTTTGGCTTGATGTTCAGTTTCTCCATTGTGTCGTGGTACAAGATGTTGATGCTGCTACCGCCATCTATCAGGACTCGGGAGAAGCGAGCAGCTCACCTCTCCGTAGCAAAGGTGGCCTCCAATACCAGAGCATAAGAACCCGGAGAGGGCATCACTTCCGGTTGGTCGGCTCGGCACCAATTGATCGACTTTTCTGACCAGTGCATGAACTCTCGGGCTTCAGTAGTTACTGCATTAACTTCTCGGGATTGCTGGCGTCGGCTACGCCTGTCGTCAGCCACACTGGTGAAGACGACGTAGGCTCCTTGCTCTTCTGGGTACTCATCATGAATAGCAGCGATTGGCCGGGCCGCCTGTTGCGGAGGAGGAGGCGGCGGCGGGCCGGCTGGTGGAGGAGGCAGCAATCCTTCGCCCTTGGCGATTCGGGTGAGCCCGTGACACTTCCGAGTGGTGTGGTTGGACGGCTTCGCTCCGCTGTGAAACTTGCAGGGTGCATGAAGGGTTTGCTCATAGGAGAAGGTGGGCAACCAATTTGTCTTGCCGCCTTTCTGACGCTTGGGAGCAGGCTGCTCTTCCGGCTGCTGGTCTTCGACTGTCGCCACCTGCCGGCTGGTGGAAGCCGGCTGTGGTGCTTTGCGCTTGTTGTCGTTCTGCTGCTGTTGCGGACTGGTGTCACCAGCCGGAGTCCGAGGAGCTTGAGGAGCCACCTTGCCGGATGCATCAACTTGCATCTCCGTCTTCATGGAGGAGTCGGCCGTGCCGTACTTGTCTGCTATGATCAGCAGCTCGTCGAGAGTTGTTGGCTCGTCGCAGAGGAGCTTGTGCTTGAGCAGAGTGCCTTCTCTGCACCCGGTGGTGAAGTACTCAATGGCCTGCACCTCGTCCACGCCTTCGCAGGAGTTGCGTAGCTCGGCCCAACGCGTGAGGTAGTCGCGAGTCGATTCGTTGGGGCCTTCAACGCACAAGGAGAGTTGGCGAGGCTTGGGAGGCCGCTTGTACGTGCTAGTGAAGTTGTGGACGAAGGCTTCAGTGAAATCTACCCAGCTATTGATGCTGCGGGGCTTCAGGCTGTTTAGCCATGTCCGGGCGGTGCCCTGGAGCATGAGCGGAACGTACTTCATGGCAACACGCTTGTTGCCGTTTTCTATGCTGGCGGCCGTGGAGTAGTCGACCAGCCAGTCTTCCGGCTTCACGGAGCCGGTGTACTTGGGCGTATCTCTAGGGAGCGTGAACCCTTTGGGAAAGGGTTCATCGCGGATGCGGGGGCCGAAACAGGGCGGGCCCAGTGCATCTTCTTCTTCTAGCGCCAGGGATCGGTTGAGGCTGTCGATCCGGCGGCGGGCGTCATTCTCTCCGACTCCTTCTCGGCGGCCAAGGCGGTCGCCGAGTGTCGGATGATCAACAGGCGGCGGGGAGGTGCGCCTCTCCCTGCGGGGAGGAGGGGGAGGCGGATAGTCGTCCCGTCGTTCCATTGCTCTTGGGCGACCGTCTTGGTCGCGCTCGATGGTGATGCGATTCTGACTACGGCTGGCAGCCGGCTCCTTGTCTCTTCTATCACAGACGCCACCAGTCGGTGTCCGGGATGTCGCGCCTTGATCTCGGCGAGGTGGCGGGTCGTCGTTCCGCCGGTTGGGTGCTTCAGTGCGGCAGGCGGCCTCTTGCTGCTCGGCAGCCGCGTCAATGAGCCACTGGACGCGCTCCGTCATGTGGCGACGCTCGTCACCCTCGAGCTTGTCCAGCTCATCTGCTGCCGCCTGGGCAGCTCGTATATTCTCTGCAGGCGTGGCGTAGACAGGGCGGTCTGCCCCGAACATGCTGGAAATGGTCGCGCCGTGCTGCCGGGCCGTACCGATGCGGCTAGGCCCGCCAGGAGCCGGCGTACCGCCAACAGTGCGGTCCATCTCGCGCTGGTAAGCCTCTGAGAGGCCTCTCATGCTAGCTAGCTTCTTGGCGCTTTCGATGAGCTGGACGTGGCGCGCCTCCAGCGTCTCGGCGTCGGCGTCTTCTGCGATGGGCGTAGACAAGTCTCGCAGCGCTGCCTCGAGCAGGTCTCGGGCACAGTCACCGGAAGCTCCATCGTGGCTGATGACGAGCACCTCCGTGACAGTGCCGCCGCCGCTGTCGGCACGGGGGAGAGGATCATCAATGACCACCACGTTGGTGGGGAACGCGTCGAGGGATGCCGTGTCGGAGTCGACGAGCATCGGGTCAGTAGAGCCAACCGACTCCAAATCGATGGCCGGCTCGTTGGCGACGTGGAGCTGGTCGAGGAGGTTGACGAGGCGGCTCTCTGGTCCGTTAGTGCCTGCGTCGGACGCAGGCTCGTTGGAGAGGCGGATCTCGCCAACAAGGTCGGCGAGGCAGCTCACCGCGCAGGCGACCTCCGCGCCATGCAACGCGTCGGCGCAGACGCCGTCTAGCATGCCGGGCTGGCTGCGCTCGCGGGGAAGGAAGAGGGATCCCGTCCAGAACAGATCTCCGGACGACGGTGCACCTAGCCCCACGGTGGGTGCCAAATGTCGGGGGTTTGATGCGACATATGCCAAAGGATGGCTTATCATGATTGGGGCTAGTAAGACGTCGCCGGTGCCAGGAAGCGGGATGAGGCGAAGACATGCACGCCGGCGAATCGTACCCAGGTTCGGGGCTCCCCGTGGAGATAACACCCCTAGTCCTGCTTTGTGCGGTCTCCGCATGATCACTCAAGCAACAATGGTGGCTACAAGCTTGCTCCTTGAACTGTTTCTCTAGAGGGGGGAGGAGAGCAAGTCTAGTCCTAGCTTCCTCTCTCTATATGGGTGTGTGGGTGAACAAGAGGCTGAACCCTTTGCATGGGTGCCCTGGGGGTTTATATAGGCCTACCCCCCAGGGGTACAATGGTAATCCGGCTGGGTGTAGGCCCGAACCGTCAGTGTCTCCGGTCGTCGACTTCTCCGCTGGCCGGGTGGGTCCTGCCGTCTGTCCGGTACTTGGCCGACAGGCCGTACCCGCCGTCTGCCGGTCCTGCCGGCTACCCGATACTGTAGCGATGCGGCTAATGATGCGTGCTTGGTCGGGGGAGGCGTGGCTACAGTGCCGCCGCCTGGCGGGCGTTCACTGTAGCCATTCCCCGTATCGTCTGGTTAATGGCACACGGGTCCCCAGGAGGGGAGGGCCGCCTGGTCGTCTGTCGGCTTCTGCTAAGCCGACTGGCCAGGGACGGCCGCCTTCTGGTCTTCTCGTTGTCAGGTGGGGCCCGCCGCCTGCGGGCCGTACCGACAACCCGTCATGGGGGCACAGCCCCATCTAACAGGGGTGACATCAGGGTCAGCGTGGCAACAGTGCTGCGCCGAACGGAGGAGCCCGCTTGGTACGGCATACTGTGGCCTTGCTATGCCCTAGGATAGGGGCGGCGAGGCGTCCTGTAGCCACACCCCGTCTCGTCGTATTTATGAGGGTGCGGACTCTGAGAGTGCTTGGGGCCGCCTGCTGGGAGCCGGCCTCTCCAGAGGCCGCCTGCCAGGAGTCGGCTCATCTTGAGGCTGCCTGCCAGGAGTCGCCTCATCTTGAGGCCGCCTTCTGGGCTATGCCGCCATCTACCAGCCGGCCGCTTGGACCAGCCGATGGCGAGAAGGCGGAGCTTTGGTCTTGGATTCTTGAGGGGCGCAGTCGGCCCCGATGTCTTGAAACGCCATGGGGAGCTGGTGGGGCTACCCATGGCTAATTACTCCGACAAATGGGTATACACATATTTTGGTTGCTATTGATTATGTTACTAAGTGGGTAAAAGCTATTCCAACCAGTAGTGCTGATCACAACACCTCTATTAAAATTCTTAAGGAAGTTATTTTCCCTAGGTTTAGAGTCCCTAGATATTTGATGACTGATGGTGGTTCACACTTTATTCATGGTGCTTTCCATAAAATGCTTGCCAAGTATGATGTTAATCATAGAATTGCATCACCTTATCATCCTCAGTCTAGTGGTCAAGTTGATCTTAGAAATAGATAAATAAAATTAATTTTGCAAAAGATTGTCAATAGGTCCCGAAAGAATTGGTCTAACAAATTAGATGATGCACTTTGGGCTTATAGAACAGCATATAAAAATCATATGGGTATGTCTCCTTACAAAATAGTTTATGGAAAAGCTAGTCATTTGCCTCTTGAGTTAGAACATAAAGCATATTGGGTAGTCAAAGAACTCAACTATGATTTCAAACTTGCCGGTGAAAAGAGGCTATTTGATATTAGCTCATTAGATGAATGGAGAAATCAAGCTTATGAAAATGCTAAGTTATTTAAAGAAACGGTTAAAAGATGGCATGATAAAAGAATTCAAAGCGTGAGTTTAAAGTTGGAGAATATGTTCTTTTGTACAACTCTCGTTTCAGATTCTTTGCAGGAAAACTCCTCTCAAAATGGGAAGGACCCTATGTTATCGAGGAGGTTTATCGGTCTGGAGCTATCAAAATAAATAATGCCGAAGGTACTAACCCGAAGGTTGTTAATGGGCAACGAATAAAACATTATATCTCAGGTACGCCCATTAATGTCGAAAGGAATATTATCCAAACTATGACACCGGAAGAACACATAAAAGAGTCCTTCCGGAACGCTCCAGAATCGTGAAAATAAGGAGGTACGTGATACGGTAAGTAAACGGACTCCGAAAAATACGAAAAAATATTTTTTTTCAGTTTTGGAATATTTAGAAAAGTAGGAAAATAAGAAACTTCCAAGACGTGTACCCTCGTGGGCACAAGACACCATGGCGCGCCTGGCAAGGTGGGTTGTGCCCACCTCGGCTACCTTCCGGACTCCGTTTTTCTACAGTTTGCTTGTTTCCCAAGATAAAAAAATCTTTATATACCCCCCGAACCTATTGACCATCGTATCGTGGAGAAATATTCTCTTCTCTTCTCTTTTCTTGCTGTTTTTGGTCAGATCTATTAAGCCAGGCATCAAGTCTTCTTCCTCCTCCAACAATGTAGAAGAGGATGCTTGGTTGATGAAGATCGAGCTGCAGAGAGAAGAGCCTGTAGAAGCCGTGAAGGGAGACGAGAGCAAGGAGGCTACTGTAGATCAACCTCCGGTGGTCGAGCAAGCACTGCCAGCCGAGGAGGAAGAAGAAGATATCCTTAAACCTTACTATGCTCATCTTACTCCTACTGAGATTGAAGCCTTTCACATCATTGAAACGGTTCGTGTGCAAAATAAGTATCTCACCCGTGAAAATATTCTGCATCAAGAGCACATCATCCACCTCCAAAGCGTCATCCGTCGTTTGGAGAATCTCTTGATCCTTAAGGACATGATCGCCTCTTCACGACCACCACCTTCTTCTTCATCACCAAAGAAAATTGAGTATCGGGTATGGGCACTCCCCTTGGCTTCCTCCAAGCTTGGGGGAGGTGCCCCGGTACCATATCATCCCCACTATCTTTTGCCTTTACTTATTTTAGTTCAACCTTTTGCTTTAGATGAATAAAAGTTTAGTTCGATCATTTCTTTTCGAGAGTTTGCTTAGTGATCTATCCTTATAATTGTGTGCGAGATATATAATAAAGTTTAGTTTGAGTTCTTGCTTTCTTTACTTTCATGTTGCAATAAAAAGAAAGGAAATAAATCAAAAAGATCATATGCTAATCTTATGGTAGGTGATGACACCACATAAGGAAAAGTATAAGTAGAAAATTTTATTAGAGATTGGCAAACATAGCATTAGTCAGTGATGCAACTCATGAAAAAATTAATAAGGGAAGAGAAGGTTCACATATAAATATACTATCCTAGAAATCTTTTGTGATTGTGAGCCCCCATCAAAATATTATATGCCAAAAATGTTGACATTGGACAAGGAAGACAACTTAATGATTTATGTTTGTTCATATTCACATAGAAGTCATATTGTCATGGATCCTTTAACATGTGGTGCTTTCCCCCTATATTTGCTAGCCAAAAATTCCGCACTAAGTAGAGATACTACTTGTGCATCCAAAAACCCTTAAACCCAAATCTTATTTTCAAGAGTCCACCATACCTACCTAGGGATTGAGAAAGATCCCTCAAGTAAGTTGTCATCGATGCAGTAAGGCAATAAAAAATTGCTTCTAAAAGTGTGAGATCATTTAGTGTAAGATAAAATTGAGCGTTGTATGAACTTGTGATGGTGAAGAATAAAAGCGACATACTGCATAATAAAGATTGCCCTCACAAGGGGCAATACTAACAAATAAGCGCATGGCAACCTCTGCTTCCCTCTGCGAAGGGCCTATCTTTTACATTTATGTATTTACTTTTATGCAAAGAGTCAAAGTTTTCTCTCTATTCCTTTTTATTTTTCTCCTTTGGCAAGCATCATGTGGTGAGGAAAGATCTAGGCACATATGTCCAGCTGAATATGGGTAGCATGAGTTATTATTGTTGACATCACCCTTGAGGTGAATATGTTGGGAGGCGAAACTATAAGCCCCTATCTTTCTATGTGTCCGATTAAAACGTTTTGCTCATGTGTATGCGGTGAGTGTTAGCAATTATAGAAGAATATATGATGGTTGAGTATGTGGACTTGCCTAAAGGCTCCAATACGTGACCCTTCCTGAAAAGATGATGAATTGTAGTTGCAAAGTTGACTAAGAACATAGTTTGTTGGTTTCTAATAGAGTTTTTGCTTTATACTTCGATAAGTGTGATGAGTTGCCACTAGTTCATGAGAAGTCTATGATAAAAGTTCTATGATAAAGTCTCATGTTTAAATTTGTTGCTGATATAATAATCAACATGATGCTTCGATGTCTGTATTTTGTTTTTATCGACACCTCTCTCTCTCTAAGCATGTGGACATATTTTTTGATTTTGGTTTTCGCTTGAGGATAAGCAAGGTCTAAGCTTGGGGGAGTTGATACGTCCATTTTGCAACATGTTTTCCTACTGTTATTTATGATGTTTTTATACATAATAATGATTTTTGGAGTAACTAGCACAGTGGCCCTCGCAAATGCGAGGGCAACCTCTTTTGTGCTTTTTTTCTTCTTTGAAGGTGGGTTTTCCTCTAGCCTCTCCGCATCATATGTGCGCGGGCAATTTCTCGATCTTCTATTTTCATTAGTTTTAATACCATGCATCATGAAATGGGCCTTAACAACATACGAAAACACATTGTTTTCTTAAACAGTATTTGTTGAATTCAAAATATGGAACTTCAAATTATAAGCAGTATGTTAGCGATAAAACGGGATGGTTTTAACTTGAAAACAAATTAACTATTAAATATTACTCATAACAAAATTTAAGCATTGTACTTCCTATGATTTAGCTTGTAGAAATTGTTAACAAAGACATATAATGTAGAAATCATATGGTGCCTCCTCTTTAGGGGGCAACACATTTTTTGCATTGTGACGTCTATTTAATAAAAGTGGACCGATCTTTATATCGATATATATTCAACATCAAGTACATGATATAAAACAATTTCCAAAGAAATTGCTAAAATCGAATAAATGGTAATGTGCCAGATGAGTAGATGGTGGAATTTAGTGATTGAAATATGACATTTCAAGTGATCTTCAATATGCTTCTGCCTGGCATCATATAATGTAGAGTTTCACTATGCCACATGTCTCCTCTTTCTCTTATATCTCTGCTTGTATATCATCTTTGGTTTGGTAAGAAAAATTAATCTCTAATGAAAACCGTGAGAAACCTAGTTTTTATATTGTGGTCCCTTTACAATTATTATTGTTTTTGCAATTTCTAGTATTGTGTAACCCTATTGAGATGGCGATGCTAGAAATATTATGCCGGGTCATTGCATCGCACTAACTTGGATTTATGCCTTGAAAAGAGAGAATATAAATCATAGTCCTTATGATCATACTTTGGCTGTCAATTTCTTAGCCAGCATGTTTGTAACAATATAGTTATACGTTAAAAATCATTATAATTCTTTCATTATACATTACAATACATAACTTTTTAATATCAATTTGATGTTTTTTGTTGGTAATTCTTTCTTTCTATTTGGTTAAACATAAAAAAATTGAGATGTTTATCCTAATATCTATGAACGGCGATGTGAAATGTCTGCAACCTTACAGTGACCAAATTTAGAGGAAACTGCCATTAAGGAAATTGTATATCCTGTAAAAAAAATAACTACTATTTACCAACTATTCTAGAATCGACACAAATACTAACCATTAAATATCTTATTATGAAAGAAATTATCAAACTATCATTGGTTTATTATATATTTCATGGCCACATAATTGGTCAGGTATTTCTAATATCGTTAAAACTGAATGAAAAATCAACTAATTTTGTGTAAACCGTATTCCTTCCTGTGAACATCGATCATATCAATTGGTTCATCTAAAAAAGAGTATACCATTTGGATTTTATGATTTTCAGTCGATTGTATCCTCCTGTTCGACATCATGTTTATACTAATTTTCTCAAAGCTTTGTTATTTATGATAAAAAATGCAGTATAATTCACAAATGTACATTACAGTCATAGAATAATATACGGCCCTAATGTATGGGGAAGTCTGAAACTTGAGACTGCTGATGTGCTTACACGTACGTGGTAGAGGCTAGCCGACAGGCCGGCCGAGGGCGCCGAACACTACGGTGACAGCCACTTACGTGAGGACGTACTCACATACATGCATGGGGAGTTCTAATTCAGCAAGGAGCACATAATTGAAGCGAGCTCCACTCCCTGTGATTCCTTTACCTCATAAAACTCCGATCGGCTCCCGCTATCGTTGTTGAGTTGTCTGTCTCCACCATATCTAAGGCGCTGGAACCATACCTGAAACATCCCCGCCCAAGAATTCTCAGCAGAGGCATTCTCCTCATCCTCCTCATGTGCAATTGAATCGATGATGTGTCCCCATCATACAAGACGCTAGACCATTGGAGTTCTGGGGCCGAGGCATTCTCTTCCGTTTGGCCGTCTCCTTGTCGTGGAAGCCACTGGAACTAGACAGCAATGTGCCTGCCTTGGAATTTTAAGGCGAGGCGTTCTCCTCATCCTCATTGCCATCTGTGGAAGCAAGTTTGACCTTGGTCATCCCTGACCAAGAATTCCTGGCTGAGGCAATCTCCAAGTACTCGTCACATACTATTGCCCATTCATGCAAGGCCCTTGCTATGTGATGGCGGCAGTGGGAAGGATGTGATTGACCCTTTTGTTTTATAGACTTGAGATTTAACGGGTGCAGGAAAACTATCTAGCTTAGATGTGGGATAGAGAGATTTTAGAGTGTGGTTTTCTGTAGCTCAGGCTACACGGTACCCCTTATCTTTGCCATCCATTTATGCATCAAGATCCGTGCAAACACATTTGTCTTTTTTGTTTCTCTCAAACGACACAACATATGAACTTCCAATTTTGCAGAACAACAATACATTCTAACTACAATCTAGGAAAAAACTTTCAGATTTTTTCATGCATTTTAAATACTTGAAATAATATTTTTATTCAAAGAAAATCTCATTTCGTATATTTATATCAGACCAAAAAATCTGAAAGTTTTTTCACACATTGATGTTCTAATCTTTGTTCGATCTGCAAAGTTTAAAGTTCATATGTTGTTTCATTTTCGAGAAACAAAAAAGAGAAATCTTCTTGTTGTTAGTTAGTTAAAGAGTACGGATCTCAAAGCAAGGCTCGAGGGTTGAGGATAAGAGGTTCCATGTAGCCTGAGCTACAAAGGAACTTTGTGGAGATTTTATATACGATACTTGTACACCACTTGTGAACATCGTATCATGGAGATCAAATAAAGAAAACAGTTGGTTTGATATGTACTTGCAGCCATCAATCGAATCCAGTGTGTTGGGTTCCTGCGGGCGGCCGGCCGCGAGAATCAATCAGGCCACGGTTGGTGTGTACGTGTGTGTGATCTATATGAAGTTAGCTAGCTTTGGATAGTAATGTTAGTTCCGGGAGAATCAATCGGCAAGCGGTAGGCTAGCAATGCACTGTTGTATATCTCGGCATAAAAGAACTTCGGGATTGCATCAGCGTTGTTTCGTCCTCGTGGTCGCATGTCGCCGGAAGCTGCGACGCAAATTGATAGAGACTCCATCCCGGCAACGCATGTGATGCATGCATATATGAATGGCAATACACGGTTGCTTTTTCTTTTCAATGAATGCATGCATACATAAACCAATACATAGCCCACGCCCAAGCTGGCCTGTTTTTTTTTAAACCAAGTCATCTGCCCCCACGTCCAACGCTGACCTTTTTATTATGAAGGCAATGCTCCACGAAACGTTTTCTTATTATAATGGCAGTGGTGGGTAGTTTTTCACCTATAAACATTATCTAATGGCTGTAAATTTTAGATTATTAAATAAATGGTTGGATATTTCTAATTATTGTGGTAATTTCTATCTTATTTCTCTTTTTCTGGTGAGTCCGTTAAGTAACTCAAAGAGGGAGAATTCCGGCAGCTAGAAATCTGGACCTGGAAAAGCTACGACAGGCTACCTATATATTCTGCACAACTCCAACCAAGCTGAAACTTCACGGAGAAACTTTATGGAATATATGAAGAATATTGGAGCAAATAAGTATCAGAGGGGACCCACAAGGTGGGCACAACCCACCTGGGCGCGCCAGGGAGCCCAGGCGCGCCCTGGTGGGTTGTGCTCACGCAGGCCCACCTCTGGTGCCCATCTTCTGCTATATATGTCATTTTGACCTAGAAAAAATAAGGGGAGGACTTTCGGGATGGAGCGCCACCGTCTCGAGGGGAAACTTGGGCAGGAGCACTTTTGCCCTCCAGCGGAGCGATTCCGCCGGGAGAACTTCCCTCCCGGAGGGGAAAATCATCATCATCATCATCATCATCATCATCACCAAAAACTCTCCCATCTTGGGGAGGGCAATCTCCATCAACATCTTCAACACTACCATCTTATCTCAAACCCTAGTTCATCTCTTGTGTTCAATCTTGTTACCGGAACTATAGATTGGTGCTTGTGGGTGACTAGTAGTGTTGATTACATCTTGTAGTTGATTACTATATGGTTTATTTGGTGGAAGATTATATATTCAGATCCATTATGATATTTAATACCCCTCAGATCTTGAGCATGTTTATCACTTGTATGTAGTTACTTTTGTTCTTGAGGTCACCGGAGAAATCATGTTGCAAGTAATCATGTGAACTTGAGATGTGTTCGATATTTTGATAGTATGTATGTTGTGATTCCCTTAGTGGTGTCATGTGAATGTCGACTACATGACACTTCACCATATTTGGGCCTAAGGGAATGCATTGTCGAATAGTAATTAGATGATGGGTTGCGAGAGTGACAGAAGCTTAAACCCTAGTTTATGCGTTATTCCATAAGGGACCGATTGGATCCAAAAGTTTAATGCTATGGTAAGAATTTATTCTTAATACTTTTCTCATAGTTGTGGATGCTTGCGGGAGGGTTAATCATAAGTAGGAGGTTTGTTCAAGTAAGAACAGGACCTAAGCACCGGTCCGCCCACATAACAAATTATCAAAGTAGCGAACACGAATCGAATCAACATGATGAAAGTGACTAGATGAAAATCCCGTGTACCCTCAAGAATGCTTTGCCTATTATAAGAGACTGTTTTGGCCTGTCCTTTGCCTCAAAAGGCTTGGGCTACCTTGCTGCACTTTTGCTACTATTATCGTTACTTGCTCGTTACAAATTATCTGGCTATCAAACTACTCTGTTACTTACAATTTCAGCACTTGCAGACATTACCTTTCTAAAAACCATTTGTCATTTCCTTATGCTCCTCGTTGGGTTGGACACTCTTACTTATCGAAAAGAGCTAGAATTGATCCCCTATACTTGTGGGTCATCATTGCTCTCTGGACAGCTCTACCCAGACATGCAACGACTCGGAGCTAGGCGTTGCACTGCATGGTGTGGCGCCTACCTCTGAGGCGTTGCACGTCTGGGTAGAGCTGTTCAGAGACAACAATCTTGAAGATCATCGGCCAACTCCTTAAGGCCACATGCCCTATAGAAGTTCGAACAAAAGTGCCTCATGCACCATCGATGGTGCAATGGAGCATGCCCGGGAATGTCAATCTCCACCACGTTAAGAATTCCTTGATGCCGATCCGATATGACACAAATTTCCCTCTGAGCGGGTAACACCTTCGTCCTCAAAAGACGCAAAAAATACTCCCAGTTGTCATTGTTCTCCACCTCAACCAAAGGAAATGCCAATGGCAACACCCGGTTATTGGCATCACTTGCTATCACAACCAACAAGGTGCCCTTGTATTGTCCGGTCAAGAACGTGCCATCAACGGGGATGACCGGCCTGCAGTGTTCGAAAGCCCGCACGCATTGCTCGAACACCCAAAATGCACGGCCAAATACTCGGACTTTCCTTCCGTCATGAACCGTTGTTTTTTCGCGATGAGGCACGACCACATGAACCATGCCCGGGTTTGTGGCAGCCATGGCTAACAACAACCTAGGGATTCGGTTGTATGCTTCCTCCCAACTACCATACAACATCTTAAATGCGGTTTGCTTCGCCTTCCATGCCTTGCCGTATTTCACATTGTAATGAAAGATGGCTTTCACAAGGTCCATGACATGTTGGATGCTCATTGTTGGAAGTGTGGATATTGAGTTGGAGTGCCTGTAAGCGATGAACTCGGACATGAGTTGTCTGTGGTCTTGGGATACAACCTTGTCATCCACCTTTTTGCCTCGGTGCATGTGAGTTGGTACACAACTCACAATGTGCCAAGTGGGACCTCCTTTCCATGGTCTTGCACGCACAATCCACAGACATTTTTCATCTTCACATGCAACCGTGTAGCGCACATTGACGTCCGAGTTCACCATCTTGTGTGGACGATAATCCGTAACCAAGTAGTTGTCGAGCCACATCTTCAATTCCAAGAAGGTTTCGAACTTAGACCCGCGAGCAATCCCGTTCTTGCCGTCTTCCAAATCACGGTGAGATATTGGCCTAACCCTAAGATATATACCTTGGCCGCCATCTACCATGGCTTCATCCACGAGACTAACATCCTTGAACAATGTAGTCCGATGATCCCGCCCGAATACCTTCTCGAAAGCTTCGCCCTCCTTCACCGTGAACCCCTCCTCATTAACTTGTTCACCGGGACCTTCGTCATCCGAATCCGATGCATAGCCACAGGAATAAGGGATGGAATGGTCCATTGCCTCTTGCAAATGATATTTGTCGAGATCACCCACATTGTTTTCATGGAGATCAACTTCATTGTCATTGTCCGCATACTCATCATTCTCCTCTTGCAAAGCTTCATTTTGGTTGTTTGGAAGTGGGCTCAATGTTGGCCTCACTTGTTGGGTCAAAAGAGGTTCAACAATTTCATCTCGGTTCAAGGGTGGGGGGCTACTAGCAACCAAAGGGGAGGGGTTCCGGTTCAAGTCCAAATGCAAACTTGAATCAACCTTCTTCATTGCAAATAACTCAAGAGCCTTGTCTAGTGATTCGGCCACCGTCTCCTTGTATGCAACCCAACGTTGCTCCCAGTTCACACGCATTGTCTTCCAACGAATGTGCATTCCAAAACCAACATTATGCCTTCCCTCCAACTCAACGATATCACTAGGGTCCATCCAATTCAAATATTTCCTCACTTGTTCCAATAGCTCTGCATAGCTAGGACTATTATCAAACACCATGTCAAGCTCATCCGGGTCTGGTTCAATATTGCCTTTCAAGAATGCGTCTTTGTCCCCATGATGAACAAACACACATGTTCTGTAGGGGAACGCAGCAGAAAACAAAAAATTTCCGACCTACGCACCAGCCCAGGACCACTATGGAGACTGCATACATGGTTTGATCTTTTTCGTTACCGACTCGTAGCGCAGCGGGAAGTAGAGTCGATGACGATCGGCGGTGCAGATCCCCGCAGCTAGGATTTACAACCTCCCAACCGCGAGGATGTATACCCTCATCTGCTCCTCAGACAGCCCTCCGGGAGGCGGTCGAACAGCCCCCCGGACGGTGTCGCGGACAGCCCTTCGGGAGGACCTTCGAAACTCGAACGGTCACTCGGACAGCCCTTCGGGAGGACCTTCGAAACTCGGACGGTCACACGGACAGCCCTTCGGGAGGCACTCACGAACTAAGACCGAAACTACGATCTCTCTACAGAGTTGCACACATACGGTGTCATCTATCCGGCAGGGCTTCGCCGTCCAGAACTAGTTCCTGCCGGAACCCAGACAGCCTTACGGCTCTACGAAACTCTTTTCGTGGGAGGGAGAGAAGAAGCCAGATAATGCATGGCATGTGTATGAGAGCAAGGGATGAGTGTGGAGGGCTGCCCCTCCACCTCTATTTATAGGAAATCCCAAGGGGGTAGGGTAGTTTCACAAAAAACCCAAAATGCACATGAATGAAGTCCTTCCACAAGGACCTAGGAGTGAAACCAAGGAACTAGAGGGTCCCCAAGGGGGGATACCCCATGTGGCCGGCCACACCCCCATGAGGGGCCCCAAAAATGGCTCCTATCCATCCATGTCATCCCCAAGATCTTTTGGAGCAAAGCCCCAAAAGGTGGCTTTCCATAAAGTAACCATAAAGCTGATTTTCACTATTCACGACGACATTTTTCAGCGTCTGATCGAACTGAAAATATTTATGTGGGCTAAGAACATTTCCAGTACCCACTAAAATGATTTTCAACGCGTTCCGAAACAATTCCGGTTTTAGTGATTTTCATCTGCGAAACGCATCTGAAGTGGCTCCGGCAGCTCCGGAACATTTCCGGTTTTTATCTCAGAAAATTCCAAAAAGCTTCCAGAATGATTCTGGCATCCTCCAAGAATTATCAGGCATGTGCCGAAACCAATTTGACTTAATGGTGTATCCCGAAACAACTTTTCGGTATCATCGAAACTTATCCGATGACCTCTCTCTGCGGTACGATTCCGCTGTCCGAAACTTTTCGGTGTCCGAAACTTTTTCGGTGATTTTCTCTCAGACTCCCTGTCTAGTATTCAGCAGATAGATGACCCTTAAGCGTGTGACCCTATAGGTTCGGTGAAGTATAGACATGACCCGGAACCCCTTCCGATCAATGATCAACATCGGAGCCGTGGACACCCATATTGACCCCTATACCCACACGAATAAATATTCGAGTGAACCTCCAGTTGCCGTGTGCTATTCCTGTTGCTTCGCGATATGTTACAAATACCCGAGGTGAGACTTGTTGGCATTCCCGTGGATCAACAACTTGTCCACTATGCTAGTTACCTCGTTACCGGTATTGTTCTCTTTTCTCGTTATCATGTTCCGGCATCCCCGTGATCAAATCACAAAGTGTCTGGCCAGACGATGATGGATACCGTAACACCGAGAGGGCCCAGAGATATCTCTCCATCGTCGGAGGAGCAAATCCCAATCTTGAGCTATCAAGTTACTTGACACACTTTTCCATGAACCCGTAAGCCGCCGTAATAGCCACCCATTTACGGATGACGTTTAACAAACCCCAAAGTTCATGAAGCAAGCATGAAGAAACTCGATACTCTCATGGTCTAAGGAATCATGCAAACGTTAACCATCTCTGTGTTATGTACCAATAAACTTGTGACGAATGAATCTCATAGCATAACATCAATCCGGGTCGATTCAACACAAATGTTCTCTTAACATTGTGCCCTCAAGGTTGCTGACATAGACATGCCCATGATCAGGAAAACATAACCATCATGCAACACTTGAGCTAGTCTTAGAGGCCAGACTAGGAATACATTTTACCGTTTATTATTCCACACGTGCATATGAGTCTTCCTCCGAGCCTCGTGGTTATTGCAGACTCGAGAACCATAGCAGTTATAGCATGGAACATAAACATAATTATGAACTCGGAGATAAATAATATCATTTATTATTGCCTCTAGGGCATATCTCCTACAGACTCCCACTTGCACTAGAGTCAATAATCTAGTTAATGCTAATGCACTTTACACCTGTGGCACACCGGTGTAAATATGCTTCGCTTGTGGTATAGCCTGATGTCCAACGGATCTGACGACTTCAGTTCCGTGTGTATCATTGCATGTCCTCGTGTTTTCACGTTTTCAAAAAATTCATATTTTGTGTGGACTTGGCTTTGTATGTATGTGAATCACAGGTCAAACCTGGATTCCTCAGACTGAGTTTTGGAGCAACTACCTGCAGTAGTGTCCCATTGTCAAAAGCCATCTTGGAACTATACTAAGTTCACGAATGAAGTATATGATTCAACATCTTCTTTGTCGCTTCTAAAGCGTCAACATACTTAGCCCTTGTTATAGAATTTGCCACAGTAACTAGTTTGAACAAATTCCAACTAACTGTGCCACCACAATGTGTGTTACACAAAACCCTTAACTTAAATCGAAAATCGCACGGTGAAAAGATGAAGACTATCGATGTAACATTTTACAACGAACTCTTCATGATCTCCGCTTGCAAGAAAACATATCATCAGTACTTACTCTAGTACTCAATGACATCTTTCACTGTTGTCCCACGATCAGTACTTTGATCACTTTACTATCCATACTCGCAACACCATGGGAGTATCGGACATATCTGGTTGTTTTACATACCATGGAATACATGATTAATCCAAACACAAAAGTGTGTGGAATCTGCATCATGTATTTTACTCATCAGTGTTTTGGGACACCGAGTCTTGCAAAAACTCTTTCCATGTGACTTTGGCAAGAATCACTCCTTGGCGTTTTAAATGCTAAAAGGTTTTAGCATCTTGTCAATATGTATTCATTACTTAGCCCCATTAGGTAAATCTATCTCCATAGATCATCATGCCTAATATTGAGGCTATTTAGCCTAAGCACTTCATCGAAAAACTATTCTCAAATGAAGTCCTAATTTGTGTCAAGAAATTTATTTCCAATTACCAATGTGCCAAGCACATAAGGTTTTTAGAAATATTATTACGCTCCCACTTACTTTCTTGAATTACAAGCATCTTCGTTACCCATTGATGAAGTCAAAACCCCTTTGACCATTTCATCAAAACCCGAAGATTCCAACTCCATTTTGCTCTCTTCTGTCCATTGCTGGAACTCTGAAGTTTGCATACCTACTAGCATCCTCTGGATCGACAAATTACTTTGGACTGTATCATATACAAGTCCTAGCTTTCATTTCCATTAGATGGAAATCCTTTTATCATCCATGTTTCATATCTCATGATTGAAATATGTATTAATTGCTAGTTCAACCCGAACCGACTTTAAGCATCGCTACGATGAAAACAACCTCATCGTAGTCAACTCTTGAACTTGTTATTCCAACAAGTCGAGCTTTATGGATAAAACATTTTATCCGTATCAGTTTTAAGTTCCATAAATATTCTTTAGACTCTAAGTCTTCCGAAAGGTGTATCAAGGTTTTAATCTTGAATCACTTATATGGAAACTAACTCGGGATGTATTGGCATTTAGCCAATTCCGGAGTCAGGGCCCATCAATGCTTCCTTGTGTATCGTAGGTATAATGTTGTCTAACAACAATATCTCGTTTGCGCACCTGAGAGGTTTGCACGAGCCTTGCCTACGTGGTTCAGCTGCAAGTTCGACCGAAGTTCATACATTTTATTGTAGAGACTTCCGTATCAGTCGCGGTAGGAAACTATGGAATTACTTCCAAGGTCTCTTTCCTTTGATCTGATGACGTAGATACTGTTTATCTCGTCGAGTTGCACTACTCTCCCACTCACCTTTTTGAAAGAACCATTCTCTTTAAAAGCACACCGTTTCGCGGCAAAACTATTTGCCTCGGTATAGTGAGGGAGGAATACCCAACATTTTGGTATAACCTACAAAGTAGCACTTGTCTGATTTGGAATAGGTTTGTAACCTTTTACACAAGCCCCATATTCCAAATGTTAAGAAAAGATATAACATGGTTGGGCGTACCATACCATGGCTTCATTTCAACAGACCCGATGTAGCTCTTTTCAGTGTAAAAACCGCAGTCTCTAAAGCATCACTTTAAAAGGGATAATGGCAAATTTATTTATGTCATCTTTCACCTTACCATGTCATAAATGGTTTGATTACATCTCCACAGACTTTCCACTTGCAGTGGTGTTCCGGGAGGTGCAAGTTATGAAACCCCTTTCACAACTCATCAGACATTCGCTAAACATGTAACTCAAATATTCCTTTGTGCAATCAAATTGCAGAAACATAATTTTCTTGTTACAATAACTTCTACTTCATTTTTGAGAACCTTTCGAATGATTTCAAAAGATCCAGACTTACGTCTCATCAAGTAAATACCCATATATCTACTTGAGTCATTTCTGAAGATAAATAAATCCACCACTAACAACACTTATCGGACTACACACATCAAATGTATGATCACTAATAAGTTTGTTGTTCGTTCCTTATGGCCTGTGAACGGTATTTTAGTCACTTCACTTTTTGGAGGAAAGTTGCAAGTGTCAGATGATTCAAAATCAAGAAGACTTCAAAATCCATCATAGTGGAATTTTCCATGCGGTTTCTCCAATGTGACCAAATGTAGTGCCACACTTGTGTGGTATTCTTTTAGTCTTGCGACATTTAGCGCCAGTGTTATGGATGTATCATATTACCATCAATATTCATAACATACATGCCATCTTGGATGGAAGCATGGCCCTTCATGTTATTCATAATACTTAACAACAATTGTTGTTTTTATGAACAACTCTTTTGCAACAAACATTGTGCAATGGGCTAGAGTGTATGAAACTCTAAAATGAATTATGAAAGTAAACCCAGAGGTATTGTATTATTATCAATATTCATAACATACATCTCATTCATAATGAAAGTATGGCCCTTGTGTTATTCATAACATCGAACATAAAAAGTTCTCTTATGAACAACCTTCTTGCAAGATACTTTATGCAATGGGATAGAGTTTGTAAAACTCTAAATGAATTATGAAAATAAATACAGACGGCAATACACCGATGGAAGGTATAGTAACATTTACTATGTTCCCTGTGTATACCTTAACTTCATTTCTAGCTAGTCTTTCAGGCCATAGTAGTTCTTACATCGAGTTGCAACAGAATGCAATCGAGCGGGCAATTTTGTGATGAACTCACAATACCCAAGAATTAGTGATTAACATGTTTAACCATAATTCGCAAGAACTATATCTTTGACCAGCCTTCTATACATCAAAAACTTGTATGACATTCATACATGAGCTGGATATTCCAGTCTTCTTTCCTTTTGCCTTTATACTTCTAACAGTTTAACTTTTAGTATTTCTCCTACTCTCAGAAGAAGCACCCAACTTAAGAGTGGCATTAGCCCCGGACTTCCTAGGCGTGTAAGTCATACTAACACCCTTTGGACACTTCCTTTCTCTTTAAGTTGTTGTTTTATTCACCTTTCATTATATGACAGGCGTTCTTCTGGATCCCTTTCCCAACAGTCAAATGCATAGTAAACACTTTTACTAATACTTGCAAACAAACATTGCTTTGTTTGTATCTGAAAATAATTTTCAGTTCCATGAATATCATATAACTATCCCAACTTTCGAAGTTTGGGTTTCATGGAAGCAAACATATTCCACTTAACTGTAACAGAATCCTAGCTTTTGGATCGAAGGACGAGAGTCACATGATCCATAGCATTAGCGGGAGGATACGGAAAGCATGCGATAGGACAATGTCCTTCTCGGCACTTTTGAGGACAATCCTCATATTACGTTACCAATCGTAAAGTTTTAACCAGATATTTAACAGCTATTCAATTTTAATAGGGAAGGTGGAAATGCGAGCCATTATTCTACAACTATTATGCAAGAAACACTTAGACAGTGTTCATAATTAATTGCACTTAGAATTAAACATGTTAATTCAACAGTGCGCTCCCACTCAAATCAATATCTCTCACAATTAATTTTGAGTGATACAAGATCCAGACTTCAATTCATCGCCATAGAATCATCATCTCATAACGGGAATTTTAATCGGTAGGCCAACTTGCCGATCACATCTCTATGTGACTCTTGCTCATCTTTCGATGCGTGTGTTCCGAGCTCAGGACGATCCTGCCATGAACGTCAAGACAACCAAGTGATCTTGCTGCGAGGTCTGACCTCACCCGCCTCACACTTCTCTAATCGTTCGTACCCATGCATCCATGGCGCACCCCGAAAAGATAGGTGCCGTGACGGTGCTACACTTGGGAGAACACTAACTACTTGATATTTTAAGTGAGAGATCACCCTAATAAAAGCGACTACCGCGCAATCAAGAAGGGTGCATCATAAGGGATAAACATCTCAGGCAATTCATAATAGCATGATATGGTATAGCCCTTTCTGACGGAGAAGTATTTCATTTCTTCGTCTTTGGCATTCGCGTCGGTGTTCACCTTCGCGAAGATTGCCACCACCTTGTCGATGCACCAGATAATATTGCTATCTCTATAGCTAACAAAATAATGCATTACAACAAGGTTGACACGCAGGTCATTAAAGTGCAATCATATGGCTCCAGCCATCATGCCGAATCATGACACGCAGGTCATGTTAATCAAATTACATCATATAGTCATCTCATACATAATCGAATTAGTATGAGCACTGCTATACCACATCACATGCACATCCTGCAAAACCAAGTTAGACGCCTCTAATAGGTTTATGCAAAATTTTATTTTACGTGGCTTCTAAGGTTTTGACTTAAACCGCAGCTACCAACGTTTTATCATCAAGTATGATTATTCAAGTTGCTACATTAACATCTCGGGGTGTATGAAACACGGGATAATTAAATCTCGAGCCCCATACTAAACTTCGTCATACGCATGACCCCCGTGCAGATCATATCTGCAATGCCCTTTCATCTGCGAATTTCATCTTTCTTTTGACTACGGCAGAACCCAAAGAACTGATAGCACTTCCATGATCAATCAGGATCACGGATTGCCAGAACTTTGTCAAATTCCACCATGCTGTCTCGAGATTGAGCAAACGCAAATTCTAGGGAAGCAACAAGAACCTCGGGTAACAGATTTCATCTGTCACCCGCATAAATAATTTTCAGCAATAGATCTCATCTACTACCTAATTATATTATGCAATACCCATACATCTCCATGTATTCTAGATCGAAACCTGCATCTACGCATAGCACGGCTCTTGATGCCACTGTAGGGGAACGCAGCAGAAAACAAAAAATTTCCGACCTACGCACCAGCCCAGGACCACTATGGAGACTGCATACATGGTTTGATCTTTTTCGTTACCGACTCGTAGCGCAGCGGGAAGTAGAGTCGATGACGATCGGCGGTGCAGATCCCCGCAGCTAGGATTTACAACCTCCCAACCGCGAGGATGTATACCCTCATCTGCTCCTCAGACAGCCCTCCGGGAGGCGGTCGAACAGCCCCCCGGACGGTGTCGCGGACAGCCCTTCGGGAGGACCTTCGAAACTCGAACGGTCACTCGGACAGCCCTTCGGGAGGACCTTCGAAACTCGGACGGTCACACGGACAGCCCTTCGGGAGGCACTCACGAACTAAGACCGAAACTACGATCTCTCTACAGAGTTGCACACATACGGTGTCATCTATCCGGCAGGGCTTCGCCGTCCAGAACTAGTTCCTGCCGGAACCCAGACAGCCTTACGGCTCTACGAAACTCTTTTCGTGGGAGGGAGAGAAGAAGCCAGATAATGCATGGCATGTGTATGAGAGCAAGGGATGAGTGTGGAGGGCTGCCCCTCCACCTCTATTTATAGGAAATCCCAAGGGGGTAGGGTAGTTTCACAAAAAACCCAAAATGCACATGAATGAAGTCCTTCCACAAGGACCTAGGAGTGAAACCAAGGAACTAGAGGGTCCCCAAGGGGGGATACCCCATGTGGCCGGCCACACCCCCATGAGGGGCCCCAAAAATGGCTCCTATCCATCCATGTCATCCCCAAGATCTTTTGGAGCAAAGCCCCAAAAGGTGGCTTTCCATAAAGTAACCATAAAGCTGATTTTCACTATTCACGACGACATTTTTCAGCGTCTGATCGAACTGAAAATATTTATGTGGGCTAAGAACATTTCCAGTACCCACTAAAATGATTTTCAACGCGTTCCGAAACAATTCCGGTTTTAGTGATTTTCATCTGCGAAACGCATCTGAAGTGGCTCCGGCAGCTCCGGAACATTTCCGGTTTTTATCTCAGAAAATTCCAAAAAGCTTCCAGAATGATTCTGGCATCCTCCAAGAATTATCAGGCATGTGCCGAAACCAATTTGACTTAATGGTGTATCCCGAAACAACTTTTCGGTATCATCGAAACTTATCCGATGACCTCTCTCTGCGGTACGATTCCGCTGTCCGAAACTTTTCGGTGTCCGAAACTTTTTCGGTGATTTTCTCTCAGACTCCCTGTCTAGTATTCAGCAGATAGATGACCCTTAAGCGTGTGACCCTATAGGTTCGGTGAAGTATAGACATGACCCGGAACCCCTTCCGATCAATGATCAACATCGGAGCCGTGGACACCCATATTGACCCCTATACCCACACGAATAAATATTCGAGTGAACCTCCAGTTGTCGTGTGCTATTCCTGTTGCTTCGCGATATGTTACAAATACCCGAGGTGAGACTTGTTGGCATTCCCGTGGATCAACAACTTGTCCACTATGCTAGTTACCTCGTTACCGGTATTGTTCTCTTTTCTCGTTATCATGTTCCGGCATCCCCGTGATCAAATCACAAAGTGTCTGGCCAGACGATGATGGATACCGTAACACCGAGAGGGCCCAGAGATATCTCTCCATCGTCGGAGGAGCAAATCCCAATCTTGAGCTATCAAGTTACTTGACACACTTTTCCATGAACCCGTAAGCCGCCGTAATAGCCACCCATTTACGGATGACGTTTAACAAACCCCAAAGTTCATGAAGCAAGCATGAAGAAACTCGATACTCTCATGGTCTAAGGAATCATGCAAACGTTAACCATCTCTGTGTTATGTACCAATAAACTTGTGACGAATGAATCTCATAGCATAACATCAATCCGGGTCGATTCAACACAAATGTTCTCTTAACATTGTGCCCTCAAGGTTGCTGACATAGACATGCCCATGATCAGGAAAACATAACCATCATGCAACACTTGAGCTAGTCTTAGAGGCCAGACTAGGAATACATTTTACCGTTTATTATTCCACACGTGCATATGAGTCTTCCTCCGAGCCTCGTGGTTATTGCAGACTCGAGAACCATAGCAGTTATAGCATGGAACATAAACATAATTATGAACTCGGAGATAAATAATATCATTTATTATTGCCTCTAGGGCATATCTCCTATTCCCATCCCTATAAGCATTCAAACAACAAAATGTAACACTTCTTCCATGAGTACTAATCCAAGGATTAACACGGAATACAAACCCTAACATAGATATGGAACAACAACCCTGGCCCTAACCCTAACCCTTGCCCCAACATAACAACACCCATAACACTAACCCTAACATATTAACAAGCCAAACCCTAGCACCAACATAAGAACACCCATAAGAATAACCCTAACATACTAACACTACTAGGGAAAAGCCTAGCAGTAGCGTGGGTCTGAGGGCTATCAGTAGCGCGGGTTAGCGCGCTACTGATACGACGCTATAGCTAACACTTAGCAGTAGCGCGTTCCTACCCGCGCTACTGTTATAGCTACTTAGCAGTAACGTTGTCCATACAAGCGCTACTGCTAATCTAACTAGTAGTAGCATTTTTCTTGCCCCGCGCTACCACTATTCTGTTTTTCATTTTTTTGTGTATTTATACGTCGTTATACAAATTTTGATACAGTACCAATTAAGAGGTTGTTATATCATTATGTCCATGATGAATTAATATATCATTGTGAGGAAGAAACATGGATTAGATTCATTTGGATGAATCAAAAGTTGAATTAGGACGACGATCCTACTAATTCCACTTTTGCTCACTTTTGATCCATCCACATGAATCTAATCCGTGTTCCTTCCACCTAAGATATAATAACCAATCATGATCATAATAACAAATCATTATGATAATCATGATCAACATCATCATATTAATAAAAAAACTCTTGCATTATATCATCACCAACAACACTAGCTAATAATCATCATAGTCATTACAACCAACACTATTTAATCATCATAGTCATAGTGTAGCTATCTAATCACCACCAACACTAGCTAATAATAATAATCATAGTCATTACCACCAACACTAGCTATTTAATCATCATAGTCATAGTGTAGCACATCATCATCTTCAAACTCATTCTAGCTAGCTAGTCACTCCTGCTGCTCTCTCTCTCAGATAAAATAGCATAGAACATGTGTAGCACTCCTACTTCATCATATTGGAGCATGCAGATGAACCTGTCTCCTAATTGTGGGTAGCGCTTCTGATTGCTACCCCCTAGTACTTCTCTGTTGCGATCCTTCACAATTTTCCTCCAGTCTTTGACTATTAAGACTTGCTCGCTTCGAGAAATCTTGAATGCACTCATGTGCAATGTAGGATGTCTTGGCCGTAAGCTAACCATTTTCATGCGACCTTTAGCCTCAATCCAATGAGGAACAACTATCATCGGGAGTCCCTGTTGAAGAACACCGTAGTAACATACTTAGCAATGCAGTTTAGCTTAAAAATAATGTATGCAAAAGATGCACTGAGGACAAATAGTAAAAATCTGACCATCTTTCCTAAATAGATGTGACCGTAGTTCAATACGCACACTAGTGGTCGCACGTTTTGAGTACTAATATCTTGAAGTCCAGGAAAATAACCTGTCTTGACAGTATCAAGATCCTCAAGCCCCGGGACAGTAGTAGGTGTTGTCTACCAAGCGCCGAGGTTTGCTTGAATGGAAATAAGCTGTCAATAGAAATTAGTTGTCAGCTATTTTTAAATAAACAATATAAATTACTTAATAAATATGGTTGAGAAACTCACATAATGGTAGAACTAGAGGCGTCTGCACATCGACCCAGATGTCGATATTACCTTCAATATCATCTTCCGGACGAATATCAAAGGTGATAAGCATATCAGGCTCAAATGCATAAGCCTTGCATAGTGCTCTCCAATTTTTGCATTGCAAATAGGTGTAGGTGTCTGTGTTGTATAATTTTATGGCAAAAGTATAACCATGCTCGGTCCTCAAGTGAACTCTCTTTACCTCCATACTTTCCATGTACTGAAACCAATCGTATCCAAGACATACATTCTTGCATGGCAGGGATACGCTAGTAGAATAGTAAAAAAATATTATAAGTTGAACCAAAAGAAGCAGAAGTCATGCTTAATTACGAAAAAAGACTTGTCGTTGTGACTTACTGTATCCACTTCGAAGGTCTCATCCAGCTTGATGCTGAAGCGCCTACCACCAACTAGGTGAGGCCTGTCGCACAGGACGCGCTCGTCTTCGCAGTATTCGCACATAATGAATTCCTTTTCGTGGTCAGACATTTCCTATGTTCATAGCTAAAACATTAATTGACAATCGATCGAAGGTAACTACCAGGAAACTCAACACACAGATCACTATTACTCAATATGCAACAGTTTGACTTTAGGTCTGTCGAGTCTTCCTTCCTAAACTCTCATCTCACGTATATGGTTGGCACTCCCCCTCTGATATTGCGACCGTCGGTGATGGTCGCTACTTCTCCTTTCCCTAGTGCATTACAAATATCTGGCACAAGGAAAAGAAGGAGAAGCGACCCCCACGAGAACAGTCATCATTCTTCTTCTCTCATATATGGTGGACACTCCCTCACCGTTTCGACCGTCGATGATGGTCGCTACTCCTTCTTCCCCTAGTGCGTAACAAAGGTCTAGCACAAAGAAAAGAAGGAGAAGTGACCCCCACGACAATATTCGGCATTCTTCCTCTCTCAAATATATATATGGTGGACACTCTCCCTCACTGAAAGACACATAAGGAGCCGAAACAGACCTAAGGTCAACCTGTTCCATATATCGAGTAATGACATAGAAAAAATGCCTTATGTTTTGCCGAAATATCATTGAATTCCCGTTCTGGCAAATCACAAGCACTCGATATGCCCGACATTGTAGCACAAGTCATGCTAAAATTCATGAAAAATTCCGGCATGACCTTTGCTAAAGACACGAAATATCGAGTGCCTGAAATTTGCCGGGACGGAAACGAATCAACATTCAGGCAAAACATAGGCCACTCGGAGGCACATTGCAAACAAGAACACCAAGACATCCTCTATATTCAGAATGCATCATCATCGACATCAATGACATGGCAACTATATAGCACTACCATTTTCATCATCGACATTTACAACCCATTATCATTTGGCTATTCTCACCTAGAGGTCTTAAGGGGTCGACGATGGGGACAACTGCGGGGATGAGGCAGGGGCAAACTTGATTTCTGCATAAACAAAATATATTAACCACTTACTATAAATAAACTAATTATATTAAGCACTTATTATAAATAAACTAATTCTATTAAGCACTTCCTGTAAATAAACTAGTTCTATTAAGCACTTGCTATAAATAAACTAGTTCTATTAAGCACTTACTATAAATAACCTAGTTAGTTAACCTAGTTAAACTAGATAATTAACCTAATTAAACTAGTTAATCTAGCTAGCCAACCTAGTTAACCTAGGTAGTTTGAATTTTTACTAACTTACTAAAAAATCTACTCTATGCAAGAACAGAGTGAGGAGAGATGAGGGAGGGAGGAGGGAGCAGCGGGTGGGGGAGGGAGGAGAGAGGAAAAGGGGAGGGAGGGAGGGAGGAGGAGGGAGGAGAGAGGAGGAGGGGGAGGAGGGCGGTGGGAGAAGGGGGCAACCGGAGGAGGAGGGAGGAGAGAGGAGGAGGAGGGAGGAGGGGTGGCCGGAGGAGGAGGGAGGAGGGCGCGGTGGGAGGAGGAGGGAGAGGAGGGCATACTGAGGACGGCGGCGGCAATGTGGTGGCGACGGCAATGTGGCGGCGGAGGAGGAGAGAGGCAGCGGGGAGTGAGTGGAGGAAGCAGATGGTCGGGGCGCGGGGGAGGAAAATTTGGGGATAAGTCATCCATAGCAGTAGTGCGTTTCCAGGAAGAGCGGTACTGTTAAGACCAATAGCAGTAGCGTTGGCTGTAGACCAGCGCTACTACTATACCTAGTCTGCCAGAAACGGTGTGGCAATTATAGTAGTAGCGCTTTTTAGGTGGCACGTGCTACTGCTACTTATATAGTAGTAGTGGTCTTGTACACAACGCGCTACTGGTACATAGCTGTAGCGCATGTTTTTGACCATCACTACTGGTAAGCTTCTGTGTATAAGGTTTTCCCTAGTAGTGTAACAACCCTAATCATAGGAAATTGGCAAACAAACATCTCATATCTCCATACAAATCTCTATATCCATAAAAAACTAGGGTTTTTCCAAACTAGCAACAAATGAGCAATTTGTTAACATTTCTTGGATCAAAACAAAAGGGATCGGAGAAGATTACCTTGAGTTCGAAATCCACGGACATAGTCATCAAATTTGGAAGATTTGGAGAAGGATTTGAGATGGGGAGAGAGGGGCAGAGGGGGCAAATCTCGGGTGGGGATGCTTTGGGGGTTGGGTTGTATGTGGGGGGGAGTGGAGGAGGGGGATCAGCCAGCCAACTAGTAACAGACAGTGCAATGCCTACTGGCTAGGCGCTGCACATTACATGTGTGACGCCTAGCTTTGAGGCACTTCACTGCTGGGTGCGGGCCCCGGGGCTGCCACGCTGGACAAAAGTGCAACGCCTCAGAGCTAATCGCTGCACCGTAGGGTGTGACGCCTGCGCCACTCAAAAAGATCAGCTGAGTGAAATTTTTTAGGGGCTGTTCATTTTGTGAAATGATTTCGTCCACATATCAAAATTGTCAAAATTGCCTCTATCTATCTGCGTTGGCTGTTGCTGTCACGTACGCTGCCTGTCTCAATCATGACCTTGGCCAACAACCCACGTCCATGCGCAAGGTCATGGCTCATGAGACGAGCGGCGTCGGCCGGATCAACGGGGTATTATTGTATCTGGGAGATACTTCAGTGGGTGGTACGTAGGCTGGTAGCAAAGTGCGAGATCCGCGTGTCACTCCGCCGTTGCCGCGAACATTATGTCGAGGCCAGCATAAACTATTGGCACACTTTCTTTTTTCCCACAGAAACTTGGTTAAACAATCAGGCAGGCCATGCATGCCGGGCAGGCGAAGGAATTCGGTTGCAGACGCCAGACAGTGCCCCCAACATTCTCACCAACTCTTTCGAGTCCGTGGACAAGGAAACCGGTGAATCTACCGCGTACACACAGCTGAATTCCGGCGACCTTTCCGGCCTTTTCTAAAACCGGCCAATTAGCAGCCAAATAGACACACTGGCATTCACTGAAATAAGCATGCATGGGCATGGCAGAGAAGTCAAATTCGCCGCAGCCTTCTGTCGATGGGCTTAACCCTAAATCTGTCCTGTTCATACCAAGATTAAGAAGCACGGCTCCGGCGAACCCGGGGAACAGTTCTAGACATGTCGGGCTCAACACTCGAGCAAAAAACAAGGACAGAATTTATGTCGCTTTAAAAGAAAATATCTTTCATGACGCTTTTGCCCTTGGAAAAACGATCAATCTCACTGAGGCACACGAGCAGGACTAGACGGACAGAACCACGAGACCACGAGCGAGCAATCAATCATGGAGGCCGTCGCGTGCATGCATGCGCGTGCGGCGATCGAAAAAGGTTTTCGCCCCGCTTTACAAATAAAACAACCATCAAGCACATAGTAACAAGGTAACAATGAAACGCACCACACACCCACACAATGCCACCGCAGGTAGGGTCCAACACACACACACAAACACAAACAGACCCAAGTTTCGCTGTGGGCACAGCACAACAAGTCCAACACAGACGCACTACGAAACGCCCCAAGACGGCGGTGGCGGAGGTGTGAAGACGACGATCTAATCTGGTTCCGGGGGTGGCGGGGGAAGCGGTGGAGCCAACCGAAGAGCCATCGCGCGAAGTTGGGTGATGATGGAGGTGATGGCGTCTCTCTCCCTGGGACGGCTAAGCGGCCGCCAAATCTGCAAGTAACCAGACCATTTGAACAAAGCGTCAGTAGCACGACGAAGAGGAATACGCTGAATCACAAGTTTATTCCTAACAGTCCACAGCGTCCAGGCAAGGACCCCAGTGGTTAGCCACCTAATGTGGCGCAACGCGGGTGGGATCGCCTGGAGTTCGGCAAACAGAGCAGGGAAGTTGTTATTGTCCCAGCTTCCACCCACAATCTCGCGGAAACAACTCCATAGGAACTGCGCAGACACGCAGGTGAAGAAGATATGGTTCGAGTCTTCTTCAGGCCCGCAGAGCGGGCAACGCCCATCACCAGGGCCATTGCGCTTCAGAACCTCTATGCCTGATGGGAGGCGGCGGCGAATCCTTTGCCACAAGAAGATCCTAATTTTCAGGGGGAGGCGAATCTCCCAAATGGAGGAGAGCGCCTCATGGCCAAGAGAGGGGGCGATGGCCAGGTAGAGAGATTTGATGGAGAATTGACCAGAAGGCTCTAGACGCTATCCGGCTCGGTCATCGTCTGTCGTGAGATCAGGCTCGTGGAGTGCAATACAGTCGAGCAACTCCTGCCAGTCCGCGTTCTCAGCCGGGCCAAAAGGTCTCCGGAATGCAAGTTGCCCTAAGTCAGCAAGGGCGGTCGCCACGGAAATCCGGGGGGCAACCGCGATGGAGAACAGGTCCGGAAAGCGGGCCGCAAGAGGCGTGTCACCAGTCCATCTATCGAACCAGAACAGCATGCCGGTGCCGGACCCAATCGCGATCGAAGTCCCGATCCGGAGGACAGGGAGGAGCTGAATGATGGATTGCCAGAACTGGGAGCCCCCAGACCGCTGGCAGAAGGCGAGGGGCTGGCCGAGGAGGTATTTCTGCTGGATGATGCGAAGCCACGGGCCACCATCTCCGTTGGCAATCCGCCAGAGCCACCAAGTCAGGAGGGCAATGTTCATATGTTTGGAGGACATAATCCCGAGTCCGCCTGGTCGCGAGGTTTGCAGATCTTAGACCACCTGACCACGTGATACTTCCCCGGCGTCTCATACGATCGATGATTGTTCGATCGAAGCATCAATCGGCGCCGACGGACGGACAGACAGACGGCGTGCGGCGTCCTCATCTCGGGAGCATCGCTGTGCATCGGATAGATGCGCGCAGTTTCTAGATGCGGGAGGCTAGCCAGTAAATCCAAACGAACGCGCGCATGGAAACAAAACGGTGAGTTGCCCACCCGATCGATCCATACTATATCGATAGTACCTTCGTGTGTGTGCTGTGGGCTATGGACCAGACAAATGTCGAGTCTATACGGCCGGCCTCACCTAAAAAGGTGCCATCTCTGGGCTCCAATGCTACAATGGCGTTGCTGTTGGTGTTATCTTCCCAGCATCGATCCAATGCCTGTGATCGATCGAGCTCCGAGGAGGAAATAATGGCGGTGGTTGGACAAAGAATGAACTCGTGACGGTAAAATGTGTAAAATATATACCATTAAACTGCAAAAGCGTCTTATATTTTAGAACGGTGCTAATGGTATACTACTCCCTCGGTCCCATAGCAGCGTAGCGTCGAAAATGCTCTTAGGGAGTACAAGTTCTTGTGCTACTACTTGACCAACGTAAGTCTAGATTTCTTTGGTAACCGCATGAAACCTGTGGATTTGCCACCCGGGAACTTGCGGGCCACCTAACCAACCACCTAACTTGATCCACTAAGTCTCGTCGTTTTCTAATTTCTGCCCGACCCTGGCTGGAACGCGGCATCAAAGTTCTAACACGGTCTCTTCGAGGCAGCGACACACCGAACCAACCTACCATCACCACTCAACAGCGGAGGACCCTGAAAATGCAGGCAGTCTTTTGTGATGCAGGGGTCAGGGTCGTAGGATCATAACTGCCTAGCGTGTAGCACATTGCCGTTGAGGACCAACTATGGCTCAAGACGCTCAAATTCCCCTTTTGAAGGAAAACCAGAGGCAAGTTTAGACTTGGTGCCGAGTGTCTCGTTTTGGAACTTAATTTGGTCGCAAGTCTCGTCCCTTGGGAAATATTCCAAGTACAATCTTGACGATTCCGACGTGTTTTCCAAAAGCAGGTCTCCGTCGATCGGTTTTGGACACTGAACGCTTCAACAATCAACCACCCACACCCACGGTGGCAGGTCCACTAGCAGAAATGCCACCTTTCAACAGCGACCTCTGCACTCCCCTCCAGTCTTCCTCCACATCACGCCTGATCTGATCTCGCAGCCTCCATGTTTGCCGGTGCTATCTAGTTAGATATAGGTGCTATTACTGCCATATGGAGATCCCCACATTTCTGTTGGCCATCCACTGTAATTCTGGACAAGGTGCTGCCTTCACCAAGAACTGAACTCTGATTCTCTCAAATACAGCGAGCATGCATATGCATGTGAATGCATGCAGCAGGAAGCTCACTCACTGTCACTGGACACGTCGCAACGGCGCAAGCACGGCTCCGTCGCCATCTGATATTTCTAGCTCCTGTGAAGCACTACTGAGTACTGACCCTGTCATATGTTGCCGATGGGCCGCCCAGAGGCTCACCAGCTCCACAACAACGGCAACCGTGGCCGTAACAAGTAAGAGCATCTCGAGCCGCGCCCCCAACAAGGCCTCCCAAACGATTTTTCGGCCGTCGGCGTCAAAAAAAGCCCAGTCGCGCCCCCAAGGGCCCGGTTTTCGCCGGCTCGGGCCGAAATTGGCGCCGGCGGACCCAACGCGAACCCGGCGCGCTGGGGGCGCTCGGGGGCGCCGGGCGAATCGTTTTTGGCGCGAAGAGCCGCGGGCCCCCCTTTCCAGCGGCTCGACTCTCTTCTCGCCGCTTCGTCGTCCTCATCGCCTCGTTCCCCGCGGCGAATCAATGCCAAAGCTACGCGCGCTGCCGCGCCGGTCAGCCTCCATTGATGCCTCACGGGCGGCGCAGTGAAGGCCGGGCGACGCGTGTCCCCTCGCCCGCCACGCGTAACGCGCCGGCCACGCGTACTACGCGGCGCCTCCGCCTATATAAGCCGACCACCAGCGCGCCGGAGACACGCACAGATCCTCCACCGCCGACGTGCCCATTTCTCTCCCTTCCTCCCTCGCCTCCTCTCGCCGTCTCCAGTTCAGAAGAATGGCCGAGCGCTTCCCAGGCGACGGCGCGACGGCGCGGCGGCGAATGGCTTCGGGCGCCGCCATCTTCACGAGGACGAGGCTCGCCTCCTTTTCGAGGCCGAGTACCCGGTCCCGCCGGACATGCGGGTGCCCGGGGCGTGGAGGATCAGCGTCGGCGGCGTGCCGGTGCCACCACCACCCACCGGGGCGGCACGGCGTGCGGAGATCGCACGTATCCGCGCGTCCCTACCGCGGGCGGCGAGGGAAGGCCCGCGGTACACCCCCGACAGCCCGCTCTGGGAGCCCTACTTCCGCCGCCGCCACGCCGAACAGCTCGAGGCGACGAACGGCGTCTTGCCCTCCGGCAGGCTCAACTCCGAGGGCCGGCGCCGGTGGTCGGGCGTGCCCGGCCGCATGTTGGAGGCCGTCCTCGAGTACATCGAGGGCGGCAACACGCCGCGCCTCGAGTACCCCTCTCCCTCGTCCTTCTCACGCCGCCGTGGGAGCTCCTGGACGCTGAGGCGCATGGAGCGGCCCGGGGCGTCCTCCTCCTCGTCCGGCCGCTTGTCTGGCTCTCCCTGCCTCCGCCCCATCATGCCGGAGCCCCAGGACACGCCTGTCAGCGCGCGCACCCGCAGCTCCGGCGTCTGCATCGGCGACTCCACCCCCCCCCCCTCTCCGGCCGCTTCGTCCTCGTCGAGCCCAAGCCGGAGCCCGGCCTCCGCCCGGAGTACAGTGGGCGCGGGACGACTACTACCGCGATGAGATGGTCCGGCAAACGTGGGCGCGAGGACAAGCACGGCGTCGTGATCCTCGACAGCGATGACGACGAGGACGCCCCCCGGACCGTCCAACCCGCCGCGTCAACCAGGGGAGGGATGCAGCAGGGACGGCGGCGGCGACTACACGCGGTTCTACAGCCTCCTCGGCATGTAGAACTGCAAGGGCGGGTGGCGGGCGGCGAGGAGCGGCGAGGGAGACGGCGAGGAGCGGCGATGGAGACGGCGAGGAGCAGCCCCTAGTAGTTTTTTTTTTCTTTTTTTGTAAAATATGTTTAAATTTGAATGAACTCGCCGATGTTTGCGTTAAATTTGAGCCGTGTTTGCGCCGTATTTAAGTTTGTCAAAAAAACGTGGGCGCCGCAACTGGGGGCATCACGCCCCCAGCGCGCGGGAGTGAATTGCACGTACAGTCCCCATACTCGTCGGTTTGGTCCAGAACGGTCCTCGAGCTCGCGCGTTGCCTCGCTACGATCCTGGTACTTGCGAAGATGGTCCGTCGACGGTCCTGGGGCGGGCCCCACGTACATACGCGTCTACGCCTCAAGCCACGTCAACGCGGGCCGACGCAGGCTGTCACGGCCTCGCGGGCCGAATCGTTTTCTCTACAGTCGAGCGCGAGAAGCGGAACCTTCTTCTGTTCGATCCCCAATTCTTTCTTCAATCCCTAACTGTAGAGAACCATGCGTGGCGGCATCGGTGCGACACCACAGGCGTTCGCTGGAGAAGACAGCGGCCATGGGCATGGCGCCTGGTGGCAGGGCTGGCGAGTGCAGGATGTCGAATAGCGGCGGTGGCGGGGTGCTCTGCGTGGGTCATACGCGGAGCGGCCGGCGGCAGGGCTGCTCCGCGTGGTGTACAAGGCGGCGGACTATGACGTGGAGGCAGAGTGGAAGCCGTGCTAGTGCTCCGCGGCTGCGCGGGAGGACGGAGAAGGGGGCAGCGCCGGCGCGGGGCCGAAGGGGACACTGTCTTTCGAGCCCCTGCGGACGGCGACAATGGAGCCGCAGGTGGTGCGGCTGTCGGCGGCAGCGCAAGATGCTGCTGGAGGATTCCGGCACGATATACGTCCGTGCGTCGCTGCTGTCAGACGCCGTCCGGAAGCCTGGACCAGCTGCGGGGAGGCACTGTCTGCACAAGATGCAGTGTACTGTTCTGAATTTCAGTGGACAAAATGTAGTGAAATATGTTAGTTAAGCCAGATGATCTGGGCTGCCTGTGATATTTTGGTAATTGCATAGTACGTACTGTGTTGTGATCAGTGCTATGATTGTGATGAGTTTTGTAGCTGAACAAAAAATTGGCACACATGCTCATGAACACTACACATGATCAGTTCATGAGAATATGTGACAAAATAAACATAGTTTCAATTACTTATAGTGGTCCAAAATAAACTGAAATTGGCACATCACAATGAAGTAAACTACTCCTTGAGATAATCAAACATTCTACCTTTTCTTGGCATCTTAAATTGAATGTTTTGCTGACTGGGAAGAGTTCTTTTGTTGGAAGTGCCTTGTTGACTGTTTGCTTGCTCCATCTCGTCTTGTTTTTGCAGCCATGCCCTGTACCTCTCCTCATCAGCCATTAACCTCAATGCTTTCATATCATCTAGCTTTTTTTTCCTCATGAGTGTGGTTTAGCCTTGCTGTAGCAAATTGAGCCCTATTAAGCTCATCTTGCCTTGCTGGAGCATCTTGAGCCCTACCAACCTCCTCTTCACCTTGTGGAGCAGCCTTTTGCCTTGCTTGCTCCTCTCGCTGCTGATATTCTCTCCATCTCTGCTGCCTTTCCTGCTCCTCTTGTTGCATGAAAATGAACTGACTTTCCTCCCTTGCATATGCTTCCTCTGCCTCTCTCTTCTTCTCTTCTTGAATCCTTTTTTTCTTCTTTTGCCTTCCGTTGTTTTGCCTCTGCCGCTTCTCTCTTTTTTGCTTGCATAGCTAACCTTTTCGCCTCGGCAAGTGCAAATTTCTCCTCTTGAGCTATAGTGAAGTGATCAGTCTCATGTCCTGACAAACAAAGAAAAATCAAAATTATCAGTTCATACGTACTGAAATCCTATGCTGATCGAAACCCGAACACAATCAGTAACAAGTTGAACTAAACTGATGACCAGAACAGTGCAGAGCCTCAAAATAAACATAATTGTACATGAAAACCTTAACCAAATCAGCTATGGGAATCAAACTAAGCAGCAGATGTGATGGTTCTGAAAAAAAACCAAATGGTTCTTGCGAGCACCAAAGAGGCGAGTGCTGGTGTAATATTCATAGATAAAAAAGGCCAAGTGGGCCTGTCTATTTGCAGACGCCTGTCAAAATGTAATAGCCCTGAAGAAGCAGAGTTGAGTTCAATAATTTGTGGCCTGTCGAAAGTTAGTAAAGTGTACATCAGCTGGCTGTGTGTGGAAACTGGTTGCTCTGAGGTGGCAGCACTTCTGAATCCCTCCGTGGTAAACCAATCTGCTCCATACCCGCTAGTTGATTATGAGAGGGTTTAATGAAGAGTTTAAGGAGGTTTTGATCAGTGCACTCAAGAGGGTGTGTAACAGAATGGCCCATGAACTTGATGCTTCTGCTAGAATATTTGAGTATACTATCAGTTTCATCAGATACTACCAATGGAAAGCCAAGAACAATGGAACCTCCACTTCTGTTCACGAAAAGGAAACAGCAGCCTCACTCCTAACTATTGATCCTAGAACATGTAATGCCCGCAACTCCAATGGGAATCCTCCGCTTGGATTAAAAAACACATCTGAAAAAATGGTGCTATGAGATACCATATTTGGGCACGGGGCCCCTATCATGCCGCCGGACGGGAGCCATCGCCACCGATGGCGACTCACGGTGGCTATGTCCTCGCCACCGTCGCCGATCGCCTCCTACTTTCTCTCAAAATGGTTGCTATCTCCTCGCCGATCGCCTCCGATCAAATCCAACCGCCGCCGCCCTTGTTCGTCGTTTCAATCAGCGTACGTCCAGCCTGAGAGGATGTACTGCGGGCTGTATTCTTCTCAAAGTAACGGGCCGCATTGCAAAAAACTGATTCGGCCCGCGTCGGCCTGTGCTGCCGTGGCTGGACGCGTAGATGATACGTACGTGGGACCCGCCTGAGGACCGTCGATGGACCATATTGGCAAGTTTCAGGACCGTAACGAGGCAACACGCAAGCTCCAGGACTGTTTTAGACCAAACCAGCGACTACATGGACCGCATGTGCAATTCACTCCAGCGCGCGGTTTAGCGCCGGTGCACCCTCAGGGGGCGATTTTTAGCCCCTCCTGAGGGGCCAACGGCTGGAGATGCTCTAAGAGCATATCTAGTATATCCCGTAAAACTTGGTCCTGTAAAATCGTTTTAGAGGATACTGTAAAACGTTTCTACAATGTTTTTATGGGATGGAGTATGTGTTGGCAGAAAAGACCCGTTAGATTATTAGCAAAATAGCAAGAAAAAACCTGCACATAAAATAAAGATTGCAATTGGGACGTTCGTCCCGATCGAGTTCCTGCTTGTGCCACATCCGCCATGGGAGGGAGCTCGCAGCTCCGCCACTCGCGCCAGCCATGCGACGTCCACTCACTGCCGCCTGATACGTGCCGCCGCCCACTCGACACCCGTAAAATCACGTACGTGCTAGCTAGCTAGTTAGCGCGTTGCTGCGGCGTCGGGTGGCCAGCGGCGAGCTCGTCCGCGGCTGGCGCGTACGGCAGCGAGCGGTGGCAGCAGGTCAAGGGGGAGGCGGCGGCGTGCGGCAGCCGAAAGTCTGTGGCAAAAGCTAAAAGTTCCCTCCCGCCAACTGTTTTTTGTTTTACAGGACCCTGCATAGCAGATTCGACCGTACTATGCAGGATCCCGCAATTTTTTCTAGCAGATGAACAATTTACATGATTTGTTCGAGATGGAAATTCAACCCATGTCCGTTATATCGGCGGTTATTATAGCGGATGGCCCGGTTTGCGGGATCTGCTAGAGATGCTCTAAGTAGAGTGCAAGAGCTTTTTAACACGCTTAGGCCATCTCCAACATCCGGACCGCGCGGTCCGTGTTATGCCATCCAACACGACTCTCTATCCGTCCGCCAAACAGTCCAGACTTATTTTTTTTCACGAACCGAAGACAAATAGGACGACTTTGCGCACGTCTGGACCTCTGCCACGCCCGCCTATGAGAAATTTCCTATGATGAGAAATTTACTACTGTTCCATTGCCGCATTGCATACGGATCTGGTCGGTCTTTCTTAAGCCTGACGCACGAACCGACGTCGATGTCGGTGGTCGACCTCGTTGCCCGATCGGTCCGACGGCCCCAGGGCCTTGCTGTTTGCGTGACGTTACGACGTTCGACCGCGCGTGCCCGCGGTCCAAATTTCCGGTCGCTTTGAACTACGGCCGCCGCCGTGCCTGGGCTGAAAGCCACGCCGACGGCAAGAGCGCCACAGCTTTGCCCATCACCGGCGCGCGGACCGTGTTTCTTGCAGCCTCCGTCAAGCCAAGTCGTTCACATCCATGGACGTAGTATTTCTGGAAGCATTCCACTGCTGGCACAGTACTGCTAGTAGAGTGCTCGTAGCCGTCTAGTGGCAGCCACACGGTGCGCGGTAGAGTGGGCGAGCGGCAACCCCCCTTTTTTTGGTAGATTGGTAGATCTGGATCACACGATTCTTTCTTCGTGGCATGAACCGGCCGCTTCTGTTTCGCTCGTAGCTTACGATTTCCTAATGGGTGGATTCTCTTGGCTTGTCGTGTAAGAGAAGGTTGGTTCTAGCGTAGTGCAGTTGCTTGTGCAAAGACATTGATTCTTGCCCATTTTTGCTCGGGGCGACTTTCGTGGCCAGAAATAGTTATTTGCCCATTTAGCCGTCCGATCCTTTTGTACCTGTTGGAATTTCAATGTTAGATCCAGTGGTTATAATCAATTGTTATTTCAAATCAGTTATTTGTCAGCTCTCAGTTGTATGAGATTTTTTTTATTCAACAAAGCATGGATTATTAGCTTAAAATGGAGCATCAAGGGAATACAAACATAATGAACAACACACCCAGCCTCTTCAAAGTCTTCAAAGCCGTTCCAATTTTGTATCTTCAAAGATGGAGTATGCAGGGCGTCTTTCTTTTATCATCTACATAGGGATTTTGCTCAAGAGAGAGAGAGAGAGAGATCTATTTCTTGATGAGACTGATGAGCATAAGAAAAGGCAACTATCTATGTTTGTCAATCAATGTAGAGGCCCAAGGTATACCTCCTTTTCAAGAGAGAGAAAAATATTCTCATACATTTCCCTATTCACTAGAAGGTATTAATGGCCAGTACCTTAGAGCTACAACCAAACATGGTTATTTACTACAGGGCCAAATATGGCGGACACGCATACGTTACACTCCTCTTAGGCTTTTATCCCCGCAACAAGGAAAAGGGTAAATTTTAAAGTTCTACAACTTGGGCCAACAAAAATTATATGCAAGTGTAACTCAAGACAAAAGGCAAATCGACAATACGGTAACAAATATGAGTGCTACAATTTCTTCCGTTTTACAATCATTCTTGAGAGGGACAATGACAATCCCTAGAACACACCTCTCGAGGTGTGACCTGCGTCCTTTCTTGCTACATGGCCATTGTCCACACCTCCTCGTGGCGAGGTTTGGCTCCACAACACTGCAACTGTTGGGAAACGTAGTAGAAAACAAAAAAAATTTGACCTACGATTACCCAGGAACAAAATGGAGATGCATAACGGGTTGTGATCAACGATCGTTACCGACTCGGGGAGTGCAGCGGAAGTAGACGAGTCAGTGTAGATTGCACTTGGAGTCCCTCGAGCGTTGATGACGATCCCACGAACCGCCCTCGAACGATCCCTCAAACAGAAGACCGAAAGCACGGCCTCTCTACTTGGTTGCAAGCATACGGTCTTCACGATCCCGCAGTGCTTCGCCGTCCAGAGCTAATCGTCGCCGAAGAATTAGAGGGATGAGTTTAGAACCACACGGGGCTTCTAATTATAAGGATTAGAGGTGGCTAGGGCTCGCACTAATTAGTCAACCAGGACCAACTAGAACATGCACTAGATCAGCTAGAGGAGGCTCCAAAACTTGTCTTACAATAGGGAGAAATCCTCTAGTATATATAGGTTAGGAGGGGAGGAGAGGGCAGCCAAGGGAGGAAAGCCTCCCTTGGTGCGCCAGCCATGGAGGGGAGTCCAACTCCCACCCCAAGTAGGATTCAACCCCCCCCCCCCCCCCCCCAATAGGAAAGAAAGGGGGGCGCCACCTCAACTTGGGCCTTCATGGCCCAAGTTTCCTTCCACCTCTTGGTCTTATTAGGCCCATTGACATTAAATTAAATATATATTTGTTCTAAACATTTTCAGACCATTATGTATATAATTAACATCCTCGGAAACATTTTCCACCTATATATATTAATCGGTAATACCCGGTATTGCCCGATATTCATCGAAACGCTTCCGGAACCTCTCGGAATTATTCCGGATATTAACGAAACAATTCCACAAATATATTCTCATCACCCCCGTCCCACTAACACTCAGCAGATCGTGATTACCTTAAGCTTGTGACCCCGTAGGTTCGGTAAACCATAGACATGAATGAAACCCCTTCGTTCAATGACCGATAGCGGAACCGTGGACATCCATATCGGTCCCTATGATTACACGAATGATATTCGAGTGAACGTTTGGTTATCATGTGATGTTCCCTTTGCTTCGCAATACTTTACAAAACCCGGTGTGCATCGGTATCCTCCAAAGTCATCACCATGCTCACTATACCGTTGCTCCCGTTACCGGTTTTGTTCTTCTTTCTTGTTGACGTGTTCCGGCATCCCCGTGACGTAGTCACATGTCTCTGGCCAGATGATTCTGGATGCTGTCACACCGAGAGGGCCCTAAGAATACCTCTCCATCGTCGGGGGAGCAAATCCCACTCTCGAGCTGTCCGGTCACTTGTCAAACTTTCCGGTGAGCCTGAAAGTTGTCGTTATGATCACCTTGTTACAGATGACGTTTGAGCAACCCCAAGGCCCACCGTCTGGTAGGAAGTAACCGAGACACTCTCATGGTCTGGGGAACTAAAACACATGCTAACACTGTGTTATAATTAACAGATGATTTAAGACGATATAATCACATAGTATAAAAGACAAGTATTGGGTCGATTCAATATGATCATTCTTCTAACGTCATACCCCTCAATGTTGTTTTAGGACTATCATTACAGTTAACGATATCCTAAGATCTGAAAAACGTGATCACCAATGCTACTTCTTGAGCTTGCGTTGGCTTTTCCCTTGAAGAGAAAAGGGTGATGCAGTAAAGTAGACATAAGTATTTCCCTCAGTTAAGAACCAAGATATCAATCCAGTAGGAGAAACAGCAAGTCCCCAATATATGCACCTACACAAACAATCAAACACTTGCACCCAACGCGATAAAGGGGTTGTCAATCCCTTCACGGTCACTTGCAAAGGTGAGATCTGATAGAGATAGATATAAAAGATTACTAAAACGTAAAACAAAATAAAGTAAATAAATTGCAGCAAGATATTTTTGGTATTTTTTATTTATAGATCTAAAAATATAAGATGGAAAATAGACCCGGGGGGCATAGGTTTCACTAGAGGCTTCTCTCTTGAAGGCAAATAATATGGTGGGTGAACAAATTACTGTCGAGCAATTGATGGAAAAGCGCAAAGTTATGACGATATCCAAGGCAATGATTATGCATATAGGCATCATGTCCGTACCAAGTAGACCGCAACGATTCTGCATCTACTACTATTACTCCACACAGCGAAAGTTTTATTCCCTTTGGACTCCGTTTGATATTTCCTTTCTGTAAAAACTAAAAAACAAGGAAAAACATAAACTGGCACCGGGCTTTGGGTTAATAAGTTAGTCCCAAAAATAATATAAAATAGCATATTAATGCATATAAAACATCCAAGACAGGTAATATAATACCAGGAACGATTAAAAATTATAGATACGTTGGAGAAGTATCAACCAACAACACTTGAGCCAGTCTTAGAGGCGGGACTGGGAACCTATTTTATTCTGTTTATCATTCCACGCGTGCATATGAGTTTTCCACTGAATCGCAAATTACAGGATCATAGCAGTTATAGCATGGAATATAAACTCTTAACTATGAATATGAAAATATAATAATACAATATTATTGCCTCCAGGGCATATTTCCAACAGCGACTTTGCCATGTTGCTTAAATAGGCCATCAACCTAGCTTGTAATGGGACATACTCACACGGTACATCCACATAACCCCTTCCACAGTTTCATCATTACTTCTTGTAAAATCAAAACCGAAACAATCTAGTCTTAGGACAAATATTATATTTGAGTGTAAACAAGATGTTGAGTGAAGAAAAATGAGATGATCACATGTCTACATGCATGTAGCTGCATGATGTCACCACCACAACTATCACACCACAAAGGGATGCGAGTAGTAGAGGATCTTGCCCAACTGCACGCTCACCTGATACAGACTCATGATGAGGATAACACTGCCATGGGTACAAGCATAAGCTCTACTTCACATTTGATTAAGACACAATGGTCAATAAATGTGACATGTCTTGATGTTGTACAAGAAGTGCTCCATGTCATTTTGGTCCCATGATAAGTTAGAGAGCAAGCCCCGAACATTCTAAACTCATTCATAACCATTGAGTCAACCCTAACTTCAAATGTTGATAACTTTTGCATCCAGACACTGACTGAGGTGATCTTGCACTTTTTGAAAAGACTAGATAGTGTACCTCCCAATGGATCCAACCACATCTCCCAACATCCGTTAGGAAGTGTTGCAATTGCCAAAAAGTAACAATCCAATATTATTGAAAAAACTAGTTAAAATGTGTTGTGGATGTGTGTCCACCCACTTGGCCGCCACTTCTTGGTCATATATAGACAGATCAACCTTGTATTGTTCTGTCCAGTTAAAGGTTAGTCATCACGGTAACTTCGTGCACTTCATTTGTGTCCAACGACTAGGCCAAGGCCACTTTCAGACCCCACTTTATTATCTCTTTGAGACATTTGATCTTCATATATGTTCACATTATCTAGATATCTTCTATCACATTCTTTTTTGTTCCTTGATTAGACCTGTGTGGTTAGGTTGATCGTTTCTCTGGTGTCAGGAGATCTTGCCCAATCGCACGGTCATGATGAGGACAACACTACCATGGATACAAGCACAACCTCCACTTCCTCCACATTTGATCATCGGTGGTCAAGAAATGTGATATGCGTTGGTGTTGTACAAGAAGTTCTCCCACGTCACTTTGGACCCTAGAGAAGTTAGAGATCAAGTTCCACACGCCTTGAACTTAATTTTTAACCGCTAAAACAACATTGACTTCAAATGTTGATAACTTCCTGCATGGAGCCGCTGTACATGTAGATAAAATTGGAAACAAAATAGCAGTACTAATTAATTAGCAGTCTCATAATTTTGTGTGTTTAATGACATTATAATTTATTTCCTTTTCCATAAAAGTGTAAGGCTGGCCATAGTGGGGGTAACATAACCGGTATCATGCATTTGGGAGTCGCAAACATGCTTATGTGGCAGACAATTAAAGAAGATAGACAGTTATAGTAACATAGGTAGATACCGTATCATAATTAATATTATGCTACTATGTGCCATGCATGGCAATAAATGAGACCAAATATGATACTAAGCTATGATACTATGCAATATTTTTTTTGTCTTTCTTCTCCCCCTTTTTCTTCTTCTTCTTCCACAAATACTTGTCATAACTTAACTTAAGATAGCTGACCACACATGTCATGTGGTTATGATACTATGCACTATAGGTGTGGTATCATACACTAGTATCATATGCATGATACTAGTGTACACTAGTAGAAAACAGGGCTTTCGTCACAGCCGGATTGGAGCAATAGTCCCGGTCACATTACGAACCGAGACTAATGCTCACATTAGTCCCGGTTCGAGCGGCGCAGGCATCAATCCCGGTTCGAACGGAACTAAAGGGTTTGCGACCAGCTTCGAATGATGCGAGCCCCTTTAGTCCCGGTTGGTATCTCCAACCGGGACTAAAAGGTCTATCTTTGGTCCCGGTTGGAGGTACAAACCGGGACTGAAAAAAATTCAAATTTTTTTATTTTTTTCAAATTTTAACTTTTTTTTCTCCCAGCCCTTTAGTCCCGGTTGGTTTCTTTAACTGGGACTCAAGTTCGAGACACCAACCGGGACTAAAGCCTTTTACCACATTAAACTTGGAAAATCATAACTAAATCATCCTAATTCAGAAAAATGCAAATAATATATCAAAATTTGTAGAACAAAAAGATTGATCCGATGAAACGCAGCAGCTTTCCGTTTTGACAATTTTTTAAAATCACAAAATTCCAAAGGGAAAATAGAGTTTTTGGGCGTTTTAGACGTTTTTTGGGTTTAGATTTCAGAGTTTAGGGTTAGGTTTTATGGTTTAAACCCTTAGTGTTTACTGTTTAGTATAGAGTTTCCGACGTTTTAAGTCCCGGGTTTAGGGTTTAGGACAATTTTTGAAATGACAAAATTTCAAAGGGAAAATGGAGTTTTTGGATGTTTTAGACGTTTTACGGTTTGGGGCTAGGGTTTAGATTTCCAAGTTCATGGTTAGGTTGTAGGGTTTGAACATTTAGTGTTTTCTGTTTAGAATAGATTTTCGGACGTTTTAAGTCCCGGGTTTAGGGTTTTCAGAGTTTATTGGCAGTGCTTTTCAATTTCAGGCTAATTTAGCTCAAAGAATCATTAAATGCATGAAAAAAATAGCAAATGAAGTCAAAAAGGATTGAAATTTAAGAATGTGGCTTTGAATGGTTCATATTGAACACACAAAAATTCCGGAGTTGAAATAAGATTAAAAAAATGAAATGTCTTTCTAACACCTGAGTTTTCGTCCTAAACCCTGTTACTTTGAAAGAGATGGTCCAGTTTGTCCACGAAGTGAATCCTGTTTTTGCCATAACCCTCTCAACTTTTTAGCACAAGCTATTTGGGTGAAATGATGATACCATGCTGACTTTCAACCTTTTCAAAGTTCATTTGTAGTGCTTTTCAATTTCAGGCTAATTTAGCTCAAAGAATCATTAAATGCATGAAAAAATAGCAAATGAAGTCAAAAAGAGTTGAAATTTAAGGATGTTGCTTTGAATGGTTCACATTAAACACACAAAAATTCTTTAGTTAATATAAGTTAAAAAATGAAATGTTGTCAAACTCTGGTCAAACTACTTATTCAATAAATATTAGTGTTACTAAATAATTATTGTTTTTTAGCATAATAAGTTCAAACTCAAATGGTGAAGCGTGTGACATCATGGTCACATTTTTTTGATAATAATGGATATATTATTTGTCGAATTTCAATTTACAGATTTATAGATATTAAATCAATAAATGGCATAATATTATTACTTACTTTATTTTCATTGGAATTCAATATTATTATTACTTATTTTATTTTGAACTTTTTGTATTATTTTGGATTTTGGATTTTTTTTTCAAAGATTTTTATTTTGTAATTTTTTCCTTTTTTCAAGTACTTTTGAGTTTTTAAATTAATCATTGTTGTTTGTTAATCATTGTTGTTTATTTTAATAATTGTTTGGAATTCAAAAAATTAAATCATGTGGCATCAAGACCTAAGGGTTAACAGGACTGATAGCTTAGTATTGTCAGGAAAACAACAAGAGTAGACTTGGAAACTAGGACTGATAGAACCTGAAAGTTAAGCGTGCTCAGGCTGGAGTAGTGAGAGGATGGGTGACCGGCCGGAAAGTTAGACGATTTGGAATGAGTGCTGATTAGAGATTAGAGGAGGGTGATTAGAGATTAAATTTTCAAATAATTCAAATATTTGAAAATCAAAAGAAAATGAGAAACAAATTAAAAAATTGAAAAAAAAATGATTTTGTTTAAAAAATTTTCCTTTAGTCTCGGTTGGTAACACCAACCGGGACTAAAGCACCAACCGGGACTAATGTGGGGGGCCTTTAGTCCCGACCCTTTTGTCCCGGTTCCAAGACCGGGACTAAATGCCCTCTGGAACCGAGACAAAATGCCCATTTTCTACTAGTGGTATGATACTCCCCACTATGACCAGCCTAAGCCTACACATCATAATTTTGTGTGTGTTTAACGACATTATACTAGCCACCGGATCAAACTTTTTTATGAGCATGTTAAAAGGGCTCAATTTTTATTTTTTGATGAGAACTGAACAATTGGTCCCTCAAAAAAAACTGAACAATTGGTCCCTCAAAAAAAACTGAACAATTGGCTCATATCGTACGAGCCCATGCCCCCCTGTGTCGCGCCACGCCGCGCCCTCTGCTTCATACCCAAGCCTCTATTCCAGGCAAGGTTTTTGCCCCAACATTCATCCACTTGGATGAAAGTGACCCATGGTGAATTTTGGGCTTGGCATGTGGTATTATTTTGGTAAATGGTTGTGTACAAACGCTTTGTGGATTCGGTGTTTAGTTTCAAAAATTTTGAACTTGTGTGCTGAATTCTTGGGTGCGGTTGGGTGCGGTTAGCGATTTTGCCGCTCTATGGTGAAAAACGGTGCCGCTTCCATCACCTGATCTGGAGGGTTCTTGCGTTTTTTGATCGGTGCCGCTTTCATGTTTCGATCTAGAGTCTGCTTTTTGTTTCTGGTTTGCGCCGCTGTAGTCGTTTGATCTCGAAACCTCGCCACATACCACCATCGCTTACGTCCCGGGGGTTATAAATAGATCGTCCTTCTTCTCATATCATTGTGCTAGGTTTTCTTTGGGTTAGCGTCCTGCTCGGCCTCCTCCGCCGCGGGGAGCTCTGGTTGGCCGGTGTGGTGGTTCGGGTTGTCTTGCTGCATCGGCCGTTGTCTCGGCTCGGCCCGTATGTATGGAGCATGCTTCGTCCTCTGATGATCGGCCGTTGCCGCCGCCGCGCCCTGGCTGTCGGCAACTCGCTGCTGCTGCCCCCAGCCTCCTAATCTCCCTTGACCTTCTTTGCGATGCTGGCGGGCCTGGTGAGGATCAGCCACAGATTCGGCTCCGGCATCGCCCTGAGTCCGTCCAACCGGCCGTCCGCGGCCGACGGTGACTACGTCGATGATGTTGTCGATTGGTTACGGGCTGCACGGAAACCGGGTATCCCGGCGGCCGGCGCTTGCGTATCCCCTTGGCGGGGCCATGGTCTCCGCTCGGACGTAGTAGGACGCCCTGTTCGGGGAGCATAGATCCTGCGACAACAACCTCTACGACAACGACGACGGCATCACCACCGCCAGATAACGATCACTTGCCAGTGCGAGCGGTGTGACAGTGGCGAGGGCGGATGCTCCTGGTGCAACAGAGAGCAGGTTGCTCCGTGGCGCCGACAAGGGGTTAGGTTGCAGCGTCGGGGCGGAGGGGAGGCGGTGCAGCAGACAGTAGGATGGTCTCGAAGGCGGCCACACTGCGCAGGAGCGACTGGAGCCAGAGTGGTCCGTTGTTAGCCAGGATTAGCTATTGCTGATGATGCTGCGGGCATGTGGATGAGTATGTGGATCTCAACGTGAGTTTCACGTCCATCAGCAAGGCACGGCCTGGCGTTGCGCACTGCACTGCTATGTGATGCTATTGAACATGAAGTGCACTCAAACTGCGATGCATGCCATCCGCGTTGTATCCCTTTGCATGGTCCGACGAGGTTTCGCGTACGTCCAGGTTCGTGTGATCATCTCTCTCTCTCTCTCTCTCTCTCTCTCATTTTTTTGTGCAGCTCAACAACGAGGGAGATTTGCAAGTGGTCAAAATTCTGGTGCTATCATTGCTATGTAATAAGACAAGGTTTCTCCTGATCATCTTTCTTCTTGATAACCCATATAAAGGGATTGCTTCTGTCGATTATTTTGAAGCCTTTTCTTGTAGACTAAAGGTTCAGAGATGGCCACTAACTGATTGGTGTTATTTAGCTTCAGGTTCATTTTTGTGCTCTTAAGGTATAGTATCCCTTCCATCATTGCTGCAAACATTTACTATCTGTCCTTGGTGCAGGAATTTGCAACCGTTAAACCCACGGCGGTTCCGGTGTGGGATATATTCTTCATGGTCTCGTGTCATTTGCTGCATCTGCTGTTAATTTGATGATATGGTTTTTGGGATGACCATGATTTACTCCCTTCTAATATTTGTTCTATGCAAGCATCAAGACTAAATAATATGGGTTTACCCCCTTATCATATTTGTTGTATGTAGGCATCAATACTAGAGATATGGTTTTAACCCCTTCTCATATTTATTTTTTTGAACGATCCCTTCTCATATTTATTGTATGGATGCATCAAGCTATGATGAATTTGGATGACATACTATTAACTTACATAATAAGACCCTTACGGGGTGAAAAGCCGGAAGCAATTGCAAGGCATTAACAATCTGTTTTTCTTACTGAAGCTGAACAACTGCCCCATATACAAGCTCTATCATGTTAACTACTGATGTGAACTTCCTCAGCTATCATTTCATTATGAACACAAAACCAATGGGCGGTCAAACAAGGATGCCTTGAATTACCAAGGAATCAGAAATTTATCATGCAATATCAATATGTATTCTCTTTATGTACAATTAATGTACTGACTCTTTTCATTCATAAAAAATTTCTTTATGAAAGATTATAGCATTTGTACCAATATAATTTTTTTACATACACCATAATATAAAATTTGAAGTGAACACGTAAAAAGTGAATAAAATAATTAAATAATTGGTATATGAATTTTAATATTATTGTACATAGAATTTCTTACATAAAGTATCAATAGGCGCGGCGTGCCACCGCACGGGCATGAAAATTCAACATGGCTCGCTAGCAAGTAAGTACCCAACAAAATGAATTTGCAAGACAAACAATGATCTTGGCGATAATATGCAATGATTTCTCCGACGTGGCACTTCTTCGCATGTACCCAACGCCCTCAGAGAGATGATCCCATCATTACATACAAAGGAGCTAAGACACCCGTTGGACAGGTAGAGGAATTTGTAAAAGCTCTTGACTACTTCATTACAAACTATCTTACAGGGAGCTACACTAGGATGATTTAACTCAACTAGGCCATCCGCAATCATTTACTTTCATGCAGTTGCATCATTGTATATGGTATGTTCCATAGAACGGTCTCTATAATGTGCCAATAAGACCTTATTAGTAGCGTGTACACTTCCGTTCATCAGTATTTATCATACATGGCTGCAATAAATGTACTCATCTTCCACCTTTTAGAACTATTTCTGGGTTTTAGTTATGCGATTTTGTCATTAAAAATATAAAATTGGCCTTTACGATCCGTATAAATATAATGCATCACCCGGCGCGGCGGCAGGGCTATGCTACTATATATATAGTGCCCCTCGCCCCTCGCCATAGCCAAGCCAGCCAGCCCGCCTCGCTCGCGCGCAAGTGACACACACGCACACTAGAGCCATGGGACGCCGCACCCGCACGCACGCCGTCCAGGCGGCCGCGCTGCTGCTCGCCTTCCTCCATCTGCACGTGGCCGCGGCCGCCGACCCGCCCTTTTCCTGCGGCGCGGCGTCGGGCGCGCCGTACTGCGACCGGAAACTGCCGATGGAGCGGCGGGCGGCGGACCTGGTGTCGAAGCTGTCGCTGGAGGAGAAGATCTCGCAGCTGGGCGACGAGTCGCCGGCGGTGGCCCGGCTGGGCGTGCCGGCGTACAAGTGGTGGTCGGAGGCGCTGCACGGCGTGGCGTGGAGCAAGGGCATGCACCTGGACGGCCCGCTCCGCGCTGCCACCAGCTTCCCGCAGGTCATCCTCACCGCCGCGTCCTTCAACCCGCACCTCTGGTACAGGATCGGCCAGGTACGTACACACGAGCACCGCCGTCTATTACCTCGTCGATCACTCTGCTTTTGAGATTGTGTGCCGTTTATTCACACGATTCGACAAGGATGCCGATGATTCCAACATTGACCTTCAAATCAAACGCCATAATGCACACAAACGGAACCTAATCATAAACTGAAAAAGAGTACCAAGTTGGCAAGAACTGAAGTGAACTTGACGGGTCTTGCCACTTGTCAGGCGATCGGCAGGGAGGCGCGGGGCGTGTACAACAACGGGCAGGCGGAGGGGCTGACCTTGTGGGCGCCCAACATCAACGTGTTCCGGGACCCGCGGTGGGGCCGGGGCCAGGAGACCCCCGGCGAGGACCCGGCCATGACGGGCAAGTACGCCGCCGTGTTCGTCCGCGGCGTGCAGGGCTACGGCATGTCCGGCGCCACCAACTCCTCCGACCTGGAGGCCTCCGCCTGCTGCAAGCACTTCACCGCCTACGACCTCGACAACTGGAAGGGCGTCACCCGCTTCGCCTTCGACGCAAAGGTTGTCATTTTTGGAGGTCGGAATCGACGACCGTGCATGCGAATGCGATGCCAAAAGCTGTCTTGCTGGGCAGGTGACGGAGCAGGACCTGGCGGACACGTACAACCCGCCGTTCAAGAGCTGCGTGGAGGACGGCGGCGCCAGCGGCATCATGTGCTCCTACAACCGCGTCAATGGCGTGCCCACCTGCGCCGACCACAACCTCCTCTCCAAGACCGCCAGAGGCGACTGGAGCTTCAACGGGTAATAAGTAGCAACATTCTCTTCTTCAGTAAAACAAGTGCCACGACTGACAGACACAAAATCAAGCAGGACCTGTTACTTCAGAAAAAGACTAGCCTGAGAACGTTGCTCACGAACTGACGCTTGCAAGTTTCATTTCTGTTGAGCAGATACATCACGTCGGACTGCGACGCCGTGGCCATCATCCACGACGTCCAGGGGTATGCCAAGGCGCCAGAGGATGCGGTGGCAGATGTCCTCAAGGCCGGTACGAGTTTTCACTTCAAATCACGATTGCTAGATACACTGGTTGTCACATGACCTGCTACAGTTTCTCAAAGATGGATGAGTCATTCCAGGTATGGACGTGAACTGCGGCGGCTACATCCAGACGCACGGCGTGTCGGCGTACCGGCAGGGCAAGATCACGGGGGAGGACATCGACAGGGCCCTCCGCAACCTCTTCGCCATCCGGATGAGGCTGGGCCTCTTCAACGGCAACCCCAAGTACAACCGCTACGGCAACATCGGCGCCGACCAGGTGTGCAACAAGGAGCACCAGGACCTGGCCCTGCAGGCGGCGCAGGACGGCATCGTCCTGCTCAAGAACCACGCCGGCGCGCTGCCCCTCTCCAAGTCCAAGCTCTCCTCCTCCTCCATCGCCGTCATCGGGCCCAACGGCAACAACGCGTCGCTGCTGCTCGGCAACTACTTCGGCCCGCCGTGCATCTCCGTCACGCCGTTCCAGGCGCTGCAGGGGTACGTCAAGGACGCCCGGTTCGTCCAGGGGTGCAACGCCGCCGTCTGCAACGTGTCCGACATCGGGGAGGCGGTGCACGCGGCCACCTCGGCGGACTACGTCGTGCTGTTCATGGGGCTGGATCAGGACCAGGAGAAGGAGGAGGTGGATAGGCTGGACCTGGGGCTCCCCGGGATGCAGGAGAGCCTTGTCAACAAGGTTGCCGACGCGGCCAAGAAGCCGGTGATCTTGGTGCTGCTTTGCGGTGGACCGGTGGACGTGACGTTCGCCAAGAACAATCCTAAGATCGGCGCCATTGTCTGGGCTGGTTACCCTGGCCAGGCCGGTGGCATCGCCATTGCCCAGGTCCTCTTCGGCGAGCACAACCCCGGTGAGATTTTGTTTCACTCCGCTCTGAGCAATTCTTGGCCGCGCGCTTTCCTAGGCTGTACTGTACTGACTGCTGGACATGACGGATCATCAGGTGGGAGGCTGCCGGTGACATGGTACCCCAAGGAGTTCACGGCGGTGCCCATGACGGACATGCGGATGCGCGCCGACCCGTCCACGGGCTACCCGGGACGCACCTACAGGTTCTACAAGGGCAAGACCGTGTACAGCTTCGGCTACGGCCTGAGCTACTCCAAGTACTCCCACCGGTTCGCGTCCAGGGGCACGAAGCCGCCGTCCATGAGCGGCATCGGGGGCCTGAAGGCGACGGCGTCGGCGGCGGGCACGGTGAGCTACGACGTGGAGGAGATGGGCGCGGAGGCGTGCGACAGGCTCCGGTTCCCGGCGGTGGTGAGGGTGCAGAACCACGGGCCCATGGACGGGAGGCACCCGGTGCTGCTGTTCCTCCGGTGGCCGAACGCGACGGACGGGCGGCCCGCGAGCCAGCTCATCGGGTTCCAGAGCGTGCACCTCAAGGCGGAGGAGGCCGCGCACGTGGAGTTCGAGGTGAGCCCCTGCAAGCACTTGAGCAGGGCCGCGGAGGACGGCCGCAAGGTGATCGACCAGGGGTCGCACTTCCTCAAGGTGGGCGACGACGAGTTTGAGTTGAGCTTCATGGCCTGAGCCGGCCGGGGTTGGATCCAACACGATAAACCTGCTGCTGCTTCAGTAGAGAAGGATTTCGATCATACGTACTAGTATATCCATAAGTGTAATGAGCTAACTTATGTCTACGGGTAATAGTAACAAATAACAAAATGGCAACTGAGACATGTGCTGCAAGCTTGCGGTCGGGAGCGTAGAACGAACGAGCCAAAGGTACAAACGAAGCTATTATCATCTACTCCATTTGGGGAGTGAGCCTATCTTAACTGGTTGGGGAGTGGATGTACAAATGCAACAACTGGGTTTCAATTTCTCACGGAGGCGAATTTAGGTTCCTATTTATTTTTTAGGACCAGACTTTTCTGATACTCGCGCATTTATTGAGGACTAGGCTCGGTGCATAATCAAGACTGAAAATTCTAGTACTCATACTTAAAATGCCGTATGCATCCCTAGTTGGCCGGCGCAGGGTGGTGGTCTACGCCGCTGGGCTCGTCGGATCGTTGGATCCGGTGTCTGGAGATCTACGGTGGCTGTCCTTCTTGATCTTCCTTCCTGGTGGGTTGAGCCCCATGGCACTTGCATCTCTGCTGGTCTCGGTTCGTCTCTCTCGGATCCGGAACAGCCGGAGGTTTGGTGGTATACGTTGGGGACCGGAGGAAACTTTGACCGGCTGGTCCGGCCCGACATCGGCGGCGTAGGAGGCGAAGCCAAGGTCCCTCCTATCCACATCCAAACCCCTCCCGAACGGAAGTCCAAAATTCAGTCTGGATTGGGCGGCGGCGGCGCCCTGCGTGTCGTGGGTATTGACCATGGGTAGCCTCATCGACACCCCTTAGCATTTCAAGACAACTGCCTCATTTTCACGTCACAACTCACAAGACGACGGACCACACACCATGACTACCCTCATTTTCACGACACAACAAGCAGTGGGCATGCTACTGTACCGAGACAATTCAGAAACATGGGAGACAGAGGGTGGCTAGGAAATCTCACCGGGCTGGGCCTCCCGATCGAGGAGGAGCGAGGCGATCGCGGTGGCAGCCGTTCGGCTGGGACCTCAGCGCGGGGTGCGCCAACGACGCTACAGGGGAGGGGGAAGGCCGCGACGCGGTGTCACTCGAGCGAGGGAGGCGGCGGCGACAGAACCCTAGCGCGCCGATGCCTTCGGGCGTCCTTGCAGGCCAGGCCGCCAAGGGTGTTGATGGGAAGAGAGGTGAAGGTAGAAAGAGCGTCATTCTTGCAGGCGGAAGGAGAGGGGGCACGCGAGGAGGGGAATGGAGGAGCGGCGACGCGAGGAGAGGGGCGGCGCGAGGTTTCTCCGGATCCGTCCTTCTCGATCTGGGAAAAAAGAAGGGTCGGCGAGGCCCGATTCGGTTGTTGCAGGCAGGGCTGCGGGGACTTGGCAGACCACGGCGTGGCAGAACATTCGATCTCAGACGTTTATTCGATTGGTAGACCTTTGATGAAATATGGACAGTTGGATGTGTTTAGAATGGTTTTATTGGAGGGTCCTGGTTACTCCGCATACAGTTTGTTGTGTGAGCTTACAAGAATTCATGCTTGCTTTTTTAATAGTAGTATAGATTATCAACGTGCGCTATGAAACAACTAGATTACACAGTGATATGGAACTTTTGGTAGCACCAGGTAGTAGATCAGTGTGCTAACAAGGCAGGGGCCACCAGGCGGCACACGTACGACGCCTACGTGTCACCCGTCCCGGTCCAAAGCAACACGTGTCACCAGCGGCGCGTCTTCAATCCAGAAAGATCTGCCACTACGACCAGCACAGCACCGCTCCATTCCCCCAACCCGCCCATCCGTTCCCCACCTCCATTCACGACCTGGAGATGGCCGAATCCGACACGGCGGCCGGCAAGATGGCCGAATCCGACGCGGCGGACGGCAAGATGGCCAACGGCGAGGTCTCCGACGACGGCCGCGCCGTCGAGGTCTCCGGCGGCGGCGAGGACACCCTCCCCGCGGTGCTCCGCGGCTTCGTGGACGGCGTCTGGCCGCCGGGCGACGGCGGAGATCCGCTCCTGCGGCGCCTCCGCGCGGCGACCTGCGAGGCCGCGCCGCGGCTGCGGGACGCCTCCAGGAACTCGGCCCGCGACCTGCTCGCCTGGACCAAGCAGGGCAGCGGCCTCCGCGCCATCCTCGTCATCTCGGTGAGCCTGCTTCCCTTTTCCGATCGTCCATCCGTCCCTCCGTTAGGAAACGGAAAAGCTGTATTAATTTCTTCATCGAATGATACTCAATTTCTTTGTGCGAACATCAACTTAATTGTAACACATTACTCATTGTAAAATTTAAGGCATGTTGTATGCAGTATTAGCGACGGGATTAATTGTCATTGTAAAATTCATCTATCTGTACTTGGTGCCACCAGTTTTTACGTTCTCATTCTTGAAAATACGGTTTACATGTTTCTGTATAGTTAAAGGATGTGCTGAATTGTACTACATGTTGTGGGGAAAACATGGTAGTCAAGATTATATACCTATATGATGCGTAAGCCCATCAATGTTGGATGTAGGTATCATTTTTGTTATGGCATATAGCATCTGTTTATCTACTTGGTACGGCGTAAGCCCATCGTTGTTACATCAGCATTTATGGTCTGTATAGAATATTAAACCTGCTTAATCACCTTTTCATCCTTTACAGGTCGGAACAATCACGATGATATCATTGACTGGCCTGCTGATTTTCATGTCCTTCCTTCTGGTTGCGACCGCTAATGCCATTATCGTGTCAGTTCTTATGTCCTTGGCAGCTGCTGGAGGGTTCCTGGCTTTGTTCTTTGCATGCTTAGTTGCAGTGTATGTCGGAGCAGTATCAATTGCCATATTCGTCATTTCGGCCACTGTTATCTCTGCAATTGTGGGAGTCCTGATTGCCACCGGTATGCCATCTCTCTCTCGCTTTGTTTATATATCCTGGAGACAAAATAACAAATAATTTACTCGGAAGTTTCAATGTTTGTATTGTTGTATGCAACTTCTAGGGGCATAATGATCATTAGTTAGGCATCAGTTTAAGTGTTTTTTATTATGTTATTATGCAAACTACCTTCAGTCCTTACATTCATAATGGTTTTCCTTCAAATACCTACTTGGTGCATCACCATTATGAAGAGTATATCTAGGACTAGCCAAAAATTCCTTATACTGGTGATGTTCTCAACCACCTTGTCATCACAAAACCAATGAGCTAAGTATTGAAAGTACTCTTCTTCTTTAGTTAATTTAGATAGTGTTACTGCATTGGATAACTTTGTGGCTGGACTGTCTCTGTTCATACTTCTGCCTGTGTAATTAGATCGGAATCCAGCTTGCATGTGCCCACTAATAGAGCCATTAATTCCCTATGCTCTTGCCTTAGTGTCCAAGTCATTTGCATTGAAATTGCATTTCTCTTATTAAGAGGAACATAAAATCTTTCTAAAGCAATTCGTAATAGCAGGATTTTTTTAATCCACTTCATGTAACTTCAATAGTGACTTCTAAATGAGGAAGCATGATTATTTTTTTACATTCTGGTATGTGATTTTTTGGTGAATCATTAATTCAGACTGTTGTGTTCTTTGAGTGCATTGTTCTCCAGTTACTAGCTATTTTGCACTTGTGATGCTCCTTCAGTCCTTTTCGCAACATATGATGTGTTATCTGAGTTGGCACCAAGTAGATGATTGAAAGAATGTTTCAATGTTGACCAAAAAAATAGCTCCTTCCACACTTGCTGATGATCATTAACTTCCCCCAATAGGCACTAAACTGTGCCATTGAGTAGCTCCTTCCATCCTTGTGGATGATCATAATTTTCCCCAATTGCCATTAAAGTGTGCCATCGAGTAGACAAAGGAGGAAAGGGCATGTTGTGTTCTTTGAGTGTATTGTTCTCCAGTTACTAGCTATCTTGCACATGTGATGCTCTTTAGTCCTTTTTGCAACATATGATGCGTTATCTGAGTTGGCACCGAGTAGATGATTGAAAGAATGTTACAATGTTGACCAAAAAAAACAGCTCTGTTCATACTTGCTGATGATTAGTAACTTCCCCCAATAGGCACTAAACTGTGCCATTGAGTAGCTCTTTCCATCCTTGCTGATGATCATAATTTTCCCCAATTGCCACTAAAGTGTGCCATTGAGTACACAAAGGAGGGAAGGAGATGAGAATGTGGAGAGATGTGGAGGAGTGAGGTATTACCATGAAGACAAATAAAACCTAATTAAGAACTATTAGGAAACTTCCACAGTTTTTATAGCCATTCGTCAGATGCGGCTTGATGGATGGTTATGGTAAACAGTTATTTCCATATATAAAGTGATAAGTGTCCCGGCACAACCTGTACCTTTATTCGGTATGTAGATAAAAAATACTTACCGTTGCAGCTGGATTATCTCCATTTAAACTCTTGCCTGTGAATTTAGATCGGAAACAGGGACTCTGTTCTTGCATGCTTGCTCTCCAATTTAGTACTGGTTATTACTTTACCTATTTGCCTTCTCAACTTTCCAGTGGACTCATTGGCATTAATCTGTATTTCTGCAATTAAGATGAACTGGATTAACAACATCAGCTCTGTAACAGTAATTTAAGATAGCAAGTTGTTGTTAGTTCACTTATGTACTTTGGAGGCTAACTGTTGACAGAGGAAACAGAAAGAAGTTTTTATGCTAGTTAAGTTTTGTTGTAACACACTGTGTTTGGTTTTAGACTTGTTTTTTGTCTAGCTAACCAGGGGTATCATGTAGAAGCATCTTAGCTAGTCCTTGAAATGTAGGGGTGATTTACAAGCCTTAGCTGTTCAAATCAACTTCTCCATGCCATGGAACTTTATGAAAGGGGAGACGTGGTTGGCCAATCATGTGGAATGCAGTGTCAGTTTTAGGCAGAGATGCGGTCGGCCAGTCCGTGTGGAATATATTGTCAGTTTTAAGGCAGAGATGCGATCGTCCAGTCCTTTTGAATAAGTTCCCAAATTATTGTTCCTTTATTGATGCTCCATAACTGGAAAAGTTAGCATAGAATGGCCATGTTGATTCCAGAGGAATAATATCTCCAACGCAACTTCCACGTCCGAAGTTTTTTTTTTACCAATATCACCTGCGCTAACGTTATAAAATCTCGTGCAGGTTGGATCGGATTCTTTTGGATGATTTGGTTTGCCGCAAGGAAGAGCCTGGACCTTACAAAGCACTCAATCGGCATGACGACCTCTGCTATGCAGTCGTATTCAGCTTCTCGGAGTGTGGGGCCGAAGCCCACAGACTGACTGATATAGCAGCAAGTGGTTTAGCTACGGTGCGCCGTCTGTTATTGCGTGATGTTTCTGCTCTGCTGTTGTTGTGTTACTAGGCTGCCTAAAGTTTGCCGTATGTGAATCACCGCTCGTCGAGTTTATTGCGAGTAGAGGACATGAATCCCTGTATAGTGATCAGGATGTAGTGTAAGGTATCCCCGCGTCCCTGAACTTTCGGCACCCTGTGTTGTATGCTCATAGTAACGAATAAGGCAATAATGCTGGCTGTGCTGGCGAGTGCGGGCTAGGTTGTGGTGTTGTGCTGTTAAAGGAGGGGTCCTCCGTGGCTATGTTGAGGCATAGAGTAATAAATAAAGACAGTAGTTGCCAATTTCATTTCAGTGGTAACATGAACATACTGAGCAGTAGCCATTGCATTCAGACCTGGCTTCTTGGCCACTTGAATAGAGGAAACAGATGTATATACACAGGTAGACTGACCGACCAATCGATCACGCAAGGCGGTCTTGGCGGTGCGGACCACCATGTGGCGTCGAGATCGATGATCGATCATCGCCTCTTAGCGGTCACGGCCGACGAGGGAGAGGACGAAGGTCCGGTAGTTCCCGGAGGTCTCGGAGTGGATGGCGTCGGCCAGCGAGCGCTTGTACTTCTTGTGGTACTCGGCCTTGATGTACTGCATGTCCACCTCTGCCCTGGTGACCACCACCCGTATCAGCGTCGTGTCGCTGGTGCCCAGCCCCTTCATCGCCTTGTGCAGCGCCTTGGCGAAGTACCTCGCCGGGCTCTCGGCGCACCGGAGGATCGTCAGCAGCCCGAACTCGAAGGTCCCCGACGTCTCGCTCTTCACGGCCTTCTCCAGGGAGCGCGCGTACAGGTGGTGGTAGGCGCCGGCGACGGCGGCGAGGTGCGCCCAGCTGCGCTCGGTGAAGACGCGGATGAAGGCGCGCTCGTCGGTGCCGAGCCGCTTCTCGCCGGCGCGGTACAGCTCCCTCGCGTCGCGCGCCGCCGCCGCCGGGTCCACCTCCGGGCCCTCGTACCGCGGGATCCCCAAGTACGCCAGCAGAAGCTGCATCCAGCGACGAGCAACACACAAAATGATGAAAGGTTCAAACACTGCACAGATGAGCGTATGTATCGATGGTGCTGTGGAGGCAAACAAAGACGTACCTTGTGGTGGTCGCCGTAGGTGCGCTCGGTGATGTCCTGCTCGAGGTAGCAGCCGAAGCGGGCGCGGTAGGTCTGCTTCATGATCTGCAGCTGCGACGGCGTCCGGGAGCAGATGACCTCCGTGGCGGCGCGCAGGTCGGTGATGTCGCCGTTGAGGGACTGGTTCAGGATGGCGGCGTCGCGGCCCACGGGGTCCAGCACCCACAGCAGCATCGCCTTCTGGAGAAGGAACCGCCACACCCAAGCAGACAAGTCATTTCGGGAGCAATACTATGCTATGCTGTGTGGGTGTGACTTATCATTTTGCATGATATTTGCTAGGTGATTTATAAGTATATACTATCATTTTGCAGTTTGCATGCCTTGTGGTTCCCGCTGAGCTCGGTGGACAGGCGGTGGTAGAGGTCCTGGTGGTAGATGGCCCGGTACTCCTGCATGATGAGCGCGCGCTGCACCGCGTCGCGGTGCGCCAGGATGTTGATCACCGTCGTGCTGTCGCACCCGAACCCTGCGGTAATAGACCGACGTGATGAAACGAATCGTAGACAGGCTTGTATGATTCTATGTGTGCCCGTGCGTGCGTACCTTTGAAGGCCCTGTGGAGGGCGATGGCGTCGTGGCGCGGGGACGTGAGCACCGGAGGCACGCTCAGGCTCGCCATCCTCCTCGACGTGCCGTGAGCCTGTGATCGGAGGAGGCGTGGGCTGCCTGTGCCTGTGATTGCGTGCTGCAGGTGCTGCGTGCGTACGGGGCCGGGGTGAGGGTTTTAAAGCGGGAGACGCTGAGCTTTCCCGTCGGGGGATCACCGATGGATGGCGACGCCGCCGTGCGCATATGGTATGCTGCGTGTGATCAACGCGGGCGCATGCATGGCCGGCGAGGCGACCCCCACCACTATCACGGGAAAAGGGAAGGAGAATATATGCCTCCTTATCGACCAAGTGGCGTATCAGATACTCCAGGCGGTAATTTGTACGTAATGCCCTTGAGTTTCTTCTCAAAAGGGAAAAAAGATAGCGTCACGCCACCTCACACCGGGCACTAATTTATAACTAATAAAATGACCGTGCGTTACTACGGGCAATGATAGAAATGATAGCCCGTAAAATTAATTGAAAATCCACTTCACTTGTAATGTGTTGATAAAAAACCCTAATAGAACGATGTGTACACATAGAGCAAATATGGACTAAAGAGTTACTTACCAAATATGGCCTGTGTCATTTGGGAGATAAGGCATTTTAACCCGGCCAGTTCTTTAGTAACTGGATTCAGCCGGCCCTCACTGTCTTCTGCACGCTTGATCAAAGCCGCCTTTTCAGTTTCAAAGGCGGCTCGTTCAGTCTCCACAGCCGCCTTTATTTTCTCCAACTCTTTGGAGGAGGACTGCGGGCTTGCTTCAGCTTTCACTACAAAAAAATACACTTCCGTGATGATACGTGTTTGTCACAGTAGGTCACGTTTTCTGTCATGCATGTACATTCATGACAAATTTATGACAGAATCAAGATAGTCATACATGTGCTGTCGTAGAAGTGTTTCATGACATTACCAAAATTACCATCACGGAAGTGTCTACTTCCATGATAAATCGCGCGTCATGGAAGTGCTTTCGTCAAGGGTGACTGACACGTGGCATCCACCGTAACGGGTCGCCGTTAAGCTATCGGGTCCGCTTTTGGATCCGATAGCCCGTTAACAGCCCGGACCAATGAGGATTTTTCACGTGTAAAATTGTCATTGGCCGGAGGAAACATGTGTTGGCTCACCGTTGGGACAGATGCCATCCATTCATTGGACAGGAGGCGCCTATGATAGGTCGACACGAGGCACGGCCCAATAGAGGCCCATTCCAGTGAAAAGGCCGGCCCGTTTGACTTGGTCAAAAGGTAACGGGCCGGCCCACGGAAAGCCTGTTCCTATATAGCCCATTTACGGCCCGCTAACTCACATCCCATTACGGCCTATCGGAATTAAGCCAGTAGCTTCATCTGGGCCGTCCAATATGATTCCAGCCCGTTATAACTTCTGGCCCATGTATGGCCCATGATGTCTTTCGGCCCATACGAGGCCATTTGTAACTCTTGGCCCATTAACAGCCCATAGTGAATCTGGCCCGCAATGAACAGTGTATCGCTTCATACTCACTAACGGCCCATTATTCCATTGGGTCGTTTCCAACCCGTGTTATCTTTCGGCCTTCTCAGGGCCCATTTATTCTTGGGCTTATTTCCAGCATTCAGTTACTTACGGCCCGTTGCTCGCCTTTTCTGCTTGTGGACCAAATTCAGCCCGTGGTTACAATCGGCCCGTTAATCCGTTGGGCTAATTGTGACGCCCGGATAATCAAGCTACAGTAAACCTCTGCTAATGGTGCCACGTCACCTCGGTTACTGTTGATAAACTCGAGTTAGTTCAAAAACGGTTCAAGTTAAAATTTAAAATATAGGCCAACAATAAAAGTTTTCAAATAATGAAAACTAAACTAAAAACTGAAAACTAAATTGTTCAAAATTTAGAAAATAAATCATGGGTGATTGTGGTGGAGAAACCACATTTTAAAAAAAATGTTTAGATGCAAGAAATTAATTAAAACAGGGGCTAAACAATTACTTAAATGCTTTTAATTAGCAAACAAATATAAACCTTTTTTTATTAAAGTGTGAAACTTCTTGTGGCAGAGGGGTAATTTAAGACACTAATTTAAGTGTTGGTCTCATATTTTTATAAAACTAAAATCTACTAGTAATAAAATAAAACAGAAAAGAAAAATAAATAAAAGAAAACTGGAAAAGAATAAAGATAAAAGAGGAGGACCCCCCACTAGGCCTCGGCCCAGCTGGCCATCGGGCCAACCAGGCTGGCCCATCCTAGGGCCTACCTAACCCCCACTACCCCGAAACCCTAACCCCCCACGCGCTCCACTCCCTCCCCCGTTTCCCTGGATCGGGATCGATCCCCCCACTCCCCTCGCTCCTCTCCTCCCCACTCGCCTGTTCTGGATCGACGGGAGGGACCCGATCCCGCGCCGCCCCGCGCCCCTGACGCCGGCGCGCGTCCCCGACGCCGCCCCGACGACCTCGCCTCCCCGCCTCGCCCCGACGTCGCCCCGCGCCTCGCCTTGCGCCCTGCCGACGACCCCCCTCCCTCGCGCCCGTGCCACGGCCTCCTCCTCACCAGATCCGACCGGATCGACCGTCGCTGTCGACCGGGACGACCTCGACGGACGCCATCGCCGGCCTGCTTCCTCTCCGTCGCGCCGTCGTCCCCGACTTCCTCCTCATCCTCCCGTTGCCCCGATCCCTACTCCCCGCCGTGAGCTTCCTCCCTACCCCCCTTTCTGTTGCCGGCGCCGTTCCCCCCCGCCGCGCCCAGCGCGTGCTTGTACGCGCTCCCGCGCGCCCGCAGCCCAGCGCGTCGTGGCCACGCCCTGGCCGCGCCCGTGCCGCATCGGCCACGCCCGACGCGCGCGCCTGCGCATCGCCTCCCTCCCCGGCGCGCTCGCCGCGCCCTGCCGCTGCTCTGCCTCGCCCCGTCACCGCCCGCATGCGCCACCGCGGCGCCTCCCGCCTTCGGCCGCCGCAGGCCCCGCCCTGCCGCACCTTGCTCGCCGGCGGCGCGCGTTGGCCGCGGCCACGCCTCGGGCGTGTGCTCGCGAGCCCTGGCGGGTTCGTCCCGCCCCGCCACCCGTTACGCTCGCTCCGCCGGGCCCCTGTACCACTGACCAGTGGGTCCTCCCCCCTGTGTCAATGACAGATGGGGCCCACGCCCTTGGAACGTTAAAAAAAGAATATAAAAATAAAATAAAATAAAATAAAACAAATAATAAAAATGAATTTAATTAATTAATTAATTAACTAAATTAATTAAGTTAATTAATCCTGTTTAAATTAATCTAATTAATTAGTTAATTTAATTAAACAGTAATTAATTAGCTAAACCCTAATCAACCTAAACAGAGAATGACAGGTGGGTCCCACTGGACCCACATGTCAGTTTGACTTAGTCAACCCCTGCTGACTGCTGATGTCATAAATACAATTTCGAATTAAATTAAATGATTAATTAAATTCCAGAAATTAGTAAATCTTTAGAAAATCATATCTTTTAAACCGTAGCTCAGATGAAAATACTTTCTACATGAAAGTTGCTCAGAACGACGAGCCGAATCCGAATACGTAGTCCGTTCGTCCGCCACGCGTCCCTAGCATAGTGAACCTGCAACATTTCACCTCCGGTTCATCTGTCCGAAAACGTGAAACACCGGGGATACTTTCCCGGATGTCTCCCCCCTTCACCGGTATCACCTCATACCGCGTTAGAACACGTCTAGCTCTGCCTGTTGTCCTGTTATGCACTTGCTTGCTATGTATTTACTGTTTCTCCCCCCTCTTCTCTTCGGTAGACCCCGTGACGATGCTGATGCCCCAGTGGTCGACTACGTCACCGACGACCCCTCTCTCTTGTCTGAGCAACCAGGCAAGCCCCCCCCCTTGATCACCAGATATCGCCTATTCTTCTCTATACTGCTTGCATTAGAGTAGTGTAGCATGTTACTGCTTTCCGTTAATCCTATCCTGATGCATAACCTGTCATTGTTGCTATAGTTGTTACCCTTACCTGCTATCCTACTGCTTAGTATAGGATGCTAGTGTTCCATCAGTGGCCCTACACTCTTGTCCGTCTGCCATGCTATACTACTGGGCCGTGATCACTTCGGGAGGTGATCATGGGTATATACTATATACATTATATACAGGACACATGTGGTGACTAAAGTCGGGTCGGCTCGGTGAGTACCCGCAAGTGATTCTGATGAGGGGGCTGAAAGGACAGGTGGCTCCACCCCGGTAGAGGTGGGCCTGGGTTCCTGACGGCCCCCGACTGTTACTTTGAGGCGGAGCGACAGGGCAGGTTGAGACCACCTAGGAGAGAGGTGGGCCTGGCCCTGGTCGGCGTTCACAGATACTTAACACGCTTAACGAGACCTTGGTATTTGATCTGAGTCTGGCCATTTGGTCTATACGCACTAACCATCTACGCGGGAGTAGTTATGGGTATCCCAGCGTCGTGGTATCAGCCGAAGCTCTTCTTGACGTCAGCGATGGAGCGGCGCGCGCCGGATTGGACTGGAACGCCTGCTAGGCTAGGTCTGCTTCCGGCCGCCCTCGCAACGTGCAGGTGTGCATAGGGCTATGGGCCCAGACCCCTGCGCGCATAGGGTTAGACCGTCGTGTTGACCTCTCTGTTGAGCCTAGGTGGGGCTGCGACACGTTGATCTTACGAGGCCGGGCATGACCCAGGAAAGTGTGTCCGGCCAAATGGGATCGAGCGTGTTGGGTTATGTGGTGCACCCCTGCAGGGAAGTTTATCTATTCGAATAGCCGTGTCCCTCGGTAAAAGGACGACCCGGAGTTGTACCTTGACCTTATGACAACTAGAACTGGATACTGAATAAAATACACCCTTCCAAGTGCCAGATACAACCCGGTGATCGCTCTCTAACAGGGCGACGAGGAGGGGATCGCCGGATAGGATTATGCTATGCGATGCTACTTGGAGGACTTCAATCTACTCTCTTCTACATGCTGCAAGATGGAGGCTGCCAGAAGCGTAGTCTTCAACAGGATTAGCTATCCCCCTCTTATTCTGGCTTTTTGCAGTTCAGTCCACCGATATGGCCCCTTTACACATATACTCATGCATATGTAGTGTAGCTCCTTGCTTGCAAGTACTTTGGATGAGTACTCACGGTTGCTTTTCTCCCTCTTTTCCCCCTTTCTATACCTGATTGTCGCAACCAGATGCTGGAGTCCAGGAGCTAGAGATCCCGAGGATGATTCTACATGGAGTTCGGCTTCGAGAGTAGTTAGGAGGTCCCAGGCAGGAGGCCTTGCCTTTTCGATCGTTGCCATTTTTGTGCTAGCCTTCTTAAGGCAAACTTGCTTAACTTATGTCTGTACTCAGATATTGTTGCTTCCGCTGACTCGTCTGTGATCGAGCACTTGTATTCGAGCCCTCGAGGCCCCTGGCTTGTATTATGATGCTTGTATGACTTATATATGTTTTAGAGTTGTGTTGTGATATCTTCCCGTGAGTCCCTGATCTTGATCGTACACATTTGCGTGCATGATTAGTGTACGGTCAAATCGGGGGCGTCACAAGTTGGTATCAGAGCCAACTGCCTGTAGGAATCCCCCTTTCCAACTCCTTGGCCGAAGTTGAGTCTAACCTTTACAAAACTTTTACTAACATGGCTGTGTGGCTTACGGGCCCACGTCGCCATTGGGTGGTATTAGGATCTTTTACTCCTTGTCTATACTCTGGGACTCTGAACTCTCTCCTATTCAGGTTAAGTGAATTTTACTAAATCTAACATTAGGATCTCGTTATCACTTTCACCCGGAGAGCCCCTTATTACTGACGATCGTCTGCTGCACGTGAAGACCCTGAAGATACTCTCCGCTGATAACCCGAGAACTTGTGTTCATCGCTTTTGCAATTCCCTTTCATCGATAAACTCCTATGGATAACCACGTATACTCGCCATTCATACAATGTTTCCCAGTTGATCTTATTATTACAAGATACCCCGAAATTCTCTCTGTTGTTCCGAGAATCCTTTGAGCTTACTGCCTTGCTGTTCTTTGTCACCTAAATACCCCTACGGATAATTCTCGCACTTACCGAGTATCCGGTCGTCCCCAGTTGATTCTAGTAATTCACAAAATTCTTTGAAATACTATTTGCACTTCTGAAAATCCTGAGCAGCCTATTGCTCTTGAAATTCTTGCTTGCTTGCATTATGGTTAATCCCATAAGTCTCGTAATCTTATTGTCATTCCTTGTCATTATCATTTTGAGTCTGTTGATTCAAAATATTGCGAATGCTCACAATTCTCAATCAGATCCTAGAATTCTTCCTTCTGGCTCACACGTCATTTTAAACATGAGCTGGTATCGACCAATCGAATTGCCATCGATTGTACCCCTAAGCCTACTCAACTTATCCATCCTTGATCAGAGCGTTGCTTCTGACCCCCTGATTTGGAAATCATAATTCTTTTGCATTTGAACTTTGAGTTAGTCAGTTGTTTCTATAATCAGATCTCCTTGCATTCTTCTTCCTCTGGTGGAGTACCGATGCTCACATCAGATCCCTTGTGGACCATCGGTTCCTTTGTTGGATTTTATCCGACAGTGTCCTTCATATTGAATAACCCTGTGAGCCTTTCTACGGGTATATAATGCCTTTAGTAAATTGTATCTTCCGCTTTGTCAACCATGCTCTACTTTTGAGCTTGTGTTATTTACTTCTGAAGTTCGTGGTATATGTTCCTAAGATGCCCTGATGGGTTGAACCTATACCTTCCCTAAAAACCGTATGAACCCGAAGGTTTTCACAAGCCATACCTTTCTGGTATTTTACCAGATAATTTTCTACCATACAACTTCATCGAATGCGAGAAGTGAATGAAAGGTTATGCATTGGAGAAGTGGGAGTCGACCTTGAACTTTGTGTTCATGCCCATGGACACGATGTAGATCTTATCATTAAAAGCTTCTCTTAAATTAATTATTCCCTTGGTATAAGTTCATCTTATATCTGGGATCTGGCCTTTTGCAATCGTGGTTCCGACCATGTTCTCCTTTAAATACCATTTCCTATGCAAGTTTAAGTAATTGTCTTCTGAAGAGCAATACCCCAGTTCAACCTCTACTTTGGTTTGTCGTCGAGTATTACCCCCCTGGTATCTCGAGATTATCACGGAACTGCATAACTTATTATGAGTTCTCCATCAAGTGCTACATTCTCATTGATTCCAATTTTCCACGGGCTCTGAGTTATTAATCACGCAAAGACACCGATAACTGAACCGAGTCCGCACTATGGTTCAACAACTCTTAGTAATCTTCTTTAAGTACGAGTTTGTACCCGATCACGCCATTCCTAGCCTGTTTGGCTATATCATTATCTTGATGATTTTAACTGTGATACCTGGACCTTCCCAGCGCACAACTTTCGACAGTGAGCTAATCTTGCGTCGATCTCCCTCGTCATATCACTTCTCCTTGAATAGCAAACTTGATTTCGAGTTTGTGCCCTACCCGTGGTTCCAATAACCTTTCGCTTTCATCATTCCTTTGACTTGATGTCATCGTCGATCAATTACATCTTCTTGAAAACCTCTCGACAAATTTGTCGTGATCATTGTCAACAATTTGATTTCTTCCAAGTTTTGTGTCGAAATTCAGGATGAGAAATACCATCCTTGCCCCTCGATGAATTGTGTTATCATCGACAACATTCTTGCCTCCCCTCAACACAAACTTGATCATGTTATGGAGCTCCTTGCTAACCAGCTTATGTTATGTTCTACCTTGGAGTATTACCATCTTTTATGTCAAGGATATTGTGAGAATTTCTCCACCTCTTGAGAATTCTTGATATAGTAATACTTCTCGCCATCTCCATTTGTTTTCTGATCCCCGTGTTGTTTCTAAACGAAATACCGACAAATGGTCTATGATGTGTAAATTCTAAACTTCTAGCAACCCTAATGCTTTGAAGTTATTGGCCTATAGTTTCATTCTACGTCTATGGCTTAATGAATCATCATTCAAACATTGATCGTGCTACCTAGCCCATAATTCGGGTGCACCTTTCAACCAATGTTTAACTGTGTATGTTTTCCTCGAGCATACGTCATTAAGTCATTCGATCTAGCTATGTTATCTCCTTGTTGACATAGTTGGGGAAATCCATCTTTTGGAGATCTCAATGGATTGTCACTGAGTCAATCAGTCACCTCCTCACCTCTCCTTGATGTAATGATGAACCCTTGTTCGGAACTCGCTTCCATAGTTCATCTCCCGAGAATCTTCGATGTCGTTTCGACAATTTGTGTTGCACCTTTCTTCTCAGGCATCCTGAGTCTGAGTTATCCTGACACCAATCAGATCTGAATCTCGGTCAGATATGATGGTTGGAACATATTTCCAAGAGTTATAACATTGGCCTATTTATGACCCGGTAAGGTGATGACATGCCAAACACACCTGGCCGGAGGACCTATTGTTATAAGTTTTCCTTTTTAGCAAGGTTAGCTATTCTTCCATGAGGAGATTGTAAGACTTACTCTATAAGTTGTTCCTGATGGATCCTTTTTGTTTCCAAAGTCTGATCTTCACCTGTTGACCATGTCAATGCTATCTCGAAGCATGTCTATGGTACTCCGATTTTCAACAGGAACATTTGAAGCCCAATGCTAAATGTTTCCTGCTCAATTATCCAAACACCGTTGTATGGGTAATGTCCTGAAATTTCTCTCCCCTACCTAAAGAGTTTTCTACATTATATCCTGTCATGAATATCATGCTCAGCTTGTCCTTGGGAAGGATATACCCTTGAACTATGTGTTTAAACACATTTTCCTTTCCATTCTTCTGTTTAATCTGATAATCATATTTTCCTTTCCATTGTTTGGTTTAACCTTTCTGGTGATCTATATGATCTAAGCAGTAATATTCTCCTGCTTATGTAAACACCTCGGTGTACAACTCTGTCAGTAAGACCATGTTATTATTGTTGGTGACATTTCGGTAACCACCGATGGACGAGAACTTTGCCTAATGGTCCGCCTCGTTTCAACGAGCAGGAAAATGGTTCTCTTCGTCCCTCGCCCTTGGTACCGACGATGTTGCTGACATATAACTGACAGGCTACCCTCTGACATGCCTTGCTATCATGATCATGCAAGATGTCACCGCCCTTCCTACTTTTAACCCACATGGTGGGCCCATAACCCACAGTTCCACAGGATCGAAACCTGACTCTCCTGTGCACCCCCTGTTCCCAAATTTATTCATCGCGCGTGGCCTCGTATGTAATTCACGGACCACCGTCCTACTGATCTATACTGGCATCAGACATAATACTTATTCCAATTGCTTTGAACCCCTTTCACACTTTGTTTCAGGCTTCGAACGATTGCCTACCCGTTTGAAACTTCTCATGGTACTTTCTTACTTGCTCTCGGCTTTTCTTAAGGTTTAGTTCGAGAGATACTTTCCGCCATTTTCCCCGATGATGTTGACCAGATAGTAAACCCTGCAGAAGTCCGTTCTTCCAGAATACCCCCTTACTCTGTCATAAGTACGATGGAGTTCCCGAAGAAAGGACGACAACTTTATCATGATGACCTGAAACAACAGAATGAAGTCATCAATGTAATGGATCAACCTCTTCGAGAAGAACAACCAAGACCAAGAACACTCCCTAGAATTTCGTAACCCGAACCTTCCCCCTTTACTTCCCTCTTAAATCTCGGGACGAGATTTCTTGTAGTGGCGGAGAATTGTGACGCCCGGATAATCAAGCTACAGTAAACCTCTGCTAATGGTGCCACGTCACCTCGGTTACTGTTGATAAACTCGAGTTAGTTCAAAAACGGTTCAAGTTAAAATTTAAAATATAGGCCAACAATAAAAGTTTTCAAATAATGAAAACTAAACTAAAAACTGAAAACTAAATTGTTCAAAATTTAGAAAATAAATCATGGGTGATTGTGGTGGAGAAACCACATTTTAAAAAAATGTTTAGATGCAAGAAATTAATTAAAACAGGGGCTAAACAATTACTTAAATGCTTTTAATTAGCAACCAAATATAAACCTTTTTTTTATTAAAGTGTGAAACTTCTTGTGGCAGAGGGGTAATTTAAGACACTAATTTAAGTGTTGGTCTCATATTTTTATAAAACTAAAATCTACTAGTAATAAAATAAAACAGAAAAGAAAAATAAATAAAAGAAACTGGAAAAGAATAAAGATAAAAGAGGAGGACCCCCCCACTAGGCCTCGGCCCAGCTGGCCATCGGGCCAACCAGGCTGGCCCATCCTAGGGCCTACCTAACCCCCACTACCCCGAAACCCTAACCCCCCACGCGCTCCACTCTCTCCCCCGTTTCCCTGGATCGGGATCGATCCCCCCACTCCCCTCGCTCCTCTCCTCCCCACTCGCCTGTTCTGGATCGACGGGAGGGACCCGATCCTGCGCCGCCCCGCGCCCCTGACGCCGGCGCGCGTCCCCGACGCCGCCCCGACGACCTCGCCTCGCCGCCTCGCCCCGTGAGTCCCTGATCTTGATCGTACACATTTGCGTGCATGATTAGTGTACGGTCAAATCGGGGGCGTCACATTTTCATAGCGTCATCAAATACGGCCGATTAACAATAGCCCGTTATGGTCGGCCCATGAACGGACGATTCCAAATCTAGCCCGTTTACGGCCCATAATGTGGTCTGTTATTGGCCCATGTTTGGCCGGTCGATCATACGGCCCGTAGAAGACCCATTGATGCTATGACCCGTAGAAGGCCCATTGTTTCTATGGCCCTTACAAGGCCCATTGTTTCTACGGCCCGTAGGAGGCCCATGGTAACTACAGTAAATATGTAGCCCATGGTTATTGTGGCCTAGTTTTTAAAAAATAGGTTATTGCGGCCAAACCGCGAAAAAAGAACTGCACTGACTACAAGCAAACAAATAAACAAGACAACAAGAAAATAAATAAGCAAGCAATTTATGCTAGGCTATCACGACTATTACACATATTACATCCACTGGGCATCAAAGTTCGCCACCAGTGCAAATATAGGGAACAAAGCAGCATATCATATACACTCGTTGTCAAAGTTGGCGACCAGTGCAAATAAACGCCGCAGCAAAACAAGTCCAGAACTGAAACCACTTCAGAAGATCTCAAGAAACAATATCCTGGGTACCCATAATGCTGGCAAGATGCTTAGCAAGCTTATTAACTTTCTCTTGTTTGGCGCTTAAATCCTCCAGCGCTTGCTGTTGCACCAGAAAGTATGCATCTGAATTCTGCAGGGACTTCCTCAATCCTTCAGCTTCCTGTCGTAGCACATCTGATCGATGTCTTTCAACTTGAAGTTGAGACTCAAGAAGACGAACTGATTCAGGAAGCGAGTTCGAACAGCTTGTTCCAGCAGTAGTGGCCAGTAACTCGAACACTACATCAAGACAGGACTTTTGGGTTCTCTCACTGTCGTAAAGATAATTTTATCAGCTTTCTTGGAGACCAACAGGGATGTCTCACTATCTTGAACCTTATCTGCATTACTTCCTTTACCATTGCATAACGGGTACAGTTCTCCAATATTTTGTCCGCATTCTAAAAGAGAAACAAGCAGACACATCACAGGGCAATGATCCAACTATTTATCTTTTACAAACTAAGATCTACTTGATGTGTTTAAAATATTTACGTACAATGTGAGGACTGTTAATTTTAGCTTCATTTGCGTGGTACAATGTAAGTCACATCCCGATTTTAGTGAGCTTTAAATTCTAGGCTACATATAGATCGTTTGGTTGGTGTTTTCCTAATAATGACTTGCTAGACTATGTGACATTGATGTCACCGCATAGAAGCTCCTCCTTCTTCTTTTCTTGACGGAGAGAAAAGTAGCCACTCCTCTCCTCACTCACCGCACAACAGCCTCCTACTCTTCCCGCATAGCCAGCCAACCATCGGTTGTCGCCGCATCTCATCTTCCGGCCACAGCGTCGTCGACGCCATCTCTCCTAGGAACCACCCCTCCACGCTATGGTGAAGCCCACTCACTCCTCTCTCCACCGCCCCCTTCTCATCCACGACATGGCCCACCTCCTTCAACCCCTGAAAACCTCTCGCGCCGCCGTCTCAGCACCGAGCCAGTGCGCCCGCTGGTCTGGCATCTTGGGTAGGTGGATCCGCTAGGGAGGTGTAGAAGGGACCGCAACTCTTTGTTCGTGCCAGCCATGTAGCTGACCCGTTCGTATGTGGATTGGACAACCTCGAGCATAGTGGTGTGGCACTGGGAGTAGGAGGGATACGCCTTCATCGTCGTGGCTGGTCACCCTATACTGATTCACAGTGCCAAGGAGTGCACACCGTCACGCGAGGGTGCGATGCGACCTACTACACACCGTAGTGCTGCCACCCTCTTCGATTGTGGTGGCCGCCATTGGATTGACAATATGACTCTCAGGGTCCATCCCACTCACCCTAATGTTGCGGCGAGCATGTCTGCCTTCCTCCTGATTAACTTTTTGGATTATATTTCAGTCCTAGTGACCATTGACTCGGAGTGATCAAGTGACCCAAAGTCACACACTACGCCTTCATCATTTCTTTTCTTCTTTTGCGGGGTAAATGAGAATTTTATTCCAAATGTGCAGAACTACAATCATCATTTCGATCCCTTATGTGTTTTTCTTTTCTTTGGTCATGCATCGGAGCCTTGTATCACTAACCTCTTTGGGATGCAAATGGCATATTGCTATGCATTTGCTAAAATAAATTACACCCAAGCGGGTGTATACTTTTTAATATTGTCCCCACCATGCCAAAGCATCACCCGGTTGTAGTGGATACTCAATTGTGGTAGAGTAAAAGTCTAATAGCCCATAAAAGTAATTGAAGTCCACTTCACTTGTAATGTAAGTTGATAAAAAACCTAATAGTACATAGAACGATGTGTACAGACTGAGCGGTGATCCAACTAAACGGACCATCACAACCCCAGGCTGCTCCTCTAGGAGTAGAGATTTTGATAAGGTATGAAAAGTTTAATTAATGTGAATGAGTGATTTATGTTAAGGTTAATTAATTTAGATTTGATCTTTAGAGATTGATTGTGATTGATTCTTTCACAAAAGGACATTACTAAATAACTTGTGCCAGTATGAAAAGTTCGGATGCTTTCAGATTTTTTTCATTGTGTGAGAGGTGACGTGAAAATAAACCGGTGGGGTGATGGGAGGGGAGATGAAAAAAAAAGGACGAAGAAAACCAGACGAAAGTGAGGGACGAAAAAAACCATGAAGGCTATCCTACCAAGTGAGACATTAGAAGTAGAGATTCATATAATGACAAAAATTCAGACCAATACATGATTCCTTAATCACGGTCTAAACACAAGCTCTACACCTCGTCACCTCTGCACCGTACACAACGGACCACTGAAAAGGATGATGCAACATGTGCAAGAATACTGGACATGAGCTATGCACATGCTTGCCTCTTTGAATGGATGCCATTGACTGACAACCACCTAGGACAGCAGTTTGGGACACATAGGTGCCCAGAAACAATTTACATATATATATATATATATATATATATATATATATATATATATATATATATATATATATATTGTTGTTGTTGTTGTTGTGATTCTTACATTTTTTTAGATGCAAGACCCCTATGTTGATGAGTTTCTTAATGAACTTACGCACATTCTCACGTACGTCAATAGTGACTATGGTCTAGATGAGAGGTATTGACCTGAAACTTGCAGCCTTCAACACGTACAACACTTCAATGAGAATACGAGATGCGCCGAGCTTATTCCGCTGTTCATATTTACATGCCATGTTAGCTTAACAAATTTAATAAAAAACCAGAGTGAAAAGGAAAAAAGAAGGGCAAAAACTATATATTTAATTTATTAGTGAAATACAAGAAGGAAAAAAATGAATCAGGGAAGGAAAGGCCAAGGCAAAACAAGGTGATCCACATGTACAGTATGAGAATCTAGCTTCAATACAGATGGCAGTCAATTACTGAATGGAACACATCAAAAATTCGGTTCCTTTTTGTCTCACTTATACATATTGCCCTTCCTTGGACCACTATCACCATCAATGGTACAAATTAATTACCGAAGTTCTTTCAGTTTTATAAAGACCTCCCACAAGAAATCATGTTATTAGGCTAACAAGATAATCCAACACACAATTATGGTCATCTTTCTTTTGGTAGCTGGCTGTATAGAATTCGCCAAGAAAAAACACTCCATTTGAATCTACAGGTCGATGAAAGCACAGAACTCAACCATCTACCCTTGGTGGCTATGATTTAAGTTTCACATTTTTTTCTCTGGGTGAAACAATGTTGTATCATGTGATGTCTGTATTCATACTACAGCTGGTCTCACACAAGCGTTATAATAAAGCTTCTGTACATATGTCTCCTTTATTGGCATCTGATTGCTTCTGCTTTATGCTTCCCCAATCCAAATATATTTCTACTACAATTCAAAGGAAGAAACTGAAATTTTTAATCACACAAAGATTTATTTTAATAAGACTCTAACGTATAAAACATTTCAATGGACATATAGCATGTGACAAAATATAAATTATGGGAGACCATGTATATCATGTAATTAGAGTCTCACGGTCATATCCAAACTTGTGAACTCTTCAAAACATAGGGTAGCTCATAGGCCAAGTACCATTAAAGAATGCTCCCTCCGTTCGGTGAAGAGTGTACATCTAGAAATTTTAGGACAAATTATAGAGTTGAGTAAAAAATGCATTGGAAAGGTGCAAGCCACGATCTCTCTCCTTATTAATTACCCAACCCCCAATGAGCTAAGTGCATGTAAAAATTAAGAAGACCATGTGTAGATTGCTATTGGTTTTGATTATCGTGTGATGAGAGAGAAGTATTTTTTCTCACTTTAAAGTGCATTGGGAAGATAGAAGTACACAATTTTATGGACAAAATTTGAAGCTAGATGTACACTCTTCACCGGACGGACGGAGTATATGACAATTCGTGGTGATAGACGCCTCTATTATGGCAGCAATCAAAAGAATTCACCAGTCATAGGAAAAATGCAACTTTATGTAAATCTTGCACGTGCCCGTAAGAAAATGTCGCTAATCTCGACATACTCATATCTTCTAAACATGCAGAACTGCAGCTTTAATGACATACTCATTTGTAATCATCTGAAGGGTAAGGATGCAGAGAGATGATTCAGTAAATTAAAGGAGGATATAATGACATTTAAAACATAAAATAATTAAGAGTATTGACATTTAAAAGATAAAATAATTAAGGCATGTACAAATCTGAAAATGGATTGCATCGTTGATACAACCAAGGTATTTTTTAGTTGTATTAAGCTCATCTAGACCTGGAGCTAATATCTTTTGGGACACAATCCTCTCTGCTCTTTCTCTCAATCTTTCCCAGTCACTAATAGCAAAAGCAAGAAGCAAGCAGCAAAGCAGCACAATCCTCTCAATCTCTCGTGTCTCTCTTAATTTATCCTAGTTTTTTCTCTCACCATTATTTGTAGCGGGCTAGTAGCACCCCTCATCTCTCCCTCTCTCATGTCTACCACCAACATATATAACCATCCCCAATCAGCCGTTGCGCTCTCTCTCTCTCTCTCTCTCTCTCTCTAGCCACATCCCATCATCACATCTCCCTTGAAGGTGCTGCTGCATCATCATGGAGCCAAAGATTTTCCTAAAGAGGCAAAGATGAACTGCACATACTAATTAACACCACCCAAATAGTGTCAGGCGAACTGCCTTGAATGAATCGTTTGTTTCCCATCAACAGTATTGGACCTAATTAAACCAGCGAGTGGGACCAAGGGGAGATCTTGTCCATGAGGATGTGCAGGGGAACTTCCATGGCCACTCTGTCCCCTGCTGCTGCAACCAGGTACGCACATCCGCGACCACGACAACCACCGCACCGGGCGAAGTGCTGCTCCTCATGTGCATCTCCACCAGGACCATGTTCTCCTTCCCGTAGTTCGCCGCCGCCGCGACGGCTCCAGGTTGAGCCACATCTTGCACGTGAACTGCGCCCGCGCCCGCCGCCCTCGGACAGGCCGGCTGCCCCGGCACCAAGTGCATCCACGGTCAGGACAAACACACAGTAGTCATCGTCGCCGAGGAGCAGCAGCCCTAGCGCCAACGACGGCAGCTGGAGCTACCTTACCTTTCCGTACTGCACGATGCGCACGGCACGAGCGGAGGGTGTTGAGGTGTCCGGCAAGGGCCTACGGCGTGCCGACGAAGCCGCAACCGGGCTCCGTGCAGCGGCAGGCACTCTGATGGTCGGTGACTTTGAGGTAGGTCACGTAGGTCACGTACCTCAGTCAGCCAGTGCCGGGGCACTCGATCGTGGTCGAGGACACCACGGCGTCCAGCGCGGGGCCGGGTCAGGGCAGGGGTCGAAGAACCCGATGCCGTCCACGAACGTCTTGCACTGTCTGAAGTGCAGCCGCCGTAGGCCAGGTACCCCCTTTGCACTGCAGGCCATGACGCCAAGTCTGTCGGTAAATCAGCACATCTTCATGAAAGAATCGATCTTCACCGGCCCAGCCGAAGTATGGAAGAAAGAAGGAAAGGAAATGAGGAACCTGCAACTGCAAGACGGGAGGCTTGAAGGGGAGGGTGCAGAGGGGGCAGTGAAGCACAAGCACGCGCTTGTCGATTGCTCCACTCTCGAATTGCATGCCGCCGCCGCCGCCGCCGCGACCATGGTGCCTCCGTCGTCTCCTCCTCCGCCCGTCTCTTGAGCGCCGAGCTCTCGCTTCACGTGGTCGTTCGGTAGGTCCGCATGAGGCCGACGGAGGCGGCGGTGTGGGAACCCTAGAAGAGAAAGGGCTGAGATCCGAGACAGATAGAGGGAGAGAGGATTATGCGTGGACCGATTTGTTTTTGTTGGTAGAGAAAAAGCCAAAAACTTCCAGACGATCCCTAGAAAAGAATGATGCCGGGAAAAGAATGTTTCCGTGACTGATTCGCTGCCGATTTACTCCATATATATATGGAATACATGAATGGCCAACGGTTTGTTGCCTGCAGATTTATTTCGTTGGTTGATTGGCTGCTCCATTAGGAGTAGAGAAAACCGGTCTTGGTTTTCGGAGGGAGAAAAAAAATCAATGGGGTGGGGGGAGATCGCGTGGTGGTGGGGGGAGATCGATGGAAGGGTGGAAACGAACGAAACGAACGAACGACCTAGGTACTGAGATATTAGGAGTAGAGATACGGACCCCGGTAGGCCAAATTCACTGTTCTGACCCTTATGCGAAAGTTTATTACGATTTTACCCTACTTGTAAAAAAAATCAGATCTGACCCTTTTCCTATCGTCGTAGACGTTGGCGGTAGGATATAACAGGCTACCGTCATGGTCAATGGCAGTTGGCTCCTGGTCAATGTGATGATGTGGCGTATCAGATATAAGATGCCTTTTTTGGGGAGAAATTTTTTACTCACTCCATCCCGAAAAGCTTGTCTTATATTTATGCAAATACAGATGTATCTAACACTAAAAAACGTATAGATACATATACATCCGTATCAGACAAATCTACGACAAGCTTTTCGGGACGGAGGTAATATTACTCAACAAAAGAATTACAATCAGCTAGACATCTCGCCTCTAAATCTTCCTTGATAATAAAGCACAGAAGCTTCTGGTCGTCCGTCACTAAATCTTTCCTCAAAGTTGCTATAAATTACCCACCATGCCATCCATAGGCGAAAAAAATAGATATTTATTTCCAAAGTCGCCCTGGCGTTTAGTGCTCTTATACAAATGATATCGCACATTAACACAGTCAGACTAAGTGGCGCAGTGGCTTGAGCCTCTCTCTCCCACGCTGAAGACCAAGGTTTGAATCCCGGTTTTGCCTTTTTTCCACTCCTTTTTCTCTCACGCACGCCCCCCCCCCCCCCCCCCCCCCCCCCACGCGTGGTGTTCATGGGCCGGCCCGCGAGCCGTGGCGCCCCTATTTTTTCCATTTTGCTTTTCTGTCTTTTCTTTTCTATTCTCATTTCTGTTTTTGTTCTTTTCTTCTTTAAATTAATTTGAGATTTCCAATTTTCAAAATTTTGCGAGATTTAAAAAATGTTTGCGAATTCAACAAATATTCGGGAATCATCAAAATTTTCCGGTCTCAAAAAATGTTGAGGATTTTACAAAGCTTTTTGAAATTATAGAAAAAAATCATAATTTCGAAAAAAGTCGTAAAATAGAATCATGTTCATTAATTTGAAAAAATGATGGTATATTCAAACATATTCATGAATCTGAAAATAAGTCCATGAAATTTTACAAAATATTTAAAAATATCAATATTTTGCCAATTTTTTAAAAAATGTTTGTCGATCCGAAAACCTGTTCGCCGATTCAAAAGTCTTTTGTGTCTAGGATTTGATTAGTTTTTGGAAAGTATTTAAATGTCTAGGCATTGGGAGTAGTGCGTAGTCGATGAGATTTGTTTTAAAAGTTTTAAACATTTCCTTGCGCAACACAATGACAAGTGTGTCGTGTAGTTGTAAGCTCATTGCCATGAGATTTAACACATCGAATGCATTGTGATCGCGTGGACATCGCGTCCATCATCAACGCGAGTGGGAAGAAAGATAAGTGGCAACATGGTGAGCCAAAGTGTTAAAATAGAGGGTGCTCATATTTCGAGGATTGAGTCATACTCATTTGACTAGCGTGTAATTTTTTTGTCACCCGTTGCAACGCACGGGCATATTTGCTAGTCAGATATAAGATGCCCTTGATTGCTTTTTATCCAAAAGAGGAGGGGGGGGGGGGGGGGGGGGGGATAGCGTCACGTCACCTCACACCGGGCGTAATTTATAATACTGACTATGGATGGATGTATAGGGCTTGCGTGTAGTTCTAGATTGACTATTTAGAAATTTAGAAACCGTATGCAGTATATAAAGAATCAAATCATATGCTTTTGATGCCAGAAAACACATGCTGGGTTAGTCAGATTGACGACATAAAAGCACTTGTAGCCTTATGCACCCGACTGGAGGGAGTAGCGGTTTTTTTAAGTCCACTTGAGATACTTTGGAGATTAGCAGATGAAGCGCAAAGAAGTTTTCCATACGTTATGTTAGTTATTAAGTTTTGTTATTTATTTAAAGGACTTTGCTAACTTTCACCCAGTCGGAAGTTAAGCAACAGATCTGCACAATTCCCTGCTTTTCTAATTTGCATGCATGCATTAACTTCATCTTATTTCTTTTTTCTGTGCGTGTCCATTGTCTACTAATAGTTAATTAGCAGCTAATAATCATATACATGTAGAAAAGACGAAATTAATGATGCCATCAAAGATTCTTTCCAATGCGAAAATTCAAAATATTTTGTAGCTCAAACCGTCGCTCTGATTGAAAAACCGTTTTCATATAAAAGATTCATCGCGAGAAGATCTTCGAAACAAGATCCCATATTAATATGTTTTGATGGCTTTTTTTTTTGCGTCAAAAGTTATCAGGCTCAGGCTAAGTAAGTTATCACGTCTATGGTTCAAAAGTTACCATCTTGTTTATATAGAAATTACCGGGGCATAAAAATGGTCAACCAACCTTCTCCCGAGGTGCAAATGAATCAGAGGGAAATAATAGGTGATGTCATCCTAGATTCTCCCCTATTTCAAAACTTCAAAATATTTTGTAGCTCAAACCATCAGTCATATTAAAAATCCATTTTCACATAAAAGATTTGTTGCGACGAGACCTTCGAAACTAGATCCAATATTGATATGTTTCCATGACTATTTTACGGATCAAAAGTTACCGGGCCCAGACTAAGTAAGTTATCACGTATGTGATAACTAAGTTACATCTTGTTTATGTTGAAAATACTAGGTCATAAAAATGATCCTTCTACCTTCTCCCCATGTGTAAATGAACTAGAGGACAAAAAAGCTGATGTCATCTTAGATTTTCCTCTATTTTAAAATTTTAAAATGTTTTGTAGTTCAAACCGTCGGTCTGATCAAAAAACCATTTTCACATAAGAAATCCGTCATGATGAGAGCCTCGAAAGTAGATCCCATGTTGGTATGTTACAATGAATTTTTTCAGATCAAAAGTTACTACTAATGGGCTAAGTAATTTATCACGCATGTGCTACATATGTTCACATGTTGCTTACACGGATATTACCGGGGCATAAACCTGGTTTCTCTAACCTCCTTATCAGCTAAGGTTAAAGTTACCGCAGTGTTTGTGCGTGAGTTATCATGTATATAATGCCTATATTACCAAACTATTTACACAAATGTTATTCGGGTATGTTTTTAAACAACCCCATCGCCAAAGTTATCAGGACTGAGGCACATAAGTTTATCAGGTCTGCGATGTGTAAGTTACCATGCTATTCATACAAAAGTTACCGGGGGGGATATTTCATCACCCCCCTCGCCAAAGTTATCAGGACCGTGGCACATAAGTTTCCAGGTCCACGATGTCCGAGTTACCATGCTATTCGCGTAAAAGTTACCAAGGGCTATTTCATCAACCACCCTTGCCCTCCCCCCCCCACCGGCGGCAAAGTTACTAGGACCGGGGTACATAAGTTATCAGGTTTGCGATGAGTGAGTTACCGTGCTATTAACATTAAAGTTGTCGTGGGTACATTTTATCACCCCCTCGCCCAAGTTATCAACACCGAAGCACATAGGTTATCAGGTCTGCGATGCGTGAGTTACCATGCTATTCACGCAAAAGTTACCTGGGGATATTTCATCAACCCCTTCCCCCATGCCAAAAAGTTATCAAAGACCGAGGTACATAAGTTATCAGGTCTGCAATGTGTGAGTTACCATGCTATTCACATAAAAGTTATCAGGGGGATATTTCATCAACCACCCCTCCCTCACACCCCCCGCGTGCCAAAGTAATCAGGACCGAGGTACATAAATTATCAGGTCTGTGGTGTGTAAGTTACCATGCTATGCACAAGAAAGTTACTGGGAGTATATTTCATTAACCCCCCTCCCCCCCGCCTCCTCCGAGGTAGTGGAGGGAGCGGCCCCGCACCTTCTTGATCGCGGGCGGCAACTCCTCGACGGCGAGACGGTGGTGGCGTGACGATGACGGTGGCGCGTGCAT